>NC_082718.1:2700435-5400870 GCF_030144855.1 Hypanus sabinus | reverse complement strand
TTCCTAAACCTCATGTATGCTGCTGCCTTCCACCTGACTAGATTTTCCACTTAACTTGTCACCCATGGTTCCTTCACCCTACCATTCTTTATCTTCCTCACCAGGACAAATTTATCCCTAACATCCTGCAAGAGATCCCTAAACATCAACCACAATGTCCATAGTACATTTCCCTGCAAAAACATCTTCACAATTCACACCCGCAAGTTCTAGTCTTATAGCCTCATAATTTGCCCTTCCCTAATAAAAAAATTTTTCCTGTCCTCTCTGATTCTGTCCTTTTCCGTGATTATGCTAAAGGCCAGGGAGTAGTGGTCACTATCTCCCAGATGGTCACCCACTGAAAAATCTGTGGCCTGACCCGGTTCGTTACCCAATTAGTAGATCTAGTATGGCATTCCCCCTAGTCAGCCTGTCAACATACTGTGACAGGAATCTGTCCTGGACACACTTAACAAACTCTGCCCCCTCTAAACCATTGGAACTAATCAAGTGCTAATCAATATTAGGGAAGTTAAAGTCACCCATGATAACAACCCTGTTATTTTTGCACCTTTCCAAAATCTGCCTCCCAATCTGCTCCTTGGTATCTCTGCTGCTACCAGGGGGCCTATAGAATACTCCCTGGAGTAAATGCTTCCTTCCTGTTACTGACTTCCACCCATACTGACTCAAAAGAGGATCCTGCTGCATTACCCACCCTTTCTTCAGCTGTAATAGTATTCCTGACCAGTAATGCCACCCCCCTCCCCTTTCCCCCCCCCTCTATCCCTTTTAAAGCACTGAAATCCAGGAATATTGGTTATCCATTCCTGCCCTGGTGCCAGCCAAGTCTCTGTAAAGGCCACAACATCATAATTCCATGTATGTATCCAGGCTCTCAGTTCATCACCTTTGTTCCTGATGCTTCTTGCATTGAAGTACACACACTTTAGCCCTTCTACCTTACTACCTTTACACCCTTTATTCTGCTTCTCTTTCCTCAAAGCCTCTTTATATGTTAGATCTGGCTTTACTCCATGCACAATACTTGCAGTTCTCGCATTATCTTTATCCTCCTCCACCTCACTATCTGCTCTAGCACTCTGGTTCCCCTCCCCTTGCAAATCTAGTTTAAACCCCCGGTGCAGCACTAGCAAACCTTCCCGCAAGGATGTTAGTCCCCTTCCAGTTCAGGTGCAACCCGTCCCGATTCAGGTGCAACCCAAGTTTAAGCGTCCTTAAAGTGAGATCCTTAGTTAGAAATATAGAACCATAGAACATTACAGCACAGAAACAGGCCTTTTGGCCCTTCTTGGCTTTGCCGAACCATTTTTCTGCCTAGTCCCACTGACCTACACTTGGCCGTATCCCTCCAAACCAAACAAAGTTGTGGGAACATTTCAATGATGAGGGAAGTGAATGTGGTTATCCCCTTTTATTCAAAAGCCTAATGGTTGAGGGGTAGTATGTAACTGTTTTTGAACCTGGTGATGCAAGTCCTGAGGCTCTTGTACCTTCCACCTGATGGCAGCAGTGAGAAGAGAGCATGGCCTGGGTGGTGAGGATCTCCGATGATGGATGCTACTTTCCTGCGACAGCGTTTCATGTAGGTGTGCTCAATGGTTGGGAGGGCTTTATCCATGATGTACTGGACCTAATCCACTACCTTCTGTAGCATTTTCTGTTCAAGGCCTTTGGTGTTCCCATACCAGGCAGTGACGCAGCTGGTTAATGTACGCTCCACTGCACATCAATAATAGTTTGCCAAAGTTGTGGATGTCATGCTGAATATCTGCAAGCTGTTAATGAAGTAAAGAGGCTGCTTTGCTTATTCGAAATTGCACTTATGTGAACTACATGTTATCTTGTGATATGCGTGCACCTCGATTAAAGTAAATGCAAAGTTAGACCCACATTCCTGGTCTCCTGTGTCTTCCTTTGAATTAGTTTAATGTTTTGAAGTTACAAAACAAACAGTTGTCTGAACCTTTCAACAAGTATTTGGATCGAGTGCTGCCCCACCCATTAAAGTGGGTCTCTGACTAAGACATTAATATTGCTGTTGATCTGATCCTTGACCGGACGTTTTTGCTCACGTGGACATCTAGAGATTTGCAGGTCCCCCTCACAAGAGTGTTGGGAAGGAGGACGCACATTAGTGATCCAAATGGGAAGCAGAAAATGTAGGTGAGGATTTAATCTGTTTGTTCCCTTTTGGGAGAACTGAGAAGACAAGTTCTCTGCACCAGTAACAATGTTAATCATATTGACAACTATGTCCAAGCCTTGGTTCATCTTCTGCCCACACAGATATTGCTGCCTGACCTTGGCATTGAGGTAGACTTGAAGCCAAGTCCTGGGAAGAGTCTCTTTAATTCCTGTCCATGTACACTACCCACTCCAGAAAGGTGTTATCACTGCCATGTGCCACCAAGGCCAGTATGGAATTGACACTGGTCTCAAGTCTCCTTTCCACTCTTGTGCTGAGTGTCTTTACACAGCTGTTACTTACAGCCACCCATCTAGACCAATCTTAAAGAACTGGCATATCCCAACATGATGATTTCAGCAGAATGTACACTCAACTAGAACCTAACGAGCAGTCCAGACCTGGCATCAGGGACCAGGCTCGAAGGTCCAACAGTCACTGCATGTTAGAGATGACCTTCACTTCCTTCATGTTCCTGGAAGTTGCTTTTGTTGAAGATTAAGTCTTTGATGTATTAGAATTCCCACTCAGCTCCTCGTTTATCATAAACTCATCAGGTTTGGAGCTTGACTCTTGTCTAAAGGAGAAGAAAACAGCATTATCTTTACCCTAATGCTAAGAATCTCTTTCTAAACTATAACTTGTGATTGTCATTGCTTAGATCAGCCTGTGTGTGGCAGTGTTCAGCAACTTACAGGCAATGAACTCCCTGTGGCTGTCACCACTGGTTAGCTGGACCCACAAAATTTGCATTCTTTCCTTAAACATACTTCATTTACTTGTGCAGGAGGAGACGAGCATGTCCCCATCACCAAACGGTTCTAAGGTCTGAACAAAAATGCTATTTTTATACAGAAATTGCCTAGTTTGATACAGATGTTGACCAATTGGTAACCCTTTGGATATTCATTGGCCAATCACACTACAGTAATACAGACATTAATAGCCAATAGAATCTACACACTAAAGGCCAATAATCTTCAGAATGGATAATTGACCACTAGTATCTGTCACCCAAGAATCCTTCTTTTGCACCCTTTGTATGCCAAATTGTTTGGCTGAGGCAGATCAGAATGAGCAATTTCAATTCCTGGGTGTCATATCTCTGAGCATCAATGGTATGTCAATGCAGCTACAAAGAAGGCACAATAACAGCTGTAGTTCATTCAGAGTTTGAAGGGATTTGGTATGTCACCAAAGACGCTTGCAAATCTCTACAGATGTACCATGGAGAGCATTCTAACGGGATGCTTCACCATTTGGTATGATTCTGTTTCTCTTTCTTTTGCTCCCTTTTCGTTCTATGCCAAATTGTTTGGCTTTGTGGTGTGGGGTTTCAAAAAAGCTCAGGGCTTTCAAGTCAAGTCAAGTCAACTTTTATTGTCATTTCGACCATAATTGCTGGTACAGTGCATAGTAAAAATGAGACAACGTTTTTCAGGACCATCGTGTTACATGACACAGTACAAAAAACTAGATTGAACTACGTAATAAAAAAAACAGAGAAAGCTATACTACAGACCTACACTGGACTGCATAAAGTGCACAAAAACAGTGCAGACATTACAATAAATAATAAACAGGACAGTAGGGCAAGGTGTCAGTCCAGGCTTTGGGTATTGAGGAGTCTGATAGCTTGGGGGAAGAAACTGTTAAATAGTCTGGTCGTAAGAGCCCGAATGCTTCGGAGCCTTTTCCCAGACGGCAGGAGGGAGAAGAGATTGTATGAGGGGTGCATGGGGTCCTTCATAATGCTGTTTCCTCTGCAGATGCAGCGTGTAGTGTAAATGTCCGTGATGACGGGAAGAGAGACCCCGATGATCTTCTCAGCTGACCTCACTATCCGCTGCAGGGTCTTGCGATCCAAGATGGTGCAATTTCCGAACCAGGCAGTGATGCAGTTGCTCAGGACTCTCTCAATACAACCCCTGTAGAATGTGATGAGGATGGGGGGTGGGAGATGGACTTTTCTCAGCCTTTGCAAAAAGTAGCTTTCTTTGCTATGGAGCTGGTATTGAGGGACCAGGTGAGATTCTCCATCAGGTGAACACCAAGAAATTTGGTGCTTTTAACGATCTCTACCGAGGAGCCGTCGAAGTTCAGTGGGGAGTGGTCGCTCTGTGCCCTCCTGAAGTCAACAACCGTCTCTTTTGTTTTGTTCACATTAAGAGACAGGTTGTTGGCACTGCGCCAGTCCGTTAGCTGCTGCACCTCCTTTCTGTAAACTGACTCGTCGTTCTTACTGATGAGACCCACCACGGACTTTTCAATGGGCTTCAATCATCACGTGCACTTGCTTGTTTGGCTGTGGTGGAAGATGTGAAGTCCTTGTGGGTAGAGTTAAACAGCAAGAGTAAAAAGACCCTGATGGGAGTTATATAAAAGCCTCATAGCAGTGGCCAGGATGTGGGTTACAAATTACAATAGGAGATTTTGACAAATGCATGTAAGAAGGGCAATGTTCTGACACTCATGGGGGATTTCAATATGTAATAATGGAGCAGATCCAATGGACCAAATGGCTTAATTCCACTCTGATGTCTTATGGTCTTTTGGCCTTAAGGACAACAGGAAGCTGTGGTCTCAAAGGGCTCCTTTGTCTGGCTTGACTGGACACTATCTTTAAATTATTCTTGCCTGCACATTACCTTAGCAGCTGCCTAGCTGCAATTTCCGTACTGTTCCAACACCACTGAATATGGTGATCTGCAAACGGGTGAACCCCAGTCACACAGACCAAGGTGTGTGGAAGATCACCACACAGGATATGAAATTATCCTTCCAAACCACTGGTTAAATGGAAGAAAAAAGCACAAGGAAATGGCGCATCTGTGAAAAGCAACTAGACTAGGAATACAGACTGTTCCATGCTATGTTACCACAAGTGATAGGTTATTTACCATCCACAAAATATTGATAAATATTTCCCTGTAAAGCTAACTGTTCATGTTGGAAATTGAGTTCGTCAGCTGTACAAGTGTATCATGGGATTAAAATCAAGCTTGCCTGTGAACCATGAACCCTGTGCACTAGGGCCAGTATGCTCTCAAGCAGTAGAACTCATCCTTTTTCTGTTCATGGTCCACTTGCAACTGTCCCTTAGCTGCTAAAGTTTATTCTAATATACAGTTAATATTTAAGATTTAACAGGTTATATGTATGGTTTACATGATATGGTGGTTGCTCCTTACTTCAAAATGAAATCGATCATTCAGGTGTGCAAGAAGAACAGGATGAGCGGTCTCAACAGCTATCGCCTGGTAGCACTGTGCTTTGAGTGTTTGGTCATGGCTAGAACCATCTCCTGTCAAAGCAAAGACCTGGATGTGCTGGAAGTTGCCTACCACAATAACAGCTCTGTAGCAAATAGATTCTCTCTGGCTGTCTCCTTGGCCTTTGGACCAGCTGGACAACAGCAATACCTATGCCAAGGTGCTGTTGATTAATTACAGATCAGCGTTTAACACTATCATCCCCTTGATAAGCTGCCACACACAAAGCTTCTTAACAAGACAAACTCTCAGGCAGGAGGCAGCGAGTTGGAATAAAAGGGGCCTTTTCTGGTTGGCAGTCAGTGACAAGTGGTGTTCCTCAGGGGTCAGTATTGGGACTGCTGCTTTTCACATTGTTTGTCAATTATTTAGATAGTAGAATTGATCGCTTTGTGGCAAAGTTATTTATTTCAAGTGGAATAGAATATGAAAACAAGGAGATAATGCTGAACCTTTATAAGACACTAGTCAGACCACACTTGGAGTATTGTCAACAGTTTTGGGCCCCACATCTCAGAAAGGATGTGTTGTCATTGGAGAGAATCCAGAGGAGTCTCACAAGGATGATTCTGGGAATGAAGGAGTTAACATATGAGGAGTGTTTGGCAGCTTTGGGCCTGTACTCACTGGAATTTAGAAGAATGCGGGGGGTGGGGTATCTAATCGAAACCTACCAAATGTTGAAAGGACTAGGTAAGGTGGATGTGGAGAGGTTGCTTTCTATGCACCTCTGTTTGCATGAAGAAACTAATGTCCCTTAAAAATCTGTCACCTCTGATCTTGTCTTTAGTGCATCTTCCATGGGGAAAAAAACAATGTGTTTTTACTCTGTATCCCACCTCTATTACCACACCCCTCAATCTTCTATGGTCCAGTGAATGAAGTCTTAGTCTCTGCAACCTATCCTGTAACCGAGGCCCCCAAATCCAGTCAACATCCTGGTAATTCTCTTCAGTACTAACTGCAATATGACTTCCCAGATCCTGCATTCAATGCCTGACAGATGAAGGCCAGCATGCCATATGCTTTCCTCGCCTCTGTGAGGAATTAACAAGCAGAATAAACAAAGGAGAATTTATGGGGGACGTATCTGGATTTTCAGAAGACCTTCTGACAAGGTGCCACGCATGAGGCTGTGCAACAAGATCAGAGCCCATGGCATTACAAGAGAGATATTAGCATAGACAACAGATTAGCTGACTGGCAGGAGGAAAAGAGTGGGGATAAAGAGGGCCTTTTCTGGTTGGCTGCCAGTGACTAGTGGTGTTCCACAGGGCTTGATGTTTGATCCATTTCTTTTTACGCAGTATATCAGTGATTTGGATGATGGAACATGCTTTGTGGCCTGGTTTGTGGACAATATGAAGATAGGTGAGGAGCAGGTAGTGTTGAGGAAGCAGAAATTCTGCAGATGGAATTAGACAAATTGGGAGAATGGGCAAAGAAGTGGCAGATGGAATATAATGTAAGAAAGTGTCTGGTCATGCATTTTGATAGAAGGAGTAAAATAGGAGGCTAGTTTCTAAATGGGGAGGAAATTCAGAAAGCAGAGGTGCAAAGGGACCTGAGAGTTGTCACGAAGGATTCCCTAAAGGTTAACATGCAAGTTGAGATGGTGGTAAGGAAGGCAAATGCAATGTTAGCATTCGAATTGAGAGGACGAGAATATAAAAGCAAGGATGTAATGCTGAGGCTTTATAAGGCATTGGACAGACAGCACTTGGAGTACTGTGAGCAGCTTTGGGCTCTAATTGAAGAAAGAACGTGTTGGTATTAGAGAGGGTCCAGAGGAGGTTCACAGCAACTGGTGGTGGTTGGCGTCCATCTGACCGGAAGGACAATGGGTGATCACCATCACAAGCTGGGCAGAAGGAATGGAGATCCTGAGATGCCCAGTCATCAGGATCCCCCTCTCGGCCCCACCAGTGTGGTCCAAAGGAAAGCTTATGAAGCAGTATGTTTGGCACTGGCTTGGCTGCAGGAGCTGCTGGACGTCCAGTCATCTTAGGGATCCCACTCTGGATTTGCTGTCTGGGTTCGCTACTGTAGCCTTTGTCCCCCTTGGGGCCCACAATGCAGTGGGGCTATTTACCCGTATTTGGGAATCTGGTTCATGAGCACCAGGGTGTGTCCACACACTGGTTGGCCTACGTGTCACGTGCGCAGGGGCCAGACCTCCTCCCTGTCCTCTGTAGTTCAGCCTGAGTCTGAAAGGAGTTCAGTTTCCAATTGTCTCCAGCGAGGAGGCACGACATGAGGCTTGCTGTGGGAGAGGCTGTGTACTGGCAGGGAGAGACTTACACATTAAGCACTACCCACTACACTACCACACTACACGCATCACAACAATTGCTTTGACAAGAATTATCCCAGGAGTAATGCATGAGGAGAGTTTCAGAGTAGGTGTCCTATAATGAGGAGTCTAAGACCAGAGGACACCACCTCAAAATAGAAGGATGTCCCTTAGAACAGATAAGAATGAATTTCTTCAGCCACAGAGTGGTGAATCTGTGGAATTCATTGACACAGACGGCTGTGGAGTCCGTCACTGGGTATATTTAAATCAGAGGTTGATAGATTATTAATCTGTAAAGCTGTCAAAGGTTATAGAGATAAGGTGGGAAATGGGGTTGAGAGGGATAACAAATCTGCTGTGATTGAATGGCAGAGGAGACTCGATGGGCTAAATTGTATTCCTATAGCTTATGATCCAATAAAAGAATCTTAGACACGTGGATATAAGAAAAATGGATGATTATGGGCTGTGTAGGATGGAAGGGTTAAACTGATCGTATGGTAGGTATATTTTGGTGAGCAGATCATTGTCAGAGGGGTCTCCTACTATGTTTTCGGTTCCTCAATAAATGGCACCACAACCTTATGTTATTCTGCCTCCATTTGGCTCAGATGGACCTCCAGAGCAGCGGCTCTGAACGGGGGCCATGACGGAGGTTGTAGGGGCCCAAGTTAAAAAGAAACTGGGGGCCATAGCAGTTTCTGAACGGGTCATGATAAGCTTACCCTTTTAATGAAATATCGTTAAAGTATACTGTATATAGATTAAAAAATGAATATATGGAATTTAATTGGAGCCTTGAATGAAATGAACTGGAAAAATACCAGATTATGCAAATGTGGCAGCAAAACAGTTTAGTCTGTGTGTATGGGTGTGGGGGTTGGGGGTGGGTGTGTGTGTGTGGGGGGGGGGGCGGTGTGGGGTATGTGTGTGTGGGGGGTGGGTGTGTGTATGGGTGTGGGGGTTGGGGGTGTGTGTGTGTGTGTGTGTGTGTGTGGGGGGGGGGCGGTGTGGGGTATGTGTGTGTGGGGGGTGGGTGTGTGTATGGGTGTGGGGGTTGGGGGTGTGTGTGTGTGTGTGTGTGTGTGGGGGGGGGGCGGTGTGGGGTATGTGTGTGTGGGGGGTGGGTGTGTGTATGGGTGTGGGGGTTGGGGGTGTGTGGGTGTGTGTGTGGGGTGTTGGGGTAGGTGTGGGTGTGGGTGGGGGGGTTGTTGGGGTTGTGGGTGTAGGTGTGTGTGTGTGGGGGGTGTGTGTGTGGGTGTGTGTGTGTGGGGGGTTGGGGGTGTGTGTGTGTGTGTGGGGGGAGTTGGGTGTGTGTGTGTGTGTGTGTGTGTGTGTGGGGAGTGTGGGTGGGGGGTGTGTGTGGGTGTGGCAGTGTGTATGTGTGGGTGTGTGTGTGTGGGGGGGTTGGGTGTGTGTGTGTGTGGGGGGGAGTTGGGTGGGTGTGTGTGTGGGTGTTTGTGTGGGGGGTGTGGGTGTGTGTGTGTATGTGTGTGTGTGTGTGTGTGTGGGTGTAGGTGTGTGTGTGGGGGGTTGGGGTGGGTGTGTGTGAGGGGGTGTGGGGGGGGCGGTGTGGGGTATGTGTGTGTGGGGGGTGGGTGTGTGTATGGGTGTGGGGGTTGGGGGTGTGTGGGTGTGTGTGTGGGGTGTTGGGGTAGGTGTGGGTGTGGGTGGGGGGGTTGTTGTGGTTGTGGGTGTAGGTGTGTGTGTGTGGGTGTGTGTGTGTGGGGGGTTGGGGGTGGGTGTGTGTGTGTGGGGGGAGTTGGGTGTGTGTGTGTGTGTGTGTGTGTGTGTGTGGGGAGTGTGGGTGGGGTGTGTGTGTGGGTGTGGCAGTGTGTATGTGTGGGTGTGTGTGTGTGGGGGGGGTTGGGTGTGTGTGTGTGTGTGGGGGGGAGTTGGGTGGGTGTGTGTGTGTGGGTGTTTGTGTGGGGGGTGTGGGTGTGTGTGTATGTGTGTGTGTGTGTGTGTGTGTGGGTGTAGGTGTGTGTGTGGGGGGTTGGGGTGGGTGTGTGTGGGGGGTTGAGGTGGGTGTGTGTGAGGGGGTGTGGGGGTGTGGGTGTGTGTGGGGTGTTGGGGTAGGTGTGGGTGTGGGTGTGGGTGTCTGTGTGGAGTGGGTGTGTGTGTGTGTGGGGGGGGGTGTGAGTGTGTGTGTGTGGGGGGTGTGATTGTGTGTGGAGTGTGTGTGTGTGGGGGTGTGTGGGGGGGTTGGGGTGGTGTGTGTGTGTGGCGATGTGTGTGTGTGTGGGGGGGTTGGGTGTGTGTGTGGGGGGGAGTTGGGTGGGTGTGTGTGGGTGTTTGTTTGTGTGGGGGGTGTGGGTGTGTGTGTGGGGGGGTTGTTAGGGGTGTGGGGGTGTGTGTGGGGGGGTTGGGTGTGTGTGTGTGGGGGTTGGGTGTGTGTGTGTGTGGGGGGTTGTTAGGGGTGTGGGGGTGTGTGTGGGGGGTTGGGGTGGTGTGTGTGTTGGGGGGTTGGGTGTGTGTGTGTGTGGGGGGGTTGTTAGGGGTGTGGGGGTGTGTGGGGGGGGTTGGGGTGGTGTGTGTGTGGGGGGGTTGGGTGTGTGTGTGTGTGTGTGATGGCAATCGATATCTCTGCTGCTGCTTAATCTTGCACAAGTCGCCGTTCACATCCTGGAAGACACAATCCACATCCGCAGCCAGGCTGATCTGTGAGTATGCAGCAGGCCGGTTTCCCTTCCACCATCCCGTGCCTGTTAGAATACTGAGAAAATGTGACTTGAAGGCGGCTGTCACTGCAGTGAGGTCATTCGCCCTCGCACCATTGCTCCCGCAAAGTGGAGACGAACTGTTTTTGACTCCATACATGGCCTCTTGCATCCGGGCTGGAAGACATCAGAGAAATTGGTTGCACTAAAGTTTGTTTGACATGGCCTCGAAAAGGACTGGCGTGATTGGACTGCAGATTGTGTGGAATACCAGTGGGCAAAAGTTAACTGTCAGGTTCATGTGCCGTTGAGTGAGGGTTTGATCTAGTCAATGTGGAGCTTGCCGTTCCTGTCCCCCTCCCTCCCCCAGGGATTCTCGCACTTTCTTACCATGGTGGACAGAGGTCGTCCCTCCAGCGTTGAAGATGGCCACAGGTTTAGCTCGGGCACCTGGGTTGCTCAGTTTGGCACCCCATCCGATATTTTCTCTGACCATGGTCCTCAATTCATTTCAGACTTTGGTCTGTGATGGCCCAGAACCTCGGTGTTCGGAGACGTCACACCGTGTTTATCACCCGCAGTCCAATGGCCAACGTGAGCAACTTCGCTACTCCTTAAAGACTGAGCGATCCGTGTTGGCATGATCGGCTCCCATGGGTCCTGCTGGGGCTCAGAACTGCTCCAAAGGGGCCCTGCAGTCATCTGCGGCTGTGTTGGAATACAGGCAGCTGTTAGAGTGCCAAGTGATTCCATTCCTGATGCCACGACTGCCTGGTCAGCTCTCAACAGCCTTCCACTCTGCTCAGTGAATTCAATTCCTTCCCACCTATTCCTACTTCCCATCATGGCGTACAGCACTCTGTATTTACAATGGCCTGTTCGTCATTTTGGAATGAAAGAAAATACTGCAATCGTAGATAAGAGGAGTAAACCAGAACATGTTTCGGTAGATTGCCTTAAGCTGGTCCACTGAGAATTGGAGTATTCCCCTGCAATGCTTCTGGTGTCGCGACATGACCATGAGTGTGTCAACTGGATGAGTCTGTTGTTCCTCCACCCATGGACACAGGACCCAGTTGGAGCTCCAGACAGGCCCACAATATCGGGTTGTGTGAACTCTGCAGGCGGCGGGTGCTGTATCGGGTAACGTAATTGGTAGAAATGTACATAATTCACAACCACCAGCATTGAGTTCAGGTTTCGCTTTAAGAGGCTGGACTGATGTGATAACATAATTAAGTTAAAGGTTTTTAGCAAGCTTTTGTTTTGTAGGTTTTGGAGTGCAATAAAATGTGTTACGGGTTTCATTAAACATTAAATACCTCACTTTGTTTAATTGCAGAAACCTACAGAGGTACCAGATTGGAGAGTGGCCACTGTTGTTCCACTGTTTAAGTCAAGTCAAGTTAAGTGCCTTTTATTGTCATTTCGACCATAACTGCTGGTACAGTACACAGTAAAAATGAGACAATGTTTTTCAGGACCATGGTGCTACATGAAATAACACAAAAACTACACTGAACTACGTGAAAACAACACAGAAAAAAAATGCACTAGACTACAGACCTACCCAGGACTGCATAAAGTGCACAAAACAGTACAGGCATTACAATAAATAATAAACAAGACAATAGGCACAGTAGAAGGCAGTAAGTTGGTGTCAGTCACGGCTCTGGGTATTGAGTTTCGAAACTCAAAAGTTTCTAAAACTTTAAAAAAGTTTCTAAACCATAAGCCAGGAAATGATAGTGCGGTGAGTCTTTCACAAGCTGTGGGAAAGCTATTGAAAGACACTCTCAGGGACTGAATAGAAAGACATGGACTAATTTAAGATAGTCAGCTGACTTTGTGTGTGCTCGATCACATTTAACCAATCTTACAGAGCTTTTCGAGGAAGTTACCAGGACAGTGGATGTCATCTACATGGACTTTAGAAAGGCCTTTGGCAAGATCTCACATGGATGGCTGATCAAGCAGGTTCAATCGCTTGGCTTTCAGCAAAGGGAAACCAGGGCATTGCTTATGACAAAACCATAAGGCATAGGAGCAAAAGTAGGATATTTGGCCAATCGTGTCTGCTCTGCCACAAGTTTTTAGTATATTTTTATATAACTTAAAAAGAGTCAGTCACAACACAGACCACTGTAGAACATCACTAGTAATTGGCAGCCAACCAGAAAAGGCTCCCTTTATTCCCACTCTATGCCTCTTGCCAATCAGCCATTGCTTTACCCATGCTAGAACTTTGTTCTTTTCAAGGTGAAACTACCAGAACTACAACCTATTCAATGATACTTGACCCCTTTATCATTGATGCACCATCAATAACTCATGGAGACGTGAGGCAAGATAGGCTATTATTAGCTGGAAGAGAAAGCACTGTCAGCAGCAAGAGACCATCACACAACATCCTGGAGACTGAGGGGGGAGCAGTGCCTCCAATCGCCTTTATACAGGGGTCTGTGGGAGGAGCCACAGGAGCAGTCAGTAGAGGGGTGGGGGGGGGGGGGTTGTCCAGACAGGTATATGTAGTTCGCCACAATCATCAAAGGGATGTTCTCTCTCTGTTGAGATAAGGTAGGTATCAGTCAATCAGATTGAAACAATCAAATATTGAAAAAAAGCAGATTAGGCAAAACCAATTTCAAAAAAACCAACATATGTAATATGATACATTCCTTGAGCGTTAGACAACAGTCCCAGATTAATTCATTTTAATTTATTCAATTGTTTTTTGGTCTTTTCTAAATATTAAAAAAGTTAAACTTTTAAGATTTTTTAAAATAGTTTTTGAATTATTTGGAAAGTTGAACATATTTTACCTCTTTCATAGTTGGCTTCTTCTTAGGCCCATCACTCGTACAGGGGCATAAGTCACAGAAAGCAGCTCACCAGTGTCTTCTGTCCTGGGCCAGTCTTTCAAGTCAGGTGTAGTCCGTCAATACATCTTCTAAGGAAAGATCCTTCTCTCCCAGGGATGAGGTATTTGGGACCATCTGTGGTGGTGTCCTTTCACAAGTGTGACAACTGGCAAACCTGGGAACATGACTAAAATGGCTATCAAAATGCTTTTGAGGTGATGTTGCCTTTTCTCAATAAAAAGATTCCAATGTTTGTTGTGCTTTGTTGTTCAACTGGAGCAGCTGAGTTGAGGGGGTTCTTACCTGGGGATCTGCTTCAGGTAAGGTTTGCTTTAGTGAGTGGGCTAACACAGGCAACAAGTTGGTACTTTACAGAATTGGGACAATAGTTTACATTAGCTGCAGAATTCAAAGTTCAAAGCAAATCATATACAACCCTGAGATTCATTTTCTTGCAGGCATTCTCAATAAATCCAATACCCATAATAGAATCAATGAAAGACCATAAGACGTAGGAGCAGAATGGGCCATTCAGTCCATCGAGTCTGTTCTGCCATTTGATCGTGGCTGATCCCGATCCCACTCAGCCCCATACACCTGCCTTCTCGCCATATCTTTTGATGCCCTCACTGATCAGGAAATGATCAACTTCCACCTTAAATATGCCCATAGACTTGGCCTCCACTGCAGTCTGTGGCAGAGCATTCCACAGATTTACTACTCTCAGGCTAAAAAAAAAAATCCTCCTTTATTAAGGCTGTGCCCTCTAGTTCTGGATACTCCCACCTTAGGAAACATCCTCTCCACATCCACAACTAGTCCTTTCAACATTTGGTAGGATTCAACAAGATCTCCCTGGATTCTTCTAAACTGAAGTGAATACAGGCCCAAAGTTGCCATATGGTAATCATACCCCTTCATTGTTGTGAATTATCCTTGTGAACTCCTCTGGACTCTTTTCAATGACCACACATCCTTTCTGAGATTTGAGGCCCAAAATTGTTGACAATACTTCAAGTGTGGCCCAACTAGTGTCTTATCTCTTTCCTTTTATATTCTATTTTCCTTGAAATAAATGGCAACATTGCATTTGCCTTCTTTACCACATCTGCCCCTTTTTTGCTTTTTCCATTTTCCAATTTGTCTAAATCCTGTTGCAATTGCATTACTTCCTCAGCACTACCTACCCCTCCACCTATCTTCGTATCATATGCAAACTTTGTCACAAAACCATCAATTCCATTATCTAAATCATTGAAAAACAATGTGAAAAGCAGCGGTCCCAATACTGACCCCTGAGGAACACCACTAGTCACTGGCAGCCAACCAGAAAAGGCCCCTTTCAATTCCACTTGCTGTCTCCTGCCTGTCAACAATTCCTCTATCCATGCCAGTATCTTTCCTGTAACACCATAGGATTTTATCTTGTTAAACAGCCTCATGTGAGGCACCTTATCAAATGCCTTCTGAAAATCCAGTAAATGACATCCACTGCCGCTCCTTTGTCCACCCTGCTTGTTACTTCCTCGAAGACCTCTTAAACAGATTTGTCAGGCAAAATTTCCTTTGATAGAAACCATGCTGACTTTAACTTATTTTATCATTAGTCTCCAAGTACTCCAAAACCTCATCCATAAAAATAGACTCCAACACTTTCCCAGTCACTGAGGTTAGGCTAACTGGCCTATAATTTCCTCCTTTCTTAAAGAGTGGAGTGACATTTGCAATCTTCCAGTCCTCTGGGACCATGCAAGAATCATGTGATTCTTAAAAGATCATGACCAATGCATCCGTTTTCTCTTCAGTAGCTTTTGAGGACTCTGGGATGTCGTCCATCTGGTCCAGGTGACTTACCCGCCTTAAGACCTTTGAGTTTGCCTCGCACTTTTTTCTTTAGGGTGGACAACCAGTGTGCGAAAGACAACGAACTATAAATATAAAAATAAAGAAATAATAACAATATACAGTAAATAGATAAATAATTAAATATCAAAAACATGAGATGAAGAGTCTTTCAGAGTGAGTCCATGGGGTATGGGAACAGTTCAGTGAAGGGGCAAGTGCAGTTGAGTGGAATAATCTTCTCTGGTTCAAGAGCTTGATGGTTCTGGGGTAAGCAAAGGCTAAATTCTTTGAGGAAATAACAAGCAGGACAGACAATGGAGAATCAGTTGATGTTGTGTACTTGGACTTTCAGAAGACCTTTGTCAATGTGCCACACATGAGGTTGCTTAACAAACTAATCTTAGACAGGTTAGGAGAATGGGCAAAGAAATAGCAGATGGAATACAGTGTTGGGAAGTGTGCACTTTTGTAGAGGAAATGAAAGGGTTGACTATTTTCTAAATGGAGAGAAAATACAAAAAAAACTGAGGTGCAAAGGGACTTGGGAGTCCTTGTGCAGGATTCCCCGAAGGTTACTTTGCCGGTCGAGTCTGTGGTGAGGAAGGCAAATGCAATGTTAGCATTCATTCCAAGAGGGCTAGAGTACAAAAGCAAGGATGTAATATTGAAACTTTATGAAGTACTGGTGAGGCCTCACTTGGAATAGAGAGAGCAGTTTTGGGCCCCTTATCTTAAAAAGGATGTGCTGAAACTAGAGAAGGTTCAAATGTGGCTCCCAAAAGTGATTCTGGGATTGAATGGCTTGTTATGTGAAAAATGTTTGGTGGCTCTGGGCCTGTATTCACTGGAATTCATAAGAATGAAGGGTGACCTCATTGAAACCTATCGAACAGTGAAAGGCCTTGACAGAGTGGATGTGGAGAGAATGTTTCCTCTGGTGGGAGAGTCTAAGACATGAGGACACAGTCTTAGAATGGGGGAGGGGGAGTGATGTCCTTTTAGAACTTTAGCCAGAGAGTGGTGAATCTGTTGAATTCACAGGCAGCTTTGGAGGCCAAGTCTTTATGTATATTTAAGACAAAGGTAGATAGATTCTTGATTGGTCAGGGCACAAAGGGATACAGGGAGGGGCTGAGAGCAAAATTGTATCAACCATGATGAAATGGCAGAACAGAATTGATGGGCCAAATGGCCTAATTCTGCTCCTATACCTACAGTCTTCTGGTCTAAAATATGTCCGGAATTTTTCCCTAACATGCATATGACATGACCTTTGACTTTTATTGGTTTTCTCTCATTATAAGTTCCTAAGTCTGAGGAGCCAATGGTAATCTTTAGAAATATGGTTGCCGTCGCAATATACACACAGTGGCCACAGGAGTGTCCTCCTGTACCTAATAAAGTGGCCACTGAGTGTATGTTCATGGTCTTCTGCTGCTGTAGCCCGTCCACTCCAAGGTTCAACGTGTTGTTCATTCAGAGATGCTCTGCTGCACACCACTGTTGTAATATCTGCTTATCTGAGTTACTGTCACCTTCCTGTCAGCTTGAATCAGTCCGACCATTCTCCACTGATCTCTGAGCACTTTTGCCCACAGAACTGCTGCTCACTGGATGGTTTTTTTGTGCAATTTTCTGTAAACTCTAGAGACTGTTGTTTGTGAAAATCCCAGGAGATCAGCAGTTTCTGTGAGACACAAAGCGCCCTGTCTGGCACCAACAATCATTCCACGGTCAAAGTCACTTAGAACTTCCCCATTCTAATGTTTTCTCTGAGCAACAATTGAACCTCTTGACCATGTCTGCATGCTTTTATGCACTGAGTCGCTGCCACATGATTGGCTGATTAGGTATTTGTATTAATGATCAGGTGTACAGGTGTGCCTAATAAAGTGGCCGCTGACTGTAGCAAATCCAGCAAACAATTTATACACGGGATTTCCCAAAAAAAAGAACAGAGTTGGAAACAAGATAATCTTTTCTAATTATTTCTGTTGAAGGATAAATAATTAAGATGAATTCCTTTGTTCCTTCGATAACATTTACAAGTCTTTTAATATTCACCAGAATAGAATTTAGGAGCTTTGAACTTAAAGAACCCCTTCAGTCCCTTAGATTGAGACAATCAAATCTTGAAATCTCTCAGGAGAATAAGCAAAACCAATTTAGAAATCCGTATCATGCAGAATATAATATATCTTGGGCATTAGACAATAGTTTCACATTAGGCAACATACGCAAAATGCTGGAGTAGCTCAGCGGGTCAGGCAGCATCTGTGGATGGGAATAAACATGGACCTTTCAGGTCAGGACCCTCTTCGGGACTGGAAAGGAAGGGGAGAAGTCAGAGTAACAAGGTGGAGGGGGGAGGAAGAAGTACAAGGTGGTAGGTGAAACTGGGAGAGATGGAGGAGGTGAAGTAATGAGCTAGGAAGTTGATTGGTGAAAGAGATAAAGGGCTAGGGATGGAGACGACCAGAAGACCATGGAAGGAAAGGGAAGGGGGAGGAGCACCAGAGGCAGGTGATGGGCAGGTATGAAGAGAATGTGTGAGAGCGAAACAAGAATGGGGAATGGTGAAGAAGAGGAGGGAAGGTAATTACCGCAAGTTCAAAAAAATCAATGTTCATGCCAACTTGATGGACAGAATATATGGTGTTGTTCCCCCAAATTGGCAGTAGAGAAGGTCATGGACTGACATGTCGGAATGGGAGTGGGAAGTAGAATTGAAATGGTTGGCCACCGGGAAATCTCGCTTTTTGTGGCAGACAAAGCAAAGATTCTCGATGAACCAGATTAATTAATTTTAATCCATTTAGTTATTTTTCAGTCTTATAATTATTTCATTCTTAAAATATTATAAGAATTTTAGCTTTTTTAATAGTTTTTGAATAATTGTGGAAGTTGAATATATTTGATGGTTTTCACAGGTTTGACAGCTGGTAAACCTGGGAACAAGGCTCAACTGGCCATCAAAGTGAAGTTGCCTTTTGTCAGTAGAAAGTTCGCAGTACTTTGTTGTTCTTTGTTGGAGCCAGCTGACCTGAGAGGGTTCATGTCTGTGGAATGCTTCAGGTAAGAATGTGCTTTATTGAGCAGGCAAGTACTGGCATCAAGTTGGCACTTGATAGAATAGGGACAGTAGTTTACATTAAATTCTATCTGTAGAATTTAGATTACTTTTGAAGAGTTTTGAAATAAATAGTTTGAAACAATGGCTAAAATATATCCATTTTATTTTACCTCATCTGATTGTATGCTCGCACAGAATAAAGAAGCATAATACAGAAACAATAATGGTACCACCACAATTTTGACCCAGAACATCAATAATTTCTTCCTTTCCCCCATCCAGATGCTGCTCACCCCATTTAGTTCTTCCAGCAGATTGTTTGTTGCTGAAGATTTCAGCATCTGCCATCTCTTGTGCCTCTAATACCGAGACAGCCAAACAGAACAGTAACTTTCAGCACAAGACTAATCCACTAAGGCAGCATGTACAGAACAGACCATATTTTCACCCAAACACAACATAAACACTAACTCTCAGAAGATGAAAACAAATGATAAACTGTCAATGATATCATTAAAGGATTTGGATGCACAAGTTCGATCCAGGTTTTATTGAAGAATGTTCCGATTTATTTCTAATAAGCTGCTTCATTTTTTACAGGTGCCTTCTCCGTTAGTCTTTCAGTGAAGAACTGGGCTGTAGACAACCTCCTCATGCATCCTCGCTCTCTGCATGGTTCCCCATTGTAGTTCAGCATAGCAGACCTCTTCCTTACATTTCTCATTCTAAAAAAAACAGGAAAAGCATGTGCATTCTTTTACTTTTGTCTTTTCATTTTACCATCTCAGGCCTTCTAACTACCAATGAACCACAATTTAAAGGCAAAGATTAATATTGTTTAATTTCACAGATGATAGAGAATTTACCTCATACAGAAAATACACCACAGGCAACAATATAATGAGAGAATAGGGATTTAAGTGTATAGTCCTAATTGATGTAAAGCCACTGTAGATACAGATCAAGATGACACAAACTGTTCTATTCAAAGGCAGGTTAAGTGTAAAAAGCAATTTGTACTGTAGATGTTCTGATAAAAGCCAATGAGATTGTTCAAGTAGGACCTCAGAGGACCTAAAGATAGACTTTGAGGGGGTAGGTTTGTTAGGATGTGTCGAAATGAAGCTTCACAGCTATTCCATAATCTCAAGTTTGATTTATCAGCTAACCAAGGATGTTTAAAATGGTATCACATAGTTATACTAAGTGTTCAAAAGATAAGAATTGTAGATGACGGAGGAAGACAAAAGGCATGAAATTACAGGCTACTTCTAGCTTAATGTCTGTCAGAGGGAAAATGTTACTTAAGTCATTATAGCAGGGGACCAAGAAAAACGCAAAGCAAGGTTCACCACATTGATTCCTGGGATGGCAGGACTTTCATATGAAGGCTAGGCTTATACTCACAAGAATTAGAAGATTGAGGGAGATCTTATTGAAATGTACAAAATTCTAAAGGGATTGGACAGGCTAGATGCTGGAAGATTGTTTCCGATGTTGAAGAAGTTCAGAATGAGGGGTCACAGTTTAAGGATAAAGGGGAAGCCTTTTAGGACCAAAATAAGGAAAAACTTCTTCACACAGAGAGTGGTGAATCTGTGGAATTCTCTGCCACAGGAAATAGTTGAGGCCTGTTCATTAACTATATTTAAGAGAGTTAGATATGGCCCTTGTGGCTAAAGGGATTGGGGGTATGGAGAGAAAGCAGGTACAGGATTTTGAGTTGGATGATCAGCCATGATCATACCGAATGGCGGTGCAGGTTTGAAGGGCTGAATGGCCTACTCTTGCACCTATTTTCTATGTTTCTATGTTTAATCAGGCATTGTCAACATGTCTGTGAAAGAGAAAATGTGATTTGTTGGAATTCTCTGAAGATGTAACAGGTCATAGAGTCATAAAACATGGAAACAGGCCTTGAGGTCCAGCTAGTCTGTCCCGAATATGTCATGTGAATGTAACCACCCACCCTGGCATTACCATCGATGAGACTCCTGCAGATTTCTATTGACCAAAAATCCAGCTGCCCAAACAAATAAATCCGGGGGCTCACCATGTGATACAAACTTATATCACCATTTCCAATGAGCTGTAACTGTGCTTGTTTGGTAGCTGAGTTTTTGTGTAATTGGAGGTAAAACTTAGCAGTACACCAGGAATCCTGAAGATCCATCCATTTTCATTGCCTATATCCAAACTTAAACTCATTTGAACGAGCTTCTCCTGATCTGACTGTATGGGAACACTACAGAATTTTGACAGGCAAATGAACATTGGCTTTGAATTATTAACTACAGAGGCTTAAACTTCTTAAGAATTAATTTTACACTTACCATGTTGTTCTGTCCAAGGTCCAATGTTCGATTACTGGCTTGAATCCTCTTTTGCTCTTGAATTTTCTTCCTTTCTACATAAAATGATAATGAGAGTTAATGATTAGTTTTAAAGAATAGTCTTTGAAACTGTAGCAGTGTTGAGGTATGGACCAAACTGAAATATATATTAATGATTTCAAGGTAGTTACATCTGATATTAAAGAACATAGAACAATACAGCACAGCGCAGGACCTTTGGCCCATCATGTTGTGCTGACCTTTTAATCTACTCCAAGATTATTCTAACACTTCTCCCACATAGCTCTCCATTTTCTTTCATACTTGTGCCTACTGATGCACCATCAATAACTCACTCTGAGACATAAAGGCGAGATATCGGTTTTTATTGACTGGAAGAAGGAACAAGCAGTGAGTGACCACCATACTACATCCTGGAGACTGAGAGGCCGGGCTCAGGCTTCAATCGCCTTTATACCGGGGTCTGTGAGAGGAGCCACAGGAGCAGTCAGCAGGGGGCATGTCCAGACAGGTATATGTAGTTTACCACACCTACTTAAGAGTCTCTTAAATGACCCTAATGTATCTGTCTCTACTATCATACCCACAGTGTGTTCTACCTCTGACAACCCCCTGTATTTTCCTCCAATCACCTTAAAAGTATGTCCTCTCATATCAGGAATTGCCACTCTGGGGAAAAGGTGTTGACTGTCCACTCTCTCTTTGCCTCTTAACATCCTAGACACTTCTATCAGATTTCCTGCCATCCTCCTTTGCCCCAAAGAGAAAAGCCCGAGCTCACTCAACTTTCCAAGATAAGATTTGTTCTTTAATCAAGGCAGCATCCTGGTAGATCTCCTCTGCACCTTCGCTAAAGCTTGTACATCCAAGGTTTATAGAGTTGTAGCTTTACCTTATAACACCACCATGGATGGTCTCAAGTCCCGCTGTGAAAGGAGGAGGGTTGGGCTTGGGGCTGTCAAAAGCCAGAACTAAAGAAACACCAACAGAGGTTCCAGAGACCTCATTCCTGGAGAGGAAGGATTTTTGTAGATGGGTTACACCTGGGAACTGGCCCGGGACACAGAACTCTGGTGAGCTGCTGTCGGCAGCCTGTACCCCCAATAGGAGTGATAGGCTTCAGAAGAAGGAGAAAATTACTTATGGATTTTGAACTTAATCCCCCAACTAGCAACTCCGTGTGACGCCTTAACCACCTTTTCAACTTCCATGGCAACTTTGAGGGATCTATGAATTTGGACCTTAAGAAGCCTCTGTTCCTCTACACTGGAAAGAATCCTGCCATTAACATCGAGCTCAACCTTCCAAAGTGTATCACTTCACACTCTTCAAGTTAGAATTCTACCTGTCTCTTCTCAGTCTAACTCAGCATCATGTTAATTTCCTGTTGTAACCTACAACAACCTTATGCACTATCCACCATTCTTTGTGTCATCTGCAAACTCACTAACCTACCATTCCACTTCTTCATGTAGGTTACTGTAATTATAAAAGTCACAAGGAGCTTGGGTCCCAGATCGGATCACTGAAGAACACCTCTGGTCACAGACCTCCAGGTCGAATATTCTCCATATACTCCTGCTCCCTGCCTTCTGTGGGCAGGCAAGGCAATTCTAAGTCCTTGCTGCTAAGTTTCCCTGCATCCCGTATCACCTGAATTTCTGATTGAGCCTACCATGGGGAACCTTGTAGGGTGCCTTACTAAAATCCAAGCACACCACGTCCACTGCTCTACCTTCATCAGTTTGTTTTGTCACACCTTTGGAAAAATTCAATTAGACTCGTGTGACACAATCTGCCCCTCACAAAGCCATGCTGACTATCACTAATTACACTATGCTTCTACAAATGCTGGTAAATCCCATCTCCAAGAATCTTCTCCAACGGTTTGCCCACTACTGATGTCTATACTTCCTAGTTTGTGTAATATTATGATGTTGATTATGAAATAAGACATTGGATGCAAATACAGGTGGATTGAGGATTATGGTGCAGAGTTAGGATAAAAGCTGAAAACGGGGGGATATATTAAATTGCCTGTGAAATAACATACCACATGCACATTTTCTAAGGAAGAGTAGAAGAAGGATAACGCAAGCTGTTCCTCCACTTATGGAAAGTAAAATGGAAATCCATTTATAACCTATGGAAAACTGGAATTATTAAAACGCTCATTGCATCGATCATTTAGACAACACTTCAAATCAATTTCAATACATTCAATCTTCTTATCCAAAGCAACTTTATGCAGTGACTCATTACCCTGCACCATACTTTTTCAATTAATCCTTCCAATCTATCATTGCAAAATTAAATATCATTTATAGTTCTGCATTTTCTGAAAACAGTTTTTATATGGAACAAATATATGGATTTCTATACAACTATTATTTAAGTTCGCAATTAGAATCAGAATCAGAGTTAATATCACTGACATATTTAAGTCGGGGGTGAATATTGGTAGCTCGGGTTCAGGATTTCCAATACTCACCACTATCCTAAACAACTTCAGGCAAGCAACACTGAAACCAACAACAGCACACTGAGGATGTCACTTTGATTGGTGATGAGACGTCTGTGCAGGCTAATTGCTGAGCTCAGTGAACTCCACAACATCAAGTCACTGACACAAGTCATTAAATTTGTTGCAATACACAAAAAATACTATAAATTACAATAATAAATATCCTGTATATATTGAAAAATAAACTAAATGAGTAGTGCAGAAAGGGAGCAAAAACAGTGAGGTGGTGTTAATGAGCTGGTTCGCTGTCTGCTCAGAAATCTGATGGAGGAGGAGTAGAAGCTGTTCCTAAAACATTCAGCGTGTCTCTACAAAATGTCTGAATATTTTGACTTGGCTCATATTATGGATGCTACTTTCAATTGTTTGAATTGAATACAAGCTGCATTTTGACTTCAAGTAGTGAAGAAGCACTGGACCTGAAAACTAGATGGAGGTTTGGGGAAAAGGCCTCCAGGGTGAGAGCTCATCGTTGTGGGGCAGTTCCCTGGCTGGAATGGTGAAAGTACTCGCAGGAGTTGGGTGATGGATGAGCAAGAAAGCCAGTTTCAAGAAAATTATCATACTTTTCGTGGATCGTGGACGCATTGGTAATCATTTTCCAATGTTCTATAGATTCAGGAACAGTTCCTGCTGACTGGAGGGTGGCTAATGTTGTCCCACTTTTCAAGAAAGGAGGGAGAGAGAAAACAGGGAATTATAGACCGCTTAGCCTGACGTCAGTAGTGGGAAAGATGCTGGAGTCAATTATTAAAGAGGAAATTATGACACATTTGGATAGCAGTAGAAGGATCAGTCCGAGTCAGCATGGATTTATGAAGGGAAAATCATGCTTGACTAATCTTCTGGAGTTTTTTGAGGATGTAACTATGAAAATGGACAAGGGAGAGCCAGTGGATGTAGTGTACCTGGACTTCCAGAAAGCTTTTGATAAAGTCCCACATAGGAGATTAGTGGGCATAATTAGGGCACATGGTATTGGGGGCAAAGTACTGACATGGATTGAAAATTGGCTGGCTGACAGGAAACAAAGAGTAGCGATTAACGGGTCCCTTTCGGAATGGCAGGCTGTGACCTGTGGGGTACCACAAGGTTCGGTGCTGGGACCGCAGCTGTTTACAATATACATTAATGATTTAGATGAAGGGATTAAAAGTAACATTAGCAAATTTGCTGATGACACAAAGCTGGTTGGCAGTGTGAAATGTCAGGAGGATGTTATGAGAATCCAGGGTGACTTGGACAGGTTGGGTGAGTGGGCAAATGCAGCTTAATGTGGATAAATGTGAGGTTATCCACTTTGGTGGCAAGAACAAGAAGGCAGATTACTATCTAAATGGAGTCAAGTTAGGAAAAGGGGAAGTACAACGAGATCTAGGCATTCTTGTACATCAGTCAATGAAAGCAAGCATGCAGGTGCAGCAGGCAGTGAAGAAAGCTAATGGGATGCTGGCCTTTATAACAAGAGGAATTGAGTATAGGAGTAAAGAGGTCCTTCTGCAGCTGTACAGGGCCCTGGTGAGACCCCACCTGGAGTATTGTGTGCAGTTTTGGTCTCCAAATTTGAGGAAGGACATTCTTGCTATTGAGGGAGTGCAGCGTAGGTTCACAAGGTTAATTCCCAGAATGGCGGGACTGTCATATGTTGAAAGATTGGAGCGACTGGGCTTGTATACACTGGAATTTAGAAGGATGACAGGGGATCTGATTGAAACATATAAGATCATTAAGGGATTGGACACGCTGGAGGCAGGAAGCATGTTCCCGCTGATGGGTGAGTCCAGAACTAGAGGCCACAGTTAAGAATAAGTGGTAGGCCATTTAGAACAGAGATGCGGAAAAACTTTTTCACCCAGAGAGTGGTGGATATGTGGAATGCTCTGCCCTAGAAGGCAGTGGAGGCCAAGTCTCTGGATGCTTTCAAGAGAAAGTTAGATAGAGCTCTTATAGATAGCGGGGTCAAGGGATATGGGGAGATGGCAGGAACGGGGTACTGATTGTGTATGATCAGCCATAATCACAGTGAATGGCAGTGCTGTCCAGAAGGGCCGAATGGCCTACTCCTGCACCTACTGTCTATTGTCTACTTTCTTTAGAAGACCTGTTGAGCTCCAAATCTGCCCATTTTGTCAGGTGAACTTTGCTAAAAGAAATGTCCTGTATACCTATAAATGAGGTCATCTACAAACCCACTATTTCTGTTCCTGTTGAAGTCTTTACAGTGGTGAAAAAAATTATTCCTCGTGAACACGCTGTCTGTCTGACTTTGTGGTCAAACTGAACTAGGATATCTTAAATGTTATGCCTTCAATGTAGTTACACTTGATGTTTTGCTTATTATAATCACTACAAAATGGAACAATAGAATGCACAAGGTAAGTGGAATGTCAAGCTGTCTGTTCAGAGTCCAATCAAAATTTGTCATCATCTACTGGAAGGTCACCAACATTTGGGAATAGACTCTCTATTTGTTAAGGCTTTTTGTTTATATGACGTATTACACTTAAAAATCAAATCCATCTGTCCCCTTCTGGACACATTATATATTGGTTTTATGCTTTCCATTTTTATAACTGTTTTCCATTTGCTGTTTTTAATTTAGTTTCCTTCCTTACTAGTTGTTACTTTTTGAGGTGATTTGACAGTGAGACTTCCTATTTTTAATTTCAGTAAGTGAAGTTATTTGTTTTCATAAATTCCTAAATTTTAAAACTATTTTTGATTCTATCAATATACTTGAATAGTTTAATCTGAAAATCCACCTTCCACATAGTTCCATCGTTAAAAACTCAAATGTGTGAAGTTATTTGACTGGACTAGATCTGGTCCTACATCAATTGCATTTCAATTTGCTGACATTTTGATGTAGCACAGTACCCGAAACCACAAAACTTGTTTATCATTAAGAGACGGAAATGGACATATGTTTGTGTAGAAAATTAGCTCCATTTAACTGTTTTCTCGATCTTCTTGTGATGCAGTAATGAGAATTGTAGTTTTTTTATGTATAGAGTTTCTTTAATTTCTTCAGCTTGTGCCAGTTACTTTACAATTAATTAATTACCTTTAAATTGTGTGAGAAGTGTGACTTTTAACAACCGAATAAAAGCAATGGGACAACCACCATTTTCTATTTCGAAACTTAGAAGTGTTATATAAGCAAATATGGTGACTAATTCAAGTATAATAATATTTAGAAAATAGAAGGAAGTTGTTGAATACCATAATCTATTTCTGGTTGATCTTGAACTTGCTGCTGAAAAACCTATTGTCCTTCACAACTAGTTGCACAAGATCTTTCACTTCCTTTTAACAGGCAAATGAGGTTTTGGGTTAGTGTACGCTCTCAGTTCTGTATTGGAGCGTTCGCCTAGATCTTGCTAAGGGAGCCTGAACTCAATCTTCAAACTCAGCTTAGATGTTGCCAAGTGAATCAAACTTAAGGTTAAGGGGATATTTGCAGGCTTCCTTCATAGCGTTGCAATACCTTGTTTTTATACTTATGTTTGTTCACATTTGTTGTTGAACTGTGGTAGCGCCATCCTTTGATCTATTGAAAGCACAAGAAATAGTCTTTGACATTAAATTATTGGTTCCATTTTGCAATCTGCTTGTCAGCACTCAAACTTCACTGCCTATTTTCTCTTTCTACAGAATCTAGCCTGCACTGTTCATCTTGAAATTTTATTGCTAGAATTCTTGTGGCAAAGTGCTTGAATACTCCATTTAAGAAAGTTGTTTGCATTGGTAAGGAGCTATATTTGCATGCATTCAATTTCCATGTGGCATAGGTTAATGGATGGATCCTCCCCAAATGTATCAGGAATTTCCAGTTCGAACAGCCAGTGCAGCAGAAGGAATATTGCAACAGCATTTTAAAGGTTGCTTTCAGATATAAGAGATGGTAGGTTCAGACTGAGTTACTCATTAGGGAATGGCCATGTTTGAGCTGTAATAGTGCTGAGAGTTTGATTCAGGACTCTTTCCTGGGAGTAGACTGAGCAACAGAATCTGGCAAGTGCATGCAAGATTCTCCTTAAAATTACTCTCCCTATTGGAGAGCTGAGATGGCAGTGGCAAACACCTCCTGCAGGACATAGATCAGGGAGAAGTCACTAGGAAGCTCCTGGTGACTTCACCTTTAGGAAGTTTGACTAATTGTCGCTCCGGCTGACTGCATTAGTTCTTAGTTTTGTCTGGGATGCTGACGACATCATTGACAAGAGCTTCAGTGAGGTGGCCAAGCCTACGATGCAGGTAGCAGTTTGTTGTGTGACCACTAGGAAAGGTAGAGTGACAGGTGGACAGTCAAGATCACCCCAAATATATCAGGAGACAAACCTAACCAGAACCCCTTGCAAGTGCTGTCCAAACAGCCTCCACATTTCTGTCGTACATTGACTAGAGGTCCCTCACGGCAGGCTCATCAGAAATTGAGCTGAATGGGATCCATGGTGACTCGGCCATTTGGATTCAGCACTGGTTTGCCCTGAGAAGACAATGGGACTTACTCTGTGACTAGCGACGTTCCACAAGGATCATATTGGGACCTCTGCTGTTTGTGATATGTTTAAATGACCTGATGGAAATGTAGCTGCATGGGTGAGTAAGTTCACCGTGATTGATGGTGTAGAAGGCATTGTCAAAGTGGGACATAGATCAGTTACAGATACAGGCAGAGAAATGGCAGATGGAGTTCAACCCAGACAAACGTGAGTTGTTGCATTCTGGAAGACAGTATACTGCGAATGGATGTGCAGAGGGACCTTGGGCTGCAAGTGCTGAGCTCTCTGAAAGTGGCTGCGCAGATTAATAGGGTGGTAAAGAAGTTATGTAAATGGTAAAGAAGACGTTTGAGGCAAGTCATTTACACAGAGATTGGTGGGTACTTGGAATACGTTAGTAGGAGGTGGAAGTGGGGGCAAATATGAAAGAGGCATATAAAATACACAAGAATGTGCAGGGAAGGGAAGGGTATGGACTTCATGCAGGGTGTAGGGATTAGTTCAGTTGAGCCAAATTGCTTGTTTCTGTGCTGTAGAATTCCATTGTCATGTGAATATTGTTGGTTTTATTAGACTTCATGTATTTGATAACAGCATGTGCAAGTTATCTATGCGTTGTGTTGGAGAATTAAGTGTTCAAGTGAAAATTCTTGTTACCACTGGCCTCCTTTTTACCCTGCTTCCTCAAACATTGATGGCACAGTGCGTCTCCAAAGTATAAAGGCCCCAGAGTTGTTATCGGAGGACTGGGTGTTGAACTACATGTTGCACTGTGTGTTGTCATAGGTGTCTTGGGCATTGAGGGATTTGATTTTCTTCCAGCTGTGGTACATTTCAGCATCGATATGTCAAGCAATCAATGTAATGTGGATGTAGTCAGTGACGTTCTGCGCCATTGTGACGACAACAAACCTTCCAAATTTGTGTACTCACTCCACTTGCTGATCTCAAGCAAGAATAAATATATGTTCTGCTCCATGGCAACCATGATTTCCCTCAAACAAAAGTGGAGAGGAAACTTTAAAATGACATGGAAATTTCCAACTATAGCCTGAAAGAAGCCTGACATATATTCCTGTGAGCAAGTAGTTTTTATCAGGTGCAGGCAAACTATTTCACATATCTTTGAATTTCCTTAACCAAACACACTTGTGGCTCTACTTTGCAGCCAAAGAATTTTGATATGGCTTAGAATAATGAAGAACTTTAGGACTGAGAATTTTTACCAGTTGTATTCCTTATTGATAGGAAGCACTGATAAGCTGCAAGCCTGAATGTTAACCCATTAATATCCAGAGCTGAATTTTAAGCTCTAGATGTTTTTAAACTTTTAATTTTAAACTTTGACATTTCCTACCTCAATATGCATGGTTTTACACCAGGCGTTTAGAGTATGAACTCTAATTTTGATCACTGTCCCACAATTATAAGTTCTTGCCTATTTCCTCAAGTAGACACAACCTTGTTTCCTTCTCCCATGCAGCAACCACTGGTGTCATAAGTCAGGAAGAGTGGAACTTCTGCACCTCGGCCAGAAGATTTCTGAATGGACAATGAACGTATGTAGATGACTTCACTATTTTTATTTTATTTTTTATTTTATTGCTTTCTCCTTTTTCACTACTTATTTAATTTACACATATACACATCTCTTATTGTAATTTATAAAAAAACAGCAGTGAATACTTACATTACTTACTGCCCATTACACTGCCAGCATTTAGGGCAGCAAAGGAGCTCCACCATCTCTGGAGGGTTTCAGGGCTTCCCTCATCATGTCAGTAGCTTCCACTCAGTTCTCATTACTATCAGCCGTGCAAGTCTCGGATGGAGACTCAGGAATACCATTGCACTCAGATGTAGAAGAACTCTCCATTGCTGTTTCTGTAACAAGTTTGTTTGACCAGTCAGGGCTGTTAGCCCTGAGCTGAACCCTGGAACCTGACAACCGATAGGCCACTCTTAGTCTGGCCTCTACCCTTTGACCTATTTGGCATGGGTGACCCAACCAAGAACCAAAGCATAAAGCCCTGACTCCAGCATGCAAGCTCCCCTCAAAAACAACAAACCTCAAAATATACGAATAATATTAAATCTGATTCTGATTGCTCTGGGAATACAACAATGAACTATTCAGAAAATTAAAGAGTTCCTTGTAACAAAGTAGAATCATAAAAACAGTTTGATTATAAAAAGAACAAGCTAAACTGGTCTTGCTTATTTATATCTAGTTTGTTTATTTCTAATGAAATGTTCTTCAACAAAGTTGAATGGATTCCACCCTACCTTGGGTACCTGTATGCACCTCAATGAGGATAGTAGCATTGATCTTGGTCTGTGATGCTGTGTGTTGAATTACACAAGTGAATTCAGTGGAGTTTTTGCAATTTTCACTGGAGATGCTCACAATTATTGTGCAGTTATAAGTTCCATTGGGATTGGATAAACAGCTTGTATTGATGACCTGTTCGCTGAGACATGTTGGCAATATCCTCCACGTAATACTATTAGGATAAAATCCATATACTAAACATGTGATAGTTGAAGATGAAGAAGCAATCTCATTAGAAGATTTGAAGATGCAAAGAGAAGGACGAGCTGAATATAAAAAATAAGGCAGAAACATAAATCAGCAATGGGATCATTCTCAAATGACATGGGCTCCCGAGGAAGAGCGGAGAACTTGATTCACAACCATTCTGAACTCATTTTATAACCTACAGACTCTACAACTGTACAGCCTCACATGACTTCAATGCTAGAAACTTAATTTCAAGGTAGTATATGATGACATATACATAGTCTGATAATACATTTACTTTGAACATATCAGATTCAATTTATTATCATTTAGAAACCACAAATGCAATGCAGTTAAAAAATGAGACAACATCTGAGCTATCAGGATTTCAAAGGTACTAAAACAACTTTATATTTTCTTATGTGAACATTTCTAATTATAAGTACAAATTTTCTGTTTTGATTTATGAACATTAAATACAGAATATTTAAATGTTTTCAGTTTTGCCTAACCAATATCTTGGTGATTTTTTCACAATGTAATAACTTTAAATGTAAAGTTTTGCTCTGTCCTCCATTCTAAACCATTCAATCTTGTCTCAGCCATCTTATCCCCACCACTGTTTCAATCCTGCAGGCACTGCCACCTGCCTCGACACTTGTATTTCCAGCCCAATTCCAAAACAATCTCTGCTGCCACATGTTTAATCAGTTTCACTCAAACAACCTTTATTTGGGCTTCTGTGTCTCTGGGTTCTGATCTTGTTACTTTTCCTTTGGTTGTATCAGCCTTTTCAAATTTGCTCTTTCCTCTTGTGTCAAGTAAGTGAAGCATAGCTTTCTCATACAATACCACAACCAACAAATGAATTCAGAATGCCACATTACTCCCATTCAGAGATGTGATTTAATACAAGTGATTATTCTAACTGCAGGGATGAAATGGATCAGAATGACCGGTTTGTCTATCTAAAACAGTGGACAAGAAGCGTTTGCAAAAGCCTTGAGTAAATGCAAACCTGCTTTCATTTTCTTTTGTCTGTAGAGCATAAATAAATTGGTTGGAGTTTGTAGATTCTAATTTTAAAAAATCACATTTCTTATGATTTCCTTTTTTATTCCTCTATCTTCAAATCAGCTCCAGAAGTTCCTAACTTGGCCAGTAAGCACATATTGGCAATGAGAAGGTAAAGTGCCAATTAAATACAGGTAATGACAGAATTTCCATTTCCAGAAGGCAAAATACAACATAAAAATACCCAATGCTTGTCATTCATTAGGGAATGTGGGGATTAACAGCTATAAACAAAACAGTCATAGCTCTCATACATAAACAAACTCGTGGTGTGTTCTGAATTCCAAGCCACTTATTTTGTAATCATTATGTAATACTTCTGGCAATTTAGCTCTTTCTTCCTAGACACTCAGTGGCCACTTTACTAGGTACACCTGTACATCTGCTCGTTAAAGCAAGTATCCAACCAGCCAATCATGTGCAGGAAACTCAATACATAAAAGCATGCAGACATGGTCAAGAGTTTCAGTTGTTGTGGTATCAGAATGGGGAAGAAATGTGATCTACGTGACTTTGACCGTGGAATGATTGTTGGTGCCAGACAGGGTGGTTTGAGTATCTCAGAAACTGCTTTTGCCCTGACATTTTCATGCACAACAGTCTTGAGAATTTACAGAGAATGGTGCGAGAGGCAGAAGACATCAAGTGAGTGGCAGCCTGTGGGCAAAAATGCCTTGCTAATGGAGGAGAATGGCCAGACTGGTTCAAGCTGACGGGAAGGTGACAGTGACTCAGATAACCACGCGTAACAACTGTGGTGTGCAGAATAGCATCTCTGAACCTCGAAGCGGGTGAGCTGGAACAGCAGAGACCACTAACACACACTCAGTGATCACTTTATCAGGCACAGGAGCTACATAACTAAGTGGCCACTGAATGTAACTTCAAAGCAAAATATTGTAATCCTTTTGTCAATTCAGTTCTTGCTTATATGACAGAACTCTGGCCAGGTTTGGTGTTAAGGCTTGGCTATGCCTGATCCCGACGCGCTTGCTCTTTTTGCAGGATTTTGGAACATGAATGGATCTCATTGTCAATCTGGACGCAGCATAACTACTCCGCTAAAGCAAGAGGTTGGACAAACTTCAGCTGTTTTCTCTGGAGTGGCAATGCTGAGCGGAGAACTGATAGAATTTTATGAGATTATGCAAGACACAGATAGAGTAGACAGCTGGATCTTTTTTTCCAAGGGTTGAGATGTCTAATACTGGATGGTAAACATTAAACTGAGGGGGTTAAGTTCAAAAGAGATATGTAGGGCAATTTTTGCGGTACAAAGATAGTGGCAGGTGCCTGGATGTGCTGCCATCGATAGTAGTGAAGGCAAATGTGATAGAGGCATTTAAAAGGCTGTTATAAAGGCACTTGTATGAGCAGAGAATGGAGGGACATGGACATTGTGTGGGGTTGGGTTAGTTCAGCATTACATTGTGGGCCGAAGGGCCTGTTCCTCAGCTGTACCGTTCAATGTTCTATATTGAGGAAAGTGAGCTTCACCAAAGTAAAATAAAAAAATGTAAGACATCAAGCAACACCTTTGTCCCATTTTTCCTCATTTTAAGCATAGGAGTAAACTAATTGGCATTGATTTGTAGCTATACCTCTCTCCACAATTTTATTCACATGTTGTCCTCCTCCCCATCGCTGCAATATAAAACATACATGATTTCTAAATTTTCCCATTTCTGAGAAAAGGACATTAACGTTAATTCTGTTTCCTTTTCTACATATTTGGCCCAACCTCCTCTTTCTAATGTTTCTTTTATTACTGTTATCTCAAAATTATTGTGAGAATTTGCATTAATTTTCCAAATAATACTATAAAAGAATAATTAAAATGTTTAAAAAGTTACCAGTTACACTCAGCAGGGTGCCATTTCCTCGTGCTCTAAAATTTGGTGGTGGTGTCTTCCCAAACACCTCACAGAAGTAGGTTCCATTGTCACTGACTTGAACATCAGTAATTGTTAAGGTGAAGGTCTTCAGTGTAGAATTGTGCCTTACACAATATCGAGAATGAGACACCCAAAACTTAATGGATGTTAAGTTTGCAATTATCTTTGAAGTGCGTGACCCATCATTGGAGAAAATCCACGAAACTTGAAACCTTGATAGAGTCGGCATGGAATAGGAGCAATTTAAAAGGATAGAGTTTCCTTTTGGAACAGTAAGAACACCTGGTTGCTGTAAATCCCGATTAAACCTGTGTACAGCTTAGAAAGCAAAATAAGAAAGTGGCATGTTTCAAAGTTAGAGTCTTCCGCTGCAATGATCAAACTAAATGTGAGTGTGCATGCTGACCACTTCTGACATTTTCATTTGAGTGATTAACACATTAAATGTCTAAATCAAGCAAAAATTGATGTAAGTTGATAGTAACATATCACACTTCCATCTGTAATTGGAGTACAATTTTAAAACTGGTTCTGCAAGTTTTAAAAATGTATATGAATGGATTTAAGAATAACAAGCATTCAAATACCATATAACAGCACTGTTTTCAAAATATAAATCTTGAGTGCAGCACTGGAGTCTTTCACAAGATCCATTACTACCATGTAACAGTATTACAAAGCATGGAATCGGGGAAATATTTGTAGCAGCCTCTCTGTGAACTGAGACTGTAATGGTAATTTAGTGAGGGATCACAACATTGAAACAAATAGCCAAACAAACAACATAACAGTAATGAGGATTCAAGTGACATGGGTGCAAAGAATTGCAGCATCTGAGTTCATAAGTTTAGTTGTTACGGATCAACAGAATTCTGTAAGTTTTGGAATGCTTAAATCAATTTTTCACAAATGGTTGTGATATGCTACACAACGAAACATAAACATGACAACAAAATCAGATTAAACTCTAGTAAAGGAAATTATTAAGAAATATATATTTGACACAGTTGGCTTATGAAAACTAAAACACAACTGCTGCTACTCAAGCTTGTTTGGAATTAAAAGAGAAATTGCAAAAATTCATGTTTGTAACTGCTATCAATATAATTGAGCAAATTAAACTCAAACAACATTAGAAACAACAGAATTGCATTATTCTGTGTACATCTATTACAAATGTTGCAATCCACATTTATTTACCATGTATAGTATAAGATCGTAGAGCATAAGATAAAGGAACAGAATGAGACCACTTGGTCCATCAAGTCAGCTCCACAATATAAATGGAATGCCTACACCAGTTTGATAAAGTCAAAACAAGCACAGGAAGTTTGAAGAACACAGTTAGTCAAACATTATATGTGGAGGAAAAGCTCTAAGTTTCGGCTTGAACCCTGATCAGGATTGATGCAGGGCCTTGACCTGAAATGTCGACTTGCGCCTTTTGCCTCCGCAGATGATGCTTGATACTTTAATCTAAATTCGAAAGCACAATGTGAGTCATATAACAAAATTCATTCTGTCACCTTTGTGCAAACAATTATCATAGCAATTATTGACCACGTCAGTAATAACAACAGAATGAGTTCTCCCGGCGTTCTATCTATTGTTCTAGATTCCAGCATCTGCCATTTCTTTTGGCTTGCTAACCTCACATTCTGACTGAAGTATCATTCATGGGTTTCATACCTGCACAAGGTATCAGCAGCTGTAGGAATAGGTAAAATAAAGTCTCCATCAGACAGGAATCACCAGCGAATTGTGAAATTCTCAGCATACCCAGCACAGCTCACCCGATTTCTTGTAAATCACGAGACATGGACCAATGGGTGGAAAGGATATGAGTGTAGAAGTTGCAGCTATTACTTGACCTCTTGCTTTTATGCAAAAGGGGTGGGCATATATGATTGCTGTTCAATTTGTTGGCTGTGATTTTGATCTTTTTCACAAAATATAGATTGAAAGTAACAGAGGAGCTTTTGGTGTGGCTATGCAAGTAACTTACATTAAACAAACTTGCACGTGTCAATGCAGTATGATAATTTTAAAAAATAATATTTAAATCCACCAAATAACGTTCAGGATTCAGGACTTCCTGCCTACCAGTTTGTGGGCTGAATTGTGCATGCATCATTTTTCATTTGGAGAAATTCACACCTTCCTTAGAATGTCATGCGAAGTTATCTATTTCCCCAGAAAAGGCAACCAGAGACTGATACAACCAACATTACTTGCAGTCTAGTAACTAGGATGATGCAACTACTTTTCCCTATAAAGGCAGCTGGGGAGTTCACTGTTTATGGAAGTAGTTTGAAAAAGTCTTCACTGGAGCAGCATTTTGAATACAATTATTTCCACTCAGTTTTATTCCTTTTCATTCTGTTGTTATTACTGACGTGGTCAATAATTGCTATGATAATTGTTTGCACAAAGGTGACAGAATGAATTTTGTTATAGGACTCACATTGTGCTTTTGAATTTAGATTAATTTTTTTGTCATATGCACCAGAGTGTAATGAAATTCCTTGCTCACGCAAAGCTCAGAGTAAACAGTTGAACTTAGCTGTAGCGACCAATCCTAACAAACCAATTGCTGCCATTGGCGAACTAGCACGTGTTGTTATCTTTTTATGATGCGCCCTCCAATCACTCTAGGAATGATGTTCCACAAAGTCGAAGAAATGTATTTGATCCTTTATTAGCAACTAGTAAAACATACTGTCTTAAAATGGCGTAATTAAGCATAAATTAAGCACCTGTATTATCTCCCAGAAAGGCGAAGGGAGTAAAGGGAATGGCCAGACTGGATAAATGAGAAAGGAGAATGGGGCAGAATCAGGCACATGAAATTGAGCAATGGAACTCCCAGTGCCATCAAAATGCTGGAAGAACATTTTCCCCAATCAGCATTTTCATTGAAAAGGTCTCTGGCCCAAAACGTTACCCTGTTTCCCTCTTCACAAATATTGCTTAACTGTCTGAATTCTTCCAGCATTTCTCTCTTTGCATCAGTAGTTTGATTTGTTTTCTGAAGCAAATCAGTTCAGCCAAGTTGTAAATCCTTTATCATCCCTCGCAAAGGAGAACAATGCAATTTCCCTCCCATCTGCTTTATACATCCGAAAAGCCCTAAAACTGGAAGGAGGCATTGGCTGCCTCATGATTTACTCACAGGTTTCACGGTTATATCTCAATTTTGGATTTCCTTACATATAAGTTTTGGCCAGTTGTCATTTCCCTCTACAATGCTGTTGGCTTTATACCCTATTTTTAAAACAGGAAGCATTCCTTTTTAGCATGGCCTAACAAATGGATGGAAATGCATTAAAACAGATGGAGGAGAGAGGCCTGTTGGTCAGGGTTGACCGTGGATGTTGTGTCCCAGCTGACTAGGTACACAAGCCTGGGCAGTACGATATGGAGAGCAAGCGGCCCCTCTCCACATGTCTGATGAATCCAAAGGAACAGCAGAGACTGATACAGTTTGGCACCAGCTGCATTGCAGGAGTTGCCAGTCAGCATTGAACCCAATGTAGGGACACCAGCCCCAGACATTTCCCTCTGGGTTTATTCCCGAAGCCTTCCCCATGAGTGGGTGCAGCTGCAAGGCAGAGGAAGTTTGAGATCAGACCTTTCTTTCTCCTAGATGAGCTGCCAGCCCCGGCTGACGAGCCCAATGTACCCAAAGTGACTTCTCCACTAACAGATTCCCCAAAGGTCTGTGAACTCATGAACTGTACCTTGCTATTCCCCTTTTGCACTGTTTGTTTATTTATTTTTATAATCTATGGTAATTTTGATGTTTTGTGCTGTGCTGCTGCCATGAAACAGCAAATTTCACAAGGTATGTCAATGATAATAAACCCCTGTGAACAGTCTGGAAACCTTGGAGTGTGCTCTCCCCATATAGTGCCAACTTCAGTGTCAAACATACGAGACCAAGCTTTACAACACCCGAAAAAGTGCCTCCACTTTTAGAGATGCAGCCTAACATTAGATTAGGCCGTGCTGACCCCTCAGAATATTGGGGTCCCCTTAATGTGATTTGTGTCAGCAACCTGTTGCAGTCACGGGTAACTTGAATAGGTGTAGTGCCTGCACGGGAAGTGAGTTGTTGAGGTTATCCATTGGGTGAGAGGGTGCTGAATCAAAATGGCAACCGGAGTTTTTATTTATTTATTGAGTTCCAGTGGGGAACAGGCCCTTCTGGCCCTTTGAGCCCCACCACCCAGCAACCCTCCAAACCATTGGACAATTTACAATCACCCATTAACCTACCAACTGGTACGTCTTTGGACTGTGGGAGGAAACCTGAGCACCCAGAGGAAACCCATGCGGTCATAGAGAGGACGTACAAAATCCTTACGGACAGCGGTGGGAATTGAACCCAAGTCAGCTGAACTGTTAGGCGTTGTACTAACCACTGCACTACCATGCCACCATGGAACCGAGTTCTGGTTTCCTAGGTTATACAGTCAATGGTTGTCCAGGAGAGCTGAGTAGATTTACATTACCCTGCTTTAAATGACAAAATCAGTGTGAACAATAACAAATGATGCCACTAAGATCAGTTCACAAACTGGTTGGTCTAAATCCCTGACTCTCCCAGCATCTCCTGAAATACGACCATAAGATATAGGAGCAGAATTAGGCTATTTGGCCCATTGAGTCTGCTCTGATATTTCATCATAGCTGATCCAATTTTCCTCTCAGTCCCATCTCCTGACTTTTCCTCATATCCTTTCATGCCCTGACCAATCAAGAATCTATCAACTTCTGCCTTAAATGTACATAAAGACTTGGCATCCACAACTGCCTGTGGCAAAGAATTCCACAGATTCACCGCTCCCTGGCTAAAGAAACTCTTCCTCATCTCTATTCTAAAAGGACACCCCTCTTTGCTGAGACTGTGTTCTCTGGTCTTAGACTCTCCAACCATAGGAGACATCCTCTGCACATCCACTCTATCAAGGCATTTCACCATTTGATAGGTTTTAGTTAAGTCACCCCTCATTCTTCTGATTTCTAGTGCATACAGGCCCAGAGACATCAAACACTCTTCATATGACAATCTATTCAATCCTGGAATCATTTTCGTGAACCTCTTTTGAACCCTCTCCAGTTTCAGCACATCCTTTCTAAGATAAGGGGACTGGCCACAATACTCCAATTGAGGCCTCAGCAGTGCTTTATAAAGTCTCAACTTTACGTCCTTGCTTCTACATTCTTCCCATTTGGAAAATGGTCAACTCTTTAATTTCTTCTATCAAAGTGCATGACCATACACTTCCCGACACTGTATTCCATCTTCCATTTCTTTGTCCATTCTCCTAGTCCATCTAACTCCTTCTAGAGCCTCTCTGCTTCCTCAAAACTACCTGACCCTCCACCTACCTTCATATCATCTGCAACAAAGCCTTCAATTCCATCATCCAAATCATTGACATGTAGTGTAAAAAGAATCGGTCCCAACACAGACCCCTGTGGAACACCACTAATCACTGGCAGCCAACCAGAAAAGGCCTTCTTTATTCACACTCTTTGCCTCCTGCTGATCGGCCACTGCTTTATATATGCTAGAATTTTAATATTTTTATCTGCCTTAGCCTCCATTGTCTTAGTTTTTTACTTTATGCTGGAGTAAATGTAAGCAGGCTTTTTCCACTGAGGTCGTGTGCGTCTCAGAGGGTGGTGAGTGTATTGTACAAATTGTGGGCAGAAGTGGTTGGATAGGGGTTCGATTTCAACATTTAAGAGAAATTTAGATGGATGGGAGGGGTATGGAGGGCTATGGTCCAGGTGCAAATCGATGGCAGTAGGCAAAATAATAGTTCAGCACGAACTAGATGGAGGAACAACCTGTTTCTGTGCTTCTATGACTCTCTTAATTAGGCATAAATGATTGGTCTCCTCTGCTAAATTTTATTATCCTTTCACTGGTGTCAGGAAATTTCAATATTGTACATGAGATTCTTCATGCATCTGCATTGGGACACATTACAACATTGAACTTAGCAGAAAGAGAAACTAATTGTGATAAATTTGCATGTGGTATAGACTTTGCTTTTGAAGTTATACTAAAAGTCACAGTTCTTTCAACAAAACAAAGGTAAAATTACCACTGCCCACAGTTAAGCAGATTGGTTTTCTAATGTGCCATCGTCTTGTTTTTATGTATGTATCAGAAAGAAGTGATGAAAAGCAGAGTTTTTAATCTTTGTTTGAAAATGCATTTAAAATATATTGACAATTCATGAAATACTGCTTAAAAATAAAAGCAATAATTCTGACGTTACTACACTTAGCAGGCAGCAGAGTGAGCTGGAAATAAATCAAAAGCTCAGGAATGCTTCCAAATAAATATATTGTTAAAGTGTTGTGGAATAGTCTCAATACCAAACATGGTCAGTGTACTAAAGCATGGTAAAGCAAAGACAAATAAAATTGAGATTTTGAAGGCTTAATTTGATTGCCTACAATAACAGATTTAAGCACCCAAATCTGTACAATTTCAGTTTTTAAAAGGATTGGGATCTTCAATTATAAGCATAAGCAGGCACTTGTGGAAGATACTTTAATCAAGGTAGTGAGTGTTATAAAGTGGGAAGCAGAGCAGCTGATTTGGCTTCCTTAGCAATGAGCTAAGATGTCCCAAAATTTGATCCAGAGACAGTGACGAAGGTTGATATGTAAGTGGGAGATTATTTTGATTCCCATATGCCTTCTAATTTTGTATTCCTGAGTCAGTCACACCTAAATTATGACCTGAAGTCCAGTCTGGGCAGTGGCAACTCCTGGACTGGAATGCTGAAGTTGGCCAGTGAAGTTCTTCAATATGCAGCAGCTAGTAGACCAAGAATGGGGTCATCTGCTACACACTCCTCCACACTGCATTCATTCCTGCAGGAGTTCAGTTGACATGCCAAAGAAGATGCATTCTCTGTACAGCAAGAGGAAAAGGAAGAAGATACAGATGTTCTTACACCACAAGATGAATACATTTCCGTGAGGCTCAGTTAGGCTTTGACAATGTCACCCAATGAAATTGCGATGATGATGTCTCTTTGCCTTATTGTCTTCCATCAACCATCAAATTTGGCTGAGCTCTGAAGCTTGGCTCGTATACACATCTGAGAGACAACTCATTTTCAACAAATTTAAGCTTGAGTGTTGAATGATTAGAGTTATCTTTGTACCACTAATGGTGAGATTCTGAAATATTTTTATGATTTTGTTATGGTTATCACCTGTATTTCAACATTTACTTAATTGCTATGTCTTACTCAATAGTTTTATTATTTGTGTTTGAAGGGGCTTTAACAAATATAGAAAGAGTGCAGAGGAGATTTACAAGGATGTTGCCTGGATTGGTGAGCATGTTTTATGAGAACAGGTTGGGTGAACTTGGCCTTGTCTCCTTGGAGTGGCGGAGGATGAGAGGTGACCTGATGGAGGTGTATAAGAACGATGAGAGGCATTGATCATGTGGGTAGTCAGAGGCTTTTCCCCAGGGCTGAAATGGCTAGCATAAGAGGACATAGTTTTAGGATGCTTAGAAGTACGTACAGAAAATTGCACTGGCAGTAGCCAAAAAAGCTATTGCAGTTACTTGGAAATCGGATACACATTTTAGTATAGACTCTTGGAAGAAAGAAATCTATGGCTGTATTCCATTAGAAAAAATTACTTATAATTTAAGAGATAAATGTGAAACATTTCTGAAAATTTCGAGCCCTTATTTACAAAAGACAGGATTAAATACATAGATGTTCTGAAGATGAAACACTTGGTTATTAGGGGAAAGAAATAAATATACATATTAAAGTTATTACGAATTCCATGGAGCATGTGGAGATCTTCCAACAACCAGGCATTCTTTCTTTCTTTTTTTTTCTATAGGGCAGTCAGGGGGGAGGGGGTAAGGGTCATATATATTGTTTTTTCATACTTCACTTTGTAACTACTTAAAAATGCAATAAAAAATGTTTTAAAAAAAAGAAGTACGTACAGAGGAGAAGTCAGGGTTAAGTTTTTTACACAGAGAGTGGTAGGTATGTGGAATAGGCTGCTGGCGACGGTGGTGGAGGCGGATACAATAGAGCCTTTTAAGAGGCTCCTGGATAGGTATAATGAGCTTAGAAAAGTAGAGGGCTATGGGTAATCTGAAGTAATTTCTGAAGTAAGTACATGTTTGGCTCAGCTTTGTGGGCAGAAGGGCTTGTATTGTGCTGTAGGTTTTCTATGTTTCTAAATAGAAAGTTGCACCCTTTGTATATATTTTGACTAAGGGGAAGACCTAACAGATAAGCATCCACTGTAGCCATCCAATCACTTCTGTTCAAACAAGTGAATATTGTGAAACTCAGCTTTAGGAACTTAAATCACACCATTTAATCCTGTTCAATAATTTGCGTATACAGCCCGAATATTATTCAATTGTTTGAGGATAGAACAAGTGTGTGCAAAACTGCTACTGCTTAGTTTAATTAGTGGCCAAGTGGATAAGGCGTTGGTCCAGTGATCTGAAGGTTGCTAGTTTGAGCCTTAGCTGAGGTAGCTTGTTGTGTCCTTGAGCCAGGTATTCAACCACACACATTGCTCTGCGACAACACCGGTGCCAAGCTGTATGGATCCTAATGCCCTTCCCTTGGACAACATCAGTGGCGTGGAGAGGGGAGACTTGCAGCATGGGCAACTGCTGATCTTCCATACAACCTTGCCCAGGCCTCAGCCATCATCAAAACTCGATGGACAGCTGAAGAATGAGCACTCTGAACAGCAGAGATTCAGGGCAGTAGCAAATTGTGAGAATGTGTTTGTTTCTTTTTCATAGTATTTTATAAATAAATTTATTTTATAATTGTTAAATGGATCAGTAAGGCAGTTCAGCATGCTTTATATAAGAGAGGAGGGTAGAAATTGGTCTTCAGTCATATGGTCTGTTTCGGGGCCAGGTCCATAGGAACTTTCTTTGACAGCGGTCAGACCAGCATTTGCTTGAATTTGCATTCTGCGAATGTTGTGAGCCTCCCCATAATGCTCAGAAGATGATGTAATTAAGCAGGGTTACTACCAAACCGCAGAAACATCTCGCTCTCTGGTCTTAATGACTATTACCCAACCACCAACTAACCACCCTCCTGCCCTTCAACCATTACTTGGTCCCAACAATTATACCAGCTGAACTTGTGCGGAGTTCCTAAGTCTTTTCCTGAGAAATTTGGTGAAGATTTCAGTTGCTCACATTATGCCGTCTGGTGCTGGCAAATTCTGGTCACTCATCGGTAGGATTGAACATTGTAGGATTGGACATTGTGACAATATTTCAGAACGATATGGTTCTAAACTCCAGTATTCTAAAAAGTCATGGAAAAGTATAGAACAGAAACAGTCCCTTTGGCCCATCTCGTTCATACTAAAACCATTTAAGCTGCCTACTCCCGTCAACCTACTCCAGGACCTTAGCCCTCCACACCCCTACTATCCATGTACTCATCCAAACTTCTCTTAAACATTGAAATCAAGCTTGCATGGACCACTTGTGCTGGCACCTCACTCCACACTCTCATGGCCCATTGAATGAAGAAGCTTTCCTTCATGTTCCTGTTAAACTTCTCACCTTTCACCCTTAACCCATGACCTCTGGTTGCAGTCCCACCCAACCTCAGTGGAAAAAGCCTGCTTGCATTTACCCTATCTATACGCCTCATAATTTTGTATACCAATATCAAATCTCCTCTTAACCTTTTACATTCTAAAGAATACAGAATTAACATATTCAATCTTTACTTATAACTAGGTCCTCCGGACCAGAAAATCCTTGTTAATTTTCTCCGTACTATTTCATCTTTCATCCATTGACCTTATTAACTCTGGTGATCTCCCATCCACTGGCATCTGCCTGATAGTTCCCTTACTCCACACCTCCCCATTTCTACCTTCTACCCAAGATCCACAAACCTGCTTCTCAAGTAGACCTATTGTTTCCACTTATTTCTGTCCCATTGAATTTATACCTGCATACCTTGACTCTGTTTAAACCCCCTGGGTTCAGTCCTCTCCCTCCTCCATCCGCGTCATTTCCCACATTCTGAATCTTTTCAATGACTTCAACTTCCCTGGCCCCGAACGTCTCCTTTTTACCATGAATGTCCAGTCCCTATACACCTCCATCCCACATCAGGAGGACTTTAAAGCTTTCTGCTTCTTTCTAGACAACAGACCCAACCTGTTCCCCTACACCACCACTCTCATATGGAAGGCAAGAGTTAATATTGGACCACTGGGAAATGATGCTGATGAGGTAGTAATGGGGTTCAAAGAAATGCAGATGTACTTAATAAGTACTTTGCTTCAGTCTTTACTGCGGAAGACACCAGCAGTGTGCCAGAGGTCCGTGAGTGTCAGGGAATAGGAGTGCTATTGCTATTACAAAAGAAAAAGTGTGAGGCAAACAGAAAGATCTTAAGATGGATAAGTCACCTGGACCAGATGGACTACATCCCAGAGTCCTGAGAGAGGTTCTCGAAGAAATAATGGAGGCATTGTCCATGATCTTCTAAGAATCACTTGATTTTGGTATGGTCCCAGAGGACCGGAAAATTGCAAATGCCACTCCACTCTTTAAGGGGGTAAGACAAAAGAGAGGAAATTATAGACCAGTATGCCTAACCTCAGTGGCTGAGAAAGTGTTGAAGTCCATTATTGAGGATGAGGTTTCAGGATACTTGGAGACTAATGATAAGTCAAAGTCAGCATGGTTTCTGTAAAGGGAAGTCTTGCCTGACAAATCTGTTAGAATTCTTTGAGGAGGTAATAAGTAGGAGAGGCAGTTGATGTCATTTACTTAAATATTTGGAATGCATTTGATTAGGTGTCCCACATGACGCTGCTTAACAGGATAAAGTCCTACGGTGTTACATGAAGAAACTGGCATGGATAGAGGAATGGCTGACAGGCAGGAGGTAGTGAGTGAGAATAAAGAGGAACTTTTCTGGTTGCCTGCCAGTGACTAGTGGTGTTCCTCAGGGGTCATTATTGGGACCATCGCTTTTCACATTGTTTGTCAATGATTTAGATAATAAGACCATAAGATTTAGGAGCAGAAGTAGGCCATTCAGCCCATTGAGTCTGCTCTGCCAGTCAATCACGGGTTGATCCACTTTATCCAGTCATCCCCACTCCCCTGCTTTCACCCCATACCCTTTGGAATTGATGGCTTTGTGGCAAAGTCTGTGCACAAAATGAAGATAGGTGGAGGGGTAGGTAGTGCTGAGGAAGCAATGCGATTGCAGCAGGATTTAGACAAATTGGAAGAATTGACAAAAAAGTGGTAGGTGGAATATAGTGTTGGGAAATATATGATAATCCATTTTGGTAAAAGGAATGGTAGTGCAGACTATTATCTATGTGGGGAGAAAATTCAAACATCAGAGGTAGAAAGGGACTTGGGAGTGTTTGTGCAAGACTCCCAGAAGTTTAATTTACAGATTGAGTTTGTGGTAAAGAAGGCAAATGCAGTATTGCTATTTATTTCAAGGGAAGTAGAATATAAAAGCAAGGAGGTAATGCTAAAATACTGTAAGAACATAGTCAGGCTATATTTGGAATATTGTCTACAGTTTTGGGCCCCTTATTTCAGACAGGATGTATTGTCATCAGAGACAGTCCAGGCGAGGTTCACAAAGATGATGCTGGGAATGAAGAGGTTAACATATGAGGAGCATTTGGCAGCTTTGGGCCTGTACTCACTGGAATTTAGAAGTATGTGAGCAATCTCATTGAAACCTATTGAATGTTGAAAGGGCTAGATGGGGTGGATGTGGAGAGGATGTTTCCTCTGGTGGAGGTATCCAGAACTAGAGGGTACAGCCTCAAAATATGGGGGCAACCTTTTACGACAGAAGTAAGGAGGAATTTTTTTAGTCAAAGAGTGATGAATCTGTGGAATGCTCTGGCCACAGAATGAAGTGGAGGAACATCTGTGGATATACTCAAAGTGGAAGTTCATAGATTCCTGATTGGTCAGGGCATCAAGGGATATGTGAGAGGACAGGTGGATGGGTTTGAATGGAAACTGGGATCAGCCATGATGAAATGGCAGAGCAGACTCAATGGGTTAATTGGTCTCATTCTGCTCCTATGTCTTATGGTCTTGTGAATGGACTTTAGTGATTGATTTTAAAGGAAGATTTCTAAAAGTTAATGTATTATAGACGGTATGGTTAATTTCAACTCGTGGTCCTAGTGCAATTACTCAGGTCGAGTATGATGCTCTCCTATGGGTTGTCTATTGGTGGGTTTTCAGGTGGCTGATCTGGTGAGTGTGGACAAAGCTAAGTGGTACAGACCTCATAATCCTGATCTCCACGGGACTTAAGCTAGGATGTTTGTGTGGATTCCCTTAATGAAGAACACCCGTGTGTGACTTTGTTAAACTTGGGAAGGTTGATACACAGGCTGCCACCGTCCAATCTCTGGCAGATTGGTGTCAGAGTCCAGTGGCATGTAATCAGAATCAGACTTAATATTACTGGTAAATGTGTTGGCTTTGTGGCAGCAATACAAGATAAATATAGAGAACAAAAAACACTGAGTTACATTAAGTATATATGTTTATTAAACAGTTAAGTTAAAATAAGCAGTGCAAAAAACAAATCAAAAAGCAGTGAGGTAGTATTCATGGGTTCAATGTCCATTTAGAAATCAGATGGCAGAGGTGAATCGCTGATTGTTTGCCTCTAGGCTTCTGTACCTCCTTCCCAATGGTGACAGTGCAAAGATGGCATGTCCTGGGTGTTGGGGATCCTTAATGATGGCTGTCGCCTTCCTAAGGCACCACTCATTGAAGATGTTTTGGATACTACGGAGGCTAATACCAAACATGGAGCTGACTAATTTTACAAGTTTCTGCAACTTAATTCGATATTGTGCAGTACCCCCTGCCCCATACCAGACGGTGATGCAGCCAGTCAGAATGCTCTCCATGATACGTGTGTGGAAGTTCGCAAGTGTTTTGGTTGACAAGCTGAACCTCCTCAATCTCTGAATTAAATATAGCCACTGTCTTGCCTTCTACATAGCTGCATCATATGTTATATCCCGGTTAGATCCTCAGAGATATTGACAGCCAGGAACTTGAAGTTGCTTATTCACTTCACTGCTGATCCCTCTGTGATTGGTTGTGTTTCAACTTACCTTTCCTGAGTCCACAATCAGCTCTTTGATCTTGCTGACATGAAGTACAAGTTTTTTGTACGACACCACTCAACTAACTGGTATATCTTGCTCGGTATGCCCTATTGTCACCATCTGAAATTCTGCCAACAATGATTGTATCATCAACAAATTTATAAATAGCATTTGAGTTACGCCTAGCCACACAGTCATGGGTGTAGAGAGAGTAGAGCAGTGGGCTAAGCACACAGCACTGTGGTGCACCAGTGTTGATTGTTAGTGAGGTGGAGATGCACAGTTCCAATCTGCACAGATTGTGGCCTTCTGGTTAGGAAGTTGAGCATCCATTTGCAGAGGGAGGTACAGAGGCCCAGGTCTGTAACTTATCGATCAGGACTGTTGGAATGATGATGTTAAATGCTGAGCTGCAGTCAATAAGCAGCATCCTGACATAAGTATTTACATGGTCGTCATCTTCTACCAGCTCTGTCACTGATCTCTTTGTCTGGAAACTCCCCCTTGACCTTATGCCACGTATGACCCCGCCAGGACCAAAGTGCCAAATGGCTTAAACTCCAGATGGCACTGCACTCAGAATCTCAGGAACTCACAAACTTCTCCAACACGATGAGCTAGTGATTCTTGAAGAATCTTAACTTGATTATATGGCAGCGTGACCTTTATTTTTGTTAAAATTCTGTTAAATTGTAAGCACTATGTTGAAGGTCCAAGTTTGGAAAAGTACTGAAACCAGTAGAAGGATAGAGGGAAACTAACTGACAAGTATTGCTGAATCATCCTTGAGGGACTTAAATGTGGGATTAAACTCATGACTGAACTTAGAGCTGGGTGAAATTATAATGAAAAATGCAGAATAAGCAAAGGAATTACGCAATTGCTTTGTGCCTGTGACTAAATGACCTTGTGAAATTATTGATCAGTTACTGCATGCAACAGGTGCGTATTTTCTGGTCAAGGTACTTCCACAATACAGATAAGGAGATGGGATAAATGATTTCAATGTAGTGACAATGAAGGAATAGTGGGCTATATATGCAGATCATTATGGTGTATGGCTGTAGGGAGACAGGCAAGTGGTGCTGTTCCCATTTGTCTGAAAACTCTTTTTCCTCTGGCAGAGATTGGGGGTTTGTAAAGTGCTATTAAAGAATTTAGATGAGTAACAGCACTGGAGACCCAAGGAAATGCTGATGCTGGAATTAATCGAGAACAACATGGAAAGTGTTGAAATTCCTGGGTGTTGTTGGAGCAGCAGCCTTGGGAGTCATAGAGAATGGAACTAGGCTCTTCAGCTCCACTGGTTCATGTCAACCAAAATGCCCCATCTAAGCTAGTCCTATTTGCCAGCACTTGGTCCATAACCTTCTAAACCTCTCCAATCCATGTTGCCGTCCAACTGTCTTTTACAAGTTGCTTTTGTACCTAGACATCCAGTAAGTTTCTGCAGATGCTGGAAATCTTTAGCAACACACACACTATGCTGAAGGAATATGGCAGGTCAGGCAACATCTACGGAGGGAAATAAATAAAAGGTTCAAAGATTTATTTTCAAAATATACAACTCTGAAATTCTTCAATTCTCCAGGTAGCTGTGAAACCAAGAAAGAAAAGGCAACACGATCCTTAACCTCCAATTCCCCTCTCCCCACACAAAAAAAAGAAGTAAAATGGAACAGGCACATCAACCCCCAAATCTCCATCCTGCACAAAAAACAAGTAAAACGGATCAGGCACATAGATCCCCAAAGCCTTCTCCCGCCCAAAAAAAAAACAAGCGAAATGGACCACTTGACATTTCAGGCTGAGACCCTTCCTCGGATCTCAACCAGTTGCTCAAGCAGCTTATTCCACAAAGATAATGCCCTTTTTATGAAAATGTCCCTCAAAATCCTATCAAATTTTTCTCTTTTCAACTTAAGCATATGTTCTCTCATCCTCGATTCCCTAACTTTGGGAAAAAGACTTGGTGCATTCACCCTACCTACACCTCTTATGATTTCTTCACCTCTATAAGATCACTTCTCAGCCTCCTACGTGCTAAGCAATATAGTCCTAGCCTGTTCAACTTCTTCCTATAAGTCAGTCCCTCATGTCCTGGTAGCATCCCTGTAAATCTTTCCTGCACTCTTTCCAGTTTAATAAGATCTTTTCTATAAGAACATAATACTCCAAGTGTGGCTTCATCAGCATTCTTGGCAACTGCACCAGGACCTCCCAACTTTTACACTCAGTCCCCTGACTTACTAAATTCAGCGTGCCAAAAGCCTTTTTCACCACTCTGTCTACCTGTGATTCCGCTTCAGTGAATCATGTACTTGTGCTCCTGTTCCACTACACTTCTAGGGCCTTGTGAAAGTTAAACCTGAACCTGACTTTCCAGACTGCAACATTTAGCACTTATCTGAGTTAAAATCAATTTGTCATTCTTCTTCGTTCTCTATACCATCTACTTTGGTGTCATCTGCAAACTTACTAACAATCACCGTACATTCTTATTCAAATTGTTGATACAGATGACAAACCATGGAGGGTTCAGTACCAGCCCTTGAAGCACACCACAAGTCCAAATAAAATCTTCTACCAAAACATTTTGCCTCCTACCATCAAGCCAGTTGTGTATCCAATTGGCCAGTTCTCCCTAGATTCCATGCAATCCAGCCTTTCAGAGCAGTCTGCCGTGTGGAATCTTATCAGAGGGCTTACTAAAGTACATATAAACCATATCTACCACCCTTTCTTCATCACCTTTGTTGGTTACATTATCAAAAACTCAAGTTCCGAAGACATGATTTCCCATGCACAAAGCCATGTGGACCATCCCTAAACAATTGCCATCTTTCCAAATGCATTTATACCTAATCCTGCAGAATCCTATCCAGGAACTTACTTACCACAGATTTTAGACTTCTAGAGCAGAAGAACATAGTTTCCAGGATGTTCTCTGGCCCTGCTTCAATAAAGGCAATATTTGCTTCCCCACAGCCTACCAAGATTCAAGATTCAAAAACTTTATCAGGGCAGAATGAGACAGCATTTCCCAGGAGCAGTGCAATCATAGCATAACAAACGCAACACTAAATAATAAACATAACAATAAATAGTAAAACACAACAGCCACATGTCAGTAAAATCAAGTTATAAGTGTCCAGTGCAAGTTAAAAGTGTCCAAAGCAGAGTCAGGTAGAGCAGCTATTTAGCAGTCTGACTGCCTGTGGGAGGAAGCTGTTTAGTAGCCTTGTGGTTTTTGTTTTGATGCTCCTGTAACATTTACCTGATGGCAGAAGAACAAACTTCATGGAGAGGGTGAGAAGGGTCTTTAATGATGTACTGTGTCTTCTGGAGGCATCGACTCTGAAAGAGGTCTTGGACAGAAGGTAGGGAGACCCCAATAACCTTCTCTGCTCCCCTAACCACCCTCTGCAAGGCTTTTTTGTCGGCAGCACTGCAGCTGGAGTACCAGGTTGTGATGCAAAAGGTCAGCACACTCTGAACCACTCCTCTGTAGAATGTAGTTAAGATGTTAGTGGGGAGTGATGCTTGTTTAAGCTTCCTCAGAAAGTGCAACCTCTGCTGGGCTCGTTTCAAAATCCCAATGGTGTTCCTGGACCAGGTGAGATTGTCCAAGATCTGCACCCCAAGGAACTTGATGTTTTCCACTCTCTCCACTGTGGAGCCGCTGATGCTGAGGGGTGTGTGCTCAGGCTGAGACCGTCTGAAATCGACGATCATCTCCTTAGTTTTGGTGACATTAAACATCAAGTTGTTGTCACTGCACCAGCTCTCTAGGTGGTTAACCTGTACATTGTTTCATCATTTCACCAGTGTCTGTCATTCCTGATGCACTTCCCAGATGGTGGAAAAGCTTTGGGGTGTCAGGTTACTTGTTACAGGAAATCCACCTCTTATTTTCTCTTGTAAGCAGGATATTTATGTGATTGGCCCATTGAAGATTCTCGTAGGTGGGATGTGGGTAATTCAGCAGTATGAATATCAAAGATAAATAGTGTCTCTTGCTGGAGAAAATCAGTAACTCGCAAATGGCATAAATGCTACTTGCTACCTGGCTGCATGCAGGCATGGACTGTTAATTTGGGAACCGGAGTGAAGGGACTCAGGATAGAACAGATAGTAAAAAAGCAAAAATAGCATGCAGTCTGACTGTTAGAAAGGACAGTCAAAGCTGCAGCCAGCAAGGTGAGTATCAGTGCAACAGGGATGCAGAATCAAAAAGGGTAGCAAATATAGTACAGTACTCAAAGAGTTATATCTCAATGCATAGAGCTTAAGAAATAAGGCGGACGATCTTGTTGCACATTTACAGATTGTTGTGTATGATACTGTGGCCATCACTGAATCGTGGCTGAAGGATAATTGTAGTTAGGAGCTGAATGTCCAAGGTTAAACATTTTCTCAGGAGGATAGGAAGGTAGCATGGATCTGCTGGTAAAGAATAGCATCAAATCATTAGAAAGATGTGACATAAGATCGGAAGATGTTGATCCTTGTGAGTTAAGAAACTGCGAGGGTAAAAAGACCCAGACAGCAGCTATATACAGGCCTCCAAGCAGTAGCTGGGATATGGACTACAGAATACAACGGGAAATAGCAAAGGTGTGTCAAAAAGGCAATGTTATGATAGTCATGGGAAATTTTAACATGAAGGACGATTGGTAATGGATCTCAAGAGAGTGAATTTGTTGAATGCCTATGAGCTGGCTTTATAGAGCAACTTGTCTTTGAGCCTAATGGGGATCAGCTATAGTGGGTAGGGTGTTATGTAATGAACTGGAGGTGTTTATGGAGCTTAAGGTAAAGGAATCCTTAGGAACCAGTGACCACAATATGATTGAGTTCAACTTGAAATTTGATAGGGAGAAAGGAAAGTCTAACATAGCAGTATTTCAATGGACTAAAGGAATTAACAATGGTATGAGAGAGGCGTTGGCCAAAGTAAATTAGGAGATACTGGCAAGGGTGACAACAGACTAGCAATGGTGTGTGTTTCTGGGGAAAATGAGGAAGGTGCAGGATAAATATATTCCCAAAACAAAGAAATATTCAAATGTCAAAATAGTACAATCACAGCTGACAAGAGAAGTCAAAGCTAAAGTAAAAGCAAAAAGAGGGCATACAACAAAGCAAAAACTAGAGGGTGAGACAGAGGATTGGGAAGCTTTTAAAACCCTACAGAAAGCAACTAAAAGAATCATTAGGAGGAAAAAGATAAAATGTGAAATCAAGCTAGCAAATAATGTCGTAAATAGAAAAAGCTTTTTCACGTATGTAAAAATTAAAAGAGAGGTGAGAGTGGAATGTTACTGGCATGGTTTGGGCATTGGCTGATTGGTAGGAGGCAGTAAGTGGGAATAAAAGGATCTTCTTCTGGTTGGTTGCCAGTGAGTAAATAATAAGACATTGGAGCAGAATCAGGCCATTTAGCCATTGAGTCAACTCCGCCATTTCATGATGTCTGATCCCAGATCCCATTCAACTCCAGTTACTTGCCATCTCACCATATCCTTCGATGCCCCGACAATCAGGAATCTAAGAACTTCCACTTTGAACACACCCACTGACCTGGCCTCCACTGCAGTCTGTGGCAAAGCATTCCACAGACTCTCCACTCTTTGGCTAAAAAAATCCTCCTTACTTCTATCCTAAAAGGTCACCCCTCAAATTCAAGGCTGTGCCCTCTAGTTCTGGATACCCCCACCAGAGGGAACATCCACTCCACATCCAGCTTATCTCGTCCTTTCAACTTAAGTTTCAATGAGATCCCCATGCATTCTGCTAAATTCCAGTAAGCACAGGCCCAAAGCTGCCAAACACTCCACATATGTTAACTCCTTCATCCCCAGAATCATCCTCTGGACGCTCTCTTACTCCAATTATGCTACTTTGCCCCTTACCTGGTCTCACCTTTCACCACCAAGGTGTAGATGCTGGAAATCCTGGCAAGACACACAAAAACAAACTCAACAGGCCAGGCAGCACATATGGAAGTGAATAAACAGTCGGTGCCCATGCTGCTGAGGAACACAACAATGTGATCCTGTCGCCGTGCAGCTCTGCGCGTGCGCGACGCGACGCGATCACGTGACCCGAGGCGGGCACCTCGGGGTGCGCTGTGACGCAGTTTGTGGGCGGCGGGCAACTTATTGGGCGGAAACTTGCCTGGACTGTGATTGGAAACGGCGGGTAGACGCTAGTACGGTGACGATGGGGTTCACAGTTCTCTGGCCGCTGGTAATGAGATCCTCAGCAGCGCCCGGGGGGACGAACGGGGATAGGAACTAAGGTCGTTGGCCACCGGGAAATTCTGCTTCCAAGCGGGAGGTGTCGCCCATTCGCGTCCCGGTATTTCGGTCCATGCTTCCTCTTCCCCACTCTCAGGGCGGAGGAACAACACCTATTTCGTCTGGGTAGCTTCCAACCTAATGATACGAACATCGATATCTCCTTCTGGCAATGTTTTTCCGTCTTTATAATCCGTCCCTATTCCCCACTCTTGCCTCTTACCTCTTCTCCTCACTTTTTCTCACGTGATCTACTCTCCTGTCAGATTCCTCCTTCTCCAGCCCTTTACCTTTCCCGTCCACCTGTCACCTTCAAACGAGTCCTCCTTACCTCCCGTCCCCACCTTTTTATTCTGACATCATCCCCCGTCCTTTCCAGTCCTGATGCAGGGTCTTGGTTTGCAATGTTAGCTCTGTATTCGTTTCCATGGGTGCTGCCTCACCTGCTGAGTTCCTCAGGTATTTTGTTTGTGTTGTTCTGGTAATCATTGTTCACAGCTGCTTTCCATTTTGTTCTGTGAGGGAAATGGGTTTGGGCCCCTTGTTGCTTTCTGTTAGTTTATTGTGGGGGGGGGGAGATTTGGGGCAGATGTTTTTGTTGTGTCTTGTGTGTGAAAGTTTGGGGTCAATGTTCTTGTGTGGGTGTGGGGTGGTGGTTGGGGTCTATTTTTGTGTGGGAGTTGGGGGTGATGGGGTCAATGTTCAGGATACTGTTATGTGCGGAGGGTGGGTTTGATTCTCTGAATGACAATGGACAATAGGTGCAGAAGTAGACCATTCAGCCCTTTGAGCCTGCACTGCCATTTTGAGATCATGGCTGATCATCTATTATCAATACCCAGTTCCTGCCTTGTCCCCATATCACTTGATTCCCCTATCCATAAAATACCTATCTCACTCCTTCTTGAAAGTACCCGGAGAATTGGCCTCCACTACCTTCCGAGGCAGTGCATTCCAGACCCCCACAACTCTCTAGGAGGAGAAGTTTTTCCTTAACTCTGTCCTAAATGACCTACCCCTTATTCTCCAACCATGCCCTCTGGTACTGGACTCTCCCAGCATCTGGAACATATTTCCTGCCTCTGTCTTGTCCAATCCCTTAATAATCTTATGTAACCCCCTGGGTCGCCTCAGGCTCGCTCAGCTCGTTCTCGTATAGGGGGAGCAGCCTTCGGCCCAGCCAAACTGGGTAATCAGCTGGTGTGGATGCTGTGTGATGTCCCCGCCTCGCCCAAAAACAGACAGTACACCATAAGTGATTAAATGAGTACAATTTATAAAGGTTACTATAACTAAGTGATTAATAACGATACAGTATATATGAAGAGAAAAAATAAAGAAAAGGCGCCAAACTTATCAAAGTCCAAACCACTTCGTGCACAACCGTTGGAGCTCAATTACTGAAGTCTTCCGGCCACCATTCGATCCCCTCCGAACTCCTCGACTCGCAGCTCAGGACCCTCCGAAGTGGTCAACCAAGCACATCTATCTTCGTCTCCTCTCCTCAGGGTACCTCCTGGCCTTGGACCCCCGCTTGGGGTCCGTTCCTCGCCCAGCTTACAGCATCGCGTCCTCTCTCTCTCAACCACCTTGCGCCGATCTCCCAAAAGCCCGTCAACAAAAGCTTACAGACTCAGAAGAAAGAACATTAATCCCCATTTGGTTTACAAAGGAATACAATTCTCGTTATCAGTAAATTTTAACCCAAAACAAGCTTCCAGCACTCTCTCGCAACAAAGAAACATTCCTGCTTTTAACAAAACAAAGAAACCCTTTCCCAACAAGCTTCCAGCACTCTCTTGCAACAAAGAAGCATTCCTGCTAGTTAACAAAACAAAAAAAACCCTTTTGATTACATACACAGTAACAAAGAAAAAAAGAAGAAACCCCCTTTACATTTATAAATTTCAATCAGATCCCCTCTCAATCTCCTTAATTCCAGCGTGTACAAGCCCAGTCTCTCTAACCTCTCTGCGTAAGACAGTGCAGACATCCCAGGAGTTAACCTCGTGAATCTACACTGCACTTCCTCTATAGCCAGGATGTCCTTCCTTAACCCTGGAGACCAAAACTGAACACAATACTCCAGGTGTGGTCTCACCAGGGCCCTGTACAAATGCAAAAGGATTTTGTTGCTCTTGTACTCAATTCCCTTTGTAATAAAGGCCAACATTCCATTAGCCTTCTTCACTGCCTGCTGCACTTGCTCATTCACCTTCAGTGACTGATGAACAAGGACTCCTAGATCTCTTTGTATTTCTCCCTTACCTAATTCTACAATGTTCAGATAATAATCTGCCTTCCTGTTCTTACTCCCAATGTGGATAACCTCACACTTATTCACATTAAACGTCATCTGCCAAGTATCTGCCCACTCACTCAGCCTATCCAAGTCACCCTGAATTCTCCTAACATCCTCATCACATGTCACACTGCCACCCAGCTTAGTAACATCAGCAAACTTGCTGATGTTATTCTCAATGCTTTCATCTAAATCGTTGATGTAAATCGTAAACAGCTGTGGTCCCAATACCGAGCCCTGTGTCACCCCACTAGTCACCACCTGCCATTCCAAGAAACACCCATTCACCATTGCCCTTTGCTTTCTATCTGTCAACCAGTTTTCTATCCATGTCAATATCTTCCCCCCCCCCCCCCAATGCCATGAGCTCTGATTTTACCCACCAATCTCCTATGTGGGACCTTATCAAATGCCTTCTGAAAATCGAGGTACACTACATCCACTGGATCTCCTTTGTCTAACTTCCTGGTTACATCCTCGAAAAACTCCAATATAGTCAAGCATGATTTGCCCTTGGTAAATCCATGCTGGCTTGGCCCAATCCTATCACTGCTATCTAGATATGCCACTATTTCATCTTTAATAATGGACTCTAGCATCTTCCCCACTACTGATGTTAGGCTGACAGGATGAAAGTTCTCTGTTTTCTCCCTCCCTCCTTTCTTAAAAAGTGGCATAACATTAGCCATTCTCCAATCTTCAGGAACTGATCCTGAATCTAAGGAACATTGGAAAATGATTACCAATGCATCCACAATTTCCGGAGCCGCCACCTTTAGTACCCTAGGATGCAGACCATCCGGATCTGGGGATTTGTTAGCCTTCAGTCCCATTAGTCTACTCATCACCGTTTCCTTCCTAATGTCAATCTGTTTCATTTCCTCTGTTACCCTATGTCCTTGGTTCATCCATACATCTGGGAGATTGCTTGTGCCTTCCCTAGTGAAGACAGATCTAAAGTACTTATTAAATTCTTCTGCTATTTCTCTGTTTCCCATAACAATTTCACCCAATTCATTCTTCAAGGTCCCAACATTGTTCTTAACTATCTTCTTTCTCTTCACATACCTAAAAAAGCTTTTGCTATCCTTCTTTATATTCCTGGCTATCTTGCGTTCGTACTTCATTTTTCCTCCCCGTATTGCCTTTTTAGTTAAGTTCTGTTGTTCCTTAAAAATTTCCCAATCATCTGTCCTCCCACTCACCTTAGCTTTGTCATATTTCCTTTTTTTTTTAATGCTATGCAATCTCTGACTTCCTTTGTCAACCACTGTGGCACCTTTCCCCCCTTTGAATCCTCCCTTCTCCGGGGAATGAACTGATTTTGCACCTTGTGCATTATTCCCAAGAATACCTGCCATTGCTGTTCCACTGTCTTTTCTGCTAGGATATCCGTCCAATTAACTTTGGCCAGCTCCTCCCTCATGGCTCTATAGTTTCTCCTGTTCAACTGCAACACTGACACCTCCGATCTGCCCTTATCCTTCTCAAATTGCAGATAAAAACTTACCATATTATGGTCACTACCTCCTAATGGCTCCTTTACTTCAAGATCGCTTATCAAATCCTGTTCATTACACAAGACTAAATCCAGAATAGCCTTGTCCCTGGTCGGCTCTCGTACAAGCTGTTCCAAGAATGCATCACTTAGGCACTCTACAAACTCCCTATCCTGGGGTCCAGCACCAACCTGATTCTCCCAGTTCACCTGCATGTTGAAATCTCCCATAACTACTGCGACATTACCTTTGCCACATGCCAATGTTAACTCCCTATTCAACTTGCACCCAATAGCCACGCTACTGTTTGGTGGCCTGTAGACAACACCCATGAGGGTCCTTTTGCCCTTACTGTTCCTCAGTTCTATCCACACAGACTCTACTTCTCCTGATCCTATGTCCCCCCTTGCAAAGGACTGAATCTCATTCCTCACCAACCGGGCCACCCCACCCCCTCTGCCCACATTTCTGTCCCTACGATAGCACGTATACCCTTGTACATTCATTTCCCAGGTCTGATCTCCCTGCAGCCATGTCTCCGTTATCCCAACAACATCATAGTTACCCATTCGCACCTGGGCTTCAAGCTCATCCGCCTTATTTCTGACACCGTGCATTCAGAAATAGAATTTTTAGCCCATTTCTCCTCTCTCTGTTTGAATTGCTGCCTATTGTGCTTAACCCAGCTCCCCGAGCTCCCTTCGGGCTATACGCCCCTTGAATTTTGTTGCCCTTTCTAAATTTACTTATTCTTTCAGCACATTTAACTCCATGTTCCATCAGACCATCCCTCTGTACATATGTCCTCCTTATCACTTGTTCCGCCTCACCTTTCTCTACTACACACTTAATATTCCGGAACCATGTAGTCCCCACCTGTCCCTTATTCTTCATCTCGCTATCCTCTCTCGCTTTCTGGATCCCTGCGCCCCCTGCAAATTTAGTTTAACCACCACCACCCCCCCCCCCCCCACCGAGAAGCACTAGCAAACTTTCCTGCAAGAATGTTAGTACTGCTCCAGTTCAGGTGTAAACCGTCCTGTGGGAACAGATCCCACCTTCCCTGGAACAAAGCCCGGTTATCTAAAAACCTGAAGCCCTCCCTCCTGCACCATCAGCCACGTATTAATCTGTATAATCCTTCTGTTCCTTGCCTCACTCGCACGTGGCACAGGTAGCAATCCTGAGATTGTTACCCTGGAGGTCCTGCCCTTCAGCTTCGCACCTAACTCCCTGAACTCACTGCGCAGGACCCCTTTCATGTTCTTTGTTTTGTGGCTACCTGAAGAAGACGAATTTCAAAAGTGTATATGGATAATTACTTTGATAATAAGTGAAGTTGGACTTGAACCAAATGTAGGCAGGTTGATTAGAGGAGAGGCCATTGTGGACCTAGTGCTGAGCCAGGTCAGATGTCAGACCTCTTGGCAGGTGAGCATTTGGAGACAGTGACCACAACTTCCTGACCTTTACCATGACCTTGGAGAGTGATAGGAACAGAGCATTGAAAAATATTTGTGAGTGTGTGTGTGTGTATTATAATGCTTTTTGGCAGGAACTTCAGTGCAGAAATTGGCAACAGATATACAGTGGGCCCTCATTATCCGCGAATTCAACCAACTGTGAATCGTGAAAACCTGGAAGTGCTCTTCTAGCACTTGTTATTTGAGCATGTACAGACTTGTTTTTCCTTGTCATTATTTCCTAAACAATGCAGTATAACAACCATTTTACATAGCATTTACATTGTATCGGGATCGGAAAAAATCGGAAGTTCTCTTACTCAGTAAGTTGGAACAGGTACATCTGGTATTATTTAGCATCATATTTTACCTTTCTATGCATATAAAACACTTAAGAATGTATGTTTCAGTGCCGGGCTCGGGAACTTCTTCCTGAGTTCAGTCCAATTTCAGACTGCTATTGAGTGCGCTCTCCACCGTGCCGGGTTGATGTGAGGATCAAAAACCTAAAACCCAGTCATTAAACACAGCCTTTCTCACTTTATTGTTTAAAATTGTTCCGATAGTTGACCGGCTGTAGCCTAACGCTTTTCCAATGACCGATGGAGTTTCACCTCTTTCCGATCGCTTTATTATTTCCACTTTATTTGTAATCGCGATCGTGATTATTTTTGTGAACAGAAACACTGTGGATTCAGATCTCTGCCGCTGGGTCCTAATGTCCACCGTAGTGAGACAGGCTGAATAAGGGACTTGAGCATCCGCGAATCTTGGTGTCCGCGAGGGGTCCCAGAACCAATCCCTCGCAGATAAGGAGGGCTGACTGTACTCAGGGAAATGCACAATGGAAATATGGCAAATAGGATTAAGGAAAACTTGAGGTGTTGTAACGTATGCTCACACAGGAGGAAGACTGGAGTGAGGATGTCGAAGAAATTAGAGAGGGTCCTTAAGAACATGAGTAGGAGCAGGAGTAGCCGTCTGGCCTGTTGAAGCTGCTGTGCCATTTAATAAGATCATGGCTGATCTGGCCATGGATTCATCTCAAACTACCTGCCTTTTTCCCCTTAACCCTTAATTCCCCTACTATGCAAAACTCTATCCAACCTTGTCTTAAATATATTTACTGAGGTAGTCTCCACTGCTTTATTGGTCAGAGAATTCCACAGATTCATCACTCTCTTGAAAAGCAGTTCCTCATCTGTCCCCTGAATCTTGGCTATGTTCCCTGGTTCTATTCTCAGCTACCAGTGGAAACAACTTTTCTGCCTCTATCTTTATCCTTTTCATAATTTTATGTTTCTATAAGATCTCCTCTCATTTTTCTGAATTCCAGTGAGTACAGTCCCAGGCAACTCAATCTCTCCTCATAGTCTTACACCCTCATCTCTGGAATCAACCTGGTGAACCTCCTCTGCACCGCCTCCAAAGCCAGTCTGTCCTTTCTCAAGTAAGGAGACCAGAGCTGCATGCAGTACTCCAGGTGTGGCCTCATCAGTACGCTGTACAGTTGCAGCATAACACCCCTGCTCTTAAATCCAATCTCTCGAGCAATGAAGGCCAACGTCCCATTTGCCTTCTTGATAGCCTGCAAACTAACTTTTTGTGATTCATGCAAAAGTCCCTCCCAAGTCCCTCTGCACAGCAGCATGTTGCAGTTTTTTACCATTTAAATAATATCTGCTCCCTTATTTTTCCTTCTAAAGTGGATGACATTGCATTGACCAACAACGTACTCCATCTGCCAGGCCCTTGCCCACTCACTTAACCTACCTATGTCTCCCTACAGACTCTCCATATCTTCTGCACAATTTGCTTTTCTACTCAATTTAGTATCATCAGCAAACTTAGATACACTACACTCGGTCCCCTCTTCCAGATCGTTAAAGTATATCACGAATAGTTGCAGGCCCAGGACCAATCCCTCTGGCATACCGCTCACCATTAATTGACAACCAGAGTAACTGCCATATATCCCAACTCTCTGCTCTCTGTTAGTTAACCAATCCTCTATCCATGCTAATACATCACCCCCCTCTCGATGCATTCTTATCTTATGGATAGGACTTTTATGTGGCACCTTTATCTTTCTTTCTTTTTCAATCTTTTTATTAAATTTCATATATAAAAAAAACAACACATGATAATGAATAGATTACAAATTCAATAAACTTGAAATTACATTAGTAATAGGATAATAATATCCTATTAAACATCAATCAACAAAAGGTACATAAATCAATCAAGTCTATATAAATATATATGAAAAAAAAACAAAAATAATCATCAAAAAAGAAAAAAAAATTTGAAAATATATAGAAGAAAATATATATTGAAAAAAAATACTAAACTAAACTAACATGGGCAATAATAACAGTTTATAAATATATGATAGTGTCAAGAAAAAACTCTGGAACTCCATACCTGAACAAGGATAAGTAGAGAAAAGGATCTGAAATAGGCCAAATTAATTCATATGAAAATGTCGAATAAATGGTCCCCAGGTTTCTTCAAATTTAATTGAAGAATCAAAAATAGTGCTTCTAATTTTTTCCAAACTCAGATAGGAAATAGTTTGGGAGAACCACTGAGATGTAGTAGGAGGATTTACTTCTTTCCAGTTTTGTAGTATAGATCTTCTGGCAATTAATGTTACAAAGGCAATCATTCGTCTGATTGAAGGGGAAAACTGATTACCATCTTCATTTGGTATACCGAAAATTGCAGTAATAAAATGGGGTTGTAAATCGATATTCCATACTGAGGAAATGACATCAAAAATGTCCTTCCAATAGTTATGTAAAGTGGGACATGCCCAAAACATGTGGGTCAATGAAGCCACTTCTAAGTGACATCTGTCACATTGAGGGTTGATATGCGAGTAAAATCGAGCAAGCTTATCTTTAGACATATAAGCTCTATGTACAATTTTAAATTGTATTAAAGCATGTTTAGCACAAATAGAAGAGGAATTAACCGTTTGTAAAATTTTTTCCCATTTATCTGTTGATATATTATATCGAAGTTCTTTTTCCCATTCTTGTTTAATTCTATCCGATATTTCTGGCTGTATCTTCATAATCATGTTATAAATAAAACCTACTAATCCCTTCTGGCAAGGATTAAAAGTAAAAATCAAATCTGAAAAATCCGATGGAGTTGAATTAGGAAAAGATGGGAGAATTTTATGTAAGAAATTTCTAATTTGTAAGTATCTAAAAAAATTAGATTTAAGTAATTTAAATTTGTTAGAAAGTTGATCAAAAGACATCAAAGTACCTTCAAAAAAAAGATCACGAAAACATTTTATACCTTTCCTTTTCCATATGCTAAAAGCTTGATCTGTCAGTGAAGGTTTGAAAAAAAAATTACATAAAATAGGGCTGTCCAGAACAAAGTTTTTCAGATTACAGAATTTGCGAAATTGAAACCAAATTCGTAGTGTATGTTTGACAACAGGGTTAGATATCTGTTTATTGAATTTAGCTAAATCAATAGGAAGAAAAGAACCAAGAACGGAAAATATAGAATATCCCTTTACCTCACTACATTCCAAATTTACCCACTGTGGGCACACAGGTGAATCCAAATCTAGTTTCCAGTACATTAGGTTACGAATATTATTCGCCCAATAATAAAATCTAAAGTTAGGTAAAGCTAGACCACCATCTTTTTTAGATTTTTGTAATTGCCTTTTGCTTAACCTAGGGTTTTTATTTTGCCACACAAATGAGGAAATTTTTGAATCAATATTATCAAAAAAAGATTTAGGAATGAAAATTGGTAAAGCTTGAAATAAATATAAAAATTTCGGTAAAATCATCATTTTAATAGCATTAATCCGACCAACTAATGATAAAAATAAGGGAGACCATCTTGTAGTAAGTTGTTGAATTTGATGAAGCATAGGTAAAAAATTCAGTCCAAATAAATCTTTATATTTCTTGGTGATTTTTATACCTAAATAGATAAAGTTATCAGTAACAACTTTAAATGGCATCCTGTCATTCAATAAGGTTTGCGCGTTTAAAGGGAATAACTCACTCTTATCTAAGTTTAACTTATAACCAGAAAAACTACCAAATTGAGCCAACAAGGATAAAATAGCAGGAATAGACCTATTAGGATTAGAAATATATAACAGCAAATCATCAGCATAAAGTGATAATTTGTATAACTTCTCATTACGGATGATACCAAAAATATTAGGAGACTCACGAATAGCAATAGCTAAAGGTTCTAATGCAATATTAAATAATAAAGGACTTAAAGGACAACCTTGTCTCGTACCACGAGATAATTGAAAAAAAGAGGATCTATAATTATTTGTAAGAACAGAAGCAACAGGTTTATAATATATTAATTTAATCCATGATATAAAATTAGGACTAAAATTAAAGTTTCTCAATGCATTAAATAAATATGTCCATTCAACTCTATCAAAGGCTTTTTCAGCATCTAATGAGATAACACATTCTGGGGTTGTAGGTGATGAAGTATAAATTATGTTAATCAATTTTCTAATATTAAAAAAGGAATACCGATTCCTAATAAAACCAGTTTGATCTTCTGAAATAATCTGTGGTAGTACCTTTTCTAATCTAATGGCTAAAATTTTTGTAAGAATCTTAGAGTCTACATTTAATAATGATATAGGGCGATAAGATGCACATAAAGTAGGATCTTTATCTTTTTTAAGAATTAGAGAAATAGTAGCTTCATAAAAAGATTGAGGTAATCTCTTCTTAACAAACGCATCATTAAAGATTTCACATAGCCAAGGAGAAAGCAATAAAGAAAAAGTTTTAAAAAATTCTACAATAAAACCATCAGGACCAGGAGCTTTCCCTGAATTCATTGATGAGATAGCCTCTCTTATTTCATCCATAGAGATAGGAGCATCAAGCAAGCTACAATCTTCATCTATCAGTTTAGGAATATTCAAGTTATTAAAAAAATTATCCATCATAAACCGGTCACCGTCAAATTCTGATTGATATAAAGATTTATAAAAAACTTGAAAAGTGTTATTGATTTCTTTATAATCAGTAGTTAAATTACCGTCTTGTTTACGAATTTTAATAATTTGTCGCTTAGTCAAAATAGCTTTTAATTGATTAGCTAACAATTTACCAGTTCGATCACTATGAATATAAAATTGAGCTCTGGTCTTAATTAATTGATTCTCAATTGAAGAAGATAATAATAAACTATGTTCCATTTGAAGCTCAACTCTCTTCTTATAAAGTTCTTTGGTGGGAGTAACGGAATAAATCTTATCAATTTCTTTAATTTTATCCACCAATAAAGCTATATCGGAATATCTTTGTTTTCTTTTACCAGCGGAATATGAAATAATTTGTCCACGAATAAAAGCCTTGAAAGAGTCCCAAAGTATTCTTCTATCAATCTCTTCAGTATAGTTTGTTGAAAAAAATAAGTCAATTTGTCGTTTTATGAAGGTAATAAATTCTGGATCTTGAAGCAAAGTAGCATTAAGCTTCCAAGATCTAGTATTGATAGAAGAGTCCGGAATCTTGATAGATAACTTCAAAGGTGCATGATCTGAAATAGCAATAGAATCGTATTTACAATCAATAACATCTGTTAATAAACGATGATCAATAAGGAAATAATCAATTCTAGAATAACTATGATATACATGTGAAAAAAATGAAAATTCTTTATCTTTAGGGTTCAAAAACCGCCATATTTCAGTAATTCCAGAATCAACCATAAAAGAATTAATAAGTAAAGCTGATCTATTCGGAAGAGTTCGAATAGGTTTAGATCTATCCATCGAAGGATTCAAACAACAATTAAAGTCTCCACCCATTATCAACATATATTCATTCAAGTTAGGAAGGGAAGTAAATAAACGTTTAAAAAATTCAGGGCAATCAAAGTTTGGAGCATAAATATTAACTAAAACAACTTTCCGATTAAAAAGTGAACCAGTTATCAACAAAAATCTACCCTGTGGATCAGAAATAACTTCATAATGTGTAAACGAAATTGAGGGGTCTATAAAAATAGACACACCCCTAATTTTAGCGGTACAATTCGAGTGAAATTGTTGCTCTTTCCAGAACCTAAAAAAACGTTGATTATCCTCCCTCCTAATATGGGTCTCCTGTGCAAAAATAATATTAGCGTTCAATCTATGGAATACTTTAGTGGCACCTTTATCAAACACCTTCAGTTCCCATTTGTTCCCCTCTATCCTCTACACTCATTATATCCTCAAAGAACTCCAGTAAGTTTGTCAAACAGGATCTGCCTTTGCTGAACCCATGCTGCGTCTGCCTGATGGATCCATTTCTTTCCAGATGCCTCACTATTTTTTCTTTAATGATGGCTTCAAGCATTTTCCCAAATACAGATGTAAAACTTACTGGCCTATAGTTACCTGTCTTTAGCCTACATCGTTTTTTGAACAGTGGTGTAACATTCACCAACTTCCAATCCACTGGGACCTGCACAGAGTCCAGAGAATTTTGCTAAATTATCATCAAAGCCTATACTATAACTTCAGGCTCAGAAGTTTGCTTTGCACTACCTCTTTAGTGATTGCTATTGTATCGAGGTCCTCACCTTCCATCACATCCATAACATCTCTTTTTGGCATGTTAGATGCATCCTCCACCATGAAGACCAACACAAAGTAGTCATTCAAAGCCTCTGCCATTTCCTCATTACCCACTATCAATTCTCCCTTCTTGTCCTCTAAGGAACTTGCATTCACTTTAGGGCATCCACCCTTTTTTGCTATAGGTAATTATAAAAACTTTTACTATCCATTTTTATATTTTGAGCTTGTTTATGTTCATATTCTACCTTCCCTTTCTTTATTGCTCACTTTGTGGTACTTTGTTGCTTTTTAAAGTGTTCTCAATCTTTCAGTTTCTCACTGTTGGTGACTTTGCATGAGATTTTAGTTTGATGCCTTCATTTATTTCCTTAGTTATCGATGGCTGGCTCTCCCCACCCTTACTGTCCTTGCTCTTAAACGGAATATACTTTTGTTGAGCACTGTGAAAAATCTCTTTGAAAGTCTTCCACTGTTCCTCAACTGTCCCACCATATAGCCTGTGTTCCCGTTCTACACTAGACAAATCCTCCCCATCCCATTGTAGTCTCCATTGTTTAGGCATAATACACTGGTTTTAGATCAAACTGTTGCATCCTTCTTTTGTATGAGAATCTCAGTCATACTGTGATCACTCTTTCCAAGATGATCCCTAACTACAAGATCACTAATTTTACCTGTCTCATTGCACAGGACCAGACATAAGACAGCATGTTCCCTTGTAGGTTCAGTAACATGCTGTTCAAGAAAACCATCACGGATGCATTTTATGAAGTCCTGCTCAAGACTGCCTCGACCAACTTGATTGACTCAATCTATGTGCAAGTTAAAGTCCCCCATGATAACTGCTATTCCATTCTTTCATGCCTCAGCAATTTCTTTTTATCTTTTGCTTTATCTTTTATATCATTTTATCATTTTTATCATTTGCTTTTTCTTTATCTTTATTCACACTTTTTTAGCCCTATCCGTAGCCCTAGTTATGTGATTCACTAGGATCCAGGTCCCATCACGGTTCAGATGGATCCTGTCCCATTGGTATAGCTCCCTCTTTTCCCAACACTGGTGACAATTTACCATGAATTCACACCCACTTTTCCTTGAGCCACGCATTTAACTCTCTAATCTTTTTGACCCTATACCAATTTGTATGTGGCTCAGGTAGTAATCCAGAGATTATTACCTTTTTGGTTCTTTTTAATTAGGTCCCTAGCTGCTCAAATTGCCTTAGTAGAACCTCTTTCCTTGTTCTGCCTTTGTCATTGGTACCCACATGGTTTCAGTATTCACTAGTGAGAGGGGGATGAAGATTTGTGAGGATATCGTAAAATAGGCTGATGTGCTACAACAAGTGCTACAACACGCTGGAATTGAGGAGATTGAGAGGGGATCTGATTGAAACGTTTAAGATAATTAAAGGATTTGATAGGATTGAGGCAGGAAATATGTTCCAGATGTTGGGAGAGTCCAGTACCAGAGGGCATGGATTGAGAATAAGAGGTCAGTTATTTAAAACAGAGTTGAGGAAGAGCTTCTTCTCCCAGAGAGTTGTGGAGGTGTGGAATGCACTGCCTCGGAAGACGGTGGAGGCCAATTCTCTGGATGCTTTCAAGAAGGAGCTAGATAGATATCTGATGGATAGGGGAATCAAGGGATATGGGTCAAGGCAGGGACTGGGTATTGATAGTGAATGATCAGCCATGATCTCAGAATGGCGGTGCAGACTCGAGGGGCCAATTGGTCTACTTCTGCACCTATTGTCTATTGTCTAAGTTGATGTTTAGAAAGAGGAAGTGCTGGAACTTCTGGAAAACATTAGGATAGATGAATTCCCAGGGTGGGATATACCCCAGGTTATTATGAGAAGTGAAATGAGGGAAGAGATTGCTGTGCCTTTGGTTATTTTTGTGTCTTCGCTGGCCACAGGAATTGTACCAGAAGATTGGAGGGTGACAAATATTATTCATTTGTTCAAGAAAGGGAACACTGAAAATTACAGACCGGTGAGTCTCACTGTTGTGTTGGGCAGATTATTGGAGAAGATTCTTAGAGACAGGGTTTATGACCATTTGGAGAAATCAGCATGGCTCAGTGAGGGCAAAGGTATGCCCCACGAGCTTGATTGAACTCTGAGGATATGACGAAGGTAGAGAAATGCTCCCTACGGTTGACTCATTCGGCAAGTCAGGAGGCACAGGATCCTGAGAAGCTTGGCTGCGTGGATTCAAAATTAGCTTACCTATAGGAGGAAGAGGGGATTGTACATGGAGCATATCGTGCGTATAGGTCATTGACCGTTGGTGTTCTGGAACCCTTGCTCTTTATGATTTTTTATAAATAACTTGGATAAGGAAGTGGAAGTGTGGGTTAGAAAATTTTCAGATGACGTGAAGGTTGGTGTTGTGGGTAGTGTAGAACATCATCAGGGATTACGATGGGATACTGATAGGAGGCAGAGCTGGGCTGGGAAGTGGCAAATGGAGTTCAACCCGGAAAAGTGTGAAGTGATTCACTTTGGAAGATCAGACTTTTGAAGGCAGAATACAGGGCTAATGACAGGATTCTTAACAGTGTAGTTGAACATAGGGTTCTTGGGGTTCACATGCATAGATTTCTGAAAGTTGCCAGACAAGCAGTTAAGAGGGATATGCCTACATTGTTGGGGGATTGAGTTCAAAAGACACGAGGTAACGTTGCAGCTCTATGAAACCCTGGTTGGACCACAGTTGGAAAATTGTATTCCTTTCTGGTTGCCTCATAGAAAAAGTCTAGATGCTTTAGCGAGGGTGCAGAGGAGATTTACCAGCATGCTTCCTGGATAGAGAGCATGTCTTATGAGATAGGTTGAGCAAGCTGGGGCTTTTCTCTTTGAGTGAAGGAGGATGAGAAGTGACTTGATAGAGCTATACAAGGTGTGATGAAAGGCATCTATAGAGTGGAGAGCCAGAGACATTTTCTCGTGGGAATGGCTAACACCAGGGACGTACTTTTAAGATGATTGGAAGAACATATAGGAGATGTCAGTTAATATTTTTTTTTACTCAGAGTGATGAGTGTATGGAACACCTTACCAGGGTAGTTTGAGAGGGAGATATATTAGAGGCATTTATGCAATTCCTAAATAAACCTGTTGATTATAGAAAAATGGAGGGCTATGTAGAAGGGAAGGGTTAGATTGATCTTAGAGTAGGTTAAAGGTTGTCAGGACATTGTGGGTCGAAGGGCCTGTACTGTGCTGTAATGTTTGAAGTTCAGTGAGGTTTGATATCTCATAATTCACTTTTCCTCCTCCTACCCTGATTTAACTGCTCAGATCGACAGTAATTAACAAATGTCTGCCACCCCTTCTCTGTCAGCGTAGATCCATTTTTGTCATTCAGTCCCGTGATCTTTATCTTAACGTTCTCCTGTTTACCCTACCTTCACCTTTCTATGCAAGTTTAAACATTTGATTTTAACCGTTAGCTAGTTCTGATTGGAAGATCATCTACAATATTTCTTTTTCTTGATCTCAATGTTTGTTTTATTTTTATTTTAGCTTTTCAACATTTTTAGACTTTTGCTTTTCAATTCTAGGTAATCAATAAAATGTTCAGTTTATAAATGAATGCAGAAATGAATTTGGAAAGGTGCCCCTTCCCATTGGAATGTTGACAGCTGTTGAAATTATGGCAATTAAAAAAAAATCTATATTGCTGGTTTTTTTTTTTGCTTAGCAGTTGTTTAAAATGTAACCTGGAGGATTGATTGTAGATTGAATATTTTGTTACAAGTTTATTTACTATGATTGTGTAATGTTTTTAGATTACACAATTTAGATTGAAGGGGGAAAAGTTTAAAGGGAACATTGGGGGGGGGGCTTCTTCATGCAGAGAGTGGTGGGAGTGTGGAATGAGCTGCCAGATGAAGTGGTGAATGCGGGCTCACTTTTAACATTTACAGGTATATGGATGAGAGGGGTTTGGAGGGATATGGCCCAGGAGCAGGTCAGTGGGACTAGGCAGAAAAATGGTTCGGAACAGCCAGGAAGGGCCAAAAGGCCTGTTTCTGTGCTGTAATGTTCTATGGTTCACAACCGTAGATAACACTTGTAGCAAATCAACGTCATAGAGTTAGAACATTTGTAATTGTAATCATAATTAACATTTGATTCATTTTGCATATTTTCATTAACGTTATTTTTGTTTCAACAGGTATGAAATACTTTTGGATGTTACAGTTTGTACGAAGTAACTACTCTAATAGCTCCTGCAAAATGAAACCATCCATTAAAAGACTGCTTACTTCAGGTACGTTATTATACTGTATGAACTTTTATCTTTTCATTCAAATTAAAAATGGACAGTTTCTTGTTTTTTAATGTTTGTAGTCTGCTCAAGTTATTTGTAGGATGAATGGATGATTGTACTTCTGTGTAAATAACTTGTCAGAATTCTAGCTGGGTGGAATTAATGTTGCAGTTTTAATGTTAGCTAAGGAGTTGTTTAATGACATCTCTAATCTGAATCAGGTTTAATATTGTCGGTATATGTCGTGAAATTTGTTAACTTTTACAGCAGTAGTACAATACATGGTAAATAGCAAGGAAAAAACTAATTACGTTAAGTATACATGTATGGTTAAATAGTTAAATTAAATAAGTAGTGCAAAAACAAATTTAAAAAGTAGTGGGATAGTGTTCATGGGTTCAGAGAGGAAGAAGCTGTTCCTGAATCACTGTACGGGTGTGTTCAGGCTTCTGTTCCTCCTTCCTAATGGCAGCAATGAGAAGAGTTTGTGTGCTCACACACTGGGGGATTGCCTCCATTGTTGGGCCTTCTTCCCCTACTAACAGATCACCTCCAGCAATGTTGGGTCCTTCAGTGCTGAGGTTTCTGCCTGGCTTTGGGTCCTTCAGTGCTGAGGTTTCTGCCTGGCTTTGGGTCCTTCTTGCCTGATTTGCTGTTGGCCTTTATCGCTGCACTTCATTCTCCCCTGATGGACTCATAGCCCCCAATGTGTCGTCATGTTCTCCCACCCACACCTTCATTTCTGAAGAATCTTTATCTCCTTGTCTATATTTGTTCCAGCCGTTGTCATGTAATCCATCCTTTTGGGCACATGTTTCATCCCACCTCTTGGAGGACCTTCAGGTTGTCTTCTCTTAAAAGAATCTTATTAGAGACATAAATAATGTAAACGTGTTAAGTTGTTGAGAATTTATGAGGATGATGTGAGATTCTAGCCATAGTTAAATCTTTAAGGAAAATAGAAAAAAATGAATTAGAGTGGGATCATAATTCAAATAGTGCATTTTATTAGGAAAATGTATGTTCTCAATGTAGTCTAGTAAATTTTGAACAATTTGTCACAAAAGTTATTCTCAGTATTAGAACGTAGAATAGCATAACACAGGAACAGCCCTTCAACCCACAATGTTGTATCAAACTCAGGACACGAAATGACTAACTACACTAATCCAGTCTTTCTATACAATGTCTATAACCTTCCATTTCCTGCATATTCATGTACCTATCTAAAGCCTCTTATCACCTTTGCTTGCACTAGTTCAAGTGGTGGATGCAAGCACCCACCATTGTGTATTTGCAAAAACTTGCTTCAAAACACCTCCTCCAAACTTAACACGAGGAAATCTGCAGATGCTGGAAATTCAAGCACCACACACAAAATGCTGGTGGAACGCAGCAGGCCAGGCAGCATCTATAGGGAGAAGCGCTGTCGACGTTTTGGGCCGAAACCCTTTGTCGGGACTAACTGAAAGGAAAGATAGTAAGAGATTTGAAAGTAGGAGGGGGAGGGGAAAATGCGAAATGATAAGAGAAGACCGGAGGGGGTGGGGTGAAGCTGAGAGCTGGAAAGGTGATTGGCAAAAGGGATACAGAGCTGGAGAAGGGAAAGGATCATTGGAGGGGGAGGGGGCACCAGAGGGAGATGGAGAACAGGCAGAGTGATGGACAGAGAGAAAAAAAGAGGGGGAAAAAAGAACTAAATATATCAGGGATGGGGTAAGAAGGGGAGGAGGGGCATTAACGGAAGTTAGATAAGTCAGTGTTCATGCCATCAGGTTGGAGGCTACCCAGACGGTATACAAGGTGTTGTTCCTCCAGCCTGAGTGTGGCTTCATCTTGACAGTAGAGGAGGCCGTGGGTAGACATATCAGAATGGGAATGGGACGCGGAATTGAAATGTGTGGCCACTGGGAGATCCTGCTTTCTCTGGGGAACAGAGCGTAGGTGTTCAGCGAAATGGTCTCCCAGTCTGCGTCGGGTCTCATCAATATATAAAAGGCCACACCGGGAGCACCGGACGCAGTATACCACACCAGCCGACTCACAGGTGAAGTGTCGCCTCACCTGGAAGGACTGTCTGAGGCCCTGAATGGTGGTGAGGGAGGAAGTGTGAGGGCAGGTGTAGCACTTGTTCCGCTTACAAGGAACAAGTAATGGTTTCTTTACGTTTGCAGTTTCTTAACTCCATCCACACAGATTCAACATTTTCTGACCCTTTGTCTCCTCTTTCTAAAGATGTAATTCTATCTCTTACCAACAGAGCCACACCACTGTCTGTGCCTTCCTGCCTGTCCTTTTGATACAAATGTTAAACTTCCAAATATGACCTCCTTTCAGCCATCACTGATGCCCACAACATTATACCAACCAATCTCTAAATAGGCAATATGCTTGTCCACCACCTTCTGAATGCTACACACGTTTCAATACAGCTCCTTCAGTCCTGCATTCTTCACCCTCGTGAATTTTGCCTCTGTGTTACAACTTAACTCTTTGCTCTTTCTGCAGTTGAACCCAATCATTGGCTTGTCCTCCCTTACATGTTACATCATCTACTTGTAAACCTGCTGGCTCAGCTCTATCATCCTGGTTCCCAGCTCCCTGCCATATTAGTTTAAACCACTCCCAACAGCTCAGCAAACCTGCCTGCAAGGATATTAGTCCCACTCTGATTCAAGTGCAGCCCATCCTATTTCTGTCCCAGAAATCTGAATTCCTGTCCCCGCTCTAATTCTTCATCCATGCAATTCATCTGCCAACTCATTCTATTCCGATACTCATTGTCACATGGCACAGGCAGCAATCCTGAGATTAATATTTTTGTGCTCCTGCTTCTCAGCTTCCTTCCTAACTCCTTGTATTCTGTTTTCAGGACCTCCTCCCTTTTTCTTTTTATGTCATTGTTACTAATGTGTACCACAACTTCTAGCTATTCAGCCTCCCTTTTCAGGATATTGTGGACACATTCAGAAACATCACGGATCTTTGTAACTGCTATTACTAATAACTCCCCTATTACTGCTGCCATCCTCTTTAATTCCCTACCCTTCTGAGCCACAGGGCTAGATTCAGTGCCAGAGGCATGGTCGCTGTTGCTCCCCCCTCAGGTAGGTTCTCTCCCCCGCCCCCCCCCCCACACCTTCCCAACAGTATGCAAAATGGAGTACTTGTTGTTGAGGGGGATTGCCTCAAGAGTACTCTCCGCTACCTGACCTTCTCCTGCAGCCTTGAGCTAACTGCCTCCCTCTAGCTCCTGTTTAGCTTACTTTCCCAAATAAGCCAAAGGTCATGGAGCTGCAGCTCCAGTTCCCTAACTCAGTTTCTGAGGAACTGCATCTCAATGCATCTGGTGCAGATGTGGCCATCAGGGAGCTGGGAGTCTCCTGAAAATCCTTCATCTGACACCCAGAACGCAACACTGGCTCTGCAGACATACTCCCTATTCTCTCAAGAGTCAATTCAGAAAATAAGGAATGATCAACTTACCTACTTGCCTTGCCTCTGCCTGTTCTTGCTGAAGCTTTACATAGCCGAAGCCTTACTCTCTGACTTGGACTACTCCAGCAACTGCTCCCACAGTGACTGCTCTGCCAGGCGATACCTTTCTTTTGTACAGACTGGGCTTTTAAAGCTCTTCACCGGACGTGTGGGATCGCATCTGTTGCATGCACGCTGTACTCCCATCGAAGACCATTGAATTCCTCACTTTTGTGAGACTAATCAGTCTAGTTTCTAGGATTATCCCCATTTCTGTTCTTGAATAAAGGAACAACATTAGCTACTCGCTGAAACTCTGAGGTCTTGCCTATGACTAGAGGGCAGCAATCTCATTTTTTGCCTCTCTCAATAACCTGTGGTACATCCCATCAGGCCCTGGGGACTTGCCCATCTTAACGTTCTTATCCCAAAATGCCCTCGCAAATTAACATGCTCTATCCTGATCCTCTTCCTCCATTGTTTTTGTTAACTATTGATGTTGTGTACTTATTTAGGAATTTGTTAACCCCATAAATCATCTTTGGAATATTAAAGCAAAAAGCCTGACCTTTTCTGGAGATAAAAATAAACAGAGGTTAGCTCAGGTAAATTAAGACCCCTGGAGAAAGATTCTCTAAGGCAGGGATTCCCAACCTTTTCTCTGCCATGGACCAATATCATTAAGCAAGGGGTAAGTTTTGTTGTGAATTTTGAGTGATCCTTTGAAGGGAAGGAATGGGGGTGATTAGAAAAGTGATTTTGGAAGGTTGAGGGAATGAAGAGCAAAGGGAATTGTGGGTAACATGTCTAAGATGGAGATAATGGGATGAGTAAAGAAACAAAGGATGTGTTGAGAAGAAATACAGAATGGAATTGCAGAACTATCAACTGCTGTTGAAGTACTAATTTAATTCAATGTCAAATTCTTCTAGTTGCTTTTGATCTTTAGTACAACTGTATCAGAAGGCAAGGACCAAGAAGACAAAAAAATGACATTGGGATGGAAAAATAAAACAATGGGGAAGTGGAAGCTTGGGGTCATTATGTAGACTGAACAGAGTTCTTCTGAATTCTTCTCCCTCAGTATTGAGGAAGCAATACAGTGAGTGACAAATACAGGCAACTAAATTGAAAGCTGAAAATCATTGTTTCAAATTCAAAATGTATTTGGGCTTTGTATTATGTGGCTTAGTGTCATGTTTAGCTGGTAATGCTTATGTAAAGCACTGAGGGACATTTAGTCACTTTAAAGTCACTGGATAAATGTAAGATGTTGCAAATAAGCTTATTGTTGTATTATACCTTATTATTAGACCATGGTGAAAGTTAAATTGCTTTGAAAGGCTGATTTTAAAATTGATATGGTATGTAATATTCAAGGAACTATTATCATTACATGGATATGCCCATGTACACTCTTTGTTATTTAAATCCAGGTACAGCAAGAAATTACAGTCAAAATGTGGCACCCATAATCAAAGCAGAGCCAACAAGAGGACTTATGGATGAATCAGTCAAGATTGAGATCACACATTTGCTCCCAAATCAGCAGATTACATTGCACTCGAAGCTTTTGTCTGAAGATAATGATTGGTGGATGTCACACGCCCATTATGTCAGTGATGTGGAAGGGAACGTCAGAGGTTTGTGCAGCTGAGCTACACCATGCACCTTTTTGCTTCTTCAGAGCACTTTGTGTAACAAAAATTTAGGAGAAAGTTTTAACTCATGATAGATACTTTCAGCATGGTTGGGAAGAGGGGACATGATCTATTTGCTCTCAGAAAGTGTGTCAGTAAGATTTCAAATTAGAACTTTTATGGAGACATCCTATCTACATTGTTTATAGTTTATAGATCCTCCTTGAGATCTGGTGAGCATAATTAGCCAAATAATAGATTTATTGAGCCTGCTACATCAGCCAATAATTTGGATTTGGAATGGGGTGTTTGTTTTACAGAAGTTAGTCATGTAGGCAGGAAATAAAGTTAATTTATTTTAAGAGCAAGGAAAAGAATAGTGTAGCTTACTTTCTGATGAAAAGTTGTACTCCACAATAATTCTGCAGATGGAGATGGTTACATATAATTGCTGTGTATTGAATAATTTTGTCTTTTGCTCTGTTGTGATCACCAAACACAATCAGAAAGGAACAACCCAGTTGTTTTCATTAACCAGCTATAGTGTTCTCATTATATGTAACCTTCCAAACATGCAATGATGATTCATCCTGGGAAGTAGTCAGTTTTTGTTTTCAGTAAAGTACTGGTGAGTTTATTAATACTAGCACTAAAGAGTTAAAATTTGGCTGCATTAAGTTCAGGTAAGATGGACAGGGACATAGATAGAATTTAATCCTGATGGGTGCAAGGTGAGGCACATTGGCAAGACTAATAAAGAAGGGATATTAACAATGAATTGCAGGCTTGAAGAACAGAGGGGCCCTACAGTGAGTTTAAGGAATGTTGAAGGTGGCAGCATTTAGATAAGGTAATGAAGGCGTATAGGATACTTGCCTTTATTTGCTAGGGCATAAGATATAGGAGTGCATAGGTTATGGAGCAATGGTATAAAATATTGGTTAGGTTACAGCTGAAGTATTGTGTACAGTTATGATTTGTTTGGAGCACAGGAGACTGAAAGGAGTTATGAGGAGCATGGGTAGCTTTTTTTCATAGTGAGTGTCTAAAATTGCTGTGCAAGTTGATAGCGTTGTTGAGGCATATGGGGTGCTGGCCGTTAGTCAGGGAATTGAGTTCAAGTGCTACGAGGTAACGTTGCGGCTCTAAAATCCTGGTTAGACTGCACGTAGAGTATTATATTCAGTTCTGGTTGCCTCAGAAAGGATGTTAAATCTTTAGAGTGGGTGCAGAGGAGATTTACTAGGATGTTGCCTAGATTAGCGGGCATCTCTTATGAAGATGTGTTGAGTAAGCTAGGTCTTTTCTCTTTGGAGTGAAGGAGGATGAGAGCTGACTTGATAGAGGTGGACAGGATTCCTAGATAGGTACATGGATTATCGAAAAATGGAGGGTTATGTAAGAGAGAATGGTTAGTTTGATCTTGGAGTAGATTAAAAAGGTGGCACAACATTGTGGGTCAAAGGGTGTTTATTGTCCTGTTTTGTTCTCTGTTCTAAATCTATAGAACTTGGCTTTGAGCAAAGAGTTAAGAGGTTTAGAGGGGATCTGATAAGAACGTAGTTAGAATCTGGAAGTGTTCTGCCTGAGTGGTTAAAGTGGTAAATATTCTTGCAGCATTTAAGATGTTTTTAGACATGCACTTGAATTGCCAAGGTATAAACATTATACATCAGGTTTTAGTGAATGGTGCAAGTGTAGATGAATATTTGATGCTTGGCATAGACTTGTTGCAGTGAAGGTCCTGTTTCTATGCTCTACGATTTTGTCTTGCGTAATCTTTTGCATTAACTATGCAAATAAACTGCTTATGCAAATAAATTAATAAATAAACTGCTGTTTAAGAAACGACAGCATGATGAGACTGGAATGACTATGATTATGACCTTGATTGCAAAACTGGGTAAAATGTAGAAGTCTCATTTGGACTAAATTACTTCACGCAATCAAAGTAGCTCGATCTTAAGGGTTTTATTGTGCGGGAAGCTGAAGGCTCTTCATTTGATGTAATCTGCCGTCAATTCTTTGAATTATTTAGTAAAGATTCATGTAATGCATTCAGTATCTAGAGTAAGTTTTCATTTGGATGGAATTTTTGCATGAGAAAACTTGGTTGAATTTTTTCTAATGATATTGTTCACAGTTAGCCATGATAAGTCATGGGGAGGCAGTTACACTGGCCAGGAACCAATGGGCTTCATCTGGAGCATGAAACTTGCACCTGGCAGTCGTGAAGGAATGAGGTATAATTTTTTTTTAAGTCACAGGCATTTATATGATACAGACTAGTCACTCTTTATATTAAATGCTGTAGAGGTTTGAAATCCATTTTTTTATAATCTATTCATGAACTAAGGATGTTATGACATGACTTTAAGTGTCCTTGGAATAATAGCTGCAATCCTGGTAATGAAGGTGCTCCCAGAATGCTATAAAGTTGGGAACTCCAGGACTTTGAGAGAATAATGGTAAAGAATCTGTTATCTATCTGGGCAAGCATGGTTTGGAATGGAGTTGTTATAAATGCTATTTCTATATAGCCTTTCAGTCAAGATGGCTCCAGCGAACAATGATTCCTCAGACGACATCTTCTAGAAAGCCAATCTCTTCAATTATTTTACTTGCTTTACGTCATCTTTTTGTCTTGTTGGAGCCTGTGATGTGCACTTTGGAATTTGATTGAATGACCTTGTGCTCTGCTGTCCTGGAGAGGACTGAGCGCATGAGCTGTATCGTGGAGGAGACCAGAGACTGGGTGCGGGACCATGACCTCAAAGCATCGAAGCAAATGTGGAAGAGGTCAACAGTTGCTTCCGACGGAGGCCATGGGGTCAATGGTGATCGGTAGCTGGGTTGGCAGTGTTCACTCCTCACGGAAGGACTGAGTTCGTGCAGCCACTCTCCTCAATGCTGACGGAAGGATGTTTTTGAAATTCTGAGATTTGTGTTTATTGGACTGTAGTTTATATTAACCTCCTTCTGTTTTGTGTTCTCTTTCCTGTTGCGGGTGGGCAGTGTTGCTGTTTGTGTGAGGGAGGGGTTGGGGATTTGGGTTTTGATGTTCTTGAAGGTGTTTTTCTGAGTGGCCGATCTTTTAGCTTTTGTGTGTGTGGGGGGGGGGGGGGTTGGGGTTTGATTCTACTGTCACTGTTCTTTTTTGCGAGGGAGGTGTTTGGGTTGATGTTAATGTCACTTTTTTTTGCAGGGAGGGGTATTGGGGGCTTGGAGTTCTTAATATTCTAGCTGCCATTTTCTGGATGGGCAATCTTAGTTTTTGTGCAAGGTAGGGGGTTTGGGGTTCAATGTTCCAGCTGCTGTTTTCCTTGTAGGCAATCTGCTAGTTTTTTTGTGCAAGGGAGGAGAAGGGGATTTTGGAGTTTACGTGTTTTATTTTCCTTTTTCTTTTCCATGTGGTGGGGGGGGTGGTTGATACATTTTCTTCCAAAAATTCCCATGTTTTTTCTGTCTTTCAGGGCAATCTGGAGAAGACGAATATCAGAGTTATACAGTAGCATGCAGAAGTTTGGGCACCCCGGTCAAAATTTCTGTTACTGTGAATAGCTAAGCGAGTAAAAGATGACCTGACTTCCAAAAGGCATAAAGTTAAAGCTGACATATTTCTTTAATATTTTAAGCAAGATTACTTTCTTATTTCCATCTTTTACAGTTTGAAAGTAACAAAAAAGGAAAAGGGCCCAAAGCAAAAGTTTGGGCAGCCTGCATGGTCAGTGCTTAGTAACACCCCCTTTGGCAAGTATCACAGCTTGTAAACACTTTCTGTAGCCAGCTAAGAGTCTTTCAATTCTTGTTTGGGAGATTTTTGCCCATTCTTCCTTGCAAAAGGCTTCTAGTTCTGTGAGATTCTTGGGCTGCCTTGCGTGGACAGCTCTTCTGAGGTCTATCCGCAGATTTTCAATGATGTTTAGGTTGGGGAACTGTGAGGGCCGTGGCAAATCCTTCAGCTTGTTCCTCTTGAGGTAGTCCATTGTGCATTTTGAGGTGTATTTAGGATCATTATCCTGTTATAGGAGCCATCCTCTTTTCACCTTCAGCTTTTTTACGGAGAGTGTGATGTTTGCTTCAGAATTTGCTGGTATTTAATTGAATTCATTCTTCCCTATACCAGTGAAATGTTCCCTGTGCCACTGGCTGCAACACAAGCCCAAGGCATGATCGATCCACCCGCGTGCTTAACAGTTGGAGAGGTGTTCTTTTCGTTAAAATTCTGCACCCTTTTTTCTCCAAACATACCTTTGCCAAAAAGTTCTACTTCAACTTCATCAGTCCATAGGACTTGTTTCCAAAATGCATCAGGCTTGTTTAGATGTTTCTTTGCAAACTTCTGACGCTGAATTTTGTGGTGAGGGCACAGGAAAGGTTTTCTTCTGATGACTCTTTCATGAAGGTCATATTTGTGCAGGTGTCACTGCACAGTAGAACAGTGCACCACCACTCCAGAGTCTGCTCAATCTTCCTGAAAGTCTTTTGCAGTCAAACAGTGGTTTTAATTTGCCTTTCTAGCAATCCTACGAGCAGTTCTCTCGGAAAGTTATCTTGGTCTTCCAGACCTCAACTTGACCTCCACCGTTCCTGTTAACTGCCATTCCTTAATTACATTACGAACTAAGGAAATGGCTACCTCAAAACGCTTTGCTATCTTCTTATAGCCTTCTGCTTTGTGGGCATCATTGATTTTAATTTTCAGAGTGCTAGGCAGCTGCTTAGAGGAGCCCATGGCTGCTGAATGTTGGGACAAGATTTGAGGAGTCAGGGTATTTATAAAGCTTTAAAATTTGCATCACCTGGCCTTTCCTAATGATGACTGTGAACAAGCCATAGCCCTAACAAGCTAATTAAGGTCTGAGACCTTGGTAAAAGTTATCTGAGAGCTCAAATCTCTTGGGGGTGCCAAACCTTTGCATGGTGCTCCTTATTTTCACTCTAAGATTGTACAAAACAAAAATAATACACTTATCTTGCTTAGAATGTTGAAAAGAATGTTTCATCTTTAACTTTATGACTTTTGGGGATCTGTTCATCTTCTACTCACTTAACTATTCACAGTAACAGAAATTTTGACTGGGGTGCCCAAACTTTTGCATGCCACTGTACATGCATACTTTGACAATAAAATGTACCTTTGAACTTTTCCTCCAGATCATAATCACGTGTTTGAGAGAGATTATCAGTAAAACCTTGAGAGCTGCTATAGAGCATCTTGCATCTGGCAGAGTAACCAGGTGTTTTAGGTGCTGGATGCTCTGCTTGGTGGTGCATTAATATCAGTGCCGGACTCCGGAGCGAAGGTTCCCGAGTTCGAATCCAAGTTGGGCTGAGCGTCGACCTAGCAACTCGGCCTCATAAAAACAAGAATAGCTTGCTACGGAAACACCGTCATGACGGTGCCACGTAACCCCACTGTCCAGTTAAGGGCTATTCTTCTTGTTAGGTGCTGGATAATATGTAGAAGCAGTCAGCATTGCCCTTTGTACTTCGTTTGGTCAAATTCTTCCTTGATCTCAAGGATTGGAACTCAGTGCTTGTTTTCTTTTATCTATATTTGGACTAAAGTTGTAATGGGACCTGAAACTCAAACTGCCCTTATTTCAGTTTTAATGGACAGGGGGACATATTTTCTCTCCGTAACTACCCCATTACCCCAATTACAATATGACTTTGTTAACAACTTATCCAATAGAGGCCTCGGGCTCATTCTGAAAGATATTATCTTTGTCTTATCCTTCACTTCCTGACCCCTTCTGCAATGCATAACTTGATTTTCTTCACAGTTCTGAAATGTTTACTCTGTTTCCATGCAAGCTGTCTGACTGCCTGGTGTTTACAAGGTATTCAGCATCTGCAGTTTTTGCTATTATTGGCCTTTCCTAAACTTCTACTTTGACAGTTGCAGGTTGTATTTCTGTGTGTGCCAATTTATTTTTCAGGCTGAGAAAGAAGGATGTGACCACCCCACTGTCAGTAACTGTTTCTGTACACAGTGGATGGATTTCTAGTAGCTTTGACATGGAAACAGTACTGGCATCAGTTGTGTTGGAACGCTTTTATATGGCCCCAGGCACCACCAGGTTACAGTTCAGAAATGGTCGTGTTGTTGGAACACTCTTCTTGCCACCAGGTAACAGAATGCTGTGCTGTAAAACAGTAATATTCCATTATTTGCCCTCGTACCTAGCTGGCCATGAGCTTGCCTACTGTTATTCTCCAACCTTTCTCGATGCCTTTTTATATAATTTTCAGTTTTTTTTTCCCTTGTCTGATTGCCTACCGTGAAAATCTCAGGGGAAAACAATTGTTTTGCATAGCACTTACTGTACGTTTTTGTCTATCAAGGTGGCTTAAATTCAGTGAATTACATTGAGTTGCGTTGTTTGCCATTATGTAGGAAAAGGCAACAGCCAATTTTTAGTTTTCAATATCTTGTGTTCAGATTTTGGTTAATAGCTAGAATGGTTCTATTAGTGATGCTAATTTAGCAAGGAATGTTTGCTTGGGAGCCTGTAATCTGTGCCTTAGAAAAGGCAGATATCCATCGAACTGACTATGTCTTGGAAGGTGCATGTATTTAACTATTTGTTTAGAATTTACTATTCTAGAATTCTCATTCTCTGGAATTAAGCTTAAATTTCAACCCTTTTAGGGAGACACTGGTGCATCTCCTCACCTTCTTCACCACTCTATAACACATAAGCCCATAAGATATAGGAGCAGAATTTGGCCATTTGGCCCACCAAGTCTGCTGTGTCATTTCATCATGACTGATTCAATTTTCCTCTCAGCCCCAATCTCCCTGCCTTCTTCCCATATCCCTTCATGCCCTGACCAATCAAGAATCTAGCGATCTCTATCTTAAATGCACATAAAGACTTGGCCTATGGCAACAAATTCTACAGATTCACCACACTCTTGACTAAAAACAATTCCTCTATACTAAAATACCAAGTACCCTGAGACCTCATCCTTGTTAACTATCAACTCCAACATCTTCCCAACCACTGAGGTCAGACTAACTGGCCTAGACAACACAAATGAATCTGCAGATGCTGGAGATAAATAAAAACACAAAATGCTGGCAGAACTCAGCAGGCCAGACAGCATCTATGAGAGGAGGTAGTGATGACATTTCGGACCGAAACCCTTCATCAGGAGTGAAGTAACATGGGGTGGTCAAGGGGGGGATAAGAAGTGGGGGGAGGGATAAAGTAGAGAGCTGGGAAGTGATAGGCTGGAGGGAAATAGACTAGGGGGAAGGTGGAGAATTATGGGAAATAAAAGAGAAAGAAAGGTAGGGCTGGTGGGGAGATAATAGTGAGGGGGGAAAAGAGAGAGAGAACCAGATTAAAATAATAGATAGGGATGGGGTTAAGGGGAGCAGGGGTATCAACGGAGGTCAGTGAGTTGGATGTTAATGCCGGCAGGTGGGAGGCTACCTAGGCGGGAGATAAGGTATTGCTCTATCGACCTGCGTGTGGCTTCATCTTGATGACAGAGGAGGCCATGGACAGACATGTCGGAGTGGGAGTGGTCTGTGGAATCTAACCTTGGACAATGACCCCACTAGGGAGCACCAGTCTATTGTCTCCCAAACCATTTCCGATCTCATCAGCTCGGGAGATCTCCCATCCACGGCCACCAAACTTACAGTTCCCACAACCCGCACTTCCCGTTTCTACCTCCTACCTAAGATTCACAAACCTGCCTGTCCAGGCAGACCCATTGTCTCTGCTTGCTCTTGCCCCACTGCCTATCTCGACTCTGCTTTATCTCCCCTTGTTCAATCCCTTCCCACCTATGTCCGTGATACTTCCCATGCTTTACATCTCTTCAAAGATTTCAAAAAGGCTCAACCTTTTGATTCCTGACTTTGAGGACTTCCCAATGTCCCTCTCCTCTAACTGTTCTGACACTCTGCTTCCCGTCCCCCTGCAACTCTAAACCCCACCGTCCACTGGTATGTTAGTTCCCCTTCCAATTCAGGTGCAAGCCGTCCATTCTGTATAAGTTCCACCTTCCCTGGAAGAGAGCCCAATGATCCAAAACTCTTTTATGCCCTCCCTCCTACACCAACTGCTTAGCCACATATTAAACTATATAATCTTCCTAGTTCTGTCCTCACTAGCACATGGCACAGGCAGCAATCCTGAGAGCACAATCCTGGAGGTCGTGCCCTTTAACATAGTACCTAACTCCCTGAACTCCCTACGCAGCACATTATTACTTGTCCTACCCATGTCATTGGTACCTACATAGACTGCGACTTCTGGCTGTTTACCCTCCCACTTAAGAATGCTGAGGACTCAATCTGAGATATCCCAGACCCTGGCACACGGGAGGCAACTTGGGTATCTCATTCTTGACCACAACCTCCTGTCTGTTTCCTTAACTAACAAATCCCCTATAACAGCAATGTGCCTCTTCTCCCTGTTCCCTTCTAAGTTGCAGAAGTAGACTCAGTGTCAGAGACTCACCCAGTGCAACTTTCCTCTGTTAGGTCTTCCGCCCACCCCACCACCGACGGTACCCAAAGTGATATACCTGTTGTCGAGGGCCTTGATCACAGTGGTACTTAGCCTTGCCCTTCATCTGTCTTAAATGCGTGTCCCTCATTCTGTTGATTTCGGATCCTGCAACCCTCCCCTACCCAGAGAAACAACATCTCAGCATCTTCTTTGTTAAGACTTTCAGAATTTTGTGTTTCAAAGTGAACACCCTTCATTCTTTTAAACTACTTTTGAGCATTGATCCTTTCCTCAGCAGTCAGTCCACCACCCCAAGAATCGGCAGGGAACCTTCAGAGTTGTATTCTCTCTCTCTCTCTCTCTCTCTCCCTCTCTCTCTCCCTCTCTCTCTCCCTCTCCCTCTCCCTCTCCCCTCCCCCTCTTTTATATATATATATAAAAAAAATAGTAAGAAAAAGAAAAGTAATATTAATCCTCCCCCCTTCCCTTAACCCTTATCTAAAGAAAGAAGAGAAAGATTGCCTGGATATCGGAGGATCCCCACATGCTCCACGGAGTTCAAAATAATTTTAATATTTGTTTTTACTTTCCTCAATTACTTTATAATTTTATCTTCAAAGGACCTATGTATTTAATCCTATCTTTTGTAGGTATGGGAGCCAAATTTCCAAAAATATATCATATTCATTTCTTAGATTATATGTAATTTTTTCAAATGGAATACAACTATATATTTCATTATTCCAATGATCCATAGTTAAATATAAATCAGATTTCCAAGTAACTGCGATAACTTTTTTGGCTACTGCCAATGCAATTTTTATAAATTTTTTCTGATATTTATTCAATTTAAGTTTCGGTATTGTCCCTTCAATATCTCCTAATAAAAATAATATTGGACTATGTGGGAGTTGTACTCCAGTAATTTGTTCCAATAAAAGTCTTAGATTTATCCAAAATGGTTGAATTTTAAAACAGGACCAAGTAGAATGTAAAAAAGTACCAATTTCTTGATTACATCGAAAACATTGGACAGACATATTTGAATTTAATCTATTTATTTTCTGTGGTATATATAATTGATGTAAAAAATTATATTGTATTAATCTAAGTCGAACATTTATTGTATTTATCATACTATCAGAACATAATCTTGACCAACTTTTTCCATCAATTTTAACATTCAAATCAGATTACCATTTTTGTCTTGATTTATGAATTCCTGATTTAATTGTCTGTTTTTGAATCAAATTGTACATACAAGATGTAAATTTTTTAAATTTTTCCTTTTTGAATTAATATTTCTATTTCACTAGGTTTTGGCATCAACATTGTTTGACCCAGCTTTTCTTGTAAATAAGCCTTTAATTGAAAATAACAGAAAAGAGTGTTGTTTGATATTTTATATTTATTTTTTAGTTGATCAAATGACATCAATGTACCACCTTCCAAACAAACACCTATATATTTAATCCCCTTTTGGAACCAATTATGTAAAAGTTTATTATCCATTGTAAAAGGAATAAGCCTATTTTGAATTAAAGTTCTTTTTGCTAATAAAGATTTCTTTATCTCATCGTCCATATTTACCTTATTCCAAAAATCAATCAAGTGTCTTAATATAGATTCTTTTTTTTCCCGTATCCATTTGAATTCCCATTTATATATAAAATCTTCTGGTATGTTTTCTCCTATCTTATCTAATTCTATTCTAATCCATGCCGGGTTTTTTTCATCAAAAAAAGACGCAATAAATCTAAGTTGATTTGCTTTATAATAATTCTTAAAATTTGGAAGTTGTAATCCTCCTAAATCAAATTTACATGTCAATTTTTCCAATGATATTCTTGATATCTTTCCTTTCCAAAAAAATTTCTTTACATATTTATTCAGTTCTTGAAAAAACTTCTCAGGCAATTGTATTGGTAAAGTTTGGAATAAATATTGCAATCTAGGGAATATATTCATTTTTACAGCATTAACTCTACCTATTAATGTTATTGGTAGCGTCATCCATTTATCAAGATCCTCTTTTATTTTTTTTAATAATGGCAAATAATTTTGTTTATATAAATTTTTTACATCATTATCAACTCTAATACCTATATATTTTATCCCATTTATTACCATCGAAATTGAGTTACTAATCGACATTGATTATAATTTCCTTTGGTAAGGGGTAAAATCACTTTTATCCCAATTTACTTTATACCCTGATACCTTCCCATATTCTTCCAATCTAAAAGATAATCTTTGCAAAGATTGCAATGGGTTTGTTAAATAAATCAAAACATCATCAGCAAATAAATTAATCTTATATTCTTATTGATTAACTCTAAAGCCCCCAATGTCTGAATCTGTTCTGATTAATTCAGCTAATGGTTCTATTGCCAATACAAATAAAGCAAGTGATAATGGGCAGCCTTGTCTAGTTGACCTCGTTAAGCAAAATGGTGTTGAAATCTGGCCATTTGTAACTACTGTAGCTTGAGGATTAGTATTTAAGGTTTTAATCCGTTGTATAAAAGATTTTCCTAACTCATATTTTTCCAATACCTTAAATAAAAAAATCCCATTCCAATCTATCAAATGCTTTTTCTGCATCCTATCCAAAACTGGATCTAAACAAAAATTAAAGTCTCCACCTATTAATATTTTATCATGTGCATCAGCCAAGTTCAAAAAAACTTCTTGTTTAAATTTTGCATCATTTTCATTTATGCATAAATGTTCATAAAAGTCCATAATTCTGGAAAAAATTGGACAATGTATAATCACATATCTCCCCACAGAATCAATGACTACATTTTGTATTTTAATTGGTAAAGTTTTATTAACCAAAATTGCAACTCCTCTCGATTTTGAATTAAATGAAGCTGCAATGACATTTCCAACCCAATCTCTCTTTAATTTCTTATGTTCTGTTTCTGTTAAATGTGTTTCTTGTTAAAAAAAAGCTATATCTCATTTCATTTTCTTAATATATGTTAAAACTCTTTTTCTTTTCACAGGTCCATTAAGTCCATTAACATTAAAACTTTAAAAATTAAGTAAATTAATCATTCATTATACCTTGGGAACTCTTTGAAATTCTCCATTTTGCTGAGTCTCTATCCAACCATCCAGGCAAAAAAGAAGAAAAGTAGAAAAAAAGTAACTAATATATAAGAAAAAAAAACAAAATACCCCCCCCCAGTAATGTTGCAAATAAAAAGAACACAACATTACCCCCCCCCCCATTTTACAGGTCATGGCAATCGCCATGTTTGTACACGTGAAGCTCGTAGCCATCGATCAGGAGCTCCTCCAGCTCCCCCGCAAAAAAAAAAGAAAATATATTAGTGAAGGAAAAAAAAAGAAAATAATTAATGTCTCTACTCCCAATTAATACTCAACTATTTTTGTTTTCCTTATAAATGTCTGTCAAGTCCAACCTTGTTTCAGTCTTCATCATTAGTCCATTTCATTTCTATAATTCTTTAGTCCTCTTCGTGGACATCAGGTAATTCTTGTACAAATTTCTCCGCTTTCCAGTAGTCAACGAAAAATCTTCTTTCTTCGTTATCCAGGAAAATGATCAATTTTGCTGGGTAACTCAATAAAAATTTATAGCCCTTTTCCCATAAAGATTTTTTCACTGGATTAAGTTCCTTCTGCCTACGATCAGAAGATCGTAACTTATGTCTGGAACAAAAAAAACTCTTTTCCCTTCTATTATCAATGGCCCACTTCTCTTTTTAGCACCTTGAGTAGCTGCCTTCAAGATCATTTCTTTATCTTGGTACCTTAAGCATTATATCAAAATTGATCTTGGATTTTGATCTTGTTGAGGTCTTGGTCTTAAAGCTCTGTATGCTCTTTCAATTTCAATTACTTGGCTTCCTTCTTTCATTTCCAAAATTTTCGGAATCCGTTCTTGAAAGAATTTTATTGGATTTTCTCCCTCTGTACCTTCCAAAAGACCAATAATTTTAATATTATTTCATCTACCAGAGTTTTCAAGTGCATCTATTTTTTCCAACATCCGTTTTCTTTCTATTGTCCAGGCAAGATTATTGTCTTCTATCTTATCTATTCTTTCAGTGTTTTCTTCCATTTTTACTTCCATCTCTTTAACTTTATTATCCATCTTCTTTTGTTTTTCCACCACATTATCGAGTGTATTCTGCATCCTTCTTATATCTGTTCTGATAGCTTTTAATTCATTCATCATATATATCAGGATATCTCTTATGTCTCCTTTAATCTCCTCCTTCTTTTCCTCTTCTTCATCCTCTGAATTTCCCAAAGAGTCTGATTCCACTTCAGATTCACTTCCAGCCATAGTTGGGATTTGTAGTTTTGTTAATATCTGTTCATGCATACTTGTTTCTTTGCACATGCGTTGTTCTTGCCGTTTCTTCTCAGAGACCGCCGGCATTGCTGCAACTTCCTGTCCCGCATCATCAGAAGTGTCATGCACTTCGCCGGGAGGAGATCCAACTTGAGTCCGAGGCTTCGTCGAGACAGTTAGGCCTTTTTCCCTGCCAATTTGCGCAGTCTTCGAAGTAGTAACTTTCTTCTGTTTCGGTTTAGGAGCCATATCAAAAGATAATCCTGAGTTGCTTATAAACAGTTTCTAGTAGGTATTTATTAACTCTTCTTCATTTAAACCCTATTTCATTACTTCTTACGAGGGAGCTGGATTCCCAACGTCTCGACCCTACATCATCACGTGACGCCCCCATAGTCTCCTTTAATAAGGGAACCAAAATTGTACTTCGTTGATTTTGAAGTACTTTAGGGCATACTGTGGGCATCTTATGTAAGACGTGTTGTCATGTATGTATAAATGCGAAGTGTTCCATAATATTTGCCTTCACCGTGTGCAGTCTTTGTCATTTAGATGCAGTACATAGTAAGACCATAAGATAGAAGAGCAGAATTACACCATTTGGCCCATCGAATCTGCTCCATCATTCACCATGGCTGATTTATTATCCCCCCAACCCCATTCTCCTATCTTCTCCCTATAACCACTGACACTCTGACTAATCAAGAACCTACCAGCCTCTGCTTTATATATACTCAATGACTTACCTGTGGAAATAAATTCCTGATTCACCATCCACTGACTAAAGAAATTCCTGCTTGTCATAATGTTCTACTCTATTCTAGCAATGTGTTAACTCATTTCAAAGCTATGTATTCTAATTCCTTATTAGGACCTGGACCGTTTCCTGCAGTTCTGGACATGTGGGGTGGTGGAGGCGGTCTTGTAGAATATCGAGCATCTCTTTTTGCATCCAGGGGATTTGCAGCACTTGCCTTGGCACACACAGGACATAAGGACCTTCCACCAGCACAGGAAGTCTTTGAACCAAGCCTTTCTTACTTCGAGGTAAAGAATATTTCATTGGATTTAAATATTTCCATTACAGAGGCGAGGGAGAAGGGCCAGCATCCTGGTGAGATTGAGACAGCATGCTAATTGACTGCCAGTCCCTAGCATACTCCTGGTTAACTTTCAGTCCCTGGACAATAAGCTGTGTGAACTGAGAGCCAGAATCTCCAATCAGCAGGAAACAAAGGAGTGTAACGTTTTGTGCTTCGTGGAGACCTGGCTGATGGAGGAAATACTAGATCATGCTATTGTGCCCTCTGGGTTCTCCCTGTTCCAGGCGGACAGGTGGAGAAACCTCTCTGGGAAGAATAAAGGAGGAGGGGTATGCTTCACTGTCAGTAATGCTTGGTGCGACCCCTGGAGTGTGCATCCCCTCAAATCCCTTTGTTCCCCGGATCTGGAGTGCCTTGTGCTGCTGTGCAGACCTTACCGCCTGCCTAGAGAGTTCATGGCTGTTATTATCACAGCTGTGTATATTCCGCTGCAGGCTGATACTGACATAGCTCATAAGGAACTGTATGAGACCATCAGCACCCTGGAGACTGCACATCCAGAGGCTGCCTTCATTGTTGCCGATAAAGTCTCTCTGAGGTTTTGTCAGTACATCCAGGTGAGCAGACGGGGAGATAGCATACTCGACCACTGCTACTGTCCCTTCTGCAAAGCTTACAAAGCGCTTCTCGGCACCACTGTGTGGAAAGTCGGATCACTCCTCCATGTTGCTGCTGCCAAGGTACAGGCAGAAGCTGAAACAAGAGGTGGCCATAGTTAAAACCGTCCACTGTTGGTCCAACCCATTGGCCTCCATGCTACAGGACTGCGTTGATTACATCAACTGAAATGTTTTCATGATGAGGATGTTTATGAGTTCACGGAAGGGGTCATGAGTTTCATCCAGAAGTGCATCGAGGAATCGGTCGGGGTCTTTCTAAACCTGAAACCCTGGATCAACAGTTCCGTGTGATCAGCACTTGGCACACACACAGCTTGTGTTGCAGGTGACCAACAGGAACTCAAGAAATGCAGCTACGATCTTCACCAAGTCATCCAGGCAGCGAAACAACAATTTAGGGACAAGATCCAGACACAGTCTCCACCAACAACACAGGCAGCCCATGGCAAGGTTGGCACACCATCACAGCTAGACACCGGAGTTTCCAACTCGCTGCCTCTCTCCCAGATGAGCTAAATCTTCTTTACCCTGAGCCCCTGTCAGGTGTTTCCAAAGAGTGGACGATCACCAGGCTGCGGACCGAACGGCATCCCAGGGCGGGTACTCAGGATGCGTACGGCCCAGCTGGCAGGTGTGTTTACAAACATTTTGAATCTCTCCCTCTCCCTCTCCCTGTGTAGAGTGCCCTTCTGCTTCAAAACATCCACCATTGTTCCGGTACAAAAAAAACCCAAGGTAACATGTCTAAACGACTGGCACCCTGCCACACTCACCTCTATAATAAGCAAATACTTTGAGAGGCTGGTCAAGGACTACATCTGCAGCTTGCCACCACCCACACTGGACCCCCTACACTTCGCCTACCGACACAACCAATGGACAGATGATGTAATAGCCACAGCTCTACACACCATCCTTACACATCTGGAGGAGAAGGATGCTTATGTGAGAATGCTGTTCTTGGGCTGCAGTTCAGCATTCAACACCATAATTCCATCCGGGCTCAACAAGAAGCTCAGAGACCTCGGCCTTCACCCTGCCTTGTGCAGCTGGATCCTGGACCCCCTGTCCGATCGCCAGCAGGTGGTAAGAGTGGGCTCCCTCACCTCTGCCCCTCAACACAGGTGCCCCTCAGGGCTGTGTCCTGTCCCATCCTTTACTCTCTGTGTACCCATGACTATCGCCACCCAGAGCTCTAAACTGCTAATTCAACTTGCTGACAATACCACATTGATTGGTCTAATCTCAAATAATAATGAGGCAGCCTACAGAGAAGTCGTCACCCTGATACAGTGGTGTCAAGAAAACCACCTCTCCCTCAATGTCACAAAAACAAAGGAGCTGGTTATGGACCACAGGAGGAATAGAGACAGGCTAATCCCTATTGAACATCGATGGATCTGGGGTTGAGAGGGTGAACAGCTTTAAATTCCTTGGCATACACATCACTGAGGGTCCCACCTGGTCTGTACACACCTGCTGTATGGTGAAAAAGGCAAAACAGTGCCTCTTTCACCTCAGACAGTTAAAGAACTTTAGTATGGACCCCCAAAATCCTAAGAACTTTCTACAGGGGAACAGTTGAGAGTATCTTGACTGGCTGCATCACTGCCTGGTATGGTATGTACTTCCCTCTCTGCTGGACTCTGCAGAGAGTGGTGCGGGCAGCACAGCGCATCTATAGATGTGAACTTCTCACTATTTAAGACATTTACAGAGACGGGTGCATTAGAAGGGCCAAAAGGATCATTGGGGACCTAAGTCACCCCAACAACAAACTGTTCCAGCTGCTATCATCTGGAAATGTTATTGCAGCATAAAAGCCAGGACCAGCAGGTTCCGGGACAGCATCTTCCACCAGGCCATCAGACTGATTAATTCATGCTGATACAATTGTATTCATTTTCTTGCAGGCGTTCACTGTAAGAACAAAGATATACAATATAATAAATGTAAGACAGAAAGACTGACAAACAATATGCAAATGAAGATGAACTGTGCAAGTATATAAAAAAACAAATTCCGTTTAGTATCTGAGAATGTATACAGTATACAACCTGAAATTCACACTCTTCATAGAGACGTCCGCAGAACAGAAAATTCTGTAAGGAATGAATCACAGGAACACCTGAACTCCAAAGCCCCCTCACGCACAAGCATCCCCCCCACTTGTGCCAACAAACACAATGACGCCCACCATGCCAGCAGCAGCAAAGCCACTTTGATCCAGAGACCATCAAAGATCACAGTCCATCCCAACACCTCGGCCTCTTAGATGCTCTCTCACTAGCAAAAAGAGGTCTCTCCTGCAGCAAGAGTAAATTATTTAATTCTAAAAATGTAAACTGTTTTGAAGTAAAAAAGCAACAAGGGGATTGGAATGATCCCTCTTTGTACTCTGAAAGCAATCAATGTGGTGGTGCATAAAGGCCACCTACAAATAATTCTACCCAGAATCTAAATGGGCCAAATTCAGGCACACCCTCATGACTCATGGCAGAAATCATGTTCGGTCAAAATTACAATGTGTTTAAGGAGTGTTTACTGTTAATCATTCTTGTTAAGTGATGATGTTGTTTATGTTGCTCACTGACACACAGGAGGCCTTTATTGCCCTTGAGAACCATCCAAAGATTGCAAAAGGGAGAGTTGCCCTTGTAGGGCTTTCACTTGGATTTACAGTGGCACTCCTGATGGCAACGGAGCTCAGAAATATTCATGTAAGTTTAGTAAACTATGAAAATGGTTTGCAAATGAGGGATGTTAAGTTTGGCATCCAAATGGAAACTTGGTACAAGATTCAATTTAACATTTTAAGTCATTGTACTACTATGAGATTGAAACTAGTTTTAAGCCTGTTCACTAAATTTTAAGTGAGAATCCAGCCATTGCAAAGTATTTTTGAATCATCTGCGGAAAATTTGCAGTCTTAAGGGTCAAAATGAGAATTCATTGTTTGTAGATATATATTTTCAATCAGATTGTTTATTCACTTGTAGTTTTCAAACTAAGAATCTCCTATGTTTTGAAATGAATCTCTGTTTATTCAATAAATCTTGTCTTTGCAAAGTAGTTAAACTGACAAAGCAGTCAGTTTCCCAACTAAACTGATTAATTTGCTGGAAATTGGTTTTGTGAATCTAGCGCTTTTTTTTTTACAAAGAATACAAACTCATCTATAGATCTTGTTTGTTCATCCATTCCACTTTACAATTTTTCTTTCAGCCCAAATGTTTAGTCTGCATCAGTGGAAGTCATTTTAATCTGATCCAGAATGGAGATTCAATTTTGTTTCAAGATGAGAATGAGTAAGTTAATCTAATTTCTTGTGATTTTCTTCTTTTATATATTACAGCTGTTCTTCAGTAGCTATTGCTTCCTTAGAGTGCAGACTTTATTGAATATATCATCGTATTTAAATATCTGAGTGAATTGGTTGCCTTCTGCAAGGAAGCTTCAATTTAGAAAGTTCCAACAGTGCCTCAAACTCTGTGAAATTGGTAGCCTGTGCAAACCTATATTATTTTCAAAGAGAGGAAGGATTTATAACACAGTATAAGTAAAATGTATTTTGGACTAATTAATCGTGTATTTTTCTTGTCTTTTCACCAAGTCATGCAGATAAAGTTAAGTTTGCAGAGGATGGCGCTTTGATATGGAAATACATCCCTTTGCCATTCACAGATTCAAAGTCCATGGTGAAGGTAAAAGCTCTTATTCATAATGTAAATAATAAAAAGGAAATAAAAGGCTGAGAAGTAAATTAGCATCTGTGCAGCCAACCAAAAAATATTTTGTTTGTGAACTTAATTTTAATTGGCCGAGTCAAGGAAGGGTTGTGGAAGGATGAGGAATAGACATGATTCCCTAGTACAATAAGATGGGCTGTTAACCTTGCAGTCAATTTGGAATTGGATTTACAGTATAGGCAGTCCCTGAGTTATGAACGTCTGACTTACGGACAACTCTTACTTACGAACCGAGGAAGGAGAACACCATCTGCCATTTTAAGTTGTTGCCGTTGTCACTGTGTTGAGTGTTTAACTTTGTATTTGGCTTAAATTTTTCTTAGTAAGATTCACCCTGACCCCGTGCCCCCCCCCCCATTCGTTCCGGTTGGCTGGAGAGCACCGGGCTAGAGAACGGAGGTTCCCAAGTTCGATTTAGTGACAGACCACTCCCGTGCCAGGTTGATATCGATCCAGTGACTCCCGTACCATCCGTGCCGGGTTGATGTCGAGCTCACAACTCAACCTTGTAAAAAAAAACACTCACACCTCCAGTTTAAATTCCCGTGTGGAATATTGTGGATGATCAAATACCCAAACCCAGCACAGCCCCACTTGTCCCATTTAACCTGTCTCAGTGCGGTGCAGTTTGGGACCCAGGGAATTCAGTGCTGTGGTCCTTGGGACCCAGCAGACCTCGGGAGCCGGCACAGGTCGGGACCTGCCGCCCGCGGTGTTCCTGTTCCATTGACAGGAAGTGATCGTGATTGAAAATAAAGAGGAAATAATAAAGCGTTTGGAAAGAGGTGAAACGCCATCGGTCATTGGAAAAGCATTAGGCTACAGTTGGTCAATGACTGGAACAATTTTAAAGGATAACGGATAAAGTGAGAATAATGGAGCATGTGAAAGGCCCTGCCCCGATGAAAGCTACAATTATTACTAAGCAACACAGTGGTTTAATTATTGGAATATATACATTTCTTAAGTGTTTTATATGCATAAAAAGGTAAAACATATACTAAGACAAATGTTTGATTAACTGACGCTAAATAATACCGGATGTAATTGTTCCTACTTGCATACAAATCTGACTTAAAGACAGACTCAGGAACTCGTACGTAACCTGGGGACTGCCTGTATTATTGTCTTAGGACACGAAATCTGTTGTTTGCAATAACAGTGCAGTACAAAGACATAAAACTACTATAAATTACAAAATAAATAATGCAGAAACATAGAAAAACATACAGCACAATACTGGCCCTTTGGCCCACAAAGCTGTGCCGAACATGTCCTTACCTTAGAAATTACCTTGGGTTACCCATAGCCCTCTATTTTTCTAAGCTCCATGTACTCATTCAGGAGTCTCTTAAAAGACCCTGTTGTTTCCGCCTCCACCGGCAGCCCATTCCACGCACTCCCCATTCTCTGCATTTAAAAAAATACTTAACTCTGTACCTACTTCCAAGCACCTTAAAACTATGCCCTCTTGTGCTAGCCAGTTCAGCCCTGGGAAAAAGCCTCTGACTATCCACACAATCAATGCCTCTCATCATCTTATACACCTCTATCAGGTCACCTCTCATCCGCCATCAAAGGAGAAAAGGCACTCAACCTGTTCTCATAAGGCATGCTCCCCAATCCAGGCAATATCCCTGTAAGTCTCCTCTGCACCCCTTCTATGGCTTCCCCATCCTTCCTGTAGTGAGGCGACCAGAACTGAGCACAGTACTCCAAGTGGGGTTTGACCAGGGCCCTATATAGCTGAAACATTAAAAAAAGGAATAGTTGAATAGTGTTCATGGATAATTTAGAAATCTGATGGCTGAGGGCAAGAAGCTGATTCTGAATGGGTTTTTCAAGCTACCCTGATGGTAGTAACAAGAAGAGGGCTTTTTCCAGATGGTGAGTGCCTTTAATGACAGATACCACCTTCTTGAGGCTCTCACTCTTGAAATCCTCGGTGGTAAGGATGCTTTTGCCTATGATGGCTGGCGGAGCCTACCACTGTGCCTTAGAGCCTCCCTACCAGGTTGAGGTGCAGCCAGTCAGAATGCTCTCCACTGTGCATCTATAGAGATTTGCAAGGGTCTTTCATGACATTCCAAATCTCCTCAGGCTCCTAACAAAGTGGAGCTGCTGGTGTGTCTCCTCTGTGGTTGCATCAGTGTGTTGAACCTCCAAAATGTGTAGGCCTTGCACTTCGCTGTGTGCCTGCACTGCAGTGAAGTGTAACTGTAACACTTTATTCTGCATTTTGGATTTTTTTTTCCCTTGTACTACCTCGATGCAGTGATGTGATGAATTGATCTGCATAGATGACATACAAAACAAAGATTTTCTACCGTAAACACGAAGAAATCTGCAGATGCTGGAAATTCAAACAAAAACACACACAAAATATTGGTGGAACATTCCACCAGCATTTTCTACCGTACTTCAGTACATGAAACAATAATAAGCTGGTTGTATGCTCATCTCTAAATAATCGTCATTGGAGGCAAGACTCTGATAAATAGCTCCTGATTGCTTTTAACAGTGCCTTCCATGCGACCAGATATCACGGTTTTTTTTTAAATGAGTTTATTTCAAATTTATTTTAAATTTAAATGCTATAAATATTTTTATTTATTTAGAAATAGAGCTCACCAACAGGCACTTCTGGCCCAACAGGTCTGTGCCACCCATGTGCACAGTTAATCTCCTCATCTGTATGTCAGGAACCCTGGTGCCGTAATGCTAACTGCTACGCTACCATGATGTCCCCCCCCCCCCCAACCAGACTGTTTCTACCCAATTTCAACCGAAGGCCTTCCACATTTCAGGCAAATGTGATCATCACTACACTGCAAAACAATCACAATATAGATCCTGTTGCAGTGCATCAATCGGATAGATGCATTGATCGGCATTAATGGAGTTTTATAAAACTCCATTAATCTGCAGCACTTGGAACATTGATGTCGAACTGACAGATTATTGTACCATCGGAAGTTACTCCTTTTAATATGCCATCACCTTTAAATTCACTTTTTTTTATAAAATAATTTCTACAGTAGTATAATAGATTTTTTTCAGTGAAGCACATGAGTTGAAGGAAAATGAGACCTCCAAATATCAGGATATTGGATTATCAATGTTTTAATGTACTTTGTTTAGTGATCATAGACCCTTAATTTAATTTCCATTAACAGTAGCTAACCTTTGTTTTGTACATAAAAATACTTGATTTGTTTATGGCATATTTCCAGGCCACAAATCCAGGCAAGATATCAGGTGTTTGAGTGCAACTAGAGGTTTCAATGAAAAGATGCATTTTACAACATATCAGCTGTCTCATCTTTTCCCTTTATTTGTAAAGGCCATTCAATTTAGACCTATAAGTTGACCGTCTTTCTACTAAAATGAGTAATCAATGGTAGGAATAGATAATTTCACAACTGCATGGGCAGTTACATTCAGTAAGTGAGAAATCAAAAATAAAAATTTTATTTGCTGATATGCCATATTTTAATACAATAGTTGAGCAAACTCTATTTATGAATCCCAAAGATTCATGTAGAAAGCTACTGGCAGAATGGTATATGAATATATGTAGAAGGGATATTTCTACTTGCTCATGCCTTCAGATTTTTGCTTTAGATCATTTCATACATACTTGCTGTTAATACTTCAAAACTTCAATTGTCTTTGTTTGAAAGGTTGATAAAATCAGGTGCCCCTTATTGATTATCTGTGGTGATGATGATCAAAACTGGCCTGCACTTGAATCTGTTTTTGAGGTAAGTGCCTGTTATGCCCACTTAAATGAGATTTTGAGGTTTTTGGCGAGAATTATTTGTAGCTGAAAGCTTGGTTGTTCTTCCTCTCAGATACAGGATCTGATGAAGGCGGCAGGAAACGATCATTTGCTCACAACAGCCGTGTATCCTCAGACTGGACATCTAATTGAGCCTCCTTATAGCCCCCACTTCAGGACGACCAGGTTTAAGATCCATTCTATAAACAAAATAGGTGAGATATAATACTACAAATGATGACATTCATTCCCAGTAATTAGATTGCAATAGCAATGAGCATTCTTTCCCTTTTTGTAATTGAATATATTCAGTTTCATGTATTTAAAATGGCACAATGGAACCACTGCCTCATAGCACCAACAACCCAGATTCAATCCTGACTTCTGCTGCTGTGAGTGGAGTGACTCTGTGGGTTTCTCCCATGTCTTAAAGTCATGTAGCATGGGAGGTGAATTAGCCGCTGTAAATTGTCCCTCGGGGAGATGATGAAAATCTTCACACTTCACACAGAGAGTGGTGAATCTGTGGAATTCTCTGCCACAGGAAACAGTTGAGGCCAGTTCATTGGCTATATTTAAGAGGAAGTTAGATATGGCCCTTGTGGCTAAAGGGATCAGGGTATGGAGAGAAAGCGGGTACAGGGTTCTGAGTTGGATGGTCAGCCATGATCATACTGAATGGCGGTGCAGGCTCGAAGGGCCAAATGGCCTACTCCTGCACCTATTTTCTATGTTTCTATCTTGATATAGGTGTAAGATTAGAGTATGTGGGCGACTTGCACTTGATGGGTTAAAGGGCCTATTTCTGTGTTTTATAACAGTATATACTTCATGTTCTTTAGTGTGATATTTAAAACTAATATCCTGCGTTTCTCTTTATATCTAAATAAAGAATAGATTACCGGCAACTACATTTCAAATTATTATTGATGGCGTTGGTTAGAATGAGAGGGGAAAAATAATTTTGCTTTTAATCTTGGTGCATGATGCTGCCAAAACAGATAATCCCCCCACCCTTGGGAATTTCCAAAATTGGGTTGCAGTACCTTTTAAAGGTTTAATATGTGTGTGAATTTGTTAGGAGCAGGAGTAGGTCACTTGGCTGATCACCACCTCATCTCTGTTCTACCAGCTTCATTCCCTCTGCTTAAAACCATTTCTGCTTCCATCATCCTTTCAGTAAGAGTAACAAAAGCTTGAGACGCTTAGGGAGAGTAGAACTTCTTATTTCTAAACATTACCTTATTGTTCCAGATACTGCATAAGTATAAACATTCTTTCCACATGCGTCCTGTCAAGATCCCTCTGGATCGTAGATTTTTTTAATCAACCCCTTCTTGCTATTCTAAGCTTGCTTACCCTATCAAAACTTTCCTTAAAAGGTAATCAGCCCATTCCAGATATCAGCCTAATAAACCTTCTCTGAACTCTTTCGTATTAAAATCCTTGCTTAAATAAGGAGCCTATTACTGTATTGACACAAAGCTGCTGGAGGAGCTCAGTGAGTCAGGCAGCATTTATGGAGAGACGACGTTTTGGGTTGAGCCCACCCATCAGAACTGGGAAAAAAAGAGGGGACATAGCCCATATAAAGAGATTGGGGGGGGGAGCGTGGAACAAGAGCTGTCAGGCAATAGGTAGATCCAAGTGAATGGGGTTATGATGGGCAGCTGAGGGAAAGGGAAGAGCGGAAATGATGTAAGAAGCAGGGAAGTGATTGCTTGGAGTAATAAAGGGCCAAAAAAGATGGAATTCAATATGAAAAGACAATGAAGTATGGAGTAAAGGAAAGGTGCTGAGGAGGAAATTAGGGGGAATGTGTGAGTGATGAGTAGATGAGGGGAAACAAAAGGGGTGATGGGATCAGTGGGATAAGGGGAAAAAAGGGACATGGGGAAGTGGCTGGCAATTAGAGAAATCTATGTTAATGTCAAGACAGAATATGAGGAGTTGTTCCTCTAATCTGTGTGCACATCAACTTGGCAGTGAAGGAGTTCCAATCTAATCTGTCGTATTCTTCTTTGGTAGAGTCTAACCTAACCCTCATTCAAATTGATGCCACAGTTTGTGAAGCTAGCAATAATGTAGACTTGGCAATGATACTTGGCTCAATCTAATCATTCTGCTTTTCCTTCCTAAAGTAAAGATTTTATGGGGAGGAACAACAAAACCTCATTCAGATGCTCAGGAGGACTCCTGGAAAAAGATTCTGGCATATCTGGAAAACCATCTTGTACTTGAACATCCTGCTGTGAACCGGTCCAAACTGTGAAAGTTGATTTTGTGTGAAATTACTAATAGTGCCTTCAAAAGAAGCAACTTTGTTACTTTGTCTGTTATGTAGGCATTTAATTCATAATTCACCTTCTGTTGCAAAATTTATACTTGGTTGGATTAGAGTTGTAAGCAGATATACGTGGGAGGTCACTATTTGGCCTGTGACAGTCAATTCCCTAGCAGAGCTGCCCATATATTTTCATTACCTATCTATTCTCCGTTACTTCATTAATGTAGGCTAATAACATTGAGTGTTTCCAGTAGCTTTTCAGCACTGATATGGGAAGAGAGTGTAGTTCAAACTCATGAAAGTTGTGCCCTCTAATTACCCTTCCATTTATCTTCTCTGCTGTAAGGTGAAGAACCTTGTGTCTGCTCTCTCAGGCCTTTCATCTGTAACACCAGCCTTTTAAAGTATTCTTTAAAGGGTTGTGTATATATGTATTTTGCCTTTCTCTCCCCCCCCCCCCCCCCCCCCAGAAGACTTAAATTTGGTCACTGAGAATATTTATTTAAAGTTCAAGTGAAAAGATTTTTGGTTCATGAGTTGCTGCTGAGAATAGTATAGGTTTTGGGGATCTGAGGGAAAGGGGCAAGCTTGTTGTAAAATTGCTTGGTGGAAAATTGCTTGGTGGGAGGATATAAGAGTTAAAGTATCGTGCTTTAAAGTTTAAAGTAGAGTTTATTGTCATGCACAAATAATCTAGGCACAAGTGCATTGGAAAACTTCCAGCAGCACCATAGACACACAGCATCACATCAATAACATTTACAAGAAAACATCATTTAACATAAATTATACATATTTACAAGAGCACAATTGGAACTTTATTGCAAAGTATTGTTAATATGTAGTATTTAGTGTTTTGCTGGATGGTTCAAAAACCGAATGGTTGAAGGGAAGTAGCTGATCTTGAACCTGGTGGTTTGGGATTTCAGTCTTCTGCACCTCTTGCCCGATGGTAGCTGCGAAAGTTCAAAGTAAATTTATTAAAGTTTATATATGTCAACATATAGAAACCTGAGATTATTTTCTTGCAGGCATACGTAGTAAATCCAAGAAACATAATAGAATCAATGAAATATTACGCTCTACAGGACGGACGAATGACCAGTGTGCAAAAGACAATAAACTGCAGATACAAAAAAAGTAATAATAATAATAAATGAACGAAAAAGTGGTATGGCCCAAATGGTGAGAATCTTTGATAATCTTGCCTGCAATAGCTAAACTCTCTGCAGCTTATGTGCATTCAGCATGATGTACAGTGGCTTGCAAAAGTTTGGGCACCCCTGGTCAAAAATTCTGTTACTGTGAATAGTTAAATGAGTAGAAGATGAACTGATATGTTAACATCAGGAATTTAAAGCTGCCGTTGATTCCCAATGTAGGCTGATACTTGTCCATTGAAAGGAGCAGTCAACGTTTCAACGGATGCTGCCCGACCTGCTGAGTTCATCCAGCTTGTTTGTACGTGTTTATTTGACCACAGCATCTGCTGTGTACTTTGTGTTTACATGGATAGCTTTTTCAGCCAATATGGATAGATTGGGACAAATGGCCTTTGATATAAATGTCTGATATGGAGATGGGGAAGAAAGGTAGACAATCAGCCATGATATTCAATGGTGAGGCAGTCTCAAAGAACTAGACAAAAATGAAAATCTTGTTTTTCTTGTTCCATGCTTTGGTTCTCCACATAAATATTTATGAAATCCAAAATTACACATGTTCTTGTTAACTTGTCTTAAAATTATTTTGTGCATCATTATTACATGTATAATTTTATATTTAATTAACATATTTAAGACTATCAAACATTTTATATTGAAAGATTCAAATTTTGTTTTCTGTGGTACTTTAATTATTAATGTAATGATATGGTGTATTTTTCTCCTGGGTATGTGCTTTGTCTTCACATGATGTACTTTATATGAAGATATTCAATTGATTAACTTGTAATGTGATTTCCTGTGCAATTACTCTTTGAATAAATTGCTCAAAACTTCATTCCTGAGAATGTCAAGCTATTTTGATGGTGCCAAGTTCACAGTTTGCTATTTCAAAATCACTTTATTGGTGTTATAGTTTTGAGGTATCTTTCAAAATAGCTCTGTAAAGGGGGTTTCTTATTTTTCTTTGTTACTGCATATGTTAATCAAAATGGCTTCTTTGTTTTAAAAGTAGGAGTGCTTCTTTGTTGTGAGAGAGTGCTGGAAGGTTGTTTGGGTTAAAATTTACTGATTACAAGAATTGTATTCCTTTGTAAACCAATTGGGATTAATATTGTTCTTTCTTCTGAGTCTGTAAGCTATTGTTGGTGGGCTTTTGGGGAGATCAGTGCGAGGGGGTGAGAGAGAGAGGACGTGATGCTGTAAACTGGGCGAGGAACGGACCCCAAGTGGGGGGGGTCCAAGGCCAGGAGGTACCCCAAGGAGAGGAGATAAAGATAGATGAGCTTGGTTGACCACCTCGGGTGGTCCTGAGCGAGTTGAGGAGTTCGGAGGGGATTGAATGGTGGACAGAAGATTTAAGTAATTGAGCTCCAACGGTTGTGCACGAAGTGGTTTGGACTTTGATAAGTTTGGCGCCTTTTCTTTATTTTCTTTTCCTTCATGAATACTGTATCGTTGTTAATTACCTAGTTATAGTAATCTTTATAAACTGTAATCATTTAATCGCATATGGTGTCCTGTCTGTTCTTTGGCGAGGCAGGGACATCACACAGCATCTACACAAGCTGATTACCCAGTTTGGCGGGGCCAAAGGCTGCTCCCCCTAGACGAGAACGAGCTGAGCGAGCCTGAGGCGACCCAGGGGGTTACAGCTCTAAAAATTTTCAGTAACTACAGCTGCTTTCTCAGGAAGATGTACTTTATTTTCTAAAGTACTTTAGACATTTTACAATGTGTTTGAATTTCATTGCTGAATGATCATGTAATTATGACTTTAATACTATTGCAATTATACTAAAATTTAATGGTTCTTTCAACCATTTGATATATAGATTTTTGCAGTTTATATTGTGGATCTTCAGTTGTTTTAGCTTGTAGCCACTTAAAACTGCTGACCCATGAAATTGGAGAATGTATTTGTTACTTTTGCTATTAGTTGAGGGAGGAACATTCTCCAGGACACAACTAAATAGGGTCACAGGATTTGAAATATCCTTCTTTCCCAGGCATTCTTAGGCATTTGTGCCCAAGAATGGATGTTGAATTGATAAACTTCTAGTTTACAGGCGAGAATGCTACAGGTTAACTAATCTTGATATCTTCCACATACACCGCTACAAATGTGCCAACCACACATGTAAGGAGTGGAAAGATCATATTGAAAATCTACTGAGATCACAATTAAAATTTCTGATTTCTGTATGTTAAGATGCTGTATTTCTCAGGCATCCAAGCGAACTGATTAAGTATTTTGGAATAGTCTTCGATATGGATGACACTAGCAGTGTGGCAGAAGTGCGATTGTCAAGGGGCAGAAGGTGCCATTACTAGGGCCAGTAGCCTGACCTTAGCGGTAGGGAAGATTTTGCAGTCAATTGTTGAGGATATTGTTTTAGGATACCTGTACTTGGACACACATGATAAAATAGGCCATAGTTGGCATGGTTTTCTTGAGGGAAAATCTTCCCTGACAAATCTGTTGAAATTCTTTGGGAAAAAATAGCAAGTAGGAAAGTCAAAGGAGAATCGTTGGATATTGTGTACTTGGATTTTCAGGCCTTTGACAGGGCGCTGGACATGAGGGTGCTTAGCAAGTTACAAGCCCGTGGTATTACAGGAAAGATTCTAGTATGGATAAAGCGGTGACTGATTGGCAGGAGGAAAAGAGTGGGAATGAAGGGTTCCTTTTCTGGTTGGCTGCCTGTGACTAGTAGTGTTCCAGAGGGGTCTGGTTTGGGGCCAATTCTTTTTACTTTACTTGTCAATGATTTGGATGATGGAATTGATGCCTTTGTTGCAAAGTTTGCAGATGATATGAAGATGGGTGGGGGAGCAGGTAGTTTTGAGGAAGTAGGCTACAGAAGGATTTAAACAGGTTAGGAGACTGGGCAAAGAAATGGCAGATGGAATACATTGTCGGGAAGTGTATGGTCACGCACCGTTGTAGAAGAAATAAAAGTGTAGACTACTTTCTAAATGGAGAGAAAATACAAAAACAACTGAGGTACAAAAGGAATTGGGAGGCCTTACACGGGATTCCCTAGAAGTTAATTTGCGGGTTCAGTCAGTGGTGAGGAAGGCAAGTGAGATGTTAGCATTGACTTTGAGAGGACTAGAATATAAAAGCAAGGATGTAATGTTGAGACATTATAAAGCACTGGTGAAGCCTCACTTGGAGTATTGTGAATAGTTTTGGGCTCCTTATCTTAGAAAGGATATGCTGACGTTAAAGAAGGTTGGAGGATGGTTTCCAGAAATGATTTGGGATTGTCATATGAGGAGCGCTTTATGGCTCTGGGCCTCTGAATTCCAGCGAGTAGAAGAATGAGGGGTGACCACATCGAAATCTATCAAATGTTGCAAGGCCTTGATAGAGTATGTTTTCTATAGTGGAATATAAGACCAGAGGATGCAGGCTTCAGAACAGAAAGATGCCATTTTAAAATGTAAATCAGGAGGAATTTATTTAGCCAGAGAGTGGTGAATGTGAGGAATTCATTGCCACAGGCAGTTGTGGAGCCTGAGTCTAGGTATATTTAAGAGGTTGATAAATTCTTGATTGGTCAGGGCATGAAGTGGAATGGGGAGAAGGTAGGAGTTTGGGGTTTGGGGGAAATGGTGGAGCAAACTCAATGGGCCAAATGACCTAATTTGGCTCCTATATCTTATGGTCTTTTAATGCAACAGGAAGGAAGCAACTACTCATTTTTAGCTTTATGCACATTGACTGCCATATTTTATAAAGGATTTCCAGGAACAATAAAAATCCATATCAGAACTTGTTAGAAATTTAAAATTATTTGTCATGTTTTCTTGATTTTTTTTGCCCTGGGAGATTTTCACATAACTCTTGCTTAAAGTGTTCACACAGTGTTTACTGTTACTTACTGTTTTAACACTTGATACTGAAGTGCTGGACAATTTTTGGCTCTCTCCCCCTCCCCCCCCACCTATGCTGAGTTCATTGTGGCTTCTGATGGATTTTGAGTTGTATCCTTCTGTTGGCTGCCTTAAAATGTAGCAAATTGCAGAAATGGATATTCTGGGGGGATTGCAGGAGCAGTAAGGAACAAGGAATTCAGTAGAACACAGGAGGTATTTGAAAGAAGCACCAGATAACAAAAGGTCTTTCATGTAACTACTACCTCATCACCAGTATTGTCCATGGAACCTTTACATTACCAAGGAGGCTTTCAGCAAATTATTTTCACAATTAGGGCCTTTCCCAGGTCATGGACAATGCTGTCTAGCTCATCCTTTATTTTCTATTTAAAACTTCATAAAGTTGTTATGTTGACCTATCTCAATATGCAGCTAACCACTGGCAGGTTGGTTCCTGAGGCTGTCTATACCAAGGAAAATATTTACAGCTTCTTTCCTATTAACAATGTGAAGCAGGATGAAAAAAATTAGCTTTCATCTTCATCCAAGTACTATTGCATGAAGTTCACAGTAAGTGCAGCAACAAGATTTTAAAAAAATATATATATATTGCTCATTCCTTGACATATCAGCATGACATCATGGAATAGGTGCCTCAACTATCTGGAGGGATGAGCAAATCTATATTTGTTCTTCCTAGACCAATGAAATTAAGTAAAGATTACAAAAATAAAAAAAGATTAAGGCACATTATTGATGGGGAAAACATGTTTCAAATGGAAGGAGGGTGACAGCCAGAACACTTAAATCTCAATAATTGGAAATGCTTCCAGCTGAATTTCCCACATACTACATAGTTTTATAACCATATAAAACAATTATATAACCATATAAAACAATGGCACAGAAACAGGCCATCTTGACCCTTCTAGCCCGTGCCAAACGCTTACTCTCACCTAGTCCCACTGACCTGCACTCAGCCCATAACCCTCCATTCCTTTCCATATACCCATACAAATTTATTGTAAATGACAATATTGAACCTGCCTCTACCACTTCTAATGGAAGCTCATTCCACACAGCTACCACTCACTGAGTAAAGAAGTTCCTCCTCGTGCTACTCCTAAGCTTTTGCCCCCTCTCAACTCATGTCCTCTTGTTTGAATCTCCCCCTACCTTCAATGGAAAAAGCCTATCCATGTCAACTCTATCTATTCCCCTTATAATTACCTCTATCAAGCCCCCCTCAACCTTCCATGCTCCAAAGAATAAAAACCTAACTTGTTCAACCTTTCTCTGTAACTTAGGTGTTTATATTTAAGACACTACTTTCAGATTGAACTGGATCATTATCACACACTGATCATTCCCCAACGGCCCATCAAGATCATCAATGGACTAGACATAGGAGCAGAATTAGGCCATTTGGCCTATCAAGTTTGCTCCACCATTCAATTGTGGCTGATCCTTTTTTTCCTCCTTCCTTAACCCATGCCCCTGGCCTTCTCTCCATAACGTTTGATGCCGTGTCCAATGAAGAACCTGTCAATCTCTGCCTTGAGTACACCCAACTCACCACACTCAGGCTAAAGAAATATCTCTACATCTGTTTTAAATGGACATTCCTCTATCCTGAGGCTGTGTCCTAAACTCCCCCACCATGGGAAACATCCTTTCCACATTTACTCTTTATAGGCCTTTCAACATTTGAAAGGTTTCAATGGGATCCCCTCTCCATTCTCCAGCAAGTACAGAACCAGATCCATCAAACATTCCTCGTATGATAACCCTTTCATTCCTGGAATCATCCTCGTGAACCGCTTCTGGACCCTCTCCAATGCCAACACATCTTTTCTCAGATGAGGAGCCCAAAACTGTTCACAATACTCAAGGTGAGGCCTCACCAGTGTCTTATTAAGCCTCAGCATCACATCCTTGCTCTTGTATTCCAGACCTCTTCAAATGAATGCTAACATTGCACTTGCCTTCCTCACCACTGACTCAACCTGCAAGATATCCTTTAGGATGTTCTGCACAAGGATTCCCAGATTCCTCTGCATCTCATTTTTTTCAATTTTCTCAATTTAGAAAATTTATTTCGAACACCAAAGTGTATAAACATGCATTTTCCAACACTGTATTTCATTTGCCACTTTCTTGCCCATTCTCCTAATCTGTCCAAGTCCTCCTGCAGTGTTCCTGTTTCCCCAACACTACCTGCCCCTCCACAATATTATCTGCAAACTTGGCAACAAAGCCATCTTTTCCATATCTAAATCATTGATATACAGACTAAAATAACCTGAGGAACACCACTAGTCACTGGCAGTCAACCAGGGAAGGATTCTTTTATTCCCACGGCTTCCAGATTCCTCTGGAGAAACATGAGGGTTGCGTGGGAAAAGCAAGTTATCCCCAAAGCCTGGAGAAGAACGGGGGAGAGTTCTGATCCCAAAAGAAAAGAATTCATTCACCATTGAACAGTTTTGCCAATAAACCTTCTCAACATAGAAGATCTTTTTCAGCATGTTGGTGCAAAGACTTACAAAATATCTGAAACAAAACTGTTTCATTAACTCATCAATCCAAAACCCTGGCATAGCAGGCTTCTCGGGATGCCTTGAACATACCAGCATCATATGGCATCAAATCCAGACAGCTAAGAAAGAAGGATCTGCATGTCTTGTTCCTCGACCTGGCCAACGCCTATGGATCAGTTCCTCATTCCCTGCTGTGAACTGCTTTTGAATTCTTTCAGGTGCCTGCAACAATAACAAATCTGGTAAAACACTACTTCCAGGATCTGCAAGTTTGTCTCACAACATCAGACTTCACCACATCAGCTTGGCAACCATTGGAAGTAGGCATCATGGCGGGGTGCACCATCTCCCCACTGGCCTTCACTATGGCAATGGAGCTTATTATCAGAACCTCAAAATGGGTTGCAGGAGGAAAACGGCTACAGTTTGGTCAAAGGTTGCCACCGATATGAGCCTATATGGATGATATAACAATACTTACGACAACTGTCCCCTGCACCAAGAAACTTCTGCAAAAGCTTCATCAAAATAACACATGGGTGAGGATGAAGATTAAGCCCAGCAAGTGCAGAAGCATCTCCATTGTCAAAGGTCAACTCACAGATCATAGATTTCATATTGATGGAACACCTGTCCCAGCTGTGTCAGAAATGCCAGTGAAGAGCTTGGGTCAATGGTATGATGCTAAGCTCAAGGACACTGAGCAGTTTAAACAACTCAAAAAGGATAACATCACGTACATAGCTCGCATCAACAAGACCTGGCTGCCAGGAAAACTCAAGCTGTGGTGCTTCCGGTTCAGCATACTCCCAAGACTCATGTGGCCTTTAACAGTGTATGAAATCCCCATCAACAAGGTGGAAAAGCTCGAAAGAGTGATCAGCACACATGTAAAACTGTGGCTTGGACTTCCACAATGCTTAAGTCCTGTTGGACTGTACGGGAAAGGCAAATGGGAATTACCAATTACAAGTCTTGTGGAAGAATTGTGGAATGCACCAAAGCAAGGTTGGTCATTACCCTCACTGAATCTGAAGATACTGTTATTCAAACAGCAGCCCCCTCGTGTGGCAACGGGGAGAAAGTGGACCCCATCTGAAACCGTTCAGAGAACTAGGTCTGCTCTTCACTTCAGGGATGTGGTTGGCCAAGTCCAACATGGGAGAGCCGGTCTCAGGCTCGTCCCAAAGGCTCCTCAACGGCACAAGGCAACATCAGTGCAGAAGAGACGACTCGTGGTGGAGGAGGTGAGGAGGCAGAGCGACACACCAGAGTCGTTTCAATGGCCAAGCAGGGCCAATGGACTAACTGGGAGAGCCTGGAAAAGAGGAAACTCAGTTGGCGTGACATCTGGGAGATGGAGGGATCTCGGCTAAGTTTTGTCATTAGAGCCACTTATGACCTCCTACCAACACCTCAAAACCTGAACCACTTGCTCTCTTTATCAAGCACCTGGATCTCTAAGGCACATTTTAACAGGGTGCACCATGAGCCTCAGCCAGGGACATTATCCTCGGTGGCATAACCAAGTTCTCAGACAGCTGGTATCAATCTTGGAACAGAGGCAAGCCACCGTAAATGCTCTCCCACAAACATCGGCAGGAAATATCCACATTACACGATTTGTACCAGCAAGCCAACCTCCAGAGCACTAAGTAACATCAAAGGACATAAGCATTCTGCATGTTGCTTGGGATTGGAAAATAGACGTGGACTTGGAGAAAAAGCTTGTGTTTCCCCCAGACATTGCAGCTACAACACTCCGGCCAGACATAGTCCTGTGGTCCACAACAGCCAAGCTGGCATATGTTGTGGAATTGACAGTACCATGGGAAGATGGTGTTGAAGAAGCTTATCAGAGGAAAAAGACCAAGTACTCTGAACTGGCAACTGAAGCTGCTCAGAAAGGCTGGAAGACCAAGATTTTCCCTGTAGAAGTGGGATGCAGGAGATTTGTTGCTACATCTACGACCAGTCTATTGAAGAAGGTGGGGGTGAGGGGTGTCTCCCTCCAACAAGCAATCAAGTCCATGTCAAACGCAGCAGAGGAAAGCAGCAATTGGATTTGGGTTAAAAGGAAAGACAACAACTGGGCTGCAAGATGAAGACAGGAGGGTACAGAACTGAGGGGCTGTATCTGGGACGCCAGGTAGCACCTTTGAGCCCTCTGGAGACGTCGTGGGCTTATCAACGAAACGTCAAAGAAGGAGGGTGCCCACCTGATGACCCCGATGATGCAGCTACCCTCCTCGTCACCACTCCAAGCCACTGCCAACATCGAGAGTGCCGACTTTATCATTGGGATTGAAACATCAAGTCCTAGTAGCTCTACTATTCTACTCCTACCAACCAGCCAATGCTCTAACCAAGTTAGTAACTTTCCTGTAATAATTTTTCCATAGTTAACTTCTCAACTCAATGGTCCAGAAAATCCATTGTATTTACCAAAAGGAGCAGCTGATTTATAAAATGTGACCAGATATGAGTGATTAGCACCAAGAATTCAATACAATTGGCAACTATATTACTGAGGTGTGCCACTGAGGCAACAACCACATCAGATTATTCATTAATAAAATCCACACATGGAATTACTGGCATGGTTGTAGTCAATAGTTTCAGAAGCAGATAGGATAGGGGCCATCGCTGTCCTGCAAGCCATGGGTTTGTTCCTGATAAGAGGGCTTGATCTTCCAACATTCCTTTCTTTCCATCTGTAAAGGCTATGCTCTTGCATTGAATGACATTAGTGAACTGCATTAATCAAGTCTGCCTTCATTGATGGGTGACTTGTAAAATATTTGTCCATTTTTCCCTCACCATGCATTTGTTATTGAAAGGTGTTCTACAGTGAAATAGAACAGTACAGAGCCTTTGTGGTTAAAGGGAAAACTCCTCTCTCCCATTTCTGAGCTGATAATGACTTTGCCTCTCATCATGCACAAATGCACTAATGCAAGTGTCCTTGGAGCTGCAGTGAACATAATTTAGTTTGAAGTTTTTATTTGTATAGACACAAACACCAAGTTATTGGAGATAAATTGCTGTGTCATGGCATGAGAAACTGAGAAGTACTGGATTGCTGTATTTGCTCTATACTGTATATTCAAAAGAAATTCCTGGACTCCCAAGTTACAGGAATGTTGCAGAGGCTGACCTATAGTACAACACTGCCATCTAGTGCTAGAAGACTTAATTCTTGGATGGAATACAGCTCCAAACCTACCCATGTTCCTGACCCCACTCATATCCATACTGCACATCCTCAGCTCTGGTCAAAAAGACCATTAGTACTCCAGACTCCAGCTTGCATTGTGAACTATAGTGAGTAACTCAGACAGCAGACGACCAGGATGGCCAAAAAAATTGCATCTCAGATTGTCAAGAGTTTTACTGTATCTATTTGTGAGATTTTGAATGGCATGTGATATCACAAGGAGCTGCCAGTTGAACAGCTTGCAAGGCAAAGCACTCACTTCCACTCTCCATAAAGATTAATCTTCCTTTCAAAATTCAACACCACCTCACAACTCAACTTTTTTGCATGCCCATTCAAAACATGATTCTTTGCTGAGTAATAAAACAATACTTTCCCCCTAATGAGCCAAAATGAATACAGTAGTACATTCAAAAGGTCTTTTGTATTGGTATTAGGGGAATGGTTTAAAACTGCATTGAAAACAAAAGTAAATTCGCTGAAAAATAAACTTTTATTTCAGATTGGATTTTCTCTCCATCCACTTTCTCTCTAGAAAGAAATCTGAGGTGTTACCAGGACTGAAGGGCTTGGATTATAAGGACAAGTTGGATAGGACTAATTTTTCTCTTGGATTGTAGAAGGCTGAGAGGTAGTAGAAGTTTATAAAATAACAAGTGGCATAAATAAGAATGAATGACCACCATCTTTTTCTCAGAACAAGGGAGCCCAAAATTTTACGTAATTGTCAAAAGATTTAAAAGATACAGTATATGGAGGCAACATTTTTCCCCCTCAGTGGATAGTGAGTATAGGGAACAAACTGCTAAAAGAAGGTTGGGTACAAAGGAGATGGGTACAATTACAATGTTTTATAAGACATTTGGACAGGTACATGGATAGAAAAGGTTTCCAGCAGGGGTCCCCAACCATTTCTGCCATGGAGCCTTTTTTGTTAACTGAAGGTTCTGTGAACCCCAGGTTGGGAGCCCCAGGTTTAGAGAGATATCGGCCAAATGCAGGCAAATGGGATTAACACGATGGACGACTTGGTCGGCCTGTGGCCATTAGACCATGGGGTGCTTTCATGCTGTTACACTGTTGTCTGTTCCCAAGAGGCAGAATTTTCAACTGCGTCATTAGAAACGGGGATGGTGCCGGAGGATTGGCGTATTGCTCATGTGGTTCCATTGTTTAAAAAGGGTTCTAAGAGTAAACCTAGCAATTATCGGCCCGTCAGTTTGACGTCAGTGGTGGGTAAATTAATGGAAAGTATTCTTAGAGATTGCATATATAATTATCTGGATAGACAGGGTCTGATTAGGGACAGTCAACATGGATTTGTGCGTGGAAGGTCATGTTTGACAAATCTTATTGAATTTTTTGAAGAGGTTACTAGGAAAGTTGATGAAGGTAAAGATATATAGAGCACTTATAGATAGCGGGTTCAAGGGATATGGGGAGAGGGCAGGAACGGGGTACTGATGTGTATGATCAGCCATGATCACAGTGAATGGCGGTGCTGGCTAGAAGGGCTGAATGGCCTACTCCTGCATCTACTGTCTATTGTCTAAAGCAGTGGATGTTGTCTATATGGACTTCAGTAAGGCCTTTGACAAGGTTCCACACGGAAAGTAGATTAGGAAGGCTCAATTGTTAAGTATTAATATTGAAGTAGTAAAATGGATTCAACAGTGGCTGGATGGGAGATGCCAGAGAGTAGTGGTGGATAACTGTTTGTCAGGTTGGAGTGGTGTGCCTCAGGGTCCACTATTGTTTGTCGTATACATTAATGATCTGGATGATGGGGTGGTAAATTGGATTAGTAAGTATGCAGATGATACTAAGGTAGGTGGCGTAGTGGATAATGAAGTAGGTTTTCAAAGCTTGCAGAGAGATTTAGGCCAGTTAGAAGAGTGGGCTGAACGATGGCAGATGGAGTTTGATGCTGATAAGTGTGAGGTGCTACATTTTGGTAGGAATAATCCGAATAGGACATACATGGTAAATGGTAGGGCATTGAGGAATGCAGTAGAACAGAGTGATCTAGGAATAATAGTGCATAGTTCCCTGAAGGTGGAATCTCATGTGCATGGAGTGGTGAAGAAAGATTTTGGCATGCTGGCCTTTATAAATCAGAGCATTGAGTATAGTAGTTGGGATGTAATGTTAAAATTGTACAAGGCATTAGTGAGGCCAAATTTGGAGTATTGTGTACAGTTCTGGTCACTGAATTATAGGAAAGATGTCAACAAAATAGAGAGAGTACAGAGGAGATTTACTAGAATGTTACCTGGGTTTCAGCGCCTAAGTTACAGAGAAAGGTTGAACAAGTTAGGTCTTTATTCTTTGGAGCGTAGGAAGTTGAGGGGGAACTTGATAGAGGTATTTAAAATTATAAGGGGGACTGATAGAGTTGACGTGGATAAGCTTTTTCCATTGAGAGTAGGGAAGATTCAAATAAGACATGAGTTGAGAGTTAAGGGGCAAAAGTTTAGGGGTAACACGAGGGGGAACTTCTTTACTCAAGAGAGTGGTAGCTGTGTGAAACAAGCTTCTAGTAGAAGTGGTAGAGGCAGGTTCGATATTGTCATTTAAAAAGAAATTGGATAGTTATATGGACAGGAAAGGAATGGAGGGTTATGGGCAGAGTGCAGGTCGGTGGGACTAGGCAAGAGTTAGCATTCGGCAAAGACTAGAAGGGCCGAGATGGCCTGTTTCCCTGCTGTAATTGTTATATGGTTATATGGTCAGAGGAAATACTGCCAAGAGACTACAGTGGATAAGTACCAAAATTCAGCAAGAGCCAGAGAGAGATGCTGGGCTGGATACAATTCAGCTCACCAAATGTACAAACATTCCACAAAACTTTCTGCAGATAAGCAAGTTTTCTCTAATCTTAACATTTCACAGTGAAACTACCATGGCCTTCTTCAGCCATAGGGTCCTACTTCCCCAATAAACACAGCTAAAGGACGAGTACGAAAGAGGGCAAAAAGCAGTGGTGTTTAGGGCAAGGGAACACGATGGCAAAGGATAAAACAGTAAGCGAGCTAAGGTCTCTGGCCTACAGCAGGAAAAGGCAGGGAACAGTAGGGTGAATAATAGATACCAACAGATTCTACACCAAAGGCACTAAAACTGATGGGTTTGAGTGGAACTTGAATGGGGGAAAACACACATGCACCATTTTTGTTCAATAGTTCATCAAAAAAACTGTTAAGTCTCAAATACTTCATATTTTAATCAAAAACTAAAAAAAAGTTCCTCCCATTCAACAGACAATTCAGAATGTCCTTTATCATGCCAATTATATTTCGAACAATAATAATTACACTTCTGTTAGTGTGTAACCAGTTAGACCAGCATGCAGGTACCAAGGCCATTTATCCCACTGATTTTCAAAGCCTTCACTGTCACAATTGGGCTAGGAGCTCAGAGAGCAAACATCAGCATTGGAAACAAATGGTTGTTAATTGTACCCTCAGTAAAACTGCAGTCAACAATGATTTACTTGGTTTACAGTAAGGTTCTCAGAGCTCTGATTTTCAAGTTCCATTACACCATCTAGAGCAGCAGATGTAATCGCTTGACTCCCACCAGGATGTTCTTCCATGACACTATTCAGTTCTTGATTTGAGTCTCCATTCTCCAGGTCACTAGCCTCACCCTCCGAGGCTGAGGTAATATTGGGCTCTTTATCCTGCACCATCATCAAATCCGGACCTTCTTCAGACATCACTCTATCCCCAGTGTTCATCGACCTGTTGCGGTTTTGAACAAAGGTACAGATCAAGCCAGGTCTACGTGTGAAGTCATTTTCCTTGATCTTCAAGTACTCTATCCCTCCTGGATAAAAACAAGGTAACAAAATATCACAAAAAATTCAGGCCTATTTGCAAAATAAAAGGCTGCTACTGATAGAAATAATTGGGTAAATGTCACATACTTGCACAAACCAAGCTATCCACAATAGAATCCCAAAGGTCCTTTATTTCCAGCCACAGATAGTGCTGGCATCTGTCAGAGTCTAAATTGTTATTTTTCTTGTAGTTTAACTTTGTTTGCTTATGTTCATATAAATCACTTGTAATTGTTCAGTGAATTTTCTGTAATTTAGTATAGCTGGATCAGCATCCTTACTGTAGTTTCTCTGCAGCCTGGGTCATGCCACTGAACCCCACTGTTTCATAGTCTTGTCCCTATATCAAATGGAATTTCTCGAGTCTAGTTTGAACTAGTTTTTAGCGTAAAAGACAGCCACAACCTTTGTTCTCTTTTCCTTTTATTATTTCTTTTCATTTCACTCTTCCTTAAGTGTTACTTCTTTATACCAAATTTAACAGCTGTAACCACAAGATTTACACCTCATTCTTGATGTCCTAGGAACCTTCTGGATCAGATCATTTCCAGATCCAACAGAATGTTCAAGCCCCATTCCAAAGCCATGAATGCAAAGCCGAGGCCGGAAGGACAGCGTAACTGAGGTACACTATGCTAAAGACGGCTTTTTTTTTAGATGAGATGTAGAATCAAAGCCTTACTTGACCTTCAAGAGATTATTCAAAGCTAAAAAGGTGCTCCGGACAATATTTATCCATTAACCAACATGGCCATAAACACTTTCTCTTTGGAACATGTTCAGAATCTCACAGGGTTATTTAGTCATTGACAGAAGATCCCTATACATTGTAGCCGTCTTCATCGGATTAGGTATTAGATCAAAAAATGAATGAATACATGAAGTTTGAAACACTTTCAACCAATTCTTGAATACATTCATCTTAATACATTTTCAACCAATTCTTCTCCAGTAGTGTGCTTGGTTGCTCTCAAGTGATTTCAGAACTTAAACCTCTACTATCTCTGGCAAACCATTTCTGAGAAAGGGATTAGTATGAATAAAACAAGAACTTTGTAGAATGATTTCTCATTGTCTAAGATTTATGGTATTTTGGATATGACTAATCTATTCCATTAACAGTCTTTCCTGAACAACTTTCATTTACAAAATAGCTTTACCATAGTAAAAGGTACCTCACAGGAAGAATAATTGCCAAAACTTGGTGCTAAATCACATGAGACCAAGACAGGAGACATATTCTAAAGATTCTGGCCCAGTGAAGATACAGCTGTGAAACAAAATGGGGAAACAAATAAATTCAAATGGCATAAGAGGTCAGAATTGAAGGAATAAAGGTTCTTAGGGCTGCTTGTGTGGAAGGGAAACTTGTATGGTGGAACTGTGAGGTCAAATTTATAATAGTGGTCAGTAAGTACCATGCCAATAATTCAATATGTGGAAATATCAAATGGGACAGGAGAAAACCTCAATTGTTGAATACAGAGAAACAAAATGCAAAGAGTGAATGAACTATCCAAGAAATATACAGAATCTGGAAAAGAACGTTATTCCAAACCATGCACCACTGTAAATTCAGCCTTGGACCTTAGCCCTGACTGGTGCAAGCACTGTGCAACAAATGAACCAGTTGATCAGTCCTGCACATCAGCTTGGAGGAATTCTAGACCATTCCTCCTTACAAAACTGCTTCAACTCTGGTTGAATGTTAGCAGGCTTCCTTGCATGAACTGCTTGCTTCAGGTCCTTCCACAACATTTCTACAGGTCAGGACTTTTTGACTTGGCCACTCCAAAATGTGACATTTCTTCTGCTTTAACCATTCTTTAGTAGACTGACTTGTGTGTTTAGGATCACTGACCTGCTGCATGACCCACTTTCTCTTGAGCTTCAGTTCACAGATGGATACCCTGACATTTTCCTGTAGATATTGTTGGTACAATTCAGATTTCATAGTTCCATCAATGATGGCAAGCAGTCCTGGTCCCAAGGTAGCAGAGCAGGCCAAAACCATGACACTGCCACCACTTTTCACAGATGGAATGAGGTTCTTATGCTGGAATGCAGTGATTGCTTTTTGTCAAACATAACTCTTCTCACTTAAGCCAAAAAGTTCTATTTTGGACTCGTGTCCACAGAACATTCTTCCAATAGCAAACTTTAGACGGGCAGCAATGTTTTTCTTGGAGAGCAGTGGCTTTCTCCTTGCAATCCTACAGTGCACACCATTGTTGTTCAATGTTTGCCTGATGGTAGACCCATGAACACTGACATTAGCCAATGCTAGAGAGGCCTGTAGCTCCTTAGATGCTACCCCGTCATTCCCTGTAACCTCCTGGAATACTACATGCTTTGATCTTGGAGTAATTTTTATTGTTCAACCACTCCTGGGGAGAGTAACAACAGTAATTAATTTCCTCCATTTGTACACCATCTGCCTGACTGTGGATTGGAGTGCAAACTCTTTGGGAATGGTTTTGTATCCTTTTCCAGCCCAGTGAGCATCAACAACTTTTTTTCTGAGGTCCTCAGAGAACCTCCTTTGATCAAGGTATGGCACACTTCCAAAAACCTAAGGTGAAGATCAAACTTTGATAGTGAAGACCCAGGTTTTATGTTCTTTATATAGGGCAGGGCCTCTCACACTCACACCTGATTGTCATCCCATTGACTGAATCATCTGACTAACTTCCCCTTTAAATGAACTGATACTCCTAAAGGTTCACATCCTTTTTCCAACATATACATGCAATGTTGGATCATTTTTCTCAATAAATAAATGAACAAGTATAATGTTTTCTGTGTTATTTATTTAATTGGGTTTTCTATCTAGTTTTAGGACTTAAGTGAAGATCTGATCACATTTTAGGTCATATTAATGCAGAAATAAGAAAATTCCAAAGAGTTCACAAACTTTCTAGCACCACTGTAAGTATAAACAATTCCCTTCAAAGAAGGGGTGTCAGGGAAAAGCAGATTCAGACCTGTGCTCTCTTCTCCCTCCTTCTTCTCACTCAAGAAGGTTCGTTTCATCAGCAGCTTTTTTGTTGTGTGACATTTGTATTTGAGCAATTGCTGGTCCTCCACCTCTTCATCTGCAACAAAATCAGTTGACATTATAAACACAAGAGAAATCTGCAGATGCTGGAAATCTAGCAACACACACAAAATGCTGGAGGAACTTGGCAGGCCAGGGAGCATCTACAGAAAAGTACATTTCAGCCTTCAGTAGGATCGAAAGATGCTGGAAATCCAGAGCAACAGCCAAACGAAGGGTCTTGGCCTGAAGCGTCAAGTATTTATTTTCCTCCATTGATGCAGCCTAACCTATGAACTGTTACTTGTTTAAACATTCATTCACAAGACATGGGTGCCAATGGCAAACCAATAAATTGTATTTATTGTCCATCTTTAAAGTCTGGCCATTTCAGAAGGAAATTAAGAGTCACTTGGATTGCTATGCACCCAGAATCACGAATTTTTCTTCACTAAAGCACTTTGATGGACTCGTATTTTCTTGTAATGACTATACAATCATTTAATGATCACTACCAATGTTTCTAACTTTATTTTATATTAATATTAACCACATTTGCATTATTGAGAAACAAAATTATGCACTATTTTTAAAGTGGACTTTTGCACCTCCTTCCCATTTTCTGCTAAGATACCCACAATCTGCATTTTGATTTATTGTAACATCATGCATTATATTTCATTGCTCAGCCAAGGCATAGCAGGCAACATTCTCACTGCCAAGTCAAAAGAAAATGGACTCAAGCTCCATTCCAGAGTTCACAGTATGGGAGCACAGGGGAATAAGGAGAGATCTTACAGAGGTATACAAAACTGACGGGTTTAGATAGGGTAAATACATGCAGGCCATTCCCCGAGATTGGGCGAGACCAGAACTAGTTCCAGAGTGACAGGTGAAATATCAAGGGGAAGTGAGATTACTCAGATTTCTGTGAGAGTGTGGAATAAGCCGCCAGTGGAAGTGGTGGCTGCAGGTTCAATTTTATTGCATTTTAGCAATATGATGCAGAGTAGGCCCAGCAGGCCCTTTGAACCACAACGAAACCCCTGATTAATCCCAACTTAATCACGGGACAATTTACAATGGCCAATTAATCTACCTGGTATGTCTCTGCACTGTGGGAGGAAACTGGAGCACCCGGGGAAAGCCACACATTTCACAGGGAGAAGGTACAGAGACTCCTTATAAAATGGCACTTTTATTTAAAAATCCAGATGGTTAATATGGCTTTAGGGTTTTCTATAAAGCTTTCTGTACGCTCAATCACCAGACAACCGAGTCAGCTTACACAGAGGAGGTGCAGCGGCTAATAGACTGGTGCAGAGCCAACAACCTGCCTCTGAATGTGAACAAAACAAAAGAAATGGTTGTTGACTTCAGAAGGGCACAGAGCGACCACTCCCCGCTGAACATCGATGGTTCCTCGGTAGAGATCGTTAAGAGCACCAAATTTCTTGGTGTTCACCTGGCGGTGAATCTCACCTGGTATCTCAACACCAGCTCCATAGCAAACAAAGCCCAGCAGCGTCTCTACTTTCTGCGAAGGCTGAGGAAAGTCCATCTCCCACCCCCCCCATCCTCATCACATTCTACAGGGGTTGTATTGAGAGCCGGGTTCGGAAATTGCACCTTCTCAGATAGCAAGACCCTGCAGCAGATAGTGAGGTCAGCTGAGAAGATCATCAGGGTCTCCCTTCCCACCATCACGGACATTTACACTACACACTGCATCTGCAAAGGTAACAGCATTACGAAGGACCCCATGCACCCCTCATACAATCTCTTCTCCCTCCTGCCGTCTGGGAAAAGACCAAAGCATTCAGGCTCTCACGACCAGACTATGTAACAGTTTCCCCCAAGCTATCAGATTCCTCAATACCCAGAGCCTGAACTGATCCCTTGCCCTATTGTCCTGTTTATTATTTATTGTAATGGCTGCACTGTTTTTGTGCACTTTGCACAGTCCTGTGTAGGTCTGTAGTCTAGTGTAGTTTTCTCTATGTTATTTTTTTACATAGTTCAGTCTAATTTTTGTACATGTTTCAACACCATGGTCCTGAAAAACATTGTCTCATTTTTACTATGTACTGTACCAACAGTTAAGGTCGAAATGACAATAAAAGTGACTTGACTTGACTCAAATGCAGTAATACCGTTGCAAGTAATACAGATAAAACATTTGACTTGGCTTTATCAAATGCAGTAATACAGTTGCAAGAAAAAGTTTGTGAGCCATTTGTAATTAGCTGATTTTCTGCATTAACTACTCATAAAATGTGGTCTGATCTACAAATGTTTGTACATCTTAGTCACAATAGTAGACAAACGCAATCTGCTTAAACTAATAACACACGAACAATTGTACTTTTCAGGTCTTTACTGAACACATTGTTTAATCACTCATAGCCCAAGCTGGAAAAAGCCTGGAACCCTTGTATTTAATAACTAGTAGAACCTCCTTTAGCAGCAATAACCTCCACCAAACGTTTCCTGTAGCTGCTGATCAGACTTGCACCAGAGAGAGGAGGAATTTTAGACCATTCCTCGATACAAAACTATTTAAGTTCATCAATACCTTGCATGAACAGCCCTCTTCAGGTCACTTGGGCTAAGATCGGGACTCTGACTTGACCATTCCAATACTCAATTTTTCTTCTTTTTAAACCATTCTGTTGTTCATCCACCCTTGCATTTTCGTTCATTCTTACTTCAGTGGTTGGTAAGTTGATGGAGAAGATCCTGAGAGGCAGTACTTGAACAGTTGGAGAGGTATAATGAGATTATGAATAGACAGCATGACTTTGTCAAAAGCAGATCGTGCCTTAAAAGCCTGATTGAATTTTTTCAGGATGTGACTAAGCACATTGATGAAAGTAGAGCTGTAGATGTAGTGTATATGGATTTCAGCAAGGCATTTGATAAGGCACCCCATGCAAGGCTTACTGAGAAAGTAAGGAGGCATGGGATCCAAGGGGACCTTGTTTTGTGGATCCAGAACTGGCTTGCTCACAGAAGGGAAAGAGTGGTTGTAGACGGGTCATATTCTGCACGGAGGTCACTCACCAGTGGAGTGCCTCAGGGATCTGTTCAGGGACCCCTTCTCTTTGTGATTTTTATAAGTGACCTAGATGAGGAAGTGGAGGGATGGGTTAGTAAATTTGCTGATGACACAAAGGTTGGGGGTGTTGTGGATAGTGTGGAGGGCTGTCAGAGGTTAGAATGGGTCATTGATAGGATGCAAAACTGGGCTGAGAAGTGGCAGATGGAGTTCAACCCAGTTAAGTGTGAGGTGGTCATTTTGATAGGTTAAATATGATGGCAGAATATAGTATTAATGGTAAGATTCCTGGCCGTGTGGAGGATCAGAGGGATCTTGGTGCCCAAGTCCATAGGACACTCAAAGCTGCTACGCAGGTTGACTCTGTGGTTAAGAAGACATAGGATGCATTGGCCTTCATCAATCATGGGATTGAGTTTAAGAGCTGAGAGGTAATGTTCCAGCTATATAGGACCCTGGTCAGAACCCACTTGGGAGTACTGTGCTCAATTCTGGTCACCTCACTATAGGAAGGTCATGGTGCAGAGGAGCCTGGATTGGGGAGCATGCCTTATGAGAATAGGTTGAGTGAGCAATGGAGGATGAGCGGTGACTTGATAGAGGTGTACAAGATAATGAGAGGCATTGATTGTGTGGATAGTCAGAAGCTTTTCCCCAGGGCTGAAATGGCTAGCATGAGAAGGCACAGTTTTAAGGTGCTGGGGAGTAGGTACAGAGGAGATGTCAGGGGTAAGTTGTTTTTTTTGTGTTTTTTTTTAAACACAGAGAGTGGTGAGTGTGTGGATTGGGCTGCCGGAGACTGTGGTGAAGGCAGGAATAATAGGGTATTTTAAGAGAGTCCTGGAGGGTACATGGAGCTTAGAAAAATAGAGGGCTATGGGTAAAGCCCAGGTAGCTCTAAGGGAGGGACATGTTTGGCACAGCTTTGTGGGCCGAAGGGCCTGTATTGCGCTGTATGTTTTCTATTGTCTTGTTGCATCATCCAACTTCTATTAAGCTTTAAGTGATAGACCGCTGGGAGGGGCGTCACGTGATGACGTAGGGTCGAGACGTTGGGAATCCAGCTCCCTCGTAAAAAGTAATGAAATAGGGTTTAAATGAAGAAGAGTTAACAAATATCTACTAGAAACTATTTATAAGTAACTCAGGATTATCTTTTGATATGGCTCCTAAACTGAAACAGAAGAAAGCTACTACTTCGAAGACTGCGCAAATCGGCGGAGAAAAAGCCCTAACCGTCTCGGTGAAGCCTCGGACTCAAGTTGGATCACCTCCCGGCGAAGTGCATGACACTTCTGATGATGCGGGACCGGAAGTTGCAGCAATGTCGGCGGTGTCCAAGAAGAAACGTCAAGAACAACACATGCGCGAAGAAACAAGTATGCATGAACAGATATTAACAAAACTACAAATCCAAACTACGGTTGGAAGTGAATCGGAAGTGGAATCAGACTCTTTGGGAAATTCAGAGGAAGAAGAAGAGGAAAAGAAGGAAGAGATTAAAGGAGACATAAAAGATATCCTGATATATATTATGAATGAATTAAAAGCTATAAGAAGGATGCAGAAAAAACTCGATAATGTGGTGGAAAAACAAAAGAAGATGGATAATAAAGTTAAAGAGATGGAAGTAAAAATGGAAGAAAACACTGAAAGAATAGATAAGATAGAAGACAATAATCTTGCCTGGACAATAGAAAGAAAACGAATGTTGGAAAAAATAGATGTGGTTGAAAACTCTAGTAGACAAAATAATATCAAAATTGTTGGTCTTATGGAAGGTACAGAGGAAGAAAATCCAATAAAATTCTTTCAAGAATGGATTCTGAAAATGTTAGAAATGAAAAAAGGAAGCCAAGTAATTGAAATTGAAAGAGCATACAGAGCTTTAAGACCAAGACCTCAACAAGATCAAAATCCAAGATCAATTTTGATAAAATGTTTAAGGTACCAAGATAAAGAAATGATCTTGAAGGCAGCTATTCAAGGTGCTAAAAAGAGAAATGGGCCATTGATAATAGGAGGGAAAAGAGTTTTTTTTTATCCAGACACAAATTACGATCTTCTGAAGAGGCAGAAGGAATTTAATCCAGTGAAAAAATCTTTATGGGAAAAGGGCTATAAATTTTTATTGAGCTATCCAGCAAAATTGATAATTTTCCTGGATAACGAAGAAAGAAGATTTTTCATTGACTACCGGAAAGCGGAGAATTTGTACAAGAATTACCTGATATCCACGAAGAAGTAAAGAATTATAGAAATGAAATGGACTAATGATGAAGACTGAAACCAGGTTGGATTTGATGGACATTTATATAAAAAAAAATAGTTAAGGAGTATTAATTGGGAGTAGAGACATTATTTTTTTTTCTTCACTAATATATTTTCTTTTTTTTTTGCGGGGAAACTGGAAGAGCTCCTGATCGATGGCTGCGAGTTTCACGTGTACAAACATGGCGATTGCCATGACCTGTAAAATGGGGGGGGGGGGTAATGTTGTGTTCTTTTTCTTTTTATTCGCAACATTAGTGGGGGGGGGTACTTTGTTTTTTTTTCTTGTATATTAGTTATCTTTCTTCTATTTTTCTTCTTTTTTGCCTGGATGGTTGGGGAGAAACTCATAGCAACATGGAGAATTTTAAAGAGTTCCCAAGGTATTATGAATGATTAATTTACTTAATTTTTTAAGTTTTAATGTTAATGGAATTAATGGACCTGTGAAAAGAAAAAAGAGTTTTAACATATATTAAGAAAATGAAAGGAGATATAGCTTTTTTACAAGAAACACATTTAACAGAAACAGAACATAAGAAATTAAAGAGGGATTGGGTTGGAAATGTCATTGCTGTCTGACCAATGTTTTCGATGTAATCAAGAAATTGGTACTTTTTTACATTCTACTTGGTCTTGTTTTAAAATTCAACCATTTTGGATAAATCTAAGACTTTTATTGGAACAAATTACTGGAGTACAACTCCCACATAGTCCAGTATTATTTTTATTAGGGGACATTGAAGGGACAATACCGAAACTTAATTTGAATAAGTATCAGAAAAAAATTTATAAAAATTGCATTGGCAGTAGCCAAAAAAGTTATTGCAGTTACTTGGAAATCTGATTTATATTTAACTATGGATCATTGGAATAATGAAATACATAGTTGTATTCTACTTGAAAAAATTACATACTGTGGCGACCCATTTCCTGGCACATCCGAACCGACTCACAATTAGATAGCCTACGGGGGTTTGCGAGCACAGAGCTTTGGAGCCTCTGCGCCATGGGGGGCAGGTTGAGGGAGGCTTAAAAGTGAGGCTGAAGATTTCGAATAAAGTTTTTTCCTTCGACTGCAGTTACCGACTCCGTGTCGTAATTTTAGCGCTGCGTGTAGCACACCGCTACAATTGGTGACCCCGACAGTCCAAACGATTTTTGGACCAGAAATGACCGACGCCGCCTCTGTTCATGCGGTTTTGTTGAAACTGCCGGGTGTCTGGACACAGCGCCCGAACCTATGGTTCCAGCAAGCCGAAGCCCAATTCCACGTTCGCCAGATCACCTCAGAAGACACCCGCTACTACTACGTGGTGAGCTCCCTCGACCAGGACACAGCGGCCCAGGTCGCGGAGTTCGTACAGTCGCCCCCGGCAGACGGCAAGTACAATCTAAGAAATGAATATGATATATTTTTGAAAATTTGGCTCCCATACCTACAAAAGATAGGATTAAATACATAGGTCCTTTGAAGATAAAATTATAAAGTAATTGGGGAAAGTAAAAACAAATATTAAAATTATTTTGAACTCCATGGAACATGTGGGGATCCTCCGATATCCAGGCAATCTCTCTTTTTTTTTCTTTCTTTAGATAAGGGTTATGGGGGGGGGGGGTTAATATTATTTTTCTCACTATTTAACATCACATTTATTCTTTGTAATTTTCTAAAATTTAATAAATAAATATTAAAAAAGAAGGTACACAGTCGAAGAGTTGGAGTGCTGCAGAGATCATAGAGGGGGAGCAGTGAGAGAAGGTCTGAACTCCCGTCGATGAAAAGATTTAAACTTCTTTAGCATAGGCATCACTTGAAGAGACTTCGCAGTGGAGCCGCAAGTTGTAAACACAGGAGATTCTGCAGATGCTGGAAATCCAGAGCAACACACACAAAATGCTGGAGCAACTCAGCTGGTTGGGCAGCATAACAATTGCTAGTTATACTGTTACCATAGGTAGGCAAGACTGCCTATTTCGGGTTACAATTTTTCATTGATTCTTTTGTATTTCTTGTATTTACTGTGTATTGTATTTAATGCCTGCAAGAAAATGACATACCTGTACTTTGATATTAAATTTACTTTGCACTTTGAACTTTAAAAAAAGTGATAGACCGCTACCCTGACATTCTCCTGTAATGTCTTTATACAATTTTGAATTCATTGTTCCCTCAGTGATTGCAAGCTGTCCAGGCCCTGAAGCAGCAAAGCAGCCCCAAACCATGACACTCTTTCCATCGTGCTTCACAGTGGGATGAGGTTTTCATGTGCAGTGCCCTTTTCCCTCCAAACATAGTGATGTGCATTTCTGCCAAAATAGTTCAACTTTGTCAGGTGAACTTTTGCAAAGCTGAGACATAATGTTTTTTTTTTGGAGAGCAGCAGTTTCCTCCATGGAGTCCTTCCATGAACACCATTCTTATTCAGTGCTTTTCTTATAGTAGACACATGAATAGAGACTTTAGCAAGTTCTAGAGATTTCTGCAGGACTTTTGCTGTCAACCTTGGGTTCTTCTTCACCTCCTTCAGCATTGCACATTGTGCTCTTGGCAGGACGCCCACTCCTAGGGAAAGTAGCAACAGTACTGAATTTCCTCCATTTGTGGACAATTTCTCTTACTGCAGACTGATGAACATTCAGATCTTTAGAAATGCTTTTGTAGCTTTTTCCAGCTTCATACATCTCTCCAATTGTTCTTCTAAAGTCCTCTGAAAGTTATTTCGATCAAGGGATGGTGTATATAAACAGATCTTTCTTGAAAAGAGCAGGCTATGTCAGTAACTTGACTTTGTGTCTTTTTTACAGGGCTGGGCACCTCTACAACCAACACCTTCAATCTCATTGATTGGAATACCTTTCGACATTTTCATATGAATTAATTTGGCCTTTCCCAGACCTTCTCTCTGTTTATTCTTGTTCAGGTATGGAGTTCCGGAGTTCTTTGACACTATCATATACTTATAAACTGTTATTATTGCCCATGTTAGTTTTAGTTTAGTGTTTGTTTCATATATATTTTTTTTTTCACACATTTTTAATTTTTTTTTCTTTTTCTTTTGATGATTATTTTTGTTTTTTTTTCATATATAATTATATAGACTCGATTGATTAATGTACTTTTTTTGTTGATGTTTAATAGGATATTATTATCCTATTATCAATGTAATCTTAAGTCTATTGTATTCATAACCTATTCATTATTATGTTATGTTTTTTTTATATTTATATGAAACTCAATAAAAAGATTGAAAAAGAAAAAGAAAGGAATACCTGACTCCAAATAGCTTTTGCAGAAGGCATTACCCTAGAGGTTCACATACTTTTTTGACTGTGACTGTTCAAATGGGATTGATGAAAAGTCCAATTGTTTTGTGTTATTAGTTTAGGCAGATTGTTTGTCTATTATTGTACCTTAGATGAAGATTAGACCACATTTTATGAGTAATTAATGCAGTAAACCAGGTAACTGCAAAGGGTTCACAAACTTTTTCTTGCAACTGTAAATGCTGCACTTCTTGGCAAAAACAACATGCAACACATAAATCAAAATGTTAGAAATGGAGTTTGATTGAATAACACTTCCTCTATGTTGTCCAATAGATCACCTTAGGGCAAATTCATCTTGGTTTGAACTCCCTCAATGCCGTCTCTGAGGACTGGTCCCTCACAAGTTATAAACAGAATGAAGATTCTGTTGAACACTTATAGAGTCTTAATCTGACACCAGAGCAGTGCCATTTATTAGAGTGTGGAGTTTCCATCTCTTACATCAATGAACTTGAAAAAATATTGTACTAAATTTGGTAGTTTGATGCTGCAATATCAAACACAGTGAAAATCAGTTTGAATCTGATTTGACCACCGTTGCAAATGGATGTTGAGCACATTTGATGATATGTATTTATGCAACCTTTACACACCTGGTTTAAAAGTCTCTTCAAATACCACACATGTTCCCAAGGCATCTATAATGGAATATGCAGCAAAATTAGTAGATATTCAATGATTGATTGGTGCATATACAGACCACATAAAAGCTCAAACTGTCGCTTAGTTTCCCATCCAGATGGCGTTGAATGGGAAGCCATCTCCCGTCAACTATCTACTGCTGTTATACAAAAAGCAAATTATGCAGCAAACCTATTGATGTTTTTAAGGAGATGATAGCATTCCTTTAGCTTCTTCCAGTTACTTTTTAAAAGCAACTTAAGCATAGTCGAAACTCTCCCCTACTAAGTCTCTACAGAAGAAGTTGGATGTCAGTAAAAACGCTACACTCTTCAACTCTACACAAGTGATAACAAGGCAGCCGTTAAAGTCCTTCCCTGATCAACTACTTGATTTCTATATGGATTGTGAAGCTATTTCCATATTTGTGTAGGTTAGGAAGCCCCATTGTTCTAACCAAGAAAACACCAATAATCATTCACAGGGATCTTCCTGGTAATCAGGACCTAGAACCCTCAATAAGACATATGTATCCACACCACCAGATAACCTATTCACCCACGATGCCCCAAAAATACATTAAGTGGTAAAATACCTGCCTTCGTATTCTCCAGCAAACACCAATCTATCCACCTGCATGATGGGCTGCTCAGTATCTATACCCTGGGAAGAAAAGAAGAAAGCTCGATACTTGAGGTGATTTGGAAATTACTCACATAAACCCATTTAATAGACTACATAAAACTTAAGTCTTAACAGTCATAGGAAAGCAAGTCAGCTAGAAACAAAGCTGTTAGCTCCTACTTTCTCGTATGTTACATGACCATCATTTAGTCCATGACACATGCACACCATTAAGAGAACCCCAAAGTCTAGAGGCTCAGGAATACTGGACCAAACACCCTGCTCTCCCATCCGTTACACCAGCCATTTAATTATCTCACACTATACTGTTTTACACATCCCTGGTTCTAAGTCGTGTAGGATGATACAAATCAGCTCCTACCAAAATATGCAAGGCCGATGTTAACGCTGTGATTAACAATGACTCAGAGGAGGGTCAGTTCATTTCAGGATCTTTCTTGTTTTTTTTTATAAAGAATTTTCATATTTCTACTTGCATTTAAGGGAAACTTGAAAGGGCTTCAGTTCAAAGTACAAACTATTAACATAGGGAGGCAACCTTCTCTTCAGCCCTGGATTAGTACATTAGAAGGCAGAGGTAATTACATAGCAATGAACAACTATCAAATGTGAAGACAATTCATGTACTTGGGCATAAAGACCTACATTTAGAGCACCATTTATATCTTCAGGATGCCTCAATATATTACCTATTAAAAAATAACATCACATAGGACAGCTGGCAGTTAACTCTCTACAATAATGAAGTAAAAAAACACACACAGATGAGATCTTTTGTGGAGAGATACACGTGACAGATCAAAACTTGGTGGGGGGGGGGGGGAGGGTGAGGGTGGAATCCTTAAATATTCCATTACAGCATCAGACTAGATTTGGGTTTGAGCTCAATACTTAACTGATTTAGACACAGGTCAAGGCAAATAGGCAATTTCAGCTCAGAATTATAACCACTAGACATTAAAGCTACTTTTGCCAGGAGCATGGTTGAAAAGACAAGCGATACATAACAACCACCCCTTCCAGCAAGGCTTTCAAGTTATCTGCTTTTACCACTCACCACAATTTTGCATTCATTTCTACACTTCAAGAGGAAATCTGGGTCAATAATCCCAGACAGCTCCACCACCACCAGTTGTTCCTGTGCGGATTGGAAAGGAATAGTCAGCTAAACAATCCAAGGCCGTAACACAACATCTAATATAAGCAGGAAAAAAACAGAATCTGCTAGAATACTCAATGCCCTGGAATTCTTTTTCTTTCTACACACATGGTCTGACCCTCTGAGTAGTTCCACTGCCTTGTTTTTAATTTCAGTTTCCCAATGTCTTTTTTTTGTTCTCTGAGAGCCAATGGAGGCATGTCCAACAATGCAGTTAATTATTCAGTTTCTACATGATAGTGTCACTGATAAGGCATAGGAGCAGAATTTGGCCATTCATCCCATCAAGCCTACTCCACCATTTGATCATAGCAGACTTATTAAACCTCTCACCACTATTATCCTGTTTCCTCCCCATAATCTTTGACACTTTTACTAATCAAGGACCTATCAACCTTCACTTAAAATATACCCAATGACCTGACCTCCACAACAGTCTATGGCAATGAATTTCACTGATTTACTACCCACTGGATACAGAAATTCCTCCTCATCTCCCTTCTAAAAAGATATCCTTTTATTCTGAAGCTGTGCCCCCTCTCCCACTATTGAAAACATCCTCTCCACATCCATCCTTTGCAGGCTTTTCAATATTCAGTTGGTTTCAATGAGATGTCCCTCATCCTTCTAAACTCCATCAAGTACAGACACAGAGCTGTCAAATGCTCCTCATACATTTAGCTTCTCATCCCCATGATAATTCCCGTAAATCTCCTCCAGACCCTCTCGAATGCCAGCATATCCTTCCTTAGATACGGGGCCCTAAACTAGACAATATTCCAAATGTGGTCTGGCCAACTTCTTAAAGCCTGGAAACTCTCCAAGGTGCAAACCCATGGTCTATCAAGACTAATGGAGGCCTACACATGCCAACTCAACCTGCAAGTTAACCTTTAGGGAATCTTGCACAAGATCTCCAAGTCACTTTGATTTTTGGATTTTCTCCCCATTTAGAAAATGTCTATGCCTTTATTCCTTCTACCAAAGTGGATGACACAACATTTCACCACGTTATATACCATCTGTCACTTCTTTGCCCACTCTTCCAAACGGTACAAGTTCTTCTGCAGACTCCCTGCTTCATCTGCCTTACCTGTCCTTCCACATTCCTTTGCATCATCTACAAACTTGGCCAGAAAACCATCAATTCCATCACTCAGGTCATCAGCGACAGTACATCAGGAAAGGGTTCCTGTATTCCCCCTCTTTGCTTTCTGCCCATCAGTCAATCTTCTATCCATGCCAGTATTTCCCCTATAATACTAGGGATTCCTATCTTGTTTTGGCAGCCTCACGTGCAAAATCATAATCAACCGACTCATTTGTCAATCCTGCTTAATACTTCCTTAAAGAATCACTAAAGTCAGGCTTTTCCTGACAGGAGTGATTCTTCCAAGATAATAATCGAATGCCTCCACAATTAATTCAATTACTTCTTTCAGAACTCCAGCCAGTCCAGGTGACTTACTCACCTTCAGATTTTTCAGCTTCTCATCTCTTTAGAAATAGGGATTACACTCACTTTGGTACCCTGACTGTCTCAAATTTCTGGCAGTTGCTGGTGTTTTCTACAGTGAGGTTTAATGAAAAACACACATTGAGTTTGTCCTTCATTTCATTGTTGTCCCTCAGCAATATCTTTTCCTGCTCTCTGATGTCCACCCTTGCCTCTGTTACTCTTTATATATCTGATAGAAACCTCTAGCGCCTCAATGTTGCATTCAGATTTACATATTTTAGAGTAGAATTTTACATTACAACCTTCTGACTTAAAAAAATGGAGAAGCAGAATCCAAATGCTAAAATTATAAAGCAGGAAATAATAAGCAAGATTACAAAAAAGTGGTTAGGATAACCGTTGATCCATCTTTTACTATGACAGCGGTTGTGAGAGGCATACGGGCAGAAACTTCAGCCACCTGAACTACTAAAGTAGGTAGACCAATTCCGGTTCATGGCCAACACTTCATTTACCGAAGGGTCTCGACCCGAAACGTTGACTGCTTCTTTCAACGTTTGCTGACCGACCTGCTGAGTTCATCCAGCTTTTTTGTACGTCTTGATTTGACCACAGCATCTGCAGTGTACTTTGTGTTTACTTCATTTACCGTAATAGGTACACTACCGGCTCCTGCCCTTCCGCCGCGAATTCTGAGCCGAGACCGGGCCTTTCGCCCCTCATCACCCCTTACCTCCTCTTCCCAGCCGCCACTCTCCGACTGCTGCAGATTCCTCACCACCTCAGCAGCCATCTTGCGAACATCCTTCCAGTACTACCAATCAAACAGTAAGCAATCGTCAAACTGCACCTCCAGCTCCTCCAATCGAACACCGAACGGGACCGCCAACTCCTCCAGGGAGAAGTTGCTGATCTTTCATCCAGGGAGGCAAATCAAACACCGATCTGAAGCAAGCTTTCAAAGTTCTTTTCCTTCGAGACGCTGCCTAACCTGCATAAGTTTGTTGCACAAAATTAATTATGTACCGATGGGATCATAGATTATGGGATAAATTGGAGGGTACCAAATGTAAAGTTACCATTTAGGATGGGGGGGGGGAAGAGGGGGGGAAGAGGGGGGGAGAGGGGAGAGGGAGAGGGAGAGGCACCATGAGTGGTCTGGAAAAATGTAGAATCTATCATTCAGAAAGTGGTTAAAGGTTACAGAACACAATAAAAGGAAGAAGGGGAAATTGTGTAATATTAAACTGTTCTTTTAAGATTGTACTTTACAGAATAAATAAAGGGAAACCTGTTGATGTGGTGTGTTTCAATTTTAGGGTATCACATAAAAGGTAAGTTATTTAGGGCATGGATTGAGAACTGCTAAATGGACAGAAAACAGATCCTAAGAATTAAAGGGAAATTATTGTGTTTGGAGACTACAGTCAGTGATATTTGCGAAAATAGATATAATGACCCCAGCTATTCAGTGTCATCATCATTGTTTGGGGTGATGCTATCAAGTAGTACACAGGGTGGCCACTTTATTAGATACACTTGTACACCTGCTGATTAATGCAAACATCTAATCAGCCAGTCGTGTGGCAGCAACACAATCTGTAAAAGCTTCTTCGGTTGTCAATTGGAATCCAATGATGATGTCCACTCCTTTAACGGTGAGATCTTTGATGACTATACAGTCCTATCCAGGACCCACAAGTTCTATTGCAGGTGGGACATGTATACAGCAGCAGAAGAGCACACTGGGTTCCACTCCCGTACTTAATAACTTGACCACTGAATGTATGTCTACACTGGCTGATGATACAAAGCTGACAGTATGGGCTGTAAGGAAGGTGAAGAGAGGATATAAACCAGCTAAGTCAATGGGCAACAGCAAGGCACATGGAACACATCCTGGCAAAATGAGGCATCAGCCACACAGACGGAAAAAAATGGAACTTTATTTTTAAATGGTATAAGATATAAACATATTGCTATTCAGAGGAACTTGAGTGTCCTTATATATGAATCATTGAAAGTTAGCATGTGGGTACAGTAAGCATTTAGGAAGGCAAACGGTAAGTAGCTTTTATTGTAAGAATTTGAATACATAAATGGAGACATTTTATTGTGATTACTGTATATAGATCCCTTGTGTTATATCCCTTGTGTTATGAAGAACCAATTACTCGGGTCAGTTTCCCTAATGACGGAAGGATGTAGTGTGATAAAGGGATGATTGTGAAGGTTCACAGGGTTAATAATTGGAGAGATTGTCCTAATTAGCATATAGACAATTGGGAGGTGATCTTATTGAAATATAAAAGTGCTTCTTAGAGGCATGACCTGGCTGACAGGTCAAAATAGAGTAGGGGAAGGAATTTCTTTACCCAACAGTAGTAAATCTTCAGAATTGTTGATCCATGATGGTTGTGGAGACTCAGTATCTGGGACACATCGATAAATTTTAAGATATTGGAGAAATGTAAACTGTCAACTGTAATTTTATTTTATTTATTTAGAGATACAGCACTTTGAGCTGTGCCACCCGGCAACCCCTGACAACCCAGATTTACCCTGAACATGGGACAATTTACGGTGACCAGCTAACCTACCTGGTATGTCTTTGGACTGTGGGCGGAAACCAGAGGACTTGGAGAAAACCCACGTGTTCCACAGGGAGAATAGACAGAGACTCCTTACATAGGATGCAGGGATTGAACTCGAAGTTCCAACACTCTGAGCTATAGTAATGGCGCACTAACCGCTACACCACTGTGGCTCCCATTGGAGGCATGTAAGTTTTTAATAATGATGTTAGAGATGTCCATATTGAATGATCTGATTCATCTAATGCAACATATGGTCAATCTGTTGGGCAATTGCTGTTTGATGAGGTCAGTTTCCTTTGGGAGGGATATTGTAAAATTTTTGCAAAATATGTATTCTGCCTTTGTAGCAAATTGCTAGTTAGATGAGGGTAGAATGTTACTAAGGGACTCAAGCACAGATAACACTTGCATCTTGGTCATGGGTTTATATAAAGCACTGATAAATATTCAAGTTTTATGGTAAATCCGAGTAATTGGCCATTTCCATGAGGAGACCCTGTCTTTATGTGCCCAGTGTGGCCCAACGTGCATCACCACGCGATTCCATGAAGATCAGTGGATGAAGATCTTCATTGTATTGGACAACAAGCTAACAGATAACCTCAATGAATTGCAAGAATTTGAATGAGGAAACTGATATCTTGAGATCCCAGTTGGAGTAGAATTTTTTTAATTAATTGAGATAAAGCAAGGAACAGGCCCTTCTGCCCACTGAGCTGCACCGACGACAATTCCCGATTTAACCCCAGTCTAATCACAGGACAACTTACAACGACCAGTTAACCTTTGGACTGTGGGAAAAAGCTGGAACACCCAGAGGAAACACCTGCAGTCACGGGAAGCACCTGCAAACTCCTTACAGACAGGCGGGAATGGCAGTGCCACATTAATATATAGGTGGTTATGATACAGTATTTGAAAAAGGGAGACCTTTCACCAACCCCACTCCAGTTTCTGGTTACTCTATGATAATCTACCATCTTTAATGAATATCTTTCAAACATACAGAATAAAAAACAGAGAATGCTGGAATACTCAGCAAATCAGGCAACATAGCTGGTGTGTGATGAGATGAACATTTTCAACAATTTCTTTTGTTGAGAATTCATCCGGCTCCCTTTAAAGACCCACAGAGAGATTACAAGCTGTGGCAGTCCAATCCAGAGTGCAGTGACTCTGTGCCGATTGGAAGGAAGAGAGACACTGCTTGGATATTGGTTGACCTGGTTTTTATGTTCACAATTTACAAATGCCATCAGAGTAATGAACATAAAAAAGCTGCAGATGTTGGAAATCTGAAATTAAAAACAGAAATGACAGGAAACATTCAGCAGGTCAGGCAGCATCTTTGGAAAGAGAACCGCTCTGTTGAAGTATTCCAGACCTTTTGATTCTCATTCCACATGGTGCTGACCCGCTGAGTCTTACTAGTATTTTATATTTTTGCTCCTTTTACAATAAGCTGAGCTACTCATCGAAATGTTTCTTCCATTAGTTTAAAATTTTCCTATCTCCACTTAGGCAGTATTTCTGTAATGAAAGTAGCTCTAACCTCCAAAGATTGTTGATAAAATATTTTGTCCCTCATTATCATGAACTCAGACTCATTTTGTGGAAGTCTGAATATTGCTGCCCAGCAGATGTCTGACAGTCTTGCGCCTGTGGCTGTGCTGTATGAACAATGAGCTTAGAAACAGACACGGCTTATTAAGTTTTCAAGCAGATTTTTATGAGTGTGAACTTCAATTAGACTCTTGAACTGTAAGTCATTTTGAACTGATTTTAAGTTAATTAAGTTCAGTTTATTAAGTTGATTTTAAGTCGGCTGTAATGTTGGCCGTGGCCCAGTTGGTGGCATCACTGTGTCAGAAATCAGTATGTTTAATCCCACTCCAGAAATTAAAGCAAACTGTCGCGGTGTGAAACACAAAATATTGGAATTGTTTTGCATATCAGGCAACATCTGTGCAGGAAGAAAGAGAGTCCAAATAATTACACTGGACAACAAAGACTTTGCTTCCTGAACACTTCTGGGTCTACCTTATGAATTTTGGGCTGCTGATCATAAAAAAAAATCACCATAGAATTTCCCTATCATGCACAATTTTTTTGGAATTGCCTATATTTGGTATTTCAATTTATAATTCAAGTCAATTAAAATGTAAACTGATAAGTTTTCTATCTAGTCTAGGCATGGCTGGGCATGTTTAGGCAAGGCAGGTGCTGCATGGCAGGATAGGTTTTAGAAAAGCTATAAATTTTCATGAAGGATTTAGATATTTGAGACAGATATTTCCCAGAACAACTAGTGCACATATTGAGGAAAGCATTTTTGTTGGTCCACAAATCAATGACAGGGAATTCAAAGAACTTGTAGTGGGACTGGAGAAAATTGCATGGAAGGCATTTAAAATTTTCTTGGCAACTGCAGAGCACCAAACTATGTGCAGCTGGCTGACAACATGCTTCAAGCAGACAACTATGAAGTTCAACGTGTAACTAAAGATTTATTTTCTGCATTTCCCATTTAGATAGCTTCTCTGCAAATCTTGATGCCGTCAGTGATGAGCATGGTGAAAGGTTTCACCAGGACTTTGTGGTTATCAGAAATAGTATCAAGGCAAATGGAACCCACCAATGCTAGCTGATTATTGTTGGATACTTAAGTGAGAAGCCTCAGACACAGAGTACAAATGAAAATCATCAACAAAACGTTTTAGCTTTGTTGAATATTCCAAAGCATCAGCACCGTTATGCAATTAAGCACATTCTATTCAATAACAGTTAATTTATTGTTTCTCCAAATTCCTACATGATACAAGTAGTCAGAAATAATATTTGTGTTCAGTTTCAAATGGTCTATCATAAACAACAAAAAATTATGAGGAAGCAACACTTTCGAAAAAGTTTATTGCCCAGTGTAATCTTAGTCTCTCTGTAGATTCTGGTAGACTTAGTAAGTATTTGGAGCATTTCCTCTTTATTAGCTGTGACATGGCCACTGTAAATTGTTTCCTGTGAGTAAGTGATTGATAGAATCTGAGGGGGGAGGGTAATAAGCATGATGTTCAGAGTGTGGAGTGAATAAAATGGTAAATTAATATAAAATTATATTGTGAATGAGTGATGGTTGTCGGGATTCGATGAACCACTGTGCTGACTTTCATCTAAGACTCTTTATTTCAGATTCTTAACATCTGCAATATTTTGCATTTGAACTTTGTCTGACACTGCAGTGCAGTATCAAGGTCAAAATTCTTGTTAAAGGTTGCATGACAGTGTTGTAAAGAGCAAGGGATCTTGCTCTATCCTGAACTGGCCATTATTTGTTCATCCTCCAAATTCACTGAAAATGATGACTTAGTTATTAGCACTTTGCTATTTGTTAAGCCTTGTGTACGAATTAACTGCCATGTTTGGTCAATTATTACTATACTACTTTTACTGTAAATTACATTAGGAATGCAATGTATTTTTATGTTATCTTATGAAGTCAGAAAGGAATAATAACATACATAGAATCTCTTTTGTAAAGAAGGGAATGTAGGCCAATAGCCATGAGATACATGACCTGATAATAATTCTATTTAGTGGGGTTGTGATAATGTGTAGGTTTTGTCCAAGAACCAAGAGGAACTCTTTGCACAAGTACAGTACTATTGTTAATGTCCACCTATAGAAGACAAAAGAAAACTTGTTACGCATTTTATTCAGAAGTTGGCACCTTCTACAATGCAGCCGCGCCTTCGTATAGCATTGGAATGTCAGTGGACAGTATGAACTCAAATCAAGTCTGTCCAATGGGTCTTGGATCACAGGCAAATGCTCTATCACGGAAGCATGGCAAAGATGTGTGGTTTACTGCATAAGCATGATGTGGACGTTATAGTAACTTCAAGTGGACAGACAGGTAAGTCAAGGACCTTGGGGAGATTATTTACCAAGGAGGTGAAAAAGTGATTTGATCATTGCAATGTGCCAGAGAATTATAGTTACATTGAGAGATCTGGTGGCTAAGGTGAGGAACCAGATGAGAAATGAAATATATATTTCATGTAGCACCTTTTTGTCATCATAAGATATTCAAAAGTTCCCAGAATATTAAGACTTAATAATGCAGGGAAGACAGTGAGAGATAAGATCTGTGCAGAATGAGTGCATGAAAATCTCCTTGTCTTCTATTCTAATAACTGCTAAAAACAATTACATTGTTCTGACTGATTATATTCTACCTTCACCTTCCCTCAGTTTGTGATACCATTATTGAAGGGGATTCTGAGCTAGAGGGAGGTGCCATTGGCTCAGAATTTTCAATAAAAATGTTTACTATGCTCTTCTTGGAGAAAACCTGACAACAACAAAAATAACAGAGTACATGAATGTTACTGTACATTGGAACCTGCCTTGTCTGCTCCTCACAATTCATGCTATTTTGTGACTGTTTCCATTGTGACAAAGGACCCCCAAGATTTAAGTATCATTCTTGGTGAAGCAAATCTTCTGTAAGTGATGTACTTTGTTGGAAGGTGGATTCTAACTCTTGTTAATGTGCATGTCAAGTCTTTTATTTTTGCTTAATAACTTTTCTTGACTATAAAAATAGTCTACATTTTATGTATCAGTTGACATTCCCTCAAAAATACTTCAAAATTACATAGATTTTAGAATAATAATTTGAACATTTTGATGACATTTCAAATTCTTCCTTAAATTATTAACTTTGTGCTCTTCAGGATGTGAAATTGTGCTTTTAACATTTCTGTTTACTAGTTATGGGCAATTTTCATGAGAATGGTTCTCAGTCATCTTGATGATATCATCATTGTTGGACACCAGTGATCCTTTGTTAGGAGAGAAAAACCAAACACAGAAATCACTAGGACTTTGTGTGAGGTTTTCTTCAAAGTTAGTCAAGAAGCTGTTGGCTCGAAGTCCAACCCATAGCTGACCCTTCAGTTGTGTGTCAGGTGTTTTGCAGCTAGCAGATTTCTTAGACCAACCAGAAATATATTAAGGCTTGGCAGACAGCTGATCTTCACCTCTGCATCATAATATGGCAACTGAACTGAGAAGCTAGTGCTCAGGAGAAGAACAGGCATCTGCCTGCTTCTTACATCATTCTAGGCTATGCAGAATGATCTACCAGCTTCAAAGCTAGAGTCATCCATGTGTGATGTGTTGTAATTCATATGGTTCTGAGTAACGATGAGTAGCATTGCACGTCCAAGGGTAAGTGAATGAAAAAGAAAGTTCATTCAACTAGTGAATTATCCTGTAATAACAATTATTTTTGCGGCTGTTTTGAGTATTGACTAAGGTCAGGGAAGTTTATTCAGATTCAATTTTATCTGTTACAATTTAGAAAATGTAGTATGAGTTAAAGATCACAGGAAACGTCTTTGAATTAGCCCGTGAGATTATGTAGCTCAAAATGCCTACTTCACTACGGGCCAAATGAGACATTGTGGACTGTGTCTGATCAAGTGATATATTACACCTTGCTTTCAAATGTAAAAATGTTCATCACATAAATATTTGTTTGTAAACCCTAGTTTACCTACTAGGAATTAAATGTGAGATGGCAGGAGACCAGAGGAGTAATTCTGCATCATGAGCTATGATCATGAGGGTGTTTGATTTGAAGCTTCTTTTGGGAAGTGGAATTAATCTCCAGGGCTTTAGTCATTGATGATATTGATTTCATTCCACTCTCAGTTTACGAAGACAAAGAGAAAAGTTTAAATACCTAAATGGGGTTAGAGAGATTTACCATCAGTGACAATGTATCAATAAACCACCCTAAATGTTTAGGAAGCAAGCTGCTGTGACTTCCATTCTCAGGAATGCAAAAAGAAAATTCATACAACTAGTGAATTATCCTGTAATAAATATTTTTGCAGCCATTTTGAGATATGGGTTCTTGTTATCCATGGTGTCAGAATTGTGACTTCCAACACTAAGAGATTGGCAGTTCCAACAACTTATTTCCCAAATTATTTTTTTGCCTTTTGCCAAAACATGGAGGAAACAAGAGAATTCTAGGATATGAAAATGCACAGTTATGTCAACAAGCCTTATAGTATGATTGACTATAGCACCTTTTGGGAAATTCAAAGTTCAGTGCATTCAGGAATTAAAGTGCAGAATTTAATGCCTAATTGGCACTGTGCCTGGCACCTTGTTGGATCAGATTTTTGACTGAATGAGTTATTAATTGAGTGGATGCAATTGGTATTTTGTAGGCTAAAACCAAAAGGCTTGGAAGTTTTGGAAATCTGAAATTTAAAAAATACAGAAAATGCTGGAGATATTCAGGAGGTCAGGCAGCATTGACAAGGCAAAGAAACAGTTCAAGTTGATGTTTCATTAGAAGGAAGAGGGAGAAGTGAACAAAGGAAAGTGTGAGGGGATGAGAGTAAGTGTTGATACTCTGTAAGAGAGGGTGATGATGAGAACTGGTGGAATTAGAGACAAGGACAAGTATATGACCAGCTGTTCAGATTGACTAAATGCACGTTATCAGTCTTGGTATTTTTCGATGAATCTTTGCTGTTGGTGACGGGCCTTTCTCGTCAACAGTGTAGCTGGAAATCTGGCCACATACTGCCCAGAGTGCTCACAGTCAAAAACCATTCACACCAGCAAGAGTATCCAAGGGAAAGAAAATCAAACAAATTTAAGATTTTGGAAATCTCAAAGTTAAAAATTGAAAATGCAGGAAACACCCAGCATCTGTTGAATGCAAAACAGTTAATGTTTCAGATCTTGGACCCTTCATCAGAATATCCTAGGTATGATCCCTTGTCAACCTATTTGGACAATGGCCTGCTTGATTGGACAATATATGTTGCCTCAGGCATAATGATTATGAGAACCTGAGGAGCAGTTTCTCCACATAGAGGGGGGTGGTTATATAGAATGAGCTGCCAGAGGAAGTTGGAGAGGCAGGTATAATTACAACTTCGAAAAGGTATTTGGGTGGGCACTTGGATAGGAGTGTAGTAGAGGCGTATGGACAGCAAATGGGATTTGTGTAGGTAGCCATCATGGTTAGCATAGACAAATTGCACTGAAGGGTTCTGTTTCTGCTCTGTAGGACTCATTATTAAAGCAGCAAAAGGCAGCAGTGTCTTGAACACTCAGCATAATCTTGGACAGAGTATCCACCATTTCTTGTTTTCAGCAACCTCCAAACTTCCCTGGAGGGAGCATCATGAAGATATAGCTTTTGTATTAGCCAATTAACAATAGTTTCAAATTTAATCCCTTTTCAGTCAAGAATCTGCAGCAATAAGATTAAATGTGCCAGTGTTTATTACTGTAAAGAATGGTGGGTCAGTTCTGATATTCTGTCGTGAGAGGCTCCTGGATGTAAACCTGCCCAGTGATGCTATCTGAACCCATTCAGTGAGGATTGAGAAATATTTGATCAGAGCAGAGGCACATCTAGTTGGCACACTACTGTCCATGCACTGTTGCACTCTCAGTAAAGAACAGCCTAGGTTTACTTCTTGTTCACTAGCTTAAACTGAGCTCAGTTTGTTTGCCTAACAGCAGTCTAACTGAGCACCAGCGGTAGTTTCTCTTGGTGTTCATGCTAAGGGTATAGGGCTACTCAGACGGATAGCTTCTGAAATGGTTGATACCCACACCTCAATTCTAGAACACAGAACTCATGGAAGAGAACAACTGGCAACAGCGCTAGTTAACCAAGAACTTTCGCTTTGGCTATCTCAGAAGCCTAATTTCTCAGCACACCATGAGCACAGCTTTTCACTATATGTACACATTTCATAGTTGCAGAAGTTCTATGGCAACAGTATTAGTCTTGGGAGATAGTGTGAAATAAGCTTTAGTGTGCATTATGCCTTACACCTGGTATTCTTTTCCATTCAGAGTAATGAAGGGTATGAAACGCATTCCAGATTCCCAGCTTTACTGCCACTCGAGACCAATTTCATGTTTGTATTCTGAGCCCAGCAATCTCTGATCTTTTGGTTGGAGTCATTACATGTCTTCTTCATTTCAGGAAGTAAATATCCTTGTAAAAGCATCTCCAAATATTAAACAGGAGGCAAAGTAGAAATAGCATGGACTGGAAACTGTCCCAAAGCCAGACTCACAATTCAATCGTGTCACTGCTAATACTCAACTGGTCAATTTGCCTGCAGATCTTCATGAATTCGGCTTGCGTCGCTGATTCTTGGAGATCATTGTTGTCCATGTTGTCTGGTGCAGGCAGAGCCTGGAACTGGTTTGTAATCTGGGGAAGACTTGTTTCAGAGAAGTTCCTGTAAACTTTGTGCTCAGAGCTGATGGTTGGGAAGTCCTGTCTGTTTGGGTTGGAGCAAAGTGCTAGTGAAGATCCTCCCTGGGACATTCTGCAGACTGAACTCGTAGAACTATCCTCCCATCTATCAACAGACAAGGCTTGAATCACATTGAGCTTCCTAAAGGTGCTAGTGATTCCCCTGCCAACCTCTGGTCTCTCCATCCCAGCACAAGATGAAGTTCGATACAGTCCTCTATCCGCTGCCTTCTCCTTGAGGACTTCGCTGCTGCTCGGTAGAGACCTGTTCTCGCAGAGGGACATGTTGCTGGAGCTGTGTAGCCTTGACCAATGGAAAAGTCCTTCAGGAATGAGGGCCTCGCTAAAAAGAGCTTCATCTATACTGCGCCTTAAGTTAATGGGAGAAGGGGGTCTCAGGTCAGCAGTGGAATCGCTGTCCACCTGAACGCTGATAAAAGAAGAGGTCCTGGAGGATCCACCACACTTCAAATGGAGGTCCAGATTTTTTACCTCACTGCTGTGATAGATCAGGTTGATCTCCTCACCACTACTCAGTTGGTTGTCAGACAATGTGTAGAGTGGAAGGCATTCGGATTCACTTCGTACAATTGTGTCACAGCTCAGTGGCTTTCCCTGGTGAGAGGTAGACCACTGGTAGCTGTTGGCAAGTATAGGGGCTTTCATGGAAGCATGAGTTGGGGAAAGACAGAACATTTTAGTACAACAATTATGGTCTGGTTGTTTATGGTTGCAAAATAAAGGGTAGATACCAAAAATGGACATGGTGAGAGACATACCCACCTCACACAAACTGGTGCCAAATTGGAAAATCCACCAGGGCCAAGGCTGGAAAACATGATCTCCAGCCAAGCCTAGTCCATACAGAATAGCATACAACTGAAATGCAGCACAGCACAGGCCAAATACTGCAGTCCACATAGCTAACTTGGCCATCCTTCCCCAATGCTCAATGTCTCCGATGGACTGGGTGTTAAAGGCTTCCATGGAATGCGTTGAGGACTTCACATTATAAACATGCATGTCAGCCATATGGATGTGACAATATACTGCAAAAAACAGGATGGATAGAATGGTCACCAATACCACAAAAATCCCATGTGATACAAAGAGGAGGAAGGGAGCTTGCTTTAGCATAGTGATGACCAGAATTATGCTCACACTGAGCGTGAAGTGGAGAAAGACAAGAGCAGCTAATAGGCATGATCGCTGGAATTTTGATGACACAACCTGCCTGCCAGGTCTCACAGAAAGAAGCAAGATTATGACTGCAAAGGCAGAAGTAAGACAAGGGAAAAACAAGTCATAGAGAAGTAAGGCAACAATTGCAGGTAATTTGTCCTGGTAACAGTAGGCATCATAAAGGAAAGTGAAAGTTCTAGTTGAGCTCGTCAGGAAAAGCAGTCCATTCAAAACCATGAAATAACCAAAGCCCGGTGGAGATCTAAAGGGGAGACAGAGGATACCGAGTGCAGACATGACTCCCGCAAAGCCAAAAGCCGAGGCTAATCCATAGACATGGAGGTCCCAAGCCAAGCCCCATTCAGCCAGCGCTGTGTTCCAATCAGTATGGAGGATCACAAACAATGGAGGGACAACTAAGAAATGAGGATATAAAGAGGTGTCTTTGGTTCCTTTGACATCAGGGTAAAAGGAGCTCCAATCTTCACATGAACTGCAGTTTTGTTTTGAGCTATAGCTGGATTCAGTGGGTAATGCGGAGGATTCTATGCCCGAAGAATTTTCAATTCCAACAATAGAATCTAGATAGAAGAGAGAAAATAACAATATAAAATGGAATAGCCAGAACACAAACACCTTAATATTTTATCCACTAATAAATGTACTTAAAATACTTATGGCATTTATGGCATTTGCATCTATTACAAGAAAATGAATGGATGAAATAGCATTTTTTTCTAATTGCATAAAATTCTTATAAACAACCCAGTTTTTATAACAATTTAGTGATTGGATGTGAACAATACAATAGACAGTAGGCGCAGGAGTAGGCCATTCGGCCCTTCTAGCCAGCACCACCATTCACTGTGATCATGGCTGATCATACACAATCAGTACCCCATTCCTGCCCTCTCCCCATATCCCTTGACCCCGCTATCTATAAGAGCTCTATCTAACTCTCTCTTGAATGCATCCAGAGACTTGGCCTCCACTGCCTTCTGGGGCAGAGCATTCCACATATCCACCACTCTCTGGGTGAAAAAGTTTTTCCGCATCTCTGTTCTAAATGGTCTACCCCTTATTCTTAAACTGTGGCCTCTAGTTCTGGACTCACCCATCAGTGGGAACATGCTTCCTGCCTCCAGCATGTCCAATCCCTTAATAATCTTATATGTTTCAATCAGATCCCCTCTCATCCTTCTAAATTCCAGTGTATACAAGCCCAGTCGCTCCAATCTTTCAACATATGACAGTCCTGCCATTCCGGGAATTAACCTTGTGAACCTATGTTGCACTCCCTCAATAGCAAGAATGTTCCTCCTCAAATTTGGAGACCAAAACTGCACACAGTACTCCAGGTGGGGTCTCACCAGGGCTCTGTACAGCTGCAGAAGGACGTCTTTACTCCTATACTCAATTCCTCTTGTTATAAAGGCCAGCATCCCATTAGCTTTCTTCACTGCCTGCTGTACCTGCATACTTGCTTTCATTGACTGATGTACAAGAACACCTAGATCTCACAAGACCAGCATTCTTTGACCATTCTTAACTGCTTTTGGGACATTGGATAGGGAATTCTAGAAATTAGACCCAACAGAAAGAGTAAAAAATTGATATATTTTCAAGTCAGAATGGCGCTTGACTTGGTAAGAAGTTGCAGATGGTAATATTCAATGTACCTATTATCCTGGTCCTTCTACATAGAAGGTATTCTTGAAGAAGCCTTGAAAAGTTGTCTCAATGAGTGAGGGAATGTATATACTGTAGAAGATGATGGATAGGATGCCAATCAAGCTTGTATTTTGTAGTAAGCAGTGTTGATAAAGTTACAATTAACTATGCACCATCATCAATCGTCTACCTAACATTTTCCTTGGAACTATTCATTGGAAACACAGAAGAAGCTACATCCTTTAACCTCCAAACACCTAGGACCCAAATAATTTTTTTCAGATGAAATACTGTCTTAATTGTATTTATTTCATAGAAGCATATTACATTCAATGTTCACAATATCATTTCCTTTAAATTAGTAAAATAAATGCAGGTTGGACAACAATTGTGGAATAAAATTCATTCAATTCACAAACATGGTCCAACGTTTCCAATCACTTTAATTCTTTGTCCTAGACCTACTCCCATCTTCATCCCACTTGCAATCTGTTCTTCCAGTCCTTGACCATGTACATTGTTCCAATCAAGTTTAATTTTGACAAGACACATTATGCTTTCTGGACTCAATATTTAATTAAACAGTTTTGGAGAATAATATTGACATTCCCATGTACACCTCCTCTACACTGATTTTGTCACTCATCGTTTCCTTTTACCGCGGACCTCTATTTCTTTTTTGCCCTCTGATTTTTTTCTGCATTCAAGCCCATTACATCTTCCTTTTTATTTTATCCTTTTCTAACTTACTCTTTAATTTTAAGCACATTTATCTTTATCTTTTCTAGTTCTAGTGAAAGGTTATTGACTTCAAATTTAACCCTGTTTCTTCCTCCGCAGATGCTGTTATCATTTTGCAGCATCTCTACTTTTTTAACATTATTAAGCTTCAATGTGATCTCCCAGGAAACTATTGAGGACTTTAAGAGTATGATTAGAGGATGTGTCCTTTTGAAACTAGCTCTGAGATCAATATGGCTGGTTCATCCTGTTACACTCTTAAATGGTTTGAACTAACTGCTCCATATAACTCAACGGCTTGCCACTGCTAGTTGAGAGGGAGGTTGACAGTCAGATAAGAGCTACACTAAGTAAGGGTAGCATATCTCCTTCCATGAAGTAGGCGTGAACAACTTTTCTGTAATATTATAATCATCCTTTAGAGGCTACAATTTTGATTTCAGATTCCTGTATAATTACATTTAATTTCCCTGCCTGTCATGGTGGAATGAGAACACACGTCTTCAAGTATTAGTCTAGATACTAATCACTAAACAAATTCTTAACCATGATACGTATTAATAATGTTCATTATTCTAATACATCTTAAGGTAGGAGAGTTGGGCAGAAGAGCTGCCCTTATAATTTTCTAATTCAGGATGTTAATGAGAAGGACTTGGTGGTGTTGACCTGCAGTAATTTTTTTCTGAATTTACTCTTGAAATAATAGAGGTATGTCTGCAGAACCAGTGTTCTGTTCTGGGTGTCAGATGTCTCCCCAGTAGCCACATCTGCACCAGATGCATCAAGATGCAGCTCCTTAAAGACCAATTTAGAGAACTGGAACTGCAGCCCAATGACCTTCAGCTTGTTAGGGAAAATGAGGCAGTGATAGATAGGAGCTACAGGGAGGTAGTCAGCCCAAGGCTACAGGAGGCAGATAAATGGGTGACTGTCAGGAGAGGGAAGGAATAACATCAGATAGTGGAAAGCAACCCTGTGACCATCCTCCTCAACAATAAGTACTCCATTTTTAGTGCTGTTCGGTTGGATGACCTACCCTGGGGAAGCAACAGTGGTCGTGCCTCTGGCACCAAGTCTTGCCTTGTGGCTCAGAAGGGAAGGGAACTGAAGAGGATGGCAGCAGTTATAGGGGACTCTATGGTTAGGGGGACAGATGAGTGATTCTGTGGATATGAAAAGGAAACACAGGTAGTTTGTCTCCCAGGTGCCAGGGTTCCAGTGTCTTTGAAAGTGTCCACACATGTCCTGAAAAGGGAGGGTGAGCGGGCAGAAGTCATGGTACATATTGGTACCAATGACATAGGCAGAAAAATGGAGGAAGTCCTGAAAAAAGAATACAGTGAGTTAGGAAGGAAGCTGAGAAGCAGGACCTCAAGGGTTTGCCACCTGTGCTACACAACAGTGAGGATAGGAATAGAATAAGGTGGCAGATAAATGCATGGCTGAAGAATTGGAGCAGGGGGCAGTGATTCAGATTTCTCGATCATTGGGACCTTTTCTGGGACAGGTGTAACCTGTACTGAAGAAACGGGTTGCACTTAAATCTGAGTGGGTCTAATATCCTTGTGGGCAGGTTTGCTAGAACAGTTGGGAGTGGTTTAAACTGATACGGCAGGGGGATGGAAACCAGTAGGATAGAGCTGAGGATGAGCCAGCAGGTTTACAAGTAGATGATGAAATATGTAATATGAATGTAAGGAAGGACAAGCCAATGATTGGGTACAACTGTAGACAGAGCAAAGAGTTAAGTTATACCACAGAGACAAAATGCATTAGGGTGAATAATGCAGGACCGAAAGTGCTGTATTTAAATGCGCATAGCATTCAGAATAAGGTGGACAAACTCAAGGCGCAATTAAGGATTGGTCAGTATGACGTTGTGGGTATCACTGAGTTGTAGCTGAAAGAAGGTCATAGTTGGGAGTGTAACATTGAAGGATACACTTTATACTGAAAGGACAGGAAGGAAGGCATAGGTAGTAGTGTGGCTCTATTGGTAAGAGATGGAATTACACCTTCAGAAAGAGGTGACAGGGTCAGACAATGTCAAATCTTTGTGGGTAGCATTATGAAAACTGCAAAGGTAAAAAAAAGTATTATGGAAATCATATATAGGCCTGCAATTAATAGCCAAAATGTGGGGTTGAGATTGTAAAGGGAGCTGGAAAGGGCGTGTAATAAGGGTAATGTCACAATTGTAATGGCAGACTTCAATATGCAAGGGAATTGGGAAAATCAGGTTGGTGTCAGATCACAAGAGGGAGAATTTGTTGAATACCTATGATATGGCTTTTTAGAGCAGCTTGTGCTTGAGCCTACTCGGGGAAAAGCTATCTTAGATGGGTGTTGTGCAATAACCCAGATTTTATTAGGGAGGTTAAGGTAAAGGAACCCTTAGGAGACAGTGATCATAACATGATTGCTTTCATACTGCATTTTGAGAGGGAGAAGCACAAGTCACATGTATCAGTATAGCAATGGAATAAAGAGAATTACAGAGACATGAGAGAGGAGCTTGCCCAGGTGGATTGGAGACAGATACTGGTGGGGATGGCAGCAGAGCAGAAATGGCTGAAGTTTTTGGGAATAGTTCACAAAGCGCAGGATAGATAGGTCCCACAGCAGAAGTAATTCTCATGTGGTAGGTCTAGGGAACTGTAGCTGACAAAGGAAGTTAAGGACTACATAAAAGCCAAGGAAAGGGCACATAATGTAGCAAAAATGAGTGAAAAGTTGGATATTTGGGAAGTTTTAAAATCCAACAAAAGACAACTAAAAAAGCTATAAGAAGATTTGTTTGTAATATACATAAATGATCTGGATGATGGGGTGGTAAATTGGATTAGTAAGTATGCCGATGATACTAAGGTAGGAGGTGTTGTGGATAATGAGGTGGATTTTCAAAGCTTGCAGGGAGATTTATGCCGTTTAGAAGAATGGGCTGAATGTTGGCAGATGGAGTTTAATGCTGAGAAGTGTGAGGTTCTACATTTTGGCAGGAATAATCCAAATAGAACATACAGAGTAAATGGTAGGGCATTGAGGAATGCAGAGGAACAGAGAGATCTAGGAATAACTGTGCATAGTTCCCTGAAAGTGGAGTCTCATGTAGATAGGGTGGTGAAGAGGGCTTTTGGAACGCTGGCCTTTATAAATCAAAGCATTGAGTACAGAAGTTGGGATGTAATGCTAAAGTTGTACAAGGCATTGGTAAGGCCAAATTTGGAATATTGTGTGCAGTTCTAGTCACTGAATTATAGGAAAGATATCAATAAATTAGAGAGAGTGCAGAGACGATTTACTAGGATGTTACCTGGGTTTCAGCAATTAAGTTACAGAGAAAGGTTGAACAAGTTAGGTCTCTATTCATTGGAGCGTAGAAGGTTGAGAGGGGATTTGATCGAGGTATTTAAAATTTTGAGAGGGATAGATAGAGTTGATGTGAACAGGCTGTTTCCATTGAGAGTAGGGGAGATTCAAACTAGAGGACATGATTTGAGAGTTAGGGGGCAGAAGTTTAAGGGAAACACAAGGGGGTATTTCTTTACTCAAAGAGTGATAGCTGTGTGGAATGAGCTTCCTGTAGAAGTAGTAGGGGCCAGTTCAGTTGTGTCATTTAAGGTAAAATTGGATAGGTATATGGACAGGAAAGGAGTGGAGGGTTATGGGCTGAGTGCGGGTAGGTGGGACTAGGTGAGATTAAGGGTTCTGCACGGACTAGGAGGGCCAAGATGGCCTGTTTCCGTGCTGTGATTGTTATATGGTTATAAGGGAAAAGATGAAATATGAAGGCAAAGTATAATATAAAGCAGGATATTACAAGTTTTTCAGTTATATAAATAATAAAAAGGAGGCAAAAGTTAATATTGGACCACTGGAACATGATGCTGGTGAGGTAGTAATTGGGGACAAAGACAGGGCAAAAGAACTTATTAAACACTTTGCCTCAGTCTTTACTGTGGAAAACAGTAGCCGTATGCCACAGCTCCATGAGAGTGAGTGTCAGTGCTATTACAAAGAAAAAAGTGTTAGGCAATCTGAAAGGTCTTAAGGTGGTAAGTCACAAACAGGAGAAAGTCTGTAGATCAATGGAGAAGCATGAATGAACAAGGAAGATGCATAGGGAGTGATCCTTGAAGAAAGCAGAAAGTAGGGGGGGAGGGAAAGATGTGTTTGGTGGTGGGATGCAGTTGGAAGTGTCGGCAATTTCAGAGAATTATGTGCTGGGTGCGGAGGCTGGTGGGGAGGTAGGTGAGGACAAGTGGAACCCTATCCCTGGTAGCGTGGTTGGAGGATGGGGTAAGAGCAGACATGCATGAAATGGAAGAAATGTGGTTGAGGGCAGTGTTGATGATGGAGGAAGAGAAGCCTCATTCTTTGAAAAAGGATGACACCTTCGTTCTAGAATGAAAAGTCTCATCCTGAGAGTAGATGCAGCAGAGACAGAGGAATTGAGAGCAGGGGGTGTCATTTTTACAAGTAGCAGGGTGGGTTTCACCTATTGCCTGGTGTTTCTCTCTCCCCTACCTCCCCCTTTCAAATCTACTCCTCTGCAGTTTTTCTCCAGTTCTGCCGAAGGGTTTTGGCCCAAAACGTCGACTGTACTTTATCCACAGATGCTGTCTGGCCTGCTGAGTTACTCCAGCATTTTGAAGGTGGATAAGTCACCTGGGCCAGATGGACTACATCCCAGAGCCCTGAAAGAGGTTGCTGAAGAGATAATGAATGCATTGGTCATGATCGTTCAAGAATCACCTGATACTGGCATGGTCCAGGAGGACTAGAAAATTGTAAATGTCACTCCACTTTTTAAGAAGGGAGGAAGACAAAAGAGAAGAAATTATAGACCAGTTAGCCTAACCTCAGTGGTTGGGAAAGTTTTGGAGTTCGTTATTAAGGATGAGGTTTCTGGGTACTTGGACACTAATGATAAAATCAGTCAAAGTCAGCATGGTTTCTGTAAAGGGAAACCTTGCCTGACAAATCTGTTAGAGTTCTTTGAGGAAGTAACAAGCAGGGTGGACAAAGGAGAGGCAGCGATGACACTTACTTAGGTTTTCAGAAGGCATTTGATAAGGTGCTTCACATGAAATTGCTTAACAAAAGTTGGCAAAGTTTACAGATGATTCAAAGATAGATGAAGGTGTGCATAGAACATAGAATAGACAGCACATTACAGGCCCTTTGGCCCATAATGTTGTGCCGACCCTCAAACCCTGCCTCCCATATAACCCCCCACCTTAAATTCCTCCATATACCTGTCTAGTAGTCTCTTAAACTTCACTAGTGTATCTGCCTCCACCACTGACTCAGGCAGTGCATTTCATGCACCAACCACTCTCTGAGTAACAAACCTTCCTCTAATATCCCCCTTGAACTTCCCTCCCCTTACCTTAAAGCCATGACCTCTTGTACCGAGCAGTGGTGCCCTGGGGAAGAGGCGCTGGCTGTCCTCTCTGACTATTCCTCTTAAGTAGGTAGTGTAGGATAGGTAGTGCTGGGGAAGTAATGCAATTGCAGCAGGACTTAGACAAATTGGAAGAATGAGCAAAAAAGTATTTGGAAATTTATGATAACGCATGTTGGTAAAAGGACCAATAGTGCAGACTATTATCTAAATGGAAAGAAAATTCAAACCTTGGAGGAGCAGAAGGACTTCGAAGTCCTCATGCAGACTCCCAGAAGGCTAATTCACAAATTGAGTATGTGGTACAGAGGTAGATGCAATATTGACATTTATTTCAAGTGGAATAGAATATAAAAACAAAGAGATAATGCTGAGCCTTTATAAGACACTAGTCAGGTCGCACTGGAGTAATGTCAACAGTTTTGGGCCCCTTATTTCCGGAGGAAGAGAGTCCAGAGGAAGTCCACGAAGATGATTCTGAGAATGGAGTGTGTCTGGCAGCTTTGGACCTGTACTCAATGGAATTTAGAAGAATGCATGGGGATCTCATTGAAACCTACCAATAGTTGAAAGGATTAGATGAGGTAGATGTGGAGAGGATGTTTTCTGTGGTGGGTATATCCAGACAAGAGAGCACAGCTTCAAACTTGAGGGATGACCTTTTAGAATAGAGGTAAGGAAGAACTTTTTTAACTGGTGAAACTGGAATGCCCTGCCACAGACTGTGGTGGAGGCTAAGTTCATGGGTATATTCAAAGCGGAAGTTGATGGATTCCTGATTGGTCAGGACATCAAGGGATATTGTGAGAGAGCAGGTGTATGGGATTGAATGGAAACTAGGTTCAGCTATGATGAAATGGCAGAGTGGTCTCAATGGGCTGAGTAGCTTAGTTTGCTTCTATATCTTATGGACCTAGCAGATTTGCTTTTGTAATATATGGTGCAGAAATCTGATAGCTTGTGTGGTTTTGTTGTTAGATGTCATGTTTACTCCTGTACACTCAATGTATAACCCTCCCACAAACAAAATCCTTAATCATATTTAGTTTTCTTATTACATACTCCAGTTTAGATGATCAAATGCAAACCAATCTTGGGACTTGGGCATTCTTCAAGAATGTGACAGTGCTCCTTTTCAAACAGGAATTTTGAAGCTGTGCTCTGATATGTACCAGTAAAAAAAATGTTCCACTGTCAACTTGAAAGAAAGTAAAACTTCCTCCAACCCATCTATCAAGACATCCAAGTCAGAAATAACAATGATTGGATAGAAAACTTCAACACTCAAATCCAAAGAAGAACCACCCACTGCATCGATGTGATATTTCTATTTCTTCATTATACAGTCAATTTAATTCCAACATCTCAGTAGTTTTTTTTTGGGGGGGGGGGGGGTTGGCAGATGTTCACTGCATATCTGGTTGAGGTAGCGCTGGATTAATTTTGCTTATAACTCTTCAGTGATGGGGGTCTAAATAATCCAGGTTGTATATTTAATGGAGCTCTCACAAGAAAATAGTGGAAGCATGGGAATATCAATTGACCCTTTGAGCCTACTCTGCCAATCAATAAGAAAATAGCCAAGATCAGCCATGAGAACTAGTGAGAATTCATGGTAGAAAATTTTTAAAGTTCTCACCCTTCTCAGTAAGAAAAATTTTCTCCAAATATTAAACTACATCCTAAGACAATATCCTCAATGCTTAAACTTTCCAGACTGAGATTACATCTTGTTAGCTTCCACTGTCGACCCCTAATAAAAGATTCTATTTCTATATTTCAATAAGATCAACTTGCATTTTTCTGAATTCAATTAAGTACATGTGAGCCTGATTCACTCTTCCCTAACAGGAAAAATCCCTGACCCAGGAATTAGTAATAGGTATCTCTGGTGTAATCTCACCAAGGTATAATCTACCATTGGTATTGTGTTCCTTGTAGCAATAATTAATCTTGTCCAAACATAACTGAACATTCGGGTGGGTTGATGAAGTTCACAATGTGAGTAATATATAGAGGTACAATTATTGCAGGGTTGCTAACAATGCAGTTTAGGATCATCACAATATACTAGGATATTAATACAGAATGGGCTCTACTGATTAACAGTGAGACTTCCTTAGGCTTGTATTCATGAACTCTAGCTCCAACAGTCCAACATTTGGTTTGTCTTTCTAATGGTTTGCTGCACCCATATGTTACTTTTCTGTTCACTTCATTCTTTCTTTCTGCCACATTTAATTTCTCACTGTTTAATAAAAATATATTCATTTCCTATTCCCACCAAAATAAATTTAACACAGTTCACTTTCCTTCCTAGATATGTCTCATTTAGAAACTTGGATGAGTTATATTTTTTTTATTGAGATACAATGCACAGTAGGTCCTTCTGGCTGTTTGAGCTGTGCTGCCCAGCAACCCCTGCTTTAACCCTAGCCTAATCACAGGACAATTTACAATGACCAATTAACAACCTACCAACCTGTACATTGTGAACCGTGGGAGGAAAATGGACCACCCGGAGAATACCCACATGGTCAAGGGGAGAACGTACAAACAACTTACAGACATCAGTGGGAATTGAACCTGGGTCACTGCTATGTAAAGCATTGTGCTAACCTCTACACTACAATAAAGATGACAATCCGGTACTAATCCCTCATAAACCCTCAACCTCTAGCTCTTGAGTCATATTTCTACAAGCTATATGATCATATTTGTGGTTGAGAGAAGAATGTTGACCAAGAGACCACTATATTGTGGCATCTCCCAAATCCTCTCCTCTTCTCAGGTAGTCCCTCTGATGATGTGGATCTACTCCAGTTGCCCTGGTTCTGAGGTGGCTGATAATGTCAGTACATGGAGGTGCTTGACAGAGAGTGTGGGGGGTGGTGTGCTCCTGCTGTTATTTATGCTGAGCATCTGTGCACTTCCATTGAATGGATGAGGTTCTCACTGCCACGCTGAATACTCATTCTCCATTGTAAGCAATCACAGACCAGAGATTCCCATGAATTACACTTCTTCAAGGAGATTTTGAGAACATCTTCAGATCACTGGTACATTCATTTCTGATATTGATAATTATTTAGAGAGCAAGAGAATCAAGTAATTTGGGGATGGAGCAGGAAGATGAATTAAAAGGTAGAAGTTCTGCCATTATTTTTGTTAAACAGTAGAACACAGTAGGGCAGCAATTAGCTTAATGCTTTACACTGCCAGTGATTCAATAACTCTGATTCAGTGGGTTCAATTCCCTCCACTATCTGTTAGGAGTTTGAATATTCTCCCCTGACCAAGAGGACTTCCTCCTGGTGCTCTGGTATCCTCCCATATTCCAAAGGCACAAGGATTAGTAAGTCATGGACATTTTGTGTTGGCACTGGAAGCTTGCCAACGCTCTGGCACATCTTGGACTGAGTTCGTTATTGATGCAAACGATGCATATCACTGTATGTTTCACTGTACATGTGACAAGAAAGCTGATCCTTGACTTTATTAAGCTAAAAGGGCTGTGTGGCATATTCCTGTTTCTGCCTTTTACATTAGTTTTCCCAAAGAGCCGCAGTGAATTTTCAGCCTAGATAGCATTCTTGAAGTCACAGAGGCTGGCTTTGAAATCAGAGCTGGGATTGAATAACTGAGAAAAACAACTGAAAGTTGTACTCAGACACGAACCTCGCCCATTTTCCTCATTTGGCTCATCCCTTCATTTTCTAAAAACACAAACACTATTCCAAATGTCATTATTAAATTGCCATCTCTGAATCAATTCAGTTTCTCTCCACGACTTTGACGGTTAGGATCTTCTGCACCATGATCCGTGGTCATTTCCTGGGTTTATCATTAGAAAAGAAACAAAGAGCAGTCAGGAGATTGACGCTGAGTGTAACCTAGTCAGTTTTCATATTGTGATCATTCTAAACTGCATTGACTGGAACCCTCCAACAAAAATATTTACACTTACACACAAAATACTGGAGGGACTCAGCAGGTCAGGCTGCCCCTATGGAAAAGAATGAACAGTCGATGTTTCGAGCCGAGACCCTTCTCTTACACATACTAATCATATCAATATCAATGCATGATTATTAATGCTCCAAACTATGTTTCATTCCACTTCAAAGTTAAAGTCATCCTGAGGTTCAGCTCTGTTTGGTCAAGATTATTTATTGTAAAAAAACTTTTATTCCTCAAGAAAGAACAAGTATCAAGGAATGGTTTTTACACTTAAAGGAATTTGACCAGGTTAGATACCCATGCCAGTAAATGGAAGTGTCTGATGTATGCAGAGAGTAAAAGAGAAGGGTGAATACACAGATATGAACAAACAAAATTAGGCTAGTTACATATTGACAAGGATAGGAAAAGGGAAAATGACATGGGAGAAGAACAGGCCATTCAGCCCATTGAGTCTGTTCCACCATTCGGTCATGGCTGATTTATTTTCCCTCTCAGCCCCACTTTATTCATTGATGCAAGTGACAATGTGAGGGCAACAATCAAACTCAACATATACAGAGCAGAACAAAAGGCAAATGGATAAAGGAGAACAGTAGGAAAATGAGTGAATGGAAAGGAAAATTTGAGGAGCAAGATTGAAGCTGTTGAGGAAATATATTGGTGTGAAGAGCAGTGTCATGAAGGTATCATCAGCTTGTCTGAAGACCAGTGAATAATAGTAAACCTTGTCAATTCATGAAGCATTCACAGAGACTTGATGTAAGTTAGATACACAATTAAGTACTATGTGACTCCATTAAATACATTAATCAGATACAGAATAAAGCTTCCTTTACATTCTTTCAGAGAGGAAATGAAGAGCAACCAGCATTCTTGATTCTAATTAGCCAAGGCTGAAAATGGAATTGTTATATGTTATGAGGAGCAAAGAGAATCATTTTAACCTTCACCAGATGTTTGAAGGCCTGTGACCTAAAGCTGGAAATGACTGCTGTCCCATGTTATTAGATTGCCAAATATGGCATTGGGAGTGATTCAAAATTTGTACATTTGCAGAGAGGACCCACAAAATGATTTCCACAGTTGCCTGTGGTAACGAATTCCACAAATTCACCACCCTCTGGCTAAAGAAATTTCTCTGCATCTCTGTTTTAAATGGACATCCCTCTATCCCGAGGTTGTGCCCTCTCGTCCTAGACTCCCCCATCATGGGAAACATCCTTTCCACATCTACTCTGTCTAGGCATTTCAACATTCGAAAAGTTTCAATGAGATCCCCCCCCCATCCTTCTGAATTACAGCGACTACAGACCCAGAGCCATAAAACGTTCCTCTACGTTAACCCTTTCATTCCCAGAACCATCCTTGTGAACCTCCTCTGAACGTTCTCCAATGCCAGCACATCTTTTCTTAGATGAGGAGCCTAAAACTGTTCACAATGCTCAAGGTGAGGCCTCACCAGTGTCTTATAAAGCCTCAGCATCATATCCTTGCTCTTGTATTCCAGACCACTTGAAATGAATGCTGACATGGCATTTGCCTTCCTCACCACCGACTCTACCTTCTCGGGTTAATCTTTTGGGTGTTCTGCACAAGGGCTCCCAAGTCCCTTTGAATCTCAGATATTTGGATTGTCTCCCTGTTTAGAAAATAGTCTGCGCATTTATTTCTATTACCAAAGTGCATGACCATGCATTTTCGAACATTGTATTTCATTTGCCACTTTCTTGCCCATTCTCCTAATTCAAATCCATTTCCTCAACACTACTTGCCCCTCCACCAATCTTCATATCATCTGCAAATGACCTGCTGACTTCCTCCAGCACTTTGTGTATGCTACTGAGATTAGATCTCTGCTTCTTTGGGATGACAGTATTCCTGTTCCTGAATTCAATTTTAAATGTGAATGGGCTACAATCCTCCACTTCCCATTGCCCACCACTTCTGATCCCCCTCCTGCAGCGTTCTTTGCAGTGTGAGAGGAGGGCACTGCCATCTCTCCATGTGGGCAAGAATTGTCTGAGCCCTCGTCACAAAGGATGACGGTGAAGTGTAAAGATCCTTAGGGAACGGTTGAGTGATTGAGAATTCTGTTCACAGGCAAGGCTTAGGCCTGATAAAAACTTGTAAGCTTACCATAAAGGTGGAACCAACATCTCACACTAACACTGCCCAACAAAGGTAGAAGCAGGTACATCTGTTGCCTCAAAGGTTAAAACAGGTATATCGATTGCCTCGAAGGTCAAAACGGGTACATCTATTGCTTTGTAGGTTAAAACTTAAATACTTAATGCCAGCTGACTATTCCTATTCCTTTGCCATTATATTAATGGGCTTCACACACACACACACACACACACACACAAATACACACACAACATACATACAGAAACAAACACATGCACATACACACACATAGATACGCACACAGAACACGTACAAACACAACACATACATACAGACACACAAACACACACACAACATACATACAGAAACAAACACATGCACATACACACATAGATACACACACAGAACACATGTACAAACACAACACACATACATACAGACACACAAACACACACACACACACACACAAATAAACACACAACATACATACAGAAACAAACACATGCACAAACACAACACACATACATACAGACACACACACACTAACACCCAAACACACACACACACACACACACACACATACACACACACACACACACACACACACAGAGTTTCCTGTTATCCAATATCACCATCATTGTCCAGGAATTTTCTGATGATGGAAGTTGGATGTGGGGTGGGGAAGGGAAGGCATACTTAGTTTTCCCCTCCTGAATTAAAAGGTCATCACTAAAAATACATTTTTAAGTAACAACTGCTGAAATTGACTACAAGAGGGAAGGAAGTAAGTTGAGAACAGGAACTGCGATAAAAATTTTATAATAAGATAATGAAAATTGGTAATTATCTCTTTTTATGAAAGGAATGCTCTAGATTGAATACACACAGTAAGCTAGGAACCAAACTTCCCATGTGTTTGCCTGTTCTTCTGCAGGTTCCCAGAAACAAATATTTTATAAACTTCCTGCCTCCAGCGTGTCCAATCCCTTAATAATCTTATATGTTTCAATCAGATCCCCTCTCATCCTTCTAAATTCCAGTGTATACAAGCCCAGTCGCTCCAATCTTTCAACATATGACAGTCCCGCCATTCCGGGAATTAACTTTGTGAACCTACGCTGCACTCCCTCAATAGCAAGAATGTCCTTCCTCAAATTTGGAGACCAAAACTACACACAGTACTCCAGGTGGGGTCTCACCAGGGCCCTGTACAGCTGCAGAAGGACCTCTTTACTCCTATACTCAATTCCTCTTGATATAAAAGCCAGCATGCCATTAGCTTTCTTCACTGCCTGCTGTACCTGCATGCTTGCTTTCATTGACTGATGTACAAGAACACCTAGATCTCGTTGTACTTCCCCTTTTCCTAACTTGACTCCATTTAGATAGTAATCTGCCTTCCTGTTCTTGCCACCAAAGTGGATAACCTCACATTTATCCACATTAAACTGCATCTGCCATACATTTGCCCACTCACCCAACCTGTCCAAGTCACCCTGCATTCTCATAACATCCTCCTGACATTTCACACTGTCACCCAGCAGATATGTTCAGAGTTAGGGAAGCCATTGATAAAATGGAAAGATGGCCTTAGTATCGGCTGGAAGGGTTTCAATTATTATTTTATTTGGAGATACAGAGAAGAACAGGCCTTTGTGGCCCAATGAGCTGCGTTGCCCAGCAACCCAACTTTTTAACCCTAGCCTAATCACAGAACAATTTACAATGACCAATTAACCTAGTAACCGGTACGTCTTTGGAAGGGAACTGGGACCCATGGAAGAAACCTGAAGGGAAAGCAGGCAAACTCCTTACAGATAGAGCTGGAATTGAACCCAGGACTCCAGAACACCTTGAGCTGTAATAGTTGTGCTAACTGCTACAGCACCAATTTAAGGTGTTTGAGAAAAGACTGGGAGCAAAATCGGTTTATAAAGTAACTCAGTGTTGTCCAGAGTCTACTGCTTGGAAAGAAGTAAATTAAATATTGAAATTTTAAATTGGATTTCAACACATAAAACTTGAGACAATATTATGGTAGTATGACTAATTATTTAGCTCCTTCATATAGCACAGACTTCATAGTTGAATGACCTTCCTCTGTAGATAAGAATGTTTCATTTGTACAATCATTCCGCTGTTACATGCAACCATTTCAAAAACATTTCTAAGAGATATTGATAACTGTGACATCATCCTTCTCCCTACTCCTGCTGAAAGGGATAGTGGTTGGAATGCAGTGACCAAAGGTAATGATTGCTGTTGCCTTCTGAATCTCAAATTCATTTCAAATTAAATTGTAAACAGCTTTTTTAATACCACACATCTTAAAGCTGGGAAGCACTTTGATTTGTAATCCCAGTCAATTTCACCAAGTTAATTGCAAATGGAACTTATTGTGTGCAGCATAGGAATGGGAAGAAGGTCTATCTGATGACTAGTAAACCAGGAAACTAGTACATGTATGTAATATGTTTGTAACAGCTGAGTAATATTGTAAATATATTGCTTGATTTACTATTTTTTGTTTGTTTACATAATTCATTATGGATTATATGTACAAAGTATATGAATGGCACAAGTCGTTACTCCACCACAACATATGTGAGCGTTTCATTTAAAAAAAAGGCAAAAGGAACTTAGTAGACATATTATCCTGGCTCCTGTGTTTTTCTTTCAATTAGTTTCTGGAGTTACAAAACATAACAGTGGTAACGAAGATAAGATTAGATAAATCCCAGACTACTACCTACTTATTGAAGTGCAGCACATTTTTCTTCAGAAGGGGAGAGAGATGTTCGAGTTGGAAAAAAGGCAGAAAATGGATGAAATTAACAAACAATGAGTACAGCAGATTCATAAACAGTGAGTACTGGATGATAATACTAATAAATTTCAAAAAGCAGAAATAGCTGGCTACATAGGAAAGATAGACACATTTGATTGTACAACAGATAACCGGATTATGTATGAGCAATATTTAGAATCAAATTAAATAGACAATAAGAAACAAGTGCCCACATTATTGAGTGCAACAGGTGGGAAAACATACAGTTTGCTTGGATGTTTAACCACTCTAACCAAACCAGCCAAAATTAGATTTGCTGATATTGTGGATGTAATGTAGGAACATTTAGACCTGAAGCCATTGTTGACTGCAGAACGCTTCAGGTTTCATAAGCAGAATCAAAAGAAAGGGGAATCCATTTCAGTTTATGTGCTTGAATTGAAGAAATTATCCCAGCAGTTCAGTGATGGGCTTAAGGACACACTGAGAGATCATTTAGTTGTGGAATCTTACAAGAAAGCATTCAAAAATGGCTCATAACTGAAGCACAATTCACATTTAAAAGAACAGTTGAAATCGCTGTATCAATAGAAACAGCAGCCAGAGACATAACTGAGTTAATAGAACATAAAACACAGAAATTTACAGCACATTACAGGCATATTGGCCCACAATGTTGGTCAACCATGTAACCTACTCTAGAAGCTGCCCTGCCACATGGGCCTCTATTTTTTAAGCTCCATGTACCTATCCAAGATTCTCTTAAAAGACCTTATTGTATCCACCTCCACCACCATTGTCAGCAGTGCATTCCATGAACCCACCACCCTATGTGTGAAAAGCTTCCCTGGACATCCCCTCTGTACCTACTTCCAAGCACCTTAAAACTAAACCCCTGGTGTTAGCCGTTTCGGCCCTGGGAAAAAGCCTCTGACTATCCACACAATCAATGCCTCGCATCATCTTATACACCTCCATCAGGTCACCTTTCATCCTCCGTTGTTCCAAAGAGAAAAGACAAACTTCACTCAACCTATTCTCATTAAGGCATGCCCCCCACTCCAGGCAACATCCTTGTAAATCTTCTCTGCACTCTTTCTATGGTATCCACATCTTTCCTGTAGTGAGGTGACCAGAACTGAGTTGATTCAAGAATGAAGGTGAACATGAACAAAATTGCAACATCTAAACAGAAACCTGCTTGGCCGAACAAATTGTGTTAGCGTTATGGCAGGAGCCCACATACACAGACCAATGTAAGTTTAAAGGGAAAACTTGCAGAAAATACAACAAAGTAGGGCACATATAAAGAGCCTCTAGGGCAGACAAACATAAATGTACTGCACAACAGAGAGAAAAGATAAAAAGTCAAGTTGCAGTTTCACAAGGAGCACTAATCTGCAAGCAGTTCATGAAAAATCCAATGATGAGAGTAACACAGGACTGTGAAGCCTTAAGATTTACAATGTGAAAACTAATAAGAGACAAACAATACGGTTTACAATAGAAGTGAATAGCAAATTAATTAAAATGGAATTGGACACTGGTTCGGCTGTTTCATTCAGTCCACAAAATGAGTTTGAACAGCACCTCAAAGATACTGAACTGAAGCCTGCAGATATCCAAATAAGAACTCATATAGGAGAAAAAATAACTCATGTGGGAATGTCATTCATAAGAGTGAAATACAACAACCAACAAACCACATTGGGCATGTATGTGGTAAAAACAAGAGGCCAGCATTGTGGGGCCATGATTGGCTGAGACAACTACAACTTTATAGAGATCAATACACCATTTGCGTGCCACATCCCTTGCAATAGAGTCAACTGAAAGCTAATTAAGTAAGATCCTAGATGATGCCACAACAGTGTTCAAGGTTGGCAATGGAAAACTCAAATATCGAGGGCAAATAGTGGGAAATGACAATGCTACACCCAAGTTTTACAAATCCCATATACCATTCATGATAAAGTTCCTTGAATCATCTGAGATAAAGAAGCCAGTGAGCTAGATCGCATGGGGCCTAAAGGAAATCATATGGTTGAGTGGAGCCCGTGGGCATTGCCAGCAGTCCCAGTAGCCAAGAAGGATGGGTCTGACAGGATCTGTGGTGATTTTAAGGTCACCATCAACCCAGCACTGAAAGTAGATTGATACCCTCTGTCCAGTGTAGAGGATACCTTTGCAAACAATTTTGAAGGGAAATACTTCAGCAAAGTGGGTTTAGCTGAAAATCTTCAAAATCTCAAGACAGTGTTAAAAAGATTAGAAGATAATGGGCTCAGAGCATGATGTGACAAGTGTGAATTCTTTAAACTAAGCATCACTTACTGCGGTCACCCCATTGAAGCACAAGTATTACACAAGTTTGCTGAGAAAATTCAAGCTCTGATGGATGCCCCAGAGCCACAGGATCTGTCACAGTTGCGGTCCTTTTAGGACTTGTCATTTACTATGACAGGCTTCTGCCAAGCCTAGTGACAGTGCTCCACCCTTTGGACTCATTACAACAGATGGGGAAGAAATGGCAATGGACAAAGCAGTGTGAGATGGCTTTCCAAAAGACAAAGGAAACGGTAACATTAGTCTGAGACAAGACAAAGGAAATGGTGATGTACTCACTGCACTCACACATTATGATCCACATTGTGCAGTGAAGCTTGCCTGTGACACCTCGCCTCATGGTATGGGTGCAGTCGTGTCACATGTCATGACTGATGGAAGTGAATGTCGCATAGTCTTTGCATCATCTCTGTTTATCACTGCACAGCATACACACTGGAGGCCTTGAGTCTGATTTGGGGTGTAAAAGGTTTCAACCAGTATTTCTATGGGTGAGAGTTTACCCTCATTACTGATCATCAACCACTAGTATCCATTTTCAATCCACAGAAGGTTGTTCCACTAACAACAGCGGCATGAATGTAGAGATGGGCTCTGTTTCTTGGAGGACACAATTACAAGATTGGATTCAAGAGGATAAATAATTATGGAAATGCTGGTTGATTGTCCTGCTCCCCCTTGAAAAAGGAAATACCTGAAAACTTTACAAAAGAAGATACTCCTCTTGACATATTCTCCCCAATACAAATCGAAAGTCTCCCTATTACAGCAGAGATGATCTAAAAGGCTCCAAAGACCCCACACTGTCCCAGGTCTACATGGCCACCCAAAATGTGCAGCAGAAATTCCAGTTTCCCCATTTTTACCAGCACTGGGATGTTCTTGCCCTTGATGGGGGTTTGTGTTATGTGAGGATTGAGAGTTGTTGTACTATCCAAGCCAACAGCTACAGTGTTGGAGGAGCTACATGCTGGCCGTCTAGGTGCAGTTAAAGTGAAAGTGTGGCTCGAAGCTTTGTCTGGTGGCCTGGGATCGATCAGCAGATCGAGCGGCTTGTCATCCTCTGTTTGGGATGCCAACACATCCAGAAGATGCTAAGAGCAGTGCCTCTGCATCCCTGGGAATGGCCTGATTGCCCTGGCAAAGGATTCATGTGGATTTTGCTGTATCATTCATGGGCACAGATTTGTTAGTAGTAGTGGATGCTGCTCCACTGGCCAGAAGTGTTCCCAGTGGCCGCCATTACAGCCTTGTGCACTGTTGATGTGCTGAGGCCTCTTTTCAAGTCTGGTGTTCCAGAACACTTAGTCAGAGACAATGGACCACAGTTTGTTGTAGAACAGTTTCAGTCATTCCTGAAAATGAATGGAATAAGACATTACATCTGTACTGTACCACCCAGCTACAAATGGCTTAGTGGGAAGGTTTGTCCAGAGTCTAAAGAACACAATGTGAGCAATGTCAGCGGAACACACACACTGACACTGAATCAGAAGCTCACCAATTTCCTCCTTGCACATCGCAGTGCAGCACACTCCACAAACAACCAACTCACTAGCTCTGCTGTTCCTGGGTTGTCCCTTGAGCTCTCGCTTGGACCTCTTCAAACCCAATCTCAGAAGGATTATGTAGGAAAAACAGTTGAAACAAACCGAGGACTCCTCAAACAAGGAGGTTCAATGTTTCACTTCGAGACAAGCAGTCCTGGTGAGGGACTACAGTGATGATCAAAATCGAATGTATCATTATTACAGTGCAGTAAAGGAAATTACAGAGGCATGAGAGAAAAGCTGGCCAAAGTAGATTGGAAGTGGACACTTGCAGGGATGATGGGGTCTCTGGGGGAAATTTGGAAGATGCGGGGAGGTACATCCCAAGATGAAGAGGTATTCTAAAGGAAGGATGAGACAACCATGGGTAGCAAGGGATATCAGCATAAAATCAAATGAGAGGCATATAATATAGTAACAATTACTGCGAAGTTAGAGGATTGGGAAGCTTTTAAACACCAATGAAAAGGCAACTAAAATAGCCATAAATAGAGAAAAGATGAAATATGATGGTAAGAGTTACAGGAGAATGTGAACCAGAATGCCAGAACAGTTAGTGGAAAGGTTGTGGAGGCAGATATTGGCAAGACTTTAGACAAAGTTAGCAATCAAAAGTTTGAGAATGCAGCAACTAGTGTCGAGAGCTGCATATATTTCAATACAAGAAGTATTGCGGGAAAGGCGTATTATAGTCCTGAAGATGAGGTAGTTGGTTTACAAACAGAGGCAATGTGTAGTGAGGAGAGGCTAATGATAGGGCAAAATTGAAGTCAATAGAATGAGCTGCAACGTAAAAGGTGGACAAAAAGTCAAAGAGGGTGAATACAGGACTGAAGGTGTTGTATCTGAATGTGTGCAGTCTGCGGAATAAGGCAGATGAACTTGCAGCGCAGTCGCAGATTGGTAGATAGGATGTGTTAGGCTTCACTGAACCATGGCTGAAAAAAGATTATAGCTGGGAGCTTTATCCAAGGATACACATTGTATTGAAAGGATGGGCTGGTAGGCAGGGGGTCAGTTGGTAAAAATTTAAATCAAATCATTAGAAAGAGATGTCTTAGGGCCAGAAGGCATTGAATCTTTGTGTATAGAGCTAAGGAACTGCAAGGGTAAAAAAAGAGTTATATACAAGCCCCCAAACAGCAGTAAGCATGTGGCCTACAACAGAAAGTCATGGAGAACTTCAGTATGCAGGTAGATTGGGAAAATTAGGTTGGCGCTGGACTCCAGGAGAGGGGCTTTCTGGAGTGCCTACTAAATGACTTTTTAGAGCAGCTTGTGGTTGAGCCCGCTAGCAATCAGCTATTCTGGATTGGGAGTTGTGCAATGAAACAGAATTGATTAGAGAGCTTAAGATAAAAGAACTCTTAGGGGAAAGTGACCATAAGATGGTTGAATTTACCCTGAAATTTGAGAAGAATCTAAAGTCAGATTTATCAGCATTACAGTGGAGTGAAGGGAATTTCAGAGGCATGAGAGAGGAGTTTTGACTGGAAAAGGACACTGACAGGGTGACAGCAGAGCCGCAATGGCTGGAATTTCTGAAGGCAATTCAGAAGGCATGGGAAATATACAGCCAAAGAGGAAGAAGTACTCTAAAGGAAAGATGACACAACCAGAGTGGGAATAAAGGGAGCCTATTCAGGTGACTAGTAGTATGCCACAGGAGGCAGCTTTGAGACCACTTTGTTTCATCTTGTACGTCAATGATTTGGTTGGAGGAATGGATGACTTTTGGCCAAGTTTGCAGATGATATGAAGCTGGGTGAAAGGGCAGGCAGTGTTGAGGAAGCAGGGAGTCTGCTAAAGGTCTTAGACAGGTTGGCAGAATGAGCAAAGAGGTGGCACGTGAAATATAATGTAGGAAAGTGCATGGGCATGTACTTTGGGAGAAGGAATGAAGGTATAGACTATTTTCTAAATGGGGAGAAAATTTCGAAAGCAGAAGTGCAGTGGGACTTGGAAGTCCTTGGGCAGGATTCCTTAAAGGTTAAGACGTACAAACAAGCTGGATGAACTCAGCAGGTCGGGCAGCATCCATTGAAAGGAGCAGTCAAAGTTTTGGGTCGAGACCCTTCGTCAGGTCTCCTTTGTGTTCCCTTAAGGTTAATTTGCAGGTTGAGTCTGTGGTGAGGAAGGTAAATGCAATGTTAGCATTCGTTTCAGAGGACTAGAATACAAAAGCGAGGATGTAATCCTGAAGCTTTATAAGGCATTGATCAAACTGCACTTGGACTTTTGCGAGCAGTTTTGGGCCCTTTATTTAAGAAAAATTGTGCTGGCATTGGAGAGGGTCCAGTTGAGGTTCACAAGAATGATCCCAGGAATGAAAAGATCGAGATAAAAGGAGCTCTTGATGGCTCCGGGCCCATGCTCACTGGAGCTTAGAATGAGGAGGGATCTCATTGAAACTTATCGAATATTGAAAGATCTGGATAAAGTGGATGTGGAGAGGGTGCTTGCTATAGTGGGGGAGTCTAGGACCAGAGGGCACAGAATAGTCTCAGAATAGAGGGGCGTCCATTTAGAACAGAGAAAAGGAAAATTTTCTTTAGCCAGAGGGCAGTGAATCTGTGGAATTCATTGCCACAGACAGCTGTGCAGGCCAAGTCATTGGATATGTCTAAGGTGGATGTTGATAAATCAGGGCATCAAAGGTTACAGGAAGAAGGCAAGAGAATTTGGTTGAGAGGAAAAATAAAACTAGCCGTGATGAAATGGCAGAATAGACTTGATGGGCCAAATGGCATAATTTTGCTCCTATGTCTTATGGTCTTATGATGTACATCTGAATCAATATTGATTGCCTGACTATCACCATAAGTTAATATTATTACCAACTTGGCTCTCTGATCAGGACAGAAATTCTCTTCCTCTGAAGACATATGTATTCTAGATGGGAAACTTTGCTCCATCCCCAAAATCATATATTGTAAATAACATGAGATCTATGCCTCGCCTGACTTGGTGTATTTCATGTATCACACCATTTCACATATCACTCCAACAATCCTCTAAATGCTCACTTCAGATGCTTCTGCACCTGATCCTCTTATTTTTGATATACGTTAGCTACTGTCAAAGATGTTTCCTTAAGGTGTAAGAGCTGGGGGTGGGGTTGGTAATGGGGTTAAGCTTCCACTATTAAATTCTCCCAATGGTAAAGGTCTAACTCCTGACCTTTACATGTGACTTAACTGTTTCTACGGACAGAAGGGGAAAAGACAGATTACTGGCATCTTAAAATCAACCACTTTGGGGAAGTGGTATGGAAATACCAATACCGTTAAATAGAAAATCTTGCAAACAGTAGGGGATACTGCCCAGTCCATCACAGGCAAAGCCCTCCCCACTAATGACAGCATCTACACAAAGCCTTGTTGCAGAAAAGCAGCACTCATAATCAGGGACTCCCAGCACCCAGGTCATACTCTCGTCTTGCTCCTGCCATCAGGAAGAAGGTACAGGAGCCTCAGGACTCACACCAATAGGTTCAAAAACAGTTATTACCCTCAACTGGTGGGCTCTTGAACCAAAGGGGATAACTTCACTCACTTGCCCCAACATTGAAATGTTCCCACAACTTATGGACTCGCTTTCAAACACTCTTCATCTCATGTTCTCGGTGTTTATTGCTTATTTATTTGACGTCCCTTTTTTGTTGCATTTGCACAGTTTGTTGTATTTTGCATGCTGGATGAACGCCCAAGCTGGTGTGGTCTTTCATTGATTCTATCATAGTTGTTATTCTATTATGGATTTGTTGAGTATGCTCACAAGAAAATGAATCTCAGGATTGTAGATGAAAACAGATATGTACCTCAATAATAAATTTACTTTACAACTTTTTGTGATTTATTTTGTTTGCTTAATATTGAAGTATATGCATGCAGTGCATTTTGAATGAGAAATTTTCTACCAAAATTAGTGTGTTGGTCTAAAATAGTGCATTCTAAGTCACGCCTATGGTGTTAGCCATTTCCACTGGACATCACTGTTCTAACAGAGCAGAGCAGCTTCATATCAAATCCCCAGATATTGTGAAACTATGTGAACTTCACTGGGAATGTATAAAACGGATTTGTGGCTTTTTAGAATTTTACAGACTCAGCTAAATCTGTCCATTTACTCAATCAGAAATGGGTCCTAGTTTAATAACACACGCAAGATGCTGGAGGAACTCAGCAGTTCCTAGTTTAATAACACAATTTTTGACTGAATGAATAGTAATACATACGGTTTCTAAGCAGGTAGTGCTAAACAGCTGAGGCAGCTACCCCCTGTGGGCCCTGCAGGTGGCATATGGCTAGGAGAATTCTTATGCCTTCTGGGTGATTACTGCTGGTGATATTAAAAAGCTGAGCCACATAAACCAACTGATTCTTTTGGCAGGAGATTACTGCTGGAATCTTATAATCTTTCACTATAAGAGCACAATTTCAAATATGCATGAACTGTTCCATTAATTCCAAACATTTGTCTTAACTTCTTTTGTTGTCATGAGAAGGAAAGCATGCGTCTATAAAGGAGCTAAAACTATCCCAGCCTTATCAAAAGAAATGAAAGCCTCTATTAAAAATGTAAGCTCTGTACTCTTTACTGATTTTGCTTCCAGCTCAAAAAACGTTCCCCATCTTTGTCACTGAAAAGGAACCTATTTATTGTTTATTTAAGCCACGCCACCCAGCAACCTGTGGGAGGAAACCGGAGCACCCGGAGGAAACCCCCGTGGTCACAGGGAGAACGTGCAAACTCCTTACGGGCAGCAGCATCTGAAGTGATACAAGGAACTAAATAATACCAAAATAGTTCCAAAGGGTAAAATAAGAAAACAGTTGAGGGGACAGATGTGATGTAACAGGATAAAAACATTAATAAATAGTTCTAAATGAAGAAGCCATTTTTACTACATTCAAAGCAACACACACAAAATACTGGAACAACTCAACAGGTCAGGCAGCATCTGAGAAGATGTATAAAGAGTCGACATTTCCGGCTGAGACCCTTCCTCATGACTTAAAAAGGAGGAAGACGCCAAAATAAAAATGTTGACCGTTTATATGGTTTTGGCACAGACTAGATGGGCCGAAGGGCTTGTTTCTGTGCTGTACATCTCTATGGCTTTATTTATTTCCATACATGCTGCCTGACCTGCTGAGTTCCTCCAACATTTTGAGCGTGTTGTTTTGGAGTTCCAGCATCTGCAGAATTCTTTGTGTTCAAGATTTACCACATTCATCCAAGAAGATTCTGGCTGTTCAATTTCAGCATCTCACTCAAATTGGAATCAGGTTTAACATAAGTCACACTTAAGTAAAGTAGGTTATGATAACATGTCATGAAATTAGCGTTGAACAGCAGCAGTACAGTGCAGACATAAAAAAATTAATTAAATAAAGTTACAATAAAAAAGAAATAGTGGAAAAGAGGAATAGTGAGGTAGTGTTCATCAGATCTACTCAGAAATCTTACGAAGGAGGGGAAGAAGTTGTTCCAGTTTCCAGCTTTTTGCATGAACTATTCTCTTTGGACCTTACGTCCTTTGATGCTTAGCTAACAGCAATTTGCATTCAAATTGTGCACTTCCTACTCCGATTAGAAATAAAAGTGTTTAGAACAAATGGCCAGAGATTTGGAGGAGTGAAGGCAGTGTCACTTTCCTTAATGGCTTCAGTTGTCTTCTCAGGTTGTTTGAAGGGATTTGAAAAGCAAATACATGATGTAAAAATGAGATGAAGGAAGAACAGTGGGATGTGGATCATGCAAAGTCTAAACTCAGCATAAATATATGACTGTATTATGACTATAAATATATTCCTATTCAGAAAAGGGCAGAGCTACTCCCTCCATTATCCTGGCCGGTTTTAACACATAACAAACAGAATCAAAAATAAATGTTCCAACCACTTATTTCACTAGGGTTTGTGGGCCATGCTGTGCTTGAATTAACTCTCATTTTTCCTGCATTCCACATCAAAAGTACTTACTGGCTGCTTTGGAATATCCAGAGGTTGTGAAGGGGACAATATAAATGTAATCATTCTTTGTGTCTCAGGGCTAAGGAGTAGCCTGATCTTTGTTCTGCCATCAACCATAGCAAGGGTAATCAGTGACTCCCTGCATTATTTTGAAGTGGCATTGGGTAAGTCAGGTGGTCCTCAAAAGATTACCTGCTTCTAAAAGCGTGGACACAGCAGCAGTAATTGTCAGTGTTTGAAGATGAAGTCGGGTGAGAAAGGGGAGAAAAAAATATGCTCTTAACAAAGGTCCATATGCTGAAAGTTATGGTGGCAGAAATAGGTGGGTGTGATCCTTTTTATGGATTTGCTCGCACACTGTAGTTTTCTGGAATGAATAAGAACTTATACTTTTCAAGCTTCTAATTCCATCTTCAGGGCCTCTAAAAACAGTTTCGGCAAAGAAGAGCTTCAGTCTCAGGAGACTTGAAGAACTTTCTAAGTCTGGAAATCATGGTTTGCTAATCCAGATGCTCATGGGCCACACATAGAAATACTTTGCACCAACTCCTCCTGTAAGGCTCACCTGTGAATTCTGTTGACATTGCCCAAGAGGTGGCCGGGGTTAAAGGCTGTGGATTGTTGACGGAGTCCCAGCTGTTTCCCATGTCGGTGATTGGCTCGGGGGTAGCAAAGGTGTCATGTGTGGGCGTGGTTTCCATTGGCACTGCATTATTAGACAGAAAGAAATTCAGAGATTAGAAGTCACTGAAAGACAGTTGTTTTAATACAGGGTGATTTGGAGCTGGGAATGGGAGAGGCCTAAAAATTTATAAATCAGGGAGTAATCCACCCATGTGTTCCCAAGAAGCATCCTTGCAAAGGCGTCTCATTGTAGGAAGTTCCCAGCCAAATTTCTGCCATGCCCCAAAGTTTATTATCATGTTTCACTCCAGAAAAAACTGAATGATCTTTAATTGTATTACACTCTTAAAAACTATACAATTACATTTCTTGGACCGTTATCTGGACATTGCTAATTTGCAACTTGTGGGATTGTTCTGTGCTCACATTTCTGAGATTAACAGTGATTACACCTCAGAAGTGTTCTCAAGGTTGTAACAATATTACAAAAACATGAAAGATATAAGTATCAGTCTGTGTATAGAATTATTGCTTATTCCGGACACTAAGGATTAAGCTAGTAAACGAAACAAATCTATTCACCACTTCAGATTGGTGTTTGCTTCAGGGAACACTGAATCAACCTAACAGATAATTTACTGCCCGAGTTGGCCGTGGCATATTCTAGGTAAACAGTACAGCTGGATCCTGTCAGATCACCGGCAGGTGATAGAAGTTGGCTCCCTCACCTCTGCCCCACAACACAGGACCCCCCCCCCCTAAATACCCATGCCTGTGTTGCCACCCACAGCTCCAACCTGCTAATTCAATTTGCTGATGATGCTACTTTCATTGACCTTACCTCAAATAATAACGAGGCAGCGTAGAGAAGAAATCATCACCCTGACACAGTGGTGTCAAGAAAACAACTTCTCCCTCAATGTCACAAAAACAAAGGAACTGGTTGTGGATTACAGGAGGAATGGAGACAGGCTAACTAACCCCTGTTGATATCAATGGATCTGGGGTTGAGAGGGTGAACAGCTTTAAGTTCCTCGTCATCCACATCACCAAGGACCTCACATCGTCTGTACACACCAGCTGTGTGGCGAAAAAAGTGTAACAACAACGCCTCTTTCACCTCAAATGGTTGAAGGAGTTTGGCATGAGTCCCCAAATCCTAAGGACTTTCTACAGGGGCACAATTGAGAGCATCCTGACTGGCTGCATCACTGCCTGGTATGGGAACTGTACCTCCCTTAATCGCAGGACTCTGCAGAGAGTGGTGTGGACAGCCCAGTGCATCTGTAGATGTGAACTTCCCACTATTCAGAATATTTACAAAGACAGCTGTGTAAAATGGGTCCAAAGGATCATTGGGGACCCATCACCCCAGCCACAAACTGCTCCAGCTGCTGCCATCTGGGAAACGGTATTGTAGCATTAAAGCCAGGACCGATAAGCTCCGGGACAGCTTCTTCCACCAGGCTATCAGAATGATTAACTCACACTGATAGAATTGTATCTCTGTGCTATATTGACTGCCCTGTTGTACATACTATTTATTACAAATTACTATAATTTGCACATTGTACATTCAGACCAAGACGTAACGTAAAGATTTTTACTTCTCGTGTATGTGAAGGATGTAAGAAATAAAGTCAATTCAATTCAGTGTTAAAATTAACTTTAACATACAACTCAAGACAATGGCCCCACTATCTACATTATCACCTGGGTGTGGTGTCTGAATTAAATTGAAACAATATGCCTGGCAGCTAAATTAAGGGCAAATCCACTCAGGGGTTATCTGCAGTTGGTGATAAGAGAATTAGGAGTTGAAATTGTAAATACTGAATTGCATCAGTGTAAAAATATCATAGGAATTTTCCTGTTTATCCAGATAGAGCAATGAATTAATATTGGACTCATAATATTTATTGTTAAGAGTTATTGCAGATCTGGGGATTTGGGTTCTCCCTGGGCCTACAGCAATTTATCTCTGAACTCTGCCCAAGGACTTCATGATGTAATAGAGATATTTATTATGTAGAATAACAGCCACGTGGAGCAATCCTAGCATATTACAAGTCTGTCTTGTCCGTGCTTCTGCTATTGCTTAATAGTTCAAATGGGACACCTTCAGTAATTTCCTCTACATGATTTTGAGAAGAGGAAAGAGAGAGTTGGGGGGGGGGGGAGAGAGAGAGAGAGAGAGAGAGAGAGAGAGAGAGAGAGAGCGAGAGAGAGAGAGAGAGAGAGAGAGAGAGAGAGAGAGAGAGAATGTGAATGAAGGTGGAGCAACTAGCAAAAGAGGGAGATAAAAGGAAAAGAAAGGATGTAGACTGCCAGAAACTGAGAGAGAATGTCTTAGTGTAAGAATGAGAGAAGGAATTTGAATGAGCAGACACAGATTTATGTGTACATGTGCTGGATTTTAATATGTTCTTTCCACAAGCCTCCAGGGAGCAGATGACATATATCAGGTATAGTTATGCACTGAATACTGATAAATGCCGCAGTGAATATGTGATCCTGTGAGGTTCCTTTGTTAAGATTTTTCTCACATTTTCTACTGATTCTATTTTTTCTCTTAAGCCATTCACCTTTCAGTAAACAAGTAAGTGAAGGGGAGAAAAGGACTGCATAGATGTGCATGTTATCCTTTTGGGTTGTCTCCTGCAACCTCTGCTCTTTTCCAGAAACTCACAGCTGCAGTTCCACAAGAGACAGCATCTCTGATGGCTCAACACCTAGCCATTTTTTGTTTCTGAGCCTGGACTGTGAGTGTCGAGAGGCTGTTAGACTATGACTGCATGGAATTCTTTTCTCCTGCTAACCCAGGGAGCACCCAAGCCTGTCCATTACAAATAGGATCACAGAGTCATGGAGAAGTACAGCATGGAAGCAGGCCCTTTGGCCAATCTAGTCCATGCTGAAACCATTTAAACTGCCTACTCCCGTTATGTTATATTTCTATGGCCCTTCTAACATGATATCTTCTAAGGAGGGAACATCAAGCAAAATATGAGTCAGAGGGATGTGATGGGCAGGTGACGAGAAGAGGAGGAATGAGAGGGTAACCAGAATGGGGAACAGTAAAAGACATGGAGGGAGTGTGGAATTACTGAATGTTAGAGATTGGAGAGTGCCCAGACAGAACATGAGGTGCTGCTTCTCCAGGCTGAGTTTGGCCTTATCCTGGCAGTAGGAGAGCCATGGATGTTTGTGTCAGTAGCAAGTGGGAAGGTAAATTGAAGTGGATAGCCAGTTCTGTCTGATAGCATCCAACATGATGGCGTGAAGCACTGATTTCTCTAACCGAGTAATTACCCTCCTCCCCTCATTCTCCCTTTTCCCATTCCCTATTCTGGTTACTCTTTCCCTTCCTCCCATGGTCCACTGTCCCCTCCTATTAGATTCCATCTTCTTCAGCCCTTCACCACTTTCACCTCCCAGCTTCTTACTTCATCTCCTCTCCCCCAGCCACCCACCTGCCAGCTTGTACTCCTTCCCCCTCAACCCACCTTCTTATTTTGGCTTTTGCACTTTTCCTTTCTAGTCCTGATAAAGTGTCATGGCCAAAACATAAAATCTATTTATTGCCTTCCACAGATGCTGCCTGGCTTACATTGTGTGTGTTGTTCAAGATTTCCAGCATCTGCAGAATCTCTGGTGTTGGTAATGCTTCTACACTGTTTACCTCGTTCATTCTTTTCTCATTCTGTCTTCTCCACAGGTGGAAATATTTTCTGTGTATCCATTTTATTAAAAACGTCCATTATTTTAAGGACCTCAATTAGGTCTTTTATCAAGAGAAAAGGCTCCCATTCACCTTAATCACTAACTATCTATGTGTAATGAAACCAGGCATAACCTCAAGAGAAGTGGAATACAAAGAAGAGGAAGTGATCATTCCATTGAACAATGCCTTCTGTGAACCCCCACAGGGAATACATGTTTAAATTTGGACACCATATGAACGGAGGATACTTTGACTTTGAATTCAATAGAGCAAAGTTTAAGGAGACACATGGAGGGTGTATTCACAGGTAATTAGAAGATTGAAAGATTATCATATTTTGGTGCTTAAAATTAAAAACCTTTAGCCCAACAACTATAGTTTGGAAAATTCTGGAATACATTATTCAGGAAGCTATAGCATGATACGTGGAAAAATTTAATAGTTCAGCACATTTGGCATAGTTTTGTGAAAAAGAAATTATGCTTGACATTTAGAGTTAATTGAGAATGTTATCAGCACTAATTGGGGTATTTGGAACATCTCAATTACCACAATAAGAGCAGTCGATACAATGACACACATAAATGATTGACGTTGGAGGTAATAATTTGTGGCATTGGATAGTGGACTGACTAACTAAATCAAATTTTCTCTAATAAAGTGGAAGATGGATTTATGCAATATCTACAAGATTCCTGTTGAGGCACCAGCAAGGGGAAAAGTCGGTCTGCAACTCGTTTTGTGCATTAAGAAAGGATTGAAACTTCATTCCCCTGAGTTCCTCCAGCACTTTGTGTGTATGTTGCTCAAGATTTCCAGCATCTGCAGAATCTCCTATATTTATGATTGATAATCTTGTTGTCAAGGGGATTTTGGAGAAGAGTGACAATAATATTGGTCTTATTAAGGGGACCTTGATCAGTTTGGTATGTGGGCTGAGGACTGGCAAGTGGCTTTCAGTCTGGATAAGTGAGATACTGCATTTAGAGAGATCAAAACAGAATAGTTCTTATACAGTGAATGGTAGTGTTAAGGAGCAGAGGGATCTAAGATTGCAAGTGTATAGTTTGCTGCAAGTGGCATCACAGGTAGATCGGGTGGTAAATAAAGTGTTTGCACACTGGCCTCGTCAATCAGGGCCTTGAGTAAAGGAGTTGGGAGCTATGATGCAGTTGTATGAGACATTAATGAGGCCAGTCTTGGAGAATTGTGTACAGTTTTAGTTGCCCTGTTATAGGAAAGATATTATTAAACTGGAGAGAGAGCAGAAACATTTACCAGGATGTTGGCTGGACTCAGATGTCTGAATTACAAGGAGAAGTGAAATGGTCATTGTGAGAGATTAGGGGGCAACCTGATAGAGGTCTATATGATCATGAGAGGCAGGGACAGAGTGAAAGTATGTGGTCTTTTACCCAGTGAATGGGTGCTACAGACAAAAGGAAGCGGGTTTAAAATCAGAGGCAAAAGAGTTAAAAGGGACATCGAGGCAGTGTCTTCAATCGAAGTTGGTTCATCTTCATAATAAACTGCTAAAAATAGTTATTGACATGGGATTGTGAGCAACATTTAAAAGCCATCTAGGTAGTTGGATGGGTAAGAAAGGTTTAGTGGGCTACGTGCCACATTCAGGCAGTTTGGACTAGCTTCGCCGGGCAGCAACATGGTCAAATTGGACCAAAGGGTCTGTTTCCATGCTACATGACCCTAACATGATAGAATTTCACACTATCTTTGAAATAATGCAGTTAAATGCAAAACCAAGCAGTGGTGGAAGCCAATACAATAGGGTCATTTAAGAGTCTCTTGAATAGGTGCATGGTGCTTAGCAAAATAGAGAGCTGTGCGCCAGGGAAATTCTAGGTAGTTTCTAGAGTAGGTTACATGGTCGGCACAATATTGTGGGCCAAGGGGCCTGTAATGTGCTGTGGATTTCTATGTTCTATATTCTATGCCGGTGAAAATAAACCTGATTCTGATACTGACATGCAATGGTTAGCAGTTAACTAACTCATAAAGTACATATTTTTTCCAACTTTTGCATGAGTTAAGAAGCAAAAAGGAAAAGTGATCCATCTGTGGCTGAGAAGAGACATTATAAACCGTTCTAAATCAAGGAGAAACTTATAAAAGTTGCCAGAAGTGGCAATGCATCTGAAGTTTAAAGTGTTTTGAAACTCATTAAGGGAGAACTGAGAAACTGGAAAAAAGGCAACATAGAAATGGCAAGTTAGATTGGAAAGAAAGGTAACAAGACTGTCAGAAGGAAACATTAATGAGAACAAATATGGGACCCTAGACAAAGAGAGCAGTATAAAAGGAAATAGCAAAGGAAATAAACAACCTCTTTGCTCTGTCCTCATTGAAGAAAACACAGAAAACCTGTCAGTTATATTAGAGAACTAAAGATAAAGTGAGAATAAGAAACTGAAGGAATTAACTGTTAGTCAAAAGTAATTCTAGAGCAGTTCTGGAGCTTGAAGGCTGATTAATCTGAAGGACCTGATATTTCACATTCCCAAGTTTAGAAAGAAAATCCTATGGAGATGGTGCATATTCCGATTGTTATCTTCTAGGCCTCTATAGTTTCTGGAACTGTTACTGTGAGTGGAGATGTGACTCCACTATCAGCAATGAGAGAGAGAAAGAACAAAGAACTACCAAAACTTTAGTCTGGTGTCAATGGTAATGATAATGAATAACATATTAACAGAACACTTTGAAAAGAGTACATATAGGCAGTCCTCATACAGCAGGGTTCTGTTCCTGAGCACTCTTTGTAATCCAAGTTGTTCACAAGTTGTAAATGAATAAAATCAGAGTGTGGGAGAGGATCCCAGAAACAGCTGTGACAGGGAGTAAGCATGTGCAGGAAGCGTGGCCACCAGCCAGCCTAATGACCCTCAACACTGCCACTTCTGCTCCGCTCGACCCAGACTCTGGCTTTTGCGGCATAGAAACCACCCTATGTGGATGCAGAATGACTTGGTATGGCAACTGTTCTGCATGCTACAAAAAGCTACAGAGTTGTGGACACATCATAAAAACCAGCCTCCCCCCACCCCAGAGTATTTCTCACTGCTTCAGTAAAACATTCGGCATACGTAATTGAAAATCTCACGCATCCCGGGCATTCTCTCCTCTTCCCTCTCCCAGTGGACAGAAGAATTGAATTGAATTGAATAGACTTTATTGCTTACGTCCTTCATATACATGAGGAGTAAAAATCTTTACGTTACGTCTCCGTCTAAATGTGCAATGTGCAATCATCGTGATTTATAATAATTTATAATAAATAGAACAGTCAATTTAACATAGAAATACACTCAAATCAGCGTGAGTTAATCAGGAAGAAGCCTGTTGGTCCTGGCTTTTATGCTGCGGTACCGTTTCCTGGATGGTAGCAGCTGGAATAGATTGTGGTTGGGGTGACTTGTGTCCCCAATGATACTACAGGCCCTTTTTACACACCTGTCCTTGTAAATGTCCTAGATCATAGGTAGTTCCGTACTACTCTCTGCAGAATCCTGCAATTAAGGGAGGTACAGTTACCATACCAGGCAGTGATGCAGTCAGTCAAGATGCTCTCAATTGTGCCCCTATAGAAAGTTCTGAGGATTTGGGGGCCCTTACCAAACTTCCTCAACCATCTGAAAGAGGCACCGTTGTGCCTTCTTCACCACACAGCTGGTGTGTACAGACCGCGTGAGATCCTCGGTGATGTGGATGCCGAGAAACTTAAAGCTGTTCACCCCCTCAACCCCAGATCCACTGATGTCAGTATGGGTTAGTCTGTCTCCATTCCTCCTGTAATCCACAACCAGCTCCTTTGTTTTTGTGACATTGAGGAAGAGGTTGTTTTCTTGACACCACTGTGTCAGAGAGATGACTTCTTCCCTGTAGGCCACCTCATTATAGTTTGAGATAAGGCCACCTCGTTATTGTTTAAGATTAGGCCAATCAATGTAGTGTCATTGGCAAATTTAATTAGCAGATTAGAGCTGTGGGTGGAAACAAAGTCATGGGTACACAGGGAGTAAAGGAGGGGACTTAGTACACAGCCCTGAGGGGCTCCTGTTTTGAGAGTCAAAGAGGTGGAGGTGAGGGAGCCCACTCTTACCACCTGCTGGCGATCGGACAGGGGGTCCAGGATCCAGCTGCACAAGGCAGGGTCAAGGCCGAGGTCTCTGAGCTTCTTGTCGAGCCTGGATGGAATTCTGGTGTTGAATGCTGAACTGCAGCCCAAGAACAGCATTCTCACATAAGCATCCTTCTTCTCCAGATATGTAAGGACAGTATGTAGAGCTGTGGCTGTTGCATCGACTGTCGATCAGTTGTGTAGGTAGGCAAACTGTAGGGGGTCCAGTGTGGGTGGTGGCAAGCTGCAGATGTAGTCCTTGACCAGCCTCTCAAAGCATTTGCTTATTATTGAGGTGAGTGTGGCAGGATGCCAGTCATTCAGCCATGTTACCTTGGTCTTTTCTGGTACAGTGACAATAGTGGATAATTGGAAACAGAAGGGCACTCTACACTGGGAGAGGGAGAGATTAAAAATGTCAGTAAACACACCTCCCCACAATACCTTATCTCCTGCCTAGGTAGCCTCCTACCTGCTGGCATGAACATCCAATTCACAGACCTCCATTGATACCCCTGCCCCCCTTACCCCCATCCCTATCTATTATTTTAGTCTGGTTCTCTTTCTCTCTCTTCCCCCCCCCACTATTATCTCCCCCCAGCCCTACCTTTCTTTCTCTTTTATTTCCCATAATTTTCCACCTTCCCCCAGCCCATTTCCCTCCAGCCTATCACTTCCCAGCTCTCTACTTTATCCCTCCCCCCACTTCTTATCCCTCCTCGACCATCCCATGTTACTTCACTCCTGATGAAGGATTTCAGCCTGAAACGTCATCATTACCTCTTCCCATAGATGGAGTACTTGCCCTGGGATGCTGTCTGGTCCTGCGGCCTTGCGACTGTCTGCTCGTTGGAAACATCTGCGTACCTCAGCCTCAGAGATGACCAGGTTGCAGGTTGAAGCAGTGGCTTTCCTCGGAGGCTCAGAGTTAGTGACATCGAACTGAGCGTAAAATCGATTGAACTCATCTGGGAGAGAGGCTGCGATGTTGGCGGCACCACAACGTTTGGCTTTGAAGAAGCGATGGTGTGCAACCCTCGCCACAAGTCACGTGTGCTATTTGTTGTGAATCTTGACTCAATCTTGTCCCTCTATTGTTGTTTCACAGCCTTGATGGCTTTGCACAGATCGTAACTGGTTTCCTTGAGCTCCTGCTGATTGTCGGCAATATAAGCTCTACGTCGTGCGGTAAATGCTGGTCGCACGGAACTACTGAAACAGGGTTTCTGGTTCAGGAAGATCCTGCCCGACTTCTGGGGGACAACATCGTCGATGCACTTCCGGATGAAGCACGTGACTCCATCCGTGAACTCGGAGACATCCTCATCATGGAAGACATTCCAGTTGACATCATCAAAGCAGTCCTGCAGCATGGAGACCGATTGATCGGACCAAAGGTGGACAGTTTTAACTATGGCCGCCTCTTGTTTCAGCGTCTGCCTGTACATTGATACGAAAGCCCAGAAGCACACACCACCAGGTTCAAGGACAGCTTCGGCCCCACTGTGAAATGGTCCTCCAGTACAAAAAATAGACTTGACCTTACAATCTACCTTGTTATAATCTTGAACTTTTCTTGTTTACCTACACTGTACTTTCTCTGTAACTGTTACACTTTATTCTGCATTGTTATTGTTTTACCTTGTTCTACCTCAATGCACTGTGTAATGATCTGATCTGTGTCAACAGTATGCAAAACAAGCTTTTCACTGTAAATTGGTCTATGTGACAATAATAAAAGAATTCCAATCCCAGTTGACTGGTGGAAGGTAGGAGCGAGGCAGTGTAGGGAGAGAGGGCATGTTTTAATGCCCCATTACCACCTGGTATGAAATTCCTGCTGCCCCACTGCAGCCAGAAAATCCATTCCATCCACCCTACTGATCTACCAAACACTTGTTCATCTCTACAGAGTGTCGATAAGTCAAACATTAGTAAGTCAGTAAGTCAGGTAGGACCTATAATAGGATTGAGCAGAATCAACATGTCTTTATGAAAATAAAATCATGTTTAACCCATAAGCTCCTTGAGGGAAAGAGTAGATAAGGTACCACAGAAGAATTTATTTAACAGTGTTAAAGCATCTGGAATTTGGGGTAATATACTGAAATGGACCAACAATTGGTAATTGCTCAGAAGGCAAAAAATGTGAATGATCAAGTCCTTCTCAGATTGGATCGGGGTGGCACAGTGACCAGTACTTGTCTGCCAGATACTCACAATATAATTCAGTGAGGAGACCAAATATCACATTTCCCAGTTTGCTGAAGAATCTAAGTGAGGTAGGATTGTGAATAGGTAGTGATTGTGATTGTGGGTTTCCAGGGGAAGGGGACAAAGTGAGTCAGTGTGCGGACAAAAATGTGGCACATGGAATATAATGTTGAAAAATGTGAAGTTATCTACTTTGGCATACCTAACAAAAAGCGACGTATTTATCTGAGATTGAGTGGCACAGCGGCAACGCGAACAAACAACGCTGCTGCTGGCAACTCCACAGGGAGATTAGACAGCAACGTAATTGCAGTAGAAGTGTGCCACATAGGTCCGGGGTGGAGCTTGAAAAACCCAGGCTCCATAAGAGAGAGGTACTGTCTAGCAGAGCGGTCATCATGGGAGTAGTCTGAGTCAGAGTGGTACGGCTTTGGGTCAAGAGGCTTCAGCAAGACCAAGTGGAGGTGTGGTAAGTAGGTAAGTTTATTTCTTATTTTTAACTCTTGAAAGAATGAGGGGTAGAAGATCAGCCCTAGTCTTGTTAAATAGCTGAGCAGGTTTGTAGCCTCTTTTCATGTTGATTATGTTCCAAAAAGAATTATTTTAAGTTGCAACTGAAGAGGTACCACATGCATTGGTTACTTACTGTACAACCTATATGAATGAGCACTGAATAGACCCAATGTTTGGTAACTAAGTTTTCTGGTGATATGAAAATAAATCAAAGCAATTTGCAGAAACATGAAGTATTTATAATAGGAGATAGAAAAGTTAAGAGATTGGGCAGATGATATGTAATCTGAGATAGTGTAAAATTACCTGCTTTGGTTGGAAAAATTGAAAAACATTAAATTGAACATTTACAGATTGCTGTTGTACAGAAGAATACAGATGTACAAAATGAAACTAAACAATTCATCATGAAAGCAATTGGAATGTCATTTCTATTACAGAGGTGGTGAGTACAGAATTTGCAGCAATTATTCAGGGTGATGGTAAACCTATAGCACAAATACTGTGTACAGTTTTGGTTGCTTGGTTTAAGAAGAGTCTTACTTACCTTAGGGCAGTTCAGAAAATTAATCACATAGCTGATTGGTGCATTTCAATAGTTTAAACAATTTAGGCTTACTCGATATAAAGAAATTTAGAAGAGTGAAATGTGGACGCTGAGATATAAAAGATTGTGTGGAGCTGGACAGAGCAGTTGCTGTGAGATTATTGTTCCTCAGGAATCTGGAACTGGGGGCGGGTAGGTTGGGGGTTTGCCTATTTAAGACAGATGAGGAAAACTTTGTTTCTCACAGGTAGATTTTAGGGAGCTGGAGAGGCTGAGATCGGGAGTCTGTAACAGGAAAGTGGAGATAAGAGCCATCTCGGATTGAATTTGATATTGAATGACAGACTGGACTTGATGGATGCTTCTTTTATCATCTTATTTTTCTATCTTCAAAAATATTTGGCAGAGGAGAGTTTTTTTCTCTGAGACTATTTTTTTGCTTTTACTCATTTTTTTCCTGTGTTAAAGGTCAAAATAGGAATAATACTTCATTTTCTACCTTTTTATCTTTATGTTATCCTTCTTTAGAATATTCTGGATGGTATTGCAGTGAAACCGGTTCATTATTGGGACAGCAATTCATGTGGCTTTTGGACAAGTGCCACATTAATGGTCAGATGAGATTTTCTGCAACTTGGAAGAGGTGATTTTTATTAAAACATTGTTACTTACCTGTTGCTATTCCTGACAGCTCATCGACCTTCATTTGCTGAGTTTGGTAGGCTGGAGTAGAAGAACGCAATGTTGTGAATAAATAATCCAATGTTCCTGTGTCAAGAGAGCTGGTAAGATGTGATTTGCTGGTTGGTTCACTCCTTCCCAATGTACTACTAGGAGCTGCAGTATTATTTAACACCATGTCTTCGTTGAACTGGGTAATGCCCAATGGTGTTGGTTTTAATGTTGACAACCCATTGTCATTAGCTGATGTGACAGCCTGATGGGTAACTCCTTTTGGGGATGGGCTCAATATCCCAGGAGGCAGTTCAGACACCGTAAAAAGCACAGAGTGGTCAGAGGCCATTTGAATTGGTGGCTTGTTCTTTCTTGGCACCTCCGTATTTTGAGTGGTGATGATCGGTCTTACTGTGGCTGGTCTTTTCTGCGTGCTAGGAAAGGTATAGATTGGCATCATTGATCTCTCTTGAAGGGGCTCACGAATGGTTCCCAACCTTGCAGGATACATCAAGGATGTAACTGAGGACCTTGCTGGATGCAAACTAACAGTGGACAAGTTTGAAATGGAAATGTCAGTGGAATTGCTAGATTTGTTCATTACTTCTGGAAAACCAGTAGGAGTGGCTCCCCCAGGACTTCTCATGATAACTGCATCATTGATCTGGTTTCCATCTGAAAATGTTGCAGCTTGCTGTTGTCTGGCATTTTTGGGAGAGCCAATATCATCTTGGTTAACTGATTCACTATTTTCAGAGCTATCATCAGTCTTTAATCTGGTATGTGGCACTAACAATGGCTTTGTATTGATGTTCTTTTCAACAGGTAGCACTGTAGGCACCCAATGGATGAAAAGTGGACTCATACTAGCCTGCCTTTGTGCAGGTGGTGTTGACAGCTGAGCGTGCAGCAAAGGATTCACATTACTTCCTGTTTCTGGGGGCGATTGCGATGATGGAAAAGGTAGCTTCTGTCCAAATCCCTGATGACTTGTGGTAGCTACATGGTTGAGACCAGTTACATCTGATTGAAATGAGAGACTGGAGGCCTGAAGTACTTCATATTCCGTAACTCTAGCAGCTGTAACTTTTGATTCCATTACGAAAGAAGAAATAACATGCACAAAAATAATGCTGTTGCTCAGCATCTTGATGTACTCCAGGCACTGTGAATTTTGGAATGGTAGTCAGAAATCCTGAAAAACAGAGAGATATTTATCAAGGAATGTAACAAGCTTATAGTCTTTTCAGCACCAGCTCATATGCAAAGAATTAATGGCATTATTTTGGATCTAATGAGTAAAAGGTTTTGTTCAGTTTCCAGCCTCAACAAAAACATAGCTTACAAGTCTCCCTCCCTCTCAGCTAGGTCGATAATGGATGTCCCACCATGAGGAAGAAACTATGTACCGAGACACCGCGGTACACCATCCTGTCAAGCGGCTGTCAGGTGAAAATATTAGCTTTTATTTTGGTAACTTCTGAAGCAGGATAACCTATAAGAGTCCACTGCCGCAGCTTAAACGTGAAAGTCTGGGCAAGGCAGTGAAACGCTAATATCATGCAATTACTTGGTAGGAAACGTCAGGAAAATGGGACAAGAAATCAAATTGCAGATGTACTTCAGAATCTACCTTTATATCTAAGCATTTTTCACCTGCTGTGGCTTGTTTACAAACATGTCTTTCTTCACATTGATTTTAGAATATCCATATGTTTAACAACTAGTGTGGTTTTTTAAAGTCCGCAGGCTATTGCACGCACGTTCCATATTGGATTTCGGAAAACAAACCTAGAATTGTCCAAGGGTCTCCAGAAAAGCTGGATTAATCCCCAGCACAATTGTTGTGAGCAGAAACCTGGAGAAAAACCAAAGCAACACTCAAAAATGACACCATTAGGAATAAAATTAATAGAGATGGCAAATGGCTGTTTGGCAACTATCTGAGAATCAGGCAAGCAGATAATGCAGAGTGTTTGTGAGGAAAGTAGGACACGTGAATAATGGCAGGAGTGTGGGGATAGTGATTGGAGGCTGGGGATCATGTTACACATAAATACCTCTTCAGATCTGCCAACCTCTGCTGTGATGTGGGTAAAAGCCAAATATTGGCCCGAGTGAGCAATTTCACCCATACTAAGAAACAGAGAGAGAGAGAGAGAGAGAGAGAGAGAGAGAGAAAGAGAGAGAGCTTCTGAACACTTGCACAGATGGTTATTAACTTTGTACAGGCATTAACAGGTACAGGAACTGCTGACATTAGAATTAGGATAGAGTACTGCAAAATGTCAATGAGAATAGGGGATTTAATTTTAGATTTGCAATGGTGCATGACTTTTTAATATATGTTGGTTGGGTATTGTTTTTATAAACATATTTTTCTGACTTGTTCTCCAGTGGGTAGTTGCTGAATGTTCGGGGGTATGATGGGGGATGGGTGGGGGTGGGTGAGGTGTCTCTAATGCTCTAGCTTGGTTTTCTTGCACATCTTCATCATTTTCATCTCTGAGGTCACATCTTCAGTTGCTTGAGTCTAAGAACTGCAGATCCCCTTTTCCATTTGCACCTCTTCTGCGCTAACTCATTTTTAATATCATTGGCAGAGCTTTTCATTGCTTATCCTTAATATCGCTTAATGTTGCTTGGTGTCATTGGTGTACTGGATAAAATCCAGTGACATGCATTGCGATGATTTACGATATTGAAGCAGATGAATAAATAAATGTTGTTAGGAAGTGGTAGGGGTGCAGCAAGGTCTCCTTCTAAAACTGCCTTGGGAAATTCTAATTACTTTTATATTAAGAATGTAGAATATTTCTGTTCACACAAATAACATATTTTTACCAAGGAAAGCATAGTGTTATCGTTGCCTGTCATGGTACAGGGATCAATGCTTGGGTCTAACAATATGGCTATTCTCTGCAGGATATTGCTGGATTGGCAGTGACATTTCCATCCTGTCTGTGCATGTTACAGACATCCTGAGTTCACAGATTCTACGTTTCTCTTTGGCAGCTTCTGCCAAAGACAAACAGCATGCAGTGTCTAAGGCAGATGTCTTGTACACTGGTCTGATGAACAACATTAAAGCAAGGCTCTCAGGATGCAGGAACAAGTAACGGAGCTTTGAATTTAGACTGATACATATTAACAGCACCAATATGCTGCATATATAAACGTCCCTGACAGCAATGTTCACAGACGTGTTCAGAATCAGATCAGGTCTAATATCAACGGCATTTGTTGTGTGGCAGTGGGAATGAGTGAGTGTACAGGAAGGTAATGGAGAGCTTAATGACATGGTGTCTTGACGGCAACCTTTCCCTCAATGTCAATAAAAGGGCTAGTCATTGGCTTCTGGAAGGTAGGAGCTGTCCACATGCTCCAGCCTGCTTGCAAGTTTTGTTTCTTTTTCTTTTTTATGAGGGAGGAAGGCCTCAATGACTTCCATCATTTTTCTGTATTTTATGTCTATCTGGAGAAGACATATTTCAGAGTTGTATTCTGCATACACGCTTTGAAAATAAAATGAACCTTAGAACTTCTGAAATTCATGGATGCATCATGACCTGCTATGGAAGCACCAATGCCTGCCCAAGAATGGAAAAGCCTACAAAAAGTGAAACAGCCCCGTCTATCACAGGCAAAGCCCTCCCCACCGTTGAGCACCTTTACATGGAGCGCTGCCACAAGAAAGCAGCATCGATCGACAAAGACCCACACCATCCAGGCCATGCTCTCTTCTCACTGCTGCCATCAGGAAGGAAGTACATGAGCCTTAGGTCCCACACTACACAGCTCAGGAACAGTTACTACCCCTCAACCATCAGGCCCCTGAACCAGCATGGATGGCTTCATTCATCTCCACACTGAACTGATTCCACAAATGTAGACTGATGTTACGAATCATGTTCTCAATGTTATTTATTTGTTTGTTACTTTGTATTCTTTTATTTGATTTTGCACAGTTTGCAATTTACCTAACTGGCTCTCCCTGGATTCCATGGGACCTAACCTTCCAGAACAGGATCTTGTTGAAGGCTTTGCTGAAGATCAAATAGACAACATCCACTACCCTACCCTCATCTACACTTTTGGTTAACCCTGAAAAAAAAGCTCTAAAAGATCTGTTCTGAGCGTTACCAGGAACTTGCTGAGCTGAATGGCCTCCTACGTCATGAGAAATATGAAATTGCTAAACCCATCAACTACTTGTGTCCAAGTTAACAATAATGCTAAATATGTTTTTGTAAATTTGTAAGATGCATGTTTAAAGCAAAAATATTCTATATTCCTCATATTCTAACTGAAATTTAAATTTACCAGGACAGGGTCAGAGATGGAAGCGTTAACTTCCATAAAAAAAATGCTTTTGTATTGGAGTCAAACTCAAAGGCCCTTGTGACCTGACATATACAGTGTGTAACAAAACCGTCACTCACCACTGTCTGGCTCAGCCCATCCTTTGCTGAAATGCAATGCCTACATCACTGTTCTGTGCAGAGATACAGCGTTTGTCAATGAAGGAAGTGTCCAATGGAGATAATGAGGTCTTATGTCTCATTTTCTTCTTTCACTCTCCCAACCAAGCAGTCCAGCATTAGACTTTACAACAGGAGGATAATGGGAGAACTTGGATGACATGTAGACCCTGTGCCTTTGGACACAGAGCCGCCCTCCCACAGTCAGCCTTCAGACAGTGAAAAGCAGAACGCTGACCCATGCCTGGCCCTAGAGAGTGAGCGGACTGCACATTAGCAGGAGGTGCAGAGTGAGCACAGACGGGGAAATCAGCCTCTCTCTGTTGTGGCTGGTACTGGCTCTGTCGTCGAACCGACAGCTCCTCTGCAAATGGAATCTTTGGTTTTACTACGTTCAAACGAACAGGCGGACATTTCATCCAAGGGGCTCAGTATGACGAACCTGCCCTTCGTGGGGGTCTGAAAATCAATGTCATTCCTCAAATCTGATTCAAAATCACCAAAAGCAAATCAACAAGAGTTTAAAAATCACCAGTTAATTACTTGTTAATCAGGAAAAAGAACGAAACAATACATGTTTTGTTTAATGAGTTAGTCTCTCTAAATATAACAGAACTGGTATTGTACAATGTGCTAACTAATATCACTCGCCAAAACTTCAAAATTAACCAGCATCCTTTAATGAGTTAACTAGTGCCACAAACAGATCACCAATTTAACCGGAATTGTATAATAAATTTACTACTACTACCAACCGAATACTATTATAATAAATATCCAATATAACTGGTAGTTTAACGTCTTAACCGACCAAAGCTACAACATACTTTACATAGTTTAATGAATTAAACAGGATAACATTGTAATGTTGTGTAAACTGACAACCAACAAGAATTTGTGGACGAGTTAACCAGTGTAACCAGCTGTAAAATGTGTCATCAATTAATAGATTGAGGAACTGTCAACCGGACAGAACTGGTTAACGAAATATTAACCAGCCGGCAAGAACAATAAAGTCCTTTGTAAAGAAGATCTTCTCCACGGAACGCTCCAAGTCTATTTGCTCGTTTATTTACCAAAAGTTCAACAAAAATACGCAGCAGACCTGCCGGCACGGCTCGGGATGCCCGCCACCAGCACCGGTCTCCGCAGAGACCCGAGGCCATCGCACAAGCTGGCCCGCCGCTTCGAGGAAGAGCATCCGTCCTTGTTCTGTGCTCCTGTGCCCGGGAATGAATTGTCTGGGAGACATGTTTTCAATAGATCCTAAATCTGGTGCGAACATCTGCAGAAAGGCACGGTTCGTTTCCGCGGTCCGTGTTCAACCTGCGCCAGTGTGGGTCACCCTCTGAAATCAAAGACCTCCATTCTCCCCACCCCCAGCTCACTCGCTCTCACGCAACTGCACAGGCATGTAATGCTAAAGTATTTCTACTACCTTATTCCAGGAGCCTTGCGACAATGCTGTCTCCTCAACGCGCTTTCCTCTCGCCACAACACAATAGGCGAACAGACTATTCTGCAATATCAGCCAGCTGTCAAAACCGGTGCAGAACCCTGGGAAAGAGGCAGCGAGAAGGGAAAGGGTGGATGAGTGACTGCAGCCCTTTGTGTTTACTCTGGCCAGGACAAGGGAGTGCGGTTGGTGTCAGGAGAAGTGCGGGGAGAAACGCTTTGGGTGCTGTCAGATCTGGAGCTTGGCCACTGCGAGCTGGTCCCAAATTGGGAGCACTCGAGAGTCCGTCAGATCGTTATTTTATCACACATTCGAACTCAATCTGAGCGAAGCTCGTAACTGGAAAGAAAAAAGTAGACTATCTTTTATGCGGCATATTTTCACTTCAACAAAACGTCCTACATGCATAACCATTTATACACAATGGGTTCCGCTTTTCGTTTTTCTGCAAAGGAAGATCCCACCAACAAATTCCAGATAACCGATTGGTTATAATCTTACATGCCAAGCTGCATTTTTCTATTACAACTTTTTAAAAATTGCATTCTAAACAATTGCGTCCGTGGAAGACAGCACGACCCCGTGACTCTCCAAACAGATTTATGGCCAGTGAAGTACCATTGAATCTGATTTACAGCTACGATGACCTGAAGCGTTAACTCAGTTTCTCTCCCTGCACAAATGATGCCGAACCTGCTGAGTTTCGGGGCTCCGCAATGTGGGGAATGGGGTGACCGATTTGCAAGCTGCAGGCGCACACGTCGGTCCTGCTCCTCTCTCGTCCTCGCCATTGAAGTCACGCGTCTCACTGGTTATCCGCCCCGAACTGGGGAAAAACCTGCAGGAGTAGCGGAGATGCAGCGGGCTTCGTTCTGATGATAATGTATTAATTAGCGATTTTGCCCAAAACATGAATATGGGCCAGCACTTGGAGGGAAATTCGACTGCTTATTTCAAAGTATTCTTTGCATTCACCTGGGAGAGAAGATGGTCCCCGGTTTCATGCTCCATCCGAAAATGTTGTTATGTCTGTCATCAAATTCCGACATTGCAGTCAGTGAATTCGATTTGAAATGAACCCCGAGGTTATATAAAGAACACATTTACAGCCGCTTAGTGTTGTGTGTTCAGCTCAGAGTATGGCCCAGCTCTCTCAGCTGGTGAGACGTGGACCCGCCGTTAGAGCTGTACGTCGAATATCCAGTGGGGACACAAGCGACTGCAGATGCAGGAATCTGGAGCAAAACAAACAAAAAAAAACACAATTCTGGTGGAACTCCTGCCGTTCGTTTGATACTAAAAGTTAAAATTCCTGATCACTGGCTAATAACCGGCAAGAGATCGGAGGAGTCGAGATAGGCTGAGTGGGGCGAGTTGTCATTCGGAAAGTTCAGAGTATCAGGAAAAGCTACAACGAAGCCCACTGCTCTTCTGCAGGTCCCCAACCAGGTTAGGATGGGTGGGTCACAAACAAGAGAAAATCCCAGCAAGGCGCAAAATGTCGCAGGAACTCAGCAGGCCAGGCAGCATCTGTGGAAGGGCTTCGGCCCGAAACGTCGACTGTACTGTCTTCCACAGATGCTGCCTGGCCTGCTGAGTTTCTCCGGCACTCTGTGTGTTTTGCTAGGATGGGTGGATGACCAGTGAGAAGAATGGCCGATACAGTGGCGAGCAGATGTAATTCCACTCACTTATATCAAGGGACAGGGCTTGAGCCTTCCCCGGGCTTTTGGGTCATTCTGTGGCCGCGGTTCAATGCACATTGTGACAGGAACAATTATCCCTGGACCGGATTGACTATATAAGCGTATCAAGCCATCTTCCAGTGCCCAGAGGTTTCTATATCATTGTTCTCCTTTTCCGTAATAATCACATAGAATCACGCGTCCTAAGAAGCCGTTAGTTTTTTTGTTATCCGCAACACTTTTACCGAACCCGGAAAATCCCCCGTGCGTGCCTTGAGATAAGCCTTGAATGAATAACTACTCGTCCCGGCGAGAAAGAATGGTATCAGTTGGGTCAAAAGAAATTAATGTGCGCACAAAAGGTTAGTTACCTAAAATAATGTAGTAATTAATAATTATAATTATTGAAAATAATCTTTTAGCTAAATGTTTCTGTTAACTAGTTAGTCGGTTTTTCAAATACCACAATGCACGTCACTAATTTGCCTCACCTCACACCGTCTAACACCGATTGATTCAATTCATTTTGCGCGGGGTAAGATCACCACGGTAAGAAACCAGAATCCGGGAGACAATGTTTTGTGGAGTGAGAAAGTTAAAGTTTTGCTAAGCCAACGTGAAGAAAACGTCACAGTAGATACAAGTTCGCTGTTGACTTTTATAAATAGTCTTTGTGTTCACTTAGAAGAAAGGTTTCATTAAGATGAGGGACAAGAATGGTCAGTTTTTGATTTCTCCGCAATTACAGATTGTGATTTCACATTTGGCGACGGACAAGTTAATGCCTTATGTCTAAAATATCATGATTTTCTAGCTGAAAATATTGTAATAGACAGTTTAATGATTTCAAATTTTCCGTGCCAGAAAAAAATTGAATCCAAACTGGTTTCAAACTTTATTCAAATGGTGGCATTTGTACTTCAAAATGAACAGTTTTGCGACCTTGCACAGTTGATGGACATTGGGGGAACCTTTCTTGCGTCTAGTGCGGACTGTGAGCGAGGTTTTAGCCTGATGAATCAGCTCAAAAACAAGCTGAGAAACCGTTTAGGTGAATGTCATTTGGATATGTGAATGAGGATCAAAAGCTATCAACTAGTCTAGGTAGAGTTTACAATAAATGGGTAAATGCCAAAGACAGGAGAGAGAAAAAATAACTGAGTGACTTAAATATGTAGGTTATTTTGTTGTTATTCTGTGCAGTTTTATGTCAAATATTTACATAAACTGTGCCGTGTGTGCGTTCAGAGCGCACATACTTTTGTCACGGGAAAAAAATTTGCACAACATAAGATGTTTGCGCACACGGACTACTAAAAATTGGAGGGAACGTTGGTGGAGGGGTAAGTAGTTTTGGAGAAGTAGAGAGACTACAGAGGATCTAAACAGATTAGGAGAATGGGCAAAGAAATGGCAGATGGAATACAGTGTTGTGAAGTGTATGATCATGACTTTGGTAGAAAAAATGAAAGGGTTGACTATTTTCTAACAGGAGAGAAAATACAAAAAAAAACTGAGGTGCAAAAGGACTCAGGAGTCCTTGTGCAGGATTCCCTAAAGGTTAGTTTACAGATTGAGTCTATGGTGAGGATGGAAAATGCAATGACAGCATTCATTCCAAGAGGACTAGATATATAAAGCAAGAACGTAATGTTGAGACTTTATAAAGCACTGGTGAGGCCTCACTTGGAGTATTGTGAGCAGGTTTGAACCCCTTACCTTAGAAAGGATGTGCTAAAACTGGAGAGGGTTCAAAAGAGGTTCACAAAAATTATTCCAAGATTGAATGGTTTGTCATATGAAGATGTTTGATGGCTTTGGGCTTGTATTCACTAGAATTCAGAAGAATGAGAAGAGACCTCATTGAGATCTATCAAGCGGTGAAAGTCTTTGATAGAGTGGATGCAAAGAGGATGTTTCCTATGGAGAGAGAGTCCAAGACCAGAGGACACAGCCTCAGAATAGAGGGGTGTCCTTTTAGTACAGAGATGAGGAGGACTTGCTTTAGCCAGAGAATTGGTGAATCTGTGGAATTCTTTGGCATAGGCAGCTGTGGAGGCCAAGTCTACATGTACATTTAAGGTAGAAGTCAATAGCTTCTTGATTGGTCAGGGCATGAAGTATATGGGGAGAAGGCATGAGACTGGGGCTAAGAAGAAAATTGGATCAGCCATGATGAAATGGAGGTGCAGACTCAATGGGCCAAATGGCCCAATTCAACTTCTATGTCTTATGGTCTTATGAAATTGGAAAAAAAAGTTCAGTAGTTAAGCCGTTAGGTTGTAAGCTACACAGGTAGAGTATGAGATGTTCTTCCAATTAGTGTTTGGCTTCTTCATGGCAATGGGATGGACAGATCAATATGGGAGTGAGAATATAGCGGCATGCATCCAGAAACTCGGCTTGGCCATTGCAGGCATGGCAAGGCACTCAACAAAATGGTTGCTTAGTCTATACTTGTTTCATCAATATGGAGGAGGCCGCATCAGGAGCACCAATTGTTCTGTAGAATAGTCTTTGTTTCAAGCCTATTCTGGCACACACACCCAGATCTCTCTCTCTCACTCACCCACTCACATTTTTGGTTCAGCACAAGTATCAACAGTTATAGAACCAAAGGCAAGTCAGTGGAGTTATGATGCAGAGCAACAAGATCTTGGTGAAAGGTGGTAGAAGTTTGAGAAGCTAAATAGCCTTGTTCCTATAAGACAGTGAATGGACATTCAGAGGCAAAAGTGGAGACAGTATTAACTTGAAACCATGCTGTACATATCAATGAGGCTGCATGAGGGGTGAATCAAATTGGTGTTACCCTGGAAGCAAGTTCCTTGTGCCTTGAAAATAGTCCATTGAGAAGAAAAACAAAAGACAGTTTTATGAATGTAAATAAGTACTGTACCATTGTCAAGAGGCTATAAATCCGCTCGTTGTTACTCTGTGTACTCATTTGATTTGTTTGTTTCCTTTCTCTGCTGGTCTTGTGCAGTTTGACGGATGCTCGCAAGTGCTGCAGGTCTGTAGGACAGCTGGTTCTGCAGACCTGCCTGTCTTTACATGGGCTTTCTGATCACTCTGGCGATGGCTGTCACTGGAGAAGGGCCTGGAATTATCACAGAGTACACCCTCAAAAAGTGCTGTTCTGATATAAAGATGTGGTTTCCAGGGTACTTTTATGAAATACATTCATTTTTTAGGATCTTGACAGCAGCAGCATTTATTGTCCATTGCTAACTGCCCTTGAGATGTTAATAGTGAACAGCCTTTAACAACTGTAGTGCTTGTGTCGAAGGTGCTCCTGCAGAGATGATGGTAAAACCTACTGTTGAGAAAGAGTTCTGAGATTTAGATCCAGCAACCATGAAGACCAGCAGTATATTTCAAAGTCAGAGTTGATGCACAGCTTTGAGAGACACCTGTGGGAGGTGGTATTTCAATGCATCCTGCCGTTGTCCTTCTGGTGGTAAGGAATTGCAGTTTTGGAAGTTGCTGGCGTAATAGCATAGGAGTTGTTCTGACAATAACCGGGTAAATGGAGACTATTCCTTTACGCTCATTATTTGTTCCTTCCATCTGTTCCAAGGGTGACAGAAGAAGCTGGGTAGATGCCAGTGTTGGAACAGCTTAGACTACTTACTGATATCACATGGATGAATCCAATTATCCGGAGATAGAATTGCAGGGATCTCAGGAAGACCTGCAATAGCTGTGTAGTCCTGCACTGCAGTTTCGCCAAGCTGGCATGTCTGGTGCTGCTGCCAGCAAGCCCTTTTGCACACGTTCAACCAGGGATGGTTTAAGTTGCCAGTTCATCCTGAGGTCATGCCACAAAACACAATGTGAGGTGTCCTCAGTGAGTACACTGGACTTGGTCTACAGAAAGACTGGGCCCAGTCCCGAGAGCATATTGAAGTGGCGGGGCCCGGGTCCGAGAGCAAGGAATGACCTGCTGTTTGGCTGATTTAAGTGCCAGGTCAGATTGGAAAGGCAGGTACTTGCCTACCTGAGATGGGGGTTGGGGGCTGGGCTTAAGAGCATATCAAAGTGACAGGGCCCAGGTCCAAGAATGAGGAACAACCCAAGGTTTGCCTGATTTAAGCACCCGTCCAGATTGAAAAGGTCAGGGTGGTGGGGCCAGAGGAGAGGAGAGGCCAGTGTTCAGTTTGCTACTCGTGAGGTTTACTCACCTTTGTGCTGAATTGAGACTGTAGCATGCAACTAACAGGCCCCTGGACCTCCTGGATTAATGACTGGCCTGGCTTCGTGGCTGTGGGTTCACTTTCGTGAGCTTCAGTTCTGAATGTCATTTGCTTACCTTTATCATTTGCATGATTTGTTTTTCTTCTGCACACCGGGTGTTTGAAGGTCTTTTTTTTAATGGGTTCTATTGGGTTTGTTTTGTAAAAAGACAAAGCTCAAGGTTATACATAGTACACACACTTCGATAATAAATATACTTAAAACTTTGACTGTGCAGTTTTCAATTATACCAATCATAGACAGGTGCATCTGCCACAGGAGGAAATGATCAAGTCGGCTTACACCTCAAGTTGGTTCACCCGCTTTCTGCTGCAGACTGCGCTAACACTCTGGAACAGACTTGCTCAGTTTGTGGTGGTGACTGGAGGCCACTCTTGATAGTAAACATTGGAGTGTGTTACATTTCTGTGCCTTTGCTACCCTTAGTGCTTCTTCCAAGTGTAGTTTAACATGAGGGAGTACTGATTCATCAGTGAGTGATAATCAGATGGAGGTGTTCCATGCTTGGCCAGTTGCCACAAGAGTGTGGAGTCAATGCTGAGGACTCCAAAGCCTATATCCACCCACCTGTAAAACATCATGTTTGGTGGGACAAGGCATGCCCAGGGTTTGTGATGGAGGAGTCCACTGGTTCCTCCTGAGTTGTTCAGTGCCAATCAGCTATTGCACAAAATGTTTAATACCTAGTTCTCCACTGAACCAGTGAGGGCCACGGTGCATAGAAGGATGAGAGGGGATCTGATTGAAACATGTAAGATTATTAAGGGATTGGACACGCTAGAGGCAGGAAACATGTTCCCGATGTTGGGGGAGTCCAGAACCAGAGGCCACAGTTCAAGAATAAGGGGTAGGCCATTTAGAACAGAGTTCAGGAAAACCTTTTTCAGCCGGAGAGTTGTGGATCTATGGAATGTTCTGCCTTAGAAGGCAGTGGAGACCAGTTCTCTGGATGCTTTCAAGAAAGATTAGATAGAGCTCTTAAAGATAGTGGAGTCAAGGGATATGGGGAGAAGGCAGGAATGGGGTAGATTGCGGATAATCAGCCATGATCACATAGAAAAGTGGTGCTGGCTTGAAGGGCTGAATGGCCAACTCCTGCACCTATTGTCTATTGCATTAGGGACTATCTTATGTTACTACCTAATCATCAGTAGATTGGTACTTTTGTGACCTTCTGTTCAAGATGGCGCCTGTATACAACACTCCTTCAGTCAACATCTTCTGGATAGATCATGAAACCCATATATTTCACTTCTTTCATGTCTTTTATGTTTGTTTTTCATCTTGGATGTGCCACATGTAACTTGCTGTTTGGAGATTGTTTGGGTGCTTCAGAGCTCTGCAGTCTCCGAGCAGATTCCAGCAGGCAGAGGCAGCTTGTGTGTACACCTCATGGCGGGCAGGCTGTGGGATAGGGTGCAAGCCAATGTTTGACTCCATTTCGCTGATTAGAGCTTCCATTGTGTGCCAATTAAAGCGACAAGAGATTGAGAGATCGAGGTGAATGCTTAAGTTTGGAGATCGTTTAGGTGTTCCAGTGCTCTGCAGTCTCCAAGTGGATTCCAGGAGACAGAGGCAGTATGTGCGAGCCTTGTGGGGCATAGACTGCAGGACAGGGAGCAAGCCAATGTTTTGCTTGACTCTATTTTGTTGATGAAAGCTTCCATTGTTCGTTGATTAAAGCAATGAGGAAGATTGAAGCAGAGCACTGGTTGCCTGTCTTTTGATCAGTTGTTCTGTACTGGAGAGGGGAGATCCTGCCCCTCCAACAACAGAATGTTGCCCAGATTTTCTGCGTCTTGGATATGGACTTGGACTATGGAGTTTACTTTACTCTTACAGTTTTATATTCTGCGTTTTTTCCCTGATCTCTCTCACTTTTTTGTGCAGGGAAAGGAATTGGGGTGGGGGTGGGGTTGATGGCTTGATCCATTCTGCTTGCTTTTTTGTGCGCGGGGGATTTGGGGATTGATGGCCTGTTCTATTGTTCTTGTTTAGCGTGGGGAGGGGGGATTTGGTGGTTGATGTGACTGTTTCATTCTTGTTCATTCTTTCATTCTTTTGTGCAGGGTGGGGGGATTTGGGGGTTGATGATCTTTTCTTTTTTTCTTTCTTGGTGTCATGGCTACCCAGGGAAGAATTTCAGAGTTGTATACTTCAATAATAAATGAACCTTTGAACCTTTTCTCTGTTAAGGCTGTGATTAGCATAAGTATGTTAACTGACCAGACTTACAGTACATGCAATTAGTGAACCTAGTTACTAACATCAATTAGTGAGCCTAGTTACTAACATCAATTAGTGAACCTAGTTACTAACATCAATTAGTGAGCCTAGTTACTAACATGCTGCCTGTTACACCGCTGCAGCTTAGGGCAGCAATGAAGGTTCTCCATCCCTGGTGGTGTCCTGGGCTTCTTTCATCATATCAGTAGCTTCCTCTCGGTTTTCACTACTGTTAGAAATGCAAGTCCTGGAATACCATCACACTCAGATGTAGAAGAATTCTTCATTGGTGTTCCCGTAACAATTTTGTTTGACCGGTCAGGGGTGTTAGCCCTGAGCTGAACCCCCGAACCTGGAGGAGTGGTGGACCACTCTCAGTCTGTCATCTGCCCTTTGAACTCCAGGTCATTGAGATACGCAGTTTCCAAACCAGAACAAGGTTGTGGTCCTCTTGGAGGAAGAGGTAAACCTGCCATTAAAATAATCCTGTCCTTTTGTAAAAATATAATATACTGATAACAACGAAAATTGTTCCCGAAAGAGGTCCAACCACAAACAAGAGAAAATCTGCAGACACTGTAAATCTTTTCTATGGAAAAGGGTATTCTGGTGTCCTGCTGAAGGGTCTCAGCCCCGAACGTCGACTGTACTCTTTTCCATGACTGTTGCCTGGCCTGCGGAGTTCCTCCAGGATTTTGTGTGTGTTGCTTGGTTTTCCCAAAAGAGGCCATTGAGACAATACAGAATGGATGGAAGAGCAACCCCTTTCAAAACAAAACCGGTTGTAGTGAGGGGTGGAGAGAATAAAAATCCAAGGCTCAACTGCAAGCGCAGTGCCACCTGTTGTAAGTTGTATTTTTTTAAGTTCCTGTTTTTTTTATTGATAATAAACTAAACAGAAGTTCATCTTAATCAGAGCTGTGGGTGTTCCTACAAATCATTTAATTATTTACCTGCTGAGTATAGGGAAAAGCTATAAGATAACAGTCCAGAAATTGATGGATTCAAAGCATTGCAAGGTTATACAAAAGTTTAACTTTGATTTATGGCCCTGAAATCCTACTCATTTAAGGAGTCTTTTATCTTGTTATTTCGTGCTCGTTATTCATTGCTATTTATTTATTAACTGCATTTGCACAAATTACTTACAGTTTATAGTTCCTGATGTCTACAGTTTACAGATCCTGTTTAGTTACTGTTTTATAGATTTGCTAAGTACGCCTGCAGAAAAAGAATCTCAGGGTTATATGTGGTGACAGGTATGTATTCTGATAATAAATTTTAGTTTGAACTTTAAAAGACAGTGAGTGTGTACGGCGAGATCATTTGCAGGCCAGACTTGATAGGCCGAATGAACTAATTTTGCTCCTGTGTCTTATGTTATGGATGTGGCATGAGTGAACAACGCAGCTAAGGACAACATCCTCCAGACAGTTCACAAAACTACTTCTTTTTCTTTCAAATGTGGTTCTCTTCTGTTGGAGCCTATAGTTTACATACTGGTGGTGTGTTTTTGGGCCGATTGAGGGATCAGGCACTTTGCTATGTCCAAGGCTGATTCGTGGGGCATGTAGCCTCGAGGCTAAGAAGCCTGGAGACAGGGTGCGAGTCCATGATCGACTCCATTTCTCACTGATTAAAGAACTGACGAAGATTGAAATCATCAAGGCGAATGCGGAAGGTGTGCGGGTGTTCCGTGCTGTCAGTCAGCCTCTCGCTCACTGCTGACAGAGGAAGGTCCCCAAATTCAGATGATTTCTCTCTCCCTCAATGCTGTCAGAGGATGGTGCTGGAGTTCAGGATCTTGGGCAAGGTTTAGTCAACACCATTTGTGGGTTGGACTCTGCAGTTCACGTCATGAAGTGTTTCTGGTTTTGGGTCACTCCTTTCTCTGTTGTTACTTTGAGTGATTTTAAATCGGGCAGCCTGCAGATAAGAAACACTGAACTGAACTGAATATGCCTGGACTCTTTTAATTTGTGTTTTATATCCTGTGTTTTTTGCTCATTATTTTTTGTTGCCATTTGTATGATCTGTTTTTTAGCACGGAGGGGGTTTTGATGTATTTTTTGTATGGGTTCCGTGTTTTCTTTGTTTCATGGCTTTCTGTGGGGTTGTATACTGCATACGTACTTCGATAATAAATGTACTTTGAAAGTTGATGAGATTATTGCACAATGGTAACTACACAAATATATTCTCGCAGTTGCTACACAATTACTTCAGTGTATTGAACCAATATTGACATAATTCAGAGACAGTTGTTATCAGAGGTAAATCTAACCTTCGATAATGCAACAAAAAAATTCCCAAACAGTGTATTGACAAATAAAGTCAGTCAGGAGTTGTTTGAAGTTATCTGAACATCACTTTCAAAGGATAAAGAAAGACTAGATTCTATGGGAGAAGTATGTTCTGGCTGTTTGCTGATTCAGAAGAATGTTGTGAGAATTGTGTGTTAAAAGACCAGGGCTTGTACAAATCAGCATAAACTCGAAACAAAAGGAAGGTGCTCAATATTTCCATTTTCCATCATCCACATGTAGATGAAGCAAATGAAGACTGTACAATAGAGGAAGTGTTATCGTGTTCGATGTAAAGGGCTCTCTCTTTACAAGAAGACTCTTGACTGTTGTTATGATGATAAACATCAGGTGACATTTAAGCAACACTAGATGAACGCAGAGTTACACTGATGAGCCAGGTACAAAATGCTGCACTTGAACATCGAAACAGCTGGAATCGTGGGTGCAACCACAAAATACCAAAGATCATCAACTGCTATTGCAGGCTTTAGACCAAACATGTTGAGAAGAAAATAGCCAAAAGAAATTTATTGGATTGGAGAAATATGTCATCGTGCAAAGGTGGGCGAGGCTGGGATATTACAAGTGGCACTTCGAAGACAGTAGATTCTCAAAATGAGCTGGGCACATTGCAGGCATCAAAGTCAATCTCAATGTTCCACCATAGTTCTTCAAGATAAGACCAGTGCCTTATGCAAGCAAATTAAAATTAGAGAGAGAGATTGACAAGCTTCTCAGTGAGAAAATATTTGAAACTATCAATATGTGAATGTCCCTCTGTTCCTAGAATTAAAACCAAATGTATTGGATGAAAGTTTCATGTGGGGAACTAAAAAACAAGTGTGTGAGGATTACTTGGGTGAAAGGGTTAACCAGAGTGTAAGCTGAAGTACTCGATCTTTCTGAAGAGGATATCATTACTGGTAACTGGTGCTTATTGAAAGTCAAAGTAAATTTTATTATCCCTGAGATTAATTTTCCTGTATTCAAAGTGAATGGATATATTTCAAGATTACCTTAACATTATGTGCTACAATTAAAAAGGATTAGTGTTTAAAGATTGCCTTGTCAGTTAGTATGAGACAATTGAAGTTGCTTCACAAACTGGAATTCAAGGATTTCAAGGTAGTATAAATCATGTGACAGTGACAGTCCTGAAGAAGGGTCTCGGCCAGAAACATTGACTGTTCATATCCATGGATACTGAGTTCCTCCGGCACTTTGAGTGCATTGCTTTGGATTTCCAGCATCTGCTGATTTTCTCGTGTTTATATCGTGTGATGTCTGCTTTTTTCCTTCCTTCATCCAACAAATTGGCAGAGAAAATTGGACAAAATTTCAAAGAAAAAAATAAGGAATTGTAAGGAGACAGCATTGCAAAAAAGTGATCTGATACTTAACGGGAAAGAATCCTGCAGAGTTATTCATCACAAGAAGCTTGAGGTCAGCTTTAGATAATTTCATTCTCAATCTGAAATCAAAAATACAATACGTACAGTTAAGATGAAAGAATATCACGATAAAAGTGTAAAACTAAGGAGCTTTTGACATGGAAATTAAATCTTTTCATGTAACATCTGTTTTGGACTAAGTGGATTTCTGCTGTAGTTGAGAAGGGTTCAGGACTAATGTCATATCTAGTCATTCTAAGAAATAGATGACTCGTCTGCCAGTTTATAGACCAGTTCCTTTAAGACTCAAACCCTGATCTGGCTTGAAATGTCTTTGGGTACTTCTACATCACTGAGATGTTCATTTGAGGAATTGCTGGGATATCTTCTGAGATGGTTGGGTTAAAGGAGGTTTCCTCTGCAGACAAGGGAACTGAGAAGCAACGTGTTCTGTTTAATGTCAGTTGCACCAGACAGAGGAGATCTCCGGTATATTTAAAATATTTTGTTAGACAATATGAGATCTTTGTTTTAAAAAACTATATTGGAGTGTGGTTTGCTGAATTAGCTTTGAGGGAATAAGGAATATAATAAAGTTTAATTGTTAGTTCTCCCCCCAGTCAGTTTGGATTCACAACAACATCTCCTCCACAATCTCCATTGGCACAGGTGCACCACAAGGCTGTGTGCTTAGCCCCCTGCTCTACTCCCTTTACAATCATGACTGTGGCTAAGCACTGTGCCATATTCAAGCTTGCTGACACCACCACTGTTGCAGGTGGTGACGAATCAGCATATAGGAGGAAAATTGAAAAACTGGCTGCACAACAACCTCTTACTCAATGTCAGCAAGACCAAGGAGCTGATTATTGACTTTAGGAGAAGGAAGCTTGAGGTCCATGAGCCAGTCCTCGTCAGAGGATCAGAGGTGGGGAGGGTCAGCAACCTCAGATTCTTTGGTGTTATTATTTTAGAGGACCTGGCACGTAAGTGTAATTACAAAGAAAGCTGACTGCTCCTCCATTTCCTTAGGAGTTTGCAAAGCTTCACCATGACATCTAAAACTTTGACAAGCTTCTATAGATGTGTGGTGGAGAGTATATTGACTGGCTGCATCACAGACCGCCATGGAGACATCAAGGCCCTTGAATGAAAAATATTACAAAAAATGATGGATACGGCCCAGTCCATCATGGGTAAAGCCCTCCCCACCACTGAGCACATCTACACGGAGCGTTATCACAGGAAAGCAGCATCCATCATCAGGGACCCCCCACCACCCAGATCATGCTCTCTTCTCACTGCTGCAATCAGGAAAAAGGTGCAGGAGCCTCAGGACTCACACCACCAGGTTCAGGAACAGTAATCCCTCCCCCCCTCAACCATCAAGCTCCTGAACCAAATGGGGTATCTTCACTCACCCCATTATTGAAATGTTCCCACAAGCTATGGACGTACTTTCATGGACTCTTCATCTCATGTTCTCAATATTTATTGTTTATTTATTTACTATTATTATTATTATTTATTTCTTTTTGTAGTTGCACAGTTTGCTGTCTTTTGCACACTGGTTGATCACCCAAGTTGGTGTGGTCTTTCATTGATTCTATTATAGTTGTTATTCTGTCATGGATTTATTGAGTATGCCCACAAGCAAATGAGTTTCAGGGTTGTATATGGTGACATATATGTAGGTTGATAACAAACTTACTTTGATCTTTGAGCTGGTGGGGTCATTGCAGATTGGAGATTCTCCAGTGTTACTGCCTGATCTCTGGCAGACACCATTTTTCTCTCAAGAATGTGGTTAGCAGGTCTGGTGCTGGCTCATCAGGCTTTCAAGCAATAAATAAAATGGACAAAAAAAGTTAAAACTCAGCCTACTCATTTTAAAATTAAAAAATGATTGAACAGGAATATTTAACTAGATCCACAATGGCTTCTTCGTGCAAATAATCCATCTGAAGACAGAGCAAAGGAATCAAAAGTACAGAGCCCATTATTCTACTTCGTGTTTTCTAAGTGGAAGAGAAAGAGTGAATATGAATAAATTCTTTATTTTATGGTCTTCCTCTTTCTGACAGGAGGTACCTCACCTAGTTGCTGTCACTGTTCCAATTCTTTGCTGCTGACTGATTTTAGTTAGGCTGACTTGGAGTTCCGCATGAAAGAATCACATTGGATTAATCCCCCCGTGAAATGATGACAGGATGTGTTTTTGAACAAACACTGCACAATGGAAGGACTGTGTTCAGGGGAAAGATATGATATCAGCCCATGTCATAAGAGCTATATTATGTGAATGTTTGTTCCCTGCAACCAGGGAATAACTCTGTCCTTATATGAAATTTACAGATGATAACTTAGTAAAGTCCCATAGCCTATTTTGACGGGATTGCCATACCCTCCATTTTCTTCTTGGGCCATCAGCTCTCAGTGGAGCGTTCGACCATTAACGTCCTTCCGTCTCCGTCGTCCAAGGTCAATGGTATGGTTAGAATTCATCAGTGTTCCTGTAAGCTACTGTATCAAGTGTACAGCTGACTGGCTTTTACACGTTCACCAGAGAGAGCCCTGTTGACCAGCCTTACCCATTCCCACCTCTCACGACAGGGACGTAGGGATAGACTTTGAGAGTTGTTTACTATGACATGTTACATTGTAGCCACAGCCATCTCCTTAAAATAATCACTCTGTTGACCCTTACCTCAGTCGACTAACTTAGCTCTGGTAAAATGTCCACACAGATCCTAATGAATTCAAAACTCACAACTGTACTGCATCAACTCTAAATTATATCAATGCAAATATCCATAAGTTATGTTGACCCCCAGTCAACAATTTCTGATTGTATTTGTTCCTTTAATACCAGTTGATGCACCATCAATAACTCTAGGAGACAGGAAGTGAACGATAGGCTTTTATTAACAGCAAAAGGGAGCACAACATCTCGGAGACTGAGGGAGGAGCAGTGCCCCAATCGCCTTTATACAGGGGTCTGTGGGAGGAGCCACAGGAGCAGTCAGCAGAGGGGCGTGTCCAGACAGGTAGACATAGTTTACCACACCAGTACTCACCAAAACATACTTCTCCCACTTAAAACACCAAAATAGGGGATCTCCCTTTGGCTTAATGACTGATCATTCTCCTTACACCCTGCCCCAGGTCTGGGTATTCTTCCTTGTGATATTACTATTCTGTCTCTGAATTCCTTCATCTTAGAAACATAAAAAACCCACAACACAATACAGGCCCTTTGGCCCACAAAGCTGTACCGAACATGTCCTTACCTTAGAAATTACTAGGCTTACCATAGCCTTTTATTTTTCTAACCTCCATGTACCTATCCAGGAGTCTCTTAAGAGACCCTATCATTTCTGCTTCCACCACTATCACTGGCAGCCCATTCCACGCACTCACCACTCTCTGTGTAAAAAATCTCACCCCTGACATCTCCTCTAAACCTACTTCCAAGCACCTTAAAACTGTGCCCTCTCATGCTAGCCATTTCCGCCCTGGGAAAAAGCCTCTGACTATCCACATGATCAATGCCTCTCATCATCTTGTACACCTCTATCAAGTCATTTTCTTTCTTTTTCCTTACCTATTTTGCACAATTGCTCTTCAATTAATTTGCATCTGACTTATCTGGTTAAACCTCCACCATGGACGGTGGAGGAGGGTTGGGCATGGGACTAGCAACCCCATCCCATAAAAATCAAGAGCTGCAGAAACACCAACAGAAGCCTCAAAGACCTCGTCCTTGGGACGGGAAGGGTCTTCAAAGATGGGCTATATGTGGGGTTAACTTGGAAGACTACCCAGGACTGAGGTCTCTGGCAAGCTGCTGTTGGCGGCCTACGCCCCTGTTGGAGCGACGTGATTAAGGAAGTAAGTAATCTGGTTAGCTTGTGTCCACTTTTCACTAGCTCTGGCCCAAGGCAACAGGAGCATTACCTCCTGCATCTTCTCCCATCAGGCCATTTCATACCAGTTACAGTCAGACACCGGGCTCAGTTCATGGATACAGACAATGATCTATGGACCTCCTCCATCCACCGACTTTAGTCTTGGCCTCAGCTGTTAAATAGCAGCCGTGGATCATTGTCATTGGCTACAAAATGATTCAATACGAGAGAAAAACATCTCATAGTAGGGGATGCTGATGAGATCTGATGAAGTGCCTTGGCCCAAAACTTCGACTGTTTATTCCCATCCATTGATGCTGCCTGACCTGCTGAGCTCCTCCATCACATTGTTTGTATTGCTCTAGATTTCCAATATTTGCAGTACCTCCTGTGTCCCACAAGAATAACCCTTTGCTTATAACATGGGACTCGGAGGGAAAAGTAGTCTTCACATTACAGAAAATTCTAAGGGGTCACCCCAGCATTATAAAAATGTTTCCCAGCGTCGTGCCATCTCACTTTGCAAGTAGAGACAATAATTACACTGGTTCTGTGAGGTGCAATTGCAGAGCAATTGCAGGAGTGCTATTTGTGGTCTGAGTACCCTAAGCTAGAACGGAGAGGATGAAAACTCAGGTGATACACATGCCACCAATTATGAAATAATGAGCTCAGGAAAAGTGCACACACAGAGATTTCAGTTCCAAAGCGTCAGAGTCAGCTGGGAACAAAAGGAAAATCACTCCCTCAAGCTTGTGTGACACACACCAAATGCTGGAGGAGCTCAGCTGGTCAGGCAAAACCTATGGAAATCACTAAATAGTTGATGTTTCAGGCTGAGAACTTTCATCAGGACCTGTCTTCAGCTTGATCAGTTTAGCTGTAAATTGGCATGTTGATTTGGTATTTCTTACAAAAACAATATTTTCCTTCTCAGTTTAGAAATGTTTGAATGGCCTCCAGCCTCAATAGCTTTACTGAAGCAGTTCCAGATGTCCTCTGTTGAAATGCATTATCTCTGATCAGCTGAGCTCCAGTTTTGAGTTCATGGCCCTCGATTACACGGCAAACAAAATCGTTGTTATCGGTATCTGTATAAACATCTCCCATGGGTCAATATGAACTCTCCACATAATTTAACACATCTTTTTGCTGAATCTACTTTGACAGTAAAATCCTTTGCTGAAACATTTTCCCCTCAATAACTGTTCTATAAAGGAGAGCCAAGGCAAAAATGAAAATGCAGTACTCACCATCGAGGACACAGTCTGCCCTCTAAGGTGCCCACGGGATCCTACACATCAGCAGAAACCTGGAAACAAACATAATCGTGAAGAGGCAGGCAGTGAGGGTGTTGAGATTCCTGGATGGCGTTGCCTATGGCCTTTCTGACCAGCTCTTGGGCAGTCCAATGAAAAGGTCCTCAATCAGCCCCTGCCCTCACACTGCACCTGGTGGGTCAGGAGACCAGACATCATCCAGAGGTAAGGGTGTATTTAATCAGGGATGTCTGCAGGAGTGTCCCCCAGTAATGGGTCCACTGTGACAAAGGAAGGGGAAGAACTGGGATAAAGGGTGAAGGTCACTAAAGTACCAGGCAAAGTCTCTGATGATGCGTGAACATGAGTAAAGCAGGAGCAGAACGAATTTCAGCCTACAGGCAGTGATTAATCTTTCACTGGTGCAGAACAATCACTGCTGTCCTTGGAGTTTTAAGCATCAAGCTCATCAACATACTAATGAAGTCTTCCCTCCAGTGGTTTGAATCCTGGCAGAGGGCTGCCCATCCCCCTCCCCCTCCCCCTCCCCCCACCTCTCCGCATTTGAGCAGAGTGTGACCTCTCTCAAAGGCATCACATTGGACTAATCTCTCTGTGAACTAATGACAGGCAGTGACTCAGAAAATCGTTACAACACAATGGAAAGACTGTGCATGGAGCAAAGATATGGCATCCGCCTTTTCCACTTCCTCAGACAGTCCCTCGGAGTCAAGAATGAATTGCTTCCACTCTAGTTTTATTTTTTATTGAGCTACAGTGTGGAACAGGCCCTTCTGACCCATCGAGCCACACTGTACAACGACCCCCCAATTTAATCTGGGCCTAATCACGGGACAATTTACAATGACCAGTTAACCCACCGACTGGTACGTCTTTGGACCGTGGAAGGAAACCGGATCACCCGGAGGAAATCCACACAGTCACAGGGAGAATGTGCAAACTCCTTACAGGCAATGGTGGGCCGGTTCTACTGTAAAGCATTGTGCTAAGCACTATGCTATTGTGCCACCCCAGTCCTTCGTAGGGACAGAAAGTTACAGAAAAAGTGCAGGCACAAAAAAACTGCAGATGAAGGGTCTCGACCCGAAAAGCCGACTGGCTAGTTCTCTCCACAGATGCTGCCTGACTCACTGAGCAGAAGCTTGAAATATGAAATACAAAATTAAAATGGAAAATACTGGAAATATTCAGCATGTCAAAGAGCAGCTGCAGGAAGCAAAACAGGTAACATTACCACATCCTGATGAAGGGTCTCAACCCGAAACTTTGATTTATTATTCCTTTTCCACAGATGCTGCCTGACCTGCTGAGTTCCTTCTGTATTCTGTGTACGTTACTCTGTGTTAATGCTATTGGTAGGGCACCTTACCAGGACAGTGAGAATCTCAGACATTATCATGGATAGGGTAGGAGGTGGCTAAAGAGCAGATTGTGAGGTGCCCCTTGCTTTGCGGTTCTTTTGGGACCTGGATCCCAGCGAATCGCACAAGGGCTGTGGATAGGGCTTTAAACTAAACAGTAGGGTATCAGTTCAACAGATTGGAGAAACAAGGATAAAGTAAGAAAGAAAAATGTGGATAAAGATAAAGAAAAAGCAAAAGATAAAAAAGAAAAGTAAGAGTAGAGTAAAGTCAAGTGCAAAAGAGGAAAGGATTACAAGATTTTTAAAAGTACAGTGAGTGTAAAGGCACTTTATCTGAATGCCCATGGTATTCGAAATAAGGTCAGTGACCTTGTGGCACAAATCAGCACAAAGGGTATGATTTAGTGGCCATTACAGAGACATGGTTGCAGGGTGGAGAGGATTAGGAATTAAATATCCAAGGATATCAGGTTATATGGAAGGAGAGGCAGGAAGGTAAGAGAGGTGGGGTAGGGCTCTTAATTAGGGATGAGATCAGGGCAATAGTGAGAGATGATATAAATGCTAAGGAGCAGAATGGTGAATCCATTTGGGTTGAGATTAGGAATGTAAATGGAAAAAAGCCACAGTGGGGGCTGTCTGTCAGCCATTGAATAATAACATTACAATGGCAGAGGCAATAAACAAATGTCTGGGGCGTATAAGAGTGGAATAGCAGTTATCATGGGGAACTTTAACTTGCACCAAGTTGGTCGAGGCAGTCGTAGAATGCATCCGTGACGGCTTTGTTAAACAGCATGTTACTGAATCTACAAGGGAACATGCTGTCTTATGTCTGGTCCTGTGCAATGAAACGGGTAAAATTAGTGATCTTGTAGTTAGGGATCCTCTTGGAAAGAGTGACCACAGCATGACTGAATTTCTCATACAAATGGAGGATGCAACAGTTCAATCTAAAACCAGTGTATTATGCCTAAACAATGGAGACTACAATGGGATGAGGGAGGATTTGGCTAGTGTAGACTGGGAACACAGGCTATATGGTGGGACAGTTGAGGAACAGTGGAAGACTTTCAAAGAGATTTTTCGCAGTGCTCAACAAAAGTATATTCCAGTTAAAAGCAAGGACAGTAAGGGTGGGGAGAGTTAGCCTTGGATAACTAAGGAAATAAAGGAAGGCATCAAACTAAAAGCTTATGCATACAAAGTCGCCAGGAGTAGTGGGAAACTTTGAAAGCAACAAAGAATGAGCAGTAAAGCAAGAGAGGATAGATTATGAAAATAAACCAATACATAATATAAAAACTGAAAAAAATTATAACTATGTAAAGCAGAAAAGTGTGGCTAAAGTGAATGCAGGTCCCTGCTTGGAGGACGAGAAGGGGGAATTGATATTGGGTAATGAGGAAATGACAAAGGCTTTGAATGACTATTTGTGTCAGTCTTCACGGTGGAGGACATATCTAACATGCCAAAGAGAGATATTATGGATGAGATGGGAAGTGAGGACCTCAATACGATAGCTATGACTAAAGAAGTAGTGCAGAGCAAACTTGTGGGCCTGAAGATAGTAAGTCCCCTGGTCCTGTTGGAATGCATCCCAGAGTACTGAAAGAAATGGCAGAAGTTATAGAGAGGCTTTGGTAATAATTTACCAAAACTTCCTGGACTCTGGGCAAGTCCCAGCAGACTGGAAGACAGCGAATGTCACGCCACTGTTCAAAACAGAATGTAGGCAAAAGGCAGGTAACTATAGGCCAGTTTAATGTCTGTAGTTGGGAAAATACTTGAAGCTATTATTAAAAAAGAAATAGCGAACAATCTGGAAAGAAATGGATCCATCAGGCAGACACTGTATGGATTCAGTAAAGGCAGGTCCTGTTCATCAAACTTAAGAGTTCTTTGAGGATATAAAGAGTTCAGTGGAGAGAGGGGAACAGATGGACGTTATTTACTTGGATTTCCAGAAAGTCTTCAATAAGCTGCCTTATAAAAGACCTAACCATAAGATAAGGATGCATAGAGTTGGGAGTAATGTATTAGCATGAATAGAGGATTGGTTATCTAATAGAAAGTTAGGAACAGCGAGTTAGGAAACAAGAATGTTAATCTGGTTGGCAGTTAGTGATGAACAGCGTGCCACAGGGTCAGTGATGGGCTCGCAACTGTTCACGATATATGTTAACAATCTGGAAGAGGGGACTGAGTGTACTGTATCTAAATTTGCTGATGATACTAAATTGAATGGAAAAGCAAATTGTACAGAAGATACAGAGAGTCTGTAGAGAGCTATAGATAGGTAAAGTGAGTGGGCAAGGGTCTGGCAGATGAAGTACAATGTTGGTAAATGTGAAGTCATCCACTTTGGAAGGAAAAATGGAAGAGCCGGTTATTATTTAAATGGTAAAAAATTGCAGCAGGTTGCTGTGCAGAGGGATTTGAGAGTGCTTGTAGGTGCAGTAGGTTATCAAGAAGGCAAATGGACTGGTGGCCTTCATTGCTGGAAGGATTGGATTTAAGAGCAGAGACGTTATGCTGCAACTATACAGGGTACTCTATTCCCAGAGAGTGGCGAATCTGTGGAATTCCCTGCCCAATGAAGCAGTGGAGGCTACCTCAGTAAATATATTTAAGACAAGGTTGGATATATTTTTGCATAGTAGAGGAATTAAGGGTTATGGGGTAAAGGCAGGTAGGGGGAGATGAGTCCATGACCAGATCAGCCATGATCTTATCGAATGTTGGAGCAGGCTCGATGGGCCAGATGGCCTACTCCTGCTCTTTCTCCTACTTCTTGTTATGTTCCTTGAGGCTCAGCAGGGCAGGCTGCATCTATCGGAGCTTTGTAAACTACGCCAAATCCATTGGAAGAGTGAATAAACCAGCCTTTACTAGGGCAGTTAGAGATGAAATTAAATGTTAAAATTGCCAGTAATGCCAGATCCCTAAATATAAACCAGAAAATATTTCCCACACTATCATTTCAGAACTATTGCATCTTCCACTCACCACTTTCAGATGCTCTGAATCTGCGAACTGCATTGCTTAAATGTACTTTTTATTTCTTTCAAACACAAAGAGGGAAGGAGACTAAATGGGGCTCTTACAAATAATATTGGCTTCACCAGAATAAATCAAAAAGGAAAAAGCCTTTTCCTACAATATGAAAAGGGCAAAGGTTTAACTTTCAAAGTTTTGCAGTTGATAAAAACTCATTGAACTGAGATCTGAGTTTCAAATGGTGAGGCAACTTTTAGAGAATCATAGACATTATAAGGGCATGGTTTGATTTAGATCATTTCAGGAAGCCTATTCTAAATTTAGAAAGTCAACAACCTTGCTCAGGGAGAGGGAAAGCAGCCAAAAATTCTTCAAGTACAAAAATTCACCACTGGATAACTCCTTCCATGAGTGTTTAATTAGTTCATCTAACCAAAACATAGTTACATATAAAAAAAAGCATCAGTCAATTCCTGCTGGTTGGCTTGTTGATTTATGATACAAGAGCTCTAGACTTGTGTAAAGGTGACAGTAGAGTAAATATATCAGCTGTACAGCACAGACACAAGACATTCCAGTCCAACATATTTCTGCAACACAATCCCTCCTCCACCCATTTTCCATCAGCATACCCTTCTATTTCCCCCTTTTTGATATGTTTAACTGCCTCTCAGCCAATTCCATGCATTTTTTTCAATTGCTCTCTGCCGGCAATTGACTATTTTCTGGTCCGTGTATTTGGTAAAAAGGTTTCTATTGGATCGTTCCTTGGCCTCCTCGCTTTTTTTGTCAAGGTGGTGCCGAGCTGCGGTCTCCAAAGTAGCTCCGTGTATTAAGTTTGTAAGGCTGGTTTTGGGCACCGAGGGAGTTATAGGTCAGGTTAGAGTTAGGGGAGGAGCAAGAGACCAGGCCTCCACTCCACATTCCACGTTCAAGGTCCAGTGATGTGGATGGATGCTGGGCTATGCCAGTCACTGAGTCACAGGACTGGATATCCGTGTGAGCAGGAGGAATGTGGACTGAATAGTCACTGAGCTCAGAGTTCAGGGTCCTGTCACTGGCTTGCTCAGGGGTCAATACCAAAGATCAGAGCCCAAAATTTGATCGGTAGCCCAGAAGTCAAAGCCCAATGGCCAAAGCCCGGAAACTGGAGGCTAGAGGCCTGTCCTGGCGTTGGAGGGAGGATAGGGACTGTTGCTGTGGCTGTTTTCTTGCTTGTGTTCTGTGTTATTCTGCTGATCACTGAGGCCATGCTACGTTGGCAGCGGAATGTATAATGACACTTGCGGGCTGCCCCCAGCACATCTCTAGGCTCTGTTAGTTGTCAACACAAACAATACATTTTTCTGTATGTTTCAATGTAAATGTGATTAGTAAATCTGAATCTGAGTGAAAAAAGGCTGGTTACAAGGATATAGAAGCAATGTTTTGGTCAATTGTGCCTGTTCCAATACCTAGTAAGAGCATGACTAATCTTTTATTCACCTCTAGTAATACCTCATTCTCTTAACACCCAAAATTCACTTGGTCTGACACACTTCAAGTTCTCCGCTGTAAACGACATGTATTCTATGGTAACAACAAGATTTGGCTCCATTGTGAAACATCGTGCCTTCCTCCAAGACAAGGAATACCGGGTCGAGACAGGTACCCTGGTTGACAAATTCTCACCTTATGTCAGCAAAACTGAAGAGCTTGCTGTTCAGGAAGGTAAGGAGGCTGAACATATACCAGTCTATACTGGGAGATCGGCAGTGGAGAGAGTCGGCAGCTTTAACTCCTGGGTGTTAATGTATTGGAGGACCTGGGCCTGCAATCATAAGGAAGGTGCGAAAGTGTCTTTACTTTCTTAGAACGTTAAGTAAGTTTGGCTTGTTGTGGACGTTGTAATAAATGTCTACAGATGTACCGTTGAAAGTATCCTGACTGGTTGTATCATGGTCTGGTACAGCATTTCGATTGTGCAGGAACATATGGAGCTGCAGAGCGTGAGGACTCCACTCAATATATTCCTGGTGTGCAAATCCCTCCCCTCCATCAGTAGTATCAATGAGGGGAGGGGTGCAGCCTCAAGAAGGCAGTGCCTTCTATGGATTGAAGATCCCCACCATCCAGCCCGGGCCATCTTTTTGTAGCTCCCATCCAGCAGGACCTTGAGCAGCCTGAAGTCTCAAAAAGCATGGAAAAGAACAATTGGAAACATAGAAAATCCTACAGTAAAATACAGGCCCTTCGGCCCACAAAGCTGTGCCGAACATGTTCTTACCTGAAAAATTACCTAGTGTTACCCATAGCCTTCTATTTTTCTGAACTCCATGTACCTGTCCAGGAGTCTCTTAAAAGACCCTATTGTATTCACCTCCACCACTGTTGCTGGCAGCCCATTCCAGTCTCTCACCACTCTCTGCATAAAAAACTTAACCCTGACATCTCCTCTGTTCCTACTTCCAAGCACCTTAAAACTGTGCCCTCTCGAGCTAGCCATTTCAGCCCTGGGAAAAAGCCTCTGACTATCCACATGATCAATGCCTCTCATCATCTAATACCTCTTTCAGGTCACCCCTCATCCTCTGTCTCTCCAAAGAGAAAAGGCCGAGTTCACTCAACCTATTCTCATAAAGCATGCTTCCCAATCCAGACAATGTCATTGTAAATCTCTTCTGCACCCTTTCTATGGTTTACACATCCCTCCTGTAGTGAGGCGACCAGAACTGAGCACAGTACTCCAAGTGGGGTCTGACCAGGGTGCTATATAGCTGCAACATTACCTATCGGATCTTAAACTCAATCCACAATTGATGAAGACCAATGGACCATACGCCTTCTTAACCACAGAGTCAACCTGTGCAGCAGCTTTGAGTGTCCTATGGACTTGGACCCCAAGATCCCTCTGATCCTCCACACTGCCAACAGTCTTACCATTAATACTATATTCTGCCATCATATTTGACCTACCAAAATGAACCACCTCACGCTTATCTGGGTTGAACTCCATCTGCCAGTTCTCAGCTCAGTTTTGCATCCTATCAATGTCCCGGTGTAACCTCTGACAGCCCTCCACACTATCCACAGCACACCCAACCTTTGTGTCATCAGCAAACTTACTAACCCATCCCTCCACTTCCTCATCCAGGTCATTTATGAAAATCACGAAGAGTAAGGGTCCCATAACAGATCCCTGAGGCACACCACTGGTGTCCGACCTCCATGCAGAATATGACCCGTCCACAACTACTCTTTGCCTTTTGTGGGCAAGCCAGTTCTGGATCCACACAGCAATGTCCCCTTGGATCTCATGCCTCCTTACTTTCTCAGTAAGCCTTCCATGGGGTACCTTATCAAATGCCTTGCTGAAATCCATATACACTACATCTACTACTCTACCTTCGTTAATGTGTTTAGTTATATTCTCAAAAAATTCATTCAGGCTCCTAAGGCACAACCTGCCTTTTGCAAAGCCATGCTGACTATTCCTAATCAGATTATTCCTCTTTAAATGTTCATAAATTCTGCCTCTCAGGATCTTTTTCACTTCACTTCAATCATTCAATTTCTGAACAAACCGGCAAAATCCGAATGACTACAGTTCAGTAACACCATGCCCTGAAATGGACTTGGTGCTGTTTCTTCTAATTGTGTTTTCTTGTAAAAATTGTGTATAATCTGTTTTTCTCATGAATGCTGATTATATAACCCAATGTGCCTGTGATGCTGCTTCCAAGTTTTTCATTACACCTTTGCAAACATGCATTTGTGCATATGACAATGAACTCAACTTTGATTTTGATATTGCGGCCTAAGAGGTGACCTGTTTAAAGTGAATGAAATGATAAAGGGAAATTATTAAATGGAAACCATTTTATTTACTGTGGAAATCCAATTCCTTTAAACCTGACCTTAACATTTAAATTCCTCACTGTTCTCATTTCAGTGGAACTCTCCTGGACTCAACACATAAGTGCAATTACAAAGAAAGTTCAACAGCACCTCTACTTCCTTAGGAATTTACAAAGATATGGCCTGACACCCTGAACTTTGACAAACTTCTATAGATGTGTGGTAGACAGTATATTGACTGGCTGCATCATAGCCTGGTATGGAAACACCAATGCTCATAAATCGAAAATTCTAAAAACAAAATGTTGGATATTGCCCAGTCCATCACAGGTAAGGCCCTCCCCACCACTGAGCTTATCTACACGAAGCACTGTCACAGCAAAGCAGTACCCATCATCAGAGACCCCCACCACCCAGGTCATGCTCTCTCCTTGCTACTGCCATTAGGAAGGTACAGAAGTTTCAGGACTCCAGGTTCAGGAACAGTTATTACCCCTCAATCATCAGGTTTTGAATCAAAGGGGATAACTTCACTTGCCCCGTCACAGAAATACTCTCACAAGCTATGGTCTCACTTTCAAGGACACTTCATCTCAGTATCTTGATATTTGTTGTTTAAGGATATTATAGCCAGGGGACAAGCTCCCACTACCTACCAAATGCTCTGAATGGCGTGCGCCTCAAATAGCCTCTAACAACCAAGTCCAGCTCCTGTCTTCACGTATGGCTTAGCTACTAAGCCTGGTGGAACCTTTTCTACTGACAGGAGAAGGGTCAAAAGTGGGTTACTGGCTCCTTAAAATCAGTCACTTCAGGCCGACAGGACTCATCAGCTGTGATTGGTAACTCATCTAGGAGAAGGAAAACTCTGATCTCAAACCTCCACTGCCTTGTGGCTCTACCCACTCATGGAGAAGGCTTCTGGAGTGAACCCTGAGGGAAAAATTCAGAGCTGGAGTCCCTAAGGCAGTCCTTCGTTGATTTCAACGCTGACTGGCAGCTACTATGACACTGCCAGACCAAACTGTATCGGTCTCTGCCGTCCCCTTGGGTTCATCAGAGGCGTGGAGAGGGGGAGATTGCTACATGGGGAACAGCTTGCTCTTCGTATTGTACTGGCCTGGCTTGCGTATCAAGACAGCTAGGACGCAATAATCTATGGTCTACTCTATCCAATGGAAGCCTCACTCACATTTATTACTATTATTATTTCCTCTTTCTTTTTGTATTTGCACAGTTTGTTATCGTTTGTGCTCTGGTTGGAGAGCCTTTCATTGATCCTATTATAGTTATTGGATTTATTGAGTATGCCTGTAAGAAAATGAATTTCAGGATTGTATATGGTGACATAACACACAAAATGCTGGTGGAACACAGCAGGCCAGGCAGCATCAATAAGGAGAAGCACTGTCGACGTTTCAGGCCGAGACCTTTCGTCAGGACCAGCATTTTGTGTGTGTTTGAATTTCCAGCATCTGCAGATTTCCTCGTGTATGGTGACATAATATTTCTTTTGATAATGAACTTACCTTGAACTTTGAAATTAGTGTTAGACTATTTGGAAATGAAATCGGAAAGCAGTTTTCCGCTCCAAGGATTCTAGAAATGCAGAATGTTGTGAATGCTGAGACGCAATTGGAATTGCCAACTGTGGACTCATTTGTTCTTGTAAGTTCAGGGAAATAGACTAGAGACAAGTATGTGGTGTTGAGGCTGATGCCAATCGTGATCCATATGAATGATAGAACAGTAACAGAGGCTTCTGTTGCAAATGATCTGGTCTATTAGCCTCAACAATGTGATTGGGCACTAAACAGGGCCTGTTCAGGAGTCAGCCTGTGGTGGGGATGAATGAGAGGACAGAGGCATCAGAACACAACATTTTGGAAGAGGAGTGGTGTATCAGAGGGAGCATTGTTCATAATGGACCGGTAGGGGCACTGTGTTTTGTTGGATTATGGGCCTGAGTAGATTTGGGATTGGGATGGGCTTTGATATGAGTTGGGGTGGAGAGAGATTGGGAAGAGAGGGACAAGTGAGGATGCAGCTGATATGGATTCAGCGATCGCATGGTCAGGACCTGGACTAGAGACCAGTATGCTTTGGGGGAGTTGGTGTGGGTCATGGGAGAGACCTGAATGCATCTGACGTCCTCCCCAGGTTTTGTACATCCGATGGGTGGCACTCCCCGGATCCCAGGGTCTGTTGGACTGAAGAGCATGTGAATGGCTACAATGAGATGATAAGAGCACATTACTGGAAAGGGATTAATACTCCTGAAGTTTACATACATTTCTTACAATGTCTGAGGTGGTTGTCTTTTTCATACAATTGGCTTTTTTCAAAACTCTACTGATTTTTTCCTTTGTCCTCTTCTCCAATTAATTACTAAATCAATATCGATGATGAAAAGACTCTTTTATCTCCTCCAAAATAAGATTGTGAAACATTTGCCTGGTTGTTTTTTAAAGCACGTTCCTAGCAAAATTCAATTTGCTCAGATCCTGGCGCAACCTGTGCAGATTACTTACATTTATACCACCAGATCATAACTTTTCCCACAATACTTTAAATCATGGCTAAAGCAGGCCAGTCTTTGGTTTCTCTGGGGACTGTTTCTCCATTGTGAGATGGGGCTTTCAGCTCAGCTCTTTTCTATGAACGTCACATAATATCTGGTTCTGACTTCAGGATGAAAATCAAAAACTGCAGGTGCTAGAAATCTGAAAAAAAAAGTGCAGGAAGCCGTTGGGCTGCCAGGCAGTAGGATTAGTTAAAAAGATCCTAGAGCTGAAACATTAACTCAGTCTCTCTTTCTGTTGAAGGTGCCTGACTTACAAAGTGTTTCCAGCATGTTGTGTTTAGCTGCAAACTTCCAGGAAACTGGGATCCAAAAGCAACCATATTCAGTTGCCAGACTGCAAAGCTACTTAGATGCAGCATGACTGGAGATTGGACAGGAGTCCATAACTATGGCAGTGGTGGACCCATTCATATGACACAGCATCCACACCACCAACACTCGACTCAAAAACAGCTACATCCCCCAAGCTATCAGGCTGATCAACACCTTCAGCCATGAACCCAACCCACCACCACTACATCCACATCAACTCCTCTCCAAACTCCCTCAGCACCTTTCACCCCGCCATAATCTGCCGCTTTACGCTTGCACTCCACACCTCATACCTGAACTGATACAGTCACTGTCCTAGTGTGTTTACTTTATCATTTCATGTTAGCCACTATGTTCGGATCTCCTGCACCTAGTAACACTTTACGTACATATTGTTGTGTCCTGTAACAGTCACCAGAGAGACACTGAAACCCGTGGTTATAGATATGTTTTATTCAACAAAATGAGCAACAGGCATCATGTTGAGACACACATGGAGGAAGAGGCCTCCCAACCCATTATTTTTATATGCTACACACCCAAAATGCTGGAGGAACTCAGCAGACCAGGTAGCATCTATGGAAAAGTGTAAACAATTGACACCTCAGGCTGAGACCCTTTGTCAGGATTTTTAGGGATGCTTACCCTGAAGAAGTTTAAATCTTCCCTTTGATGGGAGGTCAGTGAAATTCTTCCTCACTGCTCCCCCTCTATAATCTCTGGTACCCTCTGACTTGTGTACTTTTTCCACAGATGCTCCCTGGCCTGCTGAGTTCCTCCAGCATTTTGTGTGTATTGCTTGGATTTCCAGCATCTGCAGATTTTCTCTTCTTTGTGATTTTTATATGCTAAGGATCAAAGGTAACAGCAGGACAATTTGATAGTTACCATGTATCTACAATGCTTCCTTTGAATTACATATAGTTTTCACATAGCTTCTTCACTGCCACACTCCAGACACCCAAAACGAATGTTAATCAGCAATGTCTGTTTTGCAATCAACTCCAGTCCACAGCTCCAGCTTTTCAGGACTGCATTTTTAATTCAATCTACAATCTATGTTCACGTCTAAAGATTGGTTGCTGGTGAAATTAATATTTGCTATATACCCTAACTCCAGAATACACCCTAACACATACAATCAGTCTATGTATACAAGTTAATTTTATGTATATTGGCCATGCTCAACAGTTACTTAGAGTCATAGAGAAGTACAACACAGAAACAGGCCTTTCAGCCCATCTAGTCCATGCCAATGCAATCGACCTGCACCCCATATCCCTACTATCCATGTACCTATAGCCCTCCATATCCCTACTATCCATGTACCTATAGCCCCCCATATCCCTACTATCCATGTACCCATCCAAACTTCTCTTAAAAGTTGAAATCAAGCTCACATGGACCACTTGTGCTGGCAGCTTATTCTATTCTCCCAGGACCCTCTGAGTGAAGAAGTTTTCTGTCATATTCCCTTTAAACTTCTCACCTTTCACCCTTAAGCCCTGATCTCTGGTTGTGGTCCCATCCAACCTCAGAGGAAAAAGCCCGTTTGCATTTACCCTGTCTATACCCTTCATAATTTTGTATACCTCTATCAAATTCCCTCTCAGTCTTCCACATTTTAAAGAATACAGTGCTAACCTATTCAATCTTTCCTTATAAATCAGGTCCTCCAGACACGGCAACATCTCAGTAAGTTTTCTCTGTATTCTTTCAACCTTATTTACATCTCTCCTGTAAGCAGATGACCAAAACTGTACAAATTCTCCAAATTAGGCCTCATCAATGTCTGATACAACTTTAACAAAACATCCCTTCTTCTGTGTTTAATTCATTGATTTATGAAGTCCAACGTGCCAAAAACTTCCTTTATTACCATATCTACCTTCAATGAATTCTGGACCTGTATTCCCAGATCCCTTTGTTCTACCACACTCCTCAGTGCCCTAACGTTCACTGTGTAAGACCTACTCTGATTGGACCCACCGAAGTGCATACCTTGCACTTGTCCGCATTAAGTTCCATCTGCCATTTTTCAGCCCATTTTTCCAGCGGATGCAGATCCCTCTGCAAGCCATGATAACCTTTCTCACTGTCCACTACACCCCCAATCTTGCGCTGATCCCTGCGGCACTCTACTAGTCACAGGCCTCCAGTCAGAGAGGCAACCCTCTACTACCACTCACTGGCTTCTCCCACAAAACCAATGTCTAATCCAATTTACTACCTCACCCTGAATGCCAAGTGACTAAACGTTCTTGACCAACCTCCCATGTGGGAACTTGTCTAACGCCCTACTAAAGTCCATGTAGACAATATCCACTGCCTTGCCTTCATCCACTTTCCTGGTAATTTCCTCAAAAAATTCTGTAAGACTGGTTAGACGTGATCTACCACGCACAAAGCCATGCTGGCTATCCCTAATTAGTCCATGTCAATCCAAGTATTTATATATCCAGTCCTTTCAAATACCTTTCAATAACTTCCCCACTACTGACGTCAGGCTCACTGGCCTATAATTTCTTGGTTTCTGTTTAGAGCCATGTTTAAACAGCGGAACAACATTAGCTATCCTCCAATCCTCTGCTACCTCTCCTGTTGCTAAATATCTCTGCTAGGGCCCAGGCTATTTCTGTGCTATCTTCGCACAGGGTCCAAGAGGACACCTTGTCAGGCCCTAGAGATTTATCCACCCTGATTTGCCTTGGTAGCAAACACCTCCTCCTCTGTAATCGGTGCAGGGATCTTGAGGTTGATGCTGCTTTGCGTCACTTCTATAGACTCTGTATCCGTCTCCCAAGTGAAAATACTGTAGTTGTAAAGAATTTCTTTAAGATCTCCCTCATCTGATTTGGCTCTACACATGGACTACCATTCTGATCTCCAGAAGACCACTTTTGTCCCTTGCAATACTTTTGTTCTTAACATATCTATAGGATTCCTTAATTCTCCTTCACCTTGTTTGCTAGAGCAACCTCATGCCTTCTTTTAGTCCCCCTGATTTCTTTAAGTGTTCTCTTGCATTTCTTGTACTCAATAAGCATCTCATTTGTTCCCACTTGCCTATACCTGCTATGTACTTCCTTTTTTCTCTTAACCAGGGCCCCAATATCTATTGAAAACTGTTCCCTACACTTGTTATTCTGACAGGCACATACAAGCTTTGTACTCTCAAAATTTCGCTTTTGAAGGCCTCCCATTTTCCAAATACACCTTTCCTAGAAAACAGCCTTCCAGATAATTTCTGATACCATCAAAATTGGCCTTTCTCCAATTATTACCTTAACCCACAGACCAGACATATCTCTGCATATTTACTTTGAAACTAATGACTTTGTGGTCACTGGATGTAAAGTATTCCCCTACACAAACTTCTGACACCTGCCCTGCCTCATTCCCTAAGAGCAGATCCAGTACTTTCTCTTGTTGGCACTTCTATGAACTGATGAAGGAAACTTTCCTCAGCACATTTGGTAAACTCTATCCAATCTAGTCCTTTTACATTATAGGAGTCCCAGTCAATATGTGGAAAGTTAAAATCACCTCCTGTAACAACCTTATGTTTTTTGGAACAGTCTGCAATCTCTTTACAAACTTATTCCTCTAAATCTGTAGGACAGTTGGGTGTCTGTAATATAGCCCCATTAATGTGGACATACCTTTCTTATTTCTCAGTTCCACCCATAACATCTCACTAGTCGAGTTCTCCAGTCTGTCCTGATGGATCACTGTTGTGACATTTTCCCTGACTAGTAACGCCACCCCTCCTCCTTTAATTCCTCCCGCTCTGTCACGTCTAAAACAACAGAACTCCCACAATATTGACAGGCCAGTTCTACCCCTCCTGCAACCAAGTCTCACTAATGGCTACAATGTCATAATTCCATGTGTTGATCATGCCTTGAGCTCACCTTCCTTTCCTACGATACTTTTTGCTTTGAAATACATGCAGCTCAGAACACCAGCTGCACCATGCTCATCAGTCTCCACAACCCCTCCACTAACTGTTCTGGCATTCTGGTTCCCATTCCCCTGCAATTCTAGCTTAAATCCCACCGTGCAGCCCTAACAAACCTTTCTGCCAGGGTATTAGTCCCCCTCCAGTTCAGGTGCAAACCGTCCCTTCTGTACAGCCCCACCTTCCCAGGAGGAGAGCCCAGTGATCCAAAAATCTTATGCCCTCCCCTCCCACACTAACTCTTTAGCCACATGTTAAACCATATAATCGTTCTCGTTCTGGCCACACTAGCACGTGGCATGGGTAGCAATCCTGAGCTCACAACACATTAACATAGCACCCAACTCCCTGAACTCCCTATGCAGAACCTTGTCAATCGTCCCACCCATGTCATTGGTACCTACATGAACCACGACTTCTGGCTGTTCACTGTCCCACTTAAGAATGCTGAGGACTCGATCCGAGATATCCTGGATTCTGGCACCCAGGAGGAAACATACCATCTAGGAATCTTGTTCTCTTCCATAGAACCTCCTGTCCGTCCCTCTAACTAATGGACCCCCTATCACCACAGAGTGCCTCTTCCCTCCCCTTCCATTTTGAGTTCCAGACCCAAACTCAGTGCTAGAAACCTGACCACCATGACTTTCATCTGTTAGATTAACCCCGCCCCCCCAAACAGTATCCTCTGCACTGGCACCTTAACCCCTTTCCTTTTCCCGACTGTCACCCAGTCTCCTGTGTCATGCACCTTGGGTGTAACTACCTCTCTATATGTCCTATCTTTCACCCCTTCATTTTCCTGAATTATCCAGACTTCATCCAGTTCTGGCTCCAACTCCTTAACACAGATTGTTAGAAGCAGCAGCTGGATGCAGTTCTCGCCGTTGTAGTTGTCAGAGACACCGGATTTCTCATGTTTCCTACATCCTGCAAGAGGAGCATTTCACTACTCTGCCTGGCTTCTTCACGGTCCTAACTGAGCAGATATAAAGGGCAGGGGAAAAAAGGATAACCTAAAGCTTTTCTTTACTTCGCTTTCTCTGGCTGAAGCCTCAAAAGCCTAAAGCCCCAAGATCACTACTCTGACTCTGCCCACTCAGATGACGGATGCTGCACTTGCCCCCACCTTCCTTTAATTTGCTGTTGCTATTCAATCCCAAACACTGATTGGTCACTGGTCAAAGCTCTGTTATGCTGCTGTGACCCGCTGCCGCCGTTTTCTACTCGGGCGGTGGACCCAAGTTAAATCCCCTCCTCTCAAACTTCTGAAGCCCAGAGTGGTTGCTGGTCAAAGCTTCATGCTTGTACATGGTGTTTCATAGCACTGCTTCAATATTTATGTTTACTGTGTGTTTTTTAATGTTGAATTTGGATCACTTTGTCCTCTTCTACACGCTACACTCATGTACCGAAAATTTTTGATAAACAATCTTGAAATTGCATTGTCTAAAATGCCGGACATAATCAGAAGAAATCCTGATTTCCCTGCTTCACCCTTAGCCCTGTAAAATCTGAGCTTTAAAAAAAAATCATTTTATGGGATGCGGGCATTGCCAGAAAAGCCAGCACTTATTGCCCATCCCTAGTTGCTCTTGAGAAGGTGATGATGAGCTGCCTTCTTGAACCACAGCAATCCCAGAGGTGTAGGTACACCCACAGTGCTGTTAGTGCTTATTCATATAATGGGTAAAATTTATTTCACACCTTACAGCAGCCCTTCTCAACCTTTTTGCACTGGGAGAACCCTTGAAATAATTTTCAGGTCTCAGGAAACCTCCACGTAAAAATTATTATATCTGCAACTCATGGTATATTAGCATGATCAGTTAGTTGAAAATATAATAATCCAAAAATAATTGTCAATGCTATTTTGAGTAGAGAATGAACTGTTAGCCAACCTTTCCTAAAGAAACAGGTAGTTAAGCTTGGCTTACCTTTCTTTAAATTAATATCTTTCCTTTCCTTTCACAAATATTTAAAACTCATAAGTCAAACATAATAAAAAGTACTCCATTTTGAGTACTGTTGGGGGGGAAACGACCTACCGGGGTGGGGGGGAGCAACGGCAGCCGTGCCTCTGGCACTGAGTCTGGCCCTGTGGCTGAGAAGGTAGGTAGGGAACTGAAGAGGATGGCAGCAGTATTAGGGGAATCTGTAGTCAGGGGGACTGACAGGCGATTCTGTGGACGTGAGAAGAAAACACAGATGGTAGTTTGCCTCCCAGGTGCCAGGGTCCACGATGTTTCTGAATACATCCACAATATCCTGAAATGGGAAGGAGAGCAGCCAGAAGTTGTGGTGCATATTGGTACCAACAACATAACTAGAAAAAGGAAGAGGTCCTGAAGAAAGGATTACAGGGAGTTAGGAAGGAAGCTGAGAAGCAGAACCTCAAGGGTAGTAACCTCGGGATTGCTGCCTGTGCCTCGCGACAGTGAGGATAGGAACAAAATGAGGTGGCAGATAAATGTGTGGCTGAAGAATTGGAGCAGGGGTAGGGATTCAGATTTCTGGATCATTTCAAATTGCTTCTCAGATCGGAGTTCTGAGAGGCGGGACTGCGCAGGTGCGTGAAGGAGGCCCGGGAAGGAGGGAAGATATAAAAAGAACACAGCCTTAAGCAGCGGGCAGCTTCGTTTGCGGGCAGCGGAGTGAGCCGGGCGCAGAGTGTAGGGCTTGGGCTCAGGGGGCTTAGGCAGAAGAGGGCACAGTAGGCTTATCTTTTAGTTCTCCTTGTTATTTTCAGTTATTCGGGAATTATGAGTGTGAGGACAGCTTGTTGTTCTCGGTGTCGGATGTGGGAGATCCTGGAGTCTCCGAGCCTCCCGGACGTCCACATCTGCGCCAGGTGCGCCGAACTGCAGCTCCTGAGGGACCGAGTTAGGGAACTGGAGCTGCAGCTCGATGACCTTCGCCTGGTCAGGGAGAGTGAGGAGGTGATAGAGAGGAGTTACAGGCAGGTGGTCACTCCGGGACCACGGGAGGCAGATAGGTGGGTCACGGTCAGGAATGGGAAGAGGCAGGTACTAGAGAGTACCCCAGTGGCTGTACCCCTTGACAATAAATACTCATGTTTGAGTACTGTTGGGGGGGACAGCCTTCCTGGAGGAAGTGACAGGTGCTGGGCCTCCAGCACAGAGGACGGCCCTGTAGCTCAGAAGGGTAGGAATAGAAGAAAGAGGACCATAGTAATAGGGGACTCGATAGTCAGGGGTTCAGACAGGCAGTTCTGTGGAGGTGATCGGGAGTCCCGGATGGTAGTTTGCCTCCCTGGTGCCAGGGTTCGGGACGTTTCTGATCGCGTCCAAGATATCCTGAAGTGGGAGGGTGAGAAGCCAGAGGTCGTGGTACATGTAGGTACCAATGACATAGGTAGGAAAGGGGAAGAGGTCCTGAAACGAGAGTATAGGGAGTTAGGAAGGCAGTTAAGAAGAAGGACCGCAAAGGTAGTAATCTCGGGATTACTGCCTGTGCCACGCGACAGTGAGAGTAGGAATGGAATTAGGTGGAGGATGAATGCGTGGCTGTGGGATTGGAGCAGGGGGCAGGGATTCAAGTTTCTGGATCATTGGGACCTCTTCTGGGGCAGGCGTGACCTGTTCAAGAAGGACGGGTTACAGTTGAATCCTGGGGAGACCAATATCCTAGCGGGGAGGATTGCTAGGGCTACAGGGCAGACTTTAAGCTAGTAAGATGGGGGGGGGGGGGGTGGGCGGGAATCAATTTGAGGAAACTATGGGAGAGGAGGTTAGTTCACCTGTAGAGCAAGTAAATAGACAGTGTGTGAGAGAGGAAAGGCAGGTGATGGAGAAGGAATGCGCTCAGCCCGAAGATGTAGGGGAGAAGAAAGAAAAGGATAATAAATTTGAATGCATTGTTAGGGATGAAAAGAGAGGAGGAGGTGGAGAGTATCTTAAATGTATCTATTTTAATGCTAGGAGCATTGTAAGAAAGGTGGATGAGCTTAAAGCGTGGATTGATACCTGGAATTATGATGTTGTAGCTATTAGTGAAACATGGTTGCAGGAAGGGTGTGATTGGCAACTAAATATTCCTGGATTTAGTTGCTTCAGGTGTGACAGAGTAGGAGGGGCCAGAGGAGGAGGTGTTGCATTGCTTGTCCGAGAAAATCTTATGGCAGTACTTTGGAAGGATAGATTAGAGAGCTCCTCTAGGGAGGCTATTTGGGTGGAATTGAGGAATGGGAAAGGCGTAGTAACACTGATAGGAGTGTATTATAGGCCACCTAATGGGGATCGTGAGTTGGAAGAGCAAATGTGTAAGGAGATAACAGATATTTGTAGTAAACACAAGATGGTGATTGTGGGAGATTTTAATTTTCCACACGTAGACTGGGAAGCTCATTCTGTAAAAGGGCTAGTGTTTGTGAAATGTGTGCAGGATAGTTTTTTGCAACAATACATAGAAGTACCGACTAGAGATGGGGCAGTGTTGGATCTCCTGTTAGAGAATGCGATAGGTCAGCTGACAGATGTATGTGTTGGGGAGCACTTCGGGTCCAGTGATCACAATAGCATTAGCTTCAATATAATTATGGAGAAGGACAAGACTGGACCTAGAGTTGAGATTTTTGATTGGAGAAAGGCTAACTTTGAGGAGATGCGAAGGGATTTAGAGAGAGTGGATTGGGTCAAGTTGTTTTATGGGAAGAATGTAATAGAGAAATGGAGGTCATTTAAGGGTGAAATTATGAGGGTACAGAATCTTTATGTTCCTGTTAGGTTGAAAGGAAAGATTAAAGGTTTGAAAGCACCATGGTTTTCAAGGGATATTAGAAACTTGGTTCAGAAAAAGAGGGATGTCTACAATAGATATAGGCAGCATGGAGTAAAGGAATTGCTCAAGGAATATAAAGAATGTAAAAGGAATCTTAAGAAAGAGATTAGAAAAGCTAAAAGAAGATACGAGGTTGGTTTGGCAAATAAGGTGAAAGTAAATCCGAAAGGTTTCTACAGTTATATTAAAAGCAAGAGGATAGTGAGGGATAAAATTGGTCCCTTAGAGAATCAGGGTGGTCAGCTATGTGTGGAGCCGAGGGAGATGGGAGAGATTTTGAACGATTTCTTCTCTTCGGTATTCACTAAGGAGAAGGATATTGAATTGTGTAAGGTGTGGGAAACAAGTAAGGAAGTTATGGAACCTATGACAATTAAAGAGGTGGAAGTACTGGCGCTTTTAGGAAATTTAAAAGTGGATGTCATTAGAAACGGGGATTGTGCCAGAGAATTGGCGTATTGCTCATGTGGTTCCATTGTTTAAAAAGGGTTCTAGAAGGAAGCCTAGCAATTATAGACCTGTCAGTTTGACATCAGTGGTGGGTAAATTAATGGAAAGTATTCTTAGAGATAGTATTTATAATTATCTGGATAGACAGTATCTCATTAGGAGTAGCCAGCATGGATTTGTGCGTGGAAGGTCATGTTTGACAAACCTTATTGAATTTTTTGAAGAAGTTACGAGGAATGTTGACGAGGGTAAGGCAGTGGATGTAGTCTATATAGACTTCAGCAAGGCCTTTGACAAAGTTCCATATGGAAGGTTAGTTAAGAAGGTTCAGTCGTTAGGTATTAATGCTGGAGTAATAAAATGGATTCAACAATGGCTAGATGGGAGATGCCAGAGAGTAGTGGTGGATAATTGTTTATCTGGATGGAGGCCAGTGACTAGCGGGGTGCCTCAGGGATCTGTTTTGGGCCCAATGTTGTTTGTAATATACATAAATGATCTGGATGATGGGGTGGTAAATTGGATTAGTAAGTATGCCGATGATACTAAGGTAGGAGGTGTTGTGGATAATGAGGTGGGTTTTCAAAGCTTGCAGGGAGATTTATGCCGGTTAGAAGAATGGGCTGAACGTTGGCAGATGGAGTTTAATGCTGAGAAGTGTAAGGTTCTACATTTTGGCAGGAATAATCCAAATAGAATATACAGGGTAAATGGTAGGGCATTGAGGAATGCAGAGGAACAGAGAGATCTAGGAATAACAGTGCATAGTTCCCTGAAGGTGGAGTCTCTTGTAGATAGGGTGGTGAAGAAGGCTTTTGGAATGCTGGCCTTTATAAATCAAAGCATTGAGTACAGAAGTTGGGATGTAATGTTAAAATTGTACAAGGTATTGGTAAGGCCAAATTTGGAATATTGTGTACAGTTCTGGTCACCGAATTATAGGAAAGATATCAATAAATTAGAGAGAGTGCAGAGACGATTTACTAGGATGTTACCTGGATTTCAGCACTTAAGTTACAGAGAAAGGTTGAACAAGTTAGGTCTCTATTCATTGGAGCGTAGAAGGTTGAGGGGGGATTTGATCGAGGTATTTAAAATTTTGAGAGGGATAGATAGAATTGACGTGAATAAGCTGTTTCCATTGAGAGTAGGGGAGATTCAAACAAGAGGACATGATTTGAGAGTTAGGGGGCAGAAGTTTAAGGGAAACACGAGGGGGTATTTCTTTACTCAGAGAGTGATAGCTGTATGGAATGAGCTTCCTGTAGAAGTAGTAGAGGCCAGTTCAGTTGTGTCATTTAAGGTAAAATTGGATAGGTATATGGACAGGAAAGCAGTGGAGGGTTATGGGCTGAGTGCGGGTAGGTGGGACTAGGTGAGATGAAGAGTTCGGCACGGACTAGGAGGGCCGAGATGGCCTGTTTCTGTGCTGTGATTGTTATATGGTTATATGGTTAATTGTAGCAGAGTAAAGAGTTAAATTGTACCACAGAGGCAAAATTCAAAAGGGCAAAGAATGCAGGACTGAAGGTGGTGTATTTAAATGTGCATGGCATTCGGAATAAGGTGGACAAACTCATGGTGCAATTAAGGATTGGTCAGTATGACGTTGTGGGCATCACTGAGTCGTGGCTGAAGGAAGGCCGTCGTTGGGAGTTTAACATCAAAGGATATACTTTGTATTGAAAGGACAGGCAGGAAGGCATAGGCAGTGGTGTGGCTCTGTTGGTAAGAGATGGAATTACATCGTTAGAAAGAGGTGACACGAAGTGAGAGAATGTTGAATCTTTGTGGGTGGAGTTAAGAAACTGTAAAGATAAAAAAAAATGGGTTAACATAAAAGGAGCGTTTGGCAGCTTTGGGCCTGTACTCTCTGGAGTTTAGAAGAATGCGGGAGGATCTCATTGAAACCTAATAAATGTTGAAAGCACTAGATAGGGTGGATGTGGAGAGGATGTTTCCTGTAGTGAGGGTATCCAGAACTAGAGGGCACAGCTTCAAAACTGACGGGTGACCTTTTAGAACAGAGGTAAAGAGGAATTTTTTTTTTGACAGAGAGTAATGAATCTTTGGAACATTCTGCCACAGACTGTGGTGGAGACCAAGTACATGGGTATATTTAAGATGGAAGTTGATAGTTTCCTGAACGATCAGAGTATCGAAGGATATGGCGAGAAAATAGGTGTGTGGGGTTGAATGGGATTCAGGATCAGCCATGATGGAATGGGCTAAGTGGCCTGATTCTGCTCCTGTGTCTTATGGGCACAGTTTTATACAAAACTTTTGAAAAAAGATTTTCTTACTAAGTGATATGATCATAGAAACCCAGAACTTGTCCAGGGGCAGGTCAGTAAATCTCATCTTGAGTGCATGATCAGACCGCAGCTCACAAAGTTCCTCCTCCACTCTCAAAGTCAAGTTTTCAGGTTGAGCAGAAGATTCAGAGAAAAAGTCCCTCACCCAGTCATATACTTGCATTGAAAGGGAGAAAAAATATTGTTCAATTTTGTTCTACAGCTCTTTCAAGTGGTGTTCAATAAAACTCGAGGCTTTCTGATATCCTTCCTCATTCTCAATCCCAAGCAGCAGTGGAAACATTTCAAGATTTCCTTTTGCAACATGATTTTTCCAACAATTCAATTTCCTTTTAAATCCAAGAATCTTGTCACTTGAAGTCAAGTTTTCTCCAGGGCCTTGCAGAGACTTGTTCAACTGGGTCATATGATGAAACATGTCAGTTCAGCTGGCTAGCTTCTGTAGCCATTTTTCATCTTCAAAGCACTTAGCAAAATCTGGCCTACTATTTCCTTGAAGGTACTCCAACAACTCACCTTTCAGCTCAGACACCTTGTTGAGAACTCTTCCTCTGCTAAGCCACCAGACTTCTGTATATAGCAGGAGATTGGTTTTTTCTTGTAGGGGTGGGGCTTAGTTTGTTTTCTAATTTTATTTTTCCTTCACCAGTTTGTTTTAGTTTTTTCATTTGGGCTGTTTTTGAACTTCAAATATGTCTGCATTGTCGTCACTTCCAGGTCCGCTCTTTATTTTTGTTCCTCTTCCGGGTGCATGAGTTCATAATTTGGTTCACCCTTTTTAAACCAAAGGGTTGATTTTAGAATTATGGCTCAGACCATTAATTTTGTGTCTTGGAATACTAATGGTTTAAACCATCCGATTAAACGAAAGAAGATTTTCAAAGTATTCCAAAGACTTAATGCTCATATCATTTTTGTACAAGAAACTCATGTGAGGAAGGAGGACAAATATCGCTTTTTTAGGTCTTGGCAAGGTCAACAGTATCATTCGAATTCGAATGCCAAAGTAAAAGGAGTTTCAATTTTTATTGACTCCTCTATTGCATTTGTTCAACACGATATCTTTTTGGATCCGAATGGTAGATTTTTGTTAATTACGGGTTTACTTTGTTATAAAAAGATTGCTTTGGTTAATGTTTATGCTCCAAATGTGGATTGTCCTGATTTTTTTAAGTCCTTATTTACTTCTTTACCCAATCTAAATGAATATAAGTTAATAATGGGTGGTGTCTTTAATTGTTGTTTAAATCCTTTGATGGATAAATCTTTATCTATTCACACTTTACCCAATAAGTCAGCCACTTGTATTAACTCCTTTTTGACTGATAATAGAGTTTTTGATGTTTGGAGATTTCGGCATCCTAACGACAAAGAGTTTTCTTTTTTCTCACGTTTATCATTCTTATTCGAGAATTGATTATTTTTTTATTGACTCTTGTTTTATTCCATCAGTAATCGGTTGTAATTATGATATTATAGCTATCTTTGACCATGCTCCATTAAAACTTTCTATTAAATTTATGGATACAGTTTCTAATGCCAGACAATGGCGATTTGACTCTACCTTACAGCAAGATCCGGACTTTATTAAATTTATGAAGGAACAGATCGATTTCTTCTTTTCAACTAATTCCACGGATGATATTTCTTGCGGAACACTTTGGGACACTTTTAAAGCGTATATACGTGGACAGATTATCTCTTACTCCGTTGGTTTGAGAAAATGCATTAAGAAGGAAACTCTTTTATTGGTCGAGAAAATTAAAGAGTTTGACAAGAAATATTCGATCACTCCTAGTAGGGAGCTTTACAAACAAAGGGTTGAACTTCAAATGGAACATAGTTTATTACTTACATCTCCGAATGAAAATCAATTAATGAAAACCAGATCTGATTTTTATATACATAGTGATAAATCAGGTAAACTGTTAGCTAGTCAGTTGAAGAATGCTTTGGTTAAATGTCAAATCACTAAGATTCGTCAGCAGAATGGGGATTTGACAGTTAACCATGATGAGATAAATAAGTCATTTCAAGACTTTTATACCTCCCTGTATCAATCTGAATTCCCTCAGGATCGTAATACCATGTGTGATTTTCTTGGGAAATGTAATTTCCCAAGATTATCATCCGATAATCTTTCAATATTAGATACTCCTATTACGGACGCAGAAATCAAAGGGGTTATTTCCTCAATGAATTCTGGGAAAGCACCAGGTCCAGATGGGTATACAGTAGAATTTTTAAAAAGTTTTTCCGCTACTCTTTCTCCTTGGTTATGTAGGGTTTTTGAGGAAGCAATTAGATTGGGGAATTTGCCACAAACTTTTTATAGAGCTTCCATTTCTTTAATATTGAAGAAAGATAAAGACCCTACTGACTGTGCATCCTTTAGACCAATATCTTTATTGAATGTAGACTCCAAGATTTTTTCCAAGTTACTGGCATCCAGGTTGGAGAAGGTATTACCTCAAATTATTTCAGAAGATCAAACCGGTTTTATTAAAAATCGCTATTCTTTTTTCAACGTTAGGAGATTACTGAATATTGTTTATATTCCTTTACATTGCACTTTAGAATGTGTGATTTCATTAGATGCGGAGAAAGCATTTGATAGAGTTGAATGGCCTTACTTATTTAATGTGTTGGAGAAGTTTAATTTTAGTCCAACATTCATTTCTTGGATTAAACTGATTTATCACACTCCAGTAGCCTAATAATCAAAGATCTCCCTTTTTTCGTTTATTTCGGGGCACTAGACAAGGATGTCCTCTTAGCCCATTACTATTTAACATTGCTTTAGAACCTTTGGCAATTGCCATCAGAGAATCACAGGATATTTTGGGTATTAATCGTGGGACAGATATTCATAAGTTATCTTTGTATGCAGATGATTTATTATTATTCATTTCTAATCCTGAGAAATCTATTCCAGCAGTTCTATCATTGTTGGCTCAATTTAGTGAGTTTTCTGGGTATAAGTTAAAACTTAATAAGAGTGAATTGTTTCCTTTGAATAGACAGGTCCCAATATATGGAAATTCACCTTTTAAATTAGTTAATGACTCTTTTATTTACTTAGGGATTAAAATCACAAAAAACCATAAAGATTTATTTAGGTTTAATTTTTTACCCATAATTGATCAGATTAAAGGCTTGTTTACTAAGTGGTCACCATTATCTTTATCTCTAATAGGCAGGATTAATGCTATTAAGATGGTTATTTTACCTAAGTTTTTATATATTTTTCAAGCGGTACCAATTTTTATTCCGAAATCTTTTTTTTACTAATGTTGATTCAAAAATTTCCTCATATATATGGCAGAATAAAAATCCCAGGTTAGGTAAAATATATTTACAGAAGACAAAAAAGGAAGGTGGATTAGCATTACCTAATTTTAGATTTTATTATTGGGCAGTTAATATTAGATATTTGTTATGTTGGTTGAAAGACTGGGGTGGATCTTTTGGCCCTCATTGGGTGAGTTTAGAAATTAAATCAGTACCAGCTTATGCTCTGGGTTCTATTTTAGGGACTTCTCTCCCTTTTGCTCTTTCTAAATTGCCGAAGCGAATTGACAACCCGATAGTTAAACAGACTTTACATATGTGGTTTCAATTTCGGAAATTTTTTGGGTTGACTCAATTCGTTTTAAATAGTCCTATTGTATCTAATTGCTTTTTCCACCCTTCCATTATAGATCAAGCTTATTCGGCTTGGAAAACTAAGGGATTACTAAGATTTTCTGATTTATTTTTGGACAATTGTTTTATGTCTTTTGAGCAATTATCTAATAAATATAATTTGCCTAGATTTCATTTTTTTAGATATTTACAGATTAGGCATTTTTTAAGTACTGTACTTCCTATGTTTCCAAATTTTGTGCCTTCAGATATTTTGGAGAGTTTGTTTGAATTAAACCCTTTTCAAAAAGGGCTTATATCAAAACTTTATAATATAATTATGAAGATAAGTTCAGAGCCCCTTTAGAAGACCAAAAATGATTGGGAAAGAGAGCTTAATCTTATTATTCCTATTGAGAATTGGGATAGAATCATTCAATTAGTTAATACATCTTCGATATGTGCCAAACATTCATTAATACAATTTAAGGTCGTACATAGGGCCCATATGTCCAAAGATAAATTAGCTCATTTTTATTCTTATATAAATCCTATTTATGATAGATGTCAATTTGAAACTGCGTCTTTAACTCATATGTTTTGGTCATGTCCTCTTTTGAAAAAATATTGGAAAGATATTTTTGATATTATCTCTGCGGTTTTGAATATCGATTTACAACCTCATCCTATTACCGCAATTTTTGGTTTACCAATGATGGACTCACTGCATTTATCTTCTTCTGCCCGTCGAATGATTGCATTTCTAACTCTGATGGCTAGAAGATCTATATTGTTGAATTGGAAGGAAATTAATCCTCCCACAGTATTTAATTGGTTCTCTCAAACTATGTTATGTTTAAATTTAGAAAAAATTAGAAGTGGTGTATTCGATACTTTTATTAAATTTGAAAAGATATGGAGACCATTTATTCAATATTTTCATATTTGTAATATGACCCTGTTCCAAGTTCATTTGATTTTTCAGCTTTAATCTTATGTATGTTGAGAGGTTCGGAGTGGATGACATTGATGATTATGTATTCTTGTGAGATATTATAAACAGCCCTTTTTTTCTCTTTTTCTAGTTTTTCTTCTTTTTTTCTTTCTTTTTTTGCTTCTTTTTTCTTTATTAGCTATTAGATTAGTAGGTTAGTTAATTTGCATAATATATTTTTTTCTTTTTTCTATTTTTTTATATTATATATTATGAAATATCTAGATTTACCATGTTCATACATATACTGTATGGTTCATGTTTTGGTAAACTCATTTATACTGTAACCATTGCTTATGTATTTTTTATGAGTAATGGAATTTTGTATGTTTGTAATCCCTTTATCAATATATCATTTGTATTTTGTTCATATTATTAATAATAATAAAAAGATTGAGAAAGAAAAGAAAAGGAGATTGGTGTGCTCTTTGTACCGGTTTTCACACAGTTGTTTTAAATATTCTCGAGTGAACTGGTCTTTATTTAATAAAGTTAACCATTTTTGTAGTATCATCCAGAACTTCTTTCATTTCATCTCCAGAAGTTTGACATCAGCACCTTCTTTAGAATGAAAATTTCCCTCTAATTTTCTACTACACCTGTAGAGTTTTTTTGCTCCCATAAGTGGCAAGTTGGGGGAGGTAATTCGGGAGGGAGAGGCTGACGTCACAGCCCAAATTGGGTGAGTCCATTCAGTGCTCGGAAAACACACTTTATCCTCCTCATCAGCCTACCGTCCCCCCCCCCTCCATGCAAAACAGCGCTCATCAATTATCAACAGCCTCCCCTATCTCACATCAGAAATTGAGAATGGACTCAAGCAAATAAGCACAGTCATACAGGGCTGAGAGACCTCTAATGAGATTGCTAACGGGGCTGCTCAGTCACTACCCACCACTACAAGCGCCAGCATCGCGCCAAGTTCAAAAAATGGTGTTTTTTTTTAATGACGATCTCTCATGGAATCCCAGTTGAGAAATCCTGCCTTACAGTGATTGAATTCATTAGATGTTCATGAAAGTGCTGAATATTTGGCACAAATATCAGCACATCTGGGCAGCCATTTCAACAATTGAAAAGCCCAAAGACATTAATTAACCAAACCATATAACCCAGGTAACCTCCACTTGAACCACTGTCCAATGTTAACTTAGTGCTTTATATCCTTCGTCATTCTGTATTAAAACATAACAACATTGATAGAGTTGTGCAAGAGAGACAACAGGCTGTGCAAGAGAGACAACAGATGGTGCAAACTTGGAGCAGCATATATGAAATTCTGGAGGAACTCAGCAGGTCAGATAGAATCACTGGAGATCTGTTCCTTTTCTAGGTTCTGAGTTCTGCATTTTGTATGGGAGTTCTTCATTTACCTCTTCTGCTTAATGGCGGTTGGCAGACCAACATGAGGTGCCTTGTTGCCATCTACTAAGTTGGAGTGTGGAGCAAAGAGACAGGAAATCTCTAAATTTCCACTCCCCCCCCCCCCAAATCAAATAATATCAAAAAGTCTAATGCACTTATTATATATATTCCAATGGAAACAATATCTTAATAAAATTTCCATGTTGATCTCTGTTTGTCCCAAAGATCTCAATTTAGTAATCAGATGTTTCCTTTGTACCTCATAGGATCTGCGTTCAAACAAAATGTGCTGCACTATGATAGGTGCACTCCCTACAAATACCAGTACCATGCATATTAATTCAGAACAGGGAATTATTCAACCTAGTATGTCCAATATGTAAATGTGTAAGTATAACTTCTCTCCTTTCATACCCATCTACCAGTTGCCACAGTGGTCAAATAGATTTTTTAATTATGGCTTTCATCTCCCCCTTATGTAAAGACACTGTTACATTTATATCCTTCATTTTAACTGATTGCTTGGCAAGAATGTCTGCCACCTCATTTCCTTCAACCCCGAAACCGGCAGGAACCCATGTGAAATGTATACATAGGCCTAGACACTGCAGCCTCAATAGCTGTCGTCCAATCTCAACAAGAATGTCTAGCCTACAATTTGAAGTACTTGTTTTAATAGATGTCAAGGCCAAGAACCAATTACAGCACAGGAGTACATAATCAAGACGTACTTCTTCGACCCATTCCAAGGCTAAAATGATAGCAACCATCTCAGCCATGAATACTGATAATTTGTCTGATAATCTTTTCGTAATTATCACCTGAAACATTGGAAGATAATCAGAAACATCTGCATGATCTTCACTGAATCTTTTGAACCATCTGTGTAGATATGCAAGAATCCACAATATCTGCCTTGCATATACTGCTGAATTTCCTGTGCCACTGATAAACAATCACTCCTCCTCTTGATCTTCTCCTAAATACTCAAATCAACTATAGGCAAGGATTATAACCATGGAGAAGTGACAGTCTATGGGTCCATAAACCACTTTAAACAACCCTAGATTTAGTGCACATTCATTTCCCATCCATCCAAACAGTGCCCTCAACATTCTACTAATGTTGCCAATATTGGATGACCAGATGACCACCAGTCCTCTTACGTGAACCCAAGAAACCATTGCTAACTGCGTAGATATAGAGGTACTTCACTCATTTCTACCAGTAATTCTGAAAATGGGATGATTTAATATTGCAACATAATCTCAGTGCTTCAGCTTGAATTTTATCTAGGGGCTGGTGAAGCTGATCCATAAGCAACACATCCATGATTAAAAATAGATTTGATTAAAGCAATATACATTTGTTTAAGTGACCTCCTACTCACAACCCAATCATATGCAACTCAGCACCTAATCACATTGAGGATTTTTTTTTGCACATCTGTAGAATTTTATTCACATGCACCTTCCATGTTAGGGTTGTGTTCTTCCACATGCCTAGAAACTTGAGTCTTTGCAACAGAAAATGTTAACCCCCACCGGTGTCCCCCATTCCTCTATTTCATTAATAGCTACCAGCATTTTCCAAACCATATAATTTATAATTTATATTCCTGCCTCTCTTCCACACTGCACCATCATCAGTACATAATGGTTTGAAAATGTCTGAGCCAACATTTAAGAAAATATCATTAATCATCATATTAAAAAGGAGTGAGCCCCATTCTCTATCTCATACTCCTTAGGGAATGTTGTTCCCACCCTGACTGTATCTTACTATCACATAAAACATCTTGAAACCATTGATGATTCTACTAATTCCCATCTTTTGCAGTTATGTCCATAACATATTAAAAGCTTTCCCTACATCAAAGAAAATTGTTACTACCAACTCTTTATTAACTTGGGCCTTACGAATATCACATTCCAAACTTAACCCTGAGTCCACAGTCGTTCTCTCTTCATGAAATCCAGATTGGTATACACCCATTTTTCCATTAACTTACACAAGATAAGAAAACATCGCTATAACCATTCATTCCATTACTTTAGATGTGAATCTAGTGAAATAGGTCTATAACTGGAGCAACATACAGAAAATGAGGGAGGAACATCACAGGCCAGGCAACATCTATGGAAAAGAGTAAACTATCAACATTTTGGGCCAAGACCCTTCATCAAGACTGGAGAAAATGATGAGTCATTAGAACAAGGAGATGGGGTAAGGGGAGAAAGAAATACAAGGTGGGAGGGGTGAAGTAAGTAAAGATGGGGAAGAGGGAGGGGAAGGGGTATGAGGGAGAGGAAAGGGAGGAGGGAAGAGGTAAAGGGGTGACTGGAGGAGGGATGGGGAGTTGGTGGGGAAGGTGGGTAAAGTGGCGAGGAAGGGGACGGAGGGGGAGTGAAGGGTGGAGGGGAGGAGGGTGAAGGGAGGAGAGGGTAGGAGGGAGAAGTGAGAGGTAAGGAGGAGGGAGAAGTGGAGGTGAGAGGTAGGGGAGGGAAGGAAAAGGTGGGGGAAGAGGAATGGGTAGGGGAGGGAGAAGTGGGAGGGGAGGGGAGCAAAGGAGGTGGGGACTGGAGGGAGAAGTGGGAGGGGGAAGGGGAAGGAAGGTTGGTCACTGGTCGTAGATGCAAACGACATATTTCACTGTCTTTGGCTCTACATGTGACAAATCAAGCTATTTTCACTCACTAATCTTCTTGAAACAGTGGAGTATGTGGCCACTCTTTCAGGTTTAACAAACGTTTTTGTGATTCCTAACATCCTGGGGGTGACCATGTGTGCCTTGTATACAGGAAATATACTGATATACTTGTATTTTTCCTGGTAACTCTAATTCCCTCTGATCTTATAGCTCTTCAAGGTGTTTCTAATCCTCCGATTCTGTCTCCTTGACTATCCCAGGACATAGTTACAGCCAGGGTTTCTCTCCATACACTTTTTGCCATCTCAGTAAAGCGGCATAAAAATAGGAAACACTTGGGAGGTCGCTTTGCCGAGCACCTATGCTCCATCCGCCAGGACAAAAAGGGCCTCCCAGTGTTCACCCATTTTTATTCCACTTCCCATTCTGATATCTCCATCCATGGCCTCCTCCACTGTCGGGTTATGGCCGCACTCAGGTTGGAGGAACATCAACTTATATTCTATTCAGGTAGCCTCCTACCTGACGGCAGGAACATCGATTTCTCAAACTTCCAGTAATGCCTCCCCCCCCCCCTTCACCATTTCCCATCCCCTCGTCTCTCTCTCTCATGTTATCTCCTTGCCCGCCCATCGCTTCGCTCTGGTGCTCCTACTCCCACTCCTTCCCTCCCCCTCCAGGTTTCACCTATTGCCTGGGGCTTCTCTCTCCCCTCCCCCCACCTTTCAATTCTGCTCCTCAGCTTTTTTTCTCCAGTCCTGCTGAAGAGTTTGGGCCCAAAACATTGACTGTATCAGAATCAAGTTTATTATCACCAGCATGTGACGTGAAATTTGCTAACTGAGCAGTAGCAGTTCACAGCAATACATAATCTAGCAGAGAAAAAAAACACAAAATAATTATTACAGTATGCATATATTGAATAGATTAAAAATCATGCAAAAACAGAAATACTATGTATTAAAACAAGTGAGGTAGTGTCCAGGGGTTCAATGTCCATTTAGGAATCGGATGGCAGAGGGGAAGAAGCTGTTCCTGAATCACTGAGTGTGAGCCTTCAGGCTTCTGGACCTTCTACCTGATGTAAAGAGTGAGAAAAGGGCATGCCCTGGGTGCTGGAGGTCCATAACAATGTACGCTGCTTTTCCAAGACACCGCTCCCTAAAGACGTCCTGGGTACTTTGTAGGCTAGCGCCCAAGATGGAGCCGACTAGATTTACAACCTTCTGCAGCTTCTTTCGATCCTGAGCAGTAGCCTCCCCCCCCCCCCCCCCCCCACCAACAGACAGTCAGACAGTGATGCAGCCTGTCAGAATACTCTCCATGGTACAACTATAGAAGTTTTTGAGTGTATTTGTTGACATGCCAAATCTCTTCAAACTCCTAATGAAGTATAACCGCTGTCTTTATAGCTGCATTGATATGTCGGGACCAAGTTAGATCCTCAGAGATCTTGACGCCCAGGAACTTGAAACTGCTCACTCTCTGCACTTCTGATCCCTCTGTGAGCATTGGTATGTGTTACTTTGTCTTATCCTTGCTGAAGTACACAACCACCTCTTTCATCTTACTGACGTTGAGTGCCAGGTTGTTGCTGCAGCACCATTCCACTAGTTGCCATATCTCACTCCAGTACAACCTCTCGTCACCACCTGAGATTCTACCAACAATGGTTGTATCATCAGCAAATTTATAGATGGTACTTGAGCTATGCCTAGCCACACAGTCATGTGTATACAGAGAGTACAGCAGTGGGCTAAGCACACACCCCTGTGGTGTGCCAGTGTTGATTGTCAGTGAGGAGGAGATATTATCACCAATCCGCACAAATTGTGGTCATCTGGTTAGGAAGTCAAGGATTCAATTGCAGAGAGAGGTACAGAGGCCCAGGTTCTGTAACTTCTCAATCAAGATTGTGGGAATGATGGTATTAAATGCTGAGATATATGAACAGCATCCTGACGTAGGTGTTTGTGTTGTCCAGGTGGTCTAAAGCTGTGTGAAGAGCCATTGAGATTGCATCTGCCGTTGACCTATTGTGGCGATAGGCAAATTGCCATGGGTCCAGGTCTTTGCTGAGGCAGGAGTTCAGTCTAATCATGACCAACCTCTCAAAGCATTTCATCACTGTCGATGTGAGTGCTACTGGGCAATAGTCATTAAGGCAGCTCACATTATTCCTCTTAGGCACTGGTATAATTGTTGCCTTTTTGAAGCAAGTGGGAACTTCTGCCCATAGCAGTGAGAGGCTAAAAATGTCCTTGAATACTCCCGCTAGTTAGTTGTCACAGGTTTTCAGAGCCTTACCAGGTATTCCATCCGGACCTTCCACCTTGCGGAGGTCCACTCTCTTTAAAGACAGTCTAACATCAGCCTCTGTGACAGAGATCACAGGGTCATCAGGGATCTTCACAGCTGTAGGTGTGTTCTCCCTGTCAAAGCGGGCATAGAAGGCGTTGAGTTCATCTGGTAGTGAAGCATCGCTCCCATTCATGCTATTGGGTTTCACTTTGTTGGAAGTAATGCCTTGCAGACCCCGCCAGAGTTGCCGTGCATCCGATGCTATCTCCAACCTCATTCAAAATTGTCTCTTTGCCCTTGAAATATCCCTCCACAGATCATACCCGGTTTACTGGTACAGGCCTGGGTCGCCAGACTTGAATGCCACAGATCTAGCCTTCAGCAAACGACATATCTCCTGATTCATTCATGGCTTTTGGTTTGGGGATGTACCAGTACGTCTGTGGGCACGCACTCATCCACACAGGTTTTAATGAAATTGGTAACAACCACAACATACTCACAAGTACAGTCAGGTGATCAGACTTCCCTAACTGAGGGTGTGGAATATAGCACGGTAGGCATCCCTGATGGTGGTGTGACAATGGTACGGTGTTGTTTCCTTTGGTATTGCAAGTGATCTGTTAATGGTAATTGCTTAGTGATTTTTTTCAGACTGGGCTGGCTAAAATCTCCCAAAACTATGGTGAAGACGTTAGGATGCGCTGTTTCGTTTTTCAGGATGACTTTTTTTTCCCCCATAGATGCTGTCTGGCCTGCTGAGTTCCTCCAGCATTTTGTGTGCGTTACTCGGAAACAGTTGTCGATGTAGCGTAGGAAAGTTGAGGAGCGATATCAGTATAGGCTTGGAACACAGAATATTCCACGTTGCCAACAACGAGCGAGCATAGGTGGAACCCACATGAGTGTCCATTGGGGAACCTTTTGTTTGAACGAAGTGGGGGGGGGGAGCGAAGGAGAAATCATTAAGAGTGAGGGCAAGTTCCTCCAGGCGGAGGAGAGGAACTTGGGTCTGGTGTCTGAAAGGAAACGGCGAGCTTTGATGCCTTCCTGGTGGTGGTTGGGGGAGAAAATGGACTGGACATCCATGGTGAAAATAGTAAAGTTTTTTGGAGACGCTCCCTAATATATTAGCTTTCATTCCCGCCCTCTTTTGCATTTAACTCTATTAAACCCATCATTCTCTTCTCGGCAGTGAAATTGGATGTAAGTGTCTCTGTTTAAATGCTTCCTACTGCCAGTTAAACTCATTTTCAAGAACCCTCTTCATGCTAATATTCTCCGGTTGAAAACTGCTTCGTTCTCTGAGTGAACTGGGTGTTGTTTCACTCGCTGCATTCGGTATTTCTTTAATCTATTCTTGCCCGGGTGTGATGTGGCATATCAGAGTAACGTGACTCAATTGGACTTATATGGTTCAAGGAAGTTTTATAACAGCAGGATCGAAGCTACCGTTGGAATGAGTCTGTACAAATGAGAAACATGCATGCAAAATGCTGGAGCAATTCAGGGCCAGGCAACATTTATGGAAGGAAATGCAGTAAATAGTCAACCAAGCCCGAATAAGCCGGTGGGGGAGGGGAATAGGTGAGTCGAAGGGTTGCAGAGTTCTGTGAGGAGAAGGTGAGTGACTAGTCTGGAGGGAGGACAGGTTCCTTCATCCTGTTGGCCGCTTCACTGAGATGGCAGAGAGTCTGTGGAGGTAACTACGTCCTGGAATAATCCAGGAGACAATTAGAAACATCCTGATCAGACAGGTTTAGAGTTACCAGGAGAAATACAAGTATATGAGAGACTCACTTACTTCCTGTATACGAGGCACACGTGCTCACCCCCAGGACGTTAGGAATTACGAAAACGTTCATTAAACCTGAAAGAGTGGCCACTGTTTAGCTTGATTTGTTACATGTAGAGCCAAACACAGTGAAAAGTGTCGTTTGCGTCAACGACCAAGGCAGTCCGAGTGTGGGCGTGAGTTAGGCGCCAACGTAGCCCGTCCACAATTTACTGACATTATTGTGGCGGTCACCTCTTGTCAGACAGCGGCGGGGTCGCTGATGAGCCCGCGAGAACAGGAACAGGCAGTTGAGGAAATGAGTATTAAATATCTAGGTAAATAAGATTAGACAACGTAAATCTGAAGTTTGACAAATGAATTATATATGAGAAATTATTACAGCTCTCTGTTTCAATCTGCTGGAGAGACTCGGCAGGTCAGGGTGGGGTGGGGGGAATGGCTGATGTTTCAGAATGAAACCCCAGCATCAGGACTGAAAATGTATTTGAAAAGAGTAGACAAGTGGTGTTGGGAACCTTGAAGTACTTTTATAAAATACAATCTAAGAAGTTGGCGTGCAAACTTAATGGACATTGTGAGTATAGTGGTGTAGAATTTTAAGAAGAGGAATTGATTGCAAATAAATGGGCTCTGCATTGGCAGGCAGCAGAGACCAGTGGAGTATAGTAAGGATCAGAGCTTCTGCTGCAGATACTTACAACCTGCACCAGCAGTTTGGATAAGTGAACCAATTCTCATGATGTTAATTCACCCATGATGGTAAAGTGGGTGGGATTGAGTTGTCAGGAAAGTACTGTACATAGAAGCTTCAATTCATACAAGTTGAACAAGATGGCAATAGCCGCAGATTAACATGGATAAACCTGAAGTTATTTATTTTGTTAGCAAAAATGGTGTACAAAGATTATATTATTTAAATAGTGCTAGATTTGAGAAATGGGATCTTGTTGTCCTTGTGCACCAGTCATTAAAGGCCCAGCAAGCTGTTAAGAAGACAAATGATATGGTCATCAGCTTTGCAGATCAAAAGGCATAAATAACCAATCCACAGTTAGATGCTTCATCATATGATGTAATGCCCAGGAAATTAGTCCATTTTGTTCCAGGATAGTCATCATTAGTCACAGACAGCCAAGGCCAGGCTGGAATCTCACTGAAGTAAGACTGTACCACTCTTCAGCACTCCAACACAATTACCGACCACAGGCCCAGTCCTCAAATGCCCCATTCTCCGATTTTTCCCTATTGGGTCCTGTGTTCAGAGCTAGTTTCTCCCAGCTCTCCATTCTCCCTCATCACTGATATGGATTGCACCCCCTACCCTGATAGTTGGCCCTTCCCATCTGCACCTTCCCCCTCACTCTCACAGCCTTAGTCCTCATTGTGGCCTGAGCTATTGAAGATCTTGTTGTATTGATGTGTCCTTGAAATAATTTTTGCCCATTCTACTCATTGAAATGGTTGCATTTTTGTAATCATGGCTTGTTCTTTATCAAAGTACAAAGTAATTTTATTATCAAAGTACATATATGTCACCATACACAACCCTAGGATTCATTTTCTTGTGGGCATACTCAATAAATCCAATTACCATTAGAAGAGTCAATGAAAGATGCACCAAAAGGACAGACAGCCAATGTGCAAAAGATAACAAACTCTGTAACTGCAAAAAAAGAAAAACAAGAAATGATAATAATTAAATAAGTAGTAAATATTGAGAACATGAAATGAAGAGTAGGTTGTAGAACAGTTCAGAGATGGGGTAAGTGAAGTTATCCTCTCCGGTTCATGAGCCTGATGGCTGAGGGGTAATGACTGTTCCTGAACCTGGTGGCGAGAGTCCTGAGGCTCCTGTACTTTCTTCCTGATGACAGCAGCCAAGAAGAGGGCGTGGTCTGGCTGGTGGGGGTCCCTGACGATGGATGCCGCTTTTCTGCGACAGTGTTCTGTGTCAAGGTGCTCAATGGGTGGCAAGGGATTTACTTGGACTGGACTGGGCCTTATCCATTACATTTTGTAGGATTTTCCACTCAAGGGCTTTGTTGTTTTCATGCTAGTCAGTGATGCAACCAATCAATATACTCTCCACCACAAATCTATACAAAGGTATAGTAATCATGCTGAATCTTTGCAAACTCCAAAGGAAGTAGAGGTGTTGCGTGTGTAACCCCCTGGGTCGCCTCAGGCTCCCTCAGCTCGTTCTCGTCTAGGGGGAGCAGCCTTCGGCCCCGCCAAACTGGGTAATCAGCTGGTGTGGATGCTGTGTGATGTCCCCGCCTCGCCCAAAAACAGACAGTACACCATAAGCGATTAAATGAGTACAATTTATAAAGGTTACTATAACTAAGTGATTAATAACGATACAGTATATATGAAGAGAAAATTAAAGAAAAGGCGCCAAACTTATCAAAGTCCAAACCACTTCGTGCACAACCGTTGGAGCTCAATTACTGAAGTCTTCTGGCACCATTCGATCCCCTCCGAACTCCTCGACTCGCAGCTCAGGACCCTCCGAAGTGGTCAACCAAGCATTTCTAGCTTCATCCCCCCTCCTGGCCTCGGACCCCCGCTTGGGGTCTGATCCTCGCCCAGCTTAGAGCATTGCGTCCTCTCTCTCGACCCCCTCGCGCCGATCTCCCCAAAAGCCCGTCAACAAAAGCTTACAGACTCAAGAAAGAACATTAATCCCCATTTGGTTTACAAAGGAATACCATTCTCGTTATCAGTAAATTAGCATTCCTGCTAGTTAACAAAAAGAAGAAACCCTCTTTACACGTGCTTTCTCTGTAATTGCACTTGCGTGCTGGGACCAGGACAGGTTCTCTGAAATAGTAACACCAAGGAGTTAAAGTTGCTGACCATCTCCACCTCTGATCCCCTGATGAGAACTGGCTTATAGACCTCCAGTTTGCTCCTCCTGAAGTCAACAGGCAGTTTCTTGGTCTTACTGATGCATCAGATAAGCTTGGCAAGGGGATGTCAAATGGGGAGGAGATGACAATGTGAAAAAGCATAGGGAGCAGGAATATTGGTTGGGCACAGGGACTGGAAGACCAGGATGTGCTTTGGGAAAGGGGGTCAGATGTCTGTTGCTGTCGACTCGTGGTGACCCTATTCATAGATTGCCAGGACTTTGTTCCTCATTGATACCGCTGCTGCAGGGTTGGGACTTGGCTGGATTCGAACTCGGAACCATCTGCCTCGAGGTCCAGTTCTAATGCCACCATGCAGCAGCTGGCCCAGATTTATACTGAAGCAGAAACATTGAATGTACGTGAGGACTGGAGTGATGGGTTTGCAAGGGAAAGGGGATGTTGAACACACACCATGTGCAGAGGCAGAGCATGGATAGGTAAGTGAAGATTCTGGAGAAATATATGAAAATCTGGAATTTCAGGGATCACAGGAACTGAGGTGCAAACCACTAGAAAGCCAAATGAACACAGTGTCATTCAGTGTGTATAGTTTTGGGTGAAATAAATAGTTGACTGGGTGCTGGTTATCTTTGAAATCTCAGAAGAATGGATCTGAGGAAACGATGTGCATGCAGGTGCCTTTGTACATTAATATTGTCTTTTTTTCTGACCCATCACCACTCCTCCTTTAGCTGGCTGATCTAATGTCAGTACTTGAACCTACTGCTCAGAGCTTTGTGATGAACAAATACCATCACACTGTACCAAAATACTGGCAAATACCTGACTGGTGGCCCCAGGCCTCTACTCATCATGCTTCCCTGGTTCCGAGCCAAGTCTCCTGCTGTGGAACGGTACCGACAACTGCACCAGCCATACGGCTTTGATATCCTGGTCGTGGAAACCAACATGCTGCATTTCTTATGGCCACGTTTCGGCTTGTCCTATGCACAGCAAGTGGTAGACCTGCTCCAAGAGGAGTCCTTCGCCTCCAGTCCCATCGTCATTCATGCGTTCTCCATTGGAATTTTCCTGTTTGCCAATATGATTGTGCTTTCAAGAAATATTCCGTTGTACTCAAACTTCAAGGCCAGGATTGTAGGCCAGATCTTCGACAGCCTGGTAATGGAAAATACGGACAGAATAGCAGAAGGTGAGACACTCTTATCTTTCAAAAAGCAAAGGTACAGTGGCATGGAGTTTCTCCAGGTTTCATTGGTGTAACTGCAAGTAGAATTGGCTGAGCTGGAGCAAAAGTATCAAAGAACTTAGTGCCCATTCTCTGGATGTCATGATTTGTCATATAGAGACATAGAAAACCTACAGCACAATACAGGCCCTTAGGCCCACAAAGCTGTGCCGAGCATGTCCTTACCTGAGAAATTACCTAGGGTTATCCATAGCCCTCTATTTTTCTGAGCTCCATGTGTCAACCTGTAACTGTTACCTGTTCAGTTGCGGAAAAACACCAGAGACACAAAATTACCTCTGAAACGGTTTTTATTCAGAGAGGAGTTCGCAGCCCCACACACTTCGGGCATAAGGTAGCCAACTCCCAATTTGTCGGTTTACGAAGGTCATACTTATACCCAAAAGCAGGGTACTACATTCGCAAATATGGTTACCGATTTGAATTCATCAATTGATTGGCTATTGCATAGCTAAGCATGCGAAATACTCAGAATTTAGCAAAGGTTAAAGTGTAATACCTAGAATTAATACTGACATACTTCAGGGCACTTGAAATAGGTATCCTTAAAATATTTTGCCAAGCATATTGTCTTGTGGTTGTAGGTTCCCTTTTCCCTGTGGTCTCCACATCTGGCCTGGCACCGTATTTTAGCCACCTCTCCTTACTTCCCCAATGACGTACCTCTCTCTTGTCCTGTCTACATATTTTGCTACACTTACCCCTCGCCCACCCCCTCTACACGTACCCCTTACTCTCTTCACATTCTCATTCCCTCCTGTGATCATGAAATGATCACTTGTCAATATCATGAAAATCCTCTGGTGCAGGTTCGAGGAGTTCGGTGGCCTTGCCGGTTGCCCGCATTATCATCAGTGGCTTAGCCGGCAGCAGGTCCCCTAATGAGGCCATCATGCGGTTTAGGACACATTTAACAACGGCGATAGAGACAAAAATCCCGATAATAGCCATCAGCGCGTAAATAGCCCTATTGATCAACCAGTCCTTCCATGCACTTAGTCCCCAGTCCCCCCACCCTGCCCAACCTGTTACTTCCTTGATGGATCCTAACTGTTCATCTATTTTGTTCATATACCGCATGATGTTGGCAGTAGCATCGTCTAGCCCCATTATGCATTTGTCCTTTACGATAGCACAGAGTCCTCCCTCCCTGGCAAGGAGATAATCAAGTGCATAGCGGTTTTGCATGGAGAGGAGCCACAGCTGGTTAAGGCTGTCAGTGATGAGTCTTAATGCTCTCCTGGTGGAGTTCCCGGCTCATGAGACCACAGGCCAGATAGTTCTGATTGTGGGCCATCATAGCGGCTCCTGATGCCCCCAAAGAGAAAAAGCCAGCCCCATATCCGGCCACCTGACCTGCGGTTAGGACTCGGTAATCTGCACAAAATTCCTGGGAGACCTCTCTCTTGTACCTCCCAGGCGGGCGGCGTGAGGGACCCCAAGTTCCAGGGCAAGGGACCGCGGTAGGGAGGAGGGTGCCATAGGCCACCGAGGAAGGGTAGGGGTACTTCAGGAAGTTGGTGGCAATGCCGTTGTAGAAGAAAAAATACCCCGGGAGGGTATACATGGTCTCAGTGCAACCCTCACCCTTTAGGTGTACGGTATCACTCCATTCTACACTCGTTTGGTACCCCTGTGATACTTAGGTCGTAGGAATACCTGATCGTTGTCTCGGAGGTGGGTGCGGTTCCCCTTTCCACAAAGAAGTTGCACCCCCTGGGCACTTTGTCTCATGGCAAGAGCAAGAGATCCCTAAGGGGTCCTTGGTGGGGTGACACTCCCTTTCCCTACTGGGCTTGGAGAGGCAGGCGACGTCATTCGAGACGTACCCATCTGAACACCCCCACCCTGTTCTGTCACCGTTCGGGGGCTTGGGATTCCCCTCCCACCAGAGATCTTTTCTCATCCACCTGTTGGACGGGGGGAATAAACAGTCCGCGACCGGGGCCATGGAAGAGTCATAGGTGAGTTCCACCCTCTTTCCCTCAGGCAATGTTTTGCTGGCAGGGGCACATCGGAAGGGCTGATCGACACAATCTCAGTGGGGGAAAATGGTAAAGAGCGAGGAGACACCGGCGGGGTGGGGATAGCAAATGATGGTTGTAGTGCCATACAGTCGCTTGTGCACGTTGTGGAAATAGTTGCCACTTATAAACTCTGAGGAGGGTCTTTCAAGGGTGGGGCCTTTGGGGAAGCCCCAATCCCTTTTCTGCCTTGAAATGTCCCCCTTCGATCCTTTTAGGGGTTTTGGTTCCTCGTCCAGTTGTCCCTCAACCTCTGTCCTGTACCCCACTATCCCTAAAAGCATATAGATAACCAGGAGCATCCCACCTTCCATCACCAGAGTACAGTTTCAACGATGTGGCACCACAAGGAAAAAGGAATTTAAACACACAACAGTTCAATCAAGTCCATTTATCAGTCCCTTCATTTATCTGTAATTCCTAGCGGGTCCGAGGTCCAGCGCTTGCAGTCGCTCAGATGAATCCAATGTTCTTGTCCCTTCACCTTGACAGCAGAGGGGGTCTGCAGGAGGACCTGATATGGTCCTTTCCACCGGGGTCCCAGCTTGTGTCGATCCCAGTTCCTTATTGACACCCAGCCTCCTGGTTCTGCTCCCTGCCACTCGCCTTCTCTGTCAGGAACAGGTCTTGAGGCTTCCTTCACCTGAGTATGTAGAAACTTAAGAGACAAAGTTAAATGCTTGAGGTAACACTGCAGTTCCTCGCCCATCATTTGTAGATCTACTTGTATTGGCGGGGGGTTGTGGTCACTGTCCCATGGGGTTCTGTTTGGGCGCCCGTAAACTATTTCAGCAGCAGTTAGCCCGGTACCGGTTTGAGGTGTAATGTGCATGTGATACAGTGCCAGGGGAAGGACTTTAAGCCAATTTAGTCCTGTTTCAAGGGTCAGTTTAGTTAGTTTGTCCTTCAGGGTGCCGTTTGCACGTTCCACGATTCCTGCGGCTCGGGGGTGGAAGGCACAGTGGAATTGTTGTTCAATCTTTAGTATTTCGCAGAGTTCTTTGTTTACTTTCCCAATGAAGTGCAGGCCGTTATCAGATGAGAGTCTTTGTGGGATACCGAAACGAGGAATAACTTCTTTCAGCAGTATTCACACTACCGTGGAAGCCTTGTTGTTCGTTGTGGGGAAGGCTTCAATCCATTTACTAAAGACGTCAATTATAACCAAACAGTACTTATAACAATTCACCTTAGGTAACTCAATAAAGTCCATTTATAATGTGTCAAGCGGTCTTGCTGGGGTTGGGGTGCACCCTTTATCACATCTAATAGATTTACCCGGGTTTACTTTTTGGCAAATTAAGCAATCCCTTGCCCGTCTCTCCGCTGCCTCATTCAAACTGGGGGACCACCATGTTTTTATCAACAACATACACATTCCCTCCTGGCCGAGGTGAGGGTCAGAGTGGAGGCGGTCGACCAGGACAGGCAGGAGAGTATCAGGAATACAAGTCTGACCTGCTGGGGTCTGCCAGAGGCCCGTTGCGTTACTAATAATACAACCATGTTTCTTCCAAACATCAATTTCTGTCGCAGGGGCGTCCCCTGTAATCGCGCAATGTTGGATATGCCTGGGCTATCAACCGGCTGCCTGGCAGGCAGAAGGCGTGGGGTCGAATCCACAGTTATTGCTTTAGAGGAGAAGGCTCACTTGGCTGCTCTGGCATTGCCTTTACTAACGGGAGAGTCATTGGATAAGTGGGGGATAGCTTGTGTCCTCCTCACAGGCGTGCTGAGTGTCGCTAGCCAAAAGCAGGTCATCAACGTAGTGGACGAGCGCTGAGTTTTTGGGGAAGGTGAGGTCCTTCAGTTGGCCACAAAGGGTCTGTGAGAAAACAGTGGGGGAGTCCCTGAAGCACTGGGGAGGTCGGGTCCAGGTGTATTGGCAATCCTGCAAGGTGAAGGCGAATAAGTAGCGCGACTCCTCAGGTAAGGGTATGGAGAAGAAGGCGTGTTGTAAATCTATAATGGTGAACCATCGTGCAGTGGTGGGTATCTGGCCCAGAATGGTTGCGGGGTTGGGGACGGCGGCATGTAGGTGAGGGATTATGTCATTAATTCCCCTTAAATCTTGCACAAGGCGCCACTCAGGGCGTCCGGGCTTGGGCAAGTGATCAGGGTATTACGGGGCGAGAGGCAGGGGATCAAGATGCCCTGTTCTAAAAAGGAGGTAATAAGTGGGTGGACACCCTGAACGGCTTCTGCTTTGAGAGGGTACTGCGGGATCCGGGGCAATCGTGAGTTGGGCTTTACCTGTATCTGGACGGGAGCTACCGGGGTAAGGCCCACGTCGGTCTTGGAAGTTGCACAAATCTCAGTGGGGGGGGTTCGCAGCAGGGGTCAGTCGGAGGCTGATGGTGCTGCAGGGCTCCTGAGGTGTCACATTGCTTGTTGAAGAAAAGAATACCACCACTATCCACTTCCTGCGGGTTTCCTGTCAGGGAAGGGTCTGCCTGCTGCAGCACCCTAAAGACAGTGGTGCCCAATTCCTTAGCCGCATGACCCTCATTTACGCGGAGGGTTATATGAGGGCTTATTACAGGGGACTGCTGCCACAGGAAGTCGGGGACATGGGCGGTTAAGGCTACGCCTGCCTCCACAGTCACAATGGCAAAGACTGAAATTGGGAATTCAGTTCCCAAGTGTGGGGCGAATAAGGCTGACAAGACCTCTGAACGTCCTGAAGGGTCGTACGCAAGGGTCACATGGGGAGTGTACGGGGACTCGAGGGCGACTGGCGAGCAGGAGGGGAGGTGGGTGAGGTCCAACGCCCACCATTGAGGGGGAACGTGAAGCCAGAACGCCCAATGGGTAGGAGGTTCGGTCAGGGTGAGACCATCACTGGTGCAGGTGACGGTGAGATGGAAACGACAGAGAATGTCCCTTCCTGCCAGGTTGATGCCCAAATTGGGGGTCACCGCAAATCTGATAAAGGACTCATGGTGGTTGTAGCAAGTGGGGAGTTCTTCGGTCATCTGGAACTCCTGCACCAGAGCTGACAATCCCGAAAAGGGAAGTTGGGAGTGCATGGGGGGGGGGGGGCGATCATGGGTCAAGGGCACAGGGGGGCGGAAGGCTCCGAAGGTACAGGCGGGACGGGATTCACAGCCCTCACCAACGTAGGGACCTGCTGCTCCTCCTCCTCCTCAGTGTCCTCATTAGGGTCAAATAGGGTCTGCAGCCCAGTCACATCCGGTGCCGGGCTTTTAGCACCAAATTGTACATTATGATCATCAATCCTACGCTGTTCATCATAGATTTCACATAAGGCCTTCAGTACCGGCCAGCCCCTGGGTTTTCCATCACTACCATTGATGGGTATTTTTCTATTCTTTGCATTCACCTCCCAGGAGGTCAGGCGGGAGCGCTCATTAAGTCTGCTGGCCACGGTATACCAACGCATAATTAGATCTTTCCGTTTCTGTGAGACATTCTGTCGCCACACCTGTCCCTCTGCTCGCTTACACTTCTCAAGATCCCAGGTTCCCCCTAATGGCCAAAGATCATTCCCCAACTTCTTATTCATCCGCGTGCTCAGTCTCTGTAAATCTGTCTCGTTTTCAGGGAATTTTTTACACATTTTCCATAATGGTGTATTTGGTCCTGATTTATCCAGAGTCTGGATAACTTACTCTCGCATCCACTTCAGTGTCCTGACCTTCGCGTGGCAGATTTCTGCTCTTAACAACCAGTCTAAGGCAGGATGCGGTTTCAGTTAGATGTTGGGACCAGACCTTAATCAAATTAAATATGTATTGCTCCGGAGCTTCTAACCCCAAACCCCACGGAGGGACTCTAACCCCGCTTCCTATACCGGGGGGACTCGAACCCCAAACTATTTTATCAGGGGACTCGAACCCCAAACTATTATGTAGTTCTCACCTGTTATCCGTGTCTCCCAACTGAGGTTCTCCGTTTGGTCCATGGAGGCTGTAGGATGGTCAGCCGAAGCCGAAAGGGTCGGAACGGGGAGTCAGAGAGGGAGAGAGAGACCGAGAAAAATCTCTCGGAGGGCCCATCCGTCTCAACCCGCTCGTACCTGCCCGCCGATCTCTTACACCAGATCCCCGAACTACCAACCGTTTGGCTCCTGGCTGGCTCGCCAAATTGTCATCCTGTAACTGTTACCTGCTCAGTTGCGGAAAAACACCAGAGACACAAAATTACCTCTGAAACGGTTTTTATTCAGAGAGGAGTTCGCAGCCCCACGCACTTCGGGCATAAGGTAGCCAACTCCCAATTTGTCGGTTTACGAAGGTCATACTTATACCCAAAAGCAGGGTACTACATTCACAAATATGGTTACCGATTCGAATTCATCAATTGATTGGCTATTGCATAGCTAAGCATGCAAAATACTCGGAATTTAGCAAAGGTTAAAGTGTAATACCTAGAATTAATACTGACCTACTTCAGGACACTTGAAATAGGTATCCTTAAAATACTTTGCCAAGCACATTGTCTTGTGGTTGTAGGTTCCCTTTTCCTTGCGGTCTCCACGTCTGGCCTGGCACCATATTTTAGCTACCTCTCCTTACTTCCCCAATGACGTACCTCTCTCTTGTCCTGTCTTCATATTTTGCTACACTTACCCCTCGCCCACCCCCTCTACACGTACCCCTTATCCTCTTCACATTCTCACATGTACCTACCCAAGAGTCTCTTAAAAGTCCCTATTGTATCCACCTCCACCACCATTGCCGGCAGCCCATTCCACACACTCACCACTCTCTGAGTAAAAACTTACTCCTGACATCTCCTCTGTACCTACTTCCAAGCACCTTAAATCTGTGCCCTCTTGTGCTAGCGATTCCAGCCCTGGGAAAAAGCCTCTGATTATCCACATGATCAATGCCTCTCATCATCTTGTACACCTCTATTAGGTCACCTCTCATCCTCCATCGCTCCAAGGAAAAAAGGCTGAGTTCACTCAACCTATTCTCATGAGGCATGCTTCCCAATCCAGGCAACATCCTTGTAGATCTCCTCTGCACCTTTTCTATGCCTTCCCTATCCTTCCTATAGTGAGGCGACCAGAACTGAGCACAGTACTCCAAGTGGGGTCTGACCAGGGTCCTATTTAGCTGCAACATTACCTCTTGGCTCCTAACCTCAGTCCCACGATTGATGTTATATAAAAATAATTTGGAAGAAAGCAACTGTCTTTCTCTAATGAAATTATTAAATTGCTTATTATAATCTTTTTAGGTGATCGTAAATGAAATTAGTCCCTGCTGGCATAGTGAGCAGTATTGTACTGATTTACTGTATTTGATTTTCTCAGAATTGTGTTGATAAAACTGCTTCACCTTCAATTAGGTCATACTTAATGACAAAATAAATGGTGTGCAGTCGTACGTCCTATGGGAGATTGTGTTTGTGAACACAGGCCAGTGTGATCTTCGAGCAAGTCCTTTAATTCAGTTTCATCATCTTCTCCTGCAGATGCAAAATCCAGAATGGACCAGCCATTTCCCTGCTCCTTCCCCAAAACTGCTCCATGTCAAAGCCCAGCAAAGCAAGTGTAATCTCAAGTTCAAGTTTATTGTCATTCCATCTTGCATATGTATACAGCTAAATGAAACCTCATTCCTCTGGGTCCAAGGTATTGTTACAATTGCACAAGTGGCACGGCCTGAAGATTGATAGGTTGACATAAAGGGTGAGGTGCATGTTGGTGTATGACAGTATGATGTCTCTGACACTGTTAAAATAAAACATGCATTTATGTGTATAAATATGTAAACAATAATAATAGATGGAAAGTGACCAGTACAGGATGAGATTGTCTGTGATTTGGGGAGTGGGCATTCAGAGAGGCTAGGCGTGTGTGCTGGGTGCAACAGGGTGTTAACAAGCCCCACAGCCTGGGGGAAGAAGCTGTTGCACAACCTGAGAGTTCTGGTTCCTTCATCCCTTTGGTCCATTGTTGTTGTTTGCTTGCATGCCTAGTTTTCTTTAGTTTTTTTATCTGTTGCTAGCTTGATGCTGTACCCAGCACAGATGGAAAGTGTGCAAGGATCTGGCTGGTTTCGAACTGGGGACCACTCACCTCGACGTCCGGTGTAGAGGTTGTTATGCCACCAGCCAGCTCTTCGTCTCTTGGATGGTTGATATATGGACATGTGCCCAAAACCAATCAGGAACTCCATGAGTACAGAGCTGTTACAACCTTGAAATCAGAAAGCATTTTACAAATTTAAAATGCACAAAGTGGGTCAGTTGAGTTACCTCAAAACAGCAATGGGGGAATGACCAGGAAATTCCATTGTTTATTATTGATGTTGGCTGGAGGTAAAATCTCAACCAAGACCAGAAAGTCTTTATCAGTGAAAACCACATTTCTAATTGCAGGTTAAAAGAACATGCAATTCTAGAACTCTGCAGGGATGTCCTGACACGAGGGTAGTTGACCACCAACAATCAGAGCTTTGGATGAGGTACAGCTCCAATTACCAGAATACTTCCACTTTGTCCATTCGCTTCAATTTTATCAGGATGACACACCTGGTCAAACTCTGCCTCGATGATGAGGACAATTACTTTCACTGACCTCTGAAATTCAGCTTGTTGATTTACCTTTGCATGAAGGCTGTGGTAAGGTCTGGAGCTGAGATGTTGCCCAGTCTCATAGTCTGCTATATCAGGAGCTCTCAGGCCTTTTTTAAAAATATATTATCAGTGGATTGAATTGAATTGACTGGAGACTAGATTTCCTGGTGCTGGGGTTCTCAGGATAGTTAAGCTGTACCTCACTCCTGAATGTGGTTGTGAATGCTTGTGGGATCCAGGATAGTTAACCTGTACCTCACTCCTGAATGTGGTTGTGAATGCTTGTGGGATCCAGGATAGTTAAGCTGTACCTCACTCCTGAATGCTTGTGGGATCCAGGATAGTTAAGCTGTACCTCACTCCTGAATGCTTGTGGGATCCAGGATAGTTAACCTGTACCTCACTCCTGAATGTGGTTGTGAATGCTTGTGGGATCCAGGATAGTTAACCTGTACCTCACTCCTGAATGTGGTTGTGAATGCTTGTGGGATCCAGGATAGTTAACCTGTACCTCACTCCTGAATGTGGTTGTGAATGCTTGTGGGATCCAGGATAGTTAAGCTGTACCTCACTCCTGAATGCTTGTGGGATCCTGCCACAACTCAGAATGGGAATGTTTTCGGAGCCACCTCCTATTAGCTGTTTAATTGTTGACAACTATTCATGATTAAACATGATAGGTATGCAGAGCTTGAGTCTGATCTGTTGGTCGGTGTCATTTGGCCTTGTCTTGTGCGTGCTCTTTTCGTCACACCAGTCTCACTAAGCTGGAACTTCATTTTTAGACACTCCTGACGCTGCCCCTAGAGTGTCTACCTGCACTCCCCAATGAAGCAGGGTTACCTCCTGGCGATATATGCCTGCCCGTGAGGTTGCAGAGTGAGGTAATGTACTTGTCTGATGCTAATGGCTCATAATGCCTGGTTTTGTTCTGCCAGGTCTATTCTGAGTCAGTCCCAGTCAGCACATGTTGGGGTTCTTGGTGTGAAGATGGAGCTTTGTCTCCTCAATGATGGTGTGGTGGTTACTTCTACAAGTGCTGTCATGGACAGGTGTCCTCTGCCATTGGTAAATTGCTGATGATAATGTCAATTGCATTTATCCCTCCGTGTTGATTCACACAGTGCCTGCCACAGACCGAATCTGGTGACTGGTTTCTTCAGGAATTAGTCATTTTGGTCCCGTGAAGGGCACTGAAGCCTTCATCCCAAAATACAATCTAGGAAAGATTGAGTAGGTTAGAATTGTATTCTTTAGAATGTAGAAGATTGAGAGGAGAGTTGACAGAGGTATACAAAATTATGAGGGGTATAGATAGGGTAAATGCAAACAGGCTTTTTCAGCTGAGGTTGGGTGGGACCATAACCAGAGGTCATGGGTTAAAGGGTGAAAGGTGAAAAGTTTAATTGGAACATGAGGCAAAACCTCTTCGCTTAGAGGGCCATGAGAGTGTGGAATGAGCTGCCAGCACAAGTGGTGCATGGGAGCTTGATTTTAATGTTTAAGAGAAGTTTGGATGGGTATATGGATAGTAGAGGTATGGAGTGTTGTGGTCCTTCAGCAGGTCAACAGGAGTAGGCAGTTTAAATGGTTTTTGCATGGATTAGATGGGCCGTTTTGCCCGACGCCGGCCCCCTAGGCCTGAGTCGATGTAGTAGTAGTAGATGGGCCAAAGGGCCTGTTTCTGTGCTGTACTCCTCTGTGACTCTATGTGCTTCCTCCAAACTTTGCTCCATACGGAGGAGCCGTGATTCATCAGCTAGCGGGGAGAGCAGTGTTAACTAGGAGAAAGTTCCCTTATAAATTGATGCCATAAGACTTCATGAAGTCCAGTGTTAACATTGAGGATTCCAGGAGCAATTACCACCCAGTTAGCTCCCTCTGTGCTGGATGTAGCCATGGATTGTGTTGGGAGGTGGCTGTCACATTGTGTGTGAGAGCGATTTGATATATATGACTGTCACACCATAGCTTGATTAAACCTGTAGGACAGTTGATCCAACTGAGACACAAGTACCCAGAAACTTCAGAGGAAGGCTTTGTGACGTGCTTGTGACATCAGGGCTCTTTTCAGAAATGGTCTGTTCACACAAAGAAATGTAAAATGGAAATGTAAAACTTTCTCTAAAAGATTTGTTGAAGTACAACATTGTTAAAACAAAATCAATTGAGAAATGTGTTCGGTAATGAGGAATATTGAATAATAGGTGAATAAATGGACAGGCTCATGAAGCCAAAAGTGTTTTCCAGTGGGTTAAGAAAGAGCCAACAGATACTTACTTGGCTCGACTGGAGCAATGACTGCCGACAGCAGCTGGCCAGAGTCCTCTATCCTGAGCCAGTCTTTCAAGTTGCCCCCAGGTGTGGCCCGCCCATCTTCTTAGATCCTCCCTCTCCCAGGGATGAGGCCTTTGGAGCCTCTGTTAGCACTGGATTTCTACAGGATGGGGCTGCTAGCCCCATGCCTAGTGCTCCTCCTTTTACAGCCAGGCTTGGCACCGTCCTTGCACAGTTCCAGCAAGTATACTATGATATAAATAATGATTCTTTCCTCATTATTTCATTCAGCATTCCTGTGTACATCACTGCTCATTGGGTTCTTGCAAATGTAACAGTCTTAGATTGATAGAGCACATAAAGAGACCCTTCAACCAACTGGGTCTACACCAGCTGTGTCAAACATGTTTTACACTTCAAAGTTCAAAATGTGTACTGTATACATTATACAATCTTGAGATTCATCTTCTAAAAGGCAACCACTGAACAAGAAATCTGAAAGAACCTATTTAAAAAAAGATGGTGGGGGGGGGAGAAGAGAGAGAGAGAGAGAAAAACACACAATGAAAGCAAGCAACAGCATTCAGAAGGGAAGTGACTGCATAGACACGAGGTCTCGGAGCAGGCTTGCAGCCCCAGCCAGAGTCCATTGCACAACTTGTCTATTTTATTCTGCCCACGTGCTTATCAGCTCCCCTCCCCCAGAGCAGCTGTACACTAGGGAAAATTTCCAATAGCCAATTAACCTATCATTCAGCACACCTTTGGGATATGGGAGGAAACTAGAAGAACAAGCAAACTCCATTCAGACAGCAGCAGAGTTCAGATTTGGGTTGCTGAGCTGTGAGACAATAAGTTTACCAGATGTGTGTTCTCCATTCTACTGGGGAGGGTGTCTTGTTTTTGCCCCAGTTCGAGCTTTGCCTCAGTGATACAACCTCACGTTTGCTGATTGGCAATAATGAGCGTAAATCTGAAATGTCTATTTTTGTACACTTCCCAGGTATTTCCCAGCTTTTGGCTCCCCCCTTCTTTCAGCCTGTTCTGAAAAGGATGACACTTTTCTGGCTCATGAGAAGCTACATCAACAGCTACCACCAAGCTGCAATCAAGCTGTTTTGGGATCATCTGTACCCTGCACCCATTTTGGTTTTCTCCAGCAGGAATGACCCACTGTGTGACTCAGTGGAGTTGGAAGCTTTGTTGCAAAGTTTCCGGAAGAGGGGCATTCCTGTAACCAGGAAAAGCTGGGATATATCCCGTCATGCTGGACACTTGCGGCAGCATCCTCAGGAATATCAAAAAGTCCTGAAAAGTTTCCTTAATTCACTTAGCCCCTTCTGTCTACCCTCCAAATTGTGAAAGAGCAGGGAAGCCCAGGATCTTGCTGATTTGCGTAACACTGGTTTGTCCCAGAATAGAATCAGATTTATTATCACCGGAAGGTGACATGTGATTTGTTAGCTTGGCAGCAGCAGTTCATTACCATGCAAAATGTAAAGGGGGTTTCTTCTTTTTTTCTCTTCGTTACTGTGTATGTAATAAAAAGGGTTTCTTTGTTTTGTTAAAAGCAGGAATGCTTCTTTGTTGCGAGAGAGTGCTGGAAGCTTATTTGAGTTAAAATTTACTGATTACGAGAATTGTATTCCTTTGTAAACCAAATTGGGATTAATGTTGTTCTTCTGAGTCTGTAAACTTTTGTTGACGGGCTTTTGGGCAGATCGGTGCGAGGGGGTCGAGAGAGAGGACGCGATGCTGTAAGCTGGGCGAGGAACGGACCCCAAGCGGGGGTTCGAGGCCAGGAGGTACTCCGAGGAGGGGGGATGAAGCTAGATGTACTTGGTTGACCACTTCGGAGGGTCCTGAGCTGCGAGTCAAGGAGTTCGGAGGGGATCGAATGATGGCCAGAAGACTTCAGTAATTGAGCTCCAACGGCTGTGCACGAAGTGGTTTGGACTTTGATAAGTTTGGCGCCTTTTCTTTATTTTTTTTCTTCATATATACTGTATCATTATTAATCACTTAGTTATAGTAACCTTTATAAATTGTACTCATTTAATCGCTTATGGTGTACTGTCTGTTTTTGGGCGAGGCGGGGACATCACACAGCATCCACACCAGCTGATTACCCAGTTTGGCGGGGCCAAAGGCTGTTCCCCCTAGACGAGAACGAGCTGAGCGAGCCTGAGGCGACCCAGGGGGTTACATTGTGGGGGCTCGTCCGGGGTGGAAGCTGTGTGATCACCCTCTTTAAATTGCGTCTGCGGCGAAGAGCTGGTGTGCTTTTGTGGGTGTGCGATTGCTGGTTATCACTGCGTGTGTGTTGGGTGGTGTGGCTGCTGTTGGTAGCCTGGAGGTCGTTGTTCGAGTTCCGACTAGCGCTGACGAAATGGTGGTGGGACCATGGGTTGTCCGTACTGTTTGGAGTGACAGGTTGGGATGTTTCAGCAGTGGTGAGCTCCGCCCGGTTGTTGGAATAATGTCCAGCCCTAAAGGAGCGGAGGCGTGGGCGGAGCGGACCTCTCAGTTGTTGGGTGAGTGGCAGTGCTTGGTTGAGGGAAAGCGACAGGGACGGGTTGAAAGTTTGAGTAGGCGGGCTGCTGACTTTGTTAGAACTGTCGGGTACAATTACCTCGAAGTGACCGCTGCCAGTTCTGGGAAAGTGTGGGAAAATGCGTGTGGTTCGACTGGAAGTCAAATGCCGCAGCTGGGGGGCTTATCATATCCGTGGCAGGAGATTGGTGAAAAGTTTTTAGGGTATCCCTTTTGCCTAGGGGGGCAGATAAATTGCTTGTGGTGCCAAGGGGATCTGTCAAGGGGATCAGTTGTTCCGTTGATTCGAGAGGTGTCGGGAAACTTAGAGGAGGCCCAGTGGGGGAGTGGCTTGGGGTCTCTGGGGGAGCACGGTCCCAGCAATGTACCAAGGAACTCCCGAAAGGAACAGACTCTATTCCTGAAGGCTTAGAGGGGCCATGCGCACAGGTGTTGTTACGGATGGATGGAAGTCAAGTTAAAGCCATCCTCAGCACCGGGGCGCCAGTTAAGTTGCTGTACAGTTTGTTTTACAACCGTTATTGGAAGCATTTACCCTTGACGACATTGAGGGCACTGGAGATTTGGGGTACCAGGGCCGTTGATTATCCAGACGACAGTTGTTGGTCAGTGAAAATGGAGTTCTTGGAGGCAAAAGTGGAGGTGACTGAGGTTTGTGAATCGTTAATGCTGCTGTGTCCGGACCCTGTTGAGACGGGCAGCGTTTCGGTTCTGGAGAGAACCAATATCCTGCTGGTGCGCTTGGGGGCCTGCCCAGAGGAGGAGGGTGAGCGCTGTTTGGAGGCATTGTCGATGCACCCAGAGTTTTGAGCTGCTTGTGCGGACGTGTGTAGCAGCATTGGGCCGATACCGAATTCAAACAAGAGCGGGTGGTGGTACGGCCTGGGGGAAGTATCTGAGGGTGAGACCCTCTTAGTGGACGCTGCGAAATACCACGAGAGAGGGGAGTTGACTGCTGAAGACACCTCGGAGAGAGAGAGGTTGCGGCGACTGGCCCCTACAGCCATGGAAGACGTAGGCAGCGTGTGTGTGGATTATAGTGCGTTGAAGAGGCGCACTGTCAGTGACCAGAATATGGCCCTGAGGGCCAAAGGGGTAATGGCCTGTCTGAGTGGTGCGAAATGGTTTAAGGTGCTGGATCTGAGGAGTGGATGTTGCCAGATCCCGATGAGTGGGGCCGACAAAGAGAAGACAGCCGTTATAAATTCCCTAGGAGTCTTCAGGTTGGAAAAGATGCCACAGGGCATATCTGGAGCCCTTGCAACCTTTCTGCAGGGCAGGTGGAAGACCATAGGGGATGTGGAGGCGTTTGGAGTTTTGGTGTATGTGGATGATCTCTTGGTGTTTGGATTTTCCTCAGGAGAATATGAAGTGAGGTCGTTGCAGGAGCAGCTGAGAACTACCCAGTTAAAGTGTCTTCTGGACACGTGCCAGGGCTGGCGAAGGTCGCAGCTTGTGAGTGACCGTCTCTACGGAATCAAGTTTGAAATGAAGACAGAGAGACTGGAGAAAGTGATCTGGAACCATTCGGAAGATTTACAAGTTGGAGAGAATGAAGAAAGTTGTCTGACTGAGGGCAATAGCAAACTGAGAACCTGGAGAGGGGAGTTTGCAGAGGTGAAGAAATTACAGACGAATCTCAGAAGAGAGAAGCGGAAGCTTGAAGGGAACCTGAAGATGACCATTGACAGTTCAAATGAAGTGCAAAACCTGAAAGTTGATCTGGAAGAAGTCACGAGGAAGAAAAAGCTGGAGAGAAGTGCAGTGAATACTGAACAGGAGGCTGAAGAGACTGCAGGAGCAGTGCAGGCCATGTGTTTCCATTTGGAGAAGATCAAACAGCAGCTACCGATCGCAGAAATGAGGAAGAATACAGATTCGATGGATGATGTGCTGGATGTGTGGTACATGCTGCCTTTTGCTGACTTTCCCTCGATTGAGGAAGAGACCTTTGGCCCTTCTCCCATTGAGTCAGGTGTAGCGGGGAGGGTTAGCTGTGTGCAGTGTGGGGCATGAGTGAGAGGTTGAGAGAGGAGTTGGTAGTGGGCCCAAGGTATCCCCAGTTGTGTCCGAGCCTGAAGGGTTTAGGTGAGGGGGTACGGAGGTCTCAGAAAGGTTAGGGAACTCCCAGATAGTTGGCCTATGTAGCACCTGAGGAACAGGGCGTGAGGTTTACTGTGTGGGGAGGAGATGTCACTGTTTGTGCTTGGATTACGGTGTGTTGGCAGGAAAGGTGGCGAGTTATTTAATAGTCATGAGGACATGACTTTTATTTGGTAGGGGGAGAGTGTAAAGGGGGTTTCTTTTTTTCTCTTTGTTACTGTGTATGTAATAAAAAGGGCTTCTTTGTTTTGTTAAAAGCAGGAATGCTTCTTTGTTGCTAGAGAGTGCTGGAAGCTTATTTGGGTTAAAATTTACTGATAACGAGAATTGTATTCCTTTGTAAACCAAATTGGGATTAATGTTCTTTCTTCTGAGTCTGTAAGCTTTTGTTGACGGGCTTTTGGGCAGATCACGCGAGGGGGTCGAGAGAGAGGACGCAATGCTCTAAGCTGGGCGAGGATCGGACCCCAAAGGGGGGGTCCGAGGCCGGGAGATTCTCCGAGGAGGGGGGGGGGGGGATGAAGCTAGATGTGCTTGGTTGACCACTCGGAGGGTCCTGAGCTGTTTGGAGAGTCGAGGAGTTCGGAGGGTCCTGAGCTGCGAGTCGAGGAGTTCGGAGGGGATCGAATGGTGGCCAGAAGACTTCAGTAATTGAGCTCCAACGGTTGTGCACGAAGTGGTTTGGACTTTGATAAGTTTGGCGCCTTTTCTTTATTTTTTTTCTTCATATATCTACTGTATCATTATTAATCACTTAATTATAGTAACCTTTATAAATTGTACTCATTTAATCACTTATGGTGTACTGTCTGTTTTTGGGCGAGGCGGGGACATCACACAGCATCCACACCAGCTGATTACCCAGTTTGGCGGGGCCGAAGGCTGCTCCCCCTAGACGAGAACGAGCTGAGCGAGCCTGAGGCGACCCAGGGGGGTTACAAAAATATATTAGAAAAAAACCAAAATAAAATAATAAATAAATAAAATACTGCATATAGGAATGGATTCAAAATTGTGCAAAAAAACAGAAATACTATATATTTTAAAAAGTGAGGTAGTGTCCAAGGATTCAATGTCCATTTAGGAATTGGATGGCAGAGGGGAAGAAGTTTTGCTGAGTGTGTGCCTTCAGGCTTCTGTACCTCCTTCCTGATGGTAATAGTGAGAAAATCACATGCCCTGGGTGCTGGAGGTCCTTAATAATGGACGCTGACTTTCTGAGACACCACTCCCTTAAGATGTCCTGAGTACTTTGTAGGCTAGTACCCAAGATGGAGCTGACTAGATTTACAACCTTCTGCAGCTTCTGGTCCTATGCATTAGCCAACCCACCCCCAATACCAGACAGTGATGCAGCCTGTCAGAATGCTCTCCATGACACATCTATAGAAGTTTTTAGTGTATTTGTTGACATGCCAAATCTCTTTAAACTCCTGATAAAGTATAGCTGCTGCCTTTATAACTGCTTTGATGTGTTGAGACCAGGTTAGGTCCTCAGAGATCTTGACATCCAGGAACTTGAAGCTGCTCGCTCTCCCCACTTCTGATCCCTCTGTGAGGATTGGTATGTGTTCCTTTGTCTTACCCTTCCTGAAGTCCACAATCAGCTCTTTCCTTTTACTGATGTTGAGTGCCAGGTTGTTGCTGCAGCACCACTCCACTAGTTGCCATATCTCACTCCTGTATGCCCTCTCATCACCACCTGAGATCCTACCAACAATGATTCTATCATCTGCAAATTTATAGGTGGTATTTGAGCTATGCCTAGCCACACAGTCAAGTATATAGAGTAGAGTAGTGGGTTAAGCACACACCCCTGAGGTGCACCAGTTTTGATCGTCAGTGAGGAGGATGTGTTATCACCAATCCACACAGACTGTGGTCTTCCAGTTAGGAAGATGAGGATCCAGTTGCAGAGGGAGGTACAGAGGCTCAGGTTCTGCAACTTCTCAATCAGGATTGTGGAAATGATGGTATTAATTCTGAGCTATAGTTGAGGAACATAGCTGTTTGTGTTGTCTAGGTGGTCTGAAGCCGTGTGGAGGGCCATTGAGATTGCGTCTGCTGTTGACCTATTATGGCTTTAGTCAAATTGCAATGGGTCCAGGTCCTTACTGAGGCAGGAGATGATGGGCAGATGGAACCAGATGGGGAGGAGATGATGGGCAGATGGAACCAGATGGGGAGGAGATGATGGGCAGATGGAACCAGATGGGGAGGAGATGATGGGCAGATGGAACCAGATGGGGGGGAAGATGATGGACAGATGGAACCAGATGGGGAGGAGATGATGGGCAGATGGAACCAGATGGGGAGGAGATGATGGGCAGATGGAACCTGATGGGGAGGAGATGATGGGCAGATGGAACCAGATGGGGAGGAGATGATGGGCATTTCTGGAACCAGATGGGGAGGAGATGATGGGCAGATGGAACCACATGGGGGGGGAGATGATGGGCAGATGGAACCACATGGGGGGGGGAGATGATGGGCAGATGGAACCAGATGGGAGGAGATGATGGGCAGATGGAACCAGATGGGGAGGGCATAGCAGAAGGAAAAAAAATGAAGAAATGAATGATGTGGATGGGTGTTTAGGTTTTGGTGGTGGTTGGGGTGGGGGGGGGTGGAATCTCACCAGGGCTGAGGGTGATCTTAAATTGGAAATACAGTGTTCATATCATTGAGTTGTATTTTACCAAGTGACATTATGTGCTTGGGTTCTGCACTGAGGCTTGGGAATGAGTGTATTACTGAGCAATTGAATATATTAATTTATTATGCCAATGTACTTTTGTAATTATTTGTTTTCATCTTTTCACTTCAAGTGAAGCTATTGTTGGTTGTTCATTTGAATGTTTGACAGTGAAGCAGATGAGCAACATAATCCATGTGCAATGACGTGCCTTGCAATGCAATATACAGTTGTTTCATAGAGCTCTAAGGTACATGATTTCAATAAAGATCAGAGATGAATCAATTTTTTGAAGGCTACAACAGCAGGTAGGTGCCAGCAGTAATAGAAAAGGACCCTGCAGATAACACAGAGATGGGTGCTGTCTCAACTATTGAACTCAAGCAGTAAATTGAAATGTCATTTATCTCAGTCAGCCTTGGCAATGTGAATTAATGAGAAGCGTTTAACATGATTAAATATTCCAGGGTGCTTCAGATCAACATTAACAAGCAGATTTAACAATGTGCCGCAATTAAAAGCTCCAGTTAGCTCCATTGGGCAACTTGGTCAGCATCACACACAAAATGCTGGAGGAATTCAGCAGGCCAGTCAGCATCTCTCAGATTACCATTGACTCATATACCAACGCCATCCTTGAGCACATCAACAAGTGTGTAGATAGAGTGACATCACAAAAACAAATAAAGGTTTTCCCCAATCAGAAACCACGGATGAACAGAGAGGTTCGCCTCCTCCTCAAAGCCAGAGATTCAGCCTTCAGGTCTGGAGACCGGGAGGCTTACAGCTCAGCCAGGGCCAACCTGAGGAGGGGAATCTCTCGGGCTAAACACACATACAAACAGAGAATCGAGGAGCATTTCAACTCCTTGGACCCCCAGCGCATGTGGCTTGGCATACAGGTCATTACAGACTTCAAACCACCTAGTACTGTGCCCCCTTCCAGCTCTGCTTCCCTCCCTGATGAGCTCAATTACTTCTATGCTCACTGTGACCGAGAGAACAAGGAGGTCACCCTCAAAGCGGATGTCCCACTTGGTGAACTGCCTCTCTCACTTTCCACCTCCAATGTTTGTGCCACCCTGAGCAGGGTGAATGTACAGAAGGTAGCTGGTCCGGATGGAATACCTGGCTGTGTGCTCGGAGTCTGTGCAGGGCAGTTGACCGGGATCTTCACTAACATTTTCAATTTGTCCCCAGCCCAGGCAGTTGTCCCCACGAACTTCAAGATCGCCACCATCGTGCCAGTGCCGAAGCATTCTGCTGCCACGGGCCTGAATGACTTAGGCCCAGTTGCATTCAGCCCCATCATTGCAAAGTGCTTTGAGAGACTGGTTCTATCATATCTGAAATCCTGTGCCTGGACCCCCATCAATTTGTCTATTGCACCAACAGGTCAACACAGGATGTCATCTCCACGGCACTTCACTCTGCCCTGACCCACCTGGAGAGCCCCAACTCTTGCGTCAGAATGCTGCTCATTGACTTTAGTTCGGCATTCAATACTGTGACCTTCTCCAAGCTGATCGCCAGACTTCACCAGCTTGGTATCAGCTCATCCCTGTGCAATTGGACCTTGGACTTTATGACTAACAGACCCCCAATCTGTTAAGTTAGACAACCTCTCCTCCTCCACTCTCACCGTGAACACCAGCATGCCTCAATGCTGTGTGCTGAGACCTCTTCTGTATTCCCTTTTCACCTATGACTGCATTCCTGTACATGGTTCTAACTCCATAATCAAGTTCGCAGATGACACCACGGTGATTGGCCTGATCAGAGGGGATGTCGAGATTGCCGACAGGGACGAGGTCCAGCACCTGGCCACGTGGTGTGCCGACAACAACCTGGTCTTTAACACCCAGAAGTCCAAGAAGATCAATGTGGACTTCAGGCATGCTAGGAGCCACACTCATGTCTCCATCTACGTCAATGGAGCTGTAGTGGAGCGTGTATCAAGCTTCAAATTCCTCGGTGTCCACATTGCTGAGGATCTCACCTGGTCCCCGAACTCCTCCATCCTGATCAAAAAGGTGCAACAGCGCCTTTATTTCCTGTGGAGCATCAAGAAAGCTCACCTCTGTCCCAGGATACTGATGGACTTTTACCGCTGTACCATTGAGAGCATACTCATCAACTGCATCTCAGTGTGGTACGGCAATTGTCCCGTATCCGACCACAAAGCACTCCAGCGGGTGGTGAAAACTGCCCAGCGGATTATCGGCACCCAATTGCCTACCATTGAGAACATCTACCATAAACGCTGCCTGGGCAGGGCGAAAAGCATTATCAAGGATGCATCTCACCCTAACCATGGACTTTTTCAGCGCTACAGGAGCCCCTGCTCCCTTCCCTGAGGCTGTGACCCTGCTGAACCTCACATCACAGCACTAAGCAGTATTGCACCCACATTGTACTGTCTCAGTACTTCATGTTTGTCTGCTGTAGCACTTGCTTTTTATTCACAGTTATTTTGTAAATAACACTGTTCTTTGCATTTCTGGTCAGATGCTAACTGCATTTCATTGGCTTTGTATCTGTACTCGGCACAATGACAATAAAGTTGAATCTAATCTAATCTAAATCTGTGGAAAAGAGTAAACAGCTGACGTTTCAGGCCAAGAGCATTCATCGGGACTGGAAAGGAAGGGGGAAGGAGTCATAATCAGAAGGTTGGGGGGGGAGGGGGAGAAAGATGTACAAGGTAGTAGGTGAAAGTGGTAGAGGGGGAGGAGGTGAAATAAAGAGCTGGGAAATTGGTGAAAGAGATAAAGAGCTGGAGAAGGAGGAATCTGTTAGGAGAGAGTAGAAGACCATGGAGAAAAGGGAAGGGGGAGGAGCACCAGGGGAAGGTGATGGGCAGGCAAAGAGATGAGGTGAAAGAGGAAAAGGGGAATGGTGAAGTGGGGGGAGTCAATTACTGGAAGTTTGAGAAATTAATGTTCATGTCATCAGGTTGAAAGCTACCCAGATGGAATATAAGGTGTTGCTCCTCCAGCCTGAGTGTGGCTTCATTGTGGCAGCAGAGGAGGCCATGGACTGACATAGGGGAATGGGAAATAGAATTGAAATGGGTGGCCACCAGGAGATCCCATCTTTAGTGACAGATGTGCTCGGCATAGTAATTTCCCAGTCAACGTCAGGTCTCTCCGATGTACAGGAGGCTACACCAGGAGCACCAGATACGTATATCCCTAGTGCGGCAGCAGGAGGATGGGTGAGGGCAGATGTGCGTGAAATGGAAGAGATGTAGGTGAGGGCAGAGTGGAGGGACTGTCCCACATAGCTGACATTGCTGGGACCCGTGTGAGATTGTGGAAGAGACGATGTTGCCAATCCAAACTGACTAACTGTACTAGTAGCACAGAGCTACACAGAATGGAACTTGGCTGGTATGTCTAGGTTGGGCATAGGGCCTGTTTTCCAGATTGTGTAGCTCCATGTTACTAATGCAATTAGTTCAGATTGTCAACAACATCTCCTCCACAGTCTCCATCAGTAGAGTGTACCATAAAGCTTGCCCCCTGCTCTACTCGCTTTACACTGATCACTGTGTAGCTGAGCACAGCTCCAATGCCATATTCAAGTTTGCCGATGACACCACTGTCATAGGCCCAGTCAAAGATGGTGACAAATCAGCATATAGGAGGGAGATAGAAAATTTGTCTGAATAGTGTCATAAGAACGACCTCTTACTCAATGTCAGCAAGGCCAAGGAGCTGATTATTGACTTCAGGAGGAGGAAATTAGAGGTCTATGAGCCAGTCCTGATCAGAGGTCGACAAGATCAGCAACTTTAAATTCCTTGGTGTTATCATTTCGGAGAACTTTTCCTGGTTCCAGTACATAAGTGCAATTGCAAAGAATGCACAACAGCACCTCTATTTCCATAGGCATATGTGACGATTTGGTCTGACATCTAAAACTTTGTCAAACTTCTATAGATACGTGGTGGAGAGCATTTTGACTGGCTGCATCACAGCCTGCGATGGAAACATCAAAGTTCAAAGTAAATGTTATTATCAAAGTACATGTATGTCCCTGTGTACGACCGTGAGATCCATTTTGTGGGCATATTCAATAAATCTATAAAATACTAACTATAAAAGGATCAATTAAAGATCAACCAGAGTGCAGAAGACAAGAAACTGTGCAAATGCAAATATAAATAAATAGCAATAAACAATGAGAACATGTAACAGCAAGATAAAGAGTCCTTAAAGTGAGATTGTCGGTTGGTGGAACATCTCAGTGGAAGGGCAAGTGAGTGTAGTTATCCCCTTTCGTTCAAGAATCTGGTGGTTGAGGGGTAGTCACTGTTCTTGAACCTGGTTGTGCATGTTCTGAGGTTCCTGTAACTTCTACCTGATGGCAGAAGCAAGAAAAGAGCCTGGCCTGGGTGGCGGTGATCCCTGATGATGCTGCTGCTTTCCTATGACAGTGTTTCGTCTAGACGTGCACAATGGTTGGAAGGGCTTTACCCAGGATGTACAGGGTCAAATCCATTGCCTTTTGTAGGATTTTCCATTCAATTGCTTTGGTGTTTCCTTACCAGCCAGTCAATATTCTCCACTACACACCTGTAGAACTTCATCATTTTAGATGTCATGCCAGATCTCCACAGATTCCGAAAGAAGTAGAGGTGCTGCCGTTTCTTTGCAATTGCACTTAATGTGCTGGGTCCAGGACAGGTCCTCTGAAATAGTAACGCACCAGAATTTAAAGTTGCTAACCCTCTCCACCTCTGATCCTCCGATGAGGACTGGCATGAAAACCCTTGGTTTCCCTCTCCTGGTCTATAATCAGTTCCTTGGTCTTGCTGACATTGAGTAAGAGGTGGTTGTTGTGACACCATTCAGCCAAGTTTTCAATCTCCCACCTATACTGCTTGCTGATTCATCACCACCTTTGATTGAGCCCACTACAGTGGTGTCATCAGCAAACTTGAATATGGTATTGAATCTGAGCTTAACATAATTATAAGTGTAGAGCAGGGAGCTAAGCACATAGCCCTGTTGTGCATTTGTGCTGATGGAGATCGTGGAGGAGATGCGTATCCAAACTGACTGGGGTCTGCAAGTGAGCAAATCCAGGATACAGTTGCACGTGGTCTTGAGGCTTATTGATTAGTTTGAGGGGATTATGGAATGAATGCTGAGCTGTGGTCATAAAGAGCATCCTGATGAATGCACCTTTACTGTCCAGGGTTGAATGAAAAGCCAATGAGATGGTGCCTGCTGTGAACCTGTCGCTCCAGTAAGCAAATTGGAGCAGTTCCAAGTCACTTCTCAGGCAGGAACTGATGTGTATCATCAGCAGCCTTTCAAATTGCTTCATCACTGTGGATGTAAGTGCCACTGGATGATAGTTATTGAGGCAGATCACCAGGCTCCTCTTGGGAACCGGTACAATTGAAGCCTGCTTGAAACAGGTAGGTATGACACACTGCTGAAGGGAGAGGTTAAAGGTCCCAGTGAACACCCCAATCAGTTGGTCAGCACTGGTCTTTAGGACATAGCCAGGTTCTCCAGCCAGTCCGGATGCGTTCCATGGATTCACCCTCTTGAAGGCAGCCTGCATGTCGGCTTCAGATACTGAGATCAAAGGATCATTGGGATATGTGGGGGTTCATGATGGTTCCTCCAAGTTCTGAAGGTCAAGGTGAGCAGAGAAGGCATTGAACTCATCTGGAAGTGAGGCCCTGCTGTCTCCCGTTTGATTTAAATTTGTAGGAGGAATGCAGCATTCAAACCCTGCCTCAGCTGCCGAGCACCCTTCATTGATTCAAGTTTGGTCCAGAATATCGACTTTGCCCGTAAGATGACTCTCTGGAGATCATACTTGCATCTCTTGTAGCTTTATTGGTCTCTAGACTTGAATGCCTCTGACCCGCCCCTCAGCAAATTCGGGATCTCGCGGTTTATCCAGGGGTTCTGATTGGGGAAGACTCTGAATGATCTAGTGGGGACACACTCGTCAACAAATGTTTTAATCTGGATGAGTGCTTGAACACAGCCCAGTCCAATGACCCTAAGCAATCCTGTAATCATTCCTCTGCCTCCCTCAACACCCTCTTAGATGTCCCAATCTCTGAAGCCTTGCTTTTTAGGCTCTGCCTGTATGCCAGTGGGAGGAGGACAACCTAGTGACTGATTTACCAAAATGCAGAGTCTGGGCAAGGAATGGCAGGCATTCCTTATCTTAGTGTATCAGTGCTCCAGGATGTTGGTATACATTGCTGATAATTGGGCAGGGTTTTATTCAAACAAGTCTGGGTGAACTATAATCTGAAATGTATTGGGTTGGGCAATATCTTGTTTGTAGACGATACCATGAAATGTCGTGAGTGCTTGCTTACACCCGGCTGCTGGTGGTATATTAGCTGCCATCAGGATCGCAGATGAGAACTCTTGAGGCAAACAGAATGGTTTACATTTGACTATCAGGTGTTCCAAGTCGAGGGAACATGAGTTGGGCAGAACCGCCATGTCGGAGCACCAAGCAGAAGTTAACCATAAAACACACACCTCTCCCATTTGCCTTACCTGAGTCCACAGTTCAGTCCATCCTGTAAGTTGTGAATCCTTCAGGTCAGTCGTGTCCGTAGATAACCAAGGTTCGAAATAGCAAACAAGATGTTTCTTATCTGTCTCTGATGCAGCAGTCTTGCCCTCGGATCTTTAATGTTATTCTCCAGTGACTGCACATTTGCCAGCAAGATGCTGGGTCGAGGATGCAGCATTTTAGCCTGGCCTGGACTCCCCCTCTCCTGCCACGTTCTTGGCCATGTTGATGACCCTCAAAGCCCAGCTGGACTTGTCTGGGTTCTACAGTGTGTCATGAGATCTGAAGATCATTGCGGTGATTTAAAAGTCCATTGATAAGAGGAAAATAACATGCTGCAGGTTGCAGTGAAAGTAATGTAAAAAGTAATTTAAGAGGAATTTTGGAACAATATGCTGCAACTTACAGAAAGTTGCCAGTGATTGCCAGCACCATTTCAGTGCAGTCCAATGCCTTTGAATGAAAATCCTATAAAAAGTAGTGATACGGCCCAGTCCCTCACCTGTAGAGCCCTTCCCATCATTGAGCACATCTACACAAAGCGTTGGCACAGGGACCCCCACCACCCAGGTCATGCCCTCTTCCCACTGCTGTCATCAGGAAGAAAGTACAGGAACCTCAGGAATCGCAGCACCAGGTTCAGGAACAGTTGTTACCCCTCAATCATCCGGCTCCTGAAGCAGAGGGAGTAACTTCACTTACCACGTCATTGAAATGTTATTACAACCTATGGACTCACTTTCAAGGACACTTCATTTCATGTTCTCAAGATCGATTCCTTATTTATTTTTATTATTATTATTCCTTTCATTACATATTTGAACAGTTCATTGTTTTGCACACTGGTTGGTGTGGTTCTTCATTGATTCTATTATGGTTATTATTCTCTAATTCAAAGCGAGAAAGTTGCGAGTGGAACGTCTGATGGGATTTTCAGAGAGAAGGTATTTTACTACTCAGGGTAAAGAGAAGCAAGACTGTGCAGGCGCGCGACGTCAGCCAGTGGAGAGCAGGAAGAGTTTAAGAAGACCACCAAATACAGCGGGCAGCACTCAGAACGGGCAGCGGAGTGCGAGGGTAGCAGAATGAGAGGGCTTTGGTGAAGAACTGATTCGCAGACACTCACAGATAACAGTCTTCGACTTCCCCGGCGGGCTCTTCCCTTTCTCCTGTGGTTCTCTTCCGCTAACATCCGTTGCTCTGTCATGGCAAGTGAGCTCAGACCCGTGCCAAGTGGGAACTCAGGGAGGCTGACAGTGTCCCTGAAGACTACGTGTGCAGGAAGTGTGTCCGGGAGCAGCTGCTGATAGACCGCATGGCGGCACTGGAGCTGCACGTGGACTCACTTTGGAGCATCTGAGATGCGGAGAATGTTGTGGATAGCACATTTAGTGAGTTGGTCACACCACAGTTTAAGGATCTAAGGAAAGATAGGGAATGGGTGACCAACAGGAAGAGTAGTAGTAGGAAGATAGTCCAGGAGTCTCCTGCGGTCATCTCCCTCCAAAAGAGATATAGTGCTTTGGAGTCTGTTGGGGGAGATGACTCATCAGGTGAAGGCAGCAGTAACCAGGATGATGGATGGCCCTGCTGCACATGAGGGCAAGAAAAAGAGTTGCAAAGCTGTTGTGGTAGGGGATTCTGTGGTAAGGGGAATAGAGAGGAGCTTCTGTGGCTGCAAACAGGACTCCCATATGGTGCGTTGCCTCCCGGGTGCAAGGGTCAAAGATGTCTTGGAGAGGCTGCAGGGCACTCTGAAAGGGGAGGGTGAGCAGCCGGTTGTCGTGGTGCATGTAACTAAATAGGTGAAATTTAAAAGTTGGTGTGTAGCCATCCCCCAGGGACAGTCGATGAGTGTGCACTCTTTCCTGCTGTAGTTATCATTCCAATATTCTCAGTGTATTCAGGGTGACAGGGAGCTATGATAATTCCAGCAGAATATTATAGACCTTGTATTGGTTAAGTCCCTCTGACAACAGCAGTACTAAGCAAGGAGCAATAGATTCTGGGAAAAGATCACTGGGGATTTGTTTCTTGAATTGTAGCTGTGGGAGTCCAAAGATGTGCAATGATCCGGAGGTGATAAGAGAGCTGAAGGTTTAGGAACCCTTGGGGAACAGTGATCACAATATGATCGAGTTCACTTTGAAATTTGAGAAGGAGAAACTAAATTCCAATGTGTCGATATTTCAGTGGAATAAAGGAAATTACATTGGCATGAGAGGGGAACTGGCCAAGGTTGACTGGAAAGGGACACTAGTAGGAAGGACAGCAGAGCAGCAATGGCTGGAGTTTCTGCGAAAAATGAGGGAAGTGCAAGACAGATATATTCCAAACAAGAAAAACCTTTTAAATGGAAGAAGGACACTACCATGGCTGACAAGTGAAGTCAGAGCCAAAGTAAAAGCAAAAGAGAGGGCATACAAGGAAGCCAAAGCTAGTGGGAAGATAAAGGATTGGGAAGCTTTTAAAAACTTGCAGAAGGAAACTAAGAAGGTCATTAGGAAGGAAAAAATGAATTATGAGAGGAAGCTGGGAACTAATATCAAAGAAGATACTAAAAGCTTTTTTAAGTATATAAAGGGTAAAAGAGAGTTGAAGGTAGATATAGGACCAATAGAAAATAATGCTGGAGATATTGTAATGAGAGATGCGGAGATGGCAGAGGAACTGAATGCGTACTTTGCATTGGTCTTCACAGTGGAAGACATCTGCAGTGTACTGGACATTCAGGAGTGTCAGGGAAGTGAAGGTTGTGCAGTGAAAATTACAACTGTGAAGGTGCTCTGAAAGTTTAATGGTCTGAGGGTGGATAAATCTCCTGGACCTGATGAAATGCACCTTTGGGTTATGAAGGAAGTAGCAGGAGAGAATGCGGAGGCATTAACAAGTGATTTTTCAAGAACTGATAAATTCTGGCATTGTACCAGATGACTGGAAAATTGCAAATGTTGCTCCGCTATTTAAGAAGGGTAGGAGGCATCAGACAGAAACTATAGACCTGTTAGCTTGACGCCAGTGGTTGGAAAGTTGTTAAAATCAATAGTTAGGGATGAGATTATGGAGTACCTGGAGGCACATGACAAGATAGGCCAAAGCCAGCATGGTTTCTTGAAAGGAAAATCCTGCTTGACTAACCTACTGCAATTTTTTTTTAGGAAATTACAAGCAGGGTAGATGAAGGAGATGCAGTAGATGTGGTGTACTTGGATTTTCAGAAGGCCTTTGACAAGGTGCCGCACATGAGGCTGCTTAGTAAGATAAGAGCCCATGGAATTACAGGGAAGTTACTAACATGGGTGGAGCATTGGCTGGTCAGCAGAAAACAGCGAGTGGGAATACAGGGATCCTATTCCGGCTGTCTGCTGATTACCAGTGGAGTTCCACAGGGGTCGGTGTTGGGACCACTGCTTTTTACGATATATGTCAATGATTTGGAATATGGTATTAATGGATTTGTGGCTAAATTTGCTGATGATACAAAGATAGGTGGTGGAGTGGGTAGTGTTGAAGAAACAGAGAGCCTGCAGAGAGGCTTAGATAGTTTAGGGGAATGGGTAAAGAGGTGGCAAATGAAATACAATGTTGTAAAGTGTATGGTCATGCACTTTGGTGGACGAAATAAACTAGCAGACTATTATCTAGATGGGGAGAGAATTCAAAATGTAGAAATGCAAAGGGACTTGGGAGTCCTTGTGCAGGGTACCCTTAAGGTTAACCTCCAGGTTGAGTCATGGGTGAAGAAGGTGAATGCAATGTTGGCATTCATTTCTAGAGGTATAGAATATAAGAGCCAGGATGTGATGTTGAGGCTCTATAAGGCACTCGTGAGACCACACTTGGAGTATTGTGTGCAGTTTTGGGCTCCCTATTTTAGAAAGGATATACTGACATTGGAGAGGGTTCAGAGAAGATTCACAGGAATGATTCCAGGAATGAAAGGGTTACTGAATGAGGAACGTCTGGCAACTCTTGGGCTGTATTCCCTGGAGTTCAGGAGAATGAAGGCGGATCTCTTCGAAACATTCCAATGTTAAAAGACCTGAACAGATCAGATATGGCAAAGTTATTTCCCATGGTAGGGGAGTCTTGGACCAGAGGGCACGACTTCAGGATTGAAGGACGTCTGTTTAGAACAGAGATGCGGAGAAATTACTTTAGTCAGAGGGTGGTAAATCTGTGGAATTTGTTGCCATCAGTGGCTGTGGAGGCCAAGTCATTGGGTGTATTTAAGGCAGAGATAGATAGGTCTTGATTAGCCAGGGCATCAAAGAGTGTCGGGAGTAGGCAGGGGAGTGGGGATGACTGGAAGAATTGGATCAGCCCATGATTGAACTGCAGAGCAGACTCGATGGGCCAACTGGCCTAATTCTGTTCCTATATCTTATGTACTGATTACTAGGTCATTGTAAATTGTGCTGTGATTAGGCTGGTGTTAAATAGGAGGGCTGCTGGGCGGTGTGTACCTGAAACAGTAAGGGATACAGACTCAGATGTCACGTTTAAGTGCCAGCTTAAATTCCTTCAGAATTTTGTGTGTTGCTCTGGCACAGCAACTGCTCAGTCCGTGATCGCAAGAAACTTCAGAGAGGCGTAGACACAGCTCAGCACGTCACAGAAAGCAGCTTCTCTCCGGGGACTCTTGTTCCCTCGGTAAAGCGGCCAACATAATCAAAGAATTAATCCACTCATCACGAACCATCTCTCTTTACTTTTCGATGATCTCACTGATTAAAGTGCTGAGGAAGATTGAAACATCGAAGCGAGGGTGTGTTCAGCCCCAGACACATATTACGCCTGACCGCGTGTGACGGCCTCTCAGTCGCTGCTCCCGAGGGAAGGTATCTGCATAAGATGGGGGTTGGGGGGGGGGTTATGTTCTTGGTGCTGTTTTCACATGAGGATGTTTGTTGTTCTTGTTGACACTTGCACAAGTTGTTCTTTTGTGCGTGGGGAGGGTTGAAGTTTTTCTTTTGAACGGGTTCCATGGTTTTCTTTGTTTCATGGCTATCTGGACAAGATGAATCTCACAGTTGTATACTGATAATAAATGTACCTTGGTCACGTGGGCTCAGCTGCAAATAGCTGTACCTAGTTCCTTAGCCTTCCCCAATTCAGTAGCTTAGTTTCCAGTTTATCCTTCTTGTTTCCCTGAACTACTCGAACCTAAGCAGGACAGTAGCTCCAATTCAATCAGATTTGGGGCGCCGCGGTTAGTGCAACACTATTGAAGCTCGAGGTATCAGAGTTTGGAGTTCAATCCTGGCACCTGCTGTAAAAAAAAGTTTTTATATTCTTCCCATGTGCATGTGGGTTTCCGCTGGGCGCTCCAGCTTCCTCTGGTTAATTGATCATTGTAAATTATCTTGTGATTAGGCTGGGGTCAAATTGGTGGGCTGTCTCTCTAAATAAATAAAATTTAAAAGTTGGTGTGTGACCAGCAGTCGATGAGTGTGCACTCTTTCCTGCTGTAGTTATCACTCCAATATTCTCAGTGTATTCAAGGTGACAGGGAGCCATGATAATTCCAGCAGAACATTATAGACCTTGTATTGGTTAAGTCCCTCTGACAACAGCAGTACTAAGCAAGGAGCAATAGATTCTGGGAAAAGATCACTGGTGATTTGTTTCTTGAATTGTAGCAGTGGGTGTCCAAAGAAGTACTGATCAGTAGGTTAATTGGCCATTGTAAATTGTCCAGGGAAAGAGGGTGAGGGCCTCTGATGATCAGAGTTGACCATGGATATTGGGTCTTAGCTGTCTAGATACAGAAGCCTGGGCAGTACGATGTGGAGAGCAAGCTGTGGCCCATGAAGCAGGCTCCCCCTCTCCATGCATCTGATGAACCCAAAGAAACGGCAGAGACCGATACAGTTTGGTCTAGCAGTGTCATAGTAGCTGCCAGTCAGTGTTGAAATCAACGTAGGACTGCCTTAGGGACTCCAGCTCTGGATTTTTCCCTCGGGGTTCACTCCCCGAGCCTTCCCCATGAGTGGGTATAGCCGCAAGGCAGCGGAGGTTTGAGATCAGCGCTTTCCTTCTAGATGAGCTGCCAACCATGGCTGACAAGCTCCACCTGCCCAAAGCGATTCATTTGAAGGTCCCAGCAGACTATCTTTGCCCCTGATCCTGTCGGTAGAAACAGTTCCACCGAGCTGAGAACCAAAGCCACACCTAATGGCCAGGAGCTTGGTTGTCGGCGGCTGTTTGAGGTGACCACCACTGGGAGCATTCAGTAGGTAATGGGAACTTACCTGCATTACCACTGCTGGCTGTAAAAACTTTAAGAAACCTGTGATTAGGCTGGGGTTAGATAGGTGGGCTGCTGGGCTGTGTGGATCGTTGAGCTGGAAGAGCCTGTACACACTGTATCTCTAAATAAAAATAGAATAAAAAATAAACTACAGCATTGAAGAGAAGAGGGCAACCTGTTCAATCTGAGGATACTCAAATATTGGCAATATCACTTCCTACTGGGAAGTGGAGCCATAGAAGTAGAATGGGGTTGAAATAAGCCAGTGTAACTCCCCCAGAGTCGGCGTGACTCCCCCAGCACCAGAGCCGGCGTGACTCCCCCAGAGTCGGTGTGACTCCCCCAGAGCCGCTGTGACTCCCCCAGAGTCGGCGTGACTCCCCCAGCACCAGAGCCGGCATGACTTCCTCAGAGTCGGTGTGACTCTCCCAGAGCCGCTGTGACTCCCCCAGAGTCGGTGTGACTCCCCCAGAGCCGGCGTGACTCCCCCAGAGCCGGCATGAACCCCTCAGAGTCGGTGTGACTCCCCCAGAGTTGGTGTGACTCCCCCAGAGTCGGTGTGACTCCCCCAGAGTCGGTGTGACTCTCCCAGAGTCGGTGTAACTCCCCCAGAGTCGGTGTGACTCCCCCAGAGCCGGCGTGACTCCCCCAGAGCCGGCATGACTCCCTCAGAGTCGGTGTGACTCCCCCAGAGTTGGTGTGACTCTCCCAGAGCCGCTGTGACTCTCCCAGAGTCGGTGTGACTCCCCCAGAGCCGGCGTGACTCCCCCAGAGTCGGTGTGACTCCCCCAGAGCCGGCGTGACTCCCCCAGAGTCGGTGTGACTCTCCCAGAGCCGGCGTGACTCCCCCAGAGCCGGCGTGACTCCCCCGAGTCGGCGTGACTCCCCCAGAGTCGGCGTGACTCCCCCAGAGTCGGTGTGACTCCCCCAGAGCCGGCGTGACTCCCCCAGAGTCGGCGTGACTCCCCCAGAGTCGGCGTGACTCCCCCAGAGTCGGAGTGACTCCCCCAGAGTCGGTGTGACTCCCCCAGAGTCGGTGTGACTCTCCCAGAGCCGGCGTGACTCCCCCAGAGTCGGCGTGACTCCCCCAGAGTCGGCGTGACTCCCCCAGAGCCGGCGTGACTCCCCCAGAGTCGGCGTGACTCTCCCAGAGCCGGTGTGACTCCCCCAGAGTCGGCGTGACTCTCCCAGAGCCGGCGTGACTCTCCCAGAGCCGGTGTGACTCCCCCAGAGTCGGTGTGACTCCCCCAGAGTCGGTGTGACTCTCCCAGAGTCGGTGTGACTCCCCCAGAGCCGGTGTGACTCTCCCAGAGCCGGCGTGACTCCCCCAGAGCCGGCGTGACTCCCCCAGAGTCGGCGTGACTCCCCCAGAGTCGGTGTGACTCTCCCAGAGCCGGCGTGACTCCCCCAGAGCCGGCGTGACTCCCCCAGAGTCGGTGTGACTCCCCCAGAGTCGGTGTGACTCCCCCAGAGTCGGCGTGACTCTCCCAGAGCCGGCGTGACTCCCCCAGAGCCGGCGTGACTCTCCCAGAGTCGGCGTGACTCCCCCAGAGTCGGCGTGACTCCCCCAGAGTCGGTGTGACTCTCCCAGAGTCGGTGTGACTCCCCCAGAGCCGGTGTGACTCTCCCAGAGTCGGTGTGACTCCCCCAGAGTCGGTGTGACTCCCCCAGAGTCGGTGTGACTCTCCCAGAGTCGGTGTGACTCCCCCAGAGCCGGTGTGACTCCCCCAGAGCCGGCGTGACTCCCCCAGAGCCGGCGTGACTCCCCCAGAGTCGGCGTGACTCCCCCAGAGTCGGCGTGACTCCCCCAGAGTCGGCGTGACTCTCCCAGAGCCGGCGTGACTCCCCCAGAGTCGGCGTGACTCCCCCAGAGTCGGCGTGACTCCCCCTGCACCAGAGCCGGCGTGACTCCCCCAGAGCCGGTGTGACTCCCCCTGCACCAGAGCCGGCGTGACTCCCCCAGAGTCGGTGTGACTCTCCCAGAGCCAGCGTGACTCCCCCAGAGTCGGCGTGACTCCCCCAGAGCCGGTGTGACTCCCCCTGCACCAGAGCCAGCGTGACTCCCCCAGAGTCGGTGTGACTCTCCCAGAGCCGGCGTGACTCCCACAGCACCAGAGCCGGCGTGACTCCCCCAGAGCCGGCGTGACTCTCCCAGAGTCGGTGTGACTCCCCCAGAGCCGGTGTGACTCTCCCAGAGCCGGCATGACTCCCCCAGAGCCGGCGTGACTCTCCCAGAGTCGGTGTGACTCCCCCAGAGCCGGTGTGACTCTCCCAGAGCCGGCATGACTCCCCCAGAGTCGGTGTGACTCCCCCAGAGTCGGTGTGAATCTCCCAGAGCCGGTGTGACTCCCCCAGAGTCGGTGTGACTCCCCCAGAGCCGGTGTGACTCCCCCAGAGCCGGTGTGACTCCCCCAGAGCCGGCGTGACTCCCCCAGAGCCGGCGTGACTCCCCCAGAGTCGGCGTGACTCCCCCAGAGTCGGCGTGACTCCCCCAGCACCAGAGCCGGCGTGACTCCCCCAGAGTCGGTGTGACTCCCCCAGAGCCGCTGTGACTCCCCCAGAGTCGGCGTGACTCCCCCAGCACCAGAGCCGGCATGACTTCCTCAGAGTCGGTGTGACTCTCCCAGAGCCGCTGTGACTCCCCCAGAGTCGGTGTGACTCCCCCAGAGCCGGCGTGACTCCCCCAGAGCCGGCATGAACCCCTCAGAGTCGGTGTGACTCCCCCAGAGTTGGTGTGACTCCCCCAGAGTCGGTGTGACTCCCCCAGAGTCGGTGTGACTCTCCCAGAGTCGGTGTAACTCCCCCAGAGTCGGTGTGACTCCCCCAGAGCCGGCGTGACTCCCCCAGAGCCGGCATGACTCCCTCAGAGTCGGTGTGACTCCCCCAGAGTTGGTGTGACTCTCCCAGAGCCGCTGTGACTCTCCCAGAGTCGGTGTGACTCCCCCAGAGCCGGCGTGACTCCCCCAGAGTCGGTGTGACTCCCCCAGAGCCGGCGTGACTCCCCCAGAGTCGGTGTGACTCTCCCAGAGCCGGCGTGACTCCCCCAGAGCCGGCGTGACTCCCCCGAGTCGGCGTGACTCCCCCAGAGTCGGTGTGACTCCCCCAGAGTCGGTGTGACTCCCCCAGAGCTGGCGTGACTCCCCCAGAGTCGGCGTGACTCCCCCAGAGTCGGCGTGACTCCCCCAGAGTCGGAGTGACTCCCCCAGAGTCGGTGTGACTCCCCCAGAGTCGGTGTGACTCTCCCAGAGCCGGCGTGACTCCCCCAGAGTCGGCGTGACTCCCCCAGAGTCGGCGTGACTCCCCCAGAGCCGGCGTGACTCCCCCAGAGTCGGCGTGACTCTCCCAGAGCCGGTGTGACTCCCCCAGAGTCGGTGTGACTCTCCCAGAGCCGGCGTGACTCTCCCAGAGCCGGTGTGACTCCCCCAGAGTCGGTGTGACTCCCCCAGAGTCGGTGTGACTCTCCCAGAGTCGGTGTGACTCCCCCAGAGCCGGTGTGACTCTCCCAGAGCCGGCGTGACTCCCCCAGAGCCGGCGTGACTCCCCCAGAGTCGGCGTGACTCCCCCAGAGTCGGTGTGACTCTCCCAGAGCCGGCGTGACTCCCCCAGAGCCGGCGTGACTCCCCCAGAGTCGGTGTGACTCCCCCAGAGTCGGTGTGACTCCCCCAGAGTCGGCGTGACTCTCCCAGAGCCGGCGTGACTCCCCCAGAGCCGGCGTGACTCTCCCAGAGTCGGCGTGACTCCCCCAGAGTCGGTGTGACTCCCCCAGAGTCGGTGTGACTCTCCCAGAGTCGGTGTGACTCCCCCAGAGCCGGTGTGACTCTCCCAGAGTCGGTGTGACTCCCCCAGAGTCGGTGTGACTCCCCCAGAGTCGGTGTGACTCCCCCAGAGTCGGCGTGACTCCCCCAGAGCCGGCGTGACTCCCCCAGAGCCGGCGTGACTCCCCCAGAGCCGGCGTGACTCCCCCAGAGTCGGCGTGACTCCCCCAGAGTCGGCGTGACTCCCCCAGAGTCGGCGTGACTCTCCCAGAGCCGGCGTGACTCCCCCAGAGTCGGCGTGACTCCCCCAGAGTCGGTGTGACTCCCCCTGCACCAGAGCCGGCGTGACTCCCCCAGAGCCGGTGTGACTCCCCCTGCACCAGAGCCGGCGTGACTCCCCCAGAGTCGGTGTGACTCTCCCAGAGCCAGCGTGACTCCCCCAGAGTCGGCGTGACTCCCCCAGAGCCGGTGTGACTCCCCCTGCACCAGAGCCAGCGTGACTCCCCCAGAGTCGGTGTGACTCTCCCAGAGCCGGCGTGACTCCCACAGCACCAGAGCCGGCGTGACTCCCCCAGAGCCGGCGTGACTCTCCCAGAGTCGGTGTGACTCCCCCAGAGCCGGTGTGACTCTCCCAGAGCCGGCATGACTCCCCCAGAGCCGGCGTGACTCTCCCAGAGTCGGTGTGACTCCCCCAGAGCCGGTGTGACTCTCCCAGAGCCGGCATGACTCCCCCAGAGTCGGTGTGACTCCCCCAGAGTCGGTGTGAATCTCCCAGAGCCGGTGTGACTCCCCCAGAGTCGGTGTGACTCCCCCAGAGCCGGTGTGACTCCCCCAGAGCCGGCGTGACTCCCCCAGAGCCGGCGTGACTCCCCCAGAGTCGGCGTGACTCCCCCAGAGCCGGCGTGACTCCCCCAGAGCCGGCGTGACTCCCCCAGAGTCGGCGTGACTCCCCCAGAGTCGGCGTGACTCCCCCAGAGCCGGTGTGACTCTCCCAGAGTCGGTGTGACTCCCCCAGAGTCGGTGTGACTCCCCCTGCACCAGAGCCGGCGTGACTCCCCCAGAGTCGGTGTGACTCCCCCAGAGCCGGCATGACTCCCCCAGAGTCGGTGTGACTCCCCCAGAGTCGGTGTGACTCTCCCAGAGTCGGTGTGACTCCCCCAGAGTCGGTGTGACTCCCCCAGAGCCGGTGTGACTCCCCCAGAGCCGGTGTGACTCTCCCAGAGCCGGTGTGACTCCCCCGAGTCGGTGTGACTCCCCCAGAGTCGGTGTGACTCCCCCAGAGTCGGTGTGACTCCCCCAGAGCCGGCGTGACTCCCCCAGAGCCGGCGTGACTCCCCCAGAGCCGGCGTGACTCCCCCAGAGTCGGTGTGACTCCCCCAGAGCCGGTGTGACTCTCCCAGAGTCGGTGTGACTCCCCCAGAGTCGGTGTGACTCCCCCAGAGTCGGTGTGACTCTCCCAGAGTCGGTGTGACTCCCCCAGAGCCGGCGTGACTCTCCCAGAGCCGGCGTGACTCCCCCAGAGCCGGCGTGACTCCCCCAGAGTCGGCGTGACTCCCCCAGAGTCGGCGTGACTCCCCCAGAGTCGGCGTGACTCTCCCAGAGCCGGCGTGACTCCCCCAGAGTCGGCGTGACTCCCCCAGAGTCGGTGTGACTCCCCCTGCACCAGAGCCGGCGTGACTCCCCCAGAGCCGGTGTGACTCCCCCTGCACCAGAGCCGGCGTGACTCCCCCAGAGTCGGTGTGACTCTCCCAGAGCCAGCGTGACTCCCCCAGAGTCGGCGTGACTCCCCCAGAGCCGGTGTGACTCCCCCTGCACCAGAGCCAGCGTGACTCCCCCAGAGTCGGTGTGACTCTCCCAGAGCCGGCGTGACTCCCACAGCACCAGAGCCGGCGTGACTCCCCCAGAGCCGGCGTGACTCTCCCAGAGTCGGTGTGACTCCCCCAGAGCCGGTGTGACTCTCCCAGAGCCGGCATGACTCCCCCAGAGCCGGTGTGACTCTCCCAGAGTCGGTGTGACTCCCCCAGAGCCGGTGTGACTCTCCCAGAGCCGGCATGACTCCCCCAGAGTCGGTGTGACTCCCCCAGAGTCGGTGTGAATCTCCCAGAGCCGGTGTGACTCCCCCAGAGTCGGTGTGACTCCCCCAGAGCCGGTGTGACTCCCCCAGAGCCGGCGTGACTCCCCCAGAGCCGGCGTGACTCCCCCAGAGCCGGCGTGACTCCCCCAGAGTCGGCGTGACTCCCCCAGAGCCGGCGTGACTCCCCCAGAGCCGGCGTGACTCCCCCAGAGTCGGCGTGACTCCCCCAGAGTCGGCGTGACTCCCCCAGAGCCGGCGTGACTCTCCCAGAGTCGGTGTGACTCCCCCAGAGTCGGTGTGACTCCCCCAGAGTCGGTGTGACTCTCCCAGAGTCGGTGTAACTCCCCCAGAGTCGGTGTGACTCCCCCAGAGCCGGCGTGACTCCCCCAGAGCCGGCATGACTCCCTCAGAGTCGGTGTGACTCCCCCAGAGTTGGTGTGACTCTCCCAGAGCCGCTGTGACTCTCCCAGAGTCGGTGTGACTCCCCCAGAGCCGGCGTGACTCCCCCAGAGTCGGTGTGACTCCCCCAGAGCCGGCGTGACTCCCCCAGAGTCGGTGTGACTCTCCCAGAGCCGGCGTGACTCCCCCAGAGCCGGCGTGACTCCCCCGAGTCGGCGTGACTCCCCCAGAGTCGGCGTGACTCCCCCAGAGTCGGTGTGACTCCCCCAGAGCCGGCGTGACTCCCCCAGAGTCGGCGTGACTCCCCCAGAGTCGGCGTGACTCCCCCAGAGTCGGAGTGACTCCCCCAGAGTCGGTGTGACTCCCCCAGAGTCGGTGTGACTCTCCCAGAGCCGGCGTGACTCCCCCAGAGTCGGCGTGACTCCCCCAGAGTCGGCGTGACTCCCCCAGAGCCGGCGTGACTCCCCCAGAGTCGGCGTGACTCTCCCAGAGCCGGTGTGACTCCCCCAGAGTCGGCGTGACTCTCCCAGAGCCGGCGTGACTCTCCCAGAGCCGGCGTGACTCCCCCAGAGTCGGTGTGACTCCCCCAGAGTCGGTGTGACTCTCCCAGAGTCGGTGTGACTCCCCCAGAGCCGGTGTGACTCTCCCAGAGCCGGCGTGACTCCCCCAGAGCCGGCGTGACTCCCCCAGAGTCGGCGTGACTCCCCCAGAGTCGGCGTGACTCCCCCAGAGCCGGCGTGACTCCCCCAGAGCCGGCGTGACTCCCCCAGAGTCGGTGTGACTCCCCCAGAGTCGGTGTGACTCCCCCAGAGTCGGCGTGACTCTCCCAGAGCCGGCGTGACTCCCCCAGAGCCGGCGTGACTCTCCCAGAGTCGGCGTGACTCCCCCAGAGTCGGTGTGACTCCCCCAGAGTCGGTGTGACTCTCCCAGAGTCGGTGTGACTCCCCCAGAGCCGGTGTGACTCTCCCAGAGTCGGTGTGACTCCCCCAGAGTCGGTGTGACTCCCCCAGAGTCGGTGTGACTCTCCCAGAGTCGGTGTGACTCCCCCAGAGCCGGTGTGACTCCCCCAGAGCCGGCGTGACTCCCCCAGAGCCGGCGTGACTCCCCCAGAGTCGGCGTGACTCCCCCAGAGTCGGCGTGACTCCCCCAGAGTCGGCGTGACTCCCCCAGAGCCGGCGTGACTCCCCCAGAGTCGGCGTGACTCCCCCAGAGTCGGTGTGACTCCCCCTGCACCAGAGCCGGCGTGACTCCCCCAGAGCCGGTGTGACTCCCCCTGCACCAGAGCCGGCGTGACTCCCCCAGAGTCGGTGTGACTCTCCCAGAGCCAGCGTGACTCCCCCAGAGTCGGCGTGACTCCCCCAGAGCCGGTGTGACTCCCCCTGCACCAGAGCCAGCGTGACTCCCCCAGAGTCGGTGTGACTCTCCCAGAGCCGGCGTGACTCCCACAGCACCAGAGCCGGCGTGACTCCCCCAGAGCCGGCGTGACTCTCCCAGAGTCGGTGTGACTCCCCCAGAGCCGGTGTGACTCTCCCAGAGCCGGCATGACTCCCCCAGAGCCGGCGTGACTCTCCCAGAGTCGGTGTGACTCCCCCAGAGCCGGTGTGACTCTCCCAGAGCCGGCGTGACTCCCCCAGAGTCGGCGTGACTCCCCCAGAGTCGGCGTGACTCCCCCAGAGTCGGCGTGACTCCCCCAGAGCCGGCGTGACTCCCCCAGAGTCGGCGTGACTCCCCCAGAGTCGGTGTGACTCCCCCTGCACCAGAGCCGGCGTGACTCCCCCAGAGCCGGTGTGACTCCCCCTGCACCAGAGCCGGCGTGACTCCCCCAGAGTCGGTGTGACTCTCCCAGAGCCAGCGTGACTCCCCCAGAGTCGGCGTGACTCCCCCAGAGCCGGTGTGACTCCCCCTGCACCAGAGCCAGCGTGACTCCCCCAGAGTCGGTGTGACTCTCCCAGAGCCGGCGTGACTCCCACAGCACCAGAGCCGGCGTGACTCCCCCAGAGCCGGCGTGACTCTCCCAGAGTCGGTGTGACTCCCCCAGAGCCGGTGTGACTCTCCCAGAGCCGGCATGACTCCCCCAGAGCCGGCGTGACTCTCCCAGAGTCGGTGTGACTCCCCCAGAGCCGGTGTGACTCTCCCAGAGCCGGCATGACTCCCCCAGAGTCGGTGTGACTCCCCCAGAGTCGGTGTGAATCTCCCAGAGCCGGTGTGACTCCCCCAGAGTCGGTGTGACTCCCCCAGAGCCGGTGTGACTCCCCCAGAGCCGGTGTGACTCCCCCAGAGCCGGCGTGACTCCCCCAGAGCCGGCGTGACTCCCCCAGAGTCGGCGTGACTCCCCCAGAGCCGGCGTGACTCCCCCAGAGCCGGCGTGACTCCCCCAGAGTCGGCGTGACTCCCCCAGAGTCGGCGTGACTCCCCCAGAGCCGGCGTGACTCTCCCAGAGTCGGTGTGACTCCCCCAGAGTCGGTGTGACTCCCCCAGAGTCGGTGTGACTCTCCCAGAGTCGGTGTAACTCCCCCAGAGTCGGTGTGACTCCCCCAGAGCCGGCGTGACTCCCCCAGAGCCGGCATGACTCCCTCAGAGTCGGTGTGACTCCCCCAGAGTTGGTGTGACTCTCCCAGAGCCGCTGTGACTCTCCCAGAGTCGGTGTGACTCCCCCAGAGCCGGCGTGACTCCCCCAGAGTCGGTGTGACTCCCCCAGAGCCGGCGTGACTCCCCCAGAGTCGGTGTGACTCTCCCAGAGCCGGCGTGACTCCCCCAGAGCCGGCGTGACTCCCCCGAGTCGGCGTGACTCCCCCAGAGTCGGCGTGACTCCCCCAGAGTCGGTGTGACTCCCCCAGAGCCGGCGTGACTCCCCCAGAGTCGGCGTGACTCCCCCAGAGTCGGCGTGACTCCCCCAGAGTCGGAGTGACTCCCCCAGAGTCGGTGTGACTCCCCCAGAGTCGGTGTGACTCTCCCAGAGCCGGCGTGACTCCCCCAGAGTCGGCGTGACTCCCCCAGAGTCGGCGTGACTCCCCCAGAGCCGGCGTGACTCCCCCAGAGTCGGCGTGACTCTCCCAGAGCCGGTGTGACTCCCCCAGAGTCGGCGTGACTCTCCCAGAGCCGGCGTGACTCTCCCAGAGCCGGCGTGACTCCCCCAGAGTCGGTGTGACTCCCCCAGAGTCGGTGTGACTCTCCCAGAGTCGGTGTGACTCCCCCAGAGCCGGTGTGACTCTCCCAGAGCCGGCGTGACTCCCCCAGAGCCGGCGTGACTCCCCCAGAGTCGGCGTGACTCCCCCAGAGCCGGCGTGACTCCCCCAGAGCCGGCGTGACTCCCCCAGAGTCGGTGTGCCTCCCCCAGAGTCGGTGTGACTCCCCCAGAGTCGGCGTGACTCTCCCAGAGCCGGCGTGACTCCCCCAGAGCCGGCGTGACTCTCCCAGAGTCGGCGTGACTCCCCCAGAGTCGGTGTGACTCCCCCAGAGTCGGTGTGACTCTCCCAGAGTCGGTGTGACTCCCCCAGAGCCGGTGTGACTCTCCCAGAGTCGGTGTGACTCCCCCAGAGTCGGTGTGACTCCCCCAGAGTCGGTGTGACTCTCCCAGAGTCGGTGTGACTCCCCCAGAGCCGGTGTGACTCCCCCAGAGCCGGCGTGACTCCCCCAGAGCCGGCGTGACTCCCCCAGAGTCGGCGTGACTCCCCCAGAGTCGGCGTGACTCCCCCAGAGTCGGCGTGACTCCCCCAGAGCCGGCGTGACTCCCCCAGAGTCGGCGTGACTCCCCCAGAGTCGGTGTGACTCCCCCTGCACCAGAGCCGGCGTGACTCCCCCAGAGCCGGTGTGACTCCCCCTGCACCAGAGCCGGCGTGACTCCCCCAGAGTCGGTGTGACTCTCCCAGAGCCAGCGTGACTCCCCCAGAGTCGGCGTGACTCCCCCAGAGCCGGTGTGACTCCCCCTGCACCAGAGCCAGCGTGACTCCCCCAGAGTCGGTGTGACTCTCCCAGAGCCGGCGTGACTCCCACAGCACCAGAGCCGGCGTGACTCCCCCAGAGCCGGCGTGACTCTCCCAGAGTCGGTGTGACTCCCCCAGAGCCGGTGTGACTCTCCCAGAGCCGGCGTGACTCCCCCAGAGCCGGCGTGACTCTCCCAGAGTCGGTGTGACTCCCCCAGAGCCGGTGTGACTCTCCCAGAGCCGGCGTGACTCCCCCAGAGTCGGCGTGACTCCCCCAGAGTCGGCGTGACTCCCCCAGAGTCGGCGTGACTCCCCCAGAGCCGGCGTGACTCCCCCAGAGTCGGCGTGACTCCCCCAGAGTCGGTGTGACTCCCCCTGCACCAGAGCCGGCGTGACTCCCCCAGAGCCGGTGTGACTCCCCCTGCACCAGAGCCGGCGTGACTCCCCCAGAGTCGGTGTGACTCTCCCAGAGCCAGCGTGACTCCCCCAGAGTCGGCGTGACTCCCCCAGAGCCGGTGTGACTCCCCCTGCACCAGAGCCAGCGTGACTCCCCCAGAGTCGGTGTGACTCTCCCAGAGCCGGCGTGACTCCCACAGCACCAGAGCCGGCGTGACTCCCCCAGAGCCGGCGTGACTCTCCCAGAGTCGGTGTGACTCCCCCAGAGCCGGTGTGACTCTCCCAGAGCCGGCATGACTCCCCCAGAGCCGGCGTGACTCTCCCAGAGTCGGTGTGACTCCCCCAGAGCCGGTGTGACTCTCCCAGAGCCGGCATGACTCCCCCAGAGTCGGTGTGACTCCCCCAGAGTCGGTGTGAATCTCCCAGAGCCGGTGTGACTCCCCCAGAGTCGGTGTGACTCCCCCAGAGCCGGTGTGACTCCCCCAGAGCCGGTGTGACTCCCCCAGAGCCGGCGTGACTCCCCCAGAGCCGGCGTGACTCCCCCAGAGTCGGCGTGACTCCCCCAGAGTCGGCGTGACTCCCCCAGCACCAGAGCCGGCGTGACTCCCCCAGAGTCGGTGTGACTCCCCCAGAGCCGCTGTGACTCCCCCAGAGTCGGCGTGACTCCCCCAGCACCAGAGCCGGCATGACTTCCTCAGAGTCGGTGTGACTCTCCCAGAGCCGCTGTGACTCCCCCAGAGTCGGTGTGACTCCCCCAGAGCCGGCGTGACTCCCCCAGAGCCGGCATGAACCCCTCAGAGTCGGTGTGACTCCCCCAGAGTCGGTGTGACTCCCCCAGAGTCGGTGTGACTCTCCCAGAGTCGGTGTAACTCCCCCAGAGTCGGTGTGACTCCCCCAGAGCCGGCGTGACTCCCCCAGAGCCGGCATGACTCCCTCAGAGTCGGTGTGACTCCCCCAGAGTTGGTGTGACTCTCCCAGAGCCGCTGTGACTCTCCCAGAGTCGGTGTGACTCCCCCAGAGCCGGCGTGACTCCCCCAGAGTCGGTGTGACTCCCCCAGAGCCGGCGTGACTCCCCCAGAGTCGGTGTGACTCTCCCAGAGCCGGCGTGACTCCCCCAGAGCCGGCGTGACTCCCCCGAGTCGGCGTGACTCCCCCAGAGTCGGCGTGACTCCCCCAGAGTCGGTGTGACTCCCCCAGAGCCGGCGTGACTCCCCCAGAGTCGGCGTGACTCCCCCAGAGTCGGCGTGACTCCCCCAGAGTCGGAGTGACTCCCCCAGAGTCGGTGTGACTCCCCCAGAGTCGGTGTGACTCTCCCAGAGCCGGCGTGACTCCCCCAGAGTCGGCGTGACTCCCCCAGAGTCGGCGTGACTCCCCCAGAGCCGGCGTGACTCCCCCAGAGTCGGCGTGACTCTCCCAGAGCCGGTGTGACTCCCCCAGAGTCGGTGTGACTCTCCCAGAGCCGGCGTGACTCTCCCAGAGCCGGTGTGACTCCCCCAGAGTCGGTGTGACTCCCCCAGAGTCGGTGTGACTCTCCCAGAGTCGGTGTGACTCCCCCAGAGCCGGTGTGACTCTCCCAGAGCCGGCGTGACTCCCCCAGAGCCGGCGTGACTCCCCCAGAGTCGGCGTGACTCCCCCAGAGTCGGTGTGACTCTCCCAGAGCCGGCGTGACTCCCCCAGAGCCGGCGTGACTCCCCCAGAGTCGGTGTGACTCCCCCAGAGTCGGTGTGACTCCCCCAGAGTCGGCGTGACTCTCCCAGAGCCGGCGTGACTCCCCCAGAGCCGGCGTGACTCTCCCAGAGTCGGCGTGACTCCCCCAGAGTCGGTGTGACTCCCCCAGAGTCGGTGTGACTCTCCCAGAGTCGGTGTGACTCCCCCAGAGCCGGTGTGACTCTCCCAGAGTCGGTGTGACTCCCCCAGAGTCGGTGTGACTCCCCCAGAGTCGGTGTGACTCCCCCAGAGCCGGTGTGACTCCCCCAGAGCCGGCGTGACTCCCCCAGAGCCGGCGTGACTCCCCCAGAGTCGGCGTGACTCCCCCAGAGTCGGCGTGACTCCCCCAGAGTCGGCGTGACTCTCCCAGAGCCGGCGTGACTCCCCCAGAGTCGGCGTGACTCCCCCAGAGTCGGTGTGACTCCCCCTGCACCAGAGCCGGCGTGACTCCCCCAGAGCCGGTGTGACTCCCCCTGCACCAGAGCCGGCGTGACTCCCCCAGAGTCGGTGTGACTCTCCCAGAGCCAGCGTGACTCCCCCAGAGTCGGCGTGACTCCCCCAGAGCCGGTGTGACTCCCCCTGCACCAGAGCCAGCGTGACTCCCCCAGAGTCGGTGTGACTCTCCCAGAGCCGGCGTGACTCCCACAGCACCAGAGCCGGCGTGACTCCCCCAGAGCCGGCGTGACTCTCCCAGAGTCGGTGTGACTCCCCCAGAGCCGGTGTGACTCTCCCAGAGCCGGCATGACTCCCCCAGAGCCGGCGTGACTCTCCCAGAGTCGGTGTGACTCCCCCAGAGCCGGTGTGACTCTCCCAGAGCCGGCATGACTCCCCCAGAGTCGGTGTGACTCCCCCAGAGTCGGTGTGAATCTCCCAGAGCCGGTGTGACTCCCCCAGAGTCGGTGTGACTCCCCCAGAGCCGGTGTGACTCCCCCAGAGCCGGTGTGACTCCCCCAGAGCCGGCGTGACTCCCCCAGAGCCGGCGTGACTCCCCCAGAGTCGGCGTGACTCCCCCAGAGTCGGCGTGACTCCCCCAGAGCCGGCGTGACTCCCCCAGAGCCGGCGTGACTCCCCCAGAGTCGGCGTGACTCCCCCAGAGTCGGCGTGACTCCCCCAGAGCCGGTGTGACTCTCCCAGAGTCGGTGTGACTCCCCCAGAGTCGGTGTGACTCCCCCTGCACCAGAGCCGGCGTGACTCCCCCAGAGTCGGTGTGACTCCCCCAGAGCCGGCATGACTCCCCCAGAGTCGGTGTGACTCCCCCAGAGTCGGTGTGACTCTCCCAGAGTCGGTGTGACTCCCCCAGAGTCGGTGTGACTCCCCCAGAGCCGGTGTGACTCCCCCAGAGCCGGTGTGACTCTCCCAGAGCCGGTGTGACTCCCCCGAGTCGGTGTGACTCCCCCAGAGTCAGTGTGACTCCCCCAGAGTCGGTGTGACTCCCCCAGAGCCGGCGTGACTCCCCCAGAGCCGGCGTGACTCCCCCAGAGCCGGCGTGACTCCCCCAGAGTCGGTGTGACTCCCCCAGAGCCGGTGTGACTCTCCCAGAGTCGGTGTGACTCCCCCAGAGTCGGTGTGACTCCCCCAGAGTCGGTGTGACTCTCCCAGAGTCGGTGTGACTCCCCCAGAGCCGGCGTGACTCTCCCAGAGCCGGCGTGACTCCCCCAGAGCCGGCGTGACTCCCCCAGAGTCGGCGTGACTCCCCCAGAGTCGGCGTGACTCCCCCAGAGTCGGCGTGACTCTCCCAGAGCCGGCGTGACTCCCCCAGAGTCGGCGTGACTCCCCCAGAGTCGGTGTGACTCCCCCTGCACCAGAGCCGGCGTGACTCCCCCAGAGCCGGTGTGACTCCCCCTGCACCAGAGCCGGCGTGACTCCCCCAGAGTCGGTGTGACTCTCCCAGAGCCAGCGTGACTCCCCCAGAGTCGGCGTGACTCCCCCAGAGCCGGTGTGACTCCCCCTGCACCAGAGCCAGCGTGACTCCCCCAGAGTCGGTGTGACTCTCCCAGAGCCGGCGTGACTCCCACAGCACCAGAGCCGGCGTGACTCCCCCAGAGCCGGCGTGACTCTCCCAGAGTCGGTGTGACTCCCCCAGAGCCGGTGTGACTCTCCCAGAGCCGGCATGACTCCCCCAGAGCCGGCGTGACTCTCCCAGAGTCGGTGTGACTCCCCCAGAGCCGGTGTGACTCTCCCAGAGCCGGCATGACTCCCCCAGAGTCGGTGTGACTCCCCCAGAGTCGGTGTGAATCTCCCAGAGCCGGTGTGACTCCCCCAGAGTCGGTGTGACTCCCCCAGAGCCGGTGTGACTCCCCCAGAGCCGGTGTGACTCCCCCAGAGCCGGCGTGACTCCCCCAGAGCCGGCGTGACTCCCCCAGAGTCGGCGTGACTCCCCCAGAGTCGGCGTGACTCCCCCAGAGCCGGCGTGACTCCCCCAGAGCCGGCGTGACTCCCCCAGAGTCGGCGTGACTCCCCCAGAGTCGGCGTGACTCCCCCAGAGCCGGCGTGACTCTCCCAGAGTCGGTGTGACTCCCCCAGAGTCGGTGTGACTCCCCCTGCACCAGAGCCGGCGTGACTCCCCCAGAGTCGGTGTGACTCCCCCAGAGCCGGCATGACTCCCCCAGAGTCGGTGTGACTCCCCCAGAGTCGGTGTGACTCTCCCAGAGTCGGTGTGACTCCCCCAGAGCCGGTGTGACTCCCCCAGAGCCGGTGTGACTCTCCCAGAGCCGGTGTGACTCTCCCAGAGCCGGTGTGACTCCCCCGAGTCGGTGTGACTCCCCCAGAGTCAGTGTGACTCCCCCAGAGTCGGTGTGACTCCCCCAGAGCCGGCGTGACTCCCCCAGAGCCGGCGTGACTCCCCCAGAGCCGGCGTGACTCCCCCAGAGCCGGTGTGACTCCCCCAGAGCCGGCGTGACTCCCTCAGAGTCGGTGTGACTCCCCCAGAGCCGGTGTGACTCCCCCAGAGTCGGTGTGACTCCCCCAGAGCCGGTGTGACTCCCCCAGAGCCGGTGTGACTCCCCCAGAGTCGGCGTGACTCCCCCAGAGTCGGCGTGACTCCCCCAGAGTCGGCGTGACTCCCCCAGAGCCGGCGTGACTCCCCCAGAGCCGGCGTGACTCCCCCAGAGTCGGCGTGACTCTCCCAGAGTCGGCGTGACTCTCCCAGAGTCGGTGTGACTCCCCCCGAGCCTGCGTGACTCCCCCCGAGTCGGTGTGACTCCCCCAGAGTCGGTGTGACTCTCCCAGAGTCGGTGTGACTCCCCCAGAGTCGGTGTGACTCTCCCAGAGTCGGCGTGACTCCCCCAGAGCCGGCGTGACTCCCCCAGAGCCGGCGTGACTCCCCCAGAGCCGGCGTGACTCCCCCAGAGCCGGCGTGACTCCCCCAGAGCCGGCGTGACTCCCCCAGAGCCGGCGTGACTCTCCCAGAGCCGGCGTGACTCTCCCAGAGTCGGCGTGACTCTCCCAGAGTCGGCGTGACTCTCCCAGAGTCGGCGTGACTCCCCCAGAGCCGGCGTGACTCTCCCAGAGCCGGCGTGACTCTCCCAGAGTCGGCGTGACTCCCCCAGAGTCGGCGTGACTCCCCCAGAGCCGCTGTGACTCCCCCAGAGCCGGCGTGACTCCCCCAGAGCCGGCGTGACTCCCCCAGAGCCGGCGTGACTCCCCCAGAGCCGGCGTGACTCCCCCAGAGTCGGCGTGACTCCCCCAGAGCCGGTGTGACTCTCCCAGAGTCGGTGTGACTCTCCCAGAGTCGGTGTGACTCCCCCCGAGTCGGTGTGACTCCCCCAGAGCCGGTGTGACTCCCCCCGAGTCGGTGTGACTCCCCCCGAGTCGGTGTGACTCCCCCCGAGCCGGTGTGACTCCCCCCGAGTCGGTGTGACTCCCCCAGAGCCGGTGTGACTCCCCCAGAGCCGCTGTGACTCCCCCAGAGTCAGTGTGACTCCCCCAGAGTCGCTGTGACTCCCCCAGAGCCGCTGTGACTCCCCCAGAGCCGCTGTGACTCCCCCAGAGTCGGCGTGACTCCCCCAGAGCCGGCGTGACTCCCCCAGAGCCGGCGTGACTCCCTCAGAGCCGGCGTGACTCCCCCAGAGCCGGTGTGACTCCCCCAGAGCCGGTGTGACTCCCCCAGAGTCGGTGTGACTCCCCCAGAGCCGGTGTGACTCCCCCAGAGCCGGTGTGACTCCCCCAGAGCCGGCGTGACTCCCCCAGAGCCGGCGTGACTCCCCCAGAGTCGGTGTGACTCTCCCAGAGTCGGTGTGACTCCCCCAGAGTCGGTGTGACTCCCCCAGAGTCGGTGTGACTCCCCCGAGTCGGTGTGACTCTCCCAGAGCCGGCGTGACTCCCCCAGAGCCGGCGTGACTCCCCCAGAGTCGGCGTGACTCCCCCAGAGTCGGCGTGACTCCCCCAGAGTCGGCGTGACTCCCCCCGAGCCGGCGTGACTCCCCCCGAGTCGGCGTGACTCCCCCCGAGTCGGTGTGACTCTCCCAGAGCCGGTGTGACTCCCCCAGAGCCGGTGTGACTCCCCCCGAGTCGGTGTGACTCCCCCAGAGCCGGCGTGACTCCCCCAGAGTCGGCGTGACTCCCCCAGAGCCGGTGTGACTCCCCCAGAGTCGGTGTGACTCCCCCAGAGCCGGTGTGACTCCCCCAGAGCCGGTGTGACTCCCCCAGAGTCGGCGTGACTCCCCCAGAGCCGGCGTGACTCCCCCAGAGTCGGTGTGACTCCCCCGAGTTGGCGTGACTCTCCCAGAGCCGGTGTGACTCCCCCAGAGCCGGTGTGACTCCCCCAGAGCCGGTGTGACTCTCCCAGAGCCGGTGTGACTCTCACAGAGCCGGTGTGACTCCCCCAGAGTCGGCGTGACTCCCCCAGAGTCGGCGTGACTCCCCCAGAGTCGGTGTGACTCTCCCAGAGCCAGCGTGACTCCCCCAGAGTCGGTGTGACTCCCCCAGAGTCGGTGTGACTCTCCCAGAGCCGGCGTGACTCCCTCAGAGTCGGTGTGACTCCCCCAGAGTCGGTGTGACTCCCCCAGAGCCAGTGTGACTCCCCCAGAGTCGGTGTGACTCTCCCAGAGTCGGTGTGACTCCCCCAGAGTCGGTGTGACTCCCCCAGAGCCGGTGTGACTCTCCCAGAGCCAGCGTGACTCCCCCAGCACCAATATTATGTGGAGAATGTGTTATATTTAAAACTGAGTTGTGGGATTGACATTAAAAAAAAATCCTTCTTCATAGAAAGGGAAATCAACATGTGGACAAAATTCTTTGGAACAAGAAGCATTCATTCTTTGTGTAATTTTTGATTGATTCTATTGGAATTATTTGTTCTGCTGTGAATACCTGCAGGAAAATGAATCTCATATGTATGGAATATAGATGGTGGCATTTGCATCCTTTGATAATAAATTTATTTAATTTTGAGATTAGCATGGAATAGACCCATCTGGCTCTTCAAGCTGTGCCACCTAGCAATCCCACAATTTAACCTGAGACTAATCACGGGACAATTTACAATGAGCAATTAACCTACCAACCGATATGTCTTTGGACTGTGGGAGGATATCAGAGTACCCGGAGGAAACCCAGGGGGTCACAGGGAGAACATACGGACTCCTTACAGGAAGTGGCGGGGATCGAACCTGGGTCATCCGTACTTGTGGTGAACTACATATACCTGTCTGGACACGCCCCTCTGCTGACTGCTCCTGTTGCTCCTCCCACAGACCCCTGTATAAAGGTGATTGGAGGCACTGCTCCCCCCTTAGTCTCCAGGATGTTGTGTGGGGGTCTCTTGCTGCTAATAAAAGCCTATCGTTCGCCTCCCGTCTCTGAGAGTTATTGATGGCGCATTAGTACTATAAAGCGTTGTGCTGCCCAAATTTACTTTGAACTTTGAAGCATTGGATTTGGATCTAAACAGTTAACAGCGTGACCTGAGGAAATATTCACAACCCACTTGATTGCTGAGTAAGGGAACCTCAGTTCTCACCCTGCACTCCTGTCTCCCTAAGATTACTCGCATGTCCTGTGCATCCCAAACACCAGGCCCTTTACAGTGTAGCTGGGTACAGCTTCAGCCATCATCTAATGGAATACTAGGTCAGGACTTTGCTAAGACCCCACCCTCCCCACAACCACCGCGTATATCCATACTGTTAGTGCTAAGCAGGATTGTACTCTGACATTGAGGCTCGCTCGGACAGTAAGTTCGTAAACTCGGGGAGGGGCCTTGAGCATGCAGTCCAAGGAAAGTAGAGTTAACATTTGTGATTGGATATATCACTGAAGAATCTATTGTAAATTTGTCTTTCAAATTAATACTATATTAAAAAACAATTCTGATATTACTTGAGGCCCTGATGAATGTTGTGTAAACAATGCTTGATTGGTCCTTGTGTCCCTGTGTAAATTTCCTCAAACAAGCCAGATTGGTGGAGATTTAGGCAGACTGAGCCATTATCAAACACACTGCCTTGCTCTGCCTTTGGAATTCAGGGCAAGCCCGAGCCTTGTGGTTTTACTGTTTGCCAAAACTTTCAAAAAGATTGAATTGAGTATGATATTCATAAACCTTGAAATCCCATCATACTAGTAAAAACATCCTGTTGTACTCACCAGTAAAAAATTCACAGGACCATAAGACAGAGGAGCAGAAGTTGGCCATTCGGCCCATCGAGTCTGCTCCACCATTTCATCATGAGTTGACCCAATCACCCCTTTAGTCCCATTTCCCCGCCTTCTCACCATAACCTTTGATGCCCTGACTACTCAGATACCTATCAATCTCTGCCTTAAATACACCCAATGACTTGGCCTCCACTGCCGTCCGTGGCAACAAATTCCATAAATTCATCGCCCTCTGGCTAAAATTTTTTTTCGCATCTCTGTTCTGAATGGGCACCCTGCAATCCTCAAGTCATGTCCTCTCATACTAGACTCCCCCACCATGGGAAACAACTTTGCCACATCCACTCTGTCCATGCCTTTCAACATTCAAAATGTTTCTATGAGGTCCCCCCTCATTCTTAATCCTATTGTACTCACTGGTAAAAATCATATTGTACTGACCAGTAAAAAAAAGAAAATATATTTTAAATATTTAAGAAAATTTAAGAAAGCAATAAAACACAAAAACACGCTTAAATTAATATGCACAAAGCAGATTATGGAAGTATCAATTATAACCCTACCCCGTCTGCTTCCAAATGAGTGGTTGTTTAGGTACTCCAGGTCTAACACGGTGCTGGAACCTCTGCTCCAGCTCCCCGGAGTTCTCTGTGTAGACTGCAGTCAGAAAATCATTAGTAATCAGTTCCACATGGAGCTGCCAACATTTTTATGAAAGATTTAAATTGCTGTGTTTACCAAGTAAAAATGCTGAATCATACTGCACAGTAATTAGTTTTTACCCTGTTGAATCAGCAAGAATAATGAACTTGCCTTAGGACACAAATTGTTTTGAAAGTGTTATCACTATTTCAGAAAGGCTCTCAAAAATTAACGTGATTAAAACCAGTTTTTGAAATATCTTTCAGAGGTGTTCATGAACACTCAGCAGAATGCTGTGCAGCTTTCCTCTGGTTTTTGGAATGATGCTGTGGGATCTTCCTAGTCACCTGGAAAGGCAGATGGGGCTTGATGGATGTTCAGTATTGGATACAGATCAATCCATGACAGATGAAGTCCTCCCCCCCATGGAGCACTGCCCCAAGAAAGATGCAGTCATCCTCAAACCCCCTCCATCCCGGCCACGCCTTCTTCTCAATACAACTGTTGGGCAGAAGGGACAGGAGCCTCAGACCCCCACACCACCAGATTCCAGAACAGCTACCATCAGGCCTTTACTCACCACTACTCTGAACTCCTTACAGCTCACCTATTTCTCACCTATTTGTTTTATTTGCAGTTTTTTCTTCTTCTGCACATTGGTATTTGTCAGCCTTTGTTCATGTGTAGTTTTTCATATATTCTATTATATTTATATTTTCTGTTCCATTGACGGGAAGTGATCGCGATTGAAAATAAAGTGGAAATAATAAAGCGTTTGGGAAGAGGTGAAACGCCATTGGTCATTAGAAAAGCATTAGGCTACAGTTGGTCAACGATCGGAACAATTTTAAAGGATAAAGTGAGAATAATGGAGCGTGTGAAAGGCCCTGCCCCGATGAAAGCTACAATTATAACTAAGCAACACAGTGGTTTTATTATTGGAATACAAATGTTTCTTAAATGTTTTATATGCATAGAAAGGCAAAATACATACTGTATACTAAGACAAACGTTTGACTAACTGACGCTAAATAATAACGGATGTACTTGTTCTGACTTGCGTACAAGCCCAACTTAAAGGACTCAGGAACGAAACTGGTTCGTAACCCGGGGACTGCCTGTATAATGTAGGTCTCAAGTGTGATCTGGGTGATATCCAGCGAGAGAGAACATAATTACCTACCTATGACACTTGGTACCATTACCAAGTTTTCCAAAACTAACATCCTGGATTCATCTTGGACCAGAGCCCTCAAGTGGGCAAGCCTACATTAATGCCCTAATTACAAAAACAGGTTGGGAATCCTGAAGCAAGTGATTCACCTGGCAACCCAAAGTATTTCAAAATCTGATGTGTACTGCACGTGGTTACACCATTGCAGCTGTCTCTGAACATACTGACATTTATCACGTAACTTTCAAAATGTTTTTTCAATCAATTTGGGGTTTTCTCTGTCTGTTGTTGTTCCTTTCCGCAAATTGTGGCATATCAGGTGATTATCTTGCTGCTTCTTTAGCATTTGTTTGTTTTTTTAACAAGGGCGAGCTGCTTGATGTTCAACCTGACACAAACAGTAAGCGTGCAAAGATTTGAACCCACAGCCACTCGTCTCAAATGCCACTACGCTACCAGCAAACTGACTGTAATTCCCCATTAAATCTGGCCTAATTTCACACTCTGCAACAACAATGCAGACATGCCACATAATTCTTCTGAGGGATAAGATGACAGTATGTAAATAAACAGGTATTTCAACGCTGGGGATGTCCAGAGATCTGAAGGGGAGGGAGTGCCGGGAGGAGGGGACAGATGGAGACAGGGAAGTTGAAAGGCACAGGAAGTAATTACCCTAAGATTTCTCTGACTGAACCAACAAGTTTTGTTTCTTGAAGTTGGAGTTTAGCAAATACTAAGATAGAAGAGGATTGTGGGCCCGTGGAGGATGTTCCAGTGATGCCAAGAGTGACTGATACCACCGTAGGGAGATAACATCAAGTCATTCTCAAGCAGGATGGCAAAAATATGTTTGCAGTTCCTGGGAAGGAGATGGGTGAACGAGTCTGGTTGTAAAGTTTGTACCGGGCAGTAAAGTTTTTATAGTGTGCTTCTGTGGTGAGGGTGCAATTCAACAGAGGCTGATTTTGGTCCCTAAACTGGTTCACTCCCAACTTTCCTTGGAAATTCCAGCACAGACAGCTGCAGAAATCCAGAGGGAATTCATCCTGAGGCACTACAATTTACTAAAATACCCATAGGATCTGAATTTAATCACCCTTGCCTATAGATAATTGTTTGACTTTTTTGAGCTGTGGAGACAAGCTGCCATTTGGCTAATGGGAGTACCACCGAAGAGGCCACGTACTTCATCCTGGAGTGGGACCAAGACAAGTTCAGATTACAAGCTGCCAATAAACTCTCTCTGACAGTGAAACCCATTGGATATGTCATAGCTGGTGCTGAGCAGCCAGGTAAGGAGGCCTTAATGCAAATTTATAATGAAGTTAGAGTTAGGCTATTTAGAAGAGGAGTTGGACAGGACTGTGAGAAACCCAGCCGACCAAGGACAATTAATGCATTTTGTTGGTTGTGGGTTTCAAGGGATTTGGAATCTTTAGTCACGACAGTGTACAGTTTGGAGGGGAAGCTGCAGATGGTGGTATATACAGTACTTGTATATGCAGCATTTACTTGTACGTCACAGTAAGTATAAAGGAACACAATAGATCAATGAAAAACGCATACAACATGGACAAACAACCAGTGTGCAAAAGACAACAAACTGTGCAAATACAAACAAAAAACCCCAACACAATAATCATAAATAACTCTGGAAGAAGATGGCGCCAGCAAACAATGTGACCAAGGGTGACATCCTCCAGGCAGTTCACAAAGCTACCGTTATGTTGTCTTTTGCTGTCAGATGTGGTTCTGCCACTGTCAGAGCCTGTGGTCTACACTTTTGAGCTGTGTCTTCAGGCTGATTGAGCCATCCGGTGCTTTGCTGTCACCAAGGGTGTCCATGAGGCATGCAGCCTCGAGGCCAAGAAGCCCAGAGATGGGATGAGAGCCCGTGATTGATTCCATTTCTCACCAATCTCACCGATCAAAGTGCCAAGGAAGATTGAAATCATGGAGGTGAGGGCAGAAGGCAAGGGGGTGTTCAGCACCTTCCAGCATCCTCTCATTTGCTGCTGCATGTTATGGTGTCTGTCAGCCTCTCTCTCACTCTCTCACACTCTCTCACTCTCACTTTCTCACACTCTCTCACTCTCACTCTCACTTTCTCTCACTCTCACTCACTCTCACTCTCTCTCACTCTCACTCTCTCTCACTCACTCACTCACTCACTCACTCACTCACTCTCACTCTCACCCTCACTCTTTCTCACCATGCTGACTGAGGGTGGTGCCAGAGTTCTGAGTCCTCGGCAAGGTTAAATCATTGTGGTTTGTGGATTGGACTCTGCAGTTCACGTTACAATGTGTCTCTGGTTTTTGGCCACTCCTTTTTCTGTTGCTAGTTAGTGAGATTTTGATCCAGGCAGCCTACAGGTAACATCATCAGGTGCCGTGCCCAGTCCGAGCTTTGACAGCCATGGCCCACACACTCCTGTTTCGGGTCAAGTGGATCAATTCATTGGTGTTCATTTCCAGTTCTCTGGCTGCTGTCTCCATCATCATTTGTCTTTGCCTTCCTCTTGCTTTCTTCCCTTCAATCTTTCCCATAATTACCGTGCATTCTAACTCCTCTTATTCAGGTCCGATGATTTCACCTCTTTCCAAATGTGCTGTTATCACATCTTTGATAACCGACTCTAGCATTTTCCCCACCACCAATGTCAGACTAACTGGTCTATAATTCCCCGATTTCTCTCTCCCTCCTTTTTTAAAAAGTGGGGTTACATTAGCCACCCTCCAATCCTCAGGAACTAATCCAAAATCTAAGGAGTTTTGAAAAATTCACTAATGCACCCACTATTTCTTGGGCTACTTCCTTAAGCACTCTGGGATGCAGACCATCTGGCCCTGGGGATTTATCTGCCTTTAATCCCTTCAATTTACCTAACTCCACTTCCCTACTAACATGGATTTCCCTCAGTTTCTCCATCTCACTAGATCCTCGGTCCCTTACTATTTCCGGAAGATTATTTATGTCCTCCTTAGTGAAGACAGAACCAAAGTAGTTATTCAATTGGTCTGCCATGTCTTTGTTCCCTATGATCAATTCACCTGTTTCTGACTGTAAAGGACCTACATTTGTCTTGACCAATCTTTTTCTTTTCACGTATCTGTAAAAGCTTTTACAGTCAGTTTTTATGTTCCCTGCCAGCTTTTTCTCATCATCTTTTTTCCCTTTCCTAATTAAGCCCTTTGTCCTCCTCTGCTGGTCTCTGAATTTCTCCCAGTCCTCAGGTGAGCCGCTTTTTTTTGCTCATTTATATGTTTCTTCTTTGGACTTGATACTATCCCTAATTTCCCTTGACAGCCACGGGTGCACTACCTTCCCTGGTTTATTCTTTTGCCAAACTGGGATGAACAATTGTTGTAGTTCATCCATGCAATCTTTAAATGCTTGCCATTGCATATCCACCGTCAACCCTTTAAGTATCATTTGCCAGTCTATCTTAGCTAATTCACGTCTCATACCTTCGAAGTTACCCTTCTTTAAGTTCAGAACCTTTGTTTCTGAATTAACTATGTCACTCTCCATCTTAATGAAGAATTCCACCATATTATGGTCACTCTTCCCCAAGGGGCCTCGCATGACAAGATTGCTAACTAACCCCTCTTCATTGCTCAGTACCCAATCTAGAATGGCCTGCTCTCCAGTTGGTTCCTCGACATGTTGGTTCACAAAACCATCCCGCATACATTCCAAGAAATCCTCTTCCTCAGCACCCTTACCAATTTGGTTCACCCAATCTATAGGTAGATTGAAGTCACCCATTATAACTACCATTCCTTTACTGCATGCACTTCTAATTTCCTGTTTAATGCCATCCCCAACCTCACTATTACTGTTAGGTGGCCTGTACACAACTCCCACCAGCGTTTTCTGCCCCTTAGTGTTATGCAGCTCTACCCATTTTGATTCCACATCCTCCAGGCTAATGTCCTTCCTTTCTATTGTGTTAATTTCCTCTCTAACCAGCAATGCTACCCCACCTCCTTTTCTTTCCTGTCTACCCCTCCTGAACATTGAATATCCCTGGATGCTGAGCTCCCATCCTTGGTCACCCTGGAGCCATGTCTCTGTGATCCCAACTGTATCATATTCATTAATTACTATCTGCACATTCAATTCATCCACCTTGTTACGAATGCTCCTCGCATTGACACACAAAGCCTTCAGGCTTGTTTTTACAACACTCTTAGCCCTTATACAATTATTTTGAAAAGTGGCCCTTTTTGCTTTTTGCCCTGGATTTGCCTGCCTGCCACTTTTACTTTTCACCTTACTACTTTTTGCTTCTACCCTCATTTTACACCCCTCTGTCTCTCTGCACTTGTTCCCATCCCCCTGCCACATTAGTTTAAAGCCTCCTGAACAGCAGTAGCAAATGTTCCCGCTAGGACATTGGTTCCAGTCCAGCCCAGGATGAACTTCGGATCATATGGGAGGCAGAGGCAGAAATAGACAGGAGTTTCAGGGAGATAGTCACCCCTAGGAGTCAGGAGACAGGTAGTTGGGTGACCGTCAGGAGAGGGAAGGGGAATAGACAGGAAGAGCAGAGCACCCCTGTGGCCATTCCCATCAACAATAAGTATACCATAGTATAAGTAATAGTATAAGACCTACCAGGGACAAGTTGCAGTGGTTGCGTCTCTGGCACCGAGACTGGACCCTCAGCTCAGAAGGGAAGGAGGGAAAAGAGGAGAGCAGTAGTGATAGGGGATTCGATAGTTAAGGGGACAGATAGGAGGTTCTGTGGGAGAGATCGAGAATCCCGGATGGTCTGTTGCCTCTCTGGTGCCAGGGTCCGCGATATCTCGGATCGAGTTCTCAGTATTCTCAAGAAGAAGGGTGAGCAGCTGGATGTCGTGGTCCATGTAGGGACCAATGACGTGGGTAGGAAGAGTGAGGAGGTCCTGAAAGGTGAGTTTAGGGAGCTAGGTGCCAAGTTAAAGGACAGGATCTCCAGGATAGCAATCTCAGGATTGTTACCAGTGCCACGTGCAGGTGGGTTTGGAAATAGTAAGATAGTGCAGATCAACACATGGCTGAAGACATGGTGCAGGAGGGAGGGCTTCAGATTTATGGATAATTGGGCAGTTTTCCAGGGAAGGTGGGACCTGTTCCGGCAGGACAGTTTACATCTGAACTGGAGGGGGACAAATATTCTTGCAGGTAGGTTTGCTAGAGAGGCTCCAATGGATTTAAACTAGATATGAGGGGGGAGGGGAACCAGAATGTAGGAACAGATGTATGGGAGAAGGGAGAAAAAGAAGACAGTAAAGCTCTTTGTATTGTTAGAGATAAACAGAGAGGAAGAGGTGGAGAATTTCTTAAATGCATGGATTAGAGCTTAGAGCATGGATTGATACCTGGAAATATAATGGTGTAGCTTTTAGTGAAACATGGTTGCAGGAGGGGTGCGATTGACAACAAAATGCATGGATGCGGTTGCTTCAGGTGTGATAGAATGGGAGGGACAAGAGGGGGAAGTGTTGTGTTGCTTGTCAGAGAAAATATTACAGCAGTGCTCTGGCAGGATAGATTAGAGGGCTCGTCTAGGGAGGCTATTGGGGTGGAATTGAGGAATGAAAGAGGTGTAGTAACACTTAAAGGGGTGTATTATAGACCACCTAATGGAGAGTGAGAATTGGAGGAGCAAATTTGCAAGGAGATAGCAGATACTTGTAGTAAGCACAGGGTGGTGATTGTGGGAGATATTAATTTTCCACACATAGACTGGGAAGCCCATACTGTAAAAGGAATGGATGGTTTGGAGTTTGTAAAACGTGTGCAGGGTAGTTTTTTGCAGCAATACATAGAGGTACCAACTAGAGAAGGGGCAGTGTTGGATCACCTGTTAGGGAATGAGATAGGTCAGGTGACGGAGGTATGTGTTGGGGAGCACTTCGGGTCCAGTGATCACAATGCCATTAGTTTCAATATAATTATGGAGAAGGATAGGGCTGGACCCAGGGTTGAGATTTTTGACTGGAGAAAGGCTATCTTTGAGGAGATGTGAAAGGATTTAGAAGGAGTGGATTGGGACAATTTGTTTTATGGGATGGATGTAATAGAGAAATGGGGGTCATCTAAAAGTGAAGTTTTGAGGGTACAGGATCTTTATGTTCCTGTTAGGTTGAAAGGAAAGGTTAAAAGTTTGAGAGAGCCATGGTTTTCAAGGGATATTGGAAACTTAGTTAGGAAAAAGAGAGAGATCTACAATAAATATAGGCAGCATGGAGTAAATGAGGTGCTCAAGGAATATAAAGAATGTAAGAAGAATCTAAGAAAGAAATTAGTAAAGCTAAAAGAAGATACGAGGTTGCTTTGGCAAGTAAGGTGAAAATAAATCCGAAGGGTTTCTACAGTTATATTCATAGAAAAAAGATAGTGAGGGATAATATTGGTCCCTTAGAGAATCAGAGTGGACAGCTATGTGTGGAGCCAAAAGAGATGGGGGAGATTTTGAACAATTTCTTTTCTTCGGTATTCATTGAGGAGAAGGAAATTGAATTGTGTAAGGTAAGGGAAATGAGTAGGGAAGTCATGGAAACTATGACAATTAAAGAGAAGAAAGTACTGGCGCTTTTAAGGAACATAAAAGTGGATAAAACTCCGGATCCTGACAGGATATTTCCTAGGACATTGAGGGAAGTTGGTGTAGAAATAGCAGGGGCTCTGACAGAAATATTTCAAATGTCATTAGAAATGGAGATGGTGCTGGAGGATTGGCATATTGCTCATGTGGTTCCATTGTTTAAAAAAGGTTCTAAGAGTAAACCTAGCAATTATAGGCCTGTCAGCTTGACGTCAGTGGTGGGTAAATTAATGGAAAGTATTCTTAGAGATGTATATATAATTATCTGGATAGACAGGGTCTGATTAGGAACAGTTAACATGGATTTGTATGTAGAAGATCACGTTTGACAAATCTTATTGAATTTTTTGAAGAAGTTACGAGGAAAGTTGACGAGGGTAAAACAGTGGATGTTGTCTATATGGACTTCAGTAAGGCCTTTGGCAAGGTTCCACATGGAAGGTTAGTTAGGAAGGTTCAATCGTTAGGTATTAATATTGAAGTAGTAAAATGGATTCAACAGTGGCTGAATGGGAAATACCAGAGAGTAGTGGTGGATAACTGTTTGTCAGGTTGGAGGCTGGTGACTAGTGGTGTGCCTCAGGGATCTGTACTGGGTCCAATGTTGTTTGTCATATACATTAATGATCTGGATGATGGGGTGATAAATTGGATTAGTAAGTATGCAGATGATACTAAGGTAGGTGGCGTAGTGGATAATGAAGTAGGTTTTCAAAGCTTGCAGAGAGATTTAGGCCAGTTAGAAGAGTGGACTGAATGATGGCAGATGGAGTTTAATGCTGATAGGTGTGAGGTGCTACATTTTGGTAGGGATAATCCAAATAGGACATACATGGTAAATGGTAGGGCTTTGAAGAATGCAGTAGAACAGAGTGATCTAGGAATAATGCAGCATAGTTCCCTGAAGGTGGAATCTCATGTGGATAGGGTGGTGAAGAAATCTTTTGGTATGCTGGCCTTTATAAATCAGAGCATTGAGTATAGGAGTGGGGATGTAATGTTAAAATTGTACAAGGTATTGGTAAGGCCGAATTTGGAGTATTGTGTACAGTTCTGGTCACCAAATTATAGGAAAGATATCAATAAAATAGAGAGAGTACAGAGAAGATTTACTAGAATGTTACCTAGGTTTCAGCACCTAAGTTACAGGGAAAGGCTGAACAAGTTAGGTCTTTATTCTTTGGAGAATAGAAGGTTGAGGGGGGACTTGATAGAGGTATTTAAAATTATGAGGGGGATAGATAGAGTTGACGTAGATAGGCTTTTTCCATTGAGAGGAGGGGAGATTCAAACAAGAGGACATGAGTTGAGACTTAGGGGGCAAAAGTTTAAGGGTAACATGAGGGGGAATTTCTTTACTCAGAGAGTGGTAGCTCTGTGGAATGAGCTTCCAGTAGAAGTGGTAGAAGCAGGTTCGGTATTGTCATTTAAAGTAAAATTGGATAGGTATATGGACAGGAAAGGAATGGAGGGTTATGGGCCGAGTGCAAGTCAGTGGGACTAGGTGAGAGTAAGCATCAGCACGGACTAGAAGGGCCGAGATGGCCTGTTCCCATGCTGTAATTGTTATATGGCTATACATGGTTAAACTAATTAACCAATTAAATTAATCAGGGGAGAAAACATACTCTTGTCTAATGCCTCTCCTGATTTTTGTAAAATGACTCACTTCCCCATCTATTCTTACAGCAGCAGTTTGTTCCCAGTACAGATTTCTGATTAGGCGGAGGTCTTTCAAATCTAGATCTAGAGTTTCCTGTAATATTTCAAATAACTTACTGTGCTTCACTTTATCAAATGCTTTTGTATAGTCGATAAAACAAACAAATCTTTTTGCACTTGAATACCTCATTCTAATAGTATCCTTAACATCAGTATCGCATTTCTTGTACCTTTGTCTTTCACAAAAAAAGCGTTGTTCTTTACCAATTTCAGCTTGTATCTTACTTTTAGCTCTTGTCATCAAAATTCTTAGAAGCATCTTGGTGAGATGACTCATTAAGCTTACGGTCCTATGTAATTCACATTCTATTGCTCCAGGTTTCTTAGGATATTGATTTTTTTCATCTCTTCTGTTATTATTCCAGTCTCATAAATGTAATTGATTAAATCAGTAAGTTTTTCAATTCCATAATCTTCAAAGGTGATAATTGGTTCTATTACTAATTCATCAGGACCTGCTGCCTTTCCTTTCTTCATCTTATTTATTTATTGCATTACGAAAAGGGGAGACTCCACTTTCCCCAAAGCTCTGTAAGTCCCCAGTCAGAGCCTCCTCACCGGTTGCAGTTTAGAGTCATACCCAGGACCCCAGATAACAACACTGAGCTGGATTGAAGATGCCTGGATTCTTTCCATTTTGTGTTTCTCAGGGATTTTTTGGTTGCTGTTTATGTGATTCTTTTTTACGCATCAGGGGGTTGATGTTTTCCTTTGAACGGGTTCCATGGTGTTTCTTTGTTTCGTGGCTGTCTATGGGAAGAAGAATCTCATAGTTGCATACTGCCTACATACTTTGATAATAAATGTACTTTCAATCTTGAAGCAATAGGTATTGAGAACATGAGATGAGGAGTTCTTGAAAGTGAGTCCGTAAGTTATGGTAACAGTTCAGTGATGGGGCAAGTGAAGTTATCCCTTCTGACTCAAGAGCCTGATGGATGAGGGGTAATAACTGTTCCTGAACCTGGTGGTGCTTGTCCTGAGGCTCCCGTACCTCCTTCCTGATGACAACAGCAAGAAGAGAGTATGGGCTGGATGCTAGGGGTCCTTGATGATGGATGCTGCTTTCTGCGACAGCATTCCTTGTAGATGTGCTCAAAGGAGGAGAGGACATTGTCCGTGATAGACTGGGCTGTACTCACTATATTTCGTTGGCCTCTCCATTCAGGGGTTTTGCTGTTTCCGTACCAGGCTGTGATGCAACCAATTAGGATACACTCCACCACACATCTGTAGACGTTTGTCAACGTTTTAGATGACATGCCGAACCTTTGCAAACTTTAAAGGAAGTCGAGGCACTGCTGTGCTTTGCAGTTCTGTTCTGGGCTGAGGACGGGTCCACTGAAACAATAACAATGAGGAATTTAAAGTTGCTGACTCTCTCCACCTCTGATCCGTGATCTGGGCAGCAGTGAAGCAATTTTGAAGCAGTCGTCGCCATGGAGATACACTTCAGAAGAGAGCTGAGACTCCAGGTACAACCTCTGCTTTTCTGTGAAATAATGCAATGACATATTTTGTATCTACTAGCTAGAGCAGAAGGTCCAAAATAAGTATTTTTCATTCTGGGGCTGGGAGTGTCAGTCTGCATTGCTGGAGTCGGGGCTGGAAATATACCCACTGAAAATCCAGTTTTGATTTTTGACGAGCAGCTTTGATCAAATAGTTTTCTACAGTGGTACAGATTTAAAGAAAATAAGTATGAATTACCTCGAAACGATTAGAAAGAATATATATTCTTTATAATCTTACTGACTTCAAAAGAATACTTTATTCATGATTAAAAAAATACAAAGGAAGAAACAATGCAAAAAAAACTTGTAAAAAATCACCAATTCCCATAGCTATCTTGATTATACCTGTTCCCACACTGTCTCCTGTAAAAATGCTATTCCTTCACTGAGTACACGTCCTTCCTGCAGAACCTGATGCACAAGCCGTAGATCAGAGAGTACTGTACCTTGGTGTGCAGCCGCTGGGGGTGAACCGAGACATGGACACTTGCATCTGTCTCCACGTCCTCCTCTCTGCAAAGAGGTGGATGACTGTACAGACCCACCACAGCCATTCTGAACACGTACACTGGGGTGATAGGTCGTCTGTCATGGAAAGCTCTGACCCTAAGGATACATTTCACTGCCAGCCAAGAGATGTCTTCGTGCTAGTTAGTCAGACCTGGCGATGAGGCGATCAGCTATATGGTTTAGATAATTTGTTCACAGACTCCATAGTATCTCTGTTCCACAAAGCAGACCTGTGGTCTGAAGATGATCTTGGTAGATCCAGAGGCACAGAGCACAGCTTGCCAGCTCTTCTCCTCTCAGAGTTCCTCTCTTGCATCTACACCCCTTCACTGCAGAAGGAGAACTTGCTGCAAGTCCGTCTGGAATTGATGCAATTCCCCATGACTCTCTTTGGATTTCTGAACCCCTTTGAAGATGAAGAACTTCCTGATACTTGTCTTCATTGCTTCCTACAAGTATACCAAAGAGTCAAAGAGAGATTTCACAGTTTCCTTTCATTCTGCCTTTAGTAATCTCTCTTTGGGGTCCTTGATATTCTCTGGAGTCGGCAGTGTTACGTAACTGTGGGCATCTTGTATTTGTCACATGACAGTGGTGTTGAAGCTATACTGGACTTAAGGTAGTTGTCTTGTGATGGTGGAGTGACGTCATCTTCCCGCCAGTAGAAGTCATGTGACAGGTTTTTTTACAGGGTATAAAAGGAGGACCCCTCCCTGTGAGGAGGGGCAGTTCGTGGCTGGATTTGCCATTTTGACTCCATGCTACTGCGTGGTCCAATGTTATGATGCAGTTTGGTTGAAAGGTGGAGTTTTATTTAATGTCTAAAGTTTAAAAGGTCATGGCCGGCAGTTTCTTTATAATACTGCCGGTTAAAAATCGGTGGAGAGTGAAGATCGGAGTTCGGGAGTTAAAAGATCGAGGAAATTCGATTTCGACGGTGAAGCAGGTTTGACCTTGTTTGATCTTCATTCGGAAGGAATTCATTGGCTATGCCCGTGGTAACCCCTGCAAATAATAGCAGAAAGGGTTGGGTACAGTTTTGTCAAGGAAAGGTCTGTGCCTTTAAGCTATTTCATTATCATCTTCGTAAATTCTCCGGGAAAAGTATAGCTGGACTGGGAACCGCAACAACACAACATGAAAGAGAATTTAAATCGTCTAAAAAGTCTCTCCTTTAATGGACTGTAAGCATTTTGAACTTTTGCAGTACTACTTTGAAGAACTGCTTTCACAACATCGCTTTAAGAACTGTTTTCGCTTTATTCCTTTAAGTACTGTTTAAGCTGCCGCACAGCAGCTGATTTCCGGTTGCGTTAGTTGTTTGTTTACTTTTGGGGGTTTGTTTTTCATTGTTTAATAAATGTTTTATTTGTTATAAAAAACCCTGCCTCACTTATATATTTATTATTGCTGAATCCGTAACATAAATATGGGGGCTGTATCCGGGATGAACCATTTTTGCATTGAAATGCTTGTTAAATTTTGAATCGGTGTTTTGGAAAAGGGGAATACTCGATTATTTTGTTTGATTGGCTTGTGAGTGGCATTCAGCAACAATGAATATTGATGAGTTTCTGGCTTCGCCAGATGCAGAGTTGTTAGCGAAGGTGAAAAATAACTGAGGTGCCTGAGATAGCTAGTAGATTGGAACTTAAAGGTATTTTGAAGTCTACATCAAAGGCTGTAATACCGAGAAAAATCATGTCACACTATGTAGATTCGGGTGATTTTGATGAATCGATTTTAGAGTCATTTCCAATAAGTAATCTAGGGATGCAGTTGCAAATCGAACAAATGAAGTTGGAACAAAGTAAAGCAGATTTGGAGCGTTGTAGGTTAGAAGCTGATAATAAAAAGAGGGAATTTGAATATGCGATGGCGGAATTAACGTCTGAGAATCAGTCTTCTGGTTCTAGGAAACCGTTTGTTGCTAGTCAAGAAATTAAATTGGTCCCTCCATTTAGTGAATCAGAAGTAGAAAGATATTTCCAACATTTTGAAACGATTGCCCAGATTTCAGAGTGGCTGAAAGTTAAATGGTCAGTGTTGTTACAGAGTGTAATTAAAGGCAAAGCACAAGTTTATACAGCTTTAACTGCTGCGCAAGCACTAGTTTATGATATTGTGAAACAGCAGATTTTGAAACCATACGAATTGGTCCCAGAAGCGTATAGAGAAAGATATAGAAGTTTGAAGAAGTCTGTGGAAAAAACTTATGTGGAATTTGCCTATGATAAAGCTGTGTGTTTTGAGAGATGGGTTTCTTCTAAAAATGTAAATACGACTATAATACATTGAAAGAGCTGATTTTAATGGAGGAATTTAAAAGAAGCATCCCTGATGAAGTAAGGACCTACTTAAATGAGGGGGATACTGATAGATTGCAGGACTCTGCTAAATTAGCTGATGAGTATGCTTTAATCCATAAGAATAAATTTCCTCAGGGCAGAATTTTTAAGAGGAAAAATAACACAGAGACTCAAGGTAAATCAGAAGTTAATGAGAAAGGTAAGGAGGAAGGAAAACCTGTGAAGGAAAGACAGTTTGGTCCTATTTGTAACTATTGTAAGAAACCTGGCCATGTAATAGCTAACTGTTTCCGAATGAAAAAGAAAAAGAAGGAAGCAGTCCCAGATGCTTGTGTGCAACAGACTGAAACACCTGTAAAATTACAGGGTTTGATAAACACAAATGAAGTTTTGTTAGAGTCTGACCAAGTTAAAAAGGGATATGATCATTTTATAACTGAAGGGTTTGTATCCTTGAAAGAAGGATCTACTCTGGTGCCAATAAAAATCCTTAGGGATACTGAAGCTTCTCAATCACTGATGTTAGGCAGTGTATTGAAGTTTAATGAAGAGTCTAATACTGGTGAGATAAATTATATACCAGGTGTTGGGAGTGCCTTTATGCCTGTACATTTGCATAAAGTAAATTTAAAGTCAGGGTTAGTTACAGGATTTGTTAAAGTAGGATTACAGCATAGCTTACCTGTGAAGGATATTTCTTTATTGTTAGGTAATGACTTAGCAGGTGGACAAGTTTTTCTTGAAGTGCATTTGACAATGGAGTCAGAGGAACCACAGATGAATTCTAACACAGATTCTTCCTGTGTTGTGACTAGAGCTATGGCTAAAAAGACTGATGCGCAGAATGAGGTTGTTACTCATGACTGTTCAACTCAGATTTGAGTTTTGAGGATGTGTCAGAGACTTTTTAACCTCATTGTTTGAACAAGATTCTTGGAGTAAGTCTGGCTATGAAGATTTATCTCTGTCTCGGAAGGAGATGATAGCAGAGCAGAATAAAGACCCTGAGATTATAAAATTAGAAGAACAAGCTCAACCAAATAGTGAAATTGAGAAGGTGCCAGTAGGATGTTACTTTGAAAAAGGAGTGTTGATGAGGAAGTGGAGATCACCTACAATTCCTGCAAGTGATGAACGGAATGTTGTTTACCAGGTAGTTGTCCCTAAAGTTTATCGAAATAAGATTTTGACTTTAGCTTAGGTGGACATCAAGGGGTAAGGAAAACTGTGGACAAGATTTTAAAACATTTTTACTGACCTGGTCTAAGAAAAGATGTGGCGATATTTTGTAAAACGTGCCATACTTGTCAAATTGTGGGTAAACCAAATCAAGTTACACCAGTGGCTCCATTACAACCTATTCCAGCATTTGGTGAACCATTTTCTAAAGTTATTATAGATTGTGTCGGTCCATTACCAAAAACAAAAACTGGTTATCAGTACTTGTTGACTATCATGTGTACTTCATCTAGATTTCCAGAGGAGGTACCACTTAGGAATATAACAGATAAAACTGTGACAAAGGCTTTTATAAAATTACCTAAGGATTACCTAAGGAAATACATACTGATCAAGGCAGTAATTTTATGTCTGGATTGTTTCAACAGATAGTTTATAAATTGGGAGCTAAGCAAATCACTTCATCTGCATACCATCCGGAATCGCAAGGTGCCTTGGAGAGGTTTCATTCTACCCTCAAGAATATGATTAGGACGCATTGGGTGGAAAATAAAAGTGATTGGGTTGAGGGTATAAACTTACTTTTATTTGCAGTAAGGGAATCGGTACAGGAATCTTTAGGTTTCAGTCCATTTAAGCTTGTATTTGGGCATAGAGTTAGAGGACCTTTAGCTTTATTAAAAGAACAGTGAATTAGTAAGGAAGTACACACTAATTTGTTGGACTATGTTTTGAAATTTAAGGACAGGTTACATAAAGCTTGTAGCTTAGCCAAGGAAAATTTAAAATTGGCTCAGGAGAAAATGAAAACTTGGTACAATAAAGAAGCTAGGATGAGGATATTTAAGCCTGGAGATAAGGTGCTGGTTCTTTTCCCAGTGCAAACGAATCCTTTACAAAGTAGATTTCATGGTCCTTATGAAATTGTGTCCAAAATCAATGATGTGGATTACGTGATAAAAACTCCAGATCGTAGAAGGTCAACACAACTTTGCCATATAAATATGATAAAACCATATTATGAGAAACAGTCTGATACTGTGACTGTTGTGGTTAACGATAATGAATCTGATCTAACTAGGAACATCTGAATTTCATTCTAAATCCAACATTGTTTCTGTCAGGTTACCAAACTCAACCATTCTGGAAAATATTGATGAGAAACTAGCACATTTACAGCCAGAGCAGAAACAGCAGATGAAGCAATTAATTTTTAAATATAAGGATTTGTTTCCAGCTGTTCCGAGAAGGACTACTATAGCTTCACATGATGTAGATGTTGGAGATGCCAAACCCATTAAACAACACCCATATAGGATGAACATAGAAAAATGTGAACTTGCTGAGAAAGAAATTAAATATATGTTAGAGAATAATATTATTAGACTTTCTAACTCAAATTGGAGTTCATCCTGTGTTATGGTGCCAAAGCCAGACGGTAGTATTAGGTTTTGTACGGACTATAGGAAAGTGAATGCTGTAACGAAAATAGATGTATATCCAATTCCTAGAGTAGATGACTGTGTAGATAAAGTTGGAAAAGCTAAGTTCCTGACAAAGATTGATTTATTGAAAGGGTATTGGTGTGTTTCACTAACGGACAGAGGTAGAGAGATTTCTGCATTTGTAACTCCATCTGGGTTATATGAGTATAATGTTCTTCCATTTAGGGTGAAGAATGCCCCAGGTACTTTCCAGAGGATGATTAACTCTGTGGTTCAGGGATTGAAAGATACAGATGCTTATATTGATGATTTAGTGACCGGAAATTATACTTGGGAAGCACACATTATTGCGGTGGAGAAATTGTTTGAAAGGCTTTCAAAAGCTAACTTAACTATTAATTTAGCTAAGAGTGAATTTGGACATGCCACTGTGACTTACCTTGGTTATGTTGTGGGTCAAGGTAAGGTAGCTCCTGTTCAGGCAAAAGGTCGGCCAATTTTAGAGATTCCCACTCCAACGGGGAAAATAACTCTCAGGAGATTATTGAGAATTGTAGGATATTATCAAAAATTTTTGTAAGAATTTCGCAAATATTGCCCTTCCATTAACTAACCTCTTGAAGAAGAATGAGAAGTTTGTGTGGACAGTGTCTTGTCAAGAAGCATTTGAGAAATTGAAAACTATGATATGTCAACAACCTGTGCTCAAGGCACCTAACTTTGAAAAACCTTTTTCATTGGCTGTGGATGCTAGTGATGAGGCTGCAGGAGCAGTATTAATGCAAAGGAATGAGGGTGATGAGGTTGATCATCCAGTAGCTTACTTTTCTAAGAAATTTAATAAGCATCAAAGAAACTATTCAACAATAGAGAAGGAATTGTTATCTCTTGTTTTAGTTTTAGAACATTTTGATGTATATGTTAGTACAAATCAAAAACCACTTATCGTTTACACTGATCGTAATCCGTTAGTGTTTCTGAGTAAGATGAAAAACAAAAACAGAAGTTTATTAAATTGGAGTTTGATGTTACAAGAGTACAATATTGTGATAACTCATATTAAAGGTAAAGATAACGTGGTTGCTGATTGTCTGTCTCGATGTTGAATGTACAATGTAATTTTTTTATGGAGTGATTTTTTTTTAACAATTGTAACACTCCTACTGTATTGTAAGTTGTAAGATGTTATATGATAATATTATGAATACTGTGTGTGTTATAAAATTTATATATGTTTTTTCCCTTGTAAATAATTGTTAAAATTTTGCTCTTGACAGACCAAAAATTTTTTTTGGAGGGAGGTGTTACGTACCCATGGGTATCTTGTACTTGTCACATGACAGTGACGTCATTTTCCCGCCAGTAGAAGTCATGTGACAGGTTTTTTTACAGGGTATAAAAGGAGGACCCCTCCCTGTGAGGAGGGGCAGTTTGTGGCTGGATTTGCCATTTTGACTCCATGCTACTGCGTGGTCCAATGTTATGATGCAGTTTGGTTGAAAGGTGGAGTTTTATTTAATGTCTAAAGTTTAAAAGGTCATGGCCAGCAGTTTCTTTATAATACTGCCGGTTAAAAATCGGTGGAGAGTGAAGATCGGAGTTCGGGAGTTAAAAGATCGAGGAAATTCGATTTCGACGGTGAAGCAGGTTTGACCTTGTTTGATCTTCATTCGGAAGGAATTTGTTGGCTATGCCCGTGGTAACCCCTGCAAATAATAGCAGAAAGGGTTGGGTACAGTTTTGTAAAGGAAAGGTCTGTGCCTTTAAGCCATTTCATTCTCATCTTCGTAAATTCTCTGGGAAAAGTATAGTTCGACTGGGAACTGCAACAACACGACATGAAAGAGAATTTAAATTGTCTAAAAAGTCTCTCCTTTAATGGACTGTAAGCATTTTGAACTTTTGCAGTACTACTTTGAAGAACTGTTTTTGCAACATCACTTTAAGAACTGTTTTCGCTTTATTCCTTTTAGAACTGTTTAAGCTGCCGCACAGCAGCTGATTTCCGGTTGCATTAGTCATTTGTTTACTTTTTGGGGGGTTGTTTTTCAGTGTTTAATAAATGTTTTATTTGTTATAAGAAACCCTGCCTCACTTATATATTTATTGTTGCTGAATCTGTAACAGCAGCCTGACATTCTACATCCCTGACCTACCTAATAGGATACAGGAGGGCCAGAACTCATGATTGGAGTTTCATTCACCCAGTTATTTATTGTCTGTTTCTTTGTATTTACACAGTTTGTCTTCTTTTGCACATTAGTTGTTTCTCAGTCTTTGTGTGTGGTCTTCCATTGATTCTCACTGTTTTACTGTGAATTCCTGCAAGGAAATGGATCTCAGGGTAGTATATGGTGACACATACACACTTTGATAACCAAATTACTTTACTTTGAACTTTAAAGGCAGCAGTGGCTAGTGAAGACATTGGTGGATCTTCAATGTGAAGAGCAACTGTACTGAGCTATCCGTTAGGTCCACGTGTGTTGTATTATTGGTCCACTTGCAGGGATGCTAAAGGCATCGCACTGCTTTGGACGTTTAACCACTTGCATTGGGAGACTGGAACTGCTGGCCAGTGTCCTGTTCCTGCTGCCGGATTGCCCAGCTGATGCAGTTGAAGTCTCTGGCCGGAATGACTGGAAGAGACATTGCCAGCAAAGGCAGGAACGGCTGGAGGATAGCACAATACTCACTCTGCATGGGCACATTGATCACCCGGAGTAGAGTGTTACAGTACTTTACATTGGCCACAAGGAGCTGCCCCCACCACCTCCCTGACCTTAGTGATAGAGAATACCACAGCAGAATACCAAGCCAGACGCACCTACATCATCCCGTCAAACACAGGCAGATGGCGTTGAACACCCTCTCACCTTCCACTCTTATCCTCATTGATTTCAGTCTTGCTTTGAAGCTTTAATCAGTGAGATCATCAAGTAATGCAGTCAATCACGGGCTCACTTCCACCATTCCGCCATGTACTTTGTTCTCAATCTTGCTGAATTCCCTCAGAGACAGCAAAAGATCACTCAGTCGGCCCAAAAGCACATAATCAAAATGTACATTATGGGCTTCAATTGCACACAGATTACATTTAAAAAAAGAAGTAATGTTGAGAACTGTCTGCAGGGCACCACCATTAGTCACGTTGGTCACTGGCACCATCTTGCTAGATGGAAGACGGTGTCCCTTTCATTTTGATAATTTTTCTGCCTGCATCGTCGGTTTTCTGTATTTGTTTCAACCTCCAATGAGGAGAGGTTGCCGACGTTTGTCTGAGGCATTTCCCTTGTCTTCTTATTACTTTCACTCTCAGCAGTCCATTGCCTCTTGGGTGGTGTCTTTTGGGACTTCTTCCTTTTCACCAGCTGCTAGCCCCGTTCTTCGTACTCTGGTGTCCGTTCTTCCATTAATGACTCCTCTTGGAAGCCACCTGGGGTTTGTTGTTGGGGTTTGGGAGATGACCCTGGTTAGGGGTGTGTCAGTGTGTGTCACCTGGGGTTTGTCGTCGGGGTTTGGGAGATGTCTCGAGTCGGTATTGTGTCAATGTGTATCTCCTGAGGGTTTGGCCAATGGCTCTGGTAGGGGTTGTGTCAGTGTTCTTTAATATCACAAGACATAGGAGCAGAACAAAGCCATTGGGCCCATTTAGTCCACTCCACCATTTGATTATGATTCATTTATTTTCCCTCTCAATCCCATTCTCTTGCCTTCTTCCCGTAACTTTTAACACAATTACTAATCAAGAATATATCAATCTCCACTTTGAATATACCCAATGTATTGGCCTCCACAGCCATCTCTGCAATGAATTCCACATGGTCACCACCCTCTGGCAAAAGAAACTCCTTCTCATCTCTGTTCTAAAGACATGTCCTTCTGTTCTGAAGCTGTGAACCCTGGTCCGAGGCTCTCCCACAATACCCTCCACACTTCCACTCTCTATATCTGGTAGGTTTCATTGAGATCCCCCTCACCTTTCTAAGCTCCAGAGTCATCAAAAGCATCTCATATCTTAACCCTTTCATCCCCAGGACCTCTGGACCTTCTCCAATTTCAGAATCAGAATCAGGTTTATCGTTGTTAGGTTGACAGTGGAAATATCCTATTAATATTTGCTTGTACCTCCTTTTTAAGTAAACTGACTGGATTGATCTGAAGAATGCAATGAGATTTTACTGACCCCATGGGGAGATCTGTAGATAAATTTGTAAACCATGGTTTATAAGGTATCACCGAGATTTTTCAAAGCAAGAATGTAGATGTGTTTTAGATACTTGCTGATGAAGGCGATTTAATGTACAAGAAGGATCAAGAGCCAGACATATATCATTCCTCTTGCATTTACCGTCTTTAAACTCCCTTCTCCAAATATTTAATTGTGGTATGTTGCAAAGAATTCTATGTTCAAATTTCTGTATATATAATATTTTGAGTATCTTTGATTTGCGCCTTTTCACCTTGCCAACTGATAAAACAGTTTGTTAATCTTTCATCTGTGGAGCCCTCATTGACTATCTCTAGGGCTAAATGAAGAGTTCACTCTGAGGCTAAAGAATCATCCATTTCTCATCCTCCACCTGGGTACTTTGCTGCCAACTGTGGTGCAGCAGAAGCAAAGAGGATTCGTCCAGTTGACATATTGCAAAGAAGGATTCTATCCCTCTTAACCAAGGCAAGTTTCTGGCTCACACCACATTATCAGGCAAGTTGTGAAAGTCCCCTTGCTACAAACTCCACTAACTCCACCCTGCTCCGGGCTACTCCTCTGGCTATGTAATGTAGAGAATGTGTGGTTGGTAGTTTAGCTTGGACTTGCATCAGATACTGATGCTTTGAACAAGCCAGGTGGCGTTGAGTGTTATCTAAGAGAGCCAAACTCCTGGCATCACACAGTCATGCCATCTTAACCTCTTCTGTCCTAATAATGCCTTTCTTGTCATGTAAAACATGCTAATTAGCTGTATTCGACTTTGTATGTTAAGGGGACATGAAGAGGTTCAGAGGAACGTTGGGACTAAAAGTGCCATTCTGCAAATTGCCCCATTCAGTAATGTAGAAGAAGGTTTACCCTGTTTCACAGATATACTGTTCAGTGTAAAACTTTTTCTCCAAAGTTGTTTTTCATGGTTGTAGCAGAGGAAAAGTTGTTGGTGAGTCAAGAGGTTCTAAGATAAATGCTAATTCCAACCTAAGACTATCAGATTGATCCCCCTTTCTGTGTGATTCTGTGTGACTGTTAGTGTGATTCACTCACTCTGTTGGACATTGGGATCACCATCATTTTCAGAATATGTTGTCCTAGGAATGTTGACTGCCTAGCTTCTTTGACCATTTCAGACCACAGTGAAGGGTTGATTATGTGGTGCAACATAGAAGTCAGAGCAAATTTTCTCCCTATATGACACGCAGACCCATTGGGCTTCTGCAATAATCAGGCTCACTTGAATGGAATCCAGGCCTTTTACATATTTTAATGGGTTTCTGATTCTCAAAACTAGCAGGCTTTGAATTAATATTTGCCAGATTATTAGTAATAACCTTAACAAAACTGCACTGCTGTTGATGAATGTACTATGTTGTGCAGATAGAAGAGCTGCTGACTCCCAGATCCAGTCCTGACCTCCCAGTGAGATTTATATGTTCTCCCTGTGAAAAGAGGATGCTGTCCAAGTTGCATGCCATCTTGGACAATGTCTCCCATCCACTCCATAATGTACCGGTTAGGCACAGGAGTACATTCAGCCAGAGTCTCATTCCACCGAGATGTAACACTGAGCATCATAGGAAGTCATTTCTGCCTGTGGCCATCAAACTTTACAACTCCTCCCTCGGAGTGTCAGACACCCTGAGCCAATAGGCTAGTCCTGGACTTATTTCCACTTGACATGATTAACTTATTATTTATAGTTTTATATTGCTGTATTTCTTCACTATTCTTGATTGGTGTGGCGGTAACAAAACCCAATTTCCCTCGGGAGCAATAAAGTATGTCTGTCTGGCTGTTTCCGCTGAGAGCTCCAATTTCCTTCCAACTCAAGGACATCAAAGTTCAAAGTAAAATTTATTATCAAATGGATAGAATAGTACCTATAACAGGATCAATGAAAGATCAACCAGAGAGCAGAAGACAAAAAACTGTGTAAATTCAAATGTAAATAAATAGGAACAAATAACAAGAACATGAGATAATGAGATAAAGAGTCTTTAAAGTGAGATCATTGGTTGTGGCAACATCTCAATGAATGGGCAAGTGAGTGTGGTTATCCCCTTTGTTCAGGAGCCTGATGTTTGAGGGATAGTAACTGTTCTTGAAGCTGGTGGTGCGAGTCCTGAGGCTCTTTTGCCTTCTACCTGGTGGCAGCAGTGAGAAAAGAGCATGGTCTGGGTGGTGGGGATCTCTGATGATGGATGCTGCTTTCCTACAACAGCATTTCATATTACCCCGTGTGCATAGGTGGTTCCAAGAATCTGGGGGCATTAATGGCATGTAAGTGAGAGGAGGCTGCAAGGTAGTGGGGTTGATGGCATTGCCCTGAAAGCCAACATAGACTCAATGGGCAGAATAGCCTCTTGCATGCGATGGAAGTGTAATTATGACGGCTTGGTGTGTGAGGATTTACAAGAGTGAACAAGGAAGTATCCAAATCCATCCAGTAAAGAAAATAATGTGCAGGATCTGAGAAGCTCCAGTCCAGGGGCAGAGAGTGTCCTTATGCGGCAATTTCAGAAGCTGCTCTTTGAATGCGGGATGTCAAGGATCTCATGCTAGGTTTTGGAGATGTGTTCCCCCAGTGACCAAGCCAACCAACAATTCAAAAATCTACCATAATATCCATTTGTCTGATTGTGATGAGTATTCATTTTCAAAGGACTGTGGACATTATTTCATGACAGTTCACTGTAATGCCATAGCCGCTGAGAACACGGTGTGGTGACGCTGAGGGAGTGAATGTTTAAGGTGTGAGTTTGGGTCTCAATCCTGGTAAACATATGAAACCAAAGTCTTTGTAACAATGAGAATTCCCATCTAATAATGAGAACATGCCAGTGCACAGTGACAACAGAGTCATCAAGGGCTACAGTGTCCCATTATGGTTCCGTAACTTAAACCAGTGCTCCAGAGACCTTGGTTTATTAACCACAGGTGAGTTTATTATTCTATTCACTTACAAATATTGTCAGGTGGCATAGTTCATCATTCACAAGGAGGTTTGAACAGTCGTTACACAGGGCCCAGGGCCTCAGTGCCCAGCTCCTTACTGTGGCCTATCCCCACTGAGCCTTTGCCTCAGTGCCCAGCTCTCAGCAGATACTCCTGAACCTTGACACGGTTGTGACATTTAGTTGTGGACTAAAGCTACAGGCAGATCAAAGTGCTTCTTTTGCCAAGCTGATTTTTCTCTTAACGTGCCCCTGGGAACAGAGTTCAGTGTGATGGAGACAGGTGGGATGAAACTCAACAAACTCTGCTGAAGACTTTCCTGGTCTGCCTACTGAGGAAAAGGAACATCAGGTTCTACTGTTGGTCATCAAACTGCAGGAAGAGCCACTCTGGACTGCCTGCAATTCCCTGGCCTCCTCGTGCAGAGTTCCTCTGCATGGCCTGCGGCAGACCAGCACACTCACGGGCTGGACTGTGCAATTAAATGTGGAGTAGTTACTGCTAAAGGACTAAAATCTGTGTAAACACTTCTGACATGTCACTCGTGGAATGTATTAGGAAGGAATATGCTAATCAGGTGTCAATCTGGTAAGCAAATGGAAGTGTTGTGAACGGTGATATTCTCTCTGTACGACATTATATATTTATGAATATATTCCAGTAGCTTGGGAAAACCCAACATATCGATGAGGATACAAAGAAGGAACGACAGCCGCTGTATTTCACCAGGAGTCTGAGGAGATTTGGTATTTCATCAAAAGCACTCACAAATTTCTATAGATATACGGTGGAGAGCATTCTAACTGGCTGCATCACTGTCTGGTATTGCGGGAGGGTTGGGGGGCACTACTGCACAGGATTGAAGCAAGTTGCAGAGGGTTGTAAACTTAACCGTTTCCAACATGGACACTAGCCTTCGTAGTATCCAGGATACCTTCAAGGAGCAGTGCCTCAGAAAGGCAGCGTCCATTATTAAGGACCTCCAGCACCCAGGTCATGCCCTTTTCTCACTGTTACCATCAGGTAGGAGGTACAGAAGCCTGAAGACACACACTCAGCGATTCAGGAACAGCTTCTTCCCTTCTGCTGTCGGATTTCTGAATGGATGTTGAACCCATGAACACTACTTCACTACTTCTTAATTTCTATTTTTGCACTACTTATTTAAGTTAATTATTTAATATACGCATGTATACTTAGTGTAATTCAATTTTTTTCTCATTGCTTAGTGCAATGTACTGCTGCCACAAAGTTAACAAATCTCACAACATATGCAGATGATATTAAACATGATTCTGATTCTGAACACCCCTTGTTCTGAATGATTCTCAGCTTCTTGAAGAGTTCTTAGTGTTAGTTACCCATGAAAGTGGGGATTACTGTCTCAAGGTGGTGTTGCCAGCGTTGGAGAGATGGGAAGTGAATAGAGTGCCTTTTTGAAGCTGCAGCTGAATAGTCTGAGGAACAGTTACAGCATCGCCCCAGAGTTCGTGAAGAGCTTTTGCAGGACTGACTGGCTGGATGTGTGTGCTTTTTTTCTCTTCTGGAGAGTGCCTCAGGTTGTGCTTTGTAACTGTGATATTATATAACACTGAGGCGTATGGCACCACCTTAGCGGGCAGAGAGAACCAACGGCAAATTTGGTGTGGGTCTTGGGTCAGGTAGAGCTCAGATGAGCAAGGATAACAGATATGTCTTCCTGGAGGATATTAGTGGACAGAGTGATGTACTACAGTGAATTAACAGAAACAGGCCCCAAGTGATACTGCTCAGTTGCTCAGTAGGTAAGAGTACTGCTCGAACCATGTAGGCCGGAGAGAGTTGATGTTTGGTCTGTGCTCAGTTGGGGAATCTTCATTCTCGTTGCACATTGGTAATTGTTATTGGATCCCCTTTGGTATGGGGAGTTGGTGATTGGTGACCATTGCATATTGGTAATCATTATTGGGTCCCCTGTGGTCTGGGGAGTTGGTGACTGGTGATCATTATTGGGTCCCCTGTGGTCTGGGGAGTTAGTAATTGGTGATCATTATTGGGTCCCCTGTGGTCTGGGGAGTTGGTGACTGGTGATCATTGCACATTGGTAATCGTTATGGGGTCCCCTGTGGTCTGGGGAGTTAGTGATTGGTGACCATTGCATATTGGTGATCATTATTGGGTCCCCTGTGGTCTGGGGAGTTAGTAATTGGTGATCATTATTGGGTCCCCTGTGGTCTGGGGAGTTAGTAATTGGTGATCATTATTGGGTCCCCTGTGGTCTGGGGAGTTAGTAATTGGTGATCATTATTGGGTCCCCTGTGGTCTGGGGAGTTAGTAATTGGTGATCATTATTGGGTCCCCTGTGGTCTGGGGAGTTTTTGACTGGTGATCATTGCACATTGGTAATCGTTATGGGGTCCCCTGTGGTCTGGGGAGTTGGTGACTGGTGATCATTGCACATTGGTAATCGTTATGGGGTCCCCTGTGGTCTGGGGAGTAGGTGATTGGTGATCATTGCACATTGGTAATCGTTATGGGGTCCCCTGTGGTCTGGGGAGTAGGTGATTGGTGATCATTGCACATTGGTAATCGTTATGGGGTCCCCTGTGGTCTGGGGAGTTGGTGACTGGTGATCATTGCACATTGGTAATCGTTAATGAGTTCCCTTTAGTATGGGGAGTGGCCCAGAGTTCTTGCTCCAGTTACAGCAAACTGTTAAAGAACAAAAGCACCACAGGGTGCCCCAATGATTCCTGCTTTGAAACACTGGTCACTTGTAACTCCCGTAAGTTTAGATCATAGGTCAGCACTGATTGTCATTGGACTTTTGCAAAAGTCCTTCTGTTTGTTGCCAGTTTCTCCATCAGCCAACCAGCAACTGGAAACATCTCACCGGACATTGTAAGTGTTGGATGAAGATCTGTGCTCTGCATTTGGTATCAGTCTCTTGAACACATTTGGGTTTTGTTTCATATCTGAACTCTACCTTTAACTTTAAATGCTACTCCTCGTCTTGTGACGTTTGGGATACCACTGTTTATACGCACAGTATTACACCTAGTGTTCCTCACATAAGTCACTGGCTGCGATTATGAGAATGCAATACGCACAAATTGCTGGAGGAACACAGCAAGTTAGGCAGGATCTGACTTGCCAACTTCTTCCAAGTTAGTCAGAGACAATGTTGACCATTTGTCCCTCTCCACAGATGCGGCCTGATTTGCTGGGTTCCTCCAGCATTTTGTGTGTTGGTTAAGATTTCCACCATCTGTCGAATCTCTTGTGTTAATGAGGATATGATTCTTGGGCAATCATTTTTAGGCCACAATTGATTTCAAAAGCACAGGAGTATAACACCGCACAGTTTTCAAATTTGAAGTCTTCCTTTAGCTTTTAAAACAATGTAAACAAAAATATTTGAATGGCGAATGAAGACTCTTGTCATTTTGGGCTGTCAAGGGAAAGGACAAATATAATGGACAGACAAATGTTGCTGTTATCTTCAGAGCCTTGTCATATAATAACAACAAAAAGGAAAATAGAGACTGATTTGCCTTTGAAGAACTAAAAATGGTCTATCTGTGGCAAGCTCAGCATCAGCAAGTGCTGCTGCCAAGTTGCCAGTCTGGGAGAAGAAGAATTGCTACTATAAAGAATTGTAATTCAAGGTATTAAAACAGCTTGCATTAGTAACAGGATATGATGCTGTAATATTGTCCATGATGGCATTGGAAGCACATGACCCTACTGGAACAGAAAAGGAAGTAAATTCTCTAGCAGGAAGAGGAAGTAATGTCTTATCTGCCCCAGAAACTAGTAGTGGTGTCATGTTGCCAGAAGGAACCAGTGATGTATGATCCAGAAGAGGAAGTGGAATCCCACTGTGAGTCTGTCCTGAAAAAAACATTAAAAAAGATCATTTTGAAAACTGCATCTGATTGCACTTGTAAACATAATACAACAAACTTGTATAATATCTAGCCTATGAGAATTTTAATAAATTCTTTTATTGACATGGTGTTTACACTTGTATGGGATCAGATCTGCAGCAAGGACTTAGTCAACTCTACATTTCCCAATATCTTAACAAAGGAAAAGTAAGTGCACATTAAATACTATTTTCCGTGACCTGTAACATCACAGCAATCAGGCATCCAGTCTCTTCCCTCCCTGCCTCGGGCATCTTTTAAACAGCCTGCTTGCCTTTGTCCCCTTCTTGTTGAGGCAATATAAGGAAAGACAAGGTGTCAACTTCATCTGCAGAGTTGTTGCTACACCTGTGAGACCTGATTATCTCCTGTAAACAGTGCTTGTTTGAGTACTACCATCCAATTTTCAGTATGCATCAAATCTAAACAATAACAAAAATCAAATATCGCTAAGTAATTTGGGAAAGTATTAGTGAAGAGTTTCTAAATGAGTCCAAATAACTTTCTAGAATAATACCTTTCTGGTACAACAAGGAAGGTGGTATTGCTGAATCTGGTTCTAGGTAAAAGGGTGTGTTTTGATGGTGATCAAAATGATTTATGTACTGATTTGATTTTGTGCTTTGATAGCAATAGGAGATGGGGCCATTGTATAATGAAACTTAGGTTAGTTACAGAAAAGGAGCAATCGAGAGGACAAATAGTTAGTTGGAGGCTGGTCAATATGAATGTGATGATGTTGGTCTGCCCCAGGCTTGAGGCAGAGCGAGACAACAGGACCAGGAACTTACTGAGGATTGTTCAGTATAAAAATATAATCCAAGCACTTGCAAACTCAAGGAAATCTGCAGATGCTGGAAATTCAAACAACACACACAAAATGCTGGTGGAACACAGCAGGCCAGGCAGCATCTATAGGGAGAAGCACTGTTGACGTTTCAGGCCGAGACCCTGACGAAGGGTCTCAGCCCGAAACATCGACTGTACTTCTTCCTATAGATGCTGCCTGGCCTGCTGCGTACCATCAAAGCACTTGCAGTGACAATTGGGTTAATTTAATCTCAAATATAAACTGGAAAAATGGTCAAGACGAAACTGACCAGAACTACTATTAGCAGCTCAACAGCAAAACCAAAGTTCAAAGTACATTTATTACCAAGCTATGTATACTAAATTCAACCTTCAGCTTCGTCTCCTTACCAGCAGCCAACAGAATGCATTTAAAAAAAGACTGTCAAATACCCAATGTACAGAAAAAATACAAATCATCACAAACAATAAAAATAAGCAAGTAACATTCAGGCAACACACACAAAATGCTGGTGGATTTTGTGTGTGTTGCTTAAATTTCCAGCATCTGCAGATTTCCTCATGTTTGCGTTTTTAAATAACATTCAGAACTGAAATTCACAGAAGTGAGTCCACAGCCATCACTGCAGCCGGACCAGGGGCTCCTTAGTTGTCGGCCATGACCTCAGTGATACACTATCAATTACTCCAAAAGACTGGAAGTAGAGTAAATACTGAAAGGCTTTTATTAGCAGTAAAACGGAGCACATCCATGCTGTATGACTGTGGGAGGAGCAGAGACACAATCATCTTTATCCAGGGGTCTGTGGGAGGAGCCAGCAGAGGGGCACGTCCAGACAGATATACATGGTTTACCACACTCACTTCAGTGCAGAGACGAGTAAACCTTCTGGAACAGCAAGCTGACCTGGCTAGACCCTCGCCTCCAGCCCTGACACCCAGACTCTTAAATCTGGCCTGGCGCTTAAAATGTTGCATCATTGCTCGCTCTCAGAGTCAGTGCCTGCCGCATCAATACCCAACCTGTCTAATCCAGCCCAGCACTTAAATCGAGCAAACCTTGGTCTTTAGGACCAGGCTCAGGCCCTCAACTCTGCATTGCCTAGGCTCTCCTCGCCTCAGTTCTGCCACATCAGATCACCGCCAAGTTCTCCTGAGGAAAGGCCAGACATTGTCTCATTCCCTGCTCTCAGGCCTGAGCCCTGCCGCCTCTACCCTACGTTGCCATGGCTCACCTCACCTCAGATCTGCCGCTTCGAACCGGCTATAAGCCCTCTCCAGCAATGGCCACACATTGGATCATTCCCCATTGTTGGGCCCGAGCCCCTCTGCCTCAATTTGCCCGTACACCCTCCTGCACCTTCAAGATTTCAGTTCACAGTGCAGAAGTGCCAGGCCGCACAGGTGTTTCAACAGCTCAACTCTAAAATGGAGGTTTCAGACTGTTGATTAAAGTGATCACATCTGAGGAAAAGTCGATTAATACAGTCATTCATAGTTTTGGTTGCTACCAGCAAGCCATTGGTGTGTTTAATCAATGCTGTCTTAAATTGTTGACATTTATATCAACACTTCATGTTAGCATGAAATATTAACAATTAAAAATTAAAGGACTTCCTGTTTTTCAGAATGACAAACAGTTTGCTGGAGGAACTCAGCAGGCCAAGCAGCATCTATGGAAATGAATAAACAGTCAACGTTTCGAGTCAAGATCCTTCATCAGGACTGGAGGAACTCAGCAGGTCAGAAAGCAACTGGGGGGTAAATTATTGACATTAAGGGTTAAAATCCTGCACCTGTTGAGTCCAGATGCTGCCTAGCCACTGAGTTCTTCCAGCAGATTGTTTGGGGTTCCAGAGCTGAAGACACCAGTGTCGCCATTCTGCATTTCAGAACGGCGCTTTTGTCCATTATATTCAACACTGCCCCCTAGTGCCCCCAATTCAACGAGCATCATCTGCACACAACAAACACTCTATCCACAGCTGAGCCAGTTCCATGGACTAACAATAGATGAAGCTCCATAGTGCAATGTCCAAATAGACATTTGAGTGTTGCGCTGGGGGAGGACGTGACATTTGAATTAAACATTAAGCTAAAGTCGTGTTTGTCCATTCAGGTGAATGTAAAAGATCATGCACCGCTGTTGAAACAATATTGGTGTTATTCCCGAGCCAATATCTGTATCTCCTCCAAAACCACAAAGCAGTACAACTGCTTGTTAGTTCATTACTAGATACAGGCATGTGCTGTGTTGGTCGCTGCTTCAAAGGGATTGCAGGATGTTAAATGGTCTGGATTCCAGATTCAAGATTGTTTAAAGCACTTCCAGTGCACAAGGGTAAAGATGAACAAAAGCATTGTTACTCCAGATCCACAGCAGCACAAAAAAAACATCATAAGATAAAGAACACAAATAGAAATACCTTAAGTAGCTTATATAAATTGATTGATCGTGAAGTGATGCTCGGTACAGGAGGGTCTGTACATAAGGTGACTCTGACAGGTGATGATAAAGTAGTGGTGCTGGTGGGTGGAGGTGTTATCAGCCTTACTGCTGGGGGGAAGTAACCGTTTTTGAGTCTGGTTGTACTGGTGTGGATGCTATGCAGCCTCCCTCCCGATGGGTAGATTGAGAAGACACTAGAAATGAAGAACTGTTTCCATTTATTCCCTTTTCCCTTTGGTTATAAACCTCTGTGGTTATAACCTTGCTCTCATGACTATTGTTCATAACACCCGAGAGCAAAAGGTAGAACACAATTGAAGCCATGTGACCTTGCAAACCTGCAGCACAATTCAGTGAAGTCATTGCAGATCCTGGATCTAAATGATCTGATTATCCCTGATTCACAGAGACATCTCCTGAATACAACAGAGCATCCAGTGCAAATATTCTTTGATCTGCAGTTCTCTCAATGAAGGATATTCTCACCTCAGTCGTAAATAACTGACACCATTTCCTGTGACCATGGTCCTATATTCACCCTCCTAAGTCTACTGGGAATTGCCATCAAAAATTGCTTTTGAAACTGCACCATAATCCGGTGAAAATTTGTTGAACTGCCTGTGGGGTAGGTGCACAGAGACCAAAGCTATGCACAGCTCACAGACGTGATTTCATCAATGTCCTTTGCAACTGCAGCAAGACTACCTTCCTCTTGTGTCCAGTCTTCTGGCAAGTAAAGATTTCCCTGCTGCATCTAAATTCTAAGCCTTCAAGTTTTGTTTGGTACAAGAGTGCTCAAATTTCCATGGATACTATCATTTAACTATTAAAATCATCAGTTTAAAAATACAGTATTCTGCTTTTCTACTCTACCTAACATTTGTCAAGATTATATTCCATCCTCAATGCACTTAAAGCCAGTTTCTATTCCTGTCATAGACTCTCTGACAGCTTTATATGACATTCTTTCCCTCTGTTAAAGAACAACTTCACGTGCCCCTCAGATCTATTTTCCTCGAAAACAGTGTGAAGTCAAATGAGGATTCAAAAGCTGATTAACAATCCACAACATGGCAATAACTTGAGTGTAGTACATGTGGTCGATGCAATACCTAATACAGATTACAAATATCTGAGCCTTCAGCACTGTCTTTTCTGTCACTGGTCACCCACCTCCTGCCAGCCTGTGGAAGAGATTTTAGATTTTTCAGTTTTCTAGTTTCTACCTCTTTAACATTTTATTTGTCAAATGCTCATTCATCTAGCTTGCTATTTGTTTTAGCAATCTTATTTGTGGCCTTTTTAAATCCAGTGCTTGACAACAAGATGGATTGTTTTACCTGCAGAGTTTTATTTTCACAGTGGATTATTTACTGTGAATTTTGAGCTACTTTAAATGTTTACCATTGCCAAATATTGGAATAAGCCCTTTTTCTCTTTAAATGGTGCCTTGGGATTGATTTTGTTATGTTCACTGGGAGGAAAAATGTTTGTTCCAAAAGATAAGACACCGTTCCGTCACCCTAGACTGGAATGGCTGTCCAGAACAAGTCTTAAGTATCCTCAGTCTGCCTTCAGCTGCTTCACTTTGTCACAAAGGAAACACAGTCTTGATTGCAAAATGGTGACTTTCATTTGCAGTCCAGGCCAGTACATAGTGACCTAGATGACAGTCAGACATTGACTGGTAACTGGCAGTTACTGTTCATCTGCATGAATGCCAGGATTTGACCCGTCATCAGCTGGGTATCCCTGATAAGTGACACCACTAAACCCTTCTAACATTTGCATTTCACAAGTCAGGAGCACAGTGGAGTTCTCTTTATTCACTGGGATGTGTGCAGCATCAACAATGCTGCTGAATGTCCAAGAAGAGTTTTTGGATATGGATGGTCAAGTCCAGGATAGAGTACGTAGAGTGGCAGCCAGTACATTGCCCAAATATTCATTCCCTTCACACCAGAACATCACTGTTGACAAAATGTACTGCACTTGTACACCAAGGTTTTCCCAAGCCCAGTGGAACATACATGAGAGTATGAGAACCTACAGCTTTCCCCCGCAATTTACGTAGCACCGTGGCTTGGAAAAACATCACCATTATTTCATTGTGACTGGTCTGAGACTCCTAACTCACTACTCAACAACATTGTGTGGAAATATGTTCACATGAGGAACTGCCTGCAGTTGAAAGTGCTAGTCTACCATCACCTCTTCAAGGGCGGTTAGGAATTAGACAGCTGGTCCCACCACAATTCCCTTGCCTTGCAAATGGAAAGTAAAGAGTACGTGTCCAAGCCCCAGGATTGGGATTTGAGCTTGTTACTACCTCCCAGAGGCAAGACTGATACCCACCGAGCTGTACAGTATTGATTGGTTAATTATCCCTTTTCAGTACATGTGAAGGTGGCCTTGCCCCAGAATCTTGTGCAGAACTTCATGCATTGTCTCATAATGTACCTCTTCATCTAGGCTTATTTGAAAGCTGCAGTAACAGATAATAGTTTTGGCATGTTACAAACCCATTGTAGCTGTAACTGTGCTTACCGTTGAAAACATCTGGGACATATGTCGATGCAGAAGCCAGGCGCGGTGATGATTCCAGTGCCCTGTACAGATCAAAACAGTGTACCTTCCATACCTCTGCCGTGGTGCTTGGGTGGAGTCGTGATTCTACTTGTGCTTCAGTAACCAGAAAAGGGTGAGTGGTTTGAGGCTGGTAAGGCTGCAAGAGATTAGTAATTAGTTCTGTTTATTTACTTGTTTTTTAATTTAGAGATACAGCAGGGTATCAGGCCCTTCCAGCCCAATGAGACTGCACCTTCCAATGACCCGTACGTGGGAGGAAACTTGGAGGAAGGGGGAGAACACAAACACTCCTTACTGGCAGCGACTGGAATCAAACCCAGGTCGCTGGCACTGTAAAGCGTTGTGCTGACCGCTGCACCACTGTGCCAACCCATTGTACCACCCTGCGGTGTATCGTTAGGAATCCAATCTCAGAGTGAAGAACATTCAGGGGAGCGCTGATTTCAACTGTTTAAGGATCCCAGTCGAATGAAAACGGAAAAACTATTTCTTCAGGCAGGGCTATCAAAACCAAGAGTACATAATCGTAAAATTAGTGTTAGGCTGATCAGAAACTACATCAAGAAGATGATTTAAATCTGGTATTATTCTTCTAACCTAACTGCACCCCCAATATCAACCAACATAGGAACACCACGCCTGCCCCTACATAATCATGTCTGGATGAAACCTGGAAGACTGTTAGAGTATGGAATAAGCTAGGGGAATGGCGTTGATGTCCAAGATTCAACCACATGGTGGAACTGAATGCCTAGTTCACTGCTGTTCTTCATTGAGTGGTGTCTCACTCTGGCTCTAAAGCAAACGTGACAGGTGCGCTGAAGAGGACGAAGCCTTTCGCTTCCCTATGGAACTTGAGGCCAAGTAAAAGGGTGCTGTAGACAGAGGAAATGAAGTTGTGACTACCTGGTGAGGCAGGCCGTCTGTCATTGACGCTGGGTGAAAAGCTGGAAAACCAGGAGGCAGGGCTTCTAATGGGCTGAGCTCCAAGCTGCTGGAGGTACCTACGCAAGACACGAAGAACATTCTTATTAAACCCAAAGCAAAGGAAGAATGGACAATGAGCAGAGGGAAGAGTTGTAACTTGCAGGTCCTATTTTCAGTGAAACATCCAGTTTATTAAAAAATTTCGCTTGCCCCTCAGATCTGCTGAAGAACATAATTTTCTGCACAGTTTTAGTTCAAAAATAGTGCAGTCGGAGGGCGATTCCCAGGCAGGTTATCAGTCCACAACAAGGTAATAAAACTCTTAAGCTACGTTAAACGTAACCTGGGAATGGTCGGTGGAACAGGATGGAGCGATTAGCATTTGGTACATCCTCTGTGCTGTACCTGCCTTCAGCAACTTTATCATTTTCAGTGGGGTGGAACCATTCTATTGTCTGTTCCATACCTCCCCTCCGAGTGCTTCATGTCGATGTTCTGAGGGTTTTACCAAGGGACCATCCCTCTCCTCCCCTCCGAGTGCTTCATGTCGATGTTCTGAGAGTCTTACCAAGGGACCATCCCTCTCCTCCCCTCCGAGTGTTTCATGTCGATGTTCTGAGAGTCTTACCAAGGGACCATCCCTCTCCTCCCCTCCGAGTGTTTCATGTCGGTTCTGAGGGTCTTACCAAGGGACCATCCCTCTCCTCCCCTCCGAGTGTTTCATGTCGATGTTCTGAGGGTTTTACCAAGGGACCATCCCTCTCCTCCCCTCCGAGTGTTTCATGTCGATGTTCTGAGAGTCTTACCAAGGGACCATCCCTCTCCTCCCCTCCGAGTGTTTCATGTCGATGTTCTGAGGGTTTTACCAAGGGACCATCCCTCTCCTCCCCTCCGAGTGTTTCATGTCGGTTCTGAGGGTCTTACCAAGGGACCATCCCTCTCCTCCCCTCCGAGTGTTTCATGTTGATGTTCTGCGGGTTTTACCAAGGGACCATCCCTCTCCTCCCCTCCGAGTGTTTCATGTCGATGTTCTGAGAGTCTTACCAAGGGACCATACCTCTCCTCCCCTCCGAGTGCTTCATGTTGATGTTCTGCGGGTTTTACCAAGGGACCATCCCTCTCCTCCCTCCGAGTGTTTCATGTCGATACTCTGAGGGTTTTACCAAGGGACCATCCCTCTCCTCCCCTCCGAGTGCTTCATGTCGATGTTCTGAGAGTCTTACCAAGGGACCATCCCTCTCCTCCCCTCCGAGTGTTTCATGTCGATGTTCTGAGAGTCTTACCAAGGGACCATACCTCTCCTCCCCTCCGAGTGTTTCATGTCGATGTTCTGAGGGTTTTACCAAGGGACCATCCCTCTCCTCCCCTCCGAGTGTTTCATGTCGATGTTCTGAGGGTTTTACCAAGGGACCATCCCTCTCCTCCCCTCCGAGTGTTTCATGTCGATGTTCTGAGGGTCTTACCAAGGGACCATCCCTCTCCTCCCCTCCGAGTGTTTCATGTCGATGTTCTGAGGGTCTTACCAAGGGACCATCCCTCTCCTCCCCTCCGAGTGTTTCATGTCGATGTTCTGAGGGTCTTACCAAGGGACCATCCCTCTCCTCCCCTCCGAGTGTTTCATGTCGATGTTCTGCGGGTTTTACCAAGGGACCATCCCTCTCCTCCCCTCCGAGTGTTTCATGTCGATGTTCTGAGGGTTTTACCAAGGGACCATCCCTCTCCTCCCCTCCGAGTGTTTCATGTCGATGTTCTGAGGGTTTTACCAAGGGACCATCCCTCTCCTCCCCTCCGAGTGTTTCATGTCGATGTTCTGAGGGTCTTACCAAGGGACCATCCCTCTCCTCCCCTCCGAGTGTTTCATGTCGATGTTCTGAGGGTCTTACCAAGGGACCATCCCTCTCCTCCCCTCCGAGTGTTTCATGTCGATGTTCTGAGAGTCTTACCAAGGGACCATCCCTCTCCTCCCCTCCGAGTGTTTCATGTCGATGTTCTGAGGGTTTTACCAAGGGACCATCCCTCTCCTCCCCTCCGAGTGTTTCATGTCGATGTTCTGAGGGATTTACCAAGGGACCATCCCTCTTCTCCCCTCCGAGTGTTTCATGTCGATGTTCTGAGGGTCTTACCAAGGGACCATCCCTCTCCTCCCCTCCGAGTGTTTCATGTCGATGTTCTGAGGGTTTTACCAAGGGACCATCCCTCTCCTCCCCTCCGAGTGTTTCATGTCGATGTTCTGAGGGTTTTACCAAGGGACCATCCCTCTCCTCCCCTCCGAGTGTTTCATGTCGATGTTCTGAGGGTTTTACCAAGGGACCATCCCTCTCCTCCCCTCCGAGTGTTTCATGTCGATGTTCTGAGGGTTTTACCAAGGGACCATCCCTCTCCTCCCCTCCAAGTGTTTCATGTCGATGTTCTGAGGGCCTTACCAAGGGACCATCCCTCTCCTCCCCTCCGAGTGTTTCATGTCGATGTTCTGAGGGCCTTACCAAGGGACCATCCCTCTCCTCCCCTCCGAATGTTTCATGTCGATGTTCTGAGGGTTTTACCAAGGGATCATCCCTCTCCTCCCCTCCGAGTGTTTCATGTCAGTGCTTTGAGGGTTTTACAAAGGGACCATCCCTCTCCTCCCCTCCGAGTGTTTCATGTCGATGTTCTGAGGGTCTTACCAAGGGATCATCCCTCTCCTCCCCTCCGAGTGTTTCATGTCAGTGCTTTGAGGGTTTTACAAAGGGATCATCCCTCTCCTCCCCTCCGAGTGTTTCATGTCAGTGCTTTGTGGGTTTTACAAAGGGACCATCCCTCTCCTCACTGAATAAACAAACACACAGATGTTTCCACTGTGGACTTGCTTCAGCAAAAGAAAACCTCACAAGTGAAGAATGGTAACTTTAGCAGTTTGGGGAAGAATATTTAAAACAGAATAAAGAGGTTGCTAATACTTATGGTGATATTAAAAAAGTTGCAGTTCAGGCTTGCCCAACTTACTATTTAGAAACCCAGGTCTGAATTTAACCTTCTCCTCTCGTCTCCATTTTGCACGTCGGTTAGAGAACCAGACCTAAGAGAAGAGAGAAGTTAACCAGGAACTGAATCACCTCAGCTTCACTCAACCCACTGCCTGTCATTTTCATGTCACGTCAACTGGGCGGTAATGTAAAGTGAGCAAGTTCAAAAGGGACAGCACGTTGCATTCGAGATTGAAAACCAGAAGAGGCACATGATGGGTTAGTGGTTAAGTATCGTAGCTTTAGCCTTTTAAAGATGATATAACCTTCCCTACCCCTACAAAGCTGGATAATTATCTAGTGAGCACAACAGGTGCTTAACTCAGTAATGAACACTAAAGCTGTCAGTGCATGGAATATACGAAGTGAACACCAAACCAGTCCGTGTGCTCACTACAGTTGTTCTCGGAGTTTAGCCAGCCAGAGTTATGTTGGCCCTTGTAATATACCACACTCTGAACTTCCTTCAGTGCCTCCAGAACTTTGCACAGACAGGTTTTGATACAGGCGATGCTCTTTGTCAAGGGTAGATTACCAAACTACTGAACCTTAATGAAACAATTTGTCACTGTGTCGATTTCTATCAAAGAGCATCAGGACCTTAACGTTTTATGCATTTATTTTGAGAAACAGGCCCGTCCAGCTCAACAAGCCACACCACTCAACAACTCACCAATTTAACCCTCGCCTAATCACAGGACAATTTACAATGACTAATTAACCTACTAATCAGTATGTCTTTCGACTGTGGGAGGAAACCAGAGCACCCGGAGGAAACACACACGGTCATGGGAGAATGTACAAAGAACACCAAAACTGAACTCCGAATTCTGACACCCTGAGCTGTAATAGCATTGCACTAACACCCACATTACCATGGCAACCCATGCATCATAACATGGCACCTGAACACAGATGCTGTATGGTTCTGTGTCTATCGGTCTCTTACCAAAGCACTGCCCGCTTTCTATAAAACCTTCGAAACAGTGCTCCCCGTCTGATGGCTTGTATTCAGATTTGCACAACACTTACCTTAACACTAGTCACATCGATTCCTGTCACCTACTCTTACAAGGTGCTTGTTTGGGGGCTGTCATCTGCCTTTACGTCTGTAGCTGGCAAGTGATGGAATTCTATGATGTTGTTGCCATTTCCATTGAAGATGTTCACTGTTCCAAGTACATTAATTATCAAAGTATGTATACTATATACAATCTTGAAAGTCATGTCCCTCCAGACAGCCACGGAACAAAGAAACCCAACAGAACCCACTAAAAATAGACCATCAAAGCCTCCCAGTGTGTAGGAAGAAACAAGTCATGGAAACAAAGGTAAGCAAGTAACATTCAGAACTGAAATTCACAGAAGTGAGACCACAGCCACGACCGTCATCACTGTGGCCAGTCCAGTCCTGGAGCCCGGTAACTGCAGGCCACAGCCTCAGTTCAGCACAGAGATGAGTAAACCTCACAGAGCAGTGAGCTGAACACCGGTCTGTCCCCTGCTTCCGGCCCCGATATGCTGACCTTTCCAATCTCACCTGGCACTTTGATTGGCCAGACAACAGGTCGATCCTCGCTTTCAGACCAGGCCCTGCCACCTCGATACGCTCTCGGGCCTGGGACCCGCCACTTCGATTTGGCCCTACCCGACCTTTCCAACTCAGCCCAGTGCTTAAATCAGTCAAACTCCGCTTGTTCCTCGTCATCAGGGTGGGGCCCCCCTCGACTCTGCCTCACTTCAGCTCTGCTGCTTTGAACTGCCTCCAAGTCTGCTCCAGCAGCCAAACATTGGTTCGGTCCCCACTCTTGGGCCCAGGCCTCACCACCTCGATTTGATCTGTACATGCCACGCTGCAACCAGCAGCCTTTGAGATTTCAGTTCACGCTGCAAAAATGCCGGTTTGTACAGGTGGTTCAAAAGGTCAACTCCAAAGGGGAAGTTACAGACTTGATTGCAGTGATTGGTTCTGAGAAATAGTGTGATGAATTAAGTAATTAATAGTAATTTTTGCTGCCAGCAAGTCGTTGCTGTGCTTCACAGTGCCATCTTAATCCAGAAGATGTCTGCTGTAATCCTGTCTGTCACAACAAACGTGAGATTCTGGGGATCTAACAGCTTAAATTGGAACATTTCATCACACAAACCACACATAGACCACTTACTCGGCTATTATAAAGCTCTCCACAACTTAAAATACCTTCTCAAACCTCCAGTGCATCAAATTAATCACTGTTTGTCCCATTTCAGTGGTTTCACTTGGTTCACAAGTGTCAGATTTGCATGTATCATCCTATTCCAGCTTCTGTATGATCTCTTTACAGGGGATACTTCTAACCCTCTGCAGTATTGTTCTGTTGGTGTGCCGTGGTTCTGACTGTGAGTAAAATTTCTGTCACTCACACTCTGTAGAATTCAGTGCCTGTAAGTCCTCAGCCAGCTCTTTCACCTCGTGGATGCTGTCGGATGTGGATGGACACACTATCCATTCTTTCCATGGAAGCTTTGAATATTCATAACCCTGTCAGCACATGAGCTACCATGTTTTCCCTCAGCTTCTGTTTAACAGCAATGTGGTGCTCAAGCTCCGAATGGTAACAAGGAAATGTTTGCCATGTTTATTTCTGCTTTAAGATTTAAGACTTTCAGGTGCTGCTCTCTCTCCTTCACCAACTTTTTGGGGATCACCAACTTACAGGGATCAAGGTAACTGTTTTCCAATTACTTATTCCTTGAAGAACACTAAATGCTCTTCAAACACCAAGAGTCTTCATAGTTAGGCCATTTCTTCTTCATGTCCACAACCTTTTTCTACGTGCTATGATCTTGTGGTGGCAGCATCAGCACAATGTTTTATGGTACCAGTGACCCGGGTTCGATTCCCATTGCACGGTAGTGTAGTGGTCAGCATAACGTTTTACAGTACCAGTGACCCGGGTTCGATTCCCATTGCACGGTAGTGTAGTGGTCAGCACAACGTTTTACAGTACCAGTGACCCGGGTTCAATTCCCATCACACGATAGTGTAGTGATTAGCACAACGTTTTACAGTACCAGTGACCCGGGTTCAATTCCCATCGCACAGTAGTGTAGTGATTAGCACAACGTTTTACAGTACCAGTGACCCGGGTTCAATTCCCATCGCACAGTAGTGTAGTGATTAGCACAACGTTTTACAGTACCAGTGACCCAGGTTCAATTCCCATCGCACGGTAGTGTAGTGATTACCACAACGTTTTACAGTACCAGTGAACCGGGTTCAATTCCCATCGCACGGTAGTGTAGTGATTACCACAACGTTTTACAATACCAGTGACCCGGGTTCAATACCCATCGCACGCTAGTGTAGTAATTAGCACAATGCTTTACAGTACCAGTGAACCGGGTTCAATTCCCATCGCACGGTAGTGTAGTGATTAGCACAACGTTTTACAGTACCAGTGACCCGGGTTCAATTCCCATCGCACGGTAGTGTAGTGATTAGCACAACGTTTTACAATACCAGTGACCCAGGTTCCATTCCCATCACACGGTAGTGTAGTGATTAGCACAATGCTTTACAGTACCAGTGACCCGGGTTCAATTCCCATCACACGGTAGTGTAGTGATTAGCACAACGTTTTACAGTACCAGTGACCCAGGTTCAATTCCCATCGCACGGTAGTGTAGTGGTTAGCACAATGTTTACAGTACCAGTGATCCGGGTTCAATTCCCATCACACGGTAGTGTAGTGATCAGCACAACGTTTTACAGTACCAGTGACCCAGGTTCAATTCCCATCACACGGTAGTGTAGTGATTAGCATAACGTTTTACAGTACCAGTGACCCGGGTTCGATTCCCATCGCACGGTGGTGTAGTGGTTAGCACAACGTTTTACAGTACCAGTGACCCGGGTTCAATTCCCATCACATGGTAGTGTAGTTATTAACACAACGTTTTACAGTACCAGTGACCCGGATTCAATTCCCATCACATGGTAGTGTAGTTATTAACACAACGTTTTACAGTACCAGTGAACCGGGTTCGATTCCCATCACACGGTAGTGTAGTGATTAGCACAACGTTTTACAGTACCAGTGAACCGGGTTCGATTCCCATCACACGGTAGTGTAGTGATTACCACAACGTTTTACAGTACCAGTGACCCGGGTTCAATTCCCATCACACGGTAGTGTAGTGGTCAGCACAACGTTTTACAGCACCAGAGACCCGGGTTCGATTCCCATCGCACGGTAGTGTAGTGATTAGCACAACGCTTTACAGTACCAGTGACCCGGGTTCAATTCCCATTGCACGGTAGTGTAGTGATTAGCACAACGTTTTACAGTACCAGTGACCCGGGTTCAATTCCCATCGCATGGTAGTGTAGTGATTAGCACAACGTTTTACAGTACCAGTGACCCAGGTTCAATTCCCATCGCACGGTAGTGTAGTGATTAGCACAACGTTTTACAATACCAGTGACCCGGGTTCCATTCCCATCACACGGTAGTGTAGTGATTAGCACAATGCTTTACAGTACCAGTGACCCGGGTTCAATTCCCATCACACAGTAGTGTAGTGATTAGCACAACATTTTACAGTACCAGTGACCCGGGTTCAATTCCCATCACACGGTAGTGTAGTGGTCAGCATAACCTTTTACAGTACCAGTGACCCGGGTTCAATTCCCATCACACGGTAGTGTAGTGGTCAGCATAATGTTTTACAGTACCAGTGACCCGGGTTCAATTCCCATCACACGGTAGTGTAGTGATTAGCACAACATTTTACAGTACCAGTGACCCAGGTTCAATTCCCATCGCACGGTAGTGTAGTGGTTAGCACAATGTTTACAGTACCAGTGATCCGGGTTCAATTCCCATCACACGGTAGTGTAGTGATCAGCACAACGTTTTACAGTACCAGTGACCCAGGTTCAATTCCCATCACACGGTAGTGTAGTGATTAGCATAACGTTTTACAGTACCAGTGACCCGGGTTCGATTCCCATCGCACGGTGGTGTAGTGGTTAGCACAACGTTTTACAGTACCAGTGACCCGGGTTCAATTCCCATCACATGGTAGTGTAGTTATTAACACAACGTTTTACAGTACCAGTGACCCGGATTCAATTCCCATCACATGGTAGTGTAGTTATTAACACAACGTTTTACAGTACCAGTGAACCGGGTTCGATTCCCATCACACGGTAGTGTAGTGATTAGCACAACGTTTTACAGTACCAGTGAACCGGGTTCGATTCCCATCACACGGTAGTGTAGTGATTACCACAACGTTTTACAGTACCAGTGACCCGGGTTCAATTCCCATCACACGGTAGTGTAGTGGTCAGCACAACGTTTTACAGCACCAGAGACCCGGGTTCGATTCCCATCGCACGGTAGTGTAGTGATTAGCACAACGCTTTACAGTACCAGTGACCCGGGTTCAATTCCCATTGCACGGTAGTGTAGTGATTAGCACAACGTTTTACAGTACCAGTGACCCGGGTTCAATTCCCATCGCATGGTAGTGTAGTGATTAGCACAACGTTTTACAGTACCAGTGACCCGGGTTCAATTCCCATCACACAGTAGTGTAGTGATTAGCACAACATTTTACAGTACCAGTGACCCGGGTTCAATTCCCATCACACGGTAGTGTAGTGGTCAGCATAACCTTTTACAGTACCAGTGACCCGGGTTCAATTCCCATCACACGGTAGTGTAGTGGTCAGCATAATGTTTTACAGTACCAGTGACCCGGGTTCGATTCCCATTACACGGTAGTGTAGTGATTAGCACAACGTTTTACAGTGCCAGTGACCCGGGTTCAATTCCCATCACATGGTAGTGTAGTGATTAGCACAACGTTTTACGGTACCAGTGACCCGGGTTCAATTCCCATCACATGGTAGTGTAGTGATTAGCACAACGTTTTTCAGTACCAGTGACCCGGGTTCAATTCCCATCACACGGTAGTGTAGTGGTTATCACAACGGTTTACAGTACCAGTGACCCGGGTTCAATTCCCATCACACGGTAGTGTAGTGATTAGCACAACGTTTTACAGTACCAGTGACCCGGGTTCAACTCCCATCACACGGTAGTGTAGTGATTAGCACAACGTTTTACAGTACCAGTGACCCGGGTTCAATTCCCATCACACGGTAGTGTAGTGATTAGCACAACGTTTTACAGTACCAGTGACCCGGGTTCAATTCCCATCACACGGTAGTGTAGTGGTCAGCATAACCTTTTACAGTACCAGTGACCCGGGTTCAATTCCCATCACACGGTAGTGTAGTGGTCAGCATAATGTTTTACAGTACCAGTGACCCGGGTTCGATTCCCATTACACGGTAGTGTAGTGATTAGCACAACGTTTTACAGTGCCAGTGACCCGGGTTCAATTCCCATCACACGGTAGTGTAGTGATTAGCACAACGTTTTACGGTACCAGTGACCCGGGTTCAATTCCCATCACATGGTAGTGTAGTGATTAGCACAACGTTTTACAGTACCAGTGACCCGGGTTCAACTCCCATCACACGGTAGTGTAGTGATTAGCACAACGTTTTACAGTGCCAGTGACCCGGATTCAATTCCCATCACATGGTAGTGTAGTGATTAGCACAACGTTTTACAGTACCAGTGACCCGGGTTCAACTCCCATCACACGGTAGTGTAGTGATTAGCACAACGTTTTACAGTACCAGTGACCCGGGTTCAATTCCCATCACACGGTAGTGTAGTGATTAGCACAACGTTTTACAGTACCAGTGACCCGGGTTCAACTCCCATCACACAGTAGTGTAGTGATTAGCACAACGTTTTACAGTACCAGTGACCCGGGTTCAATTCCCATCACACGGTAGTGTAGTGATTAGCACAACGTTTTACAGTACCAGTGACCCGGGTTCAATTCCCATCACACGGTAGTGTAGTGGTTATCACAACGGTTTACAGTACCAGTGACCCGGGTTCAATTCCCATCACACGGTAGTGTAGTGATTAGCACAACGTTTTACAGTACCAGTGACCCGGGTTCAACTCCCATCACACGGTAGTGTAGTGATTAGCACAACGTTTTACAGTACCAGTGACCCGGGTTCAATTCCCATCACACGGTAGTGTAGTGGTTATCACAACGGTTTACAGTACCAGTGACCCGGGTTCAATTCCCATCACATGGTAGTGTAGTGGTCAGCATAACGTTTTACAGTACCAGTGACTCGGGTTCGATTCCCATCACACGGTAGTGTAGTGGTTAGCACAACGGTTTACAGTACCAGTGACCCGGATTCGATTCCCACTGTTTCCTGCAAGGAGCTTCTACATTCTTCGCATGACCACGTGTGTTTCCTCCGGGTGCTCTGGTTTCCTCCCACTGTCCAAAGACGTACCAGTTAGTAAGTTAGTTGGTCATTGTAAGTTTTCCTGTGATTAGGTTGGGATTAAATCAGGGGATTATTGGGCAATGTGGTTCAAAGTCCAGAAACACCTGTTCCATACTGTATCACAATAAATAAATAAATCGTGTATATCCGTTATTAGTTTGGATGATCGATCTGAATGCCATATTCTAGAATCACCCCTCATTATAAGTCAGCACAGTTTGTTCCGACTTTTCATATAAAAATCATCACAGCCTGATCTGTTTATTTATAAACCCTCCCCACTAATAGTCTTTCCTTTTCTCAGACTTTGCCTGTCAAGTTCTTTACAAGTTTTGTTTCCAGTATCTATTTATCTTAGATTACCATAGCTTTTGCAAGTTAAAAGCTATCTGCTGTGTACAGATAAATTTCAATTCCCCCTGGAATCAACTTTGTTTCTCATGCATTACCTGCCCACGTATCCCTGTAACATTGCCTGTAACAATTCTGTGGAAAAACAATCTCATTCTGCAGCCACTGATCTTTGTTTCCCAATTATCACCTCTTCCTTTACCTGCAGGACCCAGCCCAACAGGAGTTTGAACACTCAGAAGGAAACATGTCTGAGTGAGTCATGAGGGTCTATATACTCCTGTGGAGTTTGTGTCCCATTACCCCTACTAACCTCAAAGGGAACAATGACTTAGAGCCAGGATCTTGAGTTTTTTGTCAATGGAAATTTCTCTAGAATTAACCGAGATTTTAGGTTTAAAGTTTTGGACTTCTCCAATCATTATTTACCCAGAGGAGAGCACCAGAAATCAGCTATTCTGAACGTAAGCTTGCCAGGAGCAAGGCCATCCATCCAGGCCTGGCTGGATAATTTCTGAAGAGATGGATACGAGACACTAATGAAATCAAGATGATGCAAGTACAATTTCAACTGGATATCCTTAGCTACAACCATCCATCCAGACCTGGCTGGATTATTTTTGAATAGATGGATATGAGATACTAATGAAATCAATACAATTTCAATTGGTATCCTTAGCTACAACCAGGTAATTAAGACAGGAAGAGAAGTAGAAGCTCAATAAGGTCCACTTTTTTCATTTTTCTTGTGGATCTAGACTGGTGCAGGATCTCAATTCTGAACCCCTTTGTCAGGTTGCACAAGATCCCACCACTTCCTCCCATTAATGAAGACAGCTAGTTGTGCTGGGGTGCATTTCTGGATGTTCCAGGACAAGATATTCCACCTTCAACAAGGGAGTTTGTCATCAGCACCAAGATCCTACGGATGGAAATGTTATGGGAGAAGCTAATTGATACAGTTTGGAATATAGTTCATTGGATTGGAGATGAAATCCTTACCCGGATTGTAGCCTCAGGAAGAGATATTTTTGATGCCAATTTCTCTCGCACAAATACATCCGGATATTGTGTTTTTCTGAATTCTGAAACCGCAACAGAAATTCAACATTAGTAATAACTGCATCATCGGTGAGCTAGGGGAGAATGAACTGCAATGCTCAGGATTTAGAATTCTACTGCATTACCTCCTTCCATATTGTTTCATTATTAACATTATCGGTACTTAAATTGTCCATTCTCCAGCTTTTTCTGTCAACGTGAAGATAAATCTCATAATGCTGCGTTCAATTTCGTGAGCAGATCTTTATTTTAAACTTGTTGATTACATGAAAAGGATCTATGCTTTCCTGGTGTGTGTGATGAATAAATTCTTCTGGGTCTTCCAGCTCAGGTACAGGTATTGAATATAACCTTATCATCAATATCCGTACCTGGCTGGAAACCCAAAAAGAGATTATTTGTTGATAATATTGTATTCAGTTCCCTTTTGGTTGACAGCTAGCTTGCTTCCAAACTTACTTGAACTTTCTAATTTAAGTTTTACTTCACCTCCCTGTTGTGCTTTGTATCATTATAATCGTAAGGTACAGGAGCCTCAGGACCCACAACACTAGGTTCAGGAACAGTTATTACCCCTCAACCATCAGGCTCCTGAACCAGAGGCAATAACTTCACTCAGCCTCACTTGCCCCATCACTGAACTGTTCCCACAACCTATGGGCTTACTTTCAAGGACTTTTCCTCTCATGTTCTTGATATTTATTGCATATTTATTTATTACTTATTGTTTTAATATTTTTTCTCAGCCCGTAATCATCAGAGGATCAGAGGTGGAGAGGGTCAGTAACTTTAAATTCCAGGGTGTCAGCATCTCAAAGGATATGTTCTGGACCCATCATATGAATATAATTGTGAAGAAAGCACGACAGGGCCTCTGTTTCCTCAGGAGTCTGCGGAGGTTCAGCATGTCATTGAAAACCTTGGCAAAATGTGCTGACAGGCTGCATCACAGCCTGGTGCAGGAACACCAAAGCCTTTAAGCAGAAAATCCTGCAAAAGGTAGAGGATTAAGGCCCAATACATCACAAATACAACCCTCCCAATCACTGAACGCATCTACAATAGACAATAGACAGTAGGTGCAGGAGTAGGCCATTCAGCCCTTCTAGCCAGCACCACCATTCACTGTGATCATGGCTGATCATACACAATCAGTACCCCGTTCCTGCCCTCTCCCCATATCCTTTGACCCCGCTATCTATAAGAGCTCTATCTAACTCTCTCTTGAATGCATCCAGAGACTTGGCCTCCACTGCCTTCTGGGACAGAGCATTCCACATATCCACCACTCTCTGGGTGAAAAAGTTTTTCCGCATCTCTCTTCTAAATGGCCTACCACTTATTCTTGAACTGTGGCCTCTAGTTCTGGACTCACCCATCAGCAGGAACATGCTTCCTGCCTCCAGTGTGTCCAATCCCTTAATAATCTTATATGTTTCAATCAGAATTTCTACATGAAATGTTACCATAGAAAAGCAGCATCAATTATCAGAGATCCTCACCACCCAGGCCGTGCTCTTTTCTCACTGCTGCCATCAGGTCGAAGGCACAAGAGCCTCAGGACTCGCACCACCAGGTTCAAGAACAGTTACTACTCCTCAGGCTCTTGAGCAAAAGGAGAGAACTACACTCATTTAAGAACTCTTTTATCTTCTTATTTCATGCTTGGTATTTATGGCTATCTAGTTATTTTCTGTACTTACACAGCACAGTTTGCTTACAGTTTACTGATCCTGTTTACAGTTACTGTTCTATAGATTTATTAAGTATGCCCTCAGAAAAAGAATCTCAGGGTTGTAAGTGGAGACAGGTATGTACTCTGAAATAAATTTTGCTTTGAACTTTTTTATTGGATTTATTGAGTACACCCACAAGAAAATGAATCTCAGGGTCGCATTTGGTGACATATATGAACTTTGATAAGATATTTACTTTGAACTTGGAACTTTGATCTTAATTCATTGGTATATCATATGAGGTGAATATTTCAGAAAGTCAGAAACAGGAGCAGGACTCAGCCGTCATCGAGCCGGCTCCACCATTCAATAAGATCACGGCAGACCTGGCTGTGTACTCAACACTGACCTGCCTTTTCTCATAACCCTAATTCCCCTGCGACTCAAAAATCTATCTAACTACATCTTAAATGTATTTAATGAGGTAGCCTCTACGGCTTCCCTGGGCAGAGAATTCCACAGATTTACTACCATTTGGGAAAAGCAGTTTCTTCTGATCTCCATTGAAATCTACTCCCCCAGAGTTGGATGCCATATCTCCCAGTTCCAGACTCACTTGCCAGTTGAAATAACTTTGCTGCCTCTACCTTAACTATCCCTTTCATAATGTTATATGTTTCTACAAGATTCCCTTTCATTCTTCTGATCACCTCTCTTTTGTAGCAACCTTCTCCCCTTTAACCACATAATGGAGATAAAGCTGGTGTAAAGTGAGATAAAAGATGTGGGATTATGTTTCAGCCATTGTTCAGCCCCTCACTCAGCGCTGTCAAAATTACCACTTGCAGAGAGTGACATTGAACCAGAAATGCTCTCAATAACTCACACATTTCTCCCTTTTCTTGTTAAACAATGAGTTATGAAGCTTTCTGTCTTTTCTTCAACCAATAACATCAAAGCAAAATATTTATTTGCTTATCCAGTAATTGTTTTTCTATGCATTGCCTTTCACACTTTAATTTTTAACACCCGTGAAGATGCTCCGAGGATGTAAAGAGTGCTGTGTAAGTTCAGATCCTGTTATTTATCATCTACGGGCCTTTGACCAGTAGCTTACTGTTGGCCTGTCTGATCTATCAGGAACCCATACCTTTCTCCAGCACTTCGGTTTGTTCTTGTGTGAAGACAGTTCGATTCTTTTGTGGACAGTTTGGCTGAGCATCCTTGGCAAGGTCAGGTACCAAGATGTTTGGATCTTGAGTCACTTCACGCTCTGCATAATCTGAGACAAAGGAATACAAAATGAGCCAGCTCTCCGATAAAAGCAATGATGCATCTGGTATCCAGCGAAGTCAAAGATCAAATCATCCTTGGTTGATACAAGGCAAAGTTCTCTCTACGCTTTTTATTTATTTAGAGATACCATAAGACATAGGAGCAGAATTAGGCCATTCAGCCATTCCATCATGGCTGATCCCGGATCTCATCAACTCCATATACCTGCTTTCTCGCCATACCCTTTGATGCCCTGACCAATCAGACAACTATCAACTTCCCCTTTAAATATATGCACAGACTTGGCCTCCACCAGGGTCAGATTCATTACTCTCTGGCTAAAAAAAAATCCTCCTTACCTCTTTTCTAAAGGGTCGCCCCTCAATTTTGAGGCTGTGTCCTCAAGTTCTGAACACCCTCACCATAGAAAACATCCTCTCCTCATCCACTCCATCTAGTCCTTTCAACATTTGGTAGGTTTCGATTAGATACCCCACCCCCCGCATTCTTCTAAATTCCAGAGAGTACAGGCCCAAAGCTTCCAAACACTCCTCATATGTTAACCCCTTCATTCTCAGAATCATCCCTGTGAACATCCTCTGGACTCTCTGCAACAACAACACAACCTTTCTGAAATATGGGGTCCAAAACTGTTGACAGTACTCCAAGTGAGCCTGACTAGTGTCTTATAAAGCCTCAGCATTATCTCCTTGCTTTTATATTCTATTCCCCTTGAAATAAATGGCAACATTGCATTTGCCTTCTTTACTACAGACTCAACCTGTAAATTGACCTTCTGGGAGTCTTGCACAAGGACTCCTAAGTCCCTCTGCACCTCTGATGTTTGAATCTTCTCCCCATTTGGATAATAGTCCGCACTGTTGTTAATTTTACCAAAATGCATTATCATACATTTCCATCTGCCATTTTTGCCCATTTTTCTAAGTTGTTAAGTCCTGCATTGCTTCCTCAGCTTACCTACCCCTCCATCCATCTTCATATCATCTGAAAACTTTGTCACAAAACCATCAATTCCATTATCCAAATCATTCACAAACAATGTGAAAAGTAGAGGTCCCAATACTAATCTCTGAGGAACATCACTAGTCACTGGCAGCCAACCAGAAAAAGACCCTTTTATTCCCACTCACTGCCTCTTGCCTGTCAGCCATTCCTCTATCCTGTATCTTTCCTGTAATGGCATAGGATTTACTCTTAATCAGTGCTAGTCTCTTGCATAGAACATAGAACATTACAGCACAGAAACAGGCCTTTTGGCCCTTCTTGACTGTGCCGAACCATTTTTCTGCCTAGTCCCACTGACCTGCACCTAGACCATATCCCTCCATACCCCTCTCATCCATGTACCTCTCCAAGTTTTTCTTAAATCTTAAAAGTGAGCCCGCATTCACCACTTCATCTGGAAGCTCATTCCACACTCCCACCACTCTCTGTGTGAAGAAGCTCCCCCTAATGTTCCCTTTAAACTTTTCCCCCTTCACCCTTAACCCATGTCCTCTGGTTTTTTTCTCCGCTAGCCTGAGTGGAAAAAGTCTGACTTGCATTCACTCTATCTATACCCATTATAATTTTATACACCTCTAGCAAATCTCCCCCCATTCTTCTACGCTCCAGGAAATAAAGTCCTAACCTATTCAACCTTTCTCTGTAACTGTTTCTCAAGTCCCAGGAACATCCTTGTAAACCTCTGCACTCTTTCAACCTTATTAATATCCTTCCTGTAATTAGGTGATCAAAACTGTACACAATATTCCACAGCAAAGACAGATGCCCCATTAAGTTCATCTGCCATTTCTTTGACCCCATTGCTACATCACCAGCATCATTTTCCAGTGGTCCAATATCAACTCTCACTTCTCTTTTACTCTTTATATAACTGAAAAAATTGGTATTCTGTTTTATATTATTGACTAGTCTGCCCCATATTTCATCTTTTCCCTTCTTATAGCTTTTTAGTTGCTTTTTGTTGGATTTTAAAAGCTTTTTAATCATCCGATTTCCCATTCACTTTTGCTACATTATATGCCCTTTCTTGGTTTTTACACAGTCTTTTTTACCTTCTTTTATCAATTATAGTTGACTACCCCTGCCATTTGAGAACTTCTGTGGAACATATCTTGTGAACTATTCCCAGAAACTTCAGCCATCTCTGCTCTGCCATCATCCCCGCCAGTATCCCCCTCCAATCCACCTGGGCAAGCACCTCTCTCCTGCCTCTGTAATTCCCTTTATTCCATTACAAAACAAATACACATGACTTATGCTTATTACCATATAACCATATAACAATCACAACACAGAAACAGGCCATCTCGGCCCTCCTAGTCCGTGCCGAACCCTTAATCTCACCTAGTCCCACCTACCCGCACTCAGCCCATAACCCTCCACTCCTTTCCTGTCCATATACCTATCCATTTTTAACTTAAATGACACAACTGAACTGGCCTCTACTACTTCTACAGGAAGCTCATTCCACACAGCTATCACTCTCTGAGTAAAGAAATACCCCCTCGTGTTTCCCTTAAACTTCTGCCCCCTAACTCTCAAATCATGTCCTCTCATTTGAATCTCCCCTACTCTCAATGGAAACAGCCTATTCACATCAACTCCATCTATCCCTCTCAAAATTTTAAATACCTCGATCAAATCCCCCCTCAACCTTCTACGCTCCAATGAATAGAGACCTAACTTGTTCAACCTTTCTCTGTAACTTAAGTGCTGAAACCCAGGTAACATCCTAGGAAATCATCTCTGCACTCTCTCTAATTTATTGATATCTTTCCTATAATTCGGTGACCAGAACTGTACACAATATTCCAAATTTGGCCTTACCAATGCCTTGTACAATTTTAACATTACATCCCAACTTCTGTACTCAATGCTCTGATTTATAAAGGCCAGCGTTCCAAAAGCCTTCTTCACCACCCTATCTACATAAGACTCCACCTTCAGGGAACTATGCACTGTTATTCCTAGATCTCTCTGTTCCTCTGCATTCCTCAATGCCCTACCATTTACACTGTATGTTCTATTTGGATTATTCCTGCCAAAATGTAGAACCTCACACTTCTCAGCATTAAGCTCCATCTGCCAACGTTCAGCCCATTCTTATAACCGGCATAAATCTCCCTGCAAGCTTTGAAAACCCACCTCATTATCCACAACACCTCCTACCTTCTTCTTCTCAAATTGCAACATGAATTCAATCTAATCATGATCACTGCCTCCTAAGGGTTCCTTTATGTTAAGCTCCCTAATATGATCTGGGTTATTACACAACACCCAATCTAAGATAGCCTTTCCCCGAGTAGGCTCAAGCACAAACCGCTCTAAGAAGCCACCTTGTAGGCAGATGCAAACTCAATGGCTCTTCACATGGCTTTGGACCACCTGGACAACACAGACACCTATGTCAGGATGCTGTTCATCAACTATAGCTGAGCATTTAATACCATCATTCCCACAATCCTGATTGAGAAGTTACAGAACCTGGGCCTCTGTACTCCCCTCTGCATTTGGATCCTCGACTTCCTAACCAGAAGACCACAATCTGTGCGGATTGGTGATAACATCTCCTCCTCGCTGATGATCAACACTGGTACACCTCAGGGGTGAGTGCTTAGCCCACTGCTCTACTCTCTATATACCCTTGACTGTGTGGCTAGGCATAGCTCAAGTACCATCTATAAATTTGCTGGTGATACAACCATTGTTGGTAGAATCTCAGGTGGTGATGAGAGGGCGTACAGGAGTGAGATATGCCGACTAGTGGAGTGGTGCTGCAGCAACAACCTGACACTCAACGTCAGTAAGATGAAAGAGCTGATTGTGGACTTCAGGAAGGATAAGACGAAGGAACACATACCAATCCTCATAGAGGGATCAGAAGTGGAGAGAGTGAGTAGCTTCAAGTTGTTGGGTGTCAAGATCTCTGAGGATCTAACCTGGTCCCAACATATCGATGTCGTCATAAAGAAGGCAAGACAGTGGCTATACTTTATTAGGAGTTTGAAGAGATTCAGCATGTCAAAAAATACACTCAAAAACTTCCATAGTTGTACTGTGGAGAGCATTCTGACAGGCTGCATCACTGTCTGGTATGGAGGGGCTACTGCACAGGACCGAAAGAAGCTGCAGAAGGTTGTAAATCTAATTGGCTCCATCTTGGGTACTAGTCTACAAAATACCCAGGGAGTACAGAAGCGGTGCCTCAGAAAGGCAGTGTCCATTATGAAGGACCTCCAGCACCCAGGACATGCCCTTTTCTCACTGTTACCATCAGGTAGGAGGTACAGAAGCCTGAAGGCACACACTCAGCGATTCAGGAACAGCTTCTTCCCCTCTGCCATCCGATTCCTAAATGGACATTGAACCCTTGGACACTGCCTGACTTTTTTTTAGCATACACTATTTCTGATTTTTGCACATTTTAAAAAATCTATTCAATATACGTCTACTGTAATTGATTTACTCGTTTAGTTATTATTATTTTTTCTAGATTATGTATTGGATTGAAATGCTGCTGCTAAGTTAACAAATTTCACAACACATGCCGGTGATAATAAACTTGATTCTGATTCTGATTCAATAAATTCCCTCTCTTGCAATCTGACACCAACCTGATTTTCCCAATTCCCTTGCATATTGAAGTCTGCCATTACAATTATGACATTACCCTTAGTACATGCCCTTTCCAGCTCCCTTTGCAATCTCAACCCCACATCTTGGCTACTATTTGGAGGCCTATACAGTATATGTTTCCCAAATGGGTTTTCACCCTTGCAGTTTCTTAACTCTACCCACAAGATTCATCATTCTCTGACCCTATGTCACCTCTTTCTAACGATGTAATTCCATCTCTTACCAACAGAGCCACACCACTGCCTATGCCTTCCTGCCTGTCCTTTCAATACAAAGTCTATCCTTTGATGTTAAACTCCCAACGACGGCCTTCTTCCAGCCACGACTCAGTGATGCTCACAACGTCATACTGACCAATCCCTAATTGCGCCATGAGTTTGTCCACCTTATTCCGAATGCCATGTGTATTTAAATAGAGTACAACACCTTCAGTCCTGTGTTCTTCACCCTTCTGAATTTTGCCTCTGTGGTACAATTTCACTCCTTGCTCTGTCTGCAATTGTACCCAATCACCGGTTGTTAAGGCACTTGTCTAGTGATCTGAAGGTCGCTAGTCGAGCCTTGGCTGAGACTGCGTGTGTGTCCTTGAGCAAGGCACTTGACCACACTTTGCTCTGTGATGACACCGGTGCCAAGCTGTATGGGTCCTAATGCCCTTCCCTTGGACAACATCGGTGGCATGGAGAGGGGAGACTTGCAGCTTGGGCAACTGCCGGTCTTCCATTAAAAAAAACCTTGCCCAGGCTTGCACCCTGGAAACTTTCCAAGGCGCAAATCCATGGTCTATCGAGACTAACAGAGGCCCACTACTGTTTTCCTTCTTATAATCATTTTACAAACATCAACTCCTTGCAAACCTGCCAGCTCATCCTCAGCTCTATCATACTGGTTCCCGTCCCCCTGCCGTATCAGTTTAAACCATTCCCAACAGTTCTGGTAAATCTGCCAGCAAGAATATTGGTCCCCTTGGATTCAAGAGCAACCCGTCCTTTTTGTACAGGTCACACCTGCCCCAGAAGAGGTCCCAATGATCCAGAAATCTGAATCCCTGCCCCTGCTTCAATTCTTCAGCCATGCATTTATCTGTCACCTTATTCTATTCCCATCCTCACTGTTCTGTAGCACAGGCAGCAAACCCAAGATTACTGCCCTTGAGGTCCTGCTAGTCAGCTTCCTTCGGAACTCCCTGCATCCCTTTTTTAGGACCTTCTCCCCATGTCGTTGGTACCAATATGTACCATGTCTTCTGGCTGTTCACCCTCCCTTTTCAGGATATTGTGAATGCATTCAGAAACATCCCGGACCCTGGCACCTGGGAGGCAAACTACCATCCTTGTTTCTTTTTCGCGCCCACAAAATCACCTATCTGTCTCCCAAACTATAGAGTCCTCTATTACTGCTGGCATCCTCTTCCATTCCCTGCCCTTCTGAGCCACAGGGCCAGAGAGCGCTGTTGCTTCCCCCAGTAGGCCCCCCCACCCCAAACAGTACTCAAAATGAAGTACTTATTGTTGAGGGGACGGCGACAGGGGGCTCTCCACTGTCTGACATACCGCATGGTAATAGGCTCTTCCAGTCCAACAGGTAAGTGCCACCCAATTGCAATTTTGTGACCAATTAACGTACTAGCCCACAGTCTTTGGAATATGACACCAATCACCTTCAAGCATCAATTCTCATATGTGTCATACAAGCCATCTTTAGGGTGAGTAGATAGCTTTGGGCTCAGATCCCACCACAGGTGTACATGCAGAGGAGGTTCACCAAATTGATTCTAGAGATGAAGGGGTTAACCTACGAGGAGAGATTGAGTGGCCTGGGACTATACTCCCTGAAGTTCAGAAGAATGAGAGGGGATTTTATAGAAACATACAAAATTTTGAAAGGGATAGATAAGATAGAAGTAGGAAAGTTGTTTCCATTGGTAGGTGAGACTAGAACTAGGGGACACTGCCTCAAGATTCAGGGAAGAAGATTTAGGACAGAAATGAGGAGGAACTGTTTTTCCCAGAGAATGGTGAATCTGTGGAATTCTCTGCCCAGGGAAGCAGTTGAGGCTTCTTCACTAAATATATTTAAGAAACAGTTAGGTAGGTTTTTACATAGTAAGGAAATTAAGGGTTATGGGGAAAAGGCAGGTAGATGGAGCTGAGTTAACGGACAGATCAGCCATGATCTTATTGAATGGTGGGACAGGCTCGATGGGCCAGATGGCCTACTCCTGCTCCTATTTCTTATGTTCCTATATTTCTTATATAATCTACTTGATATTTTGTGCATACTTGAGGTGATATTCTTTTTCAGGAAGGCTCTTTTTTGAAAAGATGCTAAGCTGGAACCACAACTGCTTTTCTCAGGTTGATCGAAAACTCTTTGAATTGTCTTGTTAGGAGATGCATTGAATAATGTTTTCACTTGTGGGGGAGTGTCAAAACTATAAGCAACACTTATAATCATAAGGTAGGTACAGTTTACACAGGTATGTACAAATGAGCTATTTTATCCACTGAGAAGTCAATAATAATAGGTCAAAATCTTAAGCATAGGAGAGACATTGGGAAGCACTCTATAGGGACCATGCACCTGTTTTCTCTCTGCTTTGTATTCTGTGTTATGCCTTTATTATGGTAGCTAGTCACGTGGATGGAGCATGGTAAAAGCAAAGGGAATAAGTTTTGTATTCATGTTCTCTTCTGGTTAGTTTAGAACTGGGGACCCTCAGGTCTCATATTTTGTGTTGACCACTTAAATCCACTAAAGAACATTCAATATCACTAATTTTAGTTTCATAAGTTTCATTGCTTCAAGATTGTATGTTTTGTTAGTTGCTAATAAAGGATTGGATACATTTTTGAACCTTGTTATCAGATTTGGTCAGAGGGTGTTTCATATGAGGATGGCCTACTCCTGCACCTATTTTCTATGTTTCTATGTCTCATATGAGGATAACTCCCAGTGTGGTTGCCAGCAATGGTATTGGTCTGAGTTGCCACTGTTTAACAGAAAGGCTTTGGGAATCTGGACTCTAGACATCAAATCGCTGTGGAAGCTGCGACACTAGCAGTTTTCAAAATGCTTTCAGAATGGGGGCCAAGGTGACGATATGAAAAGGTATAGAAGGCATGTTTTAACTGAGCAGCAGGGACCACCAGGTACGATATGATGTATTTGAATCTATATGGGGAACTTGGCCAATCTGGTAAAATCTCTGTTTAGTGACTGTCTCTAGCTGCCCTGAGATGGAGCTGCTGGGTTACTCATTTAAGGTAGTGTCCTGATCATTAGGTGATTAATTTGACATCTCCCTGATTCAACGAGTGGTGGAAATACGAACTGAAGACTTACTGGAAGAGACAACAAATGACAACTGCCCTTTAAAGCAGCAAATGATGAACAAGATAGATCATGGAGAAACAAGGTCAGCCACTCCTCTGCCTTAGCTTCTCAATTTCTTACATTATAATCAGTCGTACGTTAGTGACCGGCTCTGTGCAGCCTGTAGTTCAGGGTCACCTGGAGAGGAATGGTAGATGGAGTTGAATATGCCAAGCATGAGATGTGTTTACTCTTCAGGAGCTCAAACGTAAAGGGACAATACACTATTGATGTCAAGACCCTTCACAGCGTCGACGTGCAGGGTGCATAACTGATGGAAAGTGACTGCACAGGTGGGTCAGGTGGTAAAGGAGGTGTGCACCATGCCTACCTTTATTAGGAAAGGCAACATGTTCAACAACTCTGGTTTGGTCACGTTTTGAGTGCAGGTCTGCATTCAGTACTCGTCACCTCATAACAGGAAGGATGTTGAGATTTTGGAGAGAGTGCAGAAGTTTAGCAAGGTGCTGCCTGGAAGGTTATAAGGAGAAATTGGACAAATTTGGGCTGTATCCTCTGCAGAGACAATGGCTGAGGGGAGACCTAAATACAGTCAATAAAATTAGGAGAGGCATAGATAGAATGGGTAGTATCTTTTCCCCAGATGTTGAACTGCCTAATTCTAGAGGTTATACAGTTAAAGTGAGAGGGGCTAAATTCAGAGGGGATGTGCGGGTCAAGTTTTTTACGCAGAGATCAGTGAGTGGCTGGAAAGTGCTGCTGGGGTGGCAGTGGAGGCAAATACAGAGAGATGTTTAACGTGAATATGCAGAGAGTGGAGGGCCACGAACATCAGATGGGCAGTTACTTACTCGGGTACTTTGGTGAGCACAAATATGGTGGACGAAGGACTTATTCCTGTTTTTCTAGTGCCGATAACTTCCATGTAGCCAGCACCTTTAATGCAGCAGAAATGTATCAATGTGCCTCAGAGGGAGATTAGCATGAAGACTTGCCAAACTGTATTAGGATTAGGACAGGTTGACAAAAGCTTTGCCAAAGAGGGAAGTTTGAAGCAAGAAGCAGAGAGGAAAGGGGACAGGGGATGAAGTACATAGTTTAGGGCACTGGTAGCTGAAGGCTGCCATCAGTGATGGATCAACAAGGTGCCAGAATTCAGATGTTTTGGAGATTAAGGGACTGGGGGAAATTACAGGCACACAGGAAAAGATAAAACACAGGGGGTGTTTGAAATCTTAATTTAGAATTGCAGTAAGGCACCACACTCAGGACTTGAGTGAACTAGACCCAAATATTCATGCTTGACCTTGGTTACTGTTAACTTTTCTGTCTTACTAAGTGTTTCCTGGTGTATCAGTCCCACCTTCTGAACTTTTCCTGCTTCTTGAGCTCTCAGGTGCAGAGAACTGCAGGTCAGAATGCAGATTGCGCAGAACTCGATTAATTGATGAAACCTAGAAAAGGTGCAAAGAAAATTTATTACTGTCTGCACATATATCCATGTGAACTCTTTGGGGAGCCTATTGTCAGCAGGGCTTTCAAAACAGTGGATGCAAAGATATACAAATGTATTGTTTTGCAGGCTTTCATTCAAAACTTGCTCTTGTAATAAAAACAATGACCTGCATTTACTTAGCACCTTTAACACAGAAAACGAGGTCCAGAGTGCTGTGCAAGGCTTACTGAGGGACTGGCCTGACTCCATCCCGCTAACGAATGTAGTTCTGATCACCACAGAGAAGACGCGGGCAGATTCACCAGAACAATATCAGAGTTAGAAGCTTTATAGTAAAAATACGTTTGTGTCAGCCTGACATGTTTTATCTTGAGTTTAGAAAGTTGAGAGGTGAGCCCATTGAGATCTTTGAAATGATAAAGGAATTTGATGGAGGAGCCATTCCCGATGGTAGGGAATTAATGTTCTATCTATGTCACTTGGGGGTGAAATCAAGAAATAGAGTATGAACTCCCTCTACAAAAGGCCATTATCAATTGAGAAGTTTGAGACCAATGTTTTGTTGTGTGGAGATTTCAAGGAGCAAGGAATAATAACAGAGCTATGCTGTGAAACACGGAACAGACATGATCATATAATAACGTAAAATCCCTGCTCTGTTGCTGTGATCCTAATGCAACTTTCCTGTTAACAATAAATGTGAAAAGATCATGTTAAAGAACTGATACCTACACACCTGAAAGAGGTGCTGTCAGTCCAGCATCAAGGTTCAGACACCTCCAGAGCTGAGCACTGTTCGGTTTGCTCAGCTCTAACAGCTCAGTTATGCTTCAACCCCACAGACAACCTTCCGCGACACATTGCAGGTCAGCTTACACAACCTGAGAAAGGTGGTTTTCCGAATGTTTGTATCCAATCAGAAGCACATTCATCCTGTGATCCAGGGCTTTAGTTTTAGACTGAAGCTGCCTATCACTTTGGGACTTTACACCTGACAGGTACAGTACAGGAGACATTTACCCTATCACGGTGTGCTACTCACTTGCCCATCCATTGAGACGTTAGCATAACCCAATGATCTCACTTTAAGTACTCGTTATCTTGTTATCTCAAGTTCTTATTAATTATTGCTATTTATTTATACTTGCACTTGCATAGTTTGTCGTTCTCTGCACTCTGGTTGATCTTTCATTGATCCTGTTATAGTTACCATTCTTTAGATTTGCTGAATATCCCCACAGCAAAATAAATCCTAGGGATATTGTGGTGACATATATGTGCTCTGTTAATAAAATTTACTTTGAACATTGAACTTCATGTTTCTCCATTAGATTCCACAGTTCTATGATTCTGAGATGCAATAGTGCTCTTCTCACCATTTTCCAGTCAGAGGTCCTAATCTGAAGGCAGAATTTCACTGTTAGGCAATAGAATTAAATTGCAAACTCACACTAGGAATTTTATCCTTGGTGCAGATTCCCTCTGACAGCAGCTTCCCACGGATTTCCCAGGCAAACATTGACGGATTGTCCCACTTAAGCTGAGCAATCCTTGCCACAACCTCTGGGGTTGACAGGCGCGGTTTACTCCCACCAATGGCCTTTGGGCCCACAGAGCCCGTCTGGTAAAATCGGCCCAGGATCTTACTCACACAACCATTGGAGACCTGCAATGGAGAGCAGATCACAAACAAGTCCTGATGAAGGGTCTTGGCCTGAAACATCATATGTTTGTTTTTTCCCACAGAGGCTGCCTGGCCTGCTGAGTCCCTCCAGCACTTTGTGTGTATTGGAATGAAGAGGAGATGTTAAATTCAGTAGGGAACATAAGATGGTGTAATTACCAGATGATGCCCTGCAGGCAGAGATAGGGGAGAGAACTAGCAGAAACCATGTTCGAACAGTCACGTTCTGAGGAGGCTTTCAGATGTGACTAAGAGGGAATGGGAAGGGAGAGCCAGTAAATAGGGCTGAGATGTTGGAGCAACGGAGGAAAGGCAAGTCAGGGGGTTAGAGCATTAAGACCAGAAACATAAGGCTGGAGAGCGTTATGGAGGTAGATTTAGCTGAGTCAGTGAAACAAATTGGGATCCAGATTGAAGAATTTATATTTAGCAGGGTCAGCAAGAGAGCCATGTTCACTGAACTCGGTGTTAGAAAGGGAATGGTCACAGTTCTGGACAAGTTGGAGTTTGTGTTGTGTGATTTTTCTACATGTTGACTGTGAGGGCATTGATAGATTCTAGGGAAAGTAATCAAAGCAGAAATGGGGTTTCAGTAGAAATGAAAAGATGAGTGAGGAGATAGAAGTAATCTTAGAAGAGCAAGAGATTAGAGTCTGAAGAATGTTACCAAGTTAGCAGAAACCAGGAGGCAGTGAGTTCTGGCTTGTCTATGCCTTAGGTGAATCTAGGATGATACTATTCTTCATCTTGAACTGTGAGCTGAAGCTGATTCAACTAGCAATATAGTTAAGCTTCATCTGGTTCATTTGACCTCAGAATTGAAAGCCAGTGAACTCCATGGGTGGATTTTTTTCCCAGGTTCTATACCCTGATAAACGTAAGTGAAATGCAAAGCTGGTTCACCTGTAAAATCCTGGAGATGTCACAGGCCTTGATGCCGTTTGTTGCCATTTCTATGATCCTCTCCCGCTTGCATGTGGGCAAAGGACGTCCATTGACAAAGAAGCCTCCCAGTTGATTTACACAGCCTACGCCTGCAAGTGGAGAGGTAGTGTCATATAAACGAGCATGAAGGGGCAATTCCTCAACCTAATCTGTGAACAGCAGAGTCCGACCTCTGTAAGAAACTTCCTACTAACAGACTTCATGTTGTAAGTCCAAGCTTTCGCAGCCAAGAAATATCAAATGTCAGGGACAGGTGAATTCCCCACACAAGCAGCACAGACTTCGAGTTTGGCTTTAGCAAGGGTTAGATACAGCTGGCAACCTGCAGACAACAGGGAACGCAAGATGCTGTCATCATCCACAATTCTCACAGGCTTTACAGGAAGAGAGTTTAGATAGTAGTCAGGAATACAAGAGATTCTGCAGATGTTAGAGATCTTGAGCAACACAGAAACACAAATTGTTGGAGGTACCCAGCAGTTCAGGCATCTATGTAAGGAAATAAACAGTTGATGTTTCTAATCTTGATGATAGGTCTTGGCCTGAAATGTCATCTGTTTGTTCCCCTCTATAGATACTACCTTATCAGCTGAGTCTTTCCAACATTTTGTGTGGATAGTAGTGATGCTTGGAAACCCTGTTGTCATCTTTAGTATAAAGATGCTGAGGTTAATTATACTGCTCCAGGTAAGACTCACTGGGTAAGTGTCGGCCAGATGTCAAACCAGGACAAAAGTTAGAACTGCACCATATGGTGCATTCTCCTACTGAGTGTTAAGGAGATCGAATGATGTGGCCATGGAGAATATTTGCAAAATGGAAGAACATATCAGAAATTCCAACACACGGCGCATCAATAAACAGTCTGACAACATATTAAATCAATCAACAAGGAATGGTTGCATCTGTAGCAGTAACACAGGCATAATCACACTTTGTTCTTCATGCACGTTATTCAGGGATATTGTTCCTTGGGCATGTTGAAATTGTGGTTTGTAGATTACAACATGCGTACGTTAACAGGAATAGTGATACTAGTTCAGTGCCTGTGCATTCATTTTTGCAGTCAATATCCAAACAAAAACCACCTTAGTTATTTATATACTTTCTATTTATTTATCTGCCAGGATAATCAAGGGTAAGTCCCACCCTGCCAACACACTTTTTGTCCCTCTTCCCTCTGGGAGAAGGTTCAGGAGCATGAAGATTCATACGGCCAGATTTGGGAACAGCTTCTTTCCAACTGTGATAAGACTGCTGAACAGATTCTGACCCGGATCTGGGCCGTACCTTCCAAATATCCGGACCTGACTTGCACTACCTTACTTTTCCTTTTCTATTTTCTAATTATGATTTATAATTTAAATTTTTTATTATATTTACTTCAATTTGTACTTCAGGGAGTGTGAAGCACAGAATTAAATATCACTGTGATGATTGTATGCTCTAGTATCAATTGTTTGGTGACAATAAAGTATTTTTATTTAGAGATACAGTGCAGGATACCCCTTCCCCAATGAGCTGCAATGCCCAGCAATTCACCCTTCGGACTCTAATCACAGGACAATTTACAATCAACCTACTAACCGGTACATCTTTGAGCTGTGGGTGAAAACCAGAGCAGATAAAGGAAACACACATTCTCAAGGGAAAAACGTAGAAACTCCTTACAGACGGTGCTGATTTGAACTCTGAACTCCAATGCCCCAAGCTGTAACAGCATTGTGCTAACCGCCACACTACCAGCCCACAGCTGAAATTTTAAACCATCTTCTCTTCCAGACCTGTATTTTCACTTTTGGGCTAACTGCTGAAAAAAAGGCCAATTTTGGGGTGAAATAATTTGGAATTGTAGTAATTTCTCCACCGCTTTTGAAAATAAAAATTTAAATACCTTTCTGTGGCATTGCTTCATGTTCACAGACTTCAGTTTTGCTCATTTGTTACTATTTATTCAAGTTCTGCAAGAAAGATAAAAGTTATAACATGTGTAAATACTTTAACTTTCAAATGAGTAATGTGACTATTGGATGAAGGAAAGATCTCCAACTGCATTGGCTAAAAAATTTTAAAGCAGTATTCTAGGCTCAATGTTCACTCATGACTATTTTAGTAAAGGGGAAAAATCACATAGTGTATGTTACACTATTTTAAGTCATTGATGAGGCCATTCTAGAATTGTTTTGGTCATCCTGTTATTGTCAAGCTGGGCAGAGTACAGAAGAGATTTACGAGGATGCTGTCTGGACAACAGGGTCTGAGTTCTAGGGAGAAGTTAATCATGATGGATCTTCATTGCTTGGAGCCCAGGAGAATGAGGGGTGACCTCAGAGGAGTTTATAAAATCATGAGGGATGTGGATATGCAGACGGTCTAAGTCATCTCCCCAGGACTGGAGAGTCCAAACTAGTGGGCACAGGGACAAGATAGGAGAGTACAGATTTAAAAGGGAGCTGAGAAATAACTTCCTTACACGGAGGGTACCTGGGATGAGCTGCCAGAGGAAAAAGGTCGCGCTGGGCACAACTTCAACATTCAAGAGGCATTTGGATAGGTAGATGGAGGGGGAGGGCTTGGAGGGCTATGGGCTGACTGTAGGGAGGATGCTCTGGATGGGCTGAAAGGACTTTCCATGCTCTATGACCCTGACTCTGTAACCTTATGGGCTAGATAGCCGATCCATTGCTGTATTGTTCTATGTTCTAAGTATTATGCCTTTTTGAAATGTGAAATTCATTCTGCAAAGCACTGGAAAAGAAAACTCTGAAAACATTTACTGAGAAGGAATTTCATTGGTTGGATTTAGGAAGTTTCAGTGATGTCTTTGACGAGCCCCCCCCCCCTGCCCCCCAACAGGCAGGAGGTACTGAAGCTTTGGGACAAGAACTGTTCAGATGGGAAATAGCTTCTATCCCCCAGGCCATGTGACAGCTGAACTTCCTGCTACAACCCAGGTCTCATCACATATGAAGTGCCAGCAGCATTATACTGTTTACCTTTTAACTTTTGTTGCTATTACCTGTTAATTTACTAGTGGTAATATTACTTGATGTGATTTGTGTGAGTTATGTGTACTGTGTTGTGAACCTTGGTCTGGAAGGACATTGTTTCATTTGGCAGTATACATGTGTACGGCTGAATGATAATAAACTTGAACTTGAACTTGAATCCTCCTCAAAACAGTGAATCTTCTTATCATTCAGACCCATACCATGGAAATCTGTGAATGTTTTGTAACCAGAGCACCGCAAATGTTGGCCTGAATTGTGTGTGAATCTTGATGATGCATGTAAACTAGATCACATGTTATCATCAGAGGATCTTATTCCAGTACAGAAATGGGATCTATGAGTCCACCTCTTCTGTGCCTATCTACACCTCCTCTGCCTAAGTACATCTGGTGACATTGTAATTGTATCTGCCTCCTCCAGCTCATTCTAGATAATCATCACCGTTCTATGTGAAAAAGTTACTGCTCAGATCTCCTTTAAAAGTCTCTCCACTCTCCTCCACTCATCTCTCTCATTTCATTCAAGACTCCCTTGCCTTAGGAAAAATAATCGATCTACATTCTTCATAATTTTACTAACCTTTCTCAGCCTCTAGCGTTTCAATGAGAATAGGCCACAGTTTCCTCTAAGTTGTACAGCCGCACAGTAACTGCAATGCTCGCACACACGTAGCCTTTGTTTCCATGCAGCTGAATAAGGACAGAGAAGAAAAAGTTTACAAAACATGAAAGATTTTCTTTGTTGCATTGTGTTTCACTATACCCTTCAATTAATAGATAAAATCAAATGTACGTGATTTTTAAATTTTTGTTCTAAATTTTCATAGTACCACATTAAAGTACCACAAAGTTTTCAGGCCATGTGATAATTTCCTGTTCCAAGCAATGGTTGGTCTATGCAGTTGTAAAAAAAAAGACAGAGGGAACGTTGGAATAAACCCATCTTATCCAATCTCTCCTTGTGACAGCAGCCCTCCATTTTAGGCGATACCTGGAGAATCACTACTGCACTTTGCCACCATATCTTTCCTATAGTATGGTAGCTGAAAAAGTGTTGCATTATCCTTCAACACAGCTTCCAAGAGTGTGAAGTATCTGTGAATTCATATGCACAAGATCTGAATAACAAGTACCTGCATTATGTTCTGGAGGACAACTATATCATGAGTATCAGAGATATATTGAAGGTCCCACCCAACCTGCTTATGGACTATTTGTCCCACTCCCATCAGGGAAGAGCATCTACACCAGGATTCCCCAAGCTGTCAGGTTGACTTGCACCTCTACCCATTAACCACCTCACTGGCATCATCACTACACACACATCATCGAGCATCACTTTATATGCATGCAATCAATGGATGTAACAATTACCTGTACATTGTATTTTATAGTACTGCTTTTATTTATTGTGTTTTTATGCTGCATCAGATCCAGAATACTGATCATTTTGTTCTCCTTTTTGTACAACAGGATGACAATAAACAATCTTGAAACTTGAGTATGCAACTGAGGAAGCCTTGCCTCATTAATGCCACACCTCAGGTTACCTTCCTGTGTTAATGGTCTAGTAGAAGATTCCATTAAAAAGTTTCCCATAACATTCTAATTCTATACATGTAAAATGGGCTTCAGCACCTGTTTGCCTTTCTGGATTTGTTATTGGTCATTAGTGTTTCAGTTCTCTGTTCCTCTCGTCCATTTGGGTTCTTATTTTTCAAGTAATATGTGATCGCCCCTCTCTGACCAAAGTTTCAATGTTGAACTTAGTTTCCAACTCAGTGTCAAATCTGTATATATATAAATTATCTTCCCATGTGATATGTGGACATATCACAGTACATTTACACTGTGTTGTCTCAGCCGAATGTTAGATAATAAGAAGCAGGAAGTAGGAAGGGCTTATAATCAATATAGGGTAGCCAGGGAGGAGCTAAAGAAAGGACTTAGGAGAGCTAGAAGGGAGCATGAGAAGGCCTTGGCATGTAGAATTAAGGAGAAGCCCAAGGCGTTCTATGCATATGTGAAGAATAGGAGGATGATGAGAACGAAGGTGGGACTGCTAAAGGATAAAGAGGGCAACATGTGCATAGAGGCGGAGGAGGTTGGGGAGGTCCTAAATGAATACTTTGCTTCAGTATTCACATGCAAAAAGGATCTTGATCAGGAGGAAGTCGAAGTAGAGTGGGTCTGTGTGCTGGACAATGTGGAGATTAAGGAAGAAGAAGTGCTGGATCTTCATTAAGATTGATAAATCCCCAGGGCCAGATATGATACATCCCAGGTTGTTGTGGGAATTGAGAGAAGAGATCACTGGAGCATTAGCCATGATCTTTGAATCCTCTTTAGCTGCAGGGGAAGTGCCGGAGGACTGGAGAATAGCAAATGTAGTTCCCTTGTTTAAAAAAGGTAATAGGGAGAAACCTGGGAACTATAGAACGGTGAGTCTTACATCAGTGGTATGCAAACTACTGGTAAGGATTCTTAAGGATAGGATCTACGAGCATTTGGAGAAGTACAGTCCACTCAGGGATAGTCAACATGGCTTTGTGAAGGGAAAATCGTACCTCATGAGCCTGATTGAGGTTTTTTGAAGAGGTAACAAAAGAAATTGATGAGGGCAGGGCTGTGGATGTGGTCTACATGGACTTTAGCAAAGCATTTGACAATGTCCCTCATGAGAGACTCATCCAGAAAGTCATGAAGGATGGGATAAGTGGAACCTTGGCTGTTTGGATAAAAAATTGGCTTAAAGGAAGAAAGCAGAGGGTAGTTGTGGAAGGAAAGTATTCTGCCTGGAGGTCAGTGACTAGTGGAGTGCCGCAGGGATCTGTCCTGGGACCCCTGCTATTTGTGATTTTCATAAATGACCTGGATGTAGAGGGGGAAGAATGGGTGAGTAAGTTTGCGGATGACATGAAGATTGGAGGAGTTGTGGATGGAGCTGTAGGTTGTCAAAGGTTACAAGAGGATATAGACAGGCTGCAGAGCTGGGCAGAAAAATGGCAGATGGAGTTCAATCCGGACAAGAGTGAGGTGAGGCATTTTGGAAGGTCAAACCAGAGGACTGAGTACAGGATTAATGGTCAGTTACTTAAGAGTGTGGATGAACAAAGGGACCTTGAGGTTCAAATCCATACATCCCTCAAGGTCGCTGCACAGGTTGATAGGGTAGTTAAGAAGGCCTATGGGATGCTGGGCTTCATTAACAGGGGGATTGAGTTCAAGAGTAGAGAGGTCATGTTGCAACACTACAAATCTCTGGTGAGACCACACTTAAAGTATTGCGTTCAATTCTGGTCACCTCATTATAGGAAGGGTGTGGAAGCTATGGAGAGGGTGCAGAGGAGATTTACCAGGATGTTGCCTGGTTTGGAGAACAAGTCATATGAAGCAAGGTTAGCAGAGCTGGGACTTTTCTCTTTGGAGCGTAGAAGAATGAGAAGAGACTTGATAGAGATCTACAAGATTATGAGAGGCTTAGATAGGGTGGATAGTCAGTACCTGTTTCCCAGGGCACCAAGAGCAAACACCAGAGGGCATATGTACAAAATTATGAGAGGGAAGGTTAGGGGAGACATTAGGGGTAAGTTTTTTACACAGAGGGTCGTGAGTGCTTGGAATGACTTGCCAGGGATGGTAGTGGAGGCTAAAACATCAGGGGTATTTAAGAGCCTCTTGGACAAGCACATGGATGAAAGAAAAATGGAGGGTTATGGGATAGTGTGGGTTTAGTACTTTTTTTAAAGGATTATATGGGTCGGCACAACATGGAGGGCTGAAGGGCCTGTATTGCGCCTTAGTGTTCTACGGTCTTAAGGTTCTATGATGTTGAATCACCTAAAGGCTTTAAAGATAATGTTTAAAAAAGATCAGCTACATACAGTAAAATGCATTGTTTGCATCAAGGACCAAAGAAGTGCTGGAAGCAGCCGGCAAGTGTACCATGCTTCCTAGGCCAACAATGCATGTCCACAACTTACTGTCTTCTTGGGAAACCAGAGCACCGGGAGGAAATCCATGTGGTCACAGGGAGAACGTACAAACTGCTTACAGAAAGATAACACCAATCTTGAAAGGAGTTTGGGAAGTTAACTGATGCTGCCTTTTATATTTGTACCACGGGTATGTAACAGCAACCAAAATTAAACCATTAAAATAGATGTAAGCGTCTAAATCTGAAACAAAAACCTGAGCACGCTTGGAAAACCCAGCAGTTCTGCTAGCATCTGTGGAAAGAGAAAAAGGTTAATGGTTTAGGTGGAAGAACGTTTATGGATGCTGAGGACAGTGTTCTATGTCCTACAGAGCACAAATCGGACTTGGAATAAGCGGAGTATATAGGGAAACAATCATGATGCTGGCTATCTGTTAAACGATCAGGTCAGGACGGGAGATCATGGGTCTTGAGCCTCGATAGAAGTGAATTTATAAACTGTGGTGGGAAAGTTAGCACTAACATGCCAGGGAGGTTCGTTAAGCTTTGTGACAGAAGTTAGCGCAATACATCACGGGCACATCCCTCCCACCACTGGAAGTGTGAGCACGAGGTGCTGTCTCAAGAAAGCAGCATTTTCATCAAAGATTCCCATCATCTGGGCATTACCATCGTTTTCAGCTACCATGGATGGACAGGAGGTACAGAAAGCCGAAGTCCCACAACACCAGCTTCAGAACAACTACTTCCCTTCATTATCATTCGGCTTTGACCCGCCAATCACCTCAGAACAAAAACACCATTAACACTTGGGTCGACAATGGACTTCGGTTCTATTTGTGATATTTCTTGTTAAAAGTCGTATGTGATTTGTATTTCATTTATGCTTTCTCCTATGTGTACCTGACTCTAATTGCCTGGGATGTTGTTGCAATAAGTTTTTCCTTGAGCTTGTCAATAAACTCGGATGCGCAGTTCCTCTTTCATCCCGTTTGATGTTTAGTGTTGCTTCTCACTAACGTGTTTATCCTATCCCGATGAAAGGCAACTCTGTTTCGAGTTCGCGAAATTTCGGTCCATTGCACCCCGTTTATCCAAATACTCAAATAATCAAAATCCAATGGATGCTTTTAATGCAATTATAAAGTTTGTGGCGATCCGCGCTTCTGACTAAATCAAGGACGAAGAAGCACCGGCTCTAGGAAAATGAAATCATCAACTGACGGCTCTCTGGACAGATCAGGGCAGAGACCGGAATGTTTACATCCCACGCACTTCGACAGAGAGAAAAAAATCACATTCTAAGCCTTTCTTAAGAGAGAGAGAAAAAATAGTGAATCCCTTACAATGACTTTCCATGTCAGTTCATCCAGCGCTCCAGGCTGCTTATCGAGTAACTGGGGAGTCACCACTCCGCTTCTCGTTGGGTGTTACAGCGAAGGAGAGAACTGACCGCAAAAGGTGACTTGGAGAGAGTTTGCGTGAATTAAATTCAGCGTGTGTCCTGCAGTCCTCCCGCGGGCAGCCCCGGCGTGAATTTAGCCTTCTGCCTCGGCCTCCTGTGGCTTTTAACATTCAGCCACGGAGACGCTGATAGGAGAACGCGCGGGAGTTCAGGGTGGTAGAAGGGGAGGAGATTCCGACTAAAGATTGTGTCTCCTCCCAAGGATTGTAGGTCACAAATAAACACGGAAACTGCAGAAACAATAAATGGGTTTCCTTCCACCGAGTCTGTCTGACCTGCTCAGTGTTTCCAACGATGTCTGCTTTTATCTCAAATTTCCGGCATCTGCATTTTTGTTTGAATTTTCATTTACTGATCACAAGCAGTAATCTGCCGGAGCTCACAACCCACGACCCTTCCGTAGTAGCTCAGCTTTGAGCCTGGGAGCGGCGTCCGCCACTGTGACTTCCTTTTTCAATACCAGGTGGAAATCAGCAAAATTCATTATTTTGGTGTTTGAATATTAGGCGCTGATTCCGAACAGAAGTCTCGGTCAGCTTTTGTTCGTTTTCAGCGTTATGTTATATATACATTTAAAATAATGTTATTTTTCATATATATCGGGAGAACCCCCTGGGCTTTCCGTGAATCTGATCGGAAATATCCGCATACCGAGTGAAAGGCCCGCACTCCGGGTATTCGTGTCCGTCTTCGCCGGGTGCGCACCGGGACTGGGTAGTGTGCAACATAAGCGCAAAATTCTTACAGAATTAGCAGAGTGTTGTCCTGTAGGGAGAGGAACAGAAACACCAAAGACAATGAAAGCAAAATTAATGAGGACCTGAAGTTACTGCCATCGTTTCCTAATGAGGTATCTCGGTCCGACACATCTACTCTTTATTCCTGTCCGTTCTGCCTGGCCTGCTGACTTCCTCCAGCATCTTGTGTGTATTGCTCTGGATTTCCAGCATCTGTGTTCATTATGAGCTAATACCGTTCACCGTTAGCAAGTTAACCGACTTCAGTCACAGCAGGAAAACTGCTGCTCCAGCCTCTGTTTCTAACTGTTCTACTAAGATCAACACGTCTTGTGGATCTTTTGGACGCCAGTTGGATTCGTTGTCCTCAATGACCCGGAGAGCTATGTTGGCTGGAATCAGGCTTTATGCTTCGGCATTTGGCAGGGTCACCCTGCCAGTCGGGTCAAAGGGCAGAGGTCAGACTGAGAGTGGTCCACCAGTCCTCCGGGTTCAAGGGTTAAGTTCAGGGCTAACAACCCTGATTGTTACGGAAACAGCGATGAAGAACTCTTCTGCATCTGAGTATTCCTGAGTCTCCACCTGGGACTTGCGCGACTGAGTAGTGAAAACAGAGAGGAACCTTCTGACGCGATGAAGGAAGCCCAGAGCACCGGCAGAGATGGAGGAAACTTAATTGCTGCCAGCGGCGTTACGGGCAATTTACAGTCAGCATGGATTCGTTGGGCTGTGCCTTCACGTGAAACATAAACCTTCGAAGATAAAAGCGCCCCAATGATTGGAGTTGCATGGGGATAGTTGGAGAAATAAACCATCCCGGATCTAGTAATCCCAAACCCTGCCAGGATTAGACGGTCTAAAGTATAATGCTAGTGAGATCTAAATGCCCCACCTTTCGGTCCTAAAAACTAATCGGGATATATTGCACAGTTTTTAAATGCTTGTATATTCGAGACTTCCGCTGTATGATATAACATATAAAATCTGTAGAGGGTATATTTCACTCGTGTTAATTTTACATTTCAAACATATTACGCCGAGGCCGTTGAACACTGAGAAGGCTCTATATGTACTTTTTCAACATTATTCCCCCCACCCCATATAAACACGACTTCCTTTTAGCTCTTTCGGAGTTTTTTTATTATGTAGAATTTGTGGAATGTGGACAATCTGGAGCAGGGTGTTCCTAATATCGCTTTATTCCTACAGGGGATTACTCTGTCAAATCTGGGAGGTGTTTGCGCTAATGTTGCGCTTTACCAGGACCCAGTGCGCGTCACTCGCAAGGCGCGGGGCCGTTCGACCTTTCGCTCCGAATACATACTCTCCCCAGATTCACAGATAACCCCATAGCCCTCGCCAACTCTGAAGTTAACGTTGAAAGTGAGCACACACTGAACTGAATTTTTGTTCGATATCGGCACCTAATATTCAAATACTTACTTCTCTGACTAAGGCGAGTAACATAAGCGATACCTTGAGTGACGCGAGTGACCGCGATCCTTTCGGACAGTTGTCGCTCGGCTTCCCCCGGAGGACGTTCTCATTCAGCCACACAACTAAGTGCTGGAGGAACTCAGCAGGCCAGTGGGAAAGAGTAGAGTCGACGATTCGGGTCCGAAACCTTCGGCAGGGGCGTTCTCATTCCTTAGTTTATTTCTGGCTATTGCCAAGTTGTAAATAATGCAGCAAAACACCGGATTCGCGCATTATTTGGTGCGTATCTAATTCGGGACCGGAGCGAACGTGTAATATCCCTAATACAGTAATGGGTAATAATGATGTCCGATTTCTGATCATGCACGACAGGCGTCAGATTGGTCTTAACAAAAGTCTTTCGCGGCTTTCAGTTGGTTAGGGAAGAACCTTTAGCTGAGATAGAGAAGTTAAAATTGACCTTTCAAAAGGTTAAGGGGGTAACTTTATTTGGTTCTTTTCTGGTATTCAGAAATAATGGACTGCTCGACTCGGGTGAAACAAACTATCCCTTCTTTACAATCATGCGCTGGGCACGCTTTGTCTTCCCCGTGGCGCGCTCTCACACACTGGCTCTATAACCGTACAGAGATGTAGATGTGTGAAGTATTTCCCTATGTAGTCTAGACAAATAGATTGAAAAGTATGAAACATTGTTCCAGGATTAATGAACCAGAATGGGGTTGTTTTAAAAAAACATTTTAGAAATATCCAACTCCAAATCTATACCCAAACGCAATGTTAGCGTTACCAAAGTGTCGTCTTGCCTTGTTCAGCTTTAATTCAAGATGGTAATATTTTATGAAAACACGATTTATTTACAGAAAGTAAAGTTGTAAGGAAGATATGTCATTTGACAATGGCGATCGCATCCGCGCAGTTCCTGCTCGAGTACAGAGGCGAAGAAATTCACTTCAAACCTCTCTCCCGAGAGGCATGCTATGCGATTAATTAAATGTGTCGCTGGCGTAGCTGACAGATTCAGAGAGACCTGATGTGTCCCATGAAGAGGCTGTTTAAGCAATCGCGAAATACAGATGCTTTAAAACAGTTTAGTTATCACGGTAACAGAGCAGAGATGGGCGAAAAGAGAAAATAATTCGCAGGCGGGTAAAATGCATGGAACCTTTTCATCAGGCACAACTGAAATGAGTAGAGCTGTATGAATTACATATCAGAGGCAAATATTATGTTCACCGGGTCGGGTATTGGAGGGAATTTTTCAAATAGAGAGAGAGGCTCGGATCTCAGCATCTCTGGTCCTAGTTTTCCTATCACCCCGAGGTTGTACAGAAAGCGGGGATGGTCATTTTCAACCCGGTGTTAGGGCTGCGCGCCGGTGCTTGCCAGAGACGCGGGCGTTCGTGGCCAGTGTGGAGTTGATTCATAATGTTTTGAAAGGAATGGTTCACTTTGTAGCACTTTGCTTCGCCTCAGGCCTGTCACGTGACCGATCTATCCTTGTTTAGAAGCTGATGTAGAGGGTAACTGATTCAGAGCTGTCCCCTCTCCAGTGATAAAGCGCGGATAACTTTCTCAAACAACGCCTGCCATATGTTCACGTGAACCTGCACGGGATAAATCATAAATCTCTCACATTATTCCATTTTATTACGTTTTTCTGTGTGTGCAAATGAGAGGTAAATATGGGTAATGGTGGATGGGCCATTGAGGTCTCTGTTCATAAAATGCTTCTGTGAAAACGATCACAGATGTTCTCGGCCGAGTCTACAGATAAAATATGTTGTAAACGTTTCACAAAATATTTGAAGAGCAAATATTAGCAAATGAAAATCCGTAGAGATCTGGTCCTGGAGACTGTTAATGAATAATTGGGGATCATTAGCGAGTCGAACACGGAGTTATCCTCTTCACTGCTGCATGGACTGGATGTTAAAATACCATATGTTGCAAATTATACATTAACCAGGAGGATCTGAGCTTTATTCACTTCTTCAGGGCATCAACACATCCATCTGCGTCCAATCTGCCAGTCACAGATAGAAAAAAATACAGCATTATTACATATAACTGCTTGGGGGGCAATTGCTTTTACATGTCGGTATTCATTTCATTATACTGTGTGCATGACTATTCAATTCATCAAATGTATTTCATTTCTAAACCACATTATAAAAAGCACACATTTCCAGTGTTTCCGATCCAATCGATGAATGAGTTGAGTGCGCAAATTTTAAATACTTTCCAATCCATTTTGTATTTTTCCAAAGCACAATAAGAGCAGATATCCTAATAACAGAATGTCTTTTTGGGGGCTTGTGGTTGTTAGTAAGTTGTTGACTGGGTCAAGTTCCTTTGGTTTGGATGTTCCGTTATCGTGCGTGCCTCGCGTTGATACACAGCCTGCGTGCTGTCGCGGGGAAACCAGGGGCTATAGGACCGCGCGGAATTAAAATGGAGAACACCTTCAGCGCTCCGCCTGGGTACCAGAGCCCTGCACTGCGGGGCGGCTCCTGAAGTGAGTACTGTACACCTAACCTCCCACGCCGGCCTGGAAAACACACCGCCACGTTGTCATTAAATCAATACCTTTATCAATATAATTGAATAGTTTGTAGTTTATTTCAACCAGTAATAGAATATTGTTGTCACAGAGCAATTGTTGTCGAGTGTCCATGACATTAAGTTGCTTTATGTCAATAAATATTTGGTCAAATGATTCTGTTATGATGCTTCTCTAATAAGCTGACAATCATAAAGGGCTGGTGGAGAGTTATAGAGTGACGTTGTGTCAGGGCCCACCAGAGGAATGGGTTCTTACTTATGTTATTCAAAAATTTGTATTGAGGATAGTGAACGATTTTCTCATGGTCTCGGAACTTTGTGGGATTCACTTCGCCTTACTTTCCAAACGATTTAGTTTTTCTCCAACAGTATTTCCACATGTTGGGACGATGTCACGCCGCTGTTGAAACTGAAGTTCAGCGAGCTCTGCCTGATTTCTGCGAGTGACTTACCCTGACGGTACACAGCACCGTCAATAAGCGAGCGGGAATGGAAAGACAAGTCGGTAGCTTGATTCTCGTTATCACATAAACTCCTCCCAGTGACCCCCCCCCCAACACCTCTCATTGCCGATAAATCCTACATTTCCTTTACAGAACGCTCCAGCTTGTCTCACAATAGCAGCATCCCAGCACAATTTAAAGTGTTTGCCGACCGTGCACGCATTATTACGCATTATTTCCCAGATCTCTTTCCAACTCCGCTTTCTTTCCACTTGTACCTATCTTATCCCTCCTGACTTTCCCTCAGTTTACTGTCTCGTGGCACCTTTCCGCGTTCCCCCCGTTTTAACTTCTTTCATTCACTGTTTCTCTCGTCCGCTCTGAGCTTCTGATTGGCTTTCGTTGATTCCAGTTTCAGTTGATATTCGTTTCTCCTCTTTCATAACGTCTTTATATAATGTTACTTGTAAATAAAATGTAATTGTTGGCTTACAACGCGCAAACCTGTATTGTCATTGTGAATGAACGTTGAATTATGGACAACTCCGCTCTATTTTGCTTTCAATGAAACTACATCTCGAAGAGTTGTTTCCTTCTGTAAATCGTCCGTTGAAAGCTGCAGATGCGAGAAGAAATCAGTAGATCAGGCATCCATCTGCGGAACAAGAAACTGCGTTAATATTTCAGGTCAGACTCTGCGTGTTGTGGTTTTCAGCTTTCCAGAATCTGGAGGTTTTGATTTTCAATCCTTGAATTTCAACAAGAATCTGATCATTTAGCCAAACCTTTTCCCACGTGGACCGGCATCAAATTCGATTTCTTGGCAATCTTTGTGGAGCTGGTATTGAGCTTGCGATTTAAGTTAAGCAGTTGTGCTTCTTCGTATTTCCTAACTAATAATAATTGTCCACCTTCCGAGAAAGGGTTACTCCTTTTCCAAAAACACCGTACACACGTTAAAGAGGGAACAAGGCAGACAGTTTGCTGTGCAATGGGATGTGCAACAAAGCTGAAGCAAATGGGACTTTCTTAGGAAAGGAAGGGTTGATAGGGTCTTGGTTGATAACGGAGTTTAAGGGTTATAGGGAGAAGGCAGAAAAACTGGTTTGAAAGATATCAATGGGCCAAATGGTCTATTCTGCTTCTATGGTCTTGAAAATTATGCAACTAGTTAAATATTTCAAATTTACCCTTAGACAAAAAATAAGTAATTTGGTAACAGTAAAGAGTCCCACAACAATCTTATATAATGAAAACATATTGCTAAAATACTCATTTTAATTTATTATGCTAAATCCACGATATGCAATACCTAGGTATTTCCTTCACTGACAAAGTTCTGCCCTTTGAAAGAACAAGGGGCAATAAGAATGCCGTTGTTTTAAAGAGGAGGCACGAGAGACTGCAGATGCTGGAAATCCGCAGCAAAGCCGTGGATAGGCAGCGTCTCTGGAGGGAAATGGACAGCTGGCATTTCAGGTCAAGACGGTGGGCTTTCTGTCCTATGGGCTGTTCCCAGGAACGCACAGTCAGTAGATCAGCAACCCAGTGCAAGATGCCCTTTGGTCTGCCAGGACATCCAGATGTCCATAAGGGAGTGCTGCTGACCACGTGCAGAGAGACGCCCTGAGGTTCAGTGCCACCCCGCAAGGGCACGATGGCGAGGACCACAGTATATTGTGCTGCTAAGAACAGAAGGTAGGTCCAGCAGACATGTAAATGGAACAGCAAATAAATATAATCAATAACTTCAGCCTCAAAATAATAAATTGTAGAATTCAATATTGATTCTGTTGAGAGGCCTGCAGGAAAATGAAGTGCTGTTCCCTGAATTGCATTGGACGAGTGCTGGAGGACAAAGGGAGAAATTAACGTGGGACAGACAGAGTGTTGAAATGCAGAGTGACGGGAAGCTCAGTATCACAGTAGGAGAGGAAACACTGGCTTCCTTCACCAGCAGCAGGGAGATGAAATCTCGGAACTGGATGACACAGCAACGCTGCCAGTCCCCAGCAATGATACACGCTTACTGCGCTGGTCAGCGTGCAGACCTCAGCCTCACACCTCAGGGCTGAGTGACTCTTCCCTACCCACCACCTGACACTAGCCCCACAGCATCCTGACTAGAAAAACAGTGGTGAAGAATCTTTCTACATCTGAATGCAAAACTATTCCTGAGTCTCCAACCAGGACTTGCATGACTGACAGTAATGAAAGCTGAGAGGAAGCTACTGACATGATGAAGGAAGCCCTGAATACCTTCAGAGATGCAGGACCTTCATTGCTGCCCTAAACCCCAGCAGCATAACAGGCAGAGGTTCGTAAGCAAGCAAGGGGAAAATCTAAACTGAGCCACTGCTGGGATGAAAGTGACATCCATCAGTGTGTCTGACCTCTTTAAGCTCCTTCTATAACACCCACACTGGCATATTCACCATCAGTTTACTCATTTCTGGCGTTCACAATCGCTAGCTGCTGATGTTCTTTAAAATTCCCCTCATGTTTACCTTTCCAGGGTCACAGCCATCACCTACCCTCTACACCGTCCCCTGACCACTCACACAACCACCCCCATTATCTGCCTCCCCACCATCAGCTTCAGCAATCCAGTATTCTTCAGGTGACAGATTCGCAAACTGCTCTGAGACTCTGGCATTTATACCTACTTCGGCTCCAATGTATGCAGCCACAGCACCATAAGATAGAGGGGCAGAAATAAGCCGTCTGGTTCATCGAGCCAGCTCTGACATTTTGTCTTGGCTGACCTATTTTCCCTCTCAGCTGCAATCTCCTGCCTTTTCTCCATATTCCCTCATGCCCTGACTGATCAATAACCTATCAGCCTCTGCCTTAAATACGCTCAATGACTTGGCCACCACAGCTGCTTGTGGCAACAAATTCCATGGATTCACCACTCTCTGACTAAAGAAATTCCTCCTCATCTCTGTTCTAAAAGGATATCCCTCTATTCTGAGGCTGTGTCCTCTGATCTTAGGCTACCTCACCATAGGAAATAACTTCTCCACATCCACTCTATCTAGGCCTTTCAACTTTCGATAGGTTTCAATGAGGTCACCCCTCATTACTCTGAAAGAATGTGTCAACGCAGATAAGCACACACACATAAAACATGGATGCTCAGTATGTAGATAATCTGAATTTTTTTCTTTAATTTTCTTTAAGTACTTTTTGAAAAATAGCCAGATATATTTTGAAGCCCCAAGGGTATTGTATCATTTAGCCAGCTGAACATTGCTTAAGAATCTGACAAATTGTGTGCATTCTATGTCTTCAAACAGAGGAACTTCCTGTGAGTATGAACATCTGCTCTGATTAAAATTCTAAGTACACCAGGGTTTTGAGAGAGGTTAAAACTCCCAAATCACTGCTTCAATGAAAGTATTCAAAGACACAAAATACAAATTGATCATACATTTTTAATTTAATTCAAATTTGTGTTTCTATTATTTTAAACTTAACATTAGACATTAAAAATTGTAGCTATTGAGAAAAATGTCATTCAACGTATATTTTCAAATAATAAACCTTTTTAATTGATTGATTCAATTGTGACTGACAACTATTTACATATGAAAAAACACCTTCAAAGTTGGAAATCAGCAAGAAGTAGCCTCCACCTAGAGTAAGATTTGTGTAAGAGAAGTGTATATTAATGTACAATATTTTAACCATACCAGCCAACTTCCCTTGTAATGCACATGAAGAAACAAGACTGCCTGGAGAATAGATGTTTGGACTTGGACATAATATGCATGTAAAACATATTATTTTATATTATTATTATTTATATTTAATAAAATTTATGGTAATTTTGAAAGTAAAATAGAAATGGAACTTTTTTGTACACACAAAGCTGCTAAACATGATAACATCCATGGTGCTAGCAGGAAGATACTAACATGGGCAGAAGATAGGCTGATTGACAGAAGTCAGAGTGGAGATTAAGAATTCCTTTTCAGGATGGCTGTTGGTGACTTGCGGAGTTCCACAGAGATCAGTGACTGCAGGGACTGCAGCTTATCACTTCTACATGAATGAGTCAGTGAAGGAGCTGAAGGCATTGTGGATAAGCTTGCTGACGATGCCAAGGTAAATGGAGGAATAGGCAGGTGGTAATGCAGAGGCAGGAAGACTGCTGCAGAGCCTGATTGGGTTTAGGGAATGGGCAAAGAAGTGGCAGATGAAACACAGCGTGGGGTTATACACTTTATTATGAAGAAATGGGGAGAATATTCAGAAATCAGAGGGGTAGAGAGGATTCTCCCAAGGTTAGTGATTGGAAAAGGAGCTAAGAATTACAGGGTGAAGGCAAGAGAATGGGATTGAAGAAAATAAAGATCACCCAGGATTGAATGGTGAAGAAGACTCAATGGACCGAATGGCCTATTTCTGCTCCTACATCTAATGGTTTTTTCAGCCGCTTTTGTTGAAAAGGATTTTTTTAATGTGGCACTCTAGCACCATCTCCTGGCAGGTGGACACAATTACAGTATACAGTACTGCAAGAAAGACAAAACCTCGACTCTTTATTCCTCTCCATAGATGCTGCTTGATCTGCTAAGTTCCTCCAATGTTTTGTAATCATCACAGTGTTATTATTACACTATAAAAATTTTACATGAGCATTAGAAACATAAAACTAAATAGAAGTAGGCCATTTTGGCAGTTGAATCTGCTCAAGATTGTACTTGATTTTTCAATTATATCATGGCAGATCATCTATCTCAACATCATATCCCCACAATCTGTCAAATAACTCTTAACAGCTTTTGTGCTTTTAGGTTTAATGTATTCATGCCTTGCCCTCCATAGCCTTCTGCGGTAGTGAATTCCATAGGTTCACTGTTCTTCGAATGAATAAATTTTCCCTCATCTCAGTCCACAATAGCTTACACTGTAACCATGAGAATGCAACTTCTCATTCTACACAGTTTGATGAACCCTCCCTGCACTTATTCTATGGAAAGGATATAAGGATAACCTTCAAGAGGAAATCTGCAGATGCTGGAAATTCAAGCAACACACACAATGCAACAGGCCAGGCAGCATCTATAAGGAGAAGCACTGTCGATGTTTCGGGCTGAGACCCTTCGTCAGGACTAACTGAAAGGAAAGACATTAAGAGATTTGAAAGTAGGAGGGAGGGGGGAAATGAGAAATGATAGGAGAAGACCGGAGGGGGTGGGGTGAAGCTGAGAGTTGGAAAGTTGGTTGGCAAAAGGGATACAGAGCTGGAGAAGGGAAAGGATCATGGGACGGGAGGCCTAGGGAGAAAGAAAAGGGGAGGGGAGCACCAGAGGGAGATGGAGAACAGGCAGAGTGATGGACAGAAAGAGAGAAAAAAAGGAGGAGGGGAAAAATGCTAAATATGTCAGGGATGGGGTAAGAAGGGGAGGAGGGGCATTAACGAAAGTTAGAGAAGTCAATGTTCATGCCAAACGGAAGTCAGAGAAGTTAGAAGATAACCTTGCTTAGATAAGGAGACGAAAATTGTATACAACACTCCCAAGTGTTTTTCGCCAGTGCTATTTAATTGAATTAATATATTCTTGCTTCCATCTTCAAATGCCTCGGCTGTGCAGCACAACATTGTCTTTTAAATGTTGACTGCATCTTTACATTTGTATTCAGTGACAGGTGCACAAGTCACTGAATATGAATCAACTCTTCCCAATCTAATACCATTTAAGAAATACACCTCCTTTCTGTTTATGATGTGGATAATTGTACCCTTTTTATACTGCATCTGTCAAGTTTAATCTTCTTTTGATATACCTTGAGCCTTTTGCATCATCCTCACAATTTACAGCCCACATATGTAGTGTCTTCAGCAAACTACAAAGTATCATCTATGGTTTGAAAAGCACTGATTTGGCAGTACCCCATTAGTTGCCACCTGCCGTCCCGAAAAAGACAGTTTATTCCTACTCTCCCTTTCCCATCCCACCCAGTTTTTAAACTACATCATTATAATATCCACAATATCACATTATTTAATCCTGTACACTAACCTGATATATGGGGCTTTTCAAAAAGCTTTCTGAAAATCTAAACAAATTATTTCCAATGAGTTTATCAGACACTGTTTTCTCTCAGGCATCCATGTTAATTCTATTTTCTAATCCCAGCTTTATATTTTCCAAGTGTCCTATTATCTCATCCTTAGTAATGGCCTCCAACATTTTTTCCACCTCTGATATTATGTTAACTAGTGTGTAGTTTCCAGTTTTCTCATTTATTTAGATGGTGGAGACACATTTAGTGGTTTATTATTGTCACAATGTGGTGAACTACATATACCTGTATGGACCCCCCCCCCCCCCACTGACTGCTCCTGTGGCTCCTCCCACAGACCCCCGTATAAAGACGATTGGAGGCACTGCTCCCTCCCTCAGTCTCCAGGATGTTGTGTGGTGGGCTCTTGCTGCTGACGGTGCTTTCTTCCAGCTAATAAAAGCCTACCTTGACTCACGTCTCCGAGAATTATTGATGGTGCATCACACAAGTACCAAGGTACAGTGAGAATCTTTGTATTCCATGCCATCTATACAGATTATTTCATCACATCAGTACAGGAAGATAGTATGAGGTAAACACAGTAACAACATGCAAATTGCAGATGTATGTGGTCTGAGACACTAGAGAAAGTGTTGAAACAGGTACGGTAATAACATCTAAAGGGCATTTGGACAGGTGCATGGATAGGAAAGGTTTGGGCCAAATACACACAATTGGGTCTTGCATCTTGATCATTATGGGCATGCTGGGCTATTTCTGTGCAGCATGATTCAGTGTCACTACTGGAAAGAAAAGTCTTCCTTAATAAAATAAAATAAAGTGAAGCTCCAATGTCACCACACTGTTGGTGTCACTGTGCAATCAAGGACAGCGCCAGGTTATTACATTGCTGACTTCCCCAAACTCAATATAACCAATGAGTTCAACTTGGCAAATTAATGAAACTGTTTAGAACTATAAATTTCAGTATAGTCTGTATTTTGCATTTAGGTTGGCATTGAAGCTCATTCTGTGAGTTCTCTTAATGCCAGTCTCAACCGTATCCTTTCTTCATTCAGTATTAATTCCCTTGCCTTACATTTCTTTGATTATTCTAAGAAAAATGTACATTTGAAAGGATGGGACATTTTGATGTGGTGTTGAGTGGAAGCAAACAAAAATGCTCAATGTATACTGTGTCTCCTTTTACAAAATGCTGGGACATATTTGCTGTTGATTTCTGGACTCAGTTTTTGAACTGTAATCTCAGATGGCTGGTTGCGAATGTTCCTCACAAAGCAATCTGTTGCAGTCACATAGAAGATCAACAGTTCTGATGGAAAAGTCATCAACTTGCAACATTTACTCTGTTTTTCTCTCTCCAAAGACGTTGCCTGCCCAGCATGCTTTTGGCATTTACTACTTTTTCAAGTGAAATAAACTTTGCTCCATTTATTTTCTTTCCCACACTTCTTTTGAGTTATATGTTAGGAATAGAAATTTGATGCAATTAATTCATTCTCAGTCGTTTGCATGAACCTCAAGATTGAATTGCTAGTTAATTTTTAGGTAAAATCAGATTGCAATTAAAAGCTTCAATTTGCTTGCATTCTTTAGTGAATGGCCTTATGGGATAGAGCGGGAAAGGAAATAGTTCATATATTAACTAAATCCGTATTTTTGCAATCATTAACATCATGCCTATTGATTTATTCGTATGAAAATGTACATAGAATGATCAACACCACCTACAAGCATTAATTAAAATACATTTATAGGAATGGGAGGGTTTGCACCTACTAGAACTCCTGGGAGTCTACATCATACAGAACATCTCATGGTCCAAGAACACATCCTGCACAGACAAGAGAGTTTACCAACACCTCCACTTTCTGAGGAGGCTGAACAGAGCTGGACTTCACACATCCACACTCACATCATTCTCTCTAGAGAGCATCCTGACAAGCTGCATCACTACTTCCTTTGGAAACTGTGGCAAACAAGAAAGCCCTAAGTGAGTAGTCAAAACTGGCCAATGCATCACCGGCACCACACCACCCACCATCGCGGATATACATAGAAAGGTGCCAGAAAAGGGACAGTAACACCATGAAGGATCCCACCCACCCTGCTCATGAACTGTTTGTCCCTCTCCCATCCAAGAGGAACCTATGTTGCACTTATGCCAGGACCACAAGACTGTTCCCAAGAAGTAAGGCGAATGAACACCGCCACCCACTAACCCACCCCTCCACACCCCCAACCATCATTACCTTATCATTTCCTGTACAGAGACTCCTATGCCTAATGTCATTTTACAGACAATACCCCCCCCACCCCATCTCCTTCACCATTTCCCATCCCCTTTTCCATCTCCCACCCCATCTCCTTCACCATTTCCCATCCCCTTTTCCCTCTCCCACCCCATCTCCTTCACCATTTACCATTCTCTTTTCCATCTCTCACCCCATCTCCTTCACCATTTCCCATTCCCTTTTCCATCTCCCACCCCATCTCCTTCACCATTTCCCATTCCCTTTTCCATCTCCCACCCCATCTCCTTCACCATTTCCCATTCCCTTTTCCATCTCTCACCCCATCTCCTTCAGCATTTCCCATCCCCTTTTCCCTCTCCCACCCCATCTCCTTCACCATTTACCATTCCCTTTTCCATCTCTCACCCCATTTCCTTCACCATTTCCCATTCCCTTTTCCATCTCTCACCCCATCTCCTTCACCATTCCCTTTTCCATCTCTCACCCCATTTCCTTCACCATTTCCCATTCCCTTTTCCATCTCTCACCCCATCTCCTTCACCATTTCCCATTCCCTTTTCCATCTCTCACCCCATTTCCTTCACCATTTCCCATTCCCTTTTCCATCTCTCACCCCATCTCCTTCACCATTTCCCATCCCCTTTTCCCTCTCCCACCCCATCTACTTCATTTCCCATTCCCTTTTCCATCTCTCACCCCATCTCCTTCAGCATTTCCCATCCCCTTTTCCCTCCCCCACCCCATTTCCTTCACCATTTCCCATTCCCTTTTCCATCTCCCACCCCATCTCCTTCACCATTTCCCATCCCCTTTTCCCTCTCCCACCCCATCTCCTTCACCATTTACCATTCCTTTTTCCATCTCACCCCATCTCCTTCACCATTTCCCATCCCCTTTTCCCTCCCCCACCCCATTTCCTTCACCATTTTCCATTCCCTTTTCCATCTCTCACCCCATCTCCTTCACCATTTCCCATTCCCCTTTCCATCTCTCACCCCATCTCCTTCACCATTTCCCATTCCCTTTTCCATCTCTCACCCCATCTCCTTCACCATTTCCCATTCCCTTTTCTCTCTCTCACCCCATCTCCTCCCTTTGGTGTTCCTCCCCCCTTTCTTTCTTCCATGGCCTTCTGTCTCTTTCACCAATCAATCAAGTTCCCAGTTCCTTATTTCATCCCTCCCCCTTCAGGTTTCACCTATCACCTTGTGTTTCTATCTCTCTCCCCAAACCTTTTAAATCGACTCCTCAGCTTTTTCTCCAGTCCTGCCAAAGGGTTTCGGCCCGAAATGTCAACTGTACTCTTTTCCATCAATGCTGCCTGGCCTGCTGAGTTCCTCCAGCATTTTGTGTGTGTTGTTCAAATCTATAGATACATAAACTATTTTATGTATTTATATTTACTGTTTTTTTGTTGTTATTGTTTTTTTTATCTTTTGTGTTTTTCTCTGTGCTGCATCAGATCAGAAGTAACATTTATTTTGTTCTCCTTTTCATTTATGTACAGGGAATGACACTAAATAATCTTGAAGTGCTAGAACTGGAAAATGGTGGTATGTGTTGAATATGAAGGTATTATCTGATATACATTGGCTACTGTTTTAGATGTGATGCACCATCAATAACTCTCTGAGACGTGAGGTGAGATATCGGCTATTATTGACTGAAAGAAAGAACAAGCAGCAAGTGACCACCATGCTACATCCTGGAGAGTGAGGGCCGGGCTCAGGCCTCAATCGCCTTTATACCGGGGTCTGTGGGAGGAGCCACAGGAGCAGTCAGCGGGGGGGGGGGGGGGGGGCGTGTCCAGACAGGTATATGTAGTTCACCACATGGGGTCTGTGGGAGGAGCCACAGGAGCAGTCAGCAGGGGGCGTGTCCAGACAGGTATATGTAGTTCACCACACGGGGTCTGTGGGAGGAGCCACAGGAGCAGTCAGCAGGGGGCGTGTCCTGACAGGTATATGTAGTTCACCACACGGGGTCTGTGGGAGGAGCCACAGGAGCGGTCAGCAGGGGGCGTGTCCAGACAGGTATATGTAGTTCACCACACGGGGTCTGTGGGAGGAGCCACAGGAGCAGTCAGCAGGGGGCGTGTCCTGACAGGTATATGTAGTTCACCACACGGGGTCTGTGGGAGGAGCCACAGGAGCGGTCAGCGGGGGGGGGGGGGGCGTGTCCAGACAGGTATATGTAGTTCACCACACGGGGTCTGTGGGAGGAGCCACAGGAGCAGTCAGCAGGGGGCGTGTCCAGACAGGTATATGTAGTTCACCACACGGGGTCTGTGGGAGGAGCCACAGGAGCAGTCAGCAGGGGGCGTGTCCAGACAGGTATATGTAGTTCACCACACGGGGTCTGTGGGAGGAGCCACAGGAGCAGTCAGCAGGGGGCGTGTCCAGACAGGTATATGTAGTTCACCACACGGGGTCTGTGGGAGGAGCCACAGGAGCAGTCAGCAGGGGGCGTGTCCTGACAGGTATATGTAGTTCACCACACGGGGTCTGTGGGAGGAGCCACAGGAGCAGTCAGCAGGGGGCGTGTCCAGACAGGTATATGTAGTTCACCACACGGGGTCTGTGGGAGGAGCCACAGGAGCGGTCAGCAGGGGGCGTGTCCAGACAGGTATATGTAGTTCACCACACGGGGTCTGTGGGAGGAGCCACAGGAGCAGTCAGTGGGGGGCGTGTCCACAGGGGTCTGTGGGAGGAGCCACAGGAGCAGTCAGCAGGGGGCGTGTCCTGACAGGTATATGTAGTTCACCACACGGGGTCTGTGGGAGGAGCCACAGGAGCAGTCAGCAGGGGGCGTGTCCAGACAGGTATATGTAGTTCACCACACGGGGTCTGTGGGAGGAGCCACAGGAGCAGTCAGCAGGGGGCGTGTCCAGACAGGTATATGTAGTTCACCACACGGGGTCTGTGGGAGGAGCCACAGGAGCGGTCAGCAGGGGGCGTGTCCAGACAGGTATATGTAGTTCACCACAAGATGCATTTCCATTATGAAATCTTCAACCTTGTTTTTTGATTTCTTCATAGGCTATCTCTTCTTAGACTGTCCTTCAGTTCTGGTCTCTTTAATAACCGAACAATTGGTGTTGCTTCCCAAACTCTTTTCTTTTTTGGACTTCTTGCCTCTCTTCCTATTGTGACCCCTCACACCTCACGTTGTTAAATCATCCCTCTTTATTTGCTCTTTGATCACCTCATTTTGCACCTTTGTGTCAGATTTACTTTGACAATTTTTATTCAAATCTCCTTGTTATGTTTAGCCCCTTTTAAAGTGCTATTAATAGTGTTGTTTCTGCCTGTTGGTCATTATCTTGCAAGGCAATTTATTACTTAAGAAGTTTATCAAAAATGTACTAAATTGCTATCTTTGTAATGACAACACTCTTCAATAAAAGTTTTGTTTGTTTTAAGAGCAGTTTGTTTTCATCTGTGCCAACCACCTGGCTGGAATTGTCAAGGACATCTTCAATTCTCACTACTGCAGTCGGAGTTTCCCACCTGCTTCAGAAGGACATTGATCATACCAAGAAGAGCAGGATGAGCTGCCTCAATGACTATTGACCTGAAGCACCCACTCTTACTGTGATGAAGTGCAATGAGTGGTTGGTCATGGCTAGAATTAACTCCTGATGAGCAAGGAGCTGACTCTGCTGCAGTTTGCGTCCTGCCGCAAAGGTCTGCAGTGGGTGCAGTCTCACTGGCTTTCCATTGTCCTGAAGACCACCTGGATAACACCAGGCAGCCGGAAATTACTGATCAGCATTCAATACCGTTAAACCCTCAGTACTGATCAACAAGCTTCAAAACCTGTGCCTTTGTACTTCCCTCTGCAGCTCGGACCTTTGACTTGATCACCAGGAGACTGCAGTCAGTATGGATCAGATATAGTATCTCCTCCTCACCACAGGCGATCTCAAGGATGCGCGCTTAGCCCGCTGCTCTACTCTCTCTACGCTCATGACTATCTGGCTAGGCACTGCTCAAATGGCATCTATAAACTTGCCGGTGACAGAACTGTTGTTGACAGAGTCTCAGATGGTGATGAGGAGGGATACAGGAGGGAGTTAGATCAGCTGGTTGAGTGGTGTTGCACCAATAACCTTCTGCTCAATGTCAGTAAGACCAAGGAATTGATTGTGGAGGGGAAATTGGGAGAACACACAGCTGCTTTCATCGAGGGGTCAGAAGTGGAAAGGGTGACCAGCTTCAAGTTCCTGGATGTCAGCATTACTGAAGACGTATTCTGATGTGATTATGGAGAAGGCACAGCAGTGGCTCTGTTTCATTGGGAGTTTGACGAGATTTGGTTTGTCATCAAAGACTCCAAAAAATGTCTTCAGATGTACCATGGAGAGCATTCTGAGTGGTTTCATCACTGTTCAGTAGGGAGAAGCCACGGCATAGAACTGAAAAAAGCTGCAGATGGTTATAAACTCAGCAGCTCCATTATTGGCACTAGCCTCCCAGCTGATGCCTCAAGAAGGCAGCATCTATTATGAAGAGGACATGCCCTTTTCTCATTACTACCATCAATGAGGAGGTATGGGAGCCTAAAGATTTACACTCAACATTTAGGACAGCTTTTACCCCTCTGTCATCAGATTTCTGAATGGTCCATCAACCGACAGACACTTCCAATGAAATTTTGCTCTCTTTTTGCACTAATTATTTATTTTCTAAGATTATATTTGTGTATTGCACTTCACTGCTGCACAAAACAAATTTCATGTCAGTAATAATAAATCTGATTCTGATTATGAATCGTTTTGTAAAAATTAAATGGCAAATGAAGTACATAGATACTTGTTACTTTGAAAGTCATATCCAGCTTGTGTAAAATCTATTATTTTGAATACAATTTGCAGCATGAAGCACGGAACATTAAAACTAACTGCTGATCCATCATGTACACTCTTCTGAAATCAAAATATGGAACAAAATCCTAAATTCATGTAGGTGAAAACAAAACGAGGTATTGCTGTTAAACCATGAAGGGGCAGCTCAACTAAATCTCAGAAAGCATTGGCATATACTGAATTTCGAAAGAACAAGTACATTGCATTTCAATTACCCAGACCTGCATTTAAAATAACATCACTCATTTTAACATATTTATTTGCATAACACAGGATCCCAAAAAACCTAATCTGTTCACCATCACACTGCAAATTTCAATGGTATCCATTATAAAGAATGTCAGTGCTCTAAAACACTTCCTGTGTCTATTCCTGTAAAATTCCAATGACTCAGTCCACCCACTTTTCTTTCAACCTCACTGAATACAAACCCTGCAAATTACAACCTGCTTTAGAATTACAATTCTTTCTGCCTAAAATATTTTTGTGCTGTGTATCAATTCTTTCAACTGAGTCCCTGCATTGATCGTCCACAAAAACATGCAAATGTTGAATATGGTTAATAAAAGTTCAATCATTGTTTAATGATCTGATAATTAATATCTGGATAAAAACCCTACGCAATACCACAACAAAAAGACAGCAAATCTGGCAAACAAAATCAACCTTCATTTTCAAAGTGTTCACTTAGCTGACTTGGATTGTTTATACATATTTTGACTAACTATCACTTAGCCCACAAAAGGTAACTGTAATAATTAAAGTGATAAGGAATGACTGCTTCACGTAACACCTTCATTACTCCAAGGCCACCATTTTGAGTAAGTATTAAGATACAAAGGTAGCACTAATTATATAATAATGTAAGCTCACTGACTGACAAATTCCTTGTTTCTCCCTTTACAGATCCTTCCAGATCTGCTGAATATTTCCAGGCTGTTCTATTTCAAGAAACAGTCTAATTTATAGTCCTATACAAATTATAGTGTTATGACATAGAGAATGCATTGAATACTGTTGAAATCAATCACTCAATGTTCATGCACAGTAAGACCTAAATCTGAACATAATGCCTCTCAATACACCCGATACAAAGTATTGTGGATTCTCAGCAAAGGTAGACATTTTTAAACTCACTGTCAGCGTCAATGTATCAGTGATTTTAATCAACTTCAGGAAAAGTATATTTGAAGATCACCTTTGGACCTAGAACATAACTTATGGACAGCTGGGCAGGAATAATCCCTGACTTCCTACGTGCTACTGAGATGTGAATTGAAGAGCAGCCAATCAGAGTTTGGAAGTCATTAGCAAGGTCAAATAAAAATAATGCAGGGTCAAATGCTTTGGTTTTGGCTCTACAGGCTTGGGCGATAACAGGTGTGGCAAATGTAAGTATTTGGTAAGCTCTTGGTAAGATAGGGTGTAAGAATGACTCCAGGGGCTGTGTTTTATTTTTTGTGTGAGATGTGGGACCTCCAATATCCAACATAATTACACTTGCACCAGGTGCACCAAGCTGCAGCTTCCCAGAGAACGTGTTAAAAAACCGGAGCTGCAATTCAATGCTCTTTGGCCCATCAGGGAAACTGAGGAGACGATAGATAGGAGCTACAAGGTGGTAGTCACCCTGAGGTTGCAGGAAGTAGGTGAATGGTGACTCACGAGAGGGAAGGGAAAATAGGTAGCCATTACAGAGTACCCTGTGGCCTTTTCCCTTGATGACAAATATACCGTTCTGTTTACTGTCGGTGGGGGGGGGGGACCTACCGGGAGAGATGCAGTGACCGGGTCTCTGGCACTGAGTCTGGTGCTGTGGCTCAGGGGAAAGGGGCAGAGGAAAAATGCAGTGGTGATAGGAGATTCCATAGTTGAGGAATGGACAGGAGAGTCCGTGGGTGAAATAGAGAGACCCAGACTGGATGTGGCCTCCTAAATGCCAGGGTCAAGGATGTCTTTGATCGTGTCCATGACATTTTAAACGGGGAAGGTGAGCAGTGAAATGTCTTGGCACATATTGGTACCAATGATGTAGGAAGGAAAAGAGAGGAGGTCCTAAAGAGAGAATCTAGAGCACTAGGTAAAAAGCTAAAATGCAGGATTTTTAGGGTAAACAATCTCTGGAGTGCTTCCCTGTGTCATGTGCCAGTGAGGGCAAAACTAGGATGATCTGGCAGATGATTGTGTGGCTGAGGAACTGGGGTAGGGTGCTGAGTTTCAGATTAATAAATTATTGGGATCTCTTCTGGGGGAAGGTATGACCTGTACAATAGGGGTGGGCTACACCTGAACTTGAGGGGGACCAATATCTTTACGGGCAGGTTTGCCGTAGCTTTTGGGAAGGTTTTTAACTAATTTGGCAGGGGGTGGGAACTGGAGTGATAGGACTGAAGGTGGGATGTTGCTGTACAAGCAGAGGTAGTGTATGGGAAGGACAGGTGGCTGGTAGTGCAAAATTGTAATCAGTGGGGTGGGTTGTAGTTTAAAAGGGGGGCAAACTAAAAGGGGTGGCAAATATGGGACTGAAGGTGTTATATTTGAACGCATGCAGTATATGAAATAAGGTGGGTGATAAACATGAGGAAGTCTGCAGATGCTGGAAATCCAAAGCGACACACACCGACCCAGCGGTCTGTCAGCATCTGTAGAAATGAATAAACAGTTAATGTTTTGGGCCAAGACCCTTCTTTAGGAGTGAAAAGGAAGGGAGAAGGTGCAAGAATAAGGAGTATGGGGAAGGGAAGGAGGGTGGATTGAAGGTGATAACTGAAGCCAGGTAGTTTGGAAAGGTAAAGGGCTAGGGAAGATGGAATCTGATAGGAGAGGAGAGTGGACCATCGGAGAAAGGGAAGGAGGAGGGGACGCAGGGGGTGGTGATACACAGGTGAGGGGAGGTAAGAGGCTAGAATGGGGAATAGACAAAGAGGGAAGAGGGAGAGAAATTTATTTTAATTGGAAGGAGAAATCAATATTCATGCCATCAGGTTGGAAGCTACCCAGATAGAATATAAGATGTTGTTCCTCCACCTAGAGAGTGACCTCATCTTGGCACAAGAGGAGGGATGGGCCGACATGTCAGAACAGGATTAGGAATCGGAATTGGCCAGCGGGAGTTTCTGCTACTGGCAAATGAAGCAGAGGTACTTGACCTAGCGATCCTCCAGTTTATGATGGGTTACAGCAATGTAGAGGAGGCCATATTGGGAGCACTGGACACAATAGACGACCCCAGCAGATTTGCAAGTGAGGTGTTGTCTACCTGGAGTAACTGTTTGGGGCCCTGAATGGAGGTAAGGAAGGAGGTGAATCAGTAGGTGTAACACTTTGACCACTTGCAGGGTTAAGTGCTAGGAGGGAGATTAGTGGGGAGGGATGAATGGACAAGGGAAAACTGGAGGAAGTAATCCCTGAGGAAAGTGGAGAGAGGGGGAAGGTAAAGATATGTTTAGTGGTAGAATCCCTTTGTCAATGGCGGACATTGTGGAGGGTGATGTATTTGATGCAGGGGCTCGTAGGGTGGTAGGTAAGGACAAGAGGAACTTTATCACTGTTAAGGCGGTGGGAAAATGGGGTGAGTGCAGATGTTTGGGAAATGAAGGAGGTGCAGGTGTGGGCAACATCAATAGTGGAGGAAGGGAAAACCTGTTCGTTGAAGGAGGAGATTTCTGGAAAGGATGTCCTGGAAAGGAAAACCCACATCCTGATAACTGGAGCAAAAGAACTGAGAAAAGAGAATAGTACTTTTACAGGAGATAGGGTGGGGGGAAGGTATAGTCAAGTTAACTATGGGAATCAGTAGGCTTATAAAAGATGCCAGCTGACAGTTTGCCTCCAGAGATGGAGGCAGAGAGATCAAGGGTGGTGTCAGAAATAGACCAAGTGAATTTAAGAGCAGGGTGGACGTTGGAGGAAAAGTTGGCAAAATCGATGAGCTCAGCATGGGTACAGAAAGAAGCACTAATACAGTTGTCAGGGGTTGGGGAGCACTACTGCCAAGGGCTTAGAACGTGGACTGTATCATGTAGCCAACGAAGAGGCAGGCATAGCGAGTGCCCAAGACTACCCCTCGGGTCTGGAGAAAGTAGGAGGAGCCGATGGTAGAAGATCTTGTAATGCAGTTAACTGTGGCTGACCACAGAAATCAAAACCAACATAAAAGCAAAAGAAAGGGCATAAAATAGAGATAAAATTCGTGGGAGGTTAAAGGATTGGGAATTTTTTAAAAAACAACAGAAGACAATTAAAAATACTACAAGGAGAGAAAAAATAAAATATGAAAGTGAGCTAGCCAATAATGTCAAAAGTGACACCAAATGGTTTTATCATATACAGTGCCTTTAAATTCACCCTCCCCCCCCCCCCAGAAGTTTTCATGTTGTATTGTTTTACAACATTGAATCACAATAGATTTAATTTGGCTTTTTGTCACAGATCAGCTGAAAAAAAACTTGTGTTAAAGTGAAAACAGATCTCTACAAAGTGACCTAGCATAATTACAAATATAAAACATAAAATAATTGCTTGCATAAGTATTCATACCCCTTTAATATGACACACCAAATCATCACTGGTGCACCCAATTGGTTTTAGAAGTCACATAGAAATCATTGTGAGCAGTCAAGCTGTTTCAGTTGATTGTAGTAAAAATACACATCTATCATAAGACATGGCAGTAGAATTAGGCCATTCAGCCCGTCGAGTCTGCTCCTTTATTCCATCAAGGCTGATCTCGAATCCCACAACCAAATACATCTGTCTTCTTGCCATCTTTTGATGCCCTGACCGATCAAGGAACTATCAACATCTGCTTTAAATATACCTATGAACTTTGCCTCCACCACAGTCTGTGGCAAAGCATTCCAAAGATTCACTACCCCCGCTAAAAAATTTCCTACTTACCTGTGTTTTAAAGGGTCACCCCTCAATTTTGAGGCTGCGCCCTCTAGTTCTGGATACCCCCACCATAGGAAACATCCTCTCCACATCCACCCTATCTAGTCCTTTAGACATTCAGTTGGTTTCAACGAGATCCTCCCGCATTCTTCTAAATTCCAGTGAGTACAGGCCCAAAGCTGCCAAATGCTTTTCATATGTTAACCCCCTTCATTTCCAGAATAATTCTCGTGAACCTCCTCCGGACCCTCTCCAATGCCAGCACAAAAATTCCCATATCCCTTTGATATTTGAATTTTCTCATTTAGAAAATACTTTATGCCTTTATTCCTTCTACCAAAGTGCATGACCATACATTTCTCTATAAGATATTATATCTGCCACTTCTTTACCCATTCTCTCAATCTGTCCAAGTCATTTTGCAGACCCCCTGCTTCCTCAGTACTACCTGCCACTCCACCTGCTTTTGTATTGTCTACCAACTTGGCCACAAAGCCACTGATTCCATCATGCAAATCATTGACGTATAATGTCAAACGTAGTGGTCCCAATGCCGAACCCTGCAGAGCATGACTTGGCACTGGCAGCCAATCAGAATAGGCCCCCTTTAGATTGACTCTTTGCCTCTTGCTAGTCAGCCAATTTTCTACTTATGCTAGTGTAAAGGGGGGGGGGGGGGTTTCTTCTTTTTCTTTGTTACTGCGTATGTTAATCAAAATGGCTTCTTTGTTTTGTTAAAAGTAGGAATGCTTCTTTGTTGCAAGAGAGTGCTGGAAGCTTGTTTGGGTTAAAATTTACTGATAACGAGAATTGTATTTCTTTGTTAACCAATTGGGATTAATGTTGTTCTTTCTTCTGAGTCGGTGAGCTACTGTTGGTGGGCTTTTGGGGAGATCAGCGTGAGGGGGTGAGAGAGAGAGGACGCGATGCTGTAAACTGGGCGAGGAACGGACCCCAAGTGGGGGTCCAAGGCCAGGAGGTACCCCAAGGAGAGGAGACGAAGATAGATGTGCTTGGTTGACCACTTCGGAGGGTCCTGAGCTGCGAGTTGAGGAGTTCGGAGGGGATCGAATGGTGGCCAGAAGACTTCAGTAATTGAGCTCCAACGGTTGTGCACAAAGTGGTTTAGACTTTGATAAGTTTGGCGCCTTTTCTTTATTTTCATTTCCTTCATATATACTGTATCGTTATTAATCACTTAGTTATAGTAACCTGTATAAATTGTACTCATTTAATCGCATATGGTGTACTGTCTGTTTTTGGGCGAGGCGGGGACATCACACAGCATCCACACCAGCTGATTACCCAGTTTGGTGGGGCCGAAGGCTGCTCCCCCTAGACGAGAACGAGCTGAGTGAGCCTGAGGCGACACAGGGGGTTACACTGTGGGGGCTTGTCCGGGATTGATTTCTGAGGAAGCTGTATGATTGCCCTCTTTAAATCATGTCTGTGGCAAAGAGCTGGTGTGCTTTTGTGGGTGTGCGATTGCTGGTTATCTCTGCATGTGTGTTGAGTGGGGTGGCTGTTGGTTCCCCGGAGTGCATTGTTCGAGTTCCGACTAGCGTTGACGAAAAGGTGGTGGGGCCATGGGCTGTCCATACTGTTAAGAGAGCAGGGAAGGACTGGTGGGTATGTTCCAGCTATGGTGGGCTCCGCCCGGTTGTTGGAATAATGTCCAGCCCTAAAGGGGTGGAGGCGTGGGTGGAGCGGACCCCTCAGTTCTTGGGTGAGTGGCAGTGCTTGGCTGAGGGAAAGCGACAGGGATTGGTTGAAAGTTTGAGTAGGCAGGCTGGTGACTTTGTTAGAACTGTCGGGTACAATTACCTCGAAGTGACAGCTGCCAGTTCTGGGAAAGTGTGGGAAAATGCGTTTGGTTCGACTGGAAGTCAAATGCCGCATCTGGGGGGGGGGGGGGGGGTTTACCTCATCCGTGGCAGGAGATTGGTGGAAAGTTTTTGGGTATCCCTTTTGGCTAGGGGGCAGATAAATTGCTTGCTGTGCCAGGGGGATTTGTCAAGGGGATCAGCTCCTCCCTCAATTGTTCAGTTGATTCAAGAGGTGTCGGGAAACTTAGAGGAGGCCCAGTAGGGGAACAGCTTGGGGTCTCTGGGGGAGCACGTTCCCAGCAATGTACCATGGAACTTCCGAAAGGAACAGACCCTATTCCTGAAGGCATAGAGGGACCACACACTCAGGTGTCATTACGGATGGATGGAAGCCAAGTTAAAGCCATCCTCGACACTGGGGTGCTGGTTAAGTTGCTGTACAGTTTGTTTTATAACCATTATTGGAAGCATTTACCCTTGACGACATTGAGGGCACTGGAGATTTGGAGTACCCGTGCTGGTGATTATCCAGATGACAGTTGTTGGTCAGTGAAAATGGAGTTCTTGGAGGCAAAGGTGGAGGTGACTGAGGTTCGTGAATCATTAATGCTGATGTGTCCGGACACTGTTGAGGAGGGAAGCGTTTCGGTTCTGGAGAGAACCAATATCCTGCTGGTGCGCTTGGGGGCCTGCCTGGAGGAGGCGGATGAGCGCAGTTTGGAGGCATTGTCGATGCACCCAGAGTTTTGAGCTGCTTGTGCGGACGTGTGTAGCAGCATTGGGCCGGTACTGAATTTAAACCCGAGCCGATGGTGGTACAGCCTGGGGGAAGTATCTGAGGAGGAGACCCTCTTAGTGGACGCTGTGAAATACCACGAGGGAGGGGAGTTGACCGCTGAAAGCACCTTGGTGAGAGAGAGGTCACGGCAACTGGGCCCTGAAGCCGTGGAAGACGTAGGCAGCGTATGTGTGGATTATAGTGCGTTGAAGAGGCGCACTGTCAGTGACCAGAATATGGCCCTGAGGGCCGAAGAGGCGATGGCCTGTCTGAGTGGTGCAAAGTCATTTAAGGTGCTGGATCTGAGGAGTGGATGTTGCCAGATCCCGATGAGTGAGGCCGACAAGGAGAAGACGGCCGTTATAAGTTCCCTAGGATTCTTCCAGTCTGAAAAGATGTCACAGGGCATATCCGGAGCCCTTGCAATGTTCCCACGGGGCATGTGGAAGACCACGGGGGATGTGGAGGCGTTTGGAGTTTTGGTGTATGTGGATGATCTCTTGGTGTTTGGATTTGCCTCGGGAGAATATGAAGTGAGGTCGTTGCAGGAGCAGCTGAGAAGTGTTTTCTGGACACGTGCCAGGGCTGGCAAAGGTCGCAGCTCATGAGTGACTGTCTCTACGGAATCAAGTTTGAAATGAAGATGGAGAGACTGGAGAGAGTGATCTGGAACCAGTGGGAAGACTTACAAGTTGGAGAGAACGAAGAAAGTTGTCTGACTGAGGGCAACAGCAAACTGAGAACCTGGAGAGGGGAGTTTGGGGAGGTGAAGAAATTGCGGACAAATCTCGGAAGAGGGAGGCGGAAGCTTGAAGGGAACCTGAAGATGACCATCGCCAGTTCAAATGAAGTGCAAAGCCTGAAAGTTGATCTGGAAGAAGTCATGAGGAAGAAAAAGCTGGAGATAAGTGCAGTGAATACTGAACTAGAGGCTGACCAATCTTTAACTGCTGCTTTTCAGGTCAGGATGGAAGAAGCTGTTGGAGTAACTGCGTCCCAGTTTGAAATGGCCGGGATGCATGAGTCAGAACTGCTGAGCCTGTGGCAAGAGTTGCAGGGGCCAGAGAAGAAGCTGATATCTCGACTGCAGGAGGCTGAAGAGACTGCAGGAGCAGTGCAGGCCATGTATTTCCAGTTGGAGAAGATCAAACAGCAGCTACTGATCGCAGAAATGAGGAAGAATACGGATTCGAAGGATGATGTGCTGGATGTGTGGTACATGCTGCCTTTTGCTGACTTTCCCTCAATTGAGGAAGAGACCGTTGGCTCTTCTCCCACTGAGTCAGGTGTAGTGGGAAGGGTTAGCTGTGTGCAGTGGGGGGCATGAGTGAGAGGTCGAGAGAGGAGTTGGTAGTGGGCCCGAGGTATCCCCAGTTGTGTCCGAGCCTGAAGGGTTTAGGTGAGGGTGTATGGAGGTCTCGGAGGGTTAGGAAACTTTCAGATAAGTTGGCCTATGTAGCGCCTGAAGAACAGTGCGTGAGGTTTACTGTTTGGGAAGCAATGTCACTGTTTGTACCTGGGTTAGGGTTTGTGTTGGCAGGAAGAGTGGGTGAGTTATTTAATAGTCATGAGGACATGACTTTTATTTGCTGGGGGGAGAGTGTAAAGGGGGGTTTCTTCTTTTTCTTTGTTACTGCGTATGTTAATCAAAATGGCTTCCTTGTTTTGTTAAAAGTAGGAATGCTTCTTTGTTGCGAGAGAGTGCTGGAAGCTTGTTTGGGTTAAAATTTACTGATGACGAGAATTGTATTCCTTTGTAAACCAATTGGGATTAATGTTGTTCTTTCTTCTGAGTCTGTAAGCTATTGTTGGCGGGCTTTTGGGGAGATCGGCGTGAGGGGGTGAGAGAGAGGATGCGATGCTGTAAACTGGGTGACGAACAGACCCCAAGTGGGGGTCCAAGGCCAGGAGGTACCCTGAGGAGAGGAGATGAAGATAGATGTGCTTGGTTGACCACTTCGGGTGGTCCTGAGCTGCGAGTCGAGGAGTTCGGAGGGGATCGAATGGTGGCCAGAAGACTTCAGTAATTGAGCTCCAACGGCTGGGCACGAAGTGGTTTGGACTTTGATAAGTTTGTCGCCTTTTTCTTTATTTTCTTTTCCTTCATGTATACTGTATGGTAATTAATCAGTTATAGTAATCTTTATAAATTGTAATCATTTAATTTCATATGGTGTCCTGTTTGTTCTTTGGCAAGGCGGGAACATCACACAACATCCACACCAGCTGATTACCCAGTTTGGCGGGGCCAAAGGCTGCTCCTCCTAGATGAGAATCTGAGTGAGCCTGAGGCGACCCAGGGGGTTACACTAGTATCTTTCCTGTAATCCCATGGACTCCACCTTGTTAGCTTTGCGAAGTATGCACAGCACCTTATCAAGAGGATTCTGAAAATTAAAGTAAACAACATCTACTGATTCTCTTTTGTCTATCCTACCTGGTATTTCCTCAAAGAATTCCAACAGATCTGTCAGGGAAATTTTTCCTTTAAGGAAACCATGCTGACTTTGGCTCACTTTATCATGCACCTTTAAGTGCCCTGAAACCTCATCCTTAATAATCAACCACTGAAATCAAGCTAACTGGTTTATTCTGCCTCCCTCTCTTCTCAAAGAGTGGTGCAACATTGCAATTTTCCAGTCCTCTGGAACCAATTTCATAATCTAAAGATCATTACCAATGCCTCCATAATCTCTACAGCTACCTCTTTCAGAACTCTGGGGTGTAGTCCAGCTTGTCCAGGTGATTTATCTACCTTCAGAATCCAAATTCTCCAAGCACTTTCATCTTAGTAATAGCAATTACACTCCCTTCTACCCCCTGGTTTTCTCCAATTTCTGGCATATTGTTAGTGACTTTCACAATGAAGACAGATACAAAATATTTAGCTCATCTGCCATTTCTTTGTCCTCCATTACTATCTCTCCGGTGCCATTTTCCAGCAGTCCAATATCTATTCTTGCCCTCTCTTTTTATATATCTGAACAAACTTCTGGTATCCTCTTTGATATTTTTGGCTAGCTTACTTCATAGTGTACATCATCTTTTTTCTCATGGTTTTTTAAATTACCTTCTAGTGGTTTTCATAAGCTTCCCAATTCTCTAACCTCATTAATTTTTGTTATATTATATGCCCTCTCGATTCCTTTTATGCTGTTGTCGACTTCCCTTGTCACCCATGATTACCTCATCCTCCCTTTAGGATATTTCTTCACCTTTGAGAAGTATCTATCCTATGCCTTCCCAAATACCCCCAAGGAACTCCAGCAGTTGTTCTTCTGCCATCATTCCTGCTAGTGTTCCCTTCCAATCAACTTTGGCCAGCTCCTCTTTCATGCTTCTATAATTAGCTTTACACACTTAGCAATTCTGAAACAACATCTTTCCTTAAGACCATAAGACATAGGAGCAGAATTAGGTCATTCAGCCCATTGAGTCTGCTCTGCCATTCTATCAAGGCTGATCCCAGATCCCACTCAACCCCATACACCTACCTTCTCACTATATTCTTTGATGCCCTGACCGAACAGGAAACAGTCAACTTCTACCTTAAATATACCCATGGACTTGCCTCTGCCACAGTCTGTGGCAGAGCATTCCACAGATTCACTACGCTCTGGCTAAAAAAAATTCCTCTTACCTCTGTTCTAAAAGGTCACCCTGCAGCACCACCTACCCCTCCATCTACCTTTGTATCATCTGCAAACTTTGCCACAAAGCCACCAACTCCGTTATCCAAATCAATGACAATGTGAAAAGTAGAGGTCCCAATACTGACCCCTGAGGAACACCACTAGTCACTGGCAACCAACCAGAAAAGGCCTCTGTTTATTCCTTCTGCCATCTGATTTCTAAATGAACCCATGAGCACTACCTCACTACTTTAAAAAAATTTGTTTTTGTACTACTTACCTTAGTGTAGCTATATTGTACACACACACACTTAGTAATTGAGCTTTTTTGGTTTATTTATCATGTATTGCATTGTACTGCTGCCGCAAAGTTAACAAATTTCTCGAGATATGTTGGTGATATTAGACCTGATTCTGATTCTACTGTAATACTGATACATATGTCTTTATCTTCTCCCACTCAAACTGCAGGGTGAATTCTTTCATATTATAATCACTATCTCCCAAGGGTTTATTTACCTTAAACTCCCTCGTCAAATCAGGTTCATTACACAACACCATATCCAGAATTGCCTATCCCCCTGTGGGCTCAGCCACAAGCTGCTCTAAAAAGCCATCTCATAGGCATTCTACAAAATTCTTCCCTTGGGCTCCAACACCAACCTGATTTTCGCAACCTGCTTGCACATTGAAATCCCCAAATGTAACACTGCCTTTACTACGTACCTTTTCTATCTCCCATTGTAACTTGTAGCTCACGTACTGTTCAGGTATAGAACTCCCATCAGTGTCTTTTTTACCCTTGCAGTTTCTTAACTCTACCCACAAGGATTCTATATCTTCCAATCCCATGTCACCTCTTTCTAAGATTTGATTTCATTTTTTTACCAACAGAGCCACCCCACCTCCTCTGCCTACCTGCCTGTCCCTTTTACAAATGGTAAGCTCCCAACTATGATCTTTTCAGCCATGTCTCACTGATGCTCACAACGTCATACTTGTGAATCTCTAACTGTGTTCCGTATACATTCAAATGCATTCAAGTATAACACCTTCAGTCCCGCATTCATCGCCCTTTTCATTTTTGTCACTATGTTACACTTAACCTCATCTCACTGACTTCAATTTTGCCCTATCTTTTGCTATTCCATCCTCACAATCTCACTACACAATGAATTGACTTGTATACCGACTGCCCCATCCTTAGCCCTCTCACTTCAGTTCCCACCCCTGCCTACTTAGTTTAAACCCTCACATACAGCTCTAGCAAATTTGCCCACAAGGACAGGTTATCTAATCAATGAATAGATTGGAACAATTAGAGAGTTAGAAGATAGAAAAATGACTACATACTGCAAAGTGTAAGCAAGAAGACCTGTCTGTGAGGGAGATAAAGCTGGGCATGTCCTCCATTCCCAAAGGGGGATAAAAAGAAAAGGGAAAATAAACAAGTTGAGTCAGTATCACAGATGGACAACCGATACAGACAGAAATTAAGTTACCTTAAGTTGTGGAAATAGAGAAGTTGAAGAGCTGTTCTTCAAGCTAGTGACAAAGTAGGAGGCCACAGACGGATAGTCAGAGAGGAAGTGGAATAGAATATTAAAGTCTCAGGCAATGCAAGTTCAGCCTCATCCCTGTGGACAAAATATTGGTGTTCCTCTAAATGATCACCCAAGCTGAGTTTGGTTTTTCCAGCAGTGAGGGGGCTATATTATGAAATTCTGATGACTGATACTAAAAATCCCTTTCACTTATCATCCTTGAGCTTATTAAACCTTCACTTAAAAATTTTTGCCTTTTAAATGATCTTTCTCCTCCCCATCCCTCTTATCTCCTCAAAATCTGAGAGATGTTGGGACATTGCTGTACCAAGATAACTGATCATGAAAAGCCATAACAATCTTTTGTATGTAAAGGTATGACTCCATTCAAGGTATACTTTTCCCCATAATTATCTTTTACTTTGGCTTTATCCAAATTCTTCATTGCCATCCTCAGAAGCAACTCTGCTATCAAGACAGTTATTCACAGCTTTTCTCTGAATTCAGCATATTGGGATCAAGGTTTGGAATTCAGTGTTTCTGGCAAATTTAAACTGAAATATAAGTATGTTATTACTAGGTGACACCTAATTGCATGATTGGTGGCAACTCTCAGCATTTTGCTGATGATTGAGAGGGAATGATTGATTTGGTTTGGGTCGTATTTCTCCTGTTTTTGACCACAATTGCTCTGCTTTTCGTCTTCCCCCAACCCCGGTCTCATGCAGCTAGGCCTTCCATGGTGCAATACACTTTGCTCTTCCACAGAGCAATACACTTTGCTTCTGATTAGTAGCTTGCATGGACCACCAGTTCATGAGCCAGATGAGTGTTGGTAACTCCTGCAAAATCAACTGGTCTTCCTTTTCTGTCTCAGGCATCTATTATTTCTCTGACTGCATATTCTTAAGTATTTGAACGATCACCTCACATCATTTACAGATGCACAACAGTGACTGCACCCACATTCAAGCTGAACAACCTACTGCTCAAAGTGACACTTCCTGCACATGGGAGGTGACCAGGAGATCCTGTATGGCAAAGAATATGCAACCCATGTTTATGAGCTACTTTGCCATTCCTCTAAATGGCAAAGTGAGGTTAAATGAGCTTGAAAACTTAGTAAAGCCAAGTACATGAACTCATGAATCAAGTGAAAGAAAGGATGTTTTATCTGCTGCAGCTATTCATAAGAGTTGTATGTTGATGTGGAGGATGTGCATGTTGATCTTAATGAATATTTTGTGACATTTGCACATAAGGAAGGGAAGAATGCCGATGTTACAATTAAAGCAATGTTGCATGAAAGTAGTAAGGGTTTAATACCTTGAAAGTAAAAAAAAAATCACCAGACCAATTTGAAATATCTCAAATGTCTAAAGAAAGGAAGAAGGCATTTGTAGATTGACAACAATTTGTCAAGCCTCTCTGACTACAAGGATGACAGCTGGAGACAGGAGGGCTGCTAACATTGTGCCGCTGTTCAAGGAAGTGATAAAACAAATTAGTTAATTAATATATAGCCTTGAATTAGAATGAATTCCTTTATCTGAGAGCTGCACAGTTACTTGGTGATATTCCACACAGAGTTTGACCGATTTTCCGTTATTGCGGAAATCAATGGCGAGTGGCATTGAGGTAAAATCTTGCTCAAGGAACGAAAGGACACTTAAATAGTGCCAATTTACATTTTTGAAGGAAAAGGGCTTGAACCCTTAATCTTCTGACTCTGGGAAGTGACTGATTCTGAATGACTCAATCAGAACAGTTATTTCGACCTGCCATCAACTCCTCATTCCCGACTCACACTCACTCACTCTACCCCGGGAGATTGGGCTGACGTGTCCTAGGCCTCCCTGAGTCCGTTAACCCGGAAAGGGTTGCCCTGGTAACCATGACGTGTCCCACCCTTCGGTCCCCGTCGCCTCCGGCTCCCACCCCGGAAACAGTCACTCGGAGTCGCGTGCTGCGCGCCCCTGGGTTTTCTCTTTCCGGTTCACTCACAGCTCCGTTCAGGCACGATGGCGACAGCAGCGGTTACTCCGTCTCAAGCGCAGTCAGCAGCTCCGGCCTTTCCGCTCCAGCGAGGGATCGTCAAACTGGTGAGCTGCCGGCATCGTTAGCGGCTTGCAGGGCAGGAGCAGCGTGCAGTCTAGAAGTCAAGTTGCTAGTTTGGGAAGATCGGGTTTTTTTTTGGAGAGAGGGTGGAGTTTGACAAAGAGTCAAAGGTTGGAAGTGGGTGCCCAGGAGTAAGAAATAACGAGATTTGGAGGTTTATCCCTTTGCCCAACTGAGACCGCTGAATTAAAACTTCATTTAAACAGTTGCAACATCGGCGTCAACTCCGTAAACATTTGTTAAGCTGGAAAGTTTGGGGTTTCAGTCTGGGAGGGTCTGACAAGAGGTCAGGCAGTGTATTTTTTTATTGGGAGAGATGGAGGGAGCGGTGTAAAGTGCTCAAGAAGTCCTGGAAGTAACTGTGTGCCCACCAACTCCAAACTTCGGAGGGTTGGTCTGATCGATCAGTAGAGGGAGTCTTAAAGGGCTGCAAGTCGGGCAGCAGGAAATCCTATGGCGTCAGTAAGCTAAACTCCGAGGTTTCCTCGTCTTGTCGAGACTTGTAACAGTGAAGCACATTGATGTGAGGGAGGGAGGGAGGGAGTGAATACGGATAACCGAAAGGACTGAGGGCTATTCCAAATAGATATACAGGATCGAAACCGGGGAGTGCGCGCACGGCGTGACCGATTGTCGAAAGTAACACGTTGCTCCCAAGGCGGGAGAAAGTTGCGTGCTTCAATATTAGTAGTTCTTTTCAGCAAATTTACCCACCGTGGACGAGGGGGATTCATACCGTTTTGTTTTTCCAATAACTCTGTAACCCATTAAAAACGCAAGCGCATGTGCATTTTGCTCAGTTGCGCTGACGCTGACCTTGGATTGCGCTTTCGAAATGCTTTAAATGTACTCACCCCAGAATTAGCAATTACTCTTCTGTAAGGAGATCGGGACATTTAAGGATGTTGGTGAAATTAAGTGTATATCCCGGTTATGAAATGGTTCTGATTAGTCGGGTTAGACGTTGCATTGAAGGCTGACTGCAGAATTAGTTAATACCAAGTACAAAGCTGTTACCTGTGGATCTCCACGTATATATTCTTGCAAAAGTTTTGGTTACGCAGTTTCTTTTTAAAAAAATTATTATCCACCAAATGAATCCAGAATTTGACCTTATTGCTAAATAAAAGCCATTTTAATATTTGCTTTGTCTATTATTGGCAAACGCATTTCTGATAGGAACCTAGATAAGGGGAGGCAGGGTGACGACGCATTTGGCAATTTGGTCAGGGCATTGAGCAGAGGAGTTGAGATGTCATTATTGCAATTGCTGCTCATTGAAGAGCCCACAGTTGGAGTATTGTGTGTAGTTTTGGTTGTTCAACTATAGGAAGTTGGCCATTAAACTGAAAAAGGTGAAGAAATTATTCTGTTGGATGTCACCAGAACTAGAGGGCTTCAATCTAACTTGCTCAGAGAGTGGTTGGTGCGTGGAATGTACTGAGGCAGATACACTAGTTAAATTTAAGAGACTACTAGACAGGTATATGTAGGAATTTAAAGTGGGGGGGGATATATGGGAGGCAGGGTTTAAGGGTCGGCACAACATTGTGGGCTGAAGGGCCTGTACTGTACTGTGCTGTACTATTCTATGTTCTATATCGATGCAACTATAAAGAAAGCAGGACGGTGGCCATATTTTACCAGGAGTTTGAGGAGATTTGGTTTGGGACCTAAAACACTTGAAAATTTCTATAGATCTACAGTGGAGAGCCTTCTGAGTGGCTGCATCACTGTCTAGTATGGCGGTGGCCACTGCACAGGATCGAAGTATCTGCAGAGAGATTAAAAACTAGTCAGCTCCACCATGGGTACCAGCCTCCATAGTATCCAAGACGTCTTCAAGGAGCGGTTCCTCAGAAAAGCAGCTTCCATCATGAAGGAACCCCATCACCCAGGACATGCCCTCTCACTTCTACCACAGGAAGGAGTTACAGGAGCCTGAAGGCGCACACTCAGTGATACAGAAACGGTGCTTTCTCCTCTGCCATCTGATTTCTAAATGGACATAGAACCCATGAACACCTCCTCATACTTTTTTATTTCTGTTTTTTAATATGCATATGCCAACTGTAATTCAGATTTTCTATATTATCATGTATTGCATCTGAGAGAGGCTGAAGGGGGGGGGGGGCTTCCTAGAGGAAAGAAAAATCATGAATGGTAAGAAAAGCAAGTCTTTTTCCCCAGAGTAGGGCTCAAATTAATGAATGTAGATTTCAGATGGGGGCAGTGGAGACATTTAGATACATGGAAAAGATAGAAAAGATTTAGAGGAATGTAACCTAAATCTAGGCAAATGGGACTTGATTGTTTGACATGGATGAGTTGTGGCCAAAATCCTTCTGTATGTTACTGTCACTTACTTCGTACTTTCCTCTTTTATTTGACCTCCCAAAGCACAACATCTCACACTTGTATACATTAATCTCTATGTCAAAGGGCTTGATTTGGTTCTGCGTAACTGACTCTATTGAATGAAGCAGAATTTAGAATGATATTTCTCAACTTAAGTGTTCTAATGCCAATTGAAGAAAGGATTGACTCACCTCACAAAATCTTTGAGCTTCATGTCAGTCGTAGAGAAATTATTGGATGCTATTTCTTGGGATTGGATTTAATTGAATCTGGGAAATCATATTGGTGATAGTTAGCATGGCTTTGTGTGGGGCAAGTCGTAACTTACAAACTTGATTGAGTTTTAGAGGAAGTGATGATTGAGGATAGGGATTTTGATAAAGAGTTTGACAAGTTGACTTATGGTACAGGCCCTTCCAGCCCAATGAGCTGAGCTGCCAGCAAAACACCTGTTTAACTCTAGCCTAATCACCTTGGACTGTGGGAGGAAGCCAGAGAACCCGGAGGAAACCCAAGTGTTCATGGGGAGGAACCTCCAAACTCCTTACAGATCAAAAGTCAGAATTGAACTCTGAACTCCACCCCAAGCTGTATTGTGTCGTGTTGTTACACTCCCATGGCATCCATTTAGTATGGGCTAAAGTTTGTGGTTATTCCTGAGTTGATAGCCAACCTCACTTTAGGAGGTGCAGTACTATTGCATCTAAATCTTTCAATGTCGCTGGATGGAAGGTTTCAAAGGTACTTTTAATGTCAGAGAAATGTATACAATATACATCCTGAAATGCTTTTTCTTCACAACCATCCACAAAAACAGAGGAAAGCAGATGGTATAAGATCTTTGAAATACTTGTTTTAAAATATATTTTCTTGGTGACTTTTCCAGTCTGAGTTTAATTGTGATAGGTTAGGATCAGTGACCAATACATTAAGTGTACCAGCCTGGGCAACCTTTGTCACTGGCCTCATTTCAGCAGACTAAACAAATATAGCTGATCTCGGTTACTGGAAATTAGGAATTAAATTGTGCCTTTGTAAAAGTCAATGTGTAGAATCACTGAAGAGTGAGATTGTTCATAAATGAAAGTAAAGGTGTTTGGATATAAAGTCAGAATCAGGTTTATTATCACCGGCATATTAACTAAATGTAATAGAGGAATTCATAGTTAAACCTGATGAAGATGTGATACCTTTCTTCTTTGGGCTTTAGAAAAGGTGGGTTCAGAGAGTTAGGATGCATGAATTATGATGGTCCTGAAATCCCTATATTTGATCACCTAATGTGGAGTATTGTGCAGTTTTGGTCACCTGCCTAAAGGGAAGATTTAAAAGGTGTAGAGAAACTTTACAAGGATATTGCTGGGAGTTAAAACCTGAAAAATTGAAAGGTTGAATAGTTAGGACTTTATTCCATGGGGTGTAAGAGAATGAGGGGTGATTTGATAGATGTATACAAAATTATGAGGGCTGTAAAGAGGGTAAACTAGCAGGCTTTTTCCACTGTGATTGAATGAACTGCCAGCGGAGGTGAAGGGGAATTGTTTGATCAGCTTTTGATCATACCTTGAAATCAAAATTAGGTCTGTCACTGACTATGTCCTGAAATTTGTTGTTTTCTAGCAATTTTACTCTTTGGTAATTTGTATTTGGTCCAAGGTATCACAACTCATTTGCTTCAATTCCTTAGCTTCCATGATTTTCATAGTAAAACCTAATGAGAAATATTTATTAAAACTCTCCTCTGGGTCTACAAATGGGCTCCAATGTACTAACAACTTTTCAGAGCGTATTCCAGATGTGGCCTCTCTGGGGCCCTGTATTCCTGAAGCATAACCTCTCAGTTTTGGATTCACAACAAAACATTCAGTAAACTAATTTGCCACACTGAACAATATTTTATGATTCATGCAACAGATCTCCCTGCAGTTTCTCACCATTTAGATAAACTGCTGCCTTTTATTTTTACTGTGAAAAAAAACCATTTTCACATTTTTGCAGATCTGTTTGGAAATTATTGCCCACTCGAACTTAACTACAACTTTTAGTATCTTCTTTGTTCTCTTTACAATCTGCTTTTCTACTTGATAGAGCTGCTAAATTTGCTGATGACGTCTTTGTCCAAGTTATTTGTGTAAATTAGTAAAACATTGAGATTTTGGTGGAGGTCATTCCTGTGGCCAGTTACTTGCCAACAAGAAGTAAACCAGATTGTCTGCTGTCTCTTAGAAGCCAGCCAATCTTCAGAATACATTATACCACTTCCTACACAATGAACTTTCATTTTCTGAAATAACTTTTGATGTGGCCTTTTATCTAATACTTTTTGAAATCATAGTATGTATTCTGGTTTCCCTTTATCCACAACATATGTGACTATTGAAAAGAATGCGAACAAATTGGTTAATCATGATTTGCTTTTCACAAAATCACGTTAACTTTGTCATGAATCCTTTGAAGGGCCTGCTATAACTTCAGTAATAACCTTAAATTAAGATAAATTTGAGCAGGATTAAATTGATTCCTTGAAACAATAAGTTTAATCCAACTCAAATTTATACCTTCTCTGATATTTATAAGATCATGGTTGATGTTCAACTGGGGTGTCGTTTTCTTGCACAAATTCTTGATCTCTTAATCAAAGATTTTTACATTCTTTCTTGAATGTACTTTGTGACCAAGCCTCTGAACCCCTCTAAGGAGGAGAAATGCGAAGATACTACTGGGTGAAGAAATGTCTTCTCTTTTTTTAATGGCTGGCTCTTTATTTGTGAGAGTAATGCCATATTCTGAACACCCCAGCTACGTGAAGCATCATCTCTGTATTTATCTTGCTAAGCCCTGCATGAAATTGTCTGTTTCAATAAATTCCTTCCTCATTCTTCCAGTCTTAATTTCTCAAGACTCGTTATTTCTGAATCGTTCTAGTGAATCTTGTCTACTTGTTTTGTCTCAAGTATATCTTTCCTTGAGTAAGGAGACCAGACTTGCACACAATATTCCCATGTCATTGGAGCTGGACATTTTTCTCTGGAACTCAGATCTTTTTACAATAAAGTGTGACATAGAACATAGAAATCTACAGCACATTATAGGCCCTTTGGCCCACAATGTTGAGGCGGCCATGACATACCATTCACATTACTATTTGCTTGCAGTACTTGTATATTATATTCCAGTGATTTGTATACAAGATTACTTATGTCCCCCTGATTCCCAACATCTTTCAAATTATTCAGCTACTGCTTTTGAATATTTTTTCCACTTAAAGTGGATGACCTTATTTTTCTATGTTGTATTCCTTCTGCCATGATTTGCTCATTCTTGCTGAGCCTGTTCATGTCTCCCATTCCAGCCACCTTCTCATAGCCATGCTGTCACCCAATTTTGTGTAATCAAGAAACTTTATTAACTTGATCCTCCCATCAACAGATAAGGGTAAGTATGACCTTTGCAGCTGATAATTGAAGCATGGTAAATCATGAGAGTATTGCATAGGAGCCAGAGAATTAATTGGGAACAGCTGTAGTTTGGGTAAGTCCACATTTGACATGTAGAATACAGGATAGCTATCCAGTACGAAGAGCGACAAGGATTGCAAGGCTAGGGAACCTTGGATGTTGAGAAGCTGATGAATTTAGTCAAAAAGATAAAGAAGCGTACTTAGGATTTGGAAGCTAAAATCAAACTAGAGAATAGTAAAGGAGTTTGAAAAGAACTCAAAAAGGGAATTAGGTGAGCCAGGAGGGGCCATGAAAAATCCTTGACAAGTTGAATTAAAAGAGAATGCCAAGGTTTTCGATATATAAAGAGCAAGAGGATAACTAGGAGTGGGTAGGACAAGTTGCGGATAAAAGAGGGAACATATTTACTGTGGAGAAGGATGTAGAGATCAGTGTGGAATATGCTAATTTGAGGGCATTTTGAGATAAGAGGCAGTAATTTTAGATCTCATAAATAATAATTAGATGGATTAACCCCAGATTATTGAGTGAGACTAGATGAGATTGCTGGGGCCTTGATTGATATTGTGATGTCTTCTCTAGCCACAGGCAAGGGCTAGGAGGATTGGCGAGTAGCTAATGTTCTGTTATTCAAATTTCAAGGTTCATTTTATTGTCAAAGTATATGTGTACAATACAACTCTGATAATTTGTCTTCTCCAGATAGCTATGCAACACACATGAAAAAGTAGACCCCAGAATCCCTCACCCCTTCCCTGCAGAAAAATAATAGTGACAATAACAATCCCTGACCCCCTCCTCCACAGAAAAAAAACAGCAATCCCTGACCTTCTTCCCCGTAGAAAAAGAACAGCAGTAGTAGCAATCCCTGACCCCCCACGGGGAAAAATAACACAGCAACAATACCAATCCCCAACCCCCTCCCCTATAGAAAAAACAGCAACAATGAGCAGTCAAAAAAAAAGACAGCAACAATAGCAACACATTCCCAACCCCTCCCTCACAGAAAAAAACCAGTAACCAATCCTCTCGCAAAAAAAAGAACAGCAACAGTGGAATCAAAATCCCCTTATCCCCCACCCACACACCAAGAAATTACAGATCACCCACCTGGCAATTGACCAGAAGAAAGAAAATGCTGATAAATCGGAGGTCAATCACACAAAATTCAAACCAATCCAATCACACAAAACTCAACGTCGAACTGATTCAGAACTCACGACTGATCTGACTGAATGGTGGCTTCCATTGGGAGTGATCTCTCACTCTCTGCCCTCATTGGGTGTGCTCACTGACTGGGTCCAAAAACCTTCATCTTAACGCTTCAGTCTTCCTCGTTGCTTCGAGATCGAGTTGTTCATGACCCCATGTCCCATCTTTGGTCTTTTCCACGAGTCAGCCTATGCTCCTGGTTCCCTTTGGGTTCTTGTCTCTGATCTCCATGACGCAGCCCTCTGGGCACAACGTAGTGCTGCATCCCTCGATCAGAACCCAAACTGTTCATCACAGTCACCAACAGTCTCTGCAACACAATACCAAAAGAACAAGCAGAAGGCATAGAAAAACTGAAACAATTTAAAAGATTTGCTATTTGGAAGATATTGCTCATGGAATTGTTTAATGGTGCCATCTTGCTATTCAAGGAGGGAAATGGGGATAATCTTGGAAATTATAAATGGTGGTTCTCACATCAGTGGTGGGAAAGATATTAAAGAAGATTTTAAATAAGTAGATTTCCTGTTTATTTAGTGGCAATTAAATCACTTTCAGTTTTCTTAATGAACATGGAAATGATGTGACTGCATTTTCTCCAGCCCAGAACTACAAATTCACAAATCCTAGTGGATGGCTTATATTCATTATCTAGAATTGTCAGCAAACTTCAAGTATGCAGGAATGGACCAGTGTTTATGAGAAAAATCCTGAATTGTAGATGTTTTTTTCCCTTCTCTTTGCACTCTTCCTGCCACTCCACTATCCACTTTTAGAAGGTGGAACAGTCTACATGTCTTTGTTTCACTTCTATACAATTTATCCTGTATCAGAGATGGTGAGTTTGAAAGCAGAATCCAATGTGAAAATGCGAGCCACTTGGAAATTTACAAGTTTTAGAGGTATGTATGATGGCAGGAAGCAGCGACAATACAATCGACTGTTCTCAAGGTGGGGGGAGAGTAGGAGAGAGGGAGAGAAAAGGGAGAGATGAAGAGAACCTGTGTAGAACTGAAACTGAGGGGTGTTCCATCTTTCCCACTGGGAGGTGGCATGCTTATCCTCTGGGCATTTGATTTTATTACACAGAAATTAAATCAACTTTGCAACTTTAAGATTTTTGGTAAATTGCTTTATCCTTGGGATTCAATCCCTTTACCATTAAAAAAAAACTCTTAAGCTTCTCGTGCCTATAAATCCTGTATGTACCATGCATATGTTTTCTATTTTTTGCATGTAATAATGGCTGAAATCCAATTTCAGTAAGACCATTGAAATCCAATCTGGTGTTTAATGTTGGAAATTTCAGGCTGATACAGGTTTGTAGAATTTTGATTAGTAACATGATAATTATATTAGCAATGAATGTAATAGGTTAAATCTTGAGCTAAATTTCAATTTAAGCTCCCCTTATTTTTATTTAAAGCTCTGCATTATATTGAAAAGCTAGTTTAGTAATTGTTCTTATGGATGCTACTGTTTTATCCAGTCAAAATTACTGGTGCAACAATAATATGGTTAATTTTTAAAAATTTTAAAATTTTGGAGTCATAAAGATAAATTAGAAATTGTCTTGCAATTTGAAGAAAATAATTTGCTTGTTTATGTAGTATGTTATCAATGTGTAGGTAATGAATGAACCCAAGGAAAGGAAGTCACTTCACTTTGGGTGAAGCACTGATATTCTTTCTATAGTTGATTATTTTATTGTGGGAAGTTGGGGGGGGGCTTGAGTCAATGAGCTGATTGTTTATCATTCAAAAGAAAAAGATTTATTCTGTTTTATTTGTATGGCTGTTGACTTGAAAAGCTACAAAAGCTTTTTGAACTTGAGGGCAGTTGTGTGTTATGGGATTAGACAGGCAAGTAGAATTAATGCTAGCATGACCTAATAGCTTATAAAATGGGAGAGCAGGCTCAAGGGGCTTATAACACTTATTCTTATTTATGTTATATGATGCTCCATTTTCTACTTGATTACATATTCTGCCATATTCCTAAGCAATCATGTCAGCTTGTTATGTTAGAGTTCTGTCATACTATATAGAGAACCATTAGAAGGTCTTTGAGCAGGTTGAGCATGTAGAAGTATTGATAATATGTTTCTGTTTTGGGATCTCCATTCCTTCTGCTATTGTCGTTAATCTGCTCTGCACAATTCAACAAATATGAAACAACTTGCTTTCATCTAGTTGTGACATAGGTAAATTATAGTGTTGGCAGTTTAAAAAAAACATTTTTTTGTCATCCTAATGATTTTCCTGTGGTGGTTTTGACTTGAATAAATAAAGCTAAGGTATTGTTGTTCTTTAATTTTCTAAATGTAGGATCATAGTAAGGTAATTTTTGGGTTTATTTTTGTTTCCCAGGTGCTTTCAGGTGGTGCCATTATTGTTCGTGGCCAGCCAAGAGGAGGTCCACCACCAGAACGGCAGATTAATTTAAGTAATATTCGTCCTGGTGGCTTGGCACGTCGTGTTGCTCCAAATCAACCAGAGTCCAAGGAAACTCCTGATGAGGTGAGTGTGCTAGTTGCAGACAACATTTAATCATTTAACAATGAGCAGAACAAGAAGCAGCATATGTGAATTTTGACTGTCTTGACATTGTCAATTCAGACAGCACAACGTTGATTAGAGGAGGTGGTTTGGGGTGGGGGAAGAGCAGGGAGGAAGGAGCTGGATTAAGATCCATCAGTTTAGTAGCTCCACTCAGCAGAAACTTAGTTCAAAGGTCAATAAAGATTATTTTGCTTTTGTATCTAAATATAACAATGGAAAATGAACAGATAATTCAAGTATGTGGTAAAATATTTTTAAACTTGTTCACTGAGTATTTGCTGGTAACTTGAATTATCCATTGAAAATTCATCGAAATGATATTGAGAGATTGGGACTCAGTGAAAAAAGCTGAGGAGCGATTTGGGTGGAAATATAAAGTTGAGGTATTTATATTAAGTGGATAGTGGGAGGCAGTTCCATTTGGTAGAGGTTATAAAATAGAGAAAGAGAATTAAAAGTGACATGAGGGAAGCTTTTGTACATTATATTGTTGGAATCTGGAGATGCCTGCAGGTACATTGGTCACAGCTTCTATTGCGGATTTTAAGGGATTGGATAAATGTATGGTGATAAGCTAGTTTGCAAAACCAGTATTTGTAGATGGAACTAGAGAATTTCATTCATACAGAATGCAGAAATTAATTCACCATAGCAGGTGAATGGTCTCCTTGCTGTTTCCACTGCGATTATGGGAAATAGCAAGTGGAGGAATATATCATCATTATGTACTGTGCCCAATGATGTGAGCGATCATGGTGTGCTGCCTGTCTTTCATCTGAGCTTATTCTTTTCTCTATCCATGACAGTTTTTTTTTGGGCAGATTTTTCTGTGGAAGTGATATGACACTGCCTTCTACTGGGCAGTGTCTGTACAGAACAGGTGACCCCAGCCATTATCAGTACTCTTTAGGGTTGTCTGCCCGGCATCAGTGGTTGCATAATCAGGAGTTATGATGTACACAAATACTCAAAAACCATCCACCACCTGCACCCGTGGGTTCATGTGACACTAATCAGGGGGATAAGCAGGTTCTGTACCTTGCCTCTAAGTATCTGTGTGAGTAATACAGAAATGTTCCTTTTAACGGTGAACCACTCTCCTAGGTTGTGCACCCAAGGTGTTGATGGTTGGAGTTTAAGGAATGGAAATTCCATGGAATGTCAGTGGAAGATGGTTAAAACTCATGAATTGGCAATGGCACAGTGTAACTGTTGGATTCACTTCATGACCTGTACCTGAATGTTGCTTGGGTTTGCTGTGTGCACAGATAGAATGCTTCATTTTTCAAAGATATGAAAGAAATTGAAAACTGTACATTCAACAGCAAACCTCTTTACATTTGACTTTATGGGGAATGGTAAGTGATGAAGCAGCTGAAGGTGGTTAGATCTGCTCAATGATGCTACAGTGATTTCCTAAGGCTGGGAAATTTGACCGCCAACAACTATAGCTGGTATCTTTGCTCAAGAATATCTCCTGTCTGTGCGTTAATTTACCTTGATGGCCCTAGACTTGGATAACCTTCAAAGTAAAATATCACATCAAAGAGCTCAGTGAGGAGAGAACTGTGGAGTAAGCTTAGTAACAGTATTGGTGAAACCTTTAATCACTTCAGTGAAGAAATATGGCAGTAATTAGCGAACTTTGTCCTGGTCTCTTGTGGGCAAGACCTAGAAGGAAAGTTTCCATGTAGTTTGGTAGTTGCCAAACTATGTTGAAACAGCTTGGATAATAGCACAGCTGGTTCTGGATCATGAGTATATGGAACTTTAGCTGAGGTGACTTCCTTAACTTCTGTTCTTTTGTAAGATGTTGTACAGAGCTAGCTTCTACCCCACCTCTTCCATTGGAGATGTTCCCTTTGTTCTATCATTCTTTCCCAGCCTAAAAATACAGTTTTTTTTCTTTAACTACTGTAAATCCTGCCAAATGTTTCCAACATTTTATACTTAATTATGGTTGGGATTTTGTCTGGTTGCTCAGCCTGCTGTACCCAGTACTCTGAGCTGTTTCTTGGTGTTATGTGGAGTGAATTCAGTTGACTGAGAGATGGTTGCTGTGATGGGGATATCTGAGAAAGTGAGTGGGATGATCACTCTGGAATTTTGATTGAATATGATGGAAATGCTTTAAATCATGTTTGGTATTTGCATGCTAGCCTCATTGATAGGATAGATCTTTTAGAGTTGGTGCCTTCCATTACCTGCTGATTTGCCTGTCACTATCAGTATTGCAGCATTCTGAGCTGACCTGTTGGTTTTATGGTTAGTAAGTTCTTGTTGCAAATTTGCTGGACTTGCATCTCACTATTAGGTACAGTTGCTCTTATGTAAATCATTGAACTGGGTTGTTCCTCTGCCTTTAGTACAATGGGTGAATAAAGGATATGCTGTACAATAGGTTTATGATTTGAACAAAGAACAATTCTAATGCTGTTCATGGCCTACAGTGCTTTGTTGCTGTTTTGAACTGCTAAATTTGTTAATGTGTGCCATTTTATATGATGGTAATGAGGCGCAGCATGATTGAGCGTGTCCTTGATAACAAAGCTGGGTCGGCCTTTAGAAGGACTGCAGTGGTTATTCCTGCTTATGCTGTCTGATAGAAGCTTCAGTAGGTGAATTTGAGAGGATGAAGTCAATTTGGTTTATCACTTGTTGCAGAGCCATTTTGGTTATTACCCTACAGGACTTGGCTAGCTCAGTCTACATATGAGCCAGCATGCCGTTTACTGATGGAGAATGAAGTTCTCCACTCGTTATACTGTGTTTTTGCTGCTTTGTAAAACATGTCTGAAGAAATACATGGAGGAGATTAATTCATCATTAGAATAATTCCTTGCCCACCATGTTTGACCTGACTCCATGAGGTCTTACAGTATCATTGCCTCATTACATTTCTGCATACAAAATTACTATCTATGATGGGATTTGTTGTGTACTATTGGCTTGTCAAGACATAAACACAGTGGCTGTTTTATTAGGTACACCCGCTTGTTAGTGCTAATGTATGAGTAGCCGATCATGTGGCAGGAACTCTGTACATAATTGATGGTCAAGTGGTTCACTTGTTATAGAACATAGATCTATAAATCTCCTCTGTACCCTTTCCAATGCTTCCAGGATGCTGCCTGGTTTAGAGAGTATGGATTATGATCAGAGATTAAGGGAGCTAGGGCTTTACTCTTTGGAGAGAAGGAGGATGAGAGGAGACATGATAGAGGTGTACAAGATATTAAGAGGAATAGACAGAGTGGACAGCCAGCACCTCTTCCCCAGGGCAACACTGCTCAGTACAAGAGGACATGGCTTTAAGGTAAGGGGAGGGAAGTTCAAGGGGCATATTAGAGGAAGGTTTTTCACTCAGAGAGTGGTTGGTGTGTGGAATGCACTGCCTGAGTCAGTGGTGGAGGCAGACACACTAGTGAAGTTTAAGAGACTAGACAGGTATATGGAGGAATTTAAGGTGGGGGGTTATATGTGAGGCAGGGTTTGAGGGTCAGCACAACATTGTGGGCCGAAGGGCCTGCAATGTGCTGTACTATTATTATTAAATCTCCTCTGTACTCTTTCCAATGCTTCCACATCCTTCCTATAATGAGGCGACCAGAACTGGACACAGTACTCCCAAGTGTGGCCTAACCAGAGTTTTATAGAGCTACATCATTACATCGCGTCTCTTAAACCCTATCTCTCGACTTCTGAAAACTAACACCCCATAAGCTTTCTTAAGTACCCTAACTACCTGTGAGGCAACTTTCAGGGATCTGTGGACATCTACCCCCAGATCCCTCTGCTCCTCCACACTACCAAGTATCCTGCTATTTACTTTGTAATCTGCCTTGGAGCTTGTCTTTCCACACCTCTCCGGGTTGAACTCCATCTGCCACTTTTCAGCCCTCTTCTGCATCCTGTCAATGTCTCTCTGCAATCTTCGGCAATCCTCTACACTATCTACAACACCACCAACCTTTGTGTTATCTGCAAACTTGCCAACCCACCCTTCTACCCCCATGTCCAAGTCGTTAATAAAAATCACGAAAAGTAGAGGTCCCAGAACAGGTCCTTGTGGGACACCACTAGTCACAACCCTCCAATCTGAATATACTCCCTCCACCACGACCCTCTGCCTTCTCCAGGCAAGCCAATTCTGAATCCACCTGGCCAAACTTCCCTGGATCCCATGCCTTCTGACTTCCTGAATAAGCCTACCATGTGGAACCTTGTCAAATGCCTTACTAAAATCCGTGTAGATCACATCCCCTGTACTACCCTCCTCTATATGCCTGGTCACCTCCTCAAAGAACTCTATCAGGCTTGTTAGACACGATCTGTCCTTCACAAAGCCTTGCTGATTGTCCCTGATCAGACCATGATTCTTTAAATGCCCATAGATACTATCTCATAAGAGTCTTTTCCAACAGCTTTCCCACCACAGACATAAGGCTCACTGGTCTATAATTACTCGGACTATCCTTACTACCTTTTTTGAACAAGGGGACAACATTTGCCTCTCTCCAATCCTCCGGTACCATTCTCGTGGACAATGAGGACATAAAGATCCTAGCCAGAGGCTCAGCAGTCTCTTCCCTCGCCTTGTGGAGCAGCCTGTGGAATATTCTGTCAGGCCCCGCGGACATCCGTCGTAATGTATTTTAACAACTCCGACACCTCCTCTCCCTTAATATCAACATCCTCATATTGTCCTCAATGTCATCAAGTTCTCTCTCATTGGTGAATACCGAAGAGAAGTATTCATTGAGGACCTCGCTCACTTCCACAGCCTCCAGGCACATCTTCCCACTTTTATCTCTAATCGGTCCTACCTTTACTCCTGTCATCCTTTTGTTCTACACATAATTGAAGAATGCCTTGGGGTTTTCCTTTACCCTACTCGCCAAGGCCTTCTCATGCCCCCTTCTTAAGCTCCTTTCTTGCTACCCTGTATTCCTCAATAGACCCATCTGATCCTTGCTTCCTACACCTCATGTATGCTGCCTTCTTTCACCTGACTAGATTTTCCATCTTGTTTGTCACTCATGGTTCCTTCACCCTACCATTCTTTATCTTCCTCACTGGGACAAATTTATCCTAACATCCTGCAAGAGATCCTTAAACATTGACCACACGTCCATAGTACATTTCCCAGCAAAAAAAAATCATCGCAATTCACACCTGCAAGTTCTAACCTTATAGCGTCATAATTTGCTCTTCTCCAATTAAAAATTTTCCTGTTCTCTCTGATTCTATCCTTTTCCATGATAATGTTAAAGGCCAGGGAGCGGTGGTCACTGACCCCTAGATGCTCACCCACTGAGAGATCTGAGACCTGACCCGGTTCGTTACCTAATACTAGATCTAGTATGGCAATCCCCCTAGTTGGTCTGTCAACATACTGTGACAAGAATCTGTCCTGGACACACTTAACAAACTCTGCCCCATCTAAACCCTTGGAACTAATCAAGTGCCAATCAATATTAGGGAAGTTAAAGTCACCCATGATAACAACCCTGTTATTTTTGCACCTTTCCAAAATCTGCCTCCCAATCTGCTTCTCGGTATTTCTGCTGCTACCAGGGGGTCTATAGAATACCCCCAGTAGAGCTCACTTCCTGTTCCTGTTCAATTCAAATATCAGAATGGGGAAAAATGTGAACTAAGTGACTTTGACTGTGGAATGATTGGTGCTAGTTTTGATTTGAGATTTGCTGATCTGAGATTTTGCGCATAACAGTCACTGTAGTTTAGAGTGGTGCAAGAAAAATTCCAGTGAGCGGCATTCCTTTGGGGGAAATGTCTTCTTAATGAGAAAGATTAGAGGAGAATGGCCAGGCTGGTTCGAACTGATAGGGTGACAGTAACTCAAATAGCTATGCTTTACAACAGTTGTGTACAGTGTTGTGCATTCACCTCTGAATGCATAATACATCGAACCTTGAAGTTAAGCTGTAGCAGAAGGGTTCTACTCCTGTACCTAATAAAATGGCCACTGATTGTAGCCTGATAGACTGATAATTCAAATTTGTTGTCATAGGCAGACATACCTAGGATATAAATGTCATGTAAGTCAACTGTTCGCAGTAAATTATAGACATGACAAACATAAATTACATTAACTTACGTTAACACTAATTATACTTAACCTATATGACAAAATAAGCAAAAATAAACATGATGACATTAGGGCATGTTGAGGGAGATGTAGTCCAAGGTAAAATTAGAATTTTTCAGGTCAGTTCAAGAATCTAATGACAATGGGTGAGTGGGGGCAGAATGTGTGAGCTGTTGAGCCTTGAGTGTGGAGCTGCAGGCTCCTGTACCACCTGCCTGATGACAGCAGTGATGGAGTCTGGAAGGAATGATTTGGGGTCCTTCAGTTGCTTGATAAGTCTGGACAGTTCTTATAATTTAGAAACTAATCTATTTTCAAGTGGGCTTGCATGTCTGCTGGGTTTGGGAGTGACTGTAACATTTTGAATTTGGAACTCAGGTTGAGTCCAGGTGGATTTGTTGTATTCTGTATTGTTGTATAAAACAATGTTGTATTAAACACATTGGCTTTGATGCAGCTGTTTCAGTAGGCAATGGGATCACCAATATTTCTGTGGTTCTGCAATTACATGAAGAACAGACTGGATAAGGATGGTATATTCCCATGATTCAGTGTTTTTTTAATGTATGACAATCCATTGGTGTGGCCACATTCTGAGTTTAGTTTTAAAGTCTACTTAATCACCACAGTGGCATTTAAATTCATGTCTCTGTTAGGGCTTCGCATTTAGCTTAATTTTGCAGTGGGCACTTCCAAGTGTTCTGTAGGCTAGCTTTCAATGGATTGGAGAGACCCCAGAGACTGGCTTTGAGAAATGTTGGCTTTTGATTACCTATTGCCACAGTTGTACCTAGTTCTTCTGCCCACTTTTGATACCTGCAATGCTGTTGGAGCTATTTTGGCTTGAGCTCTTATTTTCTGTAACTCATGACGTCTAGATGACCAGTCTTCTGCCAGTTTATTGGGGCTTTAAAATCTTGGGTCTTTGCAAAACAGCCTAATTTTGCAATTTATTATTTTCACTTAGTGGAATTAAGCACATTGTTCCTTGTATATAACAAAAACAAAACCTGCTGGAAGTTCTGTGCCGATTAAGCACATCAGGAGAAAGAGAAAGTGAGTTTGTATGTAAAGCTCGAGAGTAGTTATCAAGGAGGAGAGAATGAGGGTGTTGAAGGTCTGCAGCCCAACCTGTTTCAACACTGCTGTCAAAGGCACCAGCACCTCTGCCTTTCCTCTTGAAGGAAGGTTACATAATTGTCTTATTTTATAGCTTGTCACAGCTAGATGAAGAGGAGTGCAGTCAGGAGAATCACTGCCTTGTGACGTGTTCAATCCTGATCTTGGGTTCTCTGTGAACTTTGCAAGTTCTCCCTGTGACTACATGGATATTTTTCTGAGTGTACTAGTTTCCTTCTACACTGCATTGGCCACTAAATTATCTGCAGTGTATAGGGGATTTGGCAAGAATATGGGAAGCATTTTAAAAAAAGGATTTGTGTGGGATTAGTGGAATGGGTGGTTGATTATAAGCATGGACTTGATGGGCTAAAGGGCTTGTTTGATCTTGACCCAAATTGTGAGATGAGAACCACTTCACTGCTGTATTGATCATTGATGGAAGAAGAGGTTTACTAGAACATGGCCCGTTTGTTGGGGACCACTGTACTAGGGAATGCATGCTTTAGGTAGAAATGGTCTGACATTTTTTCTCTCTCTCCCCCCCCCCACCCCCACACTTTCTAACTTTGATTCCTCATCTTTTTTTGTTTCTCCAGTCCTGATGAAGTGTTTCAGCCAGAAACATTGGCTGTACTCTTTTTCCATAGATTCTTGGTCTGCTGAATTTCTGCAGGATTTTGTGTGTGTGGGGCTTGGATTTCCAGTATCTGCATATTTTTACTTTTTGACATCATTTCAAGTAGTTATCAGTTTCTGATTTGCTATGTGATTCATTTACCACAACGTGGTTTTCCTGCTATGGTAGAGGGAAGAAGTGTGACATTCAGTTAGTGGTGATGGTGTGGTATGGTGGCCTTGTTGGGTTTAGGTTGGTTTTGCAGGCTGTGTTCTTGATTTGGCCATCTTTAAACCAGTGAATCAGAATGTGAAGGATAAATTCTGAGTATTTGTTCGGTATAAATTGGTTTTGCAGCCAAATGGGTTTCTGAATTTTGAGGTATGGGGATGTGGTTAGTGGAAAAAAAACATAAATTACTGTGTTGCTTTCTAAGAACCATGTCTTTTTGCTATTTGGAAAGCTCTTGATGAAGGAAAATATTTTTCTACTGTTTGCAGTTTGTATTACAACTCCTGTCTTTTGTGGATGACTTTTGATATCCAGTTTGGTGTTTGCTGCACTCCTTGCCTAAATTTACAATGTCTACTGTTTTAAATGGGCCTCACTAAAACTGTCTTGTTGCCACAGCCATAAGTAATTGTGTTGTGGGAGTGGAAGCATCCCATCAGCATTTTGTTTTAAATGCCTATTGTCTTAAGGCTGGTTTATACTTGTGCGTACGTGCTACGCCGTAGCAGGCATGCATTGGTGTGCACTAAAACACTAGTTGGTGGTGGGGTTTTTATGGCACTGTGTTGAGTTTCTTTGTGAGAGACATGGATGAGGAAATGCATTTCAAACATTTCTGCATGTCGGCAGATAGATTTGACGATTTGGTTCATCTATATCGCATCAATGTACAGACATCGCAGAGAAGAAGCAACCGGAAATGCTGTTTACCACCCTCTGACTAAAGTAATTTCTCTGCATCTTAGTTCTAAATGGATGTCCTTCAATCCTGAAGTTGTGCCCTCTTGTCCTAGAATCCCCTACCATGGGAAATAACTTTGCCATATCTAATCTGTTCAGGCCTTTTAACATTCAGAATATTCCTATGAGATTCCCCCCCCCCCCCCCATTCTCTGAACTCCAGGGAATACAGCCCAAGAGCTGCCAGACGTTCCTCATACGGTAACCCTTTCATTCTTTCATTCCTGGACTCATTCTTGTGAATCTTCTCTGAACCCTCTCCAATGTCAGTATATCCTTCCCAAAATAAAGAGCCCAAAACTGTATACAGTACTCCCAAGTGTGGTCTCATGATTGCCTTATAGAGCCTCAACACCAACATCTAGAGGTATATTCCAGACCTCTAGAAATGAATGCCAACATTGCATTCACCTTCTTCACAACTGACTCAACCTGGAGGTTAACCTTTAGGATATTCTGCACAAAAACTCCCAAGTCCCTTTGCATCTCTGCATTTTGAATTCTCTCCCTATCTAAATAAAAGCTTGCCAATTTATTTCGTCCACCAAAGTGCATGACCATACACTTTCCAACATTGTATTTCATTTGCCACTTCTTTGCCCATCGCCCTAAACTATCTAAGTCTCTCTGTAGGCTCTCTGTTTCCTCAAACACTATCTGCTCTTCCACCTATCTTTGTATCATCAGCAAATTTAGCCACAAATCCATTAATACCGTAGTCCAAATCATTGACGTACATCGTAAAATACGGCGTTCCCTACACTGACCCCTGTGGAACTCCACTGGTAACTAGCAGATAGCCAGAATAGGATCCCTTTATTCCCAATCTCTGTTTTCTGCTGACCAGCCAATGCTCCACCCACGCTAGCAACTTCCCTGTAATTCCATGGGCTCTTATCTTGCTAAGCAACCTTGTGTGCGGCACTTTGTCGAAGGCCTTCTGAAAATCCGAGTACACCACATCTACTGCATCTCCATTGTCTACCCTGCTTGTAATTCCCTTGATTTCCTAACTGGAAGACCACACTCTGTGCGGATTGGTGATAACATATCCTTCTCGCTCACTGTCAACATTGGTGCACCTCAGGTGTGTGCTTAGCCCACTGCTGTACTCTCTGTATACACATGACTGTGTGGCTAGGCATAGCTCAAATACCAAATACAAGTTTGCTGTCAATACAGCAATTGTTGGTAGAATCTCAGGTGGTGATGAGAGGGTGTACAGGAGTAAGATAGGCAAACTAGTGGAATGGTGCTGCAGCAACAACCTGGCATTCAACGTCAGTAAGAGGAAAGAGCTGATTGTGGACTTCAGGAAGGGTAAGACGAAGGAGCACATACCAAACCTTATAGACAGATCAGAAGTGGAGAGAGTGAGCAGCTTCAAGTTCCTGGGTATCAAGATCTCTGAGGACCTAACCTGGTCCCAGCATATCGACATAGTCTTAAAGAAGGCATGACAGCGGCAATGCTTTATTAGGAGTTTGAAGAGATTTGGCATGTCAACAACTACACTCAAAAACCGCTGTAGTTGTACCGTGGAGAGCACTCTGACAGGCTGCATCACTGTCTGGTATGGAGGGGCTACTGCACAGGACTGAAAGCAGCTATAGAAGGTTGTAAATCTAGTCAGTTCCATCTTGGGCACTGGCCTACAAAGTACCCAGGATATCTTTAGGGAGCGGTGTCTCAGAAAGGCAGCGTCCATGATTAAGGACCTCGGTGGGCGGATGGCCTACTGCAGTTCCTATTTTTTATGTTCCAGCACCCAGGGCTTGCCCCTTTCTCACTGTTACCATCAGGTAGGAGATACCTGAAGGTACACACTCAGCAATTCAGGAACAGCTTCTTCCCCTCTGCCATGTGATCCCTAAGTGGACATTGAAGCTTTGGACACTACCTCACTTTTTTAATGTACAGTATTTCTGTTTTTTGCGTATTTTTAATAATGTATTCAAAATACGCAATTTTATTTGTTTATTATTATGTTTTTTTAATTTTTTACTCTCTCTGCTAGATTCCTTGTATACCCTCTCTTTTGCTTTTACTTTGGCTCTGACTTCACTTGTCAGCCACAGTAGTGTCCTTCTTCCCTTTGGAAAATTGCTTCTTATTTGGAATATATCTGTCTTGCACTTCCCTCATTTTTCACAGAAACTCCAGCCATTGCTGCTCTGCTGTCCTTCCTGCTAGTGTCCCTTTCTTGTCAACTTTGGCCAGATCCCTTCTCATGTCATTGTAATTTCCTTTATTCCACTGAAATACTGGCACATTGGAATTTAGTTTCTCCTTCTCAAATTTCAAAGTGAACTCGATTATATTGTGATTACTGTTCCTTAAGGGTTCCTTAACGCTAAGCTCTCTTATGACCTCCAGATCAGCAGAGCTGGTCCACTTAGTGGGTTCAATAACAAGCTGTTCTAAAAAGCCATCCCTCAGACATTCTACAAATTCTCTCTTGAGGTCCAGTACTGGCCTGGTTTTCCCAATCCACTTTCATGTTAAAATCCCCAACGATTATCATGACATTGCTCTTCCGACATGCCTATTCTGTCTCCTGCTGTAACTTGTAATCCATATCCTGGCTGCTGTTTGGAGGCCTCTATACAACTGCCATTAGGGTCCTATTAAGCTGGATGAACTCAGCAGGTCAGGCAGCATCCGTTGAAATGAGCAGTCAACGTTTCAGGCCGAGACCCTTTGTCAGGACTGAAGGAGGAAGGGGCAGGGGCTCTATAAAGAAGGTGGGGGAGAGGGTGGAAGGTGCCAATCAGGAAAGATCAAGGGGTGGGGGAGGGGAAGCAGGGAGGGGATAGGCAGGAAAGATGAAGAAGGAATGTAAGGGGAAAGTACTGTGGGTAGTAGAAGAAGGCAGAATCATGAGAGAGGTGATAGGCAGCTGGAGGAGGAGGCAGAGTGAAAGTGGGATGTTGTGAAGGGAGAGAGAGGGAATTACCGGAAGTTGGAGAATTTGATGTTCATACCAAGGGGCTGGAGACTACCCAGATGGTATATGAGGTGTTGCATCTCCAACCTGAGTTTGGCCTCATCATGGCAGTAGAGGAGACCATGTATGGACATAACCGAATGGGAATGTGAAGCAGAGTTGAAGTGGGTGGCAACCGGGAGATTCTGTCTATTGTTGTGGACGGAGCAGAGGTGCTCGACGAAGCGATCCCCCAATCTGTGTCGGGTCTCACCGATGTAGAGGAGGCTGCACGGGGAGCACCGGATGCAATAGATGACCCCAACAGACTCACAAGTGAAGTGTTGCCTCACCTGGAAGGACTGTTTGGGGCCCGGAATGGTGGTAAGAGAGGAGGTGTAGGGAAAGGTGTAACACTTATGCTTGCAGGGATAAGTACCAGATCTCCTGTTGCCACCCACTACAACTCTGCTTTACATTCCCATTCGGACATGTCCATACGTGGCCTCTTCTTCTGCCATGATGAGGCCAAACTCAGGTTGGAGGAACAACACCTCATATACCGTCTGGGTAGTCTCCAGCCCCTTTGTATGAACATCAAATTCTCCAACTTCCGGTAATTCCCTCTCTCTCCCTTCCCCCATCCCACTTTCACTCTGTCTCCTCTTCTAGCTGCCTATCACCTCTCTCACGCTTCTGCCTTCTACTACTACCCATAGCGCTTTTCCCTTGCATTCCTTCTTCACCTCTCCTGCCTATCCCCTCCCTGCTTCCCCTCCCCCACCCCTTGATCTTTCCTCGGATTGGTTTTTCACCTGGCACCTTCCACCCTCCCCCCACCTTCTTTATAGGGCCCCTGCCCCCTCCTCCTTCAGACCTGACGAAGGGTCTCAGCCTGAAACATTGACTGTTCATTTCAACGGATGCTGCCCGACCTGCTGAGTTCATCCAGCTTGTTTGTACGTGTTGATTTAACAACAGCATCTGCAGTGTACTTTGTGTTTAGGGTCCTTTTACCCTTGCCATTTCTTAACTCAACCCATAGAGAGTCTACACCATCCAATCCTATGTCATCTCTTTCCAATGGTTTAATATTTCTTAAATACACAGCACCCTTTTTGCCTACTAACCTATCTTTACGATACACCGTACATCCCTGGACGTTCAGCTCCCAATGGCAGCCATCCCATAGCTAAGTTTCAGAGATGGCCACATTGTCATATTTGCCAATCTGTAGCTGAAATTCAAGATCGTTCTTTTTATTCCTTAAGCTGCATGATTCAAATACAACACTTTTAGTCCAGTGTTTGTTGCTTTCTGTTTTAACTGCACCATGCCTCTGTTGCCCTGTAATTCATCCCACTGGCTTTGATTAAGCCTCATCTCCTGCCTGTTCTTTCTATAGTCTCTGTTGCATGCTATCTTTGATTTATTTGTTTTCCCCTTCCTCAGCCCGATCACTCCAGTTCCCATCCCCCTGCCAAATTAGTTTTAACCCTCCTTAACAACTATTAAATGTGCCTGCTAGGATATTGGACTCCCTTGGGTTTAGGTGTAACCCGTCCTTTTGTGCAGGTCGTACCTCCCCCAGAAGAAGCCCCAATGATCCAGGAATCTGAATTCCTGCCCCCTACACCAGTAACTCAGCCATACATTAATACGTCTGATCATGCTATTCTTGTACTTGCTAGCTCGTGGCAAAGACAGCAATCCTGAGATTACTACCCTAGTGGTCCTGCCTTTCAGCTTCCTACCTAACTCCCTGCATTCTCTCTTCAGGACCTCCTCCCTCTTTCTACATATGTCATTGGTACCAACATGTACTAGGACTTCTGACTGTTCACCCTCTCCCTTCAGAATACTCTGCACCGAAACCGAGACATCCCGTACTCTGGCACCTGGGAGGCAACACACCATGTGTGTGTTCTATCTATGGGAAAGTTAGTTTGTTCCCTTTGTAGATTTTTTAGACTGCCTGTGTCTGAACATGACAACTGCACCTATATATGAAAATTACAGAAATTTACTAGCCTCTTCATCTTAATGAAGGATTTTTGATAGATTATTTTTGTGGTCAAATATCTGAATTGTTGGATGGTGCTGATTTTGAAATGTAAGCATAATTTCATTAAAGCTTCCATTCATCCTTGTCTTTTACACATTGCACTTGGAGAACCTTTTATTATCAAATGGAAGATCAGGGACTCAAAATATTGACTCTCTTTTCAGTGATGTTACCTGACTCAAATTTACCAGCATTTTCTGTTTTGTTTTGGATTTCCAACACTTGGGAGTTTTCTAAATTTCATTGTCAAATGAAATTCCTCCTTTGAGTCCCAGGATTGTGCCTTCAGGAGCTCCTGGTTGGAAATGCATTTACTCTTTGTAAATTGAATCTAGTGTTTAATCTGAGCAGCCAAATATAGTCTTAAAACAGGTACCAAGGTGTTATGATTTTAACTACTTAACTAGAATATTGTTCTTTGTTATATCTGTCTGTATTAGTGTGTATCTGTGAATGTATCACAGATGCTTAGCACTAATTTTAAGAGGCACATGGAAGGGTATGTGCTGTGTTTTTGGCAGATTTACATTTCAGGCAATCAATTAGTTGAGCATTTTGTCATTTTTGGCCTTTGTTGAGCTATTACTGTAGAATATTAATTGATAAATTCAATTGCAAGAATTATTTGCACATGATTTACTGCATCAGTATATATTAAAATATTCTTATTAAATGCTTCTTGTCACTAAAGCATTTTGCCAGGCAGTAGAACCCAAATTCCATACATTTAGATAGATCTTCAGTTGTTGTGGAGGTTGTATTCATCGAGTCTTGATTTGAAAATGTGTTGAAAGTGGTAGGTTACTCCCTTGGAGGAAATGAAGATGTAATTATTTATTTGGTTTTGGTTTTAGTCTACTTCAGAGCAGCTGTCTATTAGCTTGTCCTTTTGACTGATAATGGCTTCAAGTACCTGGAGAAAATGGGGGGAAAAGTAAAAGGCTATGAAGTGTTTTCTAAACTGCTGCACTTGACAATACAAAATGTTTATTCCGTCATGTAGTTGTAATTATTATATAATTACCATATAACAATCACAGCACGGAAACAGGCCATCTCGGCCCTCCTAGTCCGTGACGAACTCTTAATCTCACCTAGTCCCACCTACCTGCACTCAGCCCATAACCCTCCACTCCTTTCCTGTCCATATACCTATCCAATTTTACCTTAAATGACACAACTGAACTGGCCTCTACTACTTCTACAGGAAGCTCATTCCACACAGCTATCACTCTCTGAGTAAAGAAATACCCCCTCGTGTTTCCCTTAAACTTCTGACCCCTAACTCTCAAATCATGTCCTCTCGTTTGAATCTCCCCTACTCTCAATGGAAACAGCCTATTCATGTCAACTCTATCTATCCCTCTCAAAATTTAAAATTTTAAATACCTCGATCAAATGTGGATGAATACTTCTGTTATTGGGCACTACTTATGTATGTTTGCTGCTGTATATTTGTAAGGCTTTGTGTGCTGTGCACGTTGTTTCTTTGAGGAGGTAAGTAGTCTTGGATAATTAATTTGAGCTCTGGAAATATTCTGTGGTTTTAAAAGTAAATCTGAACTTTGTGGTTTGTTATTTACTGAATACTGAAATATAGTTAAGAATTTTGGAGTCAATTAAAAAAAAATTAAACTGCAGCTCATTGTTGGAGGTGAAGAATGCTGGTCAAGTGTGCTCCTTGGCTGTTAGAAAAGATCTGTGAGCATTTGATAAGAATCTTGGAAGGTACTTCACATGTGAGTCAGTCAGGGTCATTTACATAGTATCTGATACTCCTGATGCAGCCCCCTCTACGTCAGTGAGAACTGACACAGATTGGACTGCTTCATCAAACCTCCACTCCATCTGCCACAAAAAGCAGATCTCCCATTGGCTTCCTCATTTCAATTCGACTCCCCACTTCAATTCTGACATGTTTGAATATGGCCTCCTCTACGTCCATGCTAGGAGCAAGCAATTTGGAGGAGCAGCTCCTTGTATTCTGTCTGGGTAGCCTATAACCTGATGGCATAAGTATAAATTTCTCTAACTTACGGTAATTTCTTCCCCTGTCCTCCTCTTTTTCCATTCCCCATTCTGGTTCCCCTCTTGTCCCTTCTCACCTTATTATCTCCCTCTGGTTTCCCTCCTCCTTCCTTTTCCATGGTTCACTGTCCTCTCCTGTGATTCTTCCTTCAACCCTTGCCTCTTCCATCTGTCCAGCTTCTTACTCCATCCCTCCATCCCCCTGGTCACCTTCCACCTCACCTGATCTGACCTATCACCTGCTAGCTTGTACTCCCCCTCCACCCTTGTTCCGGCTTCTGCCCCTATTCTTTTCCATTGCGGCCCAAATGTCAATGGATGCTGCTGGTTTGCTGAGTTCCTTAACGTTTTGTGTGTGTTGCTCAAGATTTCCAATGTCCGTAGAATCTTGCGTTTGTGTCAAAGGTTTATCCCCTTCAGGTCCAGAAGCCGTGATTATACTTTAGTTCTGTGGTTGAGCACATTCATTTTTGTTTTTCATTTTTGAGATGAAAATGCCACACTTGTTGGTGAAGAATGCTGTTTATTAACTAACAAGCTGCCTTATCCCATAACGTGCTGTGATTTAATATAGGAAAATATAATTAGGATCTAATCATTAAACCTTAAGTGTTTAAAAAAAATTTTGTGCGAGTGATTTTAGAGTTGCTTTTCAAAGGAATTTGATTATCTTCTTGTCTTCCTTTTGTTATTTTGTGAATTTCTTAATAGTATAAATTCTTGTTTATGCCTTTTTTTTTATATTTTGTATAGCCTTGGGCCTGGCCAGCTCGAGAGTTTCTCAGGAAGAAACTGATTGGAAAAGAGGTGTGTTTCACAGTGGAGTACAAGACTCCCCAGGGTCGTGAATATGGAATGGTTTACCTGGGAAAAGGTCAGATAATATTTTAACATATTGTAGTTATTGAATGAACAGTGTAGTCTTATTTCTGTCTTAGCCACTGAATGTTAGAAGAAAAAAATATATACTCAAACTTTGATTATATTTATCAAGAAAATTGTACTTTAATTTTGCTGCCTAGAAATATATTCATGTCCAAGTAATAGGCTGACTTAACAAATAAGCTGTCCTTGGGCTTCTAGTCAGGTAGCTCGAAGGGTTTGTTATATACACCAGGAATCTGGCTCCTTTTCTGTAAATTGTCTGGGTGAGAAGGGTTGAGAAGGTGGCAAGGGAATGGAAATTTTTTGTGATACCCAAGACTGTTGCTTTGATTTTCTAAAAGTCAGTTACAGGAATCTTCTGCTTTACCATAACTCCATCAGTTTCGTAGTTTGATAATTTAAAAGTAATTGAAAAGGCTAGGAGCAAAAGTGATAGAATAGTGCTGGGTGTTGGGAAGTTACTTTTCTTTGTTGCCTGGGGAACTGTTTTGGGAGGGGATGGATAAAACCTATTTGAGTGATTCTTTATTAAAGGCTTGTTTCCTAGTTTACTGCTTTCTGGATCGATGCACCAAATTTATTTTAATTTATGGTTATTCAGATACAGCAGGCGAGAATATTGCAGAATCATTATTAACTGAGGGATTAGTCGCAGTTCGTAGAGAAGGCATTCGAGGAACCAAGTGAGTACAATATACAATTAAGAAAAGCAATTTCTAATGAACTTGAAGAAACTGAAGTTCAGTTGTGCTGGTTTATGTCTATCATAATTGATTAAAGTATAATTCTACAGGGGCTTAAATGAACTTTCAAGTTCAAGTTTAATAATCATTTAACCATACACATGAATACAGCAAAATGAACCAATGTTCCTCCAAGGCCTAGGTGCACTAACAGTCGCAAGCAACACATACTTATGATAGCAGAAAATCATACAGTTACAAAAGTGGCCCCCAACCTAGCACTTGACTCCAGCTCTTCTCCCACACTGACTCCAGCATTTCCTTCCCTGTGCAACTGCAGTGGCCAATCTCGTGGCATGAGGGCCTGGTCCACCCAACAAAAGAGGCTGTGCAGCTCCCCTGCCATTGGTCTCTCCAATGAAAAGTTTACAGTATTCTACTTTACCAATCTCCACAGGGTCCTGCAATTACAAGAAGCACCAACATATTTTGTAATAAATTTAGCATTTTCTTTAATTTTGCAGTGGACATGATTTGGATTGAATGTGCAATATCTTCAATAAGATATCTAGGGCATTGAGGATGATAAGACTATAGTATTCATCTACTGTTTCCGATCATTCTGTTAGCACTTCAGTCTAGTTAAGGTCAGTTATTCAAGTGTTTGGATTAGGCTTCTGGCCCTGATTCCTAATGCACATCTTTGTTGGTTGAATAAAACGAATTATACTTCAAAAACTGAATTTATGTGTTAAAAGTGTGAAGGAATAATACTTTTCAGCTGCTGCTGAACGAACGTCTTTTGGCTGTTCCTCTGTAACCAAGTGCTGCATTTGTGCAAATTTTTGTTTATACAACTTGCCGTTCCTTTTATTACTGTACTCTATCTGGAGTTAAATGGCCAAGCCCAATCAGACTAGGAAATCTGCTTCAGCAACCGTGTCAGTCAGAACTGGTACAGGATTAGAGGGCCCTTTTTTTTAACAGGGATTCTTGCATAAATTCTTTGCATAATATGAATTACAGAGTGGTGGTATTATGGTATCTCTTGATAAGCTCCTGTGAGGCTGAAGCCATCCGTGTTCTACTGAGGTATGGTTTGTTGATATTTTTTCCTGTTTCTGTTTGTTGGGTTTATCACAGTCTCTTGCAGGAAACAAGTGGAAAATGAGGAGTATGCTGCTTTTCATGTTGGGGGCTGATAAATGGGCTTTTGTCTGAAGTACCATTTTTCTACGTCTAGAATCTGTTAATTGTGTTGTTTTTATTCTTAGTCCTGAGCAAGCCAGACTCTGTGAACTCGAGGATCAAGCCAGGGCAGCTAAGAAAGGAATGTGGGGCGATGGTGGTGGTTCTCATACTATTCGTGATCTTAAGTACACCATAGAAAATCCTCGCCATTTTGTGGACTCCAATCATCAGAAACCAGTTAATGGTTAGTTGTTTTGTCTACCGTGCCTTTTATCTTTTTGAGTCCTAAATTGCACTTAATAGTTATTGAATATGAACAGAAGGTGCTGTCAGACAGCATCAGTGGAGGGAAGAATGGAGTTAACATTCAAAGTAAAGCACTTTCAACAGAAATAGTGAAAGGTTATGTACTTGAATTGCTAAACTTCTCATTTCACAGATGTTGACTTACCTGATTTATTTCTTTTGCAATATTTCCTCTCTTCAGGTTTGCAACAAGTTGTGTTTTTTGACACTTTGGGAGGGGGGAGAAAGAAGATTTTTATGTTTTTTGTGTGGTAGATAGCTAACATGACATGGAGTTAATGGGGACTAAATAATTCAGCTTTTTCCTCATAGGGGTATAGAGACATAAGGTAGTTATATACTTTGTACTGCTGATGTTTTCATTAGACATCCAATTTGGAGGTTGCTTCACTGCAATGGGGATTAAGAGACGTGGTTTATTTATTTTGTATGGAGTAAGACACCAGTTCTCTTGTATGGGTAATGGGAACAATGGTAAAATTTATGGTAATTTCTTTGGGTTGTCTGCCCTGTTGGGCACAGTCTTTCATTGATTCCGTTATGGTTCTTGGATTTATTGAGTATGCCCCTAAGAACATTTGAACCGCGTGTGTCGGAACCCTTCCATATCAGACGCAGCGATTCAGATCGGGTTTATTACACCCTGTCAGGATAGATCCATAGAGTGTCTCAAAGCAGAGGTGGAGGAGTATGCCTCATGATCATCTCTTCTTGGTGCACAAATATATCAGTACTGTCTCAATTCTACTCACCAGACCTGGAATATCTAGCAGTTAGGTGCCCTCCTTTTTACCTTCCGTGGGAGTTCTCTGGAATCATTTTGGTAGCAGTTTACATTCCACCTCAGGCCAATGTCAATCAGGCTTTAGATGATCTGAGCAATGGGATCATACTGGAGATGGGTAATTGTGAAAAGTGGGTTTGTTTGATACTGTTTTTGCAAACAATAGGCTGACCAATGTTCTTTAAATTTTAGTCTCCAGCTCTATTATTGATTCCTGTGCTCTTTATCCACTTGTTCCTTGATTAGTTGGTTATATGTTGTCTGTCCATCTATTCTCCTTGCCTTCGTTGATTAATATCTGCTAAGAAGTATTGGTTCAATATAACTTGATAGCAATCCCCACCCTACCTCTTGAATTTTCTCTAACTTTCAGTTGTTTTAATGTGAATGCTTCCATCTCTGTTGCTAGTTTACAGTAGTTTTATCAGCTGTCTGGGGATGCACCCAGTCGCATCCCCAGTCGAAGTTACAGTACAAATCTCTACATCTTTGTTTTATCGGAGTACCCTTCCTGATGAATGTTTTTGTCACAGTTTGCCTCATTTAATCTTCATGTTCTAGAAAACTGTTTAGTGTTCTACCTGAAAATTGTTACTCTGAATTTTAGTTTGTTCAATGGATGCATTTGATTTTTGTTTTTCTCTGTATATAGCTGTAATTGAGCACGTGCGAGATGGAAGTGTGGTGAGAGCTTTATTGCTGCCTGACTACTATCTGGTGACGGTGATGCTTTCAGGTGTCAAGGTAGAACTTTAGAACATTATTTTCCTTTAAAGATTTTTATTAATATTATACAAATTGTATGAATACAAATACAAAATTCATAGGAATACATGTAATATGAATGACATTACATTTAAATCAGTAATGTGATCACAGTGTCCTATATTCCAAATCAATCATGTAGAAAAAAAGATTGAATTATGAGATGAAATAAAATAGAATAATTGTATTTTATTAAAAAAATGTCTACCCCCGCCCCCACTACCAAATGAGCTGGTTGGTGGGGAAAAAAAAATACCTTACCATATAATATAATAATAATGGCTGAGATCCATACTTTAATAACAGTTCAAAAGTTATGAAAATAACTCAGAAAGGGTCCCCATAACATTAGAAAATCATGTTTAGAATCAGAAATTGAGCAACGAATCTTCTCTAGATCAAGGCACAGCATAACTTCAGGTAGCCATTGAACATGAGTGGGTGGGGCAGCCTCCTTCCACCTGAGCAAGGTCGCCCTCCTGGCCATAAGAGACATAAAGGCCAATACCCGCAAATTAGATGGCTTCAGTTTTGTAATACCATCCTCAACAATACCAAACATGGCAGTCAAGGGATTGGACTTAAAACTAACATTGAAAAGTACAGAAGAAGTTTGAAATACATCTTTCCAAAATTTTTCAAGGCTCAGACATGTCCAAAACATATGAAATAGTGTGGCCACTCCATTGGTGCATCTATCACAGTAGGGGGAAATATCTGCGTAGAAATGAGAGAGCTTGTCTTAGACATATGAACTGTATGTACCACTTTGAATTGTAAATACGAATGACGAGCACATAATGATGAAGAATTAATCAATCTTAAAATACTCTTCCAGCTCTCTTCAGATATGAAAATCTGTAAATCCTTTCCCCAGTCTCCTTTAATTTTATCTAAAGAGGTCTTTTTCAGTCCCAACAGCAGACCGCAAATGTAAGATATTGAACCATTATTTTCTACTGAAGTACCTATATTGATTTGTGTGCGAATTTGTACTAATTTCCAAGCTGGATGCCACTGATTTTATAATACACTCTAGGTCTCTAATTTCCCAGTACATTGCCATTATCAATTTGTCCAGTCACAATTTTAATGTTTCTGGCTGTCAATCTGCAGAACTACCTTTTTCAGCAGAGAACCAAAGTACTGTTGATTCTGAGGATCTGAATTTAAAACCCATGAGGGTGGGGGGGGGGTTTGTTGGGGAGAATTATTAATATTTCAGTACAGTGAATTGATTTTGTTGCCTCTGAACCGTTCTGACCAATGGGCATTGATCTGAAATCTAAATGTTGCACACCACCACATCATACCTTCTAATTAAACTACCTTTAAGCACTATTTTGGAAGATGATGATAGAAGTCAGTATAAAATTGAAAAATATCTGAACTCAAATATTTTTAGGCTATCAGTTTTCTCCCTATCCCACTTTCTATTTGATCTGCTCTCCATAAATAGGATATTTCTTATTTTGTTGAGTTATTTGTAGGATGAATGGTCCAGTGAGAATGTATATGAACTTTGTAATCCTTGGAGTTTTAATGTTTTTCTTCAACATGATCTTGTAGTTTGGGGAAAATCAGCTAGAGGAAACGTGTCCAGTTGTACAGCCACCTTTAGGAATTTTTTTATAACTGCCTGGAAATTGACTAATTGTATTGTGGAATTAAAATAATGTTTTAAGTTGAATTTTGAGTAATAAAATGTCCAAGTGTAAGAGTATAGCAGGAGTGAACAGAGCCACAATCCAAGCACAATGGAGATCCTTCTGATGGAGGCAACTAATTGGATTTCCTCCCCAAAATACTTTTCTCTTCAAGTTCTGATGGAGGAAGCAGAGGGATGAGATATCTTGTGAAGGGGCCAGGAAACGGATAACTGTAAAAAGGATACAGCAGCATTGTTAGTAAAGCTTTTATTTTGAGTAATCAAAGTGAGAAGATACCATTCACATGTATAATAAAAAATGAAATGGCAAACAAGGAGGATCTATTTCACTTAGAGAGGCTAGTCACATTTAATGTAATTGGTAGAAGGAAAGCAAGTTGCAGACATTTTTTTCAGCTAAAAGATATTTGTATTAGGAGCGACCTGAAAGGTCAGAGTTAGAAAGCCTTATTGTATTGAAAGGGTTAATGATATCTTGAAGTTCAGTAAACTCTTAGCACAGAGTTGGGAAGCACGATTGACTGAAGTAAATTTTGTATTGGGTAGTACACCACCTATGACATAAATTACTGATTCTGTGACATTTTGTTCCCCATCATCCTTGTCCTTGCTGACCTCCACCGTCTTCCAGTTTGTCATTGTGCTGATTCTAGATGAAGCAAGACATCACCATTTTAAATTACTATTTCTTATCAAACCTCTTTGCATCTGCAATTTTCTATGACCCTTCCACTTCTGGTGTTTTGATCATGGATGATTTCCACTGCTGTATTGGCTATCAGCACCTGGAATGTAATCTTTAGAATCCCCTCTCCAGAACACTTCACTCTGCCAGTTTGAAACTTTGATCAAGAATATGCTTATTTTTCCTGATTTCATTTTGTGGCTCTTAAGATTTTTATTTTGATTGCTTCTGTATTTTATGATATTAAAGGTTCTGTAAATGCAAACTGTTGTAGATGCCTGATTTCCTATTTACCAGTCTGAATCACTTCGTAATGAAATATTAAATATCTACTTGACGTGCCATTGTTTTAGTATTATCTTAGTACCACTTGCCATTGCCATCACTACATTACTGATGTGATGTCTGCTTAGATATGTTTAGAGCAATAACCTCGTATCCCAGAGGCAAAAATGCTGTAAGCTGAAGTAAGTGCACGATTGCCCACTGGCTGCCATATGCAGAATGTATTTCTAAGTCACTGAAGTTAATCGAATCAAATTTTTGTCACACTAATGTGGGTACAGATATAAGACTAGAATGTATTAAGAATGCTTTGGACACAACTATTTCTTTCTGCAATTGATATCTAGTACTATACAAAAGTCTTGGGCACATATATATAGCTACAGCACATAAGACTTTTGTGTTGTCTTTCCAGTGATTAAGTAACAATTAATGCTACTGAGCTAATACAGAGCTAAGTACTTTTATTTCTGTTTCCCAACCACAGTCCTATCTTAACCAATATATAGTACTGTAGCGGTGTGCTACACACAGCGCTGAAATAACGACATGGAGTCGGTAAACTGCAGTTAAAGAAGATTTTATTTGAACTTTGCGGCTTCGCTTTAAAGCCTCCTTGATCCCGCCCCCCCCCCCTCGGGTGCGGATGCTGTAGGAGGCGCGTATTCACAGTCCCGCGTGAGCTTTTCCCTTTGTTAGTGAAGCAGACCTGGTGCCCTTTTGGGACTGGCCTTTATGCCAGCGTGTTGGCTATTTGTGAGCCGGTTCGAGTGCACTAGGAAGTGGGTCACCACATAACCCACCCACCCACCCACCCCCCCCCCCCCCAGAACCGGCGATACACCCCCCGATGTCCACAGTCTGGGCTGGACCCTGTTTGGGAGGTCGGCCCCTGCACCGCGGTGCCGGGAACTCGACCGGTTGCGCCATGTCCACGTGGGCCTGTTTGAGGCGGTCCACCGTGAAAACCTCCTCTCTCCCCCCAACGTCCAGCACGAACGTGGACCCGTTGTTCCTGAGCACCGTAAACGGCCCCTCCTAGGGCCGTTGCAGTGGTGGCCGATGCCCGCCCCTTTGTACAAACACAAACTTACAGTTCTGCAGGTCTTTGGGTTCACAGGTTGGGTTCTGCCCATGCTGCGAAGTGGGTATGGGGGCCAGGTTGCCGAGCCTCCCGCGTAGTCTGCCCAGGACTGCTGTGGGTTCTTCGTCATGCCCCCTTGGGGCTGGTATGAATTCCCCGGGGACGACCGGGGTGCGCCGTACACCAACTCGGCCGACGAGGCGTGCAGATTGTCTTTGGGTGCCGTGCGGATGCCGAGTAGGACCCAGGGAAGCTCGTCCACCCAGCGGGCCATGAGAGCCAACTTTAGGTGACGGTGGAAACGCTCCACCAGGCCGTTCGACTGTGGGTGGTAGGCAGTTGTGTGGTGCAGCTGTGTCCCCAAAAGGCTGGCCATAGCTGACCACAGGCTGATGGTGAACTGGGCGCCTCTGTCGGAGGTAATGTGGGCCGGTACACCAAAGCGGGACACCCAGGTGGCGATCAGTGCCCAGGCTCAAGATTCGGAGGTGGTGTCGGTGAGCGGGATCGTCTCTGGCCATTTGGTGAACCGGTCCACGATAGTGAGGAGGTGACCCTGGCAGGGAACCCACAATATCCACATGAATGTGGTTGAAACGCCGGTGGGTGGGGTGGAACTGCTGCGGCAGAGCTTTGGTGTGCCGCTGCAACTTGCACGTTTTGGTCCATTCACTGACCTGCTTGTGGTGACCGTGCCAAACGAACCTGCTGGAGACCATCTGGACAGTTGTCCTGATGGAGGGGTGCGCTAAGTTATGAATGGAGTCGAAAACACGGCGCTGCCAGTTTGCCGGGACAATAGGACGGGGTTGGCTGGTGGTGACGTCACAGAGTAGGGTCCTCTCACCTGGGCCTACGGGGAGGTCCTGGAGCCGCAAACCGGAGACTGCGGTTCTGTAACTAGGGATTTCCTCGTCTGCCTGCTGTATCTCTGCCAACGCCTCAAAGTCTACCCCTTGGGAGGTTAGGGCGAGAGAGCGCGTCCGCCACGACATTGTCCTTACCCAAGACGTGCCGGACATCTGTTGTGTATTCAGAGATGTAGGACAGATGGCGCTGCTGGTGGGACGACCAGGGGTCGGACACCTTCGTGAACGTAAAGGTAAGCGGCTTGTGGTCCGTGAACGCAGTGAAGGGCCTACCTTCCAAGAAGTACCTGAAATGCCGGATTGCCAGGTATAGTTCCAACAGTTCCCGGTCGAAAGCACTGTAATTGAGCTCGGGTGGTCGCAGGTGTTTGCTGAAAAACGCCAGGGGTTGCCAGCGACCCGCGATGAGTTGCTCCAGTACCCCACCGACTGCCGTGTTAGATGTGTCCACAGTGAGGGCGGTAGGGACGTCCATTCTGGGGTGCACTAGCATCGCGGCGTTTGCCAAGGCTTCTTTCGTTTTAATGAAAGCGGCGGCGGACTCCTCGTCCCAGGTAACGTCCTTGCCCGGACCCGACATCAGGGCGAACAGGGGGCGCATGATTCGGGCAGCTGAAGGGAGGAAGTGGTGGTAGAAATTTACCATACCCACAAATTCCTGAAGGCCTTTGCTTGTGGTGGGTCGGGGAAAATGGCGGACTGCGTCTACCTTAGCGGTCAGAGGGGTTGCCCCGTCTTTAGTAATCCTGTGGCCCAGGAAGTCGATGGTGTCGAGCCCGGACTGGCATTTGGCCGGGTTGATTGTTGGACCGTATTCACTCAGTCGGGCGTAGAGTTGATAGAGGTGGGACAGATGCTTCTGACTGCTGCTTGCTATGAGGATGTCGTCCAAATAGATGAAAGCGAAGTCCAGGTCGTGTCCCACCGTGTCCATTAACCGCTGGAACGTCTGTGCAGCATTCTCCAGGCCGAACGGCATGCGGAGGAACTCGAAAAGGCCGAACGGGGTGACGAGTGCCGTTTTGGGGATGTCGTCCGGATGCATTGGATTTGATGGTATCCCTGGACGAGGTCTACCTTGGAGAAGATCCGTGCGCCGTGCAGGTTTACTGCAAAATCCTGAATGTGCGGCACAGGGTAGCGGTCCGGTGTTGTAGCCTCGTTCAGCCTGCGGTAGTCGCCGCATGGTTTCCAGCCCCCTGTTGCTTTGGGCACCATGTGCAGGGGGGAGGCCCAAGGGCTGTCGGACCTCCGTATGATCCCCAATTCCTCCATCCTCTTGAACTCCTCCTTTGCCAGTCGGAGCTTGTCCGGGGGGGGAAGCCTTCGAGCACGGGCGTGAAGGGGTGGTCCCTGGGTCGGGATGTGGTGCTGTACGCCGTGTCGGGGCATGGCTGCTGTGAACTGCGGTGCCAGAACCGATGGAAAATCCGCCAGGACCCTGGTGAAGTCGTTGTCGGACAGCATGATGGAGTCGAGGTGAGGGGCTGGCAACTGGGCTGCACCCAGGGAGAAAGTCTGAAAGGTCTTGGCATGGACCAGTCTCTTCCTGGGTAGGTCGACCAGTAGGCTGTGAGCCCGCAAAAAATCCGCACCCAGAAGCGGTTGGGCTACGGCGGCCAGTGTGAAGTCTCACGTGAACTGGCTGGAGCCGAACTGTAGCTGCACCATATGGGTGCCATATGTCCTTACTGTGCTGCTGTTCATGGCCCTCGGGGGAGGGACCCGGTGTCCTGTTGCGGGTGTCGTAACTTGTCAGAGGTAAGATGCTGATCTCGGCACCGGTGTTGACCAAAAAGCGGCGTCCTGACCGCTTGTCCCACACATACAGGAGGCTATCCCGATGGCCAGCCGCCGTAGCCATCAGCGGCGGCTGGCCCTGGCGTTTCCTGGGAACTTGCAGGGTGGGCGACAGTGGCGGGCTTCTGCGCCCCACTGCTGGTGGTAGAAGCACCAGTGTTCATTGGGCTCCCCACCCCTGCCTCTGGGGTTAGCGGGCTCTGTGGCCAGGCCGGGTCTGGTTTGCTGCTGGGAGTGTGGCCTGGTGATCTGTGCAACGGACGCCCCACTCACCTTCTTGGCGTTCCACACCAAGTCCGCCCGGGCTGCCACCTTCCGGGGGTCGCTGAAATCCACGTCGGACAGCAGCAGGCGTATGTCCTTGGGCAGCTGCTCTAGGAATGCCTGCTCAAACATGAGGCAGGGTTTGTGTCCGCCGGCCAGAGACAACATCTCATTCATTAAAACTGATGGAGGTCTGTTCCCCAAACCATCCAGGTGCAGTAAACGTGCAGCCCGCTTGCGCCGTGAGAGTCTGTAAGTCCTTATGAGCAGGGCTTTGAATTCTGTATACTTGCCGTCCACTGGCGGAGACTGTATGAACTCAACCTGGGCCGCTGTGTCCTGGTCGAGGGAGCTCACCACGTAGTAGTAAGGTGTGTCCTCTGAGGTTATCTGCCGAACGTGGAATTGGGCTTCTGCTTGCTGGAACCACAGGTGAGGTCGCAGCGTCCAGAAGCTTGGCCATTTCAATGAAACTGCATGAACAGATGCAGCGTTGTTCATCTCCGGTCCAAATATCGTTTGGACCGTCGGGGTCACCGATTGTAGTGGCGTGTTACACGCAGCGCTGAAATAATGACACGGAGTCGGTAAACTGCAGTTGAAGAAGATTTTATTTGAACTTCGCGGCTTCACTTTAAAGCCTCCCTGATCCCGCCCTCCCCGGGCGCGGATGCTGTAGGAGGCACGTATTCACAGTCCCGAGCGAGCTTTTCCCTTTGTTAGTGAAGCAGACCTGGCGCCCTTTTGGGACTGGCCTTTATGCCGGCGCGCTGGCTATTTGTGAGCCGGTTCGAGTGCACTAAGAAGTGGGTCGCCACAGTACTGTGCAAAAGTCTAGCTATATGTGCCTGAGATCATTGCACAGTACTGGATGTAAGTATATATTAGGAACATAGAAAACCTACAGCACAATACAGGCCCTTGGCCCACAAAGCTGTGCCAAACATGTCCTTATCTGAGAAATTACCTGGGGTTACCTACAGCTCTGTTTTACTGAGCTCCATATACCTGTCCAGGAGTCTCTAAAAAGACCCTATTGTATCCGCCTCCACCACCGTCGCTGGCAGCCCATTCCATGCACTCACCACTCTCTGCGTTTTTAAAAAAAAACACAACTTACCCCTGATATTCCTGCTGTACCTACTTCCAAGCACCTTAAAGCTGTGCCCTCTAGTGCTAGCCATTTCAGCCCTGGGAAAAAAGCCTCTGACTATCCACATGATCAATGCCTCTCATTTTATACACCTCTATTAGGTCACCTCTCATCCTCCGTCACTCCAAGAAAAAAAGGCCGAGTTAACTCAACCTAGTCTCATAAGGCATGCTCCCCAATCCAGGCAACATCCTTGTAAATCTCCTCTGCACCCTTTCTGTGGTTTCCACATCCTTCCTGTAGTGAGGCGCCCAGAAATGAGCACAGTATTCCAAGTGGGGTCTGACTGGGATCCTATATAGCTGCAACATTACCCTAACTCAATCCCATGATTGATGAAGGCCAATGCACTGTATGCTTTCTTAATCACAGAGTCAACCTGCGCATTAGCCTTGAGTGTTCTATGGACTCAGACCCCAAGATCCCTCTGATTCTCCACACTGCTATACTATTAAGACATACTGTCTTACTATTAATACTATATTCTGTCATCATATTTGACCTACCAAAATGAACCACCTCCCACTTATCTGGGTTGAACTCCATCTACCACTTCTCAGCCCATTTTTGAGTCCTGTCGATGTCCCACTGTAACCTCTGACAGCTCTCCACATTACCCACAACACCACAATCTTTGTGTCATCAGCAAATTTACAAACCCATCCCTCCACTTCCTCATCCTGGTCATTTATGAAAATCACAAAGAGTAGTGGTCCCAGAACTCTGAGGCACGCCACTGGTGACTGACCTCCATGCAGAATATGACCTGTCTACAAACCACTCTTTGCCTTCTGTGAGCAAGCCAGTTCTAGATCCACAAAGCAGTGTTCCCTTGGATCCCTTGCCTCTTTATTTTCTCAATAATCCTTATGCCTTGCTGAAATCCATATACACTACATCTACTGCTGTACTATCATCAAAAAAAATTAAATCAGGCTCGTAAGGCAGGACCTGCCTTTCATAAAGCCATGCTGACTATTCCTATTTTGACTATTAAATTTACTTGTCTTTTATAGTGCCCTACATTCAAACGTGAAGCCGATGGGACAGAATCACCAGAGCCTTTTGCGGCTGAGGCAAAGTTTTTTACAGAATCACGCCTTCTGCAGAGGGATGTCCAGATCATCTTGGAGAGTGTGCAGAATCAAGTCATTCTGGGCACCATTCTTCATCCGGTAAGTCTTGTAAAACGGACAGAATGAACAAGCCCTTTAGCCTTTGGTGTGCATGCCAACTGTGATGCCCTATTAAGCTGCACGTTTACATGCATATGGTTTATTTCCTACTATTACTTGGCTATTCATGTATATGCCTCTGCTTAAACATTGCTATTGTATCTGCTGTCAGCACTTGCCCAGGCAGTGTGTTCCAGGCACCTACCACTCTTATTTTATATATAAGAAAGTTGTCTCAAAGGTCTCCTTTAAATTTTCACTTTAAATCTGTGTCCCCTTAAATATTTCCACACAGGAACCTTAGATATTTTCAAACAGTAGAGAGATAAAGACTTGACTGTCTACCTTATTTGTACCTCTCATGACTTTACATACTTGTGCGAGATCATCCCCTCAGCCTCCGATGCTCCAGAAAAAGCAATCCAAGTCTGTTTAACCTCTGAAGCAAATGCTCTCTATTCCAAGCAACATTCTGGTGACCAGCTTTTGTACCCTCCCCGAAGCCCCCACATCCTTTATTGTAGTAACCAGAAGTGCACAATATTCCAAGTGTGGCCTAAACGAAGTTTTATATAGCTATGGCATGGTTCCTAACTTTAATACTCAGCATTGTGACCAATGAAGGCAAGCATACTGTATGCTGCCTTTACCACCCTACTTCTGTTGCCATTTTCAGAGACCTAAGAATTTTCACCCCAAGATCCCTCTATACATTAGTGCTGCTTAGGATCTTGTTATTTACTGACAACTTGCACTTACTCTCGCAAAATGCAGAGCCTCATACTTCTCTGCCCATATTTCTAACTGGAATGTGGCACTGAGTAATTCTGAAATAACAAGCTTAGAGGTCCTGCATTTTAACTGTCTGCCTAACTCCCTAAATCCTCTCTGTAGGACCTCTCCTCACATCTTGCCTCCTTACATCAGTACTTCTGTGGCTGCTCATCCTCCACTTTAAGAAAGGACTGTGAACATTCAGATATGTCTTAACCTGGCACTGCAGAGTCAACGTGCCATCTTGGAGTCTTGATGCAGATACTGTATAGAAACGTCTATCTAACCCCCCTGACTAAAGACTCCCCATCATTGTTGCTCTAGTCCTTGACCTACCCTACTGCGCAATAGAGCTATTTATGTCATTGATCTGGTTGCTGCTGTTATTTTCTCCTGAGGCTAGTCTTAACGGTATCCGAAATCCCGTACTTATTTGAGAACAGCCTAAGGAGACTCCTCCACTACCTGCTTGTCTTTCCTGGCAGTCACCCATCTATCTGATTGAATCTTTGGTGTGACCATCTTCTGCTGCTTGCATGCTCCTCATTTAGTCCAACTGCCCCTCTAACTGATCTAATGGATCTGAGAGAAGTGACAGATGAAGACATTTCCTGTTGGGGACACTTAAACACCCAATGATCTCCTGTGTCTTATGGAAAGAGCATAACGTCAATTACTAGTGACCATGAGCATACTATATTATTCAAAAAACTGTGTTTAATTGTCTTAGGGAGAAGATCTGCAGTCCTTTCCCAGACTGGCTTGTATTTGAATTCAGTTCCATATGGGTAACAAGTCGCTGGTTCAAGAGATAAATAACCAAGAGCATTAACTGGTAGTCTAACTTGTGACACAATAATGCCATAGAGGTTGATAGAACTTTCTTTGCTCTCTATCATCACATTTCCTCAGCACTTGTTGACTTTATTATTGCAACTTCTACATGCTGCTTTAAAATTGGTACTGTTCAAAAGTGATGTAGATTGTCATTAGTTTAGATTAATTTTCATTATATTGTATTGTTATTGTTTCCTCAGTGACAAGTGGAGTCTTGTAATTTGTAGATTATGTGGTTCTGTGCTGCTGCTTAAGAATTTAACTGGGTGCTGTGTAAGCTTGCCAGTTCTTAAAAGACTGGGGCTCTCTGCATAGGAGTGGATACACCAGGAGGCGTTTGTTCTTGTGCTTCCTGATGCATCACATTGATATGTAGAGGTACTGCATTTGATTATTTAAGAATCTGTCTCCTTGGCAGCAAGATTGAAACCTACTCAATTCTGCCATCTGCTGGCTGTAGCAGCTTAATGTACTAAGAAAATATTCTGCTTCTAAGTGTAGGTAATGCAGGAGGAATATAGGGTGAAGACGTGTGCCAATTTACGGTTGGGAGAAACAGTGGAACACTTTCACTTTCAGTGAAGGGATAAACAAAAGATAAACGGGAGTATTCCTGTTACTGCTGCTGTGTGTTCAGAGTATGACTGCATCAGACTTTGCTTTTTAAAGGAAATGTATGAGTGTGCAACAAATGCAGCAGTGTAACGCACTGCCTGCTGTTCTGTTGGATGGTATATTTAGAATAATTGCTTTTTGTATTTTGCATTTTAAAAAAACACCTGTTCTTTTAATTTCTTCCACAGAATGGTAATATCACAGAGTTACTGCTTCGTGAAGGATTTGCTCGATGTGTTGACTGGTCAATTGCAGTTTACACTCAAGGTCCTGAAAAACTTCGAGCTGCTGAAAGGTAAATTGACTGTGAATTGAATAATTGAAAATATTATATGCAAGTCAAAACTTGGGCTTAATATTAAGTCTGAAATGATTTGACAGCATGTATTTAGACTAAAAAATATATATTTTTTGTTTTACTTGGAGTAATTACTTTTACAAAGCAATCAGATGAAAATAACAATAGAAGCAGAACCCTGAAGTTATTTTTACAGACTACTTGTAAAATCTTCCTGAATTAAGAAATAATTTATTAAGATTCAAGTGGTTGATAAGGATTTTTCGTGAGTCTTCTGGTATATTCCTACATGGCAGGTTAGTCAATAAATGGAAAGTCTTTAAGATTCAAAGAAGAGTGCCAAATTAGATCCTTAGTTGTTTTATTAGTTAATTATTGATGTACACTTGTGTGCCTGGAAACCCAAGGCCACGGGGCCTCCACATGGTTCACTGCTTGGTCCCTTGCATTTTGTGGTATTTTGGAAAGGGTAAAGAAGCTTGCAGATGATACAGGAAAAAATAGCTAAGTGGTTGAAGTGAGGAGGAAATCTTTAGTATACGTGTAGCTTCCAAATGGGTTTTGCCAGAACTGAATTGTGTTTAGACAATGGCATGTCTTATTGTATACTTTTCTTGTCAGCATTTTGTCAAAGAAGTCATTGCACTTGAGAAAGTGCATAAAAGATTAATTAAGTGGTTTATAGAACTATCAAATTGTGCTCATGAGGGAAGATGGATAAGGTAAAATTTTCTTTTGCGTTTTGTGGCTTGGGAAGGACTGAACTATGGTATGTAAAGATGATGATCCAAAACAGATGGCCCATTTCCCTTTTTTTTGCAAGAGATTAAAAACCAGAGGAATGAGATTGTCATTTATCAAACCAGAAGGTAGATGAGGAAAAAGATTTCCACCCAAAGAATGGTAGCTATCTGAAGTGCACTGTCTGAGAAGGTGGTAGAGGCAGACATGCTCATTGTTTTAAATGCTAGTAAGTGTATTTGATAAAATGACTCACAGTGCAGTGAATGTAGTGCTGGAAAGTGACATTAGGTTGTCATGGATGTGTTAGGCTAAATGGCTTCTTTGAGTGTTGTAAATTTTCATGTATAAATGTGCCTTTTTTGTTAATCTGGAATAGTGAAGTTCAAGGGGGGGCCTATCAGCTGAGTTAACTGAATGTTGTTGTTGTTGTTGTTTTGATTTCAGTAGGAAGTAAGTATGACTTTTTGGGTGTGCTGAGTTAAGTCTGTCATGCACCTTGCTTTTCCTAAAGAGTAGTGATTATCTGCCCTTTGTGCTTACTCTTGAGCATTTGCTTGGTGTCTGGTGCTTCTTCACTGTAGAAGGAAGACTAGTCAATTGAATGAGTTATTGGAAGTTGATCACGGCAGTGGGCAGCTGAGGATGCTGTGTCAGGTTTTAAGAATTGCCACAGGAGATGGAGAACATGGGAATCTGAGTCTTTTTTGAAATTCTTGTCCAATTCAGCCAGCTTTATTTCCATGTCTAAATATATAATGTAAAATTACTTTGTTTAGTTCTCTCCCCTCTGCTCCCCCATCAATCATTAGATTTTTCACTTTTTGGAAGCAACTGCACCTCAAATCTCCTGAGCTTGCCAGTACTGGGAGGAGGTGTTTGCTGAATGAGTGGGAAGTGTTGATGTTGTGTTACGTATGTGAAGGGGACAAATGATGTTCTTTGAGATTGGCTCAGCATCAACGTTGTAAAATCTTTTGAAATTGGTTCTTAACTCTTCTCCTTTCAACTGGAGTAAGTTTTAACTTTGATACTGCAGTCTTAAGATGAGCTTTGTAATGTTGTATAGCAATACATGTTGGATCCAGTCAAAACTCTTGGGTAGGAACTAGCAGAACCAAAGGTTGTGTAGTTAAATTTGTGTTGAAATATTTGTATCAGGCAGTGACTTTGAGTGAAACTGATTACCTTTTATCAGAACTGGGTAAAATTGAGAGGAAGGGTTATTAAAGGTGCCTTAGAAGTGGTGATTAAATTGATGTTTCATATTTGTGGCCTTGGTAAGTGGGAAGGAAGAGTGTAAAATGTTGGGAATGATAACTCGTGGTTTCAGTGAAGAATGCCTTGAGAGGAGGAAAGACATGGAAATAAAGGAGTAAACTTAATATCCTAAAGAAGCATGGCCCCTTTGGGATTTTAACATGCAGAGGAATAGAATGTATTTGTGTGGTGACAAGAGGGTCTCAGTCCAAAATGTCAAATGTTTATTTATTTCCATAGATGCTTCCATAGGTGGAAGAAGGCAGCATACATGAGGTTTAGGAAGCAAGGATCAGATGGGTCTATTGAGGAATATAGGGTAGCAAGAAAGGAGCTTAAGAAGGGGCTGAGAAGAGCAAGAAGGGGTCATGAGAAGGCCTTGGCGAGTAGGGTAAAGGAAAACCCCAAGGCATTCTTCAGTTATGTGAAGAACAAAAGGATGGCAGGAGTAAAGGTAGGACCGATTAGAGATAATAGTGGGAAGATGTGCCTGGAGGCTGTGGAAGTGAGCGAGGTCCTCAATGAATACTTCTCTTCAGTTTTCACCAATGAGAGGGAACTTGATGATGGTGAGGACAATATGAGTGAGATTGATGTTCTGGAGCATGTTGATATTAAGGGAGAGGAAGTGTTGGAGTTGTTAAAATACATTAGGACAGATAAGTCCCCGGGGCCTGACGGATTATTCCCCAGGCTGCTCCACGAGGCGAGGGAAGAGATTGCTGAGCCTCTGGCTAGGATCTTTATGTTCTTGTTGTCCACAGGAATAGTACCGGATTATTGGAGGGAGGCGAATGTTGTCCCCTTGTTCAAAAAAAGGTAGTAGGGATAGTTCAGGTAATTATAGACCAGTTAGCCTTACGTCTGTGGTGGGAAAGCTGTTGGAAAAGATTCTTAGAGATAGGATCTATGGGCATTTAGAGAATCATGGTCTGATCAGGGACAGTCAGCATGGCTTTGTGAAGGGCAGATCATGTCTAACAAGCCTGATAGAGTTCCTTGAGGAGGTGACCATGCATATAGATGAGGGTAGTGCAGAGGATGTGATCTACATGGATTTTAGTAAGGCATTTGACAAGGTTCCACATGGTAGGCTGATTCAGAAAGTCAGAAGGCATGGGATCCAGGGAAGTTTGGCCAGGTGGATTCAGAATTGGCTTGTCTGCAGAAAGCAGAGGGTCGTGGTGGAGGGAGTACATTCAGATTGGAGGGTTGTGACTAGTGGTGTCCCACAAGGATCTGTTCTAGGACCTCTACTTTTCGTGATTTTTATTAACGATCTGGATGTGGGGGCCGAAGGGTGGGTTGGCAAGTTTGCAGACGACACAAAGATTGGTGGTGTTGTAGATAGTGTAGAGGATTGTCAAAGATTGCAGAGAGACATTGATAGGATGCAGAAGTGGGCTGAAAAGTGGCAGATGGAGTTCAACCTGGAGAAGTGTGAGGTGGTACACTTTGGAAGGACAAACTCCAAGACAGAGTACAAAGTAAATGTCAGGATACTTGTTAGTGTGGAGGAGCAGAGGGATCTGGGGGTACTTGTCCACAGATCCCTGAAAGTTGCCTCACAGGTAGATAGAGTAGTTAAGAAAGCTTATGGGGTGTTAGTTTTCAAAAGTCGAGGAATCGAGTTTAAGAGACGCGACGTAAAGATGCAGCTCTATAAAACTCTAGTTAGACCACACTTGGGAGAGTACTGTGTCCAGTTCTGGTCGCCTCACTATAGGAAGGATGTGGAAGCGTTGGAAAGGGTACAGATGAGATTTACCAGGATGCTGTCTGGTTTAGAGAGTATGGATTATGATCAGAGATTAAGGGAGCTAGGGCTTTACTCTTTGGAGAGGAGGAGGATGAGAGGAGACATGATAGAGGTGTACAAGATATTAAGAGGAATAGACAGAGTGGACAGCCAGCGCCTCTTCCCCAGGGCACCACTGCTCAGTACAAGAGGACATGGCTTTAAGTTAAGGGGAGGGAAGTTCAAGGAGCATATTAGAGGAAGGTTTTTCACTCAGAGAGTGGTTGGTGCGTGGAATGCACTGCCTGAGTCAGTGGTGGTGGTCACTAGTGAAGTTTAAGAGACTACTAGACAAGTATATGGAGGAATTTAAGTTGGGGGGGTTATATGGGAGGCAGGGTTTGAGGGTTGGCACAATATTGTGGGCTGAAGGGCCTGTAATGTGCTGTACTATTCTATGTTCTATGCTGCCTAACCTGCTGGAGTTCTTGCAGCATTTTTTCGTGTGTGACTCTGGATTTCCAGCATCTGCAGACTCTGTGTTTATGAATTATGTGGTGACATGTGAGAATGTCAGGAAATGTGGAGGTGGATGAGGTGAAAGAGAATACAGTCTTGTTTTTGGGAGAAGATGTGAGAGTGGAAATGCTGGAAATAGAACTGAGGGACTATGTTGGTTTGGAATCTCTGAAGGCATTGTCAGAATAGGTGGTGTGCAGCAAAGGGGAATTAAAGGGAAATGAGTAAATAGCAGAAAATTTGAACACGTGTTTTAAGATGCTGAGATTAAAATCTGAAGTGGAAAATTACTGAAGCAAAATACGAGCAGGAGATAGTAACTAAATAATCAGTACTGTCGCAGGAAAGGTGCTGAGTAAGGGGTGCCAGCTTCCTCACTGCAGGGATATTGATATTGTGATCTGTCAAAGTTCCCTGGCTTCTAGAAATGACTGGTCCATGGGTAGGGAAGATTTAGAGTTACATTGGTCCAAATGCATGCAAATGGAACTTGCTGAGAAAGACTCCTTTGGTGATATGGATGGGTTGGCCAAAGCTTCTGTGTCTATGCTATGTAATATTAATTCTGTAACCTAGTAGATTTACAAAGCATAAATGTAGCGCTTTAGGAAAGAAGGGCAGTAGGTAAAGGTGGTCAGTTAGCATTGCCATTGCTGTTGAACATTATTCGAATTACTATTTTTAGAAAAGTACAGTGTCCAGTTAATTGGGACATATCAGAGCCAGTCCATTTTGGCCCAATTAAATGCCTGTCCCAATTAAGTTTCATGGAAATCGTTAAAAAGCCATAAAAAGACTGCCATTTAACTGAGTAACAAATTGTGTATCTAAGTGAAATACAAAAGAAATTGGAACACTACCGATACTATTGGTGGTTGTCAATTATATGACTGAACACCAGTGCGGGAGAGTTTTTAAATTGGAAAAGCTGTTGCATTGAAATTTTGGTTGCAGTGGGTGACCATGACTACTTATGATCCTTGAAATGCCCTTTACTGTCCACGGAGCACTGCAGAATGTTTTTCTTGACCATTGGATCTCACTGTTAATCTCATCTGCCCTGTCTGCCGGAGCTGACTTGATGTGCTAGGAAAGACATGTGCCTATTTCACTGGGAGCTGAAACAGCAGCTACCCTTACCTGGTTTAGCCCATTTGTTGAAGCAGTGTGCTGGGCTGTGGACAAACAGCCACAAGAATGAGCTGAGTCTCGTAGGGACTGAAGGTAGCATTCAAGATGCTTTTGTAGTTCCTAACTTTAAGAGTGAAACCTTTTCATTTTAAGTCTTGACTGTTTCTGACATTTCCAAGCTTGAATTATTGAAATCGCGGTGTATTCTCTAATGGCTACACAAATGCATACAACTGACACTAGTTACAAACTGTTCCGCAACAGATTCCTGCCCCAATTAAGAGGCATAGTGTCCCAAATAAAGGGAATCCCAGCTATTTGGTTGATTATTTTGAATCGGGAGCAAGTTACAGCTTGTGATTCAGCTGGGAGCTCAGAGAATTCGACCGTGTAGGTAGGATTTAAGCCTACCTGGTCAATACCTGTGGAGGAGGGGGAACTGCGCAGGCGCGAGTGACGTCAGCGTCGAGCGCGCACTTTAAAAGGCAGGACTTCTTTTCAGAGTGGTCATTTGAATCGGGAGCAAGTCACAGCTTGTGATTCAGCTGGGAGCTCAGAGAATTCAACCGTGTAGGTAGGATTTAAGCCTACCTGGTCAATACCTGTGGAGGAGGGGAACTGCGCAGGCGCGAGTGACATCAGCGTCGAGCGCGCACTTTAAAAGGCAGGACTTCTTGTCAGAGCGGGCAGTGGAGTCTGTGGAAGCAGAGTCCTGGGCTTTGGCGTAAGGGGACTTTGGTAAAGCTGTGTGATTGCTCGCTGAGGGGAAGAAGGTAAGGTCGCTAGGTGCTTTTTAGACTTATTCTATTAATTCAGTTCAGGTATGGGGGAGACAGTCAGAGCAGTGGTGTGCTCTGTATGCAGTATGTGGGAAGTCAGGGTCAACACAGTTGTCCCTGATGACCACACCTGCAAGAGGTGCGTCCAGCTGCAGCTCCTATCAGCCCGAGTTAGGGAGTTGGAGTTGGAGCTGGATGAACTACGGATCATTTGGGAGGCAGAGGCAGATATAGATAGGAGTTATCAGGAGGTAGTCACACCAAAAAACCAAGAAGTAGGCAGATGGGTGACGGTCCAGAGAGGCAGGGGGAGCAGGCAGAGAGAGCAGAGCACCCCTGCGGCCATTCCCATTAACAATAAGTATACCATACTGGATACTGTTGATGGGGATGACCTACCAGGAATGAGTTGTAGTGGTCCTGCCTCTGGCACAGAGATTGAACCCTCAACTAGAAAGGGGAGGAGGGAAGAGAAGAGAGCGATAGTTTTAGGGGATTCTATAGTTAGGGGGGCAGATAGGAGATTTTGTGGGGCAGATCGGGAGTCTGGGATGGTATGTTGCCTCCCTGGTGCCAGGGTCCGGGACATCTCAGATCGGGTGCAGGCTATTCTTGAGAACGAGGGCATGAACCCAGATGTAGTGGTCCATGTAGGGACCAACGATGTAGGTAAGGTGAGTGAGGGGGTCCTGCTTAGAGAGTTCAGGGAGTTAGGAGTGAAGCTGAAAGGCAGGACCTCCAGGGTGACAATCTCGGGATTGCTACCTGTGCCACGTGCGAGTGAGGTGAAGAATAAAATGATTATGCACATTAATATGAGGCTGAGAGCATGGTGCAGGAAGGAAGGGTTCAGGTTTTTGGATAATTGGTCTTTGTTCCAGGGACATTGGGATCTGTTTCGAAGGGACGGTCTACATCTGAACCGGAGGGGTACTAACATTCTTGGAGTGTTTGCCAGTGCTGCTCGGTGGGGGGGGGGGGGGGGTTTAAACTAGATGTGCAGGGGGCAGGGATCCAGATCCAGAGGGTTGGTCAGAAGGAGCATGGGGTTAAATGTGTAGAAGGTTTGGGTGATCTTGAGAAGGTCATCAAAATTCAGGGTGCAATTAGCCCGATGGAAGTTCAAGGAGCTGGGTTAGGTACAGTAGACAGTGTTTTAAGCAAAGAGTGGAGGAATGGGCTAAGAATTCTATACTTGAATGCGCGTAGTGTCAGAAATAAGACAGATGAGCTTGAAGCTCAGATGAAAATGGGGAACTACGATATTGTTGGGATAACGGAGACATGGCTGCAAGGGGATCAGGCCTGGGAATTGAGTGTACCAGGGTGTACGTGCTATCGTAGAGACAGAAATATGGGAAGAGGGGGTGGGGTGGCCCTGTTGGTGAGGAATGAGATTCAGTCCTTAGCAAGAGGTGACTTGGGAACAGGGGAAGTAGAGTCTGTGTGGATTGAGCTGAGGAACAGTAAGGGTAAAAAGACGCTAATGGGTGTTGTGTACAGGCCCCCAAACAGTAGCGTGGATATTGGGTACAAGTTGATTAGGGAGTTAACATTGGCATGTGCTAAAGGTAATGTAGTCGTTATGGGAGATTTCAACATGCAGGTGAACTGGGAGAATCAGGTAGGTGCTGGACCCCAGGATAGGGAGTTTGTGGAGTGTCTAAGGGATGTATTTTTGGAACAGCTTGTGCTTGAGCCAACCAGGAACGAGGCTATTTTGGACTTGGTGATGTGTAATGAACAGGAATTGATAAGTGATCTTGAAGTAAAGGAGCCATAAGGAAGTAGTGATCATAACATGATAAGTTTTTGAGAGGGATAAGGGCAGATCAGAGGTGTCAGTGTTGCAATTAAATAAAGGAGATTACGGAGCCATGAGGGAAGAGCTGGCCAAAGTTAAATGGGCGGATGCCCTGGCAGGAAAGACAGTGGATCAGCAGTGGCAGATATTCTTGGACATAATACAAAAGATGCAAAAGCAGTTCATTCCAATGAGAAGGAAGGATTCAAAGAGGGGGAAGGGGCCACAGTGGTTGACAAAGGAAGTCAGAGATTGTATAGCATTAAAGAAAAAGAAGTATGACACGGCTAAGATGAGTGGGAATACAGATGATTGGGAAAGTTTTAAGGAACAGCAGATCTTAACTGAAAAAGCAATACGGAGAGAAAAAATCAGGTATGAGCTCAGTCTAGCCAGGAATATAAAAGGGGGATAGCAAAAGCTTTTTTAGCTATGTGAAGAGAAAGAAGATAGTTAAGAACAATGTTGGCCCCTTGAAGAATGAATTGGGAGAAATTGTTATGGGAAACAGGGAAATGGCAACAGAATTTAATGCGTAATTTAGATCTGTCTTCACCAGGGAGGACACAAGCAATCTCCCAGATGTATGGATGGGCCAGGGTCATAAGATATCAGAGGAATTGAGACAGATTGACATTAGGAAAGAAACTGTGATGAGTAGACTGGTAGGACTGAAGGCTAATAAATCCCCGGGTCCAGATGGTCTGCATCCGAGGGTTCTAAAAGAGGTGGCTCAGGAAATTGCGGATGCATTGGTAATCATTTTCCAATGTTCCTTAGATTCAGGATCAGTTCCTGAAGATTGGAGAGTGGCTAATGTTATCCCACTTTTCAAGAAGGGAGGGAAGGAGAAAACGGAGAACTATCGCCCTGTTAGCCTAACGTCAGTCGTGGGGAAGATGCTTGAGTCCATTATTAAGGACGAAATAGTGGCACATCTAGATGGCAGAAATAGGATTAGGCCGAGCCAGCATGGATTTACCAAGGGCAAATCATGCTTGACTAATCTGTTGGAGTTTTTTGAGGGTGTAACAAGGATGTTAGATGAGGGTAAGCCAGTGGATGTTGTATACCTAGATTTTCAGAAGGCATTCGATAAGGTGCCACATAGGCGATTGGTGAGTAAAATCAGAGCTCATGGCATTGGGGGCAGGGTTTCAACATGGATAGAAAACTGGTTGGCAGATAGAAAGCAAAGGGTAGCAGTGAATGGGTGTTTCTCAGACTGGCTGGAGGTGACTAGTGGGGTACCACAGGGCTCTGTATTGGGACCACAGCTCTTTACGATTTATGTCAATGATTTAGATGAGGGCATTGAAAACTATATCAGCAAGTTTGCTGACGATACTAAACTGGGTGGCAGTGTGATATGCGAAGAGGACGTTAGGAGAATGCAGGGAGACTTAGATAGGCTGGGTGAGTGGGCAGATACTTGGCAGATGTCATTCAATGTGAATAAATGTGAAGTTCCCCACTTTGGAAGCAGGAACAAGAGGGCAGAGCATTGTCTGAACGGTGTAGAGTTAGGTAAGGGAGAAATGCAAAGAGATCTAGGAGTCCTAGTTCACCAGTCAATGAAGGTGAATGAGCAAGTGCAACAGGCAGTGAAGAGGGCAAATGGATTGTTGGCCTTTGTTACAAGGGGAATTGAATACAAGAGCAAGGATGTCCTTTTGCATTTGTACAGGGCCTTGGTGAGACCACACCTGGAATATTATGTACAGTTTTGGTCTCCAGGTTTAAGGAAGGACATTCTGGCAATTGAGGAAGTGCAGCGTAGATTCACTAGGTTGATTCCTGGGATGGCAGGGCTGTCTTACGCTGAGAGATTGGAGAGATTGGGCTTGTACACGCTGGAATTGAGGAGATTGAGAGGGGATCTGATTGAAACGTTTAAGATAATTAAAGGATTTGATAGGATTGAGGCAGGAAATATGTTCCAGATGTTGGGAGAGTCCGGTACCAGAGGGCATGGATTGAGAATAAGAGGTCAGTTATTTAAAACAGAGTTGAGGAAGAGCTTCTTCTCCCAGAGAGTTGTGGAGGTGTGGAATGCACTGCCTCGGAAGACGGTGGAGGCCAATTCTCTGGATGCTTTCAAGAAGGAGCTAGATAGATATCTGATGGATAGGGGAATCAAGGGATATGGGGACAAGGCAGGGACTGGGTATTGATTGTGAATGATCAGCCATGATCTCAGAATGGCGGTGCAGACTCGAGGGGCCGAATGGTCTACTTCTGCACCTATTGTCTATTAGTTTTTGTTCTTTAACGGTTGTTCCAAATAAGTTTCTGCCCTGATTAACTGATGTCCAAATTAAATGGAATCCATTGTACTTGTATTTGAGCAATTTATGAGGTTCTTTTGGGACATCAAGTGATGTGAGTACAGGGGAATGAATGGATGGATGAGTGTACTTGTAGACACTACAGATTCTGCATATGTTGGATAGCCAGAGCAACACACACAAAATGCTGGAGGAACTGAGCAGGTCTGAATAAACAGTTGACATTTTGGGCCAAGACCCTTCTTTAGGGCTGTATAGGAAAGGGGAAGATACCAGAGTAAAAAGGTGGGAGAGGGGAAGAGGGAGAGCTAGAAGGTGATAGGTGAAGCTCGGTGGGTGGGAAAGGTAAAGAAGAAGGAATCTGATAGGAGATGAGAATGGGCCGTGGGGGAAAGGGAAGAAGGAGAAGCGGTAAAAGGCCTGAGTGGGGAATAGAAACGAGGGAAGGGGAAAAAAATACTGGAAGGAGAAATCTATATTCATGCCATCAGGTTGGAGGCTCTCCAGGTGGAATATGAGATGTTACACTCCATGGTAAATGAGGAGCCCATGTCGGAACAGGAATGGGGATAGGAATTAAAGTGGTTGGCCACCAGGAAACTGCTTTTTGCAGGTGGAGCAGACATGCTCAACAAAGCAGTGTACCAATTTACATTGGGAATTCCCATTGTAGAGGAATCCGCATTAGGAGCATTGGATGCAATAGATGACCCCAATAGAGTGTATGGGACACTGGAAAAATGTTGAATTTCCCCTTGGGGATGAATAAAGTATCTATCTATCTATCTAGATTCGCAGGTGAAGTGTTGCCTCACCTGGAAGGACTATTTGGGGCCCTAAATGGCGGTGAAAGAGGAGGTGAATGGGCAGGTATAGCATGCAGAAAATGGAGAGTTGGAGGTGGGGATCGTAAAGATGTGTTTGGTGGTAGGATCCTGTTGAAGATAGCAGAAGCTGTGGAGAATGATGTGTTGGCTATGGAGGCTCAAGAGGAGCTTTCATTGTTAAGGGTGCAGCAATGTTTGGGAAATAGAGGAGATGTGGGTGAGGGCAGCATCAGTGGAATCAGTGGAGAAGGAAGAGAAACTTTCTTTGGAGGACACTTCTGATGAACTGAAAATGAAAGCCTCATCTTGACATGCAGCAGAGACGAAGGAACGTGTGAAAGGGATTAGTAGGAGGCTGGGTGGGCAGAGGTATAGTTAAGGTAGCCATGGGACAATGTCAGCAGACGGTTTTTCTCGATAAGTGGAGAAAGGGAAGAGAAATGGAGCAAGTGAATTTAAGGGTAGGGTGGAAGTTGCAGGCAAAGTTGAAGAAATTGATGAGCTTAGCATTGGTGCATGAAACAGCATCAGTACAATTGTCAATATAGTCTAGGAAGAGTTGGGCAGTATTGCCATAGAAGGATTGGTACATAGACCATTCTATGTAGGCAAACAGATGGCAGGCATAGCAGGGGCCCATAGTTACCCCTTGAGTTTTGAGAAAGTGGGAGGAGTTGAAGGAGATGTTGAGGGTGAGGACTAAGTTTGCCAGGCAGACGAGGGTGGTGGTAGAGGGGAATTGGTTGGATCTTTTGAGAAAGAAGTGGACAGCTTTAAGGCCTCCTTGCATGGACATCCATGGTAAAAATGAGCCAGTCAGGGCCCGGGAATTTCTTTCTTTCTAAGAGACATTTTTGTAGGGTGTCACTTTAAAGGTCAATATATTAAGAACTTGTGGAATTGTGGATAACAGATTATTATGTCCATTAGATTGACTACTGAGAGAAAACACTATGGATTTTCATTTTGGCATCAGTGAAGCTGATAGGTTCAAAATGAGTGAGGAAAACGGAACAAGATGATTCAAGAGTGCCCCCACAGAGCAGGATGCATTTAAAGGGAGTGCAGAAACCAGGACCTCAGCAAGTGGCCTGGCAAGTGGAAACTGCAAGTCATCTGTTTGAGGATTTCATAATCACTGCTTGGATAATGGAAAGGTTGGATAGTGAATTATTGGAGATGTGCTTAAATGAAGGGAGTCAACCGTATTGCAACTGAATTACCTGAGAGACAAAAAGTAGTAAAGTCTATTGAAGTCAAAGGCTGTAAGTTCATACAAGTGGTTTTCAGTTTGTGCGGAAATTTGACATGTGGAGTTTAATATTCAGCCATATGATATCTACTTTGGCAGGAATAGAAAAGCAATATTTGTTAAACAGAGAAAGACTAAAATATGTTGTATTGGGGTGTCATTGTATGTGCAGTGTAATGTTCGCATGCGGGCCAGCAGATGAAATGTGGGATTAGAGTGACAGAGATGTTTTGGTTGGTGAGCTCTGCACATTTTGTTTTCTTTATTTGACCAGACACTTAGTGGAATTATAAGGATTAGAAGGATTCTTTAATTTGATTCCCTGGATCGAGACCTTACCATATGAAATGATAGATGTTTTATTGGAAGTTGCAAGGTTCTGAGGGGACATGAGAGTGTGAACGTTATTTTTCTCTATTCTCACAGTGATCCAGAACTAAAGGCATGGTTTAGCAACGTTAAAGATAATTAAGAAATTTATTTTGAATTTTCAATCTTTGGAATTTTGTTTTGGTTCTTTGGAAGTTGAATCATTGAATAGATTCAGAGTAGAAGTATGTAGACAGGGTCTTAAAGCTTTTGGCACATTGACCTTCATAAACCAATGTATTTGAGTACAGCAGGTGGGATGTTATGTTGAAGTTCTATAAGGTGTTGGTTTGGAGTATTGGAGTATTTCATTTGGAATATTGTGTAAATTTGTTCACCAACCTATAGAAAGGATTTAAATAGGGTTGAAAGATGACTGAGAAAATTTACAAGGATGTTGTTGAGACTGGAGGACCTGAATTACAAGGAAAGATTGAATAGGTTAGGACTTTATTCCTTGGACTGTAGAAGATTGAGGGGAGATTTGATAGAGGTTACAAAATTGTGGGACATAGATAGGATAAATGTAAGATTGTAGCGGTGTGCTACACGCAGCGCTAAAATTACGACACGGAGTCGGTAACTGCAGTCGAAGGAAAAAACTTTATTCGAATTCTTCAGCCTCACTTTTAAGCCTCCCTCAACCTGCCCCCCGTGGCGCAGAGGCTCCAAAGCTCTGTGCTCGCAAACCCCTGTAGGCTATCTAATTGTGAGTCGGTTCGGATGTGCCAGGAAATGGGTCGCCACATAACCCCCCCCCCCTCCAGAACCGGCGATACACCCCCCAATGACCACAGACTGGGCCAGAACCTGCTTGGGAGGTCGGCCTCTGCGCCGAGGTGCTGGAAACTCGGCCGGTTGCGCCAGGTCCACATGGGCCGGTTTGAGGCGGTCCACCGTGAAAACCTCCTCTTTCCCCCCAATGTCCAGCACGAACGTGGACCCGTTGTTCTGGAGCACCATAAACGGCCCCTCGTATGGCCGCTGCAGCGGTGGCCGATGCCCGCCCCTTCGTACAAACACAAACTTACAGTTCTGTAGGTCTTTGGGTACGCAGGTCGGGTGCCGCCCGTGCTGTGAAGTGGGTATGGGGGCCAGGTTACCGAGCTTCTCGCGTAGTCTGCCCAGGACTGCTGCGGGATCCTCCTTCGCCAGTCGGAGCTTGTCCGGGGGAAGCCGCCAAGCGCGGGCATGGAGGGGTGGTCCCTGGGTCAGGATGTGGTGCTGTACGCCGTGCCTGCGCATGGCCGCTGTGAACTGCGGTGCCAGAACTGATGGGAAATCCGCCAGGACCCTGGTGAAGTCGTTGTCGGACAGCGTAATGGAGCCGAGGTGAGGGGCTGGCAACTGGGCTGAACCCAGGGAGAACGTCTGAAAGGTCTCGGCGTGTACCAGTCTCTTCCTGGGGAGGTCGACCAGTAGGCTGTGAGCCCGCAAAAAATCCGCACCCAGAAGCGGTTGGGCTACGGCGGCCAGTGTGAAGTCCCACGTGAATTGGCTGGAGCCGAACTGTAGCTGCACCTGACGGGTGCCATAGGTCCTTACTGTGCTGCCATTCACGGCCCTCAGGGGGGGACCCGGTGCCCTGCTGCGGGTGTCGTAACTCGTCGGAGGTAAAACGCTGATCTCAGCCCCAGTATCGACCAAAAACCGTCGTCCCCACCTTCTATCCCACACATACAGGAGGCTATCCCGATGGCCAGCCGCCGTAGCCATCAGCGGCGGCTGGCCCTGGCGTTTCCCGGGAACTTGCAGGGCGGGCGACAACGGCGGGCTTCTGCGCCCCACAGCTGGTGGTAGAAGCACCAGTGTTCATTGGGCCGGGGGTTGGCGGGCTCTGCGGCCGGGCCTGGACTGGTTTGCTGCCGGGAGCGTGGCTGGGAGATCTGTGCAATGGACGCCCTGCTCACCTTTTTGGCGTTCCACAGCAAGTCCGCCCGGGCTGCCACCTTCCGGGGGTCACTGAAATCCGCGTCAGACAGCAGCAGGCATATGTCCTCGGGCAGCTGCTCCAGGAATGCCTGCTCAAACATGAGGGAGGGTGTGTGTCCGTCGGCGAGAGACAACATCTCATTCATTAAACCCGATGGAGGTCTGTCGCCCAAGCCATCCAGGTGCAGTAAATGGGCAGCCCGCTCGCGCCGTGAGAGTCCGAAAGTCCTGAGGAGCAGGGCTTTGAATTCCGTGTACTTGCCGTCTGCCGGGGGCGACTGTACGAACTCCGCGACCTGGGCCGCTGTGTCCTGGTCGAGGGAGCTCACCACGTAGTAGTAGCGGGTGTCGTCTGAGGTGATCTGGCGAACGTGGAATTGGGCTTCGGCTTGCTGGAACCATAGGTTCGGGCGCTGTGTCCAGAAACCCGGCAGTTTCAACGAAACCGCATGAACAGAGGCGGCGTCGGTCATTTCTGGTCCAAAAATCGTTTGGACTGTCGGGGTCACCAATTGTAGCAGTGTGCTACACGCAGCGCTAAAATAACGACACGGAGTCGGTAACTGCAGTCGAAGGAAAAAACTTTATTCGAAATCTTCAGCCTCACTTTTAAGCCTCTCTCAACCTGCCCCCCATGGCGCAGAGGCTCCAAAGCTCTGTGCTCGCAAACCCCCGTAGGCTATCTAATTGTGAGTCGGCTCGGATGTGGCAGGAAATGGGTCGCCACAAGATGGCTTTTTCCACTGAGTATGGGTGAGACTGCAACTAGAGGTCATGGGTTAAAGGTGAAAGGTGAAAATATTAAGGGAAACTTGAGGGGAAATTTCTTCACTTGGAGGGTTGTGTGAGAGTGGAGTGAGCTGTCAGCAAAAGTGGTGCATGCAAGCTCCATTTCAATGTTTGAGAAGTTTGGACAGGCCCATGAATGGTAGTGATAGGAGGGCTATGGTCCCGGTGCACATTGATTGGAGTAGATAGTTTGAATAGTTCAACATGACTAGAAGGACCAAAGGGCCTGTTTCTGTGCTGTACTCTGTCTATGACTTTGGTCAGTACAGAAGATTTTTGATTATGGGGAACACAAGGTAATGGAGCTGAAGCCAAAATCAGCTGAAAGAAGGTGGTGGGTAAGGGCTGTCAGAGAAGGTGTCAGTGAGGGCATTATATGGAGCATCTTAATTTGCATAGACTGAAACATCAGGTCAGTAGAGGCAGCCTAAGTGAAAAGTTATGTTCTGAGTTGAGCAGAGTGCACTTTTCCTTGATGAAGAATTGTGCAATGGGCGAGGGCTGATTATTGTGATGATGTTTGAAGATGTTGCTTGGTAGCAGCAACAATGATGTAGTTGAATTTTGTGTTTGGTTTGGGAGACAAAAATAAAAAGCATTTTAAACTTAAGTGGCAGGCATAAAAGCAAAGCCAAGTAAACTAGGTAAAGTAGGCTGAAGGATTGAAAAATCTGAGTACCTGCCCTCAACTGATCAGAGCAGATACTTTACAGTGATGGAAAAGTTGTTCCAAGGGAAGATCCACCATCTGTGTTGTTTCTTTTTGAAACAATGGTGTTTCATTTAAAGATGAAGTGTATTCTGCAAAGACTGATTGTAGATCAAAAAGCTGAATGGACTATAACATAAAAAGCAAGAATTGCCAAACAATAATGATGAAAAGGATAAAACTAAGATGAAGCTAAACCAAAAAGAAAAGTTTCTATTGAAATTCAGAAAAAGGCAAGTGTTACAAATTGAGTGCTTGTCTTACAGATAGTGAGATTTTTCTTTTCTTGCTGTCCCATGTTTACATTTTGAATTGTGGAATCCAGTTGAGTGTAGTTACAGATGAGCTACAAAGTAATTTCAGACACAACTGACAATGTTACATCTATACTTATTTATCCTTTTGTCATAGAGTCTGCATTTGTGATTGATCAGCTGTTTTGTTACAAGCAATGTGTGAGTCTTTTGAAGTACTTTATCAACTTATCACATATGATAAGGGCATTGAAGTTTAAAACACACTTGAAATAAAGGGCTGTGCAATTCACTTCGCTTGAAGTGGTGCTGCACAAAATAAAACTCTGTTGGAGGAACTCAGTAATTTGAGCTGCATCTTTGGGGGAAGGGTGTGAAACAAGGGTAGGAAGGAATTATTCCAGTCCTGATGCAGCATTTTGACCGAAGACATTGAAAAGTTTACAAGCACGGGTGCTGCTCGTCCTATTGAGTTACTCCAGATTATTTGTGCTTTGCTTCTAGCATCTGCTGTCTCTCTTTTCCTTGCAGAAAAAACCCTCATTTGATTAGAGATTCTCAAACTTGACGTTTATATGGTTCATGTCATATTTACCTTTATCCAATTTCAAAACTGGAGCAGAAATAATTGGGTTCAGTGCTAACCCTGTATTCAAGTATATGATGTTTATGCACTTCTGACTGAATTGAGGTGCACCACAGGAATTAGACACCAGAAGTATATTATAAGCGAGCTTGGTGTGGTCTAGAATTTTTGAGTAAAAGTCTTACTGGCATCTGGAGCTTGGCATTTGACGTATGTAATGTCTGGTCAACTGCTTTGAGCAACATAAATCATCCTTTATTTTGTTCCATCCATATGTCTGCACAAGATTGTACTGCTGGCTTTGGTTCTTGGCTAGCCAGCTTCATATACGGTGGATTCTAGTTAATTTGAATTGACACATCAGGACTAGTACATTTTGACCCAATTAAGCGGCTGTCCCACTTAGTTGAAGTTTTGTGGAAATAGTTAAAAAGGTATACTTAAAAAAAGAGACTACAGTTTAACTGACTAACAAATTATGTATTTAAATCTGGGGTCAGCAACCTTTTTGCTTCTGTGGGCCAGATCGCGTATTAATGAGCGGACAGTAGGCCAGATAAATGCCATAAAAAAACTTGAAATATGGGAATTATCCATTTAAATACATCTAGTTATGTTTTGCCTCAAATTAATGAATAATGCATGCTAGAAAATCATTTGTGCTTAACCAAGGATGTCAAATAGTAAAGAACTCAGTTTAGCTGCAGTTTATTTCAATCAAGGAATCTTTTGAATCTATTAAAAGGACACAAAGAATCTTTAAACATAAAACGTATGAACATGTTGCATTGAATGGTGGTAAATTAAGTATAATAAAAAAGAAAATTTTAATACAAACAGTCGATAAATCAATGTGAAACTTGATGCTGTTTGTTGCTTTAAAGCTTCTCAATATTGGGTGTCAGACTTGTTGATGCCAAGAGCAAGACATTATCCAGATGGGATCAGTCAGTCTTGTTCTCAAATGGTTCTTGGCGTGCTTCATTTTTGAAAATAATTGCTCGCACAGATAAGTGCTGCCAAACAATGATGCCATCTTTTTTGCATGGTCCACTAAGTTAGGATACTTCCCACTTGGACGAATATATTTTCTATAGAAGTCAAGCACTGACATTACTTCAGAATGAAAAGTTGAGGTTACTCCTCGCACAAACACTGCAAACACTCTCAAGTCTGTGCTCTCATCAAGCGCAATCAAAAAACATTGCAATTTGTTGCAGACATCCCTTAAACAACTTTTCTTCAACTTTCTTCAACTTGCTGTGTGATTGTTCTTGCTGACAGGCTGATAGATGCAAATAAAGGTTTGTCCTGAAAAGAAAGATTTACCACTGCCCGTAAACATTCTTTGACAAACTCTTCATCTGTAAAAGGCTTAATCTTTTCTGCAATACGTTTTAAGACTTTGTAGCATGGGTATTTCCTTCATTTTCACTGCTTTTCTTGGCAAAAAGTGACGTTTGTTTTCTGAAACTCGCCTTCATTCACTCAACTTCATCTTTCCTTGCTTGTCCAGTAAACTTGTTAAAATTTCCACTATGGCGGGTCTCATAATGTGACCTGATATTTGCCACCTTCTTCACAGCAACATTTTCTAGGCAAATGAGACAAACTGGTTTCCCATTTTGCTCGGTGAAGTGTCCCAGTGTCTAATCTGGTGTCCAAGTGTCAGCACGCAGTGTCTACTTTCCTGCATTTTGCATTCATTGCCATTGGAATTTTTTTCTTCAATTTTATTTCAAAATGCGAGTTATTCAACAGGTATCGTAGCACATGTAAGTATCTGGATATTTAGCATGGATTTCTTGTTAAAACACAGTGACGCTGTTTCTGTTTACAAATTTGAACAATCCCATCTGAAAACCTGCGCGTACACGGAGAGTATTTAATACATATTAATAAGGTAGTCTGCCTTCCCGTCATTCGTATATACCAGTGTTTGGTTTGAAACAAAATGGAACCTGGGGCCAGTTTAACAAGACGCTATGCATGTCCATCAGTGTGAAACACTGAGAATAAGGAAAAATCGCTCGCGGGCTGGATGAGCAAAGTATCCCAATATTTGCTTGTGGTCGGGGGCCAGATGTGGCCCTCAGGCCGTAGGTTGCCTATCCCTGATTTAAATGAAAACAGAATAAGTTATTAGTTTCTAGTAGTTTCAACATTCCTTTGAGTAATGAACTAAACCAGTGCAGGCATCTGGTGTAGCTAATGGACTGCCTTCATACAATGCTATTGATGATTACATCCTCTAAATTTTCATTTTCATTGTAATGTTCAAAATGATTGTTGATACCTTCAAATTTTTCATATTTCCTACCTTGAAGTAGTGAAATAGTTTCAATTTCACTCCAACTGTTTCTGGCATCTCCCAAGTTTGAGTGCTTAAAACCACAGTGGCAACTATGTATCAGTGAAAGAAATCATTGCTTTTTGAACATAAACACACACAACTGAAGCTATTTCAAAAATGCTCTCTGTAAGCTTGGTGTGGTGACAAAAGTCTGACACTCGTTGAAAACTGTTCAGCATGCTCCTGCCCCCAATTAAGCAGCATAATGTTCCAAATAAACATAGGGAATCCCCACTATTTTCTCAGTTAGTTTTTGTTCTTAAGTGTTGGCCCAAATACACGTTTCCCCTGCAATCCGAAGGTAGAGTGTTCCTATGAAACCGTTTGTAATCCGAAATGTCGTAAAGTGAAGAAACAATTACCATTAATTTATATGGGAAAATTTTTTGAGCGTTCCCAGACCCAAACAAAACCTACCAAATCAAAGCAAATAACACACAAAACCTAAAATAACACTAACATATAGTAAAAGCAGGAATGATATAATAAATTTACACCCTATATAAAGTAGAAATATTGTGGGTACAGTGTAGTTTCACTTATCAGATGCATGCGCAAACAACTGTCCGCACAAGGCTTCATGATCATTGTAGTCTTTCTTGGGTAAACACATGTATAAAGTGGGCGTCTTTTTTTCGTAAAAGCGAAAATCCTCTTTGGTTAACGAAAACAGATACTAATGTAGTCTTTTGTAACAGCGAGTTGTCGTAAATCAAACGTTCGAAAAGCGGGGGCCACCTGTAAACTGTCTGCTAAACTGGTTATCCAATTAAGTAGAATTTACTGCACCTTTTGATTTGAACCCCTGTAATTTTCCTCTGCCATTTTTTGATTCTACTTTCCTGCATTGACTGCCTATCCTTCATCATCCTTAAAATGAAGATCAAAAGAATTCTGCATATTGAATGAACCATGTGATTAGGCCTTCACAGCCCTTTGGAGAACTCCAAAGATTCAATACTAAATGTGAATGAAATTTTCCTTTTCATACCTCTAAATGGTCTATTCCATATTCAAAGACGTTGGTGACCACCTGCAATTGTAGTTAGCTCAGCCAGGGAGGCTATCTGCATCCCGCTTGTCAAATCCAAAAAGAGTGGTGTTTGTTAAAAGTTTTGAATTCATCACTTTATTACAAATAAGACTCAGTTGAAAACATCTTGTTCACTTTCTGGTTTGGAAAAAGTCATTTTTAGCTTTAACTTAAATCACAAGCACTTCAGTTAACTGGCTCATTCTTTTTTCCTAACCTAAATCTTAACACACTTGAATACTCTTTTATGTTGACAGATCTGCCAAAGAGCGCAAACTTCGGATCTGGAAAGATTATGTGGCTCCAACAGCTAATATGGACCAAAAGGACAAGCATTTTGTGGCTAAGGTTAGTTCAAATCAACAGTGGACAGTGGTTAAATGTACATTGGTTTTTTTTTACATACTTGCTATTTGTTCTTTTTTAAAATGCATGTGTCAAGTTCTCTTCAGTGATGAACTGGAGAGCTCAAGAGCATAATTTTGTGGAGGTGATAAGCTTTGAATTTTATTTCCCTTCAAATTTTGAGTTGGCTGAGGTGTTACTATCCTGTGACCTTTGGATGAGATTAGGAACTCAGTACACTGGGGCTTAACTGCTAGAAGTCCCTAAACTGTGTCCATCTTTTACTTAAAAGTTTTTTTTGGAGGCTTACCTGTACCAGACATGATTCTGTCCTGTAACAATTTATTTTAATGGGGAATTCTTTCTAATCCAGAGTGATAAATCAGAGTGAACTCCTTAAAAATGAAAATCAGATGTGTAGCTAGTGGTCAAGTATTTAACAGGTGTTGAAAAGAGTTGATGGGAATGTAGCGAGGATTAAAAGTAAAGAAAACTGGGATTAACATGATTATAAATGGGTGGTTAATGGTCAGCATGGCCTTAAGGGTATTAAGACCAGTTTCTATACTGTATCTCTCTGACTCTGTCACTGATATTTGAATCTCATGATCCTCTTATTTGTGACTTTTTAAAGTTGTTTATCTCAAAAGACTCCAGAAATTATTTCCCACAGAATACTTCCAAGAATTGCCATTTATGAAGACGATCTGCCTCAGAGTGCACATCAAAATTTCACATTATGAAAACCAAAAGCATTTGGTGTTTGGGGGGGTGGGGGGAGAAGTACCTTCAATATGGAAACTCTAAAATGTAAGGTTACATTCTAGAGTGCCCCCAGGATTATATTTTGCTATAAATTTAATAAAGGAGTGGTAACATATTCCAGTTTGGTGTAGTTTCTGTTTTGGAGAGGAATATAGAGGTGGCGTTCTCCTCCACATACACACAGTGTTTACATTTATGCACATTTAATTTCATATCTGTACTTTTAACTTTTTATATAATTCTTCAGTCTGTATGATTGCATATTACTTTTATAGTAGAAAACCTACAGCAGAACACAGGCCCTTCAGCCTACAATGCTGTGCCGAACATGTACTTACTTTAGAAATTACCTGGGGCTATCCATAGCCCTCTGTTTTTCTAAGCTCCATGTACCTATCCAGGAGTTTCTTAAAAGACCTTATTTTATCTGTCTCCACCACCGTTGCCGGCAGCCCATTCCACGCACTCACCACTCTCTCCATTTTTAAAGAAAAACAACTTACCCCTGACATCCTCTATGTAACTAGTTCCAAGCACCTTAAGGTTCTTCCCTCTCGTGTTAGCCATTTCAGCCCTGGGAAAAAACCACACGATCAATGCCTCTCATCTTAAACACCTTTATCAGGTCACCGCTCATCCTCCACCACTCCAAGGAGAAAAAGCTTAATTCACTCAACCTATCCTCATAAGGCATGCTCCCCGATCCAGGCAACATCCTTGTAAATCTCCTATGCATTCTTTCTATAGTTTCCACATCCTTCCTGTAGTGAGGTGACCAGAACTGAGCACAGTACTCCAAGTGGGGTCTGACCAGGGTCCTGTACAGCTGCAACATTACCTCTCGGCTCTTAAACTCGATCCCACAATTGATGAAGGCCAATGCACTATATGCTTTCTTAACCACAGAGTCAACCTATGCAGCAGCCTTGAGTGTCCAATGGACTCGGACCCCAAGATCCCTCTGACCCTCCACACTGCCAAGAGTCTTACCATTAATACTATATTCTGTCATGATGTTTGACCTACTAAAATGAACAACCTCTCACTTATCTAGGTTGAACTCCAGCTACCACTTCTCAGCCCAGTTTTGCACCCTATCGATGTCCCACTGTAACCTCTGACAGCCCTCCACACTGTCCACAACACCCCCAAACTTTGTGTCTTATTGCGACAACATGACTAATTCCTAACACATTGTAATGTATATGGGAAATAAAGTTGATCCTTCTATCAGGCAGAGTTTATGGGTTTGGGAGGTGCTTTGGCAAAGTCCTTGCAATTCCTTAAATTTTGGTTTTGGGTAGTCATTTTTTTTTTAATGCTGGAAGTGGTAAATGTTTAATGTGCTGGAAGTGGGTTCCATTCTGGATGGTGTCAATTGTAGACTGCATCTTGGGTAATGATGAGTCTGAGTACAGAGAGGAAATTAAGAACCTGGTGGCATGGTGCGAAGTCAATAATCTATCCCTCAACGTCAGCAAGATGAAGGAATTGGTTGTTGACTTCAGAAGGAGTAGCGGAGCATACTTCAGGGAGCGTGAAGCGCAGAAACAAATATCACTGTGATGATTGTACGCTCTAGTATCAATTGTTTGGTGACAATAAAGTATTTGTATTTGTCAGGCTAAGCGAGTTGAGTGTATTCTATTGATGTATGCCTTGTAGGTGTTGGGTAGGATTTGGGTGTCACTGGCTAAGTCACTCATTAAAGGATACCTAATCCCCGACAGCGATGTCTATGCTCATAATGTTTTGCACATCCTTTTTAGACTTTTCATAGTTACTTAGTCAAATGCTCCTACCAGCAGTGACCTGGTAATTTATTAATTATGTTGGTTGAAGGATGTATTAGCTAGGATGTTGGCTAATTTTCTCATTCCTGAAAATTGAAAATCTACCACAACAGCAACCTCCTACTCAATGTCAGCAAGACCAAGCAGTTGATTTTGACTTTGGGAGGAGGAAACAGAAGGTTCAAGAGCAAGTCTTCATTGGGAGATCAGAGTCGGAGAGAGTCAGCAACTTTAAATTCCTTGATATCATTTCAGAGGAACTGTCTTGCGCACAGCACGTAACTGCAATTACAAAGTAAGCATGGCAGTGCCTGTACTTAGAACTTTGTGAAGATTCAGCATGACGTAAAACTTTGACAAACTTCTACAGATATGTAGTGGAAAGTATATTGACTGGCCATTTCACAGTTTGGTGTGGAAATACCAGTGCCCTTGAATAGAAAAGCCTACAAGAGGTAGTGGATATGGCCCAATCCATCGCTAGTGAAGCCCTCTGCACCATTGAGCATATCTACCAGGAGTGTTCTCGCAAGAAAGCAGCATCTATCATCAGGGATCCCCACCACCCAGGTCATGCTCTCTTCTTGCTTCTGCTATCAAGGTGGTACAGGAGCCTCAGGACTTACACTACCAGGTTCAGGAACTGTTGTTGTCCCTCAACCAGAGGCTCCTGAACCAGGTGGGTTAACTTCACTCAACTTCACTTGTCCCCTCACTGAAATATTTCACAAACTATAGACTCGCTTTCAAGGACGATTCATCTCATGTTCTCTATTTAATGCATTATTTATTAATATTATTATTATGTCTTTTTGCAGTTTGTTGTTTTTTGTTGCTTGCACATCATGATCCGTGCTGTCTTTCAATGATTGTATTATGGTTATTGGATTTATCGAGTATGCCTGCAAAAATGAATCTCAGGGTTGTATATAGTGATATACATGTACTTTGATGATAAATTGACTTTGCAAATAGTTGTGATTTTTGCCTCTGAACGCATAAATGTCCTTAGTTTATGGCTCAGACTCAAGATGGCATTTTAGTCAGATCAGGCACAATCAATTATTGTTTCTACAAAATGTGACCTGTGACTAAATTCCCTAGAATTAAAAAAAATAGAGCAGGCCAATTTGTATTTCATATCCTTATTTTATAGTGGAGGCAGAAATTCAGCTAATCAAGTCTTTGCTATCTGTCCCACCTCTCTACTTATTTCCATTCAGTCTATTCTCTTACATGTCCACAACTCCACCCTGATATCCCTACCACTCATTTACACTTGGGTGATCTACCAGCATTGGGATGTGTGAGATATTCAGAGCACCTGGTGGATACTTGGTCATGGAGAGAATGTATAAACTCCACGTGCCACCAGGTGTCAGGATGGAACTGCAGTGATGGGAATTGTAAGGCAGCAGTGCCACCTGCGGTCCAACTGTGCTACGGCTGATTAAACGATCAAAGAAGGTAGCTAAGTAATGTCTCAGCAAACATGGAATTAACAAAAGTGATTGCCCCCCCCCCCATCTCTCGTGCCAAACCTGATTCCATCATTCTCTTAATATCTAAAAATCACTTGATCAATCTTTAATAAGAACTGAGGCCTCTACCCTTCCTCCCTCCCTCCTTCCCCTTTCTCTGCTCTGCAGGGAGGGAAGAGGCATAAGGTAGAATTGATGGTGGAAATTTGGCAATGGGAATGTGTTTGATGTTTGTGGTGAGTGGTTAGACTTAGTTGTTCATTGTTTGGTACTTGTTGCATGATTGTTACTTGACACACTGCCAGAACAGAATGTTCTCCAGCTCTTACAGTTTGCAGAATGGTATGATTCCTTAGCTGCAAAGTTGTCACTGGAACTGAACACTGCAGTTATAAATAAATGCCTGTACTTGGATTTTGTGAAAGACTACTGAAACATCTGAGGATGTTTGGGCCTTGGGCACTGCCCTGGGTAACACCTGCAATGATGTCCTGGGTTGAAGTAGTTTGTTTTAATCTTGAGTACCTGCATTGTTAATGTCAGGGCTTATCTGTGAACTACTGTGGTTAGCTGTTGTCTCTTTCCAAGGTGAATATCATTGAATTTGTGTGTGATGATTATCTAATAGACTCTAGAAGTTTGGTTGTTACCTTGAAGGAATTAATGGAAATTTTAGACAAGTTAACGATATGTGGTTTCTTTTTCCATTCTATCTGCTGTTCCATGCAAGTGAAGCATATCAGTTGTCTAAAGTCATTTCCTCAATGCAGAGGGTTAAATCACGAGAGAAAGGAGTGGTTCACAACAATGAAACAGTAGTTTGCGTTGGATCTAGTCTGTACATTTTCAGTAAGTAAACACTGAAGCATAGCCTAACCACCTCATCAAATGTTGATTGGTTGAGAAAAACTAGTTTAATTATAAATGGGAGCAGGAGGGGCCCACCTGACCATTCAGGCTGGACCTACCATTCAAGTTAATTGCTGCTTTCTTATTCTATCCGTCTAAACCATGAGTCTTTTACTCGTGGTCTAATCCCTAGAGTTCAATTCTCCTTGGCTAGGGAGTCTTGAGGAGGGAAGATTCAGTCTTAATATAAAGGATCAACCATCTAAAATGGAGATGAAAAGAAACTTATTTATTCTAGAATTGAGTATCTTTGAATTTCTCTACCTGGAGGGCTGAGAATGCCTCATGTCTATTCCTGATGAACTAAGCCAATTTCTTGTTTTATGTGTGCAAGGGTAAAAAAAATCAAGGCAGTTTTGGTGGAAAAGAATAGGATGTAGTTGAAGTAGTCATGAGAAGTAAAACGTTAGGGTGAATGGGACTTTAGGCAAGATAGCATGGGTGGTAGGTTGTTGATAGTAGAGTGTGGTGATATCACGTGTCACGTGTAAGAACATGATTGGACAGAGTTCAGAGCATGCGTAGAAATGACAGAATGATCGAGAAGCTTGTATAGTGAAAATGTGATTGCTGTTTGCTGTTAAATAAAAGTTCTAGTTTTAATTCTTCCAGAATATGGTTTGTTCTTAGTAACCCACGGTACGTATAAAGAACACAATATGGTGTCAGAAGTTGGTCTGGAAGAATAATATATTTGCTAAATATGGGAGAAGTGAAGATAGTCAGGAAAAAAAGTGCAAACTTTTTTAGTGTTTGCTACAGCTTTACAAATGGAAGGGTTGCGACCTCCAAAAACACTTCAGCTGACTGGTATCATAGCAGAGAACTGGAGAAGATTTAAACAGCAATTTGAAATTTAATTATTGGCGATCAGAACAGAAAATAAATCGGAAAAAATGAAAGCAGCGATCCTACTCCATGTAATGGGGACAACGCAATTGAGGTATATGACCATTTTACTTTTGAGAATGGAGATAGTTTGAATCTAAAAAGCAATAATCGACAAGTTTGAAGCATTTTGTGTACTGAAGTGCTATGTGATGTATAAATGGTACAAATTCTTTACATACAAGCAGAAAGCTAGTCAAACGATTGATCAATTTGTTACCGAGTTGAGAAACTGCAGTAAAACATGCGAGTTTGCAGAGCTGATGGACCCTCGGCATTCTGGATAATGGTCTGAGAGAAAGATTCTTAAAGAGAACCAGATGTAGATTTGGAAAAAGCTTTGATTCTTTGCAAAACTTCGGAGACTGTGACGTCGCAGGCTAAAGAGCTTTTTATTGAGAGCTACGTAGACGCTGTGGAAAAGAGAAAACGTGTTAGATAAAATAATAAAACGGCAACAAAACCATCAGAGAGCAAGATGTCATTTGAAAAAAAAAACTTGGTGATAGCTGTGGACGGGAGCACTGACCATAAAAAGTGTCCAGTGTATGGGAAAAATGTGCAATCACTGTTGTAAGACTAATCGTTTTTCACGCTTTTGCAGAAGTAGAAAGGAAATAAAACACGTAAATACAGTGCTTGAAAATGAACGTGAGGAGTTTTATATTGATGTGCTTTGTGAAAGCAAAGAAAGAATGAATGGACTATTCCAAGTGAACTAAAACAATATTCTGTTTTAACTTGATACTGGAGCACAAGTAAATGTTCTTCTTCAGATTTGCAGAATCTGAGTTTAATGCATTAAAGCCAAGACCAAGGTTACATCAGACAAATAAATACTGTCAAGATGAAACCACACTCGGGTTGGAGGAACAGCATCTTATATTCTGTCTAGGTAGCCTACAACCTGATGGCATGAACATTGATTTCGCTAACTTCTGTTACTACCCCCTTCCCTTCTTACCCCATTCCTTATTGATCCCTCCCTTTTCTCCTTTCTCTTTCTCTCTCTGTCCCTCTCACAATAACACCTTGCCTGCTCTCCATCTTCCTCTGGTACTCCCTTCCCTCTTTCTCCCATGGCTTCCTGTCCCATGATCCTCTCCCTCTCCAGCTATGTATCCGTTTTGCCAATCAACTTTCCAGTTAGCTTCATCCCTCCCCCTCCTGTCTTTTCCAATCATTTCAGATCTCCCCCTCCCACTTTCAAATCTCTTACTGTCTCTTCTTTCAGTTAGTCCTGACGAAGGGTCTTGCCCCGAAACGTCGACTGTACTTCTTCCTATTGATGCTGCCTGGCCTGCTGCGTTCCACCAATATTTTGTGTGTGTTGCTTGAATTTCCAGCATCTGCGGATTTCCTCGTGTCAGACAAATATAAAAGTGACTGGGTATTCAGGTGCAGACATTCCAGTTAAAGGAACATGTGCGGCAAAAGTATCACACAAAAATAGTGTGCACATGCTTTCATTTGTGCTCATGCCAAAAAATTTACAATCAATACTGGGTCTATCTGCCTGTGAGAGACTGAATTTGGTTAAGAGAGTCTTAGTCCTGGGCAGTGACACAGAGTCAGAATACAGTGACTTCAAGTCAAGTCAACTTTTATTGTCATTTCGACCATAACTGCTGGTACAGTGCATAGTAAAAATGAGACAACGTTTTTCAGGACCATGGTGTTACATGACACAGTACAAAAAACTAGACTGAACTACGTAATAAAAAATAACAGAGAAAGCTGCACTGGACTACAGACCTACACTGGACTGCATAAAGTGCACAAAAACAGTGCAGGCATTACAATAAATAATAAACAGGACAGTAGGGCAAGGTGTCAGTCTAGGCTTCGGGTATTGAGGAGTCTGATAGCTTGGGGGAAGAAACTGTTACACAGTCTGGTCGTGAGAGCCCAAATGCTTTGGAGCCTTTTCCCAGACGGCAGGAGGGAGAAGAGATTGTATGAGGGGTGCATGGGGTCCTTTATAATGCTGTATCCTCTGCGGATGCAGCGTGTAGTGTAAATGTCCATGATGGCAGCTGACCTCACTATCCGCTGCAGGGTCTTGCGATCTGAGATGGTGCAATTTCCGAACCAGGCAGTGATGCGGTTGCTCAGGATGCTCTCAATACAAGAGCAATACTCAGTACAATGATAAGAGAGTGAGAGAGAACAGAATTTGATTTGAACACGGCAAAAGTAAAAGAAGTCATAAAGGAAGATCTCAGACCCATCCCTTTGTTACCAAACTTGCCGGTACAGTACAATACGGATCTGAAGCCAAAGAGTAACAAAAATCAGGATCCAGTTGAAGAAGTGAAAGCACAAGTGAAGGAGTTGAGAAGTTTTATTGAAATGAAGTCTCAGCATAAAAAAGAGATTACACAGTTAATGAATGAATTGTGATTTCTTCTCAAAGATCTCAAGAAAGAACCAACTTCAGAGTTTCAGTTAACTGATGCAGGCAGACCAGATGAAACAGAATAACGAGAAACAAGAACTGTGTGAACCACTTAGAAGGTCTACTTGTGTTCGTAAACCCCCAGAAAGACTGATAGAGAGGTTGAATTATGCATTTGTTTTGATTAATGTTGCTAATTGTTTTTCTTTTTAAGGAAAGGATGATGTGATATCACATGTCACATGCAAGAACATGATTGGACAGAGTTCAGAGCATGTACAGAAATGACAGAATGATCGAGAAGTTTGTATAGTTGAAGTGTGGTTGCTATTTGCTGTTAAAATAAAATTTCTAGCAGTAGAAGGTTGGCCTGTGAATGGAAGGGAAATAGCAACTGAATAACAACTAAAGTAATCTCAAGATTCCAGTTCAGTTATCACTTGTACTTTGAAACATACAGTGAAATACTTCATTTGTGTCAACAACCAATGCACCCAAGGGTACGCTGGGTCTAGGCTGCAGATGTGGCCACACGTTCTGGTGCTGAATTAGCATGATTTGCTGCAGAAGTCTGAATACTTCAGGCTTTGGAAAAAGTTGGGGAGGTTCTATTGGGGAAATCTGTATCCAAACAGATGTAGGAGGAGTAACCTAATTTGGCAGATAATAAAGAGCCTTGATTAATATTTAGCAGTGGTTAGCTAGATATCAAGATCTAAACTGCTGTAGCATTTAAGATTTCAGAGAGCTGGTTATGGGCTGAACTAAGGAGCAGTCAGTAGAATGTAATGATGCATGGTAGATCAGAGTAGCAAAATATGGTTATGCAGTTTAATAGCTGAAAAATATGAGGAGTGGAGAGCCAAGTTGAGAATTTGATAATTTTGATGTAAATTGGGGAAGTTTTTTTTTCCAGAGCTGGATGTAGAAAGAAACGGATCCGTGACAACAAAACCATTTGCAAATGAAGTTTGGGGTGACTTAAGTCCACTATCAGCAGAAACAGCTTTCTTTATGTTTGGGGTGCCCTTGCAGACTCTGAATAGTTTGTTTGTGTATTTTGACATCTGTGCTTCAATACTGGTGATATTATAAAAGGTCAAGTGAAAAATGTAGACAGAAATCAGAGCTTTGAGCCAGGAATTGTATTAGTCAACTACATCATTGCAATTTTACTTTTGGAATAAAGCAGATCCTCTAATTCATTGCTGACACTAGAGGGTGCAGTTGAACTGAAGGTCCTCTGCTTATTTTAACAAAGCCAATGCAACTATAAATCTCAATTTATCCCAACCTCCCCTGAAGAAGAATAACTGTAGGCAAAACATTACTCTCAAATGTGATTGTTTCCTCAAATCTTATGGCAGAAGCATAGAGGATCATGATTTTTGAATCACATTGCATACTTTTTGACAGTATTGAAAGATTTGTTTGTCTATGAACAATAAAATGAATGCAACTGTATTAATCTCACTAACTCTGTATGGCCAACTGCATATTGATATCTTGAGTTGGGTTATCGAGCGTGGATGTTTTATTAATTGATACATGGTTGCAAAAGGTCAGTAAAAGTGTCCTTTAACTGCTAAGCATGCTATTCATTCTGATATTTCTCACTGCCATTTTTTTTGTTAGAAGAGGCTGGGTTGTACCCAAGGGAAATTTCATGTTTGAACTGGATTCTGGGGTATATGCTTTTGTATTTCAGCAGGCTTCAATGGGGAGCATTTGGCGATTGGACTTCTTACTGACTTTCCACTTTATTCCATTTTCTCAGCCTACTTAGGATGCCAGTGATAGATTCTAAAGGTTGAAATCTGGTAACTGGACATAGCTAGGGATCAAGTTCCAGCCTGAATGAATTCATACACAATGAATTTTTGTTATTAAGTTAGTCAGGCCATTTGCTTTCTTTTCTTTTGAATGTCCTTTGTGCAGCAATAGCTGTAACTTGTGGGATGGGGTATGAGAGGAAAGAAGGGAGTATGTTATAAGAGGAAAGAGAATTAAAGTTTTATTTGTACTATTTGGGCGTTTGTGTATTGACAACATTTCAGGGTAAACTCACTGAATATCTGGGCAGAGGAATAGTAATTTGGTTTATAATTTTTCAGCCCTCTGGAAGATTCTGCAAGACCAAGCTAATACACTACCTTGATGTATTGTAAGAACTTATCCTCATTTCACTGAGGCGTAGGAGTCTTACCAAGGGAAGGCTGATGGGTTTGTTTAAAGCTTGGCTCAAATTCAAATATAAAAATAGAAGCCTGTCACCATGTGGGTGGTGGATATGTGTGGAGTCAAATAAAAAGGTTCATAGAATGGCAAGTAGCAAATAACACTTGTGCTGACCGAGTACCTGGAGAATGAGCAGCGACAAGAGTGTTTGTCATCTAATTGGCGTTCAGAGGTGAATGACCAAATCCCATGTTTCTTCGTTTTCATTGGGTTTGTATCCTGAAACTCCGAACAACATCCTTCATAAGGAGTATTGCAGTGGTTCAAGAAGCTGGGCCACCAGGTTTTCAAGGGAAATTTAGTAAGGAAATAAATGTTGGCCTTGTCAATGATATCCATATCATAGGAATTTAATAAAATTATTACATTCAATTGTTAAGATTGAGAGCTACATGTAAGACTGTAGGCTGCATGATGCAATATATCAGAACTATTAATCTAAAATGTATAAAAGCTTATGAAAAGAGTTAGGAGCAATATTCCAGGGCATTCTAGGATGTCCCACTCCCTGGCTCTCTTTACACAGTCATGTAGGTTTCAAGTGCATATCTAAGTCCAATTTGAAAACCTCAATGGAATTTGTTTCCATCACTTAAAGGCATTGAACTCAACATCATTTCTTGAGTGAACAAGTCTTCTGTGTGTCTGTCACCTTCACCTTGTTCTTGAGCCTTCTGCAAGTTAGCATTATTTCAGCCAGCTCTGTCATTTACTGTTTGATTCTTAATTTTTACTGCTTAGTCTTGTCTACTCCAAGGAGGACAACAGTCAATACAGGAGACTAACTGCTGAAACCCTAGGGCCATTCTGGTTGATCATTTCTGCAACTTGCACTTTTTTTTTTGGGGGGGGGGGGAGATATTATTTTCTTTTGTGGCTGACTTTTTAGGAACCTTAGAACAACTTTTTTTAATCCTTTCTGATTATAATGACTTGGTTCTTTAATGAACTTCAATTGCCTACTCACCCTGTATGGCTGCCTTCAAAGGTTTGTATTCATTTGAATCAAAATGTTGCATTTAATCTGTTGTTCGTCTTGATTTTGAAATGATGACCTACTTTGTGAAAGTCAAGTTATTGATGTATACTAAGGAAGTGATCATTGACTTCGCCTCTATGCGAGTGAAATTGTGGAGTTCTATGGCATGGAATCAGGCTCTTGTGCTCATCATCTCCATGCTGTTGGGAGTTTTGCATTGCTTTACACAACTTTACCCAATCCATTTAATGCTGAAATAAGAACATTTTCAGAATTGGATTTATTATTTTGATATATGTCATGAAGTTTGTTTTGTGGCAGCAGTGCGTAAAGTAAGTAGTAAAAAAAGAGAACAAATTTAGTGGGTTCTTTCCTTGTTCAGAAATCCAGGAGAGGAGGGGAAGAATTCATTTCTAAATCATTGAGTGTCTTCAGGCTCCTGTACCACTTCTCTGGTAGTAATGAGAAGAAGGTGGTGGAGATCTTTAAGATGGATGTCACCATTAGAAGGTATCGTTGATGGTGGGCAGGTTGGTGACCATGACGGAGCTGAGTTGACAATCCTCTGCAGCAGCTTCTGATTCTATGCAGTGCCCCTCCATACCACATGGTGATACAACCAGTTAGAATGTTGCCCAAGTTACATCTGTTGAAATAAAAAAACTTGTCTTTGGTGACATATATTAAATTTCTTAAAGTTGCTGTTGTGTCTTTTTAGTTGCATTAGTATGTTGGACCTAGGATGGATCTGCAGAGATGTTGATACCCAAGAACTTGAAACTACTCACCCTTTCCACCGCTGACCCCTCTGAAGGGGGGGGGGGGGGAGGATCAAATTGCTGGAAATACTCAGAAGATCAAGCCACATCTGTGGAAAGAGAAAATTAATATGTTAGGTTAGAGACCCTTCACCAGAACTGGGAAGGAGCCAAGAAGCTTGTTAAGCCATTGGAGAGAGCCTGGTTGGGGGGGTGGGGGTGGGATATGACGACAGGTAAAAGAAGTGTGACTATGGGGGTACACTGTAAAGGAAGTTGTTTGACCAATGAGTAAATTGGAGAAGTAAATTTCATCTCTGGAATCAACCTGGTGAAACTCCTCTCATGGCCTCCAAAAATCAAGTATGGAAACCAGAACTGCACACAGTACTCCCAAGTGTGGTCTCACCAGTACCCTGCATAGTTGCAGCGTGACCTCCCTCCTCTTGAATTCAATGCCTCTAGCATTGAAGACCAACATTCCGTTTGCCGCCTTAATAACCTGTTGTAACTGCAAGCCAACTTTTTGCGATTCATGAACAAGCACTCCCAAGTCCCTCTGCACAACAGCATGTTGCGGTCTTTCACCACTTAAATAATATTTCTTCTATTATTCCTTCCAAAGTGGATGATCTCGCATTTACCAACATTGTATTCCATCTGCCTGACCTTGTCCTACTCACTTAACCTATCTATGTCCCTCTCCACATCCTCTGTACAATTTGCTTTTCCACTCAGTTTAGTGTCATCAGCAACTTTTGCTATGCTGCACTCAGACCCCCCTCTTCCAAATCATCAAAGTGAATGGTAAACAGCTGCAAGCCCAGCATACACCCCTGCGGCACCCCACTCACCACTGACTGCCAACTGGAGAAACACCCATTTATGCCAACTCTCTGCTTTCTATCGGTTAACTGGGAAATTATAGCTCAGTAGTAGATAAATTACTGGAAGGAGTAGTAAGAGATAGGATCTCCAAGTATCTGGATAGACGGGGACTTAATTAGGGAGAGTCAACATGGCTTTGTGCATGGTAGGTCATGTTTAACCAATCTATTAGAGTTTTTCGAGGAAGTTACCAGGAAAGTGGATGAAGGGAAGGCAGTGGATGTTGTCTACATGGACTTCAATAAGGCCTTTGAAAAAGTCCCGCATGGGAGGTTAGTTAGGAAGATTCAGTCGCTTAGGTGTACATGGTGAGGTAGTAAATTGGATTAGACATTGGCTCAATGGGAGAAGTCAGAGAGTGGTAGTGGAGGATTGCTTCTCTGAGTGGAGGCCTGTAACTAGTGGTGTGCCACAGGGGACAGTGCTGGGTCCATTGTTATTTGTCATCTATATCAATCATCTGGATGATAATGTGGTAAATTGGATCAGCAAATTTGCTGATGATACAAAGATTGCAGGTGTAGTGGACAGTGAGGAAGGTTTTCAAAGCTTGAACCAGCTGGAAAAATGGGCCGAAAAATGGCAGATGGAGTTCAATGTGGACAAGTGTGAGGTATTGCACTTTGGAAGGTCAAGCCAAGGTAGAACATACAAGGTAAATGGTAGGACACTGAGGAGTGCAGTAGAACAGAGGGATCTGGGAATACAGATACATAATTCCCTAAAAGTTGCGTCATAGGTAGATAGGTTAGTAAAGAGAGCTTTTGGTACATTGGCCTTTATAAATCAAAGTAGTGAGTGTAAGAGCAAACATGAGGAAATCTGCAGATGCTGGAAATTCAAACAACACACGCAAAATGTTGAATTGTCCTGACGAAGGGTCTCGGCTCGAAACGTCGACAGTGCTTCTCCTTATAAATGCTGCCTGGCCTGCTGTGTTCCACCAGCATTTTGTGTGTGTTATTAAGTATAAGAGTTGGAATGTTATGGTGAGGTTGTATAAGGCATTGGTGAAGCTGAATTTAGAGTATTGTGTGCAGTTTTAGTCACCTAATAACAGGAAGGATATTAATAAGGTTGAAAGATTGCAGAGAAGGTTTACAAGGATGTTCCTGGGACTTGAAAAACTGAGTTACAGAGAAAGGTTGAATAGGTTAGGACTTTATTCCCTGGAGCGTAGAAGAATGAGGGGAGATTTGATAGATATAACATTATGAAAGGTATAGATAGAGTAAATGCAAACAGGCTTTTTCCATTGAGGCTAGGGGAGAAAAAAAACCCAGAGCACATGGGTGAAGGGAGAAAAGTTTAAAGGGAACATTGGGGGGGGGGGGGGTTTCTTCACACAGAGAGTGGTAGGAGTGTGGAATGAACTGCCAGGTGAAGTGGTAAATGCAGGCTCACTTTTAACATTTAAGAAAAACTTAGACAGGTATATGGATGAGAGATGTATGGAGGGATATGGTCCAGGTGCAGGTCAGTGGGACTAGGCATAAAAATGGTTCGGCACAGCCAAGAAGTGCCAAAAGGCTTATTTCTGTTCTGTAATGTTCTATGGTTCTAAGTTAAAGAATAAAACAAACAGACAATGGAGATGCAAGACTGCAGATGCTGGAAATTTGGAACAACACAGAACGCTGGAGGAACTCTGGGTCAGGCAGTATCTGTGAAGAGTAACCGATAGTTGATGTTGTAGGTCGAGGCTCTTCATCAGGCCTTCAATAAAAGAAGGGAAATAATTTTGATAAAAATGTCAGGGAGATGTGGAGCAAGAAGTTGCTTGGATAGGTGGACCCTATTATGGGAAAAGTAGTAGAGTGGGAATGATTCAAGAAACTGAGGTGATATGTGGAAGTGACAAAGGGTAGAAGAAATGGAATCTAATTGAGCTCGAGGGAGGACTGTGTGAGTGATGGGGAATGAATGTAGGTGTTGGGAAATGCAGAGCAGAATGATAGACCAAGCAGCTTAGGCTGGGCACGTTGTCCATTCCCAGAGAAAAATTCCTGGAGTTAAAAATAATAAACAACCTGAGCAGATATTACAGATGGAGAACTGATGCAGACAGAAATCAAATTCCTGAAGTTGTAAAATTTAATATTGAATTTAATAGGATGCACCATTCCTAGTCAGATGATGAGGTGCTGCTCCTCAAGTTTTTATTGGGCCTCATTGTAAAAAGGCAGTATGACACAGAGTCCTGATGTGTCAGAGTGGGAGTTTGCTAGTTATTGCTGCATTTAGTTCAGAACAGCTAATAGTTTAGAAGAATGTAGATATTTGCAGATGCTGGAAATCTTAAAAATAGAAATTGCTAGAAATTCCTGTCAAGTTGGTGGCAAGTAAACCATTGTCAAATTTAATATTCACAGTAGAGTTAAGCAGATTGTTTAAAAAGGTGGCAGTCTTTCAGAATGTTGAGTGCTGATGCCAACTCAGTTTGTCTTCATAAATCAGCAGAATATTTCCAGTAGTTTCTGGTATCTAATACAGATGTGTGCCTCTGTATTTTATATGTATGACCTGTTGCCTTTCTTTCAAAATAAAGCCTGTCCACAAACCAGATAAATTAATTATATTCCTGTCTCTTTGGTCTTGTAGCTTGCTGTTGTCAAGTTCTTTTCCATATTTGAAGCTATCAGGTGACTGTTCTGTCTGCTTCTCCGGTTTTCTTTTATCTATCATATCAGCAATCATATTTTAGACATTATATAAGCAATATTCATGTTTTGTTTTTCCAACAGTAACAGTTCTAAAACAGTTTTTAAATTTTGTAATATATGTACTATAAATCTAGAGCTCTTGATGATTCAGATATGTTTTAACGTTGTGGCTTGCCAGGTGCACGACTAGTTATCTCTAATTTTCAAACAGAGTAAGTATCCTTTTGTCCACGAAGAACCCCTTCACAGGGGCAGCAGATGCGGCCCAGCAGGAAGTTTGGGGAATGGTGCTCAGTGTTGAGCGAATGGTATTTGAAAGCTGGAGATGCTCTGGTCTAGTAGTCATAATCGGGCTGGAGGCTGGAAGCTCAGATCCAGGGGTTAGCGAGTCAGAACATGAAATGGGTAATCTGAGTCCAGGTGAGAGTAATCTGGATTTAAAGGCAGATTGAATTATTCAGCACTGGGAATCTGAATATAGAAATGGGGAGCCAGAATAATGGGGCTGATAATGTGGAAGAAAGGAACAAAGGAAAGCAGCATGGAATTAGTCCTCTGGAACAGCCAGATGGAAAGCCAGGTCCTGCTATCGGGAATTTTCATTCAGAGGTGGCCAGCCCAACAATGACCCAAGTGAGTGAAAATGAGGATACCTGTGATAAGAACATGATAAATGGAAACCACAAAGAAGGAATGGTTGCAGAGGAGAAAGTGGAAAGTAAAAACAAAGACAATGTAATTGTCACACAAGAGAAAGTGAGATGTGAAAGTGAGGATCAAGCTGTGGGTGGCGAAGAAGAGTCCAGGTTGTGGGTCAGGTGACGCCCCGATGGTGCTGATGGGAGAGGGAAGAGCGCTGTTGAGCAGAAGACTTGAATTTTGTAGGAGGAAGGTCAGTATTTAAATGTAGGAGGTATGCTGATGTGAAATCAGCAGAGTACAGGAAGAAACTGAGGAAGAATTCGAGAAGCAAGTGAGGACAGCTAAGGAGGTCAAAAATTCAACAGAGATCGGCAGAGATGTGGAGAGGCAGAACACAGAGATGAAGGAGTGGATTTCACATTTTGTAAAGCGCTGCCTGAAGATATGACAATAGGATGTGCTGGAGCTTTTGGAAAGCATCAAGTTGGATAAGTCACTGGGACCAGAGGAGATGTGACCAGGCTACTGTGGGAGGCAAGGGAGGAGATTGCTGAGCCTCTGGCGACGATCTTTGCATCATCAATGGGGATGGGAGAGGTTCCAGAGGATTGGAGGATTGCGGTTGTTGTTCCTTTATTCAAGAAAGTGAGTAGAGATAGCCCAGGAAATTATAGACCAGTGAGTCTTACCTCAGTGGTTGGTAAATTGATGAAGAAGATCCTGAGAGACAGGATTTATGAACATTTGGAGAGGTATCATATGATTAGGAACAGTAGACATGGCTTTGTCTTACGAGCCTGATTGAATTTTTTGAGGATGTGACTAAACACATTGATGAAGGAAGAGCAGTAGATGTAGTGTATATGGATTTCAGCAAGGCATTTCATAAGGTACTCCATGCAAGGCTTATTGAGGAAGTAAGGAGGCAAGGGATCCAAGGGGACATTGCTTTGTGGATCCAGAATTGACTTGCCCACAGAAGGCAAAGAGTGGTTGTAGATGGGACATATTCTGCATGGAGGTCGGTCACCAGTGGAGTGCCTCAGGGATCTGTTCTGGGACCCTTACTCTTTGTGATTTTTATAAATGACCTGGATGAGGAAATGGAGGGATGGGTTAGTAAGGCAAACACGAGGAAATCTGCAGATGCTGGAAAATCGAGCAACACACACAAAATGCTGGTGGAACGCAGCAGTCAGGCAGCGTCTATAGGCAGAAGTGCTGTCGACGTTCCGGGCCGAGACCCTTCGTCAGGACTAACTGAAAGGAAAGGAAAATGCAAAATGATAGGAGAAGACTGGAGGGAGTGGGGTGAAGCTGAGAGACAGAAAGGTGATTGGCAAAAGGGATACAGAGCTAGAGAAGGGTAAGGATCATGGGTTGGGAGGCCTAGGGAGAAAGAAAGGGGGAGGGGAGCACCAGAGAGAGATGAACAGGCAGAGTGATGGGCAGAAAGAGAGAAAAAAGGGGGAAAAAGCTAAATATATTAGGGATGGGGTAAGAAGGGGAGGAGGGGCATTAACGGAAGTTAGAGAAGTCAATGTTCATGCCTTCAGGTTGGAGGCTACCCAGCCAGTATATAAGGTGTTGTTCCTCCAACCTGAGTGTGGCTTCATCTTGACAGTAGAGAGGGCCATGGATCGACATATCGGAGTGGGACGTGGAATTAAAATGTGTGGCCACTGGGAGATCCTGCTTTCTCTAGCGGACAGAGCGTAGGTGTTCAGCTTAAAGGTCTCTCAGTCTGCATCTTTCTTTCACCCTAGGCCTCCTGTCCCATGATCCTTTCCCTTCTCTAGCTCTGTATCCCTTTTGCCAATCACCTTTCTGGCTCTCAGCTTCACCGCACCCCCTCTGGTCTTCTCCTATCATTTTACATTTTCCTTTCCTTTCAGTTAGTTCTGACGAAGAGTCTCGGCCCAAAACGTCGACAGCTCTTCTCCCTATAGATGCTGCCTGGCCTGCTGTGTTCCACCAGCATTTTGTGTGTGTTGGATGGGTTAGTAAGATTTAAAAAAATATTTTATTTATAATTTTCTACAAACTACAGCGAAGAAAAGAAAATCAATAATATATATAGAAGGATCATTACCATACAAACAAGAATAACAATAATACATGTCTTAACAAATGAGCAAGTCACCCATAGTAAAAAAGGAAAAAGAAAGAAAAGCATCCAATCCATCACCTATCGAACTCCAAGCCAACCATTATATAATACACTTTTATTACCCCAGAACTATATATTGTAATAAAAAAAGGGGGTGGGGGGGGGCAGCCTGCTACCTGATCAGAAAAAAAACAAAAATGAAAAAATGCTGGAAATGTCGGGTCTGATTATCAAGGGAGAAAAGAACAAACACCTGTCAATCTAGGTAAGAGTTATGAAAATATTCGAGAAAAGATCCCCACATCCTATGGAACTTTATGTTCGAATTAGAAAGTGAGTAGTGAATCTTTTCGAGATCTAAACAAGACATAATATCCCTAAGCCATTGAGCATGAGTAGGGGGTACTACATCTCTCCATTTAAGGAGTACTGCTTGTCTGGCTAGAAGAGAGGCAAAAGACAATGTTCGTTGTTTAGCCGGGGTCAGATGCTTGTCAGGGTCTCGAAGAATACCAAAAAAAGCGATCAAAGGATCAGGTTCCAAATGACAATTTAATATAGAAGATAAAGTTTAAAAAAAAACATCTTTCCAAAATTTTTCCAGAGTAGGACAGGCCCAATACAAATGGAAAAGGGAGGCCTCACCTCCTTTGCATTTGTCACACCAGGGACTAATATCAGGATAGAACTTCGCCAATTTGGTTTTGGACATATGAGCCCTATGGACGACTTTAAACTGCAGGAGACAATGACGAGCACATAAAGAGATTGAGTTGACGGATTTAAGAATTGAATTCCAAACTTTGTCGGACAAAGAAAAACCTAAGTCATGCTCCCAAGCAGTTTTAACTCTTTCACAAGGGGCTTGTCTGAGAATCATAAATTTAACACGAATAGTAGAAATATCGCCTTTGCCCAAGGGGTTCATTTGAAGAAACAAGTCTACAACATTTTTATCAAGTTGTTCAGGAAAATGTGGTATTAAAGGGCTAATAAAATGTCTAATTTGAAGGTATCTAAAAAAATGAGTATTCTGTAAATTAAACTTTGTAGACAACTGTTCAAAAGACGCAAACCGATTGTCTACAAAAAGATCTTCAAAACGCCTGATACCTGATGGGTTAGTAAGTTTGCTGATGACACAAAGGTTGGGTGTGTTGTGGATAGTGTGGAGGGCTGTCAGGGGTTACAGCAGGACATTGATAGGATGCAAAACTGGACTGAGAAGTGGCAGATAGATTTCAACCCAGATAAGTGTGAAGTGGTTCATTTTGGTAGGTCAAATATGATCGCAGAATATGGTATAATGGTAAGACTCTTGGCAGTGTGAAGGATCGGAGGGATCTTAGGCTTGTAGTCCATAGGCTGCTGAAAGCAGCTGCGCAAGTTGACTCTGTAGTTAAGAAGGCATACAGTGTATTGGCCTTCAATCGTGGAATTGAATTTAGGAGCAGAGAGGTAATGTTGCAGCTTTATAGGACCCTGGTCAGACCCCACTTGGAGTACTGTGCTCAGCTCTGGTCACCTCACTACAGGAAGGATGTAGATGCTATAGAAAGGGTGCAGAGGAGATTTACAAGGATGTTGCCTGGATTGGGGAGCATGTCTTATGAGAATAGTTTGAGTGATCTCGGCCTTTTCTCCTTGGAGTGGCGAAGGATGTGAGGTGACCTGATAGACGTGTACAAGGTGTGGATAGTCAGAGGCTTTTTCCCAGGGCTGAAATGGTTGCAACAAGAGGACACAGTTTTAAGGTGCTAGGGAGTAGATACAGAGGAGATGTCAGGGGTAAGTTTTTTACTCAGAGTGGTGAGTGAGTGGAATGGGCTGCTGGCAATGGTGTTGGAGGCGGATACGATAGGGTCTTTTAAGAGACATTTGGATAGGTACATTGAACTTAGAAAAATAGAGGGCTGTGGGTAAGCCTAGTAATTTCTGAGGTAGGGGCATGTTTGGCACAACTTTGTGGGCCGAAGAGCCTGTATTGTGCTGTAGGTTTTCTGTGTTTCTATTCCACAATGTGTATTTGATAATGAGATGTGAACGTCATCTTAAATATCCTCTGCTCAGAATGAAAGTGGTATGACAATGAACAAACTTTATTCTCTCCCCCTCCCCCCCCTTTTGCGTTTTCAGGCTCCACAATTTTAAGCTGTGAAACCCATAATTTACATCCATTTTTGACATGAATATGAGAATCTGCTGTTTGTAGTATTATTTGTAACTTAACCAAAGTTCTGTAGTAAATACTGAGTTCTAGGATGGCTTCTGGTTGAAAATAACTGGTTCTAATTAAAAGGTCGTTAATGGTTTCTTCATAGATGATTCCTACTTCATAGTTCATCATTTTCAGTTTCCGTTTCAGGTGTCGAACATCGACAATATTTTGCATTTGGTGAATACTATGTTTGCCTGTTTTTCCGGATTCTAATGCTTTATTGTCAGCCGATTATCACCAAGTCTTTCAGCTGTTCTGCCCTTAAGTGCTGGATGGATTGCATCGCATGAATGAAAAATTAAAATGCCTCATTACACAAGCATTATCCCTTTAGTCTGGAAAAGTCTTGAAATGTATTCGTAAATATTTAAGTCTGAATGAATGATCCCAAATGTAGCGTACTACCTCAAGGATCTTAGCCTCCTTTTTCTTCAGTTGTAGTAACTAATCCAACACTGTAGTCTTAATAAATAATTTTCAATAAACCTAATCTGGAAGCAGTAGCTGTTGGTAGCACTGGCAGGATGTTATCTCAATCTTTGTAGTTGGCTGCAACAGCTTTCTGCTTGAGATGCAGAATTTATTTAACTTCTGCTGATGTCACTGTGTCCTGTGCATATCCCAGCGAGTATCATAAATACCCATATGATACAATATTGTTATAACCTGTGTGTAGGGATAACATTCACATCTGGGTTATAAAATGCCCAATTCATCGGTTTAATTAGCATTTAACTAATTTACACCTTGGAGACATGATAATACCTGTGGTGTTTTTGAAACGTGATAAAATGAGGCATGTTACATTAAGGCTGTGATGAATTTGGGATTATTTTGATTCCTAACTTGAGCAAGGTCAGTAAAATTTCTTCTTGATTCCCGCAAGTGTCGTCCCAGGTCACTTGATCTCTCCTCATAGGTTAACCCCTTATCTCCAGGAAAGAGGCCAGAGCCGCACACAGCATCCCAGTCATGCTTGACCAGTATCCTGTACAGCTGCAGCATAACCTCCCTGCTCATAAATTCAATCCTTGCTGCACCTCTGCTTATTTTTGTGATTAATAAGAACCGATGGATCTTGCTTTATTCCACTCATTTGCAATCTCTCTCCATTTTGATTAAAGACTGTTCTCTGATTCCTCCTAGTAAACTCTGATTTCATTTTTCCTCATGTTAAACTCTATTGATTAAGCTGGTTGATGACTTGAAGAGCTACAGCCTGTTTAGTATTCTGCACACCATGTAAGTTAATGGATTGGTTCATTCTTTGAAGAATTAGTGCAGTTGTCAGTACCTTTTTCCTCAATGAGAAGGCTGATTTTAAACCCAATGGACCCTTGAAAACTATGTTAATAACGAACACGGACTGGCCTTTACCTTGGTCTTAAAGTGGGCAGCCTTCATTGACCTACCACTGCTAGTGACAGATTGAAAGCACGAGGTTATGTCGAAACCTGTTTAAGATCATAAGACAGAGGAGCAGAATTGGGCCAACTGGTACATCACATCATCTCATGCATTTCATCATGTCTGATTTAGTATCCCATTCAACCATGTTCTTCTGCCTTCTCCCTGTAACCTTTGACAGCCCAACTAATCAAGAACTTATCAACCTGTGCTTTAAATATACTCAATGACTTGGCCTCTATAGCTGTCCATGACAATGAATTCCACAGATTCACCATCCTCCTTATCTTTGGAGGGCATTACTTTTAAATATCTATACAATACTTGGAAATTTGCTTTTGAGAATTAGGTCTTTTGGACCCAGGCCAAAACCTGGAGAGCATTTTTGACAGGGAACCAAGCTGCAGTGACAGAAAAATGAAGTAAAAGAAAAATTCAACCTCATCAGCAATGAATTAATCACAACACTTGATGTCACCACCTGGGACTAAAACCTTGTCATGATCTGAGATCAGCAAACTTGAGATGTGCTGTAAATAGCCTCAGCTGCAGAAAGATGTTGAGGAACTGTTAAGTTGGGTAGACCAGTGGTAGATGGAATTTTATCTTGAGTGCATTTTGCAAGGTCAGATAAAGGTAAATAATGAATGGTGTTGAGGAATTTAATACACTAACACCAAAGATCCCTGAAAGTGCCTGTATACAGTACTGTGAAAATGTGTTAGGCACATATATATTGTTGGGGTGCCACAGACTTTAGCACAGTACTGTATTTGTCAATGTGGAGCAGAGAGCAAGTTTGAAAATCTGGTCCAAGCAAACGATGTTGGGAATGGTGAGGGTGAAGAGCTGCAGGAGGAGTGTGGGACAGGAGGCAGAGGAGTGCCGGGGTGGGGATGTTGTGGGTGCAGGCACACCCAGACCTGAGACACCAGGCAAGGTCATCTGATTCTATACAATTGGTTTATTGATCATTGCAGAATGTCCCTGGTGCTTCTTGCTTCCCCCCCCCCCCTCCCCTTTTCCCAACCACAAGTCCCCTCTCCCTGCCCCTTTCCTAATCTCGGTCCAGACTAGAAACCCATATCAGAATCAGGTTTATCATTTACATATGTCACAAAATTTATTAAATTTTTGCAGCAATTTAGTGCAATATATAAAATCACCACAGTACTGTGCAAAAGTCTGTGGCACCCTAGCTATACTTATGTACCTAAAACGCTTCCACTTTACTGTAGGTCAGTAGGATGGTCTAAGAGGTAGATGTGAGCCTTCATTACTTGGAATATAGAATACAAAGCCAGGAAAGTTATATAACTTCATAAACTGTTGGTGAAAATATATCAGAAATGTGATAGCTGTGGTGAGGGTGCAGAGAAGATGCACCAGGGTATTGGTTGGGTTGTAGTGTCTCAGTTATGAGCAGAGACAGGATAGGTTTGATTTGTCTTCCTGACAATGGGTCTGGCTGTGGAGGGAATGATGTACAACGTGGAAATGTGTGGATAGGGTAGATGAGTAAGAGGTTTGGAGGGGATGTAGGAAGAATGTTTTTCATCTGGGACTTTGGAATGCACTGGCTGAGTATGTGCTGGTGACAGAGCCATTCAATCTTTTAAGTAGTGTATAGATTAGCTCATGAATTGCCAGGGTCTAGAATGCTGCAGGTAAAGTGCTAGTAAATGCGATTTGTACAGATGGGAATATGAAAGCTGGCATGGACAGGATGGGCTGAGCAGCACATTTCTGTGCCCTGTTACTGACTTCATATTTCTATGTATTAATGAGTTAGAATTTGCAAATTATTGGTGTTACTGAGGTAAGAGTTCCACATATTTTCCTCTTTAACATAGAAACTGTACTGATGAGTATTGTGGTCTATTGTAGCATTATGAAGGTAGTTAAACTCTGCTATATATGCAGACAGCCCAATTTGATTATTGCTGATGCTGTTGAATTGCAACTTTTTCACACGCGTCCAATGTTCTGTTGCTGATGCTATGCAAATGGTAATCCCCACCTATCAATCCATCAGATGCTCTCCAGTGTCTTTTACTGTCCTCAACTCTCAAAGCTACTGTATGTTTTGAGGAGCATGTTTTAGTTCTGTAGCTCTTGCATTCAGTCTCAGCTGTGATTATAAATAAATCTTTGACCAAAGACACCAATCAAAACAAGGAACTTGCTTAACCTTGGCTAGACCTTCTGGGTTTCATCAGCTGAGAATATCAATATTTCTAGTGGATCCTGTTGAGTATTTAATATTCAGTAATATTTGTAAATGTTGTTTGATTAAGCATTCTTTGTTTATAAAATTCTTTGTGGTTGTATGTAAAAAATATGACTTACATATATCATGACACTACCATGTGATATGTGCACACTTCACTCAAAGAGTACACTAAGACATATCTTTCAGCTCTCTTGTTTTTCTTTGAATTAGTTTAATGTTTTGGAGTTAAAAAAACATAAATAGATCCATTTGTAACTTGGATATTGTTGTCACTTATTGCATAGGTGGCAAATTAAAGCCAACCTCTGTCAGTGAATATGGTAGCTGTAATCAAATGAACAGTTCTCATCTTCGATACATGATGAAGATAATTTCCTTCCTGACCCAGCTGTACAGTGCCTTGTGGATTTCAAGCATGCATTTCTCCTATCATACATAGAGAAAGCTCAAATGATAGTGAATAGAAGAATAGTGTTGGCACTGGTTGTTTTGAGTATGTTTCATAGAGATACTAGAAGTGGCTTTATTACTTGAAGAAATCATTGGATAGCTGTGGTTTCTTTATAAACAGTTTTCATGTGTTCCAGTGCATTTTAGTGTTGTGTGCATTTTCTTCTGTGGAGTTCATTGTTCTTCTCGGCACACTGGAGACTTGCACAATTTTGTTATCTTTTACTAAAATTCCTGAACTTCATGATGAATTCCATTTAATTTGATGTCCTTTCATTAGATCATACAAGAATTGATTGCTATACATTACTTAAATCTAAAACCTTTGGGTATTCAGTTGATTAGGCACAAAATAAAATTTAAAAAAAAATTATTTGCAGAGCATCCCACAGGCAGCATGTACCAGTGCTAGTCTAATGTTGCTGTTGGAAGAAGCTGTTGTGTAAACTTTTTTTTATATAGTGAATTACTTTAACATGGTGTTTTTGGTATTGATTAGAAAGATCCACCAACATGGGTCTCTGTGGAAGTAATAAACATGGTTGGGTGTGCTTCAGAGAGTAAAGCAGTAGTGGTTTTTCTCTTAGGTCAGTGTTTTCAGATCAGCTTCATTTACTTTAATTTTGCTTTAGTCAGAATATATTGTTACTTTATTTTTTTTTCAATCTGTTTTATTGTTTTTCAAATAAAGAATATACAAATCAAAAGAGAAGTTTAACAAGTAGATAATATAAAAGATATATAAACAGCAATAGTAAAAACAAAGTATATAATGTCAAAATCAAATAGGTAATATATTATGCTGTTATATATACAATGGTCAAAGAAACTCCAACTCCTCGTAATAATCGTGAAAAAAAGATTGGAAATTTTATTGATAAAGAAAGAAAAACCCCACTAACTAAACTGAAACAAAAAAAAGAGAAAGAAAAAAAAAAGAAAGAGAAAGATTGGGCAGTCCAATTGAGGATAAACTTTAAAATAAGAGAGAGAGGAAAAAAAAACAACACATCCTTCCAGTCATCTCCGAACCTTCATGGATAAGGATTTTCTCCAAAGAGAATAAAGAAAAATAAATAAATAAAGATAAATTAAATCATGTGAAAATATTGAATAAAGGGTCGCCAGACTTGTTCAAAATCAAAGGATGTATCAAATGTCCGACTTCTAATTTTCTCCAAACTTAGACATGACATAATGGCTAATAGGCGCGTTAGATTCTTTCCAGTGTAGCAAAATAGCTCTCCTAGCCAGTACGGTTGAAAAAGCTATCACATATTGGGCGGAAGCAGACACTTTGCTTGCTTCCTCTGGAAAAATCCCAAAAATTGCTGTGTGGATTAGGTTGAACATCCATATCTATAACTTTAGATAATATCCCAAACACATCCCTCCAAAAATTATTTAATCTTACACATGACCAAAACATATGAGTTAGAGTAGCCACTTCTGCGTTACATCTGTCACAAATAGGGCTTATATTCGGAAAAATATGCGCCAATTTATCTTTGGACATATGGGCCCTGTGTACTATCTTAAACTGAATTAAAATATGGCATGTGCAGATAGATGAATTATTGACTAAATAATAAATTTTACTCCATTGGTTATCTGAGAGTGAATGTTGAAGTTCTACTTCCCAGGTGCGTTGAACCCTATCATTAGGCGATGTGTAAGCATTCATTAACTGTTTATAAATGATAGCTATTAATCGTTTTATGAAAAGGTTTAAACTGAAAAATAACATAAGCCAAATTTAAAGAGCAGGCCAAGGGGTAATTTGGTAAAAAAACACGTAAAAATTCCTAACCTGTAAATACTTGAAAAAATGTGTATTAGAGATATCATATTTATCCATTAACTGTGAAAAAGACATTAAACAGTCTTGTAGAAACAAATCTAAAAAAATTTTTATTCCCTTAATTTTCCATGTTAAAAAAGCCTTATCCAAAGTTGATGGTTTAAAAAAGAAATAAGAATAAATATCACTAGAAAGTAAAAAATCATTTAATTCAAAAAATCTACGAAATTGAAACCAAATTTTTAAAGTATGCTTAACAATAGGGTTACGAGCTTGTCCACCTATTCTGGAGAATGAAAACGGAAGAGGAGCTCCTAATAAAGAAGCTAACGAAAACCCCATTACTGAATTTTCCTCCAGCTGTAACCATGAAGGGCGATCTTGATCGTCTATATCATAAATCCAAAAAGTAATATAGCAAATATTAATTGCCCAATAATAAAATCTAAAGTTTGGTAAAGCCAGTCCTCCATCTTTTTTTGATTTTTGCAATAAATGTTTATTCACTCTAGAGCTTTTATTATTCCAAACATAAGACAAAATCAGAGAATCTATTTTATCAAAAAATGTTTTTGGAACAAAAGAGGGAACTGCTTGAAATATATATAAAAATTTCTGTAGAATAACCATTCTTATAGCATTTATTCGACCTATCAATGACATCAACATAGGTGACCATTTGGAAAGCGCCTGTTGAGTATATTCAGCTAAAGGGAAGAAATTATACCTATATAGGTAGTTAAAATTCTTTGTAATTTTGATACCAAGGTAAGTAAAATGTTTTTTGGCAATATTAAAAGGTATTTGATCATAATAATCAAAATAATTATTAATAGGAAATAATTCACTTATGTAAATTAAGTTTATATCCAGAAAAAGTACCAAATTCCATAAATATAGATAACATAGAAGGAATAGATTTCTTAGGATTTGAAATGTAAACTAATAAATCATCTGCGTATAACAAAACTTTATGTAATTTATCCCCTCTCCTAATACCCTGCACAGAATTAGAATCCCTAAGAGCAATAGCAAGTGGTTCTAAAGCCAAATTAAATAATAAAGGGCTAAGGGGACAGCCCTGACGGGTACCTCTATATAATCTAAAATAAGGATGAATGGCCCTATCGTGATTAGTGCTATCACATTCCGGGCACTTCACGGCGATCGTACACTCTCTAGCAAGGTGAGAGGTAGAGGAACAGCATTTAAAACATATTTTTTTCTCCTTGAGAAGGGCCAACCTCTCTTCAAGGGGTTTTTCCCTAAACATTCTGCATTTTTTGAGGGGGTGGGGTTTCTTATGCAATGGACAGTTTTTGCTAGTGTCGTTGTTAGTTGTAAAGGCTTCAGTCTTAAGCACTGAGACAGGTTTATTAATGTTGAAATTATTTGAAGGGGATTTATCTGGCTTGGTGTAAATTGTACTGCTTCCTGGACCCATGAGGCTAGGGTCATTTCGCTTCTTCGCCTCCTTGCCCACAAACCTAGTGAAATACTCGAAGGGAGGAAAGCGACCATTGTTCTCTTCCTTGTACTCTGTGCCAACGGACACCCACCTTTCCTACAGCCCAAATGGAAGTTTGTCCACGATTTGTCTAATCCCGTATGGAGTATCTAGGTATAATAGACCAGTTGAGTAGCCATCTTCTTTGGCGCCTTGAATCTCCATGAGTAAATCTCTGAGCTCTCTTAACTTAGTGTGGTCCTTGGCTGACACCTTAGGAAAATTTTCCAGACGTCGGTATAGTGCCGCTTCAATAATTTCAGGGGCCGCATAGCTCTCCCGAAGTCTCTCCCATGCTTTGCGTAAGGCTAGCTCGGGGTTGTTGATGTGCACTGAACGTATGCGTCTCACTTGTTTGCATGATTCCTTTCCCAGCCATTTCACCATAAGATCCAACTCTTGGGTTGCTCTGAGCAGGACTCTGTGGATAGCGTTGGTGAATGTGGAGTACCATGCACGGTAATTTTCAGGTTTATCATCAAACTGGTATAGTCCTGAAGTGACGAGATCTCGTCGTGCTAAATACCGTGCCATGGGTTCAACTGCAAGTGGCATGCGGCCTGGGGGAATATGTCGGCAGGTATATGACTGAGGGCGTACCTCTGTTATGGAATTTGCTGTTCTGAATTCAACCTTTGCCTCTCTTCTCGCCAAATCTGGTAAGTTTGGTGTCGAGAAGTATTTGTCATCAGCCCTTTCATTCTTGAATTCATCGCGGAGTTGCAAGGGTAAATTGTCTTCCTCAGATGGATGTGATGCAACTGAGCCTCTCTGAGGCTCCTCATGAAATGGGGCCTTAGCGTATAAGTATGGAGAGGAAGAACGAATCTTCAGGTCTATTTGAGATCGGACATAGTCGCTTGTGCGTTCCAATCTGATCTTTTCTGAAGTAGATTTTACGTCAACCAGATCATACATTTCTTCAGCATTTTCTATTAACTGTGCTTCCACCCTGGCAGCTTCTGCTTCTCGGTGTAGCGTCAGCACTTTTAACTCTGACGCTATCCTTACCCTTTCCAACTGGTTTTCGGCTTCTCTGGCAGCCGCTTCCATTTTCAATTTTGCTTCTTGTTCGGCGTAGAACGCTTGCACCTTGGCAGCTTTTGCCTTAGCTCTTGCATGGGCAGCCTTACTTGATGATGCCCTACTGCCCCTATCGCTGGATGGCAACGACTTGATGCTGGATCGAGTTGTCATTGTAGCACTTGTGAAACACCTGATAATGGTGCCTTTTCACTGTAGTGTTCTCGCTCAGGTGTAAGAGAACTCTGAACTAAACACCGAGGTAAACCGTAGTCAATGAAAATAGGATCGCAGTAAGATTAACAGTTTACTGTTCACTCTCCCACATTAACGTATGGTGAAAACTTGATAAAACAATACAAAATGTATACAGTATTTGTTTCCTTCTTGATATCACATTTACATTGTAAATACTTGCAAAAGTAAAACTACAACAACTACATTACATTAAAGTGCAGCATACAGTCAGAATCTACCTACACCATTGACTGCTTTAAATACACTTCAACACAAACTATCCGCAACTCTTTAACTAACAAAAACATAAACCTTATCAATCGTCATTACTTTTAACAGAATCAGCGTTAACATTTTTAATTCAACATATCGATTATCTCATGAACTTAAGGCGTTGCTTCACTATATTTCTAGTGCGTAGAAAGAAAACTTTTCTTGCGCTGATCCTGCACATGTGAGCCCCCTCCTTCCGGTTTCTCCAAACCGGTATTTTCCCACAAGACGCGGCAAAACCTGATGTGACATCGCATGCCGCGATATATCACAGACTACGAATTTACTTTAAACAATCTTAACTTTAACTAGAAAATGCTAACAAATGAATTACTAAAGCAAAAATATTATAAACTAAACAAATGCCATAAAGGCAACACAATAATGTTGTGTCTAACATTAATAAAAACATAATCAACAACGGCCATCTTAGAATCAGCTAAAGTAGCTTAAACACATATTCAAAAGAAGGAATAAATCCGAGCAAATAATGTTCAAACAATATTCTTTCTCTTGAAACAGAAAAGTAAATGAGTATCTATATATAACAGACCTAAAACTATAAGTATTGAAACAAATAAAAGAAATAAAAAGATTAATACACAACAGGTCCTACACGGCCCACTAACGTACAATACTATAAAGGTTCCCTACAAAACAGTTATATATGTACTGATTATTAATAAGGTAAAAAAAATTAAATCGACCAAGTCCCATACCAAAGAATGAAAAGCTATAGCATGTACTTAACTCAAAAGCTCCATAAACAACTCGTACAGCAGATACTTAAAAATTGCCTATTGAATAATCGGTGTAACTTTAATATTTTATTCAGTAGGCTTAACTTTAAGGTTTTTAATGTACTCCCATCCCTCCTGAGGAGAGTAGATTCTCAATGATTGAGATTTTTCAGGAAAAATTATCAGATTTGCTGGAAAGCGAAGGGAGGGATTTAAATCTAATTTGTACATTTCACTCATAACTTCTCGATATTTCTTTCGGTAAAGATTTCGTGAGGATAATCTTCAACTATACAAGTCTGTGTTGAATTAAAGAATAATTTCTATTTCTTTCTGGCTTCTCAAAGAATAGCTTCTTTAGTCGTATAATAATGCAAAGAAAGTACGACTGCTCGAGGACGTAATTCAGCTGAACGCCGAGAGAATGGAATTCTGTGAGCTCTGTCAATTAAGGGGTTAGCTTCGAGGGTCTCATTGAAAAGTGAGTACAGCATATCTGAAAAGAATTTTAACAGATCGCCAGCTTCAGTATTTTCAGGCAGTCTCAGAATACGCAGATTCCTCCGACACCCTCTACTATCTAAATCAACCATTCTTTTCTTCGTTTTAGATAGTTCCGAGGTAATTTCATTGATTTTCTTTTCCATCGAAGATATCTTCATTCCTTGATCTTTAATAGTTTGCTTAAATAAATCATGCTCACTCTCGATTCGTGGTGTAGTCTGCTGAAGTAATTGAAGTTGAGAGTCCAAGTTTTTCAGAGAGTCTTGAATCGTAGAAATAGCTTTTTCGAGCTTCCTATTTGAACCGGTCAGCTTATCAGTTTTAATATTAAGCGATCCGAATTCCAACTTCATGTCTTGTATTGAAGAAAATATTCCTGCTAGTGTAACAGATTCCTCCTTTTTCTTGGTTTGTTCCGTTTCAGGGAAAGTCTTGCCGCTTCTCAATTCAATTCTAGAACGACTTTTTTCGGTCATTGTAATTAAGTTGTAAATCCTTCAGTAGAAGTAGTAAGTCATCAAAACTAAAAGGGATCTGTTAGTGGGATATAAAACATATTAAAAAAGAGAGAGCCGCTAGAAATGCAACCTACTCCATATGCTGCAAAATGGAGAATCTATATTGTTACTTTAACAGTTCTGAAAAGCTGATAGTTTCCCCACATGTTCCGCTATCTAAATGGTGTACATTTGCACCCATTTTCTCTGATTAAAATGTTCTCTCTCATGTCCTGATTAACTCGAGCTTCACACATTGCACATTTATTCTTGAGGTATGGGCATTGCTGGCATGCTATTTATTAACAACAGTTTGTGAGGTAGTCTTCCTGCCAAGAGTGTGCCGTTAGAAGCTTATTTTCCATTCTTTCACACCTAGAACTCTATCTGTTTAGTGTTATTGAAAGCAGAAGTTAGGATGGGTTGGGGGAGGGAAGGAGGAATGAGTCTAGTACAAGGAATTACTGACTTGCAATTTGAGAACTGCACAGTATAATTTTGATTCATAATTTAAATTAAATTATAAATTAGATGAAGATATATAATTTTGTACACAATTCCTTAAAAATGCAGTTGAGGTCTTTTTTTTTTTAAAAATTACTATATTCAGATTTGATCTTATTAATGGAGCTGATAAATGATCAGCTCCAAGTGAGAAGCTTTGTGACATTTAATGGTCTTATCAAGGGGGGCTTTCCCCATCCTAAGCATTCTGAGAGTCACCAGTGACAGAAATTGAAGCAGATTAGATACACTTACTTTTTGCTGCAGGGCTTTGTCATTGCCTCCACCACTGGAGGGCCGTGACTGGCAGTGCTTGAAGGCTTTGTGACAGCTCCCAATAACAACATGCTAGCAACACCCAACCATAATAAATAAAATGCTGGAAGTGTAGAGCACTGCGATGCCTTGGTTATAAACGTCTAAAGTTGGATTCAATCCATATATACTGTGGTTGAACCATTTGCACACTGGGTTTCAAGCTTTTTTTCCGGATAGCATGATCTTAATCTCTTGGTGACCTATATGCTGCAAGGTGCAGTTTTCAAATTTTCAATAGTAATCAAAGGCTTTGATGAAGCACTTCCTCACTGATGAAAAGTCATCAAGCTGAAATGTTAACACTTTTTCTTATCACAGATGCTGGCCTGAGATTTCGAATATTTTTTGCTTTTTTTAAAAAAAAGGGTATATACTGGGTTTTGTATTGAGGTTGTCCTTTAATTATCTGTTTTACAGACAGGTGGAGAACCTGATTCAATTGGCAGATAAATACTGGCAGTGTTGTTTTAAAAGCATTTTTGAAATTATGTATTTTTATTTGTGCATGCCTAAAATTCAGAACTTGTTGACAGCTGTTGATAAGGTAGAGTTCTGCCTTGCTGTGGAGTGTGAAGTTATAGCAAATCTCTAATGATTTTAATGGAATCTGCATGAAGTGGTACATTTTTTAGATGTTCTAAACTTGTTATAGTGTAAATGTTTTCAACTATTTTATTTTCCATTTAATTCTGAATCTTTTGTTTCTGGAAAAGGTTTATTTAAAAGAAGTCACTGCTACAGTCCAACTATTGATTTTTGTTTCCTAATTCATATGCTGGAAGAATAGTTTGAATTTGGCTGTCTGCAGGTCTGTTTTGAATAATGTCTGTGTATTTTGATGTGATTGGTTTGGAGCATTGGACAAGAAGTTTCTTGCTGCTGAAATGAGCTTAATAGTGACTATTTGGAGTTAGTATGTTAAATACAAGGGACAATGGAAACTTTTAAAAGCTTCAGTATCAGGAAGCTTACTACCTTATTAAAGATTTGGTAATATAGATCTTTATATATAAAGATTATTAACAATGATCTTGCAAATACCTTAATTTTTGCCATGCTTTCCTGACTTGCATTGCAAAGGTTCACTTCATTTTTAGAAAGAAGTACAGTTTCCTTGCGGGCAATCAAAACAGGCATGTTTTAGCCCATTGTTGTACTCTCTACACTCATGATTGTAGGCACAGTGCAAACACCATCAATAAATTTTTTGATGAAATCGCAGTTGATAGGATCTCAGATGTGACGAGGCAGTGTGCAGGTGTGAGATTGGAGTGGTTGAATGGTGTCACAATAAAAACCATGCAATCAGCAACAGCGAGACCAAAGAATTGATTGTGAACTTCAGGAGGTGAAAATGGGAGAATGCACACCAGTCCTCATTGAGGGGTTAGCAGAGGAAAGGGAGTGCAGCTTCAAGTTCTTGGCTGACATCATCGTTGAGGATCTATCCTGAGCCCAAAATATTAATGTAGTCAAGGCTACACTTTATTTGGAGAGTGAGGAGATTTGGTATAGTTATAAGAAAAAAATTTGTGATTACCTGGTTTTCTGCATTAATTACTCAAAATGTGGTCTGATCTTCATCTAAGTCACAATAATAGATAAACACACTCTGTCTAAACAAATAACATGCAAAGAATCGGACAACTTCTCATCGATACAATTTCAACAGTCACAGTCCAGGTTCAAAAATGTATGCGAACTTCTGGGGTAGTGCCTTCTAGGACGATATTCTGTGGACAGATGAGACAGAAGTTGAACTTTTAGGCAGAAGTACACACTGCTATGTTTGGAGGAAAAAGGGCACTGCACACCAACACTGAAACCTCATCCCAGCTGTGAAGCATGGTGGAAAAAGCATTGTGGTTTGGGGCTGTTTTGCTGCCTTGGCCTGGACAACTTGCAATCATTGCGGAAGCAATGAATTCAAAATTGTATCGAGATATTTTACAGGAGAAGGTTAGGGTAGCAGTCTGTCATTTGAAGCTTAATAGAAGTTGGATGGTACAACAAGACACTGATTGGAAATGCAAGAGTAAATCAATAACAAAAAGAAGAAAATTTGTGTTTTGGGATGGTCAAGTCAAGAGTTCAGACCTTAACCCAACCGAGATGCTATTGCATGTATGAAGAGGGCTGTTCATGCAAGTTGTCCCAGAAAATTGATGAACTGAAACAGCTTTTATGGAGGAATGGTCTAAAATTCCTCCTCACCATTGTGCAAGTTGATCAGCAGCTGCAGGGAACGTTTGGTGAAGGTTATTGCTGCTAAAGGAGGTTCCACCAGTTATTAAATACAGTAGTTCACACATTTTTTCCAGCCTGGACTGTGGATGATTAAACAATGTGCTCAGTAAAGACCTGCAAAGAACAATTGTTTGTTACTAGTTTAGGCAGATTATATTTGTCTATTATTGTAATTTAGAGTAATTAATGCAGAAAGCCAGGTGATTGAAATGTGTTCACAAACGATTTCTTGCAAGTATATGTACTAAAGACTTTAGTAAATTTCTATAGATGTATGGTGGAGAGCATTCTGACTGGTTTGTTACCTCTTGCTATGGAGACTGCACTGCAAGAGTGAAAGACACTGCAAGGCTTTGTAGACTCTGCTAGCTCCACCACAGGCAAAAGCTTCCCCACTATTGAGGACATCTTGAAAAGGTGCCTGTCCATCATTACTACCTGGAACCCTCTCATTACAACTATCGGGGTGGATATACAAGAGCCTGAAGGCACATTCAACATATTAGGAACAGATTTTTTCCGTCTGTCATCAGATTTCTGAATGGCTTCTCTCACTTTTCCTCTTGCACTATTTTAATTTTCTTATTGTAACATAGTAATTGTTTATGTTGTGCACTGTACTGCTGCATCAAAACAAATTTCATGAATGTCAAGTGATAATAAACCTGACTTTGATAATTTACTTGAGCTTTAACATATTGTGGTTTGAAAATTTTTGCCAAGGGCAGAAGCAACTCATTGTTCAAGTTAAAGTCAAATAATATGTTAGGGTCAATCAAATTTGTGAATTTTCCATGTTAAAAGTATTTCTTGTCACTTCAGTTATAACTTCTAGCTTCATGGTGTCTTTTTTGCTGAATTGTGTATAGGGGATGATTGTGAAGCCATTGGTTATCCTGATAACTGCGGTAAAATGATCAATTCTGTTGAAGTAATTTTAGTGTTATAACATTTTTGTTTCAGGTTATGCAGATTTTGAATGCAGATGCCATGGTGGTAAAGTTAAATTCAGGCGAACAGAAGACAATTCATCTCTCCAGTATACGACCTCCGAGGCTTGAAGGAGAGGTCAACCAGGTATGCTAACCACAAAGGTCTAAGGTGAAATAATGATAGCAAAAAACACTTTGAAATGTCCTATGTTCTCAGGCACTAATCTTTGCAAAGTATTAGCAGTTCAATCCCGACAAATGAACTTGATGCACATTTGCAGACTTATTTTTAGAAGGCACTATAGTTGGAGGAATAGCGTAGCAGCCATGAATTGATATGTTTAATTTGTTTTAAAACGGTGCAGTGAAGTGGATAAATCATAGAATTCTCATATCAACCTGAAAGATCTTGAGTGATGGTGTTTTCTTTCTCACAGAGCCATTGAGCCACACGGCAGAAAAACAGGCTGTTTGGCCCAGTACATCTATTCTAAATTCCGGCACTTGGCCCATACCCTCTGGTTTAAGTGTCCATCTCAATGCTTTTTAAATGCTCTCAATACTTTTAATGGCTCTGCTTCCACCATTGTCTTAGACAGTGTAATCCAGCAAGTTGCCACACCAGGTAGAAACAAAATCCCCTCTCAAATCTCCTTTATCTACATTTCCATGTTTTATAAATCTCTGAGTAAAATTTACTGCAGTGTACCCTTTATATCACGCTCAGTGGTATATATCCCAACCCTATTGTCTAATTCTACTCCACTCCTGGGAAAACAGGCCTATCTGTACTAGACTGGTTTTGTAACTGAAATGCTCCATCTTGGGCAATGTACTGGTGAGTTTTTATCTGTACTCTCTATAGCTCCTTCACATCTTTCCTATTGTGGTGGAAAAAAAACTGTATTCTACTATAAGTCTCCCAGATTTTTATTCCTGCTTTCTCAGTTAGGGTCCTGACTTGTGAGACCAGTATCCCTTAAGTATGTTATCTACCAGTGTCATTCTGACTGGAGGTCTGTGACCAACGGTGTTTTGTGAGGATCAGTCCTGTGTTCTAGGCTGATCACGTGGATGAAAATGTAGATCAGCTGTTCAGTAATTTGCACTGACAGACAATGATGGCAAGTCAGTATCTCCCTAAGAGGCTGAACACAAATAGATCAGATGTTAAAGGATGTACAGTATGCTTGCCTTCATCGATTGCGAACTTGAGTATGCAAGTTGGACTCATTAGCTCCATAAAATTTTGGTTAGACCACATTTGTGTATCGAGTCAGCAATAGAACACTACCCCACAGAAATGGGTCCTTCAGCCCATCTCGTCTGTACTGGATGGTTAATCTGCCTAGTCCCATCAACCTGCATTTGGACCATTGTTCTTCATAACGACTATTTAGAAGTACCGACTAGAGACGGGGCAGTGTTGGATCTCCTGTTAGGGAATGCGATAGGTCAGCTGACAGATGTATGTGTTGGGGAGCACTTCGGGTCCAGTGATCACAATAGCATTAGCTTCAATATAATTATGGAGAAGGACAGGACTGGACCTAGAGTTGAGATTTTTGATTGGAGAAAGGCTAACTTTGAGGGGATGCGAAGGGATTTAGAGAGAGTGGATTGGGTCAAGTTGTTTTATGGGAAGAATGTAATAGAGAAATGGAGGTCATTTAAGGGTGAAATTATGAGGGTACAGAATCTTTATGTTCCTGTTAGGGTGAAAGGAAAGGTTAAAGGTTTGAGAGCACCATGGTTTTCAAGGGATATTAGAAATTTGGTTCAGAAAAAGAGGGACGTCTACAATAGATATAGGCAGCATGGAGTAAAGGAATTGCTCGAGGAATATAAAGAATGTAAAAGGAATCTTAAGAAAGAGATTAGAAAAGCTAAAAGAAGATACGAGGTTGGTTTGGCAAATAAGGTGAAAGTAAATCCGAAAGGTTTCTACAGTTATATTAAAAGCAAGAGGATAGTGAGGGATAAAATTGGCCCCTTAGAGAATCAGAGTGGTCAGCTATGTGTGGAACCGAAGGAGATGGGAGAGATTTTGAATGATTTCTTCTCTTCGGTATTCACTAAGGAGAAGGATATTGAATTGTCAAGGTGTGGGAAACAAGTAAGGAAGTTATGGAACCTATGACAATTAAAGAGGTGGGGGTACTGGCGCTTTTAAGAAATTTAAGTGGATAAATCTCCGGGTCCTGACAGGATATTCCCCAGGACCTTGAGGGAAGTTTGTGTAGAAATAGCAGGAGCTCTGACGGAGATCTTTAATATGTCATTAGAAACGGGGATTGTGCCGGAGGATTGGCGTATTGCTCATGTGGTTCCATTGTTTAAAAAGGGTTCTAGAAGGAAGCCTAGCAATTATAGACCTGTCAGTTTGACATCAGTGGTGGGTAAATTAATGGAAAGTATTCTTAGAGAGATAGTATTTATAATTATCTGGATAGACAGGATCTGATTAGAAGTAGCCAGCATGGATTTGTGCGTGGAAGGTTATGTTTGACAAACCTTATTGAATTTTTTGAAGAAGTTACGAGGAATGTTGACGAGGGTAAGGCAGTGGATGTAGTCTATATGGACTTCAGCAAAGCCTTTGACAAAGTTCCACATGGAAGGTTAGTTAAGAAGGTTCAGTCGTTAGGTATTAATCCTGGAGTAATAAAATGGATTCAACAGTGGCTAGATGGGAGATGCCAGAGAGTAGTGGTGGATAATTGTTTATCGGGATGGAGGCCGGTGACTAGCGGGGTGCCTCAGGGATCTGTTTTGGGCCCAATGTTGTTTGTAATATACATAAATGATCTGGATGATGGGGTGGTAAATTGGATTAGTAAGTATGCCGATGATACTAAGGTAGGAGGTGTTGTGGATAATGAGGTGGGTTTTCAAAGCTTGCAGGGAGATTTATGCCGGTTAGAAGAATGGGCTGAACGTTGGCAGATGGAGTTTAATGCTGAGAAGTGTGAGGTTCTACATTTTGGCAGGAATAATCCAAATAGAACATACAGAGTAAATGGTAGGGCATTGAGGAATGCAGAGGAACAGAGAGATCTAGGAATAACAGTGCATAGTTCCCTGAAGGTGGAGTCTCATGTAGATAGGGTGGTGAAGAGGGCTTTTGGAACGCTGGCCTTTATAAATCAAAGCATTGAGTACAGAAGTTGGGATGTAATGCTAAAGTTGTACAAGGCATTGGTAAGGCCAAATTTGGAATATTGTGTGCAGTTCTGGTCACCAAATTATAGGAAAGATATCAATAAGTTAGAGAGAGTGCAGAGACGATTTACTAGGATGTTACCTGGGTTTCAGCAATTAAGTTACAGAGAAAGGTTGAACAAGTTAGGTCTCTATTCATTGGAGCGTAGAAGGTTGAGGGGGGATTTGATCGAGGTATTTAAAATTTTGAGAGGGATAGATAGAGTTGACGTGAACAGGCTGTTTCCATTGAGAGTAGGGGAGATTCAAACTAGAGGACATGATTTGAGAGTTAGGGGGCAGAAGTTTAAGGGAAACACGAGGGGGTATTTCTTTACTCAGAGTGATAGCTGTGTGGAATGAGCTTCCTGTAGAAGTAGTAGAGGCCAGTTCAGTTGTGTCATTTAAGGTAAAATTGGATAGGTATATGGACAGGAAAGGAGTGGAGGGTTATGGGCTGAGTGTGGGTAGGTGGGACTAGGTGAGATTAAGGGTTCTGCACGGACTAGGAGGGCCAAGATGGCCTGTTTCCGTGCTGTGATTGTTATATGGTTATACCCTTCCCATCTATGTACCTATGTAAATTTTTCTTAAATGTTGAAATCAAACTGCATCCATTACTTGAACTGACAGCTTGTTTGACATTTTCATCACACTCAGAGTGAAGAAGTTTCCCACTAAGTTCCTTTTAAATACTTCACTTTTTACCCTCAACCCATGCTCTCTAGTTCTAGTCTTCCCAACCTTAGTGGATAAAAGTTCAAAGGTACAATTTAATGTCAGAGAAACGTATAGAATATACATCCTGAAATGTTTTTTCTTCACAACCATCCACAAAAACAGAGGAGTGCTCCAAGAATGAACAACAGTTAAACGTTAGTACCCCAAAGTCCACCCCCACAAGCCTCCCCTCTCTCCTGCGAGTAAGCAAGCAACTATCCCCCTCCCTCCACCGGCAAAAATAAAGTGCACCCACTACCAGCACTCAAGCGTGAGCAAAGCAATAGCAAAGACCCAGTTACCCCAAAGACTACATTGTTCACCCGATAATTTGACATGCTGCAGGCTCTCTCTCTCTCCTAATAAGGGAGAAAGAGGTGACTCCATTTTCCAACGAACAGGGAGACATAACAAACAACTCGCTGGTTTACGAAGTTAAAAGTCAGTTAAGTTGCTATTTTTGGGCTATGTTCCTAAGGATCACCAAGATCCTGGGTCCCCAGGCACACAGCAGATGTTCCGACTCCCCCAAAGCCACACAGGTCTCCTGTGTTGACACCGACCCTTGATCCACCCATCTCCAGTTCCTCGAGATCCCAGGCTACTGAATCCATGCCAAAATTTTAGGCTAAGCCTTTGGTGTGCCGAATAGCGGCTGATTCTGGAACCCTGAGAGCAGGTCCCATTCCCTCAAAGAATTGTGGTCAACATGTAAGTCCAGGTCAGGGTCTTCAAAAGAACCCTGAAAGGGGAAAAATAGAGATGTTAAAGATGGAAATAGATCTGTTTTTGAAGATACAAGCAAAGTAGTTGCCGTTGGGCGCCATAACTACTTAGCTCTGCCTCCCTCGAGTCTGCTTGTAATTACCCTATCAAATTTCTCCTTAATCTTCTACGTTCTAGTGAATGAAGTTTTATCCTATTCAGTCTTTCCTATAACTCAGGTGTACAAGTCCCAGCAATATCTTTGTAAATTTTCTTTGAACTCTTTCAATCTTACTTACATCTGTCCTATAGTTAGATAGATAGATACTTTATCGATCCCAAAGGAAATTACAGTCTCACAGTAACAATCAAGTGCACAGATATAAATACTAGAAGAGAAGTGGAAAGAATAAAAAAAGTTATGACGAACAGTCTAAAAGGAGGGTGCCATCATTTCCCTGACTATGGGTTGATTCATTATAGAGCCTAATGGCCAAGGGTAAGAATGACCTTGTAGTGTTCTTTGGAGCAGCGCAGGTTCAACATTTAGGTGAACCAAAACTGGATACAATTTTCCAAATTAGATGCCACCAATGTCTCACATAATTTTGAAATAACATCCCAACTCTTGTACTCAATAGATTGATTTATGAAGACATTGCCTTCATAATTCAATGTGTTCTGATCACTGTTACAGAATGATGTGGAGGATTTGGAAGGGGGGCAAAACAGGTTCACCATAATGTGGCTTGGACAATAAAGTATTAGCAATAATAAGAAGTTGAGTGAATTTGGATTATTTTGTCTGGAGTGTTGGAGGCTAAGGGGCGATGTGAGAAATTATATGAAATTGAGAGCCCCATCAGTGTAGACAGTTGATCTTTTTCCCAGGGTTATCAGTTGTAAATGGCATATATTTATGATTAGAATAGAGATTGCTTAAATGCGATTTATTAGATAAATGTTTTTACACAGAGAGGCACATGTGATCTGTGTCTGCAAGAGAATGGAAGGATAAGAGTCATGTGTATGCGGTGGGATTGGATTGGATCGGGATAAAAGTTGGGTCTGACATGAGCCAGCGGGCCTGTTTGTGCTGCTACTTTCATGTGTTTAGGTGCTGCCACCTTCAAGGATCTTTATACTTGGTGTACATCCTAACCTCAATGGTATTCCCAAAATGCATTACCTTACATTTATCTTAAACTCCATATGTCTTTCTTCAGCCTCTTTCACCAACACATTGACATTGCCCTGTAGCCCAGAACCATGTTCCATAAAGTCAATAACAATCCACCAATCTTTGTGTCACTTGTGATCTTACTGATCAAGCCTCCTACATCCATCTACAAATCATTCATATATTACAAACAGTAATGGTTCCAGAATTAATCCCTGTCAGGTTGATTAGTCATATGCATTCAATCACAAAAGCACCCCTCTACCTTCATACCTCTGTCTTTTTGTAAAATCAATCTGGATTCCATTCACCCATTTGCTCTGGATCCCATGGTCCCAAACCCTTTAGAACATTGTTGCAAACAACTGCCTATATCACTGAGCACTTCCCATATCATTGGCTATATAACACCAGGGATTGTTAACTTGCCATTCCTGAACTCTTGTGTTAAGAAATTAACAAATTAAAAGTATTATTAATTTTGTTGTGAATTGACATTTAGTTGTTAGATTAAACAGCTTCAGTGGCATTATGGTTTCTCTACTCTTCAGTCTATTTTCTTAATGTGTATTATTTTGGAATAATCAGCCAGGCAGCACTTACAAGTGACTACTGTCATTGATATTTTAGTCAGATGAGCCTTTACTCTGATTTCTCTTTTGTTTTAAAGGATACTTGAAAAAGTGTGGGACTATTGCATCAGTTTCTTGTTTTAAAAAAGAGCTACTTGGCTTATTCCCAGCTTCTAGCATTAGATCCTTAGCCCTGCAAGACCAGCTCTCCAAGTATCTTAATTTTAATTTAAAATTTAATTTAGAAAAAATATACTGGAAATGATCAAGCTATTTAATATTTATGAAGAGAAAGTTTTGAGTTTCTTGACTAAATTGTATTAAGAAAGAATGCAAGTATGGGCTCAATTTTGAGGATGGTTAGGGTATTTAATGAATTTTGTGTGTAATTGTTAATTACAAGAATTTGATTCTAGCAATCTCTTTGAAATGTGGCATGATTTTTAACTTGGATCATTCTTTATATATTTTAAACATTTCCAGCGTCTAGTTGCCAAAAGGTATTGCAAATGAAGAAAAATAATGGAATAACATTGCAGCATTTAATAGCAACCATCATGCTGTAAACCTTTGTTAATATTTTAGTCATTGCTTCTCGAGTGTCACTCGGCTTTTATTTTGACTGCACGGAAAACCTAGTTGATTTTTATAGCATTTTTCTATTGCAGAAATATAAAATAATCAGTTCCCAATAACAGGTTTGTGATCATCCATTTACTTCCTAAAACTTTGAACTATTAATACAATTAATGTCTGTCTTGATATTGAGATGCCACGATGAAGAAGTTGCTGCATCTTGTACTATAGGAGCCAAATTAACATCAGTATTGATGGTCCTTAATCTCACTGCTTCTGCTTTGGGTATACATGTTAATAAACTTTATAGTTTATTTCTGTTCCATAAATTTTCCAAGTTGGTGGCTTTGATGTAATTGTCACATATTGATTTAAAGGAAAATGTGACCTAACAAAGAATTCTAACAACTTCAGAGTTTGAAAAACGAAAGCAAGAGGCATTAAAAAATTCTGCAGATGTTGGAAATACAGAGTAATACATTCAAAATGCTGGAGGAACTCAGCAGGTCAGGTAGCATCTATGGAAATGAATAAACACTCGAAATTTCATTAGGACCTGTCCTGATAATTGAGGTGGTAATAACTGTGTTACTGCTCAGTGAAATTCATGGACTTTTGGGAGGTGAAATTGAAATTAATTAAACAACACCACAACATTGCTTTAGAATAAAGTTGCATATGATGAGTTTATTCTCTAGATGTGCCCCCAAATCCTAAAAAAATTGATTTGTCTCCTAGGCAGTTCCATATATCAGTGCTGGTCCAATTGTTCAGCGCTTTTCTTAACTTTCTGCAATTAGTGAGTTTTGCAATACGGTATATTGAGAATGAGAGTTAATATGGCAGTGTTTGGGATAACCAGTAAGGTAATAGGCCAGCTATTGAAACTTGCCTTGTAGTGCTTTGGAACAACAAGGAAATCCTTTATAGTACTGCAACGTCACAATCAGACCTGCCTTCATGTTATTAAATAATAATGCAGTTGAGGAACTGACTGCTCTACATCTGCTTCTCATTCACACATCTCAAAGTCATGATCACTTTTAACCTGAAGGATAGTCTCTGGGGAAAACACTATAAGTGATCTCTTAGAAAAGATACAGGTAGTCCCTGGGTTACGAACGTCAGACTTACGGACAACTCGTACTTACGAACTGAGGAAGGAGAACGCTGTTTGCCATTTTAAGTCAGATCGCAACGCCGTCCGCCATTTTAAGTCGTTGCCGTTGACACTGTTGAGTGTGTAACTTGTATTTGGCTTAAATTTTTCTTAGCAAGATTCACCCTGACCCCGCCCCCCCATTCTGGTTGGCTGGTGGCGCAGTGAGATCAGCGTTGGGCTCGAGACAGACCGCTCCCGAGCGTGCCGGGTTAACGTTGATCCTGTCACTCTCGTACCATCCATGCTGGGTTGATGTTGAGCTCGCAACTCAACCTCGTAAAAAAAGCACTGCCACCTCCAGTTTAAATTCCCAAATGGAACATTGTGGAGGATCAAATACCCAAACCCAGCACAGCCCCCACTTGTCCCATTTAACCTGTTTCAGTGTGGTGGTCCTTCGGACTCGGTGGAGCTCGGGAGCCGGCGGAATTTGGGACCCGCTGGCGGTGTTTCTGTTCCATTGATGGGAAGCAATCGCGATTGAAAATAAAGTGGAAATAGTAAAGCGTTTGGAAAGAGATGAAACACCATCAGTCATTGGAAAAGGGTTAGGCTACATTCGGTCAACGATTGGAACAATTTTAAAGGATAAAAGATAAAGTGAGAACAATGGAGCATGTGAAAGGCCCTGCCCCAATGAAAGCTACAGTTATTACTAAGCAACGCAGTGGTTTAATTATTGGAATATATACGAACTGTTTTATATGCATAGAAAGGTAAAATATATACTATATATTAAGACAAACGTTTGACTAACTGACGCTAAATAATTCCGGATGTATTTGTTCCGACTTACGTACAAATCCGATTTAAAGACCGACTCAGGAATGGAACTCGTCCGTAACCCAGGGACTACCTGTACTGGGGAAGGGAAGGCAACATGTTTATTTTCTGTTGTCTCCTTCCAGTCAGTATTGCCTCAGGTATCTATCTTCTCTATATATTCTCATAGCAGAGAGCTTTTAAGTTTATTTTTCCCTGCAGTTGGGTAAATGATTTATTTTGTATTATCTTCTGTTTTAAAAATGAATTGCTGTATAGGCTTTCATATTGTCAAGCATATGAAGTAGGGCAAACAAGGAAGAATGACTCATATTTACATAGCAAATTGCCTATGAAGCACTTTGGGGCATTCTGCAAAGAATGATCTTTATAAAGTATTGTTATTTGGAACATGGCAGCTGTGTTTGTTCATTTCTGAGCCCAATAAACAAAGAAATAAATTATTCAATAAATCGTTTCCTGGAGTTGGTTAAACAGTGCATATTTGTCACGGCACGGGAGCACGTCTTCATTCATTCCAAGTAATTATGCGAGATCAATTATATTCATTTTGGGAGAGGGGTGGAGGGGTAATTGCCATCTTCCTTTCACTTGCTCATTTGAAAGATGACTCCTGGTGCAGCACTCTTGTTATTGCATTGTGATGATTGTGTGTTCATGTCCCAACTGGGATCATGATATCCCTTCTTAATGTCTGCTCATGACGTGGTCTCAATCCAGAAGTTGGTCTAGTGAATCTGTGCTTCAAATCAAGTACATCATTGCTTGTGTATAGAAACCAAAATTAAAAAGTGCTCTGTCTGGTATCGTTGAAGTCCTGTCCATTTACAGTCAGACTTTTGTATTTGAAACTTGATGCAACAAAAGGCTTTTTAATTGATTGGTGTCTCTGTATGTTCACTTTGTTTTATAAACCAATTTTAAATAGTCTGTAACTGAGAATAGAAGCAATCACAAACCAGAATTGATAATCATTTCACCTTAAGATTTCCATCACTGTAGAAATTTGACTCACTCCATATTATACTGCTGTGAGCACCGTACAGCAAAGTTAAGATGACATCCCAGCTGTAGGATTGAAGATTTGTGCTCCAGAAGTCAGTGTGCCTCAACAATTCAAACAAATTCTGTTGATCTGAATACTGCACAGTCTTCTCAAAATTCATCAGGAAACCAAAGAAAACTGGCATTGACGGTGTCAGCAAGTGGCATTTACAAAAACCTATTCACTTGTGCCCAATCCATGAATCAAGGAGCTGACTTCAGAGATGAGGCTGACTGCTTAATATCAAGGCAGGATTTGACGAAATGTGACAAAATTCCTATAAAGCTAAATTTCTTGGGTGTTGAAGAGAAGGAAGGAGGTCATTATTATTGAAGTCAATCATCTCTGCCCCAGGACATTATTGAAACGGCCTCAGGGTTGTCTGCATCTTATTCCCAATCTTGGGCTGTTTTATTAATGGAAGGTGTGAAGTGAAGATGTTCACAGACCATTGCACAGCCTTCAATTCCATTTTCTGTTTCTCAGCATGTGAAGCAGTGTATGCCTGCATGCTGCAAGAAGGTACCACTTTCTTATACGGGCTCATCAAATGGCAAATAACCTTCATTTAACAAAGTGTCATGAAATAACCATTTACAATGAGATTCTTATCAACAACCCTTGATAGTGAATGGCATTGCTAAATCAGAGTACTTTACTATCATTGATTCAATGAGACCAGCCTTATACATATTGCAGCTGCAAGAGCAGGTCAGAAAAATGTTTAGTAAGTGATCTGTCTCATTAAACTCTTGTAGCCCTGTAGACTACGAGATGCCATGAAATGTTGCTTGGATGAGTGTATTCCTAACAAATTCCAAAAAGCTTGATACCATCTAGGCAAAGGAACTTGTGTCTGGAATTCCATCAACCAGCTTAAAAATTCATTTCCTCTGTCCTTTGCCATTTATGCTGCTGGTGTTTAGGGCAGCAATGAAGGTCCTCCATTTCTGGCAGCGTTCGCAACTTCCTTCGTCAGGTCAATAGCTTCCATTCTGATTACAGTCAGTCGTAGGAGTCATGGGCGGAGACGCAGAAATACTGTCTCACCCAGAAATAGAGGGATTCTTCATCGCTATTTCCAAAGTTTTGTTTGACCATTCAGGGTTTTTAGCACTGAGCTGAACCCTTGAACCTGGAGGATCGATGGACAGCTCTTAGTCTGGCCTCTACCCTTTGACCTGTTTGGCATGGGTGACCTTACCAAGAACCAAAGAACAAACCCCTGACTCCAACCCCTAGCTCTCTGGGTCATTGAGGCATACAAGCTCCTAAGCCACAACAAGGCTGTGGTTCTTTTGGAGGATTACCTCTGTCACCAATACTCAATGGCTACAGTATTTTACTATCTACAAATTGTAAAAAATTAAAGGTTATGGGATGGGTGGCATTTTTGAGGAATCCTACAACCCATCCCACGATCAGTGTGATCACGGGACAGTTGCATCAGGAGGAGGAGTGAGGAGCTTGAGAGAGTACTAAGTGCTGGGAAGCAGCTGAGGAGCTGAGGTGAGTGTGCTTTAAAAGGAGCGTAGAGGGCAACTGAAGGGTTAAACAGTGTTGATTAGAGGGAGTGAGTACTCGAGGTAATTGGCAGGGACAAATAAAAGGAGGGGTAACTGAAGAGGAGCGGCCAGCATGTGAGTGGCTCAGGGTAGGAGTGGAGGGTAGCTCATGTTGTTTAAAAAAGCTCCAAAAATAAACCAGGTAATTACAGGCTGGTGAGCCTGACATCAGTAGTAGGTAAGTTATTGGAAGGTGTTCTGAGAGATCGGATATTCAAGTACTTGGACAGCCAAGGGCCGATTAAGGATAGTCAGCATGGCTTTGTGCGTGGTAGATCGTGTTTAACGAATCTTGTAGAGTTTTTCAAGGAGGTTACCAAGAAAGTAGATGAAGGAAAAGCTGTGGATATTATCTACATGGACTTTAGTAAGGCCTTCTCAGACTGGAGGCCTGTGACTAATGGTGTGCTTCAGGGATCTGTGCTGGGACCATTGCTGTTTGTTGTCTGTGTCAGTGATCAAGATGATAATGTGGTAAATTGGATCAGCAAGTTTGCTGATGACACTAAGATTGGAGGTGTGGTGGGCAGTGAGGAAGGCTTTCTAAGCTTGCAGAGGGATCTGGACCAACTGGAAAAATGGGCCAGAAAATTGCAGATGGAATTTAATGCAGACAAGTGAGAGGTGTTGCATTTTGGAAGGACAAAATGAGGTAGGACATACACAGTAAATGGTAGGGCACTGAGGAGTGCGGAGGAACAAAGGGATCTGGGAGTTCAGATACAAAATTCCCTGAAAGTGGCGTCACAGGTAGGCAGGGTTGTAAAGAGAGCTTTTAGTACATTGGCCTTTATAAGTCAAAGTATTGAGTATAGGAGTTGCGATGTTATAGTGAGGTTGTGTAAGACACTGGTGAGGCCAAATTTGAAGTATTTGCGTGCAGTCACTTAATTATAGGAAGGTTATCAGTAAGATTGAAAGAGTGCAGAGAAGATTTACTAGGATGTTGCCGGGTCTTCAGGAGTTGAGTTACAGGGAAAGATTGAACAGGTTAGGACTTTATTCCTTGGAGCGTAGAAGAATGAGGGGGGATTTAATAGAGGTTTACAAAATTATGAGGGGTATAGACAGAGTAAATGTGAGTAGGCCCATTCTTTCCACTTAGATTAGGAGAGATAAATACAAGAGGACATGGCTTTAGGGCGAAAGGGGAAAGGTTTAGGGGGAACTTCTTCACTCAGAGTGGTGGGAGTGTGCAACGTGTTGCCATCTGATGTAGTAAATGCAGACTCACTCTTAAGTTTTAAGAATAAATTGGATAGATATATGGATGGGAGAGGTCTGAAGGGTTATGAACTGGGTACAGGTCAATGGGACTAGTGGAATAAGGTTTTGGCACAGACTAGAAGGGCCGAATGGCCTGTTTTCTGTGCTGCAGTGTTTTATGGTTCTGTGGTACGGTCGCTTTGACCAACTACTGACAAGGAGGTACAGAAGCATCAGGTCTAGGACTACCAGACTGGGTAGCAGTTTCCCTCAGGCTGTGTGACTAAAAAATACCCTGCCTACACCGAAGTCTCATCACTGGGATAGCAAGCTTGATTTTTTACCTGTGCTGCATTTTCTGCATGCATTTGAGTTGTGTTTTATTATGAATAAACTGTTCTCGGGCTTCCAGCCGGGTATAAATAGCAATTTTAACTGACATTTTGATGAAACTCTGACATTTTCATCAGGGAGATGCCTGGGCAGTCTAGTCTGGTTTTTTGTGTGTGTGTGTGTGTGTGTGTGTGTGTGTGTGTGTGTGTGTGTGTGTGTGTGAATCTCATATATATAAAACTCAATCATTAGTCTCTCCAGGTGATCCCAAAAGCCATTGGTGCAGAACAATAGCATTGTGTCATTGAAGTCAATCCTATGGCTATTGTAAATGCATTATTGTGCTACTGATGATTTCTTCAGGTAACCCAAACGGATACACTTCCCATGCTCCTTGATGTGGCTTTCCACTATGCGTCCTGTCTGGCTGATATATGCTGGTCCCCATTCACATTCCTGTAAACGCCAGAATCTGTGTCCCGGGATGTCATTGTTAGGTTTCCTGGTTTTTCTGTCAGCACTTTTAAGGGCCCAATTGATTTCCATCACCTTGAAGCCATTCTGTAGTTATCTTATTTCCTCATGGAAATTCTCCCGGTTAATCAAAGTAGAAAGAACCACTGTATGTTGGGAATTCTGATGGTAGCTGTTATTGTTGAAGTACAAATTAGTGTGAGTGGGTTCTGATAAATGCTATGTTTGAGGCTACAATCCAATTTCTGTAGTATTAGAATGTTCAGGAATGGGAGGCAACCATTCTTCTCCATTGTATATTCAACCAGAGAAATCAGCAATAACAGAACATTGAATTTGTGATGACCGGAGGACTGATTTTGGCACAAAACTACTGTGCCAATGGCTTTTGGGACCACCGGGGGAAAGGAAGCCATTGAAATAAAACTAGAGAAAAATAAATTTCATCAAGACGAAGGTCTCACTCTAATTAAGAACTGGAATTCGATTGTAAACAAGGAACTTTTTTTTTTGATTTCATTGTAGATATGTATGATCAGACTTGTACTGCTGTTTCTGATGTTGGCTACTCTAAAAGCATTATCCATATCCATGGCATCTTCCAAGTGAGGCAATCATTATTGGTTCATGAGAACAGTACTATTTGAAAGTTCCCTTCCAAACTGTATATTATTCTAATTTGGAAGTATATCACTGATCTCTCATCAGTGATTCAAAACCTTAGAACTACAACAATATGGGATTCTCTTTGTCAGAAGGATTGCATGGTTCAAGGTAGCGATTGCAGCTCATATCTGGGGCAGTAGTTGCTGGGCTTGTCAGTGAAGACAGATCTTGAGAAACAATATTAAAACTAATTTTTCAATTTCCAATCAAATGGAATAACTCCTTTTGCTGCAATCCACGATGCATGACACCATGAATTTCTGCAGGCTGTCACTTTGAACATTTCCTTTAGCTAGAATGTATTATGATGTACTTCTATGTAGATCATTCAATTAGATTGAAGATGGATAAGGGAATGCACTCGACTAGTAACTTTGAAATTACTGGTCTCTGTCTTTTTTTTGTTCTTAAACTAAACCTCTGTGGCAACTAGCTCCAAACATGAGCCTCTATTTTATGTGGGAAATGAATCTACCTTATCACCTGCCATGCTAAATACATCCTCGGTACAGTTTGTCAGCTGAGGTTCTCACATGAACACCAGAAACTGAATAGTTTCAGCCTTGAGCTTGCCAGGCCCAACTCTTCTGTTCCATTTCCCCTATGCCCACAATTCCCCAGTCTTTCAAAGAATGTTTCAACCTCATCTTTAAATATCTTTAGTGAGTTTATCAAGAAGAAATTCCAAAATAACTCTGTTCTGAATGGCCATGCCAAAACTACCTCTTGAATTCTTTCTCAGTGTGGAAACATTTCAGATAAAATAATAAAGAACAATATCTGATTCTACATATGTTTAATTTGTGGAAGAGAATCAATACCCAGTTTTATTTACAAATAGGAGAAGCTGCTACAGAATCCTAATAAGAGGTTACATTATCACAATACCCAGTACAACAACTTGGTTAATTTGGATGGTGACTGTGAATATTTAAAAAAAAGTTTACCTAAGTTATAGTTCACCCAACAGGTATAGATTATTTGCAAAATTGCTCTTTATACATTGTCTCAGTTGAATCAGTTGTCAAACGTCTTATGACCTTGCTTTTGCCATAATTCACTTTGCCCCCCCCACGGACTGACAATGGATCTAGGCAAAAAATGACATAATTGCCGATGTACAGTATAGCTTTTACTTGGTTACCTGCATACCAATGGGGGCACCTTTTGTGCCCAAGTCCTTCCTAATGCATTTGGTAAAGTACTATATAAATGATAAAAACATGACGGAGGAGAATGGATATCCTTGTTTGGCTTCACATTTGAAAAGGAAATTTTCCATTTCCCACCTGCTAATTTGGGCTGCGATACTGTAGTATAGCAGTAATATTCAAATGCAGAGTCATGCCTCAAATCATTGCTGTTTGCAGTTTCTGCACCTGATTTAGGTGGCCATCAGGCTTAATGTAGGCACAACAGACTCCAAACTGTCCTGCAGAGACCACTTTGGCACAAGTCTTGATTGTAAAGTTGGAAGTCCCCTTTGTATCAGCTTAGAACATTCAACAGTGCAACACAAGAACAGGCCTTTTGGCACTCAGTGTTGTGCCAAACTAATTAAGCTAGCAATGCCTAATTACACTAATCCCTTCTGCATGCATATAACATATACCTCCAATCTCTGCAGATATCTGAGCCTGTCTGAGAGTCTTCAGGAATATATTCCACTATGATAGCGTAACTGACCTCTTTGTTCCCTGATCATTATCCTTTCTTGAAAAATAGTGCTACAAATGTGGTTTTCCAAATTACTGGGTCCCTTTCAGGAATTAAGAAACCTTGGAGGGTCATGTCAGGGCATCATCCATTTTGTTTACAGCTATTTCCTTTTGGACCTTAGCCCATCCGGTCAAGATCAAAATAGAGTTTACGGGACTTCTGGTATGGCGACCACTTAGATAGTCGTGTTTCACACTGCTCTGCTTTAGCTACTCCAATTTCTACAGAAAATACTCGCATTTGCAACAATTCTTCGAAGCACAATGTCAGTGCGGGTGTTATAATGCCGAAGGCTGGTAAAATAAGTAAAGAAAAGAGCAAAGTGTCTTTTCAGCTGAAGTTAACTGACTATGGGGTTCATAGTGAATCTCCAAAAGTTAACGATGAAATGGCGGAAGAGGAGGCCAGCGGAATGGGGGAACTCAGAGGTATGAAGACGGACGCAATACTGGCTAATGAAAACAGAGTTTTCATTAAGGTTGGATGGAATTATGGCAGCGATACAAGATATGAGGAAGGAGATAAATGATTGTGCTGAATGTGTATCACAAGCTGAAATGTGAATATCTAGTGCTGAGGACAATGTAGCAAACTTGAAGACTAAAATACACACACTGGAATTAAAAAGTACGACTCTGGAGGATAAACTATTGGATTTGGAAACGAGATCCCGATGGAACAACCTGAGACTGGTAGGCCTGCCTGAGGGTGCTGAGGGATGAGATAAATGCTCTTTTATAGAGAAGTGGTTACCGAAGGTACTGGAGATTAAAACTGCGGTCCTCAATTGATATTGAAAGGGCACACCAACTTGGACCAGTGAGGGAAACCAAGGCGCCACCGAGAACACTAATAATGAAGTTCCTCAACTACAAGGACAAGCAGGCAGTCTTTATTGCTTCACGGGCTAAAAAAGACATTCGGTACAAGGGCAAACACTAGGAAATCTTCAGATGCTGGAAATTCAAACAACAACACACACAAAATGCTGGTGCAACACAGCAGGCTAGGCAGCATCTATAGGGAGAAGCACTGTTGACGTTTTGGGCCGAGACCCTTCGTCAGGACTAACTGAAAGGAAAGATAGTAAGAGATTTGAAAGTAGTGGGGGGAGGGGGAAATACGAAACGATAGGAGAAGACCGGAGGGGGTGGGATGAAGCTAAGAGCTGGAAAGGTGATTGGCGAAAGTGATACAGAGCTGGAGAAGGGAAAGGGTCATGGGACGGGAGGCCTCAGGAGAAAGAAAGGAGTGGGGTGGGGGGGGGGGGGGAGTACCAGAGAGAGATGGAGAACAGGCAAACAACTCAATATGTCAGGGATGGGTTAAGAAGGGGATGAGGGGCATTAACGGAAGTTAGAGAAGTCAATGTTCATGCCATCAGATTGGAGGCTACCCAGCCGGTATATAAGGTGTTGTTCCTCCAACCTGAGTTTGGATTCATTTTGACAATAGAAGAGGCCATGGATAGACGTATCAGAATGGGAATGGGACGTGGAATTAAAATGTGTGGCCACTGGGAGATCCTGCTTTTTCTGGCGGACCGAGTGTAGGTGTTCCATGAAACGGTCTCCCTGTCTGCGTTGGGTCTCACCAATATATAAAAGGCCACACCGGGTGCACCGGACACAGTATACCACACCAGCCGATCACAGGTGAAATGTCGCCTCACCTGGAAGGACTGTCTGGGGCCCTGAATGGTGGTGAGGGAGTAAGTGTAAGGGCAGGTGTAGCACTTGTTCCGTTTACAAGGATAAATGCCAGGAGGGAGATCGGTTGGAAGGGATGGGGGGGGACGAGTGGACAAGGGAGTCGCGCAGGGAGCGATCCCTGCGGAAAGCAGAGGGGGGGGGGAGGGAAAAATGTGTTTGGTAGTGGGATCCTGTTGGAGGTGGCAGAAGTTACCGAGAATTATATGTTGGACTTGGAGGCTGGTGGGGTGGTAGGTAAGGACGAGGGGAACCCTATCCCAAGTGGGGTGGTGGGTGGATGGGGTGAGGGCAGATGTGCGGAAAATGGGAGAGATGCGTTTGAGAGCAGAGTTGATGATGGGCGAAGGGAAGCCCCTTTGTTTAAAAAAGGAAGACATCTCCTTCGTCCTGGAAAAAAAAAGCCTCATCCTGAGAGCAGATGCGGCGGAGACGGAGGAATTGTGAGAAGGGGATAGCCTTTTAGCAAGAGACAGGGTGGGAAGAGGAATAGTCCAGGTAGCTGTGAGAGTCTGTAGGCTTATAGTAGATATCAGTAGATGGGCCATCTCCAGAGATGGAGACAGAAAGATCTAGAAAGGGGAGGGAGGTGTTGGAAATGGACCAGGTAAATTTGAGGGCAGGGTGAAAGTTGGAGGCAAAGTTAATGAAGTTGACGAGCTCAGCATGCGTGCAAGAGGCAGTGCCAATGCAGTCGTCGATGTAGCGAAGGAAAAGAGGGGGATGGTTACCGGTATAGCCTTGGAACATGGACTGTTCCACAAAACCAACAAAAAGGCAGGCATAACTGGGACCCATACGGGTGCCCATGGCTACACCCTTGGTTTGGAGTGTTACGCCTGCAGCCCCCTCCTTTTTGAGAATCACAGGATCGCTATTGATTTGGGAGACCCAGGAAATGAGAGAGAGATGTTTGGAATGTCTTGACCCCCCCCTCCCCCCCCGGCGATATAAAGCTACGAGAAACGGCCATTGTCTCTTGGAGACGGAATTGTGTATTAAAATACTGTGCTTCGTGGAAGCCCTCAGGCAAAGTGGGCTGGTTGGTGGAGGGATTGCATCATCCCCAACCTGATTGACATCTGAGACCCTGTGAGTCAGGGAGTCAGGATAAAAGAGGGTCTGTGGGAACAGCCCCTCAGACGCACCAGAAGAAACGCCTGCGATCCGGTAATAGCAAAAGCCGGTGGGAAGGCCACGTGCGTCCGTTTCCATTTGCCCCGGAATAAGTGTGCCTTTACCACGGAAGAACGGTTTTTAGCTAACAACGGGGAAATCAACTCCCAACGACTCTTGAAGGATTGACATCATAAAAGGACTGGGCAAGTTTTATCCCATCTTTCTCTCAAACCAGAAAGCTGCCGCTTGAATGAACTAAAGTGACTTTTATATTTCCATTGGACAATACATTATCCCCTAGACAACGATAGAGCTATTTCTTGATTATTATTATACCCGCGCTTTTAGATTTAGTATTGACGACGTATATTATCTATATGCATTGATATTATTTTTGTGTATTTTTATCAATAAATACTGTTAAAAATAGTACCATCAGACTTCAACGGACCTCTCTATCTTTGCTGGTAAGTGACCCAGTTTTGGGTTACGTAACAATTGGGGGCTCGTCCGGGATTTGACACCTAATTGGGAGGCCAGTGAATCGGGCTTGTAAGTCCAAACTTGGATCTGGTTATGCGGGTAGCCAGACGGGAAACCAGCAAAGATGGACGTGGGTGAATTTATAGAAAACCCGACTCTGGAGGCACTAGAGGCGGCCACCAAATCAGACTTGATAAATTTGGTGAAGGGGTTAAACCTCACAGATGTGAGGTTGTCAGTGAAAAAGCGGGAGGTGTGAAGGGCAATAACTCAGTATTATATTGGGAAGAATGTGTTTGCAGCTGAGGTATTGGAAAATATACCTGAAAAGGTACCTGCTAGTGGGACGGCTCAGTTAGAGTTGGAGAAATTAAGGTTGGAACATGCAATTGTTAAAGCAGCTGGAAGCAGCTGAGAAGGAGAGAGAGAAAGAGAGGGAAAGGGCCGAGAGAGAAAGGGAGCATGCTGTCCAGCTAAAGGAGTTAGAGGTGAAACGGGAGCAGGAAAGAGCTGAGAAACAGAGAGCATGAAATTCAGTTAAAACAGCTGGAAGCAGCTGAGAAAGAGAGAGCCGAGAAAGAGAGAGAGTATGGGGAGGCAGAGAAACAAAGGAAACATGACTTGGAGATGGAGAAGTTAAGGCAAGGGCGAAGAGATCAAGGGTCAGACCGAGAGGAGCGGTTTAATGTTAGTCGGGAGTTGAGGTTAGTACCTCCGTTTGAGGAGACGGATGTTGATAGTTTTTTCTTGCTTTTTGAAAAGGTGGCAGTGAATCAGAAGTGGCCCAGAGATCAGTGGGTGGCATTGTTACAAAGTGTGTTAAAAGGGAAGGCACAGCGGGCATATACGGCGTTGTCCATGGAGGAAGAAGAGGAGGAGAGTTATGACAAAGTAAAAGCGGCCATTCTCCGGAGTTATGAGTTAGTACCTGAAGCGTATAGACAAAAGTTTAGAAATTTAAAGAAAGGGTGGAATCAGACGTATACTGAGTTTGCCTATGAGAAGGGTGTGCTCTTGGACTGTTGGTGCACAGCAGAGATAGTGGAAGAGGATTATTAGCGTCTCAGGGTGTTAATTCTGATTGAGGAATTAAAAGGTTGTGTTTCGGAGGATATCCGGATGTATTTGAATGAGAAGCAGAGTAATTCCATCTCAGAATTTGCTAGGTTCGCAGATGAATATGCCCTAACCCACAAGACAAAGTTTTCCTCAAATAAAAGTTCCCAGAGTGACCATAGGAACGATTGAGAAAGCCCGCCGGCTGAGGCAGTGGTCCCGGCGGGAGCTAGTGGTAAGATTGAGGGGGAGCGGCCAGATGGCCAGAGATTTCCGGGCTTGACCTGTTTTAATTGTGGAAAGGGGGGGCATATTGCATCTAAGTGCTTTGCTCCGAGGAAAGAGACAGGAAAAGGGAAAGCAGCAGTCCCTATCGGATGTGCTGTGGTAATCAGTAAATCGACAAGAGAGCCCCGGGTAGACAGAGTACAAGAAGGGTCTGAGATTTGTATGTCAAACGGAACCGTGTCTGTGAGGGAGGGAGACACCCCAGTTCCAGTACGGATCTGGAGAGACACGGGGGCTGAACTATCATTGATCAGCAGTAAGGTACTAGGTTTTGGTCGCAAGACAGGGATGGTAGCTGTGAAAGGAATAGGCAAAGGGACGGAAATGGTGCCCTTGCATAGGGTCATTATGAATTGTGAGCTAGTCTCTGGACCAGTTGAAATAGGGGTGCGATCAGAATTCCTGAGAACTGACGCGGACGTCCTCCTTGGTAACGATTTAGCCGGTGGTAAGGGTTGGTCAGCAACGACACTGACAAGCCGGCCGGTGAGTGTTGTGGCCCCGCCCCTAGATTCCAAGATCTATCCCGAATGCGCGATCACTTGCAGCATGTTGAGAAAGGCAGCTGAGAAAAGGAGCAGTTTAAATCCGGCCAGTTTCGATTTGGCCAAGACGTTTTTACCGACCCCGTACCACGAGGGTTTAGAGGGTGGTAAAACGAAGAGTAGTAAAGTGAAAGAGAGTAAGGGAGAGGAGGTAGACCTTCCCTTAGCGAGGAGAAAAGTTCTAGAGGCAGAAAATAAAGCTGAGGAACCGATAGAGCGGTTAAGAGGTCCAGAGTTGAACAGGGATGATCTGTCTGGTTTGGCAGAAGTGTTTGAAGAGGTTGAAACTTCTAAAGGTGTTCCCGATAATGAAATGAGGGCAGCCCTAGCTGAAAAGGGTGCCCTTACCTTGAAGAAGTTTGCTGGGTTGGCAGATGAGGTTGTTTCAGCCCGCGGAGTTGAGTTTACTCCGGAAGGGAGTTGCCCAGAGAGTAGCTGAGAGAATCAGGGGAATTTAGAATTTGGTCTGGGTACAGGTATTGAAAGCCTGGAAGAGGCAAATGTCCCGTTTGAGTGTGTCCAAGATGTGGATGCACGTGGTACTGAACCTAGTAATGGAGTTCAGAAAAAGTCTGAGATATTTGATTCAGTTGAAAAGGAAGGCCGTCCTTGTGGGTCAGATAGACTTGGTTCAGTGAAGAAAGGGTTAACCTTGGTAATAGTGGGAAGTGAGAGTTCCCAGGTGTTTGTGCTCGAAGGTGTGTTAAAAGTTAATGCGGAGATCAAAAGTGGGGAGATGAATATTATTATTGAAGGAAACGGGAAATATGTAGTTCCCAAATTGAATGAAGAAAATTTAAAGGCTGGATTGATATCAAAGGCAGCCACCAGGCTACAAAGACAATGGTGTGATACCACAAAGCCTGTGGATCACTTACAGGTTGAGCTGGAAGATGACGGGGCCCCCCATGCTATTGCTATTCCAGAGTGTGGTGTGAAAAGGCAGAACTTGAAATGCGGCTTGAACAAAGAGTTCGAACTGAAAACTAATAGCCTGAAGGGTCCTGAAGAGAAAACTAACAACTTGTGTAAAATTAAAGAATTGGGTGGAAATTCAGAAGATGGTCTAAGTTTGGGACACAGTGGTGATAAAATAACTCCAATGGAAGAAGTGGGTGAAAGCCTATTTCGCCAAGCTCCCCACATGGGAATTAACTGGAAAAGAGGCGAGGGTTAATGGGGACGCCATTTTTAAATAGCAAAAGCCGGTCTTACGGGATTTCGACAAAGCATGTGAATAATAAAGACAACCCCATTGAAGCCTGCCTGTTAAGTTTGAAAGCAACATAAAGATTAGTATTTCCATGAACTTTTGTGCTATACACGTAAGCTTAAGATCACAACTCTTTAGTTTTGTTTGCTGAAGGAAAGAAAAAAAAATAAGTGGTTACTAAATTGGAGTCTGATGCTACAAGACTTTAGTAGGGTACAAAATGTTAAGATAGTAAAGGAAGTGACAATGTAATCGGTAACCATCTAGATACTGAATTGAATGTATAACTATTACTCTGTAGTGAAAAGAAAAGCTTTTGTATTGTGTTAGATTCTGAAATCCTGTGAGACTCTGTATTACTCTGTTTTTACCGATGGTAAAAATGCGTTGAAGAAAGGGGATGTTACACCTGCAGCCCCCTCCTTTTTGAGAATCGCAGGATCGCTATTGATTTGGGTCAGGAGACCCAGGAAATGAGAGAGAGACGTTTGGAATGTCTTGACCCCCCCCCTCACACCCCAGCGATATAAAGCTATGGGAAACGGCCATTGTCTCTTGGAGACGGAATTGTGTATTAAAATACTGTGCTTCGTGGAAGCCCTCAGGCAAAGTGGGCTGGTTGGTGGAGGGATTGCATCATCCCCAACCTGATTGATATCTGAGAGGATAAAAGAGGGTCTGTGGGAACAGCCCCTCAGACGCACCAGAAGAAACGCCTGCGATCCGGTAATAGCAAAAGCTGGTGGGAAGGCCATGTGCGTCCGTTTCCATTTGCCCCGGAATCGGTGTGCCTTGACCACGGAAGAACGGTTTTTAGCTAACAACGGGGAAATCAACTCCCAACGACTCTCGAAGGATTGACATTATAAAAGGAATGGGCAAGTTTTAACCCGTCTCTCTCTCAAACCAGAAAGCTGCCGCTTGAATGAACTAAAGTGACTTTTATATTTCCATTGGACAATACATTATCCCCTAGACAACAATAGAGCTATTTCTTGTTGATTATTATTATACCTGCGCTTTTAGATTTAGTATTGACAACTTATCTATATGTTTGCATTGATATTATTTTTGTGTATTTTTATCAATAAATACTGTTAAAAATAGTACCATCAGACTTCAACGGACCTCTCTATTTTTGCTGGTAAGTGACCCAGTTACGGGGTACGTAACAGGAGGAAGTGGGAGGAGCCAAAGGAGAAATTATTGAGAGTAAGAACTAATTCCGCTAGACGGAGGAGAGTGGTGGTAGAGGGGATTTGGTTAGGTCTGGAATCCAAAAAAAAAAACTGAAGAGCTTCAAGACCATCTCGGTGGGGGATGGAGGTATATAGGAACTGGACGTCCATGGTGAAAATAAGACGGAGGGGGCCAGGGAACTTAAAATCATTGAAAAAATTCAAAGCATGAGAAGTGTCACAAACATAGGTGGGAAAGGATTGAACAAGGGGGGATAAGACAGTGTCAAGGTATGCAGAAATGAGTTCAGTGGGGCAGGAGCAAGCTGAGACAGTAGGTCTACCTGGACAGGCAGGTTTGTGGATCTTGGGTAGGAGGTAGAAACGGGAAGTGCGGGGTGTGGGAACTATGAGGTTTGTGGCAGTGGGTTGTCACTGTGCCTCGGCCAGGTAGAGGTCAGTACGCCAGGCAACAACAGCTCCCCCTTATCAGCAGGTTTTATAGTGAGGTTGGGATTGGTGCGGAGGGAGCGGAGAGCAGAGCGTTCGGAAGGAGTGAGGTTGGAATTGGAACAGGGTGTGGTGAAGTCAAGACGGTTGATGTCCCGTCGGCAATTAGCAATAAAGAGATCCAGAGCAGGTAGAAGACCAGAGTGGGGTGTCCATGAAGAGGAGGAGGGTTGAAGACAGGAGAAGGGGTCATCGGTGGGTGTAGGAGAGTCCTTGTCAAAGAAGTAAGCTTGGAGATGGAGCCGGCGGAAGAAGATTCAGCGTCATGGCGTACACAGAACTCAGAGGTGTGGGCGAAGGGGGACAAAGGTGAGGCCCTTAATGAGGACAGAGCGCTCTGCCTCAGAGAGTTAAAGGTCGGAGGGAATGGTAAAGACCCGGCACGGATGAGAGATGGGATCAGAGGTGGGAGGAGGGCTGGTAGTGTCAGTGGAGAGGGATGGGTTGGGCTGAGAGGAAGATGGAGCCTCTGAGGGCCCAGGAGCTGACGATGGGATCTGGGAGAGGGGATTGCAGAGTGGTGGTGGGGGAGGGGGAGACAGGAGTCACAATCGCAGCATGTGAAGACCGGGCCTGGAGTTCAAGGTTGGAGTCGCTGTCGGTGGTTGCGCAATCACTTTGAAGCTGTCCATGGTCGTTGGAACCCGCGTTGATGGTGCTGGAGTCCGGAGTTTCAAAAACCCCTGGGTCGCTGGGGCAGCCGAGATCGACAGCCAGGGCGAATCCATGGCCGTTGGAACCCGCGTTGATGATTTTGGAGTCCGGAGTTTCAAAAACCCCTGGGTCGCTGGGGCAGCCGAGATCGACAGCCAGGGCGAATCCATGGCCGTTGGAACCCGCGTTGATGATTTTGGAGTCTGGATTTTCAAAATGCCCTGGGTTGCTGAGACGGCCGAGGCCAATCCGTGGCCGTTGGAACACGCGGTGTTGGCGCTGAAGTCTGGGTTCGGTACAAGGACAAGCAGGCAGTCTTAACTGCTTCACGGGCTAAAAAAGACACTTGGTACAAGCACCAGCAAGTAAGATTCGACTCGGACCTGGCCACGGGAATATACCAATTGAGGAAGCAATTTAACCTGGTCCGCCAGGATCTACGTAGCCTGGGGATCCGACATGGAGTGGTTTACCCTGCAAAACTGTTAGTGACACATAAAGGACACATATACACTTTCAAAGCCCTGACCGAGACGGAAGAGTTTATTAAGAAGATCCAGAAAGACGCCGACGAAAGCTAAATAAAAACGGTAGAACATGACTCATACAAAATCTTCTTAATCAGTGTTTTGGACTCTGCTAAAATGTTTGGCTGATATGGCCAAATATATTAAGCATAAATATGTTCATGCAGGCAGACGTGCATGTAAAAGCATACACATATTGAAATACTAAAAGTTGAGGTTTAAAATATGCTCTTTAAGGATATGTTGTGTTTTACATGTGGGACAAAAATAGTTAAACGGTTTAGAGCTAATGACTTAGAGTAAAAATAGTACAGATGTTGCAGATGAGAGTTAATTTGCATTATAATAAGGAAAGCAGCAGTGATTGAATGGTTTGAGTAAAGATAAGAGTGGACGGACCGATCCTCATTAAGTGAGGAACTATCATCAGCGTTAACGGGAGACGATGTTTTTTGCGGGGTTCCCATGAAAGTGGGAGGGGGGAATTGTTCATGTTCGGTGTGTCGGATGTGGATTCAATCATCTAGGTTTGTTAGGCTTCTCTTTAAATGTATTCCTATATGGCAAGGTAGTTATTCATTTTTGTTGGAAATGTCTCATGGTGTAAATCTTAATTTTTTTTCTTGAAACTACAGAGGTCTGCAGCAGCTTAGAAAAGTTAAACAAGTCATGAACAAGATAAATGATAGGACTCCAAAATTGTATTTTTACAAGAAACTCATCTCTTAGATGAGGACAGTAGAAAAATTAAAAGGAGGTGGCAGGGTGGTGTATACACAGCATCACTCTCATCTAGGGCTAGAGGATTCTTATTCATAAAACAGTCCCATTCCAAGTGAAAATTGTAATTAAAGATAGAAAAGGAAGATATTTAATAATCCAAGGTCTCTACTAACTGAAAACTTAAACTTAGTAAAGTTGTATGGCCCCAATACAGATGACCCTAGCTTTATTGAAGACCTGTTTCTTAATTTATCAACATTTGCAGGGTAATATATAATAGCAGGAGGTTTTAACTGTACATTGAACCCCAGTATGGATAGGGCCACAGGGATAGATCAAACATATAACAGGTGTAGAACAGTTATTCATCACTTTATCAAAGAATTAAATCTGATAGATATATGGAGAGAATTGAAATCAAATATCAAAACCTACTCTTGTTACTCTAGTACATTCCAGACGTATTTTCGAATAGATAATTTCTTAATTTCCTCAGGATTACGGACCAAAATTCAGAACTGCTACTATGACAACATTGTGATCTCAGATCATGCACCATGTTGCCCAAAATACATAGATAAAAAGCTGACGAAAGATCCTTCTAGATGGCACTTTCAACACAAGTGGTTACAAGATGAAGAATTTGTAAAATATTTAGAATATTTTCTTAGAGGGCATATTATCAGTTATACAGGCTCAAAATCAAAAAAGGTGCATGATGAGAGAGTACATTTGGAACACAAAATAAAGACTCTCCAGGAAAAAGTCTTAGAAAACTGAAACCCACAATTGGAAAAAGAATTACTAGTTTTGAAAGCTGAATATGAGAAGTTGTCTGTATTTAGGGCTGCTTCTAGTCTTCTTAGATTAAAGCAATTATTTTATGAACAGGGCGACAAATCAGGCAAATTATTAGCATGGCAGATCAAACAATTAGAAACTAAGACATCAATTACAACCATCATATTCAATGGGCATGATTTGTGGATCCCACAGAAATTAAAGATACCTTTAGAGGCTACTATGAAGAATTATATAATACAAAAAATGAAATCAATTTGTAATCCCTAAATAGGTTTTTTGAAGGGGCTACCTATACCACATATCTCAAAGGAATATAAAGAAGATCTGGAATTAGACATCAACAAAGAAGAAGTTGGGCATGCCGTTGATAATTTGAAATCAGGAAAAAGGGCAGGACCAGATGGCCTTCCAGTTGATCTGTATAAAAAATTCAACGATAAATTGCTAACTCCGCTTTTGGAAATGCTTCTAGAGGCATTTCAGAATGGTAGTTTTCTACCCTTTATGAATAATGCTTTGATTACCTTACTGCCAAAACCAGGTAAACCTCCAGACAGGTGTGAGAACATGAGACCCATTAGTTTGTTAAATTCAGATCTTAAGATAATCTGTAAACTTTTAGCAAAACGTCTACAAAACTTACTGTCTAATATCATAAGTTGAGATCAAAATGGATATAATGGGGAGGCAAGGTTTCCATAATGTAAGAAGGGTATTGAATATTATCCACAATAACAAAGAAACATCAGATACAGCATTACTATCATTGGATGCCAAAAAGGCCTTTGATAGGGTTGAATGGCCTTATCTTTTCAATGTCTTAGAAAAATTTGGGTGTCGAAATAACTTAATAAAATAGGTTCGGGTAATATTCAAAAATTCTACAGCAGAAATTGTAACAAATAGAAACATTTCAAAGCCAATACCAATCAGTAAAGGTTGCCGACAAGGTTGTCCACTCTTGCCCTTATTATTTACATTGTCAATTGAACCTCTAGCAATAGCAATACATTCACACCTGCGGTTCTGTGGAATAACAACAGGACAGATAGAACACAGAATTGTCCTGTATGCTGATGATATAATTTTATTTATATCCAATTTAAATAAATCGATCCCAACCTTGCTACAGCTAATTAAATCATTTGGTGAGATTTCAGGATATAACGTGAATAATACTAAATCCTCTATATTACTGCTCAACGCTAATGAAATCCAATTTAATGTTGTACAACAGTTTAAGTATTTGGGAGTAGAGATTCTGGCTAGGTTAGAACATATTGTTAATGTTAATTATGAATCCTTAATGATAGATATTAATAAGTCAATTGAAAGATGGATGGCTCTATCAATATCTACAATTGGGAAGAATCAACATTCTAAAAATGAATATACTACCAAAGCTACTCTATCTATTCCAAAATATTTCTTTGTCACCACCTTTAGACCTGTTCTCAGAAATCAAAAAGATATATGGAACAATAGGAGAGCAAGACTTCGTTTATCTTTATTGTATTTGCCATTTGATCGAGGGGGTCTAAAATGTCCAAACATCATGTGGTATTATCGGTCTGTACAGCTGAGAACTATTATGTTCCATTTTTCAACAAATAATTCTCCTCATTGGATAGAAATGGAATCTCACGGTCTAAAATTTCCTCTTCCTTTATACATATACTCAGATACAGTTTAAAAAATTAGGGAAGCAAACTAAAAATCCCATTGTAAAGCACATGATAAAGGGATGGTATGATGTAAAAAAATATTTAAAGGAACCATATGTATTATCATAATATAGTCCAATATGGGGCAATCAGTTCTTTGTACCAGGAAGAGCAGACTCAGACGTTATGATGTCTTTTGAGGATCTGAAGTGTATCTTTAACCTCAGTAGTAAACATTTCTACAAATACCTCCAGCTATGAAGTTTTGTTAAGGTAAACCAAAGCAACACACTTACCAGACCCCTATATTCACGCTTGGAAAAAATTATAATAGATGACAGTTTGAGAAAGGGCATCATTTCAGAATTTTATAATTTGCTGGTATCTTGCTCGTCTGAAAATTCACAATACAAATTGAAAACTTGGGAGGAAAATTTGCAGCTTAAAATTTCGGATGAAGAGTGGGAAAGCAGCTTGTACCAATGCTCATACTAAGTCAATAAACACTGGCCTTAAATTGATACAGTACAAATGGTTAATGTTGTCATATGTCACATCAGTGGAATTAAACCGATACAACAAAAACATATCAGACATATGCACAAAATGTACAGGAGCTAGAGGTACATTGTTTCATTGTATGTGGCAATGTAGAGAGACTGGAGCATTCTGGGAAGAAGTATGAGCCATAATTGAGAAAATTATTTCAAAACAAGTTTCACTGGACCCTAAACTCTCTCTGTTGGGTTTGTACTTAGAGAAACACAATTACAGTAAAAATGAACAAGCATTTATAGATCTCAGCTTACTTCATGCTAAAAAATGTATTGCACAATTATGGAAAAGTACTCATAGACCAAGCACTACTCAATGGATAAGGCAGATGTTATCAGGTCTTCCGCTGGAAAGGATAACTACTAAGGTCTAAACAGCAGATATTTGAGAATATATGGAGACCCTTCATTAACTATGTCAAGGATTTGGACTTAACAGAAGATTAAAAGAGTATTACCTTCTGTAGACAATGCAGCTTCCAAATTTGTAGAAAATGTATAGTATTTATTTATTGATTTTTGAATTATATTATAAATACCTGTTAAATTTTACACATTTTTATATATAGATTACCACTTGTTGAAATCAGAGAAGCATTTTTTTGTGTTTTTTTTGTGCTGTCTTGTTTGTTGTGTAAATACAGCAACTTCTGTATTTCTGAATAATATAAGAAAGTATAGGAAGGTAAAAACTGTATTTCATGGTATTAAAATGCAAATAAACATTGTGGCAAAAAAATGGAGTTTACTCTATTATGTGCATAAATTCTTCTATGCACAGTTATAATGAAAAACTTGCAGTAGTATCACAGGCACATAATATTAGAAAAAACATTCACAAGAGAAACAGAAATTAATATGTTATGCATAATTATACATATAACCATAATAACAAGTACAGCACGGAAACAGTCCTACTCGGTCCTTCTAGTCCGTGCCGAACGCTTACTCTCACCTAGTCCCACTGGCCCGCACTCAGCCCATAGCCCTCCATAGACCCCCTACTCTTTGTGATTTTTATAAATGACCTGGATGAAGAAGTAGAGGGATGGGTTAGTAAATTTGCTGATGACACAAAGACTGTAGTGTTGTGGGTAGTGTGGATGGATGTCAGGTTACAGCGGGATATCGATATGATGCAAAACTGGGTTGAGAAGTGGCAGATAGAGTTCAACCCAGATAAATATGAGGTGATTCATTTTGGTAGGTCAAATATGATGACAGAATATAGTATTAATGGTAATACTCTTGACAGTGTGGAGGATCAGTGGAATCTTGGGGTCCGAGTCCATTGGACACTCAAGGATGTTGCGCAGATTGACTCTGTGGTTAAGAAAGCATATGGTGCATTGGCCTTCATCAACCATGGGATTGAGTTTAAGAGCCGAGAGGTAATGTTGCAGCTATATAGGACCCTGGTCAGACCCCACTTGGAGTACTGTGCTCAGTTCTGGTCGCCTCACTATAGGAAGGATATGGAAACCATAAAAAGGGTGCAACGGAGATTTACAAGGATGTTGCCTCAATTGGGGAGCATGCTTTATGAGAATAGGTTGAGTGAACTCTGCCTTTTCTCCTTGGAGCGACGGAGGATGAGAAGTGACCTGATAGAGGTGTACAAGATAACGAGGCATTGATCATGCGGATAGTTAGAGGCTTTTTCCCAGGGCGGAAATGGCAGCATGAAGAGGGCACAGTTTTAAGGTGCTTGGAATTAGGTACAGAGGGGATATCGGGTAAGTTTTTTTACGCAGAGAGTGGGGAGTGTGTGGAATGGGTTGCTGGCAACGGTGGTCGAGGCGGATACGATAGGATCTTTTAAGAGACTCCTGAACAGGTATATGGAGCTCAGAAAAATAGAGGGCAATGGGTAACCCTAGGTAATTTCTAAGGTAAGGACATGTTCGGCACAGCTTTGAGGGCCAAAGGGCCTGTATTGTGCTGTAGGTTTTCTATGTTTCTATGGCATTTGCCTTCCTCACCACTGACTCAACCTGCAAGTTAACATAGAAAACCTACAGCATAATACTGCCCTTCAGCCCATAATGCAGTGCTGAACATGAATGAACTTTCGAAATTACCCAGGATTACCCCATAGCCCTCTATTTTTCTAAGCTCCATGTTCCTATCCAAGAGTCTCTAAAGGACCCTATTGTATCCGCCTCTATCTCTGTCACTGGCAGCTCGTTTCACATTGGAGTAACGATGGTCTTCCACTTGTGCTGCATCAGCTTAGCTAAATATGCTTAGTTGATATACAGGCAGCAAACAGCAGACTCCTCCAATCTAAAGACTGCAAATAAAATAGAACATTGTGCAAACTGACAATACCAGCTCTTCTGATTTGGTATGGCATTGGTATGATAGGTGGTTACTATTATAACTTCTGTGGAGAACTATTGTTTGGATGTGTTAGGTAAAAAAAACAGAGAAAATGCAACAGCTACAGAGTTGGTGCAGTGCACATAAACAAATAAGGGGTAAGAGCATGACAAATGCAGATTGGGATTCAAGAATTCATCTTTGGTATATGAAAGGACCATTCTCGAGTCCTGATCATAGTGGGATAAAAACTATCCTTGATTCTGATGGTAAGTGATGTCAAGGTTTTTAATCTTCTGTCTAACAGAATATAGGAAAGAGGTCAAAGTTGGGAGAGATCCTCGATTATGTTACCTGCTTTCTAAAAACAGCAGTAAGTGTAGATTGAGTGAATGGAGAGGAGGCTATTTTGCACATTGGGTAGGGCTGTGTTTACAACCCTTATGGTCTTTGGCAAAGCAGTTGCCAAACCAAGTTGATGCATTCAAATAAGATGACTTTATGTGTTGCATTGGTAAAAATATCAGCAGGGCCATGACAAGTACATTGTGCCTTTTGAGGAAGTGGAGATAATTGTTGTACTTTCTTGGCCATAATGTCAGTGTTGCTGCAAAAGTAAAGAAAAATCATTCATAAGACAAGAGAAAATGGTTGGGTGTTTAAGACAACACTGAAGAAATCCTATAGGTCTGGGACTAAGATGACAAATCTTCAGAAAACAGGCTCCCTCTCTTCTTTTAAAAAAAAGATATGTCCTCTCCCTGGGAGAATTGGCCACTTGCTACCACCATCAGTCGTGCTGCTTTGACGTCAACGCAGGCACAGTCACCTTCATTGTCCATGACTTGATCTTCAGCTGTAAACCAAACAAATGCAAACTTTGCACTTGAGAGCAGGTACTTAATGTCACTTTAACAGCTATTTTAGCAACTCACATTACTGATGACAGTAGAGGGATGGGGGTGGGGTGGGGTGTGACAGCAGAGACTGGTTTGGATTTGTCCTACTTTTAGTGAACAAACATAACGGCAAGTTTCTACATCCTGTGTAAATGCAGTATGTTGCAATTCATGATTGATTTGCCTCATGGGAAAATATTTCCAGGCTGTAGGTCTTCAATGTCATACCTGTAAAAGGTGCCTGGTCACTTGGAGTAAGCTATATTCAATTGTGTCAGTGTTTCCTGACATGAATGGAGTAAACCAGATTGACTTCACTGACAGCGATGGCTTTGCTAGGATGTCAAGTTGGGTAATTTGCTTCACATGTTTGGCTAGATGATTAGAAATGCTTCAGCTTATTTCTTTGGTGCATGTGTTGTATTGAGGGTGCCAAAGTATGAAAGATAACAAAAAATGAAAGATGACCTGTTCTTTTATTTATTAAGGTCAAAGCTAATCTCTTTATCTCAGAACACTTGTCTACAAAAGCAGAATAGGATAATCCATTTCTGGACTGAAAACCAACCAGCACAATGCCACAGGGATTGATAACTAAATGAAAAGATTTAATAAATGGAATTTAAATTCCCAAAGTAACATTATACCAACTGAACTTTTGTCTAGATTAGTGCAGGTCCTTGGATTTTTTACTGGTCCAAAGTAAACTTGATGGTTTATACAAATTATACATATTTCAAATTACTTCTCAAAATTTGGTTCTGTATGAATGCATGTATTTTTCCATTTTTATCGTCAGATCAACCATGAACTGAGTAGTTATACACAGCTTGGTTAAAACTTGTGAAGATGCAGAGATGTTCTAAGCTTGATCAACGTTTATGTTGCACTTTCTGTGTCCATTTCAGAACCAATTAATTACTTCTAACTATATCACTCCACTGGCTAATTTGCTGGCAGCAATCTTCACAAACAGCAATAAAATTTTCAACCTAATTGAGTGACGAACTTTGGCAAAAAAAAAGATGGAAATGTCTCCCACAGCAAAACCTTTAAAACACAAGCCTCATCCTATGTTTCTTTGTACAATGTTGTAGTGCTCATTTGAAAATTGGCACATCTAACAATGCAGTACCTCGCTTGTGCTAATTGCGATTAAGACCTCAAATTTGGTGAATCCCCAATTTTGATTCGGAGAATAAGGCCAAATTGGGCACACCAAGTTTGCCAAGTGTTTTTATGCTAGAGCATCATCTTATACACAAGATAAAATTTTATCTCTTAAACTAGAGTAAGAGAGCACAATAACATTTTCATTATCCAGCTCATAATTTATCTAATTTGAAATTCAAGTGCTAGATGGCAATTATTTCCCAAGTTAGCAACCTTCAAAGCGAATTTGTTCTCATGCCATCTGAATAAAGAACACTAATAATTGGAGATCAAATACAGAACCATTTCCTCAAAGATAAACAATATATGCATTAATTTAACATCTAACTATTTGAATTTAATACAGACAACATAAACATTGGCTTAAACAGAGACAGTGGAACATGTGGTACCATTTCATATGCAAAATTTAAAAATATAAAGTGTTTGTGCACATTTTAATGTCTTTGTGCCAATTTCTGGTTCATCCGTTTAAGTCTGGACCTAGTGATGATGCTAGTTTTGTAACTTACTATGGTAAAAGTTTACCTCATGACACACATGCAAAACTCATCTCCATCTTGCCAATATAAATTGGACCAATAATATGTGGCTAAAATGATTAATTTTTAAAATTATCAAAGCAGCAAGTCATCAAGCGAATTACTGGCGCAGTCAGATTTTGGTGACTACATGTATCTGTGAGTTTGCAATGGTACAGTTGATTATCAACACAATCTAGCACTGTTTGCATAGTGTTATGACAACATGGCATGAGCCACTGAAGTTGGTACTAGTTCAGGGATGACAATTAAAAGATGGGCTACAAAAATTAAGTTTGTAACTCCAAAAACTTAATAACTAATTGAAAGGAAAACATGGGAGATGGGAATGCCAGTCTAACATCGTTTTTACTTTAAGCTAGGCACACACATATGATGTGGCGGTGTAGTGACGTATATGGTTTATGTACTTGTACAGATAACCCACAATGCATTACATAAACAAAAAATGCTCAAACAATTGATTTATAATATTACTGACCTATTAAATACACAAAAATGCCATATATCGCTTTGCTCCTCATCTGGAAAGCATGTCTTTTAAAAATATCTATCTATCTATCTATCTATCTATCTAGCTATCTATTTATTTATTTATTTATTTGTTATTTTTTTTGAAAATTGCAAAGAATAAATGTAATGAACATGGAAAGCATGTTAATGCTATCATGGAAAGGTATTTGAAATATCTAACTTGCTTCCAAGTGCATTAGTGCATGACATGACAGCTGTGCATAGTTGCTATCAGAAATCATGCGTGTCCTATTTTAATCAGAGCAAATAAGGTCTCAAGTACACAAAAGATACTGGTTTTGAAAACTATACTATCATATCAGAATTATATTATTTTGCAGGTCTCCCAATTGAATATTTGGGCTAAATACCATATTTGTCTAGTATACCAAATGTTAGTGAAATCCAATTTCTATTAAATGGCGAAAACTCATAGGCTAAAATCTCAGAAAATGCAATAAGCAATCTCAGGTTAAATTTATCATTCCATCTGTATGCATTCAGTATATCAGAAGTTTGATTTCTGTACTGCTAACAATAATTTTGAATTAATTTTCATTTCATCCTGTGATTATGGTTACTGTAAATAGTATCTGAATTTAATACAAACCTGAAGTTCAATTAATTCAACTAAGCATTAAATGCAGAACATTTTGATACAACTCAAAAGACTATACAGTGCTTCTTTGCAAGGGATCTAGAAGTCAGAACCGGATAAAAATAAAATACTAGTAAATACAAAGTGAGGTGATTTTTAAAAATGGTACAATGTAGGTATCCATTTTGAGGCTGCATTTGATAGGTGTAAATTGAAAGGAGAAAAATAATGACAAAGCACTGATACTGTTCACCTTGGCAAAATCATGTAGATGAAATAGTGCAGTTGAGGAGGGCCAAGTGGATTCACAAGGATATTCCAAGTTAGACCAAATCCAATGTACCTGGTTGGATAAATTCTTTACCATTGTTTTTATATTAAATATTCTTAGCAATTAACACTACATTACCATCTATTGTTGCGTGCAACCATATGGATTTAATTTAAATCAAAGAACAATTATGTTAAGCCTACCTATTTTGTATTTTTGCTAGACAATATATTTTTACAACCTTGCTCTAGGTAAAAGTGAAAGTAGAATGCTCAGCAGCTAGGCTTTGTAGTATGTTATCAATGATATAGACAATTCTATATATTTGAAGCACTGACCAAAGAATCTTTATCAAATGCATAAAGGGGCAATCACTACAATACTGCTGTCACCTATTGTATTCAATAACTGGGAAACGCTTTCCAATTGTTGCTTAATGTTTTTTTTGTATTCCCACAATATTCTCATGAAATGTTTCAAAAACCTTCAAAATTACACAAACTGAAGTTACCAAGAGAATAATAACAATGATCTAAGTTTTCTTTAAACATGTTATTGCATTAGAAAAACAGCGTTCAATCACCAAGATGGTGATACACGATACAATTTGTTGGAAAATGCTGTGATGAGGAACCATGTTAACTTTCATTGTGCAGACATTATTGAAATAAGTTTCATTAGAACAGCTACATTATATTCACTTGGTTTGCAATTCAACAATGCAAGAACAGAAATTATCTCGCAAGTACCACAGATCTATAGCTTTGTTGCATTCTAACCTTCTCCCTGCAGAGCAGATGCCTTGTGAAAAGTAAGTTGTGAAATGAACCACTTTGAAAGTCGCTGTATCATGGACTATATCATGCCTGTACACCAAGATATTTTAAATGGGTTGTATAGAGAGAACGAAGGAGCATTGTAAGCGCACACCAAACTCACAACAGGAAGTCTATCTTTTCAGACAATTTCCTTCCATTGAAATGTCAGCAGCCCCGATTCTAAATGTAATGATATCCATCCTTGCATTAAAAAGCTGATTCATTATTTATTATTAAAATAATTGATTATGTGCTTCTTTAAACAATATATGCTAAATGTTTCATTCTCCATCAAATAGTAATTTCCTTGCCTTATTTTCAACTGTGGAATTGGTCCCTTCCAAAGATTGTGAGAATTGATGAAACAGCTGGTTTTCTGTCATTACCCTCACATGTTTTTATTTAAGAAACAAATTCTTGTCAGTTTAATAAAGGAAAACAGAACAATGACCCAGAGATCCCCACCCAACTTCAGTGCAGAAAAATATTTCATAAGCTCTCAAATATCATACCAAACTTCAAATTAAGTTATTGGAACCTGCAGTATGATTTTCAATGACTTTCTGCTCAATAAATTTATAGAATGCAAAACAAAAGAAAAATTGCTTGTTGGGCATGAACTAATTTTTGAGAATCTGAAGTGCCATTTTAACGAGGTTTCCTGCGGTCATATCACACTGCCCAGAATACTAATATGGGAACTCGGCAGGTTGTATGCCTACACAGTCAACATCCTCAGCTTTTGCTTTCATGCAATTAAAAAAAAAACTTTGAATGAGCGATATGGTGACAATCTACATCACTATTCCAATTAGCTGATTAACCCTGATAGATAGACAAGATTTAAGACAACTACAAAAGTAGGCCAGGTGCTTATTTATTCAAATTTAGTAAAATGTCTTAACAGAATTCAAGTTCAGAAATTGTCAGAACAAGATGAGGCTAAATACCACCAATACTTAGGGCCCTCTAAAATGATCAGGCTGGAGAGTTCATAATTCAGAAAGCTATAAAGGGGTTTAGCTGGAATAGATATGGAGAAACTATTTCTTGGAGCAGGAAGAATACATGGATTTAGGTAACAGGGGAAATAACTTGAAAGATGATATTTTAATTTAAGAACACAAGATAAAATGATATGGAATGAACAATTTGAAAAGAATGGGAGAATGATTCAATATTAGATTTCAAAACAGAATTACGTTTCTCTATTGATACTGATATTATGATTTATTCAAGGGTTTACATCAAGAATCATTTGATAGGACCACTCAAGGGTGTCCCAGTTCCAATTTCTTCCAGTAATATACAATTCTTTTCCCCATAAGCTATTTATTAATGTCATGTGATAACCAGAAACGAACAATAAAGTTGAAAGCTCCCAAGTACCACCAACTGGAACACATGACATTTGATTTCAATACAAAATTAAGTTTTGATCTTGCAGCTCTTTGCATTAACAAATATTATATATTATGGACAAATGTTGTCTACTAATTGTTTCAATCTATTCCACAGTACAAGCTTATACAGATTGTACTACATAGAAATGTTACAAAAATTACTTTCCCCTCATTAAAAAAACTGGCAGATTCACAATTTCAACAACTGGCATAAATAAATACACTATCCTCTCTACGTAACATTAATCCACTCAGGAAGATTTCAGTCCTGTTTATTTCTGACACAGGAGGGAAGCATTTACTTCATTAAAGACATGCTGGCTCCCAACTGAAGAACCAGTCAGGCTCATCCCACCCATCCTCACAATTAGCCTTGCTACTCATTCTATTTTCTATCTATTAACATTTCTTTTGATCACTTTGCCATTTATCAATACTTTACACCTGTGACTGTGTGGCTAAGTACAGCTCCAACACCATATTCAAGTTCACTGATGACATCACTGTTACAGACTGTATCAATGATGGTGATGAATCAGCATAGAGGAGGGAAATAAAAAATTTGGCTGAGTGATGTCATAAAAACAACCTCTCACTCAAAGTCAGCAAGACCAAGGAACTGACTGTAGAATTCAGGGGAGGGAAATACAACCATTGAGCAAATCTACATGAAACACTGCTGAGGAAAGTGGCATCCATCTTCAAAGATCCTCACCACCCAGGCCATGTCCCTTTCTCGCTACTGCCATTAGGTAGAAGATACAGGAGCCTCAGGATTAACACCGCCAGATTCAAGAATAGTTACTACCCCTCAACCATCAGGTTCTTGATCGAAAGAGGATTACTACACTCATTCATTGAGATGTTCCCACAACCAATTATCTCACTTTAAGAACTCTTATTTTACGCTCTTGTTATTTATTGTTAATTATTTATATTTGCATAGTTGTCTTCTATGCTCTACTTGGAAGTTTCATTAATCCTGTTTACAGTTACTATTCTATAAATCTGCTGATCTGCTGATCCAAAGGAAAAAGAACTCAGGGTTGTATGTAATGACACATGCACTCTGATAAGAACATTTACTTTGAACTTTAAGAAGAAAGCTACGTTAACAAGTACACTAAATGACAAGTCTTTAGGAGGAAGCTAGAGCACATGGTAGAAACCCACACAATGAGAAATTATACGAACTCCACAAAAGGAAAGGACCCAAATACAGAGCATTCCAGTTAATCAGGGCATATTGACATAATTAAGCAGCTGCCACCAATATTTCATGGGAATGCTTAAAAAGGTATTAAACAAAGACAAACCGAGTAACTGAGTAACTTATGCGTTCAAATAAAAGAGAACAAATTAGAACACTACCAAAATATTACAGTACACTCAAGCTCCATATAGATCTGATTCATTACAATGCGGTAATTCAATTAAGATTTTTAATAAAAAATTAACAAACTGCAAGTGATACAGCATGAGGAGGTTGACGATGACAATGTTGAAGAGTTACTGCATTCTCATGGTGAGAGCCTTAACAATGAAGGGCTTCGAAAATTGGCAGAGCAACGCAACCTGGGTGAATTTTGAGCGCACAGATGTAAATGGGGAAACAGCAGTAAGAAACCGCAGCAAAGAGAGGTACTCTCGATGTGATTTTCTGTTACCGAGAACAGCTTCATGAGAGGAAACTTGAAAAGGTAGTCTTCATGAGAGAAAACATGAAAAGGCAGTCAAATCTCAACATCTACTTGAAGAAACCACCAAAGTCAGAAGAGAGTCCACAGCTTGGTTCTTCCTCTGAGCTGTAACCACCACCTGCTTCCTTCTGCTGCTGCGATGTGTTGCTGCTCCACTGATGTACAGGTTGCACGTTTGTTACTCCACGAATTACCAGGAATACATAAAATATTATACATCTTGGGTTTGATAGGTTTTTAAAAATTAGGCACACATGTCCATTTATGTAAAGTTATAATGACACTGCATAGCACTGCATCCTCAGCATTAAGCAGGGTCTAAGTGTACCATAAATCTGTTGTTTAGTTCCTAATAGTCAAAATCCACTGTATTGGTATGAATCCTAGCACGTGGAGCTCAGGCAACAGTACAGCAGTAAATGTTTTCAGCATTAACCAAAACTGAGAAGGGGACCAATGAGAAGAGAAACCACTGTATACCAACCCCAATTAACTGAACTAATACCAAGAGAAAAATTAAGACCCAGAATAGTTAAAGAGCAACAATAAATCATGTCCCCAAAGAAAACTAAAGTGAGAAAACAATTTCAACTCATTTTAATATGCTCAATAATTAGATCCCATGTTCAACATTAACACCAAGAAAGGGTGAATGTTAATTTTCAATCTCAACTGAACTACAAATTCAAGGACTACTAGATCAAGCAGGTTCCAAAATGCAGGCAAAATGCCTGGTGCATCAATGACCCATAAAAAGATTTTAATTGCTAACAGAATCAATTAATTTAATTTCACCCACTTTTCAGTTCCTGCTTATATAGCTGGAGTATTAGCACACTGTGTAAAGACCCATTACTGTGCTCAATAATATTTAGGCAATTTCAATTCTCAATATGCTGCATAGATCTTCAGCCTTATCAGATGAGATTATTCACAATTTTTGGAAGCTGCCTGATAGCAGTAGCCCAAATGTAAATGTCTCCAGTGGCCTTACTGTAGAGATGTATTAAACACAAATTTAAAGAAAAGCAATAAATGGCCATGGAATAAGTTACGAAAGAGACTGATCAACTTTAAAAACGTGTTTATTGGATACACAAATATAGATGAAAGGTGCTCTCTTTTAAAACAATAACTATGTAAAACTTACATCACCAACAGTGTAATTCAGTGTAAACATGCACAATAAAAGCCTTTTATTCAGCAGACAAGGAATTTTGGATATGGGCAACTTCCTTGCTCATTACAGAGGAAGAACTTGACTTCAGTTACAATGACCTAGGCAGCTGAATAATAGCTGGACCTTACCCAAAGACAGAATAAATATGCTACAGAGACTGGAGTATTCAGAATAGGATATGAATTGGCTTTCTTATAAAGAAACATAATTAGCTCCTCCAACATTTGCCCATCTTTGCTGTAAACATTCCAGTGCTGGGAATCAGCAACATTTTTCAAATTTAAATATTAACCTTGACCAGCATTTTCAAATAGTTTAATTGTGTCAAGTTACCAAATCCCACCAACAACACACACAAAATGCTGGTGGAACACAGCAGGCCAGGCAGCATCTGTAGGGAGAAGCACTGTCGATGTTTCGGGCCGAGACCCTTCGTCAGGAAAACCCCACAATTCCTTAAGGTAAATATATACAGAAGACTTTAAATATGAATGTTCTGTGCTCTCAAGTTACAAGGATGTAACATTACCACAATAGCTTGTTCTGTAAATATTTCGACCTAAAGCAAAAATATTTCAGTCTTGTGAGAGATTGAATCTTATTTTCAGATGTACCTTAAAAGGGTCAATTCAAATATTGCTATCTATCATTCCTCTTTACAGACCTTAATATCCCACAATGACTTTGCCTAATGCTGACTTAAACGGCAATTCAAAAGGTAGTTTTCCTTACCAATTCTTGCAGAACTTATTTGGCTGGGGTGAAGACATGTAACCTCTTGACTTGTATACGCTCTAGACAACGTAGCAGTAGGCAGGTAGTGCAGGAGTCCCCTGAGGTCATCACCCTCCTAAACAGATATACCGTATTGGATACTGTTGGGAGATATCTCATCAGGGGAAGGCAGCAGCAGCTGAGTTCATTGTACCATGGGTGGCTCTGCAGTACAGGAGGGAAGGAAAAGGAGTGGGAGAGCTGTAGTGATAGGAGATTCGATTGTAAGGGGAATAGATAGGTGTTTCTGCGGCCGCAAACGAGACTCTAGGATGGTATGTTGCCTCCCTGGTGCAAGGGTCAAGGATGTCTCTGAGCGGCTGCAGGACATTCTGGAATGGGAGGGTGAACAGCCAGTGGTCGTGGTGCACATAGGTACCAACGATATAGGTAAAAAACGGGATGAGATCCTACAAGGTGAATCTAGGGAGTTAAGAGATAAACTAAAAAGTAGGACCACAAAGGTAATAATCTCTGGATTACTACCAGTGTCATGTGCTAGTCAGAGTAGAAATAGGAGGATATTTCAGATGAATATGTGGCTTGAAAAATGGTGCAAGGGGGAGGGATTCAAATTTCTGGGGCATTGGAACCAGTTCTGGGGGAGGTGGGTCCGGTATAAACAGGACGGTCTGCACCTGGGCTGGACTGGAACCAATGTCCTAGGGGGAGCGTTTGCTACTGCTCTGCTGTTCAGGAAGCTTTAAACTAATGTGGCAAGGGGATGGGAACAAGTGCAGAGAGACAGAGGGGTGTAAAATGAAGGTAGAAACAAAAAGTAGTAAGGTGAAAAGTAAAAGTGGCAGGCAGGCAAATCCAGGGCAAAAAGCAAAAAGAGCCACTTTTCAACATAATTGTATAAGGGCTAAGAGTGTTGTAAAAACAAGCCTGATGGCTTTGTGTGTCAATGCGAGGAGCATTCGTAACAAGATGGATGAATTGAATGTGCAGATAGTTATTAATGAATATGATATAGTTGGGATCACAGAGACATGGCTCCAGGGTGACCTAGGATGGGAGCTCAACATCCAGGGATATTCAATATTCAGGAGGGATAGACAGGAAAGAAAAGGAGGTGGGGTAGCATTGCTGGTTAGAGAGGAGATTAACGTTATAGAAAGGAAGGACATTAACCTGGAGGATGTGGAATCGATATGGGTAGAGCTGCATAACACTAAGGGGCAGAAAACACTGGTGGGAGTTGTGTACAGGCCACCTAACAGTAATAGTGAGGTTGGGGATGGCATTAAACAGGAAATTAGAAGTGCATGCAGTAAAGGAACGGTAGTTATAATGGGTGACTTCAATCTACCTATAGATTGGGTGAACCAAATTGGTAAGGGTGCTGAGGAAGAGGATTTCTTGGAATGTATGCGGGATGGTTTTGTGAACCAACATGTCGAGGAACCAACTAGAGAGCAAGCCATTCTAGATTGGGTATTGAGCAATGAGGAAGAGTTAGTTAGCAATCTTGTCGTGCGAGGCCCCTTGGGTAAGAGTGACCATAATATGGTGGAATTCTTCATTAAGATGGAGAGTGACATAGTTAATTCAGAAACAAAGGTTCTGAACTTGAAGAAGGGTAACTTTGAAGGTATGAGACGTGAATTAGCTATGATAGACTGGCAAATGATACTTAAAGGGTTGATGGTGGATATGCAATGGCAAGCATTTAAAGATCGCATGGATGAACTACAACAATTGTTCATCCCAGTTTGGCAAAAGAATAAACCAGGGAAAGTAGTACACCCGTGGCTGACAAGGGAAATTAGGGATAGTATCACATCCAAAGAAGAAACATATAAATTAGCAAAAAAAAGTGGCACACCTGAGGACTGGGAGAAATTCAGAGACCAGCAGAGGAGGACAAAGGGCTATCTAATTAGGAAAGGGAAAAAAGATTATGAGAGAAAGCTGGCAGGGAACATAAAAACTGATTGTAAAAGCTTTTATAGATACGTGAAAAGAAGAAGATTGGTCAAGACAAATGAAGGTCCTTTACAGTCAGAAACAGGTGAATTGATCATAGGGAACAAAGACATGGCAGACCAATTGAATAACTACTTTGGTTCTGTCTTCACTAAGGAGGACATAAATAATCTTCTGGAAATAGTAAGGGACCGAGGGTCTAGTGAGATGGAGGAACTGAGGGAAATACATGTTAGTAGGAAAGTGGTGTTAGGTAAATTGAAGGGATTAAAGGCAGTTAAATCCCCAGGGCCAGATGGTTTGCATCCCAGAGTTCTTAAGGAAGTAGCCCAAGAAATAGTGCATTAGTGATAATTTTTCAAAACTCCTTAGATTCTGGATTAGTTCCTGAGGATTGGAGGGTGGCTAATGTAACCCCACTTTTTAAAATAGGATGGAGCGAGAAACTGGGGAATTATAGACCGGTTAGTCTGACATTGGTGGTGGGGAAAATGCTAGAGTCGGTTATCAAAGATGTGACAACAGCACATTTGGAAAGAGGTGAAATCATCGGACAAAGTCAGCATGGATTTGTGAACGGAAAATCATGTCTGACGAATCTTAGAGAATTTTTTGAAGATGTAACTAGTAGAGTGGATAGGGGAGAGCCAGTGGATATGGTATATTTAGATTTTCAAAAGGCTTTTGACAAGGTCCCACACAGGAGATTAGTGTGCAAACTTAAAGCACATGGTATTGGGAGTATGGTATTGATGTGGATAGAGAAATGGTTGGCAGACAGAAAGCAAAGAGTGGGAGTAAACGGGACCTTTTCAGAATGGCAGGCAGTGACTAGTGGGGTACTGCAAGGCTCAGTGCTGGGACCCCAGTTGTTTACAATATATATTAATGATTTAGACGAGGGAATTAGGTGCAGCATCTCCAAGTTTGCGGATGACATGAAGCTGGGTGGCGGTGTTAACTGTGAGGAGGATGCTAAGAGTATGCAGGGTAACTTGGATAGGTTAGGTGAGTGGGCAAATTCATGGCAGATGCAATTTAATGTGGATAAATGTGAGGTTATCCACTTTGGTTGCAAGAACAGGAAAACAGATTATTATCTGAGCGGTGGCCGATTAGGAAAAGGGGAGATGCAACGAGACCTGGGTGTCATTGTACATCAATCATTGAAGGTGGGCATGCAGGTACAGCAGGCAGTGGAAAAGGCAAATGGTATGTTAGCATTCATAGCAAAAAGATTTGAGTACAGGAGCAGAGAGGTTCTACTGCAGTTGTACAAGGCCTTGGTGAGACTGCACCTAGAATATTGTGTGCAGTTTTGGTCCCCTAATGTGAGGAAAGACATTCTTGCCATGGAGGGAGTACAGAGAAGGTTCACCAGATTGATTCCTGGGATGGCAGGACTTTCATATGAAGAAAGACTGGATCGACTAGGCTTATACTCACTGGAATTTAGAAGATTGAGGAGGGATCTTATTGAAAGGTATAAAATTCTAAAGGGATTGGACAGTCTAGATGCAGGAAGATCGTTTCCGATGTTAGGGAAGTCCAGAACGAGGGGTCACAGTTTAAGGATAAAGGGGAAGCCTTTTATGACCGAGATGAGGAAAAACTTCTTCACACAGAGAGTGGTGAATCTGTGGAATTCTCTGCCACAGGAAACAGTTGAGGCCGGTTCATTGGCTATATTTAAGGGGAAGTTAGATATGGCCCTTGTGGCTAAAGGGATCAGGGGGTATGGAGAGAAAGCAGGTACAGGGTTCTGAGTTGGATGATCAGCCATAATCATACTGAATGGCGGTGCAGGCTCGAAGGGCCGAATGGCCTACTCATGCACCTATTTTCTATGTTTCTAAATGCAAGACCCTGCCATTGCTTCTGTGTCATCAAAACACTGGAAACCAGTTGCACAATCCTTTGTTAACCCCGAATGCTGAACATCCTTTGAGATGTTCCACATCCACATCAAAAGGAGTGAATATTTCTTCAAAATGACTTAGGAAAAACCATGAAGATCATCAATTAAACTGACTCATCAGTTAGTAAATTAAGAACACTGTACTTTGAAGAACCGACTACTATAGAAACTGTTGACTTTCTATAGAAAGCAAGTCTATTAATTTTAAAGTGAAACTGAAAAGACATTGAACATGATCAGTCAAGGTGACTAATTCAGAAATTAATGTTCCTTGAAATATTAAAACTAAAGACTCTACTTATCACACTGCAAGAAACCCATCCAATATAAATAATTATGAATTTTGATAATTTCACATCTAGATAAAATTCACTGAACTGAAAACATGGCCATCAAGGTATGATTAACTGCCATACACATATGTAGTCACTCAAATTGCAAAATAATTGCACTGAAAATTCCACTTAAACATTTTCTAGCACCCCTCTATCAATTCCTTCGTTGGTTATGAGCATCTACTGTACCAAAAGTTACAAGCTCCATCTCCAGTCATAAATATTGATTTGCTTCATAGTACATGTTATTTCAGTGTAACCGGAGTTCTCAATTTATTCATCAGCCCAAGAATTAATCCACTGCCATTCACACTTTGCTTTCCTCTTGATGGGAGATCCATGCTCATAGATTATCTAAACTTTAAGGAGTTTCCTATCCCTCAATCAAAATTTTGTGTGTGCTGAAACTTACATTTTCTATTTGTGTCAGTCTCAATGTATTATGCATTATGGTTAGGGTTACTGCTAGAACATAATTGTCCTGTTCTAACAGTAACCTGTTCCTCAGGGGTCAATGCTGGGACTAAGCACTGTGTATCATCTAAGTATATTTAGCTGGGCTCATGGGGCATAAGTGGAAGACCATCATTACTCCAATTCAAATAAAGAAAACCATATCCAAGTTAGCACTAATAATTTCTCATTTGTGCAAATACCTTTTAAGAAGTGAAGATGTTTAAAATAGATTAAGACTATGTTGAGCTGGTTATTCTTTGGATGGTTAAAACTATCCGTACAGATTATTTACCTTTGCCTTATAAGCTGTTTTATGGTCATTCAGCTTAATTCAAAATGTTATAAATGTTTAAGATAGCAAGGTATGAATTTATTTTGTTCTCACAAGATTATGTATTTATTCAATTGGCAATAGGTAAATTTTGGTCAAATCTGAGGCAAATTTGCTGCTGATGCTTTTAGCCAGCTACATTTTTTGAAAATGATCGAGATAAATGCACACATCAAAAGAGTAGTTTTCTTTCTGTTGTGAACATGAATTGAATATGTGAAGCAAAGCTCAATTTTATTGTGTTGAAGGTTAAATTTGGTTAGTCCTTCTTATCCCTATGGTTTAAGATTGGCATCCATCCATGATGTATTTGGACTGTTAAATAATTTCAAATGTTTTTGTAGCTGTAATTTTGCTATAACTGCAGCTGTAACTTTGAATTAATTTCCAAAGATACATCTTTTCCTTTTTAATCAAGGGGATCTGAAGGATTGCAATGACAGTTATTTTGATCTGCAGCTCACAAGGAAAATGATCAGACAATCAAAATTTTTGCATGTAAATTAATGTAAGATAATCAGTAAGAGGTTGAAATTCATTCCAGCATTAATTGGTATTATTGAGGTACTTCATGCTGCAATGGGTTTCTTAATCAGTTTAACTTGAGAGTGGGTGGGTAGGAAGTGGGGTGGGAGACAGGAAGTTTGAAGAGTTTGCCTTCGAAAGTTGGCACGTAGGGCAGAATCTCTGCTTCATGTTGGTGGTTTTCAGCATTAAAAATTACTGGTTAGAAAATTATGTTCAGCTTTCTAAATCAGGCAATTTGATGTGTATTTTATTTTGCAAAGGTGCTTTATTTAAAATAAAGGCTCTATGAACATTAATTATCCATGGCTTATGTACACAAAAATAAATTGATGTGTAATTACAGAGTATACTTAAAAAGTATTCTCCCCCCCCCCCCCCCCACCCCACCCCCGGAAGTTTTCATGTTACAATATTGAATCACAATGGATTTAATTTGTTTTTTTTTGACACTAATCAACAGAAAAATACTTTCATATCAAAGTGAAAACAGATCTCTAAAAGTGATCCAAATTAATTATAAATATAAAACACAAAATAATTGTATAAGCATTCACCCCTCATTTTCTTATGACATACCAGATCATTGCTGGTGCCGCCAAATGATTTTAGAAGACACACATAATGAGTTAAATGGAGATCTGTTTTTGGAGACCTGCGTGCAGTCAAGAAGTTTCGATTAATTATAGTAAAAGTACACCTGTATCTCCAAATTCCAACTGCTGGTGAGTCTGTTTCCTGGTAAAAATGCCACCATGAAGACAAACGAACACTCCAAGCAACTCTGCAAACAGGTTAATTTGAAAAGCACAAGTCAGGAGATAGATACAAGAAAATCACTGAAAGTCACTAAAAATACTTTGGAGAACAATTAATTTAGTCATCAAGAAATGAAAATGGACTTCCTGTCAGATCATCGGCAGGTGGTAAGAGTGGGCTCCCTCACCTGATCTGCAACAAAGGAACCCCTCAGGGCTGTATCCCAAGCACCCTCCTTTACTCTCTATCTACCCATGACTATGACACCACCCACAGCTCCAATCTGCTAATTAAATTTGCTGATGACACCACACTAATTGGCCTAATCTCAAATACTAAAGAGGCAGCTGACAGAGAAGAATTTGTCACCCTGACACAGTGGTGTCAAGAAAACAACCTCTCCCTCAATGTCGCAAAAACAAAGGAGCTGGTTGTGGACTACTGAAGGAATGGAGACATCAATGGGTCTGGGGTTGAGAGGGTTAACAGCTTTAAGTTCCCTGGTATAAACATCACCAAGGATCTCGCATGGTCTGCACGTACCGGCTGTGTGGTGAAAAGAACACTGTGGTGCCTCTTTCACCTCAGGCTGGTTGAAGTTTGGTATGGGCCCCTAAATTCTAAGAACTTTCTATAGGGGCACAGTTGAGAACATCTTGATTGGCTGCATCACTGCCTGGTATGGGAGCTATACTTTCCTCAATAATTGGACTCTGCAGAGAGTGGTGCGGACAGCTCAATGCATCTGTAGATGTAAACTTGCCACTATTCAGGATGTTTGCAAAGACAGGTGTGTAAAAAGGACCCAAAAGTTATTTGGAGACCCAAGTCAACCCTACCAGAAACTGTTCCAGCTGCTACCATCTGGGAAACGGTACCACAGCATAAAAGCCAGGAGCAACAGGCTCTGGGACAGCTGCTTCCACCAGGCCATCAGACTGACACAACTGTATTTCTATGTTCTATTGACTAGCCTTTTGTACATATTATTTATTATAAATTACTATAAATTGGACATTACATATTTAGATGGAGACATAACATAAATATTTTTACTCATATGAAAGTAATGTATATGATGTAAGTAATAAAGTCAATTCAATACTTTTTATAACTGCTGGAAGTATCGTTTAACTACTTGGGAGGTAAACTTATGCTGTTTGGGGCATATGAGATTACAGTATCTAGTTCACACAAAAAGGAATTTTCATTTGGTCTTTAAGATGCAACTAAGATAATTTGGGTTGTGAGAAATTGAGGTTGTAAGTCTTGATTACAAAGACAGGTAGAGATGAACCAATCACTTTTAAGTTTTCCCTGAGAGTAAGGTTATATCTCATTGCAGTCTCTTTGACAATGAAAGCTGTCTCTGCCAGCAATGTTTATTATGTTCATCATCAAGCTAGGACCAAAATAGTAGCTGTACGAGAACTGAGTGACTTTTTAAAGTTAACATTTCCCTCAACTAAATGTCATTTGATTTTTTAGTTACTGCCATTTTTGTACAGTCCTAATCACGGCTGATAGCAAAATATTGTGGATTCTCTTTGTCGTGAAGTTGCTTCTCTTGCAACACAGAGTAAGATCTTCACTGTTACCAGATCTGCGGCATGTACAGTCAGAAATGACTACATGTCACTCTATTTCTGTTCAGGTTTTAGTTGAATGAAGACCATTTGCAAGTCCAAATTCTAAAGGGCTAAGAACTGTTGGGATTGTCAGAACTGTTCAACATAAAGGCTAAGTGAGTTGCAGAAATAATTTAAGGTATTCCATAAATGAAGATGATCAAGCAATTTGTGCTTTATTTTTCTACATTTATGACGTGCCTATTTACTTAAGACCCACAGGACAACAGACTCTCTTCTGTCAGGTCATAACGAATGGCAGTTAGCTTTGCCAATACCAACTGCGCCAATGCAAATCCTGTTAATGTGGTAAAATTCCAATTAAATGGAGACAGCAGGGAGTAGAGTTCGATAATGAAGGTGATTAAGCGGGTTTTTATATCAATGCATGAGCGAAGCAGCTTGATTTTCTTTTCTAATTGTACCTCACTAATGAGGTTCTAATAACTCTTCGGCTCTAATAATGTTGCTAATAAATAAGTCTATTAACGTTGTAATGTATATATAATCAGTGATGCAAAACCAAGCTGCCTCTGTCTTGCTTGGTGGCTTGATTTCATTAACATAAAATTACACCAGAACATGACTGAATATTAATTTGTAAACTGTTGGTGTTTAAAGTTGGCTTGAAAGATTAATCCTACTTTAATTCATTTTTTTTAGTATGGATACCTTTAGCTGTATCATTTCTGTTCTGAAACTTGTTCTTAATGGTAGATTTTGCATTTCCATTGTTTAATGAGAGCCCTACTACGAGGGAGTTGGATTTAGTAATTTAATTGCCAGGAGCTCAGTTGCAGATCTGAGTTAATACTGTGGAGAAATTTGTCGGGATGAAAGTCAGAGTAGTGATAAGGAGAAGAAAATCAAAAACTGGAAACAGGAAATAAACGTAATAATTGCTGGAAACATTGAGCAAGTCAGAAGCATCTGTGAACAGCAGAGTTAATGTTCCAGGTTTGCAGTACTTTGTTATTACTAGTCAAAAGAGTAAGTCATTTAGTTTTAACTGGAGGAGAAGATGGATGGACATGTAGAATAAAAGGCAAGTCTAGATAGGGGGCATTTACGAGCATGATCAGCTTCTTCATGTAATGTGATGTAGATCTTTGAGTTCTGTAATGAGTGCAGGAAGCAACACCAATACAGTTGTTGATATACACTGGACAACAATTTTTTTTAAAGTATTGCTTTTTCAGCTTTTTAAAAATTTTATTAGTTTTTTATGCATTTTCTACATCGCTACAGATAGAAAAAAAAACCCAAATCAAAATGAAGAACATTAATACAGTGCAAAAATAAACACAATAATAATATAATACAAAAAAGATAATTGAGAAAGCACTCAAATTGAAGACATGTAAAATTAGTATCCTCCCCAAGCCCCGCAATAAAAAAAAACTCCAGACCAACCACAACACAATATAGAGAATATAAATCAGGACATTCAAACCCCCAAAACTGTAAATACACTTAAAAACAGAAGATAATAATGCCTACTACCAAAAAAAAAGAGCTGAAAGCAAGGGACTGAAAAAAAAAACCTTAGTTCAGAGGAAGGTAATGAAAGTACTCAATAAAAGGTCCCCAGACCTTATGGAACTTTATATCCAAATTAAGAACTGAATAATGAATTTTTTCAAGGTCTAAGCAGGGCATAATATCATTAAGCCATTGAGCATGCATGGGCAGGGCAACATCGCTCCATCTAAGGAGGATTAAACGTCTAGCCAGGAGAGAAGCAAAAGATAATATTCGACACTCAGTCGAACTCAAACGTAAATCTGTCTCACAGAATTTTTTTGTTTATGATCATGGCGCTGAACACAAATATAATTTAAGACCTTGTATCACGCAGAAATTTGGAGAAAGATAAAATTAACTTTTATTGAATATAATATATTTAATTGTTTAATGGTGTTAATGCTTTGCAATGGTTTAACTAAGCAAAAAATGTTTTGATGATTTTTGTTTGTACTCAGTGTCTGAGGCTTCTTGCTGTAAGTGTCCAACAATAATCAGCCAGTATTGATGGATCCCATCTGTCTTGACACAGTTTGTCCATGACTGCATTGTCCTGCTGAAACCTTTCTTCGTGCTCATCACTGACAGTGCCAAGATTTGCACTGGAATGCAGAAAATTAATTTTTAGTGACACCTTGCACTTCATGGTTTTGTATGCTTAAAGCATGTTGTCAACCAGCTGCACATAGTTTGGTGCTTTGTAGTTGCCAAGAAAAATTTTCAATATCCTTGTATGCTTTCTATGTGATTTTTTCTGGTCCCATGAGAAGCTCTTCAAATTGTCATTGGTGACCTGTTTGATGTGAGGACAACAAAAAAGCATACCTTAATCTTGGCATTAGTTTTTCTAGAAACGATCTGTGTCACATATTTAAATCCTTCATGGAAATTTTTGTGTCTGGTGACAGCCTTGCAGTTTTGAACTCAGTAATTTTGCTTTTGCCTTTGATAAACCCAAGTCTCTGACCTGGACATTTAACCCTGACTGGTCAGGCAGCATTTGTCAAATGGCTGTTCATTAGTAGCAGTGCCTCCTGCCTTCCGTTTGTATCGGATACATGGCAACTTATGGTAAGTAATTTAAAGCACTGGTTCAAGGTCATAGGTCATTATATGTCAGCTTTTGATTTCAAAGTTCAAAGTGAAACTTAGATCTGAGTGTATACATGTCACCAAATATAAGCCTGAGAGTCTTTTTCTACAGGCAAATCTATAAAATAGTAACTGTAAACAGGATCAATGGACAACAGATTGTGCAAATGTAAATAAATAGCAATAAATAATGAGCATGAAACAACAAGATAGAGTGCAGATTGATAAACTGGCTTTGTGAATTTTTTTGAATTATAAGGATTTGGCGTAGACTTGAAATAGGGTGAAGAATCAGATTGGTTGAAATGATAAGTACAACATGCTGGTTGACAGTGAATATGGGTGTGGCGCAAAGCTGGTAGAATCCTACCTTAGTGACAGCTGTAACTTCAGTTGAAAAGAATTATAGTGCCAAGGAGATATTGAAAACAAAATAAATAATGTGTAGTGCTGACATGGAACCGTGCAAAAGGATGTAGCTTGATCAAAATTTGTAATTTGCTTGGAATTTTTTTCTTGATCATTTAAATTTTCTGCTGCAGATGTTGTTTGATAGTATATGGAGCTCTGAAAATGGCTTAATTTTATTTAATTTATTGCTTTGTAACAATGCATCTATTAAATAACAATTGAAAAGATATTTTGTATGGTAAATCAAAATTAACTTCGTACATTTACAATTGATTTTTACTATTGTATGATAAGTGAAATAAAACTGTTAGGCTTCCTAATTGTGTTGTCAAATTGCCTTATTTTGTTATGTAATACCATATGCTCCATGTCTAGTGACTTCGTTGTTCCATAAATTTTGTTTAAGGGAAAAAAGGGAAATTTTTGACTGTTCCTACTTTTTTGCACAAGTCATTCTGATCAAAGGTAAACACTACCGAAAGCCATCATTAGTGCTATCATGTGACAATTATAGTCTCCTGACTGATGCCCAATTTGAGCTTACCATCTTGACCTCTTCAGGAGTTTAGTCTATGTAGACCAGACAGCTGAATTTAAAGTCTGAGATCAGAGTGAAGTGCAAGAGAAGCTTCAAGGAGGTGCAGGTAGAAGAGTAAGAAAATTATGGATTGATAGTAAGTAGAGTAGGATACAGCAAAGAAGCAGGGAGTAAAAAATTGATGAAAATGCACTGTTCTGCTGATGATAGCAGGTAGAGTTTGCTTAACTGATAAGACACTTGAGGAGACATTACAGGCACTTTATTTTTCTGGAGGTCAGAAATGTCTATTTTCTATAACTACCCATATAGTATTGCTCTGCGTTCATTACTTATAACTTCATTTCATTAAATATCTTACTGAACACTACCCATGATTAAAATAATGGAACATGTACTGTATCCAGTTGTTAATGAATGCCATTAAACATTTTGTTATTCAATACCTTGAAATATTCCTTAAAATAATTGAGAGCATTTGCATAAATTCAGAATTATCAGTCAGATTTTACTGCAGGGTAATGTAGTAGCTGTGGGTTTTATTAAACATAAAAGTGCCTCTAAGTTTGTATTTGTGAAAACCCACATTATATAACCTTGGGAGCCCCTAGATTCAGTTTTCCAATTTTGATGCATTTATGGGACAAGACAAAAAAGATGCAGATCATTGACTGTTTTCTGTCTAGGGAACATCTGGCAGAAAAAAACCAGGAACTATTATGGTAAACCTCAGAACTGCATAATTATTGCCAAGATGAGTTGTCCCATCACCATCGGAGGTTTTGTGAAGGTCTGATCGATAGCTACATGCCGAAGCACTGAACATGGGGCTGGGTGTGGGGAGAGTAGTGTGGTGAGAGAACAGTTTCAATGAAATGAATTTTCAATGCTGTGTGTTACATTTGGAAAATGATACCATAGATTAGTTGACATTTTGCCTAAATATCCTTAACCAAGATAAAAATTGACTTTTTGTGTTTGGAATGGAATTAGTTGGTGGACATTTTGATAGATGTTGGTAGATGATAGATAGATTTTTGATAGATTATCACAGGTTTTAAGCAAAGTATAGATGGTTGTGAGAAGCAGGCCATTCAGTTTTACTCAGATCCATAGGAAGCATTTTGCCCCATTCAAGTCTCTGCTAGCTTTCAAGTCAAGTCACTTTTATTGTCATTTCGACCATAACTGCTGGTAGAGTGCATAGTAAAAACGAGACAACGTTTTTCAGGACCATTGTGTTACATGACACAGTACAAATAACTAGACTGAACTACGTAATTAAAAAAAAACAAAGAGAAAGCTACACTAGACTACAGACCTACACTGGACTGCATAAAGTGCACAAAAAAAGTGAAGGCATTTACAATAAATAATAAACAGGACAGTAGGGCAGTAAGGTGTTAGTCCAGGCTTCGGGTATTGAGGAGTCTGATAGCATGGGGGAAGAAACTGTTACATAGTCTGTTCGTGAGAGCCCAAATGCTTCGGAGCCTTTTCCCAGACGGCAGGAAGGAGAATAGATTGTATGAGGGGTGTGTGGGGGTCTTCATAATGCTGTTTTCTTTGCAGATGCAGCATGTAGTGTAAATGTCCGTGATGACTGGAAGAGAGACCCCGATGATCTTCTCAGCTGACCTCACTATCCGCTGCAGGGTCTTGCGATTCGAGATGGTGCAATTTCCAAACCAGGCAGTGATGCAGCTGCTCAGGATGCTCTCAATACAACCCCTGCAGAATGTGATGAGGATGGGGGGTGGGAGATTGACTTTCCTCAGCCTTCGCAGAAAATAGAGACGCTGCGGGACTTTCTTTGCTATGGAGCTGCTGTTGAGGGACCAGGTGAGATTCTCCGTCAGGTGAACACCAAGAAATTTGGTGCTCTTAACAATCTCTACCGAGGAGCCATTGATGTTCAGCAGGGAGTGGTTGCTCCGTGCCCTCCTGAAGTCAACAACCATCTCTTTTGTTTTGTTCACATTAAGAGACAAGTTGTTGGCTCTGCACCAGTCTGTTAGCCACTGCACCTCCTCCGTAAGCTGACTCGTTGTTCTTGCTGATGAGACCACCATGGTCGTGTCTTCGGTGAACTTGATATATGGTTTGAGCTGTGCGTTGCAGCACAGCCGTGGGTCAGCAGAGTGAACAGCAGTGGACTGAGCACGCAACCCTGGGGAGCCCCCGTGCTCAGTCAAAGCAATCCATCAATTATATTCCTTCTTTGCTCCTCCCCCCTCCTATTTTTCTGCAGCATATTCTATTAAATGCTTAAGAACACCTTAATTTGTGACCAGCCAGTTGCATTTAAGGTAATTTGTCACCCATTAACCTAGCACATTTGTGGGATTTGTGAAGAACCCAAAACACCTTGGGAGAATATGGTACTGCCATACAGCATCACCACTAGAATCAAACCTGGGTGGCTGGAGATTTGAGACAAAATTATCTTCCAACAGAATCCATGTGCCAGAAATCTTGTTTTGTCAAATAGGATTGTCTTATCTTAAAATTGTGTGGTCAGTTATAATTGCACTCAGTAGAAATTGATTTTAATCTTAGTGAACGAATTAGTATGGTGACTCAGCATTGCTAAAGACTGTGTACCTCAAGTATCAGGTGTATATACTGAAAGAAGCCTGTGTACCAGCTACAGGATGCTAACGGACTGAATGATTTTGCTTTTTTTGTTGCCCATCTTTATGTTATGAATGGGGCAACTTCTTAGACGAGTCGAGGTTTTAAAACTTGAAACCAGCTCATACAAAATTGCAACATTTCCCTACCTGCCAGTAAATATTTTCAGGACACAGATGTGAATTGTGGCCTATGAATATTCTGGATCACTATTATAAATTAATTCTGAATCCTTGATTTGAGAATAAAGAAAAGTAAATTATTTGTTGAGCTGTTTTCAGGTGAACCAGATGAAGAGGAATGAAATTTTCAACTTGGTGACCTGCAGTACACTGACCCACTTTGCAGTTAAACACTGGGAAGGAAATCTATTTGATTTCTGCAGTTGTGTTCACTGGAACAATTTATGGTAACTGCTACAATGAGCCCCATGACGTTTTACCTGCCTTTTGGTGCTATATCCACTTGCAATCTTGTTTTCTCCCTGCTGAATCTTGATGAACTCAAATGCATAATTGGAGCACAGGTAATAACTTTTAAGTAGTAATGCCTCTATCTGGCAATGTTGTAACTAAGGGCTGACATTTCCAAATCGATCTCTGAAGAAGTGCAAGGCATCACATTAATGTATGGAAAGAATCTACTAGTAAATTGTACTGTTTAATGTGATTTAAAATACTAGTTAATATGGGAAGCTTTGTATATTTTAAATTTAACATTATTACTAAAAATCTGGACTACTAATAAATAGCAACAGTTCTAGAAGTACCTGTATCTCATTATATCTGGTCAAATTAAAACACATTTTCTTGAGTTTTCCATGGAACTCATTTAGCTCATAAATTTTCCCTTCGTACAATATGTGAGATGCTACATTTTGAAACCAAAGCACAGGATCTTATTTGGAAAAACAATTGGATAGGTGGTGTTAATTTTTAAACAATTTCTTCGACCATTGTGACGATAAAGTTGCATCACAGGGTGGAAACGTTGTCTAGCTACAATTTGTTTAGCCCACCCACCTAGAAAATAACAGCCTTGTTGGTTAACATGATAACTTTGCTGCTGAAAACTCATTTAGAAGATGTTGGTAAATCTGTATGGAAGCTGACACCAAATTCATGTTCCTTTTTGTATTTTCAAGCTAAATAGTTTTGTGATTTGTTTAAAATTAGAAGATTTAAAAATAGTGCTATGTTTTAAGGGAGAACTGGTGGCTTGATACTATATTCTAAAATTAGAGTATATTTTAGTAATGGATTGTGTCTCTCTGGGGGGGGGGGGGTTGTTTTGAAACAATTCAGTGACTAAAGGTCGATGTTGTTTTTGGAGAAACTCCTTTTATTTTCCACCGGGCAATGGTCAGATTGCTGTGAATTTTACAGCAACCTGATTTTACATTATTGAATATTTCCAGTTTTTGCATCCTAAATCCCTAGTTATACAATTATACTGGGTTTGAAAATCCTTTTAGCCTTAAGTTTTCAGTTTCATGCTAACGCTTATGTACAGTATCTTAAAGCTTTTGGTCGCATCCAATCCTTTTCTGATTACTGGGTCTGCATCGTAATTGCAATACTGTGCAAAAGTTGTAAACACGTACGTGTTTGGATGCCTAAGACACAGTGCTGTAGTAATTTTATGACACGTGAGTGATAAACCTGATTCTGATATGTGTCTATTGTGGATTGAAATTGGGAAGGAGGCAGGGAGAGGCAAATCATGGTTAGTGTTACGTTTTATAACTAAAAAACATTAAACTAATTCAAAGGAAGTTTTAAATTGTCCCATTCGGGACTAAAGATTTAATCAATGTGGAGGATTTCTTACTCTTATGGGATAACATCTTTCCTGATAAGGGGCATCACTGCTTGGCACTTGCTGTGGCTGTAAAAACAATCTTAGGTTCTACGGCCTCCTCCATAGTGGTTGTGGGAGTTGACTTTGAGACAGCAGGAAGTGATTCTGACAACGGTAGCCACCTTTCTTTTTCTTATGTTTTCTTCTAGCTTGTGCATCTTGGCCTTGGGAAGGCAAATTTAATTCAGTGGAGTATTCTCTCATTAATTCTTCTATTGCTGCTTTTACGATCTGACCCCTCATCTTGGTTTCTACATTGACAACGTCATCTGACCAATATTCTTGTTTTCATATCTCTTATTGACTCGTTTCCTTTTTCTTCTAGCATGGCTTTGGTTTTTGCTTCTACTTTTACAAGTGGCTTTTTGTCTCATGAACATTAAATTACCTTAATGTATGCAGAGTAGATTGTGGTTCTTTGTACTCACAAAAGCTGAGTGCTCACAACTTCCTGAAATTCCTTGAACTCTCTTCCAGCTTAAAACCAAGTCAGATTTCACAAGTAGCTGCCTGATTTAACATACAAAGCTTCCTCAGATATGCTGCCTACAAAACTGTAATAGTCAGACTACTGCTTTTGTCACTTTTAGTTTCCGATTTGTCTTCCTTGGTTCAATAATTTGTCCAACCAGAGGCACAGACACCTGTTTATCCTCTGGTGGGCAGTGATTCATGGGCATCCACATCTTCAGCATGGAGATGGTTGTGACATCATTCGGTACCTTTCTTAATTTGCTTTCAGTTGACTTCATTGTAGGGGATGTGGCATACAAATGGTGGATGGATCTCAAACTAAGCTGTAGTTGTCTCAGCCATTTGCATCTCCCCAATGTTGATTCTCCGATTTTTACCACTTACAACCTCAGTGTGGCTTGTTGGTGGTTGTATTTCACTGTCATGAACATCAATCCCACAGGAGTTATTTTTCCTCCTCCAGTAAAGTTCTTAGTTGGATATCTGCAGGCTTTAGTTCAGTATCTTTGAAATGCCGTTCAAAATAATTCTGTAGAATGAATTGAATTGACTTTATTTCTTACATCCTTCACAAACATGAGTAAAAATCTTTGTTATGACTCTGTCTAAATGTGCAATATGTAATCATAGTAATTTATAATAAATAGAACAGTCAGTGTAACAGAAATACACTCAAATCAGTGTGAGTTAATCAGTCTCATGGCCTGGTGGAAGAAGATGTCTCAGAGCCTGTTGGTCCTGGCTTTGAAACAGCTGAAGCAGTGTTCAATTATGTTTAAATTAATTTGCAGTTCACCTCTGGCATAAACTGTATTGCTTGTCAATTGTTAATTTTCACATTGTTAATCTTAAGGCTAGCCAGTCCTGTTTCACTCATCATTATCACATTTTTTTCATCAACAGTATGCAGATTAGTGCTGTTTTGTAAATGCAACTTGGCATTTTTTAAAAAATATGCTTCTCTTCCTTGTGAGGTCCATTTATTCTGTTTGCCCAACATGCTCCTTTTATGTATTCTACTTTGTTGCATTTTCTACAAATTTCATCTTTAAATCTGTTTTAGTTGGTGTATATGAGCCTTTGCCACACTGATAACACAATTTGTTGAGCAAGGGTAGCCTCTGTCTAGACACTGCAATTTTGTTCACACTCATTTTCATTCCTGACTGCAACTCAGTTGCATCTTTGTGCAATTTCAACTGCTCTTTTAAATGTAAGTTGTACTTTTTGAATGCTTTCTTGTAAGAATCCACAAACTAAACAATCTCCCATTGCATCATTAAGTCCACACGAAACTGACAATACACACAAAATGCTGGAGGAACTCAGCAGATCAGGTAGCATCAATAGAAAAAAAAGTACAGCCAGTTTCGTGCCGAGACCCTTTGGCAGCACCGGAGAGAAAAAGATAAGTAGATTTAAAATGTAGGGGAGGGAGGAAAGAACCACAAGGTGATAGGTGAAACTGGGAGTGGGGGGGGGGGGTTATAAAGTAAAGAGCTGGGAAGTTGGTGAAAGAAATACAGAGCTGGAGAAAAGTGAGTCTGATCAGAGAGAACAGAAAGCCATGGAAGAGAGAAAAGGCGTGGGTTGGGGAGGAGCGCCAGGAGGAGGGAATGGGCAGGTAAGGAGATAAGATGAGAGAGGAAAAAGGGAGTGGGGAATGGTGAAGGAGAGAGGAGGGTCATTACTGGAACGTTGAGAAATCACATCACATATGACATCAGGTTGGAGGCTACTAAGACGTTGTTCCTCCAACCTGAGTGTGGTCTCAGGTTGGAGGAACAACCTGAGTATTGTGTGCAGTTTTGGTCTCCAGATTTGAGGAAGGACATTCTTGCTATTAAGGGAGTGCAGCGGAGGTTCACAAGGTTAATTCCCGGAATGGCAGGACTGTCATATGTTGTAAGATTGGAGCGACTGGGCATGTATACACTGGAATTTAGAAGGATGAGAGGGGATCTGATTGAAACATATAAGATTATTAAGGGATTGGACACACTGGAGGCAGGAAGCATGTTCCCGCTGATGGGTGAGTCCAGAACTAGAGGCCACAGTTTAAGAATAAGGGGTAGGCCATTTAGAACAGAGATGCGGAAAAACATTTTCATGCAGAGAGTGGTGGATATGTGGAATGCTCTGCCCCAGAAGGCAATGGAGGCCAAGTCTCTGGATGCATTCAAGAGAGAGTTAGATAGAGCTCTTATAGATAGCGGGGTCAAGGAATATGGGGAGACGGCAGGAACGGGATACTGATTGTGTATGATCAGCCATGATCACAGTGAATGGCGGTGCTGGCTAGAAGGGCCGAACGGCCTACTCCTGCACCTGCTGTGTATTGTCTGTTGTTTCATTGTGACAGTAGAGGAGGCCATGGGTTGACATATCAGAAGTAAAATTAAAATGCGCGATCGTTGGGTGAATATGTTTCTTCTGGTGGACAGAGTGTAAGTGCTCGGCAAAATGGTTTTCCAGTGTTTGTTGGGTCTCACTGATATTCAGCAGGCCACACCGGCAGCACTGGACACAGTATGTGGCCCCAATAGACTCACAGGTGAAGTTTTGTCTCACTTGGAAGGACTTTTTGGGGCCCTGATTGGTAATGAGGGAGGAGGTGTAGGGGCAGGTGTAGCACTTGTTCCACTTGCAAGGTTAAGGAGGGAGATCAGCAGGGAGGAATGAATGGACAAGGGAGTCACATAGGGGCGATCCCTGCGGAAAGAAAAAGTCATTGGTGGGGAAAGATGTGTTTGGTGATGGGATCCAGTTGGAGGTGGCAGAAGTTCTGGAGAATTATGTGCTGGACGCGGAGGATGGTGGGATGTTAGGGAAGAACAAAAGGAACCCTATCCCTGATATGGTGGTGGGAGGATGGGGTAAGAGCACACGTGTGTGAAATGGAAGAGATGTGGTGAGGTCAGCGTTGATGGTGGAGGAAGGGAAGCTCCTTTCTTTGAAAAAGGAGGACATCTCTTTCATTCACCATCACCTTTTGTTTCTCTCTTCCCTCCCCCACTCTTTAAATCTACACCTCATCTTCTTTTCTCCAGTGCTGTCAGAGTCTTGGCCTGAAATATCAACTATACTTTTTTCCATAGATGCTGCCTGGCCTGCTGAGTTTCTCCAGCATTTTGTGTGTGTTTCTAGCATCTGCAGATTTTCTTGTTTCCAAACTGAGAATGCTCAGACAACGTCTTCAATTCAGCCTCGTACACTGAAATGGACTCCCATTCTTTTTGCTTCTGCTTATGAAACCTAAACGTTCTGCCATCAACAATGGATTCTGTTTTAAGTATTCCTGCATCACATTCACATTATCAGCAAAACTCATTTTAGATGGTTTTGTTGGAGCAGTCAAACTTTGAAGCAAACTCTATGCTTTTAAACCCAATGCACTCAGCAAAATTGGTACTTGTTTCTCATTGGCTATTTCATTTGCTTTAAAACACTGTTCCATTAGCTCAGTATACATGATCTGTTGTGGAGTTAAACATACCCCTTTCCGATGAAGCCAACCATTTTTTTTTAATGATAATTGTCACCTGGTACTCACTCTTGCATGAACGCTGGATTCTTGTGTTTACTGCTTTCATTTTTTAACTGGACAATCTCTGTAAGCATTGGGCTGTATTTTTTTTTACTCGCCGCTTCTCATTGGCTTTTTAGTTTGACCTTCTTGCTGCCCGTCAATAGGTTGATAGCTGTCTTGTGTTTGTTTTAAAAATACTTTATCAGTATTATGTTTTATAACTTCAAAACATTAAACTAATTCAAAGAAAGACAAACATCTTGAGTACCTCACACTTGTCAGAGATGAGATGTAGAATGTGGGGGGGGGGGGGGGGGGTTAACGTTTGTTTGCAATTGTATCTCTGTTCAGAATTTGTGCCCTGTACTGAGTGATGTCCTCTTGCCAAGTTATCAAGCAGTCAGGCTATGGTTCTTCTCTTAAGCATACTGAAATTGAGTGTCCTTAGTGTCTTAATCAATATTTGTCACAGCCACCATTACTACAATTGATTCTTGGATAAATATAGAAAAGACTTTGCTTATTTGTTGACAGAGGCAGATTGGGACAAATGTTCAGTTTTGTGGTTGTAACTTTCGGTATTGTTTCTCATTGATGTTTGTAGGATTTTGGATGAATTGATTTGTGTATTTGTGTGCTTATTACTGTCATTCCACTTTAAAATAATTAAATTAAGCATTTTTAGTTTTTTGTGAAGATGTAAAAAGGTGCTCAATAAAAGCCACATTCCTTCCTTCTTTGCCTTTCCAGTACCCCATCCACCATGAAGTTTGCCCTATACATATGGGTAAATAGTCTTCAGATGGCAGTAATATTGTTGTCTTCCATTAATACATTTGTATTTCTGTTTTTAAAACTAATTTTGAAAAAATCTTTAGTGGTGTTTCGACTTCTTTTGTTCCAAACAACTGCATGCATCATGGCCACCATTTGAGTCCAGTGGTTGTTATTCTGATATCATTGACTTTATGTTGGATCCTTTCATCCAGTGAGGCCTCTTTCATTTTGCTACTCCTGTAGTCCAACTTGCATTGTCTTAGAACACTTGCATGTAACAATGCATTAGTTCTGTTTTTTCCCAGCTCTGAAATACATGATCTCAAAATCTTAAGGAAAAGCCTACAGAAAGTGGTGGAATAGCTCAGTCCATCACAAACCCTGCCCACATTGAGGACATTTACAGGGTGCACTACCACAGGAAAGCAGCATCAATCGTCAGAGGACCCCTACCATCCAGACCATGCTCTCTTCTCACTTCTGTTGGGCAGGAAGTACATGAACCTTGGGTCCCACACCACCCGGTTCAGGAACAGTTAGTCCCCTACAACTGTCAGGCTCCTGAACCAGCATGGATTGTTTTTCTCACCTCAACTCTGAACTTAGTTCATAACGTATAGACTCATTTTCAAGAACCTTACAATTCTTGTCACCAATATTATTTAATTATTTTATTTGCAGTTTTGGTTGTTTGTCTTTGTTTAGGTATATATTTTCATAAATTCAGTTTTATTTATTTTCCTGTATATGTACTTCTAAAATTTTCTATGAATTTGACTGAAATAATTTTGGCCATTCAAGTTTTATACTAAATAAAGACAATTTGTTTTAAATTATTTACTATTTCTATTTACTATCCATTAAACACAGGGTTATAATTAATTGGGAGCACATGTAGATAACTTGATTGTAACTTGCACTATCTGTGTAAGCTGATCAAAGTTAGTGAATATGTAATCAAAAGATTAATCATGCAATGTGAAAAAAATCTTGTAAGTGTTTTAAATGGGCGACCTACTTTTGTTAAAAGTGAGTTGTAATTTTAGATTAAATATTCTCTCTCTTTTATTCCATCCAGACCTCTCTGGATCTTGTGTTTCAATTAGGTTGCATTTCATTCTTCCCATCTTCAGCAGATGTATGCCTGATGTGTCTAACCTTTTCTTGTGAACCAATCTGCCAACTAGTTCAGTACTGGTCCAATAAATAGTCTCTGAACTACTTCCAGCACATTAAAAGCATCATGAAATGTACAAACTTTGAATATTCTATGTATAAGAAAGCAAAAGGATCTTTCAAGATTGGCAAGCATGTAAAGATGCTTGTAATTAATAATGAAACTTTGGGGTTTTAAAGTAAATCAAATAAATAATGCTTGTTGCATTTCTGTTGAACAACAATGACTTTAAAGCAGTAAAGAGGGCGTATTTTTAATAGTGAGATCCCAAGGGTAAAAATCCGTTCAAAATTATAGCAGATGCATTTTATCTGGCCATTTGGTTTTTGCTTCTTATAACTAAGCAAATTATTCACATGCTCTTTATCTTTTACACTACATGAAATAATTTTGCTTTTATTTTATCCCTAGGACCGAAAGAAACTGCGACCTCTCTATGATATTCCGTACATGTTTGAGGCCCGAGAATTTCTAAGGAAGAAGTTGATTGGCAAAAAGGTAAGCCTAAAAAAGAATTATCCTAATTCAGAAGTACTGTTGAAGTTTTCTTTCTTGCTGGCACTTGAGTTTTTAATGCACCCACACACATGAAAGAATGAGCTACAACTCCTGTCTTATTCTTTATCCTTTATCTCTATTATCCTGCAGATAAAATTTACCAAACTTGTGCATGAACAAAAGACATTGGGGTGTGGTGCAGGGAGGTTCGGATAAATTGTTTGCTAAGCGGAATAAGCATGCACAAACACTTCAAACTAATGTACTGCATAATTAAAAATGCCTTGTTTTATTGTTTTTAGAAATGTGCATTAATACAGAAATTTATGCATATCCTGATTGAAATTGTGGAGCAGCATTATGGCCTGGTTGTGTGTTTAGGGTACTGAATCATAATTTGCTAAATTGTAAGACAAAATTCTATGAAATTTAGCACCATGAGTTTTCATTCTGAGTGTAAAATTCAACAGTGGAGTGCAACTTATGGTGCTGGTATTACAATTCCATTACCAGTGTCTTGTTTAATGTGCAATAAATTTAGATAAGGGTGAAGGAACATAGTTGTTAGAGACTTTACTGTAGCCATAACAGCATGATGATCTGTACTGCCCCCCACCCCCAGTGTGCTATTTGAGTGTACAGCATGACACTGTCATCCAGGTTGAATTCAGAGCTGAATTTCTTGCAGTATCTGAGAGTATTTTGGAAGATACAGTTCATCCTTAAGACGAAGAAGCATTCAGTTGGTGGCAAGGTGTGAGAATCCATTATTTGGGGTACTTGATGGCATATGATAAAATAGGCTGAAGTCCACATAGTTCCCTTCAGGAGAAATCTTGCCTGACAGATCTATTGGAATTCTTTGAGGAGATAACAGGCTCTTTTGTGGTTGACTGCTGGTGGCCAGTGGTGTTTTGCAGTGGTCAATTTCGGGTCGACTAGTTTTCATGTTGTATGTCAATGATCTGGGTGTTTGAATGGATGGCTTTGTGCCAATGTTTGCAGATGATATAAAGACAGGTGGAGGAGCAGGCAGTGTTGTGTAAACAGTAAGTCTGCAGAAAGGCTGGGACTGATTAAAAGAATGGGCAAAGTAACAGATGGAAAACAGTGTACAGAAGTATATGGTCATGCACTTTGGTGGAAGGAATAGACTATTTGCTAAATGGGGAGTGAATTCGGAATTAAGAGATGCAAAGGGACTTGTTCTTGTGCAAGATTCCTTGAAGGTTAACTTGCATGTTAAGTTAGTAGCAAGGAAGGCAAATGCAATTTTAGCATTCTACATCTGTGTCTAATGGCCTTACTTTATTGTTCTCAGTTTCTCATTTCTCAAAACAAAATGTTCTATTAGGAGTTAAAAAGTAAATGGAACTGAACTACCTGAGGTTGTGTGGTTCTTTGCCAGAACTTTTTTGTGGCTTGGGCTACAGTCTGAAGTATCCGTGTCATAAACAATGAGGTAAAAATATTAATGTTGCAGTATCATTGTAGTTACAATATCTCAAAAGTAACATATGCATTGTTTGAGGCCATTTGGTGAAAGGTATTTTGTTTAACTATTAAAATTGTACTTAAATTAATTTACAAACTCTAATGAACAGAGAAAGAAACCTATTATTCACTGACAACTGCTCCAATTTTTTTTGCTCACTGTAATAGCTCTAAATACTTGGCTGTTTCAGTATTAATTGCTTTAATTCACTTTGAATTCCATCTCTCTTTACCATCCAATACAGTTAAAGATAATTTTGCTATGTCTTCATAGCAGGATTGCAGGCATAGTTTCATGTTTGACGGGGTCTAGGTTGCAAGCTTATTGTGCCTAGCTGGGATTATTACTGAGGCTACATCCCCACTACACCGGATAAATCCATAACCGAAGCCTTTTCTCTTCGTTTTTACCCTTCGTCCACCCTAAAACGGCATTTTCATCCCCCAAAACTGGAGATTTCCAGAAACACTCTTCAAAGTGTGTATCTTTGAAAACGCTGCTTGGGCAGACCAGTGTGGACGGGGTAATCGGAGAAATCTGAAAACACTGTCAGACGGCAGCGCGCTATTTCATTGTTTTCCTGAACGCAGCCCAATAATTTCAGAACAGATGACAACGAGACTGAAGCCAGAAGTGTTAGAAATGTACTCACCAAATACTTTGACTCATAACTTACTGAATAAATAAGTATCCACAAGGAAATCTGCAGATGCTGGAAATTCAAACAACAACACACACAAAATGCTGGTGGAACACAGCAGGCCAGGCAGCATCTATAGGGAGAAGCACTGTCTATGTTTCGGACCAAGACCCTTCATCAGGACTAAATAAGTATACTCACTTTGCCCTTTTTTCTGTCCTTGCTTGTATGAAGGTGGTTTACCTATTTATGCAAGTACTTCTCTGACAATAGATGTGTAACAGCCTAATGTAATATTGTATGGAAATACAAGATAACATTGATGCAGACATGTTTTATACATTTAACAAGGTGCTTTATTAATGCAACACGGTTTTTCAATGTTCGTCGTCAGCTGGTTCATACAGTCTGTGAACTCCCTGTCGATTGCCTCCATACGCTCCAGTATTTGTTTTTTTTAAACTTTTAAGCCCTCCTGCGTGAGAGCCAACAGCTGCCCGTCGTTTATGTTTTTCTAGTCTGTAACTGAACAAACACGCACTTTCACAGTGAGATTCGACACCAAACACGTCGCTTGTTTTTGGTAGATGTGTCCTGTGCATGTGCAGTAGGATGAGATTTGCCGAAATCCCCATTTCAATATGGACGGAGATATTTTTAAAAACGAATAGTGTCGCCTATTGTTTTTACGCAAAACCGGTTCAAAATTTCAAAATTATCAAAATTTTCAAAATTATCTGGTCTAGTGTGGATGTAGCCTAAACAGTGCCAGGATTTTCCCAATCTGCATAGCTGCAAACTTATTATTGCCATCTTTAAAACTAGAAATGTCAAACTTGTAAGCAATATTTTCATTAAGTTATATGGAAAAAATGATGAGGTCAGATGATAAACTACACTGATTCAGTTGGTATTAATTTGAGTAGGATGTAACTGAAAGTTGGTTTCTTTAGTGCATCATTTTCTGTTTTTGAGTAGGTTCAAAGAGTGCTGTTATTTCTTTTCCTTTGTTGATTTAGATCAATTTAGATTTGTGTATTCTGTGTTCTGATAAATAATTTATCCTTGATTGTGGTGCATCATTCAGTGAGTAGATGGACTTTGACTCCAGAGAAATTGCATTCACTTTCTGATCCATCGCTTGCTCCTGTGTATGTGTCAGTGTTGCAGTCACTCCTCAAAGTCATTTGCAGTGACAAACTCATCAACGCCTACTGTTTAAACAAAAATATGCAGTGTCATCAGCTGTTTGTCTTTGGCAAGGGGATTTTTTTATCGTTTGAAGCAGCTGATGACACTGAATATTTTTGTTTGAACAGCAGGCAGTGATGATTTCATCACAAAATATGGCCTGGATTTGCTGGGGTAAATCATGAAAGCTGAATTGAGGTGTTTTGACAATCTGCACTTTCCAACTGTGTGAATAACATTATCCAACACCCCTCCAGATGACACTGGTTCTGTCATACCCCCTAAGGCTTTTGCAACAAAAAGTGTTATTTGGTTGATTCAAAATAGAAAGCAAAGCTACTCTGGTTGTATTTAAAAATGGGTACTTGATTTTTCCTTGAACTCATTATTACTGATGTAAACAGAAAACATTGGAGGATGTTGTAGGTTGGTGCCAAGTGGAAAATGTTTAAGGAATTATTGATCCATTGCTCATCCTATTTGTGCAGTTTGATTGGCTACAGGTAGGATGTGAACAGTGTTCATTGGCTGCCTGTAGCATGAGATTCAAGATTGTTTAATGTCATTTCCTGTACACAAGTGTAAGGAGAACAAAATAATTGTACTCCAGATCTGATGCAGCACGTAAAAAGTACAAAGGGTAAAGAACACAATAACAATCATAAATGATAAATATAAATAGGATAGCTTGTATGCATTGATTGTATATCCATAAAGTGCCGCTAGGCTGTACATAAGTTGACAAAGAAATAATAAAGAAGTGCAGTTAGTGGGTGGAGGTATTGATCAGCCCTACTGCTTGGGAAAAGTAACTGTTTTTGATTTTGGTGGTCCTGGTGTGGGTGCTACGTAATCTCCTGACTTGAAGGGAGTCTGATAAATAGACCTTGAGCATAATGATACTGGCCTTTGCATCTTTCTGTATCTATGTCCTTGATGGTGGGCAGACTCATACCAGTAATGTGTTGGGAAGTTGTGATTACCCTTGTAGAGGCATCTTGCCTGTTCCAGTGCAGTTTCCATACCAATCAGTGATGTAGCTTGTTAGGACGCTCTCTACTGCACATCTGTAGAATGATGTGAGTATGAATGTGCAAAGTATTCTGGTGATGATGATTTGCTGTAAAAACGATTGAGATGTACAATATAAACATCAATGTTCTTGGTGATCCTTCCACTTGAGGTTATTTTTAAACAGACTCCCCTCACTTTCATCTAGAAAAGTGATCTGTTTCTTGTCTATCATTTTCTTGTATTTGGAGCTACTTTAACGTGGGAATGGGCAGAAGTTACAGACGTATACAGAAAGGGTAATGGAGCAAAAAACAGGTAATTTTGAATTGAGAAGTCTTCCTTTGATCTGAAATGCATTGTGTTGGAATAGGAAAAGTAAAGGCATTATTGTTTTCCCCCTGCTTGGATTAGCAAGGAATGAAAGTGATGCAATTATGTGAATTTTGGGCGCTGAACTTCTGGAACAGATGCTAGTCGTGGTGAAGAAATAAAGATACATTTAATATACATATGAAGGTATGTATTGAATTGTAAGGATGGCTTCTGTTGCACAGAGTAGCATAATTCAGATTAGTATTTTAAACATTGAGTGGATAGAGATTAGATTGGTTTCTTATTGTGGGGAGTTGCAGTACCTGCAATATGGCAGTGCGCCTTATATATGTTATTTGTTCTTACAAATACATGCTAGAATTAAACATTTAGAACCATTTTCCTTAATAAGACAACATGCTTTTTTGTGCAGATGTGAATGTTTTCACTGTGACTTTCAACCTCTCAAAATGCAAGAATTTGATGAATTACAATCAGGGTTACTGAATAAAATGATTAGATAAAAAATGTGTGTGTATATGTCATTCAGTTGCCACAAGATGGCAGAAGCAGCTTTGAATAAGTGAACAGGTAATGATGTTGGTAATCCAGAAATAACCTAAGTTCAAAGCCATCAATGCTGATGTATTGGAATCTACATTTTAATTTATTTCTAAAGAACATGTAAATTGATAAATTAGTTTATTATCGTCACTTGCACTGAGGTACAATGAAAAACTTGTCTTATGTACTGCTCATATATTACAACAGTGCACTGAGGTAGCACAAGTTAAAACAATAACAAGAGTGCAGAATAAATTGTTACCATAGTTGTTTCTATAAAAAGGACATTGAATGTTAAATGATTATGATTAAATGACATGATTAAAATATTTGTCTAAAGTTGGAGTCGTGGGAATCTGGCTTAATAGGTGGAATGGGCAAAGTGACATTTCCCTACAATTGCACAGAGTTTTGTGCTTTTCACAATGGGCATTATGAACAATGAAGAAGTGAGTTTCAATTTCAATGTTGAAGTGGAAAGATGCTTCTTTGATACAATGGTTTTCTCAGGTCTCAGTTTGGAGAAAATCAGAAGTCAAATTTTTGATCCTTGATTTGATTTTGAGAAAAGGTGGGGTTCATTTGCCCGCTACTATCATCTGATTCGAATTAGTTAATATGGTTTCCTTCCAATTTTTTTTCTTTAAGTGGATTTGAGTTGGTGGATTGTTTTTTTTATGGAAGCTTGTATGATGTATAGCTCTAGGGTTGTGCTCCCAATGGGTTTTTTTTTGTTTTTTCAGTTAGTAGGGCTTTTTTTTAGTTAGTAGGGGTTCTTTTTTCCCTTTTTCGTTCAAAAAAAATTCTTAACACTTTATTTTCTCATTATTATTGATATATTGCTTAGCTTTGTTAATCAGTTATTTGCTAATTTAATTCCTTATTGTACATAATATATTGACTTAATGTATATTTTTTGTTAATCTTCAATAATAATTAATAAGATTTTAAAATGAAAAATGTGGTCTTATAATTAAAATGCACTTTATACACTAAATGGCTTGGAAATGGTTGTCTGGAACTGTTCCTTAATGCCTTTGACTTTGATAAGGCTTTTTTCATTATTGTTGTTGTTGGCTTGTATCTGTAGAGATTCAGCAGCTATGTTCCATAGATCTGGTAATTTCTGACACAGTAAAATAGAGATTAAAATGAGATTTATAAGAGGAGATATCAGCAGAAGTTTGAACTGATGATATGGGTAACATAAATGGGGGGAGGATGGTCTTTGTTCAATAAACTAATGTTGAGGAGGATGGAAGGGCAGTGAGAAAATTATCCAATCAGATGTTGACAAGGCCAGGGATAACAAGGATAACAATAAATTGGTAACAGGTTACGAAATGAAGAGCAGAACTTGGCCATGCTTCATGTTCCCAAACAGTTTTGGCAATAAATGGTTAAACCATTCAGCTGTCTTAGAATGGTTTCAGTTAAGTGGAAATTACTTTGCTCTGACATAGAGGTGAAAAGTTGAATGGAGGAAGGGGAATAGGAACTGATCATGATGGGTTTTGTTGATGTCAATGATGGTAAGTGGCAGGTTCTAGAAGGTGGCCACAGAAGTCTGAAGACAGTTTAATTGCAGAGAATAAAGGAGGGCTTTGTATTTGTGAGGAGAATAAAAGTTGAGGTGGTTGAAATCAATCACGAGATTAATTCCCTCAATTCAGCTTGATATAAGAAAACAGCAAAGATGTGTTAACTTGATGTGAAAGCAAAGATTTTAAGTAATGTGTGAAAGGGTAAAACAAAATGAATTGCTTTGAGAAGAAGCAATACTGGACTTTTAAGGAAACAGACTCACTACCACCATACAAGTTTGAATAGAGGTAGTAGAATATTTGGCATGAAATAAAAGTTGCCGCCTTGCAGTGAGCCATAGCCCTATCAATGGATGTAATCATTTTTAAAAAGCACATGGGGGCGAGGAGCTGTTTTCCCCTCAGAGTGAACATCTTTTCTGGGTAGGGGGCAATTATAGAGTGGATCAATGACAGCCAAACATAGAGGTAAGTGGACAGTACTAAGTGGATGAAGGATGTGAGGGTGGAGGATAGAAAGGACCATGGGGACACTGAAAGGAATTGTAGAATGTGATAAATTAGTTGCTCTTTTTAAGTAGCAGTGACTCTTGGCTCTTGAGTAAGTGTGAATTGAGACATAGAAAAAAGATAAAAATTGTTTTAGCAATAGTAAAGCTTGCAATGACAGTAACAAAACTTGTTGCTGAAAAATTGGGATTTTTAAAGATAGGGGACCTGAGGGAGAATGGTATTATAAAACTGGGATAACTCAGTCTGACAAGTTGGAAATCATGACTGTTTGGTACCTGGCTCACTAAGTCCTGACTCCTGACCTTCCTTTTCCTTACGCCCTGTTCTCCCATGCACTTGGGGCCAATATTCTCTAGAATACAGGACAAACCACTTTGCTCAATCCATGGATAAGAATATCCTGCACTATCTTTTTAAATGGTTGGTAATGTATCATCTGTAGTATGCACTGCTACATCTCATGTGGCTCTGCTTCTCCACTTACCTTTTACAGTGCATTGAAATTTATTGTTAATGCTATTAGTCATCCAATCACAATGCCACAAAATGTATAGAGGTACCAACTAGAGAGGATGCAATATTAGATCTCCTATTAGGAAACGAGTTAGGACAGGTGACAGAAGTGTGTGTAGGGGAACACTTTGGTTCGATTGATCATAACACCATTAGTTTCAACTTGGTCATGGATAAAGATAGATCTGGTCCTCGGGTTGAGGTTCTAAACTGGAAAAAGGCCAAATTTGAAGAAATGAGAAAGGATCTAAAAAGCGTGGATTGAGACAGGTTGTTCTCTGGCAAAGATGTTGTTGGTAAGTGGGAGGCCTTCAAAGGAGAAATCTTGAGAGTGTAGAGTTTTTATGTTCCCATCAGGATTAAAGGCAAAATGAATAAGAATAAGGAACCTTGGTTCTCTAGGATATTGGAACTCTGATGATGAAGAAGAGAGAGATGTATGACATGTAAAGGAAACAGGGAACAAATAAGGTACTTGAGTATAAAAAGTGCAAAAAAATACTTAAGAAAGAAATCAGGAGGACTAAAAGAAGACATGAGGTTGCTTTGGCAGTCAGGGTGAAGGATAATCCTAAGAGCTTCTACAGGTATATTAAGAGCAAAAGGATAGTAAGGGATAAAATTGGTCCTCTTGAAGATCAGAGTGGTCGGCTATGTATGGAAGCAGAAGAATTGGGGGAGATCTTAAATAGGTTTTTTGCATTTCTGTTTACTAAGGAAACTGGCATGGAGTCAATGGAAATAAGACAAACAAGTAGTGAGGTCGTGGAGCCTATACAGATTGAAGAGGAGGGGGTGCTTGCTAACTTGAGACAAATCAGAGTAGTTAAATCCCCAGGACCTGACAGGTTAGTCCCTCAGATTTTGAAGGAGACTAGTGTTGAAATTTCAGGGGCCCTGGCAGTTATATCTAAAATGTCAGTATCTATGGGTGAGGTGCCAGAGGATTGGAGGATAGCTAATGTTGTTCCGTTGTTTAAAAAAGGCTCTAAAAGTAATCCAGGAAATTACAGGTTGGTAAATTTGACATCGGTAGTAGGTAAATTATTGGAAGTAGTACTAAGAGATAGGATCTACAAGTACTTAGATAGACAGGGACTTATTAGGGAGAGTCAACATGGCTTTGTGCATGGTAGGTCATGTTTAACAAATCTATTAGAGTTTTTCGAGGAGGTTACCAGGTAAGTGGATGTAGGGAAGGCAGTGGATGTTGTCCACATGGACTTCAGTAAGGCCTTTGACAAGGTCCCGCATGGGAGGTTAGTTAGGAAGATTCAGTCGCTAGGTAGTAATTTGGATTAGACATTGGCTTAATGGGAGAAGTCGGAGAGTGGTAGTGGAGGATTGCTTCTCTGAGTGAAGGGCTGTGACTAGTGGTGTGCCACAGGGGTCAGTGCTGGGTCCATTGTTATTTGCCATTTATATCAATGATCTGGATGATAATGTGGTAAATTGGATCAGCAAATTTGCTGATGATACAAAGACTGGAGGTGTAGTGGACAGTGAGGAGGGTTTTCGAAGCTTGCGGAAAGATTTGGACCAGCTGGAAAAATGGGCTGAAAAATGACAGATGGAGTTTAATGCAGACAAGTGTGAGGTATTGCACTTTGGAAGGAAAAACCAAGGTAGAACAGACAAGGTAAATGGTAAGGCACTGAGGAGTGCAGTAGAATACAGATACAAAATTCCCTAAAAGTGGTGTCACAGGTAGACAGAGTAGTAAAGAGATCTTTTGGCACATTGGCCTTTATAAATCGAAGTATTGAGTGTAAGAGTTGGAATGTTATAGTGAGATTGTATAAGGCATTGGTGAGGCCGAATTTGGAGTACTGTGTGCAGTTTTGGTCACCAAATTACAACAAACATATTAAGGTTGAAAGAGTGCAGAGAAGATTTTCAAGCATGTTCCTGGGACTTGAGAAACTGATTTACCGAGAAAGGTTGAATAGGTTAGGACTTTATTCCCTGGAGTGTAGAAGAATGAGGGGAGACTTGATAGAGGTGTATAAAATTATGATGGGTATAGATAGAGTGAATGCAAGCAGGCTTTTTCCACTGAGGCTGAGGGAGAGAAAAACCAAAGGATATTGGTTAAGGGTGAAGGGGGAAAAGTTTAAAGGGAACATGGGGGGGGGGGGGGGAGCTTCTTCACACAGAGAGTGGTGGGAATGTGGAATGAGCTGCCAGATGAAGTTGTAAATGTGGGCTCACTTTTAACATTTAAGAAAAACTTGGACATGTACATGGATGAGAGGTGTGTGGAGAGATATGGTCCATGTGCAGATCAGTGGGACTAGGCAGAAAAATGGTTTGGCACAGCCAAGAAGGGCCAAAAGGTCTGTTTCTGTGCTGTAATGTTCGATGGTACTATGGATGATTGGTGGAAAATTCTGAAGGTCCAACAGTTTGCTGATAAGTTGACTCGTATTAACCACAAGTCTAAGGCTTTGCCCCCTTTCAAGCAGAGATAACCTATTTGAGAATACAGAGGAAGTTAGCAAATGAAAAATGATAATGCCTCAAGAGCAGCTGATATCCCTGTGGAAGTTCTAAACCTTCAGACACATTCACAACCTGATCTGACACCTGGATAGAGAAGGATATTGCAGAGGTTATCAAGGATGTAGTTATCATGACCATCTTCAAAATAGCAGACAAACTATTGTGGTTATTACAGAGAGGTCTCCCTTCTTTCTGCTGCAGGAAGTGTCATCCCAAGCCACCTCCTTAAATGTGGTCAAACAGTTTGTTCCTTTAATACTGTGATTTTCTTATATTTAGAATCACAATGCACATGACCATTACAATGTGGTAACTCATTGAAAATGCAGAGCTGCTAAAGCTAACTCTGACCTTAAAACTTATGACTCTTTCATTTAGGAGGAACCGTGGTCTGTTCTTTACCAATTTGACTAGTAAAATAAACACGAGGAAATCTGTGGATGCTGGAAATTCAAGTAACACACACAAAATGCTGGTGGAACACAGCAGGCCAGGCAGCATCGATATGGAGAAGCCTCCTGGCACTTATCCTTGTAAGCGGAACAAGTGCTACACCTGCCCTTACACTTCCTCCCTCACCACCATTCAGGGTCCCAGACGGTCCTTCCAGGTGAGGCAATACTTCACCTGTGAGTCGGCTGGTGTGGTATACTGCATCCGTCCCGGTGTGGCCTTTTATATATTGGTGAGAACTCCCAGTGGCCACACATTTTAATTCCACAACCCATTCCCATTCTGATATGTCTATCTATGGCCTCCTCTACTGTCAAGATGAAGCCACACTCAGGTTGGAGGAACAACACCTTATATACCGGCTGGGTAGCCTCCAACCTGATGGCATGAACATTGACTTCTCTAACTTCCATTATTGTCCCTCCTCCCCTTCTTACCCCATCCCTGATATATTTAGTTGCCCCCTTTTTTTTTCCTTCTTCTCTTTCTGCCCATCATGCTGCCTGCTCTTCATCTCCCTCTGGTGCTCCCCTCCCCCTTTCTTTCTCCCTAGGCCTCCCGTCCAGTGATCCTTTCCCTTCTCCAGCTCTGTATCCCTTTTGCCAATCACCTTTCCGGCTCTCAGCTTCACCCCACCCCCTCCGGTCTTCTATCATTTCGCATTTTCCTCTCCCCCCTCCTATTTTCAAATCTCTTACTATCTTTACTTTCAGTTAGTCCTGACAAAGGGTCTCGGCCTGAAACGTTGACAGTGCTTCTCCTTATAGATGCTGCCTGGCCTGCTGTGTTCCACCAGCATTTTGTATGTGTTGCTGGACTACTAAAATAGATTATTATCTTGACCAGCATGTCAGCTGCAGATCTTGTTTCATTTTCGACTAGTGTCAAGTAATGGATCATCATAGCCCTAATACTTTGCTCCAGCTTTCTTATTACATTACCATTAGCTTTATATCTATTGGACAAGTTGGAAACTGTTCAATGTAGTTGTGCAAGGTTCATCTGGTGTTGTAGATTTCATTCAGTTAAGTGAGCTTGTTGGGGTAAGTTGTAATTTGATTTTATTTCTTTCTGAGCCTAAGCCTCTGAAATTGTTGATAAGTGTGGCTGATTGGAGCAATTATTCCTTATTTATTGATGCTCAGTGTGATGTACTGCTAAGTCCATACCAAAATCAAGCTGGAAAAGAAAGGAAAAAAACTCTGCAGATACAAGCATGTTATAGAGGAAGTGCATGTCCATTTATGAAAAGGACAACTAGTTTATCCTGGATTTTGACCCTTTCAATCGTTCAGGCTTTTTCACTGTGAAGATGTATCACTTTGATACACATTTTTTGCAATTTTTACTACGTTACTGTGAATTTGCTACTCGGTCTGTAAGCAGTATAGATCTTTTGTGCACAATAAAGTACTTTGCACAGGGATTCGAACTAATGCTGTTTCTGCTATAAAGGATTCAATCAGAATGAGATGGTATAAGCTTACTTAACTGAGTTTTTGTCAACCGAAGATTGCTTTGTTTATTTTTAAATGTATTCTGTATTCAAACTGAAATTGAGTAAATGCTATTAACAAAAATTCTATTGGATAGTGCTCTCAAGCAAATTGACATAGGACAGATGTCTTATTCATTTTCAGAAGCTTTTCAGTTATAAGCCCTTCCTGACTTATTCTTTTCTAACCCTTTATATTTTGTTGAATTGGGTCATATTTTTATCACCTTTATAATTATTCTGTGGTTGAGATATTGCCTGAAGGAACATTGCTGAATAGTCTTTTTGAAAATCTTGTTATAGTTTAATTGAGGTAGAAGGGCCAGGATGATGAAGGTTGTCATCTTGTGATAAAGCTGTAGGGTTGGAGTTGCATTGAATTCACATTATCTTGACAAACCGTGTGCATTTTATGATGTGAAAGGCGCCTTGTATATAATTATGTATCTCTTTTTAAATAGTGCAAATCTATTAAATATAGGAAAACAGGGAATTTGGTGTTCTTGTAAACAAAACTCGGAATTTAATGTACAGGTGTAGCAAGCAATTATGTTTGCAGCAAGGGGGAGTTTAAGAGCAAGCAGTTCAAGCTATGATTATTTATCTTTTGGACCGTACCTGGAGTACTACTTTGCTCACATTTTTTTAAGTAGAGATACATGGTGATATAGTTAAAGTCCACTAGGCTGATGGAATAGGATGCTTGCCTTTTGAGTGGAAATTGAATATGATATGTTTCTGTTCTGTAGAGATTCAACAGGCTCTCTCATTGAAGCAGGTGGAATTTGTGGGGAAATCGGTGTTAATTCTGAGGGGCTATTTTCCTGGGGTTGGCACAATACTGGATTTTTAGAATGCCATCGAGGATTGAAGAAATATTTATTTTCTCAGATATGGTGCCTTGAAAATTAATCGGACATCAATCCTTTGTTCACATATAAATGAGTATTACAACCAGGGATTTTGATCAATTTAACTGGGAATTTTAATTTGTTCCTTTTTTCATAGTGGAGGCAAAAAAAAACAGGAAACTGCAAAGCATGAAAAACTAAAAATTAAAAAACTGTAATGTCAGCCATTCAGAAGTATTCATCTTGCTTTGCTCAATACTTAGTTGAACAACTACCTACAGCTATTACAGCCAGTAGTCCTTTTGGATAAGTGTTTTAAGCAGGATTTACATGATGAAACAGGATTTGTCCATTCCTTCTTGTAACAGATTAGTTGGGGAACGGCGGTGGACAGCAGTTTTGATTCTTGCCAGAGATGTTCAATTGGGTTAAGGTCTGAACTCTAATAGGGCCACTTGAGGACATCAGTTTTCTTCATTTCTTTGGGTGGTTGTCCTGTTTATAGACTGTTACGTACCTGTTATGAATGTACCACAGCTCTGAGGGGCCGAAGGGGCGGGAGCAGCCCCCTCCTTCCGGAGAATCGCAAGATCACTATTAATTCAGGTCTCGGACCCAGGAAATGAGAGACAATGCAACTGTTTTGACCATTGTTCTTAGAGACACCTGTGTGAATTGCATGTCCCTGCTACGTGACAGCTACCAGGGATATGGACACCCTCGGGCAATGTGGGGGTGGGGATTGCATCACCCTACTTTGATGGACATCTACAACTCTGCAAGTCAAGATAAAAGGGGACTGCAGGAGGCGGTACCCCAGCAACGCACCAGAAGGACACACCATCGCTCAGCGCTCCCGTGCTAGCGGGAAGCCATTCAAAGCCACGTGCGTTCCGTTTCTCCTTTGCCTGGGGAGCGGGTGGCTGATAACACTGAAAAGGACTTCAAACTAACAACGGGGAACCAACACTCCTCTGATTCAACTGAGTTGCTTCATAAAGACCCGGGCAAGTTTTACCTTTTCTCACCAATCTCTCTAAAACATGTGAAACCCAGCGATTTCCAAAAGGCTGAAGCCTGCAGACTTCTGAGTGACTTTTATATTTCCAACGGACAATATATTATCCCCTAGACAACAGTAGAGATTATTTCTTAATGATGATTATTGCTATACCCGCGCTTTAGATTGAGTTTTGCCGACATATATGATCTGAATGTTTGTATTAACCTTACTTTTGTGCCCCCTTTATAAATAAAAATGTTTGAAAATAGTGCCATCAGACTCCAACGGACCTCTCTATCTTTGCTGGTAAGTTATCCAGTTACGGGATACGTAACATACCCCATAACTGGGTCACTTACCAGCAAAGATAGAGAGGTCCGTTGAAGTCTGATGGTACTATTTTTAAAAGTCTTTATTTATAAAGGGGCACAAAAATAAGATTAATACAAACATTCAGATAATATACGTCATCAATACTCAATCTAAAAGCGCGGGTATAATAATAATCATCAATAAGAAATAGCTCGATCGTTTGTCTAGGGCAGGGGTCAGCAACCTTTACCACTGAAAGAGCCACTTGGACCCGTTTCCCACAGAAAAGAAAACACTGGGAGCCGCAAAACCCGTTTGACATTTAAAATGAAATAACACTGCATACAACGTTTTGTTTTGCCTTTATGCTATGTATAAACAAACTATAATGTGTTGCATTTATGAAATTGATGAACTCCTGCAGAGAAAACGAAATTACATTTCTGCATGCAACAAAAACATTTTGAACTCCGAAAAAAAGACGTTGGGTTGAAGGTTACTTTTAAGTAAAATACTCAACGTCTATTTGAGTCCTTCTTGTATTTATGAAAAATGCCAAACTTAAATTTGCCGCCAGCAGCAAACCAAAAATAACGTCAGCCAGCTGTCAACCTGAAAAATAAAAGGACTATTTCACTGAACAATGAAAACATATGAATATACGTAAAATAATAGGCAATTAAAATATTTATCATACTTGTTCAGGTTGACTCACACCTGACAATGCAGTCGTATTCAGTAGGGATGGATCGATGCTTAAGGGAGTGACCGGGAAGGATAATGTGTTTTTTTCCTCTCTGAACTCACAGAAGCGTTTCCCAAACGATGTTTGCATTGCGATGATTGCAGAATGTAAATACCCCGAATTTATCATGTCGTGACCTTGTTTGAACTCTCTCAAATTGGGGAAGTGAGACAATGTGCCTTTCTGTAAATCTCTGGCAAGCAACGTCAACTTGCGCTCGAATGCCAAAACATCCTCCAACATGTGCAGGGCTGTACGTCCTTACCCCGTTGAAGAGCTGTGTTTAGCGTGTTCAGGTGCGCTGTCATGTCTACCATGAAGTGTAGCTTTTCCAGCCACTCTGGCTGTTCCAGCTCAGGAAAGTTGAGCCCTTTGCTGCCCAGGAAAGTTTTCACTTCTTCCAGACACGCGACAAAGCGTTTCAGCACCTCCCCTCTGGACAGCCAGCGATAAAAACACGTTGTAGCGGTGTGCTACACGCAGTCAGTAAACTGCAGTCAAAGATAGCTTTATTCGAACTAAACAGCCTTGCTTTTAAGCCTCCCTCAACCCGCCCCCCATGGGCGCGGATGCTGCAAAAGACACGTACTCACAAACCCCCGTAGGCTATCTCCCTTAGCCTGAACGCTGGCTAATTGTGAGCCGGTTCGGATGTGTCAGGAAATGGGTCGCCACAACGTCTTATTTAGATTGTACAAGATCACCATAATCTTCAAATTTAGATTTACATTTCAAAAACTAACAAACTAACATAAAATACATTTTAATTAAATACTGACCATGTAGCAGTGTGCTACACGCAGCGCTAAAATTACGACACGGAGTCGGTAACTGCAGTCGAAGGAAAAAACTTTATTCAAAATCTTCAGCCTCACTTTTAAGCCTCCCTCAACCTGCCCCCCCCCCATGGCGCAGAGGCTCCAAAGCTCTGTGCTCGCAAACCCCCGTAGGCTATCTAATTGTGAGTCGGTTCGGATGTGCCAGGAAAAGGGTCGCCACAACCAATTATTTCCCAAAGCAACAGGGAGCCGCAGCACAGACGTAAAAGAGCCACATGTGGCTCCGGAGCCGCGGGTTGCCGACCCCCGGTCTAGGGGATAATATATTGTCCGATGGAAATATAAAAGTCACTCAGTTCCTGCAGGCTTCAGCCTTTGGGGACCGCTGGGTTTTCACTTGTTGGAGAGAGAGAGATTTGTGAGAAAAGAAACTTGCCTGGGTCTTTTATGAAGCAAATCCGTTGAATCGGGAAAGTTGGTTCCCCGTTGTTAGTTCAAGAAAATCGTTTCTGTGGTACCCGCCACCGGCCCCCAGGAGAGGGAACCGAACGCACGTGGCTTCCTTCAAATGGCTTCCCGCTACTACGGGATCATTAGCGTTTCTTCTGGTGTGTCTGAAAGGGGTTGTTCCCCCAGACCCTCTTTTATACTTCCTTACGAGGTCTCAGATGTCAATCAGGTTGGGATAATGCAATCCCTCTCTCAACCAGCCCACTTTGCCCGAGGGCTTGCACATAGCATAGTCCCCAATCCACAAACGTGGTCTCCAGGAGACAATGGCCAGGTCTCTCTCATTTCTTGGGTCTTCTGAGCCAACCCAATAATGCTCTTGCGATTCTCACAAAGGAGGGGGCTTCCCCACCCCTTCGGCCCCTCAGATCTGTGGTGCATTCATAACAAGATGAATTCCTCTCAAGTTTAAGCTTTCTGGCAGAGGCTAGCAGGTTTTTATCCAAGATCTCTCTGTATTTAGCAGCATTCATCTTCCCATCAATTCTGATCAGATTTGCAGTGTCTACTGCTGAAAAGTATCTCCACAGCATGATGCTGCCTCTGTCATACTTTACAGTAAGGATTGTGTTACCTGGCTGATTTACGCAGTATTAGATTTACGCCACACATAACACTCAGAGTTGAGGTCAGAAAGTTTCCCTTTCCTTTCATCCGACCACAAGACCACCTTCCACATCTTTACAGTATCTTCTAAGTGACACTTTTCAAAATCTTTATGGGCAAGGATATCGTATTTTTCAAAGCCAGGGCTGCTTCCTTACCACTGTTCAGTAAATGCCCTTTTTTGAGCCTTAGAGATATGGAACCATGAACATCATCTCTAGTTGCACTTTGAGTGACTTGGCCTCACAGCGGAATCTAACAAGTGCCATTCTTCTCCTGTGATGTGGTTGACCTGACCTGGACAGTGTGTCTGTGGTTTCATGTTTTTTCTACTTTTTCACAATGGACTGCTCTGAGTTCCAAGGTATGTTCAGTGCCTTTAAGATGGTCTGTATCCTTCCCACGATTTGTACTTATCTATTATCATTTTCCTGACTTGTCTTAAATGTTATTTTGTATTTTGGTTTGGTCTGTTGAAAACCTACCATACTGTCGGACGGGGGAAGGGAAGGGGAGAGATTATTCTTAAGAAATCACTGAAAAGAGATGCTCCTCCAATTTCTACTTCGACAAATTGGGTGAGTTAGTAAGGTAAGTACAATACATTGCACCTGAGGAAAGTTAGTGTAGTAATTACAAAGGGATGAATTTTTTTCGGCCTCACAATTTTGGTTTTTAATCTTTAGTAAATTGTTAAGTCACTTCAGAATTTTTCTCTTGATTTGACATGATGCACACTGTTTTGTAATTAGCTCAAAAATCCTACGTGAATATAGTTAATTTAGAAGATGAGACAGTAAAAATAGGTGTGTGGTCTGAACACTATTTCTGTGCACTGTAGTTGTGAATTCTTAGGGTTATCCACATGATATGGCTTTGGAAACATCTAAAAAGACCAGTTTTGAAGTGTGGGTATGGTTTGGAACGTGGTCTTGAAGTCGATCAGCTATGATCTCATTGAATGGCAGTGTAGGCGGGAAGAACCAGCAAACCGCTTCATTCTTGGCATGCTGTTATTTAAATTGCCAGGCACGTTGTTTACCAAAGACCATATCTGAATGTTAATGTCATTTCAATTTTCAGGAAATGACGAAACCTCTTAGCATGACAGCCACTCTGATTCTCCCCTGCTTCCTTTACACATATTCCCTTCCTTTGACTTTAAATTAACTGACTGCTCTTTAAGCTCATTCACATAATGATATTTACAATTGTACTCCACAACTTGAATGTCAGAATTCCTCTTCAGCTTCCTTCAGATTGGTTACTTGCTTTTTAATCTTTTTGCTCAATCAGGTTAGCTACATATTTGAGAGGATTCCTCCAAAATATGAGAAAAATAAATGTGCTGTTATATTAAAATACTCTTGTCGATTCTGGGTGTGGCAGCGCCATTAATAGAGCAAAAATTTCTTTGGGGGTGGAACCTTCACCTTTAATTGTCCTTAGTTTGCAAAGTGGCGTTTGAGATATTATGAAAGGTACCTATATGCAGTGAACGGTATTAGAAGCAGAAGTAGGCAATGAGCATCAAGGCCATGTTTGATCCCAGGCCTAATGGCTGCTTTGCTGCCCTGTTGTTAAATCTGAATTGTTCAGAAATATCACTTTCAGCCTTGAATCTCTTCAACCAATTGGATTTGACATTGCCTCTGAAAAAGAGAATTCTAACAATTCTGAGTAAAGAAGTTTTATCTGGGGGGCCATTATTCACAGCACAAGTCCTATCCTGGTTTTGATTTCCTGAAGTCTTAACATCTCACACTTAATCTGGATTGAGTGCTCTTCCCCAAATCTCAGGCCATTTACTTAGATGATTAAGATTACACTGTAAATTTTGATAACTTTTTTCCCTACTGATGAGACCACCCAGTTTAGCATTCTCTGCAAACTTGCTAACCATGTTTTATGCATTCTCATCTAAGTTGCTTATATAAAATAATGCAACAAAGGCTTCAGCACCAATCTCTATGAGTTGCTGATTTCTAGTGAAATAACCTACTGTCACTCTTCTTTCAACAATCGAGTCTGTAACGAATACAGTTAGTCAGCTCTCTCTCCGTTCCCTTGCAACCTAACCTTCTAGACTAGCCTTTTGTATAAGACTTTGTTCATAGTAAATTTATTATTTCTCATTTATTATATGTCACCATATACAACTCTGTGATTCATTTTCTGTGGGCGTACTAAATAAATCCAATAACCATCATAGATTCAACGAAAGTCTGCATCAACAGGACGGACAACCAGTGTGCAAAAGACAACAAACTGCAAATACTAAAAGAAAAAGTAAGAAATAACCATAATAATAAATAATTAAACAAGCAATAAATGTCAAGAACATGAGAATATGAGTCCTTGAAAGTGAATCCGTAGGTTGTGGGAACATTTCAGTGACAGGGCAAATGAAGTTGAGTGTTCAAGAGCCTGACGGTTGAGGGGTAATAACAGTTCCTGAACCTGGTGGTGTGAGTCCTGAAGCTCCTGTACCACTTTGCTGATGTCAGTGGCGAGAAGGGAGCATGACCTTGGTGGTGTGGGTCTCCAATGATGGATGCTGCTTTCCTGTAACAATACTCTGTGTAGATGTGCTCAGTGGTGGGGAAGGTTTTGCCTATGATAGACTGAGCCACATCCACTACTTTTGGTAGGAATTGTAGGGCCTTGTTAATAAGTTTGATATATACATTTTATTTGCAGTCAGTGAGATTCATTTTGTTAAGTTGAAAGGCAGGCACTTCTGTTGGTTTAAGCCATCAGTTGGTAAGTGAAATCAGTAAGGTTCTGCCTTAAATTTCCTCCATGTGGGGGAGAATGCCTTGGCTTTGCCTGAGAGCATTTGTTATCATCCCTACTTTTAGATTCAATACCATTGCACTCAGAGCTAGATGGTTTGACATAATGTATTGGCAAGTCAACACTGCACTGGCCTGACCCATTTTCATTGGTTGTCCTAATCTAAAATGGGAATAATGGAATGATATTCCAGACTGACTGTGGAATTTTACATATAATGGATTTTGAATTAAAAAAAATGAAAAAAAACACTTTTTTGCCCACTGTTGGATATCATTGTTTCTATCTCACTCTCAATGAACAGCTGGCCTAGGGCCCAAGTTGCCAGTTATGTGATTGTTTCAGAGGACTAAATTTTATGGTGGATGGATTGCTTGGAAGAAGCCATTTATAAATTAGTTTGTTTGCATGCCAGAATCTGTTCCAAAAGCGAGGAAGGATCATTGTTATTTCCACAAGATTGGGGTTGGAAAGAGATTACTGTGCAGGAAGACAGAGCACCATCTGTATCCAGTTATGGGGAGCAGATGGGTGGCTGGGACCCGCTCAATAGAGAGTGTCTATTTAAAATCGTTTTCCGCATTTCACTTGAGATGCATTTATTTAAATTCCACCTTCATGTGTTGTATCAAATTATAGTATTTAGTATTTAAACTGCTTTCAATTCTTCCTTCACAGAAAGAGTTTAAATTTTAATGTTTTAACGTATTTGAAAAGTGTTCATGTATAGCCATTTATAAGTGTGGGTGTATGTGATTTCGACATTTGTATGTTGAGGAGTTCCTGTAGTTTGATTTGCAACTATAAGCTTGAGTTAATTGGCTTGATAGTCATTTTCATGAATTATGCCTCTGTTTATGTACCACTTATGATTTACCAAGAATTTTATTATATTCAGTGTTTATTGTGGAATTGTACAATGAAATGCACCAAATCTTTAATTCTACAGACAGGTGTGTTTGGGTAGGAATTGTCCAACTGTGTTAAATGTTTGTACTAAATTTTAAATCTCCAGGGTCTTTCCAAAGTTGCTTATTTCATGCAGAGTGCAACTTAAATGAATTGGAAACAGTTAGGCCTTGTAGGAAGTTATACTCAAGTGGTGTATATTAAAATGAAGATGCTCCAGAATCCAATGATAAATTATATAAATGCAGAATACCTGCTTTAAAAGAATTTAGGGACACCATTGGCCTGATTTACCAAGGACTTGTGTTCCAGGTACAGCTGAGTTGTTTGGCTATTACCGCAAAACATGCACAAATAAAAGCAGAAATATCTCCTGTGTACGAAAGGCAGAACAGATCCATTTTGGTCAGATACCACCCCATCAGGGTTGGCTTTTGATCTCATAACTGTTTTGGTCCAAGTAAGGACAAAAGCACATGTTATCCATAATTAATGTAACATCAGGGCAACATTTGACTGTGGCAAATAAATGAAAATTTAAACTGTATAAGTCATTCATAACAAAGGAAACATAATGACAACAATGGTGCCCACAGTTCCAGTCACCTGGGTTCAACCCCAACTTCCAATGTTTTCTGTATGACTATTGTATATTTGCTCTGTGATCAAATGGGTATTCCCCAGGTCCCCAGTAATTTATGCCCAGTATGGGTGGGTAGTGGATAATTGGGCTGATTTTAATAAGCATGATCATTAATGAGCTCATTAGATGTCTAAGCATTCCTATGGCTAGTGCCACTTTATGTATATACACTCAATCTATGTATTTAAGCTATCTTGTGTATTTATTTTTTATTATTATGTTCTTTATCTTTTTAGTGCTGTATCAGATCTGGAGATTAATTATTTCATTCTTTACACTTGTGTTCATGAAATGAGATTAACAACTCTTGAATGTGTCACTGAGGAACTGTGATTAATAAGGATTGCTCTGACGACCAGCATAAACACTGTGTGCTGATTGGTGGCCTTGTGTCATAAGAGTATGTGGGTTCAGTTTGTTGGGAAGCACCTTCTGCATGGATGGCACATAAAGGCCAGATTTGAACATGGGTTACTTGTGAGGGGGCTTTATTGCCTGCAGTGCAGCATCACTCTGCCACCTCCAAGAATAACAGATTTTATTTGGGTATTTGCATACAGAAGTTTCATATTGCTTGAATGTAATCCAGCAATTTTTCAACCTAATAGCACTGATAGAACATACATGACAGCATAAAACCTGATTAAGAAGGTTGTTTTCTCTCCACTGTCTCACGGGCAGTTAAGGGATGATCAAGCCTCGCTTAAGTGAATTTAAAAATCTCATTGTTACATATTCTACCTAATTTTGTACGTTATCTTTCACTCTGATCAATTTGTCGTCAGTATTATCAGTTAAAACATCTTTCATGACCATGTTTATGTATCTAATCAAGTCGAAAGCCTTTATTTGTTGATATCGCCTTTGTGCAAATCATTTGGTGGCTGTTTACCTGTGCTGGTGGTGTCTGTTTACTTATCCTTCTGTCTGTGCAATTTATTTATTTTGCGATTGGCCTTTCTGACCCTTCGAGCCAATTCGCCACAGCAGCACCTCAGACAAACCCAATTTAACCCTAACCTAATCTCGGGACAATTTACAATGACCAATTAACCTATCTGTTAAGTCTTTGGACTGTGGGAAGAAACCAGAGGACCTGGAAAAAAACCACGCATTCCACAGGGAGGACATCCAGAGACTCCTTACAGAACAGCAATGACATTGAACTTCAAACTCTGGAATGCCCCAAGTTGTAATAATCAAGCTTCAGGAAGGTTTCTTCATTTGCTTTGGTTGATAATTTATATGACACTTGAATTGCTTGCTATAGCTTGGCTTTTGGCAGCATTGTCTTAACATAAGTATTGGTAATGTTAGATAATGAGCTTTCATGAGGAAATGTAATATTATCAATTCCCCTTCTAAATGGTAGCAGTAGGAATTTGCATAGCAAAAACGAGTCAGTATTGTGGTACTCAACTACTGGATTGATCCTAGCTGTGCTACAATGAAAAACTGAACCTCTACAGAAATATGGTTGGGTCTGCACTGTTGAAAGAGAGAATGTCTCTATTTCTGTGCTGGAAAGTATGAGTGGGCATGTTGCCTATTTTAGTCATTCACTGCCAAGGTCAGTCTTTATATTTCATTGCTAATTAGACTTAACAGAATTGGTTGACAAGCACTTCAGACGGCTCTTCGAGTCAACCACATAGCTATGAACTTGGAGTAGTATACTGGCTACACCAGGTCAGATGAGCTAAAACTCTTTCCTTTAAGGACTCTTATTAATCTAACTAATTTTCATAATGGTCTGGTAGTCTTACAGTAGGCATTACTAATATAATTTTATTCCAGCTTTGGTGCTTATTTCTATTCTGTATTTAATTAACTGAATTTACAAATGTTTGTAAGTTCCCTTCTTAACTTAAGACTGTCCCAAGGTGGACTCCAGGTTATCAGCTCAGATACCTTTTTGACTTGATGACAAAACAGAGAGTTAGGGATATCAGACACAAGTGACAGATCTTATTTCTGGAGAATATCACACAAACACCAGAGGAACTCCTCTTGAGCAGCATCTTATTGAGGGAAATGGGCAATCAAAGATTTGGGTCAAGATGAATGTGTAGATAAAATGTCTCAACTTAAAGCATTCAATGTCTTTTCCCTCCTTAGATACTACCTGACCTGCTGAGGTCCTTTCGTCTTGATGTGATTAGTTTAGAATGGGTTATTTTTAAGATGACAATATGGGGGCTGGGACCATTTAAGACTTGGTGACTTAGATGACCGAGTGTTGTCTGCTAGCGCTGCTAAATGGGAAAGTAAGTTATGAGGAAGATGTCGTGTCTGCATTGGGAAATTGATAGATTAAAGGATTTGGCTGACAGGTGACAGATGGGTTACAATGCCAGAAGACATGTAGTTTTCCATTTTACTGGGCATAATATTAAAGCAAAACATTTTAAAATATGTGGTTTTTAAATGTTGGTATTCAAAGATCTGGCAAATCTTGTACAAAAATATAAAATTAACATTCATAAATATAAGTAATTAGGACAATTTGAATGTTAGTTATTATTGCATGAAAAACAAAAAAAAGGAATTGTGTCAACTATGTAAGATCTTAATGACACTGCATTTACAGTGCTTCATTGAGATAATGGGGAATAGGTTGGAAAGTGGTAAAAAATAAGATTCCCCATGATCTTATTATCTCATGAAGAGGTTCATTCTTCCTCCTTGTCCACAGTAATAACATTGCTATGAAAGAGCCAAACTTTTTCTGGCACTTCTGTCCTGTCCTTAGTGTTTAACTTTTGACAATGATCCAGGCATTGAACTCCTTCACCTACTCTTCATGGACTTGAATGGCTTCCTGGGCACAGGTTGCCTGTTTTTTATCCTCTCAGTTATGGCAGAGATGGAGCATGAATTTACTGTATGTGCCGTTTTGGGTCAGACAGATGCAGATTATACGTGCTTGCAATACCAAAACAAAATTCTAATACTCCCCAATGTGCTTCCTGAAGTAAAAATGTGAGTAATAGAATTTGACTGGAAGATAAATTTTGGAAATTAAAGATGATCAGAAATTTTTAAAAAATAGAAATCTAATGTTCAATGCCAAATGCTTAGAGCAGGGGTTAGCAAAATATAAACAAAGTAGTGCAAATAATTGGCTCACCTAAAAGTACAGTGAAAAGCTTGAATAATACTTTCTGGCAATCAGGCAGTAACAGCTTCAATCAATGTTCTGGTGTTGTGTGATATTAATATATAGTATATTTTGAATATCAATAGCTTTTTTTAAAAAAATCTCTTGCTCAACTTAATAACCAAACAGAAGGAGGGATTTTGCAGCATTGTGTCCAGACTGACTCTTGGGGAGCAATCCCATGAATGCCATACCACCTTTCCATTTTCCATTTTGATGCCATTTCAAGCAGTATTTGTAAACTGCTTCCAAGCTTTAATTTTCAGGAAGAATTAGTGACTACAGACATAGTCGTCATCAATGGTCTACTTAAACTATGGACAACTGGAGACAATTAAATATAAGCTCTTTGTCAATGGGAGTTGCGTCAAAACATGCAATGAAATTTCAACTTGACGTTTGATAGGGAGAAAGTAAAGTCTGATGTAGCAGTATTTCAGTGGAGTACAGGAAATTACAGTGGAATGAGAGAGAAATTAGCTAAAGTAAATTGAAAGGAGATGTTGACAGAACTGCAGTGGTGTGAATTTCCAGGAAAAAATGAGGAAGATGCAGGTTAGATGTATTCCAAAAACAAAGAAGTACTCAAATGACAAAATAGTACAACTGTGGCTGATAAGAAAACTCAAAGCTATTGTAAAAGCAAAAGAGAGGGCATACAACAAAGCAAAAATTACTGGGAAGATAGAGGATTGGGAAGCTTTTAAAAACCTACAGAGAGCAGCTAGAAGAATCATTAGGAGGGAAAAATGAAAGCAAGCCAGCAAACAATATCACAGTGGATAGTAAAAGCTTTTTCAAGGGATGATGCATGATCAGATGATGTGCTGCAGCTGCATGATGTGGGAGCTGGTGGACCTCTTTGGGGTTCTTGGTGACCATATCTGCAGCAAGTATTGGCTGCTCAAGGAACTCAGGCTCAAAGTTAATGACCTGGAATCTGAGCTTCAAACACGGCGGCACATCAGGGAGCGGAAGAGTTACCTGGATTCTCTGTTTCAGGAGGTAGTCATACCCATTAGAATAGCTGCCTCAAATTCGGTGTGTGGTCAAGGACAAGAGAGTGTGACTGCGTGTGAGGTGGGTAGTAGGATCCAGGAGACAGTGCTGGAGGAGCTCAGCTCTTGAGCTTGTCCAACAGGCCAGAGATTTTTGCTCCCTATGCAGCTGTAGGACGAATGAGTAACCTAATTGGCACTGCAGTTCAGCAGGGAAAGAAGAGAAATGTAGAGATAGTTGGGGATAGTATAATCAGGGGAATAGACTGATTTCTCTGTTGCGAAGATAGAACGCCCAGAAGGCTGTGTTGCCTGCCAGGTACCTCTATTTGCGACATCTTATCTGGACTGCAGAGGAATTTGCACCGGGAGGGGAAAGGTCCAGTTGCTGTGGTCCATGTGGGTACCAACGACATAGGAAAGGGGTTCTGCTGAGGCTAGAGACTAAATTAAAGAACAGAGCCAAAAGGGTAGTAACCTCTGGAATACCATCTGAGCCATGTGCAAATTGGCATAAGGTCAAATTGGGAAATTGACGCCAGTATTGGGGAGAGAGGGAGCTATACCAGTGGGATGGGTTCCACCTGAACTGCGATGGGATCTAGATCTTAGTGAATGGCATAACTCATGCTACGGATAAGGCTTTAAACTAAATAGTAGGGTGTGAGTTCAACAGTTTGGAGAAGTATGGATAAAGTAAAAAAAAAAGTGTGGATAAAGATCAAGCAAAAGATAAAAAAGAGAAAAGTAAGAGTGGAGTGAAGAATAGTTAAATGCAAAAGTAAAATATTACAAGATTTTAAAAGCACAAAGAATGTAAGGGCACTTTATTTGAATGCCTGTAGTATTCGAAACAAGGTCAGTGAACTTGTGGCTCAAAACAGTACAAAGAGGTATGATTTAGTAGCCATAACAGAGACATGGTTGTAGGGTGGAGAGGATTGGGAATTAAATATCCAAGGATATCAGGTGATAGGAAAGGATAGGCAGAAGGTAAGTGAGGTGGGGTAGCGCATTTAATTAAAGATGATCAGAATGATAGAGATGATATAAGATCTAAGGAGCAGTATGTTGAATCCATCTGGGTTGAGATTAGGAATAGTAAAGGGAAAAAATTACTGGTGGGAGTTGTCTATTGGCCATTGAGTAATAACATTACATTGGCACAGGCAGTAAACAGAAATGTCTGGGGCATATAAGAGTGGAACAGCAGTTATCATGGGGGACTTTAACTTGCATGTAGATTGGGTAAATCAAGTTGGTTGAGGCAGTCTTGAGGAGGACTTCGTAGAATGCATCCGCAATGGCTTTCTTGAACAGCATGTTACCAAACCTACAAGGGAACATGCTATCTTATGTCTGGTCCTATACAATGAGACAGGTAAAATTAGTGATCTTGTAGTTAGGGATCCTTTTGGAAAGAGTGATCACAGTATCATTGAATTTCTCATACAAATGAAAGGATGCAACAGTTCAATCTAAGACCAGTGTATTATGCCTAAACAATGGAGACTACAATGGGATGAGGGAGGATTTGGCTAGTGTAGACTGAGAACACAGGCCATATGCTGGAACAGTGGAAGACTTTCAAAGAGATTTTAAATGGTACTCAACAGTATATTCTAGTTAAAAGCAAGGACAGTAAGAGTGGGGAGAGTTGGCCTTAGATAACTAAGGAAATAAATGAAGACATCAAACTAAAAGCTCGTGCATACAGTCACCAAGAGTAGTGGGAAACTGGAACATTGGAAAACTTAAAAAAAACAAAATACCACTAAGCGAGCAATAAAGAAATTGAAGCTAGATTATGAAAATCAACTAGCACAAAATATAATAACAGATAGTAAAATTTTTATTATACAAAGCAGAAAAGGGTGGCTAAAGTGAACGTAGGTCCCTTAGAGGACGAGAAGAAGAATTGATGTTGAGCAATGAGAAAATGGCCGAGTCTGTGAATGACTATTTACTGTCAGTCTTCATAGTGGAGGACCCATCTAACACACCAAAGAGCAATGTTATGAATGCAGTGGGAAGTGAGGACCTTGGTACAATAGCTATTACTAAAGAGATGGTGCTGAGCAAACTTGTGGGCCTGAAAATAGACAAATCCCCTGGTCCTGATGGAATGTGTCCCAGGGTACAGAAAGAAATGGCAGAAGTTACATGGCTAACACAAGAGGGTACAGTTTTAAGGTGTTTGGAAGTAGGTACAGAGGAGATGTCAGGGGTAAGTTTTTTATGCAGAGAGTGGTGAACGCATGGAATGGGCTGCTGGTGGTGGTGGTGGAGGCGGATACAATATGTCTTTTCAGAGACTTCTGTATAGGTACATGGAGCTCAGAAAAATGGAGGGCTATGGGTAACCTTAATTTCTAAGTAAGTACATGTTCGGCACAGTATTGTGGGTTGAAGGGCCTGTATTATGCTGTAGGTTTTCTGTGTTTCTATGGAGACATTAGTGATGGTTTACCAAAATTCTCTGGACTCTGGGCAGGTCCCAGCGGAATGGAAAATGGCAAATGTCACGCCACTGTTCAAAAAATGATGTAGACAAAAGGCAGGTAACTATAGGCCAGTTAGTTTAACATCTATAGTTGGGGAAAACACTTGAAGCCATCATTAAAGAAGGAATAGGTAGGCATCTAGAAAAAAATGGATCTATCAGGCAGAGCATGGATTCAGCAAAGGCGGGTCCTGATTGACAAACTTACTGGAGTTCTTTGAGGATATAACAAGCACAGTGGAGAGAGGGGAACAGATGGACACTATTTATTTGGATTTCCAGAAGGTCTTTGATAAGGTGCCACATAAAAGACTAATCCATAAGATAAGGGTGCATAGAGTTGGGGGTGATGTATTAGCATGGATAGAGGATTGGTGAACTTATAGAAAGCAGGGAGTTGGGATGCATGGGTCTTACTCTGGTTTGCAATCAGTAGTGAGTGGTGTGCCATAGAGGTTAGTTAGTGCGGGGCCCACAACTGTTCACGATATACGTTAACAATGTGGAAGAGGGGGTCCAATGTAGTGTATCAAGATGACACTAAATTAAGTGAAAAAAATTTGTGTAGGGGATATGGAGCGTCTGCAGAGAGATATAGATAGGTTAAGTGAATGGGCAAGGGTCTGGCAGTTGGAATACATGTTGGTAAATGCAAGGTTATCCACTTTGGAAGGAAAAATGAGAGCAGATTATTATTTAAATGGTAAAAAATTTGCAGTATGCTGCTGTACAGAGGGACTTGGAGTGCTTGTGCATGAATTACAGAAAGTTGGTTTGCCGGTGCAGCAGGCTATTAAGAATACAAATGGAATGTTGGCCTTCATTGCTCGAGGGATTGAATTTAAGAGTCAGGTAGGTTATGCTGCAACTGTACAGAGTACTGGTGAGGCTGGACCTGGGGTACTGCGTGCAGTTCCGGTTTCCTTACTTGAAGGAAATACTGCCTTTGGAGACAATGTAGAGGAGTTCACCAGGTTGATTCGAGAGATGAGGGGGTTAGCCTACGAGGAGAGATTGAGTTGCCTGGGATTGTACTTGCTAGAATTCAGAAGAATGAGAGGAGATCTTATAGAAACATAAAAAATTATGAAATGGGTAGATAAGATAAGATAGAGGCAGGAAAGCTGTTTCCACTGATAACGTTGAACTATGGGACATAGCTTTGAAATTCAGGGGAGTAAATTTAGGACAGAGATGAGGAACTGCTTTTCCCAGAAAGTGGTGAATCTGTGGAATTCTCTACCCAATGAAGCCATGGAAGCTACCTCAGTAAACGTATTTAAGACAAGGTTAAATAGATTTTATGTAATAAGGGAATTAAGAGTTATGGGGAAAAGGCAGTTGGAGATGAGTCCATGGTCAGATCAGCCATGATCTTACTGAATGGCAGAGCAGGCTCGATGGCCCAGATGGCCTACTCCTGCTCCTTTCTTTTGTTCTTATGTTCAAGTATGTAAAAAAATGAGAATGGATATGGGACCACCAGAAAATGAAGCCAGAGAAATAATAATGGGAGCTAAGGAGATGGCAGATGAACGATTTGAATATTTTTCATCAGTCTTCGCTCTGGAAGGCACTAGCACTGTACCAGATATTAAAGGGTGTGAGGGAAGAGAAGTGACTGTAGTTATTAGTACAAAGGAGAAGATGCTCAAAAAGCTGAAAGACCTAAGAGTACGTAAGTCACCCAGGCCAGATGAACTGCACCCTATGGTTCTGGAAGTGGTAGCGGTAGAAATTGTGGAGGCATTAGTAATGATCTTTCAAAAGTTGTTGGTACCAGAGGACTTGAAAATTGCAAATGTCACTCCACTCTTTAAGAAAGGAGGAAGGCAACAGAAAGGAAATTATAGACCAGTTAGCCTGATCTCAGTGGTTGGGAAGATGTTGGAGTCAATTTTTATGGAGTACTTGGTGACACAAGACAAGGTAGGACAAAGTCGGCATGGTTTCCTTAAGGGTGAATCTTGCCTGACGAATCTGTTGGAATTTTTTGAGGAGATTTACATGTAGGAGAGATAAAGGGGATGTAGTGAATGTTGTATATTTGGGCATTCAGAAGGCGCCACACCTGAGGTTGCTTATCAAGCCCATGGTATTACAGTAAAGTTACTCTAATGGTCGGGCCATTAGGAGGCAGTGAGTGGGAATGAAAAGATCCTTTTTTGGTTGGCTGCAAGTGACTAGTGCTGTTCCACGGGGGTTGGTGTTGGAATATACACTTTTATGCTGTATATTAATAATCTAGATGTTGCCAGATTTGCAAATGATACGAAGATTGGTAGAGGGGCAGGTAGTGTTGAGGAAACAAGTGGCTGCAAAACTTGGATTAGGAGGATGGACAAGAGTGGCAAGTTAAAAACAGTGTTGGAAAATGTATTGCCATACGCTCTGGTAGTAGAAATAAATATGCAGACTTTCTTCTAAATGGAGAAAATCCAAAAATCTGAGATGCAAAGGGACACGGCAGTTATTATGCAGAACACCCTAAAGGTTAGCTTGCAGGTTGAGTCAGTGGTGAGGAAGGCAAATGCAATATTAGAATTCATTTCAAGAGGTCTAGAATACAGGAGCAGGAATGTGATGCCGAGGCATTATAAGGCACTGGTGAGGCCTCACCTTGAGTATTGTGAACAGTTCTGAGCTCCTTATCTAGGGAAGGTTGTGCTGGCATTGGAGATAGTTCAGAGGAGGTTCACAAGGATGGCTCCGGGAATTAAAAGTTATTATATGAGGAGTGTTTGATGGCTCTGGGCCTGTACTTGCTGGAATTTAATAGTTTGGGTAGCGGTGGGGAATCTCATTGAAACCTTTAAAAGGTTAAAAGGTCTAGACAGAGCCGATGTGGAAAAGGGAGAGTCCAATACAAGAGGGCACAGCCTCAGGATAGAGGGGTGTCCATTTAGAACAGATGCTGAGAAATTTCTTTAGCCAGAGGATGGTGTATTTGTAGAATTTATTACCATAGGCAGCTGTGGAAGTCAGGTCATTGGGTGTATTTAAGGCAGAGCTTGATAGGTTCTTGATTGGACATGGCATCAAAGGTTATGGGGAGAAGGCTGGGGCGTGGAGCTGAGGAGGGGGAAAAGGATCAGGCATGATTGAATGGTGGAGCAGACTCGATGGGCCAAATGGCTCATTTCTACTCTTAGACTATGTCTTATGGAAATGTATTGTTTTGCCTCAATGCCACCATTATGAAATTTGTGCTGGAGGCAGCCTGCAAGTGTTGCCACAATGCCTGCACCAACATAGTACACACACAACTCTCAACAATTACTAAACAATGTTCCAGCCATCAGCTTCATTTTTGTCTGTATGTTCCCTGCTTAAGAACTCTGGACTTTTTTGACCCCTGCCATAAGTGTTGTTTCAATTTTCCACAGAAAACTCTTCGTGGACTTTTGTTTGGCAAAGTTTTTTTTTAATGTGTCCCATTGAAGCATTGGAAATTGCAATATCACACAGTTACATGCAAGCATTGTCATAGTCCTGCAACGTCGTACCTGCTCGTGGTCTTTATACTGTAAGTAAATAGATCCTTGTGGTATAGACAAGTCAAGTCAAGTCACACTTTATTGTCATTTTGACCATAACTGCTGGTACAGTACATAGTAAAAACAAGACAGTGTTTTTCAGAACCATGGTTTTACATGACGCAGCACAGAAACTAGACTGAACTACGTAAAAACCAACACAGAAAAAAAGCTACTCTAGACTACGGACCTACCCAGGACTGCATATAACCATATAACAATCACAGCACGGAAACAGGCCATCTTGGCCCTCCTAGTCCTTGCCGAACCCTTAATCTCACCTAGTCCCACCTACCCGCACTCAGCCCATAACCCTCCACTCCTTTCCTGTCCATATACCTATCCAATTTTACCTTAAATGACACAACTGAACTGGCCTCTACTACTTCTACAGGAAGCTCATTCCACACAGCTATCACTCTTTGAGTAAAGAAATACCCCCTCGTGTTTCCCTTAAACTTCTGCCCCCTAACTCTCAAATCATGTCCTCTAGTTTGAATCTCCCCTACTCTCAATGGAAACAGCCTGTTCACGTCAACTCTATCTATCCCTCTCAAAATTTTAAATACCTCGATCAAATCCCCCCCTCAACCTTCTACGCTCCAATGAATAGAGACCTAACTTGTTCAACCTTTCTCTGTAACTTAATTGCTGTGCACAAAGTGCACAAAACAGTGCAGGCATTACAATAAATAATAAACAAGACTATAGGGCAGTAAGGTGTCAATCCAGGCTTCGGGTATTGAGGAGTCTGATGGCTTGGGGGAAGAAACTGTTACATAGTCTGGTCGTGAGAGCCCGAATGCTTCGGAGCCTTTTCCCAGACGACAGGAGGGAGAAGAGTTTGTATGAGGGGTGCGTGGGGTCCTTCATAATGCTGTTTCCTTTGCGGATGCAGCGTGCGGTGTAAATGTCCGTGATGGCGGGAAGAGAGACCCCGATGATCTTCTCAGCTGACCTCACTATCCGCTGCAGGGTCTTGCGATGTGAGACGGTGCAATTTCCGAACCAGGCAGTGATGCAGCTGGTCAGGATGCTCTCAATACAACCCCTGTAGAATGTGATGAGGATGGGAGGTGAGAGATGGACTTTCCTCAGCCTTCACAGAAAGTAGAGACGCTGCTGGGCTTTCTTTGCTATGGAGCTGATGTTGAGGGACCAGGTCAGATTCTCCGCTAGGTGAACATCAAGAAATTTGGGGCTCTTAACAATCTCTACCGAGGAGCCATTGATGTTCATCAGGGAGTCTGAAGTCAGGACAACTTGTTATGCTAGTTATTCTGATAACTGTAAAAGAAAAATTAACCTTCCGTTGATCCTTTTTTTTGTTTAAACTTTATTTTCTAAAATTGGACAGTGACCCTTAGGCTGGGACCACTTGAAGATGTTTGTTCTTTTGGTGGAATTTGTTGGTGCACTTCAGTTGGTAATTATGAACTTTACATCAAAAGGGAATTTCTTATTGAGATTTTGCATGGAACAATATGATTTAAATGCAATGAAAGCAGTATGGTTTTACTTGGGAGAGCAACCTATAATAAAAATGTTGTGCGTTTGAGTAGATACCAATAAATGAATGTGTATATTGTGCTTAATAGTGCAAGAGGTAAATGAGATCGACTGAGCTATCAAAATTAACGTTCCAATGACTGTACATTTAACAAGCACATAATGTAAGATGTCAAGAAGTTTCTTGACAGAACGTATGACATTCTCTTATTGATGGTGCTTACATGTACAGAGTTAAAGCAGAAAATGCTACCATAGATAGAGCATGATGTAAAAATATTACCCTGTGTCCATATCACTAATACCCGATTCGTTTTTAGAACCAAACACTTTAAGTGTAACTGTTATGCTATACCATTGCTAAACAGGTTAATTTCACCCTTGGCTTTGATTTTGGAGAGCTGATTTACCGCTGATAAACCAGAAAATATCATTAAAGTGTTTGAACGCTGAGGATTTTATAAATCCTGATGTACTTTGCAATGCAAGACTTCCTTTGCAATTGCTCATGCAATTTTATGTGAAATACCTGTGTGTTACTTTGACTCAGATAGTTGCATGAAGGAAATTTAAAGTTTGCAGGTGCATGAATAAATGGATAAAATAGAATAATTAATATCTGTATTTTAGATGATTGGATGTGCCTATAATGACCACTCAAAGTTATAAACTCTGGCTGCAGAATGCTGTAAGTACTGGTTTGGAAATTTCTGAGAAATTGTGGCCGTCCTGAATTCCTGAGCGGTGTTTGCCAGTATTTTGTGGCTGCACTGTCAGATTCTTTATGGCTAGGATGGAGTGCCAACCTCCCGGTTATGCTGAGAAATCAACATACTAAACCCATGTCAGATTCTCTGTGGCTTTCTGTGATTCATTGTCTTTCAGTAGAGCATAAAGGCTGATGGAAGAAATGTAGTCCTTATAATTTGTTTGGATTTCTTGTCCATTTAATATCATTAGCTGCTTTCCCATGCTTTTAATTATTTTAAACATTTTTGTACCACATATTACTTCATAGCTGGTTAGGCTTGAAAATATGATGCAACTTTTCAAAGCACTTTCTTGTGTGAGCCTTTTTGATGTTACTTATAACTGAAAGTCGCTGCTTTGGATTCACTATGACAGAGTTGCCTTCCTTTAGAACTTGTTTTAAGATCCACCATGGGAGTGAATTCTTGGTAATGGACAAACAACTTGCCTCTTGAAGAATTTCTTTGCCATTGTGATCCAGCAGCAAGGGAGCTAACTGTCTTTATTCTGTTGGTCAAGTTGCCTCTCATTAGAGAATATTAAGTTATATTTGAAATTAAGGCTGGGTGTGAATTGTGACTGGAAAAATATATTGTGGTACAATTTATTTTCAGAAAACATTGCATTTTAAAAAGAAAATTCCTTCTCTGTGACGAATCTCAATTCTGTCATATTGATCCTTTATTTGCAGAGTTGCTCATTGATAAGATGATCGCCAGTCAAATGTTAATGTATTCCCATATTCCCATGGTAGTGAGGCAGTTAGTACACAGCTCCAGGGATCTTAACCCAAGGTGCTGTCTGAGGAGTTTGTACAATCCTTTTGACTGTGGGTTTTTCTCCCAGATATTCTGGGTTCGTCCCACATCCTGCAGGCTTTCTGGTTAACTACTGGTGTAGGTGGGTGGGAGGGGAAAAGGTTGCATGAAATAAATGGGGAAATGGGACTGATGGGAAATTTCTTAAAGCCAGAGAGCAGACTGTGGCCAATACTCCCACCATCCAAACTTTCTTTCAAGCGCAAATCTTAAATATGGGATATCCACTTGTTGGAAAATGAGAAATACTTGCAGGTGATAGAACATAGAAAACCTACATCACAATACAGGCCCTTCAGCCCACAATGCTGTGCCAAACATGTGATGTATGAACAATGTGGCACCATTGTGCCTCATCACCAATCAACAATATTGTGGCTATTATTAGCCTGGTATCTTTTAATTCACTATCCTCTGGGACAAGAAATAGCTACTCATTCAGTCCTGAATAACTGACCACTGAATAATTGTGACTGTGATGCCTGATTTTGGATGTCTCAGATGGGAGAAGTGTCATCTCTGTACCTCTCCTTTCAAAACTCATCAGAATTTAAAGTATTTCAGTGAGATCTAAATTTGAGAGGACCAGAAATATTTTAAATCTCGTCTCATGGGCAGTGACCTGCCTTACCTTGTGAATGAGCCTGGTAAACCTTTGTTATTCTCCCTTTATCACAAGTTTATACTTCTTTAGATAGGGAAACCAACCTCGTGCAATATTTTTAACTGCAATTCATTTTAGACTTGTATTATTACAGTAAGAATTCTTTAATAAAAAAACTGAGTGTACTGAAAACACCCAGATTAGGGTGGCATATTTGAAAGAGTTAACAGCAATACAGTTTCTTATCCCGCAGATGCAGCCTGACCTGCTGGTTGTTTACAGCATTTTCAGTTTATGTTTCAGATTTCCTGCATTTGCATTTTAATTTTTAAAGATATCTTTAATCTTGCATTTATCCTATTGCAATAAAGATCATTATATACTATTTGTCATCTTAATGCTTGCAGTTCTTCCTTTCTTCTTCCGTCCATTCCCCTTCCTCCACTATCCACACTTCCTTTCAATCACAAACCTAATAAAAGGTATACTCACTGGATTTCTGAATCAACAGTCAACAGTACATTTCATAGTCTTGAAGGCAAAACAAATCTTTTGTTATTTATCTTCTTGCTAGCCCTTTAGGTTCAGTATGTCTTCTGATATGACACTAGATCATAATGAAGATGTATCTGATTTATTCAGTGACAATTTGTGTATATTAAAATGTAATTGGCAGCAAGTAAAGTTAGACAGAACCTGATGCTGCAGCTTGTTATTATGGAACACAGATGGCTTGTAGGAAGGTGCTAGACATTCCTCTACAAAGAAAAAAATGTAAGACTCAGTCACAATGGGAGTGCTATTTTCGGGTCTTAGCTGCTTTTAGAGTGTTTTTGGCTTAGTTCATGGAGCAGATTCTGTACTTAGGAAGTTATTGGAACAGTTGGGATAGTTGGAAAATGATAACATAGAGTATTTGGGGAGGAAAGCTGAAGATGTGCTGACAAATTTTAAGTGGTAGGGCAAGTTCAGGAACCAACATTGAATCCCTAGCATTGAGTGCCAAAGAAAAGGAAATATGCTGACTCTTTCTTTATAAACACTAAGTCAATTAGAGTAGCATATTCATTTCTAAGTATTACAATTTTGGAAGGATGTCAAGACAAAAGAGATTTATTAGAACGGTTCTAGAAGGTGTTCAGTTCAATTATAAGAATAGAGAAACATATTTCAAAAGCAGAGAAGGTTAAGATGAAATTTATTGGATGTGTTCAAAATCATGAACAGTTCTGAAAAGAGCCAGTGATCAGAACAACACAACACTTAAAGTACTTGGCAAAAGAATTGAATGAGAATCATGGCCTGTAATTCTTTGTCAGGAAGGATTTTGGGAACAAGTTCAAAAATAACATTTAGAAAAGGGACTAATATAAAGGGATATAATTCATTGGCCTCTGCAGAGATACGGGGTCTGCTGTACCATTCAATCATGGGCTGATCCACTTCATCCAGTCATCCCCATTCTCCTGCTTTCACCCCATACCCTTTGATGCCCTGGCTAATCAAGAACCTATCTATCTCTGCCTTAAATACACCCAGTGACTTGGCCTCCACTGCCACTTGTGGATACAAATTTCACAGGTTTACCACCCTCTGACTAAAATAATTTCTCTGCATAACAATCAATAAAATTATTGAAATGTTGAACCCTACAAGCACAGCAGAGGATATCAAGCATGTTAATGCCCAAACAATGAAGACACAGTTTTCTTTTGTTTAAACAACTTTACTTTCAACATCTCAGTTCAATAGCTGAAGGCTGCCACCTTTTTTCCCACAATCCTCTCTTTCCTCTGGTGCCCACCTGCATAACAGGGGAAGTGTGCATGCCTACTAAATACTTACATAGTCCAAATAAACAGAACACAACAAAGCCGACAAGAGATGATTAAACTTCTTAGTGATGTGGTAATTTTACACTGAGAATTATGTTCATTTCTGCTGACTGAGTTGGAAGTATTTGCACAATGGTAGAATTGGGTCCAAATCATTGTTGGCACTTTCACTGGAATGTGCAAAAAGATGGGCCTTAGACTACATCTACCAGAGGAAGTTCTGCTCCCACTCTCTCCCTGCTCCACCATAACGATTGAATAATGATTGAAGGTGAAATTGTGGGAAATGCAAAACACTTTCTGCATCTTGGGAGTCACCACTTTGTGAAGGCAAACATTGAAGTTGGATAGATAAGCTTGTCCTCCTCAGAGTGGTGGAGGCTGAAGAGGGGTTTGGTGGCTGATACAAGCACACAACATTGAGGGCCATAGATAGGATAAATAATGAGAAACTTGCTGGCAGACCCAAAACTAGAGGAAATAATTTAAGATAAAGGGGTAAGAGATTTCGAGAGGAAATATTTCATTTAAACAGTAAATGGAAACTAGAACGTACTGCCTATCTGGGTGGTGGAGCAGGCCCCTCACGTTTAGAATCTAAATGAGCATTTGAATTACTGGAACTTCAAGGTTGATACATAGAATTGGATTAAATCAGTATTTGATGGTTTGTTTGGCTATGGTGGACTAAAGAGCTTGTTTCTGTGCTCCATGGCACTATGAATCTATGACATGCAAACTGCCTGTGACTGAACTAAGTGGAGGAAGAGCACTTTCTAAGTTCAGGAGCAGTGTAAGATGACATCGTTGTATAGGAGCAGACCATCCTCACAAACTACCCTTCTGTCCATTTCTGTATAAGAATCTCTAATTTCCATGTTTGCATCATGAGATGCTCAAGTGGAAGTCAATTCTCCTGAATGACTGCCCAAGATGAGGAGCCATTAAACTGACCCTTAAGGCTATTCAATCATAAAATGAAACTTATGAGTAGTTATAGTTATACATTTAGAAATTGCAAGATATGTAGAGAATTACTTTATGCAAGAATTGAAAATGTTGATAGATATTCAGACAATAAACATACTTAGAATGCAATTGGAGAATTGTTCTTGCACACTTGGGCAATGCATAGAGGTATTCTGGATAAAGGAAAAGAGCTAAAAGCTGCAAATCAATTAATCGGGTACTAATTAATTATGTGTGAAGTACTTGGAAGTGCAAGAGAGGGTTGCATAGCCAAATGTTTTAGCTAATTAGAATCTACTTTTCCATAAACAACTGTTGGAACAGTTTGCCTTGTTTAGGAATGGTGTGATCCGTATCTGGTGAAATTGCTCTGTGAGCAGCATTCTGGGATATTTAACACCCAGTTGAGTCACTGGATCAGACAGTGTGGCATAAAAGCCTTCACTGAAGAGTATCATTCAGATAAAGCCACACTCATTACAGACCAGTGAAGCGAAGTTTATTGTAATTTAACCACATACATGTACATAATGTATATAAGCGTATTATGTAAATAAAAACCGTAAATCCTCCTACCACATTTCAGTGGCTCTCTCAAACTATTTCTTATCTGAGCTTGGAAAAAATTAGAAGCACTATTTTTGACTCATCAGTTAAATTTGAAGAAACTTGGGGACCGTTCATTCGACATTTTCATATGAATTAATTTGACCTCTCCCAGACCTTCTCTCTGTTCATTCTTGTTCTGGTATGGAGTTCCGGAGTTTTTGGCACTATCATATACAAATAAACTGTTATTATTGCCCATGTTAGTTTAGTTTAGTATTTTTTTTCTCAATATATATTTTTTGCTTGTATTTTTACAATTTTTTCTTTTTTTTTGATGATTATTCTTTTTTTTCATATAATTATTATAGGCTTGATTGATAATGTACTATGTTTTCCTGTTGATTATTTTAATAGGATATTGTTATCCTATTATTAATTTAATTTCAAGTCTAATGCATTTATAACCTATTCATTATTATGTTATTTTTTTTATATATATGAAATTCAATAAAAAGATTGAAAAAGAAAAGAAAAGCCGTGGTTTCCTCAAACCATGGTGAAAAGCATATAACACACCTAATGCACATAAACTCGTGAAGGTAAGGATAAAATCAACAGATGAATCACACGCAAATGAACTAAAGTGCATTAATACTAAATATTGTAAGGTATGGAACAGATTAACCAGTGATACTTTGAATACGATGCAGCCAGGAGTTCAGAAGCCTAATGGTCTGGGAGTGAAACTGTTTCTCATCTTGGCCGTTCTTGTTTTTATGTCTCCTTGCCTGATGGTAGCAAGTTGAAGATGCTGGATGGTTGGGTGGGATCCGTAATAATACTGAGGGCCCCGTATGTATAGCACTCCTGATAAATGTTCCTGATGGATGGTAGGAAGCCCCCTAGATCCTCTCAGCTGTTCTCACAGTCCTTTGTAGGGACTTCTGGTCCGATGCTTGACTGCTCCCATACCAGATGGAGATGCAACTTGTCAAGATGCTCCCAGTGGTGCTCCTGTAATATGCATTTAAGATGGGGGATGGGAGCCTTTCTTGCCTCAATCTTTGCAAGTGCTGCTATGCCTTCTTGTTCAAGCAGGTGATATTAAGGGACCAGGTGAGGTCATCTGTGATGTGAACTCCCAGTAACTTGATGCACTTAACTCTCTCTGTGTATGTATGTATGTATTCACAGAGGAGGATGGTTTGACTGCATCTTCCTGAAGTTCACAATGATTTCCTTTGTCTTCTCCACGTTCAGGCTTGGGTTGTTGTCACACCAATCCACCAGCTGCTCCACTTCCTCTCATCGTCGTTCTTGATAAGGCCAGCCACTGTGTTACCTGCAAAGTTGATGACACGATTTGAGCAGAGTCCTGCAACACAGTTATGTGTCAGCACTATGAACAGTAGCGGGCTGAGCAAACAGCCTTGGGGAGAGCTAGTGCTCAGCAGGATGGGATTAGAGACATTGTTTCCCAATTAGACTGACTGTGGCCTTACTGTTAAGTCCAGAATCCAATTGCAGAGGGAAGTGTGGAGACCTAGTGAGGACAGGTTCCCCAACATTTACTGGGTTATGATGTTGTTGCATGTTGAACTGAAGTCTATAAACAGCCTCCTGGCATATGAAACCCTATTTTCCAGGTGGGACAGGACAATGTAGAGGGCAGAGGCTTTTGCATCATCAGTGGATCAATTTGAGCAATAAGTGAACCGGAAAGGGTCCAATGTAGCCGGGAGAAAGTCTTTGACGTGCTCCATGACCAGCTGCTCAAAGCATTTCATAATGGTTGATGTGAATGCCACTGGGTTGACAGTCATTTAGGCAGATTCTTGTCATCTTATTTGGCATTGGAATAATGGCTACTGCCTAGAAAACCAAAGGGACAATGGATTGTACTAGAGAGGTTTTGAATATCTCAGTCAGTGCCTCCGTCAGCTGGCTGTGTAATCTTTCAGAACGCAACCTGATCTTTTATTGGGCCCTGCAGCTTTGCGTGGGTTGACTGGCCAGGGTCTTCCTCACTTCAGCTTCAGCCAGACCTCCCCTGAGGGGAAAGGATGTTTGTTCTGTGCATTAAACCAGGCATAGAAGACATTCAGCTTTTCGGAGTTAAGCATCCTGGTTAACAGGTTTGTAAGGTTAGGTTATGTGCTCAACTACTTCATAAAGATTAAAGATCCTAATCTGCAGTTCCTGTATTGCTACCAAAAGAGCTGAATTTCATGAAATTGCAATAATATTTTTGTAATTTTATACAATGCACATTTAGTAAGGAAAATGCCCATGTCTGGTCCATTGGTATGTTAAATGGCCATTTAAATGTCTTCTGGTTTGAAGTTCATAAAAGGACTTACAAAATTTACCTTAAAATCATTCATTGATTAAGAAGGAAACTGCAGTTAGTGCAACACTTGGCACTTGCTCTAGGGGATATTTTTGAAAATTGTATAAAGTGCTTCTTAGCTTAATTGACTTGATAAACTAGAATTTCTGTAGTACTTTGTTATGTGTGTAGAATAGAAATAGCTTTGAAGGAAAACAAGGAACTGGAGGAAGAATAAAAGTGATTTACTTGTTTGAACTGTATGAAACAAATTCAGTTGATGGAACAAAATGGCCAATGCTGCAGGACTCAGCAGGACAAACTGCGTCAACGAAGTGAGAAATAGTCTGTGTTATAAATAAAGAGTAGCATGGGGCAGCAGCTAAGAAAGCTCCAGAAACTTGGGTTCAGCTTCAATTTTCTGCTGCCTGTGTGGAGTTTTATATTTTCCTGTGACTTCTTTGGTCTCTGTTTATGGACACACTTTGTAATGAGTCATTTATAAAATTAATTGGCCATTCTAAGTTGCCCCAAGTTTGTATTCTGTGGGGAGCTGAATGGACCACAGGGTGAATAGTATGGGATTAGTACAGTTGAATTCTCGATGGGCTGAAGGGCCTATTTCTGTGCTAGGGTATGGGATTAGTACAGTTGAATTCTCGATGGGCTGAAGGGCCTATTTCTGTGCTAGATGACTGACTCAACTATATTGGAGGGAGGTAAAAAAAAACATTGTGGTATATTTAGTCACAAAGACTTCAACATACCCATATCGATGACGAGCTGCTGTTCCTCAAATTTTGGGCATCAGAAGAGTACTGTAGGATGCCAAAGCTAAAGAAGTTGGAGTGGGAGAGCAGAGGATTGAAATGATACGAGAGTGGAAGCTTGGGGCTGTACTTATGCAGTGAATGGGATTGTTGTGAAAAGTTATCCGAGTCTGTGTTTGATTTCTTTAATGTAGAGGATACTCAAGTGCAAGCTCTGAATATTGATACAGTTCTGCCATTGAATAGAGAAATTGATTGAAAAGTGTTAGACGCAATTGCAATGGATTCAGATTGGTTTGTATTCTTGAGAATCTGTTATACTTAAGGAGGAATGAAGTGTTTTAATTGCATTTTATAGATTTGATTTCTTGAATGGATGTTTGTCTGTAGAAGAATAACAGTTGGCATGAATTGGCACCAATTGATTGTGTGAGCTTTGAAGAATTTGGAGATCATTGCCAAAAATGCTGTCACACTTGGCTGTGATTCAAAGTAACCTGGTTTGAGACCATATTTGCTGAATTAGATGTTCTTAGTTCAAGTACTTAATTTTGTGAAAGGTGCTTAATAAGTGCTGTTAGGTTGGTTAATGGAGATCCTGGAAGTGTAACAGACAGATAGCTGTCATGCTCATTATGTTCTAGAATGGCACACAAAGAAAGAATGCTGAGCTGTCTATATTTGTTATTTTGGGGAAACTTGTTGCGTAGGGAGGGACTGGGCTCATGGCATCTCTGTAGAACAAAGATGTGCTAGTCAGTGCCATAACATGAGCAGAAAGCCTTTCCAGAGTGGCTGATTCAAGATGGAAGATATGAACACACACTGCTGCTGTGTTTTCCCATTGTCTTCAGCTTTGGCTATCTGACATTTCTATTTCCCGCATCAGCCTTGACTCCACTTCTACAAAGGATACAGATAAGATCAGGGTTATGCCAAAATGTTGATATTAACGCTGAATTTTGGGCAGAACTGCAAATATAGGATGTATACCTTTTATGTTTAGTATTAGCAACATAGCTCTGCAGTGGGTCTTGCTCATTCTGCCATCTAATTCTTTGTAATAGTTAAGTGAGTTTGTAAATGTTGAGTGGAGAGAACAGAAGTGATTCTTTCTGTCCAGAGCTTCCTTATTGATGCAGACTTCAGAAGGAATGTTGATGTCTTATCATATAACATGTTCTCTTGAGGCTGGTAATCATATTGAATATAACGGGCAGTTTTCCATAAAAAGCACATTTAATGCTCTGAAATTGTATGAATGTCAGATGTTTGTTTAAACTTGACTCATTTAGCACGTCGACTTGATTGCCTTTTAAGTGCATGAGAAGAATAGAAGAATATACAAAAGGTGTCAGGTTTTATGTTATCTTCATTTCAGGCTGGTATCAATGGTGTTTGATTCCTAACCAGGATGGTGGCCTCCATAGACCATAAAGCAGTGCTGCCCAGGAACAGGCCTTGTGGTTCATGATGTCTGAGCTGACCGTAATGTCAATTCAACTGTACATAGAACAGTACACAGCACAGGAACAGACCCTTCAGTCCACAATGTTGTGCCAAGCCAAATAAGTTTGTATTAGTAAACAAATGGCCATCTAAACTAATTCCTTGTGCTTGTATCTTTGCATTTTCTTCACATTCGTATGCCTATCTAAATATCTCTTACAAGTCCCTAATGAATTTGCCTCTACCGCCACCCACCACCCTCTGTATATAAGAAAAAGTTTGCTCTTGTATTTCCTTTGAAATACCCCCCCCCCCCCCCAACAGCTGCCTCACCACGACCACCACCACCACAAATGCATGCCCTCTGGCATTAGACACTTCAACCCTGGGAGAAAGATAATGTCTGTCTATGCCTCTCAAAATCTTATTAAAACCTCTAACAGATCTCACCTCAGCTTCCATTGTTCCAGAGGAAACAACTCATGTTTGTGCAACCTCTTGTTATAGCACAGGCCCTCTAATCCAGGCAATATTTGCTAAACCTCCTCTGTGCCCTCTTCAAATCCTCAACACCCTTCCTATAATGGATGATCAGAACTGAGTGCAATACTCCAGATGTGGCCTTTCTAGAGTTTTATAAAGCTTTAACTTCCTGACTTTTGAACTCAGCGCCTTAACTAATAATTGAAGCATACTGTATGTCTTCTTAGCCACCCTATCAACATGGTCTACATCCATCTGTTCATGCATCTATCTATATACATGTTGCTATTGTATCTGCTTCCACCACTTCCCTGGCAGCACTTTCTGGCCACCGACTACTCTCTGTAAGTCTCCTTGCCAATCTTCCTGCCATATAAATCTATAAACACTACCTCTTCACCTTTAAAGGCATCTGGTATTTGAAATTTCTTTCTTGGGAAGAAAGGGTCTGACTATTTATTCTTTTGATACCTCTCATAATTCTGTATCTAAATCAGGAATTCCCTCAGCTTTTGACACTCCAGAGAAAATCATCCAGATCTACCATCTCCTTAGAGCTAATATTCTATAATCCTGGCAAGTGTCTTCTGCATCCTCTCCAAAGCCTCCCACTTCCTGCAATGTGGCAACCAGAATGGCACAAAATATTCCAAATGTGGCCTGACCAATGTTTTGTAGAACTGTAATCATGACTTCCCAACTTCTACACTGAACACCCAACCAAAGAAGCCAAGAATGCTGTATACACGAGGAAATCTGCAGATGCTGGAAATTCAAACAACACACACAAAATGCTGGTGGAACACAGCAGGCCAGGCAGCATCTATAGGGAGAAGCACTGTTGACGTTTCGGGCCGAGACCCTTCGTCAGGACTCAAAGAATGCTGTATCCCTACTTTACCACCCTATCTTGTGTTGGTTCATTTTTTCATAATTTTTAAAAGACAAATAACAAATTTTTTGCAGGATCTTTGTAGATGCCTTTTCTGTGAACAGTGTCATTGGCCTTTTGTAGACTAATAAATGCCATGGGAAGGAGTGCCTTTTGCTGCAGTGAGTGCATGTGAAAGACCACACTGACTCGAATGGTAGACTCTTACATCAATGATCTCTCAGTCAGACCCGTGCAAGCACCTGGGCAATGAGGCCAAGCTGAAAGCGTAGATGTTACAATCTTTATTTAGTGATATCTGCATATATTTATGGCCAGTTTTTTTCCAGCAAGTGCTGAAAAAAATTTAGCTGTTGCTTTGAGTGTTCTGTGGACACCTTGTCTTTGCCTGATGATTTCCAGATGCATACTCTCTAACAGCCTTTTTTTTACATTTTCAAGAGTTGGTGCTTGGTCCAACCTTTTATGGGCTTTAGAATGGCAATCTGCAGTTAGGAGCAGCAGATATTCAAATGCTACAAATCATACAGGCATTGCTCTCTTAGTTTCAGATGTCTCTATAAGGTGCCAAAATTAGGTGTGTCAGGTTGGTCATTTTCTGAAAGTACAAGTTGCATGGATATCACAAAGCTTCGTGTTCATTATAAATCTTGTGCTTGGATCTTAAAATAACAGTGATGTAGTAGGGTCTGTATATTAATTGAGCATTGAGCACAAAGTACAGTGAAACCCCGTTATAACGCGGTCCATATAACGCGTTATATGGGTCCATAAAATGTCATCGCGAAGAAAGCGGGGTCGCATTAAATCAGGGTTCAAGAAAATGAGTGTTCAAACTGACCCAATGTTGACCTAACATCCTAAAACACCCCTATTTTTGCCCTATTTGACCCGTTTTTTGCACGTTTACCTTCTGGCAAGTTAATTACCTTTGAATTAAAGAATTCCGCTAATAAATCATTGTTGTTACTGCAGAAATTAAAACACAAATTAATTTTTAGTAAAGCTTTTTAATACACAAAGCAACAAATAAAAACATTCAAGAATATTAGCAATCATCATATTTCTTAAGAAAGTGATCGTGTTCCTTGCTTGAATGTAGCATGTCACTGTTTGAACCTCACGTCGGTGGGCGTCATCTTTACCAGCCACTGTACAGTCTGGGATCATCTTGTAGCAGAGGCCTGTTTCATCACAGTTGTACACTTGTTCTTCCATGTAGCCACCTTCTTCTAAGAGAGTTTTAGTTCAGCTGGGTATTCACTGGTGGCAACACTGTCGGCTGAGCAAAGTTCTCCTGACACTAACACTTGAGAAATCCTTTGACGGCGTTTAAACCGGTCTGGCCATCCATTGCTAGCTTTGAACTGTGAGGTTTCTCTATTGATCTGTTTGTCAAACCTCTCGGCTTGAGCTTTGAGAATAGGACCGGAAATTGGAAGGTCTTCTGAGCGAGCTTGAACGAACCACTTGTCCAGGGAGTTATTGAGGCTGACATCTTTGGCTGTCTTCAGGTGTTTGGCTTTGAGTCTTGCTTCTTCTTCAACTTTGCAAAGCAACGCATGTAACTTTTCTTTGTTAGATTTCCAGCCACGAAGTGTTGATTCCAGTATCCCGAGGTCTTGTGCAACGTGAGTTTGACTTTTAGTGTTGATCGCGTCAAGTGCATGAAACTTATCTTTCACAGAAAAAGATTTTCTTTTTCTAGCAACTTGATCCATTTTGAGCAAAAAAAGGTCCAATGACTCACACAAAATGTTGGTGGAATGCAGCAGGCCAGGCAGCATCTGATCTAGACCCTTCGTCAGGACTAACGGAAAAAAGAGATAGTAAGAGATTTGGAAGTGGGAGGGGGAAGAGAGACACGAAATGATAGGAGAAGACAAGAGGGGGAGGGAGGAAGCCAAGAGCTGGGAAGTTGATTGGTAAAAGAGATACAAGGCTGAAGGAGGGGGAAGTATGGATTGATGTGGACAATGACTCATCGAGTTATATCCAAATTTGCGTTAAATTGGGACATGTAAAATCGGGGTTTCACTGTATGTTATAAATACTTCTCATGTCTGATCATGGTGATCCTAAAACAGTGCCCGGAGAGCTGCATCAATGTGAGCTTGTTTAGGCTGCTGCTAGCAAAATCGGTGTCTGAGACATGATGAGCTCACAAACACTGGCTGTCCAGTTTTGTCGAGGCTGCTAATGCTACCTTGTCCAGTGAGATATCTCCAGTGCTCTTGGAGATAGTAACCAGAGGAACAGATTTTATGCATTTGTTTTCATGAAATCTCTCTTAAGCTTGCCATTGTTCTAATATGAATTCATTAACCACCGGAACTCTTGTTTGAGCCACATCTACTTTGCACTTTTTGCGTTGTCCCAATATCTGTGGGAATCAGTTTTGACTTTCTGATCATTTCTAGCATTTTCTTTTTATATACATTTTGTGCTCTTAATTATTGATGTAACCACAGTTGGAATCTGGTACAAAATTTTGACACTTGTATTCTCATTAGGGAGTGTGGGAGAAAGATTTTAAGAACATAGAACATAGGAATAGTACAGCACAGTACAGGCCTTCGGCCCATAATGTTGTACCGACCCTAAAACCCTGCCTCCCATATATCCCCCCACCTTAATTTCCTCCATATACCTGTCCAGTAGTCTCTTAAACTTCACTAGTGTATCTGCCTCTACCACTGACTCGGGCAGTGCATTCCATGCACCAACCACTCTCTGAGTGAAAAACCTTCCTCTAATATCCCCCTTGAACTTCCCTCCCCTTACCTTAAAGCCATGTCCTCTTGTACTGAGCAGTGACACCCTGGGGAAGAGGCACTGGCTATCCACTCTTATCTATTCGTCTTAATATCTTGTACACCTCTATCATGTCTCCTCTCATCCTCCTTCTCTCCAAAAAGTAAAGCCCTCGCTCCCTGAATGCATACTCTCTAAACCAGGCAGCATCCTGGTAAATCTCCTCTGTACCCTTTCCAATGTTTCCACATTCTTCCTATAGTGAGGTGACCAGAACTGGACACAGTACTCCAAGTGTGGCCTAACCAGAGTTTTATACAGCTGCTTCATTACCTCGCGACTCTTAAACTCTATCCCTCGCCTTATGAAAGCTAACACCTCATAAGCTTTCTTAACTACCCTATCTACCTGTGAGGCAACTTTCAGGGATCTGTGGACATGTACCCCCGATCCCTCTGCTCCTCCACACTGCCAAGTATCCTGCCATTTACTTTGTACTCTGCCTTGCAGTTTGTCCTTCCAAACCTCACACTTTTCCGGGTTGAATTCCATCTGCCACTTCTTAGCCCACTTCTGTGTCCTATCAATGTCTCTCTGCAATCTGCGACAATCCTCTACACTATCCACAACACCACCAACATTTGTGTCGTCTGCAAACTTGCCAACCCACCTTCCTACCCCCACATCCAGGTCGTTAATAAAAATCATGAAAAGTAGGGGTCTCAGAACCAATCCTTGTGGGACACCAGTAGTCACAACCATCCAATCCGAAAGTACTCCCTCTACCATGACCCTCTGCTTTCTGCAGGCAAGCCAATTCTAAATCCACCTGGCCAAACTTTCCTGGATCCCATGCCTTCTGACTTTATGAATAAGCCTACCGTGTGGATCCATATCAAATGCCTTACTAAGATCCATGTAGATCACATCCACTGCACTACCCTCATCTATATGCCTGGTCACCTCCTCAAAGAACTCTAACAGGCTTGTTAGACACGATATGCCCTTCACAAAGCCATGCTGACTATCCCTGATCAGACCATGATTCTCTAAATGCCCATAGATCCATAGAAAAGAATCTTTTCCAACAGCTTTCCCACCACAGACGTAAGGCTCACTGGTCTATAATTACCTGGACTATCCCTACTACCTTTTTTGAACAAGGGGACAACATTCGCCTTCCTCCAGTCCTCCAGCACCATTCCCGTGGACAACGAGGACATAAAGATCCTAGCCAGAGGCACAGCAATCTCTTCCCTCGTCTCGTGGAGCAGCCTGGGGAATATTCTGTCAGGCACTGGGGACTTATCCATTTTAATGTATTTTAACAGCTCCAACACCTCCTCTCCCTTAATATCAACATGCTCCAGAACTTCAACCTCATTCATATTGTCCTCACCGTCATCAAGTTCCCTCTCATTGGTGAATACCGAAGAGGAGTATTCATTGAGGACCTTGTTCACTTCCACAGCCTCTGGGTGCATCTTCCCACTTTTATCTCTAATCGGTCCTACCTTCACTCCTGTCATCCTTTTGTTCTTCACATAATTGAAGAATGCCTTGGGGTTTTCCTTTACCCTACTCGCCAAGGACTTCTCATGCCCCCTTCTTGCTCTCCTCAGCCCCATAACCATATAACCATATAACAATCACAGCACGGAAACAGGCCATCTTGGCCCTCCTAGTCCGTGCCGAACCCTTAATCTCACCTAGTCCCACCTACCCGCACTCAGCCCATAACCCTCCACTCCTCTCCTGTCCATATACCTATCCAATTTTACCTTAAATGACACAACTGAACTGGCCTCTACTACTTCTACAGGAAGCTCATTCCACACAGCTATCACTCTTTGAGTAAAGAAATACCTCCTCGTGTTTCCCTTAAACTTCTGCCCCCTAACTCTCAAATCATGTCCTCTAGTTTGAATCTCCCCTACTCTCAATGGAAACAGCCTGTTCACGTCAATTCTATCTATCCCTCTCAAAATTTTAAATACCTCGATCAAATCCCCCCTCAACCTTCTACGCTCCAATGAATAGAGACCTATTCTTAATAGAGACCTTACTTAAGCTCCTTTCTTGCTACCCTATATTCCTCAAAGCGGCATCTGATCCTTGCTTCCTAAACCTCATGTATGCTGCCTTCTTCCACCTGACTAGATTTTCCACCTCACTTGTCACCCATGGTTCTTTCAACCTACCATTCTTTATTTTCCTCACCGGGACAAATTTATCCCTAACGTTCTGTAAAAGATCCTTAAACATCGACCACATGTCCATAGTATATTTTCCTGGAAAAACATCATTCCAATTCACACCCGCAAGTTCTAACCTTATAGCCTCATAATTTGCCCTTCCCCAATTAGAAATTTTCCTGTCCTCTCTGATTTTATCCCTTTCCATGATAATGCTAAAGGCCAGGGAGCAGTGGTCACTGTCCCCCAGATGCTCATCCACTGAGAGGTCTGTGACCTGACCTGATTCGTTACCTAATTTTCTGCTGTCTTAGTGAAGTATCTGAAGTAGTCGAGTTGTGAGTAGTCAAGTCATCTTGCACATGCTTCACCATCAAATAAGATCTTGACAGATCTTTTAACTTGGGTACATTTTCCTGTCCTAACTCCATAATCCTTGATTCACTTAAAATTCAAATACCTAGCAGACCTTGCTTTAACCTATTGATTATCCTCAGCTTCCATAGGTGGATAATAGTAAAAATTCAAGATCTTCTGTGGAAATTAAAAAAAAAATTAGTCCTGTTGTTGACTGTTATTTTGAGACAATAGCTCCCTGGCCTTGGCATCCAGCCAGGAGGAATACCATTAAGTAGCCATCCTGCCAAGCCTATTAGAATATATTGTGATTCAGAATCAGCATCAGGCTCCTGTCTAATGGTATAATGTGAAGACCATGTCCTGAGTGGTGTGGGTCCTTAATGATGAATTCTGCTTTCTTGAGGCCTTTTGAAGATGTCCCTGAATGTGAGGAGTCTAGTGCCCAAGATGGAGCTGGCTGAGTTTACAGCCCTCTGCAGCCTTTTCCAGTCATGTGCATTGGACTCTCAATACCAGATGGTAATGCAGCCAGTCAGAATGCTTTCCACAGTACACCTGTAGAAATTTTCTTGTCTTTGGTGACATACCAAATTTCTTCAAACTCGAAGAATATGCATCCACTGGCATGCTCTCTTCAGAAAATGTTGACACCCAGGAACTTGAAGCTGCTTGCTCTTTTCCTTACCAAGTACTCGATGAGGACTGAATGTTCTCTCGATGATCAATTCACTGGTCTTCCTGATATTGAGTGCAAGGCTGATTTTGCAAAACTACTCAATCTGCAGATCTATCTCACTCCTGAATCTATATACTACTAAAACTCTCATGCTCTGTTTGTCTGTGACTTCCAGTTAGCACAAATGGTGCATTACAGCGGCACTATTTTTGGCCAAATCAACTTTAAATGCGCTAACTTACAGAATACAGGCAAAGTTCAGGGTTATATATTCTTATAAAATTGCTCAATCGCCAAAATCAATAGCCCTGCTTTCACCCGAGAGCCGATGTCAGCAATGATGGAAACCGCGACGCGACACCACAATGCATGCGCACAGCCAGCCTCAGAAGCGACTGACGATTCTCACAGCAGTCACACCAACTGGAGCAAAAGGGCAGGGCAGCTCTATTTCAAGTAGTCACATTCTGCTAATCACCATCAGCATGTGCAGGATTGGGACAGATCTATCTGCCACCCATCAATAAGAGATAATTAAATTTTATTCTAATGATGAACTTGGAGACACCCATCAAACCCTTCGCTGCAGTCATAGGACAGCAGTGACTATGTCACGTCCATTTAGGAGAGCGCCAACCACAGCATCAAGAATAATCAGCATCCTGGAGGCTTTGGTGTTACTGCTTCGTGTCTTCTATCCAGCATTAGGGTAAAAAAAAATGGTCAGCCTAATTATGCCAAGTGGAAAGAGAAGGGGGACATTATGGGCAAGAGATGACGCCAAACGTCGTTGGGAAGCGGCAAGGAGAGGGAGAGAACAAGAATTGAATGAGGCCAGGAGTGCTCGACTCCAGGATCAAAGACTCAGTATAAAAAAGATAAGAGAAGAGACAAAGGAGCAGAGAAATGCACAACTCCAGGATCAGAGACAAAGAACAAACAGCAGAAGAGATGAAGAGACTGGGGATGAAAGGGCTGCATGTCTCCAGAATGACAACGAGAGACTCAAGGGTGGCAGATCAACCAGAAATGATGCCATCAAAAATGTCCGTTAAATGAGGAGGAGCTATATTTGCCTTGCTACGCGTCATTCTTCTTTAATAAACTGAGGTTTTCTTCTTCAATTTCTAAAGCAAAGCGATACCAATAGCATTCAGGGAAATTTAAGGTTCATTCTGGTCACATCAGACTGCACTACCCTTCTTTCAAAGGGTGCCCCAATGGATAACCCCGTTGTCGTCACTTCTCATTCTTCTAAACTTTATTCATCACCACCCACAGTTTCAGCAATTGTTTTGGCGAGCCTTCATTGTAGTCTCTGTTGGAAAGGGTTTGAAATTCAGCTATGCCTCAATAACTTGATACTTTCCCTCTAATTTAAGAAAATTTTTGTGTAGCAGAAGTAGTGCATCTGGTGAGAGGAAATATCTCTTCACTTATCAAGGGATGGTTTCCTTGAAACTAGATTAGTGTGTATATATTAAAAAAAAGTTTGGATTAACTGTTCTGAATTTGTGTAGTATTCAATATAGTGCAACATCTGAACTACATTAGATGAGACTGTATATTAAATGGCAGAAAGAAGTTAGTACTTATCAGGCATGGAAGAAAATCTATGCGTCTTTATTCTTAGCAGTCACTAGTAAAGAGTGCAGAGCCTCTGAGACTTTGCTCTGCAGTGCCTGTGAGCACATCCCTATGGCCTAATGCATGCTCTAGTAATCTTAGTTCAGCAAGCGATTGTGTTAGCTTTACGTGGATGCAGGGGACAAATTTTAGGCATTATGTTTTGCCACAGTTGCAGGGTTTATTGATGGACTTATGTAATTTAAGATTGTTGCAAGGTGGTGAAGTATAGCAGTCGCACCTCTTATAATGCTGATAAATCATTTGATCTAAGATTAAGCAGTCACTGGTGAAGTGGTTGTGTTTCTGTTGTAGAAGTGATTAAAATCATCAGATCACATCTTCAGTTTACTTTTGGATGTCTTCTGAATTGCAAATGTTATTCTAAACTATGTCGGTAGGTGGTCTACATACTGTCAGTTGTGTTCAGGAGTAACTTAGCCAAAAATCTAAGCATTAGGGTTTGTAACTTCTACCCCATTATGTCTGAAGTAACTGAACATTTGCAATGAAAGATGGTTTTTAATAATATTGAGCTAATGGACCTAGCAGGTAGGTAGGGTTACAGTATCTGGTAATGAAAATTGATATGAAATATTAATCTTTCAAATATTAACCACTTCTTCAAGTAAAGCAAATGTACATTCAGGTTGTTTACCCTTATGTTAACATTTTAATTGTGTACTAAAAGCAACAGCTATCTCTTATTTGATTGAAAATGAGCTTTTCTTATTTCAAAATACCGGGAACTCTAGTGACTGACTTGACCACTGAAACAAATCTGCAATGAATTTGATTCCGATTCTCCTGATTTGTGGAAAATTGTGCTATCTTACATGCAACAGATCAAGTACTAAGTTCAACACGTACAAACAAGCTGGAGGAACTCAGCAGGTTGGGCAGCATCCGTGGAAACAAGCAGTCAACGTTTCGGGTTGAGACCCTTCATCAGTACAAAGTTGCCTCTTGCCAAACCAGAATTGTTGCAGTATGATTAAAACTCCAATTTATTTGCTTTATTTTTATACAGTCTATAGAAAGTAATTATTGCAATGTTGTTGGTAGGTATTTCTAGGATTTAGACTGAAAATGTCGAACTGGCAATAAATTTCCAAGAAAGGAGAGCATTCTATGGTTTTGAAGCTATTTTCCTTGGTGAGGCTGCTGTTTCAGGAAAAGTAAACAAGGCAAGATGAGGTACATTGTCGCTATTGAACTGGTGAAGGAGGAAATATGAGTGATAAACTGAGCAGGTGGGCTGCTTTTGTTCATGCATTTATTTAGTTAGAGATATATAGGGAACAGGCCGTTCAGGTTCTTCAAGCTCAGCAATCCCAGATTTAACCCTAAACTAATCATGAGACAATTTGCAATGAACAATTAATCTACTAACTGGTACGTCTTTGGATTTTGGGAGGAAACCATAGGACCTAGAGAGAACCAAAGCATTCCATGAGAAGAACGTACAGACTTCTTACAGATGGCATCAAAATTACACTCCAAACCTCAGTGTCCCGAGTTGTAATAGTGTCACGTTTTTGACGGTTTTTGAGTTTTGCTGGAGCTGTAGTCATCAGGCAAGCAAAGTGTATTCCATGACACTCCTGACTTGCGTGCTTTGCAGATTGGAGAAGACACGCCAGTGTTAGCAGATAAGTCACCTTCCACATGATAAATAGTTAGTGGTGTCTTTAGAGGATGTCAATGAATAAATGAATAGGTTCTTGTGATGGTAATTTTATAAAATTACCCAGCCCTATTTTGGCACAAATATTTGCCATATTAGTCCATGCCTGAAGATTGTCTAGGTATTGCTCCAAGGACTACTTTATTGGCTGGAGAATAGCAAATTAATTTTAACTTTGTGCAAGATTAAGGGAACATCCGTGCTAATGATCTCATGATGGATTGAGCTGACCGATGAAGCACCTGAAGATGGGTGGGCAAGGGTATTTCTGCAATGATGTCTTCAGGTTTAGGTGATTGATTCCAACCACAACCATCTTGCCTTGTGCACAATGTTGGTATATTGTTTTATTTCCATCCACGTAACTTTTAAAAGAGCTTCTTTATTCTTCACCAAGTCAAGTACTCCCTGATGTCAAGAACAGCCACTCTTTGTTTACCTGTTGAATTCAGCTGTTTGGTTCATGTTGGACTAAAGTGCTACTAAGGGCAGGAACCAGGTGGTTTTGGCAAAGCCTAAAATGGATGTTGAGCTGGTTGTTTGCAGTCAAGTGCTGCTTCATAACTCTCAAAAACGTTGTGTTCTATTGCTTGTCCTTTATGTGAACAATGAACAATTTTATTGTTGGGTGGACGTTGATGTCTGTGGGATAGAACAGCTTGTTTGGAGGCTAGTTGACTGTGGAATGCAAGTCCTTCAGAATTGCTGCCAGGAGATTTTCTATTTATGTCTTACAGGATGGAAGGGTTTTGTGGAATCCATTGATCTCAGCAGTTTTTTCGATATTATGTGGAGTAAATCAAATTGGCTGAAGACCTGTTTACTTAATGTTTCCCAGACAAATACTGAAAGACTAAAACAGGTTAAAAGTGAATAGGACTTTAACATTTTTATTCTGGGGCTTGTAACTTTAGAGGATAAGCTAAGGATGAAATATAACAATACAATCTGAAAACTAGCTTGCAAATTGGTGAGAACTTTTGTTTCAGAAGAACTTGAATTATTGTAAACTCCTTCCCTTGCTCTTTTATGTAAGTTTTTACTGCAAAGAAATAGTTAACTTTGCATAAAGTTGTTAAAGTTCTTTAACTGAGCTGAAAATAAGAATGTTTATCCAATTTATTAGTGTAAATGCATTAAACAGATTTTCATGATGCAAGGATAATTGTATTCCAAATGAAAAGCTGATAATTTGGTGAAGAATAAATATAGCTCGAACTAACCGAACACAATTTTGAGTAAAGGAATGGCATAAAACTGTAGGATATTTTGAAAATGGTAATAAACATAAGAAATAAGTGCTTAACCATGGATATGTTAAATTCTGTGGTAAGGTAACTCAATGATAGTCATAGAGCTCTACAGCATAAGAACAGGCCCTTTGGCCCATCTAGTCTGGTTTTCTGCTTTGTCCCATCTACCTGCAGCTGGATTATAGTCCTTCATACCTCTCTAATCCATATACCTACCCAAACTTTTCTTAACTGTTACAATTGAACCTGCTTCTACCACATCCTCTTGTTGCTCGTTCCAAACTTACACCGTCCTCTGAGTGAATGTTTCCACTCAGATTCCCATAAATATTTCACTTTTCACCACATTGCTAAGATTCTAATATGGTCTTTAAAGCATTTTGTTGTCATGCTATGTTTAAAAGGCTTTATTTTGTTTTCAGCAATCTCTACATAAGGTAAGCTGTAAGTAAATTTTAGAATTTTTGTCCTGGAGTAAGAGAGTAAACAAAACAATGAGCATCTGAATATCTGTAGTCAGGATAAAACATGTTCTACATGAGTGGTCCTCAAAAGTGATTTGGATTATTTTGTAAGACTAGTATTGTTCCTCCAGTTACCCAGAAAAGAACAAATTGCCTCTAAAATGACTTGTTCGTATCTTGCAACTGTTAACGATGCTGCATAATTATTTTGTGACATGTTTTACCTCATTTTGTAAAACAATATCTATTCTAAAGAGCGTTGCTGACTTAAGGGAACAAGCATTTCCAGTCATAGCTGAATATGTACACACAATTACTCTAGATTTGGTTTAACTGTGAATATTTGTGTATTTACAGCAGGGGTTGAAAATGATTGGGCAGGGCATGAAAGGATACAGGGAGAAAGCTGGAGATTGGGACTGAGAGGAAAATTGGATCATTATGATAAAATGGCAGAGCAGGCTCAATGGGCCAAATGGCCTAATTCTGCCGCTATATTTATTGGTCTTAGGGTACTGTTTGGAGTAGAAAGTCCAGAAAATGGGTATGTGAAAGGTCCTGTTTGCATCCTGATTCTGCCAACTATTTTAGATTCATATTTGTTGAGTGCTCAGGTGATGTTGCTATCCTACTTGAGCCTTTCTCTTTGCTAATAAACTGTGTTTCCTTGAGCCACTGCAGTAGTTCAGGAATACAAATGGAAGCAAAACATTAGGAAAATGCATTGATGAGAACTGGTGTCGAGTTTCAATGTATTTGAGTCATACAGAAATGAAATTGTAAATGGATTGATGTTGGAAATAATACATATTAATATTAAAGGCCAGTAGCCCTAGCAGACATGATTAAGCGTGTGAAGAATGTTTGTTGTACAAGTAGTTTCTACTGGCTTTTTATATACTTGGCATAGAATGTAATAAGAATTCATGTTGTCATTCTGTGGAGGGTGGCAGTGGTGGGGTTTCAGATTTAGATTAATGAAGGTCAATATAATGAGCTTTTGAAGTTCACATGAGGTGCAATATAGATGGAAGATCATGATCACAAATACATCACTGGCCTATAAGGAAAATACATGTATGTGCATGTAATCAATAACCTTTAAGTGAATCTGGAGCATGGTGTGTTTGCTATGTGGTTGACATTGGATTTCTATCCTGTAAAAAGTCATAAACAATTTCCATGTTTTGTCATTTTTTTCCTAGCCTGGTCTCCTGAGGCTGAGTTTCTGTTGCAGTGATTTAATTCAGAGTGACTATGACTGACCTTGTAAACTTGCCTGTAGATATTATAACAGTCGTGCTGTACAAGATAAATGAAACAGTCTTTTTTTTGTACTTTGAGTGAGGCAGAAGGAAAGAATTTGGAGACTGAAGGCTTGCATTTTAACTCTTCCTCTTCAAAATCAAAGTCCCATTTTCCTCCTTTCAGTGCTTGAAATATGAGATCATCCAATCCAGCAAGACCAAGCTATAATACTGCTTCCAAACAATGGTCAACTGCACTTTGAGTATCTTTATTTTTGAATAGTCAGAAGAATATTAGCTGTAGTTTGTATCCAATGCAAACTAGATAATACAGATAATTTGGGCACATTTAAAATTTCTGAATCTCTAACCCTTTTCTTTGTTGATAAAAGGTTGTGGACCTGAAGTATAAAGTTTCTCTCATAAGAGCATAACAAAGAAACACTTATTTTCGTTCCTCTTCCAGGTGCATGAGTTCATACTTTGGTTAACTCTTTATATACCAAAGGGTTGATTTTAGAAATATGGTTCAGACCATTAATTTTGTCTCTTGGAATACTAATGGCTTAAACCATCTGATTAAATGGAAAAAGATTTTTAAAGTATTCCAAAGACTGAAAGCGCATATTATTTTTACACAAGAAACTCATGTGAGGAAAGAGGACAATTAATGTTTTTTTAGGTTTTTAGGTTTTTTAGGGGTCAACAGCACCATTCGAATTTGAATGCCAAAGTAAAAGGAGTTTCACTTTTTATTGACTCCTCTATTACATTTGTTCAACATGATATTATTTTGGATCTGACTGTTAGATTTTTGTTAATTATTGGGTTACTTTTTAATAAGACGGTTGCTACGGTTAATGTTTACGCTCCAAACGTGGATTATCCTGATTTCTTTAAGTCTTTATTTACTTCTCTACCTAATCTAAATGAATATATGTTAATAATGGGTGGTGACTTCAATTGTTATTTAAATCCTTTGCTGGATAGATCTGTATCCATTCAGACTTTACCAAATAAGTCGGCCACTTATATCAATTCTTTTTTGACTGATACTGGAATTTTCAATATTTGGAGATTTCTGCTTCCGAAGGACAAAGAGTTTTCATTTTTCTCACATGTTTATCATTCTTACTCGAGTATTGACTACTTTTTCATTGACTCTCGTTTTATTCCATCTGTAATTAGTTGTAATTATGATGTTATAGCCATCTCTGATCATGCTGCAGTGAAACTTTCTATTAAATTAATGGACACAGCTTCTAGTATTAAGCAATGGCGATTTGATTCTACCTCACTACAAGATCCGGATTTCATTAAATTTATGAAGGAACAGATTGATTTTTTCTTTTCAACTAATTCCATGGATGCAATCTCCTGCGGAACACTTTGGGACACTTTTAAAGCATACATACGTGGACAGATTATGTCCTATTCTGTTGGTTTGAGAAAACGTATTAAGAAGGAAACTCTTTTATTGGTTGATAAGATTAAAGAAATTAACAAGAAATATTCGATTGCTCCCAGTAAGGAGCTTTACAAACAAAGGGTTGAGCTTCAGATGGAACACAGTTTATCACTTACATCTTTGATTGAAAATCAATTAATGAAAACCAGAAGTGATTTTTATATACATAGTGATAAATCGGGTAAACTGTTAGCTAACCAATTGAAGAATGCTTTGGTTAAACGTCAAATTATTAAGATTCACCAGCAGAATGGTGAACTGACAGTTAATCATGATGAGATAAACAAATCTTTTCAACATTTTTATACCTCCCTCTATCATTCTGAATTTCCTCATGATCATAATACCATGCTTGATTTTTTAGGAAAATTGAATTTTCCAAAATTATCATCTGAAGAACTTTTAATATTAGAAACTCCTACTACGGATGCAGAAATTAAAGGTGTTATTTCCTCTATGAATTCTGGGAAAGCACCAGGTCCAGATGGGTATACAGTGGAATTTTTAAAGTTTTTTTCCTCTACTCTGTCTCCTTGGTTATGCAGGATTTTTGAAGGAGCAATTAGACTAGGTAAATTACCACAATCTTTTTATAGAGCTTCCATTTCTTTAAAAAAGATAAAGACCCTACTGACTGTACATCTTATAGACCAATATCTCTATTGAATGTAGATTCCAAGATCTTTTCTAAGTTATTGGCGACCAGGCTGGAGAAGGTATTACCTCAAATTATCTCGGAGGATCAAATTGGTTCTATTAAAAATCGCTGTTCTTTTTTCAATATTAGGAGATTATTGAATATTGTTTATACTCCTTCACGCAGTACCTCAGAATGTGTCATTTCATTAGATGCGGAGAAAGCATTTGATAGAGTTGAATGGCCATATTTATTTACTGTGCTTGAGAAGTTTAATTTTAGTCTGACATTTATATCCTGGATTAAGTTGATATATCATACTCCATTAGCCTCGGTTTTTATTAATAATCAAAGATCTCTCTTTTTTCGTTTATTTCGGGGCACCAGGCAAGGCTGTCCTCTTAGTCCATTATTATTTGATATTGCTGTGGAACCTTTGGGCAATTGCTATTAGAGAATCACCTAACATTTTTGGCATTACTCGTGGGATAGATATACATAAGTTATCATTATACGCAGAGATATGTTAAGGTAATGGTTTCTCTGTAGCAGGAATGTTTGGGTTATGACTAGAGATAATGGGACTTTGGAATGCAGGGGCTATCCAATGGGAGAAATATTGTTCTTGTGTGTCTGGGTTTTTCACGGTCTTTTGTCGGGAAGCGATGGAGAGAGAGGACGCGAATGGAGAAAGTCAGAAGACCAGAGGATGGGGATGGCTTGTCAAGGTTCTCCATCAGAACTACCTGTTGCCTCTGGGTCAAGAGGTGCAGGTAGACCCAGAGCCTGACTTGGAGCTTACACCTAGTAAGAGGACTCCGCAGAACTGCAGGCGGACTACTGGGCCCCCAACAGGCGAGGTTAGGCCGGCCCCCACCCCTAAGTGGGATACTACAGGTCTACCTGGCGAGGCCTCCCCTGATCTATCACTCGTGCCCACCTGCAACTCGGAGCCCTCTGTCCCGTGACCAAACCCCGCTTCCTCCACTGCAAAGTCTCGCTGTAACCAGGCTGCCCACAGATTACCCCCACTTCACCTGACTCAGTGGGAGAAGAGCCAGGAGTCTCTTCCTCAATCAATGTTGATTTAGCAAAAGGCACATATAACCACACATCCAGGTCCTCATTCTTTGAATCAGGTGAAGAAGTGGGGGGGGGGGGGTGCTGCCTGTTACTGTTACACAGGCAATATGTTTTTATGGCTCGGAATTGGAAGAGGTAAAACACGTGTTGAAATCTCTTCAGAAGTTTAAATGTTTGGTATTCTACCCCAAAGGCCCATGGATGATTTGTTGCTGGGTGCTCTTAAAGTAAGGAACATGGGTAATATGGAAATGGGTCATGTTGTGATAAAATGGGGGGGGGGGGGGGTTGATCAAACTGAACTAAGGAATTAAGAAATGAGAAAATATTGATAAACTTGAGAGTACTCATTTAAACAACTTTATAGTTGTTCCGGCAATTTATTGTTTTTGTGTTGGTATCATGTCTTCTATCAATATGAAATGCTTCATAAAATGAAATTGCTGTGTCAAGGGGAAGCAAATGGTAGCATCAGGAAACAATTACATCTGTTAATCTTTGACACTTGATCCTGGCAGTAAACCATGTTAAATGTACAATCTGTTTTGGAAATGTCAATTATCGAAAATGTTTTTGTCAAGTCTGGATTGGTCTGCTTGTTTAATCAACTGATCAGATTCTTTAATATCATGACTACTTTTGTGAACATCGTCAATTGAAAGTGGTGGAGTTCATTGTCTTTGCTGCCTTTCTCAATTGTGGAAATGGTTTCATGTTTTGGAGAAGCTGTCAAAGAAGCTGTAGAGATATTGCTGTGTAATTTGTGCTGGTGCAAAGTGCTATTCAAATTGAATGTTTTGTGTTATGAATGGCTGCCACTCAAACTGGTTGGTTATTTTGGATGGTGTCAAGCAATGAGTTCTCATGTAACTTTAGTTGTTCAGCTAAGTAGAGAATATTATTTTGCATGTATTATGTCTAGATAAGATTTTTACAAAATAATTTGACAGAAAATGTAGCTAGAGTATGTAGATGACATTGTTCGATTTCTGATCGGGATTAAAATTTAGCCAATCATCCGAAGTGTTAGTAGCAGTGGATTGCGTAACTATGAAGCTGTGAATTGCAGTTTGATGTCTTCAGACACCTCTCTTGTAGATGATCCTGTATGAGGCAAATAGTATTTGCCCTTCAAAACAAAGCAGAATCAAATGCAGCAAAGCTGCAAAAAAGTCATACATGGATGAAAATTTTTGTGGTGGTTTTGCTTCATTATAATTAGTTGCAAATCAAATTAAATCATCTACAAATGCTTGTGACATTGCAGAGGGAAAGTGATGCAACTGAAGATGGCTATGCTGAAGGCAATGCCTCAGTCATACTGATGGGATTTGATTGCTTTCCATTAACAACTATTTTTTCTGTGGAAGATGCAACACTAGGCTATGGGAAGATTGTCTTCAGTTTTACTTGTACAGCACTCCATCAATTGATGCTTTGATGTGCAGGATAGTGACCTTTGTCTCCTTTGTGCAATGTAATATTTCTGCCCAGGATTGGACAATGGCTGCAGTTAGGTTTGGAATTGAGTGGTCCAGACAAAATTCAAACTGGGTATTCATGAGCAAGGTCTTGGCCCTGAGTACTACTGAATATCATTGATGACATTTTACTTCGTTTTATTGTTGAATGAAAATAGACTGGTAGTAATAGAAAATAGACAGTAATTAGTTGGAATGGATTTCTCTTTATTGTGTTGATTGTCTCTGTCCATTTTATGTTCTCCATTAGCTTCAGTTGAAGGTATAAATGGAGGATTTATTGAACATACTATTATGCAGTTTACTTCAGTGTATTTATATCAACTGCTTTTTGAGATCTATTTATCTGTTATTCCATTGACCAATTGAAAGCGTGTTGAGGGTTTGGATGTCATCCAGCAACTTGATCCTCGGAGTTTTGCAGAGATTTGTGTATCCAACAAATTCCAAATATTTTATCACAATGCTTGTGTGTGAGAAGTCAGTGAACATCTTTTACTAGCTTGGTAATTAGTTTGTTTATTCCTGAAGAGTAAGGTGTTGCTCCTTAAACTTTTTTTTAGCATTTCTTCATTTTTCTTTCTCCCCTCCTACCCCTCCCCCACACACCCAGTGTATTAAACATTCTGTACCAACTTTGCATAACAAGCTGTCAGCATTTATGATTACTGAGATTTCTTCTTTTTTTCTCTCTGTGTACCACTAGTTATACTAGTCAGCAAATTCATATTTGAATAGTTTATTGAAAGAATGTCTTGTATTTTCTGTCATTTTGTAATTGGCTTTTATCTGTAACCTTGGCAGTTTGTCCTTGCTCAGTGTAGTGGAGTTGAATCATTGACCTATCTACAAGTTGGGGAAGCTTAATTGCAAGTCATTAGCTATCACTAGAAAAAGGACGATTCTTATTTAGTTCCCTGCTGTTTACTGAGTTTCAACTTGACAGGATGTTTGTTTATGTGTAGTAAGTTCTGTTGTGTGGAAAGGAGTAGAGCCACTGCTGCAGTATTAAAACCATAATACTTCAAGTTGCTGAGCAGTGAAATCTAAAATGAAAGCATGGTAGTACTCGGCATATTGGGGCAACATATGTAAAGAGAGATGAACTGGATAAATTTTACATAGAAACATAGAAAACCTACAGCACAATACAGGCCCTTCAGCCCACAAAGTTGTGCCGAACATGTCCCTACCTTAGAAATTACTAGATTTACCTATTGCCCTCTATTTTACTAAGCTCCATATACCTATCCAAAAGTCTCTTAAAAGACTACTGTATCCGCCTACACCTCCTTTGCCGGCAGCCCATTCCACGCACTCACCACTCTCTGCGTAAAAAATCTTACCCCTGACATCTCCTCTGTACCTACTCCCCAGCACCTTAAACTTGTGTCCTCTTGTGGCAACCATTTCAGCCCTGGGAAAAAGCCTCTGACTATCCACACAATCAATGCCTCTCATCATCTTATACACATCTGCCAGGTCACCTCTCATCCTCCGTTGCTCCAAGGACAAAAGGCCGAGTTTACTCAACCTGTTCTCATAAGGCCTGTTCCCCAATCCAGGCAACATCCTTGTAAATCTCCTCTGCACCCTTTTTATGGTTTCCACATCCTTCCTATAGTGAGGTGACCAGAACTGAGCACAGTACTCCAAGTGAGGTCTGACCAGAGTGCTATATAACTGCAACATTACCTCTTGGCTCCTAAATTCAATTCCATGATTGATGAAGGCCAATACATTGTATGCCTTCTTAACCACGGCGTCAACCTGCGCAGCTGCTTGGAGCGTACTATGGACTCGGATCCCAAGATCCCTCTGATCCTCCACAGTGCCAAGAGTCTTATCATTAATATTATATTCTGCCATTCTGCCATCTGGGTGATCTTCAGAATTTACCAGTTCCAATGCAAGCAAGAAAAGCTGGTTAATTGAAAATGCAAATTCAAAGTTTAGTATTTAGCGCAACAGTCTGTTTGCTTTTCGATGCATGGTTATGGTTTGGTGGGATTGGATGTTATGAAGAAGATAAGCTGGCCGAGACCCAGTTCACTGCAAGAATCAGTTCAGCTAGATGAATAAGGAAGTGAAGCTGTTTTCAACTTCAATGCAGAACCTTTGTTGCTTGTGGCTCAAGGTGACCTCGAGTTTCTAGTAGCTTGTCACTTTATTTTATGTATTGTGGCGACCCGCTTCCTAGCGCACTCGAACCGGCTCACAAATAGCCAGCGCGCCGGCACAAAGGCCAGTCCCAAAAGGGCGCCAGGTCTGCTTCACCAACAAAGAGAAAAGTCTGCGCGGGATTGTGAGTACGTGCCCCCTACAGCATCCGCGCCCGCGCAAGGCTGTGAAGTTCGAATAAAATCTTCTTTAACTGCAGTTTCCCGACTCCGTGTCGTTATTTTAGCGCTGCGTGTAGCACACGGCTACAGTATCCCACTTCCACACTGACACCTCTTTGTTTGGCCTCTTCCAATAAAGCCCAAGATAAGCTTGAATGACAACATCTCATCTATTTTCTGGGAATGCTCCAACCCTCAAAGCTTATTGAATTTGATAACAGATAACTAAGCCTTTCTTGTTTGTGGTAGAACTGGGCAGTTCTAATGCCAGGTCATCTGACTATAACACTCATCTATTCTGTTCTCTTTTCACAGATGCTGCCAGATCTTCTGAATATCTCCTTCATTTCAGTTTTTCAAGTTTTTGTCGTGTTCTGCATCACTGTATTTAATTTTCTCTCCCTCTCTTTTGTTCTTATTCATCTCTTACCATTTGCACTCCTGCAGGCAGGTCAGCTATGATTTCACAACATTTTTTGTCCCCTGGGTAATCTTGGTCTCCATAATATGACGGAGATTCTCTTGATCTCTCAGCATTACCAGAACTTAAAACAAGCTGATTTCCTCATTTTTCCACCTGTTGAATAGTCCTCTCTGCTCAGATCCTCCATGGCTTCCTAAACACTTGGAACATTTTAAAATTTATTTCAGATTGCCAGCATCCACAGATTATTTTGTTTCTTGACCATTTTGAAAACTTGAATCAGTATTGGGTCAAAAAAAAATCAGTTCACTTCATTTTCTAGAAAGACTTGTGCAGACAAATTGCTGGTACAGTAGGAATCAATTGCAAAGATTCTGCTCAAATGCATTTGACTGCGTGTGTTAATCGCAACTTTCAGTTGAAATTGTAAGATTTACAACTACATGAAGGTGAAGAGTAGCTAAAGAAAGTGGCCCTGTCAGAGGTGATCAGGGAGGTCTGGCATCAGTGTCTTTGTTGTACACTACCTGAAATTTACTTGCTTTTGAAAGTTTATTGTAGTGGATTAACACAATTAGCCTTGCACATCTGGCCCTGTTGAGTCCGGCTGGTTGGACAATGTGAGCATTTTGTTCAAGTAATTTATTGGATAGAGTGGGCATTTTGTTCAAGCAATGTATTTGATTTGGCCCACTGTCATGAATTTTTCTGTTTTATGCAGAATTCTTGATATTTACTTGAATACTATGAGAAAGTCTGCAGATGCTTGAAGTCCAAAGCAACTCGTATAAAATGCTGGAGGAATTCAGCATACAGCATGTATGGAAATGAATAGATAGTCGATGTTTCATCTGAGACCCTTCTTCAGGAAGGGAGAAGATGCCAGAATGAAAAGGTGGGGGTTGGAGAAGGAGTCTGATGGGAGAGGAGAGTGGAGTAAAGGAGAAAGGGAGCCAGAGGCAAGCAATAGCCAGGTAAGAAGAAATAAAAGGTCAGAGAGGAGAATAGAGAAGGTGGGGGGATTTGTTTACCAGAAGGAGAAATCGATGTTCATGCTTTCAGGTGAAGGCTACCCAGATGGAACAGAATGTGTTCACTCTGAAGTGACTATCTTGGCATAAATGGAGGCCATGGACTAACATATTAGAATGGGAATGGGAATCAGTATCAAACTGTTTGGCCACCGGGAAGTCCTGCTTGTGGTGGATGGTGTGGAGGTGCTTGAGAAGCAGTCCCCATTTTACAACAGATCTCACCAATGTAGAGGAGGTTGCATTGGTGAGAATAGATTCACTGGTAAACTGTTGCCTCATCTAGAAGGATTACCTTACTTATTGGATGCCTGGAATATGCAAGTGCAGCAGATTTCAATTTTCTCACATGAGAATGCCATTTTGTTCCAGCTGTATCCTGCCATTAAGCTTCTCATGGAACCTATTGGGGGAATAGCTATTTCATGCAGATTCTCAGTATTTAAAGATGGGTATCTGCCTATTGAATGGAATTGCTACATCAACAGATATAAATTTCAGGTAATTTGTCTTTCTGTTTGAGTTGAATAAAGTGCATTCAAACATTTTAACCATTTCTAGTGAATGTATTTTTTTCTTATAAATTAAAGCAAAATGAGGAATTAGTTCATTAAATGACTGTTACAGTCATGTTGTGTTTGGCAGTTGTGATAACCTGTTAAGTCTGGGGCTTGACTCAGCGAACTGTCAAAGCATTTTCAGGGGTATTGGTGAGAAGGTACTGTTTCTGATTGGAAATCCATTAGCAGTGTGATATTTTGCTGGTTTTGTTCAGGAAGTTTGTATCTGGGATGTGTTCATAGCAAGTACAGTAGGAGAGCGATGAGCATGTCCAGAGTATTGCTTCTTGGAAATTGTAGGTCAAAAAAAATTCTTGGAGATGGATAAGCAACCAGTGTTTAATGATTAGGAATATTAAATCATGATTAGCACAAGAAAACATGCATTAGAGAAATTTGAGGTACTAAATTAGACAAGTAAGTAGTGTCTGATGGTCTCCATTCCTGGATTCTAAAAGAGGCGATTGTATAGATAATGGTTACGTTAGCAATCTAAGTTCCAGAATTCCATAATTTCTAGGATTGTCCCAGCACATTAGTTGGAGAACCAGAAAACCTGATACACGTATTGACAAAGGTAAGGACACTAATGAAGCTTTAAGAAAATAGCAGTAAATGATGGAAATAATCGGCTTGTCAGGTCATTATGCTTTGGAAAGAGAAATAGAGTTGACATTTCAGGTTGAACATTCTTTGTCAGAATATTCTCTAGGGACAGAATGGCCTCCCCTGCTAAATCTCATCTTAATACATATTGACTTTATCCATTTGAGCAATTTGTTGCTCTTTATGATAAAGAGAAGGTAAGACAAACACAAATAGGGATTAAAACAGTTACATTTCACAAGTTGGCTTTTATTTGCAGTGAGTATGGTGCTTTAAGGAAATGTTCATGTTTGTCTGCATTATTGCAGCTTTCCTGGTTTATATTGTGAAAGAAATGTCCTTTTCAGCTTTCCATGACTGCACAGCTGTCATTAAATAGATTACTCTCCAGTTGTGGCAGTGTAATTCTTGTCTGTAAAGGTATGAGAACACAGATTTCAGTGGATTTTCCCCCATTTATCTCAACAGCTTTACATTTGCTACCAAGTATGAAGGGAGGAAATGCTTCGGACGTTTCTGATAAGTCTAGTGAATGGTATTTCCACTAGATATACTGCCTGGTGTGACATGACTAGGCATGTATAAAGTGTCAGAACGATATAGTTAGTATATTGATATAATTTGTTTTTGTTTTCAACTGAATGTAGCCAATTCAGTGATAGACTCTGACCGTGTAACAAGAGCAGTCTACTTTTCTGGTATTTATGGAAGATGACGCTCAAGAATTGTGTATCTGTCAAATGTATTGGACCAAAAGAAATAGGAGTAAAATTAGGTGTTTCAGCCAATTGAGTTTGCTCCACCATACAATCATGCCTGATTTATTATTCCTCTCTAACCCAATCTCCTGCCTTTTGCCTGTAATCTTTGTTGCCCTTACTAATCAAGAGCCTATCAAGGTCCACGTTAAGCATACCAAATGAATTGGCCTCTACAGCTGTCTATGGCAGCGAATTCCAAAGATTCGCCACCTGGTGGCTAAATGTTGATTGACTTAGGGCATTTGTTCAGCTTCAACGGAATCTTAACCATCACATCACTTACTATAAGTGTAAGCTAATCGAATGCTGATTAATGACTTCTGTTAATATAGCATGTAAATCTTTATTTTAACAAAATAATAGTGAATGTAATGTCTTCCACCTCCCAGTTGCTAAACATTTCACTCTCTTCTTGCATTAAATCAGCTGATTTTGTTTTTGCTTTATATTTTTAAGCTGTTTGTCGAACTGGAGGACTCTTGGTAGTTCTAGAGGTTTGTAAGTGAGGGTAGATGAATAGTAGCAAAGTCTGATATTTGAATTGAGTGTAAGAGTTGGTGGACATAATAATGTTTAATATGGTGAAGTTGCAATGGTTAGGAAGATTTGCAGAAACATAGAATTACTATAGCTGAAATAGAAGTCATTTGACCTACTAAATAAGTGTTGCTCATTGTAGAGCAATTTACTTGGTCCCATTTTCTCACTCTTTCCATGTCTCTCCATAGCCCTGCAGATTATTTTCCCTCATGCTCATCAAATTACCTTAAAGACTCTGATTGGATTTTTTTCCAGCACAATTAAAAACAGTGGGTTCCAGACCATAACCATTTTGTATTTTGACTTCTGATTTTCCCCTGTATCTTCTGCCTGCCCGTCTCTTTGAATCTATATAAGGGGTGATTGATAAGTTCATGGCCTAAGGTAGAAGGAGTCAATTTAGAAAACATAGCACATTTATTTTTCAACATAGTCCCTTCCTACATTTACACACTTAGTCCAGCGGTCGTGGAGCATACGGATCTTGGACCTCCAAAAAGTGTCTACGGCAGGAGTGGTTGATGAGTTGGTGGCCTAAGGTAGCAGGAGATGAGTTATACAGCTCTCGTTACATGCACATGCAGTTCTTTGAGTGATTATGTAGAAAGTTTGAAGTTAATAACTCATCTCCTTCTACCTTAGGCCACAAACTTATCAATCTCCCCTCGTATGTTGTACTAGTCATCAGAAGAGCTGGTAATGTGAACAGTTTCTCCCTATTCACCCTGTCTAAACAGATCATGATCTTGTTTACCTCTTACAAATCTGCCTCAGCTGTCTTTGCTTGAAGCAGAATAGTCCCTGCCTCTCCCCTGTAATCAGGCAGCTGAAACCAGTTTTCCCTGTAAAGGTCCTTTCTAGAGGTTTGTAATGTCCTGCCTAAAATTGGAGTGGTAGACAGAGTCAGAGTTGGAACTTAGAGGCTTCCATGAGAAGAGACTGAAGCCAAAGAAACAGGTAAGAAGATTAGGGTTTTCCTTTCATTATTGCTGATTTGGTCTTGGTTGCCCATAGTACAGTGCAGACAGGATGGCTGATATTGCAGTAGAATGCCCCTCCTCTAGGATGTGGGAATTCATGGAATCTGATGGTCTCCGTGATTACTACACTTGCGGGAAGAGCAGCCAATTCTAGTTCCTGAAAGACCACATTAAATAGTTTTTAAATAGTTTAAATAATTTATTACTTTATTGTCACCGAACAATTGATACTAGAGCGTACAATCATCACAGTGATATTTGATTCTGTGCTTCGTGCTCCCTGAAGTACAAATCGAAGTAAATATAATAAAAATTTAAATTATAAATCATAATTAGAAAATAGAAAAGGGAAAGTAAGGTAGTGCAAAAAAAGCCGAGAGACAGGTCTGGATATTTGGAAGGTACGGCTCAGATCCGGGTCAGGATCCGTTCTGCAGTCTTACCACAGTTGGAAAGAAACTGTTCCCAAATCTGGCTGTATGAGTCTTCAAGCTCCTGAACCTTCTCCCAGAGGGAAGAGGGACAAAAAGTGTGTTGGCTGGGTGGGTCGTCTCCTTGATTATCCTGGCAGCACTGCTCTGACAGTGTGCCGTGTAAAGTGAGTCTAAGGATGGAAGATTGGTTTGTGTGATGTACTGGGCTGTGTTCACTATCTTTTGCAGCTTCTTCTGGTCTTGGATGGGACAACTTCTATACCAGGTTGTCATGCACACTAGAAGAATGCTTTCTACGGTGCATCTGTAAAAATTAAGGAGCTGGAGTTGGATGAACTTAGGATCATTCAGGAGACAGAGCAGTTGTTAGATAAGACATGTGAGCATGTGGTTATACCCAGGGTGCAGCATCCAGGGAGTAGATGGGTGAACATCAAGAGGTAAAAGCAGAAAGAAGTCAGTGCAGGGTCCCCTGTGGCTATTCCCCTCAGCAAAAGGTATATCCCTTTAGATATTGCTGCGAGGGATGACCTATCTGGGTAAGAAAGCAGCAGTCAGATCAGCTCTAAGCCTCAGAAGGGTGGGGTGAAGTCAGGTGGAGCAATAGTCATAGGCGCTGGATAGTTAGGAGGACAGATAGGAGATCCTGTGGCAGCAAAAGATGCACCAGTATAGTGTACTGCCTCCCGGGTGCTAGGGTCCACGATGTCTCTGAGCAGTTGCAGAATATTCTTGAAGGGGAGGGTGAGCAGGCAGAGGTTGTGATACATATTTGTACTAATGGCATAGGCAGGAGAGGGGTAGAGGTCTTGTGCAGTTAAGTTTAGGGAGTTAGAAAGGAGGCTGAAGCACAGGATCTCCAAGGTGGTAATCTCCATATTAATCCCAATGCAACGAGCTAGGGAAAGTCAGAACAGGAAGATGGTACAGTCAAATGAGTGGCTGAGGAGATGGCACAGGAGGCAGAGTTTTAAGTCCTTGCATCATTAGAACCTTTTCTAGGGAAGGGTTGACCTGTACAAGTGGGAGTGGTTGCACTTGAACTGGAGGGGAACCAATATCCGGGGAGGGAGGTTTGGTCATGCTATTGAGGAAAATTTAAACTAGATTTGCAAAGGGCTGGGAACTGAAGGGAAGAGGCAGAGGATGGGGCGGTTGGTACACAAGTAGAGATGATAGAGTAAAGTTGCACTGAGCCAGATGGTTTGAGATATGTCCGTTTAAATGCAAGGAGTATCATAAACAAGGGGGATAAACTTAGAGCTTGTATCAATATATTGTTGTGGCCATTGCAGACACTGGGATGTCTCAAGGGGCAGAAATAGCTGCTGAGTGTGCTGCACCAGATGTTCAAAAAGAAAAGCACAGGGAGGGAGATAAGAGGTGGGACATGTATTGTTAATTAGGGATAGTATCACAGCTGCACAAAAGGAGGAAGTCATGGAGGGATTGTCTACTCTGTGTGGGTGGAAGTCAGAAACAGGAAAGGAGGGATGTACTGTTTTTTTTATTGGACACCCTCCCCCCAGTAGTAATAGAGCAGATGGGGAGGCAGATTCTGGAAAGGTGCAATAACAATAGGCTTGTTATGATGGGTGATTTTAACTTGGAACTTAAAAAATAGGAGCAGGAGAAGGCCATCCGGCCTGTCGAGCCTGCTGCGCCATTCAATAAGATCATGGTTGATCTGGCCGTGGACTCATCTCCACCTACTTGCCTTTTCCCCATAACCCTTCATTCCCCAACTATGCAAAATCTATCCACGCTTGTCTTATATATATTTACTGAGGAAGCCTCAACTGCTTCATTGGGCAGAGAATTCCACAAACTCACCACTCTCTCGGAAAAGCAGTTCCTCATCTCCATCCTAAATCTACTCCCCCCGAATCTTGAGGCTATGTCCCCTCATTCTAGTCTCACCTACCAGTGGAAACAACTTTTCTGCCTCTATCTTATCTGTACCTTTCATAATTTTATATGTTTCCATAAAATCTCCTCTTATTCTTCTGAACTCCAGCGAGTACAGTCCCAGGGGACTCTCCTCAGAGTCTCACCCCCTCATCCCTGGAATCAACCTCCTCTGCACTGCCTCGAAAACTGGTATATCCCTCCTCAAGTAAGGAGACCAGAACTGCATGCAGTACTCCAGTAATATTTTTTACCATTTAAATAATAATCTGCTCTTTGACTCTTCCTTCCAAAGTGGATGACCTCAGATTTCCCAACATGGCACACTCTATCCTCGTTATTTGCGTCTCCAGACGCACCTATTTCTACAAACTTCTCCTTATATGCGTCCAAAACTCACAGTTAGTGAGACTGTTGGGACGAAAAGCACCACTTTCCTGCCAATACAAGTCACATGCGTACGCCTTGCAGTCTCACTCCCGCCAGTCTTACATTGGTTTTGGCAGCAGATGTGCGATCTTGTGCTCTTAAATTTCTGTTGTTATTACCTTTGGTGCACTGATTTTGTGCTTGAAATATTTAACTGTGCCTCCTAAGCATCCTTTGTGAAGTCCTTGGCCATCAGCCAAATGGCTGCTGAATGCTACCCTTTGCAGTTGTGGGCTATGATAGTTGAGTTAGGCATCACACCAAAGCAGGTGTTTAATGCAGACGAGACCAGGCTTTTTTAGAACTGTATGCCGAAACGCACTTACGTAAGTAAGGATGAAAAGACTGCGTCAGGTTTCAAGGCAGCAAAGGATAGATTGACTCTGCTTTTGTGCTGCAATGCTGAAGGAGACTGTAAGATGAAGCCTCTCTTAGTTTACCGTTCACTAAATCCCCGTGCTCTTAAGGGGTTGAGTAAGAATATGCTTCCTGTCCACTGGGCAGCTAACAAGAAAGCATGGGTCACTGGTCAAATCTTTGAAGATTGGTTTGTTAATCATTTTGCTGTTGAGTCTTAATGCTACTGCTGGGAACAGAATCTTGCCTTTAAAGTTCTTTTGTTTCATGACAATGCGCCAGCCTATCCTAAACATTTAGACATCCTAAACCTGCCAATGTTGGTGAGTACTGTACACCCTAGTATGCTAACTTTCTATGATTTATTACGTTGAATATTACCTTAAATTGATGAAGTATAAGACGAATGTTGCCTTGTGGTACTGCTTTTGTCGTATTGGTATGAAGATGTGAATAAATTACAGATAAAACATATTTAGGAAGCCCTCCAGAACGCATCCCTATTTTCTCCATTTAAATAGTTGTTCACATTATGCGTTTTCCATACTATGTGTTGACTGCAAGGAACCTATCCCCCGCATATAACGAGGATAGGGTGTATTCCATCTGCCGGACCCTTGCTCGCTCACTTAACCTATCTATATCTCTCTGCAGACACTCCATATCTTCTGCACAATTTGCTTTTCTGCTCAGTTTAGTATCATCAGCAAACTTGGATGCACTACAGTTGGCCCCCTCTTCCAGATCATTAATGTATTTCGTGAACACTTGCAGGCCCAGCACTGACCCCTGAGGTACATCGCTCACTACTGATTGCTAACCAGAGTAACACATGTGTGTTACTCCAACTTGGGATAGTCAGCATGTCTTTGTCAAGGGTAGATCGTGACTTTGAAGTCTGATTGAATTCTTTGAGAATGTAACAAAACACATTGAATGTAGATCATCAATGATGTAGTGTAGTGTATATGGATTTCAGTAAGGCATTTGATAAGGTTCCCCATGCAAGGCTCATTCAGAAAGTCATGAGGCATGGGATCTAAGGAAACCTTGCTGTTTGGGTCTAGAATTGGCTTGCCCACAGAAGGCAAAGGGCAGTTGTAAATGGTTCATATTCTGCATGGTGGTTGGAGACCAGTGGTGTTCTGCAGGGATCTGTTCTGGGACACCTCCTCTTTGTGATTTTTTAAAATATAAATCACCTGGATGAGGAAGTAGAAGGGTGGTTTAGTAAGTTTACTGATGACACAAAAGTTGGAGGTGTTGTGGATAATCCAGAGGGTTGTCAGACATTACAGCGGTAATACTCTTGGCGTTGTGTTGGATCAGAGAGATCGTGGATCCATAGGACACTCAAAGCACAGGTTAACACTGTTGTCAAGAAGGCATATGGTGTGTTGGCCTTCATCAACCGTGGGAATGAGTTCAAGAGCCATGAGGTATTGTTATGGCTATAGAAGACCTTAGTTAGACCCCAGCTGGAGCACTGTGTTCTGTTCTGGTCACCTCACCTTAGGAAGGATGTCTTAAAATATGGAAAACTACTATAAAAGAATATAATCTAGAGGAAGATATCACAATTCTTAAATGATGTGCATATGACTCTGATTTTACACCAAATAAATTGGATGCTAGATTTAAGGACTGGATAGCTAAAGGAATAACAGTTCTTTGCAACATAATGAAAGAAGGAACACTGTTCAGTTTTGAAATGCTTAAAAAGAAACACTTATTAGAAAAGCAAGATTTTTTATCAGTATTTACAGATGCGACAATATGTTAATAAGACGCTTAAAAATGTAACCAAGGCAAATACATGCTTGATAGAGCTCTTTAGAAAAGCATATAATTCAGATAATGGTAGTAGAATCATTTCAAGCATGTATAAGGGGTTGTTAAATCTTAAAGCACATTTGACTTCATACATTAAAACAAAATGGGAGAAGGAAGGAGAGATAATTATATCTGAGGAAGGATGGACAACAATATGGAGGTATCAATGGAAGTGTACCAGTTCTCAGAAATGGAGGGAGTTTGGATGGAAAAACTTGATAAGATATTTTATTACACCCTCTCAGAAATCCCATTATGATAGTAACCTCCCTGTTTGCTGGAGAAATTGTGGAAATCAAAATGCAAATCATTATCATATTTTTGGGACTGTCCTGTTATCAAAGACTATTGGAGGGGGATTGACAATGCCCTACAAGACATCTTTAAATGTGAATTACCCTTAGAGAATAAGACCATATATTTTGGGTATATACCTCAAGAATGTTTGAAAAGAGATAAATATTTAATGAATATACTGTTGGTGGCTGGTAAAAAGATTCTTACTAGGAAATAGTTATCACAGGACAGCCCAACTTTTAAATACATGGATGGAAATTACAATGGACATTTACAAAATGGAGAAGATAGCAGCATCTGTTAATCATAAGCTGGAACAATTTGATTCATATTGGGAAAAATGGTTTAACTACATAATGCCTCATAGGCCTGATTTTATTCTCACAAATCAATGAATCTGTTGTTAAAAAAAATCACTCCCTACTTGTACATAGTTCTTTCCTTTTGCTTGTTTTTTCTTTCCACTCTTTTCTATAAGTGTATACCTCAGATAAATACTTTGTGGAGATTTGTGATATATATGATTATATGATATATATGTACAATGTCTGAAATACATCTTATGGAAATGTTTGATGATAAACTTCAATAAAAAAATAAATTACAAAAAAAGGAAGGATGTGGATACTGTAGAGAGAGTGCAGAAGAGATTTACAATGACATTGCCTGGATTGGAGATTGTGCCTTATGAGAATAGGTTGAGTGAGCTTGGCCTTTTCTCCTTGGAGCGACGGAGGATGATAGGTGACCTGATGGAAATGTATAAAGTGATGAGAGGTATTGAACATATGGATAGCCAGAGTCTTTTCCCAGGGCTGAAATGGCTAACACAAGGGGACATTGTTTTAAGGTGCTTGGAAGTAGATAGAGGGGGTCGTCAGAGGTAAGTGTTTCACACAATGCCCTGCCAATGGTGGTAGAGGCAGATACAGTCGGGTCTTTGAAGAGACTCTTAGGTAGGTGCATGGAGCTTTAGTTTCTAGAGTAGGTTACATGGTCGGCACAGCATTGTGGACTGAAGGGCCAGTAATGTGCTGTGGATTTGTGATTAGAAATGGGTGCAGATTTCAAGTTTGGCTTATTTAGGTTTTTCTAAAGGTTCAAAAAATCTCCCTGCTTTTGAGTTCAGCCTCTATATATGGTACAGGAACCCATATGCTTAAGCAGTCCATCTTTCTACATGTACTTACTCTTTAGCATGTGTATTATTGTCTCCCTTCTATCATTCTGCTGAAGTGTATTTCTTCAGCTTACCTGTGACCTCTCTGTCCATTCTGGTAGCCTCTAGGTTCTCTTGTTATCTTCTCATATTGTGTATCACACCTCTGCAGGTTTAGTGTTGCCTGCAAATAGAAATTTTGCTTCTGCAAATGCTGAGAATATATATAACAAAAAAAATGTATTTGCCTTGACATTGGCAGCCAGGGCGCATCACTGTCTACTGTCCTGCAGTCTGAAAAAGTGACCAGTTATCAGAGCTCTCTTTTTGCCCTCGAGTCAGTTAGTTTTTTTTATTCAACCTACCATTGTTTGAGTTACAGTTTTTCTGAACTGTTATTTTGAAAATCTGCTTTAATGGTATTGTTTGCATTCCCTTCACTTTTGTTGTTTATCTCATCAAAAAAAAATCCTAGAAAACCATCTGTATTGTGACTTTCTGTGAAGTGAACCTCGTCTTTCCTTTCAATCTCATATTATAAATAGAGATGTGATCCTCCCAGATGTTTTGCTTGCATATTAAGCCATTTTATGAGTGATAAAGTGATGCTATGCTGTTATTAAACAGAAAAGGCTAACATTTATCTTATGGAAGGGGGAAGGTAGGGTGTAGTGGAGTTTAGTTTGCAGAATGTACAGGGTTCTGAAAGAAATAAATAATAATGTTTTTATATTTTTGTGACACATTATGATTTGGATTTAGGGCAATAAAATTTGGATACGCTGTCACCGCATGTTTGTTGGTTTGGGGGTCACAGCTGAGTCCCGACACCCACTTCCTTTCCAGTCTGATGACAGACATGTGAATATTTTCTATGACATACAAAACATGGATTAGGAAAAGGTTTAAGAAGTGATGATACCAGGGAAAGGGATAGGATTTGAGGATTGTGTTTCTCTCTAAAACAGCAGCAGTAAATTAAGACAACTGGACTTGCTGTGTTGTTTAGAACTCTTAGATGAGTGGCAAAAAGTTTTATAGACAACACAGGAAGTCCATTTGCCTTGATTAACTGCCGCTGTGACCTGGATGACTGAGAACCTTTATAGAGGATTGTGATTTTTTTGAGAAAGAAGATGTTGAAGGCCCCTGGACTGAGTGGAAGTGAAGTAAAAGCTGAGGAATTACTTTAAGGAGCTATCCATGGCAACTGTGTCTCTCCACATGCTTACCTTTTCATTTTTTCTAAACCTGATGTAGATTAATTGACCTGAAAAATTATCGATGTCTGTCTCTGTACAAATGCTGTCTAGTCTGTTGAGTATCCACATGGTTGAGAACTGCTACAAATGTAGCAGGAATAGGAGAGAAAGGACAGCTCATTGACCTCTCCAATTCTGCCTGGTTTGCTGAGTAAATCCAGTGTTCAGTGTTTACAGTGCAGCTTTGGCACTTTTTTGTACTAGTTTACAGTGCCTTGTAGAAGCATTCAGTCCCCAACCCTTTCTTCACATAAGTCAGAATTATAACCAGGGATTTTGATCAATTTAACTGAGAATTTTTATTTCTGAATCACATGCTCCTTCCCCCCCCCCCCAAAAAAAAAACAGGGACAATTGTAAAGCATGAAAAACTAAAAATACAAAAACTGAAATGTCAGCTGATCAAAAGTTTGTCCCTGTTTGCTCAGTACTTAGTTGAATTACCACTTGCAGCTAGTACCACTAGTAGTCTTTTTGGATAAATCCCTTTCAGCTTTGCACAACTCGATGGAACAAGCTTTGTCCATCCCTCCTTGCAAAACTGCTCAAGCTGTGCCTAGTTCGTAGGGAGCAGCGGTGGACAGCAATCTTGAGGTCTTGCTAAAGATATTTGATTGGGTACTCTGGGCCACTCAAGGACATCAGCTTTCTACATTTGAAGCCACGCTGTGCTTGCTCTGGTTGTGTGCTTTGGGTCGTTGTCCTGCTGAAAGAACAACTTCCTCTTCAGTTTAAGCTTTCTGCCAGAGGCTAGCAAATTTTTATTCAGTTTCTCTGTATTTAGCAGCATTCAGCTTCTTATCAATCCTGATCAGATTTCCAGTCAACGCTGCTGTGAAGTATCCCCATAGCATTATACTACATCCACCATACTTTACAGGAAGGGTGCTGTTACCTGGCTTATGCGCAGCACACCGCTCAATGTTGAGGCCAGAAAGTCCTTTCATCTCATCTGACTACAAGATCACATCTTTACAATATCCTTATCCACACAGATGCACTTTTGTTTTGGTCAGGGCTTCTTCCTTACCACTCTTCCACATATACCCTTGTGTGCAGGTGTTAGAGATTGTGGAGCCAGTTGCAGTCACTGATTTCTGCTGCTCACTCAGAGTGTCTGTTGGTGTCACAGTCACCTCTTTTAAAAGTGCCATTCTTCTCTGCCGACTAAGTTTAGAGGGGTGGTCTGACCAAAGCAGTGTGACTGTGGTTTCAGATGTTTTCCACTTTCTCACGATGGACTGCTCTGAGCTCCGAGGATGTTCAGATGGTCTTGTACTCTTCCTCACATTATCATTTCCCTGACTTCTCTTCAATGCTCTTTTGTCTTCATTTTGGTTTCTTCCCTTGAAAATCTACCGTAGTGATGTACCTTAGAGAGAAGGGGTGTTTATTATGAATTCATCGAAAACAGGTGATCCTGTAATATACCACGTCAACAAAATGAGTGAGTTGGTAAGGTAATATGTATATTGCACCCAAGGAAAGTTAGTGTAGTAATCACAAAGGGGATGAATACCTTTTCAGCCTCATAATTTTGGTAATTTTTTAGTAAATTGTTAGCAGGTTTTGGAATATTTCTTTTGATTTGACAATGTTTTGTAGATTAGCTCAAACATCCTACTTCAATGTACTTAATTTAGAAAATGAGTCAGTAAAATGTGAAAACGGTTCTGGGCAGGTGCTGAATACTTTTTCAGTGCACTGTCTCTAGTTTCATTATAAGGGATGCTGTACATAATACTCAATATGGAAAGAATTGGTGCTGTTCAAGTGGTCTATACCAATTGGAATACCTACAATTATAATAGAAAATGTTTGTTTTAAGAGCTTTATATGCATTATCAGTTTGCATAATGCTTCTGCTAAAATATTGTTTTTAAATTGGTGCCACTATTAATTGGGTTATGCGTATGAGTCTTATTGAATCTAATTGGCTTCAGTTGGTTATTTTAAAATGTTATCTTAATTTGTTGAGTTGGTAATTGTGCTCACTGCAATGCATTTCAAAGCCTTTGAATTCCCCTAAACCAGATGTGATTTATTGATTTTGGGAGCCTACTTGACTTGAGTCCCCTCAGGATCATGCACCCAAAATGCCAGGGAATGACATAATGGAGTTTTGTAATCTCTACTTGGATCAGTACATTCAGTTTCCAGTATACCACATCATGCTAATTCGGTTCTGCTGAATTAACAGCTTTGATCATTCTTGTTAGTAATCTTAAATAGGCTGGCAATCTTGATTATGTTGCTGAAGGTAAGATTCGGAGCTGATTTAACTGTAGCATATTATTAGCAATTCAGCAATCTGGAATTTACATGATTAGAATAATTGCTTTTCATTACTTTAAAAATTACCATTGATCATAAAATTGTACTAATTTTAAGTTCTGTAAAGTACCAGAAGTTGCAGTTCATAAACCGATACAGCTTGAGGATGGTCATTTATAGGGTACGATTCAGTTTGGTATAAATCAGTTATTGATATTTCTATATGTCCATGGAATAGAGATGCTGCAGCTGTAAGTCCAAATATAAATTTTCTCATACTTAGTAAAAAGAACAGTGATCAGATTATGCATTATCTGATAGAAATTGAGTCATTGTATTAGAGTATGTAAACAGGCCCTTTACCCCGTCTTGTCCGTACTGATCAAGGTGCCTATTAGAGCAAGTCCCATTTACCTGTGTTTGTCCATATCCTTCTAATCCCGTCCTTCCTATCTACTTACCTGTCTGAATGTTTTTTTTAAATGCTGTAACTGTATCCACCTCTAGCTTCTCTTCTGGCAGCTTGTTCTACATAATCACCACCCTCTGTGTTTTGCTCCTCAGACCACCTTTGAATTTCTTCCCTCGCAACTTAAATCTATGCCCTTCATAATTTTATTTATCTTTATAAGTCTAGTCCCGCAACCTCTTTCATTCCAGGGAAGATCTGAATCTAGTCTCTCTGCTTGTAACTCACCCTTCCAGTCCCAGCAACATCCTTGTGAATCTTTTCTCCTACCTCTTTAACTGAAGCACATCGTTCCTATAGTGTGGTGATCCAAACTGCACACACTGCTCCAATGCAGCCTCACTGACATCTTGTTCAGCTGCAACATGATATCCCAACTCAAATACTTAACGCCTGGGCTGCTAGTCTAATCCAGGCACTTTCCACAACCTTATAAAGGAGGATTAATAATTATAAATTTTAGTGAATGATCTTGAAATGGATATCTAATAAAATCGGTACAACCAATAATTCTGGCTTGATCTTGAATTAATGTTTTGCCTCGCTTGTCGCACACGAGTACCATTTTATGTAGTTGTTGCATTTAAATGAAACGTGGAACTGTTGTTGTCCTTCTGTATTTTAAGATGTCATGCCCATTTAATCTTGTATCACAAACAGATTTCCAAACGTTATATTTTAGCAGCTTAGTCACATTGTGGTGAGTAGTTGGTGCCCACTAGTCATCATCTGCCTATAGTAAAGGCTTGTTTATTCCTACTTTTTTTCAATTTGTTAATCTAAGTCTAAATTCACACTCAAAATTGATCCCAATTCTATGTAGTTTAACTTTGTTCACCGATTTACTTTGGTGGGACCTTACTGAAAATATTTAGAAAATCCATGTTCTGCATATCTACTTGTTACCTTTCATGTTCTATAAGAAATCCTCAAAAACACCTGCAAGATATTAGTCAAACATTATTTCTCTTTCATGAATTCACATTAAAGCTACTCAGTTCTATTAATTTCTAAGTATATTGATATGACAATTTTATTAAGGATTCTACCATTTCTCCAAAATCAGCCCCAGCCTTTCTTAATGAGCCTAAGCCCTGTCTCTTAGAATTTTTTCCCAGTAATTTCCCGACTCTTTATGCAAGGCTCTCCACTTATAATTATTTCACTTGGATAGAAGGAGAGTGGTTATTGAGATGAAGAAGAGTGCATAATGGTTTAAGGATATTTATAGTAGTGCACTTGTAAGTGCTTATCAAAACTAACCCCAGTCATTTTCGTTCTAAATATGCTGCTTGTGGGGAATTGGTCCAGTGGTTCTGCAGTCACTAAGAAGATAATTGATATTTAGTTTTCACTGGTTTTTTATCTGCTCAACTTCAAAGATATCAGGAGTAGAAAGTTCTACCGAGAAATAGTGCTTTAACGGCATAAAGAGACGGCTTTGCTTCCCAATCCTATTGTACTATTCAGTATTTTGTGGTTGAGCTGTGTCTCCTTTTATCTAAATTCCGCCCTTTTCCTTAAAAATATTAGTTTCTCTACTTTAAGCCCAATCTGAACTTTTAAAATTTGCATTAGACATATCAGAATCAGAATCAGACTTTAATCGCCAAGTACCTGTACATGTACAAGGAATTTACTTCCGGCAGATGTTGTCTCTCTGCTCATAACAATAATAATGATAAATATAAATGAAAATATAGATTATACATACAAGTAGTGCAATCCAAGTAATAGTTAGCCGACAGTTAACTGGCAGTTAACTGTTCAGCAAAGTGACCGCAGTAGGGAAAAACTTCTCCAGTGCCCATTAGTCTTAGTCTGGAGGGATCTGAAGCGCCTACCGACGGAAGCAGTTCAAACAGTCCGTGCGCAGGATGAGAGGAGTCCTTTATGATGTTCCCCGCCCTCTTCTTCAACCTGGAAGAGTACAGGTCCACAATCGAGGGCAGGGAGGCTCCAACGATGCGCTCAGCAGTCCTCACTTGTGCTTTCATGAAAGCATGGTTAGTTGAGCGTGAGCTAAAGTTGTCCTAACTGATGTGTTTCTTGCTCACTGCCTTATAAAAATCTTTAAATATCTTGCGATGCCTAGAAATAATGTTTTAGATATCTATCATCTTTTCATGATCTTTGACTTATTCTGGCAAAAGCGAGTTTCCCATGGATCTTTGGATGGACTTCAAATGTCAAACTCCTTTTTTTGATCTAGTACTTGATCAGTTGTGATCTGCAAATTTGGTCCTTTGTAGATGGAAATTACATCAATTTGAAATGCCAGCAACTGATCTTTCTTTTTCCTTGTTCATTAGGTTAACGTAACAGTGGATTACATCAGGCAAGCCACCCCGGCCACGAATGTGACCCCAGCATTCCCTGAACGCACCTGTTCTACAGTTACTATTGGTGGAATGTAAGTAGATCAAAGCTTGAGCAGATCTTAAAAAAACTTTGTGTTTTTTATTAATGGAAAATAATTATGTCATAAGACACTTGGCTGTGGGGAGAAAACAGGCTGGCAAATTTGGCATATCTGGCTTTTGGCTAACTGGGATAATGTTTTGAGTTATTCAATTTGTTTCAACTCCATTTAGTCTGGATAGTTACCTGAAAGGTGATTTTGGGCTTCAAATATATTAAACTGAAAGTTATACTACTTGAAACAAATGTTTGAAAATGATGGCATTGAGAGTTGCGGTTGTTGTATTCCTATATCCAGTCAAGACTGTTTAAGAAAAATTTGTTTCAGTAATTCTGTTTTCAGACAAAAGAAATTATTTGGCATTTGTGAAGAGTAATGTTGTGGTGAACTACATATATCTGTCTGGACATGCCCCCCACTGCTGACTGCTCCTGTGGCTCCTCCCACAGACCCCGGTATAAAGGCGATTGGAGGCACAGGCCCGGCCTCAGTCTCCAGGATGTTATGTGGTGGTCACTTGCTGCTTGTTCTTTCTTTCAGCGAATAAAAGCCTATATCTGGATTCACGTCTCCGAGAGTTATTGATGGTGCATCAAATGTGCAGTGATAATAATTGTATAAATATTGGTGCTGAATTAATTTGTCACGGTTTATTAATTCAGCTGGGGTTACCATTGATCCACTTGAAGAATTAATGACCCAGATTCTTCCTCCAAGTGTAGGCCCTCAGCTTCTTTCATTCTAATGAAAACAAGACCAATCTGTTAAATCTCTCTCCATAATTAATGTTCTCTAATCAGGCACCATCCTGATGAATCTTCTGCACTTTTTCCAGCTCAACAACTTCCTTTCTATAGTGTGGTGATCAAAATGCGCACAATCCCCAGTGCGGTCCAATCAGTCTTTTAGAAAACTCGTATGGTGCTGCAGAATAACTTTCTTAAGACCCAATAACATTACTCTCATGTCAAGATTCCCTACTTTCAACATACTGGAGGGTTACCATTGTCCAAAGAAATCACAGGACCAGCCATTTAAGTATCATGCCTTCAAGAGCAGGACCAAGGCTGGCTTTCTGTGAAGAGTAACTCACCACCTAACTAGAATGCAGTTGCTTTCAGCAAGAATTACAAGTTTAGGCATGTTTGTCACTGGATGTCTGAGATCTTACAACACTTAAAGAAGTTCAATATGCCAAGATGCTTGATTGTGTACTCCCCTTCAGCAGCAGATTTTGCCAATGGTATCTACACTCCACATGTAAATACTGAAAAAGCAACACATGCTTCCAATGTATAAAAAAATAAAATTTCACATGAGTGTTGCTATGTTGATCTATTCAGAGGGTGGTGATGGGGTAACTTTTTTGAATTGCCAGGGTGCTTCTGACCACTGCCTCTGACAGGATAGGGAGTGATAGTAATTGGAGATTGAAATTTAAGAGGAAATATTGTACATGTACTTGCTATTTCTCTTTTTGGTAGACGCTGACCCTGGTTGGGAAGAGCTGTGGCAAGCAGTTGTAGTGGATTCTGAAGATGGTACATACTGCACCGCAGTGTGGTGATTGTGAGAAAGTGTTTTTTTGCGGGGGTAAATGTAATGCTGTGCAGGCTACTAGTTTATATTGTTTGAGCTAGATGTGCTTAAACAAGTTGATAATACTCTTACTGAACATTTGTGACTTGTTGATCAGAAAGGTTTTGAGAAATTGTGAGTCATTTGCTGCAGATAATGCAGTGGTGCTAGAAAGTTTGTGAACCCTTTAGAATTTTTTTTTTCTGCATAAATATGACTTAATGTGATTAGATCTTCATGCAAGTCCTAAAACTAGATAAAGAGAAACCAATTAAACCAAAAATACAAAAAAATCACACTTGTACATTCATTTATTGAGAAAAGTGATCCATTACTACATGTTTTCGTTGGAAAAATTATGTGGGCCTTTGCTTTCCGTAACGTGTGATCCCCTTGTGCAACAATAACTTTAACCAAATATTTCTGGTAACTGGTGATCATCCTGCATATCAACTTGAAGGAATTTAGGCTATTCCTCCTTACAAAACTGCTTCACCTCTGGGATATTGGTGGGATTCCTTACATGAACTGCTTGCTTCAGGTCCTTCCACAACATTTCTATGGGATTAAGGTCAGGACTTTGACTTGGTCACTCCAAAATATGAAATTTCTTCTGCTTTAAGTATTCTTTGGTAGACTGGCTTGTGTGTTTAGGGTTGTTGTCTTGCTGAATGATCCACTTTCTCTTGAGCTTCAGTTCACGAACAGATACCTTGACATTTTTCTGTAGAAGTTGCTGGTACAGTTCAGAATTCATAGTTCCATCAAGCTGTCCTGGTCCTGATGCAGAAAAGCAGGCCCAAACCATGACACTGCCACCATGTTTCACAGATGGGATGAGGTTCTTACGCCGCAATGCAGTGTTTGCTTTTTGCCAAACATAACTCTTCTCATTTAAGCCAGAAAGTTCTATTTTGGACTCGTCTGTCTACAGAACATTCTTCTAATAGCCTTCTGTCTTATCCACCTGGTCTTTAGCAAACTTTAGACAGGCAGGAATGTTTTTCTTGGAGAGCAGTGGCTTTCTCCTTGGAATCCTACGATACACACCATTGTTATTCAGTGTTTGCCTGATGGTAGACCCATGAACACTGACATTAGCCATGCAAGAGAGGCCTGTAGCGCCTTAGATGCTACCTCGTCGTTCCCTGTGACCTCCTGGAATATTACATGCCTTGACCTTGGAGTGATTATTATTGTTCAACCACTCCTGGGGAGAGTAACAACGGTAATGAATTTCCTCTATTTGTACACCATCTGCCTGACTGTGGGTTGGTGGAGCGCAAACTCTTTAGAAATGTTTTTGTATCCTTTTACAGCCCAGTGAACATCAACAACTTTTTTTCTGAGGTCTTAAGAAATCTCCTTTGATCGAGGCATAGCACATTTCCAAAAACCTATGGTGTAGATCAAACTTTGATAGTGAAGACCCAGGTTTTATGTTCTTTATGTAGGGAAGGGCCTCCCATAGTCACACCTGCTTGTCATCCCATTGATTGAAACACTTGACTAATTTTCCCTTTAAGTGAACTGGTAATCCTAGAGGGTCACATACTTTTTCCAACATGTAATATTGGATCATTTTTCTCAATAAATAAATGAACAAATATAATGTTTTCTGTGTTTATTTAATTGCATTCTCTTTTATCTTGTTTCAGGGCACATCAAAATCTGATCACATTTTAGGTAATATTTATGCAGAAATAGAGAACATTTTAAAGATTTCATGAACTTTCTAGCACCACTGTATGTGGCTTGGCCAGTTAATTTCTCAGAGTGATGCCCCAACTAATGGGGAAGCCAGCAGTGGTAATGTAATTGAACTTGAAATAATTGTGGACATATTTGGGGTTTCATCTTTACAAATGGCACTCTTATGTAATATTACTTGATAAGTCTTGTGCTAGGTTGCTTTATGTAGCTGTGAAACTTTGGCTACAGGCTTTGGGTTACCTGTACAATGACTTTGTAATCTACAAGCTAAGTTTAATTAAAGGCCTTGAAGATGAAAGGTACATGTGGTTTGGAAATGGAGTATTGATATCTATTATTTAAATTTACTAAGACAAGATGTATCTGATTCCCTTGTTTCATTGTAAAGTGAAATCTACCTGATCTTTAAGCACAGTGGCTCATCCAACGGTATGGAGACTTATTTGTTTGGGTGGCTCTATCTATCAATGAGGTTAGGTAAAAGTATCAGAAGTAGGAAGGCTATTCTGTAAACAATAACAGAGACATTTGGATGCAAATATTGGAACAAATTCAAAAACAGTTGTCATGACAAGTAATATGGGGACGATAATCTAGTGAGGGAATGTAAAATTGGAGGCATAATCTCAAGGTGATGCAATTGTCCATTTAAGTTAGCTGAGAAGGCTAGATTGTTTGAATGCATTTAAGACTGAAGGATTTTGTGGTATGGAAACCATGCTGGAATAATGGTGTTGAGGCCAAAAATCATATCAGCTACATCGTGTAGCAAAGCAAACATGGAAACCTTTATAGTGATCTCTTGATTCTGCTTATTTGTTCTTACTGGGATATGACATAAGACATACATAGGAGCAGATTTAGGCCATTCAGCCCATTGAATCTGCCCCACCATTTTATCACAGCTGATTTATAATCCCTCTCAACACCATTCTCCGGCCTACTCCCCGTAACCCATGTAGAAAAACACTGCTTGAAGCAGAGGGTGGTTATGATCTGGAAATACAAACGTTGTAGTTACATTCAGGAGAAGGGGTGCTCAGACAGTAAGGGCAGTTAAGGGAATTGGATAGTCATGAGGTGAATTAGTCGAGTGCAGTAGGAAAAGATTGGGAGAAAATAATTGTTCACAGGATTGCTCCCCAGGGCCTTGCTCAAACCTGAAGTATCAAATGAATACTTCTATGAAACTGTCTCTTAGCTGGCAAAGCAAGATTTGAAACTCATCCAGCAGCCTCGGGCATTTAGAGCGTCAAAACAGTTGAATAATTATACATGGGTAATTTCTTAAATGTTTCCCAATATTACTAATTGATGTAAACTTGTACTAATAAATGTTTTAGTTGTTTCGAAAATGGATTTCTGAATTTTTTTTAGAATCTCGTTTTAATAAGATTATAGTGGAAAATCCTGCCTTTTAACTTCTATTGATAATTATCAACATTCAAAGTTAATTTAAATTGTTTTAATTACCTTAATTTAAAAACAATTAAAACTGGTGTACTGTCTTCAACATACACCTGCAGCCTACAGTTTTGGGTTAAATTGGTAAGCTTTCTTTATTGCAAATCATTTCCTCGTTCTGACTGTGAAATAGACACATAATTTAATTTGCATCAACATACAAGAATAGTCAAATCATAAAAGTATATTTTAAATTATGTTTGGCTTTAAGGTGCTGTGGGTAACTATCTGTTTAACAACAATATTGAGTCCATATTTTTCCTTCAGTGCTTCTAATTGATAGCGCCATTTGCCAGACTTGGACCTTGCACATTAATAGATCAACTGGCATCTTCAGAAAGACCTGCCCAGCACTGGTATGAAATTTAATATTTGAGCAGACAAAGCTGATTCCACTGCACCCTCATTGAGTTGTTATAGTAAGGATTTGGAAGAAGTAACCAGAAATTTGGTCCTGATGCGAAATTTGTAAAGCTCCTTGTGACCGAATTTTAACAGCATTGATTGAGTTTTTGGCAAGTCAGATTCAGAAGGGTTTCAACTGATTCACTTTCATTGGAGCTTTACAGATGGTGTGCCAATAAGCAAACTGATTAGGGAAAAAATGGAGATCTGCTTAAGCAGGTGTACTTCCTGAATACCTTTTGAAAGTAGTTAGCTCTTTAATATCAAATATAAAAATTAACCATTGAAGGGAGCCTTCAGCTCTTCACGAGGAAATTTGCAGATGCTGGAAATTCAAGCAACACACACAAAATGCTGGTGGAATTCAGCAGGCCAGGCAGCATCTATAGGAAGAAGTACAGTCGATGTATCGGGACGAGACCTGACTGTACTTCTTTCTATAGATGCTGCCTGGCCTGCTGAGTTCCACCAGCTTTTCGTGTGTGTTGTTTCATCAACTCTTACTTGTTTTTTCCTTATCATATTGACATCCTTCTTGCTTTATCTTTAAGGAACTGGCTTTTGTAAGACTGGGAGCTGTAGGGTCATTCTTGAAGGTGTGAACCATGGCCTTTGATTAATTACTTTGTCAGCTTGCAGCTTGCCCAGTGTCCTCACTGAGCACATTAAAAAAACTCTTAGAAGTTTTTTTAGGAAACAACCATTTGCAAAAGCTGTGTGCACACAATAAATCAATAAAATACTATTGAAGCAGTTTGCAGTTTAAAAAATATATACATTTCTATCTTCTGGTTGAAAATGATTTCCTTTTATAGTATCTGGTTGTTATAGGTTTGCTGGTCTGTGTCAATCATAGTGACAACCACCAGCACTAGATTGTAAGTGAACTTGACATTGTTGATTCCCTGTCATGCTGCTTAAACGGAGAGTGTTATTTTTCTGCTTGTTTTAGTTCAATATTAACTGGGATTTTTTTTGTACAAGTTTGATGTTTCACTTGGTTTGGCTGTCACTGTTTTGAGTTCATAAAAAAAAAATTAGGAGTTGCTTTAGCTATTAATTTGTGCCAGGCAAAAATTACAAAATAGTTTTCTGAATTTAAAAAAATGCATGTTTTAGTACTGATACCTTGCTAATGAGTTGCACATTATCAGCATTGATAAGCTATTTGTCAGCATCAGAAATAGAAAGCTTGTATTTTTGTTTTGGGTGTAAGTTCACTTGGGTGGAATATTAATCTTTGAAACAGGAACTCTTCCAATTCAGATACTTACCATGTGCTTTAAATATTATATTAGGTTGGGAAGAACTTGAAGTATTTGCTTTAAAACTTGACAACTTTTATAAAGATTGAGCTACTTTTAATAATAGCAAAGAGCAAACGTTGCCTGATGTGATTTTTCCAGTCGAATATAACTAAGGTGTGGGTATTTGCTGCAGCATATGACAAACCAGGTCAGTTGTGATTCCTCAAAGAAGCATGAAGTCAAACTCAAAAGCTAGCTTGTCATTAATTTCTTTTTCTGTCTGAAATCAGTGAGTCATTGATTTTAAGGCCTGCAAACCATTTGGAATCAAGCATCAAAAACAAATTCTCAAGGTTCATCTGTGTTGCCTCATTTACAGAACAGTTTTACATTCTAAACAATATAAGAATAACTTTTACACTGAAGATTAGTTGGCTGAACAAGGCAGAACATTGTTGTTTGAATTGAAGATTAAATTTCAGTGCAGTGCTATGAGGGTATCGTAGATGGTGAATTGTAGCAACATTCAGGTACAGGTGTCCCCCTCTTTACAAAGGTAGAGCGTTCCTATGAAACGTTTATTAAGCCGAAATGACGTAAAGCGAAGAACCATCAAGTTAAATGGGAAAAGTTCTCGTAAAAACGAAAATCCTCTTTGTAATGCGAAAACAGGTTACTAATGTAGGTCTTTTGTAAAAGCGTAGTGGCGTAAAGTGAACTTTCGTAAAACGGGACACCTATAGTGGTTTTGGTCAGAGGTCCATTTGAAAAGAATGTAACTATTCTACATAGCAACTTTGCCACATGGTGTAAGCAGAATCATCTGCTTAATGTGAAAAAGACTAAGGGCTGGTGGTGGACCTGAGGAGGGCTAAGGCACCGGTGACCCTTGTTTCCATCCAAGGGGTCAGTGTGGACATGGTGGAGGATTACAAATACCTGGGGTTACGAATGGACAATAAACTGGACTGGTCAAAGAACACTGAGGCTGTCTACAAGAAGGGTCAGAGCCATCTCTATTTCCTGAGGAGACTGAGGTCCTTTAACATCTGCCGGACGATGCTGAAGATGTTCTATGAGGCTGTGGTGGCCAGTGCTATCATGTTTGCTGTTGTGTGCTGGGGCAGGAGGCTGAGGGTAGCAGACACCACCAAAATCAACGAACTCATTTGTAAGGCCAGTGATGTTGTGGGGGTGGAACTGGACTCTCTAACGGCGGTGTCTGAAAAGAGGATGCTGTCCAAGTTGCATGCCATCTTGGACAACGACTCCCATCCACTTCATAATGTACTGGTTAGGCACAGGAGTACATTCAGCCAGAGACTCATTCCACTGAGATGTAACACTGAGTGTCATAGGAAGTCATTCCTACCTGTGGCCATCAAACTTTACAACTCCTCCCTCAGAGTGTCAGACACCCTGAGCCAATAGGCTAGTCTTGGACTTATTTTTTCACTTGGCATGATTAACTTATTATTAGTTAATTATTTATGGTTTTATATTGCTATATTTCTTCACTACTGTTGGTTGGTGCGGCTGTAACGAAACCCAATTTCCCTCAGGATCAGTAAAGTATGTCTGTCTGTCTGTCTTTATGTAACTTAAAACCCTGGGCTATTGCAAACAGGGTTCCAGAGATACTGATGCAATGTTTGATTAGTTGATGTTATATTATTGATACTGCAAAAGAAAACACTGAAGGTTATAATGATGACAACATTGTTGACACAGGTATCGAGCAAAACCCACAGTGGAAAATTGGTATCACAGTTGTAACGTTAGAGTCAGACATAAAGCTGAGTGAAAATGAAGGAGTTAGTGTTGATATATTAATTTCCCATTGGCTTCATGTTAAGGTATGAGGTGTAAAAAGATTGGTTGGGTTGCATTTGTGGGGTGTGGAATAGGGATGTGAACTTCAGGAAGAGTTTCTTTTTATTTTGTGAATGCTAAATTATGCAGAAATATCAGTGGAAAGGGTGGAGATTTTATGGGGTTGGAGTTATGATTCTGCTTGACACATAATCTAATCGCTGAAGACCAGAAGATAATGTCGCAGAATAGAGAGGCGTCCTTTTAGAATGGAGATGGAGATGAATTTCTTTAGCCAGAGAGTGGTGAAGCTGTGGAATTCTTTGCCACAGTCAGCTGTGGAAGCCAATTCTGTATGTATATTTAAGGCAGAGTTTGACAGATTCTTGATTGGACAGGGCATGAAAGGATATGAGGAGAAGGCACCAGATGGGACTGAGAGAAAAATTGGATCAGCCATGATGCAATGGCGAAGCAGGCTAAATGGCCTTAATGCTACCCCTATATCTTAATGGTCTTTTGCTCTTAGGTCTTAAAATATTCTAACTGCATTGTGCCATGTAGATCTGGTGTATCACTGCTTAAAAAAAAAAGGAGACACTTTTTCAAGTGCTAGAGAATTTAATTTTATTCAAACTTACCACAAAATAACAGAAATTAGTTCCTCCTTCAGAAAAGAGGGTACACCACTGAAGTTCCAAAAGAGACCACTCCAGAGAGCTGATGCCAGTTGAAAGGTAACACTCTTATTCAAAAGGTAACTGCTTCAAAGTATGTATAGCAAGCAAATGATGAGAATCTTGCTACTTTAAGAAAAGCAGATTTATATCCATCAAGAAGTGAATCATCAGTTGGGGGTGGAATAGATATGCTATTTTATTTACAGTTTGTGTGCCTCTCTACAGCGAAATGGAGTGCAAAAACTGCATGTGGTATTAGCTAATCTCATAGATTCTCAGTATAGATTGGTTTTCTGATGTTGGTTTTCTGACCAATAAATCCTCATACAGCTTGTTCACAGAAGGAGAAGGGTATTCACTTGACACCTCCTGCCAAGCAGTTCGATGAATTGATTTCACACTTAGTAAGGAGAAAGCAATATCACTGCATTAATTATTGAGAATGACTTAGGGGAATGTTGAAATGGTAATTTTTGTGGGAAAAAAATCTGTAAAGTATTGTGCTATTGATTAAATTTGTCCAGGAGCACAAGCTTTTAGATAAATCATGTCTTGGCCTCTTATGTTGTAATTTCAAATTTGGTTGTTAATCTTGCTTGATCCTTGATGGTCAGCAGGGAAGACTAGCCACTTCTGTATTGGTACTAGAAATTTTAAAGTTCTGTTAGTGCTTTCATTTTTGTGAGAAAAGTTATTTTGATCTCATTTTGTGTTGTAAAAGTATATACTTAAAATTTGGATAATAGACAAGCTGCAGAGGATATCTGCTGCCACATAAAGTGATTGCAATGAGTAAAGGTTGAATGCCTTAGTATTTATGCCTTTAGGGATGAAATCTTCATTTTTACACACTCTATGTATTTGTGCATATGTGTATTTTTTAATTGCCTCCTCACAGGAATTGTACTCTGTTCTGATGTACATTAGATTCTCTTCAGTGATTAAGAATATTCGGGTTAGGGTTTTTCACAGACAGAATTTCAGACACCCTAATTTCACAGACAGAATCGGCTAAATTATTCATTGAAGTAACATGTACTTAAATATATTGTAAGTTTTGTTTGTCAATTGGCAGTACAAGTTTTTTTGTATTTAGACCAATTCTGCAATTCTTCAAACATTTCTTTACCTTCTTCTTTGCCTGGCTGATCATTTGCTCCTTCAATAGATCTCGGAGCTTGCAGTGTAACTAAATTGAAAATAATCTGGGCCTCAGGGATGTTGGGCTGGATGATCGTATTCACCTTATCCTTCCAAAGAGTGTGGAGGACTTTGCAGAGCAAGTGTTTGTGATGTCATTGCAATGCTTTGTGAATGCCTGTGATAAGTAGTCAAAATAAAGCATCTCAGAAGCTGGGGTCCCTGCTGCCTAGATGTCCATGCATTTTGTACTACACCATTTCCTCAGCTGGGAGAGACTGAGGAATAATTTAGCTGCCCATAGAAATTGTTCTCCAATTGTATTACCATAGCAGAGTTCAGCAAAGGAATGGGCCTTTCAACCCACAGTGTTGTGCCAAACTAGTTAAATTGATGACCGAATGTCCAGCTAAGCTAATTTCTTCTGCTTACACAATGCCCATGTTGTTCCATTTCCTGTACATTCAAGTACCTATCTAAGAGCTTGTTGAAAGCCCCTATCATATTTACCTCCATCACTGTGCCAGACAGCTCATTCCAGGCACCCCCACTCTCCATGCAGGGGGAATCTTGCCCCACACATCTCCTTTGAACCTGTCTCCTCTCACCTGAAATACAGGTATTCTGGAATGAGACATTTCAACCCTGGGAAAAGATACTGACTGTCTGTCTATCTATGCCTCATAATCTAATAAACCTCTGTCAGATCTCCTTTCAATCTCCAATGCACCAGAGAAAATATCCAAGTATGTTCAACCGCTCCTTACAGTACACATACTCTAATCAATGCAACAGCCTGATAAATCTCTCCTCACTCTCTTCAAAACCTCTACATCTTCCAGTTATAGGACAAGCAGAACTGAATGTGATACTCTGGTACAGCCTTTAGTTTCATAAAGCTGCAACATAACTTCTGGACTCTTGAAAGTGGAAAGTGAACAAGATAACTTTTCTGCTGAACTATTTTAGTAAACCCAAGCTAGGTTTGTCTGTTGTTTATATAGATCATTATTTCCATCTTCCTGTAATTGTCCAAACTGGTGGGGTGAATGTGTAATAGAGACCATTTATTTGCACACCTTGTTCTTTCTGTCAAATAGCAATAGTGATGTTTGAGTGAAGGATTTGTGTCTGCCAACATTAGAAGGGATTTTACCATTTTAGCTTCTATTCTTATTGCATTTTCCTGAACCTATTTTTCCAGGAGCTAGCCTTTTTCATGCTTTCCTCTAATTTGTTTTAGATTGCCATCTTTAAAGTAACAGTGGAGAGGAAGATACGGTTGTATAAGAGAGTGTATAGTTACAACCAGAACTAGGGCTGAATTCTGATCAGACATAATGCAACCTGGCTATCCATTTTTAGCAGACAGAATTATCAAAAAGCTGCGTGTTTTATTTCCTTAGTGTTCGCACCAGTACATGTTATTTACTGATGAGGGAAACTCGCCAAATGGATTCAGATGAAGAATCTTATTGGATCATGTGGTCCCTTTCTTTTCACATTATCAGCCAAATGTCTTGCAGCATTTTGAGAATCCAATTTGCAATGAACACCATTGTAAGCCATGTTTCTGATGTTTTCCAGGAAGCTGACCACAAAATCTTCAAATTTCTGTGTCATTTCCTTATTCCCCAATATAATTTCTTGTCCTTCAGCCTATCTATGCCTCATAATCTAATAAACCTCTGTCAGATCTCCCCTCAATCTCCAATGCATCAGAGAAAATATCCAAGTATGTTCAACCTCTCCTTAGATCACACATATTCTAATTAATGCAACATCCTGATAAATCTCTCCTCTCCTTAACATTCTGATATGTTTGGTTTTGATTTCTATAGAAATTTATCTAGCCTGGTTTTACATTTCTCACTAATCTGCTCTTGTATTTTACTTTCTCTTTTTCTGGCCAATGCTTTGTTTATCATTTGTTATATTTTAAAGAATTTCTCAATCCTCAGGTGCACTGATGTTTTGGCAATGTTTTTCCCTTTTACCTTTGGAGGTTCTCCCCATGTTGTGAACATCTTGTACATTCAAACAAATGCTTCGGAGATCTCTGAGATCTATGGGGATGGATTTGCTGGCTGTGTGAGGTTGCAGTATCTTCTCCTTTCCCCCTCTCCAGCTTCACCTTGCCCCCAGCTACAGCAAAGCAGGATTGGGAGCACTGAGCTTCCTCAATGGGGTTGACTGGTGACCACACTTTCCATGCCTGCTTGCTCCCTTGCACAGCTGTTTCTGTGGTCTTCTCCCACAAACTGCTTTTGTTTATTTCTGACTTGTGAAGAGTTTGTGATATGAACATTTATCAGGAATGGAACCCTGTCATAACCTGGGAACTGCTTGTACTATACTCTAGGATCTATTGATGCATGATAACTGGGGTTGTTGAACCACTGTCGTTGTTTTGACTGGAAAGGAAAATATACTTGTAAATTCTGTTAATTTTATACTTGTCAGCATTTGCTGATTTAATGTCATACCTTTTAATAAAGTTCTCAATCTACCATAACTAACTTCTGCCTCATAGTGAAAATTTACTTAAGTCAGACTTAAAACCTCATTTCCAGATTTTAAATTAAGCAGTTTTTGTTCTTTTCACTATTGAATCATTTTGTATTATGATTACTATTCTCTAGCCAGATCTTTAAGTAGCCTTATATTAATGTTAATTTAAAAATCTAAAATAATGTATTATCTCATGGAGATCTCAACATACAGATCTAGAAATGATCTTAGAAAGAATTCATCACTTAAATGCTCCTTTTTTCTAATTTTGTTTGCCTAGTCTGTGCAGATTAAAAGTGCTTCTTGATATATGTACCTGTAATTCCCTGATTTTATTTTATAACCTGCTATCGATACCATTTGAGTCCATTTAGAACTTTCATCAATGCCTTCAACCTGATGCGTTAACTTTTTTTTCTTTTCGCAGATGCTGCCTGCTTTGAGTATTTCCAGTGCATTTAGCTTTTTTGGAGATTTCTGGCATCTTAGAGTCTTTTTGATTTGCAGTGTTTTCTGCTGCTTGCAATTCAGCTTTGGCTAAACTGTTACTTTGTGACTTTCTGAATTAATTTTTTTCCTTTCTGTAAAGTGAAATAATTTTAGGGAAAGGGAGAATGATTTGGAAGAGTAGAAATCTCAAGTAAATAAAAATTAAGATTCTCGGTATGCAAGCTACATAATAAGACTTAATATATTCAGCAGTTCCCTTTAATGCTCTGAACTTCGTAGGAACACAAATCTTGTATTTTGTGAATCTGTGCTGACTGGGCGTGTCTTTACTGTAATTTTGAATTTTATACAGATTGATAATGCTATGCACACTAAACTAGTATTTTGCTAGCAAATTCTGAACCAGTAATTTGGGCGGTGGGGGGGGGGGGTGGTGAGTGGGATTTGGTGGAGGACTTGTTATGCTGGCTTTCCAACCAAGATTAATCTAACCCCTTCCTCCTACATTGCCCTCCGTTTTCCTTTCCTCCATGTACCTATATGTCTCTTAAATGTTGCTGATGTATTTGCCTCTACTATCACTCCTTGCAGTGTGTTTACACTATATAACTAACAATCTCTGACATCACCTCCCACCCTATCCATACATTCCACCAATCTCTTGAAATTATGCCCTCTTCTATTAGCTAATGCTGCTCTGCCTAGGCTATCTATGTCTGTTATCTTATACGTCTCTATCAAGTGACTTCTCATCCTCCTTGGCTCCCAAGAGAAAAGTTTGAGCTCAGGCAACCTTTCCACATGAGACATGCTCTCTAATTGTGACAGCCTCCTGTAAATCTCTCAGCACCTTCTCTAACGTTTCCACATCCTTCCTATAATGCGACCAGAACTAAACACAATGCTCCAAGTGTGGTCTAACCAGGGACTTGTAGAGCTGCAGTATGACCTCTCGGCTTTTGTAGTCTATCCCGACTAATTAAGGCTAACAACTTACACCTTCTTAACCATCCTATAAACTTGCACTGCAACTTTGGGGGTCTATGGTCTGTTCCTCCACATTGCTAAGAATCCTGCCATTGACTTTGTATTCTGCCTTCAAGCTCAATTTTCCAACGTGTACAGTATCACTTCACATTTTTCTGGATTGGATTCCACCTGCCACCTCTCAGCCCAGCTCTGATGTCATAACCTCTGACTGCTTCTACAACACCACCAAACTTGGTTGCTTTAATACATTATCTTGATTGCAATAGCTATAGTGGATACTAAGGTCAATCAGTACAGTTGGTTGGTTCATTGAATTTGCATCCTGATATAATTCAATTTCAGCATGATATTCTGGATACACAGTGCAGTGCCTTGCCTTATGCCAGTTGCTGTCATGCTTGATGCATATGCATGGTATGTTTTGCATTGCTTGACTGCTAAAGACTCCTGAAGGGTTGCCCATATCATTGTTGCTTGTTTAGTAAACAATCACTAATTGCTAAAAATAATAACCATTTATTTCGCAGGATGTTAAAACAATCATTTGCATAATTGGTTTAATTCTTAAAACGTGCACCAATGGATGAGATCTTTAATGGGATGAGGTCTGAGTACACTGAGGTATCAATAGATCAATCCATGAGCTCTAAATTGTACAAGATTTACAGTTCAAAAGGCTTTTAAAACACTCTTGCTCTTTCTGCATTCAAGTTGTTTTTTACAGAATGCAGGATGACGTTTTGGTGGCCGATAGTTTTTTTTAAGTGAAGTTGGAGAATAAAGAAGTAAGTGGGAGAGAACAGAATGTTTTGAAACATCTGTTGTGAACTGGTATAAATCTGTGGAGCATCTGTGGGCAATTGCATAGTGGAAGTGCAATTATAGTAATTTTGTTGTGATGATGAAAGGCTGCTGAGATTTAGACCTTTTGTTCATTCCTGAGTCCCATTCTCTCTCATTACTTTATGGTTATCTTTTCTGAACTCTGTCCAAAATAATCATTGTTTTGATAATATCTGTAGGAAAAATATAAGTTAAGACTGAAGCTTCTGTTTGACAACCTCCAAAGATCTGTGCATTGTCTGTTGAAGTACAAAGAATTTGAGCTTCTACATGTGTTTTCTGACTTAATGTTACAGCTTATGATTTGAAGTCATGTAATCGAGATTCAGCATTTATGGCAATTTATAACAAGTCAAACCAGTTGGTGGTGTAATGGCATCTGCACTGGACTTTGAGGCAAATGGTCCCATGTTTAAATCTGGCTGTCCATCCGTACTGGGTTGAGTGTTGAGCTAGCAACTTGGTCTTGTAAAAAAAAACAGACAAAGATGCTAAAGGAGTAGCAAGGTTACCACTTTATGTGTCACAAGACGCGGAAGGAAGGAACAATATTCAAATTAACCTTTTCATTAAAATTAAACACATTATCTATTTAAGGCCATTGTCGCAGCGGCCATTGTCTGAGTGGATATAGAGTGGTGATCTTGAGGTTCAGTTAGAGAAAACAAAGAAAAGACAAACTCAAGTTTTTTCGTTCTCTTCTATACATCTGCTCAGCTAGGACAGTAGCATGTCAGGCAGGATAATTGAATGCTCCTCTTATGAAATGTGGGAAGGCGTGGAGACCTCCAGTGTCCCTGATAACTACAGCTGTAAGAAGTGCATCCAGCTGTAGCTTCTAACAATCAGAGTTAAGGAATTGGAGCTGGAACTGGATGAATTCCGGATCATTTGGGAGGCTGAGGGGGTGATAGATAAGATATATAGCGAGGTAGTTACATCCAAGGTGCAGGACACAGGAAACATGGTAACAGTCAGAAAAGGGAAAACGGTTGAGGAACAGAATACCCCTGTGGCTATCCCCCTCTACAAGAGTTATATCATTTTGGAGACTGCAGGCATGGGGATGAAAGACCTAACAGAAGAAAGTTACAGTTGTCGGTTCTCTGGCACTGAGTCTGCCTCTGTGACTCAGAAGGGACGGGGGGCTGGGAAAGAAAGGCATGCTGTGATGTAGTGACAGTCCTGCTGAAGGATTTTGGCCCAAAACATCGACTGTACTCTTTTCCTAGACGCTGCCGGGCCTGCTGAGTTCCTCCCGCATTTTTTTGTGTGTTGCTCAGATTTGCAGCATCTGCAGATTGTCTTTTTGTTTGTGGTAGCAGATTTATTAGTTAGGGAAACGGACAGGAGATTTTGTGGGCAAGAACGAGATTCCCGGATGGTGTGTTGCCACCTGGGTGCCAGGATCTGAAGTCATAGTCCATGTAGGTACCAATGATGAGGGTAGGACAAGTGATGAGGTTCTACATAGGGTGTTCAAGGAGTTGGGTGCTAAGTTAAAAGCCAGGACCTCTAGAGTTGTAATCTTAGGGTTGCTACCCGTGTGGTGTGCTAGTGAGGTCAGAACTAGGAACTGTTGGCTAAGGAGTTGGTGTAGGACGGAGGGCATAAGATTTTTGGATCATTTGGCTCTTTAACATCAGCAAGCTTGTTTTTGGCTGCCAGAATTCCCAAGCTTTGGAATTCCCTTCCAAAATCTCCCCCTTTTTACCTCAACTTCTTTCCTCCTTTAATACATGCAACATTTCTACTTCTGACTAAGCCTTTGGTCAACTGTCCTAATTCCATTACTTGTTGATTGATGTAGCCTAATTGTACACTTTAGGATCCTTAGTACAACAGCAGAGAAGATCATTGACAGTAATACACTGCCATCCTATTATTTGGAAATTCTGAGAGACCAAAATTCATTTGTTCGGGTCCCTGTTTTCATGCTCCCTTTAAGTTCACTGGGCACCATTCCCACATTGAACTTAAACTCAAAGAAATTAATGAAGCATTGGTTTTGCCACATGTTGAATACTATACAAGTAGCCAGAGTATAGGAAGGTTGTGATAGCACTGGAGAGGGCACAGGGAAGATTTATTAGAATGTTGCCAGGGACAATTTCTATTATGTGCAGAAATTGGATGGTCTGTTTTTTTTCTGTGATGCTTGACTCCATGACAAGTGTAATAGTTTCCGTTCAAATGAATTTAAGGTATTGGCTTCTGTCAAAAATTAATTATTCTGTTTTCTTTTACTTGATTAAGTTGGTTTCCATGATTGATTCTTCATTGTGGTTCTATGTTTTAATATTTGTCGTGACATGAACATTGATGTAAAGTGTTTGCAAACATTTCGAGGCTCTGGTCATTCTGACAGCTTTAAAATCTGTGGACTCCTCCCTGCTCCCCACCCTCCGAAAGCTTAGTTCTTGAAAAGGTTTTGAACTGTCTCTCCAATGCTGTGTTGAACTGGTCCAAAATGCTTGAACTCTTTGGTAGGCTATGCTTTGGTAAACAGAAACTATGGCCCAATTTTAATTCAGTTGTTATATGTAATGAAAGTTTTTTTGAAGAGCTTAATAAGGTTAATGACAATATATTGGCCTAAGAACTGAGAGTAGTTGGAGAATGATGTAAAGTAGTTATTAGTAAGTCCAAAATAATTGGTGATCAGTTTATTATTGTCACATGTACAAAGGTACCATGAAAAACTTATTTTGCATGTTTTCTGTACAAATCATTTCATTAAAACAGTTCATTGAGGTAGTACAAGAGAAAACAATAGCAGACTACAGAATCCACATGTAAAATGCCTGAGGAACACAGCAAGTTGGATAACATCTATGGAGTTTTGTAGTTTCTTCAGGGTAGACATACACTTGAAGTCTTCACAGTGGATCAGAAGATGCACAGGAGTTTAAAGCAAATTTATTATTGAAGTACATGTAAGTCACTATATCCAACCCTGAAATTCATTTTCTTGTGGGCATTTACAAAGAAACATGGTAGAATTCATGAAAAACTGCACACAAGATGGACAACTAATTTGCTAAAGAACAAACTACAAATATAAAAAGAAAAAATAATAATACATAAACAACAAATATCAAAAGCATGAAATGAAAAGTCCTTGAAAGTGAGTCATTAAGTTGTGGGAACAGTTCAAAGTTTGGGTGAGGGAAGTTATCATAGAACATAGAACCGTAGAACATTACAGCACAGAAACAGGCCTTTTGGCCCTTCTTGGCTGTGCCCAACCATTTTTCTGCCTAGTCCCACTGACCTGCACCTAGACCGTACCCCTCCAAACCCCTCTCATCCATATATCTGTCCAAGTTTTTCTTAAATGTTAAAAGTGAGCCTGCATTCACCACTTCATCTGGCAGTTCATTCCACACTCCCACTACTTTCTGTGTGAAGAAGCTCCCCCTAATGTTCCCTTTAAACTTCTCCCTTTTCACCTTTAACCCATGTCCTCTGGTTTTTTTTTCTCCCCTAGCCTCAGTGGAAAAAAGCCTGCTTGCATTCACTCTATCTATACCCATCATAATTTTATACACCTCTATCAAATCTCCCCTCACACTTCTACGCTCCAGGGAATAAAGTCCTAACCTATTCAACCTTTCTCTGTAACTGGGTTTCTCAAGTCCCAGGAACATCCTTGTAAACCTCTGCACTCTTTCAACCTTATTAATATCCTTCCTGTAATTCGGTGACCAAAACTGCACACAGTACTCCAAATTCGGCCTCACCAATGTCTTAAACAACCTCACCATAACATTCCAACTCTTATACTTAATACTTTGATTTATAAAGGCCAATGTGCCAAAAGCTCTCTTTACTATCCTATCTACCTGTGACACCACTTTTAGGGAATTATGTATCTGTATTCCCAGATCCCTCTGTTCTACTGCACTCCTCAGTGTCCTACCTTTTACCTTGTATGTTCTACCTTGGTTTGTCCTTCCAAAGTGCAATACCTCACACTTGTCTGCATTAAACTCCATCTGCCATTTGTCAGCTTATTTTTCCAGCTGGTCCAAATCCTTCTGCAAGCTTTGAAAACCCTCCTCAATGTCCACTACACCTCCAATCTTTGTATCATCAGCAAATTTGCTGATCCAATTTACCACATTATCATCCAGGTCATTGATCTAGATGACAAATAACAATGGACCCAGCCCTGGTCCCTGTGGCACACCATTAGTCACAGGCCTCCACTCAGAGAAGCAATCCTCCACTACCACTCCCTGCCTTCTCCCATTGAGCCAATGTCTAATCCAATTTACTACCTCCCCATGTATACCTAGCAACGCAACTGAATCTTCCTAACTAACCTGCCATGCAGGACCTTGTCAAAGGCCTTACTGAAGTCCATGTAGACAACATCCACTGCCTGCCCTTCATCCACTTTCCAGGTAACCTCCTTGAAAAACTCTAATAGATTTGTTAAACATGACCTACCATGCACAAAGTCATGTTGACTCTCCCTAATAAGTCCCTGTCTATCTAAATACTTGTAGATTCTATCTCTTAGTATTTCTTCCAATAATTTACCTACTACTGATGTCAAACTTACTGGCCTATAATTTCCAGGATTACTTTTTGAGCCTTTTTAAACAACATAATCACATGAGCTGTCCTCTAATCCTCCAGCAATTCACCCATGGATACTGACATTTTAAATATATCTGCCGGGGCCCCTGACATTTCAACACTAGTCTCCTTCAATGTCCGAGGGAATACCCTGTCAGGTCCTGGGGACTTATCTACTCTGATTTGCCTCAAAACATCAAGCGCCTCCTCCTCTTTAATCTGTATAGGTTCCATTACCTCACTACTTGTTTGCCTTATTTCCATAGACTCCTTGCCTGTTTCCTTAGTAAATACAGACACAAAAAACCCATTTAAGATTTCCCCCATTTCTTTTGGTTCCATACATAACCAACTACACCGATCTTCAAGAGGACCAATTTTATCCCTTACTATCCTCTTGCTCTTAATATATCTGTAGAAGCTCTTAGGATTATCCTTCACCCTGACTGCCAAAGCAAGCTCACATCTTCTTTTAGCCTTCCTGATTTCTTTCTTAAGTATTTTCTTGCACTTCTTATACTTCTCAAGCACCTTATTTGCTCCTTCATCACATCTCTCTTTTCTTTGTCAGAGTTCCAATATCCCTTGAGAACCAAGGTTCCTTATTGTTACTCACTTTGCCTTTAATCCTGACAGGAACATACAAACTCTGCACTCTCAAAATTTCTCCTTTGAAGGCCTCCCACTTACCAATCACATCCTTGCCAGAGAACAATCTGTCCCAATCCACGCTTTTTGGATCCTTTCTCATTTCTTTAAATTTGGCCTTTCTCCAGTTTAGGTCCTCAACCTAAGGACCAGATCTATCTTTATCCATGACCAAGTTGAAACTAATGGTGTTATAATCACTCGAACCAAAGTGTTCCCCTGCACACACTTGCGTCACTAGTCCTAACTCGTTTCCTAATAGGAGATCTAATATTCCATCCTCTGTAGTTGGTACCTCTATATATTGATTTAGAAAACTTTCCGGAACACATTTTACAAACTCTAACCCATCTAGACCTTTTAACAGTATGGGAGTCCCAGTCAATATGTGGGAAATTAAAATCCCCTACTATCACAACTTTATGTTTACTGCAGTTGTCTGCTATCTCTCTACAGATTTGCTCCTCCAGTTCTCGCTGACTATTGGGTGGCCTATAATGCAACCTCATTAATGTGGTCAAACCTTCCCTGTTTTTCAGCTCCACCCATATGGCCACGGTAGACAAGCCCTCTAATCGAACCTGCCTGAGCACTGCTGTAACATTTTCCCTGAATAGCATTGCCACCTCCCCACCCCACCCTTCATCCCTCTGCCTCTATCACATTTGAAACATCGGAACCCGGGAACATTAAGCAGCCAGTCCTGCCCCTCCTGTAGCCGAGTTGCACTAATGGCTACAATGTCATAATTCCATGTGTCAATCCACACCCTCAACTCGTCTGCCTTCCCCACAATACTCCTCGCATTGAAATAGACTCACCTCAGAAGATTATTACCATCACACACAACCCTTCTATTTCTGGCTTTGCATGAACTTTTAACATTATTTATTTTCATCCCCACTCCATTATCTGCTCTGGCACTCTGGTTCCCATTCCCCTGCAAGTCTAGTTTAAACCTTCCTCAATAGCACTAGCAAATCTCCCTGCAAGGATATTGCTCCCCCTGTAGTTCAGGTGTAATCAACACATACAAACAAGCTGGATAAACTCAGCAGGTCGGGCAGCATCCATGGAAACAAGCAGTCAATGTTTCGGGACGAGACCCTTCGTCAGGACTGAAGAGGGAGGGGGCAGGGGTCCTATAAAGAAGGTCGGGGGAGGGGGAAGATGCAGGTGAAAACCAATCAGAGGAAAGATCAAGGGGTGGGAGAGGGGAAGCAGGGAGGGGATAGGCAGGAGGGGTGAAGAAGGAATCCGAGGGGTGAAGAAGGAATCCAAGGGGAAAGCACTATGGGTAGTAGAAGAAGTCAGAATCATGAGAGAGGTGATAGGCAGCTAGAAGAGGAGACAGAGTGAAGGTGGGATGGGAGAAGGGAGAGGGAGGGAATTACTGGAAGTTGGAGAATTTGATGTTCATACAAAGGGGCTGGAGACTACCCGGACAGTATATGAGGTGTTGCATCTCCAACCTGAGTTTGGCCTCATCATGGCTGTAGAGGAGGCCATGTATGGACATATCGGAATGGGAATGTGAAGCAGAGTTGAAGTGGGTGGCAACCGGGAGATCCTGTCTGTTGTGGTGGATGGAGTGGAGGTGCTTGACGGAGTGGTCCCCCAATCTGCGTCGGGTCTGACCGATGTAGAGGAGGGCGCACCAGGAGCACCGGATGCAATAGATGACCCCAACAGACTCACAAGTGAAGTATTGCCTCACCTGGAAGGACTGTTTGGGGCCCTGAATGGTGGTAAGAGAGGAGGTGTAGGAACAGGTGTAGCACTTACGCTTGCAGGAATAAGTACCAGGTGGGAGATATGTGGGGAGGGATGTGTGGACCAGGCAGTTGTGGAGGGAACGATTCCTGCGAAAAGCAGAGAGAGGTAGGGAGGGAAAGAAGTGCTTAGTGGTGGGGTCCTGTTGAAGGTGGCGGAAGTTGTGGAGGATAATATGCCGGATCTGGAGGCTAGTGGGGTGGTAGGTGAGGACAAGGGGAACATGGTCCCTGTTGTGGTAACGGGAGGATGGGGTGAGGGCCGAAGTGCGGGAAATGGAGGAGATGCGGGTGATGGGCATCATTGATGACGGCAGAAGGAAAACCACAATTCTTAAAAAAAGTGGACATTTGAGGTGTTCTGGAATGGAAAGCCTCCTCCTGGGAGCAGCTGTGGCGGAGGTGGAGGAGCTGGGAATAGGGAATAACATTTGGTTCATAGAAGATGTCAGTGGACAGTCTGTCTCCAGAGATGGAGACTGAGAGATTGAGAAAAGGGGGAGAAGTGTCCGAGATGGACCAAGTGAATTTGAGGGCTGGGTGAAAGTTAGAGGCAAAGTCGATGAAATTGACGGCCTCAGCATAGGTGGAGGAAGTAGCACCAATGTAGTCGTCAATGTAGCAAAGGAAAAGTTGGGGAGCAGTACCAGTATAGGTTTGGAGCATAGACTCTTCCACATAACCCACGAAGAGGCAGGCATAGCTGGGGCCCATACGAGGTACACCCTGATCCAAATATCTGAAACCCTGCCCCCTACACTAGTTACTCAGCCACGTTTTCATCCTTCAGAGCATTCTACACTTACCCTCACTGGCATGTGGCACAGGTAGCATTCCTGAGATAACTGCCCTTGAGGTCCTGCTTTTTACCTTTCTACCAAGCTCTCTATACACATTCTTCAGGACCTCCTCACTCTTTCTTCCCAAGTCATTGGTACTGATGTGTACCATGACATCTGGCTGCTCACCCTCCCACTTCAGAACGTTGTGCATGTGATCAGAGACATCCCTGACCCTGGCACCAGGGAGGCAGCAAACCATCCGAGAGTCTCTGTCACGACCACAGAACCTCCTCTGTGTACCTCTAACTATCGAGTCCCCTATCACTACAGCTTTCCTCTTCTTCCACCCTCCCTTCTGCGCTGCAGAACCAGACTCAGTGCCAGAGATCCGGCTGCCACAACTTGTCCCAGGTAAATCATCCCCCCCTGACAGTATCCAAATCGGTATACTTGTTGAGGGGAGTGGCCATAGGGGAACCCTGCTCTGCCTGCCCTTTCCCCTTCCCTCACCTGACAGTAACCCAGTTACCTGTGCCCTGCTCTTTTAGTGTAGCTACCTCCCTGAAACTACCATCTATAAACTTCTCATTCTCCCGAATGATCCGGAGGTCACCCAGCTCCTGCTCCAGTTCCCTAATGCAGTTTGTTAGGAGCTGCAGCTGGATGCACTTCTTGCAGGTGTCATTGTCAGGGACACCGGAGGTCCCTGACTTCCCACATCTTTCAAGAGGAGCATTCCAACATCCTGTCTGGCATTCTCTCTAAACTTAATAGTTAAAAAAAAGAAATCGAATGAGGGAAAAAAAACAACAGCAACAACTTACCAGAACCTACGCTTGCCAAAGCATGTTGAGCCAAAACCGTCCCACTCTGACTCAGTCCACTCCGACGATGGCTTCTACGACGATAGTCACTTCGCTAGACGGAACTTCTTTTGTAGTGCACTAGCTGACCGACTGTCTTCAGCTCCTTCAGCTGAATAAGCCTGTGAATCCTCTTCTTCTTGAGCTCTGACGATCACTTCTAGTTCAAGAGCAAGCTTCCAGCATCTGCAGAATCTCTTGTGCTTAGAGAATGCAAAATAAAGTGTAAGAGTTTCAGTGTGTGCAGAGAAGGTACACAGTAAGATTCGAGGCCATAATGAGGTAGATTGTGATGTCAAGAGTCTACCTTGAACTAGTGGATGGTTCAATAGCATTGAAATAGTGAGAGAGAAGCTGTCCTTCAGTCGAGTGATATGTACATTTGGGCTTTTGTATTCCAATACTGTCAGATGCTTGTCACTTACATCGTTGTCAAGTTTTTCAACAACTTGAATTTCTCTGTTATAGATAACCATAAATGCTTCCTTGTTTTCTTTTTCACTATTACCCATGGGTAACTGCAGGCTTTTTTTTTGACATTTTCGACAAGATCTTCAAAGCACAGAGCAAAGAATAAGTGCAAAGCACATGGTAATCACTGTGAGTCACGCATGGTCTGTCTATGATGGCTACTGAACAGAAACAGGTGCCAGCAGAACCCCACACAGCTTGTGTGAGGTCACTTCACAAAACTGTCTGTGGTGCACAGAGACCTGTGCATCACTTGGGAACCTTCCCAGTGCCTTGTGGAATTTTCTGTTTGTGCCTTGTTAAATTTTCCATTTATCATGTCAGCACTCAAAAAAAGTTTTGGATTTTGGTGGTTATAGGAGTTTGGATTTTTGGATAAGGGGTGTTCACCCTGTAAATGGAAGGATGCTAAATAAGTACAGACCAATAGAGGACCCTTTGCAGAATGCTATAAAGCCCACATGCATTACAATGTATTAAAAAAATTTTGTACTTTATATTTTTGCAAAAATGCTTCTGTAATATTTTGTGTATGTAAATGATAAAATGTGTCTGGGTGTAAATATAAAGATATGGATTAAAGGCCAGAAATCTGAAAATCCACTGTGTTAAAAGAAATGGCATTCATCTTCAATGAATCTGCAAATCTGGTCTGTCTTAGCAGTCATTGATTACACATTTCTAAGATAATGTTCCTCATTTACTCTGCAAAAAAAGTGAACTATGGTCATTCTGAATGCTGTCCTGACGCTTTAGCATTTGATTTACAAAGGGTTCACAAACTTTTTCTTGACACTGTATGATATTCAGTAAACACTGAAGAGAAATAGACATTAAAGATCCTGACCATCTCCTGCAATTCCACACATAGACAGCCCAGATGGTCTTTGAAAAGATCTAGTTTCTCGCTAGTCACCTTTTTAGTCTTGAAATAACTGATGAATCTTTTGGACCATCAGAGACAATGCACAAGATCAGGGCTGAACTAATCAGTCTCGGACACTGACACTGTATCACTGTGGCTCCCTTTAACAGTTTAAATTAATGTCCAGATTCTCAATCTTGAAAAAAATTTCTGCAGATGTTGTGTTTATCATATATATCTGGAAATCCTTTGCTTAATTTGTTCAAGTGTCAATACTATCCATAGCTTAAATCATTATTTGTATCTATATCCTGTAATATATATAGATAAATTAAGAATTTAAGAAAGCCAGCACAGATAAATGCTTAACTGTAGGAGCTGTGACTGAAACTGCAACCTTTAAGTTGAGAAAATTGGCTTTAGAGAAAGAAAATCACTGCAAAATTAACTTTGGAATAATTAGGTCCATGATATTTTTCTTGTACTTGTGTTTCATCCCTCATATATGTATGATTTATGAGTAAATGTTTCTGTCCTTTTTCAGTAACATTGCGGAAGCCCTAGTGAGTAAAGGCCTTGCCACAGTTATCCGTTATCGACAAGATGATGATCAACGTTCTTCTCACTATGATGAACTACTTGCTGCAGAGGCCAGGTAAAATGACTACTGGAATTTTGCAAAAAAAGTATGAACTTTTTTTATATGGGAACTAATGATATAAAAATGTAACTTTCATTTAAAAAATGTAACTGATATTTAAATAACTTAATGTTAGAGTACTCATTGAAATAATGCATTTGAAGAGGTTGTAGTTTTTTTATCTTCTCTCTGCTCAATAATGTGATTCATTAATTATGTATATAGACTTCAAAGTTGTAAAGATTTGTCCACAGAGATTGAAGCAGCTCTCAAGAATAATCTGATTTTTAACTGTCTGTTCACTCCCCTGTCTTTCATTAATGAAGTATTGAAAGGAACAATGTCTGGGTTTGAAACGATGTAGTGAAGGTTGTCAGTTAGTAATCAAACAATTGACACTGAAGGGGGCAATGGGACCAGTGACTAAATGTTTGATCCAAGTGTTGCATCTACAGGTAAGTGGGGAGATTTTAGGAAGGAATTTGGGAATTTAGCAATTTAATAAGGAAGAAAGCTCAGGTGCTAATTGTAGAGTGAAGAGAAATGTTTGAAGTAGTAATAATGAGACCTTGGTAAAGTGATTACATCATATCAGGGTATGAGAAAGTGAATAATGTACCTAATTATTTTGTTTCAACATATTTTGTATTGATCCTAAAATGTTTTAAGTATTATTTAATACTGTGGGGGCAAAGATTGGTGGCTGCTGTCATTTGGGAGAGGAAGCTGTAAATAAGAAGACTAGAACATAGAGTAGTGGGTGCATGCCAGTGAAGGTGTTAGAGGCAGATACAGTAGGGTCTTTTAAGAGACCAGACCCTTAGATAGGTACACAGAGCTCAGAAAAATAGAGGGCTAAGCAGTAGGGAAATTTTAGACAGCCTCTGGAGTAAGATACATGGTCGGCACAACAGTGTGAACCGACGGGCCTAACATGTGCTGTGGATTTTCTATCTTCTAACTCCTGAAGAGTTCATGAGCAGCAGTTTATCTTTCACATAGTCACATTACCTCTTCCTACACTGTTCTGGTCTGTGCAAACTTCCTTGAAAGTAAAATGACACATCCCAAATGTGATAACCAAAGTTAGTTCTATTTGTACTTTTAAAATACTTCCATTTATTTGATAATATAGAACAATAGAGCACAATCAGGGCCCTTTAGCCCATGATTTTGACTTGAGCTGGCCTGTATAAACATACCACATGATCATTCTAACTCTTCCTTCCCTCCTATAACCCTCCATTCTTCTTATATCCATGTGCTTGTCTGAGAGTGTCTCAGACACATCTAATTTTAACCTCTGCTACGACCCCCAACAATGGGTTTCAGGCACCTATCATTCTCTGTGTAAAGAAACCTTTCCAACTTCCTTCCATTCACCTTAAATGGATGTCCTGTGATGTTGGCCATTGCCATTCTGGGTAAAAAGGTGCTAGCGGCCCACTCTATCTATGCCTCGCATAATTGATTTCCGCTTACCACTTCTCTGCACAATTCTGCATTCTGTCTATATCCTGTTGTGTCCTATGACAGCGTTCTACATGCTCCACATCACCACCAATCTTTGTGTCATCTGCAAATTACTAACCCACTTTTCCACTTCTTCATTGAATCAGTTATATTAAAAAATAATGGGTGGGGAACCAGAACAAGTCACTGCAGAATACCATGAGCCACTGACCACCAGGCAGAATATGTTCCACCTGCTACCACTTGCTGCCTTCTGTGGGAAAACTAATTCCGAATCCAAGAAGTCAACTTTCCAAATTTTCTGGATTAGCCTACCATGGGGAAATTTGTCAAAGACCTTAGTAAAATCCAAAAACTGCACATCTACTGCTCTACCTTAATCAGTTTGTTTTGCCACCTGCTCAAAAAGACTTGACCTACCCCTTGCAGTTATGCTGATTATTCCTAATGCTTCCCCAAATGCTTGTAAATCCTATTTCTAAGTTTGCTCACTATTGAAATAAGGCACACTAATCTCTACTTCCCTCAAAATGCTGGTGGAATGCAGCAGGCCAGGCAGCATCTATAGGAAGAAACACTGTCGACGTTTCAGGCCGAGACCCTTCGTCAGGACTAACTGAACAAAAAGATAGTAAGAGATTTGAAAGTAGGAAGGGGAGGGGGAAATTTGAAATGAGAGGAGAAGACAGGAGGGGGTGAGGTGAAGCTAAGAGCTGGAAAGGTGATTGGCAAAAGGGATACAGAGCTGGAGAAGGGGAAGGATCATGGGAGGGGTGTGTTGCTTGAACTTCTGCGTTCCACCAGCATTTTGTGTGTGTTGCTTGAATTTCCAGCATCCGTAGATTTCCTCTTGTTTGCACTCTAATTCTCTATTAAGTTTCTTGAACAAATGGCACATTTTCCATCCTCCAGTCTTCTGGTGCCACTTTTGTGGGCAGGGTGGATAGAAAGATCATTGTCAATGCTTCAGTAATCTCTTCTCTCGTTTACTGTGCTAACCTGGGTTTTATCCATTCTGGCCTCTGTGGGACTTAGGTCAGGATACTGTTCAGAGACTATAGCTCAGCATTTAATACCATCATTCCCACAATCCTGATTGAGAAGTTGCAGAACCTGGGCCTCTGTACTCCCCTCTGCAACTGGATCCTCGACTTCCTAACCAGAAGACCACAATCTGTGTGGATTGGTGATAACATATCTTCCTCACTGACAATCAACACTGGTGCACCTCAGGGGTGTGTGCTTATCCCACTGCTCTACTCTCTACATACACATGACTGTGTGGCTAGGCATAGCTCAAATACCATCTATAAATTTGCTGATGATACAAATTACAAAGGGGTATAAAAAAGGTATGTAAAAACAAAAGGGCAACGTTACAATAGTCGTGAGGGACTTGTATATGCATGTAGATTGGGAAAATCAGGGTAGTGCTGGATGTCTAGGGTCGGTGTGATTTGCATCCCACCAAAACCAGGAAGTTGATGTCTCGAACAGCCAAACACTGATCTGTGTGAATATTGTTGCCATGCAATTAGTCATGGGCAAAAAAAAACTGATCGTACGTTGCATACAATTATAAAGAAAGTATATTTACTAACTTTACCTTTATCGAACTGTTAGTAGGAAAAAGAAACAAAGAAATCTGCCATTTTAAGTCAGATCGTGACGCTGTCTGCCATTTTAAGTCGTTGCTGTTGACACTGTGTTCAGAGTGCACCCTCCCTCCCCGGTCAGCTGGTGGCGCAGTGTGATCAGTGCTGGGCTCGAGAATGGAGGTTCCTGAGTTCAATCCAGTGACAGACCGCCCCTGAGCACCCTCTCCATTCGTGCCGGGTTGATATCGAGCTCGCAACTTGACCTCGTAAAAAAAAACTGCCCATGCGGAATATTGTGGAGGATCAAATACCCAAATCCAGCACAGCCCCCACTTGTCCCATTTAACCTGTCTCATTGCGGTGGACTTTAGGACCCAGGTAATTCATTGCGGTGGTCCTTAGGACCCGGTGGAGCTCTGGACCTGGTGGAGCTCTGGACCTGCTGCCTGTAGTGTTTCTGTTACGTTGACAGGAAGTGATCACAATTGAAAATAAAGTGGAAATAATAAAGCGTTTGGAAAGAGTTGAAACGTCATCGGTCATTGGAAAAGCACTAGGCTACAGTCGGTCAATGATCGGAACAATTTTAAAGGATAAATGATAAAGTGAGAATAATGGAGCATGTGAAAGGCCCTGCCCCGATGAGAGCTACAATTATTACTAAGCAACGCAGTAGTTTAATTGTTGGAATGCATATGTTTCTTAAATGTTTTATATGCATAGAAAGGTAAAGTATATGCTATATAGTAAGACAAACATTTGACTAACTGATGCTAAATAATACCGGATGTACTTGTTCCGACACGTACAAATCTGACTTAAAGACAAACTCAGGAATGGAACTTGTTTGTAACCCAGGGACTGCCTGTACAGAGGAGATGTCGGGTAAGTTTTTTTATGCAGGGAGTGGTGAGTGCGTGGAATGGGCTGCTGGCGGCGGTGGAGGCAGAATCAATAGGGTCTTTTAAGAGACTCCTGGACGGCTACATGGATCTTAAAAAATAGAGAAGTATGGGTAAAGCCTAAGTAGTTCTCAAGTAGGGACATGTTGGGCACAGCTTTGTGGGCTGAAGGGCCTGTATTATGCTGTATGTTATATATGTTTTTAAAAACAAAAAGGGCCCATTATCGTTAATCCAAGTGTTCACATAAGTTGGAACTCATCTTGGAAGTGCTGGACCCACAGTCTGCATGAAAGCACACACCACTTTCCAAACATTGCTTGAAATCCATCTTGAACAAACAGGCTCCTCCATGGGAGTATTGCTCCTTCCTCCTGGAAGCCATTCATCTGCACAAAGCACGTCATGTAACAGGTATGGCATCCTAAGCCATCTTTCCCACTGTCTTTTCCCAGCTCCTGCCAAAAAGACCTCAGCCCATACATGTCCTTCACAAAAAAAATCTCCATCCAATATTCTCTGGAACTTTCTCCCAGTTCCACCATCCTGCTTGGCTGACACAATGTCCCTAAATTGAAGAATATAGCCCCTTATCTTTATCTCAGACCCAAACAGGGTAAAAGCAGAACAGACTGCTCTTACAGAACTGCTAAAATGAACTATCTACAGCATTGCAGTAAAAATCTTAACTAGGGTGTTACACCCATATAAAATGCTAAACTTTGCAATTCTGGTGCAAACTGCAGCTCTTTGTGTCCAGACATGGAAGAAAATGCACTGAACCCAGTCACTTAACTTGTTTACAGCTATTTTTGGCTGTCTCACATCGTGATTTTCTGTCAGCAAATTTGGTGGTAGTATATTTATGTCCTTTATTTAAGCCATTAATATAGTGTAATTAGATGAGGGTCTGGCACTTCACCAGTTGCAGCTTGCCAACCTGAAAATGATGCTTTTATCCTGACTGTTTTCAATATTTGGCAACTGGCTACCGGTGCAAATATATTTTCTGAATGTAATTTTTCATTAGCTATTTTTAAGATGTAATTACATTTTGGTCTAGTAAATAGAGTTTTGGAGTCCCTGAGTCATGTTGCTCAGAATCAGGCTACTTGGCCCCTGACACGTTTACGACAATCGGTGTGTATTGATCCCATTTCTGAGCACTTGGTGCAGAGTCTTGCATCCCAAGTTGATTTAAGTGCTTGTCCTGCCTTTAGTCAGGTCAGTGGCTCTGCACTGATCTCTCTGATGAGCGGTGTGTTTTACCTACTTGCCACACTCTGCATGAACAAGGTTTCCCGCAGATATTTTCTAAGTTTATGACATCTTACCTTAAATCTATATCCTCTTGTTTTCCCTATCTCTGATATGGGGAAAAGTTTGTGCATGGAAATTTCATACCCTATCGGTACTTATAGTTTTATATCCTTCAATTGTGTGTGATCTTAACTTCTTCTCCAATCATTTCTAACCAAACTACAGCATCCAAGGGAAACTTCTTGTATCTCCTCTGCACTTTCCCCAGTGCAATCTCATCTTTCCAAGAGTGCTGGTGACCAGAAATGCATGCAATAACCTGCTGAGATCTGACACTTTATTCTTATAAAATTGGAACATAATCTCCCTGCTTTTACATTCAATGCCAAACTAATGAAGGTCAGTATCCCATATGCCTTCTTTATTTTTTTCATGTGATCTGTCTTTGCTGCTGTGTTTAAGATCATTGGATTAATATATCAAAGTTCCCCTCTACCCCAGTACCTCCTTGGGCTCTCTCATACATGATCTACTGTATGTTCCATCCTATCAGTGGTTCAAAAAACGCATTACTGTACATTTATCTGGATTAAACACCATATGTTCTTTCTAAACACAATTCACCAGCATTTTGCTATAACTCATTTTGCTATGACTAGTGACCAAAACATGAACAACCCCATCACCCTGCCAAGTACACCATCAAGGCCTGATGCCTTTCGAGGGTTCACTCTCTTGAAAGATGCTTCATGAGAAGTAATGGCATGCAACCCCTGCCACCGCTACATGCACTTATGATAGTCTTCTGTAAGTCATACCTTGACCTGAAGAGGTCTGGAGGGGAGAGTACTTGTAGGGTGTTGGAGAATCACTAGTAATAGGCGAGAAAATGCAGTCTTTTGATGAACTGTCAAACTGTCCAATCAAAATTTTAAAAACACAAGTAATTCTGTCGGTGCTGAAAATCTAAATTAAACACATTTAAGATGGAGCTTTAACTTTTCATTTTGGTCCTTTTCAGTAATTGACCTTGAGCATTTCTATCTCTTCACTGTCTGTCTTCCCAGTTGTTCATGTCTGGACCCAGGCCATTTATGTTGCAATTCACTACTGGACAGAACTTTCAATGGTTGGCTTATTTTAATGAGACCTGGTTTATCCCCTTGAAATTTCACCATATATTGAAAGTGGGAGACGGAATAGTATAGCTATGAAAGTTAATGTATAGAGAATAGTGGAGCCCACTGCTCTATATATGCCAATGACTGTGTGGCTAGGCATAGCTCAAATACCATCTATAAGTTTGCTGACGATACAATCATTGTTGGTAGAATCTCAGTTGGTGACGAGAGGGTGTACAGGAGTGAAATATGCTAACTAGTGCAGTGGTGCCGCAGGAACAACCTGGCACTCAGCGTCACTAAGATGACATATCTGATTGTGAACTTCCAAAAAGTTAAGACGCAGGAACACTCATAGAGGGATCAGAGGTGGAGAGAGTGAGCAGTTTCAAGTTCCTGGGTGTCAAGATCTTTGAGGATCTAACCTGGTCCCAAAATATCAATGTAGTTATAAAGAAGTCACACAGTGGCTATACTTCATTAGGAGTTTGAAGGGATTTGGTGTGTCAACAAAAACACTCAAAAACTTCTATAGGTGTACTCTGGAGAGCATTCTGACAGGCTGCAGCACTGTCTGGTATAGGGGGCTACAGCACAGGACCGAAAGAAGCTGCAGAGGATTGTTATTTTAGTCAGCTCCAACTTGGGTACGGGTCTACAAAGTACCCAGGACATCTTCAAGGAACAGTGTCTCAGAAAGGCAGCGTCCATTATGAAGGACCTCCAGCATCCAAGGACTGCCCTTTTCTCACTGGTACCGTCAGGTAGGAGGTACAGAAGCCTGAAGGCACACACTCGTGATTCAGGAACAGCATCTTCCGTTCTGCCATCTGATTCCTAAATGTACATTGAACCCTTGGACACTACCTTACTTTTTTTTTACTATACAGCATTTCTGGGTTTCTTTTGCACTTTTTAACATTTATTGAATATACGTGTACTGTAATTGATTTACTTTATTTTTTTTGATATATCATGTATCACATTAAACTGCTGCTGCTAAGTTATTGAATTTCATGTCACATGCCAGTGATAATAAACCTGATTCTGATTCAAATACTTGTACGATGTATTTGAGTTTTACTTAACCCTACTTTTGTTTTAAGGCCATCATGTGTTGCCTGTATGCTTTCTTAAGCTCCTTCCTGGCTAACTGTAACTCTCAAGAGCCCTGTCTGATCTTACTTCCTTCTTCCTTTTTACTAAATGTTCCACCTTTGTTATCAATCATGGTTTCTTTGTGTTACGTACTCGTGTCACATGACGGTGGTGCCCTTGTCACGTGACTGGGTTGAAGCTATACTGGACTTGAGGTGATGGTCTTGTGATGGTGGTGACGTCATTTTCCTGCCAGTAGAGATCATGTGATGGGTTTTTTTTACAGGTTATAAAAGGTAGACCCCACCCTGTGAGGAGGGGCAGTTCGTGCCTGGATTTGCCAAGTTGACTTCATGCCACTGCGTGTTTTAAGTGATGACGCAGTTTAGTTGAAGGATGAAGTTTTTATCTAATGCCTAAAGTTTGAGAGGTCATTGCCAGCAGGTTCTTTACGATTCTGCTAGTTTGAGACAGTGGAGAGCGAAGATCGAATTTCGGGTGTTAAGATCGAGGAGAATCGCTTTCTACGGTGAAACGGGTTTCAACCTTTGTTTGATCCTTATTTGGAAGGATTTCGTTGACTATCTTCGTGTTAATCCCTGGGTTTAACCAGAAAGGATTGAAGGTAGTGAAGAAGGAAAGGTCAGTGCCTTTAAGCCGTTCTGTTTCGTGAATTCTTTGTGGGAAGTTCGATGTCGGGGATCGAAGCAAGCGACGTGAAAGAGAATTTGAATCGTCTTATAAAGTCTCTCCTTTTTTTAAATGGACTGTGAGCATATCGAACTTTTGGCAATACCACTTTAAAGAACTGTTTTTGCAATATCGTTTTAAGAACTGTTTGGGCTGCCGCTCAGCAGCTGTTTCCGGTTACGTTAGTGTTTATTTACTTTTGGGGGGGTTGTTTTCTGTGTTTAATAAACGTGTTGTTTGTTATAAGAAACCCTTGCCGAACTCATATTTATTGTTGCCTGAATACATAACATTTGCCTTACCATCCTTTCCCTGTCTCAGTGGGACAAAGGTATTCAGAACCTCATACAAGCTCTCCTTAAGCAACCTACATATTACTGCAATGTTCCCTGAGAATATTGGTTCCGAATTTATTCTTCTGAGTTCCTGCATAATTCCACTATAGTTAGTGTTCCCCCAATTAAATACTTTACTGTGCCATCTGCTCCTATCCTTGTCCATGGCTGTTGGAGGGGAAGTAACTTGTTTTTTAAAGGCTGAGTGTGGTTTCTGGTAGGATGTAGCCAGACTAAAATTAGTAAGGTGAATGAATAAATGTGGATGGAGGTTTCTGTGTACATTTTCAAAATTAAATTTTTGTTACTGTCCCATGCTTCTGATATATACTGGCTAGAAGTCACATACAGCTGTGAAAATTGAATTTGTTTGCTTTGATGTTTAAACCAAAGTTATGGGATAAACAATTATCTAAAATGAAACCAAGACTCAGCCAGTCAATAAGTTGACCCCAGTGAGGAAACAGAAATTGATTTCCTTATAATGTGCTGAGATGCTGATCTAAAATCTGTCACTTTGTAACTATGCCAGCAGAGAAATGTGGTCACACCCTATCCTCAAGTGCAATCTTTCTCAATTTGTTCCTCTTGTCAACCTCAGCTAAAAGTCTGTGAAGGAGAATGGTAAGATAAATGTCACTGACGTACGCTTATCAATAAGGAATGTTACTGGAAGATTAATATTTTCTAAACAAGCCCCAAGAGTGGCTAAAATTTCTCATTTTTAAGATTCTTTTTACACTACCTTGCTCAATGTCAGCAAAATAGATCTTCTAAGATATAGATAAATGGATGTTTGTGGGTTGTGCTTTAGTCTAATTCAAGAGTTGCAAGTGTTTATAGATAAATAGTATCTCCAAGAAATTGAAAGGTTTTGTAGTACTGTATCTTCCACCCCTCATTCAGTTACGGAATAGGGTCTCAAGTCAGAGATACAGGTGTCCCCTATTTTTCGAACGTTCGCTTTATGACACCTTGCTGTTATGAAAGACCTACATTAGTTACCTGTTTTCACTAACAGAAGGTCTTTTCACTGTTACGAAAAAAGGCAGCGCACGATAAAAGCAGCCAAGCTTCTCCCCCAGAACTGCATTTAACCACCATTGCTTATACACGTGCTTGTGAGCATCTGTGCTTTACTGTATGTCGATTTATTTTGTGCTTCCGTTAGCAAGATGAGTTCTAAGGTACCTGTATTGGAAAAGCCTAAAATAGCTCGTAAGGGTGTTCCACTTAGTGTAAAACTAGACATAATTAAGCGCTTCAATCATAGTGAACGAAGTAAGGTAAGGATGTTGTCTGCATGTTGAATTTGCCTGTGTCCACCATTCACACTATTTACACGCAGAGAGAAAGAATTTTGAAAGCTGCCGATGTGACTGTTGGTTTTGCTTGTAGCAAAGTGGTCTCTCTTAGTCAGCATCCAATAACGGATAAAATGGAAAGTCTATTGCATGAGTGGATTGATGGGTGTACGAAGCGTGGTGTTCCGTTAAATTCTCTTATACTTAAGGAGAAATCAGTCAGTCATTTTAATAAGCTGAAACAGAAGGCACTGGACAATGGTGATGAAAGTGTTGCGAAAGTGGAATTTAAAGGCAGTCATGGGTGGTTTGATTGGTTTCTGAGGCGAGGGCAGCTTCATAGATTAACGTTTACTGGAGAGAGTGCTTCGGCTGATACTGAAGCTGCTGAAAAGTTCCCAATAGAACTGAAGAAAATAATTACAGAAGGTGGTTATTCATATAAGCAAGTGTTTAACTGTGACGAAACTGCAATTTGTTGGGAAGAATTGCCAAGCAAGGCATGTATTTCGATAGAAGGAAAGCAGGCTAAGGGGCACAAGGCATTGAAGGACAGGTTTACCCTAATGCCTATTATTAACGCCACTGGTGATGCTGTCCTTAGCCTCTACCTTGATGTTACTCTGTCCAAGACCATCACTATATGTGCTAACCAGAGGCCATGGATGACCGTGGAGGTGCATGTGCTGCTGAGGATCCGTGACTCTGCCTTCGGAGCAGGCGACAAGGCAGCCCTAACAACAGCAAGGGCCAAACTGTCCCAGGCCATCAGAGGGGCAAAGTGTACACGCACCCAGCTAATCCACAGCCACTTCCAGGACAGCGGCAACACACAGCGCATGTGGAGGGCATCCAGGACATCACCAACTACATACAGGACAACATCACCTGACTGTGCGGGTGATGCCTCCCTCCCAGATGCGCTGAATAACTTCTACACTTATTTTGAGGTGGAAAATGACGTGGCAGCGAGGAAGTCCACCCCTCCTACAAATGACCAGCTGCTGTGTCTCACCGTGGCCGATGTGAGAAGAACCCTGTGCAGGGTCAATTCACAGAAGGCTGCTGGACCAGACAACATCCCTGGTAGAGTGCTCAGCGGATGTGCAGACTAGCTAGCAGATGTTCTCACTGACATCTTCAACAACTCCCTGAGCAGTGCCACCGTTCCAACGGGCTTCAAGGCTGCCACCATTGTACACGTGTCGAAGAAGTCTTCAGTGTCCTGCCAAAATGACTCACATCCATCATCATGAAGTGTTTTGGGAGGTTGGTCATGAGGCTGGTCATCAAGACCCTGCTGCCTCCCCTCACTGGACCCCCTGCAGTTTGTGTACTGTCCCAACCACTCAAGAGGCAGCGCCATTGCCATCACCCTCCACCTGGCCCTAAACCAACTGGACAAAAAAGACACATGTTCAAATGCTGTTCATAGACTTCAGTTCAGCATTCAACACAATCATCCTTCAGAAACTGATTGGAAAGCTGAGCCTACTGGGCCTGAACACCTCCCTCTGCAATTGGATCCTAGATTTCCTGACTGGGAGACCTTGGTCAGTCCGGATCGGGAGCAGCATCTCCAACACCATCACACTGAGTGTGGAGGCCCCCCGGGGCTGTGTTGCTCAGTCCACTGCTGTTCACTCTGCTGACCCACGACTGTGCTGCAACGCACAGCTCAAACCACATCATCAAGTTCACCGATGACACGACCGTGGTGGGTCTCATCAGCAAGAATGACAAGTCAGCTTACAGAGAGGAGGTGCAGCGGCTAACGGACTGGTGCAGAGCCAACAACCTGTCTCTCAATGTGAACAAAACAAAAGAGATGGTTGTTGACTTCAGGAGGGCACAGAGCGACCACTCCCCACTGAACATCGACGGCTCCTCAGTAGAAATCGTTAGGAGCACCAAATTTCTTTGTGTTCACCTGGCGGAGAATCTCACCTGGTCCCTCAACACCAGCTCCGTAGCAAAGAAAGCCCAGCAGCTTCACTACTTTCTGTGAAGGCTGAGGAAAGTCCATCTCCCACCCCACTCCCCTATCCTCATCACATTCTACAGTGGTTGTATTGAGAGCATCCTGAGCAGCTGCATCACTGCCTGGTTCGGAAATTGCACCATTTCAGATTGCAAGACCTTGCAGCAGATAGTGAAGTCAGCTGGGAAGATCATTGGGGTCTCTCTTCCTGCCATCACGGACATTTACACTACATGCTGCATCCGCAAAGCAAACAGCATTATGAAGGACCCCACACGCCCCTCATACAATCTTTTCTCCTTCCTGCCATCTGGGAAAAGGCATCGAAGCATTCAAGCTCTCATGACCAGACTATGTAACAGTTTCTTCCCCCAAGCTATCAGACTCCTCAATACCCAGAGCCTGGACTGACACTTTACTGCCCTATTGTCCTGTTTATTATTTATCGTAATGCCTGCACTGTTTTGTGCACCTTACGCAGTCCTGGGTAGGTCTGTAGTCTCGTGTAGCTTTTTTCTGTGTTGTTTTTTACGTAGTTCAGTCTAGTTTTTGTCCTGTGTCTGTAGACCATTGAAAGTATCCTGACAGCTTGCATCATGGTCTAGTATGGCAGTCTGAATGCACAGGGATTAAAATGCTGCAGGGAGTAGTGAACTCTGCCCAATAAGTCACAGGCATATCCCTTTTTCACCATTGAAGGAATCTATATTAGGTAGTACCTCAAGACGGCAATATCTATCTTAAAATATTCCTACCATCCAGGCTATGCCATCTTCTTGCAGCTACCATTGGGCAAGATTTATGGAAGCCTAAACTGGTTCAAGAACAGCTAATGTCCTTCATCCAGTCTGTTTTTGAACCAACCTGTACAGGCAAATAGGCAGAAGAATTGGGGTGGCCCTGTTGATAGAAAAAAATAAAATCAGGTCCTTAGAAAGAAGTAACTTGGGATCAGAAGATGTAGAATCCTTGTGGGTAAAGGTGAGAAACTGCAAGGGTAAGAAGACCCTGAAGGGAGTTGTATACAGGCCTCCAAACAGTAGCCAGGAAGTGAGCTATAAATTACAAAAGGGTACAGAAGCCTAAAGGCACATGCCCAGCGATTCAGGAACAGTTTCTTCCCATCTATTATCTGATTCCTAAATGGACATTGAACCCTTGGACACTACCTCCCTTTTTTAATATATAGTATTTTTATTTTTTTGCATTATGTTTTAAAACTGATTGATATATGTATACTGTACTTTATTATTTTATTTTGTGGTTTTCTTCTAGATTATGTATTGCATTGAACTGCTGCTGCTAAGTTAACAAATTTCAAGTCACATGCTGGTGATAATAAAACTGATTCTGATATCTTTGTATAAAGCGCAGAGTGTAAATCCATTTTTAGCAGGAAAAAGCTATCTTTAATCACAGTAGTTAGAGATGTGGTGTCCCCCTTCTGCCAATATGTTGTATTTACAAATATGCTTCAACAGGACTGCACATCTGAGACACCTCTTGCAGAGTTTAGATGGATTATTTAATTCTTGTGTTTCCTTGCTAATATCACTTTCATAGCTCATTTAACAAAGAGAGTTAGGCAGTTAGCAGGGGTATTCATTTAACAGATGTGGGTTAGGTTAGTGAAATGTGGTCTCAATGGTACAAAATCAGTGGGTGATTGTTAAATTATTTCAGTTGAGTGCCCATGAAATAGATCTGAAGTACCTCCTGTGTTGCTAACATTATTGCGCACCTACTTGTATATTCACCATGGGTAGTGTTTGCTTTTTGACATGTGGAATTATAATCCTAATTCAATTCAATTCAGTGTCCTCCAAATTGAATGGATATCTGGATTATGTTTGACTTGATCAGTGGTTGTATCTTTCCCAATCTGCATTGTATTCATTGCTTAGCTAATCTGATATTCTATGCCTTGTCAGTTTAAGTGGTAGCATCTTAAAGGTGGATTATTGATGAGTCATACATTTGAATTCCAGTATCGCATTTGAGGACTTCAAATTTATGAACTTGTTAAGCATTTTAGCCAATCTTTGGGACCACTTTGTCAAGCACCTCTGCCAAAAGCAGAACTTCCTGGTGGCCAATTCAAGTTCCCATTCGTTTCAATGTGTCAGTCTATAACTTCCTCTTGTGCTACAATGAAGCCACCTGTATCTTCCGTCTGGGTAGCCTCTAACCTGATTGCATGAATGTCGCTTTCTCCTTCTGTTAAATATATTTTTCCCTCCACCTCCTGTCTTCTACTATTTCCCACTCTGGCCTCTTGCATCTTCTCGGCTGTCTGTCACCTCCTCCGGCACCCCTCCTTTCTTCCCTTTTTCCTATGATCCACAGATTCCTCTTTCTCCAGTCCACCTGACTTCACCCATCACCTTCCAGCTAGCCTTCTTCCCCTCCCTGCACTTTTTATTCCGGTGTCTTCCTCGTTTCGTCTCAGCCCGAAATGTCGGCTGTGTATTCATTTCCATAAATGCTGCCTGACCTGCTGAGTTCCTCCAGCATTTCGGGTGTGTTGCTTTGGATTTCCAGCATCTGCAGTATCTCTTGTGTTTTTTAATCTTCATGTTACAGTAGAGGAGGTGTGGGTCAGTTGTTCATACAAAATAGCTGATATTATGAAGCCACATCAACTGTGCATCTATCAAAAATGAGTTAAAAAAGTAATTTCTGTTGATTTATTTTTACTTTTTACCTCATGCAATTTCCATTCGAGCAACTTAGATACTTGGTACTTGTAACATAGTGTCATCTGTTGCTGCTCTTCCTTATTGTAGCAAGAATAACATGTGTACATAACACGCAGATGTGCATGAAATGAAATATGTACTCAGTGGAGAAATGTGCCATTGCAGCGAATAATTATAAAGATGTTGAAACACTCTGGTTCTGTTGGCTGTGCAAGTCTAGAGAAGACAATCACAGGCGCTGCCAAACGTGTGAGGTTGAGGTGTGAGCCCACCCCGAAAGCCCCTGTTTGTGTGGATGCTGTGTGATTTGTTACCTTGTTACAAATAAGTTCCTCAAATAACAGACAGTACACTGCACAAGAGGCTTATAAATAGATACAGATGCGTAGAGTCGGAGGAAGTGTATTGGCGTGGATAGTGGATTGGCTAACTGATAGAAGGCAGAGAGTTGGTATAAATGGGTGTTTCTCCGGTTGGCACTCTGGTGAGTGGGGTGCCACAGGGGTCGGTGCTGGGCCCACAGCTGTTTACCATTTACATTGATGATTTGGAAGAGGGGACTGAGTGTGGCATAGCAGAATTTGCTGATGACACTTTACTGAATGGAAAAGCAAATTGTACAGAGGATGTGGAGAGTCTGCCGAGGGATACAGATAGGTTGAATGAGTGAGCCAAGGTCTGGCAGATTGAATACAACGTTGGTGAATGCGAGATCATCCACTTTGGAAGGAGTAATGGAAGAGCAGATTATTATTTAAATGGTGAAAGATTGCAGCATGCTGTTGTGCAGAGGGACTTGGGAGTGCTTGTGCACAAATCGCAAAAGGTTGACTTACAGGTTCAACAGGTTATTAAGGTGGCAAACGGAATGTTGGCCTTCATTGCTAGAGGGATTGAATTCAAGAGCAGAGAGGCCATGCTGCAACCATACAGGGTACTGGTGAGGCCGCACCTGGAGTATTGTGTGCAGTTCTGATCTCCATACTTAATTTTTGGAGGCCGTGCAGAGGAGGTCCTCTAGGTTGATTCTAGAGATGAAGGGGTTAACCTATAGGAAAGATTGAGTCGCCTGGGACTATATGCTCTGGAATTCAGAAGAATTAGAGGGGATCTTATAGAAACATACGACATTTTGAAATTGTTTCCAGTGGTAGGTGAGATTAGAACTAGGGGACATTCAAATGAGAGGACATGATTTGAGAGTTAGGGGGCAGAAGTTTAAGGGAAACACGAGAGTGATAGCTGTGTGGAATGAGCTTCCTGTAGAAGTAGTAGAGGCCAGTTCCGTTGTGTCATTTAAGGTAAAATTGGATAGGTGTATGGACAGGAAAGGAGTGGAGGGTAATGGTTCTGAGTGCGGGTAGGTGGGACTAGGTGAGATTAAGAGTTCGGCATGGACTAGGAGGGCCGAGGTGGCCTGTTTCCGTGCTGTGATTGTTATATGGTTATATGGTTATATCTAAGAAACAGTTAGGTTGGTTTTTAAAGGTTTTTGCATAGTAAGGGAATTAAGGGTTATGGGGGAAAGGCAGGTAGATGGAGCTGAGTTTACGGACAGATTTGCCAGGATCTTATTGAATGGCAGGGCAGGCTTGATGGGCCAGATGGTCTACTCCTGGTCCTATTTCTTATGTTCCTATGTTCTTATGTACAATTAAATGATTTAACTTTATAATTCTTAATTTGACTAAAGGGTTAGTAAAGAAAAAGTAAAAAAGAAAAGGACCTATTTTAATGAAACAGTCTAATGTGCACAAGTTGGAGCTCACATTTTCCCCTTTGTCGATAGTCCTTTGATCTCCCTGGGTTCGTCGGATCATGGCCCCGCTCCGGTTCAAGTCCTGTGACCTCTTCCCTCTGCCATCTTCTCCCGCCATCTCCTGCTGAACATGGGAACCAGCTCACCTCGGTGTTGGGCACACAACATGAAAACATTGTATGGCTCACATTCCAAAGCACCTGTCATTGCTAACCACAACCCAAACACTGCTTCTCCAGAAAGAACATTACCTTAGCAGTGAAACTTTTCCCAGGGTGTTACACTCTCCCCCAGCAAAATTAGTCATGTCCTCATGACATTGAGATGATTTGCTACCCCTTCATACAAAGCACAAATGGTGTAAATGGCAGTGACACAACTCACCAAGGCAATAGGTGCCACACTCTGTTCCCCAGGTGCTACATAGGCCAGCCTATTTGGTAGTCTCCTGATTCTTTGATACCTCCTTGCCCCATCATCTACTTATTCAGTTTCAGACATTCCCTGGGATACTTCTGGTGTCTATGACGAGGCCTCCCCGGTCTATCACACGTGCCCTCCTGCAACTCGGACCCCTTTGCCATTTGGCTGAGCCATAAGACCATAAGATATAGGAACAGAAGTAGGCCATTCTGCTCATTGAGTCTGTTCCACCATTCAGTCATTCTTGATCCAATTCTTCCAGTCATCTCAACTCCTCTGCCTTCCACAACCCCCCCCCCCCCCCCCGCCCATACCCTTTGATGATCTGGCTAATCGAAGAACCTATCTATCTCTGCTTTAAATGCACCCAATGACTTGGCCTCCACAGCCACTTGTGGCAACATTCCGCAGATTTACCACCCTCTGACTAAAGTAATTTCTCCACATCTCTGTTCTAAATGATGTCCTTCAACCCTGAAGTCGTGCCCTCTTGTCCTAGACTCCCCTACTATGGGAAATAACTTTGCCATATCTAATCTGTTCAGGCCTTTTAACATTCAGAATGTTTCAATGAGATCCCCTTTCATTCTCCTGACTCCAGGGAATACAGCTCAAGAGCTGCCAAATGTTCCTCATACTGTAACCCTTTCATTCCTGGAATCATTTCTCTGAACCCTCTCCAATATCAGCATATCCTTTCTAAAATAAGGAGCCCAAAACTGCACACAATACTCCATGTGTGGACTCACGAGTACCTGATAGAGCTTCAACATCACATCCCTACTTTTATATTCTCTTCCTCTAGATATGAATGCCAACATTGCATTTGCCTTCTTCACCACCGACTCAAAGGTTAACCTTTGCATCTGTGCATTTTGAATTCTCGCTCCATCTAAATAATAGTCTGCCTGTTCATTTCATCCACCAAAATGCATGACCATACACTTTACAACATTGTATTTCATTTGTCACTTCTTTGCCCATTCCTCTGAATTATCTAAGTCTCTCTTCAGGCTCTCTGTTTCCTCAACACTACCTGCTGAATTGATCATAGGGAACAAAGACATGGCAGACCAATTGAATAACTACTTTGGTTCTGTCTTCACTAAGGAGGACATAAATAATCATCCGGAAATAGTAAGGGACCGAGGGTCTAGGGAGATGGAGGAACTGAGGGAAATACATGTTAGTAGGGAAGTGGTGTTAGGTAAATTGAAGGGATTAAAGGCAGATAAATCCCCAGGGCCAGATGGTCTGCATCCCAGAGTGCTTAAGGAAGTAGTCCAAGAGATAGTGGATGCATTAGTGATAATTTTTCAAAACTCCTTAGATTCTGGATTAGTTCCTGAGGATTGGAGGGTGGCTAATGTAACCCCACTTTTTAAAAAAGGAGGGAGAGAGAAACCGGGGAATTATAGACTGGTTAGTCTGACATCGGTGGTGGGGAAAATGCTAGAGTTGGTTATCAAAGATGTGATAACAGCACATTTGGAAAGAGGTGAAATCATCGGACAAAGTCAGCATGGATTTGTGAAAGGAAAATCATGTCTGACGAATCTTATAGAATTTTTTGAAGATGTAACAAATAGAGTGGTTAGGGGAGAGCCAGTGGATGTGGTATATTTAGATTTTCAGAAGGCTTTTGACAAGGTCCCACACAGGAGATTAGTGTGTAAATTTAAAGCACACGGTATTGGGGGTATGGTATTGATGTGGATAGAGAATTGGTTGGCAGACAGGAAGCAAAGAGTGAGAGTAAACGGGACCTTTTCAGAATGGCAGGCAGTGACTAGTGGGGTACCGCAAGGCTCAGTGCTGGGACCCCAGTTGTTCACAATGTATATTAATGATTTAGATGAGGGAATTAAATGCAGCATCTCCAAGTTTGCGAATGACAGGAAGCTGGGCGGCGGTGTTAGCTGTGAGGAGGATGCTAAGAGGATGCAGGGTGACTTGGATAGGTTAGGTGAGTAGGCAAATTCATGACAGATGCAATTTAATGTGGATAAATGTGAGGTTATCCACTTTGGTTGCAAGAACAGGAAAACATTATTATCTGAACGGTGGCCGATTATGAAAAGGGGAGATGCAACGAGACCTGGGTGTCATTGTACACCAGTCATTGAAGGTGGGCATGCAGGTACAGCAGACGGTGAAAAAGGCAAATGGTATGTTGGCATTCATAGCAAAAGGATTTGAGTACAGGAGCAGGGAGGCTGTACTGCAGTTGTACAAGGCCTTGGTGAGACCACACCTAGAATATTGTGTGCAGTTTTGGTCCCCTAATTTGAGGAAAGACATTCTTGCCATAGAAGGAGTACAGAGATGGTTCACCAGATTGATTCCTGGGATGGCAGGACTTTCATATGAAGAAAGACTGGATCGACTAGGCTTATACTCACTGGAATTTAGAAGATTGAGGGGAGATCTTATTGAAATGTATAAAATTCTAAAGGGATTGGACAGGCTAGATGCAGGAAGATTGTTTCTGATGTTGGGAAAGATCAGAACGAGGGGTCACAGTTTAAGGATAAAGGGGAAGCCTTTTAGGACCAAGATGAGGAAAACTTCTTCACACAGAGAGTGGTGAATCTGTGGAATTCTGTGCCACAGGAAACAGTTGAGGCTGGTTCATTGACTATACTTAAGAGGAAGTTAGTTATGGCCCTAGTGGCTAAAGGGATTGGTGGGGTATGGAGAGAAAGCAGGTACAGGGTTCTGAGTTGGATGATCAGCCATGATCATACTGAATGGCGGTGCAGGCTCTAAGGGCTGAATGGCCTACTCCTGCACCTATTTTCTATGTTTCTATGCAAGCTTGGGCATTGCGATATTGAGAGCAAGTTGTTGCCCATGTATCAAGCTCCCTTACCCACCCCCCCCCCCCAATGTGGCAGAGACCGATACAGTTTGGTATCAGCAGCTTTGCAGGAGCTGCCAGTCATCATTGAACTCAACTTAGGTCTGCTTTAGGGACTCCAGTTTCAGATTTTTCCCTCTAAGTGTACCCCCAAAGCCTTACCCATGAGTGGGTATAGCCACAAGGCAATGGAGGTTTGAGATCAGTTTCCTTCTCTCTCTTCTCTTAGATCAGCTGCCAACCATGGCTAACGAGCCTCATCTGCCCGAAGTGACTGGTTTTAAGGCGCCAGTAACCCAACTTTGCTCCTTCTTCTGTTAGTAGAAATGGTTCTGTCTGGCTTAGTAGCTAAGCCATACGTAAAGGTCAGGAGCTTGGTTGTCAGTGGCTATTTGAGGTGCCCGCCATTGGGAGCATTTAATAGGTAGTGGGAGCTTGTCCCAACCTTAAGCAACCTTAATATTCCTCTGCATGATTGTCCTCACATCCACTGTGTCTAAAATATTAATGTAGTAAATTAATGAAGCACCTCCATATGAATATCTCCATTTTGATTCATTAATCTGTGTAACACTCTATATCATCATAGGTTTTCCAGATGTTCTCTCTTGGTCTGTGTATCTTGGGATGCTTTTTTTTTACTTGTTACGCTAGCTTCCCAATGTGGTTTATTTTTGTTATATATGAAATATATATGAAATTGTGTCTTGTGTAGCTTCCTAGGTTTGGGATACTTTTATTTGTCCGTGTTCCCACAATTTCTCCACAGCTATGACATCTGCCTGAAATATAGAAACATAGAAACATTTCGAATGTTGAAAGGCATGGACAGAGTGGATGTGGCAAAGTTGCTTCCCATGGTGGGGGAGTCTAGTATGAGAGGACATGACTTGAGGATTGCAGGCCGCCCATTCAGAACAGAGATGTGAAAATTTTTTTTTTAGCCAGAGGGTGCTGAATCAATGGATTTTGTTGCCACGGGCGGCAGTGGAGGCCAAATCATTGGGTGTATTTAAGGCAGAGATTGATAGGTATCTGAGTAGTCAGGGCATCAAATGTTATGGTGGAGCAGACTCGATGGGCTGAATGGCCGACTTCTGCTCCTTTGTCTTATGGAAATATAATCATGGTAGGATTCTGTGGAGGGGGGAGTGCTTGTTTTCTGAGTTACTCTGCCTTCCACTCAAATTACATCTAAATATGAATTCACAGAAGCAATTTTGTAAAGTGATTTTGGACACATTGTTCCATATTGCTGCTTCCAGCTCAAGTTAATTGCAGAGTCAATTGCAAAGGATTAGTGTTTTCATGTGGATGTATAAATAGCTATTACTATTTATAATAATTTTCATGAATAAGTATTTTGAATGGATCTGTTACAGTTTTTTACACACATTATATTAGAGGGTGGCAGGATGCAAACCTTTGTCTGAAATGATAAAATGCCTCTTCATTTGTTCTGTCCGCTTTAGATTTCTCACCTTTCTGAATAGCAATGTATTGCACACCAAATCACTTCCTGTCATTTGTGCAGCATTTTCAGAATGCCAGCTTCTTTTAAGTTTATTTCCATAAAACCTGTTTGGAAGGTACCTTGTTAGGAAATTGAAGTGGCTGATGGATTTTTTTCTTTTAATGTACTGTATATCAAGGGTGCCATTCTGGTATTGTAGACCTCTTCTAAGATTTGGAAACCATTTTTGATTGTAATGCCCGGAAATGAATGTAATGCTTCTGAGGTGCATTCATTTTTCTAGTGATTTTGTGTAACTGTTTCACTCTGTATAAGCTGAGAATTGGAGTTGTTGTTTAAAAACCATCTTTTCAACTTATTAAGAACCTAAAGCCCATTCACTAGAAATATAAAGAAGCTCGAACTATTTCAAACTGCTAATCTCCCCACCCCATGGGCACTACCCATCTCATCTGTGGAGGCATCACACTGGCTTTGCAGTAACCTCAGGAACAACAACCACAGAATAGATGCAAGATGACTTTGATTCTGAGTGACTACCTAGGACAGAGAAACTTGCCTTCTTTCTACAAAGACAGGAAAGCTCTACAATGGGTAGTCAAAATTCTCCCAACACATCAATAGTACCAGTCTACCAGAAAAGGGCTACTAACATCATGAAGGATCCCACATACCCTGCTCACGGACTGTTTATCCCATTCCCAACAGGAAGGGGGCTGTGTGGCATCCATGCCAGGACCACCTGACTCAAAAAGAGTTACTTTCCCCAAGCAGCTAGACCGATCAATTCCTCCACCCACGAAACCATCTCAAATGTCTTCATATCCAGTAGACTGAAATTAAATGAAAATGTGATTTTTGACAGCACTAATGGTATGCCACCAGCGTTTGTGTCCTCTTTCTTGGAGATCTCTATGATTACAAGATCAGTGGCCAGACATTACATTTTATTACCATAACGAAATATCTGGCCTGGCAAGAGCCATAAGAATGAGAAATGGAAATTTCTGTAAATCCAAGAGGGAGTGATGCAAGAGACCATAGGTCCTGGCAAATTACCAACACATAGACAGACAGACAGACATACTTTATTGATCCCGAGGGAAATTGGGTTTCATTACAGTCGCGCCAACCAAAAATAATGTAGAAATATAGCAATATGAAAACCATAATAATAATAAGTGAATTATGCCAAGTGGAAATAAGCCCAGGACCAGCCTATTGGCTCAGGGTGTCTGACACACTGCGGGAAGAGTTGTAAAGTTTGATGGCCACAGGCAGGAATGACCTCCTATGACGCTCTCGGTGTTGCATCTCGGTAGAATGAGTCTCTGGCTGAATGTACTCTTGTGCCTAACCAGTACATTGTGGAGTGGATGGGAAACATTGTCTAAGACGGCATGCAACTTGGATGGCATCCTCCTTTCAGACACCACCATCAGAGAGTCCAGCTCCACCGCTACAACATCACTGGCCTTACGAATGAGATTGTTGATTCTGTTGGTGTCCGCTACCCTCAGCCTGCTGCCCCAGCACACAACAGCAAACATGATAGCACTGGCCACTACAGACTTGTAGAACATCCTCAGCATCATCCTGCAGATGTTAAAGGACCTCACTCTCTTCAGGAAGTAGAGACGGCTCTGACCCTTCTTGTAGACAGCCTCAGTGTTCCAGTCCAGTTTATTGTCCATTCGTATCCCCAGGTACTTGTAATCCTCCACCATGTCCACACTGACCCCTTGGATGGAAGCAGGGGTCACCGGTGCCTTAGCCCTCCACAGGTCCACCACCATCTCCTTAGTCTTTTTCACATTAAGCTGCAGATGATTCTGCTCGCACCATGTGACAAAGTTTCCCACTGTAGCCCTGTACTCTGCCTCAACTGTTGTCAGTCACTAGCCATGCCTGCACTTGCTGTGTTGGCTGGAATGAAGCTTTGAGCCCTTCATTAAGTTCTTAGTGGCTGCGGGGCTTGTTCTGATCCACCCAACAATGGCTATCTCAGTCAGCCTGTCCATGCCATGCCATGAGCTGATTTGTACCATGTATCAGCTTCATACTGAATTTCTACCATGTACAGTCTTAATTATGATTTGTTTTCTCTCTGAACAGTGGGAGGTGTTGTATACCTGCTCAGACTTCGAGGACGAGGAATGCAGTAACACTAGGTTGGTTAGCGTTAGCTGGTACCGGTGTATTTCAGCAAGTTAAAGCCATATAAATACATTTTTTTCATAATGTAAGTTCTAAGATGATTAGTTTAGAATTCGCCAACATTTAGTAAGATGAGCTGTGTTGCTCCATTGAGAGACACCGAATAAATTAGATTTATAACACTGAGAACGTATTGTCTGTTGTGTTGTTTTTAGCAGCTCACTGTGTACAATTAAAGATCCATTCATTTACACCACTGGAGGGAAAACAAACCAGCTGAAACTCAAATTTTCATCAATCTCTTCCAGCAATTCTTCTTGCTTTACTCTGGCTAATCTTGGCAGGCACTGTTGTTTCCTTAATACACGAGAGAGATGAAGCAGATTTAGGTGATGGTTGATGCAGCATTCATGCAGTGTCTTGCTCCAGTGCTCATGTAGTCTAATGGGTACTTTTGTTTGGATTGAGGGCATTGCTTTGTTACTTGTGCTTTCTACCAAAACTGTTGATTATGAAAAGACTACGTTCTAAGCATTTAAACAGATGAAGAACTCTGTTGGAGTTGGTCATTATTCCTTTTTCTGCCAGCTAAACATTACCAGAGGTTTCTGTCCTTTTCAATTCTGGTGTTGAACAGCTAAGGAGAATTGGCTTGTTTCCCATTACAACTTGGAATGATCATTGATTCAGTTGAATAGAATTTGTGCATTTCATCTGTTGCTTTTGGGGTGATGGGCATTCTGGCTGTATGATAGTGAACTAACAGATCTTGAGCTACTTGCTGTTCCTACGCAGAATGCTTCATTTTAGTTCATTCTTGATGATAAAGCGAATACTACAGAGCATAAGAAATAGGAGCAGAATTAGGCCTTTTTGGCCCATCGAGTCTGCTTTGCCATTTGGTCACGGCTGATTTATTTTCCCTCTCAAAACTATTCTTCTGCCTTTTCCTTATAATTTTTGACACTTACTAATCAAGAACCTTTCAACTTCCTCTTTAAATATATCCAACGACTTGGTCACTACAGCTTTCTGTAGTAATGAATTCCACAGATTTGACACTCTGGCTCAAGAAATTCCTCTTTATCTCAAAGGGACGTCCTTCTATTCTGAAGATGTGCCCCCAATCCCATCTTTTGCTATTGCTATTGGAAAATTCTTCTTCACAGCTCACTTTTCGCACATTACCATCAGATAGGAGGTACAGAAGTCTGAAGGCACACACTGAATGATTCAGGAGCAGCTTCTTCCCCTCTGCCATCCAGTTCCTAAAGGGACATTAAACCCTTGGATACTACCTCATTTTTTAAATATATCATGTCTGTTTTGCATGGTTTTTAATCTATTCAATTTCTGTATATTGTGATTTATTTTGTTTTTTTCCCTTCTATGTTATGTATTGCATTGAACAGCTGCTGCTAAGTTAACAAGTTTCATGTCACATGCCTGTGATAATAAACCTGATTCTGATTTTTCTGAATTCCAGTGAATACAGGCCCAGAGCAATTAAACACTCTTCATACAACAAGCCAATCAATCCTGGAATCATTTTAATGTGCCTGCTTTGATCCCTGTCTAGTTTCAGCACATCCTTTCTAAGGTAAAGGGCCAAGTGAGGCCTTACCAATGCTTTATGAAGTTTCAATATTACATCCTTGCTTTTATATTCTAGTCCTCTTGAAATGAATGCTGACATTGCATTTGCCTTCCACACAACAGACTCAACCTGCAAATTAACCTTTAGGGAGTCCTGTAATAGGACTCCAAAGGGCCTTTGCAACTGTTTCTTTTTGTAGTTCGATTCCATTTAGCAAATAGTCAACCTTCTTATTTCTTCTACCAAAGTGCATGACCATACACTTCCCAACACTATTCCACCTGCCATTTCTTTGCCAACTCTCCTGATCTAAGTCCTTCTGTAGCCTGTCTTCCTCAAAACTACCTGACCCTTCACCTTTCTTCATATCATCTGCAAACTTTGTAACAAAGCCATCAATTCCATCATCCAAATCATGGACATATAATGTGAAAAGAGTCAGAGCCAACACAGACCCTGTGGAACACCAGTAGACTCCAGTAACCAGTCAGAAAAGCTCCCTTTATTCCCACTCTTTACCTCCTGTCAACTAGCCAATATTATATCCATGCTTGATTTTTTTTCATGTAATAATACCTTGGGCTTGTAGCTTGTTAAGCAGCCTCATGTGACACCTTGTCAATGGCCTTCTGAAAACCCAAGGACATAACGTCATCTGATTCTCCTTTGTCTATCTTGCTTGTTACTTTTTCAAAAAATTCTAACAGATTTGACAGGCAAGATTTTCCCTCGAGGAAACCATGCTGACTACAGCCTATTTTATCATGTGCTTCCAAGTACCCTGGGCTCATTCTTAATTATTGACTCCCAACATGTTACCGACCACTGAGGTCGGACTAACTGGCATGTGGTTTCCTTTCTACTGACTCTCTCCTTTCTTGAACACTGGAGTGACATTTGGAATTTTCCAGTCTTCGGCACCAATCCAAAATCAAGTGATTCTTGAAAGATCATTTCTGTGCCTGCACAATCTCTTTAGAGACCTCTTTCAGAACTCTGGCGTGTACACCATCTGGTAACTTAGACCTTTAGACCTTCCAGTTTCCCAAGAACCTTCTCTTTAGCTATGGTAACTTCACACACTTGTGAAGTGTGCCCCTGACACCTAGAATATTCACCATACTGCTAACATCTTACAAAGTGAATGGTGCAGCATTATTGCTTTTGCTTTTGCCTTTGCCTTTGATGTCCCATGTTTTAACTTTATTTGGAAGAGTGAAATATGCATATCTGTACTTCTTTTTAACACTGGATGAATGTTAAGCCCCAGGCTTTTCTGACAAGTGAGGTTGAGGTATTGGTAGACTGTTCACATATTCAAGAAGGGCAGTAGAGATAACCCAACCTGGAAAACTACCAGCTGGGGAACTTTATGTAACTAGTCATGACTATGGGAAAAATTCTTCAGGATCATATTTGTGATAATTTGCAAAGACAGCAAAGGTTTAGGAGAAGTCAGCATGGCTTTTTGCATAGGAAATCACCTTGGCCGATGTGAGAAGAACCCTGTTGCAGGGTCAACTCACGGAAGGCTGCTGGACCAGATAACATTCCTGGTAGAGTGCTCAGAGGATGTGCAGACCAGCTAGCAGATGTTCTCACTGACATCTTCAACATCTCCCTGAGCAGCGCCACCATTCCAACGTGCTTCAAGGTCGCCACCATCGTGCCTGTGCCGAAGAAGTCTTCAGTGCCCTGTCTCAATGACTACCATCCTGTTGCACTCACATCTATCATCATGAAGTGCTTTGAGAGGTTCGTCATGAGGCATACCAAGACTCTGCTGACCCCTCACTGGACCCCCTCCGTCCCAATCGCTCAACAGACGACGCCATTGCCATCACCCTCCACCTGGCCCTAACCCACCGGGACAAAAAAGACACGTACGCTGGGATGCTGTTCATAGAATTCAGTTGAGCATTCAACACAATCATCCCTCAGAAACTTATTGGAAAGCTGAGCCTACTGGGCCTGAACACCTCCCTCTGCAACTGGATCCTAGACTTCCTGACTGGAAGACCTCAGTCAGTCCGGATCAGAGGCAGCATCTCCAACACCATCACACTGAGCATGGGGGCCCCCCCAGGGCTGTGTGCTCAGTCCACTGCTGTTGACTCTGCTGACCCACGACTGTGCTGCAACACACAGCTCGAACCACATCATCAAGTTCGCCGATGACACGACCCTGGTGGATCTCATCAGCAAGAACGACGAGTCAGCTTACAGAGAGGAGGTGCAGCGGCTAATGGACTGGTGCAGAGCCAACAACCCGTCTCTGAATGTGACAAAACAAAAGAGACGGTTATTGACTTCAGGAAGGCACGGAGCAAACACTCCCCACTGAACATCGACAGCTCCTCGGTAGAGATCATTAAGAGCATCAAATTTCTTTGTGTTCACCTGACAGAGAATCTCACCTGGTCCCTCAACACCAGCTCTAGCAAAGAAAGCCCAGCAGTGTCTCTACTTTCTGCGAAGGCTGAGGAAAGTCCATCTCCCAACCCCCCTCTACCATCCTCATCACATTCTATGCAGGGGTTGCATTGAGAGCATCCTGAGCAGCTGCATCACTGCCTGGTTCGGAAATTGCACCATCTCAGATCGCAAGACCTTGCAGCGGATAGTGAGGTCAGCTGAGAAGATCACCAGGGTCTCTCTTCCCGTCATTACGGACATTTACACTACACGCTGCATCCGCAAAGCAAACAGCATTATGAAGGCTCCCACGCACCCCTCATACAAACTCTTCTCCCTCCTGCCAGCAGTTATGGTTGAAATGACAATAAAGATAACTTGACTTGACTTGAAATCCTGCCTCACAAATCAGATAGTTATTTTTTGAGACATTATTGAGAAAGTTGATGAAAGCAAGTCAGAAAATGTGTTGTACATGGATTGGCTCCTAAATGGTATTTGTTCAAGAATGTTTGAGAAGGTGAGGACAGGTGTTTTGACAGATTGTATTCAAAACCATGTTTATGATAAGTTTTAAGTTTTTTTTGCCTAGAAGTCCACCTAGTGGCCTATTGAAGGACTTGTTATTCAGATTTTGGTTCTTTTTTTGCTGATGACATGAGAATTGGTGGATATTGGGGATGGTTGCCTAAGAGTACACAGGGACAATGATATTAGGAAAGTTGTCAGAGAGATTATCATCCAATACTGATGGTCTATATGGCAAGGATCTTAAAAGCTTTGATTTACAGAGGGATTTAGAACGCAAGTATCGAGAAGATGATGTTTAATTTTATTGTTTTCAGGGCTATTAAGTAAAATACTTCAAGCATCATATTAGAGCTGAATAATAATGTTGGGTGGGCTATACTTGGGATACAGGCAGTCCCCAGGTTACGTACGAGATCCGTTCCTGGGTCTGTCTTTAAGTTGGATTTGTATGTAAGTTGGAACAAGTACATCCGGTATTATTTAGCGTCAGTTAGTCAAACGCTTGTCTTAGTATATAGTATATATTTTACCTTTCTATGCATATAAAACACTTAAGAAACGTATGTATTCCAATAATTAAACCACTGTGTTGCTTAGTAATAATTGTAGCTTTCATCGGGGCAGCGCCTTTCGCATGCTCCATAATTCTCACTTTATCCTTTAAAATAGTTCCAATCGTTGACCGACTGTAGCCTAACGCTTTCCCAATGACTGATGGTGTTTCACCTCTTTCCGAATGCTTTATTATTTCCACTTTATTTTCAATTGCGATCTCTTCCCGTCAATGGAACAGAAACACTGCGGGCAGCAGGTCCCGAGCTGCGCCGGCTCCCGAAGTCCGCTGGGTCCTAAGGACCACCCCTCTGAGACAAGTTAAATGGGACAAGTGGGGGCTGTGCTGGGTTTGGGTACTGTATTTGATCCTCCACAAATATTCTGCGTGGGAATTTAAACTAGAGGTGGCAGTGGTTATTTTTACGAGGTCAAGTTGCGAGCTCAATATCAACCTGGCACGATGGTACGGGAGTCACTGGATCAACATCAACCTGGTATGGAAGCGGTCTGTCACTAGATTGAACTTGGGAACCTCCAATCTCGGGCCCGTTGCTGATCTCACTGCACCACCAGCTGACCAGAACGGGGGTGTGGGGTGTATGTGGGGTGAGGGTGAATCTTGCTAAGAAAAATTTAAGCCAAATACAAAGTTACACACTCAACACAGTGTCAACGGTAACGACTTAAAATGGCCGACGGCGTCGCGATCTGACTCAAAACGGCGGACGGTGTTTTCCTTCTTTGGTTCGTAAGTACGAGTTGTCCATAAGTCGGACGTTCGTAACTCGTGCACTAACTGTATTGTGCAGTTCTGCTCACTGTAGAAAAGATGGCAGCACCAGAGAGAGTTCAAAGTAAATTTATTATCAATGGATGAACTTTTTATCATGTATAATACCTTGTGATTCCTTTTCTTGTAGACTTTTACAGGAAAAAAGAAATATAATAGAATTTTATAAATAATCTATACATAAAGTCTAACAAACAACCAGTGTGCAAAAGAAGATAAACTGTAGATAAAAAGTACTGAGAACATGAGTTTGTAGAATCCTTGAAAGTGAGTCTGTAGGTGATAGAATCAGTTCAGAATAATGGTGTATGAACCTGATGGTTGTCAGGTAATAAACTTTCCTCATCTTACTGGTGTGGGACCTAAAGCTTTTGTATCTCCTCTCCTGCCCAATGGTGGTAGTGAGAAGAAGGCATGACCTGGATAGTGGAGGTCTTTGGAAACTGTACTGTCCTCTCCCAGGCTGTGATCATTCTCAACCAGCTAGAATGGGCAGACCAAGTTGGCCAGATACTTTGTAGTCATATTTGGCCTTTTCGTAGAAAGTTACTTAGAGGACAGAATGTGCTTCCAGGAATTATTCAGCTTCAAGACGAGTCAAACTGGTAGAGAACCATGCAGGAAGGCATTATGTTATGAACAATGCAAAAACCCTCCTACCTATTCCAGCTGTTCAGCCTGCCCGCTTTACATAGAATCCATTAATAACATTGTAATCAATAGGCCAGTACAGGAAGTAATTTATCTATGTATGAGAAGAAGGTTAGAAATTGAAAAGATCATTAAAGGAGTTACCAAGTCAAGTATTTGTTCCCTCTCAAATGCTCACCATAGTTCACTTTTTTAAACTAATGATAGGTTGACGGATACTGTTACACACATAGGAAACTTCTTTTTCAAAGACCCTTTTTCATTTCCCCTCTTGCCATTGTTGATTTGGAACAACTAATTCAATGCTGCTATAACTATCCATTGATTGTTAGAAGTTATCAGATGGCTGTTTTTGTAAACATTCCTTGTGGAAACATTTTTGGTTCTAAAGGACTTAGTGGCAGGTTGCTTAGTATCAAGAGAAGAACTGTGTAAAAATGCATAGTAATGTTTCTGTGACTGACTTGGGTGAAATCTTTGTTATGTGCATCAATAGCAATTTTTTTCCTAATTAATTTTAGGTGCAAACGTCAGTATTCTTTAAGTTTGGTTATTAATATGGTTCAATATGGAAGACTGCATAGCATTGTAGATCAGTCCACATGTGTTACCTACATGCTTGAAGATTGACAGCCTGAGGCCATCTTTAGATTCCTTCAGAGATGGCCTTCTACCTTGTATTCCTAAAACATATAGTTTTCCCTTTTAGGCAGTTCTGTATCCCTTATTTGTCTTAATCGAATGTACTACCTCTGTTTGACATACTGTGGTTAAAATGGATTCAGTTCAATAAAGATCTGATGACTTAAGTAAATCGGTCAATAAGGAAATGAAGACTGCTGCTATCACATTGCTTTACTTAGAATGGACTGCCTGAGAGATTTTCAGTAAATACAATGTGCCACTGACGAGTTAGGTGAGATTGAAAAATGGGAAAAATTCATTGAAGAAAGCAATTTTAAATTTTCAATGTAACTCGTACTTAGAAATTAAAAATGTTCAATATTTTATCAGTGTTGTGATATTAATAGTGATTTCTAATGTAATTTACTGGGTCTCAGTATTGAGAGATGGGTGCTCATGTATAAAGTCCCATCTTTTGAGATCATATGCCAGTTGCTTGCCAGTGATATGTTAGTTCTCAGGTCAGACATTTTATTCGATTATTTTTATCTACCATTTGATGAAATGATGAGATACCTCTGGAACAGTAGCTTTTTTGAATGTTCTACAATAATGCTGTTCGTGTGGACTTCCATTATTTATTCTATAGAATAGCAATGTATTTCTAAATTAGTTTGGATCTGCAGCTTAGAGAGGAGCTTCAAGAAGTGATTGTTCCCATGTGCCAGCTACCTGTTGCAACTTAGTTTTACAGATAATGAGTTTGTGAGATACTGTCAGTTATCAAAATCAATACATATAGTACATTTTGTAGATTCTAGATTTTTTAATCTGTAGTGGAAGGATTGAATGCTTTGGCATGTGAGCTGTGCTGATCTGTGCTTCCGCAGAGCCTTTGGAGCTACATTCAAGGCAAAAGTGAAAATAATTCCACTTGTACCTTGTAGATTTGAGATTTTTTAATGTCATTTCCAGTACACAAGTGAAAAGGAGAATGAATGAATTGTTACTCTTGATCTGATGTGGCACAAAATACATAACAAGATAACATTATAATTTTAAAAACAATTAATATAAATATGTAAAATAGCTTGTATACATTGATGTCCATAAAGTGATGCTAGGCACAGGTGTGTCTGTGCATAAGGTGACTGACAGGAAATAATCAAGTAGTGGTGGATGGAGGTGTTGATCAGTCTTATTTGGGGGAAAGTAACTGTTTTTAAGTCTGGTGGTCCTAGTGTGGACGCTACGTAGCCTCTTCCAGGATGGGAGTAAGGCAAACAGTTGATGGGCAGGGTGGGATCCCTCCTGATGTTGTTGGCCTGTTTCCTGCTCCTCTCTGTATATATGCAGGTGGTCTATGCCAGTTTTGACTACCCTTGGCAGAGCCTTCTTGATCTCTTTATTTGCTGAGGAGTTGCAAATACATTTGAATTGCTAATATTAGTGAATATTAGCCTCATAATTATAAGGCCATTGATAAAATATTTGGTTCAGCTATATCCATTGCCCAAAAATTCTGATAGTGATGCCCTGAAGTTGGGATGACTGAGCTCCAAAAAAAAAACCACCTTCCATTTTGCATGTTATGTTTCAAATGCTGCATCCTTTGGTGTCTGCTGGCCTCGTTTTAATCAGACTGTCTGATGCCAGACTGTATTAAATGATACCTTATAAATTCAATACGACGTTTATGTTTGGACCAAGGATGAGATCAGATCTGGAGTAAATGGTCGTGGCAAAATTCCAAATAAGTTCAGGGAGAGCAGCGGTGATCAGGGAACTGGGAAGTAAGTGCTGCTGGACAGCACTGTCAATGACACCTTCCATTACTTTCCTACTGGTATTCCTTAAGATTGCTGGATTTATAAGTAGTAGGGATGGTTGCTAAGGATACAGAGAAGCATAGTTCTATAGGAAAGTTGGCAAAGTGGTGGTAGATGGAATTTAATCTAGACAAGCAGTTTGGATCATCTAGTCCAATGTACATAAGATGGCAGGGATCTTAGAAGATTTGTGCAGAGGGACTTGGGGTGCAAGTTCATAGATCCTTGAAAAACGTGACATGGGTGAATAGGATAGTGAGGATGTTGTTCTGTTTGTTTGTCTTCAATATATAATATGCGAGTTGGGCTACACCAGGACTTTAGAAATGTGGTGGCACTCAAGAGGATTCAAATTCCAAAGAAAATGATAATCAGCAATGGCGCCTTCCATTACTTTGCTTCTAAGAGAGTAGACTGAACCATACCTATTTGAAAGCAATTTCTCTTGCTATCTGCACACGAGACAGAGTGAACAATAATAAAAGCTATTATTGACTTCCAGTGAGGCACGAGGCAAAATGGCAGCACAGCACTGAGTGCTGACATTTAGCACTCCTTTTTCACTTTCTTTAGGGCTCATAGATGGTCTTACTACAAGGTTGAGTTGGCGAAAGTTCTATCTAAAGACATGACCTCAAAAAAAGATCCAAATTGAACCAAGAAACAAGATACCAGCAGACGACATGAAGCTAGCGATTCATCTGAGGAAATAGCTATGCTAATTAAGCAAACAATGGCAATGGAGATGGAATCGCTGCAAAAAACGGTAGCCCACTTGCTAAAGGAGTCAATGGAAAAGGGTCTCGAACCCATACAGAAGCATATGGCAAAAAAATGGCAGCATTTTCCGGTCGTTAAAGGAGCAAGTGGACATTCATGCTAAAAATTTTTTTAGCACAGTCTTCAACAAAATAGACAACATTCAGGTTAGCTTACACAAGAATGTGAAGGTTAACTCCAGTATCACGGAGGTGGCTAAGATACGGAAGAAGCTAAAGAACTTGGAGGACAGATCCAGAAGAAACAATGTGCGGCTGGTCACCTTACCGACAGGCGCTGAGGGCATTGATCCAATAGGTTATCTCCAGAAGATGCTGCCTAATTGGATTCCAGTTCTCAAGAATTCCCACAGCACTCCTTTGGAGATTGATAGAGCACATAGGATCTTTTCCAACAACACCTCAAGACCGCAGACATGGTCTTTAGGCTTCTACGGTACACCGACTAGCAGGCTATCCTGGAGGGCACAAGGAAAGCCAAACCTACTCTGCCTGATGGCACCCAGCTGCAGTTCTTCGCCGATTACAGCCCTGGCAGGGATACAGGGAGATTTGTGCCAAGCTTTAACAGAAGGGGATCGACTTGTTCCTTGTATACCCGGTGATTTTGAGAGTGAATCTCAAGTGCATGAAGATGTTGTTTAGCTCGGCAGAGGAAGCGAAAGAAGCCCTGAAATCATTGGTGCTGAGAGATATGGAAGAAGGCCCTGGGCAAAGTCGGGAGGAGATGGAACTGCATTAAGAGCTCGGACCTGCCTGCATGCGCAACCTAACAGGCACAGGTAAGTTAAATGTCCTAGGTATTAAATTTTCTGGTTATTCTTTTATTGGAAAGTCATTTGATACACTTTTATACTTAGTTAATTAAGGGGCCAATTTGTTTGAGTATTGCAGGTCAGAGTTTTAAGGTCATGGCTCAATTAACTTGTTAGTACATGGTAATGCGATATAAGTCCGTCGAGAATATACATTTTATCTTTTACTTTCTCAGGTGATATTCAACACCCCCAAATGTCATACTTCAAGAACGAAGCTGAAAAACAGCAGTTTGTTCTGAATAACTTTAGTTGTACATGTTCATTTTGGGTTATGTCTCCAGTAGACTTGTTTACGTTCCTGGGCACCAGATAAGACGTCACTGGCGTCATCGCTAAGCAACAGTCTCCCGCAAGAGAGCTGTTGGGGTCTTGATTATGTGTTATACTATATTTGAGACAGGGATGGTTTTAATTATATAGGTTAACGGGTTTGACCAGGTTTTTTTTTCTTGTCTCCTTGTTATGATTGTCTATGAGAACTGCTTTGCCTTTCTAATGTGTTGGTTCTAGAGGGGGGCGGTTAATGTTCAGTGTCTGACATTGCTAAGTGACACTCACAGATGTTACAAAGTAAAGGGTTGAATGGGAGGGGTGGTGGGAAGAGGGTAACGCAGGGCTCCACCACCAACTTACAACAACGGATCCAGGGGAAGATGAGCAACACAGATAAATTAGAAAATCTTACTATTGTATCATTTAATGTTAGAGCATTCAAAGGTTTTAGATTTCTTAAACAGTAAGAAAATAAATATCACTCTGTTACAGGAAACACATCTTAAACCTAACGACATTCCCAGGGTTTAAAACCACTTTTATAAACCCGTTGTGGCATCAGCTGATGGTACTCATATGAAAGGAGTTATGATATTAATGATACGTAGTATTAATGTATCAATTGAAAGGTCTGGTGCCGACAATGAAGGACGTCTAGCTTTTCGCTGTACATCTATTCAGGGTAAAAAAAATTGCATTCATTAGCCTATATGCCCCAACTATATTTGAGGTTGAATTTTTTCCCACAATTACCTCACAATTACTGAAGTTAAGTGACTACCAACTACATGTTGATTTGGACATGAATACTTTGGTAAACAATAACATCGATAAATCTTCCTCAACTATATCAAGCTCTCAAGAATCTGCTTCCAAAGCACTTAACCTCTTTCTAATGGATTTAAAATTAACTGATGTGTGGAGGGTACATAATCCATCTGCTAAAGACTATACCTTCTTCTCCACAAGACATAAAACTTACTCTCGGATAGAGTACATTGTTATATCCTCCGGTTTGCTGCCTTTGGAACACTCAATAGAATTTTTGCCCAGACATCTATCTGATCACAACCCAGACATATCTACTTTTAATTAAGGCAGAATTAAAAATAAGGCTACTAGGTGGAGATTTAACTCCACCCTTATAAAAACTGCCGAATTTTTAACACAACTGAGAACAAAATTGATGGTATTTATAAGTTTAAATAAAAATAGTCTTTCGGATATGACAGTGATTTGGCCCTCCATCAAGGGTTTCTTATGAAATAATGCCATATGGTTCAGTTCCCACCTACATAAAAGCCGGCTTCAAAAGATTTCCACCCTAGAAGAACAATGTAAGGTTTTGGAGAATGATGAAAAGGAGATACACCATAACAAAACAAAACGAGCTCAAAATGAAACAAGCAGAATTAAATGATTTATTAAGAAGCAGGGCAGAATATATGATCCATATAACCAAACATAAGTATTATGCAGAATGCAGCAGACCAGCTGTCTTTTGGCACTAATACTGAAACAACAGGAAGCTGAAAGGTCTATACCAGCGATTAGATATGCTAAGTGTGGAGTAGTATCTTCAACAGAGGAAATAAATGAAACATTCAAAAATTACTTGAAAGAACTGTATACAAGTGGCTCAGTTCCTTCTGAGAATGACTTCACAGAATTTTTTAGTGGATTAGACCTCCCTATGTTGTCATTAGAGGACACCAAAACTCTAGACTCTCCTATTACACTGGATGAGCTACTTAAAGCAGTCAAAGCTTCAACTAAGGGGCATACGCCAGGTATAGACAGCATACTTGTGGAACTTTACCTGCCACTTTGGGATATTCTTGGACCAGTATGGTTAGAAACATTAAATTATGCTATTGGAAATGGCGCTTTCCATAGAGATCTAAACACAGCCCTGACCACAGTTATACCTAAGCCCGGTAACGACTCCTGGAGTGTGCCAATTACCGTCCAATCTCCTTGATAAATGCCGACCTCAAGATATTTCCCAAAATCTTAGCCAGTAAACTTGAGAGAGTAGTTGGGAAAATAATTAGCCCAGATCAAACTGGCTTTATCAGGGGATGTCTCGCATCTGATATTATTTGCCGGCTCTTACACATACTGAGTGCAACACATGAAATCCCGCCTGCCTTGGCCTGATATTTCTAGGTGCTGAAAAAGCGTTCAGTCTCCTTGAATGGTCATTTCTTTGGAGAGTTCTACGCGTTTGTAAAAGAATTTAAGTTCAGCAATAAATTTATTAATATGATTCAAGCACTATATGCTAATTCTTCAGCCCGGGTATGTGTGGGAGGAGGTTTCTCAGTTATTTGACATAGGACGGGGCACACGACAAGGGGACCCTCTGTCTCCTTTAATTTTTACTATACCTATTGAACTGCTAGCACATTTAATAGAAACTCTCCTCAGATCTCCCCTATTACAATTGGTACAACATCACACTTGATATCACTTAGAAATATTTACACAGACGACACACTAGTTTATATGGCAAATGTTCAAAAACTCTGGAGCAATTTGGATTTCTTTCAGGATACAAAGTTACTTGTAATTTGTCAGAATCAGCACTGATGCTGATTAATAAAGATAAAAGCAAGGTGTCTGTCCCTCCCCAGATTGTTAAAAACGAGGTCCTTTACTTGGGTATTAAAGTTAATACAGTTGGCCCTCCTTATCCACAAGTTCCACATGCACAAATTCAACCAACCACAAATCGAGAAAACCTGGAATTGCTCTTCCAGCACTTGTTGTTTGAGCATGTACAGACTTTTTTTTCTTGTCATTATTCCCTAAACAATGCAGTATAACAACTATTTTACATAGCATTTACATTGTATTAGATATTACAAGTAATCTAGAGATGATTTAAAGTATATGGGAGGATGTGCATAGGTTATCGTGGATCAGAATTGAGAAAAATCAGAAGTTCTCTTGTTCGCTTACTAAGTAAGTCAGAACACGTACATCTGGTATTATTTAGCGTCAGTTAGTCAAACGTTTTTCTTAGTATATAGTACATATATACTATACCTTTTACCTTTCTATGCATATAAAACACTTACAAACGTATGTTTCAGCGAAACCCAATAATTAAACCACTGCATTGCTTAGTAATGATTGTAGCTTTCATTGGGGCAGGGCCTTCCTCACTTTATCCATTAAAATTTTTCTGATTGTTGACCGACTGTAGCCTAACGCTTTTCCAATGACCTATGGTGTTTCACCTTTTTCTGATCGCTTTATTATTTCCACGTTATTTTCAGTCATGATCGTGATTATTTTCATGAACAGAAACACTGAGGATTCAGAGTTTTGGCTGCTGGGTCCTAATGTCCACCGCGCTGAAACAGGTTAAATAAGGTCTGGGGTTCTGCTGGGTCCTAAGGTCCACTACATTGAGCCAGGTTGAATTAGGGACTTGAGCATCTGCAATTTTTGGTATCCGTGAGGGGTCCCGGAACCAATTCCTCGTGGATAAGGACGGCCGACTGTACTTCCCTATTGTCTGCGGCAAAAAAAAATTACTGTTTAATTTTGAGAAAAATAGAAGAAGATATTAATAGACGGAGACACCTGCCAGCATCAATCCCAGCCCGTATACTGGTCATTAAAATGAACATGTGACCCCACATTAATTTTATCAGCTCAATGATCCCACTTGCGCCTCCAGCAGGATATTGGCAAAAACTGGACTCCTTACTTTGATGCTATGTTGGGAATGGTAAACGACCCAATATAAAGTGGTCGGCTCTACAATTCAAAAAGTTGGATGGGGGATTGGCATGTCCAAATTTTAAACTGTATCACTGGACATTTGTATGAAAAAATCTTAGCTATTGAATGGAGGAGGGTAAAGTTTTGTCATGGAAAAATATAGAACAAGAGCTAATAGCACCAATAAGGTTGAAGGACTTTCTCCTTATAGGTTTATCTACCAAAAAATGTGAGTTGTATTATGGTCCAATTTTAACCCATATGCTACAAGTGTTTAGAGCAGCAGAAAAATTCTGAAAATTTAAAAGCGTATGGTTCAAATCATCTCCATTATGGAAAAATAATCATTTTCTATCAGGGGGGCGGAAACCATTCACTAACAGAATTTGGGAGGGAAAAGATATTATTACTCTTCAAGATATTAAAGAGGCAAGTACTATCCTTAGCTTTCAAGAACTGATATCTCGATATAATATTGAGAAACACTCTCTTCTTCTTTAGAGTAAGATCCGCTTGTAAAGTCTACGGGGTGCCCTGGGGGTCAGATTTAAAGGACCATCCCATTTTTAAGTTGGATACAGAGTGCTTCAAGACAGATAGTGTCATATATCTATGATAAATTAAACTCCCAGAAATATATGCCCACATCAGGAATGAAAACCTGGGGTAGGGACATATCTGAATTGGGACAAGACAGACTGGGATGTGATTTGGGTAATGCTGCCAGTGCTTCGAAAAACCCAAGTCATTGGTATATACACTTGAAATTTTGTCATAGAGCATATCTAACACAGAGAATTAGACATCAGATGGGACTGGTTCCTGACCTATATCGCTCATTTTGCCCCCACAGAACTGTTGGCTCTTTTATACATGTGTATGGGAATGTCCAGGGGTTTTTGGTTTGGAGGGGAAGGTTATCAGTACTCTTAGAGAACTAATGGGGGTTAGCAATGGACCCTGCTGTACATCTTCTAAATGATGACTCCCACCTTTCCCTTATGGAAAAAACAGGCAAAATCTGGCTGGCAGGCTTGACTGCAGCTAAGAAGATTGTAGTCCAGCGTTGGAAATCTCCTCATGATATTTCAAGTACTCACTGGCTTTGGAGCTTTTTGGATATTTCTTACCTCGAATTATCATCAGCGAGAGTAAATGATGCACGACCAAACACAATCTTAACGTGGACAAATTTGATATCTAACTTAAAAGATCTTTTGTTAAAATAGGAATGCTCTGTCTGTGTATGCACTACTATTCAGTTGGTTGGTGGGGAGAGGGGTGGAGAGGGGGATGGAGATGAGGGGTGGGGGTGGCTGGGTTAAACAGTCAAAATGTAATCAACAACTGGTTGTATTGAATGTAATTTGTTGGTGTTGCAATAAAAATTAGTGATTTAAAAAAAAGGTTTTTATTGCAACTGTAGCAGCACGGCTGGGTAGATACAGGAACAGATTCTTCGGTCCACTAATGATACCTAACCCCTTTTGCCTGCACTTAGTCCATATCCCTCCAATCTCTGGATATTAATGTGCCTATCTAAGAGCTTTTTGAAATCGTATGCTTTCACCACCACCTTTGAAAATACATTTCTGACTCCCTCCACTCTGTAAATAAGATTAATCACTTGCCCTCCATATCTCCTTTGAACTTGCCCCCTATTTGCCTGTAACACATGGTCTCTGGTATTAGGCATTTTGACCCTGGGGGCAAAGATACCAGCTGTATATTTTATGCCCATTGTATTTCTGTAATCTTCTCTTGTCTCCTTTCAGCTTGAGCCACTGTAGATTAAACAATCCTACTTTGTCCAACCTCTTATAGCACATGTTTCCCAATCCAGGGAACTTTCTGGTCAACCTCTTCTGCGCATTCTCCATGGGCTCACCTACTTCCTGTAATGGAATGACAATGCAATACCCCAAATGTGGCCTAACCAGAGTTTTATGGAGCTGCAACAGAACTTCATGACTCTTGAACTCAGTGTGTCAACTAATGAAGGCAAGTGTGCCACATGCTGCTGTTGCCACACTATCCACTTCTGTGGCCACGTTCAGAGAGCCCTAGATTTAGACCCCAAGGTCCTTCTGTACATCAATGTAATTTGGGGTCCTGCCATTATCTGTATGTCTTTTCCTGTCAACGCTCCACATTTGCTGGGATTAAACTCCAGCTGTCATTTTTTCTGCTCACTTCTGCAACTGATCTACAAAACACAGTACCATGATTATGTGTGGAGGGCAAATATTTAATGTATGGTCATATGATCTTTGTCCGATCAGTGCTCTCGACTGTTTCTTGATATTGTGTGGAATTAATTAAATATCTGAATGGTGGCCTCCGATGACAGAAATCTCAGCCAGGATGAATCATGCACTCTTTGATTTTGGCTGAGAATGCCTTGTACTTGTTGGTTCTCTCATGCCAAGGTCTGCCATGGTAGAGAATGGGGAATGTTTATGGCGCTACCTCCACTCTTTTACTAATTTATTGTCCACCGCCATTTGTGTGTAGATTTGGCAGGACTGCAAAGCAGTGATGTGAACATTTGGTTGTGAGATTATTTAGTTTTGTCTACTGCAATGCTGCTCCTTTTTTAAATCATGTATTATAGTTTGACATTGATGTTTTATTTTCCGCTGTTCTCCACTCATTAATCAATATCTTAGCCCTGTCTGCACCTTTTATTGACAACCATCCTGAGCATGCTGTTGGTTGAATTGATTAATGCCCATGACTTGCTCAATTGCTGTTTGCCACTACCTCCTTCTCATCATTGTACCTAGGTTCTGCCTGCAGGGTGCAATCAGTGTCCTGATTCGACACATTTTCTTCAATTTGCATTATTCTTGATTATATTGAATATCATGCTTTCCTTTTACAGTCTTCCTTGGTAATACTGAATTGTACCATATTTATTTTATAGTCTTGTATACATATTGTAATTGTATACTGAATTAATATATATTGCAGCCATTCTCATGTTTTGGAATGTTACTGTATGATAATAGTGATGAAGTTACTAAGGTGAATCAGTAAAAATTCTACTTAAACTAAGATGTTTGAAGCATGGCTCTGATTAGTTATGCTACTTAAACAAACTTTCAGTTTATGTTTATAGCCATAAATGAATGGAATCACTTTTTAAATGTATGTTAGTGCCCTTAAATTGACTGTGTAATGGAGTAGATATTAGGGGTTAACAATTACGTGATTATTAATGATATGCAAGAGACCAGGAATGTAGCAAGACATTCTCTCCTTTTTTTTTGGAATTGGAATCCAGAGCAAATTAATGGTAAAAGCTTTGGAAAATGATAACCTGGATCAGATTTGAATTAAAATGACAGCTTCAATACATATTTCTTATCTTGGTGGAACTGTGGTGATATTGCACAAAAAGATATGGACAAATGTAAATTTTATGCTGCTGTTCATAAGTTTAGACCTGATGGAATCTTGAAATTAAAAAAAACAGCAACATTGCAGAGCTCTTGTACAATTTAATGGAGCTTGGCAGATCTGAAGAACACTATGTAAAGGACTTGCATAGTATGCATGTAGATAGAGTAACATGTATCTATGTCTCAGTCCTGATGAGACCTGCGTTTTTTCTCCTTTTCACTCAAATTTGACTTGAAAGTAAGTAACTTACGTTTGAAGATAGTAGTAATTTGAACCCACATTTGAAGACTCATTTGCTCTGGACATCTAATGTCATAGGAAAGCTTTTTGGTGCTTCCAATATTATTTTAGATGGAGTGAAATCTTTTTATAAATTGCATGTCTGAAATTGTTGCTTGCTGTGAGTTAAAGTGGCTGCTTTTAGAGCTCAGTGTTTTCAAAGGCAAACCTCCAGACTTTATCCTCAGTAGTTTCCTAATATATAGTGAATATTGTGCTAATAACATCTATTTAATATACATCCAGTTATAGTTTGGTGTATATGAATTTAATCGCTCAATTAAATTAGTCTCATCTCTCATGCAGAGATTATTTGTTTAATTTCAATTTTATATTACAGTTTACTTTTTGTAAAAGAACAAGTGGCTGGGAGTAGCGATTCTTATCTAATATTTCAGACGTGCCTGTTTATCATTTCCCACTACCAGTAGCCACCCTTGTTCATACATTCTAGTTTTGCTCTAGATGGCAACTAGGAGTGCAAAATCTATCTATTATTCCTTCTGTTAGGCTATCCCTCATGATGGAGGGTACCTTGTTTCCACTCTGGTTATGTAGGTTCTGTGATTGGGTCCTGAAATGGCTAACCAGGTGATTGTAGTAACAGCAGGCACTTCCACAGTTACAGCAGGAGGTCACTGAAGGAGTAGGTAGGTGAGTGTATAGTCTGTGAGGTGACATGATGCTACTTATAATGAACTTCTGTGTGTTCATGATGCATTCTTGAAGCCAAAACATCATCCTCTGCTTTCAGTGATTCTGAGCCAGATGTTGCCAGGAAATGCATGTTGTATTTCAAGGAAGCTTTGCACATATCCTTTAATGTTTCCTCTTGTTGCTTGGCAATCTTCTCACATGACAAAGCATAGAGCATCTTTTTCAGCTGTCTGCCTGCTGAAATTAACTAGGGTCTCATTGTAGCAGGTGTTGACGTGGAAGAGAGACCATTATTTGATTGATCATGGTCTCTGGTGCTGTAACCTCCTGTGTACATTATAAAACCCTAAGGCAACACGAGTGAATCTGCAGATGCTGGAAATAAATAAAAAAACACGAAATGCTGGCAGAACTCAGCAGGCCAGACAGCATCTATGGGAGGAGGTAATAACGATGTTTCGGGCCGAAACCCTTCATCAGGAGTGAAGTAACATGGGATGGTGGATGGGGGGGGATAAGAAGTGCGGGGAGGGATAAAGTAGAGAGCTGGGAAGTGATGGGCTGGGGGAAGGTGGAGAATTATGGGAAATAAAAGAGAAAGAAAGGTAGGGCTGGGGGGAGAGATTACAGTGAGGGGGGAAAGAGAGAGAGAGAGAGAGAACCAGACTAAAATAATAGATAGGGATGGGGGTAAGAGGGGGGCAGGGGTATCAACGGAGGTCTGTGAGTTGAATGTTCATGTCTGCAGGTAGGAGACTACCTAGGCGGGAGATAAGGTATTGCTTCATCGACCTGCGTGTGGCCTCATCTTGACGGTAGAGGAGGCCATGGACAGACATGTCGGAGTGGGAGTGGTCTGTGGAATTGAAGAGTGTGGCCACAGGGAGATCCCGCTACCGATGGAGGACCGAGCGCCGGTGTTCGGCGAAATGGTCTTCCAGTCTGCGGCGGGTCTCCCCAATGTATAAATGGCCACATTGGGAGCACCGGATACAGTATATCACCCCAGCTGACTCGCAGGTGAAGTGGTGCCTCACCTGAAAGGCCTGTCTGGGCCTGGGATGGTGGTGAGGGAAGAAGTGTGGGGGCAGGTGTAGCACTTCCGTTTGCAGGGATGAGTGCCCGGAGGCCTTGTGGCCACACACTTCAATTCCACAGACCGCTCCCACTCCGACATGTCTTGTCCATGGCCTCCTCTACCGTCAAGATGAGGCCACACGCAGGTCGATGGAGCAACACCTTATCTCCCGCCTAGGTAGCCTCCCACCTGCCGGCATGAACATTCAACTCACAGACCTCCACTGATACCCCTTCCCCCCACCCTTACCCCCATCCCTATCTATTATTTTAGTCTGGTTCTCTTTCTCTCTTTTTTCCCCCTCACTATAATCTCTCCCCCCAGCCCTACCTTTATTTCTCTTCGATTTCCCATAATTCTCCACCTTCCCCCAGCCCACTTCCCTCCAGCCTATCACTTCCCAGCTCTCTACTTCATCCCTCCCCGCACTTCTTATCCCCCCTCGACCATCCCATGTTACTTCACTCCTGATGAAGGGTGTCTGGCCTGCTCAGTTCTGTCAGCATTTCGTGTTTTTTTTTATAAAACCCTAAATTGCTTTCTATATTTAATTGGCACCTATATTCCATGCTAAGGTATTTCATTTACATATCTTTACATTGTACCTCATTACTACTTTGAGATACTACTTTTAGCACTTTCCTTTTACCAAGGTTTTGGTTGGTTGCTTGCATAACATTACTGATGTCAAATTTTGCTTGTTGTTCAGAAGTGCCTTAAGATGTTTTGCTACACTAAAGCAGTAACATTAATCCAGGATTTTGCTTGAATGTTCATTTTTGTTCTACTGTGAGGGCATGCACCACCAGTAAGCCAGATTAGTTCCTAATCAGATGGTGATCTTTTTAATTAATGCCTTTTATCATAAAATTATCACCAGAAGTCTTAAACTTATTGAATGTAAATATATATTTTTTTGTTGAGCTACAGTGTGCAATAGGGCCTTCATGCCCTTTGAGCCACACCGCCTGTCAACCCCTGGTTTAACCCTTGCCTAATTACGGGACAGCTTACAGTGACCAATTAACTTACTGACTGGTCTGTCTATGGACTGTGGGAAGAAACTGGAGTGCCCAGAGAAAAACTGCATAATCATAAGGAGAACGTATAAACTCCTTGTAGATGATGTCAGAATTGAACTCTGAACTCCGATACTCTAAGCTCTAATAGTGTCACGCAAACTACTACATTACCGAGGCACCCGCTTAAGGGAATTTGCCTTGTACTTCTGAGAATGTGATATTTTGTTTCTGTATTGGAATTATCCGTGGCACCAACAAAAATAATAAAATTGTAGATCTTACAACGGTGGGTGCAAAAGAGTTAAAGATATGGGTCACTGATCTTTCCTTTGAGCGTGTGTGTCCTTTTGTTATGTGCGTGTATAGTTTGCTTTTGGTAAGTTTAATGCTGATTTTGAATGTATAATCTAAATTTATTAAAATCAGAAGCCAGTTTAGGCAGCATTCAGACAGAGGGATGCAGAGTTAATATTTTAGATCAAACTTTGCTCAAATTATACAGAATGGTGAGGGATGGAATGGGCAAAGGGATATCTTTGAGATTTAAACCCATTCTTCTGCTTCTGTTACCTTAGGGCCATTAAGAATGCAAAAGGACTGCACAGTAAGAAGGAGGTGCCAATCCATCGTGTTGCTGATATCTCTGGGGTAAGTTGTACATGTTGTTGCACAGGCAAGTCTTTATAATGTGATCAAAATTAAATTTTACTGTAAAATCTTTCAAACTAATGATAACTGACTATGGGAAATGATATGATGATGTTAATGCATATCACTGAGCACACTCTCTCAACTGTGGTTTTGGCCATGGGCATATTGGATATTAAACTTCATAATTGTATGTTGCTTGTTTTCTCATATATTGGAATGGTTCCAGAGATAAAGAACTTCACCATAAAGTTATGTAGGATGTGCTGTTTAGTCCCCCTTAGATAATAATAGAGATATCAAGGTGTTTAAATAGAATATACTTTTTAGCAGTTGGTTCAAGGACCAAGAAGCTTCTAGAAGCAAGCATAGACTAAATGAGCTGAATGGTTATTTTCTGAACATTGGTTACGATCTGCTCCTTGGGTTAATGGACACCTTGATCGCACTAATATGTCACACAAGTACTAAAAATTTCTGATCTACGTTTGGCTTGAATTGTTGTTGCCCAGAAATGTTACTATTTCAGCCTTGCCAATACCGTGGTATCAAGAATTTATCTGAGATTGTGTACTCTGAAGAATGTGACCCAGCCCCTGATCTTTTGGAGCTTCTTCAGTTGCAAATTTGGAATGATAGTTGCACACTATTACTGCGATAATAATGCACTATTATCAAGACTAATGTTGTTTAATGCTCTATCAAAATGGCAGAGCCTACCAGATCTGTGTTTACATGTACTGGCTGCACTTATGCTGCAGAGTGTAGTTTTTTGTAACCAGGGTGAATGCCCATCTCTGTTCCAACTGAGGTAGTTGGAGATTCCTCCCCCCAGCCCCACCAAATTCAACAAAAATACCTGCAGGGTCTTGTGATCCTTGAAAATTGTATAAAGTTCTGACCATTGAACTTTGTCACTCCATCTGTTACTAATAAAGGACTCAGTATCCGGTGAGATGAAGGAGAATGTCAACCAGGAACCACCCCACAGAGCTGAAGATCTCTCTGCACTTGACTCACCTCAGCACCAAACAACAGACCAAGTGAGTTCCCCTTCGGCTACCCCAGTCCATTCGTCAAGGAAAGACAGGATCAAATGGCCTAGATCATCAGACGACATCGCCTGGATGCAGGTCGATGATGATCTAGACGGCATCATGGAAGTTGCCTTAGCAGGTCCAGTACACAGAAAGATCGACTCACTCACAGCCATAGCGTACAATTTAGCTAAGGAACGATTTGGCTCAATGGAGTGGAGAAGTCAGCCCGAGTTACCATGGCAGCCAAATAGGAGGGAAAGGGAGGTTCGTCGCTTGAGAGGCGAATTAAAGATACTCAACAAGAGGTTTAAAACCAGCTCACTGGCAAAAACGGTATCAAGGACTTAACCAGCATGCTATGGGAACAGCTGTTTAAACTCTGGAGGGCAGAATATCTTCAACAGCAAAGAACGAAGAAAGAGAAAAGGCAAACACGGTTTGTGAGAGATCCATTCAACTTCATCAGGGCTCTTCTCGGCCAACAAAAATCTGGTAAACTATCCAGCTTGAAGCCAGAGGTAGAGGGGTTTATGCGGGAGGCATACAGCGGCCCACGGAGGGGTAAGGGACTAGGAACCAATTGGACTATACGTAGACTGGAAAAACCATCAATTGAACTGAATGTGAAGGAGCCTACGTGGCAGGAAATCCAGGACATCATCCAGAAAGCTAAAGCATCAGCTGTCCCAGGCCCAAGCGACATACCTTATAAGGTGTATAAGAAATGCCCAAAACTCCGGGGGCTGTGGAAGGTCATGAGAAAGATCTGGGCCAAAGATACTATTCCATCAAGTTGGAAATTAGCAGAGGGATGCTTTATTCCAAAGGAAGAGGATTCTTCCACAATTGCCTAGTTTAGGACAGTTTCTCTCCTGGATGTGGAATGTAAGATTTTGTTTTCTGTGCTTGCAAGAAAGCTGACTTCTGACAAGATGCAGAACTGCTATATCAACACATCCATCCAGAAAGGCAGCATTCCAGGCTTTTCAGGGTGTCTGGAACACACCTCAGTGATTAGCCATTTGATCCGTGAGGCCAAGCAGAAAAAAGTCGACCTAACTGTTGTCTGGTTAGACCTCGCAAACGCCTACAGGTCTATTCCACAGTACCTCATCTTAGAAGGAGTTGACCACTACTACATCCCAGTGGCTATTTGAGACATGATCACCAGCTACCTAGGAGGATTCAAACTCAGATTTACATCAGCCCATTTCACAACTAGTTGGCAGGATCTCCAGAAGGGGATTCCAACAGGGTGCACCATCTCCTCCACCCTATTTATTATGGGAGTGACCCTCCTAATATCTCTGTGGTCAAAAGGGGACACTGACTCGTAAAATGTCCAGGTGTAAAACAGCTCTAATTCAAGGACGGTGTAGGTGGCGCCATGATAAGGTGCTGCTGGCTCTTGCTGACATACTAGAGCGAGAGAAATGCAAGAAGAAGACGGCTGGCACAGATTTGAGGAAGGCCATCACCTTCATCAAAGAGGGAGCCAGGCCTTTCGTAACCAAACAACCAAAGCCAGGTCCTGGGAGATGAGGGTCTACGTGGGAAGGGGGCTACAGTTCCCGGAGGTGGTGCACACAACCTTCTGCCCGGACATTGTATTGTGGTCAACTGAAGACCGGAAAATAATTCTGGTAGAGCTGACAGTGCCCTGGGAGAGGGATGGGAAGAGGCCCATGAGAGAAAGGCCTTGAAGTACCAGTCCTTAGTGCAGGAGTGCAAAGACAAGGGATGACAGGCATGGTTATTCCCTGTGGAGATCGGCTGCAGTGGTTTCCCAGCCAAATCAACATGGTGGTTTTTTAGCTCTGGACCTGGAGGAAAGGAGCAAAGAACAAGCAGTTCATAGGATGGGGGAAGAGGCAGAACGAGCCTCTTGTTGGATTTGGAGTAGGCGAGAGGAGGGAAGCTGGAAGCCAGGAGCAGATGGGCAGTGATTTGACCACCACTGCTGGCCCACCAACTGGAGAGTGTCGTGGTTGAGGGCTGAAACACTCTGTGAAGGTTGGGAACCACCTGATGACATCTGCTCCTGGCTGAAGGCTACAGTTACCTCATAAGCTATCTGGAGAATGCACCCTAAGAGGTGTATATAACAAGAAGTACAAACTAAGGCTATTTCTGTCAACTGTCTTGTGATTAAACAATTTGCTTGGTAGTTTTAATGGTTTGCTTAAGGATGGCAAAAAAAAACACTATTATTAAGTCTTGGTAGGTCTTCAATTATGTCAAATTGTTTGAGTTCGATCCACCCAACACTGATTTAACCTTGACCTTAACTGATGAGATTTTTGGCATCTGTTTCATAACCAAGTAGACTGCTACTGACATAGCGATTGCATGCTTGTCTTTCCTCAGTTATGTTCCTGCTCAATTTGTCAAAGTACATTTAGATTCTCCTTGTCTCTGCTACCTTTCCACACACTAACATGTCATCTCGTTAGCTGACAACATTTTTCAGATTTCGGATCAAACTGTCCATTCATTATCTTGTAGAAAATGTGTGGAGTTTATGCCTTTGCAAGTAAACATCTGTTCTGTTAGAGAAGTATTTGGTGCTTATTAATCATTAAATATTCTAGACCTCTGCTCGAAAGCACTCAACTTTTCAAAGGTTGTGAAGATCTATCCTAGTTAAGCAAACATCAATAACAGCGTCAACCTTTGATTCTGTTGATATCAAATAATCTCCACACATTCCAAAGATGCCATCTTAATGAATTGATATTTGTACAACATAGAATGTGCTGCCTTGAGCATGATGCAAGCCTAACTAAACCCATGCCTTTATCACTCTCTATGGTTAAAGCAAGACCAAAAATTAGCTTTATTTATTTGTCACAGGTATTTCTACCTGTCTCAAAACTTTCCTTTAATCATTCACTCTGACCTTGAAATTCTGCCCTTTGGTGTTTGCTATTTCCACCTATATCTCTCATAATTTCATATACTCCTATTGGCCTCTCGTGCTCCAGAGAATATAATCCAAGTTTGTCTAACCTCTCTTTATGGCTCATACTCTCCAATGCAGATAACATCTATCCAAACCTCCACATCCCAGACAACTAAAACTCTGCACAATATTCCAAATATTGCCTAACCGAAGTTCTATGAAATTGTATGACTTCCTGACTTTTATACACTCCTCAATTTTTCCGTACATCTCTGCTGGTAGGGGTATGCCAATTACTGTTTACCTTCCTCTTGACTTCTTGCACCTCCCAGAGTAAACTCCACCCACTATTTCTCTGCCCATATTTCTAACTGTTTGTCCCACTGTATCCTTTGACAACTTTCTTGCTAATCACAATGGCCAATTTTTATGTCATCCACAATCATTATGTTCAAATCATTCATTAAATTACATTTTGAAATCTTTTTGCTCAATATACAAACTAGTTCAATGCCTTTTTCCTTTAAATACCTCCACTACTTGGCCGCCCTCTTTCTTCAAGTTGTAGTTTGAACAATGCAGATGTAGTCTTCACCTTCAGGTGAATCTTGGCTCTTGACAGCTTTCTAGTTCATTATGAGAGCTACCTGGATGTTTGTTATATACAACTAAATCAGGCCCTGAGCTCTTGATCTAACGCATATCAATCTTTTAGTTTAGGTAGTCACTTCCAGTCATTTAAATTTGATCTTTAATCTAGAACAATTTTGCTTATCTTTCTACATTTCTAACTTCTATTTCACATGCCCATCACATCTTGATCTTTTGGCAATGTGAGGAAGTGGTTGACTCCTTGAGCTTTATTGTGCAATCTGACCAGTGTCATTTAAATTCCTGTTTGCACGCAACTAATATTGTAATGCCAGTGTTGAGATTTTCAGTACCCATGAGAAAAATCTCTGACAGTTTGAAAACTATATATGATTCATCTAGTTAGGTGCAGTTAGTTCATGTGTATTTTACCTCCTATTGTTATTTTCAATGTAAATTGGTTACTTGATTTGCCCTTCCTTATCATACTTCTGGCGATCATGCACTTCAAGTTTGCATACGTGCTATGATAGGCATCACTGCTTCATTAATTCCATTTGCAAAGATGTCCAAGACTTGGTGTTAATATGCTTAGTGATGTTTCAGATCTTGTGCTTATCTGACTGTTGTCTCCATTTCTTTCAATGCTTGCTTGAATACATCCAGGATATCCCAAATCTGTATGTCATCCCATAGCACCTCAAAACGTGTAGCATGCTCATAATTTTCAACACTTCATCTCAAACCTGTGAAAGAGTCAAAAGTTTAATTTGGATACATCCTGTGAAAAGAGTCAGAAATTTAATTTGGATCTGTTTCCAGCTGTACTGCTGGTGGGACATTCATGCTGTTCAACTAGATTCCCTATGATCTTTGGTTAAAGGTAGCAGTGTTTTGCTTTATTGACACATTACCTAAGATTGAAGCAAAACAAATTTCTCTCCATTCCATGAATTTAGTCCTTGATTAATTTACAATTGAAAAGGTATAGATTTTGGTCATCTGGACTTCTACAAGCAAGCAAGCAAAGGAGTTGGTGTAATTAATAAATTGTGCTGCTCCACAGCTCAGAGGGAAAGAACGTGAAGGTTTTTAATCTGTAGCAATACCTCAATAGGTACATCAGCAACCACTTACTGCATGAATTAGAAGTAGGTAGTTACAGTTGAAGTCAGAAGTTTACATACACCTTACCAAATACATTTAAACTCAGTTTTTCTCAATTCCTGACATTTAATCCTGGAAAACATTCCCTGTCTTAGGTCAGTTAGGATCACTATTTTAAGAATGTGAAATGTCAGGATAATAGTAGAGAGAATGATTTATTTCAGCTTTTATTTCTTTCATCACTTTCCCGGTGGGTTAGAAGTTTACATACACTTTGTTTGTATTTGGTAGTGTTGTCATTAAATTGTTTAACTTGGGTCAAACATTTTGGGTAGCCTTCCACCAGCTTCTCACAATAAGTTGCTGGAATTTTGTTGCATTCCTCCAGACAGAACTGGTGTAACTGAGTCAGGTTTGTAGGGCTCCTTGCTCGTACACACGTTTTCAGTCCTGCCCACAAATTAGATTGAGTTCAGGGCTTTGTGATGGCCACTCCAATACCTTGACTTTGTTGTCCTTAAGCAATTTTGCCACAACTTTGGAGGTATGCTTGGGGTCATTGTCCATTTGGAAGACCCATTTGCGACTGAACTTTAACTTCCTGGCTGATGTCTTGAGATGTTGCTTCAATTTATCCACATAAATTTTCTTCCTCATGATGCCATCTATTTTGTGAAGTGCGCCAGTCCCTCCTGCAGCAAAACACTGCTGAACCATGATGCTGCCACCCCCATGCTTCACGGTTTGGATGGTATTTTTCGGCTTGCAAGCCTCACTCTTTTTCCTCCAAACATAACGATGGTCGTTATGGCCAACAATAGTTCAATTTTTATTTAATCTGACCAGAGGACACTTCTCCAAAAAGTAAGATCTTTGTCCCTATGTGCACTTGGCAAGCTGTAGTCTGGCTTTTTTTTATGGCAGTTTTGTAGCAGTGGCTTCTTCCTTGTTGAGCAGCCTTTCAGGTTATGTCGATACAGGACTCGTTTTATTGTGGATACTTGTCTATTGTTTCCTCTAGTATCTTCACAAGGTCCTTTGTTGTTGATTGATTTGCACTTTTTGCGCTGGTGTACGTTCATCTATAGGAGACAGAATGCGTCTCCTTCCTGAGCAGTATGACGGCTGCGTCCCATGCTATTGTTTGTATGGATCAACGTGGTACCTTAAGGTGTTTGGAAATTGCTCCTAAGGTTGAACCAGACTTGTGGAGGTCCACAATTTTTTTTCTCTGAGGTCTTGGCTGATTTCTTTTGATTTTGTTTCTGACCCACTGGAATTGTGATATAGTCAATTAAAAGTGAACTAATCTGTCTATAAACAATTGTTAGAAAAATTACACTTGTCATGCACAAAGTAGATGTCCTCAATGTCTTGTCAAAACTATAGTTTGCTAATATGAAGTTTTAATGACTTCAACCTAAATGTCCAAGATATCCTGAAGTGGGAGGGTGAGGAGCCAGAGGTCGTGGTACATGTAGGTACCAATGATATAGGTAGGAAAGGGGAAGAGGTCCTGAAACGACAGTATAGGGAGTTAGGACGGCAGTTAAGAAGAAGGACTGCAAAGGTAGTAATCTCGGGATTACTGCCTGTGCCACGCGACAGTGAGAGTAGGAATAGAATTAGGTGGAGGATGAATGCGTGGCTGAGGGATTGGAGCAGGGTGCAGGGATTCAAGTTTCTGGATCATTGGGACCTCTTCTGGGGCAGGCGTGATCTGTTCAAGAAGGACGGGTTACAGTTGAATCCTGGGGGGACCAATATCCTAGCAGGGAGGTTTGCTAGGGCTACAGGGCAAACTTTAAACTAGTAAGATGGGGGGGTGGGAATCAATTTGAGGAAACTATGGGACAGGAGGTTAGTTCACCAGTAGAGTAAGTAAATAGACAGTGTGTGAGGGAAGAAAGGCAGGTGATGGAGAAGGGATACGCTCAGCCTGAAGATGTAGGGGAGAAGAAAGAAAAGGATAATAAATTTGAATGCATTGTTAGGGATGAAAAGAGAGGAGGAGGTGGAGAGTATCTTAAATGTATCTATTTTAATGCTAGGAGCATTGTAAGAAAGGTGGATGAGCTTAAAGTGTGGATTGGTACCTGGAATTATGATGTTGTAGCTATTAGTGAAACATGGTTGCAGGAACTGGATTTAGTTGCTTCAGGTAGATAGATAGATACTTTATTCATTCCCAAGGGGAAATTCAACATTTTTCCAGTGTCCCATACACTTATTGTAGCAAAACTAATTACATACAGTATTTAACTCAGTATAAATGTGATATGCATCTAAAATCACCCTCCCAAAAAGCATTAATAAATAGCTTTTAAAAAGTTCTTAAATAGTTTAATAAAGTGCATTGAGTGGTAACTTAAGCTCAGTCCTAACCCCGGCACTTTAACATGTCTTGCCCCTGGTGGTTGAATTGTAGAGCCGAATGGCGTTGGGGAGTAATGATCTCTTCATCCTGTCTGAGGAGCATTGCATTGACAGTAACCTGCCGCTGAAGCTGCTTCTCTGTCTCTGGATGGTGCTGTGCAGAGGATGTTCAGGGTTTTCCATGGGTGTGATAGAGTAGGAGGGGCCAGAGGAGGAGGTGCTGCATTGCTTGTCCAAGAAAATCTTTCGGCGGTGCTTTGGAAGGATAGATTAGAGAGCTCCTCTAGGGAGGCTATTTGGGTGGAATTGCGGAATGGGAAGGGTGTAGTAACACTGATAGGAGTGTATTATAGGCCACCTAATGGGGAGCGTGAGTTGGAAGAGCAAATGTGTAAGGAGATAACAGATATTTGTAGTAAACACAAGGTGGTGATTGTGGGAGATTTTAATTTTCCACACGTAGATTGGGAAGCTCATTCTGTAAAAGGGCTGGATGGTTTAGAGTTTGTGAAATGTGTGCAGGATAGTTTTTTGCAACAATACATAGAAGTACCGACTAGAGATGGGGCAGTGTTGGATCTCCTGTTAGGGAATGCGATAGGTCAGCTGACAGATGTATGTGTTGGGGAGCACTTCGGGTCCAGTGATCACAATAGCATTAGCTTCAATATAATTCTGGAGAAGGACAAGACTGGACCTAGAGTTGAGATTTTTGATTGGAGAAAGGCTAACTTTGAGGAGATGTGAAGGGATTTAGAGAGAGTGGATTGGGTCAAGTTGTTTTATGGGAAGGATGTAATAGAGAAATGGAGGTCATTTAAGGGTGAAATTATGAGGGTACAGGATCTTTATGTTCCTGTTAGGTTGAAAGGAAAGGTTAAAGGTTTGAAAGCACCATGGTTTTCAAGGGATATTAGAAATTTGGTTCGGAAAAAGAGGGATGTCTACAATAGATATAGGCAGCATGGAGTAAAGGAATTGCTCGAGGAATATAAAGAATGTAAAAGGAATCTTAAGAAAGAGATTAGAAAAGCTAAAAGAAGATATGAGGTTGGTTTGGCAAATAAGGTGAAAGTAAATCCGAAAGGTTTCTACAGTTATATTAAAAGCAAGAGGATAGTGAGGGATAAAATTGGCCCCTTAGAGAATCAGACGTCAGCTATGTGTGGAGCCGAGGGAGATGTGAGAGAGTTTGAACGATTTCTTCTCTTCGGTATTCACTAAGGAGAAGGATATTGAATTGTGTAAGGTGTGGGAAACAAGTAAGGAAGTTATGGAACCTATGACAATTAAAGAGGTGGAAGTACTGGCGCTTTTAAGAAATTTAAAAGTGCATAAATCTCCGGGTCCTGACAGGATATTCCCCAGGACCTTGAGGGAAGTTTGTGTAGAGATAGCAGGAGCTCTGACGGAGATCTTTCAGATGTCATTAGAAACGGGGATTGTGCCAGAGGATTGGCGTATTGCTCATGTGGTTCCATTGTTTAAAAGGGTTCTAGAAGTAAGCCTAGCAATTATAGACCTGTCAGTTTGACATCAGTGGTGGGTAAATTAATGGAAAGTATTCTTAGAGATAGTATTTATAATTATCTGAATAGACAGGATCTGATTAGGAGTAGCCAGCATGGATTTGTGCGTGGAAGGTCATGTTTGACAAACCTTATTGAATTTTTTGAAGAAGTTATGAGGAATGTTGACGAGGGTAAGGCAGTGGATGTAGTCTATATGGACTTCAGCAAGGCCTTTGACAAAGTTCCACATGGAAGGTTAGTTAAGAAGGTCCAGTCGTTAGGTATTAATGCTGGAGTAATAAAATGGATTCAACAGTGGCTAGATGGGAGATGCCAGAGAGTAGTGGTGGATAATTGTTTATCCGGATGGAGGCCAGTGACTAGCGGGGTGCCTCAGGGATCTGTTTTGGGCCCAATGTTGTTTGTAATATACATAAATGATCTGGATGATGGGGTGGTAAATTGGATTAGTAAGTATGCCGATGATACTATGGTAGGAGGTGTTGTGGATAATGAGGTGGGTTTTCAAAGCTTGCAGGGAGATTTATGCCGGTTAGTAGAACGGGCTGAAAATTGACAGATGGAGTTTAATGCTGAGAAGTGTGAGGTTCTACATTTTGGCAGGAATAATCCAAATAGAACATACAGGGTAAATGGTAGGGCATTGAGGAATGCAGTGGAACAGAGAGATCTAGGAATAACGGTGCATAGTTCCCTGAAGGTGGAGTCTCTTGTAGATAGGGTGGTGAAGAAGGCTTTTGGAATGCTGGCCTTTATAAATCAGAGCATTGAGTACAGAAGTTGGGAAATTGTACAAGGCATTGGTAAGGCTAAATTTGGAATATTGTGTTCAGTTCTGGTCACCGAATTATAGGAAAGATATCAATAAATTAGAGAGAGTGCAGAGACGATTTACTAGGATGTTACCTGGGTTTCAGCACTTAAGTTACAGAGAAAAGTTGAACAAGTTAGGTCTCTATTCATTGGAGCGTAGAAGGTTGAGGGGGGGATTTGATCGAGGTATTTAAAATTTTGAGAGGGATAGATTGAGTTGACGTGAACAGGCTGTTTCCATTGAGAGTAGGGGAGATTCAAACGAGAGGACATGATTTGAGAGTTAGGGGGCAAACGTTTAAGGGGAACACGAGGGGGTATTTCTTTACTCAGAGAGTGATAGCTGTGTGGAATGAGCTTCCTGTAGAAATAGTAGAGGCCAGTTCAGTTGTGTCATTTAAGGTAAAATTGGATAGGTATATGGACAGGAAAGGAGTGGAGTGCGGGTAGGTGGGACTAGGTGAGATTAAGAGTTCGGCACGGACTAGGAGGGCCGAGATGGCCTGTTTCCGTGCTGTGATTGTTATATGGTATGTAAACTTCTGACTTCAACTGTATATTAGTTATGGGAATTGGTAGTTAAAAAAAAAGTGTCGAATAACACACACAAAATGCGGAGGAACTTAGCGGGTCTGGCAGCATATATGGAAAGGAAACATCTATCGATGTTTCAGACCAAGAATAGTCTGTTTTTAACTGGCAAGGAAAATTTAAAACACATTTACACAGGGTTGCAAGTTGTTCTTTTATAACTAGAAATGGGCACAGATATAATATGGCAATCATCTTCCAATTCTGGAGAATTTTTTTTGTGTGTGTTGTTTATCTTTCTTTATTGTGCTTTACTATCTTTGCCCAAATTCATGTATTTACCTTGACCACTCCCTGTTGCTACATATTCAATTCTCTAACCATTCCCTGGTAAGGAAGTTTTTCAGCAATGAATCCTAACTCTGATCTTGCATGCAAATAGAAATGCCCTCTGCTCTTCCCATGGCTATTCTTAATGCCTTGCTGCAGCTTTGCTTTTGTACTCTTCTTATGAAGGAGTCCCTTTTTGTTTTATCTTCTCTCCTTGGTAGAGTCCCAACTGATCAATTTGGCATTATCCAACCAGTCTTCTCTCAATATCTCCACATTCATTTTATGGCATCGACTATGCAATGATGTATGATTTTATCATAAATTCATCCAGTTTCCTTTAACACCTCTCTGAGCAGTGAGTGCTCTACCTGCTGCACTCTAACATTTTTCATACTTCTCATGTTGCCTTGTGACATAGGGTATTTAGGCTACGTCCACATTAGACCGGATAAGTCCATAACCAAAGCTTTTTCTCTTAGTTTTAACCCTTCGTCCACACTGAAGCAGCGTTTTCCTTCCCCGAAATGAAGCTTTTCTAAAACGTCCTCCAGAATGTGTCAATTTGAAAACGCCAATTGGCCAGAGCAGTGTGGATGGGGTAACCGTAGATTTCTTGAAACGCTGTCATGACATGCCGGAACAACCTAACAATTTCAAAACAGACAGCAATGAAGCCAGAAGAATTAGAAATGTACTCACCAAATACTTTGACCCATCTGGTTTCTGTCCTTGCTTGTATGAAAGTGGTTTACCTATTTATGCAAGTACTTCTCTGACAACAGATGTGTAACAGCCTACTGTAGCATTGTATGGAAATACAAGATAACAATGATGCAGATATGTTTTATGCATTTAACAAGGTGCTTTATTAATGCAATAGAGTTAGTCTGTTTCTCAATGTTCGTCGTCAACCGGGTCACACTGTCCATGAACTCCCTGTCAGTTGCCTTCATATGCTGCAGTATTTGTCCTTTTTTAGTTTTAAGTCCTCCTGTGCGAGAGCCAACAGCTGTCTGTTGTTTGGCAATTCCCTTTTAAGATTTTCTAGTCTGTAACTGCACAAACGCGCACTTTCACTGCGAGATTCAACACCAAACATGTTGCTTGTTTTCTGTAGATGTGTCCTGCGCATCCCCAGTAGGAGGAGATTTGCCCAAATATCAGTTTTAATGTGGACGGAGGTATTTTCAAAAATGCTTGGTGTGGATGCCTTTCGTTTTTACGCAAAACTGGCGTTTACAAAATTATTTGGTCTAGTGTGGATGTAGCCTTAAACAATCAAACCTTGGTTGGTTCCAGAGCTCTTCCATCAATCCCAGTTCCATTCCTCTTTTAGTTCCTTGTTATCTGTCACAGTGCTATTCAAAACAAATACATTTATCCACTCAGAGCTTAATAGTTTTCCTTTGTCATAGGCCCCAACCAACTCATTACTGCTATTTATTTATTTACTTGGTTAGTTAATTTGTTAGATAGATAAATACAGTATACAGCATAATAACAGACAGACCCTTCCAGCCCAGTGAGCCTGCACCACCCAATTACACCATGTGACCAATTATCCTACCAACCAGCATTCCAATCTTTGGAATGCAGGAAGAAAGTTGAGCACCTGAAGGAAACCGCAATGTTACAAAGAGTACATATTATGAACTGCGGTGGGATTTAACCATATTGCTGGCGCTGTAACTGCAGTATGCAGTATGCTAACCACTATGAAGTTGAAATAGTACTTTTGATTTCCACTTCAACTCCCACTTCCCTGTGTAGGTACTTCTGGCCTCTTGCAGATCTAGATTAAAAAAGAAGAAGGGAAATCCTATTTGCCTGGAATTCTTGGTGGTGGAATTTTTTGCTTTTTATTGCATAGTCATGTACTTTAGTATAAGAATTAAGGGTGTAGACTATTTTCTAATGGGGGAGATAATTTCAAATCAGAGGTGCAAAGGACAAAGACAACTATATTGCCAGCTGATGACGTCTGAACTTTTTCTGTTTTTGGAGCAAGTGTATGAAAAGTGTGTCTTAAGCTTCATTTGCAAACTGTCTATAGAATACCTGCACTAAATCTATGTAATAGAAAACCAACCAGTGCCTATTATGATCGAGAATTGTAGCTATGTTTGTTTGAATTCTGCTAACACATTAATCTCATTTTAATTAGATTGAGTAAAGGCTGTAGTGGGAAGTGGGGAATAAATGGAAATATGGAATGTTTTAGAATATGAGCAATTACTTCACACATGCATTTTTTAGGTATGAGGTTCTGATGCCTTGCACGCTAAGTACTTAATGTCATATAAGATAAATTAGCAAATAAATTAAGAGTGAATGTCAAGAAACTGTTGGTTTGTGTGTGTGTGTGTGTGTAAATAAATACTTTGTATCCTGTTGTATGGAGAGGTGAGAATATAGTATAATATTTCCTGATACAGAAAATTGCATATGAGATGACTGGATGGTACAAAAGGACTAAAGGAGTACAGTACAAGGATTGGAAGGAAAGATAGTTAGGATGGGTAGAACATAAAACATTTTTTCACATTTCATTTGGACTGTATGTGTGTGAATTACTGTGGAAATGAGTGTCCCCACTTGAAGGTCAACAAACTGATCACTTATAAATTAAATGCCCTGCCAAAAAAAATTGTGTTTAGTAATGTTTTTGTCATTGTCATTTGGGTTGAACTTAATCTCATCTCTGTTCTACCCTTGGCATTTCATGCAGACTCTTTTTGTTTTGTAAAAAAGATTTTGAATACACCTACTTCATGGCAGACTGCTGTAAATATCATGATAGTTCTTACTCTATGTTAAAATACATTTCATTTTTATACTTTAGTTTGGAGCATCTATTTTTTTTTGTTTCCATTAGCAAGATTGTTTACCTTGTTTGACCTTCCTTGGACTGCCCGGTAATTTAAGCCAGTCAGCAGAATTTGTTTGGTGTAAGTCTTTGTAATGATAAATAGGTATAAAGGAATTTGGCACATGACTGTATCAGTGGATGTAAGAGCAGTAAGAGTTTGCAAGAACAGTACAGAACACTAGAAGACCACAAATGGAATATGTATACAGTTCTGATCAGTACAGTATAGCAAAGATGCCATTGCACTGGAGAATGCAGTTCAGGTTTACCAAGGTGATGCCAGAACTGAAAAGTTGTAGTTTTATAGAAAAATTGGTTCAGTTATAGGTGCGTTTTTGGAACTGTGGGGGCCAAGGGAGTTTAAGTTATGGGTCAATTCAATGGGGAAATACAAGTACCTATTTTCCTAATCAGAAGAGTCCAAAAACAGAGGTCATACACTCAGTGACCACTTTTATTAGGGAATAGGAAGGTATAGTGAGGTCTGTAACACTGCCTGGAAAGGCATTAGGTGCCGCAACCCTCATTACATTTAAACAGGATATGCCAGGCTTTTATGGTCTTCTAATGCTGTGCCCATCCACTTCAGGGTTTGACAGGTTCTGCGTTCCAAGATGCTGTTCTGCATACCACTGTTGCAGCACATGGTTATTTGAGTTTTTGTCGTCATCCTGTCAGCATGAACCAAACTGGCCATTCTTCTCTGACTTCGCTTACTAATAAGGCCTTTTTGGACATAACTGTCACTCAGTGGATGTCTTTTGCATCATTGTCTGCAAACTCCAGAGACTATTGTGTGTGAAAATCCCAGGAGTTCAGTGGTTTCTGAAATACTCAAACCACCTCGTCCAGCACCAGCAATCATTCCATGGTCATGGTCACTTAGATCATATTTCATATTTCTTTCCCATTCTGATATTTGGTCTGAACAACAACTTAACTTTTTTTTCCCCTAATATTTTTATTGAAGGAATGACACAATACAGAATACATAGTGGATTATATTTTCCTCCATTTTGCTTTTATATCTTACCCCTAAACAAACTTCCCCTCATGTGCCCTCCCTGAACATACCATGGCAGCTAATGTATTTGCAATACAACAATTCACAAATACAAATACGGACATTTCACAGCCATACCCCCGCACTACTGCAAGACGAAGACCCACGCACACCCACAACATGTCAGATGATATAAAATACACTCATGTTATAATTCATCAACTACCCTGTGAGGTAAACCATATGCGTGTTAAAAGGGAGGCAACTTCCCAGGTACAATCAAATGCCCTCAACTGGTAGGTATTTCCTCAAGACTCCCAAAGTGAATTTAATCTTTTCTAATTTCAGAATAAACATTAAATCCTCTAACCAAGCAGCAGCAGATGGGGAAGTGGCAGATTTCCAGACCAGCGAGATTCTCCTTTGGGCCAAAAGCGATGTAAATGCAACGATATCCGACTGGTTTGCATTTAAACCCAAAACATCATCTGCCACAGCTATAAGTGGGCAAGGTCTCAGTGTCACCCCCAAAACCTCACTGATAATTTTAAAAACCAGTGCCCAATAGCCACCATGCCAAGGGCAAGACCACTAAACCAGCCGGAGAGAAGGAACACCTGTCACAGCTAGCGTCTGTCCTGGGGATATATGTCAGCAAGCCTGGCTTTACTTAAATGTACTCTGTGTAAAACTTTAAATTGTATGAGCCCCAGTCTAGCACATGATGTTGAGGAATGAACCCTATTCAATGCTTTTGCCCAATATTCCTCAGCCAGATCCATACCAAGGTCATCCTCCCACCTAGTCTTAGTTTTGTTTAGATCTTGAACTCCCGAAGACACCAGCTGAGAGTATAGAACAGACATCAGTCCTTTATTGTTAAAGCTAAGAGTGAGTTTTTCCCACAGCATAGCAGGTGGTAGATCAGGAAAAGAGGGAAATTTTTCCCAAAGAGGTCGGGACGTAAGTAGAATGGGCCTTCCTAGCTTTATTCATTATTACTGGGCATTGAACATTCAAAAGGTATTATTTTGGCTCCACTGGCCAGATATAAGCTGGTGTCTGCTTCAGACACGGTCTTGCCACTCCTCGTACTCCCAGCTTTAGTGTATTCTTCCTTGCCATTGAAATCCTCTCAATTCACATCTAACCCCGTCGTGCTGTCCACCCGCAAAATTTTTAATCAATTTCACTGCCACTATAAGCTCACATCAGCTTCAGTTTTGGGTCCCGTTCATAGATACCACCTATTTCTCCCTTCTACACTTGATTCAGTTTTTAGGCAATGAGGTTTGAATGGTCTTATGCACATTAAGGATTTGTACACTGATAATATATTTGATAGTTTTGATAACCCGTGCAGTAAATATGGCCTTCCGCATAATCATTTTTTTAAAATACAACAACTTAACTTGACCAGGTTTGCATGCGAAACAATCTGCTGCCCCGCCAAACATGTGAGATTGAGGTGCAAAACTGCCTGTTTGTGTGGATGCTGCTTGATTCATTATCCAGTTACAAATAAGTACCACGAAATTACAGATAGTACACCGGATACAATTAAACGATTTAGCTTTATAATTCTTAATTTGACTAAAGGGTTAGTAAAGAAAAAGCAAAAAAAAGAGAAGACCTATTTAAATGAAACGGTCTAATGTGCACTAGTTGGAGCTCACAATTTCCTCTTCATCGATCCTCCTTTGATCTCTCCGGGCTTTGTCGAATCATGGCCCTGCTCTGGGTCAAGTCCTACAACCTCTTCTCCCTTCATCTCCTGCTGAACAAAAGACCCAGCTCACACCAGTGTCAGGCACACAACACGAAAACACACTCCCTTCACTGAACGGCTCACATTCCTAATCACCTGTTATCTCTAACCATAACACAAACACTGCTTCTATAGAAAGACCATTATGTTATCAGAGAAACCTTTCCCAGGGTGTTACACATGCTTCTATGCATTGAATGCTGCTATGTGATCGAGTAATTAGATGTTTACATTAATAAGTGGATTATATAGATGTACTTAATAAAGTGGCCACTGAGTGTACATGTATAACATTTGGTAGAAGGATTAGAGTGGAGATGGAGTCGAGAAAATTTCCAACCAAGGTATAGTGCGGTCTAAAACACATATTGGATGCAAAGGCGTTAGATGCAGCTATCCTGTCTTTGAGCATTAGGTCCATAATCTGCCACCCCACCTTTCATATTCAAGTACCTGTCTTGGTGCCTTTTAAGGAATTATTTTTATCTGCTCCTGTCATTTCTTCTGGCAGCTTGTTCCATATATGTACCGTCCTCTGTGTGGGTTAAAAAATATTACTCCTTAGGTCCCTCTCACCTTAAATCTTTACCCTCTAGTTTCAGGCCCCCCCATCCAAGGAAAAAAGACAATCTCCACCCTATCTATAATCCTGTTAAGGTCATCCATCCGTCTCTTTCATTCCAGCAAGAATATATGTGCCTATAGAATCTCTCCTTCAATGTAAAGCCTTCCATTCTGTTGAATCTCTTCCACGCTCTTCCTAATGCTGCACATTATTCCTGTTGTCTACTGACCAGAGCTCCAAGTGCGAACTGGCCAGTGTTTTGTACACCCTGCATCATCACATCTTGATCTTGAAGGCTTACCTTTGCTACCTATCTACCTATGTACATCACCTTTTCCATTGAAGGGCCAAACTTGTAGCTGTGAACATAAGAACAGGGAATTACAGAGATGATATCAGTATCTGATAAGTTGTTTGTGTACACTTCAGTTTCAAATGATTGCCTTCCAATCTTGCATGTCTTCTCATTCAGTATTTTCCCACTAGTGAAAATATTTGGCATTCACCCTGTTGTCCCCCACTTTTGTTTCAATAAGACCATTTACTTCCCCTGACTAAACACTCCTCATCACCTTACCATTCTAAGATTGAAGAAGTATTGACATAATTTCTTGAGGTGCTGGTGATGGGGTTGCATCTTTTCTTACATTGACGGACTAAAACTGTGCATAGTACTCCAGATGTAGCATTACCAGTACTGAAGACATTTGTAACAATACCTTTTTTCTAAACTGCACTCTCTGCATTAAAGGCCATAAGCCATTTGTCCTTCTAACCGTTCACTGCATCTGTCTGCAACTTACTGTGATTTGTGTTCACAAATGCCTGGATCTCTGAATTCAACTGCAGTCTATTCGAGACCTAGTGCCATAAAGTGCGATTAAATAGGATAGCTTCTTTTTCAGTTTGTGCATTCAATTAAATGACTTTTTTTTGTTGATGCAAGTACATCAGTCCAGTATATTCGTTCCATTTATTATACAATGACATATGTATCTGTGCTTTATTTTTGAGTTGCTGATAAGTTTCAAGCAGTGAAGTAGAGCATTTTAAGTACAGTACTCTGCTATCTTGCTGTATAGTAGAATTTTATAGCTAGTTGTTTATCAATATGGTAATATGGCAAATGCAGTTTCTGGGCAATTTTTCTTTTTAGTCATAAGTCATCGAAGAACCATAGAACATTACAGCACAGGAACAGGCCTTTTGGCCCTTCTTGGCTGTGCCGAACCATTTTTCTGCCTAGTCCCATTGACCTGCACATGGACCATATCTCTCCATACTCACTCATCCATGTACCTGTCCAAGTTTTTCTTAAATGTTAAAAGTGACACTGCATTTACCACTTCATCTGGCAGCTCATTCCACACTCCCACCATTCTCTGTATGAAGAAACCCCACCAAATGTTCTCTTTAAACTTTTCCCCCTTCACCCTTAACCCATGTCCTCTGTTTTTTTTCCTCCCCTAACCTCAGTCCTCTGAACATTTCATTGATAGCCTTTTGTGGTCCAGAGCCGCTAACTGTGCTAAACAGTTCATATTCTGTGGTAAGCAAAGTTCATATTCCTTCCATTTTCTCCCATAATAGTCCATGCAAAATTAATCAGTTGGTTCACTGTTGTTATGAAGTGGTTCTTTGGTGTATATTGAGAAATGTAGGTAAAGGAAATGTCACATGAAAATCAAATGAAAATTTATGAGTAAACGATGCTGAGTGAAGGGTTAGCTGATTGCTGCTAAAACACCTCCAACATACACCTGGAATGAGGACTCTAATGGGAATTGAAAATCTGCTGGTATCAACAAAATTGCCTGTAAAATTGTTGAGATGAAAGTTGAGCTTGGATAGACTATCTGCAGATCTGGAATATGTGACAGTTCAAACTGCTTTGAACATTAAATTTTTAACTTGTGATAGGCAGTTGATCTAATAAATTTTATTTATATTTAAAAATTTAATTCTCTAATTTTAAAATTGGTGATGCAGTAAAACTTCATTAATCTTATATGCACAGTGTCACACTGGGAATTTCCAAGACTATTGGATCTTACCCGTTTTTGTATTTCAATGCACTTTTAGTTAAGATTATTAAGATATTAACAAGTTTCTATATTAAAATATCCAGTGCTTTCAGTAGGGTTCAAGGGAGTATGGGAACTGGTGTATTCTAGCGAATTTATTACTTGCATCCTTCATGCACATGAGGAGGAAAAAACTTCATGTTACGCCTCCATCTGAGTGTGCAATTTATAGTAATTTGTAATAAATAGTATGTACAATGGGACAGTCAATATAGCACATACAATTGTGTCGGCATAAATTAATCAGTCTGATGGCCTGGTGGAAGAAGCTGTCCCAGAGCCTGTTGGTCCCGGCTTTTATGCTGCGGTACTGTTTCCCAGATGATAGCAGTTAGAACAGTTTGTGGTTGGGATGACTCAGGTCCCCAATGATCCTTTGGGCCCTTTTATATACCTGTCTTTGTAAATGTCCTGAATAGTGGGAAGTTCTGCACCACTCTCTGCAGAGTCCTGCGATTGAGGGAAGTATAGTTCACATACCAGGCAGTGATGCAGCCAGTCAGGATGCTCTCAATTGTGCCCCTGTAGAAAGGATTTGGAGGCCTATACCAAACTTTTTCAAACATCCGAGGTGAAAGAGGAGCTGTTGTGTCTGTTGTACAGACCACGTGAGATCCTCGGTGATGTGTATGCAGAGGAACTTAAAGCTGTTCACCTTCTCAACCACAGATCCATTGATGTCAATAGAGGTTAGCCCATCTCCATTCCTCCTGTAGAAACGTAGAAAACTTACAGCACAATACAGGCCCTTCGGCCCACAATGCTGTACCAAACATGTACTTACTTTAGAAATTAGCTAGGGTTACCCATAACCTTCTGTTTTTCTAAGCTCCATGTACCTATCCAAGAGTCTCTTAAAAGTCCCTGTCATATCCACCTCTACCGCCATTGCTGGCAGCCCATTCCATGCACTCACCATTCCCTGCGTAAAAAAGCCTTGCTCCTGACATCTCCTCTAGTTCACAACCAGTTCCTTTGTTTTTGTGACATTGGGGGAGAGGTTGTTTTCTTGACACCACTGTGTCAGGGTGATGACCTCTGTCGGCTGTCTCATTATTATTTGAGATTAGGCCAATCAATGTAGTGTCGAAGGCAAATTTAATTAGCAGATTGGAACTGTGGGTGGCAACACAGTCATGGCCATATAGAGAGTAAATGATGGGGCTTAGGACACAGCCCTGAGGGGCAGAGGGGCTGAGGTGAGGGAGCCCGCTCTACCACTGCCAGTGATCTGACAAGAAGTCCAGGTTCCAGCTGCATAAGGCAGGGTGAAGTCTTGAGATCTTTGACCATTTTGTCGAGCCTGGAGGGAATTACTGTGAGTCCTGAAGTGTAGTCCAAGAACAACATCTGAAGAACCCTTCTTCAGATGTGTAAGGACAGTGTGTAGAGCTGTGGCTACTGCGTCAGTTGCTTGGTTGTGTCGGTAGGTGAATTGTAGGGGTCCAGTGTGGGTGGTAGCAAGCTGCAGATGTAGTCCTTGACCAGCCTCTCAAAGCATTTGCTTATTATTGAGGTGAGTGTGGCAGGGTGCCAGTCGTTTAGACATGTTACCTTATCTGTTTCTGAAGTGTTAGCAACAGTCAGCTTTTATAATATTGAGCCTGTAGATTGAAGGTGAACAGCTAGCAAAAGAGCAAAGTGATCATATCCATTTTCTGATATTTACTTGCACAGGTACAACACAAATTTCCTGATTAAAATCTGCAAAAATATTCCATATTGATCGTTCCCCGAGTTATTGCCATGAGACAGCATTATGGTCCATTAATTTGGAAATATTTTGATTGTTTTCAATTTTAACATCAATGTGATTCAGTGTACAGCCATGAGCTTTTTATATGTTCTAAATTTGTGCTTAAATATTGCAGGTACTTGAAATCTAAATTTTAAAATAAAATATGTTAGAAATACTCAGCAGGTCTACACAGAAACAGTTTAATGATTTTCCATCAATACTTAAAACATTCAGAGAAAGATGAGAGGGAAGGAAAGAACTAAAAGGAAGTAGAAAAAATGCAAAAACTGGATACAGAATTTGAAATAAAATTGATAGCAATTCTGTTTATTTGACATAGTTCAACTTGGTATTGAAACTGAAAAACTGGAAGATGAAGTGCTGTACCTCGGGCTTATTAAGACATCGTTGGAGTAGTGTAAGATGCCAAGGACAAATCAGCTGGAATGAAATGAAGGATTACAGTTACAGGAGACCTGAAGCTTGTCAGTAAATTAAATGAAAGCCTTTTGTAGGATGCCAGTGTTAAGTTAATGAATATAATTAGATCAAGTGGGATTGGGCTAATATACTGGTGTAGTGTAAGAACTGGTTAAAAGACAGAAAAGAGGAGTGAATGGGTCATTTTGAGCAGGGTGCCTGTGGGCAGTGGGAATCAGTAGAGATAAATTTAAGTACCTCCTGCCCCTTCTATATTCCACAGGGATCATTCTTAGATGAGGCAGTTTCATGTGTGTTATGCCATAGATAATGCCATGTGCATTTCTGGCATTATCTATTGCATCCAGTGCTCCCGCTGCAACCTTTTATACATCTGTGAAGCCAGATGTAGACTGGATCACCACATCATAAGCTCCATCTGCTGTGGCCGTCGGGATCTCCTGGGTGCCAGTCATTTTAATTTCCCTTCCAGTTCCTGTTCACACTGACGTTTTTTTTTCTACTGCTAAATTGAGACTAAATGCAAATCAGAGGAACATTACCTCATTCTGCCAGGGTAGTCTGCAACTTGTGGCATCAACCTTTAATACTTCCAGTTGGGTCTTATCACCTCACAGCTTTTCTCACACACCCTCTCTTCATCTGTCCATCATCCACATAATGCTCAAACTGTTTCCTTGCCCCCCTTTTTATTCCATGCTCCATTGTCCTCTCTTATTAGATTCCATCATTTTCAGCCCTTTGCTACTTCCACCTATCACCTCAGAGCTCTGATTTCATTCCCACTCTCCCAACCATCACATTGTCCCCTCTTCTGCCTATAACCACTCATATGGCTCCAGCTCTCGCCTGTCTGCTCTTGCTCCACTTTCATATTGACTATTTCCCCTCTCTCAGTCCAGATGAAAAGTCTCGACCGTAACACCTGTTCATTTCCTTTTGTAGGTGCTGCCTGATTTGCTGTGTTCTTCCAGCATCTGCAATCTGTTGTCGCCTCAGTTTCCAACTTTAACTGTACGACTTGCTTCAATTATATGGAATAATATGAAGCCTTATAACTTGTAAATGTGTCCAGTTGGGAAATTATTGTCTGTTCAGAGTCTGACTTCCCGCACTTTTATGTACAATAATTTGCAGATTGAAGCAACATGAGTTTTTCACCTCATTCCATTCCCTCCCCTGCCGTAGTCCAAAATTGGTGTCTTTGATCCATCACTTTTATTTGGCATCTTCATTATCATAGCTTTTAAGGGTATTAATATTAATGTACATCTAACATCCTTGTTTATCTGAGTGGTTAACATATAGTTAAAATAATTTGTAATGATAGATGTATCTAAAGGAAGAGCAGTTCAGAAGTATGGTGTGCTTGTTCAGTCAAGCCACACAGGAATTTGAATGGCAGTGGTCAGTAAATTTCTCAGTTAAGAAAGACATGCATTTTTCTAGAGAAAATTCTTTGGTGGCAAAATGAAACTGGTGTTTTAATGAAAAATATAGACAATAGAAAATATTATTTAATTTGAATAAAATGCATATATAGGAATCTGAAATAAAATCAAATGCTCAAAACACAGGAGGTCAAGCCAGAGATGTCAACTGCAAAAGGATGATGTTATAAGAGACAAAATACAGTCTGAATTACGCCCACTTCAGTTCAAATTGTGATAACAAGCATACACACCAGCTTTTTTCCTACTCTCCTTTTGCCACACCAAGAAATGCCATTGCATCTCTGAATACTTCCACGGGATTTTAAATATCCAGCATAAAACATAGATAATGCTTTGTATAACTTCTTAAAATCTTCTGTAATGTTCAGCAAAGGTTTTTATCTTCTTGGCCATTGAACATTTTTGAGCACAGGATTGAAATCTGATGCGAAGCAGAATAGACTTCTGACATTGACTCAATTGGTATTTTCTTTTGATAAAGGAGGATGTAGATAAATAGTTGATTTGAAGGACATTGATCATTATCCCTTCCCTCTTTTTGTAGTCGAGGACAGTTGTTCAAATGGAACATTAGAATCCATGCTTTTTCTTACAGTGTTCACACCTTGCACCCTTTGATTTGTATAACCAGAATTTTCAAACAAAATTATTCTTCTTTATTACTGCTAGCCATTGTATTTGAATCCCTGTTTACAGGAAAATTACCTGCAGCTTTCCAAGACGGTGTCTTGATCTACGAAATCAGCAGTAGCTGTTTGACCTGATGAGTTTCTAGAGTAGTTTTCTTTTTACTTACGCTGGTGTCTTTTTTTTACCATTGCAAGCCTTGCTGGACATTAAGAACTTAAAGTACTGCAAGTCTGCCTCATCAGTAAGATGCTTGTTGGCAGAAAAACTGAAGAAGTTGGATTTGATGCATTTCATGCTGCTGCCTGTATCAGAAAGATGTCAGAGTGGGTGCATGAAAGAGGTGTGGATTCTAACTGTAGGTGATTGTCTTGGTTGCTTTTCTTGTGATCACAAAACCCTTTTCGACATTGTTGATGTGGAAGGCTGAAATCCAATTCACTGCTTTATTGGCAAATACAGGGCCTTGGTTGTAACGAGATCTAGGCCTCAAGCCACAGTCTCGCCTGCATGCAGTTGCTCAGGAGAGAGGGTCAGAGTCGGTGTGCTCCACCAGAATGCCAGAGGTGGTGTGGCACGATGTACGTACTGGAGTTGGTGCTGTCTTCTAGTGTTCACTTGGCAGAAGACAAGATGTATTGTCTTTGACTGTAAAATGTTGCAACATTCAAGTACTTAGGGACTTGGACTAAAAATTTTTTTTTGTGTGTGACTATATTTTACTGCTGTGTTATATGTTGTTTGTGTGCCTTGCGCTCTGTATGACTATCAGTACTGTTTTGCACCTTGGCTCTGGAGTAATGCTGTTTCACTTGGCTGTATTTATAGGTATTCTTGTATGGTTGAATTTCAATTAAATCTGACAGATTTAGTCTGAGGAGAACAAGACCAATTGATCCATTCTGTTTTTGAAGATAACCAGAGAAGATTGTGTGATTGCTGGTGCCCTTATTTGGGGGAATGTTGAGAGAGATACCTATGCAGTCTCTAGAATTGGATGCTCAATTTAATGTGGCTCATTTGTATCTACAGCTGTAAAATTGAAAAATATCTTGTGTGATTTTTAATTAAGTATTGAAACTTCATTTTTGCAGAATAGTTGTTAATGTAACAGGAAAATATCTTGTATATGACAACCATTTGGTGAATGTATTGTTGAAAGGTGGTATTTTGCAGTAGTAATACCTGCATTATTGAGCAATGTAATTGCAATTCTATTCATGTAACTTGGCGGGCTCAGTGTAGCTATTTTCCAATTTTAATGTTTAGAATATCAGCTAAAACTTATCTTAAAGCAGTAATTGAAAGGGTGGAGTTAACTGGTGTAATGCCCTGCTTCATATTTCTACTGTTATGCTGTAGTTATTTCATTTAGCAGTTCTGTAAGAGCAGTCTGTTCTGTTTTCAGCTTGTTTGGGTTATTGAAAATAATAGATGAGGAGAAATGTGTGCCATCCACTTAGGATAGTTGAATTAAGGGGAGGTCTCTTTGGTGAGGGTTGGGCCTGGGGCTTTTGTTCGAGTGGAGTTGGGGGGGGGGGGGGAGGATACAGGAGAGAAGAGGTCATAGGGTTCGGCCCAGTGCAGGACCATAATTCGACGAAACCAGGGGCAAGGTCGATCGGGGGTCGGTGACTATGGAGAACTTTTTGACTTTCATTAAAATCGGCCATTTTCTCTTTTTAAAAAAAAATTCTTCTTTTTAACTAACCCTTTAGTCAAATTAAGATTCATAAATATAATCTTTTAATTGTATGTTGTGTACGATCTGTTATTTCATGGCACTAATTTGCATCAAGAGAGCAAATAACAGAGCATCCACACAAACAGCGGTTTGGGGTGGGAGAGTGCCTCAATCTCGTGAGTTTGGCAAGGCCAGAGGTTGCCTTCCCTTGACTTGCGCAGCCAAGAAAACCAGGGGATTTCAGTTGCTTTGCAGAAGTTTAATGGAGCAGATTGACCTGTCATCTCAGTCCAGAAATGGTGTTAAAATTGTTGTGTGCACCATTTAGCTGAAGTAGAGTAACATTCTGTCCATTTTGGTATGGATCTCAACTTAATATATCTTAGAGTTTAAGTATCTACAGGTCCAATTTAATGTAAGCCCAGAGCAATCTCAGCCAAGCTCCGTTTAATGTTTCCATGGAACCAAATAGTCCACACAACAGACAGAATGTTGTTGATCTGAGTTGACAGAGATCATTTATATGGAGAAAATCTTCACAGTGGTAGAGAATTCTCTTGAGCTTCACCTAAAACACATTTTCAGGTACAGGACTTTTATTTGTGATTTGACATCATCTTCCTGGCTGAGTTACTCTTGGCAATTGATGCCAAGATATTTGTATGTCTAATTTCAGTTCCTCACTGCTTGCTCTCAGAAAAATGAAATGTGTAGACCAAGAAATTTCTTGGTTTGAAATATTGCAAACATTTTAACGATGTGCATATTAAAATCTGATCAGTTTTTGCTTTGGAATACAGTGAATTAGACACAAATTTTCTGGTTAAAGTAATGAATCGGTTTTGTAAGCATTTTTGTAACAAACATCTGTAACTGAGGAGATTCTGAATATGACAAAAGCTAATTTAATAGCTTCATAAGTAAAATATGATTGATCACTGTTCTGTAATAAATAACTGGATGTTAATCCACGTCATGTAAGCTTGACCAGAATCTTGATTAAATCCTAATACAATGTTGAAATCTGCCAGATTGGGTTCTTTTTTGTGTGTAGCTTTTGGCAAATATTGTTTTCACGATAGAATATGAAACAGTGTTTGGAATTGAGCTGAACAGATGATAAGATTAAATGACAAATATCACTTTCAATTTTCTGTGAATGGAATGGATTCTGATTTTTTTTAAATTAGACTAACGGTGTGAAGTTGCTGTTCCCTTCTATTGATGTCACAGGTGCAAATAAACACTTAAGAAGGTTTTAAGAAAATTAAGAAATGATGATTAATCAGATTACTTTTAGCTATATGTCCAAAGCCAATCCTTTTGCTATTTTCATGAGCAAGTGGAAAGACTGGGGCAGTATGCTGCTGGAACAAGTACTATCGTATGAAAGTTGATAATTTAATACAGTGGAGTTAGATCAAAGGGGGTCTGACCTCAAACAGCAGATCCAAGTGTGCCACCTTGTTCACTCGATTTGATCAACACTTGTTGAATTTATCTAGATCTGGCTGCTCTGATTGAGATTGAGTTTATTATGTCATATCCATTTATAAGGCTGATGTAGATTTGTGGAACAAATCAGAGGGGCGATACTGAAGTTTTTTTTTAACAAATGGGATTACTTCATAGAAACATAGAAAATAGGTGCAGGAGTAGGCCATTTGGCCCTGCAAGCCTAAACTGCCATTCAGTATGATCATGGCTGATCATCCAACTCAGAACCCTGTACCTGCTTTCTCTCCATACCCCCAATCCCTTTAGCCACAAGGGCCATATCTAACTTCCTCTTAAATATAGCCAGTGAACTGGCCTCAACTGTTTCCTGTGGCAGAGAATTCCACAGATTCACCACTCTCTGTGTGAAGAAGTTTTTCCTCATCTCGGTCCTAAAAGGCTTCCCCTTTATCCTTAAACTGTGACCCCTAGTTCTGGACTTCCCCAACATTGGAAGCAATTCTCCTGCATCTAGCCTATCCAATCCCTTTAGAATTTTATACGTTTCAATAAGATCCCCCCTCAATCTTCTAAATTCCAGTGAGTATAAGCCTAGTTGATCCAGTCTTTCTTCATATGAAAGTCCTGCCATCCCAGGAGTCAATCTGTCAAACTTCAGAGCTTTATTGAGGCACAATTCGTTCTGTTAGGCGTTTAGCTGGTTTTTGAAAAAACAAAAGTAGAAAAATGTTCTCTGGATCAAACAATGTAGCTTTCTAATGGGAAAAAGCTAGCTAGGTACATTGTTTATTTTAGGAAGGATTAACCAAGAAAGGAAGACAAAGGCTTGTGTCTATTTTAGATAGAAACATAGAAAACCTACAGCACAATATAGGCTGTATCATCTTATACACCTCTATCAGGTCACCTCTCATTCTCCGTCACTCTACAAAAGGCTGAGTTCACTCAACCTATTCTCATAGGGCATGCTCCCCAATCCAGGTTCCTCTGCACCCTTTCTATGGTTTTCGCATCCTTCGTGTAGTGAAGTGAGCAGAACTGAGCACAGTACTCCAAGTGGGGTCTGACCAGGGTCTTATATAACTGCAACATTACCTCTTAGCTCCTAAACTCAATCCCAAGATTGAACAATGCACCGTATGCCTTCTTAACCAGAGTCAACCTGTGCAGCAGCTTTGAGTGTCCCATGGACTCGGACCCCAAGATCCCTCTGATTCTCCAGACTGTCAAGAATGTTACCATTAATATTATATTCTGCCATCATATTGACCTACCAAAATGAACCACCTCACACTTGTTTGGGTTCAACTCCATCTGCCAGTTCTTAGCCCAGATTTGCATTCTATCAATGTGCCACTGTAACCTTTGACAGTCCTCCACACTATCCACAACACCCTAATAGAACATAGAATAGTACAGCACAGCACAGGCCCTTCGGTTCACAAACCCTGCCTCCCATATAACCTCCCACCTTAAATTCCTCCATATACCTGTCTAGTAGTCTCTTAAATTTCGCTAGTGTATCTGCCTCCACCACTGACTCAGGCAGTGCATTCCACGCTCCAACCACTCTCTGAGTACCAAACTTTCCTCTAATATCCCCCTTGAACTTCCTACCCCTTACCTTAAAGCCGTGTCCTCTTGTATTGAGCAGTGGTGCCGTGGGGAAGAGGCACTGGCTGTCCACCCTATCTATTCCTCTTAATATCTTGTATACCTCTGTCATGTCTCATCTCATCCTCCTTCTCTCCGAAGAGTAAAGCCCTAGCTCCCTTAATCTCTGATCATAATGCATACAGGTGGCCCCTGTTTTTCGAATGTTCACTTTACAACACCTCACTGTTACAAAAAAAGGCAGCGTGTGCCCCAAGCAGCCAAGCTCCTCCCCCGGAATTGCATTCTAGCTGCCAATGCTTAAACACGTGCAGTCCTGAGATACCCTGCAGGTCCTGTTTTTCAACTTTGCACCTAACTCCCTAAGCTCTCTTTGCAGGACCTCCTCCTTCTTCCTATCCACGTCATTGGTCCCTACATGGACCTCGGCATCTGGCTGCTCACCTTCCCTCTTGAGAATACTGCGAACTTGATCTGAGATATCACGGGCTCTAGCACCAGGGAGGCAACAGACTATCCGGGATTCTTGATCTCTCCCACAGAACCCCTTATCTGTCCCCCTAACTATCAAATCCCCTATCACTACTGCTCTCCTCTTTTCCCTCCTTCTCTTCTGAGCTGAGGGTCCAGTCTCAGTGCCAGAGATGTGATCACTGCAACTTGTTCCTGGTAGGTCGTCCCCAACAATATCCAAAATGGTATACTTATTATTGATGGGATCAGCCACAGGGGTGCTCTACTCATTCTGTCTTTTCCCCTGAAACTCCTGTCTATTTTTGCTTCTGCCTCCCAAATGATCCGAAATTCATCCAGCTCCAGTTCCCTAACTTGATTTGTCAGGAGCTGCAGCTGGATGCACTGCACTCGACTCCCCTAACTGCTGCCTCCATTACCTGCTTCTAAGTTAATTAGATTAATTAAAAGATCTTACCCGGCCTTACTTCACTGGGAGCAAGCTCGTCCTCAGCCTCTGCTCACTGAAGCCCCTCCAGCCACAGCCTTCCTACTCTGTCTCCCACTACTTCATCGCCCGCTCTGTTAATCTGCTCGCTTTTTAAACTCTCCTGCTGTTCTCACAGGCCGATCTTCACACACTTGCACAATCGTGCCCCTCTCAAACTGCCGAAAAATTACCTTTGTGTCATCAGCAAATTTACTACCCCATCCCTCCACTTCCTCATCCAGGTAATTTATAAAAATCACGAAGGGAAGTGGTCCCAGAACATATTGTTGAGGCACTCCACTGGTCACCGGCCTCCATGTCGAATATGACCTGTCTACAACCAATCTGCCTTTTGTGGACAAGCCAGTTCTGGATTCACAAAGCAATGTTCCCCTGGATCCCCCCTCCTTACTTTCTCAATAAGCCTTGCATGGGGTACCTTATCAAATGTCTTGCTGAAATCCATATATATGACACCTACTGCTGTACTTTTTGCAATCTGCTTAGTCACATCCTCAAAAAATTCATTTAGGCTCGTAAGGCATGACCTGCCTATGATAAACCCATGTTGACAATTCCTAATTATATTATGCCTTATGGACAAGGCAGGGACTGGGTATTGATAGTGAATGATCAGCCATGATCTCAGAATGGCGGTGCAGACTCGAGGGGCCGAATGGTCTACTTCTGCACCTAATGTCTATTGTCTATTGCCTCTCCAAATGCTCATAAATCCTGCCCCTCAGGATCTTTTCCATCAACTTACCAACTACTGAAATAAGGCTCACTGGTCTATAATTTCCCGGGCTATCTCTACTCCTTCCCTTGAATAAGGGAACAACATCTCCAACCCTCCAATCCTTTGGAACCTCTCTTGTCCCCGTTGATGATGCAGAGATCATCGCCAGAGGCTCAGAAATCATCTCCCTCGCCTCCCACATTAGCCTTGGGGTACATCTCGTCCGGTTCTGGTGACTTATCCAACTTGATGCTTTCTAAAAGCTCCAGCACATCCTCTTCCTTTTTTGATACTCTGTTAAAACAAACACTCAAAGTAGCTGCCTCAAAATTTTGTTCTGCCTATTCTCACCCCTCTTTAAAAAAAGAACCTCTGTTTTAAAATCTAATGAATTTAAGACATTGTCAAGGATATATTGCAACAAAAGACTAAACCCTGGGTTTGTAAGTGTGTCTTCAAAGAACTCAACCACTTCATTCTTTGTACTGTTCTTCAGATATATTTTAAGATTTGGCAGACTATCTTGCTTTCAAATAAATTTTGAATCTCAGAATTGGCTCCATGTTTAGTGTTTTGTTTGTGGCCAATGCCAAATTTGTAGGTGACCAGATAATATCTGAAAACCTCCCAAGTTGGCAGAATCTAATTTAGTAGTAATTTCAGAGTTTTAGGATACTTAACTTGACAGCAATCTCATGATATATTCAGATAACAGGTACAAATGCTCTTTCACGTTGCAATAATTGTGCATTACATATTCTTCAAATTGTTGTAAGTATGCATGAAATAATGGGAATGGATACACTTCCTTTTACCAGGTGTAATCATTTTGGTTTTTTTCAAGAATATTTGGATGTTTGTTTTTGGAGCATGCACGTACTGAAAATTTCAATCCTATTTGCATGGTTTGCTGTTTCAGTCCTCCCTAATTCCTAAAAAGATACAGTGAATTCTGGTTAATTGGGTCATCTGTTAATCAACCAGCTGCTTATTTTGGTACACTCTAAATGATCAAATATTAATCAAGAACAGAGCTGGGATTCCCTTTGTTTATTTGGGACATTATGCTGCTTAATTGGGACACAAGACAGTCGCTAATCAATTTTGAATTATTGTCAGTCACGCTGTCTTGTTTGGCCGTTTACAGAAACTACACCTTGCTTAGAGCGACCAGTTTCTAAATTTCTGTGCTGATTATGTTCATTTGCAGTCAATCAAAAGAATATGGCAACATACACTGCATGAATTCCTCTACCAATTATTATTAGGAAATGATATACAGTTTTATAGTAAAGTAGTGGTATTAATTGTGTTTTAATTTGTTTTGTATTTCATTTAAATACATAATTTGTTACGTAGTTAATTGATAATTTGTCTTTTTTTTAACTTTTTAACTATTTCAATGAAACTTCTGCTAATTGGGGCAACTGCTTACTTGTGTCAATGTTCTGGTTCCTGTCTGTCTCAATTAACAGGAATCCATTGTACTTGAGTCTGTAGCCCGAATATACCCCTAAAATTATCATGTTGACAAGCGGTGCCAAGTTGTATCGGCCCTTGGACAACATCAGTGGCGTGGAGAAGGGAGACTCTCTGCGTGGGCATCGCTGGTCTTCCATACAACCTCGCCCAGGCCTGCACCTGGAAACCTTCCAGGCACAGATCCATGGTCTCTGACACTAATGGATATCACCATTATCATGTTGAGGAATGGCTCTATTAATGTACAACTAACCAAAAGATTAAGAGACAACACAGACCTGTCCTGAACTGGCTGGGATGCAATGTGGGGACATTCTTTGTCTTACTCAAAGTTATTTCAATGGGACTGAATCAGAATTTCAGATCAAGATGTGTACAGGTTTTATTTCTTGAAGACTGGGCTTTCTTTTAGTTAATCCATAATATCACAACTCCACAATGAAAGTTAAATCCAGTTTTGCCTGATTCCCATAATGTTTTTTAACCCTTGCAGTTTCTTAACTCCACCCACAAGGATTCAACATTCTCTGACCTCATGTCACCTCTTTCTAAAGATGTAATTCCATCTCTTACCATCAGAGCCATGCCAGCACCTATGCCATCCTGCCTGTCCTTTTGATACATATTATACCCTTTGATGTTAAGCTCCCAACTGTGGCTGCCTTTCAGCTATGACTCAGTACTGCCCACAACGTCATGCTGACCAATTTCTAATTGCACCACGAGTTTGTCCACCTTTGGCATTCCAAATGAGCACAATTGGCATTTCGAATGCTACACTTATTGAAATATAGTTCCTTCAGTCCTGTATTCTTCACCCTTTTGGATTTTGCCTTTGTGATACAAGACCTCAACAGCAGAACAGGCGGACGAAGTTACTTTGAACTCCCGACGCAGACTGGGAGACAGTTTCGCTGAACACCTACGCTCGGTCCGCCAGAGAAGGCAGGATCTCCCAGTGGCCACACATTTTAATTCCACATTCTATTCCCATTCTGATATGTCTATCCATGGCCTCCTCTACTGTCAAAATGAATCCAAATTCAGGTTGGAGGAACAACACCTTATATACCAGCTGGGTAGCCTCCAACCTGATGACTTCTCTAACTTCCATTAATGCCCCTCCTCCCCTTACCCCACCCCTGACATATTTAGTTGTTGGGTTTTTTTTCTCTCTCTCTGCCCATCACTCTGCCTGTTTTCCAGCTCTGTCTCACTTTCGCCAATCACCTTTCCAGTTCTTAGCGTCATCCCACCTCCTCTGGTCTTCTCCTATCATTTCGCATTTCCCCCTCCCCCCACTACTTTCAAATCTCTTATTATCTTTCAGTTAGTCCTGACGAAGGGTCTCGGCCCGAAACGCCGACAGTGCTTCTCCTTATAGATGCTGCCTGGCCTGCTGTGTTCCATCAGTATTTTGTGTGTGTTACTTTGAATTCAATGTCTGTGAAGGTGGATAAAGGCTGCAACAAATCCATCAGCTCCAATTGTCGTGGTTCCCATGCCATTAGAATCAGTTGGTTGATTTGTGAAGTATCGTGTGCTTTGAGTGCAACATCAAGTACACTTTAAACAAATACACACACAGGCCATCATCCTCGACCTTGAGGGATAGCCACGACGATGATGACAATTTAACCCTTTGCTCTGTCTGCATTTGTACCTAATTGTTGGCTTGTCCTTCCTTATATTTATGTTACACCCATCATCTATTTGTAAACCTGCTGGTTCATCCGCAGCTGTATCATCCTCGATCCCATCCACCTGCCATATTAGTTTAAACCATTCCCAACAGCTCTAGTAAACCTGGCTGCAAAAATATTGGTCCCCCTTGGATTCAAGTGCAACCCATCCTATTCACACAGGTCACGCCTGCCTCAGAAGATGTCCCAATGATCTGGAAATCGGAATCCCTGCTCCTTGCTCCAATTCTTCAGCCACACATTTATCTGCCACTTCATTCTATTCCTATCTTCACTGTCACATGGTACAGGTAGTAATCCCAAGAATTCTACCCTTGAGGTCCTACTTTTCAGCTTCCTTCCTAAATCCCTATATCCAGTTTTCAGGGCTTCCTCCCTTTTTCTACCTATGTCATTGCTGCCAATATGTACCACGACTTCTGGCTGCTCACCCTCCCTTTTCAGGATATTGTGGACATGTTCAGAAACATGCTGGACCCGGGCACCTGCGAGGCAAATTACCATCTGTGTCCAAAGAACCATCTGTCTGTCCCCCTAACTATCGTGTCCCCTATTATTGGTGCTCTTCAGTTCCCTACCCTTCTGAGCCACAGGGTCAGACAGTGGAAGAGGAATGGCCGCTGTTGCTTCCCCCAGGTAGGTCCCCCTCCCCACTAATGGTACTCAAAATGCAGTACTTATTGTTGAGGGGTGTGGCCACAGGGGTACTCTCCACTATATGACGTTTTCCCTTCCCTCTCCTGACAGTCAGCCATTTATCTGTCTCCTGTAGCCTACCGCCTTGTAACTTATGTATCACCTCTTCCCTTACCCTAACAAGCCAAAGATAATTGAGCTGCATCTCCAGTTCCTTGACACAGTCTCCAAGGAGCTGCATCTCGATCTACCTCATGCAGATGTGGCCATTGGAGAGGGTGGTAGTCTCCTAGAAATCCCACATCTGAGACCCAGAACAGAACACTGGCTCTGTGGACATACCCCCAATTCCCTCAAAAGTTAAATGAGAAAAAATATATAAGGAGTGAGTTTATTTACTTACTTTGCCTCTGCCTGTTCTCATGGAAGCCTTGCCCCTCTGACTTAGACTGCTCACTAGATGGTACCACTCTTTTATGGAGACTTGAGTTTTTAAAACTCTTGACTGCACTTGCGCAGGAACACTTCTACTCTGTGTAGTACTCCAATCAAAGCCAGGAATACTGGATAATTGCATAAGTTACTCCAAGTTTTAATAAAGAGTGGAGGTAAAAAAACAGGAAATTATAGGCCAGTTAACTTGACTTCAGTGGTTGGTAAGATGTTGGAGTCCATCAATAAGGATGAGGTGTTGAGGTACTTGGAGGCACATATTTAAATAGGCCGGAATCAACATGTTTTCCTTCAAGGGAAATCTTGCCTGATGAATCTGTTGGAAATCTTTAACGTTAAGAAGTAGGGAGTCTGCAGAAGGACAAATTAGATTGGACAAAGAGGTGGCAGCTAGGATACAGTGTAGCGAAGTATGTGATCCGAGGAATAAAGGCAAAGACTATTTTCAAACGGAGCAAATTTAAAAGTCACAGCTGCAAAGCAACTTGGGAGTTCTTGTGCTTTATTCCCTAAAGGTCCACTTGCAGTTTGATTTATTGATAAGGAAGGTAAAATGCAATGTTAGCATTTATTTTGAGAGGACTAGAATATAAAAGTAAGGATATAATGTAATGCTGAGACTTGATAAGGCATTGGTCAGACCATATTTGGAGTATTGATGGTGACTTTATTCACACAGTGAAGCTTTGGGGGAGAGAGAGTGTTCAAGAGAATTTCTCTCTGCTGACATGACTGTTATAATTGCCTATTTAAACATCTTGAATATGGTCAGCTAAATTTACACAATTACATACTGTATTTACAATGGTAGCACATTCTATCACATTGGATTCCTGTTAATCAGGGCAACAGCTTATTTGGGACAAGTCTTAAAAAAACAAAAACTGATCAACAAAATAGCCAGGATTCCCTTAAATTCCATAAACCTTAGCTTTTTGGGGCAGCCATTGACTTGGGCCAAAATGTATTGATCCTGATGTGTCCTGATTGTCTGGAATCACTGTATTTAAATGTAGATACTTAATGTTGTTGGAGCCTGTTCCTTTGCCATTAAATAGAAAATGATTGAACTTTTGTGCTCTTCATGATATTGCTGAACAGAGTAATTTTCTATTTTCTAGGTAATATATATTTCCAGTTACATTAAGCTCAGCGTTTAGCAGCTGCACCTTTGCAGTTTTACAAAATGAGAGTGAATGCTGCTTTAAGGGGTGTTCAATAGAACTGAATTATATTCATTGAGTGCTTGATAAAGGACATTATTTAATTTTAGGAGATCGTCAGTGTTTTATCACTTGGGAGCTATTATTTAAAAAGTTTAAATCCTTGGAAACTGTCCCATTATTTGTGTTCATTTTGTCCATTCCACCAAATAACTGTGTCCCAGGAGCTCCCGCCCAAAAAAAACCTAAAATTGTAACTGCTAATTAATCCTCATGAATATGCAAATGAATGTGTTTCAAGTGTTGAACCCAGGTGAATGGTGGTGAAGTTGAAATATGTACTCCCTGAAGTATCTGCTAACAGATGTTGCTTTTAGTAGACTTTGTAAAATGTTATGAATAAATTTGAACTTGAATAAATATGAGGAACATGAGTGAGGGTAAGCTATTCGATCCATTAAACCTGCTCTGTCATTCAGTAAGATCATGCCCGAGCTGCCATCCGTGTACTCCTTAATTCCTTTGTTATTCAGAGTTATCAGTTTCTATTTTGAATATATGTGATGATTCAGTGTTTACATCCTCTAGATTCAAGAGTTCCAAGGATTATTCACCATCAACACCTAGAAGTTACTCCTCTTTTTAATCCCAAATAGTCTACTCTTCAGTAAGACACTAACTCTTGTTCCTAGACACTGGAAGCACCTTCCGTGTTTTTCTTAAAGTCTTTAAAAATGGATTATCTCATGTTTGATATCGTTTAAAAATCACCTTTAAACCAAGAGGAAGAAACATATTGGAAGTAAGTACTTTGAGGTCTCTTACGTGAAAGTGTATCAGTTAGCAGCTGTAGAGTACAGCACTTTGGGCTAATGTTGGCTCATACTGGAGTCATGTAAGTATAATTTTCTGAATTCACTCCTTCCCTAGTCAGGTCACTTCAACAGCAAATATTTAACCAATTCTCTTATAATGTTCTTCACTTCTTTAAGAGTTTAAAGTTCACAAGTGACTAATTTTCACCACAGACGCCCAATCCCTTTTCAACCTTCTTGCATACTTAGCCAGTCCGAGGGTCATTTGAGTTTTTCTTGAACAGGGACCCATCCAGAGTCACTTCATCTTTTTTTAACTTGTTCTCACATTTAACAATTTATCATTTGACTCCACTTTTTGCTTCAAATAAATGATCTATGATTGGAAACCTGTTCTGCCTTTTTTTGTGAAATGATGTGGATTATTATTTATTCTGGTGCTCCTCTAATCCATCCTTTGTCCCTAATACTTCATTGTAATACACCGAAGATATGATTGTTGCCACTTCATGTTCTTGCACAGGATAGGTTTTTAACATTTTTGTTGCCAGTTTTGATCCTTTGACTTTCAAATAGTCCCTCTACAAATTTTTCCTTTGTTTGATTTGTCTTATCTCCATTTAAGGATTAAATTACTAACTAGAATCCACTATAGTTCTAAATGTTCTTCTAAGTTCCTTGCTTATATTTCTACACCCCATGTGTCCTGTCCATTCCTTTTTTCGTTTTCCTCTGTTGTGTCTTCCTCTCAGCACATGTTGATAGATCTGTTCCACATCTGGCTGACATGTCACCCACATAAGCTTCCACATGTGACAGACTATTCCATCATTTCCAACATGGTGTCACCACCAGATGTTTTCCCATCTCATCTTCTGTCACTCCTTTCCTTTAGCTATTCAGCACTCAAAGGCACTTTCCAGGTGGAATGGGAATTTACCTGTTGCCTATCCATGTCATAGCCATAGAATACTACAGCACAGAAACAAGCCCTTCAGCCAATTGAGTCTGTTCCAAACAATTAATTAACCTAGTCCCATCAACCTGCACCCAGACCATAGCCCTTCATATCCCTCCCGTCCATTTACCTATCCAAATTTCTCTTAAATGTTGAAATCAAATCCACATCATCATTTGTGTGGGCAGCTTGCTCCATACTTTCATAGCCCTCTGGGTCATTTCCTCTTAAACATTTCACCTTTCATGCTTCACCCTTAACTCATAACAATCTACTTCTCGTTTCACCCAACCTTAGTGGAAAAAATGTGCTTACATTTTACCTTATATATGCCTCTCATAATTTTGTATACCTCTATCAAAGTTTCCCTTATTCTCCAACTCCCCAGGGAATTAAGTCCTAACATATTCAACCTTTCTCGTAACTCAGGTCCTGAAGTCCTGGCAACATCCTTGTAAATTTGCACTCTTTCAACCTCATAGATATCTTTCCTATAGGAAGGTGACCAATACTGGACACAGTACTCCAAATTAGGCTTCACCAACACCTTGTACAACTTCAACATGACGTACTAACATCTGTATTCATTAATTTATGAAGACCAGTGTGTCAAAAGCTTTCTTTATGACCCTATCTACCTGTGACTCCATTGTCAAGGAATTATAGGGTCTCTCTGTTTAACTGCATTCCTCAGTGTCCTACTGCTCACCACGCAGGTCCTCCCAAAGTGCAACACCTCAGACTTGTCTGCATTAAATTCCATCTGCCATTTCTCAGCCCATTTTTCCAGCTGGACCAGATCCTGCTGAAAGCCTTGATAGCCTTCCTACTGTCCACTATGCCTCTAATTTTGGTGTTATATTCAAATGTGCTGATCCGATTTATTACAGTATCATTGAGATCAATTGATACATACAAATAACAACAATTGACCCAGCACTGATCCCTGCGGCACACCATTAGTCACAGGCCTCCAGTCAGGGGTAACCATCTACTCCCACTCTCTGGCTTCTTCCAAATAGCCAATATCTGATCCAATTTACTGCCTCATCCTGAATGCCAAGCAACAACCTTTTGACCAACCTTTCATGTGGAACTTTGTCAGTGCATTACGTCATATCTCCATTGAGATGATCTAATACAGTTCTGAAGCTTTTCAGAGGTTTCACAAGGCTGACCCCTGCTCCAACAGTTTTTGCCTTGCTTTTTCCATCATGCTGCCAATCTGATCACTTTATTGAGTCATTTACACTATTTTAACTAAACTTAATGCATGCACAAGGAAGAGAACTTCAGCCTCCACCATATCTCATTAGAGTTCTCCAGGCAATGCCATCATGCTTGTCTATCTGTATCCTTGTTGGTGTTTAATTGTACATGTCTGTCCTCTGTTTAAATATATTGAAAATACCTGTTTAATTTTACCATCTTCACCACTTTCTACTCTTCTAGTCCTCTTTTTTAAAATTGTTTTATGCATTTGGTATGTTGGACTGAAGTTATTCATCAGTTCAGACTTAGTCAAACCAAGTCTAACTTATTTATAGTCTGTGAGTGAGGCCTTGAATGCTTCTCATCTGTATTAATAATAGAGAAAAGGGCTTGTTTGAGGAGCTGACAGAGAGTGGAAAGTGAGAAACTTCTCCTGCAGGAAGAGATAATTAATAATGAGAGAGCACGTTTAAGATAGGGGTAGGGGATTCAGAGGGGTTTTTCATCCTGAGGTGGTTGAAATGTGGAACATGCTTCCTGAGTGGGCGGTGGAAGCAGGTCTTTTCACAGCATGTAAGTAAAATGTAGGTGTATGCTTGGAATGGTGTGAATGCTTAGAAATGTGATTAGTACAGGTGGGAACTTGTGCCCTGTATGGACACTAAAGTGTCTGTTTCTGTGTTGTGTGATTCTTAACTTCAATTCTATCCTTTGAATATTTTGAATGTACATCTTTATCAACAGATGGCAAATAATCTTTTGAAATGTATATTTAGAAAATATCCTAATGTTTTTTTTTCTTTCAAGCTGGGTTTACTTCAATCAATTATGTGAGTTTACTTCAATGTATGAAGTAGTTCTGCAACGTAACTCAGGTTTAGCTTCAGATTTGAGCTATGGAGTTTAAAAAACAAAGCAAATATATGGAAAAGCTTGCTGTATTAGGTTTAAGGACTTTGTCCCTCGAGGTTTTTCTTCTTCCCCATCTAAATGACAGTAGATAACCACGCTTTATGAAAGACAGAATCCAATTGTGTTTCTGTGCAGACTTATTTTGCCGATTAAGGAAAATGCTTTTTAATAGGATTAAATTATAGCATGTCTTTTCATAGTTTTAAAAAGATTTATTCCTCTTTCTCTTATCCCCACCTCCTTGAAATAAATATACCTGTTTCTGTGATGGCAGTATCTATTTGTGCTTTATTTATGTGGCCAGATGAGAGCAAAGCTAATGTGATTTGGCAGGATTGAAAGCCTGCTGATTTTCTTTCTTAGTACATTGCCAATTTCAGTTGCAAATCAAATGTGTTTTATTTTAAATATATCCGATTACCACAAATATTTTTGTGAGCAACATATTGACTTTTTGCTTATAGTTCACTAATAAAACACTCCACCTCCAGCTACAGATAATGAGCCCTGAAGAGATGTTCTCATTTTACACTGCACCTTTTACACTGCTTTGCATCTAACAAGAATAGTTGGCTCCTGAACAGCACGACTGTGACCGGCTCCCCAGGGAGTTAGCAGAATTTAATATTGCATCTGGAGGCATTTTAGGATTTTTTTTCCTGTGTTGCATGACAATTTTTAAAACCAGCCTCTCCTTATCACTAAAATAGCTACCCAGTAATGTTAAATAATTTTGAAGTCAGCTTCCTTGTATGCTTCTAAGTGATTGTGTCCAAGGTGTTTGTCTTCTGGGTCACACAAATTTATGTTTCCATTTGTGTATAAATGTATCTTTCAAAATGTAAAAGTGTCAGTGACACCACTGTAATAAAATATACTTTCCTGAGATGGCAGTAAAATCAACAATATCTGTCCATTGGCTCTGAATCAGCAGCATTTAATGTACATGAAATTATGGAAGTGAATTATTGAAATCCAGCAACATTCTGAGACCTCAGTCAGTCTGGATCGGGAGCAGCATCTCCAACACCATCACACTGAGCACGGGGGCCCCCCCAGGGCTGTGTGCTCAGTCCACTGCTGTTCACTCTGCTGACCCACAACTGCGCTTCAACATACAGATTGAACCACATCATCAAGTTCGCTGATGACACGACCGTGGTGGGTCTCATCAGCAGGAACGACGAGTCAGCTTACAGAGAGGAGGTGCAGAGCCAACAACCTGTCTCTGAGTGGTTGTTGACTTCAGGAGGGCACGGAGCAACCACTCCCCGCTGAACATCGACGGCTCCTCGGTAGAGATTGTTAAGAGCACCAAATTTCTTGGTGTTCACCTGGCAGAGAATCTCACCTGGTCCCTCAACACCAGCTCCATAGCAAAGAAAGCCCAGCAGCGTCTCTATTTTCTGCGAAAGTCCATCTCCCACCCCCCATCCTCATCACATTCTACAGGGGTTGTATTGAGAGCATCCTGAGCAGCTGCATCACTGCCTGTTTCGGAATTTGCACCATCTCAGATCGCAAGACCTTGCAGCGGATACTGAGGTCAGCTGAGAAGATCATCGGGATCTCTCTTCCCATCATTATGGAATTTACACTACATGCTGCATCAGCAAAGCAAACAGCATTATGAAGGCCCCCACGCACTCCTCATACAAACTCTTCTCCCTCCTGCCGTCTGGAAAAAGGCACCGAAGCATTTGGGCTCTCACGACCAGACTATGTAACAGTTTCTTCCCCCAAGCTATCAGACTCCTCAATACCCAGAGCCTGGACTGACACCTTACTGCCCTATTGTCTTGTTTATTATTTATTGTAATGCCTGCACTGTTTTGTGCAGTCCTGGGTAGGTCCGTAGTCTAGTGTAGTTTTTTTTCCTGTGTTTTTTTTACATAGTTCAGTCTAGTTTTTGTACTGTGTTATGAAACACCATGGTCCTGAAAAACATTGTCTCGTTTTTACTAAGTACTGTACCAGCAGTTATGGTCAAAATGACTATAAAAAGTGACTTGACTTGGATTCGGCTAATTTGTGATTTATAGGTGGGCATACCAGTCATAGAAGTTTACTGCACAGGGTACACTATCTGACCTGTCATTCTCAATCTGGTTTAAAATGAAAGAACAAGCTAATGGGAATGGTAAAGGAAAATAATAGGAGCAGGAAAAGGGTCAATTGGTTGTATGAATCTACAGTACCATTCAATAAGGGCATGATTGATAATTTTACAAGTGTCACTGAACTTATGGCGCCAACAGAGGATGCCCTCAACTCACTAACCCTAACTGTATGTCTTTAGAATGTAAGAGGAAACCAGAGTACACGGAAGAGACACTCAAAGTCATGGGGAGAATGTACAAACTCCTTACAGCAGCAGGAAGTGAACTATGATCCATGATTGTTGTGAAATGTTACTCTGACAGCTACACTATGTGCTGCATTTAGTTGGTAATAAACTACTCAAATTCTAAGATAACTTTGTATCTCATTCTTTATAGGATACACAGAAAGCCAAACAGTTCCTGCCATTCTTACAGAGAGCGGGTCGTTCAGAAGCTGTGGTTGAGTACGTTTTCAGTGGTTCCCGTCTAAAGCTCTACATGCCCAAAGAGACCTGTTTGATCACCTTTCTACTAGCAGGCAAGTGTTAAATGCTTAGCTTAAGCTGGTACAAGTAATTACACATCTATAGTGTGGAAGCAAGGTTGTGAGTGGTGATTTATTTGAAATACCTGCTTAGTTTGATAATAAATTGGCAATTCAGTTTTCACGTACTGCATAATCTGAAGTTGGACATCATGTGAAAAATGTTAACATTAAGGTGCTTGGATGAAATGAGTTGTGATGATTTGCATGTCATTTTGGCAATAATACAGATTACGTTGATTTTGAGAATAGGAGAAATGTCAAGGCATTCAGAAGCACATATGTACCAATGCCTCTAATCTCTTAATCAGCTGGATTGATGTTGCATAAATTCAAATGGATTCATGTACTAAGTGGCCTTTTGTACGATAGCTATTCTGTGGTTGTCTGATCATCCACCTGCCCCAGTCTCAAAACAAAGATGGCAACAGAGGCATTGCTACAAGAAAAAAACCAATACTTAATGACTTGAGGAAACCCTCCCCCCCCCCCCCACCAAGAAAAATTGGCTTGCTCTTTGTAAACAGAGGGTAATAGAACTTATTCTGGCTGGAGGTCAGTGACTAATAGTGTTCTGCAGTGTTACTGGAACCTCTGACCTTTGTAATACATGTAATTGACTGGATGAAAATGTAGATGGGTGAGTTAATAAGTTTGTAGATAATAGGAAGATTGGTGTTGTGCAGAGCGCAGAAGACTGGTAAAGAGTAGAGCAGGATATATTGTAGTTCAGTTGCAGATATGGACAGAAAAATACCAGATGGAGTTTAACCCAGTAAAATGTGAAGTTTTGCACATTGGGAAATCAAATGTAAAGAGCAGTATACTGTTAATAGCAAGACAGTGTTGATCAACAGAGGAATCTTGGGGTAAAAATACATAGTTCTCTGAAAATGGCTGCAAAGGCTGATACTGCGGTAAAGAAACCATTTCATAGGCATTCTATAATTCCTTCTTTGGGATCCAGCACCAACGTAATTTTTCCAATCTACCTGCAAATTGAAATTTGCCCCCCACCCCACCACCCAACGATCATAACATTGCTCCTTTTGCATATCTTTTCTATCTCCTATATTATACTTATATCCTGGCTACTGTTTGAGGGCCTGTATATCAGGGTCTTTTTACCGATGCAGTTTCTTACCTCTGCCAACAAGGATTCTACATCTTTTGATCCCATGTCACTTCTTTCTAAGGATTTGATTTAATCTTTATTTTACCAAGAGAGCCATGCCACCCCCTCTACTCACCTGCCTGCCATTTTGAGATTTTGTGTGTGGCTGGATGTTAAGCTTCCAGCAGTGATCTTTTCTGAACTACAAGTGTGGTGCCCATAACATCATGTTTGCCAATTTCTAACTGTGTTACAAAATCATCTACCTTATTTCATATACTGTGTGCTTTCAAATATTAAAACTTCAGTCATGTGTCCATCTTTTCAGTTTTGTCTCCATTTGGCTGAAATTAAATTCGTACCTCTTTCTAAACTTATTGTCTTATATTTTGTTCTGGAGGATGTAGTAACTTCTTCTGCACACTCTTTCTCTTTTACTTTATTCATATCTTTTAAGCTGTTGAATTGGACCCCCTACTATTTAGTTTAATGCCTATCCACTGCCCTAGTTATATGATTCATGAGGATCTTAGTCCCAGCATAGATCAGATGGAGCCGGTCCCATCAAAACAACACCCTCCTTCCCCAATACTGATACTTATGTCCCATGAATTGAAACTCACTTCTTCCATATCAATCTTTGAACCATGCATTTAGTACTCTGATGTTATTTCCCCTGTGCCTGTTTGTAATTGGCTTGATAATAATCCACAGATTATTACTATTTTGATTTTTCATTTTAATTTAGTCCCTAGCTGTTCAAACTCCCTCAGTAGAACCTCCTTCCTCGTTCTTCCTGCATTGTTGATACCCACATGATCTATGATACCTGGATCTTAATCCTTCCACTCCAAATTTCTGTGCTGCTCAGAGGAGGTGGCCTGAACCTGGGCACCAAGCAGACAGTACAGCCTTTGTGAATCTTGATCATTGCAACAGAGAATTATCCATTACCCTGCTTATACAAGGCCCAATTCTAGCTACGTGCTTCTCTCATCCCTTTTGAATAACTCCCTGAACCACAGTGCCATGGTTGTTCATCCTTCCTGCAGCTGCCATTCTCTCATCCTCTCGGACCATAATCTCAGACCTGTTCGGCATAGTGTCCAGGTAATTCTCTTCCTCCCTGATGTTTGAATTTGGACTCCAGATTATCAGATTTTAGCTTGAGATCTTTAAGCAACGAATATTGCTGCAGATGTGGTCATCAGGAACTGCAGTCAGGACCATCAGATTCCACATAGAACCATAGAACATTACAGCACAGAAACAGGCCTTTTGGCCCTTCTTGTCTGTGCCGAACCATTTTTCTACCTAGTCCCACTGACCTGCACCAGGGCCATATCCCTCCAAACCCCTCTCATCCATATACCTGTTCAAGTTTTTCTTAGATGTCAAAAATGAGTGACTTCATCTAGCAGCTCATTCCACACTCCCAACACTCTCTGCGTGAAGAAGCCCCCCCAATGTTCCCTTTAAACTTTTCCCCCTTCACCCTTAACCCATGACCTTTTTTGTTCTCCCTGGCCTCAGTGGAAAAAGCCTGCTTGCATTCACCTTATCTATACCCATCATAATTTTATACACCTCTACCAAATCACCCCTCATTCTCCTATGCTCCAGGGAATAAAGTCCTAACCTATTCAACCTTTCTCTGTAACTCAGTTTCTTATGTCCCGGCAACATCCTTGTAAACCTTCTCTGCACTCTTTCAACCTTATTAATATCCTTCCTGTAATTAGGTGACCAAAACTGCACACAATACTCCAAATTCGGTCTCACCAATGTCTTACACAACCTCACCATTACATTCCAACTCTTATACCCAATACTTTGATTTATAAAGGCCAATGTACCAAAAGCTCTCTTTACGACCATATCTATTTGTGATGCCACTTTTAGGGAATTATGTATCTGTACTCCCAGATCCCTCTGTTCTACTGCACTCCTCAGTGTCCTACCATTTACCTTGTATGTTCTACCTTGGTTTGAACTTCCGAAGTGCAATACCTCACTCTTGTCCACATTAAACTCCATCTGCCATTTTTCAGCCCATTCCTCCAACTGGTCCAAATCCCTCTGCAAGTTTTGAAAACCTTCCACTACACCTCCAATCTTTGTATCATCAGCAAATTTGCTGATCCAATTTACCACATTATCATCCTGATGATTGATATAGATGACAAATAACAATGGACCCAGCACTGATCCCTGTGGCACACCACTAGTCACAGCCCTCCACTCAGAGAAGCAATCCTCCACTACCACTTCTTCCATTGAGCCAATGTCTAATCCAATTTACTACCTCACCATGTATACCTAGCGACTGAATCTTCCTAACTAACCTCCCATGCGGGACCTTGTCAAAGGCCTTACTGAAGTCCATGTATACAACATCCACTGCCTTCCCTTCATCCACTTTCCTGGTAACTTCCTCAAAAAACTTTAATAAATTGGTTAAGCATGACCTACCACGCACAAAGCCATTCTGACTGTTTCTAATAAGTCCCTGTCTGTCCAAATACTTGTAGATCCTATCTCTTAGTATTCCTTCCAATAATTTACCTACTACCAATGTCAAACTTACCGGCCTATAATTTCCCAGCTTACTTTTTGAGCCTTTTTTAAACAAAGGAACTACATGAGCTATCCTCCAATCCTTCGGCACATGACCTGTGAATATCGAGATTTTAAATATTTCTGCCAGGGACCCCGCAATTTCAACACTAGTCTCCTTCAAGGACCGATGGAATACCCTGTCAGGTCCTGGGGACTTATCTACTCTGATTTGCCTCAAGACAGCAAGCACCTCCTCCTCTTTAATCTGTATAAGTTCCATGATCTCCCTACTGGTTTGCCTTGTTTCCATAGACTCCACTCCAGTTTCCTTAGTAAATACAGATGCAAAAAACCCATTTAATATCTCTCCCATTTCTTTTGGTTCCATACATAGCCGACCACTCTGATCTCCAAGAGGACCAATTTTATCCCTTACTATCCTTTATCCCTTTTATCTCTTACTAATATGGATTCTATGCCTGGAGGCACAATGCACATGTTTTAAACCTGACGCAAAGTTCTTATTTTACTGGTGTCAGTAATTCCCACCCTCTGCGGTTCAGAGTATTTGAGTCAAAGTATTGGAGAGGTGTCCCCAATGTTATGTTGCCAAATGCACTGACAGGATAAGCAGCCCAATGTCATTCTTCTCAATCAGACCAGTATTCCCAGCCTTGAGGTTATAGTTACTCTTGCTCAGCTCATGTGTGGGTCTTGTTGTTTACATGCCTTATTGCGTCGTGCTCCGAATTTCATCACAGCAGGAGGTATCTAGAGGGGGCCAATTAAACATGTGAAAGGTGTTCTTCAAGCTTCAGCAGCAGGAAGGAATCCTGGCTCTTGACTAGGGTTATTAGAAAACCAAGATTGTTTTTGGCAAGTTGCATAAACTCAGTTAAAAAGACAGAAGTTCTCCAATTCCCATACTGTTCAACCACCTGCCCATCAGTCACTTAAGCCACCTTTGTGCCATCCGAGCTGGAGTGAGGGTAGATCATCTTGGTCTTGAAGGTGCTGCCTTAAAAGAAGATAAACTAACAAATAATTTTACTTGCATTCTGTTCTGGGATTGATCTGGTTTAATCCCAAGTATAGGAATCTTTTGGAATGAGTCCAGCTATTGAGACAATTGTGCCTGTCAGAGACAATTGTATCAGTCTTCTGGTTTAGGATTTCATCCGAGTTAAAACAACATTAACTTTGTTTGCAAGTAGACTTAATTAAGTTTCTTTTTTAAAATATATTCAATAGAAGTTATAGATACTTTTAAAGTACTGTTTCTTGGAGATATCATTTCATTCTATTTTTGCTGCAGCACTGCATATTTTTCCCAAGGTGCAGAACAGCTATGGTGATTGTTAGAGGCCTGGTCCAATCATCCCCAGACACCTGCTGGGAATTTAAATATAATTACTTAAATCTTGAATGAGCAGCATGTACCTGCAAGGATATTCATGAAAATTCCGAGTTTTAGTTTCAAAACAAAAAGAACTGCCCAGTTCACTAATAAGGTCTTTACCTTGACATCAGGCCCACTGTAAGGTAATTGCCCTGTGCAGTTGTCCAGCTGTCCAGCAGACAACTTGGCTGTTAGGAATGTACTTATTACCAACTTCTCAAGTACAGTTGGGAATGAATAATAAATGTAATAATTCTCAAATGCCCAGAACAAAATATAACCAGAGACAATCTTGTCCATCCAGATTTTGTTTTATTTTGGTGTTGAATTTTGTTTTGTGGATCTGTCTTGCTAAAAATCCAATTTTTTTAAAGGATTATGTATCAGAAATTTAGTTTTAGTTGGATACAGATATGATGGTTAATGTAGAGGTTCATTGTATGCTGATGAAAAAGTAATTTTTTTAATGTTCCCTGGGTTTTGGCACTTAAGTTACAGGGAACGGTTGAACAAGTTAGGTCTTTATTCTTTGGAGCATAGAGGGTTGAGGGGGGACTTGATAGAGGTATTTAATATTATGAGGGGGATAGATAGGCTTTTTTCATTGAGAGTAGGGCAGATTCAAACAAGAGGACACGAGTTGAGAGTTAGTGGGCAAAAGTTTAAGGGTAACACGAGGGAGAATTTCTTTATTCAGAGAGTGGTAGCTGTGTGGAACGAGCTTCCAGTAGAAGTGGTAGAGGCAGGTTCGGTATTGTCATTAAAAAAAAATTGGATAGGTATATGGACAGGAAAGGAATGGGGGGTTATGGGCTGAGTGCAGGTCGGTGGGACTAGGTGAGAGCAAGTGTTTGGCACAGACTAGAAGGGCCGGGATGGCCTGTTTCTGTGTTGTAATTGTTATATGGTTATATTTCATTTTAGTATCCTTCCATTTTGTTCTCTTTTAGATTTATTTGCAAGGGTGGGAGTATGTTGCTAAACCTTGGGGACATGAACAAAAATGTGATTACATTTTGGGAATAGTCAATGTAATCTGCACATATTTGTTATCCAAATGTATGGTGTAACTGCAAATTGGTTTATTGTTTTGAAACAATTAGTGCCTTTATGATATACGTGTCAAGACTTTTTAGTGTGTGTGTTACTGTATACTTGCTGTGTTACCAGTTCCAGCTGGCACAGTCTCTCCAAAACTGATGCCTGTGGAAAGTTGACTTACTTTCTTGTTGAAGATTTGCCAAGAGGATTCACTGAACCCAATTATGAGCTGAATTAGCTTCAGCAAATTTCATTACTCCATGGGCTTCGGTGATTTCAGCGTGCCCTGTTGGGCTGAGTAATGTTAATGAGATGTCTCTGAAAATTAGATTATTGGTAGTTTGAAAATGTGTTGAAAATTATAAATTATGTTTATTATGGGGATATGGCAGTATTATTATTATTGAATTAATGATCCATTGAATTACCAGTTCAATTCCCACAGTGGCCTTTTGAAATGTATTCTGTTCACAGAATAATACAACAGAGGAGGAGCCCATGTTGGCTAATGCTGACCCCTTTTACAGGTTTATAAACAACATCTGGAATAAACTTGTATGTTGAATGGACAAGAAACCAGAACAATAAGTTAGATTCAGTGATGATTGAGGCCAATTGGAGATAGGACGGGGTATTGAAGGAAATAAAGTAGACAAAGTGGTAGTGTGTAAAAATATTCAACTGCACCAAGACAGATGTGTGTCGTTACTTATTCAATAAATAAAGCAATAAATTTCCTATTGCCACTTCCTGACCAATTCCAGTTACATTCAAAATATTTGGTGAACTGGATTGAGAACTCATGAATCTGTTTTTGGTCCAAGTTCATCAAATAATTCTACTGAGCTGTCATCTTGGGTAGAGAGGTTTCTGAGCATTGGTTCATTCAGCCTGAGCTGATACTTTTTTCTGCATGATAATTGATATTGTTTTATTATTGTCACATCCAGACGTACAGTGACAATCTTGTGTTTGTGTGCCTATGCTGATTGTGATATACTTGCAGGCTGCCCCCCCGGCGCATCCTTAGTCGTGTTGGTTGTTAACACAAACAGTGCATTTTACTGTAGGTTTTTGGTTTTTATGTATGTTAATAGGTGCTGAGGGTGGGTTGTACAATTTACAGAATCAGTGACTGAGACAATTGTCTATAAGTACGAAGTCAGTGTTTATATTTCATATATATTTCATTAAGGCTTCTCCTGAAGTCTTTACTTCAAGGTTCCTCTTATCTTTATCAGTGTTACTCATCTCAGATGTTCCAAGTAGAAGCAATTTTCATGTTCACATTATTCCGTCTTTTTGACGGTTCTCAGAAGGAATTACCCTGATACTTTTTAATACAATCGAATGATTTAGGATACAACTAAGAGAGAAGTCTTCCTATGGCCAATTCTCTTTTGTGATGAAATTGGTCTTTGAATCTGGATTTATTCTGCCACTTTACCAGAGATTCATGTCAAACCAGGTTCTCAACAGTGTTAAATAAAACAATACTGCAAAGACAGTCTAAAATCCCACCTGTTAAATTAAATTGTGATTAGCTACCACAAGCTTCTGGATCATTTGGAATGACTGTTACTTCATATTAGGAATCACATTTTTCATTTTTTTCTCCTGATTTAGGAGACAGTTTGGTCTGTCCTCTTTTTGCTTACTTTAAGATCAAGTATATCAATCACATTTTAATCTTTATTTACAGACTATTCTATCTCACCTGCCCACCAGTTCTCCCCTACCACCCACCTTCATTGAGGGTAATCAACAGTAGTTAATTTATCAGTATGTCTTTGGAATGTGAGAAACAGAAAACCTAGGGAAGTACTTGTGGTTGTGGGGAGAATGTGTCAACTCTACGCAGACAGCATCTGAGATTTGGATTGAACCCAGGTCTCTGGAATTGTGAGATAGCATCAAATATTTTTGCACCATGGTGCCACCCTAATAGGAGGGTGCTTTGCTGCTGCATTACCGTAGCAATTTAGGACAACTTTCTTCAGTTAAAATCGTTATCTCCTTTCTGCTAGATTGTTCCAGCAGTAGAATCCATATATGCATATATCTACCATCTACCATGTATATTTTCTCATGGCCAATTAAGATTTTTTTTTGCAGAATCTTTCACTTTTCTCAGTAGTTTTTATAAATATGTGGGCTGTTTGGGACATAGTGACAATGAAACAAGGCTTTCTCTTTGATGTTTTTTGGGAGTTGTCTTGTATTTCTTTAGCACTGTGCACAACCCCAGTATTTCCTACTATGTTTCAGAGTCAATGAAGTACATGTACAGTAACATTTTTAAAAAGTGTCCAGAAATAGTCCTTTTTGTCCTCCTGATGCCTCCTCCACTGCCACTTAATGAGATTATGACTGATCGTTACCTTATCAGCACTTTCTTGGAAGGCATCATATCCCTTGATTCTGTTAATATTCAAGTATCAAATCTCTGTCTTGAATGTACAATAACTGCCTCTCCAGTCACCCCTCATTCTTTTGAACTCTGGTTTAGGCCCACCACAGTTGATCTCTTTGTAAGACAGTCTTTCCTTTCTGGAAGTTAGTGATGAACCTTGACTGCACTTGATTACTCTATAGTAATCATCTCCTTCCCTGGGTAGGGAAACAGATCTATGAACAATATTTATGTTCCAACCCCAATGGGGGGAGCGATACAGTTGCAGTAAGATATCTTTAGTCCTTTACTTTAATCCCTTTGCAATAAGATCAACATGTTGGATATATCTGACTGTATTTTCATAATCATATGATAAATGATTGCTATTAAACCCTTTTGATAAGGGTTTAAGCCTAAAATTTTTACTGTGATATTGGTTGGATAAGAAATCGGAGAAGTAGTAGCATCGTATTTTCAAAATCACTGTTCTGTAAGTATCTAAAAAAAATGGTTTTTGGGCAAATTATATTTATTAGACAACTGTTCAAAAGATATGAACCAATTATCTAAAAATAAATCATGAAAACATATTATACCAGCATTTTGTGTGTGTTGCTTGAATTTCCAGCATCTGCAGATTTCCTCGTGTTAACATATTATACCCTTTGTTTTCCATATCAAACAGGCTTGATCCATAACAGAGGGTTGAAAGAAAAAATCAGATATAACAGGACTTGATAAAATAAATGTATTCAAGTCAAAAAATTTACAAAACTGAAACCATATTCATAATGTATGTTTAACTATTGGATTAACTATTTGTTTATTCAATTTAGAAAGAACAAAGGGAAGCGAAGTCCCTAAGTTTGAAACTATTGAAAATCCATGTGCAGAATGACATTCAAGGTTAACCCATTGCGGACTGACATTAATATCCACATCTTGTGTCCAAAATATTAAATATCAAATGTTAATCGCCTAATGATAAAAACTTAAATTCTGCAGTGTCAAGCTGCCGTTCTTTTTGGATTTCTGCAAGTATGGGAGAAGGAACTTGAACTTTCTTTTCCTATAGAGAAATGGGAGAAAATTTTTCAATTAGTTAACTTCTCTTCTATTTGTGCTAAACATACGTTGATTCAATTTAAAATGGTGCATAGAGCTCAAATGCCTAAAGATAAATTAGCTCGTTATTACTCATATAAATCCGATCTGCGATAGATGTCATTCTGAGGTAGCCTCTCTGACTCATATGTTTTGGTCTTGCTCTATTTTGGAAAGATATTTTTGATACATTCTCTATAGTTTTGCACATTGATTTACAATCTCACCCTATTACCGCAATTTTCGGTTTACCAAAGATTGATCTTAGCTCTTCAGCTTGGTGGATGATTGCATTTTGCTACTTTAATGGCTGGAAGATCTATTTTATTGAATTGGAAAGAGATGAATCCCTCATCTACATCTCAATGGTTATCCCAAACCATATCCTGCTTAAAATTAAAGTGGTACCTTTGATCCTTCGGTTAAATTTGAAGAAAATTGGAGGCCATTTATTCAGTACTTTCATAGAATGTAATTTGACCTTTTCCGATTCCTTTATATTATTTATTAATTTGAGTAGAGGAGCAGAGTTGACGATATTATTGACTTTATCCCATAGCCCAGACTTGTTTAGTTTTAGTTTTAGTTTACTTTGTTTTTGATTTTTCATTTGGGGTTTTTTTTTCATCTTTTTATTTCTTTGTGTCTTGTCTATTTTAAGAGTTTGGGAGGTCAATTATATTGGTCTTACCAATAGTTTCTACGCACATGTGTTAAATGCCAACAATGTACTCCCACTCCCTTTGTACTATTATGACTGCTACGTACTTGTCTTTGAAAATGTAATAAAAAGATTGAAAAAGAAAGAAAAGATCAGCATGTCATTTGCTTTCTTGCTACTATACCTGCATGTTAAACTTAGTGATTCTTGTTCATTGCTATCAAGCTCCTTTTAAACATCAAATTCTTTCAGGCTCCTGCTGCTTTAGAATTACTCTTTTTTTTTCTGCCAAGGTCCATAACTTTATTTTTTCTCTGTTATATTCTTTTGTCATGTTCTCCATCTGTTCACTTGGAATGTTCATATTGCACTAAAGCTTTTCTCTATATGCATCACAACTCCCCAGCTTTGTATAATCAAACTGCATATAATAATTAGTCTACTCATCCAAGTCTTTGACGTAGTTGATGAAAACAGGGTTGAAACTCTAATTTCTTCAGCGCTCCATTAGCTGCAACCTCCCAATCTGGAAGCGACTTATTTATTCCTACTGTTTTCTGCTTGTGAGCCATTTTTCAATGCATGCCAGTGCATTATCCCATTTGAAGAAAAATGTCACACTGTTTAATAACCACTTGTGTTGCAGATTATCCAGGGCTTTTTAGAAAGTCATCTTTGTTGTGATTGTAAGCCAAAATTGAGGGAGTTAGATTTTTGTGTGAGTTTCTCTTTGGTATCTTATGCTGGTAAAGTAAAGAACACTGAAAATGTTGGAAAATGTGGAAAATGTATTGGAGCCATTTTGTGCTACTTTTCTGGTTTTAAAAAAAATAAGGCAGACAGCTGGTACAATTCCTTTGATAATAAATCTTAAGTTTTTTACTCTTGGAGCTAGCCATGAAATTGCTGCTGAATGCTCCCATATCCATTTTCTTCCACAACTGTAAACAGTTATGATTATCTTTAGATTAGGACAGGTTTAGCTCTGTTATTCTCCTGTGATTATCCAGAATCTATCCCTTTACCTGCCCCTAAAAATCATAAACAGATTTTATTGTTCTTAAGTAGGAGAAAGTTTATTACTTCCACAGACTTTTATTTGTACATTTGCTATAATGACCTTGACTGCAAAATGGAAAAAAAAACTGGTAAGTTGCATAACTTTATTTCAAAATGCTTGATGGCAACAGTATTTTATGTAAGTAACAAACTTTCAAATATATTTGGATGTCAGTACTGGTTTAATGAGATGTATGTGGCTCAAAGGTATCCAAATGCTGCATTTTGAGTTAAATACCTAAAGTGTCTCAGTTGCATAAATGGCCACGAAATGATGTCCTCCACTGAGATGTAAGCATTTGTTAGCTTGCACTTATATTAAAGCATATTTTTTTGTAAATTTTGTTAGTTTGTACTTTCATATTGAAAGGAGAAAAAAATCAATTGTTCAAGTCATAGCTTTCAGAGTAGGCTTTTAAAAAAAAATGCAATCACTAGTTTAATTGTTGGAGACTTTCAGATTCATTGCTTTTCCAGATTGCCAAAGAAAATTGTGTCATTGGTTAGATTCACTCTTAAGAGGCATCTAATGAACTAGAACCTTGCTGGGTGAGAGAAGATTGTAGTTTTTCTTGTAAGCAGTGCACTTTAAAGTTGCACCTTTTGAAAATAGAGAAACTATTTATGAATTCTGCTATGATGTAAATTGAGTTAATGTCAGTGGGGAATTGTATGTTATTTTGACAATGACTAGAAATTATGTTGGTTAGTGGTAAATTCTGTTGATAAGACATTGTGGCCTCATTTCCTCAGCTTGAAAAGCACATTTTTGCTTCATGGCAGACACTCTTTATATCATTATGAATATAAATGTTCTGTTGGTAGTGTGATTTCTCAGAAACATAAATACAGTAAAATGCCATAGGGTAAATATTTGCAGCATCTCATGATCTCCCTAATTTACAGTCAAATAAGGAAGGCAAGTGGGATTGTAATCTTGTGAAATAGTGTTACATGTTACTTTGCTAATGATTACTAGTGACAGACCTTATCTTCAAATTATAAAAGGAACGGAATATTCAGTTCTGGTCACCTCACTACAGGAAGGATGTGGATACTATTGCAGAGCTAATTTACAAAGATGTTGCCTGGATTGGAGAGTGTACCTTATGCAAATAGGTTGAGTGAACTTGGCCTTTTCTCCTTGGTGAGACACAGGATGAGAGGTGACCTGATAGAGGTGTATAAGATGATGAGAAGCATTGATCGTGTGGGTGGCCAGAGGTTTTTTCCCAAGGCTGAAATGGCTAACAACAGGGGCTTGGAAATAGGTATGGGGGGATATCAGGGTTAAGTTTTTCACACAGAGTGGTGGATATGTGGAATACACTGCTGGTGACAGTGGTAGAGGCGGATACAGTAAGGTTTTTTAAGAGACTCTTAGATAGGTATATGGAGCTTAGAAAAATAGAGGGCCGTATGGTAGGGAAATTCTAGGCAGCTTCTAGAGTAGGTTACCTAGTTGGCACAACATTGTGGGTTGAGCAGCCTGTAATGTGCGATAGATTCATTTGCTCGATGATCTATGAAAGCAGTTTCTCTATCATTCTTTTTTTAAGGAATAAACAGTAACTATAATATTTATAGAAGTGTTTCATTGTTTGCAACTTCATTTAGAGTTGACTGGAAGAATTGGATCAGCCCATTATTGAATGGCGGAGCAGATTCAGTGGGCTGAATGGCCTATTTCTGTTCCAATATCTTAGGTCTTATGGTCTAACACACATATAGTGCTGGAGAAACTCAGCAGGTCAGGTAGCATCCATGGAGGGGATAAAGAGTCAACATTTCAGGCAGAGACCTTTGTTCAGGAACCTTGTTGAAGCGTCTCGGTCCAAAATGCCGACTCTTCATTCCTCTTCTTGTCTTCCTATCTGCTGAGTTCCTCTAGCATTTTGTATGTGGTGTTTTCGATTTTCGGCATCTTGTGTTCTTGTGTTCATTTCTTTTAATAGTCTTGACTCGCAAGAATCTGATTTCAAAATAAATAAAATTAATTTAGCCAAGATTTATTTATTTATTGTGATACTGCGTGGAATGTGTACTTCTGGCCCTTAGAGCTATGCCGCCCTTCAATCTCCAATTTAATCTGAAATTTATAATGACCAATTAAGTTGCCAACTGGTACATTTTTGGATTGAGAGAGGAAACCGGAGAACCCGGAGGAAATCCACGTGGTCACAGGAAAACGTACAAACTCCTTACAGACAGCGCTGGGAATTGACCCCGAGTCACTGGTACTTAAAACATCATTGTCACCACTACACTACCGTGAAAGAATTTCAGATTTGAGCAATTCTTAATGTATATATTTTTTCTACACTAAATTCTCCTACTCTGATTTTAATGTTTTGTATACTCTTTTGTGTCCAGTAAGTTTCCCCCTCCCTTACCTCTGGGACCAACTTCATTCAAAATATGAAAGTAAAGTAATTATCCTGAACTTCCTGTACTCTGGGGAATGCAAGTGTAGTTAACCCAACAAATTCTAATAACTTAATCCTTGAAGATGTGTGCATTTCAGCCCTCAATAATGTGGATCTTGTGTCAGATATTGGTTTGTACTGGGGCTGTCTTCACTAAGGTGGTTGTAACCTAAGACGCATGCTCTGAAATATTCATTGCTATCATGTTCTATGGTATCAGGTGAAAAAGTACAATGCGAGTGAGGTTATTGCCATCTGAATCTGTTGCATGCTTGCTTTTTGCTTGAAGGATAAATTAATCTGAGACTTTGCAAATCAAGGTGTTGATGAGAGAGGGAGGAACCTGAGAACTTTCTTCCTTATGTGTAAACAATTAATTTGTAATGAAAATCAAAAATTCAGCAAACAACCAGCAATTCAAGCAGTTTCTGTGGAGGGTGAACATAAAAAAAAAGCTGGAAATTGAACTGATGAGGGGTTTCAACCTGAAATGTTAACTCTGCTTCCACTTCCTCAAATATTTCTTTATATCTGTGAAAGCTGACACCTCTTGCCTGTGCTGTAGCAACAATATTTTTGTATGAGTAATGGGGAAAGTTAATTGAATAATTTTGACAGAGTAATTAAAGTTGTTACCACTGGCTAGATTTGGTGATAGCATAATTGATATTAAGATAAAAAAATAAGGAAAGGTAAAAATGCCAGTTATTTTTAAAGTGTGCAAAGTGATTTGGACTTTGCTATGCTTGAAACAGTTTCATTTGTAACTTTGAAAAGATTTTCAATATAAAATTGAAAGAGAATATAATTGCAAAGGTTTGGAGAAAGAGGGGGTAGAATGGTGCTATTTAGTTTGCTCTTTATAGATTTGCAAGAGGATTAATGAGCTGATTTCCTTCTTGAACTATAATTCAGTGGTACATTGGTAACTAATGTCAATGTATGATGGATAAATTCTTACATTTTCCCCTTGTACTCTCTTGTCATTGGGTGCCTTGTCTTCAAGTATTTGGGTCCCTAGATGTGCAGTTTCCTCTAGTTTTTTTTCTACTATCATTCTTTCAAGATTCTACTCCTTTAACAAGTTTTTTGGTCATCTATTCTGATATCTTCATCTTTAACTCAGTAGCTATTTTCATCTAATTAATCTTCAGCAGTTTGAGTTATTTTGCTCAAATTCTAGCACTTTTCCTCTCTTGTACCTCCATGTTATAAATGGCGTTGTATTAGTAATATGTATAGTTGCATCATGTCCTGATGGGAAGACTTCAAAAAGTGGAAAACCTTTAGTCACATTTAAAATTCTAAAATATTCTGTAAAATCAGGCAGCATTGAGGATATGTTCTAACCAATTGGTACATAAGTATCTGTTGCAGTCCAACATTCTCAAGCTGGAAAGAAATGGGCAAATACAATTTAAAAAAATGGTTTTGAGATTTTATTCTGGGATTCCAAATGGTGGGCATCGTAATCAAGCCTGGATCAATTGTTGTGCATGATTTTTTGCTCTGTTTGAAATGTCACTCAGGAATTATTTGTCATTCATTGTCAGCTGGTGACAAAAATGACAAAAGTTCAAGAAAGTGTGTTCCTGCTGATTTGCAAGTTGAAGCCTGATTTGTATAGTTACTTCCTTGGATTTCCTCCTAATGGGGGAATGAACAGGTACTGCATAGAATAGCAGATGCTCATTCTGAAGTATTTTGGTCAAACAACATCGGTATGTTCATTAAATCAGACCTTAACTTCCGTTCTAAATCACTTATCTTCAACAGTCTTATTGCAGCTGCATTTGTGGTGCCTTTGCCTATCAGTGCTTTTGCTGGCTATACAAGCAGTATAAATACATTACTTTTGTCTCTGGAACCAATTTGCCAAGGATTTGAAATTTAACTATCAGCAGTTGATTTCAGTTTCTATATACTGTTATAAATTATCTAGATCCAAAAGTGTGCTGGTATGTATGGTGTACAAAGAGGTGCAGAAAGAATTCTTTGCAATCTAATGCCATTTAGTCTGATCACTGGACAGAAAGGCCTCCAATATTCCCAATGTAACAGAGCTTAGAAAAATAAATACTGGACAGGTGAAATGACTATCATTGATTCTTGTTTTTTTTTCGGCTGGAGTTATTCACAGAGAGAACTGAAGTCACTTCCAATTTGCTGCTGAGGCAAGAAAAAAAACCTGACCTGTAGGTATTCTTTATGTTGAATGGTATCTGGAAAAAATGTTACATTTAGATTGCAATTTATTTATTTATTTTTAAAAGCATCAGCAAAAGACATTCCCAAATGAATAATACAGTTTCTGTTTTCTTCCCTTCTGAAAATGTACCAGTTTATTTCTGATAGCTTATAATTCATCTGATGGCATCAAGGTCATTTGCTACCTGCACCTCTAAGCTTCAGTGTAGAAGAGTTGGAATATTTTTTTATTTTCAGAGTTGACTGAGTCGCTTACTAGTTCAAGGGAAGTGTGTATTAGGTGTCCAGAGTGAAGGAACTAAAGGCTTGGAATCTTTCTGAGTGCTACACACGTCTTCCAGTTAACCATGTATTGGATGTTTAGCTACTTATTTAACCAATTCATAGGTTTATTGGTAACAATACTATTTTATTTCAAACAAATTCTGTGAGACATGAGACAATAAATGTTGGAATCTGAAGCAAAAGTAAGAGCTGCTGGAGGAACCTGCAGCCATTGTGGAGGTAAATGGTTAGTTGATATGTAGGGTTCAGATGCTTCGTCTGGACTGAACAAGTAGAGGGGAGATGACCTGTAGAGGTGAGGAAGAGGAATGTGTCAGCGCTGGCAAGTAGTTGGTAGATCCAGTTTGTGGGGGGGGGGGGGGAGTTGTGGTTAATAGAAGTTGAATGATAAGTGGAGGCAACAAAGGGCTGCAGATTATAGAGTTTGATGAGAAAGAAGTGAATAGTGGCGGACAGCTAGGGAGGAGGTGATGGCGTCCTGTGGGAGCAGTGTCATTGATGGGCAGGTGAGGGAGGGAAAGGAACTTGGTGATATACATTGGGAGTGGTGGACAACACACACAAAATACTGGAGGAACAGCAGGTCAGGCAGCATTTCTGGAAAAGAGTACAGTTGATGTTTTGGGCTGAGAGACTTCGGGAGGGCTGGGGAAATAAAGCTGAGAGTAGATTTAAAAGGTGGGTGGAGGGGAGAGGAGAGAGAAACACAAGCTGATAGGTGAATCCAGGAGGAGGGGAAGGGTGAAGTTAAGAGCTGGGAAGCTGATTGGTAAAAGAGATACAGGGCTGGAGAAGGGGGTATCTGATAGAAGAGGGCTGAAGGAGGGGGTATATAATCGGAGGGGACAGAAAGCCATGGAAGAAAGGGGATGGAGAATGGTGACAGAGGTGGTGGAAGGTAGGCATTACTGGAAGTTTGAGAAATCGATGTTCATGCCATCAGGTTGGAGGCTACCAGATGGATTATAAGGTGTTGTTCCTTCAACCTAAGTGTGGCCTCATCACAAAAGTGGAGGAGACAATGGATAGACACATCGGAATGGAAAAGGGAAGTGGAATTAAAATGGGTGGCCACTGGGAGATCACACATTTTCTGGTGGATGGAGCGTAGGTGCTCAGTGAAACAGTTTCCCAATTATGTTGGGTCTCACTGATATATAGGAGGCCGCACCGAACACAGTATATGACTGCAGCAGACTCACAGGTGAAATGTCGCCTTTCTTTTGACTTCCACCCTTCTTAAAGAGTGGAACATTGCACTATAGACCAGCAATATAAGGTATTCACTGGAAGCTCTGTAATGAAACTCAAAGAAACTTTCCTTTGTCCAGAACTCACAACCATAGAAAATGCTTGAAGCGGCTAATACGTTGAATAAAAAGGACATTCAGAGTGAAAGGGGTAGCGTTTGACAGACAGATTGAGATAATTAAATAGCGAGGTTTGAGTTCAGCATAAAATACTACCAAGGATTGATGGCTAAAATGAACTTTGCCTGTGTTGTAAACCAATGTAAAAACATTACAGTGTATGCTTTGAGAAGGTTGTTGCTTTGTTGTTTCAAACCTCTCATGGGAACTTTGCCACTTTCCTGTTGAGAATAGCTAATTTGGCTCAAGAATCATATATGACTGAGAATATTTCTGCCTATTTGCCTCAGATACATCTGCCTTGACCAGTTGAATAACTGGGTGTCAGATTCAAATAGTTTTTAGACAATAGGTGCAGAAGTAGACCGTTCAGCCCCTCGAGTCTGCACCGCCATTCTGAGATCATGGCTGATCATCTACTATCAATACCCAGTCCCTGCCTTGTCCCCATATCCCTTGATTCCCCTATCCATCAGATATCTATCTAGCTCCTTCTTGAAAGCATCCAGAGAATTGGCCTCCACCATCTTCCGAGGCAGTGCATTCCACACCTCTGCAACTCTCTGGGAGAAGAAGCTCTTCCTCAACTCTGTTTTAAATAACTGACCTCTTATTCTCAATCCATGCCTTCTGGTACTGGACTCTCCCAACATCTGGAACATATTTCCTGCCTCAATCCTATCAAATCCTTTAATTATCTTAAACGTTTCAATCAGATCCCCTCTCAATCTCCTCAATTCCAGCGTGTACAAGCCCAATCTCTCCAATCTCTCTGCGTAAGACAGCCCTTCCATCCCAGGAATCAACCTAGTGAATCTACGCTGCACTTCCTCAATTGCCAGAATGTCCTTCCTTAAACCTGGAGACCAAAACTGTACACAATATTCCAGGTGTGGTCTCACCAGGGCCCTGTACAAATGCAAAAGGACATCCTTGCTCTTGTACTCAATTCCCCTTGTAACAAAGGCCAACATTCCATTTGCCCTCTTCACTGCCTGTTGCACTTGCTCATTCACCTTCATTGACTGGTGAACTAGGACTCCTAGGTCTCTTTGCATTTCTCCCTTACCTAACTCTACACCTTTCAGACAATACTCTGCCCTCTTGTTCCTACTTCCAAAGTGGATGACTTCACATTGAATGACATCTGCCAAGTATCTGCCCACTCACCCAGCCTATCCAAGTCTCCCTGTATTCTCCTAACGTCCTCTTCACATGTCACACTGCCACCCAGTTTAGTATCGTCAGCAAACGATAGCAAACTTTTGTTTGGAAAGATTATTTACAACAATCTGGCTGTTCTTAGCAGATGTGAAATTCAAGAAAATGGATGAAATAGTCACCACATATATATATTATTGCCATTCTTTTAGCTAGGAAAAAAGTCAGTAAAATGTTAGGCAGATTTGACAAAGCCTTGTGAAGTTGAAAAGCTAGCAACATCTTTAGCAGACCTAGACTTTAAATCAAACATGGTGCATAGTTGAGTAGTGTTGCAACAGGTGAAGGAGTTGATGATGGACTTCAGAAAAGAGAATTTGGGAGAACTCATGTATTTTTCATTGAGGACTGGTCATTGGTGGAAAGAGTGAGTAACTTCATGTTCCTGGGCATCAACTTCCCAAAGGCCCAACGTATTAATGCAATTGTGGCAGTGGTTTTACTTCATTAGGGGTTGGAGGAGATTTGGTATGTCACAAAGCCTTGTGCAGCATTCTACCAATGCACTGTGAAGAGCATTCTGACTGGTTGCATCACCACCTGGCATGGAGGCTTTGAAGCATAGGATCGAAGAAAAGCTGCAGGTTATAGACTCATCTAGCTTCATCACGCACTTGTCTCCACACTATCATAGCCGTCTTTAAGACATGTCACCCATGATTAAGAACCCTCACCGTACCTTTGGGATGGAGGTACAGGAACCTGAAGAGCCATGCTCAATGTTTTAGGAACAGCTGCTTCCCCTGCACTATCAGATTTTCTGAGAGGTCCATGAACACTATCTCGCTATTCCTCTTTTGCGATGTTTGTTTATAGTATTTTTATAAATTATCGTAATTTTGTCTTACACTGAGCCACTGCCACCAAACAAATATGTCAGTGATAATATACTTAATTATGATTCTGAACTGATAAGCTATTTATATTGCAGCCACTTTCTAAATTGGGAAATCAATGTGAAGAATTGTATTACTTTTTTTTGGTTCAGTCAAATGGATATTTCAGGATAAGTAAATATTTTCAATATTTCATCCAGTGACAGCTCCTACATTGATCTCAGTGACTGTTAAGTAGATGTTGAGTAGAACACCATCTGTGCTACTCTGGCCTCAAAACAACAGTGCCTGCTGTACAAATATGAAATGTTAATCTTCCATGTCAACAATCCCTCACCCCACGTATGAATTGTCCGCAATTTTTCAGCATGTTCATATAGGTGGAACTAACTGCTTGTTGTGATTTGAATGTGATTGATGGTGCATGTGATTTTGAAGGAGACCCACAAATATTTACTTTTGTGAGAAACTAGCATTTAGTTACAATGCATCAAAGGTATTTATTGACAATGAAGAAACCCACAGTTCTTTTAGGTGAACTCACCAAGAACGTCCCTCACCATCCCATCTCCTTCTTGTAAGATGGAGGCAGCGTGTCAGCTGCATCTCCAGGTTCAACTAAAAGTTTGTTCTTCACATCTTTTTTACAATTGCAAGACACTGCTGGATATTAAGAACAAGTACTGTAGGTCTACCCCATCAACAAGTTGCTCATCAGTGATGGAGATGTAATTAGTACGCACAGCACTGTTGCCTGGAGTTGTTGTGTACCCTTGTGTGGAGGCAGTGCTCAGTCCAACAAATGGTGCAGATGATTGTCCAGGATGTTTTTATAGTGATCTCAAGACCCTGTTGGATATTGGTAATGCGGATACTACAAGTTTGGATCACTGGAGGTTGATCTGTTTGTTGCACGGACCAGGCCCTCATGCTGTTCTGTTGCCTGATGCAGTCACCCAGAAGAGGACACGCTGAAGGCAGAGTGGGGGAGACCAGAGGCCTCTGTGGGCACACTGGAATCCATACCAGGTTGGCGGCTGGGCCCTCCAGTTTTTGTTTGCTGGAAGAGGAGTTGGACCAGAACAAAATCCCATGCATTATCAGTCTACTGGCCATGCCACTCAGGGACTTGGACTGTATACTTTTTTTGTGATTGTTTTTCTGCTTTTGTAATGATATCTGCTGTATTTGCTGTTGGTACTGTGCTTTGCACCTTGGCCCCGGAGGAACACTGTTTAGTTTGACTGTATTCATGTATATGGTTGAATGACAGTTAAACTGGAACTTGAGCTTGACTTGAACTTTCTTGTGGAAGTAATCAACAAGAAACTGCATAGCCTTCAGGTAGATTTCCTCTGTTGACTTAATGTATTCAGTTAATACTGCACTTCAATGCACAGTGGATGAAAATGGAATTCTATGATTTGTATTCATGTACAGTTGTTAAATGTGAGTCTCATTTCACTCCTGACTTATTGATGAAAATGCTTTATTTTGTACCAATTTCACTATTGGTGAAGTAGTGAAAATCCCGTTGAATTCGATTCTCATTAGACCCAACTTTGTTTTTGCTACCCATGCTTTACCAAGAACAAATATTAGAGAGAGTTCTTTAAAAGCTTTTTTAAAAAGCTTACGTTGGCAGGTCTTGATTCTGATGATTGGTATCCTTTTTAAGCATCACATAAAATAGTTTTTTTGCTGTGAGCATATTTTCAATCAGCTTGGTTGTCAGTTGTTCAATTGAGCCAATATTTTAAAAAGCTAAATGAGTTCCTGGAAGGATTGTTGTCTTCCACGTAATGGTAATTGAATCTTGACTATTGATTTACCTTTAAACTGAGAAGTGTTTGTGGTAGTGTCTCATATTTAGTTAAATAATTGATGTGATGCTTCCAATTTTCAGTGTGTTCGTGCAGCAAGAGATTCCCTGTTTTAAGAAGTCAGAATCACTACTTGTTCATTTGTTCAGCTCTGACCCAGCCTCCAGATCAGGGACAGAATTTTCTTTAAAATTCTCTTGAATGTGGACTGCTTTTTCTTTCATATAGTGATGGTAAATAACTACATTAAGGTTAGGGTCAGGGTCAACTAGTGGAGTGGTGCCACAGCAACAACCTGGCACTCAAATTCAGTAAGACGAAAGAGCTGATTGTGGACTTCTGGAAGGGTAAAAAGAAGGAACACGTACCAATCCTCTCAGAGGGATCTGAAGTGGAGAGAGAGCAATTTTAAGTTCCTGGGTGTCAAGATCTTTGAGGATCTAACTTGGTCCCAACATATTGATGCAGTTATAAAGAAGGCAAGACAGCAGCTATACTTCATTAGGAATTTGAAGAGATTTGGTTTGTCAACAAATACACTCAAAAACATCTACAGATGTACCGTGGAGAGCATTCTGACAGGCTGCAATCCTGTCTGACTGTCTGTTATGGGGGGGGGGGGGGTTGCTACTGCACAGGATCAAAAGAAGCTGCAGAAGGTTTGAAATCTAGTCAGCTCCATCTTGGGTACTAGCCTTACAATGTGCCCAGGACATCTTCAGGGAGCGGTGTGTCAGAAAGGCAGCGTCCATTATTAAAGACCTCCAGCACCCGGGGCATGCCCTTTTCTCACTGTAACCATCAAGTAGGAGGCACAGAAGCCTGTAGGCACACACTCAGCGATTCAAGAACAGCTTCTTCCCCTCTGCCATCCAATTCCTAAATGGATGTTGAACCCTTGGACACTACCTCACTTTTTTTAATATGTAGTATTTCTGTTTTTTGCATGATTTTTCATCTATTCAATACATGTATACTGTAATTGATTCACTTATTTATTATTACTATTTTGTTCTTTCCTCTATATTACATATCACATTGAACTGCTGCTGCTGCTGCTAAGTTAACAAATTTCATGTCACATGCTGGTAATAATAAACCTGATTTTGATTCTGACATTTTCTTGGTTATCTTATTCCCTGTCATGCTTTCTCAACAGAAATATGGTTATTTCCCATATATATGTGAGTGCAGATTTTCTAAATATTTTTCATTATTTAGTAATGTTTTGTCAAAATATAATACTGTAACATTTCTCATTCACACTGGTTTTCTAAACAGTGGCTGAAAATACAGATCCAAAAGGTGAACAAGACTAGTAAGAGATCCTCAGCCGAACATCCATTATGTGCGAACATGCTTAACTGTAGCAACTGCCATGGTTGACTTTGCAGTCAATGAAGTACTTTGAAGTGTAGTTGCTTTTGTAACATACGAATTTCAGTAACCATCTGTGCATAATAATATTCCATGGATATTAATGACCAAATAATTTGATATTGTTATATTGATCCTGAGACCGATATTTCTCAGGATACCAAAATAATTCCTTTGTTACTCTTTCAAATATTGCCATTGGCTTTTTTCAATCTATCTACTTGTGGAGAGAATTTAATCTTGTGGAAAGAGCCAGAATGACTAGAAAACTGTCTGTAGCAGGTATAAATAGGAGAAAATGAATATAAACATAGGTAAGAAGTAATATTGGAAAACAAGCCATCACTAGACCAATTATTCCATCTGTACACTTTTACAACACTCTGAAAGGTCTGTTGACTTTGCAGCAGTCTGGTTTACTTTTCCGTTGTCATCTACACCCACTCTTCTCACATCTCTTTTCCATGTCAATGCAGAAGATGCTGCACCTGCCCTTTTACCTTTTACCTTCCCAGCTTTCAGGAACACAAATACTACTACCATCTGAAGCAGAAATTCATTTTTCCTGCTATCAATACTTAAAATACATTTTCTTCTTCACTTGAGAAAATGAGTTCAGACTGTTGACCACTTTGCACACATTTTATCCTGGAGGAAGTTAAAGACCTGGGAGTGTTACTTTAGTGGTGGGCAAGTTGTTGAGGATTCTGAGAGGCAGGATTTATGAGCATTTGGAGAGGCATAATCTGATTAGAGATAGTCAGCATGGCTTTGTCACGAGCAGGTCATGCCTTACAAACCTGATTACATTCTTTGAGGATGTAAGAAAACACATTGATGAAGGTAGAGCAGTGGATGTGGTGTATATGGATTTCAGTAAGGCATTTGATAAGGTTCCCCATGCGCAGCTTATTCAGAAAGTAAAGAGGCATGGGATCCAAGGAGAGCTTGCTTTGTGGATCCCGTATTGGCTTGTACACAGAAGGCAAAGGGTGATTGTGGATGGTTTGTATTCTGCATGGAGGTCAGTGACCAGTGGTGTTGCATAGGGTTCTGTTCTGGGACCCCTCCTCTTTGTGATTTTTATAAATGACTTGGACGAGGAAGTAGAAGGGTGGGTTAGTAAGCTTTCTGATGATACAAAAATCGGGAGTGTTGTGGAGGGTTTTCACAGGTTACATCGGGACATCGATATAATGCAGAACTGGGCTGAGAAGTGGCAGATGGAGTTCAACCCACGTAAGTATAAAGTGGTTCATTTCAGTAGGTCAAATTTGAAGACAATAGAATGGTAAAACTCTTGGCAGTGTGGAGAATCAGCGGGATTTTGGGGTTGGTGTCCATAGGACACTCAAAGCTGCAGCACAGGTTGACAGTGTTGTTAGGAAGGCATATGGTGTGTTGGCTTTCATCAACCTTGCGATTGAGTTCAAGAGATGTGAGGTATTGTTGCAGCTATATAAGACTGTAGTGAGACCCCAGTTGGAGTATTGTGTTCAGCTCTGGTCACCTCATTACAGGAAGGATGTGGATACTATGGAGAGGGTGCAGAGGAGATTTACAAGGATGTTACCTGGATTGGAGAACATGCCTTATGAGAAAAGGTTGCGTGAACTTGGCCTTTTGGAGTGATGATGAGAAGCATTGATTGTGTGGATAGACAGGCTTTTTCCCAGGGCTGAAATGACTAACATGAGGGGGCCAAGTTTTAAGGTGTTTGGAATAGGTACAAGGGGGATATCAGAGGTCAGTTTTTCCACACAGAGTGGTGGATGTGTGGAATGCACTGCCAGTGAAGGTGGTAGAGGCAGATACAATAGGATCTTTTATGAAACTCTTAGATAGGTACATGGAGCTTGAAAAAAAAATAGAGGGTTATGTGCGAGGGAAATTCGAAGCGGCTTCAAGAGTAAGTTAGATGGTCAGCACAGCCCCATTGTGGTCTGAAGGGCCTATAATGTGCAGTAGATTCTCTGTTTCTATGTAATTCCAGTTCTTATATTTTTTGTGGTTCAGTTTTGGTGTTTTGGGATTAAATGCAATTTGTTTAGGAATCAGTATACATTTTTTGTTGTAAAGTGGAATAAGTTTGAAAGGTAACAAGACTCCAGTAGGTCTAGCTCTGTCCCACTGCTATTTAGCTGCTACTATGCAGTTCCAGTGACTTGGCTTCAATTCTAACCTTCAGCGCTATTTGAGTAGAGTTTGCATATTGTCTGTTATTCCTGGGTTGTCTTTAGATGCTTTGGGTTTTCCTACATATCTTGGTTGGTAAATTGTTCCAGGTGTAGGTGAATAGTGGATTGTGGGGCAAGTTGATGGGAATGAGGGGAATATAACATGCGATTGGGGTGTTTGACAGTCAGCACAGATCCAAAGATCCTGTTTCATTACCCAGTGTCTCGAAAACTCTGTCTGATTAGTCAGACATGATTCTTCTTTCATTAATGCGTATGTTGACTTTACTGCCGTCTGAATTTATAAATCTCATTCTGCTTGCCTGGAAGTGACTCCAAGTACATCGAAATAGATAGTAAATCTTTTATTTATGACAGACAGAAAATGCTGGAAATGCTCAGCAGGTCTGTCAACTTCTGTGGGAAAGCAAAACAGTTCATGTTTAGGGATGGGGCTCCTTCAACAGAACTGAGCAATGTTAAATGTTTCTCTTTATGCAAATGTTGCCTAAAGAAGAGCATAACCAGAATTTTCTGTTTTTATTTGTTTTTCAGCAACTGCAGTATTTTTTTAAATTTATTTTATCTCTTGGACTTTTAAAGTGGAAACTATTGAAAGGTTAGACAAGTGACTAAGTTGTGGTTTGAAGTATGTAATGTTAGAAAGAAAGATGTGTGAGAAGGTGATGGAAATTGGCATTGCATTGGGAGTAGAAGTTTCACTGAAGGATTTGAGGACAGGGATCTGTTTTTTGCTAAATTCATAGAATGCCTTAATATTGTAAAATAATCCAAACTGCTTCGGTGTTGTTTGATGAAGCTTGTGTATTTTATGTTAGCATTCGAAGATTTCTAATTTTATCCCAAGAAAATATATTTGAAGTTTAATAAAAGCAAAAGAATCTGCCTGCTCTATCTACTATGGAAGTCTTATAATGTCCCTAAAGGTGCAGTTAAAAATGAGATCATAAATTGCTTTCATTGTGCTGTTGATGACCTTATTTTTGTAAACTTATTCTGCAAATTAAAATCAAAGTCTCTCTAGGCACCATCTGCAACAGTATGAGAATGCTTTGTTTGACTAGATTTTGAATGAATATTTATTATGAAGCTATTTCAAAATGCAGGTTGTTTGGGAAAATCAGGTAGGTAATGGATATCAAGAGAGTGAGTGTGTTGAATGTTTAGAGCAGTTTGTCTAGTTGAGCCTAGTAGAGGATCAGCTATACTAGATTGGTGTTATGTAATGAACCGGAGGTGATAAGGGAGCTTAAGGTAAAAGAACCCTTTGGAACTAGTGGTCGGAATATGATTGGATTCAACTTGAAATTTGATAGGGAGAAAATAAAGTCTGATGTAACAGTATTTCAGTGGAGTATAGGAAATTACAGTGGTATGAGAGAGGAGTTGGCCAAAGTAAATTGGAAGGAGATGCTGCCAGGGGGGACAGCAGAGCAGCAATGGCATAAGTTTCTGGGGAAAATGAGGAAGGTGCAAGATAGATATATTCCAAAAACAAAGAAATACTCAAATAGTAAAATAGTACAACCATGGCTGACAAGGGAAGTCAAAGCTAATGTAAAAGAAAAAGAGAGAATTCTTACAATGCAAAAATTAGTGGGAAGACAGAGGCCTGGGAAGCTTTGAAAATCTTACAGAGAGCAACTAAAAGTATCATTAGGAGGGAAGAGATGAAATATGGAAGCAAGCTAGCAAACAATATCAAAGTGGATAGTAAAAGCTTTATCAAGTATGTAAAAAATAAGAGACATGAGAGTGGATATAGGACCACCAGAGAAATAATAGCGGAGGATAAGGAGATGGCAGATGAATGAAATGAGTATTTTGCATCAATCCTCACTGTGAAAGACACTAGTGGTGTGTCAGATCTTGAAATGTGCAAGGTAAGAGAAGTGGATGCAGTTGCGATTACAGCAGAGTCTTTGATAAAATTTTCAATTCTTTGTCCCCTCAATGATTGCAAGCTGTCTGGGCCCTGACGCCCCAAAGCACTCCCAAACCATTATACTTCTCCCACCATGCTTCACAGTTGGAATGATGTTTTGGTGTTGGTGTCCAGCACCCTTTTGCCTCCAAACACAACAGTTTGTATTTCTGCCAAAATTTTCAACTTTTGTTTCATGTGTCTGTGATAATATCCTAGAAACGTTGTTGAACATCCAGATGGTCTTTTGCTAACTTGAGACATGCAGCAAATTAATTTTTTTGAAGAGCTGTGGTTTCCTTTGTGGTGATTTTTCATGAACATCATTCTTGTTCAGTGTTTTGCTTATAGTGGAAACATGAACAGAGACTTTAGCAAGTTCTAGAGATTTCTGCAGATCTTTTCCTGTTACCCCTGGGTCCTTTTTCACCTCTCTCAGCATTGCACATTGTTCTCTTGGTGTGATCTTTGCAGGATGCCCACTCTTAGGGAGAGTAGCAATAGTAGTGAATTTCTTCCATTTATAGACAATTTCTCGTACTGTGGACTGATTACTATTCGGGTTTTTAGAAATGCTTTTGTAGCTTTTTCCAGCTTCTTGCATCTCTACAATTCTTCTATGATCCACTGAAAGTTGCTTATGTTGAGGTATTGTGCATATAAACAGATCTTTCTTGAGAAAAGCAGGCTCTGTCAGTAACCTGATTTTGTGTGTCTTTTTCATAAGGCAGGGCACCTCTACAACCCAACATCGAATATGTTCTCATTGATTGGAACACCTGAATCCAAATAGCTTTTGTAGAAGACATTACCCCAGAGTTTCCCATGCTTTTTTGAACATAGACTGTAATTGTTTAAATGGTGTACAAGAAAAAATAAAGTTGTTCATGTACAATATTCTTTGTTTAGGCAGATTGAATTTGTTTATTATTGTGACTTGGGTGAAGATCAGACTAGATTTTGAGTAACTAATGCAAAAAACCACGTAATGTTAAAGAGTTCACAAATTTTTTTCTTGAACTTTATTTTTTGATCCTTAACTGATTGCTGTTGAGCGTCCTTGTGTGTTAGGTACTGAGTGGAGTGTGAGAGGGCATTCTAGATAGATGACTAACAAGTAAAATAAATAGCGACACATTTGTTCCTCACCTCTCTGTCTCTTGTGTGTTATTCATAGCCACCCAGCTTTCCAGTACCATGAACGTAACAGAAGCTGTAAGTGAAATAATACAAGAATGCTATGCTGCTTGTGATATAAGTGTTTAAGATGGAGGTTGGAGTGCCAATCTAATGGATTGAATGATATGGTGCTTCTTGACTTCTGTTGAAATTGCATTCATCAGGCCAAGTTCAAATTATTCCATTATATGCCTGAAAATTGCTGGAATGATTTCAAGTTGTCAGTGTAAGTGAATTGCAAGATTACACAATCAGTGGGATATAGCAAGAATATTTTTTGGGCCTGGTCCAATTAAATTTATGCCAAGTAGCAACCAGATAATGGGATTAAGGAAAAATGACTAATACTATTTAGTGATAATCAGAATCAGGTTTAATATCACTGGCATATGTCATGAAATTTGTTGTTTTGTGGCAGCAACACATAATAATAAAAATGATAAATTACAGTAGGGGTGTGTGTGTGTGTGTGTATATATATATTTATGTGTCATTGGTGACATACTAGGTCTCCTCAAACTCCAATGAAATATAGTTGCTGTCATGATCCCTTTGTAATTACATTAATATGTTGGGCCCAGGATAATCTTCAGAGATGCTGAAACCCAAGAACTTAAAAGTGCTCACCCTTTGCACCTGTTGTCTTGATGATGACTCTCCTTCCTGAAATCTGCAATAAACTCCTTGGTCTTACTGACATTGAGTGCAAGATTGTTGTGCAAAACTACTTAATTAACTGAGTTATCTTGCTCCTGCATGCTTCCTCATCACCATCTGAGATTTTGCCAACAACAGTACTGTCATCAGCAAATTTATTGTTGGGATTTGAGATGTGCCCAGACACAGAGTCAGGGATCCATGAGGTGCATCGTGTTGATTGTCAGGGAGGAGGTGATGTTATTTCCAACCTGCACAGTGAGGAAGTCAGGGATCCTGTTGCAGAAGGAGGTACAGAAGCCCAGGTTTTGGAGTTTGTTGATTAGGACTGGGGATATGATTGTGTTCAAAGCTGAGCTGATATCAGTAAATAGCAGCCTGATGCAGGTATTACAATTGTCCAGGTGATCCAAGGCTGAGTGGAGAGCCTGTGAAATTGCATTCGCTGTGGGCCTAGTGTGGCAATAGACATATTATAGTGGTGGTGGGTGGGGGGTTGCTGATTAGATTCTCATTTGTTGCAGTTAATTATTGCTTGGCAATTGTGGGGCATGACCTTTCCTTGCTACTTCGGACAAAAGACTGATGAATTAAGAATAGCATTGCAATCCCTCAATTCAGCTATTTTGCATAATAGGGGAATTAAAGGTTACGGGGGAAAAGGCAGGTAGGCAGAGATGAGTCCATGGCTGGATCAGCCATGACCTTACTGAATGGCAATGTGGATTCGATGGGCCAGATGGCCTACTCCTCCAATTTGTTATCAGGAAGCCTTGCTATTTCTAATCTTTATTGCAAGAACTTCATCACATGAGTTTAAGAAGGAGCTTAAGAATATTTTCCTGATGAATTCCTCCAATGATGTGCAGTGACCATAGCCATAATCCTTTGTACTAGATCAGGCTATAGCGAGTGGAGAGCTTCTCATGATATGAATGGGCTTTAAATGCTGGTGAGATTCCTTGACCACATGTTTGATCATATGCTACCTTGATGCTGAAGCAAATTGCTCTCACCTTTCCTTCAAACTACAGCGCTCTTGCCCATAATTGTACTAGTAGTTCTAGTCAAATCCTCTACTGTGCTTTGTTGCACAGAGTATAAGTAATTGTGGAATGTGTGTGAGGGTTTGAGGTTGAGGGTAGTGGCTATAGGATGAGAAGGGAAACCAATAGTTGCAAGGAATTCATTTTATTTTTCTCTGCTCATTACAAAGGTAAGGAATTGAGAAATGTCAGAGAACATGAATCAATAAATAGATGGATAAAGTGTTTTTAATAGTCTTTGGGGAACATTTTTGTGATTACAAGAACTTGAGTGTCATGATTTTGATGAAAATTTTTATTATTAATAAGCCATTTTCAGCTAGTGATGTGAACAATAGAAATTGCACTCTATGCTCTTATTAAAACATTATTTTGACTTGTTTTCAAACAATTGATTGAATTAGGAAGTCCATCCTATCAAATTTCTTAGAATATATGGTCCTGAACTCCCTGAGTATTTCTTTCAGCATCTTCAGTTTGAACTATAGAAGTGGGAAATTTAGTTCAACCCACTTGTTTTTTTCTTAATATCCCATGTGTCTCTAGCTGTTCCATCACGGTTTTCCAGGATGTCCTCTATTCACTTTTCCTTGATATGTTGTCTGTATTTTTCTTTGCAACTTTGAATGAATTGAATTGAGCACTCGTAGTATTACTACAAAATAATTGCTCTCTTGAGTTAATAAATTCTTGTCTTTTGGAATTATTGCTTGCTATCTTACATTTATGGACACTAACATCTTGTATATCCCTCCCATTTTTAAGAAAAAGGTGGGAAGTATTTTTACACCATTAACATCTCATTTCTGCTACCATCCACAAATCTCTATTCTCACTTCAGAGATTCTTTGTTCACAATTTGTAGTCTAGAAATCTGAGAAAACCAGAAAATGCTAGAAAAAAATCAACAAGGCAAACAAAACTGGTTGAAGACCCTTGGAAACTACTGATCGACCTGATGAGTTTTCTAGAATGTTCACTTTTATTCTACAATTTTAATTATTTCTTCCTCTGTGTCTCTAGATTCATTTTTTTCTTCTATTCAGTTCCTTGTTTACATCTTATTGCACTTTCCATTGTGTAGCACCTCAAATGCATCTATTTAATTAACTTGATTTTTTGTGAATTAACCAGAGTCTGCAGGTTTTCTATTTTTAAAAAAAAGTCTTTCAGTACAATATGGAATGGGAAGAACAAGAGACTACAAGGATGTACATGTGATCCACATCATAGCAGATTCCATTAACAGCCAGGTTGACCACAGCTTTTTACACTCTCCATCAACGTGGATCCAAAAGAATGGCAGCAACAGAAACATTTACTTGATCATTTGAAAGCCATGGTCTCTGAAACAGAAGTTTTCTTGGTCAGCTCCTTAGGTAATTCCAAATCAACAAAGGGCAAAGAATATCCATAGAGAGAGGATTACTCTTAAGTCCACCAAAATATACCTCTGTAAAGAGATTTTTGGAAACAGGAATTCTGGTTTAAGAATTTCTAAGAGATCTGGGATCAATCTAACCAAAATCACATGACACTCTTGCATTTTAAGCTGTATCATAATTCAAGAAATTAAAAAAAACTTTACTGACAAAAAATAACAAAGAATAAATGGACTGGAAAGAGATCAGCAACTAACCATTAAATTTCTTTTAAATGAAGCAGATACCATAGCAATGTGTCAGGTGCATTAAACACACACATGGTGGACCATGTCTAGGCAGATGGGAATAGTTAGATTTGCCTCATGGTTAATACAGACAGTATGTGTGGCCTGAAGAAAATTACACACACAGGCCAACAAATACTTTTTCAGGTCTTTACTTCCTTGATCTGTTTTAGATGTTTCAATGCAGAAAGTGGGTATCAAAATAAAAATGATGAAATTAATTTAAACCAAAACAGTTCTCACTGTTACAATCTCAGCTTAATTTCAGACCACTCCCTTGTTACATATGCAACATAAAAGTAAATAAAACAAAATATACAAAACCAATTTGTAGTGACAATTCTAAAAAAATACAAATGTTAGAATCCAATCAACCCTGTACAGGTTCTCCCTGCTTTCCAAAGGTAGAGCATTCCTATGAAATCGTTTGTAAGCCGAAATGTCATAAAGTGAAGAAGCAATTACCATTAAATTATATGGGAAAAATTTTTGAGCGTTCCCAGACCCAAAAAAATAACCTACCAAATCAAATTAAATAACACATAACATCTAAAATAACACAAATATTATAGTAAAAGCAGGAATGATATGATAAATATATAGCCTATATAAAGTAGAAATATTGTATGTATGGTGTAGTTTCACTTAATCAGAATCAGGAAGACAGCAAGCCAAATTTGATTTGGAGGAAAAAAAAATAGGCATATACACACATGCGCACGTACCCACCTAAGCACATACACACACACACACACACACACACACACACACACACCCACAAACAACTGTCCACACAAGGCTTCACGGTCATGGTAGTCTTTCTTGGGGTAAACACATATATATGTTTTTTTCGTAAAAGTGAAAATCCTCTTTGGTTAGTGAAAACAGGTATATAACCATATAACAATCACAGCACAGAAACAGGCCATCTCGGCCCTCCTAGTCCGTGCCGAACTCTTAATCTCACCTAGTCCCACCTACCCGCACTCAACCCATAACCCTCCACTCCTTTCCTGTCCATATACCTATCCAATTTTACCTTAAATGACACAACTGAACTGGCCTCTGCTACTTCTACAGGAAGCTCATTCCACACAGCTATCACTCTCTGAGTAAAGAAATACCTCCTTGTGTTTCCCTTAAACTTCTGCCCCCTAACTCTCAAATCATGTCTTCTCGTTTGAATCTCCCCTACTCTCAATGGAAACAGCCTATTCACGTCAACTCTATCTATCCCTCTCAAAATTTTAAATACCTCGATCAAATCCCCCCTCAACCTTCTACGCTCCAATGAATAGAGACCTAACTTGTTCAACCTTTCTCTGTAACCTTCTTAACTAACCTTCCATGTGGAACTTTGTCAAAGGCTTTGCTGAAGTCCATAAAGACTACATCCACTGCCTCGTCAACATTCCTCGTAACTTCTTCAAAAAATTCAATAAGGTTTGTCAAACATGACCTTCCACGCACAAATCCATGCTGGCTACTCCTAATCAGATCCTGTCTATCCAGGTAATTATTAATACTATCTCTAAGAATACTTTCCATTAATTTACCCACCACTGATGTCAAACTGACAGGTCTATAATTGCGAGGCTTACTTCTAGAACCCTTTTTAAACAATGGAACCACATGAGCAATACGCCAATCCTCCGGCACAATCCCCTTTTCTAATGACATCTTAGAGATCTCCATCAGAACTCCTGCTATTTCTACACAAACTTCCGTCAAGGTCCTGGGGAATATCCTGTCAGGACCCGGAGATTTATGCACTTTTAAATTTCTTAAAAGCGCCAGTACTTCCACCTCTTTAATTGTCATAGGTTCCAAAACTTTCTTACTTGTTTCCCTCACCTTACAAATTCAATATCCTTCTCCTTAGTGAATACCGAAGAGAAGAAATCGTTCAAAATCTCTCCCATCTCCCTCGGCTCCACACATAGCTGACCACTCTGATTCTCTAAGGGGCCAATTTTATCCCTCACTATCCTCTTGCTTTTAATATAACTGTAGAAACCTTTCGGATTTACTTTCACCTTATTTGCCAAACCAACCTTGTATCTTCTTTTAGTTTTTCTAATCTCTTTCTTAAGATTCCTTTTACATTCTTTATATTCCTCGAGCAATTCCTTTACTCCATGCTGCCTATATCTATTGTAGTCATCCCTCTTGTTCCGAACCAAATTTCTAGTATCCCTTGAAAACTATGGTGCTTAGGAACATAAAGATTCTACACCCTCATAATTTCACCCTTAAATGACCTCCATTTCTCTATTACATTCTTCCCATAAAACAACTTGACCCAATCCACTCTCTAAATCCCTTCGCATCTCCTCAAAGTTAGCCTTTCTCCAATCAAAAATCTCAACTCTAGGTCCTGTCCTGTCCTTCTCCATAATTATATTGAAGCTAATGCTATTGTGATCACTGGACCCGAAGTGCTCCCCAACACATACATCTGTCAGCTGACCTTTCACATTCCCTAACAGGAGATCCAACACTGCCCCATCTCTAGTCGGTACTTCTATGTATTGTTGCAAAAAACTATCCTGCACACGTTTCACAAACACTAAACCATCCAGCCCTTTTACAGAATGAGCTTCCCAGTCTACATGTGGAAAATTAAAATCTCCCACAATCACCACCTTGTGTTTACTACAAATATCTGCTATCTCCTTACACATTTGCTCTTCCAACTCACGCTCCCCATTAGGTGGCCTATAATACACTCCTATCAGTGTTACTACACCCTCCCCATTCCGCAATTCCACCCAAATAGCCTCCCTAGAGGAGCTCTCTAATCTATCCTTCCAAAGCACCGCCATAAGATTTTCTCGGACAAACAATGCAACACCTCCTCCTCTGGCCCCTCCTACTCTATCACATCTGAAGCAACTAAATCCAGGAATATTTAGTTGCCAATCACACCCTTCCTGCAACCATGTTTCACTAATAGCTACAACATCATAATTCCAGGTATCAATCCACGCTTTATAGCTCATCCACCTTTCTTACAATGCTCCTAGCATTAAAATAGATACATTTAAGATACTCTCCACTCCCTCTTCTCTTTTCATCCCTAACAATGCATTCAAATTTATTATCCTTTCTTCTCCCCTACATCTTCGGGCTGAGCACATCCCTTCTCCATCACCTGCCTTTCCTCCCTCACACACTGTCTATTTACTTGCTCTACTGGTGAACTAACCTCCTCCCAAAATTTGAGTTTCCTCAAATTGATTCCTGCCCTCCCATCTTAGTAGTTTAAAGTCTGCCCTGTAGCCCTAGCAAACCTCCCCGCTAGGATATTGGTCCCCCCAGGATTCAAGTGTAACCCGTCCTTCTTGAACAGGTCACGCCTGCCCCAGAAGAGGTCCCAATGATCCAGAAACTTGAATCCCTGCCCCCTGCTCCAATCCCACAGCCACGCATTCATCCTCCACCTAATTCTATTCCTACTCTCACTGTCGCGTGGCACAGGCAGTAAGCCCGAGATTACTACCTTTGCGGTCCTTCTTCTTAACTGCCTTCCTAACTCCCTATACTTTCGATTCAGGACCCCTTCCCCTTTCCTACCTATGTCATTGGTACCTACATGTACCACGACCTCTGGCTCCTCACCCTCCCACTTCAGGATATCTTGGACGCGATCAGAAACGTCCCGAACCCTGGCACCAGGGAGGCAAATTACCATCTGGGACTCCCGATCAACTCCACAGAACCACCTGTCTGACCCCCTGAGTATCGAGTCCCCTATTACTATGGTCCTCTTTCTTCTATCCCTACCCTTCTGAGCTACAGGGCCGTCCTCTGTGTCGGAGGCCCGGCCACTGTCACTTCCACCAGGAAGGCTGTCCTCTCAAATCTCTGTGTTATGAGGAGGGGGAAGCGGAAATCTGAAATGATAGCAGGAGACAGGAGAGGGTGGGGTGAAGCTAAGAGGGGGAAGGTACTAATGTAGGTCTTTTGTAACAGCGAGTTGTCATAAAGTGAACATTTGAAAAACGGGGGCCACCTGTACCTTCCACACAGCATCAAAAATATGAATAAATACATCTCATCCAACTAAGATGTAATCTGCCACCTGATATCTCCAATAAAAATGTTGCAGGATCTCCCAGTGGCCACACATTTTAATTTCATGTCCCATTCCCATTCTGATATGTCTATCCACGGCCTCCTCTACTGTCAAGATGAAGCCACATTCAGGCTGGAGGAACAACTCCTTATATTCTGTCTGGGTAGCCTCCAACCTGATGGCATGAACATTGATTTCACTCATGCCCCTCCTCCCCTTCTTACCCCATCCCTGATTTATTTATTTCCCCTTCCTTTTTTTTCTCTCTCAGCCCATCACTCTTTGCCTGTTCTCCATCTCCCTCTGGTGCTCCCCTCCCCCTTTCTTTCTCCCTAAGCCTCCTGTCCCATTGTCCTTTCCCTTCTCCAGCTCTGTATCCCTTTTACCAATCACCTTTCCCCCTCTTAGCTTCACACCACCCCCTCCTGTTTCCTGCTATCATTTCGGATTTCCCCTTCCCCTTCCTCATAACACAGAAATTTGAGAGGATGCAGTCCTATTTATGTCACTTTTTCTTGTAATTTCTAGTTGTACATCTGGCAAACTGACAATGGTCTCCCTCCAAGGACAAAACTATATAGCTATCATAGGTTGTCGTGCCTATAACTAAACACACAACCTCTGATGTGGTTTAAGCATCAAAGGTAAACAAGGACAAGCAGGTTCAATAAAGGATTAGACCTCTGGGTAACTAAGTATGACTGATTTTCTGAATATAATGAGAATAAAAATCAAAGAAACAAATAGTAATAAAATTTTTCTGGCATCATCATTTTTAACTTTACGAAGGAAAGTCAGATGAAAATAGGGCTATTATAGGGTTGATAGGACAAAGTTACAGGCAGAGATAATGTGATGGCAGCAATATTAAATAACTACTTCGGTTCAGAATTTACCAGTGGGACTCATCAGGTAGGCATTACATAAAATGATGAAATTTGAAGTGACTTAACAGTATTTAAAATCTGTAAGTTTACCTATCAGTTAATCACAGGATGTGTAAAGGAGGTAGAATCTGAAAATACAGAATTTTTTCTCAAGTGGTCTCTGAGTTGTGAATAGTTTCTTTATCCTCAAGTTCTTTAAGGAGGTTGAGTTCAATTTGGGATCTGAAGACTCTGCCCTAGTTGGTGCAGGAAGTATTTAATGGGGTGGATAGTATGAGAAAAGGTGCACTTTTTTTTTATTTATGCAAAGATGTTCAGTGATGTTCAGTGCCATTCCAATGCTGCTTTCCCATCAACCTGATCATTCTGATTAGTTCTGATATTTTTAAAAGAGCCGACAATAACACTCTTGAAGTATTTCCTCTGCTCTTCTGGTCATCTCTTGTGAAAGAACTTAATGTAGTTGTTCAGTGAATTTTGTGTTGAGTGTGACAGTGATGTGGGCTGCATATTGGAGCTGGTTGAATGTAATTTGAATGGCAGTACTACAGGTAATGGTATAGGAGAGATTGCTGCCCTTGGTTGTTTTGGAGGAATTGGAGAGAAAATACATGTTGTTCTCCATTGATTTAAGATGCCCATGCCTAGCAAACTGCATTCTGACTGAAAATCTTAAGTGTACAATTCCCTGTGACCATGCAGAGGATTTCTTCCCATATGTTCGGGGATCAGTCCTCTGAAACACCTTGCAAGTTGTGAAAGTTTATCCTGAATCCACACCTGTGGATCATACCAGTTACAATTAGTCTTACCAGCTTTAGTTTAATCTTGTCCTTTGCTTTTTGTATTTGAAAATTATTTTCTGTTGCTCCAATGGCAGTGAATGCAGCCCTGTTTCGTGTTTGGATGAATAACGTTTTTACCATTTCCTTCAGTTCAGTCAGCTTTTAAAGTTCATTATAAGCCTCTTAGTACCTAAAGGCATACCGGGATATGGTCAGTTTTTTTTTGTCAGGTGTCATTTATCTTGAATTGTGTTTTTGCTGTGTGTCTACAAACATGTAACTTGTGGCAGAACCAAAACAGATAATAAGTTGGCTCAGGATGATTTTTAAATTTGTGGATAATATAACCCTGGGAGAATTATGGGGTACTATTACAAATTTTACGATAATTTCAATAAACATCAGAATAGCATGTAATGACAAATGATTTTATACCTACATAACTGGGCCATATTCAGTTTTGTTAATATTAAATTTTGGAGGAAAAAAATGAAAAATAAGTCACTTGGGAAATAAGAATCTAAATTTGGATAATGGAATAACGGGATCTGAGAGTACAAATAGTCAGGTCTGTGATTATGAAGGTTAATAAGACCATACGAAAATAAACCAAGCAAATAGAATTTACTTCTCAAAGGATAGAAAGGAGACTAGTACAGTAAACATGATGAATTTTGGATGGTTCAAAAGTGAAATGCTATATTTAGTTTTGTTGATGATATTACTTGAAATAGATAGAGGAGCAAGAAGGAAAGATGGAAGTATAGATGATCTACAAAGATAATGCTCAGCTCTGTAGTTATCCCCTTCAGGAGAGGATTAAATGGTTTGTACTGTTTTAGGCCAGAATGATGTAATTCAAATTTTTTTTGTTGTAATTTCTGTCATTGTAGTGTATTCAATATTTCAGTAATATTGTAAATCCAATGTTTAAGTATTCTTTGTTTACATAATTCATTATGGGTATCACATAAGAAGTACATACACGAACGGCATATGTCATGATGCCACAATATGTAAGTGCCTCACATTTTTAAAAATGGTGGGGGGGAGGGGGAGGGAGGAGAAACTAAGTAGATATGAAAAAGGGTCTAATGCTTTCCCGGTGTATATGATGCATAAACTCTTCTTGGGCTTCCAGCCATTGCATAAAGAGAAGGCAAGAGTCTTTGGTCTTCCTTCTGAGGTGCTGGTGAAAATTAATAGCTGGCCAGGGAAGAGCTTATTCATCATATATACCGAGAAAGTACTAGATCCTTTTGACTTGAGGAAGTTCACTGCAATATTTGTTGCTTTGAATAATTGTGTACAGAGGTGAGGCTTCTTTGTTCTTTGGCCTCCCTTCTGAGCTGCCGGTTAAAATCAACACCCGTACTCGCTGAGAAGAGTTAAGAAGTAGACATGTTTTCCCGGCTCCTTGTGCTTTTCTTTGGGTTAGTTTCTGGAGTTAAAAAATGACACTAGTGAAGAAGTAGTTTTAAATTGAACCCAAGATAACTACCTGCCTGTTGAAGTGCAGTACATTTTTCTTTGGAAGGGGAGAGGGACACATTTGAGTTAAGACTAAAAACACAGCATGTGTTTGTTCTGAAGGAGAAGGGAGCCTTTCAAGTTTTTTTTTAAAAACGCAGAAAGTGGGTGAAATTAACAAGCACCATGTAAAACATGGATTCATAAACAGTGACTACTGGGTGATATAATAATAAAAAGCTGAAATTGCTGGAAAGATAGACGCATTCGATTGCGTAACATAACTGAACGAACTGAGCAGAGTTTTGAAGCAGATGAAATAGCCGATGTAAAACAAGTGCTTGTGTTGCTGAGCGGATTAGGTGGAAAAGCATAGAATTTGCTTAGACGTTTAACTGCTCTAATCAAACCAGTGGAAATTAGCTTTGCTGATATTGTGAAAGTAATGCAGGAACATTTAGAACTGAAACCATTGTTGGTTACAGCACACAATAGGTTTTATAAGCAGAATCAAAATGAAGAGGAGTCCATTTCAGTTTACATGACTGAAGTTAAGTGATTGTCCAAGCATTGCCAGTTCAGTGATGATCAAGATGATGCACTTAGAGATCATTTAGTTTCTGAAATCTTTTGTTTTCTGAAGAACAACTCACATTTAAAAGAGTAATTATAATCAGTGGAAATAACGCAGTCAGTGGAAGTGAGCGTGAACAAAAGTACAACGTCAAAACAGAAACCTGCCTGTCCAAACAAATTTCATTACCATTGTGGCAGGGACTCACATACACCAGACCAATGCAGGTTTACAGGTGAAACTTGCAAAAAGTAGGACACATACAAAGAGCATGTTAGACAAAAATAAAAGGATGCAACAGGAAAGAGAAAAAAATTACGTCAAGTTGCAGTTCAACAAGAGCACTAATCTGCATGTTGTTGATGGAAATTCTCATAATGGTGAGAGACAGAACTGCATAGCCTTGAGATGTACAGTGTGAAACTAACAAGATGAGCATTGTGGCTTACATCAGAAATGAATGGCAAATTAATTAAAATGGAATTGGACGCTGACTTGGCTGTTTGAGTTCGAACACCATTTCAAAGAGACTGAACTGAGGTCTGCAGATATCCAACTAAGAATTTATACTGGAGAAAAGATAACTCCTGTGGGAATGATGTTTGTAACAGTGAAGTACAACAGCCAGCAAGCTACATTGGGCTTGTATGCGGTAAATACAGGAGGGCCAGCATTGTGGGTTCACAATGGTTGAGACAACCACAACTTGATTGGAGATCCATCCACTATTTGCATGCAATCAACTGCAATGCAGCCAACTGAAAGCAAATTCAGAAAGGTACTGGATGATGCCACAGCAGTGTTCAAGAGTTGCATTGGAAGACCGAAACATATCAAGGGTTAAATAGTATTCAATGAAAATGCCACACCCAAGTTTTACAAATCCCATCCAGTTCCTATACCATCCATGATAAAGTAACCAGTGAGCTAGATAGCATGCAGACTGAAATTTTTTTTTCCAATATTGAATGGAGCCCATGGGTAGCACCAGTGGTCCCAGAAGCCAAGAAGGATGGGTCTGTCGGGATCTGTGGTCATATTAAGGTCACTATTAACTCATTACTGAAAATAGCTCAATATTGTCTGCCCAGGATGGCAGATATCTTTGCAAATCTTCCGGAAGGGAAATACTTCAGGAAAGTGGACTTAGCTGAGACCACAGATGACAGGTGGAGATGGAAGAAGAGTCCAAAGTGTTTTTCATAAAGGGCTTTATCGCTATAATAGGCTTATGTTTTTTGAGTGGCTTCTGCACTTGCCCTCTGATAGAAAGCTATGGTCTAGGTGCTGCAAGGTTGGTCATGTACTCAATGTTACCCGGAGGACATCATTATTACTGGTGAAGATGTCAAGGAGCATCTCCAAAATTTCAAGACAGTGTTAAAAAGTTTAGAAAATTCTGTGCACAGAGCACAATGCAACAGATGTTAATTCTTTAAACCAGGCATCACTTACTTTGGTACACCATTGATGCTCAAGAATTACACAAATAACTGCAATAGCTTTTTTGGCTACTGCCAGTGCAATTTTTATAAATTCTTTCTGATACTTATTTAGTTTGAGTTTCGGTTTTATCCCTTCAATATCACCTAGTAAAAATAATATTGGATTATGAGGAAATTGTGTTCCTATAATTTGTTCCAGTAAAAGTCTTAAATTTGTCCAAAAAGGTTGAATTTTAGAACAAGACCATGTCGAATGTAAAAAAGTACCAGTTTCCTGGTTACATCTGAAACACTGATCCGATAAATTTGGATTAAATTTTTTTATTTTTTGTGGTGTAATATATAATTGATGTAGAAAATTATACTGCACTAATCTTAACCGAACATTTATTGTATTTGTCATACTGTCAAGACATAGTCTTGACCAATTTGTTTCTTCAATTTTAATATTCAAATCACTTTTCCATTTTTGTCTTGACTTATGGACTCCTTGCTTAATTACCTGTCTTTGAATCAAATTATACATGCAAGATATAAATTTTTTGATATTTCCTTTTTGAATTAAAATTACTTGGAAATCGGATACACATTTAAGTATAGATTCTTGGAAGAAAGAAATCTATGGTTGTATTCCATTAGAAAAAATTACTTATAATTTAAGAGATAAATATGAAACATTTTTGAAAATTTGGAGCCCTTATTTACAAAAGACAGGATTAAATATATAGATGCTTTGAAGATGAAACAATTGGTTATTAGGGGAAAGAAATAAATATACATATTAAAATTATTACGAATTCCATGGAGCATGTGGAGATCTTCCAACAACCAGGCATTCTTTCTTTCTTTTTTTTCTATAGGGCAGTTAGGGGGGAGGGGTTAAGGGGAGGGGGTATGGGTTATATACATTGTTTTTTCATACTTTGTAATCATTTAAAAATGCAATAAAAAAAGTTTAAAAAAAAAGAATTACACAAATGTGCTGAGAAAATTCAAACAGTGGTGGATGCCCCAAAACCAAAGGATGTGTCACAGTTACATTCTTTTTTAGGATTTGTCATTAACAATAACAGGTTTTTGCCAAACCTGACTACTTTGCTCCAGCCCTTGAACTCATTACTACAGATCAAGAAGAAATGGCAATGGACAAATGGAGTGTGAGGTGGCTTTCGAAGAGGTATAAAGGAAATGGTGTCGTCAGACACAGTACTCTCACTTTATGATCCACATTGTCCAGTGATGCTTGCCTGTGATGCCTCACCTCGTGGTATAGGTGCAGTCATGTCACATGTCATGAGTGATGGAAGTGAGTGGCTTCATAACCGTAGCATCATGTTTCCTTAACGTTGCAGAGGAAAGTTTATGTGCACATTGACAGAGATACCTTAAATCTGGTTTGGGGTGTAAAGTGCTTCAACTGGTACTTGTATGAGAGAGAATTTATTTTCATTACTGATCATCAACTACTAGTGTCCATTTTCAATTCACAGAAGGGTGTTCCACCAACAGCAGTAGCATAAATGCAGGGATGAGCTCTGTTTCTACTTTGCCCCTTGAACTCAATACTTCTGATCAGGAAGAAATGGCAATGGACAAAATAGTGTGGGGTGGCTTTCGAAAAGACAAAGGAACTGGTGATATCAGGCACTGTACTCGCACTTATTGATGCACGTTATCCAGTGACGCTAGCTAGACACTTCAGAATGCCAAGACATCCAGAAGAAGGGTATCCAGAACTGTCATAACATCTTTCCGCTGTCTCAAGAGTCAACTCTTATGACTGTCATGGAGAAGGCCCCACAACTGAAATTGTTTCACTGCTACAAGAGCCCCCCAGTCTGGAAAGAAAAAAGCAAAAAAAACTAAGTAGATATGTTATCCCGGCTCTTCTGTTTTTCTTTTGATTAATTTATGGAATAAGAAAATAAAGCACATGACTAATGTCATATTATTATCTTTTTTAATGAATGAAGTGAGATGATTGTTGAATACAAGAAGGCTGAAGGGGCTAAAGGCTATAGCATTAGAGATTGATGAAATGATGAAAGCATTTGCTAGAGTAGATGAAGAATGCTACCATCTTCAGAGGAGCAAAACTAAATTATTACAGCAGGACAATAAGAAATAAAATAGGGAATTTGAAAAATCTTTAAACTGCAGAGTGGTCAGAATGTAGAATTCATTACTTAAGAACATGTTTGAGGCAAATATGACAGGATTTTAAAGAGGAGGCTAAACAGGCCTATGAGGTGGAGGGAACCCAGTGTTATTTTATCTGATTTGGATGATGACTTGAAAAGAGCATTAATAGGAACATGGATTGGTTGGACTGGATGGCTTTTTTGTTGTTGTGCAGCACTTAATTAAATATTTGAGATCACTGAAATGATCTGTAGACGACCACTCTTTACAGCTTTTAATATTTCAGATGTATTCTGACATATCTGTTGTAAGAATATTCATTGCCAACAATGTCAGACAATGATTTGAAGGTAGGGCTGGATGTTTCCACTTACAGTATACTTCTATTGCACAGCAGACAATGTCATGTTCATCTGTAACTAACAATCGAGTTGAAGAGAATAAGGAACAAAATTATAGCCACTTCTGCAATTAAAAGTAGGTTAATGTTTTCACAGAAATGTAGAGGTGAAGGGTATAAATTATATGGAAACAATCAGCAGTGTGGTTCCCATGCTTGATTGACAGAGGATTTATTCAGTAATCTCTACTCTGGCTGGTTATAGCATTGTTACCAATGCAGCTTGTTATTAAGAAACTAAGTGGTATTTATCAAGCAGCAGAAAATGTACATCCCAGACTGACTGGCACGCCCACTTCACGAGTCAGACACCTCATTCAATTCAACATTCGGTTTGCCTATTTGCAGTACACATTGGCTCTATTTATGTTGTTTAGAATATGTTAACTTTTCAAAAGTACATTACATCATCTGATCAGATTTGTTACCTGTTGCTTAAATATATCTTCAGAAGTCTGAACTGTTTAATAATATTGCACTTGATCTGAGAACGTCAGATTTATCACTTAACAGAGTGTGTTATGGTATATGTATAGGGATGATGTTTCAAAGAATGGTTCCATGGTAGTTGATAGTCAAAAGAGATGTATGTGTTTTTTTGGAGTCTTGCAACTATTTTTGTGCCTGATTATTTTGTCACTTGTTTAAATGCTCATTTAACTGGCTAATTAGTTTATTAAGTGAATAGTAGTTTAATGGTATGGATGTTCATCAACTTTCTGGGACTGAATGATAATGCATGATGCATGATACGAATATTCTGCTAAGACAATATATAAGAAGAGATTTTTGTTTTGTTACTTATTTCCACATTTACTTTGAAACCTGAGCAGAAAATATTTGTAAGAAATATACCATTCATTCACAAGTGTCAATGTGGCAAAATAAGCTTATCCAAATTGAGGCATTGGTTGTTGTTATTGTTGTAAAGTGGCTTTGGATATTAAAACTAGCAATTTGATCAAAGTGGAGTTTTGCCGAATTATGGTACCACACATTAGAAAGAGAGAACATGTGAGATTGATAGAATGATGCCAGTGAGAGCTGTAGTGGAGATATTAAAGATGAATATGATTTGATGTTCTTAGAGAGTAAGAGGTATTGAAAGATTTGATGGAGATGAAAATTGAAAATTGAAAGTTTCTTCTAGGCATAGAGTCCCATAGCAGAGAACCAGGCCTTTCAGCCCAATTCACCTAGGCCAGTTGTGTCACCTGGTGAGCTAGTTCCACCTGCCCGTGTTTGACCCATAGCCCTCTAAATCTGTACTTACCTAGATGGCTCCCTATTCTGGCAACTCATTGTAGACGTGTACTGGGCTTTGCATGAAAAAGCTCACATTTGTCTGGTTTGATGTCTCAAACTGCAATACCTAACATTTATGCAGATTGAAAGCGATTTGATAATCCTGAGCCCACATATCTAGCTGATAAGATACACCTGGCAGGTAGCCTGTAAGATTAGATTACATGCGACACAGAAGATCACATTTACGATCTGTGAGCAGTCACGCCGTGCATGTGAATCTAATATACTGTATGCCAGGGATGGCCAACCTATGGCGCATACACCAAAAGTGGCACATTGCACCCCAGTGATAAAAATAAAAAAGTAAGCCTACTCATGCAAGAAGTATTAACCAAAAACTGATCTGTGGAAAAAAATCTATAACAGGAATTCAAGTAGCTTAGAGCTAAAAATAGATTTTACTAAGAATAAATCTAAAACTTAGCAATTATTTTTAGCGATTTTATTATTTCGTGAACATCTTTTGGCGAATGTTATCTTCTCTCACATTAATCTGTTTTCAATTTTAAAAAATGTTCAATGAGTCAAACTAGGAAAGAAGGACTTTTGTTCTGCATTCGTTCCATAACTGTTCAATACACGTTTGATACTTGTTTGCTCCTGAGGCGGAAGGCGTCTGCACTAAATCAATAGGGATGCCTAGTGAAATAGATGCAAGAATTTAAAGCAAGCTAATGTTAAGGATAGCTATTAGTTTCTTAATTATGCATTATTTTTAAGATAACATATAGATAAGAAGCTAGAAGCATTAATTGTCGGGCAAGCAAAATTTAAACCTCAAAGTTGCTTTTATGGGAATGCCCAAGAAGTCTATAAAGAATCACAAGTGTCTATAAAGGATTAATCCTCAATCCCATTTTCCTTATTGATTCCTGATCAATGCATTTTGTTTCTACATAAGCAATTTCTTTCATCAAACGGATGTCATGCAGGATTTTCTTAAATAGCCCAAAGGTTTTCACATCTTAATACATGCATTTGGTGTTCTGCAACAAAAGTAATAAAATACTGAGAATTGTGACATCAGGGTCTAATAGCAGTAATAAACTCAGCAGTGAATTTCTTAATTACAATGCCTTGACCTTGAAAGAAACGAAATAATTACAAAATATCTGGATCTGCCAATGATATCATATCTTCTGCTCTGCTGTTGTAATGTAGACACTAGTCTATTTTGAATTATTTATTGCAGTCTGACTTGCAACAAAAGTAATGGGCAAATGTGGGGTACTTCCTGCAAAGTGTAAAAAGATTTAAACAGGAAGAATACATTTTTCTTTATCCTATTAACACATCATCTCACCAAATCCATTTTTTAAAAAATCTGATGGGTTTTTCATCCTTTTTGCTTTTTTGTTTTTCTTTAATAGTGTATTATATGGAACTCTTATTATTTGTATATTTTTAATTCTTTCTAAATTCTCTTTGCTAATTTTCAACTCACTTTGAATAATTAATGTAAATTAACATTTACCAATCTTCCCGAGTCACAGTTAATTCATATCTTATTGAGAAGTTATGTTACACAGTTGAAAGGTATCTTGCATATGTTCTTCAATCAGCATCACTTAATGATTGGGTAATGTATTTGACCTCCCAGGCTTCAGCTTCTCCAACTTTTAAAGGCTGTGACTTATCCATTACATTTGCCTTTTATTTCAGGCAGTTCTGTAACTGGTGCTGACAGTGCAAAATTTTTTAAACTTACATGAAGCAAGAATGATATCAGTAAAAGCACGTACTTCAGTGGTTTTTCAGTCTGATGGGGTTTATTTTTTCTTTGTTCTTGGACTGTTATATGTGGTGACCACATGAGTGGTTATTATGCCTGTCTTTTGCCGCCTCTTCTTTAAAACTACTCCCTCTGAATCTGCCACAAGTTATATGCACCTGGTAATTGTTACTTTAAACTTGCTTATTTTGCTGATTTTTGAGCAGGGCTTTCTTACTATGTGTTTTGATCTTAAAAGTGTTGGATTTTTCCGGTTTCCAAAATTGTGTAGGTTGATCGTGTAACTGGAAGATGTGATATGGAGGAAGGGGGAGCGATAATCTGACTGAATAGCAAAATGAGGGAGTGTGGCTAGTTAAATGTAGTAAAGGCAATCGTGAATATTTGACTGAATAGTTTCAAATTAATCATTAGAAAAATGACCCGTTACAAAGGACTTAATTCAGCGGATTTTTAGGTAACTAATTTAACTAAAAGCTAATACCGGTTTATAAGAAAAAAGTGAAAAGAAATGTAGTTCTTTACAAAGAGATGATTCAGGTGGAAAATCAACAGAATCCTAGTAATTTGACTTTAAAAATGCATTTGACAAGTTCCCTTAAAGCAGATATCTCAAATGAAATATCAGTGTGGGATTCTCATGGAAACTATAGGCTTAACAAAAAATTTGCCTGAAATAAGTTGCAGAATGTACATAGTTGTAAAGGGTAACTCAGGGGTCATCAACCTAATTTGCACTGCGGACTGGTTTAATATTGACAATATTCTTGCAGACTGGCTGACAGGTTGGGGATGTTAATCACAACCGGAATACAGGTGATAAGTCACTTATAAGTGGCTAATACACTCAATTTCATTTCTAAAAGGGTTTATCTAAAGAATTTAATATTAAACACACAGCGCATATTTTACTCGCATGAATATAGTGATAAGTCAATTATAACTCACTTATAAGTCAATAGCATCATAACATTTTAAGTAACGTTTGGATATTAAACACACAGCGCATATTTTCCTCGTGTGAACATATAAAATCATTGCAATGCACCAGTAAGAGGACAAGGTAAGGGCCAGAGGTCCCCGTACCGGGGCCGTGGCAGTCACAGTCCGGAGAGAGCGACTGACAAAAGTTTAGCTCGGGGGATGACTTTCAGGAGATCGCAGCGAGGTAGCTGCTCTGCTGCTTACGAAACCCTGAGCCCGAATCAGGTCGTCTGCGAATATTTTAGCACCGGGTTCCCCACAAACATGCAGTGTGGTAAACAGGTTTAGAGCCGGTGCCCATCTGTCCACGCTGCAGGCTAGTACCAACGGCACTTTTCGCCAGTTACCCGAGGCCAACCAGTGATCCCTGGCACGAGGGTATCACTGCGTTCAGGTGACAGATGACCTCGTGTGGGTAATGACTTCACGTACGTTCAAATTCAACAGTGGGCATGACAGGGAATGAGGAAAGGTGCAGCTGATTCATATAATTTCATATCGCCAAATCATATCATTTCCTCGCGGCCCAGTAGCACATGCTTTGCAGCCCGGTGGTTGGGGTCCACTGGGGTAACTATTAAAGTTGAGTAGGAGTGACTATTGCTACTCCTTTAGGAAATTTCCGGACTTGTGCCATTTATAATTTGTATTAATAACCTTGCCAAATGAATGATTCAGAATGCAAAATTTGCTGATGGTACAAAATATCCTGACTAGGATTGAAGTACCACAAAAATATTTAAATACTTAAGGATTTGATGTGTAGGGGAGTTTGTAATTAGCCATACACTTAAAATGTTGTTCATATCTTATTTAAATTTCGAATGTATACCTGGGAAATACCTGGGAAAAGAATAATCACCAGATTGTGCTCTACATTGTTTTGCTAGCGTCACTCAGTGGCTGATCAGCATGGTTTTCAAAATGAGTAGAACAAATTCAGTGAAGCCTGTCCTAAGGGCAGATCATCATGATATTGTATCCCATAATTTTAGAGAATTATGTAGCGTGGATAATTATTGTAAAATGGTAGCATTTGGAAAGGCCATCAAAGGCAACCAGACGAAGAGGACAGAAACTAATTGATATTTGTGTTAGATAAGATGGTTTATATTTTTGCCCTGTATAATTATGAAACCAAAATGATGAGGTGAGTTGGTTTGAAGAAGTGTGATTGTCAGTTAGCATTGATTTTGTGTGTGAGCAACTAAGTTAGAAAGGAGAAAACTTCAGAAGAGTTATTGAGAGTTTGTTATAATTGCCATACTTTTGATTCTCAAGCTGAGTTCAGGAGAGGATTGCGTGGGATTGGTGGAATCTCAAGCATCAAGAAGGCTGGAAAGGCTGCAAATTGAATAGCCCATGATCAGCAGAGGAGAATGGGCTGGAAAGCCTGTTGGATTAAATTGTATTTAATTGCAGGGGCCTGACAGGTCAGGGGCTGGATATTAGGTCTGGGATATTATAGCCATTTTGAAAACCTGGTTAAGTGAGGGACGAGACAGGCAGTTTGATTTTCTGGAGTACAGGTGCTTGAGGCAGTACAGGGAGCAGGGGGAATTGCATTTTTGATTAAGGGGAATCACAGCAGTGGTCAGAAATGATTTTAGTGAAAGATGGATGCATTCAGGCTTTAGCTGTGGAGCTGAGAAGCAAGAAGAGTATGATCACTTACTTTCACCTCAAATAATCAATGGGAATGAGAAGAAAAATATTCAAAGTTCAAAGTAAATTTATTATCAAAGTACATAACTGTCATTTTGTTGCAGGCATACTCAATAGGCATAGTAGATTAATAACCATAATAGAATCAATGTGAGGCCGTTTGTCTTTAGTTCAACCAGTGTGCAAAAGACAACAAACTGCAAACACAAAAAGAAAGAAATAGTAATAAATGTCGAGAACGTGGAGATGAAGAGTCCTTGAAAGTGAGTCCATAGGTTGTGAGGGCATTTCAATGATGAGGCAAGTAAAGTTATCCCCTTTGGTTCTAAATGGTTGAGGGGTAATAACTGTTCCTGAACCTGATGGTGTCAAGGGAGTTAGTTCAGAGTAGTAAGAATATTAGAGATGTCATGGTAGGAGATTTCAACTTCCTTAAAGTACATTGGAACTGCTATAATGTTAAAGGGCTTAGATGGGGTAGAGTTTGTTAAGTGAGTTCAGTAAAGTTTTCTTCAGCAATAAATTGAGGGCCTTACTAGGAAGAGCAAAGCTTGATATACTCTTGGTTAATAGAGCAGACAGGGGACTGAAGTAATAGGGCACTTTGGGACCAGTGGCCATAGCACAATTTGTTTCAAAATGGTTATGGAATGAGACAGAATTGGTCCCAAGGTGAATTTTGACAGTATGAGACAGTATCTGTAAAGGTGAGGTAGTGGGAGCTCATGGTCTGCGTGTTTCTGTTAGAGTGAAGGGCAGGGTTGTTAGGACTAGGGAACAAAGTTTGATGAGGAATATTGAGACCCAGGCCAGGAAGTCAAAGGTACAGGGAGCTGGAATCAGGTAAACCCCTGGATTCATTTATATAAGGCATATGTACAACCGGAAAGACCAGTTGGGTATGAGTAGTCAGCATGACTTTGTGCATTGGAGATCATGTCCTATGAGCTTTATTGAGGTTTTTTTTGGTAAGACCCAAGGAGGTTGTTAAGGGCAGGGAAGTAGTTTACATGGACTTCATTAAGGCCTTTGATAAGGTTTAACCTGGTGGGCTGCTCTGGATGGTTAAATGGTATGGAATCCAGGGAGATTTGGCTAATTGAATGCACAGTTGGCTTTATGTTAGCAAGCAGAGAGTGATGTTAGAAGGTTGTTTCTCAGACTGGAGGCCCGAGACTGGTGGTGTGCCTGAGGGGTCAGTTCTGGGCCCATTGTTGTTCGTCTTTTTATTTCAATGCTTTGGATCAGAACATGTGAGGCGTGACAGTAAGTTTGCAAATGACAGTAAAATAGTTAATATATTGGACAGAGAATAAGGTTATGAACAATTCCCGGGGAATCTTGATCAGCTGAGTAAATGGATTTACAGTTATAGGATGAATGCACTCTGTCTTTTTCCTAGAGTATCAGTATCAAGAAGTAGAGGGCATAGATTTAATTGAGAGGGATAAGATTTAATAGAAACTTCAAGGGCAACTTTTTTTATGCAAAGCGTAATTATGTAATGAGCTGTTAGATGGGGCAGAGATAGTAACAGATTTTAAAAGACAGCTGGACAGGTGCATGGATTGGAAAAGGTTTAAACGGTTATGGACCAAGTACTGGTAAATGTGGCTAGATTGGATGAGGCCTCTTGATTGGCATGGACAAGTTGGGCTGAAGGGACTGTACTAACACAAAGACCTCACTCTTAAAATAGCTCTATTGTGACAGCGGAGAGCTGCTTGACTTCAAGACAAAATTGGTTTCTCAATGTATGCATTCATATAGGTGAAAGTAGAAAATGTTGGAAGTGTTCATTGGGTCTGACGGAATTCGTGTATAGGGAAACAGAGTTCACATTTCAAGTCTGGGATCCCTTGTCAGAACCCAGCATCAAAGGGGTCACAGAATTGAAGCATGAATTGCTTCTTTTTCCATTGATGCTGTCTGACCTGAATGTTCTCAGTGTTTTCTTTATTTGCTACGTTTCCAGCAGTTTTTAAATTTTCCGTGCTTAAAGATATATTTGTTCAATACTGGCACATCCAGCTGTCACGACCAATGGTTGATTTTTTTTAGACCATAAGAGGCATAGATAAGGTAAAAATTCAGAATCTTCTCCCTAGGGTAGAAATGTGAAACACCACAAGACATGCTTTTAAGTTTAGAGAGGGTGAAGCGTGAGGGGCAAGTTTTTTTTAAACAATGGTAGGTGTCTGCAGAGGTTTACGAGGGATATTAATGGAAGCAGGCAGTTTGTGGAATTTAAGGGGCTTTTAGATAGATGTGTGCATATGAAGTGAATCGACAGTTATGGATGATACACAGGAGGATGACGTTTAGTGTAAATTGGTAAGATTGGCACAGCATTGTGGGCTAGTGCTGTATTGTTCTGTGTGACTAGGAGGCATTCTGATATGGGTTGGCCAAATGTACAGAAGAACAAAGGTGGCGGCATAGGTAGATTGGATACTGACTAGCTCTTGGAGTTACATAGAACTTTTAAGCCTAAAAACACTGATGAGGTCAATATGCTATGATGTGATGTAGAAAATATCAAGTGGATGAAAAGTGCCATGGACACAGGGGCTCAGCAGTTGGAGGATATAGTGTTTAAGCCACTAGGCATTTTAGAGTAAAGGTATTTGGCATTAGCTATAAATATGCTGGAGTTTCACTTGTGCTCCAGAGTGGCTTTTTGAAGATGAAGACAAAATTCTCAAATCTTATGTGGTATGTTACCTCTGTCACTGGCAATTGGATTAGCCTGCCATTTATTTGTAGGGCCACGCTGCGTGTAGCCTTAAAGTCTTGTTTGCCTGTGTGTAAAGTGCTTTGGAATGGATTGTGGTTATTTAAAAGATGTGATTGTCACCTTTGGAAATTACATAAGTAATTCATGTCTGCCTTCATGTAAGAAGACTCAAAAATAACCCACCTGGAAATAGTGGCAAACAGCAAATCAAGAGTGAATGACGAGCTGTAAGAAAGAAATGTCAATAAAATTAATGGGACTGCAGACTGATAAATCTACAAGACCTGTGATTTCCACAGGAGCTGAAATGAATCTTAAAGAAAAGTGTCTAAGCTCACTAACAAGTATTTAATGTGGATGATTTGGAGTTTTTTTTGGGAAAGCATTTCACCCAAAGGGATAAGATAACTTGTCCAGGCTTCAAGACAGCTAAAGATCACCTACTTGGAAAAATAACTAAATGGAATTAGGCTTCTTTCTGTCTGTCTACCACTCAGAGGATCCTAGGGGCCTAAAAAGATATTCAAAGGATCAAATCTTCAAATGGTGTGGGGATCAAACAAAAAAAAAACCTAGAGAATTCTGGGGAAAAAGTGCTTCTCTGACAAAATCACACCACTCGCTTGTTGAATGATATTCTGTGAAGTATAAGCTTGATGACTGCGAATTGATCATAATCAAAGTTCTTGGGTATCCATGTAATAAGAAATAGGAGCAGGAGTAGGCCATCTTGTCCATTGAGCCTGCTCCACCTATCAATAAGATCATGGCTGATCTGATCATGGACTCATCTCCACCTCCCTGCCTTTTCCCCATAACTCTTAATTCCCCACTATGCAAAATCTATCCAACCTTGTCTTATATACTGAGGTAGCCTCATTGGGCGAGAACTCCACAGATTCAGCACCTTCTGGAAAAAGCAGTTCCTCCTCCTCCCATTGCATCCATAGCATCTCTCTTGGCATGTCAGATATGTCCTCCACCTTGAGGACCAACACAGAATCGTCATTCAAAGTCTTGGCCATTTCCTCATTATCCAATATCAAATACCCCCTTCTCATCCTCTAAGGACCTACATTCATTTTAGCCAGTCTTTTCCGCTTTATATAATTATAAAAACTTTTACTATCTCTTTTTATATTTTGTGCTAGTTTATTTTCATAATCTAGCTTCCCTTTCTTTATTGCTCACTTATTGGTACTTAGTTGCTTTTTAAAGTTTTCCCGATCTTTCAGTTTCCCACTACTCTTGGCGACTTTGTAAGAACGAGCTTTTAGATTGATGCCTTCATTTATTTCCTTAGTTATCCAATACTGCCTCTCCCCACCCTTACTGTCCTTGCTTTTAACTGGAATATACTGTTGTTGAACACCATGAAAAATCTCTTTGAAAGTCTTCCACTGTTCCTCAGCTGTCCCACCATATAGCCTGTGTTCCTGTTCTACACTAGCCAAATCCTCCCTCATCCCATTGTAGTCTCCATTGATTGGGCATAATACACTGGTTTTAGATTGAACTTTTGCATCCTCCATTTGAATGAGAAATTCAAGCATACTGTGATCATTCTTTCCAAGAGGATCGCTAACTACAAAATCACTAATTTTACCTGTCTCATTGCACAGGACCAAATCTAAGATGGCACGTTCCCTTGTAGGTTCAGTAACATGCTGTTCAAGAAAGCCTTCATGGATGCATTCTATGAAGTCCTCCTCAAGACTACCTTGACCAAATTGATTCACCCAATGTATGTGCAAGTTAAAGTCCATCTTGATAGCTGCTGTTCCATTCTTACACACCTCAGATATTTCTCTGTTTATTGCCTGTACCACTGTAATGTTATTATTGAAAGGCCAATAGATAACTTCCACCAGTGATTTTTTTTCCCCCTTTACTATCCCTAATCTTTACCCAGATGGATTCAACAGATCTTATATTGTCTCTCACTGTCGCCCTGATCTCACCAAATGGAGTTTGGTTTTACACCTTAACAAATTAGAATTATTACCAGAATCCCATGCAGATATTGGAACTTCTGTGGCAGAGCTTACAGAGGAGCTAGAAGTTACCAACATACCAGCATCGTGAAAGCAGCTTCAAGATGGAAGGTTGCAGAAAATGATAGGTATATTCAAAAATGATTATTCCAACATGGAATGCAATGTTTGAAATGGCCCCGTGTTGGAAAATATTGTGCTTTGCTTGAAGGATTTTTATCAGATGAGGTGAACTGAGGTGCCTATCAACATCATCTTTTAGTTACACAGACATTACTCATTGTACCTCATTTGTAAGCTGTTGTATGAAAGACTTTGACTAAATTGCGTGCTTGGTGGGAAGAGGCACATTTCTCAGTTGATCCTTAATCTTTATATCCTTGGAGAAGCACGTGACAGTATTTCACAAACCATTGGAAAATTTGGTACTTTTGTATCATAAATAAAAGTTGTTGGATCACTAGAATTATGTAAATGTATTTAGTTTTTATTTACTTTTAACTTCAGATCCAAAGAAGTGGAAGAATAATTTTTCTTACTTTTGACACAATTATTCTGCCCTTGAACCAATTAAGAAAATATGCAGTGGTAAGGCAATAATTTTTGCAATAGTACACTAACATAAAAGTAGGCTTACTTTGTTTTAGTTAAAGTAATGTGCTGACAGGATGAGAAATTTTGATATTTTTGTAGATTTCAACTTCAGTGCTTCTCTTTCAAATATTTTATTTGTAAGTTGTTGCCATGGAAATACTATTGCCAAGTATATGGAAAAATTTGAGTCGAATTTATAAAGCAGGGAGATATTTTGCAATATTTTAACTAATCATACTTAAAGCCTTTGGACTCTAAACTATTAGCCAGGAATGCTAGTAATATTTAAGAATACAAAAGCTAAATTCTGTGGATGCGAGAAATATGAAATAGTAGAAAATATTGTAAATATCTAGTTAAAGCTGTTGAACAAATGTGAAGGGAGTAACAGTTTAACAGACAGAGTTAGTGATGTAAGTGTTTGAACAAAGCATGGAGATAAGGAAACAGAGAACAAGAATCAGACTGCTGAGGTGGAAGACAGGAATGATTAAATAATGACTATTTGGAGAACTTTTTGCATATACAGGTGTAGTATCATTCCTGAACCAGTCTGCTAAATATCTGTTGATGTGAGGACAGTTGCCCTTGAAGATGGAGGCATATTTTAAGGGTGTTTTAAGCAGATTGTTCTGCCTCTGGCTTGATGCTCTTAAATTCCTGTTTATATGAACCTATCTGGCCCAAGTTCAGTGTGATGACCAAACTAATCTGCAGGGATCACTTTCTTTGTAACTCCCTAGTCGGCTCATCCTGCCTGATCCCCAGGCACATTTGTTTGTAACCTTAGTAGGTGTAATATCACCTTCACCATCATTCAGGGCCTTGAACAGCTCTTCCTGGTGTGGCAGCCCCTCCCCCATCATCCTATTTCTTATCCCTCCTCCAATCACACCATTTGTCTTTCACTCCTCCTCACCTAAATCCACTGATGCTCACAATCTTTTGTTAAGGCTCCTTCCAACCAGCTTTTTAAAAGGCCATCTCCCCTCTCTTTCCATCCAGATGAAGGGTCTCAAAACAGTAAGTCAATTATCAACTTCAGTTCACAGGTGCTGCTTCACCCCCTGACATTCTGCAGCATCTTGTGTGTGGTTCTCTGTACTCTAGGGTTGGTTACAGAGCTGCAGTAAGACATCAGTGCTGACTTGGGCTTGGGTAATGCAGCTCTGACATCTTAACCACAGAATACCCTAACACCCTGAGACAGAAAACAGCAATGGGGAGAAAATATCTATGGATAAGATGGTCCTGATGAAGGGTCTCAGCCCAAAATGTCGACTGTACTCTTTTCCGTAGATGCTGCCTGGCCTGTTGAGTTCCTCCAGCATTTTGTGTGTGTTGCATAGGGCCAATAACATTATTTTGCCTCGTATTGAGAGACTTTTAAAATAAAACTATTAAGAGTATGATAATAACTTATAAAATATAATCAAATTGGAAGCATATTGAAAACATTAAAATAAAACAAAAAACATCTGCGGTATACCTCTGTGGGAGTGATGTGGAAAGCTGTGGTTCCCTTAGGAACTGTCAAATGCAATCTGTGTGATTTAGTCAGTGTAACACATACAAAATGCTGGAGAAATTTAGCAGGTCAGGCAGCATCTATGGGAAGGAATAGAGTTGCGATTTGGGCTGAGACCCTCTCAGGCTTGGTCTTGGCTTGAAATGTTAACTCTTATTCCTTTCCATAGATGCTGCCTTGTCTGCTGAGTTCTTCCAGCCATTTTGTGTGTGTTACTCTGGATTTCCAGCATCTGCAGAATGTCTGTTTATATTCAGCCAATTATCTTTAACTTGGCAGAGGGGTGGCTTAGAAATTAGTGAAGCAGTAACAGTGGCTTCCCTGATCTCTCTGTCCTTGCCATTACCTCCACCATCTTTGTATTCCCTTTAACCTCACGTCTTTATCTTCTCCTCTAAAAGCCTTCATCTATTATAGGCAACTTTGCAGTGATTAATTGAAGGCTTTCTCCAATGCCAGTTTGACCTTTATCAGTTTTTGTGTTTGTTGTTAAAATTGCCTATTCTCTGTTGTTGTGAAAATTCATGGAATTTATTTGTTCTAGAGACACTGTTAAGCAAATGTGTAACATTCTTTCAAGTTTCTCTGATTTGTGCCTTAAAAGTGCAGGAGAGAATAACTGCGGGAGAGAATAAGAATGCTGCTATTTAGTTATTATTTATTAAGTGCCAGTTGTTTACCTGAGAATTGAATTTATGAAATGCATTGTCATGTTGGGGTATACACTAAGGGACGTATCGTATCCAGGTTTAGCAGAGCAGTGAGAGGTTGGACTGTATTTGCTCAATCATCCCACCCTTGTTGGAAGACGAAGGAAGCGCGTTCCACCACATTCTACCAAAGAGACCACCTGCAGTGTTGAATGCAGTAACAAGATGGCCAAAAATGAATGAGGTGGATTGCAAGTTCATAACAAAGGCATCAAAATCCTCTTCAGAACTAGAGAAGTAGTAAATTGACAAAGTGATATTTGTGTAAACGGTGCATATTTAAGAGTTCCTAATGTTTATAGGGGTACCTTTAATGAGCTATGGTGATTAGATCTAATTTAATATGTGGCAAATCAAGTTAATTAGGAAAAAGTGATATCCACAAGAAATGAGATAGGAGCACCACCATTATAAGATTTTTGAATATGATCATCACACAGTTGAGAAAAACCTATAAATATGTAAATAGTTTAATTTACATTCTAGGTTGTGTCCACATGTGAGATAAGGAATGGTAATTTGGAATAAACTAGGCTGAATTTTTGAACATCTTCAGCTTCAATCTTACATAATTAATGATTAAAGACAAAATAACTATAAAGATATCAATTGTCTATTTGCAATGAGAATTTTTGTGGGTACTTTTGTTCAAGGAATCCATTTCACATATTGGTGGACAAATGTTATATATTTATTGTGTTACGTACCCCATAACTGGGTCACTTACCAGCAAAGGTAGAGAGTTCTGTTGAAGTCTGATGGTACTATTTCTTAACGCTATTTATTGATAAAAATACACAAAAATAATATCAATGCAAACATACAGATAATATACGTCGTCAATACTAAATCTAAAAGCGCGGGTATAATAATAATCACTAAGAAATAGCTCTATCGTTGTCTAGGGGATAATGTATTGTCCGATGGGAATATAAAAATCACTTTAGTTCATTCAGGCTGCAGCCTTTGGTTAGAGTCAAGAGAGACAGATGTTTTAAACTTGCTGGCTTTTCCTTTTTATGATGTCGATCCTTTGAGAGTTCCGTTTTTGTAGTCGGTTCTTCAGCTAAACCGTTCCGTGGAAAACTCGTCATCCGGGCAAGGATGGACACACACACACGAGTCACCACTGGCTGTCGCTATTAAATGCTGTCATGGGATTTCTAGCGTTTCTCCTGGTGCATCTAAAGGTGTTGTTCCCCAGACCTTCTTTTATCCTTACTCACGGGGTCTCAGATATCAATCAGGTTGGAATGATGCCATACCCCAACCAGCCCACGTTGCTCATTCCTTGAGGGCTTCAATGAATAGCACAGTGCTCAATACACAATTCCGTCTCCAAGAGACAATGGCCGTTTCCCGTGGCTTTGTATCGCTGAGGGGCCAGGACATTCCAAAACCCCTTGTGGATTCTGAGTGTCTTTCTCTCATTTCCTGGGTCTTCTGATCTGAATTAATAGCAATCTTGCGGTTCTCAAAAAGGAGGGGGCTACTTTGTACTCTTCGGCCCCTCAGAGTTGGGGCACAGGCGTAACAATTGGTGCACCTTGTATTTGAATCTGAATGAAATGATTAAGGACCAACATTAACATATTTCAGTGCAACTTAGGTGAAAATATTGTAAAATTAAACAATGACTTGGTGGTATTGTGATGAGGCATTTAATGTTGGACCTCATTTATAATTTAAACCAAAGAATATAGTTCCCAGGTTGAGTCGTGAAACTGTACTTGAGATTAGAAGGGATAGAATAATCCTCTGCTTTGTCTGCCCTTACAGAAGAAAGACTAGACTAAGGGAAGCCAGAGTTAAGCAGCTAAAGTTCATTAGCTTTGTATTTTTAGTAATCTTGGTTTTAAACACTGAAGTATGCTTCCAACCTCGTAATCATCCTTTATTGATTGCATCTTCCGTCCTCAATGTAATTGTAGCAGTAACTTTAAATGTCATGTTTCTGGTATGACATTATTGAGTCCATGTTATATATAGACATCTTGTGTTACTGAGCACTATGTTAAAGTCTAAATCATTTATTGCGCAAAAGTCATGTCTGCTGATCTTAAATCAGGATTGTCAGTTTATTAACATGTTTTTGAGTTGTAGATTCACTGGCAATCTCTCAGTTCAGTGTAACAGAGCTTGGCTGCTTTGCTGCCAGAGCTAATGTCCTTCAGAAGAAATGTTAACCTTAAGAATTTGCTTGTTCTGAAGGTTATTCATTTTGGTACACTCCAACTAATGGCATGTCCTGTCTAGGGTTTTTCAGTTTAAACAGCACATTAGGAAAAGAACTAATTCATCTCATTTGTCAGACCTTGCTGTGCACAGTTTGGATGTTACATGAAATACTTAATTAAATGCGATGAGCTTAGAGATAAGTGGTTAGCTCTATCAAGGAGCCAGCATTGTCACGGTGTCGAGTGGCCACCTCCTGTGCTCTTTGATTCTGTGATTGATGAGGTACTCTGCAAATAAATCTTTCATTCAAGTTGAGCACCTCAATTTCATTTACTCAATCCCAGTGTTTTAACTCCGTGCAGCATTCAGATCATTGGCATGAAGTACAGTTTTTGAACTTGAATCCATAACATGTTTGATTACTATGTAAATTACTGAAAATAATTAAATTGATGGAGTTGTAGATAGTGAGGAAGATTGCCAAAGGATTCTGCAGGATTCAAGTCAGTTATAGATATGAATGGAGAAATATCAGATGGAATTTCTGCTGCGCAAATGTGAGTTTTGCACTTGGAGGTCAAATATAAAGGGGAAAATTTATAGTAGGAATATATAGTAAATGACAAGACCCTGAGGAGCACTGATGTACAAAGGTCTTGCCTCCCTGAAAGTTTCAGTTCAAGTATATAGGATGATAAAGATGGCATATGGCATACTTGTCTTTATTGGTTGGGGCATTGAGTACAGGAGTGAGGAAATCTTGCTGCAGCTGTACAAAACTGGTCAGACTTCATGTGGAGTATAGCATGCATTTTTGGTTGCCCCGTTACAAGAAGAATGGAGGCTTTGGATAAAAGATGTAGAAAAGGTTCACCTGAATGCTGCCTGGATTAGAGAGTACTAACTATAAGGAAAAGTTGGATTTTTTTTTCCCCTAGAGTGTGCAGGAGGAAAGGCTTGATGGAAGATTATAAAACTGTGAGAGTAGGGCAGATGAAACCTTTTTCCATCATGGATATAGCTTGAATGCAAAGAGGGGGAAATGTTTAAAGGAAATTTGCAGGTAAGTTTATTTTGCCTGGAAAGTGGTAGGTGCTTGGAATGTACTGATGAAAATGGACATAAATTTGGCATTTAAGAGGCATTTAGACATGCATGTAAATATGAAAGGAATGGAGGGACATTGGATCATGTACAGGTGAATTGGTTTACTTTATTTTGGCATCATGGTCTGTCAGCCAGTTCCTGTGCTGTATTTTTCTTGGGTACTAGCTTATAAAGTACCCAGGGCATCTTCAAGGAGCGGTGTCTCAGAAAGGCAGCGTACATTGTTATGGACCTCCAGCATGCCCTTTTCTCACTGTTACCATCAGGTAGAAGGTACAGAAGCCTGAAGGCACACACTCAGTGATTCAGGAACAGCTTCTTCCCCTCTGCCTTTCAATTTCTAAATGGACATTGAACTCTTGGACTTTACCTCACTTTTTTAAAATATGTAGTATTTCTGTTTTTTGCACGACTTTTAATCTATTCAGTACATGTATACTGTATAAAGTATGCTGAATAAGATTTATTTATTTTTTCTTCTATATTACTTACTGCATTGAACTGCTGCTACTATGTTAACAAATTTCACATCACATGCCGGTGATAATAAACCTGATTCTGCGAGTATTAAAGCTTATCTTGAAAAAGTATTTCTGTTTTTAAAAGTTCAAGTACTAGAAGATCTCAGATTGGTTTGAAATCATCCTTTAACAATATAATCTATAGGGCTACATTTGACTTGAGTAGTAGTGTCAAATTTCCCAGAGTGAAGCCAGTCTTTGCAATTCTTTGCACAATTAAACTTCATGTAGATTTGGTTGGAATGAACTGCTAGATATTCTGGAATCAGTCACACTTGCAGAGTGTCTATGTCTGATGCTCATTTCCCAATAACAAGGCACTGGCAGGCCATGGAGACAACTGGTGTAATTTGGCATACAGTTACAGCAGACAGTTTCTGGGAAATTACAGAAAGTTCTTCCATTTTTTTGCTGAAGTCATTCTAAACCTATTTTGGAATACTGAATGACAGCAGTAATCAACAATGTAAAATTTGCAGTCATTACCAGCAATTATTGGCCATCATCAACTAATTGGAAGGACTCCAAAGAATTCTGCTTCTTTTTTTTAAACACATCCTGATGTTTACTCCTTGGTCTTAATATTTACTTTTCTATCTACATTTACAAATTTGCTAACTGGTAATTGTATTTTTTTGTGGGAGCATACTGTCCAAATGTCTATCAGAGTCCCTATGCTGCATTTCAGGCACCGTTAAACATTATGAGAATGTATGTACGTAAGTGCAAATTTTATTATAAACGTTTCTCTTTTTAATAGCTGTATTTGTAAATTATTTGCTTGTGTTCATTTCTTAAAAGCATCCTACTGTTCATTCCTGTGTGTCTGATTTTCTAGCTGCCACACTCCTTTACCTATTTTATTTTGTTACATAGAAACATGGAAAATACAAGGAACAAATTGTGGGTGGTGGGGAGTAGCTGGTGAGCTACCACAGGTGTGGTGCATAGACCTCAGCTACTGATAATATATGTTAATAATGTAGATAAGGTAAAAATGATGTTATTTTGAAGTTTGCCAATAACACTAGTCTGGGTAGGGTTGTGAATTTTGTGGAGGGTGCACATATGCTTCAAGGTGAGTTAAAAAGATTGAGCAGTGCAGACCAAGTGTTGTTAGATTTGAAATTAACCACATCAGTACTATTAAATTGCTTCTACAAATAAACAGTTGCAACAAATATCTGAGAACTTTAATGTTATGTTGGCCTTTATAACAAGAGAGTGGGAACAAGGATGTCTTGTTGAGGCCACATCTGAAGTATGTGAGCAGTTTATAGTTTTGATTTCCTTATCCAAAAAAAGGATATATTTACCATAGGGTGTGTGGGAGTGATTAGTTAATAGTGATTAGGTTTATATTCACTAGAATTATGAAGAATTAGAGCCAACCTTGATTGAAAATTAAAACATTTTGACAGTACTAGAAGAGATCAGATATAAAGCATATGTTTTCCCCTTGCAGAGATGTCTGGAATGGGGAATTATCGACTTTGGTACAGGCAACAGATGTCAAATTGAGATAAGGGGAAATTCCTTCATTCAGGATTGTCAATTCAGGGAATTTACCACCCCAAAGGCTGCAAAGGCCAAGTTGCTGAATATGCAGGCAGTCCCCAGGTTACGTACGATTTCCGTTCCTGAGTCCGTCTTTAAGCAAGCACATCCGGTATTATTTAGCGTCAGTTAGTCAAATGTTTGACTTAGAATATAGTATTATATTTTACCTTTCTATGCATATAAAACACTTAAGAAACGTATGTATTCCAATAATCAAACCACTGCATTGGTTAGTAATAATTGTAGCTTTCATCAGGGTAGGACCTTTCACATGCTCCATTATAATCACTTTATCCGTTATCCGTTAAAATTGTTCCGATCATTGACCGACTGCAGCCTAACGCTTTTCCAATGACCAATGGCGTTTCACCTCTTTCCAAACGCTTTATTATTTCCACTTTATTTTCGATCACGATTGCTTCCCGTCAATGAAACATGAACACTGTAGGTGGTGGGTCCTGACCTGCGCTGGCTCCTGAGGTCCGCTGGGTCCTAAGGACCACCACACTGAATTCCCCAGGTCCTAAACTCTACCGCACTGAGACAAGCTAAATGAGACAAGTGGGGGCTGTGCTCAGTTTGGGTATTTGATCCTCCACAATATTCCGTTTGGGAATTCAAACTGGAGGTGGCCGTGTTTTTTTTGTGAAACTCTGTTCTCGAGCCCAGCGCTGACCTCACTGCGCCACCAACCGACCGGAACTGGGGTGTGGGGGCGGTGTCAGGGTGAATCTTACTAAGAAAAATTTAAATCAAATACGAAGTTAAACTCTCAACACAGTGCCAATGGCAATGACTTAAAATGGCGGACAGCATCCTCCTTCCTTGGTTCGTAAGTACAAGTTGTCCGTAAGTCAGACGTTCATGACTCAGGGACTACCTGTATTTAAAAAGTTGATTGTTAAATTTCTAGATACAAACGACCATCCAGGGATATGTAGAGTGAGTACATAATTGTTAATTTTATTGAATGGTTGAGTGGGCGTGAAGGACTGAATAGATAATAGCTATTTTCTACTTTTCTATATAAAATCTCAATTTTGAGGCTTTAAGAAGTCATATAACTTAATTTCACAAGTTGGGAGCACCATTTCAGGGTGGATGAAGATGGGGAAATAGCTCAATTTACGGTTGTGGAGAGTATCCTTTAGTGAGTTCCAGCCATGAACCTCGCTTAACCTTATGCCAATTTGACAAAGTCCTTAGTCTGTGTCAACTTGTTGAATAACTTAAATATTTACTTCAAAGCATAATGCTGTTGTTGTTAGTGTATTGGATTATTTCTGTGTTTTGAAAAAATGCAGCAATGAGCTAAACTTCTCACAGGAGTGTTTACTTGATGGTTGTATGTCAGTAGATTAAACTTTACTATTTCTCTATAGTTACTGGAATATAAAATTAGCAAGGTTCTGTACATATAATGTTATTGTTAATTTTGGAAGTGGCTTTCAGCAAATGTTTAATGTTATAAAATCCACAATAGCTGTTTGTTTAGACCTAAGACCATTAGACAAAGGAGCAGAAGTCAGCCATTCGGCCCATCGAGTTTGCTCTGCCATTTCATCATGAGCTGATCCAATCTCCCATTTAGTCCCATTTCCCCGCCTTCTCACCATAGCCTTTGATGCCCTGACTACTCAGATACTTAGCAATCTCTGCCTTAAATACACCAATGACTTGGCCTCCACTGCCGCCCATGGCAACAAGTTGCATAGATTCACCACACTCTGGCTAAAAAAATGTTTTCGCATCTCTGTTCTGAATGGGCACCCTGCAATCCTCAAGTCATGTCCTCTCGTACTAGACTCCCCCACCATGGGAAACAACTTTGCCACATCCACTTTGTCCATGCCTTTCAACATTTGAAATGTTTCTATGAGGTCCTCTCTCATTCTTCTAAACTCCAAGGAGTACAGTCCAAGAGCGGTCAAACGTTCCTCATATGTTAACTAATCCCAGAATCATTCTAGTGAATCTTCTCTGAACCCTCTCCAATGTCAGCGCATCCTTTCTTAAATAAGGAGCCCAAAACTGCACACAGTATTCCAAGTGAGGTCTTACTAGTGCCTTATAGAATCTCACCATCACATCCCTGCTCCTATACTCTATTCCTCTAGAAATGAATGCCAACATTGCATTCGCCTTCTTCACCACCAACACCACCTTAAGGGTATCCTGCACGAGGACTCCCAAGTCCCGTTGCATCTCAGAACTTTGAATTCTTTCCCCATTTAAATTAATAGTCTGCCCGTTTATTTCTTCTACCAAAGTGCATGACTGCACACTTTACTTTAATTCATTTGCCACTTCTTTGCCATTCCTCTAATCTATCCAAGTCTCTTTGCAGACTCTCTGTTTCCTCAGCACTACCGGCCCCTCCACCTATCTTTGTATCATCAGCAAACTTAGCCACAACGCCATCTATTCCATAATCCAAATCGTTGATATACAATGTAAAAAGAAGTGGCCCCAACACGGACCCCTATAGAACACCACTGGTAACCGGCAGCCAACCAGAATGGGATCCCTTTATTCCCACTCTCTGTTTCCTGCCAATCAACCAACGCTCTATCCACATATGTAACTTTCCTGTAATTCCATGGGCTCTTACCTTGTTTAGCAGCCTCATGTGCGGCACCTTGTCAAAGGCGTTCTGAAAATCCAAATACACAACATCCACTGCACCTCCCTTGTCTAGCCTACTTGTAATTTCCTCAAAAAATTGCACTAGGTTTGTCAGGCAGGATTTTCCTTAAGGAGACCATGCTGAGTTCTGCCTATCTTGTCATATGCCTCCAGGTACTCCGTAACCTCATCCTTGACAATCGACTCCCCAACCACCAATGTCAAGCTAACAGGTCTATAATTTACATTGTCATATTTGCATCATTCATTGCCCATTCTTAATTACTCTAGTGAAGTTGGTGAGCTGCTGCTAATTTGAACCAGGTGAAATCATTCTCACATTTAGTGATATGTGGGAGTTTCATGAAAATCAGTTGCACATATTTTCCTTTTGAAAAAGTGTGTAACTTAAGATGAATATTAAGTTGAAAAACTTCGAATGATGCAACATATTATGCTTTGGTTTGCTTGGCTGAGAATTCATTGTTTCTTTGGCTGCAGTGTCTGTGCCTCTTGCGTTATGTCAGGGTTGTTGTTTTATCAACCTATCAATGTGGCTGGTTGTGCAATTTGGTCCAGTAAAGAAAAGTATGAGATTCAGCTGTGATGTATCCAACTGGAAGCCAGGTGTTTCCGTTGGGTTTTATTTTAGATTATTGTTTACCTGGCTAATTCATCTATTTATCATTGGCTACAGCTGTGTGATCTGATCTAGTAATGGTTTGGACCATGCATGTTGGTTCCAGCCCTTAACATGTTGCACTATAATTAATGTGTAAATTAATTATAGTATCTATCTGTATAGTTGATACTTTAAAAATAGTGTCTATTTTTTAGGAAACTTAATTATACAATAACAGGCATTGTTTTAAGATGTAAAATCTGATCCTTCTGTACTTAAAATTAAGTGGAGGACAATAATAGAAATATGTTTTCAGTACTTTGGTTTTCAATTTCAGCTAAATATATGTCATTAGTGGCTTTTTACAGAACAAACTCAAGGACAATTTACATTTATTCAGTTCCTGTCTTAATTTTCAGACGTACTTAAGTGTTTTTCAGTAAATGAAGTACTTCTTAAAAAAACACAAATACTGTGCTATAATGAAAAGACAGTTACAGAAGTAAACCTGTAAGTGTTGTTGCTCCAAATATCCTTATTTGGGATGTCTGATACTGGTTTTGAGGGATTGGCCATATCACTCGGTTAAGGGAAATGAACTTGGTGTAATCATCCAAAACATAGTGCTGAGCTTGCCCAGAAGTTGCAAAGTTCAACCTGGCTAATAGTCTGGAATTGCATCAACATAGCACTTTTCAGCAGAAATCACTTGTTAATAATCAGAAACAAAAGTTCTGATTTCTTGTTATTAAACTGTAAACATGACGATGGCGGTGCATTAATATCAGCGCCGGACTCCAGAGCGAAGGTTCCCGAGTTCGAATCCAAGTCGGGCTGAGCGTCGAGCTAGCAACTCGGCCTCGTAAAAACAAGAATAGCTTGCTACGGAAACACCATCATGACGGTGCCCCGATAACTCCACTGTCCAGTTAAGGGCTATTATGATGTTACTGTTTTTGGAGTACAGACCAAATACTGAAATGTTATTGTAACATCCAGCTGTTTTCAATTGAATTATTGACTTATCAGGAAATCATAATCGTGACTTCCTGCTTCAGCTCAGTTTCAGGTAGCAGAAACTGTTACTTGTCACTGGAAGCAGGAGATTTAAAAAGCAGAGCCAATCAGGACTTGCTGTTCAGTTTTAAATTGATTGGGTCATTAGCACTTGGAAAAGGCCAATGAAGAAATTTAGCTTTACATGGAGTAGTAATTGTGGGAGTGGGACAGGGTTAGAATTGGAAACTTAGGTTTTGATGTGAAAAGGCAGAGGCTATGTTGAGATTTCTGTCAAGTTCTTTCTTTCTCTGTCTGTCTCTGGTATTGCTTAGGTAGAGTGACCCAAATGGATCCCAAAGCAGTGTTGCTGATGGCTACATCTAGCTACAGTTTCTTACAAATTATGTATAACCTATGGCTCAGTTGGGAGATGAGGAGGTGATGGATAGGAGGTACAGGGAGATAGTCACACCTAAGCTGCGTGAGGCAGGTAACTGTGTGAATTCATGAGAGGGAAAGGAGATGGTAGACAGTGCAGAGTTCCCTTTGTGTCCATTCCCTCAATAAAAAAGTGTACTGCTTTGGATTCTATCATAGAGGTTGACTTTCTACCATTGGAAAGCTGCAGCAACCAGTTCCATGGCTCTGAGTCTGACTCTGTACCTCAAAAAGGAAGGGAGGGGTGGAGAAGAGGAGAACAGTGCGGTTAGGAGATCTATCAATTAACGAAGCAGATGGATTCTGTGTACTTGGAAGAGACTTACAAGTGGTATGTTTCCTCTTCCAAGCCAGGGTCAGGGATATCTCAGATTGTAAAGTTATTATTAAGGCTAAGGTTGAACAATCAGAAGTTGATTAATTAGTACCCATGGCAAATCTAGGAAAATAGATGAAGTGCTGAAAAGGGATTATAGGGAGCTTGGTAGGAAGCTATAATAGTAGTACCTAAAGGACAATAATTTCAGGTTTGTTGTCTGTGCCAGCCACCAATGAGGGTAAGAATAGGATGATATGCAGATGAATGTGCGAAGAATTGGTATAGGGAGATATGGGCTTTAGATTTGTGGATCATTGTGATCTTTTCTGGGAAAGGTATGACCTGTACAAAAGGGGCAGTTTTCAACAGTTGGAGCTGTTGGGGAGGTTTAAACTAGGTTGGTAGGGGACTGGGAAACTAACTGATAGGTCATAGGATAAGGGCTGTTCAAGTAAATGTAGATGCAGCCTGTGGTGAGACTACAATGAAGGATAGTCAGTGGATATGGTATAAGTGCAGCCTACGGAATTGCAATGTTGTGCCTGTTACCGAGATTTGGCTGTCACAAGGACAGGAATGGCTGCTGGATGTTCTGGGATTTAGATATTTAAAAAGGGATGGGGTTAGGTGGAGAGGTAAAAGAGGTGGGAGAGGCTGTGCTATTTCAGAGATAATATCACAGCTACAGAAAGAGTGAACATCATGGAGCAATTGTCTATTGAGTCAGTGTTGATGGAAGTCAGGAATAGGAAGGGAAATATTCTACTGGCTGCTCCTAGCAGCATCAACATCGAGGAGCAGATAAGTAGGCAGATTTTGAAAATGTGCAAAAATAACCAGCTTCCCTAATTCTGATTAACACCACTGGTACAAAAGGTTTACTTGGGGCAGAATTTGTTAAGGATTCCTGATGCAGGGTGACAAGAGGAGAGCCATACTGGATCTGGTACTAGGGAGTGAACCTGGCCAAGCGACAGACCTGTCATTGGGGGAGCATTTAAGAGACAATGACCACAACTACCTGATTTTTACCATAACTTTGATAGGAGGATAGGAGGAAAGTATTCAATTAGTTGAGGGGCAATTATGATATTAGGTATGAACTTGGGAGCCTAAATTGGAAATAGATGTATTCAGGGAAATCTACAGCAGAAATGTTGAGGTTGTCTTGAGATAATTTGCTTGGGGTTTTGGATAGGTTTGTCCCATTGAAAGGATAGTAGTGTGAAGGAACTATGGTTTACGAGAGAGGTGGAGTATTTAGTCACGGGGGGGGGGGAAGCAAGCATACTTGAGGAAGCAACGATCAGACAGGTAACTTGAGAGTTAAAAGGTAGGCAGGAAGAAACTTCAAAAGGGACTGAAGAGAGCTAGAAGGGGACATGAGAAAACCTTGAAGAGTTGGATTAATGAAAGCCCCAAGGCATTCTACACATATGCAAAGAACAGGAGGATAACTAGAATGAGGGTAGGACCAATCAGGGATGAAAGAGAAACCAGGTACCTGGAGTTGGAGGACTTAGGAGAAGTACTTACTGAATCCTTTGCTTTAGTATTTACCAATAAGAAAGACATAAACAAATGCGTATAACAGGCTAATATACTGGGGCAAGTCAAGGTTAAAGAAGAGGATGTGTTTTGAAAACTTGAAAAACATTAGGATAGATGCGTCCCCAGGACTAAATGATATATACACTATGCTACTATGACAAGCGAGGGGAGAAATGCTGAGCCTTTGGCGACGATCTTTGCGTCCTTGCTGTCCGCAGTAGGAGGGTCGTAAATGTTGTTCCTTTGTTCAAGAAAGGTAATGGGGTGACCCTGGGAATTATAGACCAGTAGATTTTACATTGGTGGTGGGCAAACTATTGGAGAGGATTCTTAGAGATGGAATTTACCAGCATTTATAGAAACATTGATTAAAGCTAGCCTCTTGAGCCTGATTGTCTTCGGGGAAATAACAAAACAAGTTAGTGCAGGTAGAGTAAACACGAGGAAATCTGCAGATGCTGGAAATTCAAACAACAACACAGACAAAATGCTGGTGGAACACAGCAGGCCAGGCAGCATTTATAGGGAGAAGCGCTGTCGACGTTTTGGGCTGTGACCCTTCGTCAGGACTCAGTCTGTCTCAGCCCGAAACGTAGAAGATAGCCATAGCTTATACCAGGACATTGATGAGATGCAGAGCTGGGCTGAAAAGGGGCAGATAGAGTTCATTCTGGTAAAGTGTAAAGTGATTTACAAACTTGAAGGCTGCGTACAATGTTAATAGCAGGATGGAGGAACAGAGGTTTCTTGGGGTCTACACCTATAGATTCCTTGAAGTTGCTGAGCAGGGTGGTTAAAAAATTGAACAGTGTGTCAGTTGTCATTAGTTGAGGAATTGAGTTCAAGTACCATGTTGAATCTCTTTTTAAAAAAAAACTGCTGAGATGATTTCATTGAGGTACCATAAATTCCAGTCTATACGCCGAGAAGTTGTGCCCTAAATTTTGGTCCTAAAATTAGGGGGGGTCGGCATATACACAGGGTGCCAACTTTGGAAAAATGAATACGCAGAAGACAGGCCATATTTATTGGCTGTTTCTGAGTCAAATTTGTTCCACTGTTGTTGCATGAATTCTTTGAATGATTTGTTTAAACTCACATCTAGTGGCTGGAGCACGGAGATCAAACCACTGGGGATGACTGCACTGTCCGTATTTTCAGCTTTCAGTGCTGCTTTTGTTTCACCTGACAAGCGTGCTTTGAAGACGTCCCAGACAAGTAGCGACTTTTCTTTCCCGAGACCTTTGGGACGTCGACACCACACCTCTTTAACCCACTTCAAGCAACCGGCTTTGTCCATCCAGCAACGTTCTTGAACGTAAACAACACACCGCGGGAATTTTCTGAGCAATCTTTGTTTTTTGTCTCAACACAAGCTCACGTCTATTCATAAATTGCGTGCACCAACTTCACGTAGCTTTGAAATTTTCGCTGACCTCACGGTGTTTTTTGTCCCATTTCAACACTTGAACTCGAATCATTTCTCTGGTAACAATATATCCTGATGATCATTGGTGATTCACCCACTCTAAAACTTTTTCTTCCAGTTCTGGCCACTGGCGTGTTTTCCTGCAGTTTGCACATTTTGTCTTTGGCATTTCCCTCTGTGTGTTCTCTGCCTTTCTCCACTCTCTCTCTCTCTTGTTTACACTAAACTTCTTAGCAGCTGCAAAATTATTTGTTCTTTTAGCAAAATCAACAACCTTCAGCCTGAAGCCAGAATCATATCACATACGTTTTAAACTTCGGCGGTCGCAAACTCAATACTGAGTAGACGTACTGATCCCGCCACCCCGTATTATGTTTTAACGAGATTACGATGGGCGCTAAATGATTTCATGGGGGTTACAATTCTGAGGATTCTTTACCATTGGAGACCTAATCCAAGATTTCCCTCCCTGATTTATTTATTAAGAATTCACTTATAACTCTCTACAATGTGTTGGCCTGTTTTCTTAGCAAGTACTGGTTCACAAAATTTCTTGGCTCCGGATCCAACAAAGCTTGTGATCTTTTCTGGTTAAATCAAAAACCTCTACAAAAGGGGTCGGCTTATACAAAGGTAACATGAGAAAGGCACTTTTTTAACCTTGAAAATGGGGGTCGGCTTATACTCTGGAATATAGATCGAGTGGGTAGAGTGTTTTTTTTCTCCAGGGTGGCAGTGGCTAATACAGGAGGGCAAAATTTTGAGATGATTGGAGGAAAGTTCGGGGTAATGTTAGAGATAGATTTTTTTACACGGATGCACTGCTGGGTGTGGTGGTGAGACAAATACAATAGAAGCATTTTTAAGAGCCTCTTAGATAGACATATGGATGAATGAAAAACAGAAAACTGTGGAAAGGAACAGTTAGAGTAATTTAAAATGTCAGCATAACATTGTGGGCTGAAGGGTCATATTGTGCTGTAGCATTGTATGATTGTGAGGGTGGATAATATATTGTATTGTCAAACTGCACTTCATTATTGAAACTAAATCTCCACCAAATGCTTAAGGTCTGTATTTTTTGAAAGCACTTCACTATTCATTTTAAGTCTCTTGTGTGCCCAATTTCGAATTTAACATAGCAAAATGGTCCAAAAATAAATTGACATTGATGCATTTGCAGCGCTTTGCTAAAATTGTGATTGCAGATGTTGCTGAGATATAGCAGAGGACGTTTTGTCTGCTTCTTGGCTGACAGCCCATGCTTAATGCATAGAATCTAGCAGTATGATACTTCAGTTCGTACCACACAATTATTGATGGGAGTGGATTGGTGACAGCAAGTGAAAAATGAGAGAGTGACCTTCCTGCTGCCACAAAAAAAATCAGAAACAAGAGAAATTCTGCAGATGCTGGAAATCCAAGCAACACACACAAAATATTGGAGGAACTCAGCAGGTCAAGCAGCATCTATGGTATGGTTAACATTTCAGGCCGAGACCTTTTATTATGATGAAAAATCAGAATCTGTGTAATTTCTCCCATTATTTTACCATTAGTTTTACAAAAGAATGCATAATAATTGAACATTATTTGACTTGCATGTTTCTCAATAGTTAACATTTAGCTTAATTTTCAAAATGCAAATGGTGTGGCAATCTATAATAGGATGTGGTTTTTCTAGTCCTGTAGTGATTTGGGGTAATTAGTTAGTTGGGATTTTATAATATTGACAAGAGTTGGGGTCCAGATCATTCTTCTATTATCTTTTGGAATAGGAAACTTTTTAGGAAGTAGGAAATTCCTTTGGTTATTGCTCACTATTTAGATATTTGGGGGGGGGGGGAATGCCACACTCTCTATCAAAATTCTTTTTGAAAGATACAGAAGTAATTAACTGAATTGTTAGTCCTGTTGCAAGAGATTTGTTTGCTTATATTTTTCCCTTTGAATTAGACTAACAAAAACCTTGATTTTGCTCTTGGGGTTTAATTCTTTAAAATTTAATTCTATCTGGAAATGCTGCAATTTTGAGCCTGGTTTTCTCTTGTGAGTTTAAATATGAGGTAATTGTGAAGTAACCTTGTACATTGCAAGATGTACAAAAATAGGATTAGGAGTCGGCCATTTGTCACTTTTGAGCCCGACCTCTGCCATTCAAGGCATTCATGGTTGATCATCCAACTTAATAACATATTTCTGCTCTATTATTATATTTCTTGATACATCCAGAAATCTAGCAGCCTGCTCTTAAACATATTCAGTGACTTTGCCTACACTACCTTCTGTCATAGTGAATTCGACATTTTCATCACCTACTGAATAAAAATTCTAATTTTTCTAAGCTTTTTGAAGAGGTGACTGAAAACTTTGACAAGCGCCCATATGGTCACCTGGTCCAGAAGGTTAGAACACATAGAAGCTTGGGTGAGCCAGGCATTTAGATACATTATTCATTGTTGGTAAGAGGCAGGTGGTAGTAGTCAAGGATTGCTTGTCAGACTGAAGACCTGTGCCCAGTGTGTGCCACAGGACTGGGTGCTATATTCCCTGTTGTTTCCAATATATATAATCTTTACTTTGCTTGCCATCCATACAGATTATATCAAAGCCTAAGTACTGTACATCAAGGTTGTACAAGTGAAAAGCAATAACAATCCAGAATATAGTGTTGAGTAAGTGCAGTGAATATTGACAATATGGTGCAAAGGTGTGATGATATAGAAAAGTATATCTTGAGGTCAAGGTTTCACCTTTATTCTATAAAAGGTTCATTCAGTATCTTATAACAGTAGGATAGAAACTGCCCTTGAGCCTGGTAATGTGTGTTTTCAAGCTTTTTCATCTCTCTGATGGAAGGGGGGGAAGAGGGGTGTGAGGGGTCTTTGATTATACTGTTACTGCAGCTGAAGTGTGAATAAAGTCCACAGCTCTACAAATGTGGTCTTGGGCAGGCATTTACCATGCCAAGCCCTAATGCATCTGGATAGGATTCTTTGCATGGTGCATTTACAAAAATTGGCAAGAGCCACAGGGTCATGCTTCCTGAGGAAGTAGAGGCATTTTGGTGTGTTTTCTCGGCCGTGCTGTACATGTGTTTAGATCAAGACAAGCTGTTTATAATGTTTGCATCTAGGAACTCGAAGCAGTCATCCATCTCCACCTTTGATACATGCAGATGCCTGTGCACTGCCCTACTTTCTGAAGACAATGATCAACTCTTTGGGAAAGTTGTTGTCATTGACACCATGCCACTGGGCTCTCTGTCTCCCTCCTGTATTCTGTCTCATCATTATTTGAGGTTTGTCCCACTATAGTGATGTTTATCTGTGAACTCCAAGGTGAGTCAGAGCAGAATCTTGCCACACAGTCTTGAATGCATTGCAAGTAAAGAAAAGAGCTGAGAATGCAGCCTTGATATACATCAGTGTTGCTGCCTATCATTACTGATTGTGGTCTTTTGATCACAAAGTCCAAGATCCAATTGCAAATGGAACAGCTGAGTTCTAGGTTGATTTGTTTGTAGATAAGTTTATTTGGAATTATGGTATTATAGTTAGAGTTGCAGTCAGTAAATAGTCTGATTTTAATGTCTTTATATCCAGAGGCTCTAGAAAAGAATGGTGTCCCTCATGGATCTGGTTTGGCAGTAGGTGATTTGCACATTAGATACCATATCAGGATCTGATTTAGTATCATTGGCATACGTTGTGAAATGTGTTGCTTTGCAGAAGAAGTACATTGCAATACATCACAAAAACACTATTAATTACAATAAGAGGCCCTCCGTTGATCAAGGTCAGCAATGGATGTTGCATCCCAGCTGTCTGCGTGATATGCAAGACCGGATAGTATGACATGGAGAGCAAGCTGCTGTCCACGTCGCAGCTCCCCATCTTTACGCAGCTACTGAATCCAAAGGAATGGCAGAGACAGGTAGCTAAGCCATACATGAAGGCCAGGAGATAGGCTTGGTTGTACAAAGGTTCATTTATTATCAAAGTATATAACTCTGAAATTATTCGTCTCCAGTAGCCATGAAACCAAGAAAGAAAAGAAAGGCAGCGCGATCATCAACTCCCCAAATTCCTCCTTTCTGCACAAAAAAAGAACAACAATGAAGCAGTCATGTTAATCCCCAAATCCCTCCGCCCTGCATAAAAAAAATCCCTGAACAACACAGAACAAGCACATTGACCTCCTAATCCCCCTTTCCGTACAAAAAAAACAAAGATCAGGCGAAAAACACAGAGTATAAAAAGCTATGAAACTAGAGAACAAAAGTCTACAGTATTAAGTCCATATCCAAAGTGCAGAAAACCTAGGCAACATTATTCAGGCACAGCAGCAGGTTCTCCCCACTCCAGTAGCAGAGTGATCCCCAGCTGGCACTCACCTTGCTCATTTGCCCAGATGTTTTAATCTCCCTTGTTGCTTTCACTGACGCACAATGGAAGCTTTATTCAGTGAAATGGAGTTAAGCATCGGCTTGCACCCTACCCTACAGCCTGCCTGCCATCCCGCCATAAGGTTCGTCCATGCTGCCTCTGTCTGCCAGAATCCTCTCAGAAACTGCAAAGCACAAGAACCCCCAAACGATCTCCAAACAGCACAACACGGGTTTCAGAATCACATCTAAGATGAAAAACAAACTTCATGATCTATCCAGAAGATGTTGACCGAAGGAGTGTTGTATGCAGGCCTCATCTTGACCAGAGGCTATTTGAGATACACGGGTAGTGGGAGTTTATTCCTACTACCACACCTGTCTGTAAGAAACCTACAACAAGAAATGTATACAAAAAATTAAATTCAGTATGTAGTGCAAAAGGAGAGCAAAAAAATCGAGGCACTGTTCTTGGGTTCATTTATTTATTCAGAAACCTGATGGCGGAAAGTAAGAAGCAATTTCTGAAACATTGAGTGTGTCTGTTCAGGCTCCTATACCACCACCTTCATGGTAGCAATGAGAAAAGGGCACATCCTGGGTAATGGTGGTGTTTAATGATGGATGCTGTCATATTGAAGCATTGCCTTTTGAAGGTTTCCTGGATGCTGGGGAGGCTAGTGATAGAACTGGCTGAATTTACAACTTCCTGCAGTTGGCATGTTTATTAAGTTTGCTGTAGGTGGTTTGGTGGATAGTGAAGAAATCTGTTGGAACCTACCAAAGGATATTGGACAGATTAGAAAATGGGCAGAGGAATGACAGAGGAAGTGATGTGTTTAGGGAATTTAAACCAGGCCAGGATTTACAAGGTGAATGCCAGAGCCCTTGGTTTATTGTTGAACAGAGAAATTGAAGGTTCCCTGAAATGGCAAGATGGTGAAGAAGGCATGTGCTCGCCTTCATTGGAATTGATTACAATGGTTAGATGTTATGCTGTAGTTGTACAAAATGCTGATAATTAGTTTCTTATTGTCACAGATACATAGATATAATGAAAAGCTTTTATTTGCATACGGATCATTCCGTACATAAGAAGAGATTGGATAAGCTGGACCTGTAATGCCTGGAGTGAAGGAGGGTGAGAGGTGAAATGAGAGGCATAGATGGGGTAGATAACCAGAATCCTGTTGAAGGGTCTCTACCTGAAACATCAACTGTACTCTTTTCCATAAATACTGCCTGGCCTGTTAAGTTCCTCTAGCATTTTGTGTCTGTTGTTTTGTTTCTCATGGTTGAGATTTCTAAAACTGGATATCGTAGTACATGACCAGGGTGTGAGGTGTCCATAATTATCTTGGCTGGTCACATTCCACTCTGGGGAAAAAGGCACTGGGTGCCTTTCTATACCTCTCATGATCTTATACGCCACTATCAAGCCACCTCTTAAGTTAGTAGGATGTGCATCTGGCATGACAACATCAAAGTGAAAGGGTTCTTTGATTATGTTGCCTTTTACTAGGCAGCAGGAAGTGTAGACTGACTGTAATTGATGTTCTCTACTGTACTTCAGTACCAATGTGATGGTCACAGCACATAAAATTGTTCATTTAATCAACAGGATTCTCCACATGATTGCACCAGGAAGATTTTAAGTAGAACCGTCTTTGAATAATTTCACTTAATTAACTGGGGATGGCCGAGCAATAAAATATTGATATTCATTGCAAATATGCTTGTGTGCTTTTTTCCTTTATTTTACCTTTTAATATGGTGCCCATGAAGATGAAAATTGCTCATTAGACAAGAACAAAGTACTGCACACTTGTAACATAGGGCTAGGAAAGAACATTCTCAGAAAAGGTGCATTGAAGCAGTGTAAAGAATGCCTGACATGCAACAAATTTCCAGTAGTTCCACTTTTTATTTCTGTGAAGTTCCTTTTTTTTTCTCCTTTGATTGAGTCTTGGTTTAAACATCAGTGTTATTGTGTTTATTACACAGTGATGAAATATTGTTGACTTACTAACACCTTCCTTTGATGTTATGCAGAACTGGGAAATAAGTACATTGCTTATGTTACTCCATTGCTGAACTAGCCTATTCAAGTACAAACTTAATGTCATTCAACTGTACACCATTCTTGAAAGGAATATCCTACAAAAAAGTAGTGGACAAGGCTAGTCCATCATGGGTAAAGCCCTCCAAGCCATTGAGCACATCTACAAAGAGCATTGTTGCAGGAAAGCGGCATCCATCATAAACACCTCCCACCACCTTTCTCATTGCTGCCTTCAAGTAGGTAGTGCAGGAGCCTTGGGACTCGTAACCAGGTTCAGGAATTGTGATAGCTTCACACATTCCACCCCACCCCACCATCACCGAACTGTTCCATCAACCTGTGGACACACTTTCAGGGGAGTCTTCACCTCAGGTTCTTGATATTTATTGCTCTATCGGTCTATCTATCATTTTTTTCTTCCTTTTTGTATTTGCATGGTTTGTTGTCTTTTGAACACTGGTTGTCTGCCCTGTTGGTGCAGTCTATTGATTCTGTTATGGTTATTGGATTTATTAAGTATGCCTGCAAGAAAATGAATCTCAGCATTATGTATGGTGACATATGTACTTTAATAAATTTATGTTGAACAGTGATACAGCTGGTCAGCATACTCTCGATGGGATGGAGAAGCCTCACTTGCCTCAATCGCCTCAGGAAGTAGAGATGCTGCTTTGCTTTCTTGATCTTTTCAGCAGATTAATGGTTGAGATTATTGAGATAAATATTTTATATTTTTCAGCAAATTAAACAGGGATCATTTGCATCCATTTTGTGTAAACGTGGAATGCTGTGCATCAAGGAAACTTAATTAACTTTGACACTAATTTCATTTATGAACTTGTGTCACATTCTAGAGTTCATTCGCTGTCACATTTTTTGCTTGTTCTGTCATTATGCACACCTGACTGGAGTGCTCCCATTTGAGAGAAGGTTGTCTGCCACTGCCTTTCAGGAAAAGTGCACCTATATCCTGTCAAGAGAAACACACAAAATACTGGAGGAATATCTCCATTTTCTGCTCTCTACAGCACCAATTTGTCAAAATCCTGTTCCCCACATAATCTTTTTGAATAAAATTTGATGTTATAAAATAAATGGTGTAATAGACAAAAAAAATGTGTCCCTATAAGAAAATCAAATAACCCCATAGCATCTGTGGATTAGATTGTTTGATTCTCATTTCCAAATTCTGATGAAATAACAGTTATTCAATATTGTTTCAATTTTTAGAACCATAGAACACTACAGCACAGAAAACAGGCCATTCGGACCTTCTAGTCTGTGCCGAAACTTTATTCCGCTAGTCTCATTGACCTGCATCCAATCCATAACCCTCCAGACCTCTCCCATCCACGTATATATCCAATTTATTCTTGAAACTTAAGAGTGAGTCCACATTTACCACGTCAGATGACAGCTCGTTCTACACTCCCACCACTCTGAGTGAAGAAGTTCCCCCTAAACCTTTCCCTTTCACCCTAAAGCCATGTCCTTTTGTATTTATCTTTCCTAATCTAAGTGGAAAGAACCTACTCGCCTTTACTTTTTCTATACCCCTCATAATTTTGTAAACCTCTATTAAATTTCTCCCCCCCCCCCCCCCCCCCCATTCTTCTACACTCCAAGGAATAAAGTCCTAACCGGTTCAATCTTTCCCTGTAACTCAACTCCTGAAGACCCGGCAACATCCTAGTAAATCTTCTTTGCACTCTTTCAATCTTACTGATATCCTTCCTGTAGTTAGGTGACCAAAACTGCACACAGTACTCCAAATTTGGCTTCACCAATGTCTTATACAACCTCACTATAACATCCCAACTCCTATACTCAATACTTTGATTTATGAATGCCAGGATGCAAAGCCTTCTTTACAACTCTGTCTACCTGTGATGCTACTTTCAGGGAATTATGTATCTGAACTCCCAGATCCCTTTGTTCCTCCACACTCCTCAGAGCCCTACCATTTACTGTGCATGTCCTACCTTGATTTGTCCTTCTAAAATGCAACACCTCACACTTGTCTGCATTAAATTCCATTTGCAATTTTCTGGCCCATTTTTCCAGTTGGTCCAGATCCCTCTGCAAGCTTTGAAAGCCTTCCTCACTGCCCACCACACCTCCAATCTTAGTGTCATCAGCAAACTTGCTGATCCAATTTACCACATTATCATTTAGATCATTGACATAGACAACAAACAGCAATGGTCCCAGCATGGATCGCTGAGGCACACCACTAGTCACAGGCCTCCAGTCTGAGAAGCAATCATCCACTACCACTCTGTCTTCTCCCACACAGACAATTTCGAATCCAGTTTACAACCTCTGCATTGATACTTAGTGTCTGAACCTTATGAACTAACCTCCCGTGTGGGACCTTGTCAAGTGCCTTACTGAAGTCCATGTATACAACATCCACAGCCTTTCCTTCATCTACTTTCTTGGTAACCTCCTCAAAAAATCTCTACAGGATTCGTTAAACACAATCTACTACACACAAAGCTATGCTAACTATCCTTAATCAGCCCTTGGCTGTCCAAATACTTGTATATCTGATCTCTCAGAACATCTTCCAATAATTTACCTATTATTCATGTCAGGCTCACCGGCCTGTAATTACCTGGTTTACTTTTGGAGTCTTTTTTAAACAACGGAACAACATGAGCTACCCTCCAATCCTCTGGCATCATACCTATGGCTAAGGACATTTTAAATATTTCTTCTACACTAGTCACTCTCAAGGTCCGAAGAAATATCATGTCAAGCCCGGGGGATTTATTAACCTTTATTCACTGTAAGGCAGCAAGCACCTCCTCCTCCATGACACTACTGCTTGTTTCCCTTCCTTCCAAATACACTATGCCAGTTTCCTGAGTAAATGCTAATGCAAAAAACTATTAAAGATCTCCCCCCCCATCTCATGAGGCTCAACACATAGAAGAGCACTCTGATCTTCTAGGGGACCAATTTTGTCCCTTACTATCCTTCTATTCTTAATGTACTTGTAGAAACCCTTTGGGTTTACCTTCTTCACATTATCTGCCAAAGCAACCTCATGTCTTTTTTACCTTCCTGATTTCCTTCTTTAGGATTTCCTTACATTTTGTATACTTTAAGTACCCCATTTGTTCCTTGTTGCCTATATCTGCTATACACCTCTCTTTCTTAACCAGATCACCAGTATCCCTTGAAAACCAAGGTTCCCCATGCCTGTTAACTTTGCCCTTAATCCTTGAAGGAACATGCAAACTCTGCACTCTCAAAATTTCGCCTTTGAACACCTTCCACTTACTGAACACATCCTTGCCAGAAAACAACTTATCCCAATCCACTCTTCCTAGATCCTGTCCCATTTCCACAAAATTGGCCCTTCTCCAACTTAGAGCCTCAGCTCGAGGACGAGACCTATCCTTATCCATAATTAACTTGAAACTAATGATATTATGGTCACCAGACCCAAAATGTTCCCCTACACATACTTCTGTCACCTGACCTGTCTGGTTCCCTAATAGGAGATCAAGTATTGCATCCTCTCTCGTAGGTACCTCTATATAGTGATTTAGAAAACTTTCCTGAACACATTTGACAGACTCCAAGCCATCTAGCCCTTTCAGTATGGGAGTCCCCGTCAATATGTGAAAAGTTAAAATCCCCTATTATTACAACTTTCTTACATCAGTCTGCTATCTCTCTACAGATTTTCTCCTCCAATTCTCTCTGATTATTGAGCGGTCTTTAATACAGCCTTATTAGTGTGGCCACACACCATTCCCATTCCTCAGCTCCACTCATATGGCCTCTGTAGACAAGCCCTCTGGGCTGTCCTGCCTACACACAGATGTGATATTTTCCCTGACTAGTAATGCCACTCCTCCCCCCTTCTCTATCACTTCTGAAAAACAGAACCCCAGATCAATGAGCTGACAGTCCTGCCCCTCCTGCAACCAATTCTCACTAAACAGCAATAATTTCATAATCCCACATGCCAATCCACGCCCTAAACTCATCTGCCTTACCTACAATACTCCTTGCATTGAAATAGATGCACCCAAGAACATTTCTATTATGTACAAACCTTTGATTTCTGTCTGTCCATGCAGTCCTTGCATGACCTTTATCCTCCTCCACCTCACTAGCTGCTCTAACACTCTGGTTCCCCTCCCTCTGCAAATCTAGTTTAAACCTCCCCAGAGCAGCACAAGCAAATCTACCTTCAAGGATATTAGTCCCCCTCCAGTTCAAATGCAAACTGTCCCATCAGAACAGGGCCCACCTTCCCTGGAACAAAGCCCAATTGACCAGAAACATGAAGCCCTCCCTCCTGCACCAGCTTCTTAGCCACATATTTAGCTGCATTATCTTCCTATTTCTAGCCTCACTAGCACAAGGCATGGGTAGCAATCCAGAGATTGCAACCCCAGAGGTCCTGTCCTTCAACTTTGCACTTAACTCCTTAAACTCTCTTTGCAGGACCTCCTCCTTCCTTTCCACATCATTGGTCCCTACATGGACCACGGCATCTGGCTGCTCACCCTCCCCTCTGAGAATAGCAAAAATTCTATCCCAGATATTGCAGACCCTGGCACCAGGGAGGCAATAGACATCTGGGATTCTCGATCTCTCCCACAGAACCTCTTATCTGTCCCCCTATCAAATCCTCTTTCACTACTGCTCTCCTCTTTTCCCTTCCTTTCTGAGCTAAGGGTCCAGTCTCGGTGTCAGAGACATGACCACTACAACTTGTCCCTGGTAGGTCCTCCTCACCAACAGTATCAAAAAAAAGTATACTAGGTACTGTTGATGCAAACAGCCACAGGGGTGCTCTGTTCTTTCTGTCTATTCCCCTTCCCTCTCCTGACAGTCACCCAGCTACCTCCCTCCTGACTTTTAGGGGTGACTGTCTCTCTGAAACTCCTGTATATTTCTTCTTCTGCCTCATGAATGATCGGAAGTTCATCCAGCTCCAGCTCCCTAACTTGGTTTGTCAGGAGCTGCAGCTGATTGCACCTTTTACAGGTGTAATTATCAGGGACAATTGTGCTGTCCTGACTTCCCACATACTGCCTACAAAGCACTGGACTGCCCTAACTGCTGCCTCCATTACCTACTCCTAAGTTAAATAAATTAATTTAAGGAACTTACCCAGCCTTGCCTCACTAGGAGCAAGCTCGTCCTCAGCCTCTGCACACCAAAGCCTCTCAAGCCAAAGTCTCAAAGCTTTACTCCTACCCTGACCCACTCACACACTAGCCATTCCTCTTCAGTTACCCCTCCTTTTATTTGTCCCTGCCAATTTTCTCAAGTACTCACTCCCTCTAATCAACTAATCAACACTGTGTTTAACCCTTCAGTTGCCCTCCGTGCTCCTTTTAAAGCACACTCACCTCAGCTGCTCAGCACTCTCCCAAGCCCCTAGCTCCTCCTCCTGCTGTGACAGTCCCGCGATCACACTATCCTGAGTCCCTGCTCCGCGCTCCTTTTGAAGCACTCTCGCCTCAGCTCCTCAGCTGCTTCCCAGCACTCAGCACTCTCCGAGCCCCTTGTTTCTCCTCCTGCTGTGATGGTCCTGCAATCACACTGTTTTGTTCTGCATGTTATCCCCTCACCAGGGTTGTATGTAAACTTGGCTCTTTGGCTACGTCTGCTAGAACAGCCACATGACCCAGTGGTGAGAAGACCACCTTTCATAAACAATATATGTCTAGGATTGGTATAATTTGGGGTTCAACCAAATAGGAACACTGGAATGTTTCGATTAAAGAAACCTCGACCTGAGCGAATTCTGTGCAAATACTGCCTGTGCACAATTATTGGTCGACAAGCTAAAGCTTGTCTCTTCCACATTGAGGCTGTATCTCTATTTAAGCAGTGGACCCACAGTTTGTGTGAACACACCCACAACACTTTCAAACTCCCCTTTAAGACCATCTGGCAAACTGGCTCTCTCTATTGCCCTTCCTCCTTGGAGCCATTCATCTGCACAAAGCACTTTTTTTTAATGGGGATTCTCCTTGCAACAGCATTCTGCAGCATCTTGCCTTCTGTCTCTCTCTCTCTCTCTCTCTGCTGGTCCTGTTAAAAGACCCCCAACTGAACGACTGTCCGTCACAAAACCCTGCTTAGCAAAAACTGAAACATTGTGCCAGTTGGACACACTGCTTTGGCAGAAAACTGCTGAAGTGAAATACCTACAGCATAGCAGTTGAAATCTTCACTAGAGCATTACATACAATTCCGTACATTTTTAGTCTGCATATGTTTAAATTTTACTGCACCTGTTTAAGTGGAATAACAATTTAGATTCTGAAGACTTTCAAGTGCTCACTGAGGCAAAATAGCTAACAAAAGCCAGTGAAGGAAATATCAACTGAGTTGGATATTTATATTTTAAGGACTTCAATAGAGAGGGAGGTGGAGGGTTTTAAAGAGAGAGGGAGGGAGCAATAACAAAGGTCTAGCAATAGATGTTTTGTTCGTAATTGTAAAATTGGAGGAGGTTAGTGATTGAAAGGTAAAAACCATAATCCAGTTTCTTCATGGGGGAAGTTTTGAAGCAGAGACTTATTTTTGAATAGTCGAGATTTCTGTGAGGGAATGATGGCAGCAGAGTTTTGGATGATATCTAGTGAATTAGAAGATCAAGGTTGATTGAGACTAATTTAATAGAAACTTATAGATGACTGTGAAGCATTTTAAATGCATTATCAGCGCATGGTAAAGTAGGGTATTATGTGGTAATTCTAGCAATAAAGGAAAGGGTTAGTCTTTACATTAAAAATGAAGATGGTTCAGGTGCTGTGCTCAAAGCAAGTGAAACAATCAGATTTCTGCAGTCTGCTTCAACCTCATCTGTTACTTTGGGAGGGGGTTTGCATTGGTGATGAGGGTCCAAAGCTTGAAATTGAGGACAATGGTGATGGTATAATTTTGGTGGAGCAGCAAGTCCCTGGTTTTTGAAGTATCATTGTAATGTGTTGCAACTGAAATGTGTTCTTTTTCTGTATTTCTGTAACAGAATGTATATAGAAATTCCCTTGCACTCAGCTACATTCCAGTCCATAATTTGCATTCAATAATAAATGGCAATTTGTCTATTTTATGCAGAACAGTTGCTTTTTTTTCTATCACCGTGCAGCACAACATCTAATTGTAATCATATTAGTGATTCAATATGTCACTTAAGAGAAACATGTTGAATGCTATGTCAGTGTAAGACAAAAGGTTTGGAAAAGAAAAGGATTTTGTGGCAATTAACTCCCTTCCTATTATCTATAAAGCCCGGTGCATTTCTTCTCCCACTTACTGTCCTAATGTTTATCTCTAAGTAACACCTACTCACCTACTAGGAGTGTGTGTGTGTGTGTGTGTTTTTAAACAGCACATAACACCTCATAAACCTGTTTCAATCAGGAAGTGATCTGCTTACACTGGATACTCAGTTTTGGGGATGCTTTTGGAGTCGTGGCATTTTTGTGGCCAGTCTAATTGAATTTCTGTCTGGTGGCTTCTGTGTCATGGTGGGGTTTTGACGTGGCAGGTGGCTAGACCTTTGTTGTCAATAGTTATTCCCTGCTTTCTTTGGGCACAAATATTACCAGCCTCTCATCAGCACATGCCTAGATATTGTTTAGAACATGCTCCAGGCAGGTGCAGACTGATTTTTTTCTGAGCATTTAATTATGAATGAAATGGAACATTAGCAAATATGTGGAGTAGTAGATGATGACTTGTTTGGTAATATTTAAGCTGTCCAGTAGCATAGTGGTTAGGGTGAAGCTGTTATGGCTTGGGGCTTTGGGGTACGGAATTAAATTTCAACATCCTCTGGAAGAAATTTGTATGTCCTTTCCATGAGCATGTAGATTTCTTCTGTGTGCTCCAGTTTCCTTCCACAGTCAACAGCAATGATTAGTAGGTTAATTGGTAATTGTAAATTGTCCTGTGATTAGGCTAGGGTTAAATAGGTGGGTTGCTGGGCAGTGTAGCTTGTTAGGCTAGAAGGGCCTGTTCCGCACTGTATAGCTAAATAAAGATAAAATTTACTTTTTAGTATGTATTGTTTCTTTAGTATGTATGTATTAAACTAATGTTACTTCTTGAAACCTTGTCTCAATTAATTTGAACAAGGTTCATTGTTCCTTTGTTCAAAAAGGTAACTGGGTAATCCTGGAAATTGTAGACTGGTGATTCTTATGTTAGTGGTGGGCAAATTATTGGAGAGGTTTATTAGAGACAGGATTCATGAGAAATATATTCTGATGAGGGATAGTCAGAATGTCTTTGTGAGGGCAGGTTGTGCTTCTTGAGCCTGATTGACTCGACCAAGGAATTGATAAATTGATGAAGATAGGGCAGTGGATGTCGTCTATGTGGGTGTTAGTATGGCATTTGATAAGGTTCCCCATTGCACTCTCATTCAGGATGTCATGATGCTTTGGATCCAGGGATGCTTGGCTGTGTGGATTTGGAAATGGGTTGCCCACAGAACGCAAAATGTGATAGAGATTAAATAAAACATCGACAGAGTGGACAGCCAGCGGTGGGTAAATTCAGAGGGCATTTTTAAGGTGTTTGGAAGGAAATTTAGGGGAGATGTCAGAGGTAGGTTCTGTAACTGAGTAGTAGTTGCCTGAATGATCTGCCAGGACAATGAAACAGACTGATACATTCTCTTCAACATTTGGATGAAAGAAAAATGGTGCATTACAGTATAACCTATGTAGGAGGGAAGAATTAGATTGATCGTGGAGGAGATGTATACAAGTTGGCATAGCATATTGTATTGAAGGGCCCATGCTGTTCTATACTGTTATATATTTTACATTTTGAAAGCTTAACACTTAGCAATAAATGGGTTCCATAATCCCTGAGCAAACGAAAGGAAATCTGCAGATGCTGGAAATTCAAACAACACACACAAAATGCTAGTAGAATACAGCAGGCCAGGCAGCATCTATAAGGAGAAGCACTGTCGACGTTTCAGGCCGAGACCCTTCATCAGGACAGGGTGGTCCACCAGCATTTTGTGTGTGTTGTCCATAATCTCTGATACCCGTCTGAATCTGAATTGTAAATCTGAGGTATTGAGTTTTCTTTCAAAACTAATAAAATCACAATTCAGTAGCTGTTTGGTTAAGCAAATGCTAAAAGGAAAATGTTTTCCTAGGAGACATTGTTACAGTGTCACACAAGTCCATTCTGCATATGACTACTTACAAGAAAAGCATTTTATTTTAAGTGAATATAATCAGACACCGATATTTTCCACACGTTTAAAGGTGCCGAGCCGTACTTCAAAGAAACATAGAAATCTCTAGCACAGTATAGGTCCTTTGGCCCACAGTGTTGTGCAAACCATGTAAGCTACTCTCAAAACTGCCTAGAATTTCCCCACCGCATAATCCTCTAATTTTTTATTGTATCCGCCTCCACCACCTTCACTGACAGTGCATTCCATGTACCCACCACTCTTTGTGAGAAACTTACCTCGGACATCCCCCCGTACCTAGTCCTAAGATCTTAAAACTATGCCATACATGTTAGCCATTTCAACCCTGGGATAAAGCTTCTGGCTATCAACAAGATAAATGCCTCTCATCATCTTAAAAACTACCATCAGGGCACCTCTCATCCTCTGTTGCTTCAAGGAGTAAAGGCCAAGTTCGCTCAAACTATTCTCATAAAGCATGCTCTCTGATCCGGGCAACATCCTTGTAAATCTCCCATGCACTATAGTATCCACATCCTTCCTGTAATGAGGTGACCAGAACTGAATACAGTACTCGGCGGGGGGTGGGGGGGGGGCTAATAGAGGTCTTGTACAGCTGTAACATTACCTCACGTGTCTTGGACTCAATCCCATGGTTGATGAAGGCCAACACACCATACACCTTTTTAACAACACTGACAGAATTTGCTTCTGTCATGCTTCTCTATCCTTTTCGTTCCAGTAATGTTCATCCTTTCTCTGTCGCCTTTGTCAAGCAGCCACCCAAGCTCCCACCATACTAATTCATCTTAGCATAGAGCTGGATATGGACCTGGGTTTGGATGTGATTCCTTGATGCATGCCCATCTTGTCCCTCTGTATCTTGGCTCAAATGTAGACCCAGTGTTTTGTGGGTGGGAGAGATTAGGCAGATATTGAGAGTAATCAGGAATGTTCATGGGTTTTTAGCCACAGCCTCCACAAAGTTTACTTCACAGTTTCAAATGCTGAATGGAATTGCCGTGGAGACATTGGGACTTCTGGCAAATAGACAACTCTTATGGAAGCCAAACCTGATGGGCAGATGTTGTGGACTGTGGAACTATCAAAAATATTAGAGCAATGTCTTCAGTGCAAAAGCCACATATAACAATTAAATAAATCAGTTGCTTGCTAATTACACCAACTGCTAGGAGCGATAGGAAGAAAGTGAATTAAACAATTGCTTAGATTAATATTAATGTTGCTCGTAAGGGTATTGAATACAAATTAGTATTTTTAATTTAGGAGAACTCATTGGCTTTTCCTGCTAATATCCATATTTTGTGGTAATTGGTGAAATGTGGTTTGTGATGAACTGCTTTAGAAGGGTATTTTTAATGAAAGTGCCACTATTTTATATGTAGATAAGGAAGGTGGTTGTGTTGGCAGCTGAATGCTGAAATAGAGAGATACAGGTGAGGGGGAGTGCAGCGGATGTCATTGTTGGATATTGACTTAGCTGCAGGCAGACTGTGATAACTGTTTACTAGTGGGAAATTTTCTGAACAAGGTTATTAGAAACACTATCACTGCCAGAGGCTGTCTTAAAGGATTCATTCACCCAAAGGATAAAGCTTGTGTTGCACACTTAACCTTAGAATTATGGTTTCTCTTGCTTCATATTGTAAGTTTTTCTCATCCTCCATATTGCCTGTTCAAAACCCTCTTGCAACCCCTCAGCTGTGTCTTCACCATTTCCTGTTGAATATACATTTCTCTCATGCATGCTTAGCCAACCTCTGTCTCTTGCATTCTACCTGTCCCCGCGTACATGCATGCATTCTCTTAGGGGTTTTCTAGAATGGGCCCATACTTAAAAATTCTCACAAAGTACTTTACAAATGCATCTGTTATTTGTTACTAAATTTGCTCATTAGCTTTTAATCAAATCTTGGTAAATTTAACAGCAGAGAAAGTGTAGTACACAAAGTTATTTATTATTTATTTAGAGAGACAGTGTGGAACAGGCCCTTCTGGCCCAACAAGCCTCACCACCCAGCCACTCACCTATTTAACTAAAGCCTAATCACCATACAATTTACCTACTCACAGGATGAATTAACTTTTGAACAGATACATCTTTGGACTGTGGGAATAAACCAGAACACCCTGGAGGAAACGCACACTATCACAGGAAGAATATACTAAGTTCCTTACAAAGGTTGCTGGAATTGAACTATGGACTCCGATGCCCCAAGCTGTACTGGCTTTGTGCTAACTGCAATGCTGCTGTGTTGTCCTCTTAATGATGTGATCTGACTTGCTCTTGTTTATTCAATCTCATACTGATTCTGGCCTAAATTTTTGTTTTCAAAAAAAAAAACAAGGGGGGATAATTAATAAACTAAGAGAGTGTGTTCCCTGTTAACTGATTCCTTTGGGGTTTCAGGTATTGGCGGCTCAGTGGCACAGTTGGTAATGCTGCTGTCTGCATGGAGTTTGCACATTCACCCTGTGATTTTGGGTTTCCCCCGGTGCTCTCATTTTCCACTTTTTTTCACATACCCACTACAAAGTTTTTTTGAAAACTTGCAGAAGGAAACTAAGAAGGTCAGTCAGAAAGAAAAGATCAATTATAAGAGGAAGCTGGCAACTAATATCAAAGAAGATACTAAAAGCTTTTTTAAGTATGTAAAGGGTAAAAGAGTCGAGGGTAGATATAGGACCTATACAAGATGATGCTGGAGATATTGTAATGAGAGATGCAGAAATGACAGAGGAACTGAATGTATATTTTGCATCAATCTTCACAGTGGAAGATGTTTGCAGTATACCGGACATTCAAGAGTGTCAGGCAAGTGAAGTCTGTGCAGTGAAAATTACAACTGAGAAAGTGCTCAGGAAGCTTAATGGTCTGAAGGTTGTTAAATCTCTTGGACCTGATGGAATGCACCCTTGGGTTCCAAAGGAAGTAGCTGAAGAGATTGCGGAGCCATTAACAATGATCTTTCAAGAATCGATAGATTCTGGCATCGTACTGGATGACTGGAAAATTGCAAATGTTACTCCGCTATTTAAGAAGGGTGGAAGGGAGCAGAAAGGAAACTATTGACCTGTTAGCCTGGCATCAGTGGTTGGGAAGTTGTTGGAATCAATAGTTAGAGATGAGGTTCTGGAGTACCTGGAGGCACATGACAAGATATGCCAAAGCCAGCATGGTTTCCTGAAAGGAAAATCCTATCTGACTAATGTACTGAAATTTTTGGAGGAAATTACAAGCAGGGTAGACAAGGAGATACAGTAGATGTGGTGTACTTGGATTTTCAGAAGGCCTTTAACAAAGTGCCACACATGAGGCTGCTTCACAAGAGCCCATGGAATTACAGGGAAGTTACTAGCATTGTTGGAGCATCGGCAGAAAACAGAGAGTGGGAATAAAGGGATCCTATTCTGACTGTCTGCCGGTTACCAGTGGAGTTCCACAGGGGTCGATGTTGGGATCACTGCTTTCTGCAATGTAAATGATTTGGACTACAGTATTAATTGGTTTGTGGTTAAATTTGCCTATGATACAAAGATAGGTGGAGGAGCAGGTAGTATGAGGAAACAGAGAGCCTGTGGAGAGACTTAGGTAGTTTAGGGAATGGGCGAAGAAGTGGCAACTGCAGTAAAATGTTGGAAAGTGTATGGTCATGAACTTTGGTGGAAGAAATAAACCAGCAGGCTATATTTAGACAGGGAGAGAATTCAAACTGTAGAGATGCAAAGGGACCTGGGAGTTCCTGTGCAAGATACCCTTAAGGTTAACTGCCAGGTTAAGTTGGTTGAGAAGAAGGTGAATGCAATGTTGGCATTCATTTCTAGAGGTATAGACTATAAGAGCAGGGATGTGATGTTGAGGCTCTATAAGGCACTCATGAGACCACACTTGAAGTATAGTGTGCAGTTTTGGGCTTCTTATTTTGGAACGGATATACTGACATTGGAGAGGATTCAGAGAAGATTCATGTGAATAATTCTAGGAATGAAAGGGTTACCGTATGAGGAACGTCTCGTAGCTCTTGGGCTGATATGGCAAAGTTATTTCCCATGTAAAGGGATTCTAGGACAAGAGGGCACAACTTCAGGATTGTCAGGATTGAAGGACGTCTTTTTAGAATGGAGATGTGGAGAAATGACTTTAGTCAGAGGGTGGTAAATCTGTGGAATTTGTTGCCACGAGGGGCTGTGGAGGCTAAGTCATTGAGTGTATTTAAGGCAGAGGTAGATAGGTTCTTGATTAGCCAGGGCATCAAAGGGTATGGAGTGAAAGCAGGGGAGTTGGGATGACTACAGCCCACGATTGAATGGTGGAGCAGACTTGATGGGCCAAATGGCCTACTTATGCTCCTCTATCTTATGGTCTTACCCACGTACCCACTTCACGAAGGTTTGGTTGGTAAGTTGTGTAACTGCAGAAATACTGCTGATGTCGCTGAACATTCGCAAATTGTGATGAAGTTGATGGATGCGAGAGAGAGCAGATATCAAAAAATAAGTTGACGAATAAGTTTAATCAGATTTCTCTGAAAGCCTGTATGGACTTGAAAGTGATGTACTAAATAAGTGATATCCAAAGCATATTGAAAGTTTTGATATAAGAAGAAAATTAAAAGCTTGAATAGCCATTTGGGTGCTCATCCCTTGTCACTGTTCTGGATGATTACTCCTCTGGAGTTAATTTTTTTTTGGCTTGATCTTCATATCCCTTGCTTCTACTCTATCATTCATTCACTATCAACTTGAGATAGTTTCCAAAACTAGCGAAGGTGGGCTTGAACTCTTGCATTCCTACTGGGTTTTTGTTTGTTGGCCACTGAGGTTTCGTGGTATGACTTGGAATACTGAGGCTTGGGACAAAAATCTCTGTGTATTCGTAAGGGAGTACTATGCAAATTGAGAGTTTTTTAAATTGGAGACATCAGTGGAGTTCTGCAATATTTTCTTTGGTGCATGGTCTACTTTCTTGAGTGTTCTTTTGGCAAAATGTATTTATTATCAAATTATGTATGCAGTAAGCAACCCTGAGATTCATCTTTCCATAGACAGCCAAGAAACCAGGAAACACTATGGAACCCATTCAGACAAAATATCAAACACCCAATGTACAAAAGTGGCAAAAAAAAGAGAAAAACAAAATATAAAACATCAAACCACAGAGTCATTGAAACATTCTGGAAATGCAGAACTCAGTTCAATTTAGCACTGTTGACTGTAGGCTGCTGAGCTAGTCAGTCCTGATCAAAATCTCACAAAATAGCAATAAAAAAGGAGAAACTAGAAACACATCATAACATAAACTGTAGAATTCCATCCACAAAGTGCGTCTGTTAAACCTTGCCGAAGATCCAAGACTCCTGCACCACCCTCCAGCAGCATCTAGTAAGAGACAGCAAAGACCAGTCAAATGCAGGCACCTTCCTCCTGCAACAGCGAGTGAGAGGGAGAGAAACAACAGTCAAACACAGGCAAATGATGCTGAACACCTGCTTGTCCTCTGCTCTCATCCTCATTGATTTCAATCTTGCGCGATGCTTTAATCAGCAAGAAATGGAGAAACAATGAAAAGAATTATCTCTTGTGTCTTGATTAACATAACTAAAAATCTCAAACATTTTTTTTTAAATTGAGGGAGCCTACTCTCACTTCTAAAAGTAAATCATTACTTTGAGTTTTAGAGAAGCTATGGAGGTGATGAAAACTGCTGTTAAAAGTGATTTTTTTAAAAATTAAGCTGCTTGTATAAAGCAGAAAATAAAATTGCAAGAGGGATATCATCCAGTTGTCCCAATTAGGCCATGCCATATTACACATGACGAAGTATTTCAAATCAGATTTTTCTAGCAATTTTTATTTAACCAGTTTGCCCTTTTTAAATATAACTTGGAATTGTTGAGATTCTGGCAGCTATTACACTGCCTGAGTCAGTGGTGGAGGCAGATACACTAGTGAATTTTAAGAGACTACTAGACAGGTATATGGAGGAAGTTAAGGTTGAGGGTTATATGGGAGGCAGGGTTTAAGGGTTGGCACAACATTGTGGACCGAATGGCCTGTACTGTGCTGTATTGTTCTATGTTCTGTGTATTACGTGAATTCAGGTGCAAAATTCCAGTGAATTTTCCCTGCCTTCCTAAACTTACATTTAACCTCATCTCTATATGTCTTTCATTGCTATTAATTCAAATACTCGAAACAACCTGATTTAATCTGCCGCATCCGGTTCTTTCATAATTTACACATTTTCATTACATTGCACCATAATCTGCAGTCCTTCATCGATAAAGGTCCAATTTTCAAATCTTGTCTTTGTTTCTATTTTTTATTAAGCAGTGTCGCAGTGAACCTTCCGTGCAGTGTGAAATCTAACACTGTCTGAAGTACAAGAGTACAGAAACCATATCCATATATCTGCTTTGTCTGATACTGACCGACTTTTGTCTGAACTGGACAGAGATGTGAACTTATAAATCCATTCCATTCCTCTACACTTGTTCTAACATACCCCCAACACCTCCTCCCTGCACTTGCTAATCCTGCTATACTCTCTACCCCTCCAACCCCTCATCATCACGTAGGGCACTTTTGTATACCTTTGAGCTCCCTCACTTTCCCTGTCCTGCTGTGCCCTCCTCCTCTGACTCTACTCATTCCCTCATACCGACTTTCCTACCCTTCCTGACTTCTACACCAGTACCTTTCCCTTCTCTATCTTTCCATTTTCCCATTATGAACCCCTCTACCCCGTTTTCATCTGCCCCTTTCTCTTGTTCTCTCCCTGTGGTGTGCATATATATATAAAGCACAGATAAATTGTTGTGTCAGCAGGAGCGAGAGGTCTACGGTTCAACGTATTGATCAGTGACTATCGTTGGTTGTATTCATTTTCACTAGCAGGACTGTTTGTTTGATTTAGCTTGTCTTTTTTTTCAAAATTTGAAGTATCCAGTGGTGACAGCTATTGTTCTGTCTATTCTATTTATCAGGCAAACCAGGTTATGTAAGTGTAAGTCTTTTTATTCATGTCCATATGTACAATTAGGCCAGGTAAATGAGCTATGAACATTTTCGTTCATATGATTTTTGTGTGGTAATGAACTCACCGTAGCATTGTATATTCCTGTTGCTTAACATTCTGCCTTTGTGATTGAGCTTTGTTTCTCTTACAGCTATTGCCATTAAACCGATCTCATCCTCCAAGCCCCTATTGTAGCTGTGAACAGATCTCTGTTTTGTAGCACTGACTTTTACTGAGCTGTAAAAGCTGTATAGAGGTGTATTTACAGCACCAAATATCATTGCTCTATTTTTCCTTGTATTCTCATTTTGCATATCATTGTCCATCTCATAATCATATCTGCTGCACCTTGTGGTACTTATTGTTGCTGTAAGGGTTTGTAAGCTTTTTTGCTGTATGTTCTCCTTTGGAGATAAGTATTATCTGGTCACTTATCACATATCTAGGGGTTTTCTGGAATGTAATTCCTGACGCCATGGATTTTTTTTTTCTGGGTATTTTATCAATCCTTCATTTTTAAAAAAATTGAAAATGTTGGAGATAGAAACATGGAAAATCTACAGCACAATACAGGCCCTTCGGCCCACAGTGCTGTGCTGAACATGTACTTACATTAGAAATTACCTAGGGTTACCTATAGCCCTCTATTTTTCTAAGCTCCATGTGCCTATACAGGAGTCTCTTAAAAGACCCTATCGTATCTGCCTCCACCACTGTCGGCACCCCATTCCACGCACTTACCACTCTCTGCGTAAAAAAAAAATTACCCCTGACATCTCCTTTGTGCCTACTTCCAAGCATTTTAAAACTGTGCCATCTCATGTTAGCCATTACAGCCCTGGGAAAAAACTTCTATCCACACTTGGAGAAAAATAGTGGAGTTTAAGACCAAATTTGCATTGTCATGCCAATCCTATCATCAGAATGTCTCAAAACCCTCAATCACTTGACTTTATTTTGAACCCCACAAACAACTGAAATAAATGGAGCTATAGTGTTCTCGTGCAGGGTGCAGAAACTCTGAACTAACACCAAGTTAAACCGAAGTCAATGAGGACAGGATCGCAGTAAGATTAACTGTTTACTGTTCACTCTTCCGCATTAACAAATGGTGAAAACTGTTGATAAAACAATACAAAATATATACTGTATTTGTTTCCTTCTTGGCATCACATTTACATCATAAATACATGTAAAAGTAAAGCTACAACAAACTATATTACATTAAAGTCTCATTGAAGTACAAAATACAGTCAGAATCTACCTGCGCCATCAACAGCTTTAAATACACTTCAACACAAACTTTCCAGCAACACTTTCAATAGCACAAGTAAATAAACTTTATCAACCATCATTACTTTTAACAGAATCAGCGTTAACATTTTTACTTCAACATATCGACTGTCATATGAACTTACGGCGTTGCTTCTATGATGTTTCTTAGTGCGTAGAAATGGAACTTCTCTCGCGCTGATCCTGCACACACAAGCCCCCTCCTTCCCGTTTCTCCAAACCAGTATTTACCCACAAGACGTGGTGAAACCAGGTGTGACATCATCGCATGCCGCGATACATCACAGATAATGAATTTACCTTCAACAACTGCAACGTAGTTATCAGCCTTAACTTTAACTAGAAAATAATTACAAACGAATTACTAAAGCAAAAATGTATTAAAGCTAAATAAATACCTTAAGGGCAACACAGGAGCTGTTGATTTACTTTCAGTATTGGTTGAAGGAAAAAGTACTGTTTGGATCTATTGGATCTTCTGTACTTCTAATTTTAATATAATGGAGCAGGAAATCTGGCACTTGAAAAGATTGTGATTCTTACCACAAGGTGTAAGCTCGCATGTTGGGTGCACTTGCTTTAAAGTTTCCCTCTGAGGCTTGATTACTGGTATTTTATTTAATAGTTTTTTACATTTACTACTTCAGTCAGTTGGTCTTTACTGTAACATGATATCTGAGTTTGTGATGATTTTCAAACATCAGCAAAATATTTTTTCTTTTAGTTTCCATCATTCTCAAGAGCCATATTTATTGTTTCAGGTATCGAGTGCCCTCGTGGGTCCCGGAACACGCCTGCAGGAATCCAGGAAGGAGAACCATTTAGTGAAGATGCTACACAATTTACTAAAGAGTTGGTGCTGCAGCGTGAGGTAAGTGAGTGGCTCACATATGGTCTGTGGATTTTGTGCTCAGATGTCTCACTTTTAAGGCACAAATGGTACCAAAAGATTTTAATTGAAATGGAGCTGCATACATCCTTTTGTATGCTTGACAATTAAATTTCACTGCAGTATCTGATGGCGTTTAACTGTGTTATTGAAGAAGCTCTAATTTGTGAGATTTTTGTTAGTGTTCTGTGCAGCACACCATTGGTGCTGGAATTAATTAGTGGTTACCCAGTTCATCAATTGTATGAGAAGAATGCAGCTGCTTTTTTATTTCGTATTGGTGGCCTGATCCAATTACTTTTTCCAGCCTTGCTCCACAGCAAAATCCTCTACATTTGCATTTCCACTTCCATCCATCTGCATTCCTCACAGCCTCCATTTCCATTTCCATATATTTTCAGATAGGTTGAAGATCTAAGGTCAATCCTGTTGCTGAATGTAGAAAGCACACTGTGACTGAAACATTCTTTAATTTTGCGGAATCTCTAAAGCAAACCTAATTCTATCAACTTCTCTCACTATTTAAAATAAGAACTATTAAATTGATTCTTTTGTTAATCCAGCAATAGTTCAGCTGTAGGTCTAAGCCTTGTTGAGTTTCTTCATTTTTCTATCTGATAACTCATGGATCTACTCTATATTGAACAGTAAATCATCTTTCATTAAATCAATTTTGGAGTGTGCAAAGGAGCTATCTTACTACCTCTGAAATTATATAATAAATGCTGTTCAGAAACTCTGTAATGAGGTAATGTTTCAGAAATCTGTTTGCCAGGAACTTAGAAGGATTAGAAAAAATTTGTACTTCGTAACAGACAAATCATAAATTTCACAGTGCATGATTCAGCAACCAAGATTTAATATTTCATTATTGAGTGGGTTTCTGCATTCTGGATATTCAGCCAGCTATGTGCCAAGTAAAGAAATGGCCTTACTGGTACCACTGAAATGACTGGAATGTGGGAACATAGACCATAAGATATAGAATTAGGCTATTTGGTTCATCATGGCTGATCCATTTTTTTCTCAGTCCCAATTACCTACCGTCTACCTGTATTCCTTCATGCCTTGAACAATCAAGAATCTATCAACCTCTGCCTTTAAATATATATAAAGATGTGGCTTCCACAGCTGCTTGTGGCAACGAATTCCACAGATTCACGACTCTCTGGCTAAAGAAAATTGTCATCATCTCCGTTCTGAAAGGATGCCCTTCTATTTTGAGGCTGTGTCCTCTAGACCTAGACGCTCCACCTATAGGATACATCTTCTCCTCATCCACTCAATAGACAATAGATGCAGGAGTAGGCCATTCAGCCCTTCGAGCCAGCACCACCATTCAATGTGATCATGGCTGATCATCCACAATCAGTACCCCGTTCCTGCCTTCTCCCCATGACCCTTGGCTCCGCTATCTTTAAGAGCTTTATCTAACTCTTTCTTGAAAGCATCCAGAGAATTGGCCTCCACTTCATTCTGAGGCAGAGCATTCCATAGATCTACAACTCTCTGGGTGAAAAAGTTTTTCCTGAACTCTGTTCTAAATGGCCTACCCCTTATTCTTAAACTGTGTCTTCTGGTTCTGGACTCCCCCAACATCGGGAACATGTTTCCTGCCTCTAGTGCGTCCAATCCCTTAATAATCTTACATGTTTCATTCAGATCCCCTCTCATCCTTCTAAATTCTAGTGTATACAAGCCCAGTTGCTCCAATCTTTCAACATGTGACAGTCCCGCCATCCCTGGAATTAATCTCATGAACTTACGCTGCACTCTCTCCATAGCAAGAATGTTTTTCCTCAAATTTGGGAGACCAAAACTGAACACAATACTCCAGGTGTGGTCTCACCAGGGCCCTGTACAACTGCAGAAGGACTTTTTTGCACCTATACTCAAATGTCCTTGTTATGAAGGCCAACATTCCATTAGCTTTCTTCTCTGTCTGCTGTACCTGCATGCTTACTTTCAGTGACTGATGTACAAGAACACCTAGGTCTTGTTGTATTTCCCCTTTACCTAACTTGACTCGATGGAGGGCTTTCACCATCCAGTAGATTTCACTGAGGTCACCCCTCATTCTTCTGAACAGTGAATACAGGCCCAGAGCCATCAAATGCTCTTCATATAATAAGCCATTCAATCCTGGAATCATTTTTGTGAACCTCCTTTGAACCCTCTCCAGTTATAGTATATCCTTTCTAAGATGAGGAGTCTAAACCTGCTCACAATACTCCAAGAGAGACCTCACTAGTGCTTTATAAAGTCTCAACATTACATCCTTGCTTTTATATTGTAGTCCTCTTGAAATGAATGCTAACATTGCTTTTTCCTTCCTCACCACAGACTCAACCTGCAAATTAACCTTTAGGGGATCCTGCACAAGGACTCCCAAGTCCCTTTGTAGCTCAATTTTTTTTGTATTTCTCTCCATTTCGAAAATGGTCAACCCTTTCATTTCTTCTACCAAAGTGCATGACCATACACTTCCTGACACTGTATTCCATCTGCCACTTCTTTGCCCTTTCTCCTAATCTATTGAAGTTCTTCTGTATCCTCTCTACTTCCTTAAAATTACCTGCCCCTCCACCTATTTCATATCTTTGGCAAACTTTTCAACAGTCATCAGTTCCATCGTCCAAAACATTTTCATAAAACGTAAACAGAATCTGTTTCAACGCAGACCCCTGTGGAACACCACTTGTCACCGGCAGCCAACCAGAAAATGCTCCCTTTATTCCCATTCTTTGCCTCCTGCCAATCAGCCACTGCTTTATCCATGCTAGAATCTTTCCTGTAATACCATGGGCTCGTAGCTTGTTAAGCAGCCTCATGTGTGGCACCTTGTCAAAGGCCTTCTGAACATCTAAGTACACAATATCAACTGATTCTCCTCTGTCCATCCTGCTTGTTATTGCTTCAAAGAATTCCAACAGATTTGTCCTTGAAACCATGCTGACTATAGCCTATTTTATCATCTGGCTCCAAGTACTGCAAAGCTACACCCCTAACAATCAACTCCAGCATCTTCCCAACCACTGAGGTCAGACTAAATGGTCTATGATTGTCTTTGTTCTGCTTCTCTCTCTTCTTGAAGAGTGGAGTGTAATTTGCAGTTTTTCAGTCTTACGGCACCATTCCAGATTCTCATGAGTCTTGAAAGATCATTACTAAAGCCTCCACTATCTCTTCAGCTACCTTTTTCAGAACTTTGGAGTGTACGCCATCTGGCCTAGGTGTCTTATCTACCTCCAGCCCTTTCAGTTTCCCAAGAACCTTCTCTCTAGTTATGGTAACTTCACACACTTCATGCTCCCAGACACCTGGAACTTCCACCATACTGCTACCGTCTTCCACACCTTTACGAATAATGTCTTCTAGAATGTTCCTGGTCTGTGAATGCTGATGCTATTTACTTGTTTTTATCACTTTTAATTCATGGGAGAAGTGGGGGATTCAAGGGACACACTCTGAGTGAAGCTTGACAGTTGGTTAAATGGATGTTTTGGATGATTGATGTGGTTTACCTTATCATGATGCCTGACATCAATTTTCATGTGACTCTGTGTTTTGAAATATCACTGACATTTGTCCACTGTTCTGAAAAATCTATATCATTTAAAAAAATGGTCTTTCTACGTTTTTAAAATGCGGATTTATAGGGCGAGTCCCTAAACGGCAGACCAACCCAATTTTACGGCTTTATTTTAATAACGTTGCTGCACGTTCTCTGTTTTTTGGGGACTGGAGGTGTTAACAGTGAGAGAAATGTCAGTTAACGTGTCTCCCATATTTGGTACTGTGCAAAAGTCTTAGGCACGTATGTACAGCTGGGGTGCCTAAGAATTTTGCATAGTATTGTAGTTATTTTATACGTTGTGTCACACTACTGCCGCAAAAAAAAATCCATGAGATATGTGGGTGATGATAAACCTGATTCTGATGTGGGTGTCTAGTGTGGACTGAGAGTGGGAAGGGGGCAGGGAGAGGGGAATCATGGTTAGGTAAAGGGAGAGGAAGTGGAGGGAGCATGAAGTGCCAGAGGGACATTCTGTAATGATCAATAAACCAATTGTTTAGAATCAAGTGTCCTTGCCTGGTGTCTGCATCCATGTCATCCCCCACCCCAGCACTCCTTCTCTCCCACGTGTCCTATATCCCTTCCATTCTAACCATTCTCAACCTCCCACAAGATTTGCAAACTCTCCATCCAGCACCCTAGCTATACAGATGTGCCTAAGACATTTGCACAGTTTTGTATATGCAGTTGTACTTTGAAATGTTGGGAAATGGATATAGGATACATGGGGAGTACAAAAACAGCACTCATACTTAAGGTCTTTAATGTCATTCAATGCAGTAAGGTAAACATTGTTCTTGTGGCTATCTTGAAGTCTCTGTTTATGCCTAAGTCTCCAAGGGTGTGATAATTATGATTTGTTAGTGTTTGGTAGTCTGTCAATCTGACTTGTGTTGGGGATGCTTCAACTGATGCACTTTAGATAGTGTTTCATGGACAATACCGTGATTTTGTATATATTCTTTATGAACTATTTTTATTTTTTCATGGGCTTTGTTGCTGAAATTTGCTTCTTTAAAATATATCTGAGTATTGAGTTGAATGGAAGTAGGATAAAACAGCTTCTTTTATTTTCCAACATAATTTGATTGTCATCCTTTTACCATTGTCATCAGCCACCAGCAATATACAATGTTCTCGCTGCAGAAACTTGTTGTAGAAGGATATTGGTCTATAGGAGAAATATTAGGCGCTGGCACATTAGCTTTTCTGCTAACTGGTTTAACTGTGTTGAGTAGCCTTCAATTTATGCAGCATTATTCTCAATCCATTGGATTTTTTTATATTCACTTCATATGATGAAAGTCCTTTCTTGAATGTGGCCTCATTTCAGATCTCCGAGCTCCTTTATGAAAATAGCTATAATTTTAGACTCACAAGATGCTGGAGGAACTCAGCAGGTCAGGCAGCATTTATGGAAACAAATTGTAACCCCCTGGGTCGCCTCAGGCTCGCTCAGCTCGTTCTCGTCTAGGGGGAGCAGCCTTCGGCCCCGCCAAACTGGGTAATCAGCTGGTGTGGATGCTGTGTGATGTCCCCGCCTCACCCAAAAACAGACAGTACACCATATGCGATTAAATGAGTACAATTTATAAAGGTTACTATAACTAAATGATTAATAACAATACAGTATATATGAAGGAAAAGAAAATAAAGAAAAAGCGCCAACTTATCAAAGTCCAAACCACTTCGTGCACAACCGTTGGAGCTCAATTACTGAAGTCTTCTGACCACCATTCGATCCCCTCCGAACTCCTCGACTCGCAGCTCAGGACCTCCCGAAGTGGTCAACCAAGCACATCTATCTTCGTCTCCTCTCCTCGGGGTACCTCCTGACCTTGGACCCCTGCTTGGGGTCTGTTCCTCACCCAGTTTACAGCATCGTGTTCTCTCTCTCTCTCACCCCCTCGCGCCGATCTCCCCAAAAGCTCGCCAACAATAGCTTACAGACTCAGAAGAAAGAACTACATTAATCCCAATTGGTTTACAAAGGAATACAATTCTCGTTATCAGTAAATTTTAACCCAAACAAGCTTCCAGCACTCTCTGGCAACAAAGAAGCATTCCTACTTTTAACAAAACAAAGAAGCCATTTTGATTTACACAGTAACCAAGTAAAAGAAGAAACCTCCTTTACAAAATAAACAGTCAACATTTCGGGCTGAGACCCTGCATCAGGGCTAGAAAGGAAGGGGGGGCAGTCGCTGGATTAAAAAGGTGGGGGGTGGGGAAGGAGGACAAGCTAGAAGGTGATAGGTGATAGGGAAAGATTGCCTAGCATTTACATTGCCTCATCTTGTTCTGGGAAGTGTTTGAGAAATGTTTGTTGTAGAAAGACTTGGGCTTGGCGCTTCTTTTCCCCCACACACCATCTTAGCTCATCTGCTCTTATCCTCAAACCCCACCCCTTATCCCTTGCCCTCTGCCTTGTCTCGCTTGCACCCTCTCCATCCCAGGTCTCAACTCAGCACACTCCCACCACAACCTCCAATCCCAAATTCATATAAATATTGACTCCCTGGTTTCATCTTTAATTTATCAAAGTACTTGATATTTTAAGAAGAAGGGAAGTGAATAATTTTTGAATAATAGATTTCCATGAGAGGGTCATTCTACCTGATGGCTGTAAATCACTGAGATTTACTTCAGGGTAGAATTTCTCATGCGGGCTTGTGTATAGGTTTAACCTGTTTGAACAAAGTGTCTGCTCACCTTATTTGTAAGTATTATAGCCCATTAGAAATTATGGGAATAATGACTTAGAATGAAATCTAATGCTACATTGTGCCGCTGTGGTTTTATTCATGGAAATGGGGACAAACTTCACCCCACCACCCCACCTTTATCAGAGGGCACAGCCTCAGAATAGAGGGGTGTCTCTTTAGAACAGAGATGGAAAGGCATCTCAGAGGGTAGCGAATCTCTGGAATTCATTGCCACAGATGGTTGGGGATATTTAAAGCAGAGGTTGATAAGGTCTTATTAGTCAGGGCATCAAAGGTTATGGGGAGAAGGATAGGAGAATAGGGTCGAGAAGAATAATAAGTCAGCCATGATAAAGCATACTCAATGGGCTGTGTGGTCTAATTCTGCTCCTCCGTGTTATGGTCTTGTGGAGATCTTTTCCTGTTGGTCACTTTATGTACAGACCATGTCTCTTTATGGACATAAAATCAATCTATGTATCTAAGCTATCATATGCATTTATATCAACACTCACAAAATACTGGAGGAATTTGGTAGGTCAGGCAGCATCTATGGAAATGAATAAAGTTGTCAATGTTTTGGGCTGAGACCCATCTTCAATCCAGTCCATAAACAATCCTGAAGAAGAGTCTCAGTCTGAAACATCATTTCTATAAATACTGACTGATCTGCTAAGTTTCTTCAGTATTTTGTGTTTGTTGCTTTTGGTTTCCAGCGTCTGCAAAATCTCTTGTGTTTACTTATTTATATTTATTGCATTTTTTATTATTGTGTTCTTTATATTGTACGTGTGGTTTTTGCATTGTATCACATCAAGAGCAACAATGATTTAATTCTCCTTTAACATTTGTGTGCAGGAAATAACATTAAGTACTTTTGAATCTTGCGCCTGAGATGGGGAGGGAGGGGGTTGATGGTATTCAATGGAGCTCTAAGAAATCTGTAACCAGTTTAATGAATTGTAGAGTATATTTAATGATCTTGCAAGAAAGAGTTTTCCACATTGCCTTGAGGGGAAGTTGGCTAATTTTAATGTGCTGTTCTATGATTTAACTCTATTAGAGTTAAAATTCCATAGGATCTCTAGCCACCTTAACAGAAGTTTATAATATAAATATACTTTAAGGGAAGCTGCTAATGGTTTTGCAATGCTGATTTAAGGAATTCTCTCTTAATAAATAGATCATTGTAGATATTCATTAAAAGAAAGCACTTGCAAGTGTAAAAGCATTGTCTTCCTGAGCTCAAACCAATTTAATGCGGTTTTATCACTTCACCCTTCTAGTGCTTCTAGGAGAGGCTGTAACTAAAATATTAAAAAATGCATATTGTTTGTTTCAGACCTCCAGCTTACATTATTACTCTTTTGAAATGCAGCTTCATTTGTGAAAAGAAATGGCAGTAAATTTGAACATCCGTGTCGTTATTTCAGCGCTGCGTGTAGCACACCGCTACAACATTATCAAATAGAATTGTGATCAAGGAATCATTTTCCGGTATTGTTGATTGAGGAATAAGTATTGGTCAGTCCTGTTGCATATTTTCCTTGCTCTCAAACTAATGCTATATTGGATGGCAAGTTTCATTCAAAAGGCAGAACCTCCAGCAGTATAGCCATCTCTTAGACTTGCACTAAATTCAGCCTAGATTTGGGCCCACAAACTTTTGACCAAGTTTAAATGTTGCCAGTGAGTCTTGTTAACACTTCGTGATTGTTTTGAGAATTATATAAAAAAAAGGGCCATGGAAAAGTTGCACAATTACATTTAGTTGATGCGCATGCCCTGTACTCCTTGTATACCCATGCCTGTGTTGCCACCCATAGTTCCAATCTGCTAATTAAATTTGCTGATGACACTACATTGATTGGCCTAATCTTAAACAATAACGAGATGGCCTACAGAGAAGAAGTCATCGCTCTGACACAGTGGTGTCAAGAAAACAACCTCATCCTCAATGTTGCAAAAACAAAGGTGCTGGTTGTGGATTACTGGAGAATGGAGACGGGTTAATCCCTATTAACATCAATGGATCTGGGGTTGAGAAGGTAAACGGCTTTAAATTCCTCAGCATCCACATCACCGAGGATCTCAGGTGGTCTGAGCAGTGTGGTGAAAAAGGCACAGCAGCACCTCTTTCACCTCAGACGGTTGAGGAAGTTTAGTATGGGCCCCCAAATCCTAAGAACTTTCTACGGGGCACAATTGAGAGCATCCTGACTGGCTGCATCACTGCCTGGTATGGGAAATGTACCTCCCTTAATCGCAGGATTCTGCAGAGAGTGGTGCGGACAGCCCAGTGCATCTGTAGTTGAGAACTTCCCATGATTCAGGACATTTACAAGGACAGGTGTGTGAAAAGGACTGGTAGGATCATTGGAGACCTGAATCACCCCAATCATAATCTATTCCAGCTGCTACCATCCAGGAAGCGGTACTGCAGCATAAAAGCCAGGACCAACAGGCTCCGGGACAGCTTCTTCCACCAGGCCATCAGACTGATGAACTCACGCTGATTTGAATGTATTTCTATGTTACATTGACTGTTCTATTTATTATAAATTACTATGATTGCACATTACACATTTAGACCGAGATATAACATAAAGATTTTTACTCCTCATGTATGTGAAGGATGTAAGAAATAAAATCAATTCAATTAATAAATTAATCCAATTGCAGTGCAGTGGGAGGTGTGCTCAACTTCAGATCTCAATTCCACTGTGATGTGCTTGACTGTGTTGTCAAATACCCACATCTTGCTAATATACTCACAGTATAAAGATCCATGTACCTGATGTGGAGTAGAAAGTTTTCTGTGGAGGTGAACTAAGGCATATTTGTATTTAGTGTTCTCTGTAATATTTCCTATGTTTGGGTTAAGTGACCAGGCAATTTATTGAGTGAACATTCATCCTTGGATAGTTTATCCAGTGAATACTCTTTCCAAGAAAGTTGGGTAAAGAAAAGATGGTGTGAAATGTGAGTGAGAAGCTGGACCAAAGATTGATTTTAGAAGTTTTGGAACTCAGTATATCTTGTTTTTTTGATTTAGGCAGCAGCAGTGCCACAGAAACGGACATTGAGTCAAAAAAACCCCAGGAAAACAGGAATCGTGTTTTTAAAAATAGTGAATGTTGTTATTGAAGGTAACGTGCATATTGCTGAGTTCTTTCTACCAATTGAAAGTTTAAACAGATTTTCAGCTCTCCTTTAGGCACAGGAAGAAAGGAACCACATGTAGCTGCCACAGTCTATAGGATAGTTTTGCAGTGTCAGTGAGCAATGGCAGCTGAGAAGTTTGAGAACAAAAAATAAAGGGTGAGGTTTTCATGTGGTTTCAGTCCTGATGAAAGCAGCATGATAAATTGACTGATTGTCCATCCATGGTGGCAACTTCAAATTTAATGAGCACCAGTTATTTTTGCATATAGCTTGAAACCTTGTTCTTTTAAGCCAGTCGTTAAGGGAATTAGATTTTGATTCAATGTGTAGTGATTTCATCTTCTGATACATTGTTTAATTTTATTCTGGTTGATTTGTTCCACTCATTCATCCTCCCCATCTCACTTCATCCCCTTTCTTCCCTTATTCCATTTCTTTTTGTCCCTGGGCTCTCACCGTTTCCCCACCCCCCCCCCCACCTCTTGCTGTGATTCATTAGACAATACAAACTATTCTTGAGCTTGAAAATATATACATGACCATAACACTGGATAGGAAATGCTCTGAAAGCTCCAGCAATATTTTTACAAAATAAAAATGTGCAACAATATTGCATTTTAATGAGGAACCAACACCCCCCACCCCATGTTGGTTTGTACAGAGTGGACGGTATGATCAGACTATGGCAAGTAAGAAACTTCTTAAATTAGAAAGGATTGCTGAATCAATATAGTATTTTGTTTTCAACTTGGAATGTTACACTTTTTTTTACCCAAATGTTTCCCTATACTGTTTAATGTTCATTTTTATTAAAAGCTCCTTTATTGTTCTAGTTTTTGCATTCAGATTTATCACAAGTGACTACTGATGGCGAAACACAGACTCAAATTTGGGTCTCTCTCAGTTGTTCTGATGTAGTGATGTGCTCTGACACCAGGTGGCTCCAAGGAGCAGTACACCACTGAATGGAGGGGAATACATTTCCTCTTGCATTATATTGCATTTAGAGAGAAAAAACACACTGCCACTGGGCAATACTGGACTACTTAGCAGATTTTGTTGAAAGGAAAAAATGTAAATTATATTTCTCCCTAGCCTGTTGTTTCATAATATAAGTGCACTTTGAAATACTTTAATGGAAGATGCTTTCAATTAACATGGAGGCTTATACATCATTGTTCTTAGGAATCAAAATATTGAATTCATTAGGAATCAAAGGGAAAACCAGAGTAATACCCCGTAATGTGAAAGAGCATTTATCTCAGTCCGTGGATTAGGTCTTCTTTAGTTTAGTATTATAATCTGAATGATCTCCTCTGCTGTTTCAGTGACCTTCATAGATTATGTATATGCATAAATTCCCAATGCTTGTACTGCCCTAAACAATCTCTGCCTTAATGCCTTAGCTATGGTGATTGACCTCCCAATAAACACAATCATATTCCAATTCATGAGGTATGACACCAACCGTTGGCCTATTTTCTCCTTGCTGCTTTAATTTTACTTGGGGTCCTTATTGCTAGTGGGCCAAATGCTGCACTCATTTCGAGGACAGTCACTCTTCTCGAGAATCCAGTAATTCAGTCCATGTTTGGGTCAAGGCTATGATGTGAAAAATTGATTGTCATTTAAATTTGTGCTGGGGTCCTTTAATGCATTTAGAATAAAAAGATCTTGTGGCTCCTTTAATTTGAGGCATTTTTTTCTGCATGTTGCTTTTCTACTAGCCTGCAGAAGAGTTCTTCAAGAGTTTTGATTTTGACCCCAGTTCTATTTTCTCTAGCTGGGGCTGTTTCCTTACATTTACATTGTAAATTTTGAATTTCATTTAAATTACCCTTCATTCTTCCAAATGTCTGAGAATGTAGGCTCGTTCACTCTTGCTGTCAACTTACTGATCAATACAGAGAGCCATTTATTATAAAAAGAGACCAAAACTGCATATAGTAATCAATTTGAGATGTCATTAAAACCCTGTAAAATTTTCAAAAGGCTAATTTACTCTGATTCAAGCCCATCCAATGAAAGTATACAGACTTTGAGCATACCTGCTATCCAACCTTCACTTTTGTTAACAGCCATAGTATTTATCTGCTGAGCAATTTGACCTTCTAATTGGAGATGACTCTGATATGTTAATACTGAAGGACTTAGCAAAATCAATGCTATTGATTATTAAACATTTCTAGATGTACAGCTAATGCTAGATTTGGAATGTCTTTGGATAGCCTGTGCTTAAAAAGGCCTGCTGACCAACTCTGGATGGACTCTGTATAGTCAACAAATGTTCATTTGAAAAGGGTCTGAGAACATTTCCTTTGTTTTAGATGCTGAGACAGAGATATGAACCTGTTAAGAAAATGAGCAACTATTAGGGATTATAAAATTTAAAACATGTAAATAAGGGCAAAAGGAATCAAGCTTCCTCTTCCACCCCCCCCCCCCCCACCCCCAAACTGGAGAATTAAAAATCTAGAACAGATTTCTGTGCCATTGTTGACGAACAAATATTCTAATGGTGAAACATTTTACTGCTTTTCATTCATTGATCACATGGAAGCTGTCACCAACATTAAAAATGTTTCCTCACACTGTAAAACAGCAAAGCTACTCCATTTTAGTATTATAGTAACTAAAGGTATGGGTAAGAAAGAAAAACATCCCTGGAGCATTTCACAAACTCAACACTCAGCACTTTATAGCAAGCACTCTTTGAATTGTGAAGAGTTGTTATGTTTGATAGTAGGTAAGAACAGCTGCTCAGAAGATAGATGTTACATTGTACAAGTAAAAACAAGCATCATTAATCTTCCCTATTCTCCACCCCCTCTGCAATGGTGTGCAGACAAAGGAGTATTCAACATACATATTAAGGGGGGGAGGGAGAGCAAAAGAATTAAAGGAGAAGGACTTGGGTGCATTTCATACAGAAGATACTAGTTTTAAAGAGAGTACATAATATTTGGGGTGAGTCTACATTCAAATAAAGTTGGTCCTATCATTACTCAGTCTTGTTACTGTCCTCAGTTACATTGGTTTCGTCCAGATAGAAGTAGCTAGCATTTTATTTTAATTAAAACTGCATGGTGGAATTTAACCAAGTGCAAATTAATCTCTTTATCTTGGTCTTGTATAAAAGAAACCAACGCTCAATTATGCTGGGTAACCAGAAACTTTATATAAGTGTAGTAATTCTGAGATATTGCATTTAATCAGACAAAAATTACTTAATCCTTTATGTTTCAGGACTAAGTTGGAGGTTGTAGTTTACTTTTAAATGAACTGCATCTCTGGAAAATTCCTGCAAAATCTCACCCCGAACAGAGCAAGTGTATATAGCTAGGGGCATTTTGGGAGCAACATTTGAATATATTCCATACCAATAGATGTGGAGTATATTGTATTCAGTTACATGAATAAATTTGGTATTACTGGCTTGTGTGCTACTCTTTTGAAATAAGCTCAATTTGCCTCTGCCCAAAATCCTTTCTGATAAAATTACATACTGTGTAGAAAGAACTGCTTAAGCCCCCTGTGAGTAACCATGCTTTTTGAGTTATCAGTCAGTAGGTTTATGCTTTTTGTTTATTGGCCTTTTACCTTTCCTTTCCTGTAATTATCTCCTGTTCTTTGGAGGGTACCTAGGTAGCGTTCACCATGATTTCAATTCAATACTCCAGGTTTTGTGTTGTTACTGGGAAACATATTTCAGTAGGACGAACAAGGAAAGGCAGTATAAACCAGATCCATGGTTTTAAAAGGGATACAGAAGAAGTAATTTGGAGTTAATGTGCATAAATCATTGAAAATAGCAAGGTAGTTTGAATGTTTTCTTTCCAAAAGAATTCACAGATATAAAGTACAAAAGCAAAGGAATTGTGATGTAAGTTTATAAAACTGAAGTATTATGTTCATATCTGTCCATCGTACATGAGGAAAGATGTGAAAGCCTTGGAGAGGGTGCAAAAGAGATTTGCGAGGTGACAGACAACTGAAAGCTGCCCATTCACTCCCATTCTGAGCTCTCTTACATGGTCTCTCATACTGTTCCACTGAACCCCTAATTAAGTGTTTTGAGGGACAGCATTTAATCTTCTCAAGATGATTTGAACAGATGAATCTAAGTGAGAAGGTGAATGATGACAAAGATGTAATAGCAGTTTCAAGGGGATAGAAACAAGCTAAGTAACTGGGAGCAACATGCAGACGTGTCAGCCAGAATAAAACAAGTAGAACTGCTGCATTTTTTAGACACAAGAATGACAGAGTAATAGACAAAAAAAAGAAGGAACTCCGCTGGTTAGGCAGCATCTTTGAAGGGAATTGGACAGTTGACATTTTGGCCTGAGACCTTTCATCTGTCCTGAAGTTTGACCTCAAATGTCTACTATTCATTTCCCCCTATACCTATTGTATGACCTGCTGAGTTTCTCCAATATTTTTTGTGTGTTGCTAATTTCTTTTTTAAAAAAGGTTAGAGATTAGGAAATGTTTGTATTTAAAGGAACTGAAACTGTGAAGTAGTCTACAGACTGATTCTTGACAGGGTGTGTCAGATAAGACAGTGTACACTTGGCTTTAAAAGCTGTGGGCCATGTGTGTGGAGATAATACGGATGGCTACCACCCAGTCTGTGTGGACTTAAATAAGCAAATGGCCTTATCTTGTCGTGGCTTTCAGAGCAAGTTGGCTGATTTCTGTTTTCTAGAGATATTAGAACAATGAGAGCTGACCTCATTTAAAAAATGCACATTTTTGAAGGTTCACCAAGCTAAATATGTGATGACATTTCTTCCTATTGAGAAGTCTAGGACTTGTGATGGTTAGTGTCGCAAAACAGAGGCAGGCTGGAAATTCGTCTTCACTTGGGTAATGACTCTTTGGAGAACTACCATGGGTAGAGTTGGAACTGGTAATTTTGTAAGGAAATGGTCAGTCTGAAATGTTCTTAGTTTCTCCCTCCACAAATACCATCTGACCTGTTGAATATTTTTAGCATTGTTTTATATTTCAGATTTCTGTCATGTAAGGAGTTTTTGCTTTTTAATACTGTTAGCCTGGCCAAGCTTCTGGTCACAAACTTGAGAAAATCTGCAAATGCTGAAAATCCAAGCAACACACACAAAATGCTGGAGGTACTCAGCAGGCCAGGCAGCATCTGTGTCCACATATTAGGTGAAGACCCTTTGACAGGACTATTCTGATTAAGTTTATGGTCAGCTGGATTAAAGTGGTGAACTTCCTGGTGATCATTGAGGACAAGGAGAAATCATTATATTTAAAATGATTACATAGATGGTGTAAGTCCTACTTTCAGTACACAAGCTGCTTTGTTATTAAACTGTTTTTGAATTCTGTGGAATCATTCATAGTCAATCTGATTTTTAACCCCATACAAGGAGAGTCATTAATAGCTCCTTGAATTTGGTCACAAACTGGATTTTTTGTAAACAAACAAAACTAAGACCCTTTTGTGAGTGATTTATGTTCAGGCCTGTACCACCTAAAATTCTCTATCTTTGTAGATGCAATTCACTCTTCTAGAACAAATTTCCCTGTACCTATTTAAACCAGTTTTGTTAAGCCTGCAATTCCCTCCCCCTCCCCCATCCTAGGTCCCTCTCTGCCTCTCTCCCCTTTCAACTTTCTGCTCCTTTACCTCTACAGTTCTTTCATGCTTATCCCCTGCCCCCTTCATCCTTCCTCTGATTGGTTCTCCACCTGGCGCCTCTAGCCCTTCCCCCTCCCCTATCTCTATTACTGGGCTTCGGCCCTCTCTTCTCCCCACCCCCCCCCCCCCCATTCCTCATGAAGGGTCTCGGCCCGAAACGTTGAACTCTTTTCTCACAGATGCTGCCTGACCTGCTGAGTTCTTCCAGCGTCGTGTACGTATTGTTAAGTCTGCATATTGCCATAGTTGTTGAATGATGAAAGTAGGTTGTTTGCTCTCCAAAGCTCTGCATCAAGGCAGTTTCACTTTTAAGCTGTGTATGCATCAGAAATCAATACATTATTGTACATTTTTTGGTGACAGCTTGTAATTTTGCTCAGCCGTTTGGTCCTGATCCTGACTGTTAAATAAGAGGAGCAATGTTTCCTTTCTCCCTATTGATCAAAGTGACATCAAGAAAAATGGCAAAAAGCATGAGGACTGTAACCTTTAATGTGGATGATAGCAGGGCAGAGGTCTGAAATTCCTCAGTCCTGCAGCTCTGACTGTTTTTGATAAAGGAATTTTAGTCCTATGAACCAATCTTGTTCACATTTAGACCATAAGACCATAGAAAATGGGAGCAGAATTAGGCCATTTTGCCCATTGAGTCTGCTCCATCATTTCATCATGGCTGATCCAATTTTCTTCTCAGCCCCAGTCTCCTGCCTTTTCCCCGTATCTCTTCATGCCCTGACCAATCAAGAATCTATCTACTTCTGCCTTAAATATACATAAAGACTTGAGATCCATAGCTGCCTGTATCAAATTCCATATTCACCACTCTATGGCTAAAAAAATACATCTTCATCTCCGTTCTAAAAAGGTGTTGCTCTATCTTGAGGCTTTGTCCTCTGAGACTCTCCCACCATAGGAAACATCCTCCACATCCACTCTATCAAAGCCTTTCACTGTCCAGTAGGTTTCAATGAGGTCACCCCTCATTCTTTTGAATTCCAGTGAATACAGGCCCAGTGCCAAAAAAAGATAGTTATGATAAGCCATTCAATCCTGGAATCATTTTGTGAACTTCCTTTTGAACCTTCTCCAGTTTCAGCGCATCCTTTCTAACATAGGGGCCCAAATCTGCTCGCAGTATTCCAAGAGACTCCGTGACTCTATGAATATCAAAAAAAATGTTCATCTCAATTTCAAGTACACTGAGAGGCCAGAATTCAGAAAATGCACTACCCTATGTATGAACATATTACTTCTGTTCTACTCTAAATGCATGTAACTCCAGCTTCTAAATATTTCAGTCAAGGACAACATTAACTGCCCTGATGTGCACCACTAGCATTTTGTACTGTCAGTAAGATCACCATTTGTTAAGATAAAGCAAGTATAGTTCCAGTCTACTTAAGCTCTCTTAACAAATCCAAACAAAGTGCTTTATAGAGACTCAACATTACATCCTTGCTTTTATATTATAGTCCTCTTGAAATGAACCCTAACATTGCATTTGCCTTCCTCACCACATACTCAACCTGTTAATTAACTTTCAGGCAATCTTGCACAAGGACCAAGTCCTTTGCACCTCAGTTTGTTTGTATTTCTTGTCCACTTATAAAGCAGTCATTTATTTCTTTTACCAAAGTGCATGACTGTACACTTCCCGACATTGTGTTCCATTGCCATTTCTTTGCGCATTCTCCTAGTCTGTTCATGTGCTTCTGTAGCCTCTCTACCTGCTGCTCCACTTATCTTCATATAATCTGCAAACTTTATATCAAAGCTATCAATTCCATCATTTTTTCCTATCATACCATGGGCTTGTAGCTTGTTAAGCAGCCTTGTGTGTGGCACCTTGTCAGAGGCCTTCTGAAAATTCAAGTACGCAACTTCACCCGATTCTCCTTTGTCTATCCTCCTTGTTATTTCTGCAAAGAATTCCAACAGATTTGCCAAGTAAGAATTTCCCTTGAGTAAACCATGCTGACTATGGCCCATTTTATCATGTGCCTCCAAGTACCCTGAAATCTCATCCTTAGTGGTAGACTCCAACATCTTTCCAACCACTGATGCCAGACTAACTGGCCTATAGTTTCCTTTCTTCTGCCTCTATCCCTTTCTGAAGAGTGGAGTAACACGTGCAATTTTCTACTCTACCATTCCAGAATCTAATGGTTCTTGAAAGATCATTACTAATACCTCCCTGATCTCTTCAGCCACCACTTTCAGAACCCTGGGGTGTATACCTTCTATTCCAGGTGTCTTATTTACCTTCAGACTTTTCAGAAGAACCTACTCTCCAGTTATGGTAACTTCACACACTTCATGACCCCTGACACCTGGAACTTCTGCCATACTACTAGTGTCTTCCACAGTGAACACTGATGCAAAATATTTATTTAAATTTTTTGCTAATTCATTGTCCACCATTATTACCTCTCCAGCATAGTTTTCCAGTGGTCTGATATCTACTCTCGCCCCTCTTTTACACCTTATGTATCTGAAGAAATGTGTGGTATCCTCTTTAATGTTATTGGCTGGCGTTCATTTGTATTCCATCCTTACCTTAATGACGGTTTTTTAGTTGCCTTCTTTTGGTATTTATAAGCTTCCCAGTCCTCTAACTTCTCACTAACTTTTACTCTTATTATATGCCCTCTCTTTGGCTTTCATGTAGGCTTTGACTTCTCCTGTTAGCCACGGTTGTGCGATCTATCCTTTAGAATAATTCATCCTCTTTGGGATGTCTGTATACATCAAGAAATGCTCCTTTCCTTTGTGTCTTTCGACTTGCTTCCAGAAATCTTGTAATTCAGCACCAACTTGGATTTTCCCAATCTACCAGCAATTAGCAGTTCCTCATGACTATTGTAACATTGCCCTTTTGGCTTGCATTTTCTATCTCCATCAGTTACTTAGGTAATGGCTGCAGAAAGTCCTGTGAACTGTGCCTGACAAAACAACCTGTAATAGGATAATATTTTGTTAAATTATTGATCTGTCATTTTAGCCCATTTTGTTAATGCTACTGGTTTTATTAGTAGTCCATGTCTAAATTTCAGTCAAAGAGCACAGGGAACAGTGATGATAGAATCCTCTTGGTACTGGAAGAAGAAACTACAGAAAAGGCAATGAGCAGATTAACTTATTTATATGATTAACAGTTTTATTATTCCCATTGTCAGTCCTTTTGGTTTAATGGTCAGAGATATTAATTTGGGTTAACTAAGGACTACTACTTAAAAATGGTTCTTATGAAAAATAGAGTTAAATCTTAAATCAAAACAAAAATGCTGGTAAGTGCTTAGCAGATCTGGCAACTTTTGTGTTGAGATATTAAACACTAAGCTGGTTTATTTGACAAATAGCTAAAATGAGAATCTTGCTTGTGAAAGTTCTGAGAAGTGGTAGTTCAGTAAACTTCTGAAAGAAAAGCAAAATACTATTGATACATGAAATTTAAAATCTTCCAGTATTGTCAGCTGAGATTATTCAAGATGAAATAGTCTAAGAAAGATTTGTTTCTAATAGTTGAAGTTAAACTTTCCTCTCAGCACCCTGGCAGCTTCTTTTATGAACATTGAAGCAATGGTATTTTATGGAAGCAAAATGCATTGACATTTCATGGTATAAGGTAAGTTGCTTTGTTAAAGCACTGAAAGAGGAGAACAAGTGTCAGGGGCCAGTATCCAATTAGTTTCTTTAACTTTTCCTGGGAACAGATTTATTCCCAAGCTATTGATGTTTGTTTTGCTTGAGGTGATAGATTTACCCCCTTTTCATTGGGGTTGGGGTGAATGGTTGTGGAGGAGAGGTCTGGAAAACGAAGGGGAGTGAAGAAACTGTATAACATGCAGAACGGTTTTCTCAGCAGTATATGGTTACACGCTGGTGCTGTAATGCATGCTCTGCCATTGAGAAATCCTAACACAGATAGGAATTCAGTGAATTATGCCAAACTAACACTCACTGTGTTAATAAATGGATTCAAACATATCCTAATTAGTCCATTTAGTTGTTAAATGTTAGCTTACAGTTGGTCTCGGTGATGAGAGCTAGGCTATTACAAGCTTGGAAATGTTAAATTAGATAAAATAACAAGACTAATTTTAAACATAACTATTGCATAAAAATTAAAATTGAATGCATGGATTTTCTTTGCACTGGTCAACTGAGTGAGCACAGTTAGTCAAATAACAGGCCAGTGTTGAGGAGTTTGATGGGCCAAAAATATTTTCAGCTTTCATAATTGCTGGCAACTTTTTGCATTCTCATTGCTGAAGTTTCTTTTAAAAAATCTAATCTTAGTTGATGGTGCATTATTTAAAACATCAATTGGTTGGACTAGCCACTTAAAATATAACTGGTCAGACTAGACACTTAAAAACGTGTTTTTCTTCTGTTGTATAACATGAACAGCTTCCACTTAGATATCTAGTTTATGCCAGTTTATGCCTCCTACAACACATCTTGCAGGGCAAGTTGATGTAATATGTTCCTGATGGCGTGAACATATTACATGCATTTTGATTTCATAAAATACCATTGCTTCAATATTCATATTTCTTCTTCCAGTTACTTTTTTAACCCACCCCCTTCCCTCGTCTTCTGTTTCCCTCTCCAGCCTTTTACCTCTTCCCTTCACCTGCCTATCACCTCCTGTTGGTGTCCCTCCTCCTTCCCATGGTCCACTCTCCTATCATATTCCTTCTTCTCCATCTCTTTGCCTTTTCCACCTATTACCTACCAGCTTCTTACTTCATCCCTCCAGCCCACCCACCTGGGTACACCTGTCATCTTGCTTGTACTCCTTCCCCTTCTCCTCTCCCCCTCACCTTTTTATTCTTGAATCTTCCCCCTCTCATTCCAGTCATGATGAAGGGTCTCAGCCCAAAAGGTCATCTTTTTATTCATTTCCATAGACACTGCCTGATCTGATGAGTACCTCCAGCATTTTGTGTTTGGTGCTTTGGATTTCCAGCATCCACAGAATCTCTGTGATATGTTCCACAATTTTATCATGGTTCATCATACTTTACTTTAGCCTGTGTGGATTCTATTTATTATCTTTGAAGTAGGTTGAGGCAAGGTACCTGTCCTGTGGGGTTACTGAAGTATTTTTGTCCCCTGTATTGGCTACATCCCATGGTTCTTCACACTTGATTTGCAAGTCTATGCCTATGGCATGTATGTTGACTGTCATTTGTCAGGACATTCAGTTTGATTTAAAATGCTATTCTGGTGGTTTTGTCAAATTGTATTCATGATTTTTTGCACCTTGTGGAGAACAAATATTGGCAATTGACAAGTAGGACTATGTGTGATTGCTAATCAGTTGAAGTGAATTTGAAGCCTGGGTCAGAAAACAGAGAGGGAGAAGCTGCCATTTTCTCAGGTATGATTGGAATTCAGTGAAACATTGAACTGCTTAGATGTGGGCAGGACGAGGCTGAACTTTGATCTTTTTGTGGTTGACTGGACAATCAAAAACAGTACTTGCAGCTCAGATGTTCCTGTGCTATATAACAATTAATTGTTCCTTTGGCTGTAACCTGTTTATTACTAATTCTGTTGCCTTATGTATACTTCAAGTGTAAATACACCAGTACATTGTCTGGAATTACTCCTTTTACTTTTAGAGGCCTCATCCTCATGTCTAATTTTCCTTTGAAATGTCTTGGGAGATTTCTATGTAAATACAAGCAAGTGTAATAACACTAGTTACAGTTTATAAAAAACTTTCATTACTTGTGTAGTATTTTAATATAAATATTTTGAAGGAGAGGATGTATCAAGAAGGAATATTTTGAAGTCCATTCCCCAATTCATTCAATTGCATTTTGAAAGACTTCACTGTTTGTTATTTCTTCCCTGGTGGGCAGATTACAGGCATCCTTGGATGTGAAAAAAATCTCTTTAAATCTGCTTTCATTTTAGTTTTTTTTCTTCTAGCTATTTTTTCTGGTTCCCTTTGATCCACTGTACCTTCAGAATAATTAAATTGTATGTAACTTTATGCAATCAGACAATTAGAAAAAGTTAATCTATTCCAATGTCAGCCTAAACTAAAACTTACATTTCACACAGCAGCTGTGATATCTTCATATATGCAAAATGGTATTAGCTGTGCAATGTGAAGGAGATTTTGTGAAATGATACTTTAGTTTGAGCAGTTGAACTAATTAAAGAAATTGAGGACACACAAACATGAGATTCTGCAGACTCTGGAAATCTTTCCCCATCACCCAGGGCTTGCCCTTTTCTCAATGCTACCATCAGGTGGGAGGTACAGAAGCCTGAAGGCACACACTCAGTGATTCAGGAACAGCTTCTTCCTCTGCCATACGATTCCTAAATGGACATTGAATCCACGAACACTACCTTACTTTTTAAAAAATATTTGTTTTTGCATTATTAATCTATTCTCATTCTCTCTCTCTCTCTCTCTCTCTCTCTCTCTCTCTTTCTCTCTCTCTTATTTATTTATTATTTTTTTCCTTTCAGTATTATGTATTGCATTGTACTGCTGCTGCTAAGTTAACAAATCTCATGATGCATGTCAGTGATAATAAACTTCATTCTGATTCTTGAGCAACACACACAAAGTTGGCAGTATCTATGGAGAGCAATAAATAAGTTGACATTTCAAGCCAAGACCTTTCATCAAGACTGGAAAGAGGGTGTCAGAAGCCAGAAAAATATGTATGTGGGGGTGGGGGGAAGAGTGTTCACTATGACAAGTGGTAACTAGGTGAGGGTGTAAAGGTAGGTGGGTGAAAAATTTCGAAGAAACCTGGAAGATGAGAAAACGAGGTGGTCTCAAGGGTATCATGGGTGAAAATCTGAAGCAGTGTATTATACTGCTGCAAAAAGGAAAGAACTTCATTACTGTTAACTTAGTTGATCAAGCTTGTCTAAAATGATAGTTTTGCAGTGTTTTATCTTTTCTGTTTTTGCAGCAACTGAATTATCCTGTAATGAAATGTCTAATTTTTTCTCCTGAGATTGGATAGAATCTACCCTTCAAGGCATTTATAGGGTGCATCATATTGGCCAGAATCCTTCAGCAAGTGAAATATCGATAACTAACATTTAATTTGATGCAGATGCATTTGTGTTTACAAAGGAGACTTGCCTAAACTAAAACACTTTGCAAGTCACACAGCATCAGTGGAGATAGAGTGAAGCAAATTTAAAAATTGTTCCTACTTTAATCCAGGAGGAGGATTTTGCTTTAGTTGGCAAAATTAAAAGCGTGCTTTTGTGGAGGGGAAGAGCAACTCCATATCATGTCAAATTCCAATGTATGTTTTATTTGGAGACCAGTTTTTTAAAAATTATTTTGATTATAAATTTGGTTGCATTGCTTAAGTTGCATCTTAATTTTCAAGAGTGTCCAGGAAACATTTCATTCTAATCAAATATGTATGTCACACTATTCTAAAAAGAAGTGAATTGAGCATTGATTTTTTTCCCCTTCTATTTTCTTTGTGGATTAAGGAATTAGCCAAATACAAAAGCAGACTCTGTTTCACTGAATGGTCAATGGTGTTTTGGATGAGGGTGCAGTGAGGTTGCTGAACTGTAACTGGATTATATTTTTATATATAAGTGAATCTCCATCTAAAATGGTCTGCTTTTGCACATTTACAGTGGTGTAGCCCTGAAGCTTATATATGTTACTGGGTAAAGGTTGTTGCAAGTATGCACATGTGCAGTTTTGTTTATTACGAATCATTTTGCAAGCATGGTATTGATATTTCTGTCCTGCTCAACTACTTATTATCCATACATAACTCACTAAATTTCCAAGTTAAAACCAGTTTCAGATGATGCATTGTAATGCCATAGCACTTTTATATTATAAAGTTTGAATCTGCAATACTTCAGTGTGATGTCAGGGTATTGCACTCCTGCAAGTGGTGGATGCTAACCAAAAACAAATACAGTCCTTTAATTGCTCACTCAGTGCAATCCGTACAAAGTCAAGCAGTTTAAGGAGAATTCAAGATCTGAATTTATTTAATGCGATCAACTTTGCAGATTTTAGCTGTTTATATGGTTATAAGCTCACACTTAAAGACAGAGGTGACTGGCACAAACCAGTAATGGTGTAATATTGCAATGTTTCCTGCAATTAAGATCCTCTTAATATTTCCTTGATAACAAAATGCTTTAAAGGTTGTATTTCATAACAAAAGTTGTAGTTTAAATCTGCCCATTAGAGATTATTCAATAATAGATGTTTATTAAAAGATCATAGTTGTTGATGAAGTTTACCTCCAGTCTCTTTCCCATGTGCAATATTCTCAGACTTCTTCACACTTAACTTAGCACTAGCAAAACAAAATCTGTTAATTGACGCAAGTGTTAATGGACTGCTATTTAGTTGGTGTAAAAAAACAGAAACTGTAGTAAATGCTCAACATATCAGGCAGCATCTGTGGCGAGAGAAACAGAATTAATGACCTTGCAGCGGAACTTAACTGATGTGTTGCAATTTTTATGTAAAGGCATAGCTTTATACTTAAAAAGAAATTCTGGTTTTGGCTGAGTGACTGATCTAAGAAAAGGAGGCATGGCAGGACACCTAGGACTTGTGCGATGCAAATCCAGATTTTTCTCTGACCTGGAAAACCACTGTAAATATGAAGCTCAAGCCCCTCCTGCTGTTGTCAAATTGTAGGAGCTGGGAAAAGAATCTGACCAATTTGACAGTGTTGGAGCCCTTGGATGCATCTTTTTTATCAGTGTTCGGCTGTAGGTACTGATGCAGGAGAGGGGCTTACTGGCAAATTCAGCCAGAGCCTAGATAATAGAATCCTAAATGTTTCATTGGTACATAGAGGAAGGAGAAGAGTCAAGAGAACAAGAGTTACAAGAAATTCTATATTAAGCAGAGCAGAATCTTCTGCAGGCACGATTCCAGGATCGCTTGTTATGATGCAGGTGCTGGGAGTTGCTGAATGGCTATAGAGCTGTGGTAATGGTTCATCAGTAGAAAAGGGTTAGGTCCTGCTGACAAATTTCAAAGAGTAAAGACAGAAAAGTAGCAGGAACAGTAAATAGTAATCACTTGATAATACTGTGTACCACGAACCAGTGAGTAATGAAATAAGACATACTATCTGATGCAGAAGGGAAACCTTCAGAATCCTGGGGCATTCAGAACAATTCTTAACTGTATGATGCCAAAGCTGGTGCCCACATCCTTGTTGGTGCTCTTGGGCAAGGTTTAGATGACATTGGCAGGAAGACATTAAAGCAAAGGTTCATGCAGCAATAACTCAGAATCTGAAGTGGTGGGCAGAAAAGTAAAGAAAATCATATTGGCAGATAAACCTATAACAAATTACTACCAACTTATCTGTTGGTAAGACAATGGTCCATACTTAAATGTAGTGAATAATTAACACAAGTTGACAGCACTAATAAGCTCATTTGTTCTTCAGTAGTTAAGTCGAGTCTGACCCTTCGTGACTTCATGACCTCAAAACTATTAGTAAAAGAAAGATTCTCAGCTGTAAACAGAAATAACTTGTAAATTACTGGGCCGATGGTTTTCTTTGGAAGACATTTCTTGAACTGGGGGTGAACAAGAGGTTAGTCAGTCTCAGAGTAAGTGTCTAAGCATTCACAGTGGAATGAGAAGAAATCTCTTCACCCAATACTGAATCAGTGAGTGAACTTATCAACTCAGAGGGGCTGTGAAAACCCAGTCGATGAGTATATTCTAGACAAAGAATGATAGGTTTTTCAATATTTGAAGGATACGTGTGGGCAAATAAGATGTTAACCTTGATAACTACACAAAGGGCCAAATGACTTGTTCCTAAAAATTCCAAATAGGTTTTGGATTTGGAGCAATGCTGTAGTTAAGGTGAATAGTTAAGTAGGATAAATATATTGAAAGAAAATAAAGTTCAGGAAAATAAATCAACTTTTAGATGAAGTACTGTACATAACAAGCTGTTCAAAGTATGCTTCCTTGCACCTTTGAGCTTTGATCTCTTTTAAATCCCTTACATTAGTCTGAAGGAAGCAAGATAGCTTTCTGTTAAAAAAGTAGTCTAGGTTCACCAATTTTCAGCAAGTAGTTAACTAGCAATTATCTATGCCAATACAGGCAATTACATAGCAATTACCTTTGCCAGTAGAGGCCAGATTTAAAAGCCAGGATCTGATGACAATGCCATTATTTCTTTTCAATGAATGGTTTAACGCTGGTGCTGTTTGCTCTTTTGACTTGGTTGTACACTATTCAAAAAAAAACATGTGACGTTCAATCAATATCAAAGCTAATATTTACTCCTCTTCCAACATCTCAAATAATACTGTCAACTTAATATTTGTGGGATTGTAGTATTTTCTGTATTATTGTTGTGACTGTTGCATATTTTTGATTGTAAAGCATTGTGGAAGTCCTGAATTTGTTAAAAATGTTACAGGTAGTTATTTTACTCAAAGTGATTATTCACAGTGCCATAAAAGGATCCTTGTTATAGCAGATACCCTGACTCTTCTTTGTCCCTACCCCTAACCTCAACCCACAGCTACATTCCCTGAAAGTAGTTAATTTGTCTGCCAATTTCTGGTTTGCCACAAGCTCTTTCATTGTATGTGTGTATGTATGTGTATATATGTAAATGTGACTAAACCTTGTATGACAGATATGAGTTTAGATTATTGCTGACACAAAGTGGTGATTAGTTAAGTGATGTATGGTTGATTTATTATCCTTTGGTCAAATGTCATGAATTTATTTTGGCTAGCTTTATTTTAAGAGAACAGATATTGGCCAAATCCTGATTGGAAATGTGACCTCATCTTTCAGCATACAGGTTTCCCCCGCAATCCGAAGGTAGAGCATTCCGATGAAACCGTTAGAAATCCGAAATGTCGTAAATCAAAGAAGTAATTACCATTAATTTATATGGGAAAAATTTTTGAGTGTTCCCAGACCCAAAAAAACCCCACCAAATCAAAGCAAATAACACATAAAACCTAAAATAACACTAACATATAGTAAAAGCAGGAATGATATGATAATTATACACCCTATATAAAGTAGAAATATTGTAGGTACGGTGTAGTTTCACTTATCAAACTTGGGAAGACAGTGAGCCAAAATCGATTTAGAGAAAAAAAATCGACACGTACACGCATTTGCACGTATATGCATATGCAAACAACTGCCCGGACAAGGCTTCACAGTCATTGTAGTCTTTCTCGGGGTAAACACACATATAAAGCGGGCGTCTTTTTTTCGTAAAAGCGAAAATCCTCTTTGGTTAGTGAAAACAGGTACTAATGTAGATCTTCCGTGACACCGAGTTGTTATAAAGCAAACGTTTGAAAAGCGGAGGCCACCTGTATCATTAACAGTGAGTCCTGCATTGGTTGCTTATTTTTCAAAAATTTTGAAAATTGTTTATCTTTAAAGGACACTCTTCTCAAAAATTAAATGGAGTATTGGCCTGCAATCACCTGAGGACCAGGAGTTAAAAAGGGGCAGGTTTTTCCTTTATCTTTTTACCATGGGACATTTCTTGTATACTGAAATGATTTCATGGTTTGAGCATTAACACTAATAAATACTGTTATATTTCACACACAGTTAAGAGATAGCTGTTTTAGGAATTAGCATTTCAGCACTCTTTTATTTCACTTGGGGAAATTGGGTCATAATCAGCTGTAGTTCATTGGCTAGCCCTTCCATCCTCAGTTGGAAAGCTGTCTGATTCCTGAAGAATGAGCTTGTAATCTGTGCTGACACTTGAGTGTAATACGAAGAAATCGTGTTGTTTGAGGTGCTGTCTATCAGGTTAAGCATTAAACCAAGCAAAACCCCCTTTTACTGGGCACTTCTATAGCTTTGGCTTGTTAGCCCCTCAAGCCACATCACTGGACTCAGTGGTAAGCAACCCACCTTTGTCAGGCTCCATACATCAAGGGTAGATATGACTTGGGTCCCACCAAACCAGGGAGGTAGGGATATCCAGCCCACTCAAACCCCGGTCTGTGCGAACACTGTGTAAGTACTGCCCCCATGCAATCAGCCGTCAACAAGAAATAACAGCTTGTACACTGCATACAATTAAAAAGAAAGTATATTTATAAATGTCAGCTTTATCAAACTGTTAGTAAGGAAAAATAACAAGGGCCCATTAGTTAACCCAGTCCAAATGTGCACATAAGTTGGAGCTCATGTGAATTTGTCTTTAACTCACGCACTGGACCCTTGGACTGCGTGAAAGCACAACACCGTGTTTCAAATGTTGCTCAAAACCCGCCTTAAACAAATGGGTTCCTCCACAGGAGTATAGATCCTTCCTCCTCGAAGTCATTCATCTGCACAAAACACCTTGTGCAACTGGGACAGCATCCTCAGCCATCTTCCCCACTGTCTTCTCCCAGCTCCTGCCTTAAAAACCTCAAACCATACCAGTATACATCACAAAAACCACTTGGGCCTGTGTTTTCCAGAACTTTCTCCCAATTCCACCATTCTGGCTGGCTGACACAACATGGTGAAGTTGAACAACAAAGTCCCTTATCTTAGTTCAAACCCAAACAGGCTGAAAGCAAGGTTCTGCACGGAAGGTTAGTTAGGAAGGTTCAATCATTAGGTATTAATATTGAATTAGTAAAATGGATTCAACAGTGGCTGGATGGGAGATGCCAGAGAGTAGTGGTGGATAACTGTTTGTCAGGTTGGAGGCTGGTGACTAGTGGTGTGCCTCAGGGATCTGTACTGGGTCCAGTGATGTTTGTCATATGCATTAATGATCTGGATGATAGGGTGGTAAATTGGATTAGTAAAATATGCATATGATACTGAGGTAGGTGGCGTTGTGGATAATGAAGTAGGTTTTCAAAGTTTGCAGAGGGATTTAGACCATTTAGAAGAGTGGGCTGAACGATGGCAGATGGAGTTTAATGCTGATAAGTGTGAGGTGCTACATTTTGGTAAGAATAATCCAAATAGGACATACATGGTAAATTGTAGGGCATTGAAGAATGCAGTAGAACAGAGTGATCTAGGAATAATGGTGCATAGTTCCATGAAGGTGGAATCTCATGTGGATGGGGTGGTGAAGAAAGCTTTTGGTATGCTGGCCTTTATAAATCAGAGCATTGAGTATAGGAGTTGGGATGTAATGTTAAAATTGTACAATGCATTGGTAAGGCCGAATGTGGAGTATTGTGTACAGTTCTGGTCACCGAATTATAGGAAAGATGTCAACAAAATAGAGAGAGTACAGAGAAGATTTACTAGAATGTTACCTGGGTTTCAGCACCTAAGTTACAGGGAAAGATTGAACAAGTTAGGTCTTTATTCTTTGGAGCGTAGAAGGTTGAGGGGGGACTTGATAGAGGTATTTAAAATTATGAGGGGGATAGATAGAGTTGATGTGGATAGGCTTTTTCCATTGAGAGAAGGGGAGATTCAAACAAGAGGACATGAGTTGAGAGTTAGGGGGCAAAAGTTTAAGGGTAACACGAGAGGGAATTTCTTTACTCAGAGTGGTAGCTGTGTGGAACAAGCTTCCAGTAGAAGTGGTAGAGGCAGGTTGGGTATTATCATTTAAAGTAAAATTGGGTAGGTATATGGACAGGAAAGGAATGGAGGGTTATGGGCTGAGTGGGAAGTTAATGTTTTGCTCTCCTTAAGAAAACTGTAGCTAAATGTAGTATTGTTCCCATAGATTAAGTTAGCTCAAAGGTGCAGTTCTGTCCCTGGGTTCTCCTTCCTCTCCTGTGCCCTCTTCCCCCTTTCAGTTGCTGTGATCTTAATTATGGAATCTAGGAATTCCCTCCGAGCAACTGTATGATTAAAGGTCTAGAGTCACTTTTTTCTTAAGTGATTATGCAGAACAGGCTGTTGGGCCCAACCTGTACACATCAGTAATTATGCTTTACTTCTTCCCATCTTTTCTCCAACTGAATGTCTCAGCATTAACTAGTATAGCTGGTATTTTGCCTCCATGTTGTCAGAGCAAAGGATATATATAGGTGTGCGGCTGCAGAACGTTCTGCAGGGGAGGTTTAATGGCCTGAGGTCATGATTCAGAGTGATATTAATTATGCATATTGAGAAAAAGGAACAAAGTTATATTTTCCAGAGTTAGGAGAGGGATCACAAAGTAGGACCTCAAAAGTCGTAATCTACAGATTACTCTTAATGCTGCCTATCAGTGAGCAGAGAAGTCATGAAGGTTGAAGGCCACAAAATAAAAGGGGTCATAGTAGCATAGAGAATTTTAGTAGTAAGAAACAAAGAATAGAAAAAAATCTGTTTTGCCGATTGGAGGGAAGTGGTGTTACCCGGATTTGTTAAGGGGACTACTGTTTTTATTAATATGAATTGAGGACTCCAAATGTGCAGGTGGCACAGATTTTGGGGCACAGAACTGAGAAGATAATGATGCACTTACTGGTGATATAAACAGGCTGCTGAAAATGGGTGGCGATTATAGCAGATGAAATTTAGTGCTGAGAAATGGGAAGAATTTTACTTTGGTAAAAAATAAGAGGAGGCAGAGAGAGATCTACTGGTGTACACACAAAGTTGGCTGAAAATTATAATAAAAGGAAAGCATAGGGAGCAAAAGCAAAGAAGTGATGATGCAGTAATAGTGGAAGTCTGTTGAGCTGAATAATTAAGAAAGTTGCTGGGGAAGTAGCAGAAAGGAAATGATCTGCAGAGCTATGCAGAAAGGTAAATAAGAGTTCAATTAGCTGGATTGCTTCTGCAAAGACCTGTATAGACTTGATGGGTGTTACGGCCTCTGTGTTTATAACTGTTCTGTGATTTTGTGGTTAGTGGGACAGTGAATGCGTGAACTGTTAGATTTGCAAGCTGTGTTCTGGGAGAAAGTGGAGACGAGTGGTGAGTGGACTTGTAGCTTTATAATGGCCGATTTATTCTGCATCAAACAATGTTAGTCATCTGGCCATTTAGGATGTTAGGATATAACACTGACAATTGTGTTGTATGGCCTTCAGTTGGGGAAACAATGTTTTATCACACTTATCTTGGGAAATACTAGAAACACCTGGTTATGAAATATAATTTCCTTTGTGTTGTAATATGTTTGCTATCAACACCTGTTACCTGCCTGCAGCTGTTTTTGTGTAATTTAGTGGAACTAGTCTAATATTTTTTTTTAATGGATCATAGGTTCCTTATCTAAGCCCAGTAACCTTCAAATTTGCACCATATGTTTAATGGTTTCTTCTAAATCAATCCTACTTTTAACCAAGTGAACAAATCAGCAGAATTTGAAGAACATAAGCAATAGGAGAAGAGTGTGCAATCTGGCTTATTGAGCCGTACATCCACACCATATTCCTGCACTACCGCTTGATTCCATTCATATTCAGATATCTATTGATATTTGTTTCAAATTCGGTCCAGATTTGCAGTCTCTATGTGAGGAAGTTTCTCATCTCTTTTTTTCTGTTTCTAGATTCCTTTGCAAAAGGAATTCCTGTCCATTTTCAGTGTTTGAACCCTGTACACGCTAACTTTTGAATAAACTATTTTTTTAAAATACCAGAAAATATAGATGTGTTTTACTCAGTTGTTTATCTTACAACAAACCTGTTAGCCCTTGAACCAGACAAGTGAATCTTTCTCGTCCTTATGCAGTGTTTTGAGCAGAAGTTTCAAGTGTTCCGTTTCTATCAGGCACTGCCTGACCCACAAAGTTCTTCCAGCAGATTGCTTGTTGCTTCAAATTTTAAACTAATTTTAGTAATATGGTGTGGAGTAGACTCTTCTGGCCCCTCGAGCCATGCCACCACAGCAACTTTACAAACCCACATCCCCAATTAACTCTAACCCATTCATGAGACAATTTACAATGACATATTAACCTAGTGGTACATCTTTGGACTATGGGAGGAAACCCATACTTTCCACGAGGAGGATGTTCAAAGACTCCTTACAGAATTGAACTCCGAACTCTGGAAAACTGTAATAGCATCATGCTAATTGCTGTGCTACTATGGTGTCCAGCATCTGCTGCCTCTTGGGTCTCCGTCTTTGCTGCACTTACTCTGTGTCATGTACTGTTCAGGTGAGGAAACCAACATTTTACATATTATTCCGTTGCAGATTTAACAAGGCTCAATATAATTGTAGTAAGATGTATTTATTGTTTTACTGGTATCCTCCTGAAATTAAGGCTATTCTCTTATGCTGCTACGGCTGTGGTATGTTTGCCAAAATTGGAATTCTTAGACCATCGGAGAAAGGCTGCCATACAATTTATTTTCTTAATCACTTGCTGCATCTACCAGTTTTTTTTGTAACAAGCACTTAGGGACAATAGACCCCTTGAGTATTGACATTATTCAATCCTTCACCATTTATCTGCCTTTTGCACCTAAGTAGATATCTTCCCATTTTCCCTATTATTTGACATCTGCTGTTCTTGGGTTGGTTCGTTCAACTTGTGTGTAGTCTCCTTGATATCTTCATTATATTTTCCTCCCTGTGCACAATCTCATGAATGGTTTAGCATGAATGGTTAACATAGAAATATGCAATTTAAACCAGTATGGTAAATTGTTCTTTGAAGATGGTGCTGCAGTATCAATCCCTATGATAGGCCATTAGTTGTAGGCTGCCAAACTGACAAAGATCTACTTATTGCTATCTTTGCTCTCTGTGCAATCATCAATTCTCTATTCATATGAGAACAATTCCCACAAATCCTTGCATGGGACCTTATCAAAAGCACAACTTCCAGTGATTCCCTCTATCTTTTTTGCTGCTCTGTTGCTGACTACTTGAAACTGTGAAATAGCACATGAAGAATTTGCCTGATTGGTTTGTCTCCATTAAAGTTTGGGAATTATGTCCATTGCTTGTGTGGGAGTTACTTTAATAATTACCAAAATATTTCCCTTTATCAGATGAATTTTTGGATCAGCCCCATTTCTCCCATGTTTTATTGTTTATTGAGATACTGCATGGAACAGGCCCTTTGAGCTGCACCGCCAGCAACCCCTGACTAATCTACTAACTGGTATATCTTTGTACTATGGAGGAAACTGGAAGAAGAAAGAAGAAAACCCATGCATTCCATGGGAAGGACTTACAGATGACATAGGAATTGAACTCTGAATTCCGATGCCCTGAGCTGTAATGAAGTTATGCTAACCAGTATCGTGGTTTGCTGCTTATTTTGGCATGGAACCTTTTAAAAATTAAGATTTTGTGATAAGTAAACCCGTGTCCAAATGCAGTTCAAACAGATTATAGTAGGTTATGTCACATCCTTATCTGGGAAAGCAAATCTCTCATGAGCATATTCTTTGAGTATTATCTCCTTTTCTGTACTTTTTTAACGATCAGCTTTCATATGCAGGCACATTGGCATGAACATGGAACCATAATTGACTTCTGAAAATATCAGATCACTCAAGGAAAGAAATGCAAATCCTTGCGTATAACTTTTAGGTTGCAAAGGTAAATATTTTGTGGAATTTAAAGGAAGCTATTAGAGGGAAGAAACAAATGCAGATGTTTTCAGAGAGCTTTTAACAGGTTCTGTCTCCTTAAAAGCAGCAAACTGTTCAATGTGAGACATTATCTCAGTGAGGCAAAGACATTGAAAAGAACAAACTGTTAAAGAATGGTAGATTTGATCAACGATTGTGGAGAAATTGAAGTCGTAGCATAACGTCTGTGGCAAAGCAGTCCAGAAGCAATAACCATTTCATCTTCTCCATTTTAGATTAGATTAGCTTGATTTGTCACATGTACATCAAAGCATTGATGCACCATCAATAACTCACTCTGAGACGTAAGGCGAGATATCGGCTTTTATTGACTGAAGCAGGAACCAGCAGTGAGTGACCATCATATTACATCCTGGAGAATGAGGCAGAGGATTAAACCTGAATCGCCTTTATACAGGGGCCTGTGGGAGGAGCCACAGGAGCAGTCAGCAGGGGGTGTGTCCAGACAGGCACACGTAGTTCACCACAAGCATACAGTGAAATGCATCTTTTGCAACAAATCAAATCAGTGAGGGTTGTGCTGGGGAAACCACAAGTTTCACCACGCTTCCAGTGCCAAACTAGCATGATCAGAATTCACAAGCCATAACCATATATCTTTGGAATGCGGGAGAAACCAGGAAGAAACCCACACAGTAATGGGGGAACATACAAACTCCTTGACAGACAGCTATGGGAATTAAAGTCTGATCTTTTATTTGTGCTTTAATGGTGTTATGCTAACTGCTGCGTGACCACGTCACTAGGCTATGTTACTGTGTCACCCTTTGCAGTGAAGCTGCTGCAGATGCTTTTCATGATGAATTGTACCCTTCACCAACTACTCCCAGTAACAACCGGTTCTGTTCTTCATTAATCTTCTCTGGAAATGAGTTTCATCTGATCCTACCTGTTTTTCTGGTATTTTATAATAGTTCACCATGTGAACTATTATAACATGTAGTTTTTAAATCCATCATTACCCCTCCTCTTATTAAATCTTTATCTTAGTCTCCTTTGTTTTTATGGCAATACGGTCAGGATTTTAAAACTTCATAAATTTCAGCTAAAGTTTTTGATCTCTCACAAAATGGGAGTTCAGTATAAAGCAAATTTGTAAATATGTAATAGACTGTTACGTATTTAAAAAAAAATATAAAATATATTAGATAATAGAAGATATATAATAGATAATTGAAGTGGAAAGTGAGCTAATAATAGAATACACCTGTAGGGGATGTAACTCCGTTTAATCATTGATTCAGCCTTCTCCTGGGTTTATCCCATTTGTCATCGTCATGCATTTTGTTAAAACCACAAGTTGAATCATTAAATGAAGTTAAATGAAGTAAAATGAATGAATATGATGGTGCACTGCAATCCTTTGTGTAATGGCCTCCACACAGCTGCGGGCTGTGCGACTTATAATTAATCTTTTGTGTGTTGAATTTTGAATATTTATTTCTTTTTAAGTAAGTGTTAGACCATACATTTCAAGAAATGATCAGGTATTAACAAAAAAAGGTAAGTGGCATTTTACTGCTAAGGTGGTTGCATGCATGCAGAGATACATAGGCAGTGATTCTACTCATCACAGGATTCCTTTAATAGTGTGATCAGGTATTCTAGCCCAAATGAAACACGGTCATTGATAAGGCATTAGTTAACTGCCTGTAGAGTGCTGTATACAATATTGGTCTCATTTCAGGAAGCTGTTCAGAGAATGTTTACCAGACACAGACCTGGAAAGGAAGAACTGTTTTCTGAGCATAAAATTGGACTGTTTTTTTTCTGCTGGTGTTCATTGAAGCATACGTGATCCTAAGGGATTTTGACAGGGTGGATGTGGAGTTGATGCTCCCCCTTGTGAAAGAATGAAAAACTATTGGTCAATGCTTAAAAGCAGAGTTGACTATTTAAGATAGATGAGGTGCCATTTTTCCTCTCTTGCCAGTTGTTGGAGTTTGGAATTCTCTTCCTCCAAGGGTGGTGGAGGTAGAATATTCAAAAAAGTTTTAAAGCAGAGGTGGGTGGATTCTTAATAAACAAGGGGTGAAAAGTTACTGGGAGTAGGTATTAATGCAGAGTTGAGGTTACAGTCAGATGATTTCCATTTTGCAGTTCAAATGTTTGTGTGAAATTGAATGGTGTATTCCATGTTATTTTTTAGTCTTTAAGATACTTATCCTTTTTTAATATCTGAGACAAGCTGACAGAAATACAAATGTATTTTCCTGTTCTTTGACCTGATTTATGAGAACAACATTCATGTCAAACTCAATTTGCCTAAGCATTTTTTTAAAATATTTTTTCCACTGGTAAGTTATAAAGGACTTTTATTTTAAATCTTTCAATTCCTTTATTAATAGTGATGAGTGAAGATGAAAATATCACGTGTTTCTTTTCAATAAAATTGACAGAAAAATGTGCACATTGGCTGTAAATGTATTAAAATGTTCCTTTTTGATTTTTTAACTTGAGTTGTTCAAAGGGACCTTTTTATTAATTTAGTTCATGCAATGTTAAAGTTATATTTAAGCCTGGGGAATCAAAGGGATAAATGTCTGAGATATTTTATGTTGTACAGATAGACTTCACTATTGCCTAACTTGCCCTGATTATTTCTACTTAAACATTCATTAAGTTTGGATGGATTTGCATTGGAGTTTTTAAGAAGTAAAACTTGAGTTTTGTTTGATCATTGCAAACTAAATTACTACTTTGCTTCTTATTTAGAAATTAATTGATCTGGATGCAATATTTCAAATTAAGTTGCATGTTAAATCTTTTAAGCAAAGTTCCATTTTGCCTCATCAATGACACTGGAAGCCCAAATATATTTTCTGCCTTTTAAATGGTTAAGTTAGATTTGTGGCTAATATCTTTGGAAGCTTGGCTTTTGAAGAAAATAACTCCATTTTGAAGGTGCTGACTCAGGCTGGGGTTTGCAATTTGCTTTACTACAAGTGACCATACCCAGTAAGTGAGCTTAAAAGATGAGCTGAGAAGATGCTAAAGTTTAACTTTTAAATCACCTATAGCAATTTATATGGTGTAATGTATTTCATTTTTTTCTGTTTAGATGAATAAAGATTGGAAGATTACTGTTATGTTTTGTAGTTAATTGTGATAGTAGGAAAGTGGTACAAGATATTCAAATTCTTTATCAGAATCTGAAATCAAAGCCTTCTTGGGAATAAAAGTGAAAAATTGACTTGATCGTGGAAAGATCCACTCTGACTCTGAACATGATCCAGTACCAAGCTCTTACTTGATTTTTCTCTCTTGTCACCCTGAGGCATTTGCAGAATGTCATGCCTGTACAATGTCATTCACTTAGATTTGACATTCACAGATGTCAAAGATATAAAGTCCCTGGACCTGCAGCGACCCCATCCCCTAATTGACTGACATCACTAACTGACTGACCATGAAGCTAATTAGAGTGAAGCACTTACTAATACTGTCCACTCACTTTTTTAAATCATAATGACACTGAGTCAGTTTGATCTGGAAAATATCTCATTCATTGCTTGCTCACTTCCACGTGTCAAACCAACAGTCACAGCCCAGTTAAATTGTCTTGGATTAAATACAAAACTGAGCTGATCCAAAGTGTAACATAAGAAAGACATTGCACAACCCAAACCCAACACAGGGTAAATCAGCCTTGAGTTATGTAGAATTGTTGTGCAATTGGAAAATGAGCTTTTTGTTCACTCACTCATTTTGTTTTTAAGTTGTTTTTCATTTTGTCTCATTGAGCTGCTAATGACTGGTTAGAAACTGGTTAATTTAACCTATATAGATCTTCCTTTGACCTTTCCTCCCTCTTCCCACCATTGTTATCCCTACAGTCATTTTGTAGCATTCTTATTTGAACCTGAATTTCATATGATCATCTGGCCATAATGCAGATAGTTTGTGCACAGAATGAACTTGTAATATAAAAGCAGGAGTTTTGTTATCATGGAGCTGGAAACTTGCTGTGAATCAAGTGTAGAATGAATTTCATCTCTCCTAGTTGTAATGTGAATACTGTTAAATGTAATAGATTTTGATTGATCTTACTGCACTGGACTATGAGCTAATTTTATGGCATTTTCTTGTACTGCTATAAAAATAGTACTTATTTAAAGAAAGGCACAGTGGGACAGCATTGTGGGAATCAGTGGCTGTGATGATATGCATTGTTTCATCTTTGGTGTCACCTTGTTCACGCAGATGGTTTTGGCCTAACGCATATTCTGCTTTAGGCAAGTGAGTCTCAGCTACAATTCTTATTCATTTCTGGAATGTGCTATTTGGCAGGATCAATTTAGAGTGTATACAAAAGCTAATCAGTTGATGCAGTTAGAGCTACATATAGGCTTTATCACGTAAAGAGAGCAAATTATCAGAATGGATTGTATTTGATTGTAACTGAGTAGTTTCCTAGTCACCACTATTGCTGATATTTCCCAGTTTATTGAATGACTTAGTAGGCAATTCCCCTGCTAATGTGGTGAGATTCAAACTTGTGTCCTCCACAGCTCCTCTCCACCTCTCATTAACTCAGGCCACTAGATACTAATGCAGCAACTGAACTTCTGTTCTACTCTGCCTTGGTCTTTGTCTTCGTATTTTCATACCTGGAAGAGAGAAAAATAACAATGCTCACTGCTTAACAACTGTTTCCAAGCGTTTGAGTTGATTTGGACTGAAGGCTTTTATTGTTGAATTCATTTTCATAGACACAAAGCCAACAACTTGAACAATAGCACATAAGTACTTGACCAAGTGGAATAGATTCTTTGTAGTTCACCTTCTGATGGAAAACATACTGTAATTTTCCTGTTCTCTCATGGGCAGCTCTATCTTTCCTACCTAAAATGTGGAAGCAGTTTATATCAATCATGCACATTATACTGCATGTTTTTGTGGTGACTAGGAAGTTACTTATTTATGTGGGAAACAACCCACTACACTAAATGAATATCCATGAAAATGTAGTCTGTTCTATTCCATATACATGACATAGTTGTTACAGAAAGCAATCAGTTCTTATAGTAACGGATCTAACCCTGCCATTATTGAAGCTAGTGTTTATATGTATGCTGTGGAATATCTGTCTTTTTGAAATAAAGTTTCTGTTAATTTTTCAGAAGTCAGAAAAGGGAGCTACTGATTATCTAGTTACTTGTGCATTTTGTGATTGTCCACTTGTTAAGGGTATGCAGCATGTAATAAAGCTGCTGCAACACATACTTGGTTGACTTGTGCCATTGCTTCCTCTGGCTGTCAAGAAGCATATTGCAGATCCGAACTACACAGCGTCCATGTTTTTCACAAGGGTTAAGGACACAGATTTTCGAAGTATTTTAAAACAATTGTGCATACCTCTAAGGCTGCTGGCAGTAACATGAACGCTGCAATGACATACAGTGGTCAGCCTCTCCATGGATATAATGACTTCTATGTGTGTATCAGCTTGTCAAAACAAGCATAGTTTGCTTTTGATTTACTGCATATTTACCAGGAGATTGACGAGCTTCTGACTTCACTCACCATCTATAGCAGCTGGTAGCTAGTGGTTATCACTGAAGCAGAAAACAGCAGAGTTGTCAGCAACTTACTCATGCCCTGGGCCTCCAGCCCAGCTGCATATCCGGATCATGCTCAAACTCCTGGTTTTGTCTCCACACCTAACTAAGTCTCTGGGCTTCTAGTTCCATTTTCACCTGCTTGCTCTAGAACTGTTTCTGGCTGTAACACCAGTCTTGTAGCTGATGTACCCAATGTGCAGCTATGTACCTACTTGCCTATTAAAACACTAACTATTACAGGACCTGGGAAGAGGCTATACATAAAAACAATCGATTCATTTTTACTAATTTCTAAGCCAGCAGAAAGAAATCCATCCCATGGATTCCTCACCCAGGCTCAGGCTGCACGTCGGCTGCTGATGTTTCACCACTTTGCAGCATGTGGTATCAAATGCATTCCACATTATTGCAAACAGGATTCAGCAGACACTGTAGAAGAGTATAAACTTCCAATTTGTAAGCACTCCCAGTAATACACCATTACCTTGTGAATCTACAGATAAGGATTCATTGTATAGCATATGCTACTTCTGTTAATTATACAGCTTTTAAATCACCAAGACAAACCTACAGGTCAGGTGTTGATAAATGGGGTTAATATAGATGGGTACATGATGGTCAATATGGATGTGATGGGTTGAAGAGCCTCTTTCTGTGCTTTGTTTGCATGTAATGTTGTCTTTCACTTATCCCACTTCCAATTTCCCAATCTTTTCTCCAATGTAATAAGTCCCAGACTAAGTTGCAGTGATTGTTCTTTATCCCATGCCCATGGGTATAGTAGTTGGTGTAGTGGCATCTGCACCAGACTTTGACTTTGAGGCAAGTGGTTCGCCCAGCTCCTTGTACGTTTTCCATCTATGCCAGGTTGAACATCAAACTAGCAACTCAGCCTCATAAACAAAACAGACAAATGCTATATAAGTAGCAGGGTTGCTGTCCGATGCACCTCAAGACGTGGAAAGGAACAACAACAACAACAACCACCTGTGTATAGCGACAAAAAAAAATCGTTGTACAAGGTTCAACTGCTGGAACAGATCTTTCTGTTTTCCCAAGATGAAGTGGGAATTTAGAATGTGAAAAATATTCTTGTAAAATATTTGAATAACTTCCAGCAGTTTATAATTTAGACTGCACATTTTACTTAAAATATTAAATTCATATCCTGGTTGATCTATATTGATCTAGCACTGCTCTTGCATGCTTGAATTTGAGCAGCTGTTGCAAAATAATAATTCACAAAACCTCCTTTGTTTTTGTTGTCTTCATCTCATCATTAGAAAGGAAGATGAAAGGTGTCTTTAATATTGAATGATACTCAAGCATGCTGGTTCTGTTTCAAAAAATGTTAAACTAGATCAGCTTGCCAAGAATGTTATTGCATTTTCCCCTCTATAAAAGACCTAACTTGTTCTGTGTTGCATTTTTACATGAAATTTTCTTTGTGTCTCAGTTGTCTTAAAGTAAATATATGCATAAAATTATACCATGACTTAATTTATCTGTGTTTATAAAGCTTTAAACCCCATTTTTTCATGTGAACTTCAAACCCTTGAACCTTGCATATTCAGTTATACTGCAGTGCAAAAAGAAAGAAAAAAAATAAGGGAAAAAAGAGAAATAATAATTGAAGAGGAAGAAGCCTTAAGAAGCATAAATGGTGTGCTCGAGACTTGTTACAGATAGTTTATCCTTGCTCGGTGTTCAGATTCTGAAATGGTCTGATGGAAGGGTATATAGCAACTCTTGACAATGTTCAGTTGAGAATTGGATGCTCTGGTCAAGGAGCATTTGAAATCATGTGGTGTAGCTCCTCTTTATTGCATGTCCTTTTCAATAATTAAACAAAATGTTTCATTTGCAAAGCTGAACGAATGTATTTTTATTGTTGCAAGCATTATTATTTAGCCCCTTATGCCACTTAATGAAATTATAGCTGACTAGGATTAGCCATCAAATTGCAGTAGATCTATTAGTTCCACAGCAACATAAACTCAGCATATTTTGGTACTACCTTGTAAAATCCCGTGTTGCTTGCAAATAGAAAGACAAGTCTAAGTGCTCCTCAGGGCAGAGGGGAAGCATTAGGCAAGTCAGCACCTTATGGCACAAGTGGTGATTCTGCAGCATTTTTCACACTAACATTAAATTGCAAAGTAAACTATCAGGTTAACATAGAATGGGTTTTGGAAAACTTCATTAATTGATAAAAATCTAAAACGTCTGTCCACACAAGTTGCAGACCCAGATCATGAGTTTAGGGAAGCTCTCTTTTCTGCATATTTAAGGCAAAAGCACTAAAGCTTTGCCATTAATCATGGAGCTCAGGAGGTAAACTCAATCCTGATGATAGCTGATTTGAAAGTAAGGCTGTTGAGAGATACTGCCTCTCTCTTTGTACCATAAACAGTACATGTCTATATTTTCTATTTCAATAAATGTCTTGCGTAGCAATGCTATGCAAGTCAGTTCACAGTTATTTTTTTGTGTAAAACTGTTGTAAGGCATATGAAAACTAATGCATTTGCTTCTGTGTTCCTGCTGGAAATTGTAATTATTTAATTACTTGCATGGATATTCCTTGTCATGCTGATTTGCTTTTCCTTCACAAAATTGAAGCACTTGAAGTCAGCATGAAAACAGGTCCTTCAGCCCATGAAGTCCGTACAGATGCTTAATCACCCATTTTTGCCAGTAACATTTTGAAAAGTCCAGTCATGGTCTTTTGTACTGTCACAAATGCTGCTTCCTAACCAATTTCATTCCCTTTATTTTTCATCAATTTTCTTCCAAACAGTATAGTTACACTATGCTTAATTCTTTCTATGAAATTCTTGTTGCAAGTTATATAAAATTTGGTTAGGCCACCTAAGAAGTGTTGTGTGCATTCAACACCTCATATACCATCTGGGTAGTCTCCAGCCCCTTGGTATGAATATCAAATTCTCCAACTTCCAGTAATTCCCTCCCTCTCCCTTCCCCCATCCCGCTTTCACTCTGCCTCCTCTTCCAGCTGCCTATCACCTCTTTCATGATTCTGCTGCCTTCTACTACCCATAGTGCTTTCCCCTTACATTCCTTCTTCACCTTTCCTGCCTATCCCCTCCCTGCTTCCCCTCCCTCACTCCTTGGTCTTTCTTCTGATTGGTTTTTCACCTGGCACCTTCCACCCTCCCCCCACCTTCTTTATAGGGCTCCTGCCCCCTCCTCCTTCAGTCCTGACGAAGGGTCTTGGCCCAAAACGTTGACTGCTTGTTTCAACGGATGCTGCCCGACCTGCTGAGTTCCTCCAGCTTGTTGGTATGTGTTGTGTGCATTCTGGTTGCCACAGTGCGGGAAAGGTGTGGGGGCTTTAAAGAGAGTGCAGAAGAGGTTCAAAACAATGTTACCTGGCTTAGAGCAAATGAGGTACAAGGAACATTGGACAAATTTGAATGTTTTTTTTCTCTGGAGTTTTATCTGCAGTAACCCTGATAAAACAATTAGATTATGAGAGGCATAGACAGGGTATATAGTTGGAATCTTTCTTGCAGGGAGGAAATGTCAAATACTAAAGCAAAACCTTTAAGGTGAGAGGGGGATTTTTTTTACATAGAGAGTTGTGGGTACCTGGAGCTTGCTGCCAGAAGTCGTGACAGTAAATGTTTAAGAGGCATTTAGACGGAGTATAGTGAACAGGCAGGGATTAGAGAGATCTAACCCACAGGCAGGCAGGTATATAGTTTAAACTGGCATCACAATTGGCACAGGAATCATGGGTCACTGCACCTGCTCTTGTGCTGTTCTGTCCTCTCCTCTCAGGAATCAGTCTTGTAAATCTTTGTTGCATTGCTTCTAACACAAATGCATTTTTACTAAATAGGAGGTCAGATAGCTTCTGACTAAAGCCCTATTTTGTTTGCGTCTAGGTAACTTGCTCATAGACTCCCTCCTCTTTGCAAAACAAAAGAAACAACATGTTATTTGCCCTAAATTACTTGTTATACCTGCATCAAAGGCTTATTTCTTGTTAAAGGGGACTTCAAACCTCTCCAAATGCAAAAATACAACACTTTCATTCTGTTCTTCCATTCTTCTTGCTAGTGTGGATAACTTCATATTTCTTCTCATTATCGTCCATCTGCCATCTGTTTGTGTGCTCATTTAATATGTCTGCTTGAGGCCCTCTGTTGGTCAGAGTTGACCATGGATATGGTGTCCTAGCTGTCTATGTGATACACAAGCCAGGGCAGTACCATATGGAGAGCAAGCTGTTGCTCATGCAGCAGGCTCCCCTTTCCATGTAGTTGATGAATCCAAAGGAACAGCAGAAACCGATACAGTTTGGTTCCAGCAGCGTTACAGGAAATGCCAGTCAGCATTGAACTCAATGTAAGATTGTTTTAGGGACTCCAGCTCCAGATTTTTCATCAGGGCTTACTTCTGAAGCCTTCTCCGTGAGTGGGTATAGTCAAAAGGCCACAGAGGTTAGAGATCGAAGCTTTCTTTCTCCTAGATAAGCTGCCAACCACAGCTTTTAAGCCCCATCTGCCTGAAGCGACTGGTTTTAAGGTGCCATTAACCCATTTAAGCCCCTTCTCTTGTTTGTAGAAATGGTTCTGTTGGACTTGGTAGCTAAACCATAAGTGAAGTGCAGGAATTGGACTTGCTTGGTCAGAGGCTATTTGAGATGCACGCTATTGAGAGCATTTAATAGGTAATGGGAACTTATCCCTATTACCACCCCTGGTTATTACAAACTTAAGGAACCAAAAGTTTGCTTTTGAGTTTTGTTGGATTCATTAAAGTAGGGAATTGACCCACAAATTCTAGAACCCATTACTCTGGCTATACATTGGTGTCAGTGGAGATTCTAGTTTTCCAGTTTAAGCAACGGGGTATAGGGGAAGGGCAACATTCCCCCTTTGTTTTTACAGCTGTGTGGACCAACCATTACTTTGAGCAGGAAAGGTTTACACAGCCTGAAAACTGTACAGCACTTTAAATTTTTTATTGTAATGTGCATACAGGTTTCCCCCCGCTATCTGAAGGTAGAGCATTCCTATGAAGCTGTTTGTAAGCCGAAATGGCGTAAAGCAAAGAAGCAATCCCCATTAATTTATATGGGAAAAGTTTTTGAGCGTTCCCAGAACCAAAAAAAAAACACCAAATCATACCATATAACACATAAAACCTAAAATAACGCTAACATATAGTAAAAGCAGGAATGATATGATAAATACACGGCCTATATAAAGTAGAAATAATGTATGTACAGTGTAGTTTCACTTACCAGAATCGGGAAGAAAGCGAGCACACTGGAAGGTTCACGCATATTTCTATCATTATAGTTCTTTGTAAGCACTCAAAACATCCTGCAAACCTGCCCTAAACCTACGTGCCCTTTCAAAATTAAAGACATACTTTTCTGCAATCATTGCAGCACTGTCAATCGTAGCGAAAATCTCACACAGTTCAAAGCTATGGCAGCTTGATTCTGAGATGCTGAGTGTAGTTCCTGGGGAAGGAACTTGGGTTGTGCGCTGCCTCTATAACAGCTCACTTCAAAAGAAACGCTGAACACTATTTTCGCTTTTCGCCACTCGCTGCTTGGGGTGCGTGCTACCTCTATAACGGCTTGCTGCAAAACAGACGCTGAACGCTATTTTTGCTTTTTGCCTTTTTTTTGTAAAAGTGAAAATCCTCTTCAGACTTCTTTCAGTTAACAAAAACAGGTACTAATGTAGGTCTTTCGTAAAAGCAAAGTGGCATAAAGCGAACTTTCGTGAAGTGGGGGATACCTGTACTTTGAATTTTTAGAATGAAAATTGAAAAATCACATACTTTTGATTTTATTTATTAATTGAATGGTATAATGAAGTACAGTATAACAAAAATTCTTTCATATTTCGGAAACTTAGATGTTGTCAGTTTTCAGCAGGCGGGCAGTTTATTTACATAATCAGCTACTAACTTCCATTCTGTGTTTGTTGTTGCAATTTGTAACAGTGTTGTAAGTTAAAACACTGAGAATGTAAATATGTTGAAGCTTTAAAATGTTTCAAAGTAAAGGTTGCGGTAGGTTTGTTACCTAGAAAATTTATGGATTATACTCATTAACACAATTACAGGATATTTCACAAATTATATTAACAGATTTTAAAATTATATTATCGTAATTTCAAAATTATATTATATAAAATAAAATTCCAGTTGTGCGGCAACAAAGGTTACGTGCACAGGAGTATTTCAGTTAATGTGCGGCTGCACACTCGTGCAGCTTAGAGGTAACAATGGGGGGGAAGGTAAGGTTTGATTATTTAGCCATTGTTTCTTTCAAATTTTGTTAGCATTAATCCAGTCAGTGTTCCTAGTACCTTTTCCTCTGGTGATCATTTTACATAACCAACTGCTTTGTGTCGTTTAAAGACTGATGAAAAATAGCTCTAAACTAATTTATTTCCCTTGCTCTGTTTATTTATAGGTAAGTAACAAAGTAGCATTGTCTGTGTATTTCCCTGCATAAGCTGAAAGTCAAACTTTATATGTAAACTGGGTTTAGCTTTTCTAACCCTTCCCCCATAGCATAACTTCCATTACTTGTCGTATGTGCAACCAAGCATACCCTGCAATGCGTTGTTTCCGTCAACAACTTACAGTGTGCTTGGGGCCGTGTTTCTGGCACCAACATAGCATGCCTGCTACTTACTAACCAATATATCTTTGGATTGTGTGAGGAACACATACCATCCAGGGGAAACCTACACAGTCACAGGGAGAATGTACAAACTCCTTAAAGACATAGGCAGCAATTGAATCTAGAATGTTGACATTGTAAACCCTGCTGCTCATCAACATGCCATACCTTCTTAAAATTACTTTGGGAGTAGTGTAGTTTGGTGAGCCTGGCTGGTTCTCAGGAATGCACTGTAAGGCACGGTTGAGGCCCAAAGGTGGTGATTTTAGAGTTCAACTGTGTATTGGGCAGCATATCCTTTGGTTTCAGTCCCCAGTGCTTCATCATAAAATAAGCCACCACCAAGATGATCTGTTTTGAAGAGACGGCAGCTGTTCTTTTCATCCAGTTTGCCATTCTTGTAGATCTAATCAAAAAGCTGTCTGCCTAACACACATTCCTTTGTTGTGAATATGTGTGTTGCGGTACCAATCACTTGGTATAGTTTGATATGTGGATTTCTTGAAGCACTTGAAGCTCTGGATCTTGCAGTGGATTTTGACAACATCTTACCAGCTATCCAGGAATCTTCTCGCAGTTCAGGATCTTTTTGGCCACCTTATGCTGGGTTAACTTTCCCCGCCTTCACCTTCCGATGCTAAGGATGTACCCAATTCATAATGTTTCACCTTCACCCACCTACCCTCTGCCTCTGTAAACCAAAGGGAACCCAATTTTAATTTTATCCATTAAAAACTGATGATATTGGTTTCAAATTTGTATTTGAGGTATTAAATATTTGAGTAGGCCTGACCTGATTACTTTTAATCTACCTGAAATACATAGAAAAACTGAAAATTTGTGCAGAGTTTCTGTTGGAGACCAGCCAGACAAATATGATAATAAACTTGATTCCAATTCGGTGTTGAGTATAGTGGCTAATAAGATATAATTCTTACGTTTCTCTTTTTCTCTTATATTTGGTTCATCTCTTCTGTAGAGTCCTTGTTTTTCAATGGGATTTACATTAGAGGTGAACTGGTTTCTTTCTTGCAAAAATCCCCCTAAAGTGCCAGGCAGTGACTATCCTCAACCTACAATGACAGTCGATAAGACTATGGTTGCCATTTCACCAACCGTTATTATCCTCGGAGTTACCATTATCAAGAAGCTAATCTGGGCCTGCGTCATAAATACAATTGATACAAGAGCTGCATATCCTGTGTGAGATATTTAGCTCATGATAATCAAGGCCATTCCACCATCTAAAGGTGCAAGTCAGAAGCATTATTAAATACTCTTCCACTTCCCTGGATGAGCGCAGCATCAATAATTCTAAAGGAGTTTGATACTATTAAAGGACAAACAGCCTGACTGGCACCCCATTTACCACCTTGAGTATTCATGCCCAGACCGTGCCTCCCAAATCCTCAGACTCTGATATCAAAGGATAAGAGCCACAACCCTCCACATCAACACCATCTTGGCTTATAATTGCTTAACTCTTCTTCATTGTTGCTAGTCTAAATCGTAGAACTCCTAGGAGCATGGATTTGAGCAATAAATGAGGCCATGCCAACGGTGCCCAAGTCTGACGAATGATTCGAATAAACACACCAGCGATACAGCTGCTGAAGGTAGAATCTGCACCAAAAGAGAATATTTAAAATGTGTGCATCGCACATGGGTTATGTAGTTAAGTTCAAATAGCAATTTCTTTCACTTGGACAAATCACCCCAAGAATATAGTGCAGTGGAAGAATACTGGAGGAATAGATTGCATACTTGTCATATCAATTTAAAAAAGTAGAGTTTCTGAAATTAGTTATAAATGGTGTTAAAGAATCTTATGGTCCAGGTGGTGTGTCCAGTTTTTTTTGCTGAACACGGCAAGCATTCCTTAGTGGTAACTTAAGGAAACCTTTCCAAAAGAGCTTAAATTCTCCCTTCATTCTGCTTCATGAGCTTCAAGAGAGAGAAAGGCTGTTACGGAAGTACAAGACCTTTTCTCCATTTCTCTTCCATCTCCTTTCTTTCCCAACGTCAAAATAGAGAATGATATAACACAATTATACTAATATACATAATTATGATTACAAGTTGGAAAAATGAAAATTCTGTAAAACAACTCTATCAGTCTGTACCAATCTGTGAGCCAAGGCATGATGTTTTCTTCTGATAACAATAAAAGAACTTAGCAATAAAATCACATTACCAACATTGCACATTTGAGCAGATTATCTGCAAAACAATTAAATTATCATTCAATATTTTTATGAAATTCAACAAATATGTATTTTTCCTTACTGATGTAAAATAAAAATCGTCAGTTGATTAAAAAAAATTGAATGATAAATCACTATTGAGTTTCGGAGCTCAATATTAGCCAGATGTATGCAGACCCTTGGACCTGAGACAGAGTCGGTGAATTAAAAAGAAATGAAAAGCACAGCAAATGGCTTCCTGTGCTGGTTTGGCAGAAAATGATACTGCAGTGAGCCCAGTGTTGCAAAGCTTGAAACAGCAGTAGAATGTACTGAGACCACTTTGAGGCATTTATAAAAGAAAATAATTTTTAATATCTAAAATTTTGAAGTGAATGATTGTGTTGATTTTAAGTGATAGTTCACGGAGGTATTTAGATGGTGAAAATCACCCACAAAAGTTTTAGCATCTTAAGGGTCTTTTTTGATTATTTGTTAGCAGTTAAATCCAATCTTGTTAATGTGCATTATAATTATTTTGAAGTAACTTAATAGTAGTAAGTGCTTCTTTAAAAATGCCACGATTGGAGAACTTAATGCAGTTTGAAGCACTCTTGTCCGAAGTTCTTTCATTCAACAATCCCCATAGCACAGTTCATTTTGGATTGGCATTCATGTCTATGCTAATCGATTAATGCTAACTAAGATATAAAATATGATAAAATCTGTACTAATTTGTAGTTAATTAATCTAGCAGTACAGCCTTTGCAATCTCAGGCAACAGCATTACTGATTTCCTGGTTCTTGGAACCCTTACATAAGCTGAGAGTGTTCAGAACTTAAAAAGAGCAGCTTTTTTTGCTCAGAGGTGGTGAGCAGGAGGCAATTTGTGGTCCAGAACCAGTCAGGTCCCAAGGCTACTGCGCGAGAGTTTCTATCTGTACATATTTGAAGATATGAATAAAATTAACACAAGTACATACATACTGATATGCATGCTGGCATGTGCATACAGATATGCACGAGAAATAGTACTTGTTCTTAATTTCTCCAGGTCTTACTTTCCAAATACATGAGTATTTGTCAATGGAGTTTTTTAAAACTCAAAACCAAACAAGGACATGCAGATGGACTTGTCTGTCATATTACAGCATTCTTCCAAACTAAAAGTGGATTTATAAATTCTGAAGCATAATTTGTGATAAGTAGATACTATACTCTGCACTGAATTATTAATGTATATTTTGAGGCATTCATTTGTTTTTATTGAGGGATATTTATATTTGGAAGCACATGGAACTTTGCTAGTTGTTCTAGTGTCTTTATAATTGGCTTATTCACAAGATATGGACATCTTTGATAATGCTGGGATATTTATTATCCATTCGTAATTGTCCTTAATCTGAGACAGCAATTACAAATCAATCACATTGGCAGATCTGGAATTGCACAAAGTCCAGACTCCTTGAAGGATATTAGTGAACCTAATGAGAATTTTATAAATCATTTAAAATATTTAAGCTAGAACCTTAGATTAGATTTTAATGGCATGTTCAGATAGTATGTAAGCAATAACTTAGGTTGCTATCCACCCAATCCTTCCAAAATATTGCTGCAATGTTTTCTATCCAAATGCTTTCTGAGAATTCGGCATTCCTTTGACTTTCAACACCTTCATCTTCTGCACTCCACTTTTTAATCTAAGTCCTAATTTTCGGGTTTACTTCTGAAATTTCTCTGTCTTTGTAGCATATTATATTTTTCAACAGCCTTGAAAATGTGCTAATGCCCAAATTTTAATGTTCCAAATATTACTTCCTTTTTGGTTTAAAAAAATTAAAATGTGATAACCAACTGAACGGCTATGTCAAAGGAATTGTAAAATGCGATTTGTTGTAGCTGGCTTTACTTAAAACCTGTTGCGTTTGTAAAGCTGATGTAAAAGATGGCATTCATCATATTACTATTCGGAGGCTAAAGTTTCAGCAAAATAGTTACGAAATCTCATTTGATGTAGATCTTATTACTATGTGTTTGCTGTACTTTTTACACCACCTGCCATCATCCCACTTCTGAACATCAAAAAAAATCAGTGTAGTAATTTGTTTTTGCAGATTAAGGTTAAGGTTACATTGACAGAAATATAGATGTCAGTCCTTTACACATAATTCATATTTTACTTTCATTTATATTGTGCATGGTGTCATATTGTTAAGAAGTTACAAAGTAATATTATTTTAGAAATTAAAATCAGCAATGAATATTAATACATAATAAAAGCCATCACTGCTAAAATGGTGAACAGCGATCAGCTCCTGATTGTTAGCCATGAAATGTTCTAGTGTGTGTTGTGTTAGTGCAGCAGATCCTGAGCTGATTAAAGTGCTTGGTGCATCAACTTTACTACCCCATCTCCTGGTTTCAGCATAAAGCACAACGGCATGCTAATGGTTAGAGCATGTAGGACCAAGCATTCCTTAATCAACACCATTCTCGAGGATCTAATTTAATGGTTTAACATGGCGCATTTATTTCTTTTGACGCAGGTCTACTGCCCTGACTGCTTGCGGGTTTATGAAACTGCAATTCCGTTTCAATCCATTCTGTCGACATTTAGAAAATTCTAAATTAGGCAGCTCGTGCTCTCTGCATGCTAATGCTGGATTAGAAGCAGCACAGTCAGCAGATGGATTAAGGCAGTAAAATTCAAATAACTTTTACAAGAATACGATTGCTATTCATATATTACACCGATTGAAGCAAGCAGGAGAATTTTCAGTTTCTTCCTCCTAAATAGACTTGAGCTGAGCCAAACATCATTTAAACCATTTGTGCACATCTCGTTTTTATGGCCAGATTTTCTAATCTTACCATGCAAGTATGCTATCTGTCATTTAATAATGCTAATTTCATTTCTGAAAATGGTGAACATTTATTAAGACTCCTTTCCCCACCAGCGCGATCTTTTCTTGATACTCAGCACATTGAATCACCTTTTAACATAAATCACCAGAAATGGAAGGTGATCAATAGAAGGATTTAATGTACTGTTGTTTAACTCTTACCTTGCTGCATGCCCTTCAGTTGAGACACTGCAGCAAGAGTCTGCCAACAAAAAAAGCTAAGTCTTTTAAGCACTACGGATGAGAATGCAGCGTTTGTGAAGCTGCCAACAGTATGCAATGTGTATAAATCACATCAGTCTTTAGAAATGCATTCCGTTCTTGTTGCAGAAGTTGTGAAATATTTACTACCACATAATGTACTTCAATTCTCTTTCTTCTCCCCTGTTTTGGATTTTTTGCAGGCATTTCCAAAATTCTATGCCAGTATAAGTTTCACTGCATACTGCTCATCACATACAGTACTACTATTCCCTGTTTTCTTTCCCCTTCCTCCTCTCCCTCCCCCTCCTTTTTGCTCACACTGTTTCTCTCTTTCTATTTCTCACTCTCTCTCACACACACACACATGCACACTTTTTCTCTTGGTCTCATTCATTCACTTGTGTGTGTGCGTATACTTATACACACACACACACACACACACACACACACACACACACACACACACACACACACACAGAGCAAGATTATGCTTTACGGTAATTAGCAGACTCGTCTGCACTTCCACCATTTTATAGAATTCACAGTATCACAGCATGCAGAAAAGAGTGTTTATAAATAAACAGAAAATGTCTTGAAGTGGAACGAGCCCTCGCTGGTTTCACTCGGATGAAAAGGTTGATGATTTTTCTTCCGTTATAAATTAATTCAACTCTTCTCAAAAAATCCCTTTTTATTGCCTTTTAACATTTTGGCACAGTACAAATTGGTGCTTTTACAAGATAAACCTGTAAAGTCTGATATTGGGCTTAGAAAGAATTTCCATATAAATATGATTGACTGCATCCTCATAGCACTGCCTTTAAAAATTACAGAATGCCCTTTTAAATTGGTTCGGCCCATTTTTTTCCAAAGTCACGAAAGCGTCTTGAACAGCTTTCTCTTCTTAAACATAAGTTACAGGTTAGAAAATAGTTTATTTTTATATATATATCTATATATCTATATATATATATATATATAATCACTTTTTTTAAATCAGCCATGGTTGCTTTGATATAAGCATATACAAGAAAACAGTCTTGGGTTCTGCACTTTTTACAAAATTCTGACAACTTGTGCATTCTATTGCATATATATATATTATATATACATATGTATATTACATATATATATATTATATATATATATTATATTTTACATACATATATCATGTACAGGTCAGATCTGAGTCTCCTGAACCTTCTCCTTGGTGTGTGTCTGTATAATAAAGGGCTCAGGTATTGTAGTATTGAGCGAGTTACCCAGGCTGTTCTCTGTCCAGTGAGCCCCATGTGCTGGTTTGTACGTGTTATAGTTCATGTGGTCGTGGACCGAGGGTACGACAACAGCTCCTTCGGATGGCGTGAGATCCTCCTCCATGTTAATGATCTCTGTAGTCCTGGCTGCTGCCACCGTGCTCCGTTGTTGGTGCCGCTTGCGAAGTTTGTAAAACACTATGAGCATGGCAGCTGCCAGCAGTGTTACCGCCACAAAACAACCGATGATGATTTTTGTAGTTTTCATGACTTCATCTAGGCTGGTGCGAGTTGTGTCCATGGCGGCCAGTGTCGGGACCACCACCACTGTTTTGGGACTCCTCGTGCTCTGCAGTAGCACCGTTGGAGTTGAGATGAACGCTGGCTTGTAAGTGGGTGGCGTTGACAGAAACGGCGGAACTTTAGTCCTGACGGTTTCAGGTGTTGTTTCCACGGTAACCGTGGAAAAGTAGGTGTAATTCGAAGTGTTGATCTCTGCCATGCTGACTCTGAGGAAGGCAGATGCGTCAGCATTCCCTGCAACGTTGGTGACCATACATTTGTAGTTACCAGCATCTGTTATTAAAACGTGCAAGAAGTATAGGGTTCCATTGTTAAATACAGACATACGGGGATGTGTTGAGCCATGACTCAATACTGTGTTATTTGGCAACAACCACCTTACAGATGACATGGAGGATGTTCGACATTTCAGTTTGGCTGTTCTCCCTTCAGAGATGTTTAGGTTCTGTGGTGGCTCCAGTATAACTGGTCGTGAGCATTGGAAAGTGCCTTGTTCTACTTCGGTCAAGTACTTTCCCCTCATGTGAAGCGGGGAGTGGCACCGGCCACAGCAGGTAGAGTTTGTGGGGATATACTCTCGCAGCCACCAGGTGAGCCAGAGGATATCGCAGTCACAATTCCATGGGTTGTGGTGTAAGTGCAACTCCACCAGGTATCTCAGTGGTGCAAACAGATCATGTGGCAGTGAAGTAAGGTTGTTGTGGGCCAGGTTTAGTTCCACTAGTGCAGTGAGGTCATCAAAGGCATTCCGCTCAATCAGATTGACTTGAGAATTCATAAGCCAGAGCTTTTTTAATGATTTAAGCCCCTGAAATGACCCTGGTTTAATTGCAGGGAAATGGTTACTGGACATTTCCAGCTCTTCTAATCTCACCAGTGGTGTGAGATTTGGCATGTCCCTCAGGTTACACATCCCCAGGTTAAGGTATTTTAAATTAATTAGGCCCTCAAAAGCACCATCCAAAATGTATTCTAGTTTTCTGAGTTCCCCCAGATCCAGGCGCAGCAGTGATGGCACCCTGTTGAAAGCATATGATGGAATACTTTCGATGGGATTGTTCCTGAGCCACAATTCACGCAGTTTTGAAAAGGACTCGAATGCGCCACTTGGTATCACAGTCAGTCTATTCTCAAACAACTCCAGTGTGTTAAGGCTAGTCAGTCCATTAAATGCACCAACCTCTATTTGCCGGATCGAATTCCGGCCAAGCTGTAAGACCTCCATATGGTACAGATGTCGAAATGTGTCTGCCTTGATAAGCTGGATGTTATTTTCCATGAGATTGAGGTACCGGGTATTAGAAGGGATCCCTTGAGGAACCTCTTTGAGTCCACGGCGAGTGCAGACGACTTTGCTGAAGTGATTACTGCAGGAGCAGATTTCTGGACAACTCTGTTCTCTGTTTGATGCTTCGCACATACTCCACATCCGTACCGTGAGGTAGACAAGAAGAACCAGGGCAGTATTCCAGGTGTGATGCACAGTTACCTGCCACAAGAGATTCATGATGTGGCACATTCATAATTCACCATAGTCTGGGAACGGCACTGATTTGAAAATCGGCTCTACCCCGGCACAGCAGGCTACCAGTGCCTGTAGCGGTTGACAGTGAAAGGGAGAGGGGGTGGGGTTGGGGAAAGAGGAGAGCGATGCAATGAGGACGGCCTGTCACACCTACCTCTACAAAAGTGCAGTCCCTGGTTTTCATGCACTAGATACTAGTGCTGTTTCTCCTTCCCTTCCTTAAAAAAATAAAGGATTCACAAAATGGCTCCTAATAAATCCAAACCAGTAAGTAGAAAGGACCAACAGAGGTGAGGCCCGATCGGCTACGCAGGTGCATGCATCCTCTCTGCCCCAGAGAGCAGCGCCATCAACAGTCGTGATTTTTGTCCTCTGAGTTGAGAATGCTGTCGAGTGAGCTCCATCACTGATAAAGCATCCAGGCACTCCGCTTTGTGTAAAACACTTCGTTTGTTTCTTTCTCCCACCTCTCTACTGCTGTAACCAGCTGCTTTCTTAGTAGCTTTGCTCTCTAATCTATTTCGCTCTCCTCTCTGCCAGGGTCGGCTGATTTAAAAACAGCTACGAGCAGCATATTGCAGTCAGCAGCTTAACTAGCCAGTTCTCCACCAGCAGACGCAGCAGCTGCAGGCTACCTCCCGCACAGTTAGCAATAATCCGTTGATTGCTCCAAGGGGAGGGGGGAGGCGATTGGAGGAGGAAAGGATTGTTGGAGAGCGCTCTCTTTCTCTCACTGATGAAATGAAAATCTTCACTGATGAGCCTTTTTTTAAGATCTTGGCAGAATTAGCATCATAACAGAAGGAAATAAAGATCCTGTTCTCTTCCCACTGTATTTCTTGTGATATCCTTTTTTTATGTTGAGGTAGTGAGTTGTGTCAGTTTCCTTTTAGTCTTTTGTCCTGTTAATAACGTCTTTGTTGGCCAGTGACTTAACAGCTGCAGCAGAAACCTCTGTCTTCTGGAACAATTTATTTCTTTTTCTCGTCTCCCTTTGCAGGCAACCACGCAGGCTGTGCTCTCATTTCTTTGTCCTTCACTCTGAACGTGAATGTATTGCTGACGCATGTCGTAATAAGCGGTACATTGGTGTGATGCAGTACTCGTATGTATGAGCAAGCTACACTGTACCACCAACCCCCACCTCCAATTTTTTCATCTTTCCTCCTGCCCTGCTGTCCTGCCCTATTGGAGTTACTGATAAATGCTTACAGTGATGTTGTATTTTAGGGAAATTTGTAATTTGCAAAGGGGATAGCAATTCATTCTCTGTAATGCTCTTGATATTTTGTTCTGTGTGCAGTGTATGTAATGCGCTGGCTGATTCTTTCAAGTAGCAAATATGTTGCAGTGATCTAAGCTAGTTTACTGTCCTGAGTCCCTGTTGGGATAAACACGAATTGATGTTTCAAGTGCTGGGGGCCAATGAGCTGCAATTGGTCAGCTGGCTGCCAGAGTAACGTCATCCCTTATAATGCTGAGTTAGCTGCTCTATGGATGGCAAGACAATCTGTTAGGTGAGGAGAGAAATGCTCCCGCATAGTACAGAATTGGAAGAGAAAAGAGAGTAGGTAAAGTGGAGTCTTCATTCTGAGCTGCCTATCTGCAACAAAAGTATAATTATCTCGCTTAACTTTTGAATGCTTACATTTACCATATAACCACATGGAAACAGGCCATCTCAGCCCTTCTAGTCCATGTCGAATGCTTACTCTCACCTAGTCCCACTGACCCGCACTCAGCCCATAATCCTCCATTCCTTTCCCGTCCATGTACCTATACAATTTTACTTTAAATGACAATACCGAACCTGCCTCTACCACTTCTACTGGAAGCTCGTTCCACACAGCTACCACTCTCTGTGTAAAGAAATTCCCTGTCGTGTTACCCTTAAACTTTTGCCCCCTAACTCTCAACTCATGTCCCCTTGTTTGAATCTCCTCTGCTCTCAATGGAAAAAAGCCTATCCACGTCAACTCTATCTATCCCTCTCATAATTTTAAATACCTCTATCAAGTCCCCCCTCAACCTCCTACGCTCCAAAGAATAAAGACCTAACTTGTTCAAACTTTCCCTGTAACTTAGGTGCTGAAACCCAGGTAACGTTCTAGTAAATCTTCAATTTTCAACTTTCAATTTTTAACGTGACCAGTGGCTCTACCAATTTTGGGTTCTTGTGGATTTCCAAAGTTTTGTCAGTTGCATACCAATAAGTTTTAGTTAATACAATGGCCGATGTCGGTGCACAACTTAAATGAAATAATAGAACCGGCTTTATGTGCATGCAGGAATTAATCATAAGTAGCCTTAGTTGTCATATGTACGGTGTTATGGATTTGACTTTGGAGTGGATTCATCAGGAAAGTCTGCCCTGTTGCATCACTGAATGATATTTTGGTCATTATCCAGTCATGGACAAGAATAAATAGCATGGCAGAAAGATGCCTGATCTAATAATTAAGTAAATTAGATTGGTAGTGAGAAAGAATGATGGTTCATAGAAACATAGAAAACCGACAGCACAATACAGGCCCTTTGGCCCACAAAGCTGTGCCAAACATGTCCTTACCTGAGAAATTACCTTGGTTTACCCTTAGCCCTTTATTTTTCTGAGCTCCATATACCTGTCCAGGAGTCCCTTAAAAGACTCTATCGTATCTGCTTCCACCACCGTCATCAGCAGCCCATTCCACACACTCACCACTCTCTGTGTAAAAAACTTAACCCTGATGTCTCCTCTGTACCTACTTCCAAGCACCTTAAAACTGTGCCCTCTTGTGCTTGCCATTTCAGTCCTGGGAAAAAGCCTCTGATAATCCACATGATCAATGCCTCTCATCATCTTATACACCTCTATCAGGTCATCTCTCTGTTACGAACCCGCTGTTTTTGTTTACTGTGTGCTGTCACTTCAGAAGAGTGCTTCAGTGAGGCAGAATAATGATGTTGTTCACTGACTGACTCGCAGCTTGTTTACCTTTAAAACAAGGACACAGACATTCACAGTCAGAAGAAGAGAGAGATTGAGAGAGAGGGTGGGTGGGAGAGGAGTGAACCTGGAAAAGGGTAGCAGCTCCAGCTTATCGAAGCTGGGGATTTGGAACTCTGCTATACCAACAAGGGTGGGTTGATTTTTGATATAGTGCACATTGAATGTGTGGCTGTCACTTCGTATAATCCATAGAAGTGGATTAAGGAATATCCTGTAGGACCACTGGAAGTTAACCCTTGCCTGGGTAGGTTATGTGGTAACCCCTTGAAGATGAGAGTTCATAGCAAAATATCCCGGATGAGCCCCCAATTTTTTACGACCATAACAATTTAGAAACAAACCAGCAGCAATAGTGTTCACACTGGGAGTCTGGTTTTGATGTTAAAACCATTATCTTTATTAATATATACTTATAAAATAGCAACTTAACCAAGATAAACAAATGCTAACGGTGTTGCACGTACGTATGTGTAAATATAACTCCCAAACTATTGAGCTTGGGGGAACAAGGCTTAGAGCCTTGAGATGGTAAAGCCTGAAAGTTCAGTTCATCCACGGAATAAATTATGGGCAAGAGATATTTGTAATCCAAGGTAAAACATAGAGAGAAGGCAATTACATCCAATTCCACAGGTTTCATGATGGTAAGTAATAAATATCAGTGGTCGAAGATCCTCCTTCGAGCTGTTCCAAATCCACATATGAATTACCACTAGAGTGATCTGTCACAGAGGTGTTGTCTTCAAGGGGTTACCATGTAACCTACCCAGGCAAGGGTTAACTTCCAGTGGTCCGACAGGACATTCCTTAATCCACTCCTATGAATAATACGAAGTGACAGCCACACATTTGATGTGTACTGGATTGATAATCAACCCACCCTTGTGGGTATGGCAGAGTTCCATATACCCAGCTTCGACAAGCTGGAGTTCCTACCCTTTTCCAGGTTTCTGTGTGTGTGTGTGTGTGTGTGTGTGTGTGTGTGTGTGTGAGTGTGTGTGTGTGTGTGTGTGTGTGTGTCTCCCTCCTTTTAAAGGTAAACAAGCTGCGAGTCAGTCAGTGAACAACATCATAGTCCTGCCTCACTGAAGCACTCTTTTAAAGTGAGAGTCCACAGTAGACAAAACCATGCGGGTTCGTAACATCTCATCCTTCATCGCTCCAAGGAGAAAAGGCCGAGTTCATTCAACCTATTCTCATAAGGCATGCTCCCCAATCCAGGTAACATCCTTGTAAATCTCCTCTGCACCCTTTCTCTGGTTTCCACATCCTTCCTGTAGTGAGGTGACTGGACTGAGCACAGTGCTCCAGTGGGGTCTGACCAGGGTCCTATATAGCTGCAACATTACCTCTTGGCTTCTAAACTCAATCCCATGATTGATGAAGGCCAATGCACCGTATGCTTTCTTAACCACAGAATCAACCTATGCAGCAGCCTTGAGTGTGCTACGGATTCGGACCACAAGATCCCTCTGATTCTCCACACTGCCAACAGACTTACCATTAATACTATTTTCTGCCATCATATTTGACCTACCAAAATGAACCACCTCACACTTATCTGGGTTGAACTCCACCTGCCACTTCTCAGCCCATTTTTGCATCCTATCAATGTCTCGCTGTTACCTCTGACAGCCCTCCAAACAATCCACAACACCCCCAGTTCAGATCATTGGGAAATTGCTTGGAGATGAGGAATAATGAATGAGATAAAACAACGTTGGAGTTGTTTACCATTGCCTCTAACTTTGGGCGACAATAGATTAGGATCTTATTGTGACTTATAACAAAGAAAATGCAATAAATTTTATATAGCTTACACTAAGATATTCTTGAAGAAGAAATGCAGTTGTGCTCCCATCTTGAAAACAGTTCAGAAGTTCAAAGTAAATTTATTATCAAAGTATATGTATGTCACCATATACAACCCTGAGATTTGTTTTCTTGTCGTCATGCTGTAATCCAGAACCATAATAGAATCAATGAAAGACTGCACCAAACAGGGTGAACAAACAACCAATGCGCAAAAGAAAACACAGTACAAATACAAAAGAAAAGGTAATAATAGTAAAAAATAAATAAGCAATAAATATTGAGGACGTAGGATGAAGAGTCCTTGAAAGTGAGTCCATAGGTTGTGGAAACATTTCAGTGATAGTGCAAGTGAAGTTAAGTGAAGTTATCCCCTTTGGTTCAAGTTCCTGATGGATTACTTCTGAACCTGATGGTGTGAGTCCTGAGGCTCCTGTGCCACCTTCCTGATGGCAGCAGTGAGAAGTGAGCATAGCCTGGGTGATGGGTATCCCTGACAATGGATGCTGCTTTCCAGCAATAGCACTCTGTGTAGATGTGCTGAAAGGTAAGGAGTGCTTTACCTATGTTCTCTGGGTCATATCCACTACTTCTGTAGGATTTTCTGTCAAAGAGCATTGGTGTTTCCATATCAGATTATGATACAACCAGTATAACCAATATAACAATATGATACAACCAATATATTCTGCACTACACATCTGTAGAAGTTTGTCAAATTTTAAATAATGTCATACTGAATCTTCACAAACTTCTGAAGAGCTGCTGTCGAGCTTTCTTCATAATTCCATTTGCATGTTAAGCCCAGGACAGGTCCTCAGAAATAACACTGAGAAATTTAAAGTTGCTGACCCTCTTCACCTCTGATCCTCCATTCAGGGCTGGCTCATGGACATCTTGGTTTCCTTCTTCTGAAACCAATAACACTGGACAACAAATATTATGCTTCTTGAATACTTTTGTGTGTATCTTATGGATTGTGTGCTGCTGATCATGAAGATCACCATGAAATTTCCCTATCATGCATCATTTATGTGAAATCATCTATATTTGTTATTTCAATTCATAATTCAAGTCAATAACTGATGCTAAGATTAAGGAAGGCATTTTTGTTGGTCCACAAATCAAACAGGTCATCAAATACAGGCAATTTGAAAAACTTCTAGAGGAATGGGAAAAAATTGCATGGAAGGTATTGAAGGATGTTGTTGAAATTTTTCTTGGCAATTACAGAGCACCAAACTATGTGCAGCTGGTTGACAACATACTTCAAGCATACAAAGCCATGAACTGCAATGTGTCACTAAAGATTCATTTTCTGTATTCCCATTTTGACTTCTTCCCTGCAAATCTTGGCATTGCCAGTGACGAGTATGGTGAAAGGTTTCATCAGGATATTGTGGTCATGAAGAAATGGTATCAGGACATCTGGTATCCATCAATACTGGCTGATTATTGTTGGACACTTCAGCAAGAAGCCTCAGACACTGAAAACAAACGAAAATCGACAACAAAACATTTTTAGCTTTGTTGAACTATTACAAATAATCAGTACTATCATATAATTAAACACATTATATTCAATAAAAAGTTAATTTATTGTTTCTCCAAACTCCTACAAGATACAAGTTGTCTGAAATTATATTTGTGTTCAGCTTCAAGCAGTATATCATAAACAAAAAAAATATGAGGAAGCAAGACTTCTGAAAAAAATTTGTTTCCTTGGTCTTGCTGACATTGTGTGAAAGGTGGTTGTGTCACCACTCAGCCAGATTTTTAGTCTCCCTCTTGTATGCTAATTCATCACCACTTTTGATTGACCCAGGGACAGTGTCATCAGCATACTTGAATATGGCATTGGAGCTGTGCTTAGCTACACTTTATTAAGTGTAAAGCGAGAAGAGCACACAGCCTTATGGTGCACCTGTGCTGATGGAGCAAGTGAGGAAATAGTATAATTGCAAAAAGGACATATTGAGACCAAGGTCCTAAAGCTAATTGATTAGTTTTGAGGCGCTAATGGTATTGAATGCTGAGCTGTAGTCTATGAAGAACACCCTGATGTGTGCATCTTTGCTGTCCAAATATTCTAGGGTTGAGTGAAGTGCTAATGAAATCACAACTGTTGTGAACCTTTCATGCTTGAAAGCAAATTGGAGTAGATCTAGGTTGTTTCATTATCAACCTCTCAAAACACTTCATCAATGTAGATAGAAGTGCTACTGAGCGATAGTCATAGAGGCAAGTTACCACGTTCTTCTTGGGCACTGGTAAAATTGAAGCTTGCTTGAAGCTAGTGGGTACTTCAGACTGCTAAAGTGAGAAGTTAAAGTTATTAGTGAACACTCCAGCCAGTTGATCATCACAGGTCTTCAGTACTTGGTCAGGTACCCCATCTGGACCAGATGCTTTCCATGGGTTCATCCTCCTGAAGGTTGCTCTCATGTTGGCCTTGTGTTAGCTCCTACATGTTTTGACTATCAAAGTAAGCATAGATGGCATTGAGCTCATCTGGAAGCGATGTCCTGATTCACCTATGTTGCTTGAATTCACTTTATAAGAGGTAATTGCATTCAGCCCTGCACAGTTGTTTGAGCAACCTTCAATGATTGAAGTTTAGTCTGGAATTGCCACTTCACCCATAAGATGGCTTTCCAGAAATCATATCTGGACCTCTTGTATCTTAATTGATCACAAGACCTGAATGCATCTGATCCTTCCCTCTGCAGATTCTGGATCTTATGGTTCATCCAGGACTTCTGGTTGGTGAAAACTGAATGATTTTGTGGGACACATTTGCCTAAGTCTACATCTGATGAACAGTGTATAAATGACTGCCTCGTTGTGATGAATCATCTGGGAAAGAGTGATCAGAAAGTGAAAGCATTTCTTATTCAGTTTTAAAGTGACAATTTTGAATTCATTAACTGAAATTTAAATAAACACAGCTACACAGAGAGGCGTTGTTTAAGGCACATTGGGAAATGAGACTAAAAGGTGTGATGAGTAAACAATGGTATACACTTGAAGAAATATGTATTTGTAATAAACCTGTAGACTGAGAAATTTTTAGAAACCAGTGATGATAATTAAAACAATTTTAAATGGTTGAGATTAGTATATGAATGTAAACAAGCAGATAGCACAAAAAAAGGTTGTTGGGCATTCAGAAATTCTTAAAAAGGAGAAAAGAGGCATTTATCTTTTAGCTGAGAAAAGAGAAATGGTGATGTCTGTCTTCACAGCTGTCTGAGAATCCTGGAATTCATTATCAAGGAGGTTATAACAAAAGAGCAACATGATTCGACAAAGCCAGTACAGTTTTATCAAAAGAAATCATAGTTAACAAATTTTTAGAGGCGTTTGAGGATGTAATTAGCAGAATTTAAAAATGGGAACGGTGAATGTAATGCATTTCAGTTTCCAAAAGTCATTGGATAAGGTCTCACATAAAATATTACTGTGCGGTATAAAGTCTTGCAATAGTAAAATATTTTTATGGATAAATAATTGGTTTACAGGAATAAAGCCAAAGAGAAAGAATAAGTGGCTGATCTTCTAATTGGCAAATTGTAGACAGTGGGGTACTTCTGGGATCAGCGTCAGGATTAGAGCTCTTTTCAGTCTCTGTCATTGTCATGGATGAAATAAATGTCGATATGGACTTCAGCTTTAGAAAAATTGCAAAGGTATGAAGGTTGTACAAAGGGCTTGTAGTCAGGTTAACTGAGGAAGAAAGATGGCTGTTGAAATATACCAAGGGGAACGATGAGCTAATCCATTTTGATAGGAAATGATTAATATTATGCAGATTATGTTAGGGGAAGTATCGGCAAAAATCACTTAGTGAGGTAAATACTGAACCATCTGGATTTCCGAACAGTCAGATAATGGATAGAAAGTTACCATCATTCTATCCCAAAAATCACATGTTGCACAACTTACATTATATAGAAATGTGATTAAATTGAAATGTGCTCCCTTCCACTTCACCAGGGCTCTAGTTCATGGGTACCTTTCCAATTTAGAGTTCACTGGAAAATTGATTATAATATTGGAACAGAATCCAGAGGCAAAATAGGGAAATCCTAGGCTGACTTTCATAAAACTAATCCTGCAGGCTTCATGAAAAATATAGACTGGTTTAAATTGCATCATAAATCAATAGCTGAACAAAGTGCAGTTGTAATCGTCAGGTTTAAGAACTTAATCTTGACAGACTAGCAAATATTCCAGATTATGGGACATCCCTATTTTGCCTCTGGATTCTGTTCAGTTTTAGTCTGGGATGTGATGAAGGGCATATGCGTCTAAATGACAGTGCCCTGATATTGTGTTCGAGTTATGCTTGCATCTAACTGAAGAAGTTTGAATATTGAACATGACACAATTGATGACTGTGATTCTTCTCGTTTTCTTATTGAAGAATGCAAGATATCTGCTCAGAGAAAATAAAAGAATGGCTTTTTTTTCAAGATGGAGCAGGGCAAAGTGAGAGCTTACCTTTAAATCCAGCACGACTACGTTTCGGCTGAATTGTGCTTGTTGCTGATGCCAGTTCCCCAAAATGAAAGGTCTTCTGACAAGTAGAAAATGGGATAAAGCAGATAAAATATGTTTTGAGAAGTGACTAACAGTCACTTGCCCGTGTTGATTGCCTGAGGTGTGAAGTGAGTCAAAGTTGAAGTTTAAGCAGATTTTCAGAATACTTTACCCAAAATGTTTTAAGTGGAAGAATGTTTTCCCCAAAAGATGTTAACTTACTGCAGCCTTGTCCAAACTGAACAGATTGGCCACCATGTGAGATGGGCAATATTGATGGTTTTGGATTTATGTTTGAAGTTGAACATGCCCTACTCCCAACTTTAGGTAGGATGAATTTACACGGAGGTAAACACAGTATATGCTTCACATAGTGCTCACTGCTAGCAATTCAATTTTCAGGAGAATCATTTTTGCCAGATGACCAGCACTGGTACATTTGAGGGGATTCTAGATGGAAGACAGGAATAGAAAAAGAGGTTGATATCATTAGGGCACCTGGTATGCAACTTTTCAGGGGAAGAGCCAGAATGGTATTCCAAAATCCTTTCAAGAGTCACTTGTGTGAAACATTTTCACTTTTAATTATGCTGAGTTTGAAAAGACATACAGCAGAATTTTATTTTCTATGTAAGATTGCTACCAAGAAGCTAACAATTTAAAATGCAGGAATTCTGATTAGTTTTGTATGTTTGACAGCATAATTTTCTTGAAATGAACTTTATAGCCACATCAATGGTGAAGGCTCAATAATATTCTAAATTTTGATTCAGCTGACAACTCATCATTGTGTCTGATGTATTCACAGCTTTATAAAATAAATTGAATTTTAATTATTAAAACAATACAAACGCACCAGTGGCTGTTTTCTCAGAAACACAAAGATTTCTTCCTCTCCTTCAGGGAGATAATTTTGAGAATATAAAGTTAATTTTTTGATATTGATAGATGCATCACAGATGACTATCTTGAAGTATAATGATAATTGCTTGTTTAGATTGTTAGGGCTCACCAGATGATAAGGGGCTCACCAGATGATAAGCATGTTTGTAAATTAATGTACTACCCAGAAGACAAGAAAACTTCATGACTCATAGTTTTATAAAATCACTCCACAGAGGGGTCAGTATTGCTTGATGTGCGAATGATCTTATTTGCATTTGCCTTTAGATTCTGGTACTTGCTTTGCAACATTGCTGAGATATCTATTCTCTGTTTAAAGCGGGCCCACACTGTTCACAACTGAGGCATACTACTCAACCTTGAAATGAACTGCAAGAGCTTGATAATAAAGATGACTTATTTCCATCAACTTCTTTATCTTAAGAAGTGTTGTGCATTTTAAAAACTGGCCCTTCACGTCATCTCAGCCTTTCTGTTGTAAAAGCCCTTGTTGCATAGAGTCATGGAGAGAAGCAGGAAAGAAATGGGCCTTTAAGTCCTTGATTCTGCATCGTCCATTGACCATCCATTTATATTAACCCCATCATTGTCAGCTCCTGGTGTAGGTATTCTAGTGCATATTGTAGACTTCATATTCTCTCACCTATAAGGCCATAAGATAGAGGAGCAGAAGTAGGCCATTCAGCCCATCAAGTCTGCTCTGCCATTCAATCATGGCTGATCCAATTCTTCCAGTCATCCCAACTCCCCTGCCTTCTCTCTATACCCTTTGACACCCTGGCTAATCAAGAACCTACCTATCTCTGCCTTAAATGCACCCAATGACTTTGCCTCCACAGCTGCTTGTGGCAACAAATTCCACAGATTTACCATCCTCTGACTGAAGTAATTAAGATTGTAATTCAGAATATAGGACCTTTTTCCTGTGAGGAACAATGCTTGATATTGGTACCACTGATGAAAATACAACTTATGTGCAGTCCTGATGGATGAACCGCTGAAATAATTTTCTTATATATGAAAAGCAAACTGAGGTAAGCCAAAATTCATTATTCATAACAATAATTTTTAAAAAATGGGCTAGTAGAATTAGTAGAAGTATGGTTTAGTTCTGTGCAGATATCTAAAGGAATGAAATGCGATTAGATAGTAATAGGATTAGCTGATGGCATGAAGTGCTTCCTAGAGCAGATGCTTAGTGAGTCTGCTATTTGTACTGTCTAATACTTCGGCTCAAAGATCAAATGTTACATCCCAAGTAATGAAGCAGAGTTCTGGAAGTCTTTTAGATAGTGGCATCATGGAAATGGTTATGGGAAGGGGGCAGCATTTGTTCATAACTAGTTCACTGAGGCACTTCTGCAACAGAGCTACATTATTTTGGCATGCTTCTGGCATGATGTTCTACACAATCAGGAAAGCTCATCATTGCCTCTTTCTGAGGAGGCTGTTTCCATGTCATTCTACAGATGTGTAGTGGAGAACTTCTTAACAAGATGCATCACTGCATGATATGGAAGCTGTACAGCGGCAGACAGTAAGACTAGCCTATACACCCTCAAGGACTTGTGTGCAGAAAGGTGCCAGAAAAGGGTCAGTAACATCATGAAGGATCCCACACCCCCTGCCCTTGGACTATTTGTCCCACTCTCATCAGGGAGGAGGACCACCAGACCTAAAAACAGTTATTTTTCCCAAACAGTAAAGCTGATCAACACCTCCTTCCCCCAATAACCCGCTGTTCCTCACCTCCAACTACCAGTGCTTTATTTCCTGTCAGTCACCTTATGTAGAGACACTTACGTGCCTAGCATCACTTTATGGACATACAACAGAAATTTGATTAACTACTCTATTAATAACACTTTTTATATGGAAAACTGTGGTAAATGATCACCACAAGCAGTGAAGAGGTGAGGCTGATCTGAGGGTCAAGGTATGCGGGTGCAAGACAAAGTTGGGACGAGATCAAAACAGTTCCAATGGAAGTTAGAGAGAAGTGTGGAAGTTGGAACTTTGGATTCAAAGTTGGAGTGAGCAGAGTGGAGAAAAGTTGAATCGGAGTGGTTTCGGTGCCGGGAGCGAGGTTTGATTCTTCTAAGCACTGTGTCGATTTAAAGTTTGAGAATGGGCCGGAAGCGGCCCAGAGCATATCATTGTGGCAGGACCTGGGTCCGAATTGGGATGGGGGCAAGTTAAACCGCCAGCCCAATGTACTGAAGGGGCAGGCTGTTGGGACCAGAGGCGGGAGTAGAGTCAATTTTGCTCTCTGACGTTTTACTCCAATCTCCTTGGGCCTAAGGCTGGGGCTGTGAGACTGCTCTGGCTGCTATGCGCTTCGTGTCTGTGAAAGTTACGGCGACTTGCCCTACTATATGATCTGTCAGACAGAGGCTATGGGCCTAATCTGGCTGTTCGGGAATTCAGGTTTATGGATTCAATTTGGTTTGGAATGCTTTTGCTTGCTTTTATTGTTTACATGATTTGTGTTCCCCCCCCCTCTTTTTCTGAGCATTGGGTGTTTTTTTTTTAACTTGGGTTGGGGTTCTTTCAGGTTTCTAGCTTTGGGGCTGCCTATAAGTAGACGAATCTCAAGGTTGTATTAGTTATACATACTTTGATAAATGTACTTTGATCTCCAAATCAATCTATGTGTATTTATATTCATTGTTTTTATCTCATTGTGTTTTGTTTGTGCTGTATCAGATCTGAAGTAACCATTATTTTGTTCTCCTTTACACTTTTACACTTTTAAAAAAATCTGGAATCTTGATTCTTTTATTTACTAAACTTGGTGATGATGAATCTGATTCACCTTTCCTCCAGTCCAGCACCCATTTAATGCAAATTTTAAGTGATGGAGTTGTTTTTTTTGATTAAGCTTGCATATTTGCGGTGATTTCATTCAAGGGTCTCATGATAATTATACCTGGGATAGCTTTTCAGCTTGACCTCAAGAGTGAGGTCTATTTCTCTAAAAAAAATTGTTATGTTTATTTTCATGCTTATTTATTTCTATCATTATCACTACTTTCTCCTTCTGCTTATGTAGTAAAGGAGCGTGGTCCTGTTTGAGAATTCTCTCAACTCAAAATGTGGAACAGCAACATGGCCTGTGTGAGTGTTTAAAATGACCTTATGAAAGCAGTCAATTTTCTTTCTCTCACACTCCCAATTGCAGCCATAAAGGGCAAAAGCAGTTTTGTTCTGATCATTTGGTGTGTGGGTCCAAAGAAATAGGTCAATGTGGTAGCAGTGATAACACAGTGAAGTGGAACAATTTGGCAGGGGAAACGTAGTGATTGTGGTTTCTAGCTGATGTTTAATTGCAATTACATGCCAATAAGATTATCCTTCCCACAATGAAATTAGACTCTCCCTCCCCACCACCCCTGATCATCTATAACAAAATAGCAGTTACCATTTGTGATTCAAAACCGGTTGCAGTGAACCCCCACCCATATTTGGTCGACAGCTGTATTAGCACATATTTATTGCAGTTAGTTGAAATAAAACAGGAGGAGACTTTTGTGGAGCAATTGCACTGATTTTGTCTTCAGAAAACCCAAATAATTCTTTGTAATGGTAAGTCTGCCAAAAATGAAAGCTGCTGGCTGAAGCAAACTTTGATGTTAGTTACTGTACAAGATCCTGGATTGACATAACATGATTTTTTTAAATAAATTTTTTTTATTGAATTTTCAAATGGTTACAGAAGGGAAAAAAGAATTATCAACCCTTCCCTCCTCCCCTTAACCCCTCCCCCCTAACATATCCCTGTAAAAAGAGGGGGAAAAAAGAGAAACAGAAAGAAAGAAAGATTGCCTGGATATCGGAAGATCCCCACATGCTCCATGGAGTTCATAATAGCTTTACTATATATATTTATTTCTTCCCCAAATAACCAATAATTTTATCTTCAGAGCACCTATATATTTAATCCTATCTTTTGTAAATAAGGGTGCCAAATTTTCAGAAATATTTCGTATTTATCTCTTAAATTATAAGTAATTTTTTCAAATGGAATGCAGCTAAAAGCTATATCTATTTTCATTTTCTTAATGTATGTTAAAATTCTTTTTCTTTTCACTGGTTCATTAACCCCATTAACATTAAAACTTTAAAAATTCAGTAGTCTTTATTTTTAACTGGGTTACTCCAGTCTATAGTAATACCTAACTTCTCAACTTTTGTGGTATTTTGGGGAATCTTTTTAAAATTCTCCGTGTTGCTATATGTCTCCCCCCCCCCCCCCCCCCCGATTGTCCAGGCAAAGAAAGAAAGATTAAAGAAAAAAGAAAAAAAATACCCCCCTACTAATGTTGTGAATAAAGAAAAAACACAACATTACCCCCCTCTGTTGTGCGGGTCATGGCAATCGCCATGATTACACAAGTGAATCCCATAGCGATCGATCTGAAGCTCCCCCAGCACCCCCATAACATAAAAAAGTATATATAAGAAAAGAAAAAATAATATCACTACTCTTGATTAATATTTCTCAAATTTTTACCTTTCTCCCCCTGTATCATATAATTAAGGATATATTTAAATATTCTTCTGTCCTTAAACATCCATCACCTCCATTCACTGTCCCTGTCTTCATCTTTAATCCATTTCACTTTTAAATCTTTGGCTGTGGTTAGCGAATATTTGGGAGTTCTTATACAAATTCTTCCGCATCCCAATAATCAGTAAAAGATCTTCTTTTTCCGTCATCCAAAAAAATTATCAGGGTTGCCGGGTGGCGCAATATACATTTATAACCCTTTTCCCATAAAACTTTTTTCACTGGGTTAAATTCCTTCTTTCTCTTCAAAGGTCATAACTTATATCAGGATAGAAAAGAACTGTTTTCCCTTCTATCATCAATGGCCCATTTCTCTTTCTGGCATGTTGGGCAGCTGCCTTCAGGATCTTTTCTTTATCTTGATATCTTAAGCATTTTATCAAGATTGATCGTGGGTTTTGATCAACTTGAGGTCTTGATCTTAAGGCTCCGTGAGCCCTTTCAATTTCAATTAACTGGGTTCCTTCTTCCATTTCCAAAATTTCCGGAATCCATTTTTGAAAAAAAATTATTGGATCCTCTCCCTCTATACCTTCTTTAAGTTCAACAATCTTAATATTATTTCGTCTGTTAAAATTTTCAAGTACATCCACTTTTTCCAGCAACCGTTTTCTTTCTGATGTCCAGGCAGAAATATTATCTTCCAATTTATTCACTCTATCAAGGGTGTCTCCCATTATTTCTTCCAAGTTTTTAATTTTCTTGTCCATTTTGTCCTGTCTTTTCATCATTTTATCAAACGTAATCTTCATATTTTTATTACTTTTAACGCTTTTAATTCATGCATTATTTGCACCAAAGATTTTTTTATGTCTCCAATATCACCTCCAATCTCTTCCTGTTGCTCTTCTTTGTATCTTCATCTTCATCTGATTTATGCAGAGAATCTGATTCCACCTCATATTCACTTTCACTTTCAGTTCCGATCATAGCTGGGATTTGTAGTTTGGGTTGCTCATGTTTGCGCATGCCCCTTCCTTCACGCATGCGCAATTCCTGTTGCTCTTTTTTTTTTGGAAATAGCTGATGTTGCCACAGTTTCCTGTTCTGTTTCACCAGAGGTGAAATGCACTTGAGCCCAAGGCTCTTTCATGGCTGCCGGCCTTGATTCTTTTCCACCTTGTGTTGTCTTCAAAGTAGTAGTTTTTTTCTGCTTCTGTTTAGGAGACATATCTTAAGACAATCCTGAGAAGTTTGTAAGTAATTTTAAAAAAGTATTTACTAATTTTTCTTCACTTAAACTGGTTTTTACTGGTTTTTTACGGGAGATCTGGATTTCCACGTCTCGATCCTATGTCATCACGTGATGTCCCCCCGGCATAACATGATTGAATATAATATCTAAAATAACTGTGAAAGATTCAATAAAAGTGTATAGTGCTGATCTGAAATCCACGTAAAGTTTGATTTTGGTTTGCTGTTCTCCCCAGTTTTAATTTTTCTTAAAAGACTGACTAGGTGATGTTGCACATGTAAAATAGCTGCCCCTAGCTTTTTGTGTAGGCATGCAAGGGTCCAGATAGTGGGCAGTGATAGAATGTGATCGTGTGGAAGGCTACACTGAGTCCAGTCCTGTTCCAATTCAGTCTCACCTGCACACAGGCATCTGGAGCAAAACCAATTGTGATTTTTTTTTAAACACCGTTCATTTGGTCCTTCTGCAACAATTTGTGGCTTGAAAGTGGTGGTTGGATTTTCTTGTTTTAGATGCAAAAGAGAATTATACTTGCTCCTGCATACATGTTCCTGGTTAGGAGGGATAATACTTAATCTGCAAGGTTAATGTCGCATAATGCTTGAGGGTTTCAATTTTTCATCAAAATTTTCGTTGGGGCAATAATTCCTCCTGCAGGGATGTGGCTACGGTGTTTATTTGTTTACACATTTCTGTTGTTTAGTGGTTTAATTTTCTTGAAATATAACATGGTATGATGAGGTTCTAATTGGAGCTCTGTCATAGATTGCTGGGTAAAAGATTGTGCATTAATTTTCATGCTGTGTGTGTTGCTGCACTCCTTATCTTCTCTCACCCAAGAGCTTTACCAGTTTAAATTCTGAATCTCAGCTATTTCACTGGGAAAGCACTGAGCTGATTACAAGGCACAGCACTATTGGCATGGAACTGCACTTCATCTCATTCAATTCCAGTAAAGGAACAAAACTGCTGGACGTGTCTACAGTGTAGGGAGCTTCTTGACCCACAAAGAGCATAGTAGAGAAAAAACAAAATCTTTCTAAAGGAATTTAGCATTATTGACAAATCACAGAATGCTGCTGAGATGACTGGTGTGATTTTTGATCATAAATATATTTTACTCCCCTTGTGTCCTAAAGAAACTATGTTCTGATATCTTCTAACCCATCCTTGGGTGGACGTTCAGAGCACTAATGGTTTTATTGAAGGTTGGAGATCATTAATCTCGTTCTTAAATGTCAGTTATCTTTTTTACTTCTCTTTTTGGCAAAATGCATGTGTGACAAAGGGAATGGAGAACCCGAAATGCTGAGTTGTCGACTAATTTGCCAATGGTTATATTTCTAATCTGTGTTGACCACTTAAACAAATGTCATTATCCAAGCACAATACAGATGCAGGCATTATTTGGTTGGAATCACTTAGTAGAGTCAGGAACACAAACTGCTGTTTTTAATATGTTGAGTCTTTTTCTCCCCTCCAGCCCCTATTCATTTCCTCTATAGTCTGCAGAAATAATTTATCATTCCCAGTTTTGTAGAGCTTATCCGTTATAAATTGTATCTGGCATCTTCTGAAAAGAATGACTGTGTACCTCACCAGGCTGTGCTTTTTAAACCATGTTACTTGTTTACCTTTTATATGTTTCTAATTGACTGTTGAAATCTGAGCTCATTAATAGCACTCTTGTCAGAATTATGTGGGTTCAAACCTGCTGTGCAGTTGTAACACAAAATCTCGATTGTCCACTGCACTACTAGTAAAAGATGAGCTGTTGGAAATTCCTCTCCTATAGTGCATCATTTAAAAATTTCAACAATCCATGATGTTATTAAATGACAATTGGAGAGATCCCCCTGAGTCCTGGCCAAAGAAATGGAGTAGTTTTTGAAAGAGATTAATTAAACAATCTTTAAATACTTTGTGGAGAAAAAAATTGTGAGGTATTTTGGATAACTCTGAATTGATAAATATGGTGATGTGCCAAAATATAGCTAAAGATGATAAGGTTGCACACTTGTTGAGGATGAAAACATTTATTCATGTAGCTGCATACTGGTTACCATTGTCGGTTTTCCTATGTGCCTTTAACAAACTAAAAAGAAAAAAAACACATCTGAAATTGTGATTTTTTTTTGTTTGCTAAGTAACAAATGTATTAATGTCCCCTGGTTAAGATTGATGCTGTTCATTATTTCCTGCTGGTACATTTATTGAATGCAGGTTTGGTGTTTAGAGATGTCCTTGTATAACCAGCACATTCATTTGTTTTACACATTTTATGTTGGAAGATTTTAACCTAAATGTAAGATATTAATACATATAATTTGTTGGACAGTGTTTGATTATTGGATTTTCTTCTTTGCTTGTTAGGATTTATATTTTTGCCATAATTCCCTCGATGATGAGATTGTATGAGCGATTGGTATGTTTACAGGACTGCCAAGGAATTCCATTGTTAGGTTGATTAGGCACTTCTCAAGAGAGATCTTGAAAGCTGTAATATGAGCAAGTGCTGAAAGCAAATTGACAACAGATTTAGAAGCTTTGCAATATCTCACACTCTTTGTCTGGTATAAAATGTAAGTTGACTAATGAGTTAAGTGCACTTATTTTAAATATTGAGAGTGTTCTGAGATGAAGATGTGTCAGAAGGTTCATGTGCTTGATATTCGCCTCTATTACTGATTTTGAGTCTGATGTTTGAATGATTAAATTGTGAATCTGAGGCTCATTCCTACGATTTATGGGCTGAATCTGAAGTACAGTATCAAGCAGTGTCTGCAGAGTCACAAATGCCTCAGTTTTCAAAGTTTGTGCTATCAATTTACAGTTCCATAGTGTTATAGGTAAAAGAATAGAGTAGTTCTCTGTGCTAACATTTATCAGCCCAACTGAAAGATAATATTTATTTCAAAATGTCACACACTCGGAATGCTGGAGGAACTCAACAGGTCAGGCAGCTTCTAAGGAAAAGAATTGAAAATCGATCTAGGAATAATGGTGCATAGTTCTCTGAAGGTGGAAACTCATGTGGATAGGATGGTGAAGAAAGCTTTTGGTATGCTGGCCTTTACAAATCAGGGCATTGAGTATAGTCTTTATTCTTTGGGCGTAGAAGGTTGAGGGAGGACCTGATAGAGATATTTAAAATTATGAGGGGGATAGATAGAGTTGACATGGATAGGCTTTTTCCATTGAGAGTAGGGGAGATTCAAACAAGAGGACATGAGTTGAGAGTTAAGGGGCAAAAGTTTAGGGGTAACATGGGGGGGGGATTTCTTTAGTCAGAGTGGTAGCTGTGTGGAATGAGCTTCCAGTAGAAGTGGTAGGGGCAGGTTCGGTATTGTCATTTAAAAGTAAAATTGGATAGGTATATGGACAGGAAAGGAATGGAGGGTTATGGGCTGAGTGCAGGTCAGTGGGACTAGGTGAGAGTAAGCGTTCGGCACGGACTAGAAGGGCCGAGATGGCCTGTTTCCGTGCTGTAATTGTTATATGGTTATATGATTCAGGCCAAAACATTTCATTAGGAATTGAAAGTTAAAAAGATTAAAAAAAAACAAATTTCACGATATATGCCTGTGATATTAAACCTGATTCTAAAGATTGCTTAATTTTGTTGATGTGCAAGTTAGCGAGGTAGTTTCTTATGTATTAATGGACTGCAATAGTGGGTGTTGTTTTCTTACTGAAATCTTGGCATTTCTTTCATACGCAGAATTGCAGTCTGGTGATATTTGAGTAGTTCTTTAACCATAATTTATTCTGTTGGGTTCACTCATTTGCTGTTTGAGATCAAATGTTGAGCACTTTAAAGTTCATTGGTGATGGCTGATGTTTGCACTTACGCATTGCGATGTATTCAGCTCTACACCCATCAGCTTCACAAAGGCTGATCTCTTCCTCGAGAAGATAAAACTGCTGGCGTCAATGAGCTTGTTCAATGTCCTTCATAGTTGTGGTCACTTACTGGTTTTAATACAAGAAAAACCAGTAAGTTTTTATTCCCAAACTGGATTAGGATTCCAAATAGCAAAGATAATAGGATTCCAAATAGATGGTAGATTGGGTGCTTTAGAATTTCCTGGGGTGGTTGGAGATTCCAGGCAAATGGAGAATATTCCACCACGCTTTTGATTTGTGCCTTACTGCCTGCATTATAATACCTTATCTCTTGGCTTCTGGACTCTCTATATGCCTGTCAATGGTGAACATTCTGTTGAGGGGTGGATGTGTGTGATATTTATAGATGCAATATTGAACATAAAAGAGATGCTTGAATAAGCTAATGTAGTCAAGTCAAGTCACTTTTATTGTCATTTCAACCATAACTGCTGGTACAGTACATAGTAAAAATGAGACAACGTTTTTCAGGACCATGGTGTTACATGACACAGTACAAAAATTAGACTGAGCTACGTAAAAAAAAACAACACAGAGAATGCTACACTAGACTACAGACCTACACAGGACTGCATAAAGTGCACAGAAACAGTCCAGGCTTCAGGTATTGAGGAATCTGATAGCTTGGGGGAAGAAACTGTTACATAGTCTGGTCGTGAGCGCCTGAATGCTTCGGAGCCTTTTCCCAGGCGGCAGGAGGGGGAAGAGATTGTATGAGGGGTGCATGGGGTCCTTCACAATGCTGTTCCCTTTGCGGATGCAGCATGTATTGTAAATGTCCGTGATGACAGGAAGAGAGACCCCGATGATCTTCTCAGGTGACCTCACTATCCGCTGCAGGGTCTTGCGATCCGAGATGGTGCAATTTCTGAACCAGGCAGTGATGCAGCTGCTCAGGATGCTCTCAATACAACTCCTGTAGAATGTGGTGAGGATGGGAGGGTGGGAGATGGACTTTCCTCAACCTTCGCAGAAAGTAGTGATGCTGCTGGGCTTTCTTTGTTATGGAGCTGGTGTTGAGGGACCAGGTGAGATTCTCCGTCAGGTGAACACCAAGAAATTTGGTGCCCTTTACGATCATCAGTGAACGTTTTCAACTCTCACCTTATGCTCAAGGTTTGTCATAAATGTGACTAGTATGTTGCCCTGTCAATCTCCTACCGGAATGTAGATGATGATAATTAGATAATTTCACAAACACCAGTGCTTCTGATAGTTCTGACATAAGCAAGTAGAAAGTTTTCCCCTTGACTCAGCATGACTTCCATTTTACTTGGGGTTCTTGATCTTACACTTATTTAATCAAATGCTACCGTTAAGTCATGGCCAATTACACTCATCTTCGGAATCTAGCACTTTCATTCATAGTTAGACAAAAATGGTAATGAGGTCCGGAGCTGAGTGGCTTTGCAGGGAGTCAAATTGAATATCAGTGAGTAGTTTGTTGGTGATCAAGTGTAGCTTGATAGCACTGTCAACAACAATTTCTGTCAGTTTCAGCATTGAAATTGGCTGATGCGTGGAAATTGGCTGCACTGGATGTGTCCTTTTTGTGGATGAGATGTATTTCCCACCATGTTAGATAGATGTCATTGCTTTAGCTGTATTGGGAACACTGAGGCCAGATTTTGTCAGGGCCCATTGCTGTTTCTTTATCCAAACCAGTCAGCCATTTCTTCATTTCACATGGAGTGGATTATCCTAGCTTCTGTGATGGTGAAGACATTTAACAAGAGGTCAAGATTTATAGCACAGCTGTTTTGTAATTTTCAGGAACTGTCAAGATTTTCAGACTAATAAATCTGAAGTCTGTATAGTAGGATTTCATTCTCAGGTATGTACATTTCTCATATGTAATATGAGAAATGTATTTATCATATTGACAGTGGTCTTCCAAGAGGGTTACTGTCCATTTAGTTGAAGAAGATATTGAAAGGGGATATGGATTAGTTTTCAGTAGTATCTGTTAAGAAAAACAAGCAGCAAGTGGAATTGGTCAGTTGTCATGTGCCTTTGGCTTGTTGACTTTCCTGTGCTGGAGGAGGTTGCCTGAGTTTGAGTTTAGAGATTTTCCATGGCTATAGTACCTGAGAGGACACTCTGACCTTGTATCTGAATTTTTATGAAAGAAAACAATTGTGAAAGCTAAAATTCTGTGATGAAAAAATGTTAGAATTATTAATCAAATTATTTGCATTAAATTATCCACATTGCAGAAACTAAGTGCCGAATAACTTTGTGGAATTTCTACAAGTGTGACCCTGGAGATGTTAAGGAAGGTTCAACAATTTTGAGTGATTTTGTTTATTGCTTTTACACTATCTAGGATAGTTTTTGTTTACCCTGGACACTTTTGAGGACAACTGAGAGTCAACCATAGTGGTGTTGGACTGGCTCAGAGATTAAGAAAGTTTACAAGTCTCTGTCTACAATGAAAATCAGTAAATGAGCACAATTTTGCTGAAAATTTTGAAAATATCAAAAAAGTCACTGGGAAGCATCACTATGATTACATAGTTATAGCTTCTTGGGTTCACATTGGTTAAGTACACTCTCAAAGGAGATCCTGGGAAACTGCTTTCTAATTTTGGTATACAGTTCAATATCCACCTGCTCTAATGTAGTTGTCAGTAGTAGAGGTGGGTAGGGAATTTTCAGATACTTCAGTTGCCATTTACAGTCACTGTTCTAAGAAAACCCCTCAAAGTTTCTTTAACATTTTTCCAGAGCGTTGCAAGTGCAGCCTGACCTGCTAGCTTAGACATGGTGCCTGATGAAAATATGAGCTCAGGTAAAAGAATGAAGGTAATGTGAATGATGTATAGCAGTCAATAGAATTTTGAATTCTAAAATTTAAAAAAAAATTAAAAACACCAGTGAAATGTAAATGTAGCTTTCTTAGGGTTCCTGCATTGATTGTGGATTTATGGGGTGGGGTAAATAGAAAACGGATACTCAGGAGCTTCACTAAGGATTTTTATACAGCATTGTGGAGTGTTTGTAGAAATTGGCCTGCTAAGGCTGAACTAAGATAGACTTGGCATGGGTACAATGATCCCATTCATTTGAAAGGAGAAGAATGAGGGAGGGTAAGGGAGAATGGCATGCATAAGGTAATTTATATCTGTGTTGTTTAGGGTTTAAAAATATTTTAAAGTCTAATCATTTAAAAAGATTAAAACGTGTTTATTGTAATAGATTGTGAATATTTTCAAACCTGTATAAATGTCAGTGACAATTTGCAGTTAAAGTTCTTAGACATCTGGTACTCAGTCTAGGTGCATGGCTTAATTAACTCTCAGTGGAGATTTACAATCTGAAGACCTTGCAATAACTGGATTGTCCTTCTACATAATGTTAGTTGTCAGGCAACCAACAAGTTTGGGCCTCTTGCCACTTAGCAAAATATCTGGATCATTGAGGGAAAATGGAAAGCAGGATTAATACACAGTGAACCGGTTGCATTTCACATGAAACAGGACTGTATTTAAATTTGTCTGGATAGCAAATCATTTTATCCAATTGGTTAATTAAATTCATTGCTAATGCAAGGAATCTTACAAATTAAAATGGCAAACAGGATTCTACAAAGTTGAAGTATCATCTACTTTTATATCTGGTGGAGAGGTGCTGCTATGATGGCTGATTTATGACCAGTGCCAGTCTCCAAGGATCAGTGTTAGAACCTCTGTTGTTTGTGATATCCATAAATTATTCAGTTGAAAATGGAGGTGAGCAGATTAGTAAATTAGGAGACAACACAGGAAGTGGAAGGGTTGTGAATAGTGACAAAGGTTGTTAAAGTATTTAGCAGGATATTGACCAGTTGGAAGTATGGGCAGAGGAATGGTAAATGGAATTTAATCCAAACAAGTACGAAATGTTGCATTTTGTGAGTTCAAGTTTAAGAGGAAAGTATACAATACAATAAATGACAGGGCCCTGAACAGCACAGAGTAGAAAGGTAGCTTAGGGTGAAAATCCATAGCTCCCCAAAGTGGCATTACTAGTGGACAGGGTGGCAAATATGAAAATGGCATACCTACCTCATCAGTTGGGCCACTGGGTATGAAAGACAGGATATCATGAAACAGTTATATAAAACTTTGGTTTGGCTACATTCGGAATCCTCTGTACATTTTTGATTACCGCATTACAGGAAGGAATTGAAGATTTTGGGAGAGAGCGTAGAAGATATTCACCAGGATATTGCCTGAATTATTATTTGTTATGAAATTGGACAAATTTGGATTATTTCTTTGGAGTATCAGTGGCTGAGGGTGATCTGATAAAACATTTAAAATTATAGGAGTCATAGATGGGATAGATAGACTGTTTATCCAAGAGCAAAAATGTGAAATACAAGAACGCTTTGAGGTGAGAGGCAACCTTACTGGAGATTTATGCAACAATTTTATTTCTTTACAAAGAGTGGCAGGAGTGCAGAAAATGATATGATAGCAAATTTTAAGAGACATTCAGACACATGAACAAGCAGGATAGACAAAGAAGAATCGGGATGTTATGTACTTGGATTTTCAGAAGGCCATTGATAAAGTGCTGCACATGAATCTGCTAAACAAGATAAGAGCCCATGGTATAACAGGAAATACGCTAGCATGGAGGCAAACAGTGGGAATAAAGGGAGCTTTTTTGGACTGACTGCCAGTGACTAGTGGTATTCCACAGGGGTCTGTGTAGGGACCAATCCTTTTTACATTGTATATCAATAATTTGGATGATGAAATTGGCTCTGTAGCTAAGTTCGATTGGTGATACGAAGATAACTAGGGGTAGGGGGGGACAGGTTGTGATGAGGAAGCAGAAGGCCTTAAATCAAATTAGAATGAGTGAAGAGGTGGGAATGCACTTTGGTTGAAGGAATAAATGCATAGACTATTTTCTAAACGGAGAAAATTCATAAAATCCGAAGTGCAAGGGGATTTTCTAAAGGTTAATTTGCAGGTTGAATCGGTGGAGAAGGTGGTGAATGCAATGTTAGTATTCGTTTCAAGTGGACAAGAATATAAAAGACTCGAATATAAATTGAAACTGGAGAGGGTTCAAAGGAGTTTCATGAAAATGATTCCAGGATTGAATGGTTTGTCATATGAAGAGTGTTTGATGGCTCTGGGCCTGTATTCACTAGAAATCAGAAGAATGTGGGGTGACCTAACTAAAACCTATTGAATGGTGAAATGCCTTGATAGAGTGGATGTGCAGAGGATGTTTTCTGTGGTGGGAGTGTCTAAAACCAGAGAACACAGTCTCAGAATAGAGAGGTGTCCTTTTAGAACAGAGATGAGGATGAATTACTTTAGCCAGAGAGTGGTGAATCTGTAGAATTCATTGCCACAGGCGGCTGTGGAGGCCAAGTCTTTGTGTATATTTAAGACAGAGGTTGATAGATCCTTGATTGATCAGGACATGAAGGGATACAGGGAGAAGGCAGGAGATTGGAGCTGAATGGAAAATTGGATCAGCCATGATGAAATGGTGTAGCAAACTTGATGGGTCAAATGGCCAAATTCTGCTCCAAGTTCTTATAGCCTTATGGTTTAAAAATAAGGATGTAATACTGAGGCTGTGTAATGCACTAGTGAGGCCTCACTTGGTATTGTGAACAGTTTTGGGTACCTTATGTATAAAAGGATGTGCAGATATTGAAGAGGGTTAAGAGGAGGTTCATGAGAATGGTTCCAGCAATGAAAAAGTTTCATATATGAGCAGCAATTGAAGGCTCTGGGCCTGATATTCTCTGGCATTAGAAGAATGGAGGAAGGGAATTTCATTGAAATCCATTGAATGCTGAAGATAGAGTGAAAAGGATGTTTTCTATGGTAGGGGAGTTTAGGATCAGAGGCCACAGCCTCAAAATAGACGGATGTCCATTTAGAACAGAGATGAAGAAGAATTTCTTTAGCCAGAAGGTAGTGAATCTTTGGAATTTATTGCCTCAGACAGCTGTGGAGGCCAGGCCACTGAATGCACTAAAAGCGGAAGTTGATAGGTACTTGATTAGTCAGGGCATGTTAGTTTATGGGGAGGAGGCAGGAGAATGAGGTTGAGAAGGAAATGAATCATCCATGATGAAATGGCCAAATCGCCTAACTCTGCTCCTATGTTTTCTGGTCTTATAGAATGGAAATATATGGATCATGTGCAGCTTAAATTGGCACCACTGTCAGCACAGACGTTATAGGTTAATCAGCGTGTTAGTGTGTTATGAACACATCTTTGGGAAAATGTCAATAATACGAACGTTGTAACCACTAGGAACAGTAATGCAAGTTACTATTTGCAGTTATATAATTCGCTCCGTATCAGTCAGGAACTGTTTTCATCTTGGTGGTGTTACGTACCCCATAACTGGGTCATTTACCAGCAAAGATAGCGAGGTCCGTTGAAGTCTGATGGTACTAGTTTTAACAGTATTTATTGATAAAAATACGCAAAATAATATCAATGCAAACATACAGATAATATACGTCGTCAATACTAAATCTAAAAGCACGGGTCTAATAATAATCAATAAGAAATAGCTCTATCGTTGTCTAGGGGATAATGTATTGTCCGATGGAAATATAAAAGTCACTTTAGTTCATTCAAGCGGCAGCGTTTTGGTTTGAGAGAAAGACGGGTTAACACTTGCCCATTCCTTTTATAATGTCAATCCTTTGAGAGTCGTTGGGAGTTGATTTCCCCGTTGTTAGCTAAAAACTGTTCTTCCATGGTAAAGGCACACCGATTCCAGGGCAAATGGAACCGGATGCACGTGGCCTTCCCACCGGCTTTCGCTATTACGGGATCGTTAGCGTTTCTTCTGGTGCGTCTGAGGGGCTGTTCCCACAGACCCTCCTTTATCCTGACTCACAGGGTCTCAGATGTCAATCAGGTTGGGATGATGCAATCCCTCCACCAACCAGCCCACTTGGCCTGAGGGCTTCCACGAAGCACAGTATTTTGTCTCTAAGAGACAATGGCCGTTTCCTGTAGCTTTATATCGCCAGGGGAGTCAAGACATTCCAAACGTCTCTCTCTCATTTCCTGGGTCTCCTGACCCAAACCAATAGCGATCCTGCGATTCTCAAAAAGGAGGGTGCTACCCCGCACCCTTCGGCCCCTCAGAGCTGTTGTACATTCATAACAGTGGGAGCAATTCGAAGATGCATTCATGGTGCTGACAATTACAATGTCAGTTTCCCTGACTTCAGAAACAAATAAGAAACAGACAAGAAACAAGAAATCAAGTAATTATTGCCAATGCTGCCCTTTTCCAGCTTCTATTGCATTTTGTACAAGATAATTATGTAGTTATAAGTAAATAGATAATATTGATGTGCAGAAGTGCTTTGCTCCTTTGCTCCGAGGACTGTGCTGGTGAGGTGGTCTATATTCCTGATGTCAATTTGTTTTTCAGCTGCTACTTAATGGCAGAACCATAATATTCACTTTGTTTTCATGCTTTCTTTTCCACCTATCTATCATCTAATCTCACGCTCGATGTTGCAAAGATCCATCTTTTTTTGTTCAGTGATTTTCTTTGTAATATGATTAGAAAACTAACTTAATTTTGCTGATGCTCTATTGCAAACTTAGATGTTTAGTGTTTCTGGCAGTCTCTAAGTGAAAAAACTGGCCATTTAAAAATTTTTCTGAAAAACTTCCTCAGATGCAGATTCTTTTACACATCCCATAATATTGAAAGAAAAAGGTGCATTCACAATTTTGCAAGGAGCAGATAGTATGTCTTGATATTTATGTCAATAAAAAGAACTAGCACATTATTGATAATCATCCACCAGACTTCACAATTGCACATAGTAAAATATTTACAAAATCTATTGAGTACAAATTAGGTTAGCAACTACAACTTCCCAAATTCAATATTCAATTATTGAAAATTAGACACGACAGCTAAACTTTCTAGACAGTCATTTTACTGTAGGCGTTTTCCCCCCATAAACATAAATCCATTCAGTGATACTACCTCTCCATGTAGAGCTATAAAACATTTCATGCCAATATCTATATATCAATATAAAAAGTTACTAGCATGAGATCATACTCATCCAACAGTAGAGATTTTAGAAGCATGTTCACAGCAGGAACTTCACATATATTAAAAAATCAGGGTGACAACAAAACAAAAATTCACCAGGGCACCAAAGTGTATGGAAGGTCAAAAATGCACTTTGCATTACAGGTCAATGGCCTATCATTATAATTTGCAAATATTAATGATTTAATGGGTTTTAAGCCCTACAGATATAGGAAAACTGAGGGAAGGATGAAAAGAACAAAGGGATAATATTTACAGGCTTGGGTCATAATGACGTAGCAGGTCAAGAAAATAGTCTAACTGTTCCTCAAGGAGCCTAAAAATGGGCAGTAATGGGTAATTTTGTGTATAATGACCACATTCTGAGAAGTAATCTTTTTTTAAAGGCTTCCTGCTGGACATAGCTATTAGCAAACTGAATCTGTGTCAAAAACTTGTCAACTACATGCTCATTTTATTTTGCTGCATTGCATAGGAGGTAAAATTAGGTAAAGTAGTCAGAATAATGGGATCTGGAAAGAGGAAAGGACTGCCTTAGGAGAATGGCTTTGTTTGTGCCTGTTGGAATTTTAAAAGGAACGGAGTAATCCAGATGCATTTTCTATAGACTTGAATGTTTTCAGCAAAAGGTGCAGCAAAAGGAAGCAAATTCCCAGCTTAGTACTTTTAAAAATGTCATTCAGCAGTAGGAGGCGATTAATAGCTATTCAAAGTGTTAGCTAATAAATTTCACTTTCTTCTTTCCCGGGGGCTGCTTGGATCCTCTTTTTGTGCCACGATTCAGTTCCAGTCCTGAAATGCAGTGGGTTGCTATGGCATTAGCATTGTGCAAGTAACCAACCTTAGCGTAATAAAACTAGATACTGCATGCTGTAAAGATGAATTTTCAAACTGAAAAATTGAATTAATGGTCCATTTGTCACCATGTGCTGTCCTTGTATGCTTGTGCCGTAGTATATGAAATTCTTTGAAGTCCTAACCCTTCTCTCGTTGGTGTGAAATTGATTTTAAGTAAATCATCATTTCATTTGTAACCTACCTCATTATGCACTCTCACCCAGGCTTCATCATACTGTGCTCTATATTAGATTCCCAAAACTGCAAATTCCCAGGTGAGTTGGCTACAGATCTTTAACCAAGTGAATTTTAGGGTTCAGGAGAACCTAGCAAAGCTACGTTTTAGCTTACCTTGCCCTCAGATTTCTTCACATCTTTAAATACCAATATTTTGCTCTGACACTTGTATTATGTTAAGAAGCAAATATTAAGCTTGCCTCTTCCTGATCTCCAGAGGATGAGATTAAAATAGGTTGGACACTGTATCTGATGCACTCTACAACCCACTACATCACCCAGTCCTCAATTTTATTTTAAAAATGCCAAGATAATGCCAATTTACCACACTGATATTCTGCAGGCTATTTACAGTAGTTCTCAATATACCTCTTGAATATACCTCTCTGCAGTCTGCAGTATATAGTTTCCCTTAAGCAATGTACTTTTAAATTGACCGCTTGAGCTACATATTTCACTATCTTACAAAGGACTCGCAGACTTAACTCTCGAGCAAGCAGATATGGCACCTTTAAGTGGACAAAGGTTCATTGTCATGGCCAGAAGCGATGTGGGGGGGGGGGGGAATGAAGCCTCTTTTACTCAGCATCTTGTTAGCAAGTGTACAATCGCTGGAGAACAAAATTGAGCACTCGATGGCAAGATTGCTTTATCGAAGGGAAATGAGAAATTGTTGTGTTTTGTGTTTTACTGCGAGAGTACACCACTTACGGCTATCAGACCCAAAGGCTTCTCGATACACAGGATGGACTGAACTGCTGACTTGGAAAAGGCAAAAGGTAGAGCTGTGTGTTTCATGATAAACTCTCTGTAGTACACCGATGTGGCAGTTTTGTTGTACTCATGGTCCACAATCTTGAACATCTAATGATCAAATACTGACCATTCTATTTACCAAGAGAGTTCTCCTCTGTGATCCTGACTGCAGCTTATGTATCATCATTGGCCCACTGTAATCATTATGTCCCTGCATGATGCCATCACCAAACAAGAAACAGTCCACCCCGATATATGTCAAATCATAGTCAAGGATTTCGATCAGGTTGATTTGAAGAAATCCCTACACAATTACTATTGGCATATAACATATAGCACCAGAGCTCCAATACGCTAGACCAGGGGTGGGCAAACCTTTTGACTTGTGGGCCACAAAGGGTTCTAAAATTTGACAGGGGGGCCAGACCAGGAGCAGATGGACAGAGTGTTTTGGTAATACACCTCATAAGAGAAAATAAAATATCATGGGATATATAGAAAACGTGCTTTAATTTCAATTGAAAATGAACAAATGCATTACAACAAAATATCTGTCTTTGAAGTCCCATGGTATTTAGCTATTTATTGAAATGACTTTTAAAACAATGAAAATTAAATGAATAAAATACAGCTTTTTTTAATAGTAACAGTTATTATTTTAAACCACTGAAAATTCTGTTATCCTTCAAGATATTATCATCATCACTCTCCTCCTGACTGTCTTTACTTCAAAAACAGTAGGAGTTGCAGGTCTACTTGTCCTGCTCCTTCTTATTCAATTGTCCCCTGTGCCAAAACTCAACAACGACCAGCACAAGGACAGAACAGTGACAGTGCGCCAGTATGCGGAGCGCGTTATTTGATCTGGAGCACATTTTTTATTTTGAGAACGTACGTGTACCTGCGCACTACTCATGTCCATCACTTAACAGAAATGACATGTAACATGTAAGGCTTATTGAAAAAAATATTTTCAAATGCATTTTTTACATAACACAACGAAGAAACTTATTTTTAATTTCAGTGGGAATATTGTTGTTGGTCTCCCTTTTTAGCCAGTGCATCAAAGTCTGGATTTAGTTTTGTTGTGGTGATTCTCAGGATGGATCTGAGGTGTTGGTCAGTTAACTTGGATCTGTGGCTGGCTTTGTTGATGTTCATGACACTGAACGCCTGTTCACACAAATAGGTCGAGCCAAACAAAGAGTAAAGCGCAAATGTGGAGTAATACGCTGCACCTCAACAAAGGTCAATGTATATAGAGTGCGTCATCTATTGGGAAAACGCCAGAATTGCGGGGAAAAAACATTAACAAGGTTTATTAATAAATTTCATCAAGTTCTGTGGGCCGGATTAAAAAGCATAACGGGCCGCATATGGCCCCCGGGCCGTAGTTTGCCCATGCCTGCGCTAGACCATTGCTATACCGAGATAGGGGATACGTACTGTTCCATGCCCTGACTGTACTTCAGGAAATCTGATCATTTGGCTGTCCTTCTAGCTGCATACAGGCAGAGGCTAAAGAGTAAGGATCTATAGATTAGGACAACCAAGAGGTGGTTGTGGGAAACAGAGGAGTGGATATGGGATTGCTTCAAGTCACTGGACTAGGCCATGTTCTTGGACTCATCTTGGATTTGAATGAATACACCAGGGTTTTCATGGACTTGTAGACAACGGTGGCCCCACAAAATCATTCATAGTCTTCTCCAACCAGAAGCCCTGGATGAACTATGAAATCCACAGTCTGCTCAGGACCACTTCAGAGCCTTCAACTCTGGCAGCCAAGAAAGTTATTGAAGCCCCAGGTATGATCTTTGGAAACCATTTCACGGTTGAAGTGACAGTTCTAGACTAAACTTGAATCAATGTTTGATGCTGGGCATCTGTGGCAGAGCTTGAATGCTATAAGAACATAAGAAATGGGAACAGGAGTAGGCCAAATTGCCCAGCGAGCCTGCCCCGCCATTCGATAAGATATGGCTGATCTGTCCATAAACTCAGCTCCTCTACCTGCCTTTTCCCCATAACCCTTAATTCCCTTACTATGTAAAAACCTATCTTAGCCAAGCACACTCATTTCTCAATTGCTAGACAATTTCAGACTATTCTAGTGGTGTTTAGCATTGTCTCTTTCTGGAGATTTGCATAAATATTCCTGTGTAGGCCTAATTGTTCAATGCTATTGTGTAGTTCTTTTGAGATGATACCAGTTGTAGATATTACTATTGGGTCAATGTGTACCCTGTCCGTGTTCAATAGTCTTTCAGATTCGTCATCTTATTTAGCATATTTCTGGTGGTGGTCACATTGATTTCTGTATATTCTGTGTGTTATGGCTATATGTATTTAGTAAGTTGTTCTTGCTTGTTTTCCTGTAATATTATATCTGATGGTTATTATGGATTGTCCTATCTGTAATAATGGACTGGTTGTAATATAATTTGTAGCACTCTGACTCCAATATTGAATCAATGTACTATATATATAGTAAGGTATCGTGTTATTTATGAGTTAGCATTTTAAAGCCAGATTTCGGTGAATGACGTTTGCCACTTGATTGTGCCTGTGTAAGTAATCAGATTGAGTTAAACTACTGCAGGATCCTGTAATGTGTTGGGTTGTTTCTAGTTTCTCTTGGCATTTTTTTTTGCATTTATCATTTTGAATTTTTTGGTCTTTTATTTTGTATTTTTGATCTTTTGTGTGTTAACCACTTGGTCCTGTATTTCCACAAGGAACCCCTCTGTATCTGGGAAGAGGTCTCCAACTCTGGGCCTGACATTCAAAGCTTCCTTGACGAGTTCCAGTCTGCTCAGATTATGGGGATGTCTTCCATGGAGGGTCATGGCTTCAATTGATTAACTTTTTCTTCTGTAGTGATAATTTTGTTTTTCGACATTGTGGTTTCATGCAAGTTTAGTGGTCTGTACTGATCAGAATTGCATATGCTCATGTTGTGTGCTGAATACTTTTTCCGTAGATGAGAATACAGGTGCCCCCCCGCTTTACGAATGTTCGCTTTATGCCACTTCGCTTTTACAAAAGACCTGCATTAGTCATCTGTTTTCGCATTACAAAGAGGATTTTCACTTTTACGAAAATTTTTCCCATATAAGTTAATGGTTCTTTGCTTTACACCGTTTTGGCTTAAGAAATGCTTCATAGGAACGCTTTACCTTCGTAAAGGTGGGGACATCTGTATATCCTTCCGACTGTTGGGCAAGTTTTATTTGACTGTTTTTAAGTCTGTTATTCCTCATCCTTATCCTGTCCTAGGTAGTGTTCACCTAAGTTCATTCGAGTGTACAGATTGTATTTATAAAATTTGTCATTTCAGTTCTTATTTTTCAAGCTTTCCAGATCAGTTTTGGACCAGATATTATGCCAAAAGAATACATTAATATGGGTATAGCAAGTCTTTATTGCCTTTGTTATATTTTTACTATTGAGCTTTATTTGGCAGATTTTCTTGAGCCATGAAGTAAATTTTGTCGCAAGTTTTCCCTTTATCACGGTTTCCTTTACTTGTTGATATCCTAAATGCTTACGCGTTTCATATTCAAACATCATTTGTATTGTATTCCTCTGCTCTGTTTTTTTATATTACTAGCTCTATTGCACCTTGATGTTCAATGTTCTGCACTTATCTAGACCAAAGTTCATGTTTACATCTTTCGAAAATGATTCTACAATTTGAATTAATTGCTTTAGTTTTACTGATGAAGGAGCATTGTTATTATTATTATTATTAATATTATTTATTTTCTGTTCTTTCTTTTTGTATTTGCACAGTGTGTTGTGATTTGCACACTGGTTGATATGGTTATCATTGATTCAATTATGGTTTTCAGATTATTGAGTATGCCCACAAGAAAATGAATCTCAGGGTTGTAGACAGTGACTATATGTACTTTTATAATAAATTAACTTTGAACTCTGTAAATATTAACACAATTAATTACTACATAGCTTGATATTTGCACTTTTTGTTTACGTTAATATCAATATTCAATAGAAATAATGATTTTGTCTTTCTCTGAACTAATTAGGGTTTGTGTTTTTGGACATATTAAATATAAAAGCTTTAATCAAATTGTGGATGTAGCCAAATGGATCAAACTTTAACTCCAATTCAGAATTATGGTGTATTAAAATAATTCCATTGTTGCACCATTCTGATATTGGAGAAAAATTCCAACATCAATATGTTTTGAAGGCCTCCTTGCATCTAAACGGTCATCAATCCCATTGCAGTTTCTTTGACATGTCATTTTACAGACACTTCCAGCCCCTTAGATGAAAGAAACCTTGGGATTATTTTTTTTAAGTGTAATTGAAGGAATGACAGTTATATTTTATTAACTGTAGCTCTGAAAGGCTTTGCTGATGTTGAGATGAAAGATTCTTTGTAAGGTCCATATTTGATTCTTTCCAAGTGATATGTTCAAACTTGCCATCTCAGGAAAATGGATAAGGTTCGATCCTTCATGAATAATGTCACTTAGATGCTGTGCTCTGTTTTGCAGCTTCTAACTTGACTAGGATTGTTTTAAATATACGTCCTGCTCAAACTTGAGCTATCCTCGAAGCTGTATGTTTAATGTAGAATGACATTTCAAATGGGCAGGATAATTAGCAGAGATTAGTTCGCAAAGTGCGAAATGTGAACAGATGAAAGATATTTTATGTTCCAGAGCAGGAATGCATTTGTGAGCTTAGCTGTTGTGCAGTCAATAAGCAGGTGGCAGAAATAAAAAGCATAGGCTAGATTTTCCAAAATGAATGTGTGCTGTGTATTCTGGTTCAATAAAAATATTATTTTGACATATTCATCACATTATAGATATAGTTTTCTCCATGTAAGCTACTTTGTTTCATTACAATTCTCCTCTTGGCATTCTGTATCTTTTGTTACTCTTTCAAGCAATGGTGTAATTGCCTTTTAAAGGAAACTATGATCATGGTTTTTGTTCTGGTCTGGCAATCTAATGACATGTTCATGTCTCAGCGAGTCATTTAGTGAAGGGAACTTGCTAACAATACCCGATCTAGCTTGATGAGCTCCTGATCATTCCTACTTGCCAATATTACTGCCATTCCAAGAAATCTTAAAGCAAACTAGTATAAAGGATTCTGTCTACATTTTAACAGCTTTATCTGCTTGTATTTATATGTTTAAATACTATGTGCATCACTAGCATGTTTTTTCCTTGTTATTTAAAAATTGATCATTCCAGAAGTGTCTCCTTTTGCTGTTTTCACTTCCACAATTTATGACTGTATGTTTTGACTGTCTTTGCTGTCTTTCTACTCACCTTAAGACAATTCCATGCTTCAGTTGTTCCATTCTGTGGTATAGTACATTGTTCCATGCTACAGTTCACTATGTATTTCCTGATTTAATTTCATCATTTTTTTTTAATAGTGCATCGGTGTGATTTTAAAAAAAATTGAGTTCAGGCATATATTGAAGTGTGTATATGTCGATATGTTTCTACAGAGCTGTTTTGCCAACATTCATAGAAATAAAGACAAGTTAATAACAGGCTGTCAGGCTGCCAATTCTGTCACATCTCTAAATTTGAAGGGTTTACACCTAAAATGTGAATTTTTTTTGTCTTGTTCTTTTTCAGATGTTGTTCAGCCTGCTTTGTTCCATTTAGCTCTCCCTGTTTGATCTGAAACCTGGGTGTGTTTTGTTGACATTTTTATATATATGCATTTTTATAAGTAAGTAGTGATTTTTAAGGTAGAATTTACATGTAGCATTTGTGTTGCAATTGGAGGTCAATGTTTGGAAAGTTAACTTGGGTGAGATGCTACCCATTTTAATTTCACTTCCCATTCCCATTTTGATATATCTGAACTCCTCTACTGTTGCAATAAAGCCACACTCAGGTTGGAGGAACAATACCTTGTATTCCGTTTGGATAGTCTCCGACCTGATGGCATGAACATCAATTTCTCAAGCTTCTGGTAATGCCCTCCCCCTTCCCCTTCACCATTTTCCATTTCCTTTTCCTCCTTTCACCTTGTCTCCTTGCCTGCCCATCTCAGGTGCTCTTCCCCACTTTTCTTTCTTCCAGAACCTTCTGTCTTCTATTAGATTCTCCCTTCTCTAGTCCTTTATCTCTTTCACCAGTCAACTTCACAGCTCTTTATTCCACCCCTTCCCCAACTGGCTTCACCCATCACCTTATGATTCTTCCTCGCCTCCCTCCACGTTTTAACTATAATCCTCTTTTTTTTACTGTCCAGTCCTGATGAAGGTTCTCAGCTTGAAGCGTCAACTGTGTTCTTTTCCATAGATGTTGCCTGACCTGCTGAGTTCCTCCAGCATTTTGTGTACATGTTGCTAAACTTAGAAGTCATAGGTTAAGGGTAAAAAGTGCAATATTTAAGGGGAATCAGAGGGTGGTGAGAGTGTGGAACGAGCTGCCAGCAGAAGTGGTGGATGTGGGTTCCAGTTCTACATTTCAGAGAAGTTTGTATAGTACATAGTTGGGAGGGGTATGGAAGCTATAGTCTGGGTGTAGGTCGATAGGACTTGGCAGATTAATAGTTTGGCACAGACTAAATTGGCCAAAGGGTCTATTTCTGTGCTATGGTGTCCTATGACTCTGACTCTACGCACTGCACAAATACTGCTTGGTCTAAATATTTCCAGTACCAATATATGTTTCAGGTCTTAACACATTCAGTATTATATTCACCTGCAGAATGGGTTCTGTTGTGATGTATAGCTTATACAAGGAAAAGTATGAAACCATAGAATCTTGTAGTAATATTATGTCTAGATTTCCATTTATCTAGATTTGCAAAGAATCGCCTGCCACGATGAGGCAGGCATTAAAAACCCAAATGATACAGTTTAAATTTTTAGAAAGCATTGGTACCTCTTTCCCAGGTACGATAAGTCCATTTCCTATCATTCCCATTTCCTCATAATGTATCTGCAAATTCTTTGCCATAGTTATCATACCTCTGACGCTTGGTGGAAGAAATTGTATGCTGCCAGCGGGTATTCATCTGTTTTGATGGGTTCTGTGGCTGACCAGCACTTAAATAGATAAGCTAGTTTATTACCTCAGAGCTGCCATGAGCATGGATTTGGTTGTGGATCAGTTATGAATGGAACACACGATGATTCACTAACGAACAGTAGCTGAGAATGCTTATTTTATTTTTAATAGACCATATGGCAGTTTTTCCTTTTCCGCTTGAACATTGTTTTGAATCAATTGAAGATAATTGTGTGTGAATGTTTGCCAGAACAGGAGTGTGTTGTTACACAGAAAGTTGAATGCATGTATTATCTTGAATTAAGTGGCAAATGATGAGCTCCTTTTTAAATTTTGTCAGATATTTCATTCATGTATTGCTCTCTCCTGGATCAAACACTTCACCAGCAAATCTAAGATTGGTACATAATTTTAATTTTGCAAATATTTGGTGCAGTATTTTTTTTTGTAGAGACAGATTTCGATGTAACCATGCAATAATAGTTAACATTGTTCTTAATGTAACAAATTTTTTTTTGGTTATTTATCCCCAGGCCTAAATGCTGGGAATAAATGCTGAAAATGCTGGAAATCCAATGGGATATTCCTTGATAGTGCTGATTGTAATTTCCTGGTCCGTGAAAAAAAATTATGGATCTTATTGAGTGGCAAGCAATTCCAGAGATTTAATCCACCATCAAACGGTGTCCCTTCTTCCTTACTTGGACTTTGGGTGTTCCAATTTATGAATACTATTTTGTTTAGAGAGCAGTGTCTGCCAAGTGAAACAAAGGGAAGTTGTCTATGGTAGTTGTGTTGGACCTTCACCTGTCCGCAGTCCTTAAGTACCAACGTCTTTTTAGGCAGCTCTTGGGATCAGGAGTAACTTGCTGCCGTTCCAGTTCTTTGGGTTCTGAAGTGATTAAGGCTGACAGGGATCACACTAACACTACAACAGGTAAGTTGAGATAGGTGTATAGTTAGTGAGACAGTGCACCCATTCTATTGTTTACTTTGTTTTTTCAGGTACTGTTGATGCATGTTCTCAGCACTGTCCTAAATAGCTTTTTTCCAGTTTTCAGTCATAGGTCATGGATTCCTAGGAGTTGGCAGAGTATTGCATTTTTTTCAAGAAGGCTTGTGAATGTCTTTGAAGATTTTTGTTTATCCACTGTAAACTGTACTTGTGAATCTGCTTCTGAAGTCTAATGTTGCACTTGTGAATAATGTAGCCAATGGAGTATAAGTGTTCCGGTTCTTACTGCTGGAAGAGTGGAAGAGGTGTTGTTTTGATTATCCTTCCAGCATACTTAAAACTATTTTGCACAGTCATCATTAGTGGTATCTTTCCTGTGCCTTGTTGTGCCTGCTGTATGCACTGCAGGTCATAAAAGCACAAGGTTGGTGTAAGGAATTAATACTTCCTGGTAGATTGTGAGCTTTGTTGCGGATCTGATGACTAAAAATTCAAACATTCTTTTCCTTGGTTGATAGAAGGCAATGTAGGTTGAACAGTTTCTGTATTTAGTTCCATATCAGCAGAAGTTTGCACCTGATGTGCAGCATTTCAACAAGAAAAAAAACACATGATAAAGCATATCAGGGCAATGCAATCAGACCACATTGAGCTGGGCTTTGTTATACATCCACTAATTAGGAATCTTTATGGTGTAACCATGAAGCAGGCTTGTCCAGACTGACATTCCTTAAATTTGTTCTGGACTTTGTTACAACTGTGCAGGAGGCTTCGAATAGATTTTATAACTGCTTTGCCGTACACTTCAATTACGTCATTTACTGACCCTTACAAGAATTCAGGATGCAATCTCCATGAAGCTGTCAGGGATACCAAGAGAAAATCGCAGTCCAAAATTGCATCACAGACCAGACATCAGTTGTGTCAGGACTTACATGCTGTAACAGGCTACAATGTCAGGCAGCATCAATGACAACAGTGCATCCCTTTCTATGAGCTTAGTGCTTTCTGTTCTCGATTTGAACAGAAGTGAATTGGAATATCACCGCCCATCCTGAGAACCTACGATGCACCTGCACCCACACTCGCCTTTGTGGATGTAAGATCGGTCTTCCAGAGAGTGAACCATTTGAAACCATCTGGTCTGAATGGTGTGTCCCTGACTGCGTGCTTTGATCTTGTGCAGATCAGCTGATGCAGGGATATTTGCAGATATTTTAACCTCTCCCTGCTTCAGTCTGAGTTTCCCACCTGCTGTAAGAATAGCACTGTCATCTTGGTACCTAGGAAAACTAGGTAACGTGCCTTAACAGCTACCATCCAGTGGCTCTGACATCTATCATTGTGAAATGCTTTGAGAGGCTGGACTTGGCACATATTAACTCCATTTGCCAGACAGCCTCAACCCTCTGCAATTTGCTTACCACCAAAACAGGTCTATGATAGATAGATAGATAGATACTTTATTCATCTCCAAGGGGAAATTCAACATTTTTCCAGTGTCCCATACACTTATTGTAGCAAAACTAATTACATACAGTATTTAACTCAGTATAAATATGATATGCATCTAAAATCACCCTCCCAAAAAGCATTAATAAATAGCTTTCAAATGATGAACACCATTCTCTCCTCTCATCTTTGTAGCATATGCTGAAAAGGTGTAATTGTCTGGAATTGTAAACTTAAGAAGACAGAAAACTGAGATCAATAGCAAAGTACCTTGAAATCAGTAAACTGTTTTGCTGTTGATGAACAAATATGGTATTATAATAGCAACACGAGTGAATCTGCAGATGCTGGAAATAAATAAAAGCACAAAATGCTGGCAGAGCTCAGCAGGCCAGACAGCATCAATGGGAGGAGGTAGTGACGATGTTTCGGGCCGAAACCCTTCATCAGGTGGGAAGTAACATGGGATGGTCGAGGGGGGATAAGAAGTGGGGGGAGGGATAAAGTAGAGAGCTGGGAATTGATAGGCTGAAGGGAAATGGGCTCGGGGGAAGGTGGAGAATTATGGGAAATAAAAGAGAAAGAAAAGTAGGGCTGGGGGGAGATTATAGTGAGGGGGGAGAAAAGAGAAAGAGAACCAGACTAAAATAATAGATAGGGATGGGGGTAGGAGGGGGGCAGGGGTACCAACGGAGGTCTGTGAGTTGAATGTTCATATCTGCAGGTAGGAGACTACCTAGGCGGGAGATAAGGTACTGCTCCATCGACCTGTGTGTGGCCTCATCTTGACGGTAGAGGAGGCCATGGACAGACATATCGGAGTGGGAGTGGTCTGTGGAATTAAAGTGTGTCGCCACAGGGAGCACCGGATACAGTATATCACCCCAGTTGGCTCGCAGGTGAAGTGGTGCCTCACCTGAAAGGACTGTCTGGGGCCTGGGATGGTGGTGAGGGAAGAAGTGCGGGGGCAGGTGCAGCACTTCTTCCATTTGCAGGGATGAGTGCCCGGAGGGAGATCGGTGGGGAGGGATGGGGGGGGGGGGATGAATTGACAAGGGAGTCTGTAATTTGGTGACCAGAACTGCACACAATACTCCAAATTTGGCCTCACCAATGTCTTATACAACCTAACCAACATTCCAACTCTTATACTCAGTACTTTGATTTATAAAGACCAATGTGCCAAAAGCTCTCTTTACGACCCTATCTACCTGTGATGCCATTTTTAGGGAATTATGTATCTGTATTCCCAGATCCCGCTGTTCTACTGCACTCCTCAGTATCCTACCATTTACCTTGTATGTTCTACTTCGGTTTGTCCTTCCAAAGTGAAATGTGAGTGAGGGAAATGGGGTTGCACTGCATTTAAAGGGAATGCATCAAACACCACAGTTGAGCCAGATTTTAAACTATTGAGATTCCAGAACAATGTGATAAGACAGAGTACAGGGAGTATGGGAGTTAAAAGAAATAAATTTTTAACTTTTAAAAATGCTTTGAAATTTTGATTTTGTAAAATTGTTACAGCGAGACTGATTTGTTCATTATTACACAGCAGACCACTTGGCATAACATGTCCCTGCTGGCTCCCAACAGAGCAATCCTATCACTTCCATTCTTCTTCCTTATTTCCTTGTAATGGATTCACTTTTAATATCTCATCAAGACCCCCTTGATTCTTGTTATTTGCAAGAGAATTTACAGTGAGCAGAAAACCTACTAGTATGTCGGGGTAGGAAACCTGAGCTTCTGGGGAAAGTCAACACTGTTGTGATGAGAATGTGCAAATTCCACACAGTCAGAACCTGAGGTCCAAATTGGAAGTGGGCTGCTTAGATGTGAGGCAGCAGTACTAATTAATGCATCCTAGTGAAGTCATACAGGCACTCAGTATACAGCTTTGTTTTTCTGTCTGCATTATAGGGGAGAGGTTCCTTAATAAAAATAAATCAAGACTTGGGAAGGCGAGGAACTTAGAGTTATTATCGCTGAGCGGAAATTATGAGAACTAATACTCCTAAACTGGGCTTATAATATGTAGCTGCAAAGATAAAGGATCTTCCTTAGACTCTGGAAGGTCAAAAATGCAATGCCACCAACTGAGAAAGGAAGGTGGTGGAGATAACATAGGGAATAATAGCCCAGTAAACCTGGCAAATCTGCTGGAAAACTACTGGAATTTATCACTAGGGATACGATGACAGTGTACATTGAAATTAAGATGAAGATCATAATATAATAAGGAAACACAGTTTTATGAATGGAAATAACATTTGACAAACTTAAGTGTAGAACTAATCATTTTTATATTATGCTGCAAGAGAGGTTATTTAAAAAATGACCTTTGTGGTTCTCTTAACATTGGTGTGAATAAAGCATTTATCAAAGGATAGAAAATAAAAGAGTACAAATTGATGCCTTTTTTCAGGTTGGCAAACTATTACTATAGATCAGTATTGAGCCCTCAGCATTTTACATAATGACTTGAAAAAGTAACAGTTGTATCTTTACTAGATTGCTGATGGCCCAGAGCTAGGAGGTGCATCAGGAGGACATTGAGTCTGCAAAAGATCATTAGCAGGATCTTTCAAGAATTTGTAAGATGAGTAGGAGAAATAAAAGTTATTCATTTATCTGGAAAGAATAGAAAATCAAATGCTCTATTTTTACAGCAAAACCAGTAAATATTTGTGTTGAGTGGGATGTATGTATGTTAGTTCCAAGATATGAATGATAAGCAGATACATACAACAAACAATTCAGAAAGCAAATGTATGTAATAGCCTTCTGTTGGAAAGCAATGATGTAGGAAACAGTGGTTGTTTGGTGCACAACAAAGTTTTGTGAGGAGTGTTGTGTTGATGATAAGGTGAGTAGCTTTATTTATGCAGGTTGAAGCATGGGCATTTTCTTTGCCCTTTGAATAGTGTTGTGTCATGTCTTGCATCATTTAAGGGAGCACACCAATATTTCAATATCTCTTCTGATATGTAAGTTCTAGTGGGTACAATCTGCTCAGTTTTGCAGTAATTATGAGTCTAGACTTTGTGCTGAAGTTGTTTAATGTGATTTGAACCCACAAGCTTCCAACATGAGTACTACTCATGGCTATGACTACTGCCTGAGGCTAGTTCACTCACATTTGCACTTTGTCTACCCTCTCGATGGCTATGACTAACTTTGATGTTCCCAGATCTTGGATATGCACTTCATATGAGCTTTCCTAGAGCCTGAGCTTTAACCTAAAAAGGTTTGAAGTTTTGGATAAAATAGTTAAATTGAAATGTGAAAATGTGCTGCAGCTGCCTCTGATGTTTATTCTGTAATGTTTCTACTGTTCTATTTGCTCTGTGGTGGAATATTTAATTCATATCAGTGGTTCCATTATTAGTAGTTTTCAGAGCTATTGATGTAATGACTTGCAACAGATCATAGTTCAGGGGTTTGTGCAAAATCTTGATTTTGGAGGAGGAAGGTTCCAACTTGCATCATTAGATAACTGAAAATAAAAACATCAGAAAATTGTTAAGTGTATAATTGCTGCTCTTGCTACTGTGGACGTGGGTATAAAGTTTGCCAGCTTGCCCTGTTTTGCCCTCTTGACTGCTTTGACCCCATCCATATCAGCAGACTTGCTGTTGTGAAATAAGAATTAATTGTTTTTCCAGTTTTAACCCTCAAGCTGCAGTAAAATTTGAAATGGTGCATTGCACTGTTTGGGTTTGTAGGAAGAGGCACGTTGAATGTTTCAAAATGTCAGTTATTGTGCAGAGGTGTTGTATTCTTTGCTTTCATTGTCTGTATTTTCAGGTGTAGATTTTAATTCATCCAGAATAGCATTTTCTTCCACAGACAAATTGGACATGTATTATCTTTCTCTTAAAGAAAATAATTTCAGCTTAGTGATGTGGATGGAATGGATTTTGCTTTACAGTTTTTGCAAGGAATATCATAGAACTATACTGTGAAACTTTCCCAAAGGGTCATTCGTAAACAAGTGCTTGAGCAGACTATGTTGGCAGATTACTCATTCACAGAGAAAAAAATAATGGAAGATCCTGATCCTCCATCTTGCTGTCGAGAGAGCCACAGATTCATGCTTAGCAGACCAGTTTATAGATTGTTCTTCAAAAGTGCAGTACTTGCATAACTTTGGAAGCACCAATTGTTATAATTTTGGGCTTGGATCTTTATAGCCTGTGTACCTTAGTCATGAGGGGATGCTCATATCTACTTTGCCTCTCTCTTTCTTTCCTCAGGCTTTCCAAAAACTCAGTATTGTTTTCTAATGACATCAGTTCCATTTCCTTCCATTTTGCATCAGCTCTGCCATGCATGGTGGGACCAAAAAAGTAATGTTTTTTTTCTGCCAGCATCAAATTTGCTGCTATGGACATGGATATATAATTTGCTGACTTGTTCTATTTGCTGTCTTAGCTGCCTTGATCCCATATCAGCAGATTTGCCATTGTAGCATTTGAAGTAAGATTTTTTTTAAACCAGTTTAAACCCTCAACTACTATGGCCGTGGAATGGAGATAATCCAGAGTAAATGATATTTATCACAAAATACTTGAATTCTGTGCTCCCAGTTATTAAGAATTATCTGTTGAAGTACTATTTTATATCTTGCTGCCACTTCTCCACTATTACTTGGAAGGTACAGAGAAATGGATAGGGGTGCAACATAAACAAAATGCTCCGACAGCATCTATGGAAGGCAATAAATTGTCAATGTCTCAGCCCAAAATATCATCTGCTTATTCTCCTCCATTGATGGTGCCTAAGGTACTGCGTTCCTCCAGAATGTGTGTGTGTTGTTCTGGGTTTCCAGCATCTGCAGAATCTCTTCTGTTATAGTGAAATGGATATATTGCAGATAGAGCATATGCCTTACGGATTTAATGGCTTTGAGAACCGAACATGACAATGAACTTTCTGTTCTCATTGTATCATCAGCAGATATTGAATATTTCCATTCAGTTTATTTGTTTGTTAAAACCCTATATCCAGCTTGCTGCAATTACAGATTCCTGTCCAGTTTTTCATACTCTGGAATTCCTTCATTTCTCATCAGGAGTTTGCTGCCTCACATAGCCCAATATTGGCATTGTCATTAGTCCAGTCTTGGGAGGCACAGCTAAGTGCAAAAGAGGCACTATCTCACAGTTGCATCAATCCTGAACTTTGCCACCATCTATGTGGAGTTTGCATATTCTCTCTCAGACTATTTGGTTTCCTCTAAAGTGCTGATATTGCTCCAATGTACCCTAAGAAATGCAGATTGTTACAGAAATTAGCTGCTGTTGATCTCACTCCTAATATTAGGAGAATTAGTGGGTATTAATTTGCATGTGAGAGAAGAGTTTTCATGTAGAAACATAGTATGAGGAAAAGCAGCAGTCTTTTTCTTTTTTTTCTAAATCTTTTTATTAATATTAGTAATATGGACAGAATACAAATGATATATTGATAAAGAAATTACCAACATACAAATTCCATTACATATGAAAAAAACATACATAAAAGTTACAATATAAATGAGTTTACCAAGACATAAGCCATAAAATATATGTATGAACATGGTAAGTCTAAATATTGCATAATATATGATATAAAGAAAACAGAAAAAAGAAAAAAATATATATGTAATGCAAAACTAGCTAATCTAATCTAATAACTAATAACTAATTTAGAAGAAAAAAAGAAGCAAAAAAAAGAGAGAGAAAAAAAGGGGGCTGTTTATATCTCACAAAAATAAGTATTCATCAATGCCGTCACTTCCGGTCCTCTCAACATACATAAGCTAAAAGCTGGGAAACCAAATGAACTTGGCACAGGGTCATATTACATCATATGAAAATGTTGAATAAATGGTCTCCATAACTTTTCAAATTTAATAGAAGTCTCAAAAGTACCACTTCTAATTTTTTCTAAATTTAAACATAACATAGTTTGAGAGAACCAATTAAATACAGTGGAAGGATTAATTTCTTTCCAATTCAACAATATAGATCTTCTAGCCATCAGAGTTAGAAATGCAATCATTCGACGGGCAGAAGAAGATAAATGCTGTGAATCTAACATTGGTAAACCAAAAATTGCAGTAATAGGATGAGGTTGTAAATCAATATTCAAAACCGCAGAAATAATATCAAAAATATCTTTCCAATATTTCTCCAAAAACGAACAAGACCAAAACGTATGAGTTAAAGACGCAATTTCAGAATGACATCTATCACAAATAGGACTAATATGAGAGTAAAAATGAGCTAATTTATCCTTGGACATATGGGCCCTATGTACGACCTTAAATTGTATTAATGAATGTTTGGCACATAACGATGATGTATTAACTAATTGAAGAATTCTATCCCAATTCTCACTAGAAATACTAAGACTAAGCTCTCTTTCCCAATCCTTTTTAGTCTTATAAAGAGGCTCTGAACGTATCTTCATAATTATATTATAAAGTTTTGAAATAAGCCCTTTTCAAATAAACTCTCCAAAATATCTGAAGGCACAAAATTTGGAAGCGTAGAGAGTACAGAACTTAAAAAATGTCTAATCTGTAAATATTTAAAAAAATGAAATCTAGGCAAGTTATATTTGTTGGATAATTGCTCAAAAGACATGAAACAATTGTCTAAAAATAAATCAGAAAATCTTAGTAATCCCTTAGTTTTCCAAGCCGAATAAGCTTGATCTATAATGGAAGGGTGGAAAAAACAATTAGATACAATAGGACTATTTAAAACGAATTGAGTCAACCCAAAAAATCTCCGAAATTGAAACCATATACGCAAAGTATGTTTAACTATCGGGTTGTCAATTCGTTTCGGCAATTTAGAAAGAGCAAAAAGGAGAGAAGTCCCTAAATAGAACCAGAGCATAAGCTGATACCGATTTAGTTTCTAAACTCACCCAACAAGGGTCAAAAGATCCACCCCCATCTTTCAACCAACTTAAGTTACAGAGAAAGGTTGAACAAGTTAGGTCTCTATTCATTGGAGCGTAGAAGGTTGAGGGGGGATTTGATCGAGGTATTTAAAATTTTGAGAGGGATAGATAGAGTTGATGTGAACAGGCTGTTTCCATTGAGAGTAGGGGAGATTCAAACTAGAGGACATGATTTGAGAGTTAGGGGGCAGAAATTTAAGGGAAACACGAGGAGGTATTTCTTTACTCAAAGAGTGATAGCTGTGTGGAATGAGCTTCCTGTAGAAGTAGTAGAGGCCAGTTCAGTTGTGTCATTTAAGGTAAAATTGGATAGGTATATGGACAGGAAAGGAGTGGAGGGTTATGGGCTGAGTGCGGGTAGGTGGGACTAGGTGAGATTAAGGGTTCGGCACGGACTAGGAGGGCCAAGATGGCCTGTTTCCGTGCTGTGATTGTTATATGGTTATATGGTTATTTAACAAATATCTAATATTAACTGCCCAATAGTAAAATCTGAAATTAGGTAATGCTAACCCGCCTTCCTTTTTTGTCTTCTGTAAATATGTTTTACCTAACCTGGGATTTTTATTCTGCCATATATATGAAGAAATTTTAGAGTCAACATTAGTAAAAAAAGATTTCGGGATAAAAATTGGTATCGCTTGAAAAATATATAAAAACTTAGGTAAAATTACCATCTTAATAGCATTAATCCTACCTATTAGGGATAAAGATAAAGACTTAGTAAACAAACCTTTAATCTGATCAATTAAGGGTAAAAAATTAAATCTAAATAAATCTTTATGATTTTTTGTGATTTTGATCCGTAAATAAGTAAAAGAATCATTAACTAATTTAAAAGGTAAATTTCCATAAATTGGGACCCGTTTATTCAAAGGAAACAATTCACTTTTATTAAGATTTAACTTATACCCAGAAAACTCACTAAATTGAGCCAATAATGATAAAACTGCTGGAATGGATTTCTCCGGGTTAGAAATGAATAGTAATAAATCATCTGCATACAAAGATAACTTATGAATTTCTGTCCCACGATTAATACCCAAAATATCCTGTGATTGTCTGATGGCAATTGCCAAAGGTTCTAAGCCAATGTTAAATAGTAATGGACTAAGAGGACATCCTTGTCTAGTGCCCCAAAATAGGCGAAAAAAGGGAGATCTTTGATTATTGGTAAACACTGAGGCTACTGGAGTATGATAAATCAATTTAATCCATGATATAAATATCGGACTAAAATTAAACTTCTCCAACACATTAAATAAGTAAGGCCATTCAACTCTATCAAATGCTTTCTCCGCATCTAATGAAATCACGCATTCTGAAGTGTCATGTGAGGGAGTATAAACAATATTCAACAATCTCCTAATGTTAAAAAAAGAATAATGATTTTTAATAAAACCGGTTTGATCATCTGAAATAATTTTGGGTAATACCTTCTCCAATCTAGATGTCAGTAACTTGGAAAAAATCTTGGAGTCTACATTCAATAAAGGTCTATAGGAAGCACAGTTAGTAGGGTCTTTATCTTTCTTCAATATTAGAGAAATGGAAGCTCTATAAAAAGATTGTGGCAAATTCCCCAATCTAATGGCTTCCTCAAAAACCTTACCTAACCAAGGGGAAAGAGGAGCGGAAAATTTTTTTAAAAAATCAACTGTATAACCATCTGGACCCGGTGCTTTCCCAGAATTCATTGAGGAAATAGCCCCTTTAATTTCTACATCCGTAATAGGAGTATCCAATATCAAAAGATCATCAGATGATAATCTTGGAAAATTTAATTTCCCAAGAAAATCAGACATGGTATTATGATCTTGAGGAAATTCAGATTGATACAGGGAGGTATTGAAATGCCTTATTTACCTCATCATGATTAACTGTCAGATTCCCATTCTGCTGACCAATCTTAGTGATTTGACGTTTAACCAAAGCATTCTTCAATTGACTAGCTAACAGTTTACCAGATTTATCACTATGTATATAAAAATCAGATTTAGTTTTCATTAATTGATTTTCAATCGAGGATGTAAGTAATAAACTATGTTCCATTTGAAATTCAACCCTTTGTTTGTAAAGCTCCTTACTAGGAGCAATCGAATATTTCTTATCAATCTCTTTAATTTTATCAACCAATAAAAGAGTTTCCATCTTAGTACGTTTCCTCAAACCAACAGAATAAGAAATAATCTGTCCACGTATATACGCTTTAAAAGTGTCCCAAAGTGTTCCGCAGGAAATATCATCTGTAGAATTAGTTGAAAAGAAGAAGTCGATCTGCTCCTCCATAAATTTTATAAAGTCAGACGCAAGACGCAACAAGGTAGAGTCAAATTGCCATTGTCTAGCATTAGAAGCTGTATCCGTAAATTTCATAGAAAGTAATAATGAAGCATGATCAGAGATAGCTATAATATCATAGTTACAACCGATTACCAATGGAATAAAACAAAGAGTCTACAAAAAAATAATCAATTCTCGAATAAGAGTGATAAACATGTGAGAAAAAAGAAAACTCTTTGTTTTTAGGATGCCGGAATCTCCAAATATCAAAAACTCCATTGTCAGTCAAAAAGGAGTTAATCCAAGTGGCCGACTTATTAGGTAAAGTCTGAATAGATAAAGATTTATCCATCAGAGGATTTAAACAACAATTAAAGTCACCACCCATTATTAACTTATATTCGTTTAGATTAGATAAAGAGGTAAATAAAGACTTAAAAAGTCAGGACAATCCACATTTGGAGCATAACATTAACTAAAGCAACCTTTTTATTACAAAGTAAACCCGTAATTAACAAAAATCTGCCATTCAGATCCGAAAAAATATGTTGAACAAATTAAATAGAGGAGTCAATAAAAATTGAAACTCCTTTTACTTTAGCATTCGAATTTGCGTGATACTGTTGACCCCGCCAAAATCTAAATAAACAAAATTTGTCCTTCTTCCTCACATGAGTTTCTTGTACAAAAATGATATGAACATTAAGTCTTTGGAATACTTTGAAAATCTTCTTTCGTTTAATTGGATGATTTAAACCATTAGTATTCCAAGACACAAAATTAATGGTCTGAGCCATAATTCTAAAATCAACCCTTTGGTATAGAAAGGGTTAACCAACTTATAAACTCATGCACCCGGAAGAGGAACAAAAGTAATGAGAAGACCCGGAAGTGACAACAACACAGACATATTTGAAGTTCAAAAACAGCCCAAATAAAAAACTAACACAAACTAGTACAAAAAAAATAGAATTAGAAAACAGACCATCCCCCCACCCCCCAAGAGAAAGTGAAAAAGCCAAAATATGACTTAAAAAGGGAAAAAGTAAGACTAATCCTACCCCCATGTCAGCTGAAGAACACTCCATATATAAAGGATATATATAAAAGAATCACCCCAACTTTAAAAATTAAAATCGCTATAATAAAAACCATATTTCTAAGTATAGTTAGTTGTAAAAAAAATAAAAATATAATCACTAAAAAAAAATATAAATCAGGCTCTAGCCCAGACAAAACAAAAAATATTTAAGCTATGATAAGCGATGCATTGTAGGAAAAAGATGAAAAAAAGAATAAAATAACGCCATCTTAAGCAAAACCAAAAATCTTTTTCAAAAAACCACCATCTTAATCAAAGAAAAATTCACCTTCAAAGAATTAAAAATATACCTTCGAAGGAACAAAGTTAATGGACAAGTATGTAGTTAAATGATTAAAGTGTATAAGGCAAAACAATTAATATGACGAAAACACACTTTAACTTAAGTATAAAGTATAGGATGAACCTACACCAATAACCAGATTTTAATTCAGGTTTAAGAGATCGAGAACCGTCTTACACGATCAAAATCGTTCATTTATTAGAGACCGGTGTCTAGCAGTAGGGAAGTTCTCCTCCAGATATTTTCTCACTTCTGAAGTTGAAATGAAAACCTGTCGTGGAGCTTTCGACGGAGATATTCGAAGCTTCGCAGGGTATAGGAGCGCAGGTTTCAGATTTTTCTCATAACATTCAGCCATCAACGGTTTAAAAAGAAGCCTTCTTTTTAAAAGGTCAGGACTAAAGTCTTTGACCAGGCAGAAGCAGAATTCTTTGAATTTAATCATTCCTGCCCGACGAGAAGCTCTTATAAGTTGTTCTTTGTCATGTACATAATGGAACCGGACAATTACCACCGAAAGTTTGTCTGTAACACTCGGTGATCGACGCCAAATTCTATGTGCCCGATCCAATAAAGGAGGGTTATTCGGGAAAATCGTCGGAAGCGCTTCTTTTAAAAGTTGACCAAAATATTTCGAAGGGTCATCTTTTTCTATGCCGTCTGGAAGACCAAGTATACGTAAGTTCTGTCTTCTGGACCGATTCTCAAAATCGTCACTCTTGGCTTTAAGGGCTTCCATCAGCTTAATGGTCGAAATTAAATCCTGTTGCAGTTTTTCAATAGTCAAATCTCGCTTCCGAGCATCTTCTTGCAGAGACGCAATAAGAGCTTGTTGCTGTTTAATTACTAAATCCGTCTTAACCATGTACTCTTGAAAAGCCTTTATATCTTCTTTAAAAAATTGTTGTAGTTCAGCAAAGTTTTTTATCCAAAACCTCCATAAACAATTCAAAAGTTGAGTTTGTTGTGGTGGAGCCTGCTTTTTTCCGTTACCGTCCGGGATCCCGTCCCTTAGACCTGAGAGACATTTCTGTTTGCATATCTTCAAAAGTTCACAACAAACTCTTGGCAGTAAATCCAAAAAAAATTAACAAAGAAACTTTCGGTATAGGTAAAAATAAGCTGAATAAGGGTGATCAAAGGTTAAAAAAAGTAAAGGTTATGGAGCGAATCCAAAACAGTACTCACTCCATGAGCGTCTCCAGCTGACCTTCAGCAGCAGTCTTAACATTGACCTGTGGGATTCTGTACTCTGTTTCTTAGCCAGTTTGTTATCCGTCATTTTGGAGTCTCGCTTATTCCATAGCTTTCACACTTCATTTCATGTGTGTGGCACCTTATGAAATGTCTTCTGGAAGTCCACTTATTGGAGATCAACTGCATTTTCTCCATTGGCCATTTGTAAATGTGTTTTTTTTCTCTCTAATTAATCTATATCCACCCCAGGTGACTGGTAACAAACGCTGTTTCAGATTGTTTCTTGACCTAACTCTTCGATAATTCCTGTGTTTAACTTGTACCCTTTATTAAACGAGAGTTTAACTTCTGGAGTTGTCTAATACCAGGACACCACCACTTGTCTGGAAAATAATGATCACATCCTCTGCAATTTCCTTATTTGTTTTTTTCAGTAACCTAGGAAGTATTCAATCTGGGCCAGTGATTTATGCACACTAAGTACAGCACACACATCTTTATCAATTTCAAGTCTACTCAAAATCACAACTGCATCTTTCTTTACTGGGTCTCCATGATCAGCATGAACATGATAAAGTTTAATGTAAAGTACTCGCAAATTGTTTCCACCAGTTTTCCTTGTATGTTTGCTGCCAATCTCTTTGTGTGCTTTCTCCTTGCCATTCTTAAATTTCCTCACTAAATTATCAATAATTTATAAAGAAGTACTCAGGAAGCTGAATACTCTTAAGGGTAGATAAATCTCCCAGACCAGATGGAATGCACCCTCGTGTTCTGAAGGAAGTAGCAGTGGAGATTGCGGAGGCATTAGCAATGATCTTTCAAAAGTCAATAGATTCTGGCATGGTTCTGGAGGACTGGAAGATTGCAAATGTCACTCTGCTATTTAAGAAGGGGGCAAGGAAGCAAAAAGGAAATTATAGACCTGTTGGCTTGACATCGGTGGTTGGGAAGTTGTTGGAGTCGATTGTCAAAGATGAGGTTACGGAGTACCTGGAGGCATATGACAAGATAGGCAGAACTCAGCATGGTCTCCTTAAGGGAAAATCCTGCCTGACAAACCTAGTGCAATTTTTTGAGGAAATTACAAGTAGGCTAGACAAGGGAGATGCAGTGGATGTTGTGTATTTGGATTTTCAGAACGCCTTTGACATGGTGCCACACATGAGGCTGCTAAACAAGATAAGAGCCCATGGAATTACAGGAAAGTTACATACGTGGATAGAGCGTTGGTTGATTGGCAGGAAACAGAGAGTGGAAATAAAGGGATCCCATTCTGGTTGGCTGCCGGTTACCAGTGGTGTTACACAGTGGTCTGTGTTGGGCCACTTCTTTTTACGTTGTATATCAACGATTTGGATTATGGAATAGATGGCTTTGTGGCTAAGTTTGCTGATGATATAAAGATAGTTGGAGGGGCAGTAGTGCTGAGGAAACAGAGTCTGCAGAGAGACTTGGATAAATTGGGAGAATATGCAAAAAAGTGGCAAATGAAATTCAGTGTCGGAAAGTGTACGGTCAAGCACTTTGCTAGAAGAAATAAACAGGCAGACTATTATTTAAATGGGGAGAGAATTCGAAGTTCTGAGTTGCAACGGGACTTGGGAGTCCTTGTGAAGGATACCTTTAAGGTTAATCTCCAGGTTGAGTGAATGGTAAAGAAGGCGAATGCAATGTTGGCATTCATTTCTAGAGCAATAGAATATAAGAGCAGGGGTGTGATGTTGAGGCTCTGTAAGTCACTGGTAAGATCTCACTTGGAGTACTCTGTGCAGTTTTGAGCTTATTTCAGAAAGGATGTGCTGACATTGGAGAGGGTTCAGAGAAGATTCACTAGAATGATTCTGGGAATGAGAGGGTTAACATATGAGGAACGTTTGACTGCTCTTGGACTGTATCCTTCGAATTTAGAAGAATGAGTGGGGATCGCATAGAAACATTTCAAATGTTGAAAGGCATGGACAGAGTGGATGTGGCAAAGTTGTTTCCCGTGGTGGGGGAGTCTAGTACGAGAGGGCACAACTAAGGATTGAAGGGCGTCCATTCAGAACAGAGATGCAAAGAAATTTTTTTAGCCAGAGTGTGGTGAATCTGTGGAATTTGTTGCCACGGGCGGCAGTGGAGGCCAAGTCATTGGGTGTATTTAAGGCAGAGATTGATAGGTATCTGAGTATCAGGGCATCAAAGGTTATGGTGAGAAGGTGGGGGAGTGGGACTAAATGGGAGAATGGATCAGCTCATGATAAAATGGTGGAGCAGACTCAATGGGCCGAATGGCTGACTTCTGCTCCTTTGTCATATTGTCTAAGTAACCAGCCAATTTCTCTGTTATGTTAACAATATAGCATATGTCAAATTTTCTTTTTACTTCATCTTTTTAACTTTCTTTGTGATCACTAATGTAGCTCAGGTTTTAACTTAACTGCCCTTCTCCCTCATGGGAATGTTAAGTTTAAAGTGAATTTATTATCAAAGTATGTATACTATATACAACCTTGAGGTTCATCTTTTTACCGGCTGCCACAAAACAGAGAAACCTGATAGAATCCACAAAAAAAAACCCACAGAACCAAGATCAACAAACAACCAATATGCGAAAACAGAACAAATAGTCCCAACAATGAAAAGACAAGTAATACACAAAACATGAACCGCAGAGTCCCCCAAAAGTGAGTCTACTTACCCTGATGAGCTGAAATAACTTCCCCTTTAAAGGCCTCCCGTTGATCACTTACAATTTTCCTTGCTGGTCTTTGATTTAGGTTTATCTATTCCAGATGTGTTTTCATCCGCTGCAATTGGCCTTGCTGAAATTTTTACTTCAAAGTAGTCTGGTTCCTTTTGCTGAACAATTCTAATTCTCATGATGTTACAGTTGCTGATTCCCTGAACACATTTAAACCCCACCTTATTCAACTCTCCATAATCAGATCTCTCTGGTTATTGCAGCATCTGATAGATAGTTCGCTGTAAAAATAATACGGCTTGAATGTGGATCACAGCTTGGTCGAGTGGCTGAATCAGCGATGTTGTGTTAGACGGTAGGAAGTGCACTGTTACGTTAGGATGAATGCTGTCCAAATGTTTAGGATGGGCGGGCGTATTGTCGAGCAACAAAAGAACTTTAAAGGCAAGATTCTGTTCCCGGCAGTAGCGTCCCAGAGCTGTGATACCTTCAGCTGATGCCACGCTGTTTATAATTTCCAACTTTTTTTCAAGTATTAAAGTGGTTCTCTGCCGCTCGGCTGATGGCCCAGGACATGACTTTGGACGCATAGGAGGCATCGTTAAATATTTCAAGCACAAAATCAGTGCACCATAGGTAAAAGCAACAAAAGTTTAAGGGCGTAAGATTGCACATCCACACGCTGCCAAAACCAATGCGAGGCTGGCGGCAGCAAGACTGTGAGGCATGCGCACCTGGCTTGTATTGGCAGGAAAGCGATGCTTCTCGCATAACTGTGAGTTTTGGACGCATATAAGGAGACATTGGTAGAAATAGGTTCCTCGCATAACAGTGAGGCCACATAGTCTGAAGACGCACATAATGAGGATAAGGTGTATATGAAATCTTTCTTACCCTTGGCCCTTATTCTATAGTCAGGGAGCCTAATAAGTCAACCTATAGCCAGGGAAGCGATGACACCCCTCCTGTTGGACTGTTTGAGGTAAATTAATTTTTATTCTTTCTTACTTCTCTTCTAATATTTGTATATCTGTTCACTTATAATGGTACTGTGATGCTGTGATTTCCTTTGCGATCAATAAAGTATCTATTTCGGTGCTGTGACTAAGTCACAAAAAAGCTTATAGACAACTAGTTAAATGAGGAATATCTATTTATCTGAGACATTGTCTTTTACTCTACTCTGTTTATCCCTGGCACTAAGGTGAGGGGCTAGATTCAAAATCTGCCTCATTTGTTCAACATATCAGTGCGCCATTAGCAGAGTAGAAGAGTCAGATACAGTGGCATTTGACTTCCAGATTATTACAGACATCATGATGACAGGGGCAAGCTGAGACATCTAACATAGACAACTGACTGTTCAGTAGAAGACTATTGGTTGTCAGTTAGCTGTGTTTAATCCATTTCTTTATATCTCAATTTTAAATTGCTGACTTTGTATTTTTGAACCCTGGCTCTTGACATCTCTATCTAAGTCCTATAAAAATTTTGTTTATTTTAATTGGTTCACCTCTCATCCTTGTAAACTCAAGAGAGCATAGGCTGTTTATGTTTAGTCTCTCCTCAGGAATCACCTGCTCCCATGCCATGATTCAGACTGGTGAGTCTCTGTTACACTTCCTTATCTCAAGTGCATATTCCTTTGTTTAAGGAGGCCAAACCTATGTGCATTATTCCCGGTGCAGTGTCACTAGGGCACAGTATAATTGTAGAAGCTGTCTTTAGCATTGTATTCAGATCCTCTTGCAAATAAAGCATTTGCCTTCCTAATTACTCCCTGTATACTAGTATTCAGTGATTGACATGCAAAAGCACCCAGGGCCCTCTGACATGAAAACCCATCAATCTTACATTTTAAAAGAACTGCTGCTTTCTGTTTTTTTCCAGCACAATGGATGACCTAACATTTTTCAACATCATGTGCTATTACCTATGCAGTTAACCTGCTTATTTCTTCTGAAATGCTTGCTGCGACTGTTGCGCTACTTACAGTATGTTGCAGTGTCAATCATCAATCAGTACGTTTAATGTCAAAGAAATGCATACAATATACAACCTGAAAATCTTTTTCTTCACAAATGTCCATGAAAACAGAAGAATGAATGTTAGAACCCCAAGCACCCTCCAGCTCCCCCCCCACACATAAGCAGCAGCAAGGCAACGACCCCCTCCAACCCCATGAGCAAAAAGGCATCGACACCCCCCACCGAGCACTCATGCGTGCCCCAAAGCACCAATAAAGACACAGACTTACAGTAGCCCAAAGACTGCTCGTTCACCCTGTAATTCACACACAGGCACTCTTCATCTCCCTAATAAGGGAAAGAGAGGTGTCCCCATTTCACAGCGAGAAGGGAGACATAACATTGCTGACTTGTGGTGTTAAAAGTCTGTTGCATCGCTTTATCTGAACTCTGTGCCCAAAGAACTCGGGTCTCTGGACACATAGCCGGCAGTCAGCTTGCTGCTTACGATCTTCCGTCTCCCCCTTGAATCCGCCCACCTCCAGAGCCACGAAAATCCGCACTAGTTTTCCAGACAGTATCCTTGGCATATCGAAAAGCGGTCGGTCAGGAAGCCCTGAGAGCAGGTCCCATTTGGTCACTTTTGGACATTAATTATCGATGCACCAACACGGTTTTGGACCATCCATTCAACTTCGACCAACTACCTCCGGAGTTAGTTAGTGCATTGCAGACCTGCATTCAACTCGCTCTGACCAGAAGGGTCCAGCGCCGTTGTCGAGACCATAAGCAAAGACGGGGGAAGTGTGGAGGTCTGCATGCTAGGCTAAGGCTAAATCCACACCGGCCAGCACTACCTAGCATCTTCCTCGCCAATGTTCAGTCTCTGACAAACAAGCTGGGCGAACTAAGGACTTGGACCCTCACACAAAGAAGAATTATGGATTGCAACATCATGTTTTTTAAGGAGACTTGGCTAAATGGTGAAGTCCCAAACAACGTGGTGGAACTGGGAGGGCGCACGGTCTTCAGGGCTGACAGAGCTGCAACAGCGACAGGTAAAAGCAGGGGAGGTGGTTTATGCAGCTAAGTGAATCGATCATGGGGCACTAACTCTACCATTGCTGTCAGTTATGCTCTGCTGATCTGGAATACCTGATTATTAAGTGCAGGCCTTTTTATCAACCGCGAGAGCTTACGTGCATCATTGCTGTCGCAGTTTGTGTACCACTGCATGCTAATGGTAAAGTAGCCATGACAGGCCTCAGTGCCACTATTAGCAAGCTGCAGACATTGCATCCAGATGGAGCTGGGGACTTTAATCATTGTAACCTACATACCTTGCTTCCAAGATTTTACCAAAATGTATCATGCACCACAAGGGGAAATAAAACCTTAGATAATGTCTACACAAATGTGGCTGACGTTTACAAAGCCACTACCCTCCTCCACCTGGGACAGTCCAATCATCTTCCATTGTTTCTGCTTCTGAAGTGTAGCCTGGTCATTAAAGGTGTGAAACCTACAATGAAGACTATTAGATCTGGCTGGAGGGTGCTGACTCTGCTCTTCTGGAGTGCGTTTGCTGCCCATGCCACCACAGACTCTCAGATTACCATTGATTTATATACCAATTCCGTCCTTGAGCACATCAACAAGTGTGTAGATAGAATGACATCACAAAAACAAATAAAAGTTTTCCCCAATCAGAAACCACGGATGAACAGAGAGGTTCGCCTCCTCCTCAAAGCCAGAGATTCAGCCTTCAGGTCTGGAGACTGGGAGGCTTACAGCTCAGCCAGGGCCAACCTGAGGAGGGGAGTCTCTTAGGCTAAACACATATACAAACAGAGAATCGAGGAGCATTTCAACTCCTTGGACCCCCAGCGCATGTGGCTTGGCATACAGGTCATTACAGACTTCAAACCACCTAGTACTGTGCCCCCTTCCAGCTCTGCTTCCCTCCCTGATGAGCTCAATTACTTCTATGCTCACTGTGACCGAGAGAACAAGGAGGTCACCCTCAAAGCGGATGTCCCACTTGGTGAACTGCCTCTCTCACTTCCCACCTCCAATGTTTGTGCCACCCTGAGCAGGGTGAACGTACAGAAGGTAGCTGGTCCGGATGGAATACCTGGCTGTGTGCTCGGAGTCTGTGCAGGGCAGTTGACCGGGATCTTCACTAACATTTTCAATTTGTCCCCAGCCCAGGCAGTTGTCCCCACAAACTTCAAGATCGCCACCATCGTGCCAGTGCCGAAGCATTCTGCTGCCACGGGCCTGAATGACTTAGGCCCAGTTGCATTCAGCCCCATCATTGCAAAGTGCTTTGAGAGACTGGTTCTATCATATCTGAAATCCTGTGCCTGGACCCCCATCAATTTGTCTATTGCACCAACAGGTCAACACAGGATGTCATCTCCACGGCACTTCACTCTGCCCTGACCCACCTGGAGAGCCCCAGCTCTTGCGTCAGAATGCTGTTCATTGACTTTAGTTCGGCATTCAATACTGTGACCTTCTCCAAGCTGATCGCCAGACTTCACCAGCTTGGTATCAGCTCATCCCTGTGCAATTGGACCTTGGACTTTATGACTAACTGACCCCAATCTGTTAAGTTAGACAACCTCTTCTCCTCCATTCTCACCCTGAACACTGGCATGCCTCATTGCTGTGTGCTAAGCCCTCTTCTGTACTCCCTTTTCACCTATGACTGCATTCTAACTCCATAATCAAATTTGTAGATGACACCATGGTGATTGGCCTGATCAGAGGGGATGACGAGATGGCCGACATGGACGAGGTCCAGCACCTGGCCGCGTCGTGTGCCGACAGCAACTTGGCCCTTAACACCCAGAAGACCAAGGAGATTTCAGGCATGCTAGGAGCCGCACTCATGTCACCATCTACATCAATGGAGCTGTAGTGGAGTGTGTATCAAGCTTCAAATTCCTTGGTGTCCACATTTCCGAGGGTCTCACCTGGTCCCTGAACTCCCCCATCCTGATCAAAAAGGTGCAACAGCGCCTTTATTTCCTGCAGAGCATCAAGAAAGCTCACCTCTGTCCCAGGATACTGATGGACTTTTACCGCTGTACCATTGAGAGCATATTCAACAACAGCATCTCAGTGTGGTATGGCCGTTATCCCGTATTGGACCGCAAAGCGCTCTAGCATGTGGTGAAAACTGCTTAGTGGATTATCGGCACCCAATTGCCACCATTGAGAACATCTACCATAAATGCTGCCTGGACAGGGCGAAAAGCATTATTAAAGATGCATCTCACCCTAACCATGGACTTTTTACTCTCCTCCAATCCGATAGGCGCTACAGGAGCCTCCACTCCTGCACCTGCAGGCACAGGAAGAGCTTATTCCCTATGGCTGTGACCCTGCTGAACCTCACATCACAGCACTAAGCAGTATTGCACCCATATTGTACCGTCTCAGTACTTTTATAGTTGTGTGCTGTAGCACTTACTTTTTATTCACAATTATTTTGTAAATAACACTATTCTTTGCACTTCTGGTCAGATGCTAACTGCATTTCATTGGCTTTGTATCTGTACTAGGCACAATGACAATAAAGTTGAATCTAATCTAATTTCCACAAAGAACCACAGTCAGCGTGCAACTCCCTAGCCTTCAAAAGAACCTTGAAAGGGAAAAAATGTTATCAAAGATAGAAATAGAGCTGTTTCTGAAGATGCAAGCAAAGGAGTTGCAGTTAGGCGCCATCATCCTACTAAGCTCCACTTCCAACTGAACATTAGTATTGAAAAAAATGGTTAGGTTGAAGTCCTTTGACCATTTGACACTTTAACAAATAAAGCATAAATACACATAAGTAGAATAACAATTGAAATCTGAAATTTGTTCTTACAAAGTAAATTTGGATCAATGGTGACCATAAACAGGCAGTGTGTAGTTTATTATCTTGTCTCCATTGTGAGAGGAGGATGCCTGGATGAGAGCCATCTGTAGTAAAATGAAACTACCCACTTCATGCCACTTCTTGTAGAAGTAGGATAGAAACTTCTGATCTGTTAGAATTTACAAATTGTTTCACAAGGATACACTGAAATGGCTTTAGCTTTTCAAATAGCAATAATCTAGACAAAGCAACCTAGCATAAATAATACGATATCCAATGTAAGTTTTTTTTAAACTAACAAACTGCTTATTTTTGCAAATTAGAGATGGTTCCGCTCCGTTGAAATTGCTGTTGCTAAAATCCGGGTCTAGAAATAACTGCCTTTTATAGCAATTATCTCACCAATGAACAAATGTTGTTAGTGACAGTTCTAATCGCAGATCAGTAAGGTTTTTTTTTGCATAAAGCCATTGCGTCAAGTGAAATTACAGTGAATCAGCCATGTAACTAAATGAGAATGTATGCAAGAGAACAAAGTTAAATTAAAACTGTAACTCTGGAGACTTTGCTTTAACTGTGTCTCTGCAAAGGGTATATATCTCTTACTGTATTGATTTTTGATTGCTTACTACTTTATTTAAAAGTGAACAGTTACCAATGACAAATTATTTTTCTGAGAAGTTATTTTTTGATAGAGAAGTTAAAACAACACAGAGCATTTTTTGTTTATCTACATTGTTACAGCTGATCAAGTATAGTTTTTTTCATCTCACAAAATTATGGTACAGAAAGATTTCTAGGAAGTTAGGTGTTCACTTATTTTTCAGAAGAAAATTAATTGCTTCAAATGGAGAAGAGATGAAGAGATGGTTGAATCAACAGAAATTGTTTCAATGTGGAAAATAAGTTAATGAACCAAATCTTTTGTGATGTTTAGAAGGAACTTGTTTCTACATTTTTCATGATGATTTGTTCTCTTGATGATCTCTGGCCAATTTGTTTACAGAGATCCCACAAAACAGAAATAAGTTAATGATCTGCTAATCAACCTTAATGATTATCAGAATTGATTGGACTAAGTCCTGGAATTTGTGAGTACTATTCATCAATGTTATATGGCATTGGCTACTGAATAATTAATCATGTATTAACCAGCTTGTCATTCAAGAAGTTCCCAATGAACTCACACGTTTAACTGCTTAACTATGTCCATCAGAGATTTCCCGCTAAAAGTATTTTCTTGCCTATTTAAAAGTGGCTTGTTCCTTTTAGTTGTATAGCTCACCTCTTTTTGCATTTAAAAGTAAGAAAACTCTTCCAGAGAGGGTACAGCGTAAATATTGATATGACATGCTTCCCTTGTTTTGCAAAAGCAAAAAACAACTATCAATCTTAAACTAAAATGAAATTGTATCCATTTTAGATAATGGGAACATGATCATATATCTTGTGTTAAACCAGGGGAATCAACATGTGAAAGCTCCATCAAAAAAGCTTATAGCAAGTGTATAACTGTCAGTTTCTATACTCAATACCCACCACTGAACTGTTCCCACAATCTGTGGACTCACTTTCAAGGACTCTCATGTTCTCGATACTTCATATTTATTTATTTGTTTGTTTGTTTATTTATTATTTCCTTATTTCTTATGTATTTGCACACATAATGTTGTCTTCTGTTGCGTGTTTGTCCTGTTGGGTATCATCTTTCATTGATTCTATTATGCTTGGATTTACTGAGTATGCTTTTAAAAGGAAGAATCTCAGTGTTGTATATGGTGACATATGTGAACGTTGATAATAAATCTGCTCTGCACTTTGTAATATTGTTTGTGTGGATGGAACAAGTTTTCCATATTGCACTCTTCTATTTTGCCACTACTTCATCTCCTCTTATTTTCCTCCAAGGTGAGCCTTCACATTTCTCTGCAATTTAGTTAATTTGCTTTGTGTTTAGCTATTTCATCAGATATTTGATTAATTCAAAGGTAATTTCAAATTTTCTTCAGTTTTTACGTTCCTCTCATTGATAATAGTATAAAATGAATAAATAGTTCATCACAGGGAATAGTGTAGAAACTCAGAAGAATCTGGTTAAGGTATACCATAGTAAACACTAATAATTGTAAAATAACTAAAGCAACCAAATTCAAATTATGGAAAGACCAACAGCAGCAGAATTCTAGATCTTGTCCAATATCCGGAGTACAATTTTTCATATGGGGTAAAATGATCACTATTAAAAGTCGTTTAAGTTGTGCTTGTGTTAGTTCCCCAGACGGTTAGTACTCTGTCAAGGACCCAGCCAATGAAAAGGTCTGGTAAGATGTCTTAAATGTAATTGGCGTACATTGTATCAAATTACATTCTTTTTTCCGCAGCAATCGTGCAGTTGATGGATATGTATTATGGGCCTAGTATTACACCTTTCTCCCTCTCTGCTCTCAGGAGTTAATACACGTTGCTACAAGTGCACACGCACACACACACACACACTCTTTGATCATTTTGGAAGTTGAAGAATTGTAGATATTCTAACCAGAAAATTATGTAAAAATACTTTCAGCTTTTTGTCTGTCTTTACAAGGTGCCACTGGCTGTACGCTGGCCCCACAAGAAGTCTGATTATCAGATTGTTACTTAATAGTGATCTAAGCTTTTTAACAGCGAGGAATCATGCCAGTGTGAGTTTATCCAAGGAAAAAATGTGAATGCTTGTTTCCAATTCAAGGGTGATGAATGCAAAGCCCCCGCAAAACATGTCTTTTCCTGTTTGTATTTCCTAACTCACTGATGCTCTCTGACAGAATACCTTCTTGACCAAATTTGGTCAAGAAAGGCTGGTGAATTGCTGCACATGTACTATTCTTCCAGAGCAAATACTGTTGTGTCAGAGATGTACCTTTCAGCATAAAATGGATTTTCAAATGATTGAACTTTAAATGAGCAAAGCAATTTAGTAGAAAATTGTGTATTAGTTTTTTATATTTGCCCAGTTTATGGATTAAAATTTGACTTCCCCTTTATGTGTCAAATAGATATTAAGAACAGAATTTGACAATTTACGATTCTTCACAGTTGAGGCTGGTGCACGTCTTGATAAACTTGAATACACATTTAAAAATGCTCCTAGATTAAAACCTGATGTAAAGTGGCTTTTTCAGGACAGTTGGAAAGAACAAGAGACTAGTAGTAATATGGCAGGATGGAAAAATAGATTTGTTATTGTATTCTTTGTTTTTCGTGCTTTGGAATGTTCTACTGAATTATAATGGCTATACATTGTTATTACACAATGTTTCCATGCTGTCAGTAACACATAGTTGTAATGTCACTGATATAGCCAGGTTTCTTTGCAGAAAGAAAGGAGTTTTATTGTGTGCCTTTGAGTAATTGTGTAACATGTAATGTATTTTTTTGTAGCTGGACTGGTGTCTCCAATATGAACTGAATTCCAACCATGACACCTTTCAATGTAATATATTCAAATTGTTGCACAACCATTTCTCATTGAACTAGTATCTATTAGTGGTGCCATTAGATATGTAATGAATTTAATACAGGAATGATCAGAGAGAGGACGCTTCAGTCATATTTCTTGTGCAGATCACTGATGAAAGTAACCATAATTTCACGAGTTGCTTTATTGCTTTTTTATATAATTTCCAAAGATCTTTAGATATTACTTGTGAATTTTAATTTACAAGATTACAGCACATCATGGATGTGATTTACTGGTCATTTTTAACCAGTCACCTAAGTGCTCAAATTGAACATTTCAAAAATTTATCATATAAATTATTCCATCCATTCCTTTCATTTGGGTCTCGATGCAGGGGAACTTATAGTGAAAGAAAAACTTGCAATTCCGTAGTGCACTTCACAACTACAATACATCCTAATGTGGTTTGACAGTCAGTTAACTACTTTTGGAGTCTCTCTAAAAATATCGTCTATTGAATTACATTTGGCACTCACAACACAGTCTACTCCACATTGTAGTGCCTGGTTTTCATGAAAAGCAATTTTACTTTTTCTCTTTTCTGGTTTGTTGGGATCTTTGTAGAATGTGGGATTTTTTGGTAAATTATCAATGCACTCAGTATTTAGGCCATTACTTCTTTTAACATCCTAGGGCATGAGCTGTTAGCACCTGGGATTGCTTGGTTTTGGTCTCCCTAGTTTGCTGAGTATAATTTTTGTTATTGATATTAACTGCTAAAGTTCCTCATTCTCCTTTGCCTCAGTTACTGTGTTTTGTGTGTTTATTTTTTTAATCATCATCTACAGAAAAGAATGTTATATTTTTTCCTTATTACCCATGGTTTCTTCCTGTCTTTCAGATTCTAAGGGACAAATGTTTACTTGTGTTTCTTATTTCCTTTCAATATATTGGAAGAAGCTTATGTTTTTATTTTTTCAGTTTACTCTCAGACTTTATAATATTTTTACTGATTCTAAAAAAATCCTCTGGATTCTCATACTTAGCATAATTCTTTGCAATGTTATCTGTCTTTCCTTTCATCAAATAATCTTTCACTACTTTAGCCATGGATATATTATTTTTCCCTATGGTGTTCTTATTTCTCAATGGGGTGTATCTTTATTAATAATTATGAAGTAATTTTTAACTGTCTGCCATTTCTTAATGTACCATCATACTGTTCCACAAATTTCCCAGTCTACTTTAACCAACTCTTCCATGTAATTGGCTCTATTTATGCTTTTCATTTTGGACTTTTAGTATGAGAGCAACTAATTTATCACTTTCTGATTGGGGAATGGAGTTTGAAGCCTGTTGTATTCGCAACATTTAGAAGACTCTTAGCTAGGCACCTGAATGTAAGAAAAATAGAGGGCTGTGGGCTACGTCGGAAGGAAGAGTTAGATTGATTGTGGAGTAGGTTAATATTGATTGGCCTGTACTGTGCTCTACTGTTCTATGTTCTACGATAATTTTTTTGAAAAGGTTCCCTGACAATAAGGTTACTGGTACAAATCACTGTGTGATATTTTATGTTGCATGCCTATGATTTGGATGATGGAATTGATGGCTTTGTTGCAAAGTTTGCAGATGATATGAAGGTAGGTGGAGGCTCAGGTAGTTTTGTTGAAGTAGAGAGGCTACAGAAGGACTTAAATTAGGAGAATGGGCAAAGAAATGGCAGATGGAATATAGTATCAGGAAGTGTATGGTCATGCATTATAATAGAAAAAAGGAAAGGGTTAAATATTTTCTAAAATGGGTAGAAAATATAAAAAACTGAGGTGCAAAGGACTTGTAAGTCCTTGTGCAGTATTCACTGAAAGTTAATTTGCAGGTTGACTGTGGTGAGAAAGGCAAATTCTTGATATGTCAGGGGATTAAGAGATACAGGGAGAAAGCAGGAGATTGGGGCTGAAAGGAAAATGGATTAGCCATAATGAAATGGCAGAGTAGACACAATGGGCCAATTCTGCTCCTATATTTTGTGGTCTTGTGGTGATGGGTATCAACAATCTTAAACAAATAACACTGATATGAGTAAATAAAGTGAGCTCTGAGAAGAAAGTCTCCTTTGACTTTCTGTGGTATCTTTAAATTTTTTAAAATTCTTATGAGAAAGTTAATTAGAGCCACGTACACGGATGCTGAATTTCACCCGCCTAATCATATTAAATCTGTAATCTCTTTCCTGCCCTTAAATATCTTAATACTTTGTTGTCAGATAATGTCTCAAACTACCTGAGCCCTAACTGCAATGTTAATATCATAGTCTCCTTCCATTTGTCATAAATGCACCAACAATTATCTCTTAATATCATTGAATATTAATTATTGAACTTGTGGTAGAGGTAAGGTTCATGAGGTTATGTTTGTGTACTTTGTAAGTAGATTAATTTCAATGCACTGTACAATAGCCTTTTGATTGAAAATCCCCACTGGTGTTGAAGCAAATTATTTCTTTTATCTTAGATACTTAATAAGCAAATATAATGTAAACTATAGATGGCCTAGACAGGAATTTGTTCAAAGGTTTTTTAAGAGTTTATTTCAGTGAAATATAAGACTGTACTACTGTTTGTAGTATTTCAGAACAGAGGCTCTAGTAATGCTTGTTGTTGTTTTATGCACTGCATATTTCCAAAAAAAATGGTAGCAACATACTCAAGCAGTAATAATTACCTCAATAGCTGAGATTGTTATTTTAGACTGAAAGCCAATCTATTTCAGAGGAAAACAAATTTATTCATTAGAAAATTTTCAAATATAGAATAAAGTGACCCAGAGCATTCGGGTATATAATCAAATGAAGTTATAATAAGATTGTAAAAAAATTGTGATTTGCAAGTATAAAAGTTGATGAGAAAAAAATGGGCTTCAGTTTAATTATGTTCCTGCTCAGTGGTTCTGCTGTTTATTTCAGGTATTAGTGGACACTTAACTTGCCGAGCTATTGGATGTGCTTTATTTATGGCTCACTTTTGAGATGCTCAGTTGTGGTCATTTGTCTTAGACACCTGAGTTGTGTCATAGTATTTTTAATGGTCTTTTTCTCCACATCGAAAACTTAACATAACAGAACTTAAGATATAGGAGCAGAATTAGGCGATTTGGCCCTTCAGCTCTGCCATTTCATCATTTCATCCAATTTTTCTCTCAGCCCCAATGTCCTGCCGCGCCCCCCCCCCCCCATATCCCATAATGTCCTGATCAACTAAGAATATATCAAGCTCTGTCTCAAATATACATAAAGGCTGCCTCTACAGCTGCCTGTGGCAAAGAATTTCACTGATTCACCATACTCTCCCCGAAGCGACTCCTCCTCCCTCATTTCTGTTCTAAAAGGACACCCCTCTATTCTGAGGCTGTGACTTCTGGTCTCAGACTTTCCCACCGTAGGAAACATCCTCTCCACATCCACTTTATAAATGCCTTTCAATATTCGATAGGTTTCAATGAGGTCATCCCTCATTATTCCGAAATCTCATGAATACAGGGCCAGAGCCATCAAACGCTTTTCATATGACAAGCCATTCAATCCTGGAATAATTTTCCTGAACCTCCTTTGAACTGTCTCCAATTTCAGCACACCCTTTCTAAGATAGCTAGATAAATAAATGAAATTTTAAAAATTTAAGAGACCCAAAACTGCTCACAATACTCCAAGTGAGGCCTCATCTGTGCTTAATAAAGTCTCAACATTACGTCCTTGCTTTTATGTTCCAGTCCTCTCAGAATGAATGCTATCATTGCATTTGCCTTCCTCACCAGAGGCTCAATCTGCAGATTAACATTAGGGAATCCTGCACAAGGACTTCCAATTCCCTTTGTGCCTCAGTTTTTTTGTATTTTCTCTCCATTTAGAAAATATTCAGCCTTTTTAAGTGTATGACCATACACTTTCCAACTCTGTATTCCATCTGCCAATTCTTTGTCCATTCTCCTAATCTGCCCAAGACCTTCTGTAGCCTCTCTACTTCCTCAAAATTACCTGCTTCTCCGCCTTTCTTCATATTGTCTACAAACTTTGCAACAAAGCTATTAACTATATCATCCAAATCATTAACCTATGTAGTGTAAAAAGAATTAGTCCCAACCCAGACCCCTGTGAAACGCCAGCAGTTCTGCAACAACAAATATTGTTGGATAGACAAAAAAGATTGTAATTGTGTTCTTATTTCCTTCTCTTTCCTGCACACTTCATCAAATCGTTACTGGGTTGTGGGTTTCTTAAAAATTTTATGCAGCATTATTTGATGTAATTTGAATTAAGGTATCTAATGCTTAGATTTAAATAAATTAAACAACAATATCTTTTCTTGAAGCTGCTACTTTGACCTTAAATAGAAAATGTGAGTGATTTGATTTGACCAAGTATCCTACCATATTTGCATCCTTGTGCATTAAGATACCCAGAGACAAATTGAGCAGCCAAATTATATATGTCAGCATCCTGTAAGTGGGATGTTTTGGCAGTTTCTCCCAAAGGACAAGTCTTCGACAGCATTAAATTCCTTTCATAAAGTACTGAAATGTTAGATGAGATTCCATGCTCAAATTGAAGGCCAAGTTGCTATCAGTCAAGAAAGGTATGTCATTGACCTTGAATAAGTAGATGAGAGCCAAGCTCCCAATTTGATTGAATTTGGCAGAGCTGACTTTTGTGTTAGGCTTAGGAGTGGTGTGAAAATAATTATTACATTTCAGGTTCTGATTTGTTTGGTTGATTCTTTAAAATTAAGTAGATTCATTTTTAGGATTCTGTTAATGGAAACATGCAACGGTGTACTTTATTATATTAATATAATGTTAAGCTTATTCATCTGTAACAACTGAGGCAAAGACATGTGACCTAGTTCCAGTGTTGCAGGAGTGGCTACTGTTGCTCTACAGCACTTTTTCGAGTCCCACACATCTTATAAAGCTATTCTCTTCTATAGTGTGGTTTTGATTGGCTGAGTGTGACCAAACACTCTTCCTTTACTGCTGTAATGACACCCTAGGGGTTGGTCAGAGCTGTTCCCATGGTGATGACACAATCTATAGATTTGAGGTCTGAATGAAGGGTTTGAAATAGAGCATTGTCCAGTTGTTGGCACCTGGAACCTGGGAGACAACACAATGCTCTTCAGACTGTGTGGAGGATAATGTTAATGTTAACTCTTTGTGACAGTTGCTGACAAAGAAACCCCAACACTTCTTTTTTCCCCATTGTAAAAGGTGTTTTACTGCTGTTAGATATTTTTAAAAATCTAATTTTGGCTGCAACTGTCCAAGTCCATTTGTCCTTATTCGTCACACAGCTGTAATAGAAAGTGATGCTTATTGTATTTATTTCAATAACCACAATACTGAAAGATAGCCCTCTGCAGACTCTGGACTGTAGTAGAAGCAGAATTTGGTCTCGTTATCCCAGATGTGTGTGTCTGGGTAACAGTCAGATTAAGTATTTTTTAATCTATCATCTGACTCATCAGGTTGGGTTTTAATATTAAGACGTGTAATGCCCTGGTTCATGTTTTTACTGTTATGCTGTATGTATTTCATTTTGGCAGTTCTATAAGAGCTGTTTGTTTTCAGCTTGCTCTGTTTCTGCTTGTTTGGGCTACTGTTGAAGATGAGGGATAATGTGGAATGTGTGCCATCCAGTTAGTGGGAGGTTTTCTTGGTGAGGGACAATAAGGTTGGTCTTGGGTATTTTTCTGTTTGGCGGGAGATGAAGAGAGAAGACACTGGGAGAACTGGTCATAGCTTACGATCCGGTGGGGGACCAGTTTGTTCGAGATGGATTGCGAACAGTGTTCGGAAGATAGTGTGGGTCCAGCTCATGAGTGATAGAGAAGTTGAAGATGAGCTCAAACTCGTGCACTTTTGACTGTTTAATTAGAATAGGCCCCTTTTTGTTATTCTTCACTAGCCCTTTAATTAAGATAAGATTCATAAATATAATTCCTTTAATCATATGCAGTTTACTGCCTGTAATTTCATGGCACCAGTTTGTAACAGGGTAGCAAATTGCACAGCATCCACACACTGGTTTGGGGTGGGAGAGTGCCTCAATCTCACTAGTTTGGTGGGGTTGGAGGTTGTCTTCCCTAGACTTACACAGCCAAGGAAACCAGGGTTTTTCAGATGGAAGATATTTAATTGGAGCCCTCTTGGCAAGTCCTGCAGTTATCTTTGGGAAATTGGCAATACAAGCTCTCTTAATAATGGGTAACAGTATTTGGTATTTTCTGAGCCATATTGAAAATATGATACAGAACATAGTGGGAGTCTGCATCCTCTCATGGCAGTTTGAAAAATCACATGAAGGTAAGAAAGTAAATCTGAATATCGGATTAGTACAAGTATTGCTTGTTGGAAAGGAAGATCATTGGTCTTAACTATTCTAGTCGCTGTGCAACTCAAGACACATAACAGTTTAGTTGAGTGTTAATTATCCTTAGCAAACTACTGTTGGCTATTAAAAATGGGCAATAAACGTTAGACTTGCCACTGATGCCCACATTCTAAATCTGACTTTTTTTCTTTTGGAAATTGTTATATTAATATTTAATAGTTCTTTTAATTTGATATAATACTATTAATTGATATAAATGGTGTTTCATTTATTTTAACCTGCCCTGCAGAACTCAATAGATAAGAAATGTTCTTCTATTTATATTTTGAAATTGGAATATTCTGCAAAGTACATTGTCATCAAATTTAATGACGAAGTTCAGCTCCTCACCAATTATCTGGTGCAAATTTAGTTTATTAAGGTGTATTTGCTGATTTTTTTTGACATTGAGAAAATTATGTGTAATTTTCTTTGGTTATTCACATGAATAATAGATTATTGTTTTAACAATGTGTTGTGCAGTTTGTTGTCCTTTTTCTCATGGGTTGGGTTCCAGTGAGTTCTAATAATTTGTTAGTTCATTAGCAAATTAAGAGGTTTGAATGTAGAGTATTTCAAATGGTGTCTCAGCAAGTGACATTATCTTGCCTTAACATGGCATGTGTCGGATGTCTCAACACGTTTGTTTTGATATTCTGATGTAACTTGCATGTGTTGCATCTGGCTTGCACACAAAATGACATGGATTTGTAGAAATGTAATTTTTGATATTAGTTGAATGAGGAATGTTTTGATGTTGCTGACAAAATCCATGTCTTTCAGTGGATAAGAATAAGGTCGGTTCTGAATCATCTAAACTACAACTAGATATCATTGTCATAGTACTGTGTGTTAGCCTCAATCTTTTGGCACAATTGAAATTACACTAAAAAAATTAGCAAATAGAAACATTAATTAAAATAATAAACTTTGAATTCCCTTGGGTCTTGAAATGCAAGCACAGAACTGTGACCCACCTGTAAAATCTGGTATATCTTCTCATCTGACATTTAAAGCAATTTATCCAAACCAGCAAAGGTCTAGAGAAAATATAGTAAGAGTATGAGGTGGAAGGTGAGGCGTGTTATTATTTCTTTTTCAAATTTTGACTTTCTACTGACTATTTTCTATAAACTCTTTAATGGTGGTTTGTAAGATAATTTTGTTGCTTGTATCATTTCTTTGCTTTTAATAAAAATCATTTATTTAAAAGGTTTGATTTTAGACAGATATGTTTTACGATGTTTATTACAACTTTGCTTCATTGATAGTATTTAAAGTTCAGCAAATCAGTTATTTTTAGCCTGTTAAGTTTAATAAAGAGTTGTTTAATTTAATCCTTCTATTAGTAACTTCAACATCCATTCTTCTGTATCAATCTGAATAACCACCATTGGCTTGGTCTTTCAGCCTGAGACGTGTTGCTTGTGTACATGGTTTTTTTTTTTGAAAAAAGCAATTGCCATGAGAAATCGGTCGAGCACAAAGATACACTTTATTTCTTTTCCCACAAGAGGATAGTCTTCAATGGAAATGAAGCAAATGTCCGGAAGCATTTCATGAACAGAATCTCAGGTGCTTTATTCATAGGGAGAGATGCCCAGTGCCTACCATTAACTCACCAGTAATGTCTGGACTTCAGAATGCTAAATAAATTGCATTCTGTAATTATTGGAGTGTCTGTGTTGCCAGAGAGAGAGTGCATGATAAATGAAAATCCTTGGGAACTGCTGTTACTCATTTTGTGTAGTTTCACTGCTCAATGAAATAGGGCATCTCTTGAGGACTCATTCTTCTATAAATATTTTCTACTCTTAAAAATCTGTTTGATGGCAATTTTGTTTTATTAATCCTGCAATTAGTAAAATCAACCGTGGAAAGTACTAGCTTTTAGTTCAGGAAAAATGTGATGAAATTTGACAAAATTTGACCCTGGACCACACAAGATACTGAGGTGGATGTCAAAACATTGACATAAAGGGAAAAATATTTCGACAGTCCTAAAGGAGGAAACAAAGGCAGAAAAGTTTAGCAAGAGAACTTGTGGTTTGGCAGCTGTAACACAAAGGCCAGTGAAGGTCCAATCAAGGATCTGAAGTTGGAAGAATATTGATATTTGCATTGTAAGGCTGTCGTGAGACCATGGAGGGATCCGCAAACAGGAATGTGAATTTTAAAATGTGATATTGTTTGAATGGAGTCTGTACAGATTAGTTAAAATAGGATGAACAGAGCATTGTGCAGCAGAAGACGAGAGCAATAAAGTTTTGGCTGGCCTAATATTTGCACTTGGTAAACTGGTCAGAAGTCCATTTGAATAATCAAAAAGCAAATGCATGGATGATTGATACGGCAGCAACTGCTGAAGTAATGTAGAGTTGGGAGACGCTGTGGAAGTGGCAAATTATTGTTATCTGAAACTTAACTTGTTCATATTTAACATCAAGCATTCTAAATTTCAGACTTTATCCAGAAAGTGTGAATGAGGTGGCTGCCAGGTATCATTCAAGGAAATTGAACAATGGCTTTGGTCTTCTAAATGTTTGGTTGGAGGAAATTTCTGTTCTCTCTATGCAGTTTGAAAATTTAGTTAACAATTTGAGACATCACAATACATTAAAACTGGGATATCATCAATGTACATCAAGCACTGGGGCACATTTTCAAGTCGAATGGGACTGGGCCAGTTTTGTTAAATATATTAAAAGTTTCAGTGGAGTTCCCTTTTATTCTTGTAACTTAATTGAATGTAAGCCCAATCCTGCTGCATATGTCAGCTGTGCCATCCTATGCATCAGTCCAATAAATCTTTGCTGTGCTTTCTTCCAAATAATGGTGCTCTTTCTTGGATAAAGAGACTAAAGTTACATTTAATATTCAGGTGTTGTCTCATCTTGGTCAAGACAATTGCAAAAGGTCTCAATGGTTCTGTTCTCAATTTTCCTTACACAAAGGCCAACAAACCATTTGGGGCAACTGCGTTCTTACTTTTATAGCAGGCCACCCTGGTCTTGCTGTGCCTACTCATTTGACATTCAGTTAGTAGTCTGCTTTGCTGTTTTAAGAACCAATATGGATAACCCACTTCTCTCCACTGCACAGGCAATGAATTTGTCCACTCAATTGACCTGTCCAAGTCACTGTAAACTCCATTTTCATCATCATTGCAATTCTCTCTCCCAGTCTGCTTTGTGTTATCCACCCACATATTTGATAACATAATATTTAAATCAATGTTTGAATGGTCTTTGCATCCGTTCTTCAGATTCACCCTCTTGATCCATGTATCAATGACCACAGCTGTAGATAAGTAGGGAAGTGCATTAAGTTGCAGATGGAAAATCTAAATAAATAAAATTGAAGCTTCTTTGCAAACACTAAATAGTATATAAATAGAACAGGCTGGTGAACTGCTACAAGAACTGAAGATGTCACATCTTTAAATATGCCAAGATGTTGTGATGTTCAAGGCCTGCATTAATTATACCATCTGCTAGTTGAGGTATAACCACTAGATATCCTGAAATGATTGCAACACCAATGAGACCCAGTCGACCTGGTGTTCTCAGAATGATAAATCTGTACTGTGTGCTATCAGTATTGATTTTTGTTTTCCTAATTCACAAGTCTGGCACCAAAAGTTAATATTTGAAGCCTTATTAATATATAATTTAATATATATTGATCTTTAACTTTGTAAGTTGCAATATAAAGAAGGATGGAGGTTATTGCTATTGATTTTAGTACTGGCCTAACTTATTGAAGTCCTCTTAGTGTTGGTGTCTTTACAAGTTTGTTTTGTTGCTTTTGCTTCAGTAGAAGGCGGCAGTTAAGTTATGATGAATTATTAATTCTGTACTTACATATTTTATAAAATTATTTCCACTCCTGATATAAAGAGCTTTTCATATCTGTGATTTTTGGATGCTTGTATTTCATTCTGTTTTCAAAGGTTTCAAAGGTGCATTTAATGTCAGAGAAATATATACAATATACATCCTGAAATGCTTTTTCAAAGTGTTCTTTGTGAGATTGTTTAATTCTTTGTCCAGCATAGCAATCAACTTTGTGCAAAGTGACATATTGAAGTTCCTGCCTTTAATCTTATGGTTTAATTTGAGACACGCTCAAGTAATAAAGGATTTATTGAGTGCACTGGCTGAACACATTCATGTCAGGGAAAACAACTTCTTAGGAATGCTTCAACATTAGAATTAATCTGTTGTTTAGGAACAGAAGAAAGCAATAATGTGAGGCTGTTTGATTTGGGGAATTGTTTAGTTCTGCATATAGAAGGGCCAGAACGCAATTGCTGTCAATGTTTATTACTTTAGTTTTCAAAATGCAGGTATGTTTTTCCCCCAGTGGCTGGATTTTACAGGTGGTGCCCACATGTGGATTAAATGGTGCTATCTCTCTGTATCTTCATTTCTCATTTGATCCAAGCTGTGAAATGGTAACAGTAAATGATCTAGGTAAATCATCTTGCATTCTTTCTGATCAATGCTGTCCAGTGACTATTATATAGTAATAGTATCCATTCCCAATGGGATATGCTGGATATTAGTAATCGCAAGAAATGACGACAATGAATCCATTGTTATAAAAGCTACCAGATATCTTATCTGTCTTCGAGCAGAATGCTCACTTCAATGCGAATTTTGTTGAACACTCAGTGAAAATTAATACAGCTCAGAAAATGTGGAAACATCGTGTCAAAGGAAGGGGTATGTTTAAAGGAAAGAAGTATCAAACTTATTTTATAGATAGCACTAATTTCTGATGTTAGCTCTGGATAGTAAAAATTAAAAAATTCTATTTAAGCTTCACAAGCCATCTTGAATCTGCAGAGGAGAGGGTTCACAATTATTTTCAGTTTATTTCCTGCTGGCAGTTCTTCCGTGACTTGCTGCAACCAATTCTGGAAAAGCAAGGGCTGAGTTCCTCACTGTATTTGAAAGTACTACATATATAATCTGTGGAAAACTGGATCAAATATGTGATTGTTACTTGTGAACAAACATTATCCATAAAATCGAATGCTGGCAAAGAAACATTGCCTTAGAGGTGAGATTTTGCTTGAGTATGACAATACCTCCAAGCCAAATATACTACTCAAATGAATTTTAATTCATTACTAAGTGGTAGGTATCTTGAAACTAGGGGAAAAAATTAGTTCTGTCAGATGGTAGATTATTTGTGCATTTCTTTACTGATTTTGCTATCATTTAATAGGAGAAAAGTAAAAATCATACTAATAAATTACTGCTGATCACTTGTAAACGTAGTAAAAATCTATCCTTTAGAAATTAAGTTTAAGTTATTTAAATGAGGGAACATGTTCAGTACTCAATTTGGACATGCTTCTCTGTTAAGATTTTCTTTAATTCTGGTTTCTTACCAGAACAACCTTTTTCACAATTAGGTTACAGGAAAGTGGGCGGTGAAGATTGTTGCCAAAGGTCGAACATTTTAGCTATAAAGAAAGATTGGATAAGCGAGAGTTTGTTTTCTTTGGATCAAAGGAAGCTAAGGGGAAACTTCATTGTGGTATATCAAATTGAGAGGCCAAGATAAATAGGATTTGCCACTTTCCTTAAGCTGAGGGGTCAGATATTATGGGGTATAGATTTAAATTAATTGGTGAGATGACATCTCAAACTCGCTCTCTGAAAGGGTGGTGGAGGCAGAAACAATCAATGAGTTAAGTACTTGATAAACTGTGGACTACAGGGCTATGCACCAAGGGCAAGAAGGCATGCTAATAAAAAATACAGTCCCAGAGCAATGAGGTGGGTACTGAGAGTTAATGGTCAGCATGGATGAGGTGGGCCAAAGAGCCATCTTCTGTTCTATGACTTGAAGTGAGGTTAGGCTTATTCCAGAAAGGAGATGGTGAACTGAATGGTTCACACCTTGATGTTTGATTTATGACTTGGATTGTTTAAATGACAATCAAGTAACCTGGGTACAGCGTATTATCATTTTGTGCATGAGGGATTATAGTTTTTTTACTGCAGAACATGAAGGCCCACAGTTTGGGGCACCAGTTTGTATAAGTAAGTCATAAAATCTGAAAATCAAGAAAGTTGAATTTGTTGTCATGTGCATTAGACTGTAACATGTAGGGGCAGAAATAGGCTATTCAACCCATCAAGTCTGGTACAGCACTCTATCCCAGCTGATTTATTATCCCTTTCAACCCCAGTCTCTGGCCTTCTCCCCGTAACCTTTGATGCCCTTACTAAACAAGAACTTATCAATCTCTGCTTTAAATATACTCAAGGACTTGGCATCCACAACCACTTGTGGCAATAAGTTCCACTGAAATCACCATCATCTGGCTAAAGAAATACTTCCTTATCTCTGTTCATAAAGGGATGTCTTTGTATTCTGAGGCTGTGTCCTCTGGTTCTAGGTGACCCCACTTTTCAAAACATCCTCTCCACATCCACTCTGTCTATGCCCTTCAATATTCCATAGATTTCAATAATATCTCTCCTCGTTCTTCTAAGCTCCAGTAAGTACAGGCCCAGAGTCATGAAGTGCAAAGGAGAGTTGATGATCCTTGATTATTTGGGAGAAAAAAGATGTTCATAATGAGTATTTTCAGATTTGCATCGAGAAATAGTAAAGGTTTTGGCAGCATAGAATGAAATAGCAGGAAAGAAAGGATTTACAGAAGCAGAAAAAGATGTTTAAGCTTCCCTGGTATAAAAATATGAACAAGTTGGGCTTTGTGAAGTTAAGGCTTTCAACGCAGTCAAGGTGTTTGCCATGGAAGAAGAAAGCAATATTTTTAAGACCTAAGAGCATCTTGTAAAGCACGAATGCATCAAAGGATAGAGCTGGGTGGCTTATTTCTGGTGTTAGAATTCCTCTGCTTACTGCTTTCAACCATACACTGCTCCTGAACTTTATAGATACAATTCAATTGATTTCCGATCAAGAAATCTATTGTCTTCTCCATTTGGTGTTGAACCTACAATGTGAACAGTAGGTGATCAGGAATATTGTCATCTGAACCACAGTTTCGGATTAGTGCCTGAAGTAGGTTGTAATATACTTTTGCCTGAGATAAAGTATGGCTGAGATCAAAATTTCTCTTTGTGATGATAACTCTGAAAGGGCTTTGTGTTTTTGTTAACTATGCACCAAACTTGACTGATATCACATAGCTGAACATTCATTTCTGATCTTAGCTTACTTTGAACGTAGAGAAAGGAAATGATTACCTTTAGAACAGTATATGAGTAGGTGCTTCCAGAAAAGCATAGAGGAAGTAGTTATGCCAGAATCTAGCTTCACTTCTATGTGCAGTGCCTATAAGAAGTATTCACCCCCTCCCTCTTTAGAAGTTTTCATGTTTTATTGTTTTACAACATTTAATCACAGTGAATTTAATTTGGCTTTTTTTGACACTGATCAACAGGAAGAAGGCTCTTTTGTGTCAAAGTGAAAACAGATTTCTATAAAGTGAAGGTAGTAAGTTAATTGCAAATATAAAACACAAAATAATTGATTGCTTAAGTTTTCATCTCCCTTTACTATGACACACCAGATCATCACTGGTGCATCCAATTGGTTTGAGAAATCACATAATTAGTTAAATGGAGATCGCCTGTGTCCAGTAAAGTGTTTCAATTGATTGTAATAAAAATACGCCTATATCTGGAAGGTCCAAACGCTTGTGAGTCAGTATCCTGGCAGAAACTATACCAAGAAGTCAAAAGAACACTCCAAGCAACTCTGCAAAAAGATGATTGAAAAGCACAAGTCAAGAGATCGATACAAGAAAATTTCAAAGTCACTGAATATCCCTTGGAATACAGTTAAGTCAATCATCAAGAAATGGAAAAAATATGGCAAAGCTGTAAATCTGCCTAGAGCAGGCTGTCCTCAAAATCTGAGTGACTGTGCAAGAAGGGGACTTGTGAAGGAGGTCACCAAGATACCTACGACAACTGTGGAGGCGGTATAAGCTTCAGTGGCCGAAGTGGGAGAGACTGCACATACAATAACTGTTGCTCAGGTGCTTCACTAGTTGCAGCTTAATGGGAGAATTGGCAAAGAGAGAGCCACTGTTGAAAAATAAACTCACATAAAATCTCAGCTAGAGTTTGCCAGAAGACACATGGGAGACTGAAGTCAGTTGGAAGAAGGTTCAATGGTCTGATGAAACCAACATTGAGCATCAGACTAAACAGCATAAGCCAAACACTGCATGTCGTTAAAAACAGACCATCCTACCATGAAGCATGATGTTGGTTGCAGACCTTGGAAGGCTTGTGAAGACAGAGGGTGAAATGAATGCAGCAAAATACAGGGAACCCCTGGAGGAAAACCTGAGTCTGCAAGAGAACTATGACTTGAGAGAAGACATGTTTTCCAGAAAGATGACGACCCCAAGCATAAAGCCAAAGATACACAGAAATGGCTTAAAAACCACAAAGTTAATGTCCTGGAGTGGCCAAGTCAGAGTCTAGACCTCAATCCCATTGTGAATTTGTCACTGGACTTGAAAAGGGCTGTTCACTCACGATCCCCATGCAATCTGACGGAGAGCTTTCCATAATTGCTGCTAAAGGTGCATCTACTAAATACTGACTTTGACATGAAAGAGTCTTTTCTGTTGATATCGTCAAAAAAAGCCAAAATAAATCCACTGTGATTAAGTGTTTTAAAACAATAAAACATGAAAACTTCAAAGGGGGTTGAATACTTTTTATAGAAACTATATAACACAAAGTGGGCAGATATATTCAAGATGAACTTCAGTTCACAAAATCGAAGATAGATGTTGCAGTCCATCTGTGCCCCAACCCCAGGTATAACCTAGTTAGACCATGAAAACAAGAACCACCCCACACACACACTCCTTCACCAGTTCCTATCCCCTTTTCCCTCTCTTACCTTGTCTCCTCGCCTGCCCATCACCTCCCTCTGGTGCTCTTCCCTCCTTTTCTTTCTTCCATGGCCTTCTGTCCTCTCTTATTAGGTTCTTCCTTCTCCAGCCCTGTATCTTTCACCAAGCAACTTCCCAGCTCTTTACTTCACCTCCCAGTTTCACCTATCACCTTGTGTTTCTCCCTCCTCTCCCCCACCTTCTAACTCTGACTTCTCATCTTTTTTTCTCCAGTCCTGATGAAGGGCCTTGGCCCGAAATGTCAACAGAACTCTTTTTATTGATGCTGCCTGGCCCACTGAGTTCCTTCAGCATTTTGTGTGTGTTTGGATTTCCAGCATCTGCGGATTTTCTCTTGTTTGTGGTTCAATTCTACAAATGCTAGAAATCCAAAGCAACACAAAATTCCATGAAAGTGAAGAAACAGTTGATGTTGCAGGCCGAGACCCCTCTTCAGAACTGGAAAAGAAGGTGGTGGGGGAACGCGCCAGAATAAAAAGGTGGGGGGAAGAAGAGAAAAGCTAGATGTTAGATGAAGCCAGATGGGTAGGAAAGGTAAAGGGCTGGACTAAAATGAATCTGTGAAGAGAGGAGAATGGACCATAGGAGAAATGGAAGGAATGGGGGACTCAGAGGTATTAAGAAGATGATAAGAGGTAAGAGGAATTGAAGAAGAGGGGAGTGGGAGGATTTCTTCCCCCAGGAGAAATCAATATTCATGCCATCAGGTTGGAGGCTACCCAGACGGAAAATAAACTGTTACTGCTCCACTCTGAGCACATGTCAGAATGGAAAAGGGAATTGGAATTCAAATGTTTGGCCACTGGGAAGCTCCACTTTTGGCAGATGTAAGGGAGGTGCTTGATGGAGCAGTCCTCCAATTTATGACGGATATCACCGATGCAGAGGAGGCTGCATCGGGAGCACCGGATACAATAGACAACCCTAACAGGTTCATAGGTGAAGTGTTGCTTCACGTGAAAGGACGGTTTGAGACCCTGAATAGAGGTGAGCGAGTAGGTGAATTGGCAGGTGTAGCACTTTAGCTGCTTGCAGGATAAGTGCTGGGAGGGAAATTAGTGGGAAGGAAAGAATAGATAAGGAGATCACAGAGTGAGTGATCCTGTGGAAAGTGGTAAAGATGCGTTTAGAGGTAGGATCCCTTTGCAGATGGTGGAAATTGCGGAGAATGTTGGATACAGGGGCTCATGGGGTGGTAGGTAAGGACAAGAGGAACTGTATCAGTGTTAAAGTGGCGGGAAATGGAGGCAATGCGAGTGAGGGCAGCATCAATGGTGGAGAAGGGAAACTAATTAGACCAGTTGGACTTCCATGTAATAATTCATATTAATACATTAAACCTGTATTTGGAGATATTTCTATGAGGAAAATGTCAACTTAGAATTGAACATAAAGTTGAGAATTTTCCTTGTGTACTTAGCAGACGTGAATTGGTTAATTTCCTGAAGAGGAAATGGTACATTGTAGACCTTGAAGTCCTTCACTTGAGCAGAGTAGAAGTTGTTGACAGTGTTTGCAGATTGCTGCTTGCCTGTTGATCATGCTCTGAATTGAGCTGGGTGATAGACAGGAGTGTGATTCTGATTAGCAACTCTGCTTGTGCCAAAATGAGAAGGCAACGGGAATGAATTTCTACATTTTGTCACACTAGATAAGGATCTACAGACATTCTACCACCTCCACTCTGTGCCACTTGCTGTTCTACAAGGTTGTTACTGCTCTGGGTGGGAGGGGGAGGGCAAAGAAGTGTTTCATTTGATAGTGAGGAATTCTGTAGGTGGTTGTGTTTGATGTTAATATGGTGCATTGCCGAGTCATCCTGGCTGCTAGTAGAGACTAACACTGAGTGAAGTCAGGAATACTGATGTCGTAGTCATCTCTCAGCATTCTGCAGCATTACCACAGTGAATCCTCAGTGAGATAATATTTTAGAAATATACTTCTTTGCCTGTGTCACAGACTTTTGCTGTAGAGTTAAGGTGGTCTGTGAGCTTTACAGTATAATAAACCAGTACAAATTTGTATCCTGTTCTGTTTTTCTTAGGTAAACTTTAAAATTGTATAATTGAGCAAACTGTTGTTGACATAAACTTTCAGGCTAAATATCTGTGTTTGATCCCTCATTTGTGCTAAATCAATTAATCACAAGAAAAATAATTTAGCTTTAACATTCTGAGGCAGTAGAAATTGTTGGAATGGTGGGTAAATTGGCCAGAGTTCCCAAAATTTAATCTGTGAGTTAAAATGGTCATCGGGCCAGTGAATTACAGTTAAAAATGAGATTAGATTTTGTTACGCAGAATTGAATAGCATATTGCTACCTTGGTAAATGGCCAAGAGCTATGGATATTCATGTTAGGTGTTTCAAGAATCAGCACCCAAAGGAAGACGATAGCAGTTTTGTTTTGAAAGTGTCAAAGTTGCCTCTTGTGCCCACAAATGTGCGTTACACGCCTTGGAAAAGTGCCCAGCTCTAAGGATAGGAGGAGCAGTTGGAAATGTTTTGAAAATGTTGAACTGAAATCTATTTATGTTTTTACAGTTGATAAATGAATTTGTGATTTGTTTGAAAACTTGAAGGTTTAATTATGATTGCTATTTGTAGTCTTGCTGTTTAAAACATATAAAATAGTCAGCAGCAAGTTACAAGGCAGTAATTAAATTAAACTGTTCCAATCTTGTCAAACAAAGAGATTCAGGACCAGATTCTTTATGGCTCTATTTCACTGAAAATTCATTCTTCCTTTTGACAACACTGTTGTTTGCTTGCTTTTCTCCAATTGCTTATTTTAGCCTATTTGCACAAAGTCCAGTAAATACTGAGTTACGCTTCATGTGCAAGCACATCAGCATGGCAGATTTCCATTCAATGGTAGTCAATAGGGAAGAAAATAGAGAATTCCACAATGATAACTGGGGGAGGTTATCTCATTTGTCAAGTTACTGTCATTGTTAAAAATTATTCCTGTCAAAGTTTCACCAAGATGTGGTGGGCTGTGAAAGATCTGGTGTCATTCCACTTCAGTGCCACATTGTCCTCACTGTTTTTACATTTGTCTGATAGTTCCAAGTACTTCTAGAAATCTTAATTTGTTAATAAGATTCCAGATAATTTAGTATTAAACTTGGTTGGTATTCTGGAGTAAGAATCTTGGCTAATTCACTAATCTTCTAGTTAACACCACATGAGCTCCCAAATCCTACTTAATTAAGGAAAGTTAACATGTATAAAATTTCTATATTATATAGAAAATGTAGATTAAAGAATAAGAGGGGAAAATATGGTAAGGGAAACCAAATGGAAGGCTGCTATTGTCCAGCAAGATTTAAGAATTCATTAAAATGAAAGGGGTTAGTGTCAGAAAAGCAAAGAATTTGAACACAGGGGAAAGCTGTTCATTCCTGAGGCCATGAGGGTGATTTGACAGCAAGGGTTTGAAATCTTGCCAGTCCTATCGATTGCTCAAGATGAGGCAGGAAAGTTCTCTAGGATTTTGCGGAAGTGATTGTGATTTTTTTTTGTAGTTCACTAAATAACTTTGGCCTTAATTTTATTTGTATAGCCATTGTCCAAGTTGAATGCTTCAATCAGTGTGTCAACTCAGCTATATTTATTTATGAAGACCTCTAGATCTTCATTAAGTTATTTCTGAAATGTAATTAAATTATTTGCAACAATTTGCAATTTAGACATGAGAAATATATTTCAATAATTTAATTTTTTCAGCAATACTACTGAAATTTCATTCAGAGCAGAGCACATGTTGATTTGTTCTGTATTGTTCTGAATAATTTTCAGTTTGTTTCTCAAGTATAAACTATGTCTGTAATCTAATGATCTATTGATTGAAATAAGTGTTAAGTGTTAATTTTCCATTTAGAATCGGAAATAACAAAGTGATGTTTCTTTAATTGTTGCAGACAAAAATTGTTTGTGGTTCTTCCTTGACAATCATCTGTTTATAAAATTGGTGTAATGTGATTTGAAATCACTTGAAGTCACCTTCCCTTTCCCTATGACCCCTCTCAGCATTGCCATCCCATCCTTTCCTTCCATTGCTGTCAATCTCCAGTGGCGTTTAGTACACTTTGAATATTGAAAGGAGTGGAGAAGATTTCTCAGGATTCCACAGAGAAGGCATGTGAACTAACTGACTCAATTGGGGGATGAACAGGCCAAAAAATAGATAGCGAAATCACAACTATTTATTTTTAACTAATTTTCTTCTTTCGGTTCACAACCTATATTGTGTCATTTCCATTTCCTGATGATTAGAACACTCTTCAATCATGGTTTTTTAGAGAGGGGTGAAAATGACTATTTCCATTGAATCTTCCCACTCATTTGCCTGGATTTGGATTGAAATGTGAAAAAAAAATTCCATTGGGGTACAGGACAGTAAATTTGCACATATGGGTACAGATGATGGTTAAGATTACTGTAAAACTATATCTTGCATATTTAATCAAAATAGAATATTTTAAGTTTTAAAGAAATGTAATAGCTGAGGAAGTGGAATAAAGTTTAAGTCATAGAGCAAATATGCATAAGAATGTTTTACAACTTGTTTGAATTAACAAACTTTAGTTAAAGGTGCTTTTGACTTATGGCAGTGGAGGGAAAATGTAATTGAGGTCTAACCTCTTGATTGTGGAGTCACAGCTACTGCAATGTCAGCTTATGAACAGTTGGTGAGTTAAACAGTGCTTTGACTTTAGAATCACTATAAGGGAATAGCCTTCCACATTTGTTGTGTTGGCTCACAAATGAAGAACAATTAAGTTTATTGTCATCTGACTGTACATATATATATAACCAAATAAAACAACATTCCTTCAGACCATGATGCAGCCATATCACACATAACCTATAAAATAGGTATTACCACAAATAAGAATTAAACATGCTCGTGAAGTAAAGTGCACAGCACAGGTAAACAGTAAATAGCTCACTGTTCTAGTGGCAAGGTATTCATTAGACTGACAGCTTGAGGGGAAAAGTTGTTATCCAGTTTGGCAGTCCTACCCCTGATGCTCTTGTACCTCCTTCCTGATGGTAGTTAGTCAAAGGGATTGTGGGATTGGGTGTTAGAGATCCTCAAAAATGTTTCTGGCGCTTCATATTCAACGCTTCCAATAGATGTTACAAGTAAGGGGGAAGGAACTCCTAGTAATGGCCTCAGCAGTTTTTATTATCCTCTCTAGGGTCTTGCGAGCTGATGCCTTGCAGCTTCCATACCACACAGTGATGCATTCTCTTGATGGTGCTCCTGTAGAAAGTTGTTAGTATGGGGGTGAGAAGCCTTGCATGCCTCAGTCTCCCCTTGTGACAGGGGTCCATGCTGTTTTCCTTGTGCACAAGTAAAAGAAAAAGAATGCTTGAGTTATAAGAGTGCATGTGTTCTGGGCACAATTATTGTATTTTGTTTAATTAACGGTGACAGTTACTTTGACATCCTCTCTAGGTAAAGGCCTTTCTATGCTCTTCATAACTGTATGCTTCTGCCAGTTCACCCTTCCATCTCCTACATTCTAAGGAATACAGTCCTAATCTATACAACCTCTCCTTATAACTCCCCACTTCCAGACAACATCCTGGTAAATCTTCTGCACCTTTGTAGGCTAACAATTTATTTCCTGTAATAGAGTGAACAACATTGTGCACAATGCTCTAAGTGGGGCACAGCTTCCTAATATTTACACTCAGTGCCCTGACTTAAGAATGTGGGTGTACCAAATGATGCCTTCTTCACCCTATCTACCTGTGGCACCACTTATAATGAACTATGCACTTACACTGCTCGATGCCTTTGTCCCATAATGCTCCTGAGGACCCACCATTCACTGTGCAAGTCCTCCCTTGGTTTGATCTCCCAAAATGCAATTCCTCACATTTATCTAGATGGAAAGTAATTTGCTAATCCTCAGCCTATATTCTTACCTAATCAAGATTCCGCTGTAACTTATTTATAAGCTTCTACACCGTGCATAACACCTATATTAGTATCATCCACAAACTTAGTAACTGTGTCTTGTACATTCACATCAAAGGTTTGAAAACGTCTCCCTGAGCACAGTCCAGTCCACTGATTCAAAACAGTCCTGTAGGTACTCCTGTGCTTTCCTTGTCCATGTCTTCTTGCTCCTCATTACTGGTGCTGCTGTCTTCAGTCTCTGCTTATACTCAGGGAGTAGAGGTGATCAGACTTCTTGAAGTGAGGGCGTAGAATAGCATGGTAGGCATTCTTGATGGTGGTGTAACAATGGTCCAGTGTGTTGTTTCCTCTGGTATTGCAAGTGATCTGTTGATGATAGTTGCTTAGTGATTTTTTTTTCCAGACTGGCCTGGTTAAAATCTCCCAAAACGATGGTGAAGGCATTAGGGTGCGCTGTTTCATGCATGTTGATCCATTGCATAGATCATCTAAAGCCTGCTTGACATTGGCCTGAGGTGGAATGTAAACTGCTACCAAAATGATTCCAGAGAACTCCAGTGGTAGGTAAAAACGAAGGCACTTAACTGCTAGATATTCCAGGTCTGGCGAGCAGATTTGGGACAGCACTGATATATTTGTGCACCAGATATAATCATGAGGCATTCTACTCCACTTTTGCTCTTGAGAGATTCTATAGATCTCTCCTGCCGGGATACAGTAAACCCATCGATCTGAATCATTGCATCCTATATGGAAGGGTTTAATGAAGGACACACATGGTCCTAATGTCCCTTTGGTTCAGCACCCTGGCTCTGAGATCATCAATTTTATTCACCAGATACTGCACGTTCACCAATTCATGCTCCTATTTCTTGCATTTCTTATGTAAAATAGTCAGGGAGGAAGGTTTGATTAGAAAGTTGACTAACGGAGCAACTTTGTTTTATTTTGTCTATGATGGTTGAGTGAGGAAACAAATTTAGTGCATCTGCATGTTCAGGTACCTTGCTGTTCAGTGTGGGTGATCATGTCTCTCCATCCATCATGGTCCCTGACCCTCCGAATTGTAGTTGTTGCCTCCCTGTTTCTAACCGTGATGTTAATCCATCTATCATTTTTATTCCCTATCTGCCTCTGCTTCTTTTTCCTTCCAGCTTTCCAGTTGTAACTAAATGTTCCAATGTGTCTCTTCGCAATAGGTGTCCGAAGAATTTTGATTGCTGGTTTCTGATTTTTTTTTAAAGTTATATACATTTTGTTTTCATTCCCTGTAGAACTTCTTCAGTGGTTATCCTGTCCATATATGATATGCATAGCATTCTTCTGAGGAACCACATCTCTGCTACATTCCATTGCATTTGTGATGGTCCATGACTTGCAGCCATACATCAATATAGGAAGAATGTAGCAGCTGAGAGTTCTAAGGTGGATGTCAATTGCTATTTTCTTGTTCGTTAGGATGTTTCTCATTTCTGTAAATACTGTTCTTGCCATTGCTATTCTTGCTTTTATGTCTGTTTCGCATTTGCCATCAGATGTTACCCATGATCCAATGTACTTGATGTTGTGAACTTGTTTCAGGATTTCAGGATTATAAAAGGCTATTGGACAATATCAGATCGAATGTTACTTGTGAAACTACATGCAAAACCTTTTGACATTAACATCGTTCAAGTTTCTGCCCCAACAGCAGACAGCAGTGAAGAAAACATTGAACGATTTTATGATGAACTAGAAACAGCATTAAAACAATGTAAAAGCTCAGAAAATACCTTTATTAAAGGTGACTTCAACGCAAAAGTAGGCAAGACCAGGGACGAGGACAATATTGGACATTGTGGCATAGGTGAGAGAAAAGAGAGGTGAACGACTGGCTACATGGGTCATAGAAAAAGATTATACAATTGGTCATACCGTCTTCAAGCAACACCTGAGAAAACTAAGGACATGGAGGAGCCCAGGGGATAACAGGTGAAACCAGATTGATTACGTGCTTATAAGGAGAAGGTATAGAAATGCTCTGAAATCATGAAAAACATATCCAGGTGCAGACTGCTACAGTAATCATGTACTAATAATCAGCGTGATGTACCTGAGAAAGATTAAAAGACCAAAAGTAGAGTCAAAGCTGAATTTGGGACATTTGAGAAAAAACTGACACCAAAAATGAATTCCAAATAATAGTGAAGAACACCACTACTATAGAACAGCAATGGGAAAACCTTAGAGACAGCATAACACAAGCAGCACAAGAGGTGATTCCCAAACAGCAGAAAAAAGCTAAAAAGAAATGGATGACAGAAGAAATTCTGAATTTTATGGAACAAAGAAGAAAATGTAAGGAAAACGAAGAAGCCTATGTATCCTTGCATGCGCAGATAACAACCAATAGCAAACGTATGCACGACGAGATCAAAGATGTCACAAATCGGAAGAAAAGCGGGACAACAACAGGATATATAAAAGCAAAAGACGGATCTACTATTATGGAAAAAGGAAAAATAGTGCAAAGATGGTCAGAATACATCAAAGACCTATACGATGCCAAAGACCGAGAGGACAACTTTGATATTGGCAACAACAACGAGGACCCAGCAATACTGAAAGAAGAAGTTGAACATGCTATGAAGAAAGGGGAAATAATCAGGACCAGATAACATTCCGGTTGAACTGTATGAAGCGCTAGAAGATTTTGGTGTAGAGAAATTTACAATCTTATTGAATAGAATACACAACAGTGGCAAAGTACCAGAAGATCTTTTAAAGGCAGTATTCATTGCACTGCCAAAGAAACCAGGTGCAACAGAGTGTGGACAACTCAGAACAATTAGTTTAATGAGCCACCTCACAAAAATTCTACTTGGAATCATCATGCTCAGAATAAGAAACAAAATTAAACCAGAGGTCAATGAAGAACAGCACGGCTTTGTCAAATGCAAGGGAACATCAAACGCAACTTATATTCTCAGGAATATTATCGAAAGGTCAATAGAAGTACAACAAGACCTATACTTCTGTTTCATTGACTACACAAAAGCCTTTGACACAGTGAAACACCAAGTCATTATGAAAATGCTTAAAGATATTAATATTGATGGAAAAGATCTAAGAATAATCAGGAATCTCTACCGGAAACAAAGTGCAGCCATACGGATAGACAACCAGATTGGTGAATATCAGCCAATAAAGTGAAGAGTCAGACAGGGTTGTGTTCTATCACCAGACCTGCTCTCCCTGTATAGTGAAAACATCATGAGAAACATACAAGGCCTACCTGGGATAAGTATAGGAGGATACAATATCAACAACCTCCGCTATGCGAATGATACAGTACTGACAGCAAACAGTGAAGTAAATTTACAGAAACTAGTATCTACCATCAACACAGAGAGCAAAAGACTTGGCCTAACCTTAAGCAAAAAGAAAACTGAAGTACTGGTAATATGAAAGTAACCTGATATCCCAAACTGTAGGATCGTATTGGGAAAGGAAATTCTGAAACAAGTTCACTGCATCTGCAACTTGAGTTAATTGGGGTTTGTGCACATATTTTATGAAAACTAATGGTTTGTGTCTTAACATCATGCAAGAAGTTTCTAAATGTGAATTTTTTTTAAAAAGTGTAGCATTATCCAGCCAAACTTGTCAAATGACAAATGATAGATTTTGTCCTACTTAATAAATTGCATTCAACACTGAACTATATTCATTGGAACCAGTTGGATCTTCATCTGTTATATCATCCATAACTGAATTTTGGTTTTCTCCTAAATAGTTGTCACAAATGACAAGCTTTGAAAATTTCCATCATTCAAACATAACAGAGAAAGATAATGTTCATAACAGCAATATTTTAAATGTTCAGTGCTAAAATAACAAGTTACTTTTATGTATCAAGTATATATTTTAGCTTGTGAATGTACTCTATTCAACCCTGGCTTCTAATATGATGTTTGAACTTCATGATCTTCCATATAGACACAAGACAAGTTTTTATTAACATAACATCTCACTACTTTGTAGATCAGTTCGCAGCTGATGAATTACTTTTGTAGTTTTACTGAATAGTGTTGTTAATTGTTGTGATAGTGTTAGAGTTAAATGTTTTCCTGTCCAAATGAATTTGCTTTTAATGTCTCAACAGAAGTCAGCATTCTGAACACTGTCGCAGTCAGTGAAGCAGTCAGTTATATGGTTAGGTTCTGTAATGAAGCATGAATACACAACGTTCTTGAATCATGGACCAAAAACTGAGCACTAATGATACAAAGAATGTTATATTTTCTGGTTTTAACAAAAGGCCTGTGAATGGAAATGAATAATGATGCTGAGTAGAGAGAGGTTATTAGCTTGAGTTAAGTACAATGGTATCAAGTTAAGAAGACTCTGCTCTAATTACTCTAATGTCAATTGCATTGGAGAAAGTTGGGTCTTAAAAAATTTTGCTTAATATATAGCTACAGTATGATTCACTGGATGACATACATAGAAATAATGCACGTTGATGAATTTAGATTATTATATATAATGAATTTTGGGGGGAAATGGAACATTTATGTCTGCTTTCAACAAACTGCTTAAGTGGCCAGGTTAAAACAGCTAAACTTTGCATAAAGGATATTTGAACTTTCAAGAAATTGACCACGATTTATCAGTTTTTACTTTCAAATAGAAAGGCTGATAATTTTCTTCTTAAGAGAAAGTATGTTTTAAAGAAACTGAATAGCTGAACTAGTGAAAACTATAAGGATGCAATTGTAAAAAAAAGAGTAGAATATTTTGGCATAATAGTACAGAATACTTGCATTCCATGGAGTAATGAATAAATTAAATTTCTTACCCATTTCAATATAAACACCAGTATTTACTGGAAATCTGGCTTCTTTGCATAGTGAATACCTCTGTGTCTTGCAGATCCCTGACAGTGAATAGAAATAGTGGATGAACATGCAGAAGTGCATACTAGAATCGTGGAGAAAAATACACTAGAATTACAGAATCAAGTTCATTATCTCTAACATATGTCATGAAATTTCTTGTTCTGCAGCAACGGTACAGTACATAAAAATTACTAGTAAATTACAAAAAAAACTCTACAAAAGTGATGAGTTGCACCTGAACCTGAGGGGGACCAATGTTCTCACAGGCAGGTTTGTTAGACCTGTTGGGGAGGGTTTAAACTAATTTGGCAGAGGGGTAGGAACCAGAGTGAAGGGACTCAGGATAGGATAAATGGTAAAAAAGCAAAGGTAGCATGCAGTCAGACTATCAGGAAAGGCAGACAGATGACAGGACAAAATTGCAACCAGCAGGATGCATATCAATGCACTTAGGATGCAGAATCAAAAAGGGTAGCAAATACAGCACAAAGTGTTAATCTCAGTGCATGGAGTATAAGATATAAAGTGGATAATCTTGTTGCATTACGAGTGGTGATTGGTAAGTTCGTGGCCTAAGGTAGAAGGAGTCAATTTTAGAAAACCTAGCACATTTATTTTTCACCCTCCCCTAGTGTTGCCACCATGTCCTCGTGGACCTCCTTGAGTGATAAGCCCTTGAGACCGAGGTAGCGGATGACTGCACAAAGGTCGATGCCCATTTTATCAGACAGTGCTTACTTGCAAATTTCAATTATCTGAAACAGAAATACCACAGAAGTTATTAACTTCAAACGTTCTGCATAATCACTCCAAGAGTTGAACTGCATGTGCACGTAACGAGAGCTGTATAACTCATCTCCTTCTACCTTAGGCCACAAACTTATCAATCACCTTGCTGTGGACCACTTTCTGGAGGTCCAAGAAGCCAACTCCTACAAAGAAGAGATCTGCTCCACAACAACTGGACTAAGTGTGTAAATGTAGGAGGGGACTATGTTGAAAAATAAATGTGCTAAGTTTTCCAAAATTGACTCCTTCTATCTTAGGCCACACCGCTTGTATTACAGATTGTCAGGTATGACGTAGCCATTGCTGAGTCATGGCTGAAGGATGGTTGAAATTGTAAAGCTGAATGTCCAAGGTTACACATTGTATCGGGGGGGGGGAGATAGGAAGGTAGGCAGAGGGGGTGGCATGGCTCTGCTGGTAAAGAATGGCATCAAATCAATAGAAAAGTGTGACAAAATTGTTGAATCCTTGTGGGTTGAATTACAGAAATGCAAGGGAAAAAGGACCCTGATGGCAGTTCTATATGGGCCTCCTAACAGTAGCTGAGATGTGGGCCTCAGATTACAAAGGGAAATAGAAAAGGCATGTCAAGAGCAACGTTGTGATAATCATGGGAGATTTTAACATGCAGGTCTTTTGGAAAAATCAGGTTGGTAATGGATCTTGAGAATGAGTTTGTTGAATGCCTATGAAATGGCTTTTTAGAGCAGTTTGTTGTTGAGTGTACTAGGAAATTAGCTATATTGGGTGTTGTATAATGAACCGGAAATCAGGTCTGACATCGCAGTATTTTAGTGGAATACAGGAAAGTGCAGTGGTACAAGAGAGAAGTGGGTCAAAGTAAGTTGGAAGGAGCTGCTAGCAGAGGTGTCAGCAGAGCAGCAACGGCATGTGTTTCTGGGAAAAATGAGGAAGGTGCAGGACATATGTATTCCAAAAATGAAGAAATACTCAAATGGTAAAATAATACAAGTGTGGCTAACAAGAGAAGTGAAAGTTATTGTAAAAACAAAAGAGAGGGCATACATTAAAGCAAAGATTAGTGGGAAGATAGAGGATTGGAAAACTTACAGAGAGCGGTTAAAAGAAGGTAAAAGGTAGCAGAAAGGAAACTATAGACCAGTTAGCCTGATCTCAGTGTTTGGGAAGATGTTAGAGTCGATTGTTCAGGATGAGGTGATGGAGTACTTGGTGACACAAGACAAGATAAGACAAAGTCAGCATGGTTTACTTCAGGGAAAATCCTGCCTGACGAATCTGTTGGATTTCTTTGAGGAGGTTACACGTAGGATAAATAAAGGGGACGCGGTGGACATTGTATATTTGGACTTTCAGAAGGCCTTTGACAAGGTGTCTCACATAAGGTTGCTTTCTAAGTTAAGAATCTACGGAATTACTGGAAAGTTACTGGCATGGTTGGAGCATTGGCTGACTGGTACGAAGCAGGGAGTGGGAATAAAATGATCCTTTTTGTTGGTTGGCTGCCAGTGACTAGTGGTGTTCCACAGGGGTCGGTGTTGGGACCACTTCTTTTTATGCTGTACATCAGTGATTTAGATGATGGAATAGGTAGCTTTGTTGCCAAGTTTGCAGATGATACGAAGATTGGTGGAGGGGCAGGTAGTGATGAGGAGACAGGTTGGCTGCAGGACTTAGACAGTTTAAAAGAATGGACAAGAAAGTGGAAACTACTCTAAAGGTTAAATTGCAGTTAGTGGTGAGGAAGACAAATGCAATGTTAGCATTCATTTCAAGAGGTCTAGAATACAGTAGCAGGGATGTAATAGTGAGGCTGTATAAGGCACTGGTGAGACCTCACCTTGAGTATTGTGAATAGTTTTGGACTCCTAGAAAATAAGTGCTGGCATTGGAGAGGGTTCAGAGGAGGTTCACAAAGATGATTCTGGGAATGATAGTGTTGTCATTTGAGGAATATTTGATAGCTCTGGGTCTGTAGTCACTGGAGTTTAGAAGGATGGGATGGTGGGGAATCTCACTGAATCCTTTCAAATGCTAAAAGGCCTAGACAGAATAGATCTGGAAAGGATGTTTCCCATGGTGGGGGAGTCTAGGACAAGATGGCACAACCTCAGGATAGAGGGTGTCCATTTAAGGCAGAGATTTGGAGAAATTTCTTTAGCCAAAGGGTGGTGAATTTGCGGAATGTTCTACAACAGGTAGCGATGGAGGCCAGATCATTGGGTGTATTTAAGGCAGAAATCGATAGGTTCTTGATTGGACACGGCATCAAAGGTTATGGGCAGAAGGCAGAGGAGTGCTGGCATCAAAAGTTATGGGGAAAAGGCCAAAGAGTGCGCCTGAGTAGGGGGGAAAGAATCAGCTGTGATTGAATGGCAGAGCAGACTTGATGGGCCAAATGGCCTAATTCTAATTCTGCTCCTTTGGCTTATGGTCTAAAATAAATAAATAATATAAAAGACAAATAATAAGGTAGTTTTCATCAGTCATTCAGAAATCTGATGGTAAAGGGCAAAAAGCAGTTTTTAAAGCATTGAGTGTGGGTTTTTGGGCTCCTTTATCTTACTTGAAGAGGGCATATCCCGAATGGTGAAGACCCTTAATGGTGGGTAGTACCTTCTTGAGGCACTGCCTCCTGTAGATGTCCTTGATGGCAGAGGAGTTGTGCCTCCAGTGGAACTGGCTGTCTAAAAATCTCTGAACTCCCTTGAAATCCTGTGCTTTGGAGGCTCCAAACCAGGTTGTGATGCAACAAGTCTGAATGCTCTGTAGTAATATGCAGGAGTCCGTTGTTATACCAAACTTGTTATGTAGTAGAGTTGCTGACATACTTTCTTTGTCATCGCATCACTGTTTTGGGCCCAAGATAGATCCTCTAGAAGTTGACAGCCAGGAATTGAAATACTTATCCTTTCTACCTTTGACTCCTCAACGATGATGGGCATGCGTTCTCCTCATTTTCCCCCCCTGAAGTCCATAAGCAGCTTCTTGATCTTGCTGATGTTGCATGTAATGTCATAGTTGCAACACCACCGTTCAACCAATTGATCTATCTCATTCCTGTACACCTAGTTGCCAGAGAAAGCAAGATTAGATGGAATCTAGTTAATTAATGGGCAATATAATAGAGTTGGAAAGGATCTTGACTATTCTGATTGTGAAAAAATGCTTTTACTTTGCAATATAAATATTACAGTCGTGATATCAGAACTGTACATAAAGCTTCCGTTTTCAATAAAGAACCTGATGAGAAAGAGTATTTCTTTGGAATCACAGCTTGTTAAACAGTGCTTAAGAGGTAAATATTGCATCAGAAATGTCAGTGTATATATTGCAACTCAGCCATTGAGCTGATAAAGTTGTAACTGAGCATATATAAGTGAACCCAAAGCCACATCCTTTTACATGGAAATCATTCATTGCTGCTCTACAGAATTCATTAAAACAGAGAGATTCCTTTTCATATTAATGCTAACAATGTAGATTTTTGCTGTCAAAAGAAGTTAAAAATAGTTCCAGTTCAGAGGTTGTAAAGTTTTCAGTCGTGTTATCACAGTGCCTCATTCAGATCTGTGACGTTGGCACGCTGTCACTAATCAATGGGTCTCAGTAAATTTGGAGAAACTATTATTTGCTTGAGAGCTGGGACAGAGCTAATGGCCTTTGTTTGAACAATGTGTATTGCATCTCTTCTTGCAACATAATTTATGCAATCAGCTATTCCTAGTTCAATTATTTTGACTCCATGCTTCCCATTCTAAATGTCAACATGCCAGCTAAAATCACATTGCATTTAATGGAATGTTCTGTCCTTATTAATATAAATAAAATTGTTCTGGTATATACTGTCCAGCAGCATCTAAATGTTTTTCTTCAAATTACTGTTATTTAAACCCTTTGCTATGTAGCTTTTTCCTTTTGCTGGTAGTAAGGAAAGGATATGTAGACTATTTCAAGGTAGTTATTTAAAATAAAGGTACTTAAATTTGAAGTGATGCCTGCTCATTATAATGTTTGGACAAATTAAATATTATGTTTGATTCCTCTTGTAGTTCTCTCTTTCCAAATCTGAATTTCCTTTCGAAGTGCTAGCAGCTTTTCACTCTTATTCCTCACTCATGTCTTCCTGACTATATCAGAGGGCTTAGGCTATACAAGTTATTATACTTGTTATCCCAAACATTAGAACCTGGTACACTTCACCTCCCTCTCTTTCCTGCTCACAGTACCCCTCATCTTCTCTCTGTAAACCAGGACATGACCTGAGCTAAAACTGCACAGACCAAGTATTGAAATTTGATCCTGCAGCCACTGTATGTCAATTTCAGAGGGAATGAATATACAAGTCAGTGAAAAGAGTGTAGATTAAAGCAGTAGATCAGAACTTGGTGCTTTGTTCTCAGTGGTGTTCAAGTTCTCGTGTTTTGTTGGAGCTACATTCATCCAGACAAAAACAGAGTATTCTGTCAGGTTCCTGACTTATGCCTTGCAGGTGGTGGAAAGGCATTATGGTGTTGGAATCACTTGGAACAAAACTGAAATTGAAGTATTCATGTGGCTGATCCACTGAATTTCTAGTCATGAGTGATCCCACATTCCAACCCATGGGATATTGTTGGTGGGGCACTTGGTAATGGCATTGTCACTGATAAGTGGTTGGAGATGTCAGTGCAAATCACTTGTGTGCCATGAATGATGCTTACCAGGTAAATACAAAAAAGCAAATTTCTAATCAAGTTTTGTCAATTTTAGTTTTGTTCCATTTCAACCCTTTAGTCAGGGCAAATTTATAATGGAATATGATTGCTGATCTGTAGTTCTGCCAGAAAACTATGTTGCCTTGGAAGGAAAATTAAAGCATATTGAAGTCAAAGCTGGTGTCTTTAATGGCCTTCATGCTGAAGTGTCTATGATTGGATACCATGTTATTCTTGAAGGGAGCTTAACCAATTGAAGGCTGCTGCAAGTTTTTTCTTTCCTGCATAAAGAGGGGATTTGGAGATTTGAGTACAGAATATGAACATTGTTGACACACTTCAGTGTCTGGGAATAATGACTTCAAGCATATTTCTATTCTGAAGATAGGAGCATTTTTCATTTCAAGTCCACAACTTTTGTACAAGGTTGAAAATTTATAATGTACATTCATTCTCCCTTACTACTTTGCAGAGTAAAACAAATTCCCACTGAATGTAATTGGTTGGAACCAATTGAAAGTTCGTGATACTATTTGTGTTAATTGATTTTGAAATGGCAGATTGATTTTTTTTTCTCTAAAAACACTTTTTTAGAGGGAATCTGTGGAAATTTTTAATGTTGCCGCCTGCACAAAAACAGGAGAGGAAGTGTTGTGTTATGATGAAATAATCTTGTGTAAGCAATGGATAAAATGAATGGTCCTATTTTAAAAATAGGCACCTAATGGTGACAGATGACTGATAGATGCAGAGTGAAACTTCCTTAACCTTTTCCCAAACATTCTGACAAAAGTTTCACCAATCCAACAGTTCTTCTGATTTCAAAGCGGCTTCTTTCTTACACAATTGTGTTGTAGAGTTATGAACGGGATTGTGACATTCTCAACTTATTCGATTTTGGCTAAAGCTGAAAGATATTGGACTACATTTGAACTGATGCAATGGAGTAAAGGTTAATGCCTTTGGTGTTGCATTATTAGTGCCTTTATGTAAAGGGTTAAGAGCAAACTTACAGCATAGTTCATCCCAGCACAGAATTTTTATTGCTAGTGTGTGTTATTGAAAGTTCTTAAATTGCCTCAACAAAATCTGAACAGCAAAAATACTTGATAGGGATCAGACATGAAGTTTGAAATTGGTTTCACTTTAACAAAATTTTTATATAGCTGTATTGGAATTGCGGGTTTATAATTTCTGGAGCTTTCTCCTGTATTTGAGTATTTTAAAGCCATAACTATCTGAGTAAAGCATTTGCCATTTCATTGAACTCTTCAGTTACATTGAGTAGAGGGAGTTTGCTGTTATCAAATTGGGCATTACAGCAAATTTTATCATATGACCAAATTTTTGGTAAAAAAAGCTCGAGACAGTTAAGCAAACTGTAAAATTAATGATGGCAACTGTTCTGCAACACTTTTAAAAACTCATGGGTATTGCAGTGCTCAGGGTAAGCAATGTGTTAGATTTATTTATGCCTGAGATGTAAATGGCAAATGCTATTTTTCTTTTTATCCATTTAGCTTACAAATAATTGGTATACCATCCCTCTGAAATTTCATTCAAGAGGTCATTCTTCAAGTGAGTTGTCGAGCTGAGTATTGGTCTACTGATAGGAAATTGACACTACATTTGACCTTGGTTAATCCAATGATACATATTCAGGGTGAATTGATTTAAGTGTTATGAAGACAAATCCTGCAAGACTGTTTAAAAATTTTCTGCCTCTTCCTCATTTGATAATAAAGTAGCAAGTTTGCATGTTGATAGTTATCATTGCTTGCAGTCAGGATAGTATGTAACAGGAATTCCCATTGTTCTGGTCCCCTTTGTTCTAGGTTTGGAAGGTTGCAGGCTATGGAAATTGTACAGTAGCTGTATATTTTGTAGATTGTACATATTGCAGTCTTAGTATGATGGGAACAGATGGGATAAAGTATTATGGTTTACAATCAAGTGGGCTCCTTTGTCCTTGAAGGAATTGACCTCCTTGAGACTATTAAACTAGTTCTTAAGACTATTCTTGAGGTTATTGAGCTACTTAGGAGTGATAAATTCAGAACATGTAAGATTTGGTGATAAAATTATGTCCCATAGTTCAATGAGCTAATCTGCTGATACACCAGTTGGTGGTTGGTTCCAAATTAAAAATGTACCTTGCTCCTGATTTAATCCTGAAGATGTCCCATAAATAACATGAAATGGAACATCCCACCCCCCAGGTTATTTGCATTGCTTCAGAATTTCAATTTGGCTCTTTCTATATGTATGCAACTGGTGGGTTTTCAAAATTGAAGAAAATTCTCTATTTACTTGTCATGCAAAGTTGTTCTGTAGTGTTTTTGGGTGAAATGTGGAACATTTGGAAAAGTAATAGTTGTTGGCTTCAGAAACAAGTTTTCATTATAGGTATGATCTATAATGTGGTAAAGTACTACTCTCCATTTTGGTTCCTTATAGTCTGCCACAGAAGACTGGAGGGTGTGTGTGCAATCATAAAAATGGCCCACTGAGCACAGAGATGTTTACTGGGTGGACTATTTTGCTATTAAAGTTTTGATACACATTCACTTTGGTGCTAGCATCATGATTCCATTGGCTCTGCTGGATGAATAAGTAGCAGATCAAGGATTTCTGGCACTAAAAGCAAGTTTGGGAACTCTTAAGAGAAAAGACAAAAATATCATAGTGTTTGCAGATCTTAGCCCTAAACAACCAACATGGATCCATGCTTCTGTCATAACCTGTCTTAGGGGAATGTATCTTGAGGCTAAAATTTACACAGCTTGTTTTCACAGAGCTACAATCTTCTATGAAAAACATCTCCAGGTCATGTCCATTCATGAACAGCATTACTAATACTCAAATTCCTTGTCAAAAGACCATTCCAGATAGCCATGGCTGATCATAGCACATCTTAAAGTGTGTAGTTGTTGGTATTTGTCTCTGGGAGTGCTCGCGTGAGTTCATCCAGAGAGAAGCATCAACAAGTGTGCAATGAGGATGTCGCCTCAAGTGGTGATGAAACATCTGTAAACTAATTGCCAAGCTCAGCAAACATCACAATATCAAATCCTTGGCCTTCTCTACCACCATGATGAAGCCCAATTGGAGGGTAACTGTGTATTCTGCCTGCATTTCTGTAACTCAATGACATGAATATGAGTTCTCCAAACTTATGTAAACCCTTCCCCTTTTATTCTCTTTTTCATGCTCTCTCCCCTTCCCCCTCACCCCCCACACCCTCACCACCTCCTCCCATCCACCTGCTTCACACACAGGTTGTTGTTTCTGCCCCTGCTCCCTACCCTCCCATCCCATCTGATTCCCCCTGTCATTCACAACTTTCTTCTCCTTTAATGGTTTCTAGTCTCACTCCTTATCAGAATCCAGCATTGGTGTTCTTGCTAGTTTACCTCCAACCGTTCTCTCCCATCTAGTTTATAGTTTGTAATTCAAGTTTAGTTGTCATTCAACTGTACATGAATACAGCCAAACAAAGCAGTGCTACTTCAGAGCCAAGGTGCAAAGCACAATACCAGCAGTCAACCGCATGTAAGATTGCAACCACAGATATCAGTAAAATACAGTCTCACAAAAAAACCAGAGTCCTAGACCCTGTGTTCATGAACTTTGCAGAAATCTGCAATACGGCTTGTCTTCTGCCGAGTGAACACTGGGGGCAGCACGCATACCAACTTGGACACCTTGCCATGTGGAGTGTGCCAACTCAGAAATCTCTCTCCTGGGCAGCTGAAACAGGCAACATGGCAGCTTGAGACCTAATTCTCACTATGACTAAGGTCATGTAGGTCTCACACTGTCTGCCAATAAATCAGTGAATAGATCACAAGAAGAGTGACTGGGGTGATCACTGCACATCTCCTTCACTCACTGATGTCTCTTTGATGCAGGCAGCAGCACGATCCACACCATGTCCAGCTCTTTCAGTTTCTCCACTAGAAAGCAACTTGCTGATGGGGTATACCTGCAAGACTTTTAAGATCTAAATGTTCAGGGTCTAGCGGTCGTAAAAAATACACTAATTTTGCCACTCCCCTTCTCTCTATGGTGGCCAACTCACCTCCCCAATTTCAGTCCTGGCGCAGCATTTCAGCCCCAAACATTAAAACATTTCTTTCCTTCTGCTGCTGCTCAACTCCCGAGTATTTCCAGCAGACTGTGTGTTTCTGGCTATCTGGAGATCCAGCAGAGTGATTACTGAAATCTAGAGCTTGAACAGGACTCTCCTCCTTTTGGTCGCAGCTTCTTGCTCCATATCAGATACCCAGCGTGTGTATTTGATTAATTTTTCTCCAGTACTCCCCAAATATAGCATTGTATTTTGTTGTTACGGTCTGTTTTGCTCAACTTAGCCAACAGAAAGCAAAATATTTGCTGCAAAATACAAGTTATGGGAACCAGAAAACAAGAGAACAAGGAGAAAGGGAAGAACAAGTTGCACGTTTGATTGACACAGACATAGCAGGTGTCTCTGGGCATGCTGTTATGGTACAGAATCCCGCAAATTCTCATAGCTACGTTTGTCACACTACTCATGCATTTATGCACATGGGGAATAAGGTGGTCAGCAAACACATACACACCCAAACATGGGAATTTCCATGAGACCATGTAGGCAGTGAATGCAGCATGAAGTCCTGTCCTCCTCGATGAAAACAATGGCCTGTATGAGTCAATCTCTTAAGATAGAATCTCAAGACCCATGTGGGTGAAGCTAGAAAGCTTACTCCCTGCCCTGTAATTTTCCCTTTATGGGCTACAAATTTTATATGTTTGATCACTGCTAGTTTCTCACAGCTGTGTTAAATTGAGACCGTCACAAGCATGACTTCACTTCTAAGCAGTTGTTGCCTCATGCTGTTAGGATCAGAACTGTTGCCTGTTGCAGCAGTCAGAGGCGGTGTGGCGCGGTGTACAGGCTGGCGTTGGTGCTGCCCTCTAGTGTTTACTCAGATGTATTGTGTTTGACTGCAGACTGCTGCAGCACTCATGGACTCAGATTTGGACTACACGCGACTCTGCTTAACGCTGAGGATGTTCCTCGGAGTAAATCAGCAGAGTCTTTATAACATTACATAAATAGACGTGCCTGATTAAAAGAAAAAAATCAAACCCAATATATATGATTATTTATATGTAAACACAGTAATTTGGGAAGTAATAAACATGCAAATAGGCCTAACTTGTACATCAGTGGAGCAGTAATACATGTAGCAGCAACGGAAGGAAATGGATGTTGGCTACATCTTAGAGGAATGATCAGGCTGTGAGTCTTCCTCAAGTAGGCGTCAAGATTTGATTGCCTTTTCTTAGTTTCCTCTCATGGAGCAGTTCTTGGTACCAGGAAATCATGTTGAGAATACCTGTCTTTGCTTTATTGCTTTGCTCCCCGTCGTGGTCATTATTGATGAATTGGTCCATGATTTGTGTGATTGCGGTGATAGTAGTGCTGGAATTTTGTGGTGAGGTTTCTTGCTGGTGTTTCCTCTTCTCCATCTGTGTCCTCAGATTCACCCAGGATGTGTTGCTCTGCCACTTGGAATAGATTTGTGAGGGAGCAAGAACATTTACATAGCAAGGGAAGTAGAGCGTGGACTAAAACACGATTGGCTCAGAACATGTAAAGTGCTGTCATTGGTTGAACAAATGTTTACTGAAATGGTGGCGCTCTTGCAAAGTTTTAAGTGTTGTTCAGAATGAATTTTTGTCATTTTTAAAATGTCAATAAAGAATCGAATAACTGTGTGGTAACTACTCAGCGGGGTCTGAGTGTGTATACTTTTGTTTGACTGTATGTTTACTGCTATCTGATATGTACTATATCTGTCTTGTGCTGTTTCTGACTGCTGGTACTGTGTTTTGCACTTTGGCCCCTGAGTAATGCTGTTTCGTGGGTACTCCCGTATGGTTGAGTGACAACTGAACTTAGACTTGACTGAAAATTACAATCTTAATGCTGATGCTCTGAATGAAATTGTGCAGGTAAATCTTTGAATGCTCCTATTATAAAGCTAATGAATTTTGATAATATCTTTCTAATCGATGAAAGATGAATATAGCTGAAGCTCTCTTTGTGTGGGCTTCCATTCTCCCACCCTACCCCTTCCATAATTGAATAAAAAACAAAGTAGAATAGAATTTTAAGGAATGTAGTTTAATTGAATTACTCCACAATTATTGGGTTTTTTAAAAGGAGTTGTGTCTGGCATCTCAGTTACTCCTTTGTTATCCATTTACTTTGGATACTCACAATCCTAGATAATATGACATTACACTTGGAACTGTTAGGCTGACAGGTATTAATTGACAGCTGAGTCCTCAATCTGAAGAAATGGCTGAATGTGTAGGTTTGGTACCAAATCACAAAATGAATTACTTTGCAGACTAAAGTATGATAGAAATTGTATGTGCAAGGGCTGTATTCAAATGATGGTTAGAAAATTCAAAGCAAGTTGAAAGAAAAAAAAAGAGGAACAAAATGGTGAACCTTTATAAAATACTACTTCAGCCATAACTGGAAAATTGTGTCCATTTCAGGAGAGATGAAGAAGTGCAGATGAACCTTACCAAAATGATTCCAGAGATGAAACACTTTATTTTGTGGATGGACTGGAGAAGCAGGAATTTACATTTGTTGGAATAGATGAGGTTGAGGGGATATTTGAAAGAGCTAAATGAAATAATAAGCTATGGATAATAAAAGAGTAACGTTTTTCATGTTGAAAAACTTAGGATCATAAAATGAGAGTGATTGGCAAAAGAATGTAAAAAGTTTAAAAACTTCTTTACACAGTGAAGAATTTTAGAATTCACTGGCAGAGAATGAGCCGACCAAATTGTCGCATTCAGAGGGAAGCTGAATGGCAAATTAAAAGGGAATAATTTGCTGGACTGTCGGAGAATAAAGGAATGGCTGCTGCTGGTTAGAATTTGGTGAGTTCCCTTAGTACTGTGACATTTTTTAATTGTGAGAATGGAATAAGTTTTGTTAACCTTGGGGATTGAAGTGTTTTGACTTTGACCCTGCACCTTTTTAAAATGCAAACAAGTGTTGTAACCAACACGTACAAACAAGCTGGATGAACTCAACAGGTTGGGCAGCATCCGTTGAAAGGAGCAGTCAACGTTTTGGGCTGAGACCCTTTGTCAGGACTGAAGAAGAAGGGGGCAGGGTGGAAGGTGCCAGGTGAAAAACCAATCCGAGGAAAGATCAAGGGGTGGGGGAGGAGAAGCAGGGAGGGGATAGGCAGGAGAGGTGAAGAAGGAATGTAAGGGGAAAGCACTATGGGTAGTAGAAGAAGGCAGAGACATGAGAAGTGTTGTAATCAGTTACCCTTGTCTAAGATTTTATTTTGAAACCTAGTACATAGCTTGTTATAAAGTCATCCAGAATTGAAACAGTGTTCAGACCACAGAGTCCACCTCAACTATTAAGCTCTCACTCACAGCAGTTCTATACTCATCCCATTTTACTCTCTTCACATTCACATCAAACCCCCCCCCCCCACCTTCCATCACTCATCTCCACACCAAGATAATTTTATATGACCAAGATACACATCAACTTGCACATCCATGATATGCGTGAAAAAGCAGAGCACCAGCCAAGCCACAGGTGATGGGGGGGAAAGAACAGGCAGGCAAAGTGCGCGTAGGTACAGTCAAAGGTGAGAACTGAGCGTGGATCACTGGAGCTGTGCAGTAGCAGTTCTGCTTGCAGTACCACTGTGTCTTGTGGAATGGAACAGTGTTTTTGATTGCATTATACATTTTTATGTCAGTGATGTTTTGTAAATCCATGAAGAATTTAGAGAAATTAAACACTAAAGGCTGCTGTGTTGATGTGGCAATACAGTGGATTCTGGTTAACTGGGACCCAATTAAGTGTCTGCCCAATTAGCCAAAGTTTCCTGGAAGTAGTTTAAAAAAGACAAACTACATTTAACTGAGTATAAAATGTCTTTAAATGAAATATGGAACAAATTAGAACACTACCAATATCATAGGAACATAGAAAACCTGCAGCACAATACAGGCCCTTTGGCCCACAAAGTTGTGCTGAACAAGTCCCTACCTTAGAAATTACTAGGCTTTTTCCCAGGGCTGAAATGGTTGCCATAAGAGGACACAGGTTTAAGGTGCTGGGGAGCAGGTACAGAGGAGATGTCAGAGGTAAGTATTTTATGCAGAGAGTGGTGAGTGTGTGGAATGGGCTGCCGGCAATGGTGGTGGAGGCGGATACGATAGGGTCTTTTTAGAGACTTTTGGATAGGTACTTGGAGCTTAGAAAAGTAGAGGGCTATGAGTAATGATAGTAATTTCTAGGGTAGGGACATGGTCGGCACAACTTTGTGGGCCGAAGGGCCTGCAATGCAGAAGTAAGCTGTTTGGCCCAAGCAGTCATTGTGACATTCATCCTTTCTGCATTGAATTCTAACCACAAATTCTACTTGTACCATTACTTCCTTTCAATCCTTTTACCAAAACAGTTTTTAGAATAGAAGCAAGTAAATTTTATTTAGCTGAAATTTTAGAGTTGCTATATACAAATTAGCTGCCATGTTTCCAAATGTTGCAGCATTGACAACTTATTGGCTGCGAAGTGTAAGATTTATAATTCTGGAAGACTACAAATATACATTTGATTTTTAATCGTAGATCACAATACTGATCTTTTGAGCATTTGATGGTGCTGAACAAAGTAAAGCAAAAGTAACATTTCACTAAAACCTAAAAAAAAAGACCAATTTTTTTTTTTAGTTGCGGTAGCAAATATAGATTGCTGATGTAACATGTCTCATCAAAGTGTCTCCTCTTCGAAGCACCAGCCACGTGGGAAAATCTTACCAGTAGGATGATTGCAGCAGGAACCGTGAAGATGAATCAGATGCTCTGTGCAACAGGAATCAAATTAATACTTATTCATCAATGACTATATCTAAAATTGGCAGAGCATTGCTGTTGATGTATCACAGTGGGAGGATTGTGTCGATGTTGAGCAGGCCCGTGTCAGCTAACAACACCAGTCCAGTTATACTGCTTCTCTCCGTTTTCCAAGATTTATAATAAAATCCAGATCTTCCTTCAATCCATTTGCCTCATCTCTTGGAGGGCATTTTTTGTCTCTGTAGATCTGAGCAATGATCCCTGGACAGTTCCACATGTTGCATCTTTCTCACCTGATTAAACATAATTTCTTTACTCATTATATTAGCTTCATATGGTTCTACCATTTGCCTGTCCTTCCAATATTTTTGAAAAAGTACTAAGATACTTTATTTTGATGTCTTTAACTTCAGTGCAGGATGGACAACATGTTTCGAATAAAATGGTATTCAGTTTTTCATCTAATTTAAAATCTTACCAATTCTGCCTAAGCCTCAGATTCTGTTTGAGTTTAAAATAGGCAATATGTATTTCCTTGGAATACAGAACATCGTCAAAGATTTCAATTATTCCAGCACATCCGTATTGACTAGTACTGATTAGATTGCTGCCTTCCTTGTTTGTTTAAGTTGTTTTGTATTGTGTGTGTATTTCCTGGATTAACCAGTTTGTACTTCATCTCTACATTCCTGCTCAAAGAAGAGGTAATGTGTGTTGTAGCCTGTTTTAAATCTAATTCATGGTCCTCTCGGATTTTTGGTTTAATGTAACATTGCTGCTATTTTTTTCCATAGACAGGAGATTTTTAAAACATTTTAATATTTTACTGTGTTTTTTACTACTTATGAGAATTTTGTTTTGTAATTATTCTGTTTAATTGAATTACTGATATTTAAAGGCTGACTTATTCAAAACCCTTTGGAATAAAATGTACTTGAACAGTTGTGATGTCCATGGCTGTTATGATGGGTGGGACTGACGTTGCTTTTTTGGCTCTATAAAGTCGTAGGTTTTATTTTTTTTTTGACTGATTTAAAATCTTCCTCCCTAATAAATTAGCATCATGTAGCACCATGGTCCTGGAGGACTGTTGTTTTTGTTTTTTTACTGTGTACTGTACTAGCAGTTATGGTTGAAATGACAATAAAAGTGACTTGACTGAATTAATATAATAATACTAGTTATTTCTCAATGCATCTACCCAATATTCATATCTCAATGTGAGCAGTTAACCCAGCATTCATCCAAGTTTGTCCTAGGCTCACATGGGTTGAGCAGTTCATTCATGGTCATGGGCCACTGGGGGAATTGAAGAAATCAGTTGTAATAGCAGCGAATACTTCCACAGTTCTTTGGCTTGACATTGACATAGGTTTTGTCAGCTGAGGGCAGAAGTCCAGACCTGTCTTGTTCTTTTCTAAACCAGAATCAAAGTGATATTGTTTTGGTTTTGTGAAAGTAATTTCAGGGTTAACAGAAAATTAATGCATGACACGAGAGGAAGGAAACAATATTTTAAATAATAGCCTTGTGTTTTTGAAGTATAATCGGTTTTTGAAAAGATTTCTCATTTATGAAAGGATCGTGCTTTCTTATATGAACATTCATAAATCAATAATGCTTTTTCCATTAATTTATGTGTTAGAATTTAGTTTGTATTTCATGACCCATGAACTTAAGTCAAATAATCTAGATATACACAAACAAATCACTACATTAATTTGAATAATAAATATCTTTATAATACATTTAGATAATAAAAACCAGTAATGTTCTGGTTCTTACCAAGTTAAGCATACAGAATCTTGTGGGGAATTGACACACAGTGGAAGTGGGAAAAGGCAGGATATGTCATCTTCAGTTCAGATGTGTTGTCCATTTAAAATAGAGGAGAGGTATTTTGTTTCTTTAGTTATTGGAAATCTCTTTCCCAAAGGCAGATGGAAGTGAAGTTTTGATTAATTTTAAGATAAATCCTTGATAAGCAAGAGGGTGGAAAATTGCAGTGAAGTTGAGGTTATAATTAAGGGAACCATCAGGAGCCATGTGATTGATAATTCATATGTTTGTATGTAAGCGGTAAAGATGACTGGGCAGAGGAGATACTTGTTTTCAGATTATGCTGATGTTTCTGCTTCAGCTTCTTCCTTTGGCTGTTTCTAGTTGGTAGGTAAATTAGGGTTAAGGAACTTACCGGTAGAAATCTGAACAGTTCCCATTTCAATTGGTAATGTACCTTATTGCAAATGTCCTGCTTGGTGGCGCAATATATCAGCACCGGACTCTGGAGCGAAGGTTCCCGAGTTCGAATCCAAGTCGGGCTGAGCGTCGAGCTAGCAACTCAGTCTCATAAAAGCAAGAATAGCTTGCTACGGAAACACCATCATGACGGTGTGCCGATAACTCCACTGTCCAGTTAAGGGCTATTCTTCTTGTTGCAAATCATGTCATTTTCTATCATACAGTCATTTTTTAATGTTTTGTCTGAGATTATTATCTTTGAAAGTGGCTATTACGTGCATGATATTGGAGAATATATCTGAAAACCTTTTCACAGTGGGGTGGTAAAATTATACTGCTTTTGTCTTGTTGCACTTGTGACCTCTATTACTCAAGCTCCCAACTGATTTTTTTTTTTGCATCGAATTTCAATTACACTGGACAACAAAGATTTTGCTTCCTGAATACCTTTAGGTGTATCTTATGAATTTTGGGCTACTGATCATGAAAATCACCATGAAATTTCCTTATCATGCACCATTTTTTGAAATCACTTATGTTTATTATTTCAGTTCATAATTCAAGTCAATTAAAATGTCACCTACAATGTAAGCTGGAAAGTTTCCTATCTTGTCTAGGCTGCTTGGGCATGCTTAGGCGGCATGGCTGCTGCATGGCAGGACAGGTTTCAGTAATAATTATTGGGTTCAGGACTGTAAGGATGGAATCTGCTATCACCAGGCACAAACATTTCTATGAAGGATTTTGTTATTTGAGACAGATGCTTCCCAGAATAACTGATGCCAAGATTAAGGAAAGCATTTCTGTTAAACTGTCATCAATGACAGGCAATTTGAAGAATTTCTAGTGAGACCAGAGAAAATCACATGGAAGGCATTCAAAGAAGTTGAATTTTTTCTTGGCATCTGCAGAGCACCAAACTACATACAGCTGGTTGAAAGCATGCTTCAAGCATATAAAACCATGAAATGCAACATATCACTAAAGATTCATTTTCTGCATTCCCATTTAGACATCTTCCCTGCAAATCTTGGTGCTGTTAATGACGAGCATGGTGAAAGGTTTCACCAGGACATTGCAGTCATGGAGAAGAGATACCAGGGCAACTGGAATCCATCAGTGCTGGCGCATTATTGTTGGACACTTAAGCGAGAAGCCTCAGACACTGAGTACAAATGAAAATCATCAACAAAATATCTTTAACTTAGTTGAACTATTGCAAAGCATCAGCACCATTATGCAATTAAACACATTATATTCAATAAAAGTTAATCTGTTGTTGCTCTAAATTCCTATGTGATACAAAAAGTCTGAAATTATATTTGTGTTCATCTTCAAGCAGTCTATCATAAACAAAAAAAATTTTGAGGAAGCAACACTTTAGAAAAAATTTGTTGTCCAGTGAATTATTTTTCTGAATCTTCTGCTTCGCAGGCAGCCCCACCTAATAACGTGACAGACGTCTTTTTGCTGTATTTTCAGGTTCGTAAACCCATGGGAAACTTGTGTACCCTGTGGCCATAATTCACTATTCATTGTTGCATGGATTACATCATTGCCAGATGTTGTTAATGGATACTCTGATACTACTTCTCTTCCATATTTCTGAATTGGCGGGTTTGTTATTGCATACCACAGATATAACAAAGCACCCTGATTCATGGGTTGTAATAATGAAGTGATGTTAAGAAACAGAGATGCTACCTGTATGTTGTTACCCTTCAGTGTAAACAAAATGTTCAGAAGCTCTTTTGTACAAGCTATTCCATGCACAGTAGTATTTGATGAAGTGGTGAGAGATAGTGCATGTAAATCTTAGAATCCATGGTTGGTCATTATCCCATTGGAAGAGTAATTATCTAAGAGCTTCTAGATACTCTAAGTGATAGACAAAGAGGAGCTTAAGCCTTCAGTCACCTCCAGCATGATCTCCAAGGTTAGGTCAATGATGTATCAATTTGTAATGCTACCTGTCGGCTCTCAAAAGTGTGCACATTCTCTTATAATCTTCTGGGTTTCCCCTGGTTTGTTCCCTGTTCCTAAAGATTTGCTGCTAGGTTGATTGGTTGCTATACATGACCTCTTAGTGTAGATTAGTGACAAAAAATCAAATGGGAATTAATGACATGTGTGAGAGAGGCAACATTGCAGTGAAATTGTGGAGAGAGAATGGTGGGTTTAATGGGAAACGTATTCCTGGGAGCCAGCATGGACCTGATGAATCAAATGATCTCCTCTGTCATTATAGATTTAAGGGATGTGTGCCTTAAAACCGAGAGTAGTTTCTTATCCTTTGAGATGAACATTCCGAAAGACCCCTGCCTGAAAGTACAATATTAGTTTAGGAACACACACAAAATGTGGTGGAACACAGCAGACCAGGCAGCATCTATAGGAAGAAGGGAACCCTATACCGAGTGGGGTGGCAGGAGGATGGGGTGAGAGCAGATGTACGTGAAATGAGAGAGATGCATTTGAGAGCAGAGTTGATGGTGGAGGAAGGGAAGCCCCTTTCTTTAAAAAAAGTAAGACATCATCTTCATCCTTACTCTTAATAATTTCTCCTTTGGCTCTTCCCACTTCCTCCAAACCAAAGGTGCACCCATATGGGTCTCAGTTATGCCTGCCATTTTGTTGGCTTTGTGGAACAGTCCATGTTTCAAGCCCATACTGGTATCCGTCCCCCACTTTTCCTTCCCAGACCCCACTCAACCCCATACACCTGCCTTCTCGTCTTATCCTATGATGCCCTGACTGATCAGGAAACTAGCAACTTCCACCTTAAATATACGCACAGACTTGTCCTCCACCACAGATTGTGACAGAGCATTCCACAGATTTACTACTCTCTGGCTAAAAAATACCTTTTCTTACATCACCAGTCAATGATGTTGCCACTCAATTTTGAAGCTGTGCCCTCTAGTTCTGGATACTCCCCCTATAGGAAACAATGTCTCCACATTCACCCCATCTAGTCCTTTCACATTTGGAGGATTTCAATGAGATCCCCACGCATTCTTCTAACTTTCTGTGAGTACTGGCTTAAAGCTGCAAAACTCTCCGCAAATGTTAACCCCTTCATTCGCAGAATCTTCCTTGTGAATCTCCTCTGGACTCTCTCCAGTGATAACACATTGTTTCTGACATATGGGTCCCAAAGCTGTTGACAGTACTTCAAGTGTGGTCTGACTAGTGTCTATTCCCCATGAAATGAATGCCAACATTGCATTTGCTTCTTTACCACAGACTCGAACCTGTAAGTTAACCTTCTGGGAGTCTTGCACGAGGATTCCTAAGTCCCTCTGCACCTCTGATGTTTGAACCTTCTCCCCATTTAGATAATAGTCCGCACTGTTGTTCCTTTTACCAAAATGTGTTATCATACAATTCCCAACACTGTATTCCATCTGCCACTAATGTGCTCATTCTTCCAATTTGTCTGCTTCAATTGCATTGCTTCCTCAGCACTACCTACCCCTCCATCTATCTTCATATCATAGAAACAGAAAACCTACAGCACAATACAGGCCCTTCTGCCCACAATGCTGTGCTGAACATGTACTTACTTTAGAAATTACCTAGGGCTACCCATACTATTTTTCTAAGCTCCATGTACCTATCCAGGAGTCTCTTAAAAAAACCCTATTGTATCTGCCTCCACCACCGTTGCCAGCAGCCCATTCCACACACTCGCCATTCTCTGTGTTTTAAAAAAAAACGTACCCCTGACATCTCCTCTATCATCCACAAACTTTGCCACAAAGCCATCAATTCCACTATCTATATCATTGACAAACAATGTGAAAAGCATTGTTACCAATACTGACCCCTGAGGAACACCACTAGGCACCAGCAGCCAACCAGAAAAGGCCCCTTTTATTCCCACTCGCTGCTTCCTGTCTGTCAGCCATTCCACCTTCCATGCCAGTGTCTTTCATGTAACACCATAGGATTTTAGCTTGTTAAGAAACTTCATGTGTGGCATCTAATCAAATGCCTTCTGAAAATCTAAGTAAATGACATCCACTGCCTCTCCGTTGTCCACCATGCTCATTACTTTCTCAAAGAACTCTTAACAGATTTGCCAGGCAAGATTTCCTTTTACAGAAAGCATGCCGACTTTGACTTATTTTATCATTAGTCTCCAAGTACCCTGAAACCTCATTCTTAATAATAGACTCCAACACTTTCCCAACCACTGAGGTTAGGCTAAGTGGCCTAAGATTTCATAGAACATAGAAAATTATACATTGGAGGCCTATGTATAATTCCCATAATGGTTTTTATTTTGACATTGCCATTTCTTAAGCCCACTCGCAAAGATTTAACATTACCTGACCCTATGTTACCTCTTTCTGAAGATGTAATTCAATTTCTTACCAACAGAGCCACACCACCATCTATGCCTTCCTGCCTGTCCTTTTGATACAAAGTATATCCTTTGTTCACCTCTTTCAGGCACGACTTAATGATACCCACAATGTCATACCTAACAATCTTTAATTGTGTCACAAGTTCGTCCACCTCATTCTGAATACTACTTCTATTTAAATGCAGCACCTTCATTCCTGCATTCTTCACCCTTTTGAATTTTGCCTGTGTAGTACAATTAACTCTTTGCTTTGTCTGTATTTGTACCCAATCATTGGCTTTTTCTTCCTTACATTCATATTACACCCATCATCTACATCATCTACTTAGCTCATCATCCTATTCTGATTCTTTCAATTCTTCTCACAACTGTCTTTTTGTTGAATGATCATCAGATTTGATGGTCTTCTAACCATAAGTTGACTCTTTTTTTCCATTCTTTTCATTGTAACATCACCCATTGTAACACTTCCAGGAGTAATGTCATTTACTGCTTTTTATTTTCTCAGATTATTTGCACCTTTGCTGCAAAATTTAACAAATAGCCAGTGTCTTCCTATCTTTTTTACTTCTATTAGTTATATTCAAGTTAAAATTAATGCTATGGCAGTCTGCTATTTCTTAGAGGAGGTACGATATTCAGAACTGCCAAAATGTTTTAAAATCACTTTGAAGGACACATAACCTAAGCTGTGATAAATCACAATAACAAGCACTGCACAGTGATAGTGATGAAGATAAAATGGTGTGGGAGGGTGTGTTAAACTGAAGTATGGTTAGGGAATGGCACACTTATTGTTACAGAACCTAATAGTTCAAAATCAAGAAAAGTGCCCAAAGAATCAATAAGATAGAAATTAGTAAATTGAATGTTTGTAAGTCAAGGAATTATCATATAATATTCACTGATAAACTGTAGAATTGTAGTATAAATAAGGCAGCATGCTTGTACATGCAGTAGAGCAATGCTGCAGCAAAGGTGCTTCTTGGCCTCAAAGTTTTTCTCAAATTCAGGCCAAGGTCAGGCATTAATTTAATTGGAAAATCACAAAAGCTGCATAAAACAGGTTTGCATTGCAATAATATTTTAATTACTTTTCCCTTGATTGCTTTAGAATTGATGTTAGTTATGTAGAAACAAGGTACATTTTTACGATTTCCTTTTTGTTCTTGTCAGCCCTTTTCCTCATTCGGGCGCATCCCTTGGATGCTGAAGGGTTGTGCGCTTAATGAATGATTTATTGTTATGTTGAATGCGTACCACTTCATATTTCTGTGTTTTAAGCAGCTGATGGTTGAATTGTGATTGGATTTAATGGTGACAATTGGGATTCTTTTTCATTCTCCAAATTTAACCATAATTTATTTTGATGGTGTGCAGATCTACAATTTAGTTTTATCAAATACACACTCAAACATCGATTACAGGCAAAATGATAGTTCTTTGTCTTCTTCCCAAAGCTTTCACTGGAACAGTGTTACGAGACTGTGCCTAGGGAATATACAATGGCCCAGTGATAGTTTTGGATATGCCTCACTTCTGTACAAAGAAGAGCTGACTATAATCCACACTTTGTTTAAATTGGCTTTCATTAACTTCTCCAATGTCCTTTTATGTTTCTAGTGCAGTTACCCGGGTTTCATGTTGGACAACGTTGCAAAGATTGCACATGGCAATATTTTACATGCGACTCGTCGTCTTAATCGTATTATTGCTCTAAGTCAGAGGATTTGAGAAAATAATCTATCTGAGAGTCTAATGCAATCCTTCGGGTATGCTGTATTATTGGGAGCGCAATCTTCATGGACCCATTCAGGTTCCAATTCCACTTGTTTTGGCAGGTATTGCAGGTTTGATTAAGATAGCGAAAAGAAATGTCTTGAAACATTCCAAACAATGATGATCTTCAACTTATTCAGTGAAGGTGATCCTCACTTCGGTCAGTGAAGTGGTAGCTGAACCCTCAATTTATTGTTTCTGGTGAAGTGTCTAAAATGGTTGGCATGTTTGCAAATGTATTGACTGTAATTCAGAATATATTTGCTGTGCATTTCTTTGAAATGTTTGAAGTCCAGAGATGCTATGTCAGTGCAGATTTATGCTTGATTGTAATTTAGTCTTGTTAATTTATGGTGTACGGATATCATGTCTTAGAAGAAAAAATATTTGCAACTAGCTGTAACATTGTTGTGTGCATTGTGGTCCTGTTGCTAAAAGGAAAAGCAATATGATATTTTTAGACTGCAAGAATGCTTCTGTAGTTCTCAAGGTTAAGAAAGCAGTTAATCCTTTGAGGACTGCTGTGCTGCTACTGCACCAAAATCAAATGCGTTCAGATTGCAGTGCTTCAAGAGCATTCATCATTTTCATTTTAATGAATTGCACCCATAATTCTGGCATCACTTATCTTTCATTTCAATTGGGGAGCTGTCATGAGGGGTTGAAGGTTGGTGGGTGAGAGGTTGGCATTTAAAGGCAAAGGAGATAAATTGTTGCTTAAAAGATTAAATCCCAAAAAGACAGAGATAATTTGATCTGAAACATCAGTCTTGCAAGATGGTGGCAAGTGAACCAACCAGTACAGTGGCAGCACCCCACTAGGTTTTCTCAAATTAATATTGTGTGGGCTTTTTAAAAACCCTGCAGAGGACAAACCCAGTTACTGATTCTGCCTGCTCTGCTGAATGTATGATTTTCTTAAAGACATTCAGCAAATCCTTCAAATATTATCTTTGCTTGATGGGGCAACATCAGGTCACAAATCACATAGATATGTGATGGGATAGGATATTATGCTTGTAAGCATGCTATAATGACTATTAATTTCATTGTTTACAAAGGAGCAGAAAAAATGATCATAAGCAATTCCTCACAGGATTGATAAATGATGACTTGGAGGAAAAAAAATTGTCTTGAGGTTTCTTTAAATCAAATATATGCCTTTTATATATTTCTGGTAAATTAATGAGATTTTAAAATGATTTACGTTTTATAGTTTCTTTCAGCAGACTTTTATAATAGCCTAGCAACTGCATTAATCTTAAAGCACTTAATGGAGTGGAGCTAATCGTATGGCATTGAAATTGTAAAACTAGGATTAAATGCTTTTCTCTTTTTCTGTGTGGGCACGTACTATTTTAGGAATAGGCTGATTTTAAAAATATAGGAAATATATTAATGTACACGCAACCAGGTTATTACTAAGAGTATAATGAATTATAATATCACTGAGACATACAATTTGGAAGGGTCTCTGCTTTAAGTCCTGACTCTAAAGTTGAATAATTTTATTTTCAGTAATAATTGCAGTGCCCTGAGTAATATTCGTGATTCTGAATTAAGACAGGAGAAAATTGGAAAAAAGATGTTTATAATCGGGGTGAGACTACATTGCTTAATGTTATTCTGGGGCAAGATACACCCAATACTGCAATACCTACTTTCAGAGCTACTGATGGAAATTTTCAGGAACAATGCAAAATATTCATTCTCAAATTCTCCTTTTCTTCCTCAAATGGAAACCAAGGCCGATTAGAACTGTGACACTAATTGTGATTGTCAAAACTGGGTTATTATGCATCATTGCCGTGTAATCTACTTGCATATTAACCTTCCGGGGGAAAAATCAAAGAAGGGCCTGACATTTGCTCAGTAAATCAATACAGGTAATGGTAAATGAAAAAAGAGAGATGTCTGAGTGAGGAAATTCATTATGTAAAAATATTGGTACAATGTTGATGGACCATATGTCTTATTTACATTGAAAAATGTATCAATATTGGGAGTGTTACACCTGTTGCCATGCTGATAAGTAAGGGGGAAAATGCCTGGCCTGAATCTGGTTGGGAAATAATAAGTACTTGTGACTAGAACAGGAGGAAATAAGTTTTTTCTTCATGGCTGCAGGTGGAATTTAAATTTTAGGAATCTAGGCAAAAATAAATAATCTTTTTTGAAAAGAGAAACAATTCAAAAACAGTTACTTTTCCCAAGCAGTAAAGCTGATCAACACCTCCACCATCTCCACTACTGCTTTATTATTTCCTGTCCGTCACCTTATGTACAGTCTAGCATCACTTTCAATCTGTGTATATAAGTTATGTATTTATATTTATTGTGCTTTTTTCTTCTTATCATTATGTTCTTTATCTTTTGTGTTATTTGTGCTGCATCGGTTCCAGCGTAACAATTAATTTTGTTCTCCTTTACACTTGTATACAGACATGGTATTAGACAATCTTGAATCTTGAATAAGTAAGATGGTTAACAACATAATATTGCTGAAACTAGGAAGTGAAGGTTTGTTTGACTGTAGTGTTAGTTTCATAAAATCTAACCTCCTGTCAGATGTTTATCTGCAACTGTCAGGTAATTGCATTCTGTCCTGTTCAGGACATGACCAGCAGTTCATGACCTTCTTGGAACTTGTAAGTTATACTACTAGAACCATAGAACATTACAGCACAGCAACAGGCTTTTTGGCCCTTCTTGGTTGTGCCGAACCATTTTTCTGCCTAGTTCCGCTGACCTGCACCTGGGCCATATCCCTCCAAACCCTCCTCATCTATATATCTGTCCAAGTTTTTCTTAAATGTCAAAAGTGAGCCCGCATTCACCACTTCATCTGGCAGCTCATTCCACACTTGCACCACTGTCTGTGTGAAGAAGCCCCCCCCCCCCCCAATGTTCCCTTTAAACTTTTCCCCCTTCACCCTTAACCCATGACCTCTGGTTTTTTTCTCCCCTAGCCTCAGTGGAAAAAGCCTGCTGGCGTTCACTCTATCTATACCCATCATAATTTTATATACCTCTATCAAATCTCCCCTCACTCTCCTACGCTCCAGGGAATAAAGTCCTAACCTATTCAACCTTTCTCTGTAACTCAGTTTCTCAAGTTCCGGCAACATCCTTGTAAACCTTCTCTGCACTCTTTCAACCTTACTAATATCCTTCCTGTAATTAGGTGACCAAAACCGCATACAATACTCCAAATTCGGTCTCACCAATGTCTTATACAACCTCACCATTACATTCCAACTCTTATACTCAATAAAAACACAAAATGCTGGCAGAACTCAGGAGGCCAGAATAATAAAAATACCGGGTCTGAGTTAGCGTGTGGTCCAAAAATTTCAGGGCCGAAGAAATGGGTTATACTCAATACTTTGATTTATAAAGGCCAATGTACCAAAAGTTCTCCTTACGACCCTATCTACTTGCGACACCACTTTTAGGGAATTATGTATCTGTACTCCCAGATCCCTCTGTTCTACTGCACTCCTCAGTGTCCTACCATTTACCTTGTATGTTCTACCTTGGTTTGACCTTCCGAAGTCCAATACCTCACACTTGTCCACATTAAACTTCATCTGCCATTTCTCAGCCCATTCCTCCAACTGGTCCAAATCCCTCTGCAAGCTTTGAAAACCTTCCTCACTGTCCACTACACCTCCAATCTTTGTATCATCAGCAAATTTGCTGATCCAATTTGCCACATTATCATCCAGATGATTGATATAGATGACAAATAACAATGGACCCATCACTGATCCCTGTAGCACACTAGTCACAGCCCTCCACTTAGAGAAACAATCCTCCATTCCCACTCTCTGACTTCTCCTTTTGAGCCAATGTCTAATCCAATTTACTACCTCACCATGTATACCTAGTGACTGAATCTTCCTAACTAACCTCCCATGCGGGATCTTGTCAAAAGCCTTACTGAAGTCCATGTATACAACATCCACTGCCTTCCCTTCATCCACTTTCCTGGTAACTTCCTTGAAAAACTCTTAATAGATTGGTTAAACATGAACTACCGCACACAAAGCCATGCTGACTTTTTCTAATAAGTCAGTGTCTATCTAAATACTTGTAGATCCTATCTCTTAGTATTCCTTCCAATAATTTACCTACTACCGACATTAAACTTACCGGCCTATAATTTCCTGGCTTACTTTTTGAGCCTTTTTTAAACAAGGGAACAACATGAGCTATCCTCCAATCCTCCGGCACCTGACCCGTGGATATCGGCATTTTAAATATTTCTGCCAGGGCCCCCACAATTACAACACTAGTCTCTTTCAAGGTCCGAGGGAATACCCTGTCAGGTCCTGGGGATTTATCTACTCTGATTTGCCTCAAGACAGCAAGCACCTCCTCCTCTTTAATCTGTATAAGTTCCATGACCTCCCTGCTCATTTGCCTTGTTTCCATAGACTCCATTCCAGTTTCCTTAGTAAATACAGATGCAAAAAACCCATTTAATATCTCTCCCATTTCTTTTGGTTACATACATAGCCGACCAGTCTGATCTGCAAGAGGACCAATTTTATCCCTTTCTATCCTTTTGCTCTTAACATGCCTGTAGAAGCTCTTGGGATTACCCTTCACCCTGACTGCCAAAGCAACCTCATGTCTTCTTTTAGCCCTCCTGATTTCTTTCTTAAGTATTTTCTTACTCTTTTTATACTCGTCAAGCATCTTATTTCCTCCCTGTTGCCTATACATGTTATACATCTCTCTCTTCTTCTTTATCAGAGTTCCAATATCCCTTGAGAACCAAGGTTCCTTATTCTTATTCATTTTGCCTTTAACCCTGACAGGAACATACAAACTCTGCATTCTCAAAATTTCTCCTTTGAAGGCCTCCCACTTACCAATCACATCCTTGCCAGGGAACAACCTGTCCCAATCTATGCTTTTTAGATCCCTTCTCATTTCTTCAAATTTGGCCTTTTTCCAGTTTAGAACTTCAACCCGAGGACCAGATCTCTGTTTATCCATGATCAAGTTGAAACTAATGGCATTATGATCACTGGAACCAAAGTGTTCCCCTACACACACTTCTGTCACCTGCCCTAACTCATTTTCTAATAGGAGATCTAATATTGCATCCTCCCTAGTTGGTAAATAATTAAAAAAATTAGAACCTAAAATATGAAGGTTTTTGAAAATGTGGGTTGATCCAAATATCCTTGACAGGAGAGCCTCAACCCAAAATCCTGATGGACTTAGTTGAAGTGAAATTTTTAAAAATGCTATACATATATAAATAAAGGTTCTGTACATATACCATTTGATGAACATCCTGTGGTAGTATTTATTATTCACAAATTGATTCATTCTTTATCTTACTTTCTTTTACCTTTCTCATTCCCCCACTCATCCTTACTCTTTCTCCCACTCTGACGCTCATCTGGATCTCTCTGTCTCCCACCCTATCTACTGTGCTCACTTCCTTCCTCCTCTCCTTTCACATTTCCTGCAAAGGAACATAATTTTTGGCTCAGTTCAACTGTACCTTTGTTTTTTACTTCTATCTAACCTATCATATCTTTTCTCCCCTTGTCTGCTTGCCTTGTGTCCCTTAAGTATATCTGTCATTTAAATCGTAGAGGTTAATTTCATTTTGGGTGGTTCTTAATCTTCTAAAATACCAAGTTTTGGGTTGGGAGTGGCAGCAAGTAATGTTTTTTTCCACAAAGCATGATGTAAACACATTCTTATCATTTGTGACAGTTCTTGGAAGTTCTTTGATGCCTGTAGTTCTGAAGAGAGTGACACAGAAACTCGTTCATTGATGTTGAGTTTATTTGACTTACTGGTGATAGCTGTCATCTGCTCTATTCTGTCTAGCTTTTTCCACATGTTACAATCCAAACATTGATGTACTCTTTCTACATTTAGGTCAAACAACTTAACTTTGTTCTTTATATTGTGCTTTATTTTTGCACACAATGAAATATGAAGTGTTTTTTCTAATTTGAGTTGCTTGACAGACTGAGTCATAACTGGTAAACCAAACTCTTTCATATTGTGATCTCATTCAGATCTTGAACAAATAATATCTACAGAAGATGATTATAAATGTGGCTAGCGTATTTTGGTTGAATGGGTCACTGAAAAGCTGATGCCCATAATACACTGCTTTAAAAGCTATTTAGATGTATCTGGGCGATTGAGGACAATACCTATAAATTTCCACACAACTTTTTAATTCTATCATATAATAGTTATTTGAACTCCAGTTTGCTAAATTAGATTTCTGAGCCATTTTTATACATGGTTGTGAAGATGTAGCCTCCATAATTTGCTGCCTTTCATTGGATTTACGATTGCATTATTTCATTTGTAATGAAGGCTTTTTTTCTCATCGCTATGCTTTAGGAATTGGTACTTGACTCCCAGAGTAGTAGTTCAGTATTTTAAAACATTTTTTTACAAAGAAATGTTAGAATTGACATTTTATAATGAAGTGTTTTCCGGGGGGGGGGGGGGAATTACCATGCACTTTATTGAAAAGTAGACAACTAACCCATCAGTAAGATAACTTAAAAATGGTTAAAGACTCTTTGTACAAGAATTTATCAAAGAAGAATGAGAAGCAGAGAGCCGAGTTGTGCTGCTGCTAAGCAATATAGATCTGCCCGAATCTGGAATTCACATTGTCATGCATGACGGAGTGGGTTTCCAACTGCAGGTGATCAACAGATTAGGATTGAAAAGATGCAGTAATTGAGGAAAATTAATCTGTGTAAGGAAATAAAGAATATAAGTGACAGTTTCATCACTAAGGTGTAGCTTAGTTAGGTTAGGGGTGAACCAGATTTTTTTTTCGTTTAGGTGTCCTTATGGTAAGCCATTTTCTTTCCAGAGATGGTGTGTATCAATGCTTCTCCATTTCAATACCCAGATATGACCTCTTGTTCTACTTCTGGAGTTCAATCCAAAGAGCTGCTTCTACATGTTTGTACTTCTCAGTTACCTGCTGTACCTTAGTGACACTGCAAAGTGATTCATGGTTGTCAGGATGTAGTACATTGCCACATTCTGGAATTGTACCATTTCCGTTGGTTGACTGAAGTCTGAAGCCATCATCATTTTCCCACCATAAACATTGTAAGTTCATATACTTGTACCTTGCCTGATCATTTTCAAAAGTAGAAAAATCTGATTTCTAATAGCGCCTATAATAACATTTAATAGCTCTTGATGTTTCATGATGTACTTCAACTTTATTGCTATCATTGTATTTGCTCTCAGCTCTAATCTCAAACTCTGAAGGCTTCAGCCCCAATATAATTGTATATTTGTAAAATGTCCATGACCTCAGTACTTATTAGGTTTTGTTGTCCAGAATACTTAAGCTCTTCAAACTATCCCATTCATTTTTCACCCTGCGGTCCTACTTTCTGTCTGTTTTATTCTTGGCATTCTGGTCATTAGTCCTCTGGACATTCTTTGGTACTTGACCTGCATTCATAATCACCCTAAATTTGGTTATCCTTAATGATAACTTGCAGATTTTTGTTTGGTCTCTTGACATTTGGCCCCAGTCCAGCACTCCCTTATGACTCCACTGGAAGTGTCTCTGTGGATAAGTGGGGCATAAGCTTATAACTTAATTGGAATCAGAATCAGCTTTATGTGACGTGAAATTTGTTACCTTAGCAGCAGCAGTTCAATGCGATACATAATCTAGCAGAGACAGAAAAAAAGTAATAATAAATAAAATAAAACGTAATAAATAAACAAGTAAATTACACATATTGAATACAGGCAGTCCCCGGGTTACGAATGAGTTCATCTTTAAGTCAGATTTGTATGTAAGTTGGAACAGGTATATCTGGTATTATTTAATGTCAGTTAGTCAAACGTTTGTCTGAGTATATGGTATATATTTTAACTTTCTATCCATATAAAACACTTCAGAAATGTATGTATTTCAATAATTAAACCACTGCGTTGCTTAGTTATAATTGTAACTTTCATTGGGGCAGGGCCTTTCACATGCTCCATTATTCTCACTTTATCCTTTACCTGAATCCTTTAAAATTGTTCCAAACGTTGACCGACTGTAACCTAATGCTTTACGAATGACCAATGGCATTTCATTTCTTTCCAATCGCTTTATTATTTCCACTTTATTTTTAATCACAATCATTTTACGGCAATGGAACAGAAAACTGCATATTTTATGTTCTATTGCTGGCAGCAGTGAACCGTCTGATTGGCCTATCAGAGTTCTCTTTAGGAACTAGTTGACTTGATCAGCATTTCTGATCTGGCATTAGGGTTCACGATCGCATTTAATAAAAAAATACAGCAGCAGCCACGGGCGGCGGGTCGCTCCGGGTCCTAAAGTCCACCCACACTGAGACTGATTAAATGGGACAAGTGGGGGTGGTGCTGACTGGAAAAGGGGGATCAGGGTGAATCTTGCTAAGAAATATTTAAGCCAAATACAAAGTTACACACTCAACACAGAGGTAATGGCAACGACTTAAAATGGCGGATGGCATTCTCCTCCCTCTGTTCATAAGTACAAGCTGTCCGTAAGTCAACGTTCATAACTCGGGGACTGCCTGTAGATTGTTAAAAATGTGCAAAAACAGAAATACTGTACATTAAAAAAAATGAGGCAGTGTCCAAAGCTTCAAAGCCCATTCAGGAATCGGATGTCAGAGGGGAAGAAGCTGTTCCTGAATCAGTGAGTGTGCGCCTTCAGGCTTCTGTATCTCCTACCTTATGGTAACAGTGAGAAAAGGGCATGCCCTAGGTGCTGGAGGTCCTTAATAATGGACACTGCCTTTCTGAGACACCCCTTCCTAAAGATGTCCTAAGATAGAGCTGATGAGATTTACAATGTCCTGCAGCTCCTTTCAGTCCTGTGCAGCGCCCCTCCATTCCAGACAGTGATGCAGCCTCTCCGTAGTAGAACTGTAGAAGTTTTTGAATGTATTTGTTGTCATGCCAAACTCCTAATAAAGTATAGCCAGTGTCTTGCCTTCTTTATAACTGCATTGATATGTTGGGACCAGGTTAGATCCTCAGAGATCTTGACATCCAGGAACTTGAAACTGCCACAATGGAGCCGTGCAAAATGTTTGTTTATTTATTTATTGAGATACAGTATGAAATAGGCCTCTCTGGCCTTTTGAGCCATGCTACCCAAAAATCCCCCAATTTAATCCTACCCTAATCACGGGACAGTTTATAATGATCAATTAACCCACCAACCTGGAGATCTTTGGACTGTGGGAGGAAACTAGAGCATCTAGAGGAAACACACACGGACACAGAGGGAATGTACAAACGTCTTACAGGTGGGATTTGAGCCCAGGTTGCTTGTACTATAAAGCGTTGTACTATAAACCATTACGCTACTGTGTCACCCATATTAAGCTCATTTAACTTAACTGACCAATTCCACCTCTGCTGGAGAAGAGGAAATGGTACAGTTAAGCTATATTGTCTAAATATACTTAAATCTGAGTTTTAACATTGAATCCAGGAAACATTGCCATTGAAGTAAATGAAAATAGAACTCTACACAAAGGATGGATTTGGACAACAAGAATGCATCTATCCATACTATGCTTTGGCCTTAATAGTCAATTCTTACAGATACTGATTGCAAAGTTTCTATGGTGAAACCGACTAGCTTCCTCAGACACAATTTAGTCAGATGACAAGACCCTCTAGAGACACCTTATATACCGTTTGGGCTCACTCAAGAAGGTTTATAAGGAGGTGACTCTTGGGGAAATTGTCCTTTGACTAACATGTCTGAGGAAGATGGTCAAGACGAATGTTGAAATGTTGCAATCAGTATCTGTAAGTATGTGACTGTTAAGGCCAAAGGATAGTATGAACAGGGTCCTAATGAACAGCCTTGCCCCAAAATGTCAGTTGTACTCTTTTCCAAAGATGCTGCCTGGCCTGCTGAGTTCCTCCAACATTTTGTATGTGTTGCTTGGATTTCCAACATCTGCAGCTTTTGTCTGTGTAGGAATAGATTTGATAACCTGTCACAAAGCTTCTGTAGTCAGTTAACAAGAATGCATGTTTTTGCTTTTCCTCTTTGGTTTGGTTTTCTGATCATTAACAGTTTTGAACATGATTGCATTTCTGCTCAGTTCTGAATCCTTTAGACATTGGAGCAGAATTAGGCCATTTGGCCCATCGAGTCTGCTCTGCATTCAATCATGGCTGATGCTTTTTTTTTCTCTCCTCAACTGCAATTCCCAGCCTTCTCCCTATAACCTTTGATGCCATGTCCAATCAAGAACCTATCAATCTCTGCTTTAAATACTCCCAATGACCTGGCATCCACAGCTGCATGTGGCAACAAATTCTATAAATTCACCACCATTAGGCTAAAGAAATTTCTCAGCATCTCTGTTTTGAAGGGCGCCCCTCTATCCTGAGGCTGTGCCTTCTTGTCCTAGACTCCCCCACCATGGGAAACATCCTTGCCATACCTACTCTGTCTAGGCCTTTCAATATTGGAAAGGTTTCAGTGAGATCCCACATCACCCTTCTGAATTCCAGCAAGTACAGACCTAGAGCCATCGAGCGTTCTTTGTATGATACACTTACATTCCTGGACTCGTCCTTGGGAACCTCCTCTGAACCCTCTCCAATGCCAGCACATCTTTTCTAAGGTGAGGAGCCCAAAACTGCTCACAGTACTCAAGGTATATGATAATATATAGTACGTTTATAATACTAGTGCATTATAAAGCCTCAGCATCACATCCTTGCTCTTGTACTATAGATCTCTTGAAATGAACACTAACATGGCATTGGCCTTCCTTATCACCGACTCAACCTGCAAGTTATCCTTCAGGATGTTGTGTTAAAAAAAAAAGTACCAATTTCTTGATTACATCGAAAACATTGGTCAGATAAATTTGGGTTTCATCTATTTATTTTTTGTGGTGTAATATATAATTGATGTAAAAAATTGTATTGTACTAATCTAAGTCGGGCATTTATTGTATTTGTCATACTGTTTTCGATGTAATCAAGAAAGATGTGCTTTTTTACACTCTACTTGGTCTTGTTTTAAAATTCAACCTTTTTGGATAAATTTAAGACTTTTACTGGAACAAGTTATTGGAATACAACTTCCACATAACCCAATATTATTTTTATTAGGTGATATTGAAGGGACAATACCAAAACCTAAATTGAATAAATATCAGAAAAAATTTATAAAAATTGCATTGGCAGTAGCCAAAAAAGCTATTGCAGTTACTTGGAAATCAGATTCATACTTAACTATGGACTGTTGGAATAATGAAATATTAAGTTGCATTCCACTTGAAAAAATTACTTATAATTCAAGAAATGAATATGTGTTATTTTTGAAAATTTGGCACCCTTATTTACAAAAGATAGGAGTAAATATATAGGTCCTTCAAAGATAAAATTATTAGCTATTTGGGGAAAAAAGAGTAAATAAAGATATATATACTAAAGCTATTTTGAACTCCATGGAGCATGTGGGGATCTTCCGATATCCAGGCAATCTTTCTTTCTTCTTTCTTTCTTTCTCTTTTTTTTCTTTTTTCTTTTTTTTTAGATAGGGATGTTAAGGGGGGAAGGGTTAAGGGGAGGGGGGAGAGCTGATATTATTTTTCATTACTCTATTATTCTATTCATTCTATGTAATTATCTTAAAATTTAATTAAAAATATATTTAAAGAAACAGTATGTTGTGCACAAGGACTCCCAAGTCCCTTTGCATCTCAGACTTTTTGGATTTTCTCTCTGTTTAGAAAATAGTCTGCACATTTATTTCTACTACAAAAGTGCATGACCATGCATTTTCCAACATACTTCATTTGCCACTTCCTTGTCCATTTTCCTAATCTGTCTAAATTATTCTGCATCCTACCTGTTTCCTCAACACTACCTGCCCCTCCACCAAACTTTGTATCATTTGCAAACTTGGCAACAAAGTTATCTATTCCATCATCTAAGTCATTTATATACAGCATAAAAAGAAGTGGTCCCAACACCGACCCCTGTGGAACACCACTAGTAACTGATAGAAATGTTGCACATCTCAGACCTAGTGTTACTGAATCTAATATGTACAGGATTTACCAGAATCAAAAGATTTCGTAAACCAAAATACTTTGACGCAATTGTATTTTTAATAGCGTTCAAGGGAAATATCATGTGGCAAAAAGTATTTCACACATTTCTAATCATAAATGTGTCATACCAGGAAGTTGCTAAAGAGTATTTAACCTATCTCTGACAAATGCTTTATGTGGAATTATCATTTAAAGGGCAGTTAAAATAATGATAAACTGAATTTTCCGATGAATAAAACTTAAGTGACGTTTCATTATTGCCTTTGGTAGAAAAGAGGCCAGCTAAAACCTAAGTAGCTAGCTTTGGCTAGTAGAATTAATAGTGGATGGCCGAGGAAAGGTGTAAATCTCCAAATGTGTTCAGATGTACATTCAAAAGTGTTTCTTCTGCCCCAACAAATTGTTACAGCCTTTTCAATCATTGCATTTACTCAAATATGCCTCAATTTAGAATTGACTGTCTTGTAGGATCTTAATAAAATTTGAATTGCATTTTGTTTTCTTGGGTTTGAACTGAGAGTAAACATGCCTCAGTTATATCCATACTGAGATGATCTCAACTTTGATTTCAACTTTATGCATTCAAGATGGTGATGTTTCAGTTCTTTTTCAATTATTCCGAAATAATAGTAATTTTGGGAGCATCTAATTAACAATGAAGTTAAATAGCAGAACTTGAATGATCTACTAAATATAGAGCCAATATGAATGAGGATCATATTGATCCATTATGTGATACTACCTAGATGAGCTCTAGTATCTAATAAACTATGAATGGTTGTTTTCAATTATGATTTTACCATTAAACTTTCAACCTAAAACTGATAATTTTATTTCCCATTGATTATCTGGAAGTACAGGAATTACCCAATGAACTTTTGCATTATTAAGCTGTTGTTGTGACTAGAAGTAATACATCTGCTGAACATGTTCCTACCTCACAAAGTATTTCAACACAATGGTGAAGGAATAGACTGTTCAAAGGGTATTTGTGTATGTTAAGGGTTGCTATTTTCATCGGAAGAGTTTTTTTCTTTAATCTCAGAACTGAAATTCAAATAGCCCAAATTAATCATCACCCCAAACAAGGTAGTACGATATTGGAGTGTAGCATATGTTACAGAACCCAGAAGTAAACAGATTGCTAATTTATTTGTTACGTAAATTTTCAAACATTAAAACCAAAACTTGAAGCTATTTACTTGATTTTTCTCCTTAATAGAGGGACACTTTGCACAGATTTGCACTGCCACTCTCTGGCAGTTGTTTGATGCATGGGAGCATGTGGTTCAATGACCCTTATCCATCTGACCCCTTGTATAGCTTGCTTAGGTGATAAATACTGGTGTGCAGAGTGTCTCAAAAGATGGCATGAGGTGTGCTCTTTCACCTTAGATATTTTAAACATTGTAATATTGCTTGAGTATCAACCTTGACCCGCAGTAAGGCAACTTACTCTATTAAAGAACACCACTTGCATATCTTCAAAAGAAAGAAATGGCAAGTAAATGTACTAAGTAGGAAAAAATTGATCAGTGAAAACTAACAAATCACTCCTATCCCCAGCTCTGCTTTGAAATCTTGGCCTTTTTTTTAGGAATATTAATATCATACAGTTTGCTGATTATTATTTTTTCCTCCCCAAAGTTAACAGATTGCAGCTGTTCGTTCTCCTTTGAACAGCATGTATATTACCTAGTCAGCAGTTTCCGTGGCTCAGACAGACGGCCGGTATTTGCCTGAATGTACACAGGCGATATTTGTATGTATATGATGATTCCAGCTTGCTAACTCAAAATCTAATGAAAGTACAGGTAAACATGTACTGCAAGTGAGCTCCATTCAAGCTGCCCCAAAATGCCCTGCATCTGTACTATTGAAACAGGAAGTGAAGCTTTTTGGTCTTTTATAAGAAATGAGGTAGATTAATGCTGTATGATGTTTCATTTTTTCGGTTAATTGTTCTTGAGTGAAAAGATATGTATATTACAGATTTTAAATCTTCATCGGACAAAATATTCGTAACAATTGTGATAAGTGCAGAGGATTGCAGTAGGTAGTAGTCTGAAACTGACACCATGAAAGACAATGGGGTGTTTTTGCTTTAACAGGCATTCAGGAAAGTCACACGTAAAATGCCTAGAACATTGGCTGTTTATTTCCTTCCATACCCGACTTTCTCAAGTATTTGCTTGTGTCTGTGTGTCTCTGTTGCTCAAGATTTCCACCACCTGCCAAATCTCTTCTGTCTTAGCATTCAGGAATATTGATTACACATTCCACTATGCCACTGAGGTCCTGCTTCCAGAGAGGAAAGTGGAGTTACGTTTAAATTCTTCATGCAAACATTTGTAGATGTTGATACAGGCCTGGGAACTCTCTGCCTGCTAGTTGGGTGAGATATGGTATGTTATCACAGGTGAAAATTAGCTAGATTAAAAATGGGCATTTAAATACTCCATTAATAAAATAAACCTTTTGCAATAGCTGAAATAGATGGTGCATAATGTTAGTTGGATTACTTTTGTGAACAGCCACAAATGTACCTTAAGGATATATTGCATGCAATGTTCCCTTAGAACTACCCTTGATCTGGAGGTGAACAAGCTGCAAAGTCATAACTTTCAATTACAAAATAAGGGAAACGAGCAGGATTCTGATGTATATTGGTAGTAGTGACTGCTGCTCAGTCCGTGAGATGACTATTTCCTTAATTAATACAGATGTTGGCACTACCTTCATGTGAAATGCTCAGAATGAATCATGGACCTGAAAGCATTTCCGTAGTTACTGTTTGATATGTTGACCATTTTCTGCATTTTCTATTTTTCCTTTAGACTCAACATCTCAACAAATAGAAACATAGAATACCTACAGCACAATACAGGCCCTCTGGCCCGCAATTCTGTGCCAAACATGTACTTACTTTAGAAATTACCTAGGGTTACCCATAGCCCTCTATTTTTCTAAGTTCCATGTACCTATCTAGGAATTTCTTAAAAGACCCTATCTTATCTGCTTCCATCACCATTGCCAGCAGCCCATAACACGCGCTCACCACTCTCAGCATAAAAAAACTTACCCCTGTCATCTCCTCTGTACCTACTTCCAAGCACCTTAAAATTGTGCCCTCTTGTGTTCGCCATTTCAGCCCTGGGAAAAAGCCTCTGTCTGTCCACACAATCAATGCTTCTCATCATCTTAGACATCTCTATCTGGTCAACTCTCATCCTCCACTGCTCCAAGGAGTTCACTCAACCTATTCTAATAAAGCATGCTTCCTAATCCAGGCAACATCCTTGTAAATCTCCTCTGCACCCTTTCAAGAGATTCCACATCCTTCCTGTAGTGAGGTGACCAGAACTGAGCGCAGTACTCCAAGTGGGGTCTGACCAGGGTTCTATGTATCTGTAACATTACTTCTCGGCTCTTAAATTCAATCCTACAGTTGATGAAGGCCAATGCACCGTATGCCTTCATAACCACGGAGTCAACCTGCGCATTGGTTTTGAATATCCTATGGACTCAGACCCCAAGATCCCTCTGATCCTCCACACTGCCAAGAGTCTTACCATGAATACTATATTCTGCCATCATATTTGACCTACCAAAATGAACCACCTCACGCACGCTTATCTGGGTTGAACTCCATCTGCCACTTCTCAGCCAGTTTTGTATCCTATTGATGTCCCACTGTAATCTCTGACAGCCCTCCACACTATCCACAACACCTCCAACCTTTGTATCATCAGCAAATTTACTAACCCATCCCTCCACTTCCTCATCCAGGTTATTTATAGAAATCACAAAGAGAAGGGGTGCCAGAACTGATCCCTGCGGCACACCACTGGTCATCAACCTCCATGCAGATGATGGCCCATCTTCAACCACTCTTTGCCTTCTGTGAGCTAGCCAATTCAGGATCCACAAAGCAATGTCCCCTTGGATCCCATGCCTCCTTACTTTCTCAATAAGTCTTGCATGGGGTACTGTATCAGATGTCTTGCTGAAATCCATATACACTGCATCCACTACTCTACCTTCATCAATGTGTTTGGTCACATCCTCAGAAATTTCAATCAGGCTCGTAAAGTATGACCTGCCTTTGACAAAGCCATGCTGACTATTCCTAATTATATTATGCCTCTCAAAATGTTTATAAATCCTGCCCCTTAGGATCTTTTCCATCAACTTACCAACCACTGAGGTAAGGCTCACTGGTCTATAATTTCCTGGGCTATCGCTACTCCCTTTCTTGAATAAGGGAACAACATCTGCAACCCTGCAGTCCTCCGGAACCTCTCCCTTCCCCATTGATGATACAAAGATAATTGCCAGAGGCTCAGCAATCTCCACCCTTGCCTCCCACAGTAACCTGGGGCACATCTCATCTGGTCCCAGAGACTTATCCAACTTGATGCTTTCCAAAAGCTCCAGCACATCTTCTTTCTTGATGTCTATATGTTCAAGCTTTTCAATCCCATGTAAGTCATCCCTACAATCGCCAAGAGTCTTTTCTGTAGTGAAAACTGAAGGGAAGTATTCATTAAGTACCTCTGCTATCTCCTCTGGTTCCATACACGCTTTTCCACTGTCACACTTGATTGGTCCTAATCTCTCATGTTTTATCATCTTGCTCTTCACATACTTGTAGAATGCCTTGGGGTAGTCTTTAATCCCGCTTGCTGTGACCTTCTCATGGTTCCTTCTGGCTCTCCTAATTTCATTCTTGAACTCCTTCCTGCTAGTTTTTTAATCTTCTAGATCTTTGACCCTTTCATTACCTAGTTCTTTGACCCTTTTGTAGGCTTTTCTTCTTGACTAGATTTTCCACAGCCTTTGAATACCATAGTTCCTGTACCCTACCATCTTTTCCCTGTCTCATTGGAACAATCCTATGCAGAATGCCACACAAATATCCCCTGAACATTTCCCACATTTCTGCCATACATTTCCCTGAGAACATCTGTTCCCAATTTATGCTTCCAAGTTCCTGCCTGATAGTTTTATATTTCCCCTTACTCCAATTAAACACTTTTCTAACTTGACTGTTCCTATCGCTATCCAATGCTATGGTAAAGGAGATAGAATTGTGATAGAATTTTAAACAAAGGACTAACCTGCTAACAGTAAAGTAACAGAAGGGTGCAAGGCATATCTTTGATTGAGCATGGATTGATACCTGGAAATATGATGTGAAACATGGTTGCAGGAGGGGTGTAATTGGCAACTAAATATTTCTGGATTTCGTTGCTTCAGGTGTGATAGAATCAGAGGGGCAAGAGGGGGAGGTGTTGCGTTGCTGTCAGAGAAAATATTACAGCGGTGCTTTGGCCGGATAGATTAGCGGGCTCGTCTGGAGAGGCTATTTGGGTGGAATTGAGGAATGGGAAAGGTGTAGTAACACTTATTATAGACCACCTAATGGGGAGTGAGAATTGGAGGAGCAAATTTGTAGGGAGAGAACAGATATTTGTAGTAAGTGCAAGGTTGTAATTGTGGGAGATTTTAATTTTCCACACATAGACTGGGAAGCCCATTCCATAAAAGGGCTGGATTGTTTGGAGTTTGTAAAATGTGTGCAGGATAGTTTTTTGCAGCAATACATAGAGGTACCAACTAGAGAAGGGGCAGTGTTGGATCTCCTGTAGGGAATGAGATAGGTCAGGTGACGGAGGTATGTGTTGGGGAACACTTCGGGTCCAGTGATCACAATACCATTAGTTTCAATATAATTATGAAGAACGATAGGGCTGGACCCAGGGTTGAGATTTTTGATTGGAGAAAGGCTAACTTTGAGGAGATGTGAAAGGATTTAGAAGGAGTGGATTGGGACAATTTGTCTTATGCGAAGGATGTAATAGAGAAATGGAGGTAATTTAAAAGTGAAGCTTTGAGGGTACAGAATCTTTATGTTCCTGTTAGGTTGAAAGGAAAGGTTAAAATTTGAGAGAGCCATAGTTTTCAAGGGATATTGGAAGCTTGGTTTGGAAAAAAGAGGCAGATGTACAGTAAATATAGGCAGCATGAAATAAATGAGGTGCTCGAGGAATATAAAGAATGTAAAAAGAATCTTAAGAAAGATATTAGAAAAGCTAAGAAAAGATAAAGTAAAGTGAAAATAAATCTGAAGGGTTTCTACAGTTATATTAATAGCAAAAGGATAGTGAGGGATGAAATTGGTCTCTTAGAGAATCAGAGTGGACAGCTATGTGCAGAGCCAAAAGAGATGGGGGAGATTTTGAACTATTTCTTTTCTTCAGTATTCGCTAAGGAGAAGGATATTGAGTTGTGTAAGGCAAGGGAAACAAGTAGGGTAGTTATGGAAACTATGATGATTAAAGAAGTGTAAGTACTGGCACTTATAAAGAATATAAAAGTGGATAAATCTTTGGGTCCTGACAGGATATTCCCTAGGACCTTGAAGGAGGTTAGTGTAGAAATAGCAGGGGCTCTGACAGAAATATTTCAAATGTCATTAGAAACGGGGATGGTGCTGGAGGATTGGCGTATTGCTCATGTGGTTCCATTGTTTAAAAAGGGTTCTAAGAGTAAACCTAGCAATTATCGGCCTGTCAGTTTGACGTCAATGGTGGGTAAATTAATGGAAAGTATTCTTAGATGTGGTATATATAATTATCTGGATAAACAGAGTCTGATTAGGGACGGTCAACATGGATTTGTGTGTGGAAGGTCATGTTTGACAAATCTTAATGAATTTTTTGAAGAGGTTACGAGGAAAGTTGGCGAGGGTAAAGCAGTGGATGTTGTCTATATGGACTTCAGTAAGGCCTTTGACAAGGTTCCGCACAGAAGTTTCGTTAGGAAGGTTCAGTCGTTAGGTATTAATATGGATTCAACAGTGGCTGGATGGGAGATGTCAGAGAGTAGTGGTAGATAACTGTTTGTCAGGTTGGAGGCCAGTGACTAGTGGTGTGCCTTGGGGATCTGTACTGGGTCCAATGTTGTTTTTCATATACATTAATGATCTGGATGATGGGGTGGTAAATTGGATCAGTAAGAATGCAGATAATACTAAGATAGGCGGCGTTGTGGATAATGAAGTAGGTTTTCAAAGCTTGCAGAGAGATTTAGGCCAGTTAGAAGAGTGGGCTGAATGATAGCAGATGGAGTTTAATGCTGATAAGTGTGAGGTGCTACATTTTGGTCGGACTAATCAAAATAGGACATACATGGTAAATGGTGGGGCATTGAGGAATGCAGTAGAACAGAGTGATCTAGGAATAATGGTGCATAGTTCCCTCAAGGTGGAATCTCATATGGATAGGGTGGTGAAGAAAGCTTTTGGTATGCTGGCCTTTATAAATCAGAGCATTGAGTATAGGAGTTGGGATGTAATGTTAAAATTGTACAAGGCATTGGTGAGGCCAAATTTGGAGTATTGTGTACAGTTCTGGTCACTGAATTATAGGAAAGATGTCAACAAAATAGAGAAAGTACAGAGGAGATTTACTAGAATGTTACCTAGGTTTCAGCACCTAAGTTGCAGAGAAAGGTTGAACAAGTTAGGTCTTTATTCTTTGGAGTGTAGAAGGTTGAGGGGGGACTTGATGGAGGGATTTAAAATTAGGGGGATAGATAGAGTTAATGTGGATAGGCTTTTTCATTGAGAGTAAGGGAGATTCAAACAAGAGGATATGAGTTGAGAGTTAAGGGGCAAAAGTTTAGGGGTAACATGAGGGGGAATTTCTTTACTCAGAGTGGTAGCTGTGTGGAACGAGCTTCCAGTAGAAGTGGTAGAGATAGGTTCGATTTTCTCATTTTAACAAAAAAAAAATTGGATAGGTATATGGACAGGAAAGGAATGGAGGGTTATGGGCTAAGTGCAGGTAGGTGGGACTAGGTGAGAGTAAGCGTTCGGCACAGACTAGAAGAGCCGAGATGGCCTGTTTCTGTACTGTAATTGTTATATCTAAACTTGAGATTTTGACATAGGAATTCCTGTGTGCAGCTGGCAGTAATCTGAGCTACAACCAGAATACTGGTCCGCATTCCATCACATGGACAAAAATGATGGTTGACAATTAAGCTGTTTAAGGGAGGAGAAGACTTCAGGAACATTTTTATCTCAGTGAAAACAGCGCCAACACATATGTCAAACCAGTCTTAAGGTATTTGCAACCATTCATTGAGAACACTGGAGACAGTAGAGGATATGGGAACAGACATGTGCTTGGTTAGTACCGAAGACTTGTTTTCCTTGTAATGAATTTGGAATCTCCCTGTGAACATGGAAAATTGCTGAGAAAGGAAAAAAAAGCAGGAGAGTTTCTGCCCACAAAAAGCAGGGCAATTCTAATAAAGCTCATGACTAACCTCAATCATTAATAAGATTTAGATAAGTAGTATTGACAGTGCCATCAATCACCATTTATCAATAATTTGCTTGGGTTTTTTGTAGACCATTTGATTCTGAACTTCATTGTTGCCCGGTCCAAACATGGACTAAACTTTTGAATTTCAGCGGTGATGCCAGAGTATCTGCTGTAGGTATCTGGATGGTTCCAGTTCTGGTAAAATAGGGAGTTACTTGGAAAGGACAATGATGCACTAGCTGAATTATATCTCATACTAAAGTAGATTTTCATAATTATGGAGACTAATTATTCCTGGTCCAGTACATTGCTGCAGGAGTTCCTCAGGGCAATCTGCCAAGTTCATACCTCTTCAGCTGCTACATCAGTGGCTGTTCGGAAGTGGAGATCAACAGAGATGAATCTTAAAATGAAAGTTATAAGTGAATGCATTTACAACACTTACTTCTGTTTTGCCAATGATGTTAACTTGCACTGGGACGCTTAGAATAAAGAACATTGCATGGTATGGCACAGGAAGAGGCCCTTCAACCCATCGTGTCTGCTGGCAATGATGCCACATTAAATTAATCCCATCCCATCCCATGATACGTGTCCCACCTTTCCCTGCGTCATTAAGTGACTATCTAAATGCTGCTTAAATTTCGCTATCATATCTGCTTCCACCATTTTGCCTGGTAATACATTCCAGACACGTACCACTCTCTCTGTGAGGGCAAAAGAAAGAATTGATTCACACATCTCTTTGACCAGCAGCCAGTCTGGACTTGGAGAGGACAGGGGTTCAATTATGTCCACTGCCTGAGAACGTAAGGCAAGAGCGGGTGGCAGCAACGCAATAGACCATTCGCTGTTTGGGATTGATTAGTAAGAACAAAGGAAAGGAAGGCAGGGGCAAGCGCAGCGGCCATGATCTGAGAGGACACAAGAGTGGTGATCTGAAATCTTTTGCTCTTCAAGGCTTCACTGAAAGCAAAAGAAAGAGAAAGTCAACTATTTTTCCTTCTAAGGTAAAGACATGTTCGGCTCAGCTTCGTGGGCCTGTATTGTGCTGCAGGTTTTCTATGTTTCTATGTTTATATCTGCTCAGCTGGAACAGTAGATATGCCAGGCAGGATAGTGACTTGCTCCTCTTGTGGGATGTGGGAAGGCTGGGAGATCTCCAGTGTCCTTGACAACAACAACTGTGAGAAATGCATCCAACTGCAGCTTCTAATAATCTGCGATAAGGAGTTAAAGCTGGATGAACTCCGGATCATTTGGTTAGGCTAAAGGGGTGATCGATAGTACATATAGAGAAGTAGTTACACCCAAGGAATCTGGAAGACAGTCAAGAAGAGGAAAGGGGTTAAGGAGCCACTGCAGAACACCTCTGTGGCCATCCCCCTCAACAACAGGTATATATAACTTTGGATACTGTCCAGGCGGTGTGGTGGAGTGGGGTGGGGTTAGTAGAATGACCTAACAGAGGAAAGTCGCAGTGGTTAGGTCTTTGGCACTGGGTCTACTTCTGTGACTCAGAAGGGAAGGGGTGAGAAAGGCACGTTGTGGTGATAGGGGATTCATTAGTTAGGGGAATGGACAGGAGGTTCTATGGGCAAGAACTGGTATGTTACCTCCTGGGTGCCAGGGTACAGGATATCTGTATCGAATCCTTAGCATTCTTAAGTTTGAGGGTGAGCAACCAGAAGCTATGATCCATGTAGATACCAGTAACATGGGTAGGACATATGATGAGGTTCTGCATAGAGAGTTCATGGAATTTGGTGCTAAGTTAAAGGGCAGGACCTCCAGGGTTGTGATCTCAGGATTCTTACCCATGCCAGGTGCTAGTGAGGCCAAAACTAGGAAGATTATACAGTTTAATGTGTGGCTAAGGAGTTGGTGTAGGATGGAGGGCATAAGATTTTTGGATCATTGGGCTCTCTTCCAAGGAAGTTGGAACCTATACAGAAGGGATGGTTTGCACCTGAATTGGAGTGGGACTGATATCCTCACAGAAAGGTTTGTTAATGCTACACGGTGGAGTTTAAACTGGAGTTGCAGGGGGATGAGAACCAGAGCGCCAGAACAGTTAGTGGAGAGTTTGTGGTGCCAGATGTTGGTAAAACTTCAAACAAAGTTAGGAATCAAAAGTTTGAGCATGGAGTAATGAGCTGCATGTGTTTCAATACAAGAAATATTGCAGGAAAGATAGATAATAGTACTGAAGATGAGGTAGCTGGTTTACAAATAGAGGTAATGCGTAGTGAAGAGAGTGCAAAATTGCAGTAACAGGGTGAGTTGCAACATAAAAGGCGGACAAAAGTGAATACAGGACTGAAGATGTTTTATCTGAATGTGCACAGTATCTGGAATAAGGTAGATGAACTTGCAGCTCTGTTACAGATTGATAGGTATGATGTTGTAATCATGGCTGAAAGGTTATTATAGCTAGGAGTTTAATGTCCAAGGATACACATTGTATCAAAAAGATTGGCAAGGAGACACAGGAAGGGGTGTTGCTCTGTTGGTAAAAAATTGAAATCAGAGCATTAGAAAGGGGTTCAAAGGTGTTGAATCATTGTGGATAGAGTTAAGGAACTGAAAAGGTAAAAAAGACCCTGATGGGTGTTGTATACAGACCCCCAAACGGTAGTAAGGATATGGCCTACAAAGTGCAATGGAAGATTAAAGGCCAATGTTCCGATAGTCATGGGGGGCTTTGGTATGCAGGTAGATCAGGTTGCTGCTGGAGTATAGGAGAAGGAATTTCTAGAGTACCTATGAGATGGCTTTTTAGAACAGCTTGTAATTGAACCCACTAGAGGATCAGCTATTCTAGATTGAGTGTTGTGGAATGAACCATAATTGATTAGAGAGCTTACGATAAAAGAAAGTGAAGATAATATGATCAAATTCACACTGAAATTTGAGAAGAAGCTAAAGTCAGATGTATCAGTATTACAGTGGAGTAAAGAGAATTGCAGAAGCACAAGAGTGGAGTTGGTCAGAATTGATTGGAAAACAACACTGGCAGGGATGACAGCAGAGAGGATTTATGGAAGCAATTTAGAAGGCATAGGATATATACATCCCAAGGAGGAAAATTATTCTAAAGTAAAGATGACACAACTGTGGCTAACAGGAGAAGTCAAAGCCAAAGAGAGGGCATATAATAGAGCAAAAATCAGTAAGTTAGAGGATTCAGAAGCTCTTAAAAGTAACAGAAGGCAACTAATAGATGGAATACAAAAGTAAGCTAGCCAATAATGCTAAAGAGGATAGCAAAAGTTTCAACAGATATGTAAAGTGTAAAAGAGAGGCGAGAGTAGATATCGGATTGCTGGAAAACGATGCTGGAGAGGTAATAATAGGGGACAATGAAATGACGGACGAACTGAATAAGTATTTTGCATCAGTCCTCACTAGCAGTATGGTGGAAGTTCCAGGGGTCCAAACATGGGAAAGTGGAATCTTGCTAACTGAACAATATAGTAAGTGTTGGTTGAATTTGGCGGAAGGGACTGGTTCCATGCTGCTTGACTCTGAGGCCTCTCATCAGACTCTGGTGTCCATGGAAAGCAATCCAATGTTGAAAGAGGTCCCTTTGTAGCTAATACTCTCAAGCAAGATCCTGGCATACCTCTTCTGTACCCTCTCCAGACCCTGCATGGCTTTCCTTATAGTGGCAACCAGAACAGCAGAGAGATGTGGCTTTTTTTTAAATACAATTGCTATATGACTTGTGTTCAAAACCCTGCTTGATAAAAGTAAGCTTGCTGTTTGCTGCCTTTATCATGCCATAGCTTTCAAGGAGCTTTGGGAACACAACTCAACATCTGTCTGTATGTCAATGTTCTGAAGGGTCTTACCATTTACTCTATATATTCCCTTTCCATGATATCCCAAAGTGGATATCACACTTTTCTGCATTAAATTCCCATCTAGAAGTTCTCTCTCATATCTCCAGCTGATATATCCTGTTGAGTCCTTTAACCATCTTCCCCACGATCCACAACTCTGCCAATTTTTGTGCTGTCCTTTTCCTCTGGCAGTTGTCTAACCAATTCTTTTAATGCTGTCTTTCCCCCTTTTGCAATCAGTGTTTTTACATCTGTAACCCCCTGGGTCGCCTCAGGCTCGCTCAGCTCGTTCTTGTCTAGGGGGAGCAGCCTTCGGCCCCGCCAAACTGGGTAATCAGCTGGTGTGGATGCTGTGTGATGTCCCCGCCTTGCCCAAAAACAGACAGTACACCATATGTGATTAAATGAGTACAATTTATAAAGGTTACTATAACTAAGTGATTAATAACGATACAGTATATATGAAGAGAAAATTAAAGAAAAGGCGCCAAACTTATCAAAGTCCAAACCACTTCGTGCACAACCGTTGGAGCTCAATTACTGAAGTCTTCTGGCCACCATTCGATCCCCTCCGAACTCCTCGACTCGCAGCTCAGGACCCTCCGAACAGCTCAGGACCCTCCGAGTGGTCAACCAAGCACATCTAGCTTCATCCCCCCCCCGGAGAATCTCCCGGCCTCGGACCCCCTTTTGGGGTCTGATCCTTGCCCAGTTTAGAGCATTGCATCCTCTCTCTCGACCCCCCTCGCGCCGATCTGCCCAAAAGCCCGTCAACAAAAGCTTACAGACTCAGAAGAAAGAACATTAATCCCCATTTGGTTTACAAAGGAATACCATTCTCGTTATCAGTAAATTAGCATTCCTGCTAGTTAACAAAAAGAAGAAACCCTCTTTACACATCCATCTCTGGTTTGAAAAAAATTGTGACCTCTCAGGGACCTAAGGACATAATATCTGCCCTTCATAGCTCATAGATGTTCTTGTGCTCTCTGTTTTTAAACTATTGACAGGTTAATCAGTATAGGTGCAGTGGGGAGCATCCAGAGTAGGGTTAGCCCTGCTTTTGTTCATTATCTGTATGCCTTGAAGAGCAATTGAAACCCGAATTCTGATTTATTTCTCTTAGCTCACTCCATCAAAAAGAACAGAATTGGGCACTGTCATTCTGACCCAATTCTGAGATCTTTAATAAGTATCACCAAAACAAAAACAAAATTTATTAGCTTTTTAATGCCCTCACTGAACAGAGGTTATACAGCAGGGCATTACTGGTTTGGAAGGAGGGATGATAAAGTTATCACACTGTTGGACCTTCAGATTTTTAACCCTGAGTTCAGGCATTGTGCATCTAATAATTCTCAGCAACGTGATCCATTTTTATTTTAAAGGAGTTTGCTGAATTTTGATTTTTTTTGTAAATACATATTTTCAACTTTGTGGTGCATGTTAGATGTTGGCCTGATATGCTTGCTTTTACAAATAATAGGGGTTTGTTAGTGTGTGTGTGTGTGTATGTGTGTGTGTGTGTATGTATACATGTACGTACATGTAATTAATATATATTTGTGTGTGATATTTTTTATAAATTAGTATTTTATCAAAGATTCAGGGTTCCCTTAGTTTCCCAAAGAGGAGTAATAAAACTCTGAACTTTGAATTTCCAGGCACAAGTCCTAGGCTCTATTCAATCTTGTATGATATATTGCAGACCTCTGAAGATTGATTGTAAATAAGATCACGCAGCATCAGATAACGAGCCCCCCACCGCCCCCCCAGAACCTGGATACTAACCTGTGAGAAAAATCATGTGGATCACATTACAAACAGGAGTTTATCAAAATGTGTATATTTTAATTACACCCTAAAATCTGTAATAATGTGAGAACAAAATTTTAAATTGCATTATGATTCTGGTGAAAGAACAAACCAGTGTTTTATTTTTACAGTGCATATCCTTCAGTTCATTCTCAGGCACTGGCTACTGCTGAGAGGAAATTTTCAACTTCACTTTAACAACCTACATAGCTATTTTGCTACAACAGAATGCCTTTCAAAGTCTTGCTCATGAATTTCAATGTCTCAAGATGTCAGATACTTGCAACTTGACCCTGTACCATACTCCAATCCTTTAATAAATAATACAGTTTATCTTTCTGGACTACCCTGTGTTGCCAGTTTAACAGTGATATTGAGGGTAATGGCTTAGCTATTGAAGATAAATGGACAATGCAAAATCTGGCTTGGAAACAAACACTTGGAGAGCTGGCTGGAATATTGGGAATGATGAAGCCATTGTTTGATTTTCTCCATCAACACCACGCTCTGTTCACTGTTTCCAGTTGGGTGAGACTGGAACTGGAGGTAATGGGTTAAGAATGGAAGGTGAAATGTTTAAGGGGAACATGAGGGGAGCTTATTCACTCAGAGTGGTGAGAATGTGAAACAAGTTGCCAGTGGAAGTCATGATAGAGGGTTCAAGAGAAATTTGGATAAGTCTTACTTCAGTGGTTGGTAAGTTGATGGAGAAGATCCTGAGAGACAGGATTTTTGAACATTTGGAGAGGCATAATATGATTAGGAATAGTCCGCGTGACTTTGACAAAGGCGGGTCATGCCTTATGAGCTTAATTGAATCTTTTGAGGATGTGACTAAACACAATGATGAAGGTAGAGCAGTGGATGTAGTGTATATGGATTTCAGCAAGACATTTGATAAGGTTCCCCATGCAAGGCTTATTTAGAAAGTAAGGAGACATGGGATCCAAGGGGACATTGCTTTGTGGATTCAGAACTGGCTTGCCCACAGAAAACAAAGAGTGGTTATAGACTGGTCATATTCTGCATGGAGGTCAGTGACCAGTGGTATGCCTCAGGCATCTGTTCTGGGACCTCTTCTCTTTGTGATTTTTATAAATGACTTGGATGAGGAAGTGGAAGGATAGATTCAATTAGACAAAATTTGCTGATGACTCAAAGGCTGGGGGTGTTGTGGATAGTGTGGAGGGCTGTCAGAGGTTATTGCGGGACATAGATAGGATGCAAAACTGGGATGAGAAGTGGCAAATGGAGTTCAACCCAGATAAATGTGAGGTGGTTCATTTTGGTAGGTCAATATTATGGCAGAATATAGCATTAATGGCAAGACATTAATGGCAAGATCAGAGGGATCTTGGGGTCCAAGTCCATAGGACACTCAAAGCTGCTATGCAGGTTGACTCTGTGGTTAAGAAGGCATATGGTGCATTGGCTTCATCAATCGTGAGATTGAGTTTAAGAGCCGAGAGGTAATGTTGCAGCTATATAGGACCCTGGTCAGACCCGGCTTGGAGTACCGTGCTCAATTCTGGTTGCCTCACTACAGGAATGACTTGGAAACCATAGAAAGGGTGCAGAGGAGATTTACAAGGAATGTTGCTTGGGTTGGTAAGCATGCCTTATGAGAATAGTTTGAGTGAATTCGGCCTTTTCTCCTTGGAGTGATAGAGGATGAGAGGTGATCTGATAGAGATGTACAAGATAATGAAAAAAGGAAGCCCATTTTTTTAAAAAAGGAAGACATCTCCTTTGTCCTGGAATGAAAAGCCTCATCCTGAGAGTAGATGTGGCGGAGACGGAGGAATTGTGAGAATGGAGATAGCATTTTTGCAAGAGACAGGGTGGAAAGAGGAATAGTCCAGGTAGCTGTGAGAGTCTGTAGGCTTATAGTAGATATCTGTAGATGAGCCATCTCCAGAGGTGGAGACAGAAAGATCAAGAAAGGGGAGGGAGGTGTCGGAAATAGACGAGGTAAATTTGAGGGCAGGGTAAAAGTTGGAGGCAAAGTTAATGAAGTCATCAAGCTCAGCATGCGTGCAGGAGACTCTAGTTGGCTTCAGGATCCATTTTCAAACTTCTCAATTTGGACCTTCTGAGGATCCCAGTCCCACTACCAAGCACACCTTTCCCTCCCCCCCTTTTTCTGCTTTCCGCAGGGATCGCTCCCTACGCGACTTCCTTGTCCACGCGTCCCTCCCTTCCCTTCCCACCGATCTCCCTCCTGGCACTTATCCTTGTAAGTGGAACAAGTGCTACACCTGCCCTTACACTTCCTCCCTCACCACCATTCAGGGCCCCAGACAGTCCTTCCAGGTGAGGCGACACTTCACCTGTGAGTTGGCTGGTGTGGTATACTGCGTCCGGTGCTCCCGGTGTGGCCTTTTATATATTGGTGAGACCCGACGCAGACTGGGAGACAGTTTTGCTGAACACCTACACTCGGTCTGCCAGAGGAAGCAGGATCTCCCAGTAGCCACACATTTTAATTCCATGTCCCATTCCCATTCTGATATGTGTATCCATGGCCTCCTCTACTGTCAAGATGAATCCACACTCAGGTTGGAGGCTGGGTAGCCTCCAACCTGATGGCATGAACATTGACTTCTCTAACTTCCGTTAATGCCCCTCCTCCCCTTCTTACCCCATCCCTGATATATTTAGTTGTTTGTTTTTTTTCTTTCTCTCTGCCCATCACCCTGCCTGTTCTCCATCTCCCGCTGGTGCTCCCCCTCCCCCTTTCTTTCTCCCGAGGCCTCCCGTCCCATGATCCTTTCCCTTCTCCAGCTCTGTATCACTTCCGCCAATCACCTTTCCAACTCTTAGCTTCATCCCACCCTCTCCGGTCTTCTCCTATCATTTTGCATTTTCCCCTCCCCCCACTACTTTCAAATCCTTAGTATCTCTCCTTTCAGTTAGTCCTGACAAAGGGTCTTGGCCCAAAACGTCGACACTACTTCTTCCTATAGATGCTGCCTGGCCTGCTGTGTTCTACCAGCATTTTGTGTGTGTTGTTTGAATTTCCAGCACCTGCAGATTTCCTCGTGTTTGCTCATATGTTTGGTGGTGTCTTTCACCCAAAAATGAGCTTCTGACCATCACTTGAGATTATTTGGTTCCACTACTGTAACATCGTTCCGTTGTGACTGTACTGAAATTCTCATCCATAACAATCGCCTCTTGACTTAACTAAGCCATTATCATCCTTGTTTTCAGATCCCACCTCGGTCATACGACTTCTCACCATACCTCTCATGGCCCTGTATTCCTTTGAGATTGCTATGTCATTCAATTCTGAAATCTTGGGCATCCCAATTTTATTTGCTCTGTCATTGGCAGTCATGTTCTTTGCTTCCTTGTCTGTAAATCCTTTTTGATGTACTGAAAATTATGCTCTTTGATTAGCCTTTTAGTGACCTGCCCTGTGCTTAGTGTATAGTTCTTGTAAGTGCCTTGGGGATGCTGTGCTGTATTATAAAGATACTGTACATTCATATTACTGAAATGATAATTCAGTTAATGAAAATTTTGTGTCAAAATGCAATATTTTTGACTGAGTTATGCAGCAAGAGATTCACTAAAATATTGTTTAACAACTAACAATACAAACAATTTCACCCGTGTACAAAGCCAATAAGCTGAATTAGCTTGTTTGTAATACAAACCATTGTCATCAATTAATGTTTCAATAAACGTCAAAGCCTTGATAAAGATATCAACTTTGCAAAGATGTGTTTCATACAGATTAAATTACTGTAATCTCCAAATGTCAACCAAATCAAAATCTCTACATACTTTCTCATATAATCATACAAGGGAGAAAGAAACAAAGCACTCATTTGTCTCTGAGCATTGTGTGTCTTAACAGTTAAATGTAAGACTGATTTTCTTTTAAATTTGGAGATAATGGTATTGGTTTTAAAGGATTACAATGATGTTGTTATACAGTGGAATTAATTGGAAGGTGTTCATTTAAGGTCTGGTAAATGCAGGTTTTTTTGGAGCAGAGCATTTTAAAACTCTTAACTCTTTTGGTCAATCTGAATATTGTGTGAGCACAATTGCTGAATGTCCATGGGGAGTTTTCAGTTTATTAAAGTTTTAATCTTAAGATTATCTAAATTTAATTGAAATGGACTAAATTTAGTTAACCTATCCACAATTGGATTGTGAGGGCAGCAGGTAGCCTTTTTGCTCCAGCAGAGTTCTACAATTTTCAGCAGTGCTCAGGATGCAGTTAACACACACAGTCTGTTTGATTATCAGCACAAACTGGATTCAATGAATTTGAAGGGTGGTGCCTGCATTAGTATTTTTATTTCTTTATATTTTAGTTAGCAGCAGCTAATGGCATGACATTACTATCTTCTTCTGCAGAATGAATGGAAAATACTGATTCTGTAATATTAATTTGAAATGCAAAAGGCATATTCCAGACTAAATAGTAAAGAACAATTGACCATCAGTATTGTAGAATTAGGATCTTTTATTGGCTTGGACTCTGGCTGGTGCAAAACTCATGAGAAGGTCATTTTCATAACAGGTCATTGCCTGGCAGCCCTAATTCTGTTGCTTTTCCACAGATGTTGCTTGACCGCTTGCTGAACATTTCCAGCAGTTTCTGATTTTTATTTTGGATTTCCAGCATTTGTACAGTTTTTGATTTTTCAACCAATGTAAAAGTAGCCGGTTTGCCAATTAATTTGCATTAAGTTACCAGGTGGTAGATGATGCTCCAGTGTTGGCCTCATCAGGCCTGGCCTAGGCTGAGGGGATGGGGAATTCAAAATCATTCAGTATTCACATCCCAGCTGTGCAGTGACCTTTCCTGCGCAAGAATGTATATCTGTTTGAAAAACTTTTGAGTAACTTCAAATGATCATCCAGATGAAAAATGGCCTGTTGGGTGAGAGTATTTACACTTCAAGAGTTAACATTATAGCCCATTGCTGGGGGTTTGATTTTGTGCCTAGTATAAAATATATTGTACAGTACATTGACAGTTACTTTGTATATCTGCCAATTATTGAAGGTAAAAAATTTTTAAACATTGCTTGTAAATTAGTCTTGATATTTATTAAGCAACACACACAAGATGGAAAAAAAGTACATTTGACGTTTCAGGCTGAGAGCCTTCGGGAAGACTGTCCTGCCGAGGGGTCTTGGCCTGAAACATCGACCTTTTTTCCATAGATGCTGCCTGACCTGCTGAGTTCCTCCAGCATTTTGTGTGTGTTGCTTGGATTTCCAGCATCTTCAGATTTTCTCTTGTTTGTGATTTGATATTTATTAATGTTAATTTTACACTTTTGCAAAGGTCAAAATTACCTCATAATTTCAGAAAATTAAGCATTTTTAGTTGAAACTTATCTGCATGCAGTTTCTTGTGCCAATATTTAGACTCAACTGAAAATCTTGCTTGGTTTGCCTCTCCAGTTTTCAAGGGGTTGATTCTTTAATTTTTAGTTTTTTGCGCCTCTGTGGTAACACTCTGAAATATCTCACCTATAAAGCCAACCTTCATAGTTATTCAAGGCAGTGACTGTTCTGCAGGCTGTTCACACAGACATGCAGGAGATGTAGCCAAGCAGTCTGTTCTTGGAATACAATGCCTTTTCCCATGGAGAATACAGAATCTTTTGTGTTTCTGCACACAAAACTTTATCTGTACCATGGGTTTAACTGACTAATCATTTCATGGCTGTATGTGATATTTTGAACTATACAATAGATGCTATATATCCCCTATGCTATTTCAAACCTTGTTGGGTTTTATATTGGCAGCAAAGCACTTTTGTATTTATATCTTCCTTACTTTACCCCTTCTGCATTTCCCCAAATACTTGATTGATTTGTTGGTAGTAGATTTACAGCCAAGGCGTCTCGCATCTCCACTCTACCTCACAAAGTGAAGTATCTCCTTCACCTTAGATCCTCTTACTTCCTTAATGAGCACATGCTTTTGTCAAATGAACATTGAAGGTGCTTACATAATACAGTGAGAACAGTAGTGTGACTACTACTTCCCAAATTGTGTTCAAAAGTCTACACTGGAAATCCTGTGAGGTACCAGAAATTCAATGCATTGCAGATTACAAGATTAATGTAATCTGAATTCTTATAAACAACAAATTGGGAATATTTGGAAAATGTTTTTTACATAGTTAAAATCTATGGGGAATGATTACCCTGTTGAGTTAATCATTGCATTTGATAATCAATAAAAATATTAAAAAGATATAGAGAATGTAAGGCAATGGCTGTAATTCAGTTAGGCATTGACGTGATCAGAAGGCTCTGTGTACTGAAACACTTGAGAATTACAGTATAGCAATAGAGCTAAAATAGTGAAAATGTGACATAGCAGCCAGTTTGGGCTTTTGTTTGCTGCTGCTCATTTCAGCAAAGCAGAAATATGTACCAAGATAATGGAGGAGAAATTGTTCTCTTGTATACCTCTTTGTCTATCTTTGATGTTAGTGAAAGTGCAGCACAGATCATTTGACTACAGTTTTTCTTTTGAATTTCTATATCTCATAATAATTTTCTTTTCATCTTTGCAACAATCCTAGTTAATTAGTCTTAATCTTACTCATAATCCAGAAGTAAATTGAGCTCAGTTCCTACAATTACTACCTAGATAACTGCGGAAACTGCAGTCGAAGAAAAAAACTTTATTCGAAATCCCCAGCCTCACTTTTAAGCCTCCCTCAACCTGCCCCCCGTGGCGCAGAGGCTCCAAAGCTCTGTGCTCGCAAATCCCTGCAGGCTATCTCCCTTAGCCGGAATGCTGGCTAATTGTGAGCCGGTTTGGATGTGCCAGGAAATGGGTCGCCACAAGTGTATATAGAGTGCGTCATCTATTGGGAAAACGCCAGAATTGCAGGGGAAAAACGTTAACAAGGTTTATTAATATAATTTCATCAAGTTCTGCGGGCCGGATTAAAAAGCTTAACGGGCCGCATATGGCCCGCAGGCCATAGTTTGCCCATGCCTGCTCTAGATGCATATCTCTTTCTCCCAAAAGAAGTGTATTTGCTGGCAGAAGTTGTCAACAGACATCAACTGTTTTCCTGGCAATTAAGACTGTAGATGTAGATCTCATCACTGTTGCAAAAGAGAGCTAGGATATGATCTTTTACTTGCATTTCCCAAGTGCATATCTTATAATAGATTAAAATAATAGAACAGACTCCAGCTTAGTTTCAGTTCTTCTTTCGTCCAACGTACTCACTTATATAGTGTATATCATACATGCCTTCCTTAGAATCAATTCAAACCATGTTGTTAATCTCTATGCACACTGACCCAGTCAGTTATTGATAGATCTGTAAAGATGCCAATTTACTCTAAGTCAAGCCAGTTCTCTAAAATATAAGAAGATACACTAGAAACATCCTGGTCAGGCAGAATCTTTGGAGAAGAAAACAAGAATTTCAGGTTGTTGACTTTTCACCAGAACTTCTCTTAGGGAGTTTGGTCCATTAGATCATTTTCTAGCAAGTTGTTTTTTAATGATGAAATTTGTGATTTCTGGTTGCCTCTTCAATTGTACAGCACAGAAATAGACCCTTACAGCCCACCTTGTCCATGCCAACTGTAATGCCTAATTACACTGATCCCATTAGCCTATATTAGACTTGTATCCCTTGATGTCTTACCATCCAAATACTTGTCGATACGGCCTATAAGCATGTCTGCTTCTACTACCACCTCTGGCAATTCATTCTAGATATTCACTACGTTCTGTGTAACCTTCTTTCAATATACGTCTTTCACTTTAAAAGTGTTCCCATTCAAACTCCCTCTTCCCTGACCCTCATAATTTTATAAACTTCTATAAGATCACTCCTCAGCTTTGTGTTCCAGTGAGAACAAACCCTGGCTATTCAATCTCTCCTTAGAACTACTACCCTCATTCCAGCAACACCTTGGTGAATCTATTCTCTATTACTATGATGATCTTGTAGTGTGGTGACCGGAACAAAGCACTATAGCTTAAGTGGAACTTCAGTATAATATGAAGATAGGTGGAGGGGTAGGTAGTGGTGAGGACGCAATGTGATTGCAGCAAGATTTAGACAAATTGGAAGAACAGTGAAAAAAGTGACAGAGCTGAGATGTATTATAATGTATTTTGGTAAAAGGATCAATAGTGCATTCTGTTATCTAACTGAGGCAAAGGTTCAAACATCAGAGATGCAGAGGGACTTAGGAGTCCTTGAGCAAGATTCCTAGAAGGTTCATTTACAGGTTGAGTCTGGTAAAGAAGGCAAATGTAATGTCAGCATTTATTTCAAGGGGAACAGAATATTAAAGCAAGGAGATTATATTGAGCCTTTATAAGACACTAGTCCGGCTGCACTTGAAGTATAGTCAACAGTTTTGGGTCCCATATCTCAGAAAGGATGTGTTGTCATAGGAAAGAATCTAGAGGAGGTTCACAAGGATGATTCCAGGAATGAAGTAGTTAACATATGAGGAGCATTTGGCAGTTTTTGGCATGTATTTGCTGGAGTTTAGAAGAATGAGAAGAGGTCTTATTGAAACGTATCAAATATTGAAAGGTCTGGATAGAGTAAATGTAGAAATGATGTTTCCTATAGTGGTGGAGTCTAGGACCGGAGGGCACAGCCTCAGAATTGAGGGACGTCCTTTTAGAACAGAGATACCTTTAGCCAGAGGGCAGTGAATCTGTGGAATTCTTTGCCATTGATAGCTATGCAGACCAAGTCATTGGGTATTTTAATAGCACATGTTGACAGATTCTTGATAAATCAGTACGTCATAGGTTATTGGAAGAAGGCAGGAGAATTGGGTTGAGAAAGATAATTAATCAGCCGTGATGGAATGGTGGATCATGCTCGATGGACTGAATGGCCTAATTCTGCTCCTAGATCTTATGGACTCAACCAGTTTCATGTATTCTGCAAATTTATTAATTATATCACTTAACATTCTCATGCAAATCACTTATGTTAGAAACAACAAATAGTGTAATATAAACAAGAGAAAATCTGCAGATTGTGGAAATCAAAGGAACACACAAAATGCTGGAAAAGAGTACAGTCGACGTTTTGGGCTGAGACCCTTCAAGCAGGTCCTAGTACAATAAACAAGAACAGTAATAAATTACTTGCTTATTAGGGTCTTTGTTTTGAAAATATTTATTTTAGTTCCCATTAATTTGAAAGTTTTCTAAGCTTTCCTTTACATGGTATATGGGCACTGTATGCAAGACTAACAATCATTCTTTTGTTGACCATATTTCACTATTGACGATGAATTACCATGTTGAACTACTGTAGTCATGTGGTGTTTCTGCTCCTGCAGCATTAAGAACTTTAACACACTGATAATAACGCAGTGTACAAAATCTTTGCAAGCAGCTGTGCAACTTGGAGGGGATCTTGTAGGTGATGTTCTGAACTTGACTTTCTGGGTGTTGCTGGTTATGGGCTTATGTAGCATTTTCAAACAAGAGTGCAACTTGCAGATGGTATGCCTCGTAGTCACAGTGCTCTGGTGATGGAAATAGTTAGTGTTTAAGGTGATTGCTAATGATGCATCTCCAACAATAAAAACAGCTACCACTGCCATCTTTATTATATACGGGCTTCAATCTAGCAAAACATGCCAAGGTCATTCTCAAACAAAAAAAACAAATCACTTTCTGAGTAGGCTGTAAAATTTTTCAAATAGCTTTTTGCTATTCAGTAGGAAAATCCAAACTTCTGGTTCAGAATGCCCTTTCCAGGTTGGGCAGGATCATACAGACAAAAATCAATCCAGGTTTTGTCTGCCCAACTGGTGACTACACAGCAATCAGAGTGATGCAGCATTTATTTATCATTGTTACTCCTGGAAAATTCTACAGTGCAAAGACCATGAAAATCTGTAAAGCAGGTTTATGCCTCCTTGCCATTGTTACTGATTATTCAACCCCACCCCCCACCCCCATCACTTGATCACCACATACCAAATTCTTCAACTCATTATCAGCTCTTTCTGAATCCCTTTCACTCCCAGCCCACTGCACCTTAGGAGTTCACCATCCTAGTAGCAGGATAATTTGGGATTCACACATGATAGGCTGTGTGACCCTCTTCAATCAACCAAACCCAAATTCACAGCAGGTTAAGATTTGAGTTTCCCTGGCTGGTACAAAGATATTTCCTTAAGTTAAGTGCTGACAAAGTGCATTTGTTCCATTCTGTAAAAGAAACCTGAGCATGATTGTTTAATTTTATTGATAATTGTCAATTAAGACCTAAAAAATGTGCAAGAAGATTTAAGATCTTCTACTTCTGTGCTGTAATGAAGCATCTGGACATGAACTTTTGTGTTTGTCACTTTTCTCAGTGGTAATTTCATCTTTGTAATCCTCCCCGTTGGCCAGTTCTTCTTGAAGATATATAGATGTTAGGTAAGGATGATGTTGAATTCCCAGCCCCCTAATCTCAATGGAACATAACAAATAGAAGCAGTGTTGGACCATAATACCTGCTCTGGTATTCAGTAAAATCATGCCTGACTTCTTACCTCAGTACCACTTTCCTGCACTACTTGAGCATTTGAACCTCCACAGCTCACTTCAGTGCAGAATCAGAATTGGTTTATTATTGTTATGTGTACCAAGGTATAATTTAAAAAAAAACTTGTCTTGCATAAAGATCAATTCATTGACATGGTATAAGGTAAAACTATTACAGGATGCCACAGTAGCTGTTACAGCTCAGGGCATCAGAGTGCGGAATACATTTCCAGCATCCTCTATAAGAAGTTTAGCGTTGGTGCGTGGCAAAGCGGTTAAGGCGTTCATCTAGTGATCTAAAGGTTGCTAGTTCGAGCCTTCGTTGAGGCTGCGTGTGTGTCCCTGAGCAAGGCACTTAGCCACACCTTGCTCTGCGACGACACCAGTGCCAAGCTGTATGGGTCCTAATGCCCTTCCCTTGGACAACATTGGTGGCGTGGAGAGGGGAGACTTGCAGCATGGGCAACTGCCGGTCTTACAAACTTTCCAAGCTGCAAGTCCACGGTCTCACGAGACAACAGAGGCCTACTTAAGAAGTAAGAACATCCTTCTTGTGAACAAATGGGTTTCCTCTGAGTGCACTGGTTTTATTCTGATGTCTAGTTAGTAGGTTAATTGATCATTGTAAATGATCCTGTTACTAGGCTCGGCTTAAATAGAGAGTGTTGTTGGGCTGGAAGGGTCTAAGCCGTGCTGTAAATCGAAATCAATAAGTGATGCAAAATAGCGTCTAATAGTTACAGGGAAAGTGTGCAGTGCAGTTAGATAATAAGGTGTGGCATCATAACGAGGCAGATCCAGAGGTCAAGAATCAGAACCAGGTTTATTGTCACTGACATTAGTCATGAAATTTGTTGTTTTTTTTATAGATAGAAGTATAGATGGATGGATGAGTTGTGAGTGATAGTTATTGGGTCAAGGGCCATTCAGAAGTTTGATGGCAGTGGGAAGGAAGCTGGTCCTAAAATGTTGAGTCTGGGTTTTCAGGTTCCTTGAAGAGTGAATGTGGGGAGACTTGTGCCTGTGATGCAGCTGACTGAGTCCTAAACTTTCTGAAGCCTCTTGTGAACTTGTGCAATGGCAATCAGTCACAATGTTCTCCACGGTACTTCTGTGTATTTGGTACAATACCTAATCTTCTCAAAATCATTAGGAAGTTTAGCCACAGTGTACCTGTTCGTGGTTGCATCAATGTGTTGGGCTAAGCATAGATCCTCTGAGATGGTGACACCCTGGATGTCAGTCCATACCCTCCACTACTGCCACTTTCAGGTTGGAGTAGCAACACCTCATTTCCATCTTGGTAACCTCCAATCTGACCAGCATGAGTATTGATTTCTCTAACTTCAAAGGTTTCAAAGGTACATTTAATGTCAGTAATGTATACAATATGCATCCTGAAATGCTTTTTCTTCGCAACCATCCACAAAAACAGAGGGGTGCTCCCAAAGAATGAATGACTGTTAAATGTTAGAACCCTAAAGTGCCCCCAGGTCCCCACTCCCACGCGTAAGCAGCAGCAAAGCAATGATCCTCCTCTCCCACCAGCAAAAGAAAAGCATCAGTGCCCACCACTGAGCACTCAAGCATGCAGCAAAGACATCAACTTACAAAACCCCAAAGACTACTCGTTTACCTGGGATTCAACATACCACAGGCTTTCTCTCTCTGTAATAAGGGAAAAAGAGGTGTCGCCATTTCAGAGCAAGAGGGGAGACATAACGAACAACTCACTGATTTACGACATTAAAAGTCAGTTGCATTGCATTTTCCGAGCTCTGTGCCCAAAGATCTCGGGTCTCTGGGCACATAGCCAGAGATCCTCCATCTCCCATGACACACCGATTTCCTGCCAGGACACCAACCTTCGATCCACCTGTCTTCCCCCCATGAGATTCTGCAACTCCGAAGGCGAGCTAATCTCTTAGGCTGCATCCTTGGCATATTGGGTAACGGCCAGTCATGAAACCCGAGAGCTGGTCCCATTCCTGCGTGTAACTCCAGGCCAGGATTTTCAAAAGAGCTCTAAAAGGGAAACTAGAGATATTAAAGATGGAAATAGAACTGTTTTCGAAGATGCAAGCAAAGGAGTTGCCATTAAGGCGCCATTGCCTCCTCCTAATCTCCCCCCTCCCCCCAAGTAATTCCCCCCTTTACCTTCTCTCTTCCCTTCTCTATTCTGGCTCCCCTCTCATCCCTTCTCATCTTCCAATCTCTTCCTTCTGGTGCAGCTCCTCCTTGTTTATGGTCTACTCACCTCTCCAATCAGATTCTTCTTCCTTCTTTACCTCTTTTACCTATCACCTCCTAGCTTCTGACTTCACTCCCTTACCATACCCACTTAACTTCCTCCTCACCTGGTTTCACCTGTCACTCACAGCTTGTATCCCTTGCCTCTCCCCACCTTATTCTGTTTTACCCTCATTCTTTCCAGTCTTGATGAAGGGTGTTTTGTCAGTTTACTCCTCTCCATTGATACTACCTGACCTGATGAGTTTCTCCAGCAATTTGTGTGTGTCGATCTGGATCTCCAGCATCTGAATTTCTTGTGTTTGGCACAACAGATGTATAATTTTCAGCTCTTTATTACTGTGTTAACGCCTTAAGTTATGATTCTTTCCATGGCTGAATTTGACTGCTAGCATCATCTTGAGTCATATTAGTGACTTGGCTGCATAGACAAGATTACACATCAGTGAACATCTGTGCTTTTTGTGGTAATGTAGGATGACCAAAGAAGAGTTTGTAGTACAAATGTCACTGTTGAAAAATGTCATTTTAATACAGGCTTCATCTTTTCACAATGTCAGGAGGTGAGTTTCTCCAAATGATAAAATGCTTGGAGTTGTAAAGGCTAACTCTTAGATCTGACTATGCTAAAAGGGCATGTGTTTTCCCAAGAGTGCTTTTAGGGAGTCAGTCTTGCAAGATACTTCCGTTTTGAACATCAACTTTCTGTTATAATGTTGGTGCAATAAAAATTCCATTTGGATGTTTGTGCTAGTTTTCATTATTTTGCATTTTATTATTGGACCTGGTTGCTTCTGTCTGATAGGCCAATTAATTTAGTGAAATAAGCAAAGGGGGAAAGGATGACCAATGAGTCGGTTTTTTGTCTTTATTAGAAAAAATACTGTATATCAAACTTAACTAATAGTCTGTGAAATGCTTTGGGGCATCCAGAGGATGTATGCAACTGAGGTTGCTGTTCCGTTCATTTAAATGGAATGGTGCACATTAACTTCTTGTTTCTAAATCTGTGTCAGATTTTTGTCCTCTGTAGAAAACATTATACTTGATCTTAACCAAAGGGGACAAAATGGAGTCGAGGTTGCAGGCATGAATTCCATGGGTCAAGTGCAGGCAGAAACAGTGGGTCTACTGGGTCGGTTAAGTTTGTAAACCTTTTTCTTCTCCTCACCTGTCCATTACCTTTCTCTGGTTCCCCTCCTTTTTCCCTTTCAGTTTCCACTTTCCACTCCTCTGAGATGCCTTCTTCTTTAACTGTTTACCTCTTCCACATATCATCTCCCAGCTTCTTTGTTCACCCTTCCCCCACACAGATAAGTTACATCTTCCACAGTTCCCAGCTTACCTACTTTTGTGCCACCTGTAAATTTGGTTTTCATGCATTAACTTCCTTCTCCAGTTCAATGATTATGATAAAAGAGGCAGCCTATCACTGGTCATGTTGTACCCCTGTGTTTATAGATTGCCAACCTGAAAAGGACCTGCTTATCTCTCCTTTCTGCTCCATGCCTATCTGCTCTCTGTCAAAATATTAATTAAAACATCATGGGCTGTTGTGACTAAACAACTTTTTAAATGCCTTTTCGAAGTACAGATGTACTGGTTTCCCTCTATCATTTCTGATTAAGACTTACTCAGAAAAAGAAACAAACTTGTTGGGCATGACATCACTGGCATGGTAACATAGCAGTTAGTGCAACACTTTACTTTCTTTCTTTCTTTTTCAATCTTTTTATTGAGTTTCATATAAATATAAAAAAAACATAACATAATAATGAATAGGTTATGAATACAATAGACTTAAGATTACATTAATAATAGGATAATGATATCCTATTAAACATCAACAACAAAAAAGTACATTAATCAATCAAGTCTATATAATTATATATGAAAAAAAAACAAAACTAATCATCAAAAGAAAAAGAAAAAAAATTAAAGATGTGTAAAAGAAAATATATATATGAAACAAACACTAAACTAAAACTAACATGGGCAATAATAACAGTTTATAAGTATATGATAGTGTCAAAGAACTCCGGAACTCCATACCTGAACAAGAATAAACAGAGAGAAGGTCTGGGAAAGGCCAAATTAATTCATATGAAAATGTCGGATGAACGGTCCCCAAGTTTCTTCAAATTTAATTGACGAGTCAAAAATAGTGCTTCTAATTTTTTCCAAACTCAGATAAGAAATAGTTTGAAAAAGCCACTGAGACGTGGTAGGAGGGTTTACTTCTTTCCAATTTTGTAATATAGACCTTCTGGCCATTAATGTTACAAAAGCAATCATTCGTCTGATTGAAGGAGAAAACTGATTACCATCCTCATTTGGTATACCAAAGATTGCAGTAATAAAGTTAGGTTGTAAATCGATGTTCCAAATTGAGGAAATGGTAACGAATATGTCCTTCCAATAGTTATGTAAAGTGGGACATGACCAAAACATATGGGTCAGTGAAGCCACTTCTGAATGACATCTATCACATTGAGGGTTAATATGAGAATAAAATCGAGCAAGTTTATCTTTAGACATATAAGCTCTATGTACAATTTTAAATTGTATTAAAGCATGCTTAGCACATATAGAAGAAGAATTAACCATTTGTAAAATTTTTTCCCATTTATCTGTTGGTATATTGTATCGAAGTTCTTTTTCCCATTGTTGTTTAATTCTATCAGACATCTCTGGTTGCATCTTCATAATCATGTTATAAATAAAAGCAACTAATCCCTTCTGACAAGGATTTAAGGTAAAAATCAAATCTGAGAAATCCGTTGAAGTTGAGTTGGGAAAAGATGGTAAAACTTTATGTAAAAAATTTCTGATTTGTAAATATCTGAAGAAATTAGATTTAGGTAATTTAAATTTATTGGAAAGTTGGTCAAAAGACATCAAAGTACCTTCAAAAAAAAGGTCACAAAAACATTTTATACCTTTCCTTTTCCATATGCTAAAGGCTTGATCTGTCAAGGAAGGTTTAAAGAAAAAATTAAATAAAATAGGGCTATCAAGCACAAAGTTTTTCAAAGTAAAAAATTTCCAAAATTGAAACCAAATTCGTAATGTGTGTTTAATAACAGGATTAGATATCTGTTTATTAAATTTAACTAAATCAGCAGGAAGAGAAGAACCAAGAACAGAGAATAAAGAATATCCCTTTACTTCATTGCATTCCAAATTTACCCACTGCGGACACAATAATGAGTCCAAATCTAATTTCCAATACGTTAGGTTACGAATATTATTCGCCCAATAATAAAATCTAAAGTTAGGCAAAGCTAAACCACCATCTTTTTTAGATTTTTGTAATTGCCTTTTACTTAACCTGGGGTTTTTGTTTTGCCACACAAATGAGGAAATTTTTGAATCAATGTTGTCAAAAAAGGATTTAGGAATAAAAATTGGTAAGGCTTGAAATAAATATAAAAATTTCGGTAAAATCATCATTTTAATAGCATTAATCTGACCAACTAATGATAGGAATAAGGGAGACCATCTTGTAGTAAGATGTTGTATTTGAAGAAGCATAGGTAAAATTATCAGTAACAACTTTAAATGGAATCCTGTCATTCAATAAAGTTTGCGCGTTTAAAGGGAATAATTCACTCTTATCTAAGTTTAATTTATAACCAGAAAAACTACCAAATTGAACCAACAAGGATAAAATAGTGGGAATAGATCTATCAAGATCAGAAATATATAACAGCAAATCATCAGCATAAAGTGATAATTTATATAATTTCTCATTACAGGTAATACCAAAAATATTAGGAGATTCACGAATAGCAATGGCTAAAGGTTCTAATGCAATATTAAATAATAAAGGACTTAAAGGACAACCTTGTCTCGTACCACGAGATAATTGAAAAAAGGAGGATCTATAATTATTTGTAAGAACAGAAGCAACAGGTTTATAGTATATTAGTTTAATCCATGATATAAAATTAGGACTAAAATTAAAATTTCTCAATGCATTAAATAAATATGTCCATTCAACTCTATCAAAGGCTTTTTCAGCATCTAATGAAATAACACATTCTGGGACTGTGGGTGATGAAGTATGAATTATATTAATCAATTTTCTAACATTAAAAAAAGAATACCGATTCTTAATGAAACCAGTTTGATCTTCTGAAATAATCTGTGGTAGTACCTTTTCTAATCTAGTGGCTAAAATTTTTGTAAGAATCTTAGAATCTACATTTAATAGTGATATAGGGCGATAAGATGTACATAAAGTAGGATCTTTATCTTTTTTAAGAATTAGTGAGATAGTAGCTTCATAGAAAGACTGAGGTAATCTCTTCTTAGCAAATGCATCGTTAAAGATTTCACATAACCACGGGGAAAGCAAAGAAGAAAAAGTTTTTAAAAATTCTACAATATAACCATCAGGGCCAGGAGCTTTCCCTGAATTCATTGATGAGATAGCCTCTCCTATTTCGGCCAAAGAGATAGGAGCATCAAACAAGCTACGATCTTCACCAATCAGTTTAGGAATATTCAAATTGTTAAAAAAATTATCCATCATGGACAGATCACCATCAAATTCTGATTGATATAAAGATTTATAAAAATCTTGAAAAGTATTATTGATTTCTTTATGATCAGTGGTTAAATTACCGTCTTGTTTACGAATTTTAATAATTTGTCGCCTGGTCGAAATAGCTTTTAATTGATTAGCTAACAGTTTACCAGTTTGATCACTGTGAATATAGAATTGAGCTCTTGTCCTAATTAATTGATTTTCAATTGAAGAAGATAATAATAAGCTATGTTCCATTTGAAGCTCAACTCTCTTCTTATAAAGTTCTATGGTAGGAGTCACGGAATAAATCTTATCAATTTCCTTAATTTTATCCACTAATAAAGCAATATCTAAATATCTTTGTTTCCTTTTACCAGCGGAATACGAAATAATTTGTCCACGGATAAAAGCCTTAAAAGAGTCCCAAAGTATTCCTCTGTCAATTTCTTCAGTATAGTTTGTTGAGAAAAACAAATCAATTTGCTGTTTTATATAGGTGACAAATTCTGGGTCTTGAAGCAGAGTAGCATTAAGTCTCCAAGATCTAACATTATTGGAAAAGTCCGGAATCTTAATAGATAACTTCAAAGGTGCATGATCCGAAATAGTAATAGAATCATATTTACAATCAATAACATCCGTTAATAACCGATGATCAATAAGAAAGTAATCAATTCTAGAATAACTATGATATACATGTGAAAAAAATGAAAATTCTTTATCTTTAGGGTTCAAAAACCGCCATATTTCTGTAATTCCCGAATCAACCATAAAAGAATTAATAAGTAAAGCTGATCTATTCGGAAGAGTTCGAATAGGTTTAGATCTATCCATCAAAGGATTCAAACAACAATTAAAATCTCCACCCATTATCAACATATATTCATTCAGATTAGGAAGGGAAGTAAATAAACGTTTAAAAAATTCAGGGCAGTCAAAATTTGGGGCATAAATATTAACTAGAACCACTTTCCGATTGAAAAGTGAACCAGTTATCAACACAAATCTGCCCTGTGGATCAGAAATAATTTCGTGATGTGTAAACAAAATTGAGGGGTCTATAAAAATAGACACACCCCTAATTTTAGCGGTACAATTCGAATGAAATTGTTGACCCTTCCAGAACCTAAAAAAACGTTGATTATCCTCCCTCCTAATATGGGTTTCCTGTGCAAAAATAATATTAGCGTTCAATCTATGGAATACCTTAAATACTTTTTTACGTTTAATCGGATGATTTAAACCATTAGTATTCCAAGAGATAAAATTAATAGATTTATCCATCATGCCAATATTAGTTGTGTATATCATAATAGGTTAAAAAGACACATAACCGATAATTTAGGAAAAAGGAAAATAGATTCAGGAGCAACTGGAGAACATGACACCTCAACAATATTAATAATTTAAAGTTGGCCCATAAACTAAAAGCAGAAAAAAAAGCAAAAGCGTGAAAAAAGATCCCCACCCCCTCCCCCCACCCTTCGAAGAAAAGCCAAGCGGCAGGCGCATAATCTAACACTAACCTTACCCCCATTTCAAGATGGCAGCTCCATAAAAAGCTTTTAAAAAAAAACTATGTAACACCCATATTTAAATATAGGGTTGCAAAAAGAAAATATATGTCAATCAGAATGAGAAAACTAATATAATAAAACAAACAATCTTTAACAAAAAAAATAAACATTAAAATTTAAGAGTGTAATATACCTTTAAAAAAATTTCATATATAAATGCAAGAAAGATGACGTTTCAAAAGCAAAGACTTATGGGAAGAAGAAACGACATTTTGAAAAAGCCATCTTACAAAATATAAATGTAGATTCAACAATCTATTAAAAAAGTTTAATAATTAAAAAAAATACCAAAATAGGATCAAAAAAGATTCAATAAACACTACAATATATATAAAAAAACTAAATAAAATTCAAAACATTCATCCCATTTCTAAGTACAGGCAAACAAATAAATGTTTATAAAAAGCAGAGTCTTATGGGAAGAAAAAACGACATCTTGAAAAAAAAATAAATCATTATTACAAGACATAGATGTATATATCTGAAACAGAAAAAAGAATAAAAAACAATATTATAAAAGTTAAAAAAGCATCCATAAAACAGTGATAATAGTGAAAAATAAGAGCCAGACCCGTAGAACGGGATAGAAAGTTATAACCCAACTTCGTAGGTTACTTAAAATGAGATGGCACCCTCTCTCCGAGGAATCTTCAACATGACACATAGTTCAAGTTGCACTAGAAGATCTATATTCTTCAACAAATTTCTTCGCTTCTTCCGGTGTTTTGAAAAATTGCTGACTGTTGTCGTTTAACGTAATTCTGAGCTTTGCTGGATACATTAAAGCTTGTTTAAGGCCAATCGAATAAATCTCTGCCATCACTGGTTTAAAAGCGATTCTTGATTTCATTACATCATAAGAATAATCTTCAACAATTCGGAATGAATTGGTGTTATAAGAAATCATGCCTTTTTTACGAGCTAATCGAATTAAAAGCTCTTTCTCCCGAGGATAATGAAGGCGAACAATCACCGCTCGTGGTTTATCAGACAGAGCCGAAAATCTCGCAACTCTGTGAACACGATCGATAACAGGTTTGGATTGCAAACCTTCAGCACTGAAAGTTTCCCATAGTAATTTAGAGAAAAATTCAGTTAAATCACCGGACTCAACTTTTTCGGGAAACCCGATGATACGCAAATTCTGTCTACGAGATCGATTTTCGAGATCAGTAATTTTAAACTTATACTGATCCATAGTTTTAGCATTCGACTCTACCTTCTTCTCCAACGCTTCAATTGTACGTACTTTTGCACAAATGGATTTTTCAAGAGTCGCGATCTTATCTTCATGCCGCTGAATGTCCGATGCCTGCGATTGAAGTTTAATTTCAAGCGATCTATCAGCTTCTTCAAGTTCGGATATTTTCCTGGTAAGTTTATTTTCCAAACTTGTCAGTCTGCTTCCCAATCTACCATCCAATCTGCCTTCCAGACTCGAAAGTTTAATATCCAGTTTAGCGTCCAAAAGAGTAGAGATTGCGTCGATGGATACAGGTTCCTTAGACGATTTCTTGCTTGTAGCCATTTTAAGTTTGTCGAGATTAGATCAAATATTATTTTAGGAAGAAAAAGTTAATCAAAAGTATCAACCCATATGATTAAATTCGAAAAGATTTAATTAAGGGGTGATTATAGTTGAAAAAATGAAGAGCGCCTAAAGGCAGATGTTTACGTCGCCATCTTGAAACTCCACCCCCCAGTGCAACACTTTACAGCACCAGCAATCAGCAATTCAGGTTCAATTCCCGCCACTATCTGTATTGAGTTTGTTTGTTCTCCCTGTGACTGTGTAGGTTTCCTCCAGTTGCTCCAATTTCCTCACACGTTCCAAAGACGTACAGTTAGGGTTAGTGAGATCTGGGCATGCTCTGTTGGCATTGCAAGTATGGCAACACTTGTGGTTTGTCCCCAGTTCAATCACCAGTTTATGTTGGTCATTGATGTAAACAATGCATTTCACTGTATGCTTCGATGTGCATTTGACAATAAAGCTAATCTTTAATCTTTCATCTTATTTCTTCTACAAGAAACTATCTTGACTCTGCTTGGTTGGATAATGATATTTTCCCCTGCTGTTCTACTATTCCTTCCTTGTTAATTGATTTAAACAATACATATCAGCCATTAGCCTAAAGTTACCAGGTTTCTTACTCTCTTCTATTGCACTAGTATGAAGGGGGTGTTTACAGACTGCGATATTCCATGTGGCTGAAGCTGTTGTCCTCCTTAATAGTGCATATCATTGTTTTGGGAGTTGCTGTCTGAGAGGACTGGGTGAACAACTCCAGTACCTTGTCTGACAAACTCTTGTACTTCGCTGGCTTTCCTTTTTTCCTTTCTCCAGATATAGTTATGCTATTTAAAAGTCAAGCCTGGATTGTAAGTAACTCCATAGCCCGCCTTTGATTGTCATAAAATTATTAAACACTATTTTTAAATTTAAAATAGACTTGGCATTTATTGTCATTTGCAGAAGGGCACTCCTGTATTTTTTATTTCAAGTTATCTGTGCATAAAGTGATTAAAACCAGTTTTTGAGATGGAATTGTCATCTAGTTAGCAGAAAGGAGGATCATAAGTATCCCATATTTTATAACCAGATCTTCCATGGTACCTGGCTCTTTCAATTAATAATCGTTTTAACACAGTGTTACGATAGCATCTGCTAAATTCATATATTTGGGAATGAGAGGAAGAGACTTCTGAATTGCATTTGTTCCAGTGGCATTTATTGTATTAACTGGATGCTTATTTCTATATAATAGCTATTCTGGATCCTCCAGAGAGGGGAGATTTGTTTGAAATAGGTTTGGAATTTGTTGAGTAGGCGGCTTTGCAGAGGAAGGTAATTGCAAATGTTTTCATCGTTACAAACCTCATCTGGAAAGTTAAATGACTGTGAGGTGGCTGAGAGCAAGAGTAGTTCCTTTGGTATATCTGATTATTACAGAAATGAGTAAAAGCTAAAGGATGCTGCATTGGCTATGAAACCTTTTATAGTAGGGGGTTCTAGGCTATAACACTCAGGGATTATTAACCTTCCCAAATATGCCTCAACCTCTGCTTCTATTCAGAAGCTAACACTAACAATTGAAGTTTATTTAGAGAAGACTGTTATTTAAATTACACAATTTGTATTTGTTCCATTAATGGAACATCAAGAAGTGAATTGCAGTGAAATCTAATCGAGATATGGATTTATGAAGCACTCTTCTTTTACAATCAAGTTATCTGCAATATTTGAAGTCCACAATTAAGTCTCATCCTGTACCTTACTCTCAAGAATTGTTTATCTCTTCATGTTCTGTAATACAATGTTACCTCAATCAAATTGGACAACGATTTCTAATCAGCGCAGTTCTTGGTGTGCTTGTTTTGAGCACAGATTTTAATGGGACTTATTTCAGTGGAACCAGATCTCTGCTGTGAGCTAGTTGTTCTTAATAGCAACTGAAGCAGCAGTGGGATAATTGGAAACAAGCAGGTTTGCATGGAACATTAGAGATAGCAGCCTCAAAATCTGAAAGCTACAGATGGGCTTTCTCTAAGGTAGGAATACTATCAGTATGTAATACAGTCGGCCCTCCTTATCTGCGGGGGATTGGTTCCGGGACCCCCGCGGATAACAAACAACGCGGATGCTCAAGTCCCTTATTTAACCTGTCTCAGTGCAGGCGGACTTTAGGACCTGGCGAAGCTCAAGACTCGTCGCCCGCGGCTGCTGCTGAATCCGCAGTGTTTCTATTCCATTGATGGAAAACAATCACGATTGAAAATAAAATGGAAATGATAAAGCAATCGGAAAGAGGTGAAATGCCATCAGTCATTGGAAGAGTGTTCGACTACAGTCGGTCAATGATCAGAACAATTTTAAAGGATAAAGTGAGAATAATGGAGCGTGTGAAAGGCCCTGCCCCGATGAAAGCTACAATTATTATTAAGCAACGCAGTGGTTTAATTATTGAAATACATATGTTTCTTGAGTGTTTTATATGCATAGAAAGGTAAAATATATACTATATACTAAGACGAACGTTTGACTAACTGATGCTAAATAATACCAGATGTACCTGTTCCAACTTGTGTATAAATCCGACTTAAAGACTGCCTGTACTTTAAATCATCTCTAGATTACTTGTAGTACCTAATGCAATGTAAATGCTATGTAAATAGTTGTTATGTTGTATTGTTTAGGGAATAATGACAAGAAATAAAAGTCTGTACATGATCAAACAACGAGTGCTGGAGAGAGAACTTTTGGGTTTTCCCGTTCCGCGGTTGGTTGAATCCGCGCATGTGGAACCCACGGATAAGGAGGGCCGACTGTACTGTGAAATTTACAATGTAGATTAACAATCTGAAAAGCAATGCTTGATCTGGCCTGATTAACAGTCAAATCAGAATTGATATTATTTTAGTCTGGGGGTGGAATGGTAGGAGGATGTTACCAACCTGCTGTGCGGGTTGACTCTGTGGTTAAGAAGGCATACAATGCATTGGCCTTCATCAACTGTGGGATTGCGTTTAAGAACCGAGAGGTAATGTTACAGCAATATAGGACCCTGGTCAGACCCCACTTGCACTACTGTGCTCAGTTCTGGTCACCTCACTACAGGAAGGATGTGGAAACTATAGAAAGGGTGCAGAGGAGATTTACAAGGATGTTGCCTGGATTGGGGAGCATGCCTTATGAGAATAGGTTGAGTGAAGTAGGCCTTTTCTCCTTGGAGCAACGGAGGATGAGAGGTGACCTGAAAGAGGTGTATAAGATGATGAGAGGCATTGATCATGTGGATAGTCAGAGGCTTTTTCTCAGGGCTGAAATGGCTAACACAAGAGGGAACAGTTTTAAGGTGCTTGGAAGTAGGTACAGAAGAGATGCCAAGGTTAAGTTTTTTATGCAGAGAGCGGTGAATGCATGGAATGGGGCTGCCGGCAATGATGGTGGAGACAGATGCGATCATTTAAGAGGCTCCTGGATAGGTACATGGAGCTTAGAAAAATAGAGGGTTGTGGGTAAACTGAGGTAATTTTTAAAGTACATTTCAGAACAGCATTGTGGGCCAAAGGGCCTGTATTGTGCTGTAGGTTTCCTATGTTTCTGTCTCTGAATGGCTTAATGATCAGCATTGAGGTTTATATGTGTTTATTCAAAGCAAGAATAAATTCTGGCATGTGAACAGCCACAATTAAGAACTTCAACTGGAATCCCAGACAGTAAATCTGTGTGCTATTGGTAATGAATGGTTACAGCAAATGTTGATTTCCTTGCACAAAAAAAATTATAATGGAAACCAAATAAAAAAGCTAATTGGAAACAAAATAATTTATAATAATCAGTGGAAGGATTAGAGTAAAGATGAAGGAGAATTTTTGTCAAAGAAGGATGTTGCAGTATTGAAAGTGCCCAGATGTGTACTTGATGAGCTGTGACCTGCAGACCTGATCTTGTATCTGTTTCCCCACCACCATCCCCTGCCTGTTGGTTCATTATGCCAACCTCACCACTTCGTGCAACAACCACTCTTTACCTGATGCCAGTGTCCCACTACCCCTCACTTGTCCTGTGCGCTTGCTCACCTTTCTCTCTCACATCTGGTTGCCCCATTTAAGTAAGTGCAGAGAGGTTTTGGAAGATGCGCAGAAGAGATTTACCAGGCTGCTGCATGAAATAGAGGGCATGAATTAAAAGGAGAAGCTGGACAACCTTAAGTTGTTTTCCCTGGTGCTCCATAGACTGCATGTAGGCAGCTGTATCTTTTTCCTCTGGTAGAAATCTCAAAATAGTCGAGGACATGCATTGTAGATGAGCGAGGTAAGATTAAAGGAGCTGAGCAGAAATTTACAGGTTGTAGTAAGAACCTAGCATACGCTACCAGGGATACTGGTGGATGCAGATTTGATACTGGCATTTAGGAGACACCCAGAGAATAGAGGGATAGAGATCATATGCAGGCAGAAGAGATTTAATTTTATTTGGCATCATGCTTGGCACCAGCATTATGGGCTGTATAACTTCTTCCTTTCTCTTCAAGACTGCTGCTCTCCACAAAGTTCGGTGGGAACAAACAAATGGCTGTTGCATACTGTCCACAATGTTCTCTTCATTCTTACATCTGTGACCAGCAATAGAGAGATCAAGGAGGTGTGGGTAACTGGTAGTGGCCATAGAAAATTTTAGAAAGGAGATGAGAATAAGGTATGTACATCCACAAGAGGTATCAGGCACTGCTTAACATATTTTACTGAAAATTGTTTAAGACTGTAGTGAAAATTTTAAAAGAGTAATCATCCCTGTTAACATATGTTAAACTTATGAAAAAGAATTGCAAGCAAATATTTCTATTCATAATTCTAGGGCTGATGACCTACTGCAGTGGTGAATATAATATATGTGTGTGTTGGGGTGTGTACTTACAATAGTGAATATTTAGTCTGCCTATGGAATATTAAAGATTCAAAAAAATATAAAGAAACTTTCTCCCACCTCCACTGAAGAATGGATCTTTAAGTACAAGAAAGCAGATGGTATCACAGTATGCAGGTTTGGTGTTACAATAGATGGTGCTGTTACAGGTACTGTAGAATAAACTGTAATGCTAACTCTTTAATTGGAGATATTTTGTGGGTGAGAAAGTATGTGTTTTCTCAAAAATCAATAAAAAGAAGAATATTTTTAGACACTGCTAGTAAAGACCTCAATATTAATATCTTGCCACAATGCAGGTTTGAATCAGTTATCAGAAATGTCACTGATAGATGACAAAAATTACAGTTAATGTATGTGCCGCAGAAAAGTATTGATTTTGTAGCTGTAATGACGGTGCCGTTTTGCACAACCCTGTTAACAAATTATTAATGCTAGATACTGTACATTTTCCATTTTGAGTATGCAATACAGCAGCAAACACGCTAATATTTCTCATGCTTTTAAATGCACACTATTTATACATAACTTCAGAAGAGAACATTCATGCAAAAATAGGCCTGCAAAGTGTAGACAATTGAATTTTAGTACAACACAATATGAGATGACATTGAATAAGGGGACCATTTATTGATTGAAGGGCATAAAACAATGAGAATGAAGAAGCAAAGGAATCTGAGAGTTCAAAAACAAAATTTGCTTTAAAAATTATCTTTATTGAACAATGAAATATACAGGGAAATATTTTGTTTGTGTTGAGGATGTGCTGGATGTAGCCTGCAAGTATCACCATACTTCTGGCACCATATAACGTGCTCATAAATTACTAAACTTAATCTGTATATCTTTGGGTGAAAACCAGATAAATCACAGGGAGACAGTACAGACTTCTTACAGGCAGCAGTGAGGATTGAACCCTGATCTTAGAACTGGCACTGGAATGTGTTAACCACTATGCTACTGTGCAGTTAAAGTGCTTGTGCATTTGTTCTCCTGTTGGAGCAGCACCTAAAGTATGCTGTAGGAGCTCAGCAGGTAGGTAGCATATTTGGAGGGAAATGAACAGTTGATATTTTGGGACAAGACCCTTCATTGGGACTTCACCAGTACACAAAATGTTACTGGTATGTCATGAGTCTGATCTGAAATGTCCCTACTCTGACATAGGTGAACGAAGCTGCTTCTTGGCTGTTTTCACCTCTCTGATAGGTGCAGATTCACTTAGGCTCTCATCAGCTCTGTTTTTTGCCTGGACATTTGAAGATCATGGGCCACTCAACTACAATGCATGCATTTCGGCTCCAGAACATATTGATAAGTACTGTTGGAATAGTAGCTGTAACTCTTCACAGACGAGCTAATTCAAACTGTGAGCAATGTGACTCAGACCAGCATAACCAGGGCATTAACCTGGTTCATTCTGATGATCATTCCTCCTCTAGATCTCCCCCAAAATCCCTATGTGTACTAACACATTTCTTCATTCAATTACTACCCAGTAATCACTTTATTGTATTCAACTTCCATCATAGATTTTTGAACAACTGCTGGTTCTGATGAGCTTGCTGCTTTTTAGATGGCTGCTTTATTCCATGGGCGAACTGTTGTGCATGTTTGTGGTTTAGCCAGTTGTCTCCTCTTTCCTTATCTGAACATATTAATGTTCAAGAAGTTCTGCTTGACACAATAACCTAACCATGTAGTGATATTTTTTAAAAACAAAAGTCAATTTTTAAAAAATGTTTACCTTTTTATGAATACTGAATAATATTTTTCATTGCCTCCTGTTTTTCCACGCACTCGCCTTGCTTGTTAAATTGGAGGAAAATATTCAGTATTTAATTATGCAATAGTTGCAATAGTTTTGCTTAAATTACAAAAGGTAGAGAATCCATGAAATAATCTTTGTATATTCACATATCTATAAATGTGCATGATTTAAATTAATCTGTGTTCTTTTTCACTTCCTCTTTAGCCCCTCCTCTCTCCCCAATTGTCACTCTACCTTGCACTCCACAGCAGCTGTAGATCTATGCTGGGTTCCAATTCACAGTCCTTGATTCTGAATGGGACCCTTGTCCAATTGGACGAGGAATCTGACTTGTATATTATTTATGTAATTTCAAGCATCAGGACCTTGTCGTTTATTCACTTGTGAAGGAAGTTAAAGTACTCAGCAGATAGTGTATCTATTAGCAGAGGAACAATGTTAACAATCTGTTACAGACATATCTCTTGACAATCGTCATTCAGAAAATTCCCAGTAAAGCGCTCCTCATGGGTAAGCATGCTCATTGTCTCACGTGACTGCATTGGAATATGCAAGTGTTAAACATGTTGGAGGTCACATATCTTGGGATTGGTCCTTCCATTCCACCTTTGAACAGGCATAAGTTCATGTTCTCCTGTGTCAAAAATCTGCAACTGGCCCATGAGCTTGCATTTGTAATGTTTCCTATATTTAACATTCATTTAAATTCAAATAGTCTCTAAACTGGATTGGCTAGGTGCAAGGCCATTCTGCTTCGCAGACAACAACTGTAATGAGCCGTGTCAGAACAGTTATCAAGAAATATGAGATCTTATAGACATCTATTGGAACAAATCCTCATTGGAAAACGTGTTAATATCAGAATCTGCAGTTATTGAGAACTGCATTGGAAATCTAAAATGCTAAATTAATCACCAGTGCAAAGAGATGTGATAATACACTTGTCTGTGCTTATCATACATACTTTGTAATTTCCATTACAGCGGCCAGGTTGTCAGCCCAGCAGCTGGAATGGAGGTTACAGCCATTTCTCTTTTCTGCATTTAAGAATCCTGCTTATCAACGGGGTGAAATTGATTATATTTTATGTTAGCTGAATTTATTTTGTAACAGTATTCTTGTTTTTTTTATTGCATTTGAAGGTAATCTTATTATCTTTATTGATTGGCATTTAGGTAATCTACTCTTATTTTTGTGCTTGCTTGAAAGAAATACCATTATCTACGATGATTTGTGTTCCTACTCCAACAGTTGTTGTACCTAGTGTTCTGTTCCACAGATGATTAGTCACTTGGTGAGGAAAGTTGGCCAGCATTTTGCATTGGTGCCGGTGATGGAAGTTTCTGTGTTTACTGTCATAAAACTTCCAGCCATTTTCCATTTTGCCTCCACATTGTAACACAAGAAATTTCAAATCTGCTGTTACTGATTCCACTGCTCTGTACTGATTGCACTGTTTGTAGGCTCACTCATTGAAATCCAGAGAAGTATTGAGGTTTGTTGAATCTGACCCGTTTCACTAAATGTTACGCTACCACGCCACCCTCAGCAGCACCTCAGTAACCTGTTTCAGTTCTCCTCTGTTGATATATCTAGATTGATTGCAATAGTTGTCTGTTTCTATTTTAGAATGTAGTTTCTTGTTTAACATTCAAATATTATTTCCTGGAAAAACTTTGCTTAATTTAGTTGGTTTTATTTTTAATCATTCACTCAATTTGAACTGTTTTCTTGTCTGGCATTATCCAGATTTTTGTCTGTTTACATTTGATTTGATTACCTCTGTGCAGCATGCGTGGGTGAGACAACTCCCCATCCTACTCAGTGTGATATTATTGGATCTTTGGCATTCACAAACATTGTAAATTGATGCTATAAATGTTGCAAAATAATTTCTAATCTCACTCTTAATTTTTTAATGTATTTAACATTTTCATCCAGGCAGAACAATGGTTACATGTTACTTTATTATAGGGTAATTAATGTCTGTATTTCCTGTGTTTTTCCTTTTCAATTGCTTTTGAAATGAGAATAATGCAATATTTTCATAAATCCCTAGACCCTCTGAAGTCTGATAAACTATGTTCAGTTGTTTTAGCGACACTGAAGAGCGGAGTGAAAAGATTAGCTTTCATTTTTTCCATTTATGAACAAAATTTCTTACTTAGTTTGTTCTCTGTTCAAAGGATCATGTAAGTGTCTTGTGTTCTGTGTCTCTACCAATGGGGTGGGGTTCAGTAAGAATAGATTTAAACCTAGCAAACAGCATTATTGTTGATGGTCCTCTCCTCATAGAACCAATTCAAAGTTATTTTTAATTATGCTATCAATGTACTCTCATCTCTTGAACCTAAATGTTAAACCTTGAGTGTCCAGAATTGCACAAGTGGTGCTGATTTAGAGAATGATGGCCTTAGTGAGCCCCAACAAAATCCGGTTTGAAAATATAACCCAGGTCCAAGTCAAACCCAGCCCAGTTCAGATAGCAAATATGTAAATTTTCACACCCATTCAGGTCCTAAATTAATTTGGGTGTTATCACAATTCAGTGCTGAAAACAACGAATGTAAGTTGAGCAGCAGTGTAATTTTGCTTACAGAACCCAATTTCAAAACCTTATGAGAATAGGTTGAGTGAACTCGACCTTTTCTCCTTGGAGCGGAGGAGGATAAGAGGTGACCTAATAGAGGTGTATAAGATGATAAGAGGCATGTGGATAGTCAGAGGCTTTTTCCCAGTGCTGAAATGGTTGCCACAAGAGGATACAGGTTTAAGGTGCTGGGGAGTAGGTACAGGGGAAATGTCAGGGGTAAGTTTTTTACTCCGTGAGTACGTGGAATGGGCTGCCAGCAATGGTGGTGGAGGCAGATACAATAGGGTCTTTTAAGAGGCTTTTATATAGGTACATGAAGCTCAGTAAAACAGAGGGCTAAAGGTAAGCCTAGTAAGTTCTAAGGTAGGGACATGTTCGGCACAACTTTGTGGGCCGAAGGGCGTGTATTGTGTTATAGGTCTTCTATGTTATATTACCAAACAGTGGCTATTGTTATATAAACAGTCTTAGATGAGGGTGACCCCACAATTCAGTCTACCCCAACCTGAAGCCATTGATGAACCAGGAAAACCTCAAACTGTTAAGAGCCAGAACAAAGACATTCAGGTCCGGTGACCAAGTAAGATACAAGAGATCCAGGTACGATTTCCAGCTCCTATGCCAAGTTTAAGTTTTGTTGATGACACCATTGCTGGCCAAATCAAAGGTTGTGGCGAATCAAAACTGTACAAAATATTCCAGATTAGGTCTCACCAATGTCTTGTACAACTTCAACATAACATCTCCTCTCGTGTACATAACACTTTGATTTTTGAAGACCAATGTGCCAAAAGCTTTCTTTATGACCCTGTCTACCTGTGATGCCACTTTGTGAATTATGGACCTGTATTTCCAGATCCCTTTGTTCTTCTGCACACCTCAGTGCCCTACTGTTCACTGTGTAAGACCTACCTGGATTGTTCCTACCGAAGTGCAACGCCCCACATGCCTGCATTAAACTCTGTCTGCCATTGGCCCACAATGGTGTGCTGACCATGTAACTTTCTTTAGAAACTGCCTAGAATTACCCTACCTCATAGCCCTCTGGTTTTCTAAGCTCCATGTATCTATCTAAGTAGCAGCTATGAGTGCAGTCTTGTATGTTTGCCAAATATTTGGGATGTGTTTTCATGTGGCCTTGCCATTGATCATCACACAGACAAGAATCTCCTCATTGCCATTATTTAGAAATTTGGCTTCAATATTGACTAAACAGCCAGACAATTAGTACCAGAACAAACTGCTGGGCACATTCATTACAGCTGAATCATTTAGAACTGTGACATCGGAAAAGCCAATGTGATAACGTTGGAGGAGGAATAAATTCAGGAATGGAGTAACTCCCCATTTTATTCTAAATACAATAAAACTTTGATAATCTAGCATCCTTGGGACATCCATGGTGCCAGACTGGCAGTTTATTTGAACTGAATATTACTCCTAATATTGGTGTGTGGCCAAAGATCTTGGGTCTCTGGGCACATAGCCAGCAGCCAGTTTTCTGCTTTCGACCTTCCGTGTACTCCCATGACACATCAGGTAGTGGTACCGACCTCAAATCCACCTGTCTGCAGAGCCAAGAGAATCCAGCACCCTGAAGGCCTGCTAGTTTTCTAGGCTGCATCCTTGGCCTATCGAAAAGCAGCCCGTCATGAGGCCCTGAGAACGGGTCCTATTTCCGCAAAGAACTGAAGTCAGCGTGTATCAAGGACTTTGATGGGTTTAAAAGGTACGTGGGGAAAAGGCAGTGGTATATATAAAGAGAATGCAGAAGCCAGGATTCTGGTGAGCTAAACAAGACTGGGAAAGAGAAACAGGTGAGCCAGGTGTCAAACATTATGATTTCCATGTATTATGGGTCAGTGGGCCTGGTCCTGAATTATAGTATTCTTTGTTATAGTAGGGATAATGGAATATGAAAGATTTGGATCATTTCAGTGCACTTAATCCTGATCTGCAGTGTCAGCCTTGAGAAATCTTAATGTAGGGTCTTCTGATTTGCAGGCACGAGTGTTACCAATTGAGCTAAAAACTGGCACAGAGTACTAAGAGTCTAACAATAATAATCTCTAGCTTGCTAAATACTTGTTCCAGAGCTATAGGAATATCTGAAGAGCAAGTTTCTTCAAAGAGATGTACAGTAGCATCTAAACTGACACAAAGCAGCATGTTGCTTGTCAGAGGAAAGGAAAGAGCAAAATGGGATTGAGAATGGCAGAGGAAAGTTTGAAGTAAATTATGTTCAGCTAGCCAAAGGAAAGAGACGCCAAAGGAAATCAAGGATAGGTCAGTCTTTAGTGAATTTGGCATCAAAGCTCCGTTGTGGGGGGAAAGCATTCCTAAAAAATAATTGTACTCTACATGTAGTGATATAGGATCCACAGTGAGTTAAGTCATAGCCTGTCATCAGAGTGGCTTAGATAGATGGAGAGTGAGAGTACATTCAGGAAAACCTCTTCCTGTCTTGTTAAATGTTAAGGGAGTATCTGCTATGAATGATAATTGTAAAGAAGGTCATGCCCTATGAGTTTTCAGTTGATATTCTCTTTAGCCTGAGGTCAATAGCGCAACAAGATATGAAATCTTTTTTTCTTGTCTGGTGCAGAAATGAGGAATATCGAATGTAAAGTAACAATTGATTTCATACCTTTATAATTCTTTATATGCATTTAATAAGAAACTTGTTCCATGAAGGGAATTAGAGATGGACTGTGGGCTCCACCAGACAGAGAGAACTATTTTTCAAGGTGACATCCCAATTCTACCATGTATTTTAATGGCTAATTTGCTACATGTAAATAAAATTGGGTTCTTTGTTTCTTAACATAATTTAAATTGTTTTTAGATAACTTAGATTAACATAGTTTAGATTGAATTACGATATAGAGTGGTAATTAAGGAGTAGGATGTTGTTATAAGTAATTCTGGATTGGGTGTTATGTAATGAACTGGAAGCGATTAGGGAGCTGAAGGTAAAGGAACCCGCAGCCGTGATCATACTGAATGGCGGTGCAGGCTCGAAGGGCCAAGTGGCCTACTCCTGCACCTATTTTCTATGCTTCTAAGTAAACAAATCCAAGCTAGTTAATAGTCACAGTGGACCAGCTGCCCATTGGACAGGGATTGAAGAATTTGGCTCTGCTTGAGACATGCAAGACTGCAGGTGCCAGAATCTGGAGTAAGACACAATCTGCTGGAGGAACTCTGGGTCGAGCTGCATCTGTGGAGAGAAAGGAGTTACTAATGTTTCAGATTGAAATGCTGTGTCAGTGGTGAATGACAGGAGCTAGTATTGATTGGTGGACCTAGAAGGGATGAAGAATGTGGACGGATGGAAAGTATGGCAAGAGTAGGGTTGGAGTTGGGAGACAGAGATAGGTGTATGATATGGGGAGCTAGACAGAGAAAAGACAGATGGAACCAGGCAGCGGAGTGGATAGAGGATTGTGTGGCAAAAATGCATCTTGTTCTCATCCATCAAAAATTCTTCATTTGCATACCTTTGGTTCCAGTGACTCCATTGGCTGGCGCTCAGAGAAGAGCTGTTCACAGTTCAATCTGGAATGATAGGTTTCCTATTATGAACTGAGGGCTTGCCTTTCAAGAGATTACTTTATGTACTAAAATTCAACAAGAGGTATAGCATCCCCTTTTAATTGGAACCATTTCCTTCCTCACAAAATGGGTTACATTGTGCTCATTTCCATGTATTCAGTCATCCATTTGCTACCGTGCAAATGAGGGGTGGTGTAAAGGAGGACTACAGTATTTAATTAATGAAATTGTATGCATCTATTACAAAGCATCAAAGGCAGCTTTATATAGAGCACATTGATGTGTTTTAACAGAGAGAATGCTTCACATTAAAAGAGATCAGTGCAAACTCCCTACACAGGCTTTTGTATTTTTTGTTTACCTCCATTGAAACATACGTTTTTATGCTAGAGAATATGGCGGAGCTGGTGCTGAGGCCAAGTTTATTGGCACCCAGATACATGCCTGCTGTTAGATTAGCTACTGTTTGAAATAGTGAGTTCTTAAAAAATTGGAAGGGGATGCCTGAGAGTTTTCCATGGATCTTTATTTTGATCTACCAAAGTATAGAATTACTCAGAGCCCACTTTTTTGGAAGGGTGAATGTACACTGGCTGTGGCAGGTGCAGTAAATTGCATTTACAGTTTTGGCCATTTTTTATTGTAATCCATTGATGAGAAATCTCTAGACTTGACCAATGATTGTGAGACTGTATATTAGGTTGCTTACAATCTAGTTAAATTGGAAAGTGTGAATGGGAATTCTACATCTCCCTCTGGAGGCTCTCAATAAATTGGGTAGAGAATTGTAGTTCTCTGTAGCAACAAAAAAATCTGTAGAAACTATTTTATCATTAAATACTTACTATAATTTTCAACCAGAAATGTTAGTGTACAAACATTGAAGCATTTGAAAAGGCTTATTGTTATTGCAACATTTGCTTTCTTATTTGTAGGAAATGCTTCAGCATTGTATTAGCTATTTGAGAAGCAAATTCCGGATTTGTTGTTCCTTGGCACTTGACTATCAAGTTAGATGCTGAGGTTAAGTGATATGCCATGAAAGGACAAATTATTAATTCAAGGATGGGGCTGATAATTCTAGAGAGGTACCACTAACCAGCATGTATTTGAAGATATGGTCTCGTTTATGATTGAATTGTCTTTACGTTATAAATTTTAGCATATGGTTGAAGATGTTTTGAATTGGTGAAGCAGAGAGAATTGGTATTCTGCTTTAGTCTGTAACATACTGTATATCCATTACCTTGGTCTTTGCCTTCTTGGCATAATACTAATTGAAAATTTTTATGTGTGATGTGGCTAAATTTTTGCCTTATAACACACCTGCAGGCATTTGACTGAGCAGAGGAAGACCAAAAGTACTAGACTATTTATAGCATCAAAAAACTGCCAATCTAATTTTTCACTGTAATTGGCTATTAAGCTGTTTTAAATATGTAATGTTTTACATCAGCAGTATTGCTGTTCTTGTCATTGGTAATACTTATTGTGATTTTGCTCACTAAATATATTTCTAATGTCCTCTTGTGTAGATTTGTAAGCACATAACAGTCTCCCATGTATGTAATTGGAAATAGTGGGTTTGTTTAGAGTCTTTTTTATTTAGATGTCATAGGTTTGTGTAAATGCTTGCTGCAACCTGCCAAGCTCTTCTAGGAGGCACTATTGGTTTTTTTTTGTAAAGTAAATTAAACCAGATTCATAGAGCAATTTTCCTTAGAAATGATTCCCTTGTGGTAAATTCTCATGTAGGCAGTCATTCCACATGCTCTTCTTGTTCCCTACTGCCTCGCTGTGTTGAAATAGACTTGTGACACCATGAGAGAAAACATATAAGAAATTTCATGATGCGGAGAATTGAGAGAACATGGCATTCTTTGCCAGCGGACATGATTGAGACAGAGCTGTATCTTTTGCAGGAATATTGGTCAGATATTTTAAATGGTAGATAATACAAGGCTATTGCAAAGGATTGATTTTGCTATAAACAAAGAACTACCATCGACATAATAAGTTGAATCCAACCAAGTTATAAATATTTGTATTTCTGTAGCCTCTGATAACTTGTGCTTTATCAGAACATCTACATATTTGAGTATGTACTTTACCAACGTCATTCATTTTCTTGTGTAACCAGAATAAAAATCACTAACTGACTTCTGCATTTAGCAGTTTGCCATATGCTCTGACACTTCAATTTGCGTCACTGCTCTGTGAGTGTAGATCTGTAATTTCAGTGTGAAAGATGATAGCTTACTTTTGCACACATTAATAGGAATTACTTTAAGAATGTTGAAAACAGAGACATGGGAGAATCATATGTCACTTCTGTTGCTTGTGGCCTTTTGAAAAAATGAACTTCTCACTTTTTTGCCATCAAGTTTTGGGAAAATGATTATGGGAGAAACTTGAAGGCTGAAACTTTTCTGTTAAAGGTTTGTTACATTTGAAATTATTTATTTAGTTATATAGCATGGAATAGGCCCTTCGAGCCACGCCACCCAGCAACCCCTGCTAACCCCAATTTTACCCTAACCTAATGACGGGGCAATTTACAATGTCCAATTAATCTACCAGCTACATCTTTGGTCTGAGAGGAAATCAGAGCACCCAGAGAAAACCCACACATTCCACAGGATGGATATACATAGTCTCCTTACAGAAGGTGCCTGGATTAAATTCTTGACACTCCAAGCCGTAATAGTTATGTGCTAATTGCTGAGCTACCATGGCGCCCAAATATTGGCAAAAAAAACTTCAAATTGCAACTGAAGGCTTTGTCACCAGCATGTCCTGTTGAGGATGATGTGCATCTGGTTGGGATAGCCCAGCTGTGGACCAAGTTTAAAATAAGCTTTGAGTACACTATTGAAGGAGAATGCCAACAATCATTCAAAATTGACTAAGCATCAAAATAATGGGTGATTTTAGCACAATTACACAGTGGCCACTTTATCACATACCTCCTGTATCTCCTGTATCTATTTAATTGACCACTAATTGTACGTTTGTGGTCTTCTGTTGCTGTAGCCCATCCAGTAAAAGTTTTGAAATGTTTCAGAGATGCTTTTCTGCACACCACTGTAGTAATACATGGTTACTCACTGGTTGTTAATTGTTTTTCACACCATTGTAAATTCTGGAAACTGTTACACATGAAAATCCCAGATCAGCAGTTTCTGAGATACTCAAACCTTCCTGTCTGGCACCAAAATTAATTCCACGGTCAAAGTCACTTTGATCACATTTCTTCCCATTCTAATGTTTGGACTGATCAACAACTGAACATATTGACCATGTCCGCATGCTTTTATTCATTGAATTGCTGCTATCTGATTGGCTGATTAGATATTTGCAATAATGTGCAGGTGTACAAGTGTACCTAATAAAGTGGTTACTGAGTGTATATCAGCTGTTTATTGAAGTGTGCTGCTTAGTAGCATTGCTTTAAGGCTATTGGAATGAAGAAGTTTAGTGAGCTATGTTATTATGTATAAAAAATATCATATAAGCCATACCTTTTAATGAGCAGCACATCTATGAAACAGTAAAATATCCTGGGTATAATAAGGACTAATTAAAAACTCAGGGAGGTGTTTCTTCATCTAATTCAGTTTATTGGAATCCTGATATTATGTTTGCAATTTCAAGCATCTTGAATATTATTTAAATTCATCGAACAGCAGGCATTTGGTCTTTTTGATTATGCAGTCTACTGTTTACCTCCTGACCTCTGGTGGCCATGCAGCAGTGGAAATGAGATTTTCACAGCTTCCAGTTTTTGGTTTCCATTGACGTTTCTAATGGTACTTCATGATTGGCATTCACATTTATTAATAAGCAAGTAAACTGGCATACAGGAATCACAGTCATAAATCTGGTATTATTTCACTTAAAGATAAATGTCCTTAATTTGTTGGCAATGTAAATAAATCTGAAAATCTCAAATGTAAGTTGATCATTATTTGTAAGAAAAGATAACATTTCACATGCACGATCTTCATTGGTGTAAGGACTACTTTTATACCTTGTTTTAAAATAGTACTATTGACCCCCACAGTATGCAGGGAAGTAAGTTCCAAATTGTTATTAAGTTCTGTGTACATAAGGTGCTTCCTGATTTTACTCATACATGGGCTAGTTCTAATTTTATGACTCTGCTCTGTATCACTCTCCTTGCTTTGCGTTTCCCAATGATAAGAAATCGTTGCTTGTATCTGCTTTTTCTAGATTCTTACTTTTTAAACATATAAGTAAGATTTCCCATCAACTTCCTAATCTTGTGAATGTAGAGCAGGTATATGAAATCTGACTTCATAAATTCCACTTAAGCTGAAATTTTGCGTGTAGATTGCCTATCAGCTTTGTAAACATTATGCTCCTACTATACTAGTCAATGTGAATTATGTAAATCTTTTTTCCTTCATCAAAGACATTGATGTCTATGATTAAAGCTGGGGAATACTTTCTGTGTCAACCAACAATTAAGAAGCTTACCTCTAATCCTTTTATTTTCATTTCATATTGTTATGGTCTCTTATTTTATTCTGTTCTTCCCTTGACCAGATGTTGCAGAACATATGTAAGAGCTACTTAGAGATAACACCCATAGGGACAACTCTGGTAGTCTCAGCTTTGTAGTCTCTGGTCTCAAGAATTTTAACTGGGTTAATCAGACTACTATTTTAAAAATAGTATTGACAGCATCTGATCTTCAAATGGCCATCAACTGTATTCCGGATTCTAGTAAGCTACCAATAACTAAAACTGGACTGCCAAGTCATTACTAGGTTCCTCCTCCTCGTCCCTACCTAAATTTTATGTTGAAAACCTCAGAAAATTTGTTCAACATGTCTACAATTTCCTTTCATGTTTAGTATAAGCCTGTAAGAAGTATTTATACCTAAACTGTTCATCTGTCTGTCCTTTATCTGTGTTTATCACTTGCAATGTTGTTTGCTGCTGTACAGTTGTTTAAGAATTCCTCCCACCATCTTTTCTGTAGTCCAGAATTGTTGAGACCAATTAAAACAGAGCTATTGCAGTCCAGCTTATGAAGATACTGACATTCTCTATACAAACACACAGGCTGTAGTGCAAATCACAATGCCATCTCATTCCCATGTCAATGAAAATGCATTACAATAATCTTTCATTTTGTGGTCTGCCAGAGAAGTAAAATAATATTGTATGTGGGCCTGCAGAGACTTGATTCATGGTATTTTTATAAAAGAAAAATGATTTATGGAAAATATTTCCTTGCAAGAGATGAGAAATAAATTCTTCCTGTAAAATTAAATCAAAACTTAACTTATTTTTAAATAAACTTTTGCAACCCTCAACTGTTGATACAATTCAGCGTATGGAGGTTTTAGAAATACTGGCAGACCATCATGTTGTCATAAACAAGAGAAAATCTGCAGATGTTGGAAATCCAAGCAACAAACACACAAGATGCTGGAGGAACTCAGCAGGCCAGGCAGCATCTAGAAAAAGAGTACAACTGATGTTTCAGGTCCTGTCCAAGGGTTTCGGCCTGAAATGTCAGCTACTGTTTTCCTGGACTCTGCCTGGCCTGCTGAGTTCCTGGTGCATTTTGTGTGTGTGGACCACAATGTTGGTAAGTCACCAGGACCAGATGGGATCCATTTTGGGATTTAGAGAAACGTAGAGGAGGAATCATAGCCTCACTGATCGTATTCTTTCGGTGCCTGGCCAGCAAATTGAAAAGTAGCAAATGTTACTCCTTTCTTCAAAGAAGAATTCCATTTTAGGGGCAAGACCAGCAACAGTAGCAGGAAAGTTTTTAGCAGCATTGATTTGAGGTAGGATTGAGATAGTTATCTGAAGGAATTTGGATTAATTAAGGCAAGATAGCACAAAATTATTGAGGGAAAATCAGGTTTAGCCAGTTTAACAGAATTTTTAGATGAGGTTATAGAATTGATCAGGGTAATCTTAATAATGGTTTACATAGACTTCTAGAAGACTTTTTGATAAGATGCCATGTAGTATGCTTATCAGGAAAATTGAAGAAGATGTCATGAAAGGAACTTTAATAGCACAGGTATGAAGTTTTCCAAGTAACAGCAATAGGGGTTGTAGTAAATTACTTTTTTATTTGTAAATGATTGTGTTGTTCCCTGGAGATTGCTGTTGGAGCCATTGTCTACTTTAAAATCTGTGTTAAGAACTAATGACCTGCACCTGTTGGAACATGTATCCATGTATTTGCAAATGACATACGACTTAACGTTTGCCATTTTCCATGTGGGCAATCTGTTAGTTTTTTGGCAAGGGAATGGTTGGGTGGTTTGTGGTTTGCGAGTTTTGTTGCTTTTTCTTTTTTGTGTGATGTGATTTGACATCTTTTCTTTCAATTCCTCCCGTGTATCTTCTGTATTTCATGGCTATCTAGAGAAGACAAATATCAGAGATGTACATACATATTTTGACAATAAAATTTACCATTGAACCTTAATTGTGAACTGCATGCAGGCTAATGATAAACCACAGAAACAAAGGAAGTTTGGCAGAATAAGCAGACACATGCAGCATGTGAGTGTGGGATTCTGATGGGAAGACAACATTGACTAAATGAATATTATACTAAAAGGATATAGGAACTGTGTGACTTGGCCATTTGCTGCAGTGTTGCTTATCAATTAAGACATCATGTGCAAACACAGGAAAGCCCTGCTGAACTGTTGTAGAGCACTGGTCCTGTGTCAGCTGGAGTATGGCATTCAATTCTAGTTGCCACATTATAGGAAGAATTTGAGAGTGTTGAAGAATACCAAGGAAAGATTTATGAGAACTGTTTCTTGGACAAGCAACCACTGCTATAGGTATAGATCAGAGAGGTTCCACTTCTTTTCTGTAAAACAGATTAGGCTGAAGTAAGATTTGATGCTAGGTTTTAACAACTAACACTAAAAAATGTACGTTGGCAACAAAGCAATTTCATTGGCAGATTTGGGTAATAGAATAAATGACTAGTTTAGAACTATCTTTTGAGAAAGGTGAACCAATGAGCTCTCCAGTTACACTTTGCTCTTAGAAACATAGAAAACCTACAGCACAATGTAGGTCCTTTGACCCACAAAGTTGTGCTGATCATGTCCCTACCTGAGAAATTAGTAGGCTTACCTATAGCCCTCTATTTTACTAAGCTCCATATACCTTTTTAAAAGCCTCTTAAAAGACCCTTTTGTGTCCACCTCCGCCACCGTTGCTGGCAGCCCATTCCACGCACTCACCACTCTCTGAGTAAAAACTTAACTTATTATTATTATTACTCTTTGATTACTTTTTTTCCCTCTAGCATGATTCCAAAGGTAAAGAATGTGCTTACTAGTGAACTAGATAACCAAATGTTTTCAACCAAGTATGTGCTCTTTAATTTTGCTTTTGGGTCCATGTTTTTTGCTCTGTTTTGGGTTTGTTTCATTATTTAACTCAATTATCCCCGTTCATCCATTTGGCATGCAAGTGATGTCAGTCTGCTATATCATCCCATGGCAAATTTGTCATCTCAACCAAAGGCAATCTCCTCTCCTAATGTCCCATAACATGCATCCTGAAGCAGAAATTAGTTAGTAGTCTTGAGAGGGAGTTCAAACAGAGTGGAATCACATAGCCATTCTAAGTCAGGTTCTTGATCAACCAGTCTCCTCACTGAGCAGGAGCCTGCACTTCAAAAGCTACAAGAAGTCAGTAAGTTGTAATTACCTTTGAAAATGTTGGGTTTCACCAACTTGGTTCAGCTTCTTTTGGCTTTAACGTCAATGTGTCTTCTTTCAAGACTAGGTTCTACTTTTTAAAAGGAATAAATGCAGAAAGAAGATGAAATTCAACAGTTATGCATTTTCTTTAGTTGGGTCAATGAGGGAAAAGGAAAAGTATATAATTAAACACAACTAGGATTACAAGAACATGAAGGCTTGTTAATAGATTCACTGCAAATGTCTGTTGAGCTGTTTCTTTAGAATAATATCTAACGCCTGCAAAGATCTCAGAATTTTAATGTCAAAGATACAGTCTCATAGGCATTAAAAGCAACAAATTGTTTACAGAAAGGTTTTCTTTAGCAGCTTTTGGAGTATTCCCCTGGTAATGTCCAGTATTTGCTGCTTGCATTGCTGGAGCTGTACATCAAGTGACAATACATGCATTGTCTTGTCATTTCTCAGCACTATTTTATTCATACCCCTGGGCAAGTTCTATTGTACCAAGTTTAAAAAAAACTACACTTACTTTGCATGTCTTTATTTCACTTCAAGTTTTTTTTAAAATCCTGCTTGCAATAGAAATATTAGCTTACAGCTAGGGCCTAGAGATTTGCATGTATGCTTTGGTTAGTAGCAGTGTTTTGCACAAAAAGCAAAATACCTTAAATATTCAGGGATTGTAAGTGATAGCATCTTGTGCAGTTATTTAATTTCTAAAGCCAAAGCTACCAGGTCATGTGTTCTCATTCTAAACCTACTCTTTCTCTAGTTTTTCCTTTCTTCCCTTTTCCCTTCATTACCTTTCAGTGTTAAATCCTTCATCCTGTATAAAAAAGAACTTGCATTTGTATAGCTATTTTCACATCCTCTAGATGTGTATTCAATAAACAGCACTTAAAGTACAATCATTGTTATTACTGTGATTGCCAGCATTTTTGTTTTGTTACATAAGATTTACATGGTAATTATTACATGAAATTTGGCACATTTTTCCCACCCTTTATGACTGGTCCAATGGGATTATAAAAAATTTATGATGCAATAAATGCTGCTATGATAGTTTAGCAGTTAGCACGATTTTGTTACAGTTCGGAGCATTCTGGAGTTCAGAGGTCAATTCTGGTGCTGTCTTTAAGGAGTTTGTTTGTTCATTCCATAACCACGTGGGTTTCCTCCCACAGTCCAAAGATGTGACAGTAAGTAATTGATCATTATAAATTGTCCTGTGATTAAGCTAAGGTTAAATAGGCGGGTTGCTGTGCAGTGCGACTCATTTGGGATGAAAGGATCTGTTCTGCTCTGTATCTCTAAATAAAATAAATAAAAGTTCTTGGCTTTCTGCAGGGGTCACTCCCTCCGTGATACCTTTATCCACTCATTTCTCTCCTCTCTCTCCTCTACACCTGCTCATTCACCTCCTCCCTCACTTTTATTCAGGGCCCCAAATAGTCCTTCCAGCTGAGGGAACACTTACCCTTTGAATCTGTTGGGATCATCTATTGTGTCCTGTACTCCTGGTGGGGCCTCCTCTGCATTGCTGAGACCCATCGTAAATTAAGGGACCACTTCATCAAGCACCTCTGCTCCATCTGCCAAAGGCAGAGCTTCCTGATGACCAAACATTTTAATTCCAATTCTCATTCCCATTCTGACATGTCCGTTCATGGCCTTCTCTTGTGCCACGATGAGGCCACCCTCAGGGTGGAGGAGCAACAACTTATATTACGTCTGGCTAGCCCCCAACCTGATGACGTGAACATTGATTTCTCCTTTTGTTTAAAAAATATCCCACCCCCTCCCCTCTTCTATTCCCCATTCTGGCCTCTTGCCTCTTCTGACCTTCCTATCACCACCTATGAGGCGGATCTCATTGAAACCTTTCAAATGTTGAACGACCTAGACAGAGCAGATGTGGAAAGAATGCTTCACATGGTGGGAGAGTCTAGAACAAGAGGGCATAGCCTCAGGATAGAGGGGCGCCCTTTCAAAACAGAGATGCGGAGAGATTTCTTTAGCCAAAGGGTGGTGAACTTGTGGAATTTGTTGTCATATGCAGCTGTGGAGGCCAGATCATATTTAAGTCCGAGATTGATAGGTTCTTGATTGGATGTGGCATCAAAGGGAGAAGGCCGGGAACTGGGGTTGAGGAAGAGCAAAAAAAGGATCAGCTATGATTTGTGGAGCACACTCGATGGGCTAGATGCCCTCATTCTTCTCCTATATCTTATGGCTTATCCTGCTGTATTATTAGAGTGTTTATTGATTCCCTAGTGTGATAAGATGGACTTTTGATCTCACAAGCTCCCTCGTTAGTGTTTATCTGCACTACTCTTTCTCTATAACTTCTAACATTTTATTCTGCACTCATATTATTTTACCTTGTTCTACCTCAATGCACTATTGTGAAGAATTGATCTGCATGAATGGTAGGGAAGACTAGTTTTTCTGCTGTATTTTAGCACATATGGCAATAATACATCAATGTATCAAATTAAGCTCACGGCCTCAGATCTAGGGTAAATTGCTGTCACTTGGCAGCACTGATCCTAGGTCTCAAAAGCTTCGTAGACTTACTTTGACACTCGAATATTGATGCTCTCTGGGTGGGGTGTGCAGCTAAGTACAGTATAACATTTCTCCCAACCCTGACAATCTCTGAGAACCACTACGCAAGCAATAAGGAAAGGAGAAATACATTAGATTATGATATAGGCCTAAGCCTGAAACATTGACTATTTATTCCATTCTGCTGAGTTCCTCTAGCGTTTTGTACGTTTTACTCTCAAAGAAAATCATCCTTGACTTTGAAGGGTTGCTGAGAAGTCGTGGTTCCATTATACTGAAAAGTGGTAAATTGTAGTAGATAGATGATCTTCTACAGGCATTGAAAACTTAAGCCGGTAGATTGTTTTAAGAAGTGGAGATTGATGGAAGTAAATAATGTCACAATCTTGAAAAGCAAGAAGTTAGAGGAGGTGGCTGTTACTATTTCTGTGCAGCAGTACAATGGTAGGAAGTGTGTATGAGGCTGTTATAATAAACTAAATTGGTACTAGAAATGAAAGATCAGTTATGTGGAGAGATGAGTCAAACTAAACCTGTTCTTCACAAAACTAGGGGACATTTAATAATGGTGTTCAAAATCTTGAAGTGCTTAATAATGTAAATAAAGAACTGTTTCCAGTGGCAGAAAAGCTGGAGACCAAAGAACAAAGATTTCAAGTAATTGTACCAGAGGCATTATGACAAAAATATATATATCATTTGTGTGTGGTAATGTAATTTGGATCACACCACCCAAAGGAGCGGCAGACGTTGATTCATTGGTACTTTTCAAAAGGGGATTAGAATTAATATTAGGTAGAGAAACCTTGTGGCATTATGATGAAAGAACTAGGTTGGTGAAAATATTGGCATTTGGGACATAGATATTTCAAAGTACAATTTTCCTCCATTCATTCTGTATAGTTTTCTAGTCCCACTAGGTATATTACTAGTGGCGATTCTTGATAAAAAAGGTGTGGGGTTTCTGGTGGCAGATTAATAAAAGATGTCCACAATTGATGTTTAGATTTTGCCTGAGGCAGGATCATCATGCTTAGGTTAGCTCTCCCAAAAAGCCACCATTTCCCTCCTCATTAACTATATTGCAAATGTCTTTTTGAGTATTTATTCAGGTTCCTTAAGATTCTATTTAATCTACTTTCACCAACCTTTTAACTTGCATTTTAGAATGTCACCATTCACTGTATTTATTTTTTGTGCTAGTTTCCTTAAATCTCTGTACACTGGGCACTGACTCTTCTATGAGGATGTATTTCACTTAATTTATTCAACCTTTATCAACCTGAGCTTGTCTGTTAAACCCTGGCTTATTTGATCCTCTGTTCTATAGAGAATAAATCTAGATTTCTAGTTGCTTGATTGAAGTCTCTTTGCATCCTTTGTAAACACTGTTGCATAGAAATGAGTGTAACACTGTTGCTAGACTTAACAGGTGAATTATAAAGGTGAAATGACAGTGCATTTTACTTGAGACCTTCATTATTAATGCCAAGAAATTCAATTGTGTTTGTCAATTAGTTCTAAAATGAGCCGGTTGGACCGATTGGATTTGTGTACATCTAGGATTCCAAATGTGAGGGAGACTTGATTGAAAGTTATAAGGTCTTGAAGTATATTTACACTGTGAAAATGAAGAGTGTATTTCCTCTTGTAGGAAAATTTAGAATTGCATTCCATGGTTTCTAAATAAATGTTATAAGGTTAGATTATATACTGTATGTCCTAGTTTGCCCTGCTTAAAATTATTCTATTTAGTTTATGTTGCATCTCCGTATTCTCTGTATTCTTCCCTCCAAAATGTTGAATGCCTTAAGATGATTACCCTATATTTAAATCACCACCCACATGTTCCAAACAGACTATCATCTTTCACAAAGGCAGACGTTGACTGTCTATTGCTTGTGGGAGGATTTGCCTTTTTAGGTTCCCCCCCAGAAAAAATTTCAACTTGCATTAGAGATTCCCTGCAACTTAAAACTAAGGCACTCAGATAAAAATTACACAGCTAAAATTGGGAAGAAGTATCTCATCAAGGACTTTGTGAAATACTTAAATTATAGAGAAAATGTCTTTACACCAAGCTGAACAGACATCATAGGACATCATAAGCTTGTTCTTAACCAGTCATGAGTGCTCATTTTTCTCTCTCTCCACAAATACTGAAGGATATGTTTCCAGCATTTCCTTTTACACTTCCAGCTAACACATCCCTTATTTTTCAGTAACTCCTAGAATCCCTGTAGAAAATGAAGCAGTTCATTGCTGCATGCGGTCAGTTAGAGAAAACATGAACAATAGGGGCATGCAAGTTCCAAATAATAACTCTTTCCAACAAGACAGAATTTAACTACCAACCTCTGATTTACTGGCCTTTATTTACATGTATCTCTCTTAAATGGACATTGAACCCATGGGCACTACAGTACCTCACTTTTTTATAATTTCTGTTTTTGCACTATTTTAAGTTTAATTATTACTCTACATTTATACTTACTGTAATTGATTTACTTATTTTTCTATATTATAATGTATTCCATTGTGCTGCTGCTGCGTTAACAAATTTCATGACTTATGCCAGTGATGTTAAACCTGATTCTGATAGTGATTCTTTACATCTCCTCTCTGCCTTCACCACACTTTGTCAGCTTGCTCTGCCACCGCTTGTATAATTCATTGTCAGTTTCAGTATGGTCTCAACCCCATTGTTCTTGATCCTTCCCTCTTCTGTAATTTTTCTCGATGTTGATGAGAGGTTACCAAACTGAATAGGTTAATTCAGTTTCTTTCTCCTTATTTGTTGAGAATTTCCACTATTTTCCGGTTTTATATGCCCTTGAAATTGAGTGGCATTATATTTGGTGTCTTACATCACTAAGTCCCAGGGATCACATATTGACAATGTCTGGAGAGCGTGCCTTATGAGGATAGGTTGAGTGAACTTGGACTTTTTCTCCTCGGAGCAACGGAGGATGAGAGTTGACCTACTGGAGGTGTACAAGCTGATGAGAGGCATTGATCATGTGGATAGTCAGAATCTTTTTCCTAGGGCTGAAATGGCTAACATGAAGGGGCATAGTTTTAAGGTGCTTGGAAGTAGGTACAAGGGGGATGTAAGAGGTAAGTTTTTCACATGGAGACAGGTGGATGTGTGGAATGCACTGCCAGTGAAGGTGGTAGAGGCAGATTCAAAAGGGTCTTTTAAGAGACTCTCAGATAGGTACATGGAGCTTAAAAGATAGAGGGCCATGCGGTAGGGAAATTCTAGGCGGCTTCTAGAGTAGGTAATCGGGTCAGTACAGCATTGTGGGATGAAGGGCCTGTAATGTGCTGTAGATTTTCTGAGTTCTACTGACAATGTGAACTGGAGCAGCTACAGGAAAACTGTGGCTACATGAACAGTGGGCGAACTGACATCTGACACAAAGATTGTCCACAGGCTTTGCAAGTCAGGAATATTCTAGAACAGTCTCCATTTCCCTCATTTTGGGCAGCACAGTTGTGCAGCCAGTAGAGCTGCTGCCTCACATCATCCAAGACCTAGCTTCACTCCTGCCTCAAGTGTTGTTCTTGTCGATTTTCCACGTCTTCCTTGAGATCATATGGATTTCCTCTGGCATCCCGAGCAAAGATTTGCAGGTTTTTGGTTCATTGGCCATTGTAATTTGCTCCTTAATGGTAAAATTAGCAAATAATAGTATGTCATGTGTATCCTTTTACAAAATACTATATATTTCCCTCCATAGAAATAAAGCCCTGCAGATCACATGTTATCCTCGCAGGAAATAAAATATTTATCCTTCACCATTCCTGCATGTAAATCTTGTATGTCCCCACCTAACAGTTTTGTATGACTACCCTTACCTATGGAAAAGCAACATCTCAAAAAGGGAATTAGGTAGGCACTTAATATTGAATTCCTTTCATAAAAACAACAAATGGAAACTCTTGTTTTCTTGCTTTAAAGGCATTGTGTTTAACTATATCCAAGATAATACTGTTCTAATCTATAACAGACTGAGAATTATGGCAGGTTAAGTCAAATAGTATTTTCTCTCATTAAGTGCATCACTCTGTAACTTCTGTAAACTAGAATGTAGCCTGTTGGTGTCAGAGGAGTGGAGATCTGCACAATGTTATCTAATCCAGGCAATCTTGCAGCACTGAATGCCATAGAATTGCAATATAGGTATTTACACCATGGTAACTAAAATAAATAAATGTTGTTTGAAATTAAATCCAATGGTCTGAATTGGGCTGCAGTTGATCTGCTGTTTGTTTTCAAACTAATAAGATGCATGCAATCTGAGGTCTTTTCTGGACAAGTTCCCATAATGGGAAAGTAAGTAGACATAGATCCTCAAGGTTCTTTGCTGCAATCTGAGTTTCTATAGATTCAAACATTCAAGGCCAAAAAAGTCATTGGTTTTAAGGAATGAAGAATTCTGCAAAAATTCTGATGCTGATAGAGCTCCTCTCCCACCATGTGAGTCTGTAAACCCACACTCTTCAAGCTCCTATTGACAAATGTTAGACATCTGAAGCAGCAAGCATTTAAGTTTTTGATAAGGTGCTTCTTATATTGTCCGATTAAATATTTGCATTTCTGGATTGTTTAGTTGGTGTACCATTATTGATGAAAGCAATCATTGTGTTGCTATTCAAATAACCACAAAGCTTTTATTTAAAGAGACCAATTAGATTTCTTTCATTCCATTCTTGTCTGTGTAGTAATTTGAGGAAGAGGATTGTACGAATCCAATGCACTGTGCAGTGAAGCTTATTCTAGTTTACTGCATTTTCAATGAAACTACCTTTTAAGTGGCATAGATAGTGACTTTTTTTTTCTCTCTAAGGCTCTTCGTGCTTATATTCTTTTAACTAAGGAAATAGGGAAGTATTAACCTAACTGTTCTAGTGAAAGATGTGCTTTCATGCTTTAAGGCAAAATGCAGTTTAGGGTTTGATGTAAGATAGGATTAAATATTATCATATTTGTATTTTATTTTGTTTAGCTTTTCCTTTTCTGCTGTTATTTGTTCCTTTCCTCCTCCTGCTCCTCACTTTCTATATTAATTTCTTTCCCCCATTTAGTATTACGTACCCTTTTGCTTTGTCTGCATTTTAACTACTTTCCCTTTATGCCATACACCTTCTCCTTCCATTTACTCTCTTTGCTTGTCCTCTTCTTTCTCTTTCAAAACACTTACACCTTGATCTCCCTTTTACTAAATGGCTCATACAGCGAGACATTTTATAATCAGTTTAATTCAATAACTTGAGGTAGTTACACTTACTAGCTCATTGTCATTTCTCTGTCATTATTACAGAACCAGTTATGTAAATTATATGTAAATTAAGTTATGTAATTTAGGACATGGATGATGTAAGATATTAGACCTCTCAGTTTTTCACGGTAAGTTCAGCCCAGTCAATCATTGCTGCTGGCTGAGGGGATGTACAAACCACATTCTAATGGACATATTTCTACAACAAAGGCTGTCTATCATTTACTAAGTACTAAAATGTATTTTTTCACAAACTCCAATTGTTGCCTACAGAAGATAGCATGCATTGAAATACTTATGAAGTTACCACAATTATTCTGTCAACACTCACATTGTGAGTGGCCTCTCAAACAATAATCTGATGAATAAAATTAGTTGTGAATGAATTCAATAAATCTGACACCGTCAACATTGGTTTCCTGATTGGCGTAACAGGCAAGCTGTTTGGTTGATGATCATCATGGAAAAGGGGTGTTAGTCTGGTCAATACAGGCTTCCTCACACTTTGTTGCCTTGTCACTCTGGTGAACAAAGTCCTTCCTTTCATATTCCTGTTAGCTGGTCTACCTCATAATCTCAAAGTCACATTTGATGTTCTCAGTGACTCAAGTATTGCATGGTCTTCATTTTACCTAGTGATTCCAAATGAGGAATCTTGTATCCTCAAGACAGTTAGAGATCAACAAGTGCCACTCATATTTTGAATTAAAAAAAAATTCTTTGTATTTGTACTGCTCATATATGTATTTTATACTTATTATCTTGTTTTCATTCTCAAGCAGGTTTTAGGGATATTTTTTAAGTTGATCTGTTGAATTTTTAAGTTTAGTGATTCAATTTACTGAAGTGTTCTCTTCCTTTTTCAGGTGGAGGTAGAAGTTGAGAGCATGGACAAAGCTGGCAACTTCATTGGCTGGTTGCACATAGACGGAGTCAATCTCTCTGTTGCCCTTGTGGAGCATTCACTATCGAAGGTCCATTTTACTGCAGAGCGGAGTTCCTACTATAAAGCACTTTTGTCGGTTGAGGAGACAGCTAAGCTCAAGCGGGAAAAGGTAGGATTTGAATGGGAAAACTTTTTGATTGTCAACATTTCACTTTTGGTAAATTGGTTTATTATTGTCAAATGTACCAAGGAATGGTGAAAAATATGTCTTGCAGGCTATTTATTCGAATTAATTCATTAGAACAGTACAGTTGAGGTGGCTCAGTCTCAGACAGTAACAGAGTGCAAACTCTATGTTCCAATTTCAGAAAAAGTACACTGCAGATAGACAATAAGGCGCAATGTCATAATTTGGGTAGACTGAGATCAAGAGTTGATCTTGATATAAACCATAGTAGGATGTGCTTTCAAGCTTTTGTATCTTCTTCTGTTGGGAGGCAGGAGAAGAGCAAATGTTTGAGGTGAGTGGGGTCTTTACCAAGTTGGCTGCTTTACCAAGGAAGCAAGAAGTATAGACAGAATCCATGGAAGGGAGGCTGGTTTCTATGATGTGCTGAGCTATGTCACAGGCAGAGCAGTTGCCACATCAAGCTGTGATGTATCCAGTTAGGATGTTTTCTATGGTACATGAATAAAAATGAGTGAGGATCAAAGGGGACATGCTGAATATCTTTAACTTCTGTGTAAGCGTGTAGAGGAGAGGTGAGCTTTCTTGCCTGTGGTTCAACATGGTTGGATTAGGACAGGCTATTGATGTTCACTCCTCGGAACTCAAAGTAGAACCCATTTCTAAAATGTTGTAGGTATTTGTGATTTTCACTATACCCATGCTGTAAATTGGTTTAGAAAACAATACTGTGAATGCTGGAAAACTAAAATAATGACAGTTTTTTAAAAAATCTGTAAATACAGAGATCTTCAGACAGCATGGAGAGAAGAGGAACAGATTCTTTCATCTTCCACAAGTGCTGGCAGACTTGCTGAATGTTTTTGTTGTTTTTAACATTCTGTTGTCTGTGGGTGTGTATGTTGCAAATTAATTGAATGAAAGCCATCCCTTAATTTGAATATTCCCAGATAAAGCTGCCCATCTAATCTAATTTAGTTCTTTTGAGGCAGTTTATGTGTGTGCTTGTATTTTGCCAGAATTAAAAATAATGTTGACTGCATGGAAGAAGGCCATTTAGGGCACAGCTCTTGCCAATACTCACGTGAGTCGTATGTGATCACAGAATTATGAGAGTAATAATTCTTTGGTAATGCATAAATGTAGAAATATTTACTTTCATTTAAGAATTGAACTCAGAAAATGTTAACTTTTTGTAGATCATGATTGCAGTAAATTCTAGATATCTGAAAATTTTTTGAATATGTAAATCCTTTTAGCGGGCTCCTGCTCAGATTGTGTTCATCAGATGAGTATCTTCTGACTATGGATAACACAGACAGCTGTTCACTCACAGCTGACCTCTTCATATCTAAATTCTGCTGTCCTCAGTGAACTCACCATGTGAAGTAGCAATCCACTTTACAAGAAAACAAGTTCCAGTTTATGGAAAAACAAGTTCTAACTTTACTCATATTTTTAATCATTATCTGGGTATTGTGAAGATGAGGCTTCTGGCTTGAATGCATCAGAAATAGGTGTTCTATTTTTATTTCCTCACCTTTTCTGAGTTGCAAATTAACAATGAATTTCATTGTGAGCTGACCACATTTCAGCCTGAAAATCTTATGGTGTTATCCCACCCTAATGTCCTCATCCTCACATGGTTGCATTTCTGTGTATTGGCCTTCTTGTAGTCTGCTTTAAACATCCTAGCATAGCAAGATGCATATTCATGCTTTTACCACTGTATCTAGGTGTTAGAAGAGAGTATTCAGCTTGTCGGTATTAATTTTTCATTTCTTGTAATAATATATTCTAATGCAAAGCTTTCACCTGGGTACTTTAGTCAGTATTTTGAATACTCTAGATCTTTAATCTCTTAAAAGATGATGGGTAGTTGTTGAACATTAGGTTTGCTTTGAATCTAATGGATTATATCCTTGTTTGGTTGTAAGCAAACCTACACCAGCACCTGGTATTCCCAGGCCTGAGCCTGCTTAGCTTCTGAGATTGGGTAAAATTGGCCTTTTTCAGGCTAGTGTGGCCAGAAGTGTAGGGTGCCACAGTAGCGTAGCAATTAGAATGATGCTATTACAGCTCGGGACCTCAGAATTTGGAGTTCAATTACCACGTTCCCTGTAAGCAAGCTCTTCCCCACGTACATGTGGGTTTTGTCTGGGAGCTCCGGTTCCCTCCTACAGTCCAAAGGTTTACCGGTTAGTAGATTAATCGGCCATTGTATATTGTCTTGTGATTAGACTGGGGTTAAAATTGTTGGGTTGCTGAACAGTGTGGCTCAGTGGGTTGGAAAAGCCTATTTTGCACTGTATCCCTGAATAAATTAATTAATCCTGATTAAGGGTTCAATGTTTCTGGAGGCAGTATAGAAACATTGAAAACTTGCAGCACAATACAGGCCCTTTGGCCCACAAAGTTGTGCCGAACATGTCCCTACCTTAGAAATTACTAGGCTTTCCTATATCCCTCTATTTTACTAAGCTCCGTGTACCTATCTGAAAGCCTCTTAAAAGACCCTATTGTATCGCAGCAGGAGAGGAGCATATAGGGGAACTAAGAAACAAAGTGTTCTTGTAAAACCACCACTGTGCAGAAACTACCACTGGGTAACAAAGTGACACAGGAATTGGTTTGTAAATCATAAGTTTTGAGGAAGAAGTACAAACAACTTAATGCCACCTTAAATCTTGAATCCTCAAAAGGCATTTTTGTCTAACATAGAATTCAGTAATGTGTTTCAATAAATGTGTCAGCTCATGTTACATAAATTGCAGGCTTATGTGAATAAATTACATGTTGAACTGAAATGTCACCAATTCATTTGTTACTGTGATATAGGATTTGAAAATTTATTGGCTTTCTTTAAGGATATAATAGGTATGGTGTACAAAGGGAACCAGTGGATGTAACTTATTTCAATTTTCAAAAGGCATGCATGACAATGCCATAATTCAGATTAAAAGTTCATAGCATTTTGGACAGTATATTACCTCAGGTGACAAATTGGCTAGCTAACAAAGGCAATGGTTAGGATAAATTGATAATTATACGGGGCAACAAACTGTAATGTGGGATCCATGGAATTTAGAGCTAGTTCAGAGTCCTCAAACAGAAAACATTCACTCTGCATCCTACCTGTGAACCTCTTCAGGATTTCATAAGATCTCTTCAACTCCAGATATTACTACCTAGTCTACTCAGTCTCATCATACACAAAAAAAAGAAACAGTCTCATCAGTTTCACTGGTATATATTTTTAGATAAGGAGACCAAAAGAATAAGCTCTGTGTTCTGGATGAGGTCTCACCAAGGCCTAATATCGTTGCATATGGCTTTAATCCTGTACTCAAGACCTCATGGAATTTGCAGCTGAATATTGTTAGCCACATCTGCAAAAAAATTCTAATAGTTTAACTAAACATGATCTTCCTTTCATAAATCTATATTAACTCTGCTGAGTCTTGTATACTTTTCAAGGTGTTACACCTTTCATTATAGAGTTAAATTTTTCCTCTGGCAGTGACAACAATCTGACAGGTCTCTGGTTTCACTCTCTCACTCCTTTCTTAATCAGAATCAGGTTTATTATCACCGGCAAATGTCATGAAATTTGTTAGCTTAGCAGCAACAGTTCAATGTAAAACATAATATAGAAGAAAAAGAAACAATAATAAATAAGTAAATTAATTATAGTATATGTATGTTGAATAGATTAAAAATCATACAAAAACAGAAATAATATTTTTTTAAGTGAGATAGTGTTCAAGGGTTCAATGTCCATTTAGGAATTGGATGGCAGAGGGGAAGAAGCTGTTCCTGAATCGCTGAGTGTGTGCCTTCAGGCTTCTGTACTTCCTACCTGATGGTAACATGTGAAAAGGGCATGCCCTGGGTGCTGGAAGTCCTTAATAATGGCCACTGCCTTTCTGAGACATCACTCTTTGAAGATGTCCTGGGTACTTTGTAGGCTAGTATCCAAGATGGAATCAACTAAATTTACAACCCTCTGCAGTTTCTTCCAGTCCTATGCAGTAGCCCCCCACCCCACCCATACCAGACAGTGATGCAGCCTGTCATAATGTTCTCCACAGTACAACTCTAGAAGTTTTTGAGTGTATTTGTTGACATACCAAATCTCTTCAATCTCCTAATGAGGTATAGTCGCTGTCTTGTCTTCTTTATAACTGCATCGATCCATTAAGACCAGGTTAGGTCCTCAGAGATCTTGACACCCAGGAACTTGAAACTGCTCACTGTCTCCACTTCTGATCCCTCTGAGGATTGGTATGCGTTCCTTCGTCTTACCCTTCCTGAAGTCCACAATCAGCTCTTTCGTCTTACTGACGTTGAGCGCCAGTTTGTTGCTGCGACACCATTCCACTAGTTGGCATATCCCACTCCTGTACGCCCACTCGTCACCAGCTGAGACACTACCAAAAATGGTTGTATCATCAGCAAATTTATAGATGGAATTTGAGTTATGCCTAGCCACACCCCTGTGACCTAGCTTAAGACACAGGCAGTATACTTTCTAAGCTCCAAATCAGAAGACAAATTCTAGAACCTATAAAATTTTGTACACCATAACTGAAATATTCAGTGTCTCTATCATAAAACCTTATGGTGAAGATAATTGGCTAATGGATTTTGTGTCTCAAACTTTTTTCCCTATTAATATTTCTTTCGTCTTGTTAAATACCTGTTGTTTCTGGCAGTTTTTCGTGCAGCATCATGTGAAGGTAGACATAATTGTTAACTTAAGAGCTTATTCCCCATTATAAATGCTCCCATCTTTGTCTGAAAGGACTCACTTTTGCTCTTACTCATCTTTTCCTTTTTACATAACCCATAGAAACTCTTAGAATCAAACCAATTATATGTTTCTTGCAAGTTGACTCTAAAATTCTGTCCTGCCTTTGTCAGTTACTTGCCCTTGCCCCCCACTCTAAAATGCTACCCTAAAATAATGTTTTTTGATACATTATTTATTTAAATGCCTGTCAGCCTTCATACCTTTTAATGTATTTTCCCCACCAACCACAACAAACTCGCTCCTGTACTTTCACAGTTTGCTCTGCCTAGATTTGCAGACTCATTGTGAAATTGTATCATTGTCACTCTTCCCCAGAAATCATTTTACAACAAGACTATCAATTAATCCTTTCTCATTCCATAAAATGTCCCTTTTTCCCAGTTGGTTCTCAACATGACATTGAAAAACATCATGTATACATTCCCTGAATACCCTCTAGTTTATTGCTGTTAATTTCACTTGTCCTGACCATATATAAAAAAGTTTCTTATGAGTTTTGATTTACCCCTGTTGCATACAGTTCTACTTTCTTGATTTATGTCACAAAAATATTGTAACTATTATTTGGTGACCTATAAATAATTCCTGCCAGTGTTTCTGCTCTTTACTTATCTTAGCTCAAAACAAATTGATTGTAATTCTAAGTTATGGTCTGCTGAGCCAAGATTATTTCGCATCACTTCTGGTTCCATCCTTTATCAATAGGATTGCCCTACCGCCATTGCCTTTCATGTACCAGCTCTTCCGAAATGTTTTACATCCTTCAACATTCGGCCTCCAGCTTTGGTCACTGGTCACCCTGTAGCAACAAATTTGTAATGACGTGCAGATAGATCATACTCTATTGGTGCCATTATTTCATCTACAGAACCTTGTTGTGATGTACCTGTAATTTTTCCTTTTTAACAATTTTCAATATTTGACCCAATTTGCTGCTTGCCTTTGTGCCTACTTATTAGTTTCACTTACCACTTTTTTATCAGTTCCTGCAATGCTTTATCCTTTCTGAATTCTCTTGGAAGTTCTCATCCCAGAACCGGCAAACCCACTGCAAGCACATTCATCCTTAGTTTTTTGAGGTGTAACCCATCCAAATGCAATGAAGGTTTGAGTGTAGAAGAATGAAAAGCATTCTAAATGCAACAGACACAATGCCGAGGATGTTTCACAGGATGAATGTTTTCCCTCATGCAGGAATCTAGAAATTGGCGAGAAGTGCATTGTTTTGGAATAAGAGCTCACCTGTTTTAAGTAGAGATGAAACAGTTTTCTCTTGATTGTTGTGAATTTTTGGAATTATTTATCTTAGAAATTTGTGTAAGCTGAAAGATTGAATGCAGTTGAAGCCAAGAAGAACAGTTGCTTGGTCTATGGAGAGCTCAGAGGTTGTGGTGCTGTATTTTTGTTTTGTTTTACTTAGAAGTACAGCATGAACAGGCCCTTCCAGACCAATGAACTGCACTGCCCAGGGACCCATCTATTTTAACATTAACCTATTCAATGATCAATTAACCTACTAAAACAGTAAGTCTTTTGACTGTGAGAGGAAGTTGGAGCACCCAGGGGAAGCCCACATAATCACAGGGAGAACGTACAGACAGATAGTGCCAGAAATGAAATCTGAGACATCCCTGTGCTGTAATAATGTCACGCTAACCGCTGTGGTATCATGGCAGCCTACCATGTATTCTTGCAGGGTAGAGCAGGCCCAAGGTGCTGTTTGCTTTTATTGCTCTTACTACTTATTTCTTATTTTGTTGTAATTGGAGAATTAAATACCCTCTAATTGTGTTGGTTTGTAGCAAATGCACAATATTTGGGTGTATCTGTTGAACTCTTTGTGATGTGATGCTAAGAGAACTTCCACGAGGTTGGAGGGGACATTGTGACAGGCTAGGAAGGTTCACTTATTTATTTGTCCTGGAGAAATGTCTAGTTTATGTGCTATGAACAGCATCACATAAGTGTAAGTAAATGCCTTGACCTGATTTTTAGAACTGCAAGTTTACTAGTGGTCTTCTCCATGGAAAGTTTTATTTTGATATTACTTACTTTAAATCCAGAAGCTGTCTTATTTGTGCTTCACAGTCTTGACTGACCTGCCATCCTATTAGTAAACTGGCTGGAAGTAGCCTAGAAGTTGACTGGATCAAGGATTTTGGCAGAGATGATGTAAACAAACTCATTGAAATTTCAAACTTTTAATGGACTGATTTGGAAACTCAAACAGAATTTCATGTGAATCAGAGAGTCAATTAGTAGAGGAGAAAGCAAGTATAAAACAAAAATAATGAGTAAGGGCTTGGAGAAGAGGTGAATTAGCACTGTTTTAATAATTAAAGTTAAATTTATTTTGTTGAATAATGGATATTTTAAAATCAATGATCAGCTGTTATTTGGTTATAGGCTCTGATTGTTACTGACTTTCCAAAATTGATAAAAAGGTTAAGAAAGATGATTTCAAGCAAATAAACTACATCCCATTTCCTTGTGTTTTAAATAAGGAAACTATTAATAGCTTGTTAGTGGGTTGCAGACTGAACTGAACGTGGGCTATTAATAAACTATATGATGTTTTCATCTGTATGACTAAAATAGCAATAATTGACTGTATATGGTTAATATAAAATATTTATTTGTGGGGTTCAGGGATTATTTTGATTAGGAAAATGGTCCCCAGCCTGAACTCAAAAAATGTTGGTACCACTGATTTATTGTAACACAAGGAAGCTTTTTACAAATATGATTTTGCATGGCCCACGTGTTTTCATTCAATTAAAACTTTAGGAGCTTAATGTCTAAGTGAATATAGAGCCCTGACATATATTAGACTGGCTGAACTGCACATGTAATGAGTGGTCAGGCAAAGTTTGGAAGTTGTTAGAAAAGCAGGGTACAGACAGGGCAGGTCAAATTTGTGGTGTTCTACGATAAGGTACAATGGGCACTATTTGTTCAAGATAATTTTGATGTGCCCTGAGGCCTGATTACGTAAAGTGATTTAATACAGGTGGCCTTCTTGCCCGAGCCAGGTACAATTAGTCCCATTTTCCCCATAGCTCTGCAATATTTTTTCTACTTTGTTTTTATGCAGTTTTCCTTATGATTGAATCTGGTTACACCAACTTTTCAAACAGAATATTCAAGTTCATAGCAATCCACTTCAATTTTTTAAAAAACAGTTTCCAAGTTACCCTTTATTTGAATGAGCCGCATAAAATCTGTGTCCAGTCACAGTACTGATTACCGACCATACTGTGACTGGACAGTGATCCTCTTTCCTTACTCAACAGCACTGAACATTTTTGTGAGACTCTTGACCACCTTTTGCTCCAGGGACGACAATTTTAGCTTTTTCAATCTCTCCTCATAGTTTCCCTATTAATGTGATATGAATCTCACATTTTCTTTGATAACATCTGTATCTTCTCCAAGAATGGTGCCCGAAATTGAACACACTATTTCATTTGAGGCCTAACTAATGTTTTGCAACATTTAACAAGACTTCCTTGCTTTTAGATTCTCTCCCTCTGTTTAGAAAGTTCTGGACTCCAACTTATTTAAAAACCTTCTTAATTTACCTTCCTGGTTTCAAAGGTATTGTATAGTTTTAACTTTGTAATAGGATTAGGCCTCCCAGCCCAAGTAATGGTCATAAGTGTATTGTACGTTTCCCACCAAACACTCAAAAGAGTATTTGCTTTCCATTGTTGTTATTATACATTTAATATATTCTATACCAGTCTTAAAGATTTACATACAACCATTCTTCAGAAAGAAGCTTAATTTCTGATGTGTTTTGAGATATTGTGTGCATCAGTGAAAAGAATGCAAGGACAGAATAATTGCTTCCTTATATCTAATCCATAATTTGAAAACAAGAATAATGAAAATACAGGTGAGAAGATTGCCCGATCAAGAAAGTTTAGACCATTTAGGTTGGATTCCTTGGAATTTAGGAAAATGACAGGTGGTCTTATTCAGACTTGTAAAAACATATGGGAACTTGATGTAAGATGCTTCCAGTATTGGGAGAGTTGTGTTTAAGGGAAGAAAGCTGCAAAATAAGGGGTTGTTCATTTAAAACTGAGGTTCATAGAAATTACTTCCTTCAGATGGTAGTGAATCTCTGGTATTCTCTGTCAAGATCATGAGATATATTTAACGTGTAGGTAAATAAATATTTGAAAAGTCAATGAATTGAGAGTTATGGGGTCTGGTGTAGAAGAGAATTTGTGGCCTGCATAGGTTACCACATTAGCAGTAATGATGCAGTAGTCTTGAAGGGTAGAGTTGCCTGTTCCTGTTGTTTTCTTGTGCATCACTCTTTTCTTTGATTAGCCCTGATTGGATTGACTGTCTGGACAACAGATATTCCCTTACATTTGAGTCTTCATCCCCGGGTATGGCAGTTAGATTGACATTCCGGAATGTCTTTTTCTTAGATTATCTGCGCTCCTCTTAAAATGTGTGAGAATCATCCCTCTAAGTTCTCCTTATTTAGTGATTTTTCCACCTTTCTGATGTGTTTTTCATAATTCAGTAATATTTGAGTAACATCGTAAATATATTGTTTGATTAAGCATTCGTGTTTGAGTAATTCACTAAGGGTTATCTGTAAATGATTATGAATAACATTTTCAAGCTACCACATTATATGGTGTGCCCTACTTAAAGCAAAGAAACAAAACTTACAAATTCTGGGCTCCCATCTTTTTCTTTCAATTAGTTTAATGTTTTGGAGTTACAAGACATAACATTGTCCTCCTTTCAAATGTCCGATTTGAATGCCTATTTCAATGATCTACCAATATGCTTTATCGTTTGTTGTGATTAGCTTGATTCCATTTGCCTCTGAAGTAAATGGTGAGATATGCAAGCTGCTTTCTCTTAATTTTTTGCATATCGTGTAACCATTCTTCAAAAGGAAGCTTATTTCCAAATGTTTTGAGATGTGTGTATCATCGATTTCCGTGTATAAATGATACTGGATTCACTTACTGCCATTGTATGGAATGATATAAGCAGAAAGTGGCACAGTTTCCCATTCTTTAGGTGGCTGATGAGAAAAATATAGTACTTGTAATTTGCACTGAATCTGCCCCTTAAAGAAGGGGCACTGTGATGTCTAATATCAAAGCTTAAATTCCCCTAACCATCCTGCTTTATATCTGTTATACCTTCTGCAAATAATAGAAATACTGTTACTTTGAAATCACTTTTAACTCTTCTGCTTTAACAATGTAGTTGTTTTGCAGGGATGTCCCTCAGATAGTCTGGGCCAACGGTACCTTCTCAAGAGCTTGACTAGATCAACTCCTCTTCAGACAGGAGTTGTCAATATTCATATTGCCTGCTCTTTGTCATAGTTGTCCAGGTTTAGGTGCTCTAAATGACACCAATGTTGTGCACTCCCGTATGTTGCAGGGAGTGCTTTCTCAGGGAGTTCTGAGTATGGAGAAAGACAATTATTTAAATTGCTGTAATCTGTTAGATCTGAGTATGTTCACAATCATTTTGCCCTTTTTAAAATGCAAATATATGTGTTTTTAATCAATGTTTATTTTGAATTCCAAGTTGCATAGAATTGACACCTTGAGAATCAAGCCATTCTTTCTAACTGGTCTTTTCCACAATTAATTCTGTGATGCCCTGGTTAAGATTTTTACTGCTATGCTGTGGGTATTTCATTTTAGTAGTTCTGTAAGAGCAATCTGTGTTGCTTTCAGCCTGTTTGGATTTGACCTAAACATAAGAGGTTGTGATGTTTATGCTTAGGAAGGTAGAGTCATCCAATCAGGATGGTGGAATTGCTAGAGTACGCTGGCCAGAGAGGTTTTTGTGATGGACACTGGAGTAGGTCAAGGTCTTCTTGACAGGAGCTGGGAGAAGACTGGGGAAAATGGCTGTGGATGCCATCCCTGTTGCACAAGGTGCTTTGTGCAAATGACTGACTTCAAGGAGGAAGGATCAATACTCTGCTGGGGGAGCCCGTTTATTTGAGATGGATTTCGAGCAACGTTTGGAAGGTGGTGTGTGCTTTCCCGCAAACTGTAGGTCCAGTGTACTAGTTAAGGACAACTTCAAGTTGAGCTCCCAACTTGTGTGCACATTTTGACTGGGTTAACTGTATTGGGCTCTTCTTTTAAATTTTTTCCTTTTCTTTTCCTACTAACGGTTCAATAAAGCTAAAATTTGTAAATTTTAAGTACTGTTAAAGTGTTAGGTAAAGTTTTGATCATGGAATGGCAGTTTGATCCAGCGGTGGGAAAAATATGTTGTTTTAGTTCAGACTAGCAATGATGTGGCAGAAATGGATCTGCCTGTTGCGCTTGGTGTAGCTGTAGAGGTGGGGCCATGGGCCATCCATGCTTTCAGAGAAGAGGAGAGTGTAGGCGAGGGTGCCATATTGTAAGTTGAGTTTCCTGTAGCTGAGTGCAGAGACTTTAAAGACTGCTCTCATTTCCGCAGAGTCAGGAGGAGTTGTCTTTGCACAAATTTCTACTTGACCTAATTCCTCTGAATGTGGCTGAATGTTCCTGTGTTGATACTTAGTGCTCAGACAAAGGCATTCATTACAAGTTCAATAGGCTATATAACTAATTTGGCAAAAATCGCAGTACATTGTCAATCAGGCAATTTTGTCAATAGAATTTAACGTGAAAGCATAGTTCCTTCGGCAGTTCATGGCCTTCTGAGAGACTAATTTCTGCTTTAGTTCAGTGGATTCTATGGTGGCTAATGTGAGAATCATAGACTCTTCCACAGATATGTCAGGAAGTGACTACCAGAGCAGGCGGGTACTGTGGTTTGTGAAGTGCTATGCTCACTACACCCCTTACACAAGGATTCTCTTTGCTCTTGATGCATGATCTAAAGCTTCTCAATGCCACCCAAATGCTGCCCTCCCATTTGAGTGTGCACAGACCAAAGAATCCCAGGAGTTGGTGAAGATGTACTTTCTGTGTTTGCTTGGTAATCTACTTTCATGACAGAGTTCAAATTAGGGCATCTGTTTCAGGAGTCTGTTATCAGGCATGCAAATAGCATAACCTATGTAAAAGAGACTAACCCAAGCCCCCTCTGTTGAGGATGTTGGCTTGGGAGATGAAGCTGATATCAGCAGGTGTATCCTGATAGTAAATATGGAGATTTAGTGTTAGTGCTGAAAGAGGTTCAAGAACAGTTATTACCCCTCAACCATCAGGCTGCTGAACCAAATGGGATAACTTCACTTGCTCTATTACTGAAATATTCCCACAACCTATAGACTCCCTTTCAAAGACTCTTCATCTCATGTTCTCTTTATTGCTTGCTTTGTTTATTTGATTGTTTATTTATTTTTACTCTCTTTCTTTTTGCACACTGTGTGCCTTGTTGGTGTGGTCTTTCTTTTATTCTATTGTGGCTGTTGGATTTATTGAGTATACCTGCAAGAAAATTAATCTCTGGTTTATATCTGGTAACATAGAACAACACACACAAAATGCTGGATGAACTCAGTAGGCCTAGCAGCATCTATGGCAAAGAGTGAACAGTTGATGTTTCAAGTTGAGACCCTTCATGTTACGTGCCCGCACCGGTCGGTTTGCACCTGTGTTTTTGTTATCTGTTCTCACTCTATCCAGATTTCCTCATAGCCTTAGTGTTCTGACCTGTGTTTGCGTATTGTGGATTTTGGCTTTTGGATTACTCCCTTGGAATTGGTTGCACTGGGTCACTTCTGGAAATCTACTGCAAATAGGACAGCCTGTGTCTGCCTTGTCCTTTTCCCATTACAAACACCACACCACACTAAGCATGGACCTGGTTTTATGTTGCTTCCCCCAACTCCCCTAGACCAGGGCCAATAGGGGGACGTAACACTTCATCAGGACTGCAAAAAAGATGCAAAGTCAAAATAAGGTGGTGGGGGGAGGGTAGGAAGAAGCATTAGGAGGTGGGTGATAGGTGAAACCGAGAGAGGGGGAGGGGTGAAGTAAAGAGCTGGGAAGTTGATTGGTGAAAGAGATAAAGGGCTGAAAAAGGGGAAATCTGATAGAGGGTAGGAGACCATGGAAGAAAGGGGGGGGGGGATCTCCAGAGGGAGATGATGGGCAGGTAAGGAGATGAGTTGAGAGAGGAGAATGGGAGGAGAGTTGAAGGGGGCAGTTATCAGAAGTTCGAGAAATCAATGTTCATGCCATCAAGTTGGAGGCTATCTAGATGGAATATAAGGAGTTGTTCCTCCAACCTGAATGTGTCCTCAACACAAACGAAGAGGCAGCCATGGATTGACCTCTTGGAATGACAAGTTGAATTTGAAGTGTGTGGCCACCAGGAGGTCCTCCTTTTTTTTTGGTGCATGTAGTGTAGTTGCTTGGCGGAGCAGTCTCTCAACCTATGTCGGGTCTCTCTGATGTACAGGAGGCCACACTGGATACAGTAGGTGACCAAAAAGACTCACAGGCGAAGTGTCACCTTGGAAGGAACTGCTTGGGGTCCTGAAAGGTAGTTAGGGAGGAGGTGTAGGGGCAGGTATGGCTCTTGTTCTGCTTGCTAGGATAAGTGCCAGGAGGGAAATCAGTGAGGAGGGACAAACGAACAAGGGAGTGGGGAGGGGAACAAGTGGAAAGTGGGGGGAGGGGGAGGAGAGGGAAAGATTTGCTTGGTGGTGGGATCCTGTTGGAGATGGTGAGGTTTAGTAACATACATGTACCTTGATGATAAATTTACTTTGAACAGTACTTTGTGATGTTTGCAGTAGATAATCTAGGTCACAGACACAAAACTGCATCCTGTGTTTGAATGCATTGTCAAACCTTGGACGTAACCCCTCCTTTTTTTTTAAACCCATCACCCCTCACCAGCCACCCCCACTGAATCCTACAGGCCTAAGTCCCTTCTTGATCATGGCTTAGTCTCTGGATAGCAGTTACAGAATAGTCAATGAGAAGCAGCCAAAACAAATGAGAAGGTGTCATTTTTACTTAGATTGTGAAAGCAAGAGCAGGTCTTTTGAGGCCAATGGCATCCTAGGGCTTGTCTGTGATTTTAGTTCCCACTGTGTGGTAAATGCAGTTAAGTTTTGTAATTCACCTCTGGGATTCTTGAATAAATCTGGACCTTTTTTTTGTCATTTTCTAAAAATCTGGTTTGCTGCCAACTTTCTCAAAAAAAAGTTCTCTCTTAGTTGCCTTTCACATTGAGGTTGGGTTAATTGGAGTGACAGAGATCTCTTTGTTTTTGGTATCATGGTAGTATTACGTGCCTGTAATGTTAGAATGTAGAGAAGTACGAGCTCTCATCACTATCACATGGGGAACATTCTGTAATCTACAGGTCAGAGGCAAAGTGCTTACTTTGTTCAAATTTTGTATCGTGCACATTTTTTTTACTGATTTTTTTTTCCTTGTGAAGTGCCATTAAATGATGACCTTTAAGAGTTTTCATGACACACAGTAGAGAGAACAGTGAAACAATCACATCTTAATACTGACTTGCTTAAGCAAATTAGTTTGTTCACATTTCAATTCAGAATTATTCAGGGCTCTGTGACAAATCAGTGACCTTGAAATGATCCCAACCCAATCATTAGTCTTGACACTTTCGCCTGACTTGTACCTTTCATTGAGTCAGAATACTCAATGGAGCAGAATGAGTATGAACACTAAGGATGCATGATATATTTAAAATGCACATGCAGCCAAAAGTCGAAATATTACTTGGGATGCCAAAGTGCATTGTCAAATAAGTGGATTGTAAGGTAGACTTCAAATGAAGGAGTGTAGAAGCAGGAAGAATTTAGGGAACATAGAACATTACAGCACAGCACAAGCTCTATAGCCCACAATGTTTTGCCAATCTTTTACCCTACGATCAGTCTAACTGTTCCCTCCGACAAAGCCCTCCAATTTCTATCATTGATGTGTGTATCTAAAATTTTCTTCACTGCCCCTAATGTACCTGCCCCCAGTGTACCCCTAGACAGGCATTCCGCACACTCAGCACTCTCTGTGTAAGGCACTTGCCTTTGACATCCCTGCCCCTATAATTTCTTCCAATCAACTAAAATTATGCCTTCTTAAATTAGCCATTTCCACCCTGGCTGTTCACTCGATTTAGGAAGGAATTGTAAGATAAGGAGATTGTGGGCTGCAATCCCTGGTTTGATCCTAACCTCTGGTGCTGTTATGTGTACAATTTGCATGTTCTTTGACTGCTTGGATTTCCCCTGGATTTACCTGTTTCACCCTGTATCCCAAAGGGGTGCTGGGTTAGAGGTTAATTATCTCTGTAAATTACTCCTAGTAGATGAATGTACTGTTGGAAAACAATGGTGAATGGAATTGTTCTGAGAGCTCGTATATACCTTTTGGGTAGAATTGCCTCTTTCCAAGTTCTTAAGAAATATGATGTGATTTAATTCAAAATGTCCAATGGTGAAGTGGTGATGGGTGGAGAGCAAGACCAACAGTAATTGAGAGTTGGAGAGGATCTTGAGGAAATGTGAATTGTTAGAGAAACTTTCAGTCTCAGACAAAGGGGATGATGGTGAGTGACACTTAGGATTTAAGCAATTTAATTTTGAGGGGGGGGGTCATAATTTATGGTGAATGTAAAATAAAAGCCAGTGCAAGAGATCATCAGAGTATCCAAAAGTACAGACGTAAAGATTTCAGCAATAGACAGGTTATTGCATGGGAATTGACCAAATTCTATCTCCACTGCTTATTGCAAGTCAGTGATGAAACTGGTAGGAGGCACAAGGGATCTGCAGGTGCTGGAAATCTTTAACAGCGCATTCTTTCTTTCTTTTTCAATCTTTTTATTGAGTTTCATATATATATATATAAGAAAAAACATAACATAATAATGAATAGGTTATAAATACAATAGACTTGAAATTGCATTAATAATAGGATAATAATATCCTATTAAACATCAACAAAAAAAGGTACATTAATCAATCAAGTCTATATAATTATATATGAAAAAAAATAATCGTCAAAAGAAAAGGAAAAAAATTTGAAAATATATAAAAGAGAATATATATTGAAAAAAAACACTAAACTAAACTAACATGGGCAATAATAACAGTTTATAAGTATATGATCGTGTCAAAGAACTCCGGAACTCCATACCTGAACAAGAATAAGCAGAAAGAAGGTCTGAAAAAGGCCAAATTAATTCATATGAAAATGTCGAATGAACGGTCCCCAAGTTTCTTCAAATTTAATTGATGAGTTAAAAATAGTGCTTCTAATTTTTTCCAAACTCAGATAAGAAATAGTTTGAGAAAACCACTGAGACATGGTAGGAGGATTTACTTCTTTCCAGTTTTGTAATATAGACCTTCTGGCCATTAATGTTACAAAAGCAATCATTCGTCTGATTGGAGGGGAAAACTGATTACCATCCTCATTTGGTATACCAAAAATTGCAGTAATAAAATGAGGTAGTAAATCGATATTCCAAATTGAGGAAATGGCAACAAATATGTCCTTCCAATAGTTATGTAAAGTGGGACATGACCAAAACATGTGGGTCAATGAAGCCACATCTGAATGACATCTGTCACATTGAGGGTTAATATGAGAATAGAATCGAGCAAGCTTATCTTTAGACATATAAGCTCTATGTACAATTTTAAATTGTATTAAAGCATGTTTAGCACATACAGAAGAGGAATTAACCATTTGTAAATTTTTTTCCCATTTATCTGTTGATACATTGTATCGAAGTTCTTTTTCCCATTCTTGTTTAATTCTATCTGATATTTCTGGTTGTATCTTCATAATCATGTTATAAATAAAAGCTACTAATCTCTTCTGACAAGGATTAAAGGTGAAAATCAAATCTGAGAAATCCATTGAAGTTGAATTGGGAAAAGATGGTAGAACTTTATGTAAGAAATTTCTGATTTGTAAGTATCTAAAAAAATTAGATTTAGGTAATTTAAATTTGTTGGAAAGTTGGTCAAAAGGCATCAAAGTACCTTCAAAAAAAAGATCACAAAAACATTTTATACCTTTCCTTTTCCATATGCTAAAAGCTTGATCTGTCAATGAAGGTTTGAAAAAAAAATTAAGTAAAATAGGGCTATCAAGAACAAAGTTTTTCAGAGTAAAAAACTTACGAAATTGAAACCAAATTCGTTGTGTATGTTTGATAACAGGATTAGATATCTGTTTATTGAATTTAACTAAATCAGCAGGAAGAAAAGAACCAAGAACGGAGAATAGAGAATATCCCTTTACCTCACTACATTCCAAATTTACCACTGTGGACACAATGGTGAGTCCAAATCTAGTTTCCAATACGTTAGGTTACGAATATTATTCGCCCAATAGTAAAATCTAAAGTTAGGTAAAGCTAAACCACCATCTTTTTTAGATTTTTGTAATTGCCTTTTACTTAACCTGGGGTTTTTATTTTGCCACACAAATGAGGAAATTTTTGAATCAATGTTGTCAAAAAAAGATTTAGGAATAAAAATTGGTAAGACTTGAAATAAATATAAAAATTTCGGTAAAATCATCATTTTAATAGCATTAATCCGACCAACTAATGATAGGAATAAGGGAGACCATCTTGTAGTAAATTGTTGAATTTGATGAAGCATAGGTAAAAAATTCAGTCTAAATAAATCTTTATATTTCTTGGTGATTTTTATACCTAAATAGATAAAGTTATCAGTAACAACTTTAAATGGTATCCTGTCATTCAATAAGGTTTGCGCGTTTAAGGGGAATAATTCACTCTTATCTAAGTTTAATTTATAACCAGAAAAACTACCAAATTGAGCCAACAAGGATAAAATAGCGGGAATAGACCTGTCAGGATCAGAAATATATAACAGCAAGTCATTAGCATAAAGTGATAATTTGTATAACTTCTCATTACGGGTGATACCAAAAATATTAGGAGATTCACGAATAGCAATGGCTAAAGGTTCTAATGCAATATTAAATAATAAAGGACTTAAAGGACAACCTTGTCTCGTACCACGAGATAATTGAAAAAAAGAGGATCTATAATTATTTGTAAGAACAGAAGCAACAGGTTTATAATATATTAATTTAATCCATGATATAAAATTAGGACTAAAATTAAAATTTCTCAATGCATTAAATAAGTATGTCCATTCAACTCTATCAAAAGCTTTTTCAGCATCTAATGAGATAACACATTCTGGGGTTGTGGGTGATGAAGTATAAATTATATTAATCAATTTTCTAACATTAAAAAAGGAATACCGATTCCTAATAAAACAAGTTTGATCTTCTGAAATAATCTGTGATAGTACCTTTTCTAATCTAATGGCTAAAATTTTTGTAAGAATCTTAGAATCTACATTTAATAATGATATAGGGCGATAAGATGCACATAAAGTAGGATCTTTATCTTTTTTAAGAATTAGAGAGATAGTAGCTTCATGAAAAGATTGAGGTAATCTCTTCTTAACAAATGCATCATTAAAGATTTCACATAACCAAGGAGAAAGCAAAGAAGAAAAAGTTTTTAAAAATTCTACAATATAACCATCAGGGCCAGGAGCTTTCCCTGAATTCATTGATGAGATAGCCTCTCTTATTTCGGCCAAAGAGATAGGAGCATCAAGCAAGCTACGATCTTCATCTATCAGTTTAGGAATATTCAAATTGTTAAAAAAATTATCCATTATGACAGGTCACCATCAAATTCTGATTGATATAAAGATTTATAAAAATCTTGAAAAGTGTTTTTGATTTCTTTATGATCAGTAGTTAAATTACCGTCTTGTTTACGAATTTTAATAATTTGTCGCTTAGTCGAAATAGCTTTTAATTGATTAGCTAACAATTTACCAGTTCGATCACTATGAATATAAAATTGAGCCCTGGTCTTGATTAATTGATTCTCAATTGAAGAAGATAATAATAAGCTATGTTCCATTTGAAGCTCAACTCTCTTCTTATGAAGTTCTTTGGTAGGAGTAACGGAATAAATCTTATCAATTTCTTTAATTTTATCTACCAATAAAGCTATATCTAAATATCTTTGTTTTCTTTTACCAACAGAATATGAGATAATTTGTCCACGAATAAAAGCCTTGAAGGAGTCCCAAAGTATTCCTCTATCAATCTCTTCGGTATAGTTTGTTGAAAAAAATAAGTCAATTTGTTGTTTTATGAAGGTAATAAATTCTGGATCTTGAAGCAAAGTAGCGTTGAGTCTCCAAGATCTAGTATTAATGGAAGAGTCCGAGATCTTGATAGATAACTTCAAAGGTGCATGATCCGAAATGGCAATAGAATCATATTTACAATCAGTAACATCTGTTAATAAACGATGATCAATAAGGAAATAATCAATTCTAGAATAACTATGATATACATGTGAAAAAAATGAAAATTCTTTATCTTTAGGGTTCAGAAACCGCCATATTTCAGTAAATCCCGAATCGACCATAAAAGAATTAATAAGTAAGGCTGATCTATTCGGAAGAGTTCGAATAGGTTTAGATCTATCCATCAAAGGATTCAGACAACAATTGAAATCTCCACCCATTATCAACATATATTCATTTAGATTAGGAAGGGAAGTAAATAAACATTTAAAAAATTCAGGGCAGTCAAAGTTTGGAGCATAAATATTAACTAGAACGACTTTTCGATTAAAAAGTGGGCCAGTTATCAACAAAAATCTGCCCTGTGGATCAGAAATAATTTCATGATGTGTAAACGAAATTGAGGGGTCTATAAAAATAGACACACCCCTAATTTTGGCAGTACAATTCGAGTGAAATTGTTGACCCTTCCAGAACCTAAAAATACGTTGATTATCCTCCCTCCTAATATGGGTCTCCTGTGCAAAAATAATATTAGCGTTCAATCTATGGAATACTTTAAATATTTTTTTACGTTTAATCGGATGATTTAAACCATTAGTATTCCAAGAGATAAAGTGAATAGATTTATCCATCATGCCAATATTAGTTGTGTGTATCATAAAAGGTTAAAAAGACACATAACCCATAATTCAGGAAGAAGGAAAATTGATTCAGGAGCAACTGGAGAACATGACACCTCAACAATATTAATAATTTAAAGTCGGCCCATAAACTAAAAGCAAAAAAATAAAAAGCAAAAGCGTGAAAAAAGATCCCTACCCCCTCCCCCCACCCTTCGAAAGAAAGCCAAGCGGCAGGCGCATAATCTAATACTAACATTACCCCCATTTCAAGATGGCAGCTCCATAAAAAGATTTAAAAAAACTATGTAACACCCAGATTAAAATATAGGGTTGCAAAAAGAAAATATATATCAGTCAGAATGAAAAAACTAATATAATAAAACAAACAATCATTAATAAAAAAAAGTATGAACATTAAAATTTGAAAGTGTAATATACCTTTAAAAAAAATTCCATGTTCAAATACAAGAAAGATGACATTTCAAAAGCAAAGACTTATGGGAAGAAGAAACGACATTTTGAAAAAGCCATATTACAAAATATAAATGTAAGTTCAGCAATCTATTTAAAAAATTTAGTAAAAAAGAGTTATCAAAATAGAATAAAAAAAAGATTTAATAGACACTACAATATATATAAAAAAAGACTAAAAAATTCAAAACATTCGTCCCATTTCTAAGTACAGGCAGACAAATAAACGCTTACAGAAAGCAAAGTCTTATGGGAAGAAGAAACGACATTTTGAAAAAAAAAAGTAATTCATTATTACAAAATAAAAACGTGTATAAAAAAGGATATTATAAGAATTAAAAGAGCATCTATAAACAATGATAATAGTAGTAAAAAAAAAAGAACCAGACCCGTAGATCAGGATAAGAAGTTGTAACCCAGCTTCATAGGTTAAAACTTAAAATGAGATGGCATCCTCTCTCCGAAAAATCTTCAATATAACACATAGTTCAAGTTGCACTAGAAGATCGATATTCTTCAACAAATTTCTTCGCTTCTTCCGGAGTGTTGAAAAATTGTTGACTGTTGTCGTTCAGCGTAATTCTAAGTTTCGCTGGATACATTAAAGCTTGTTTAAGTCCAATCGAGTGAATCTCTGCCATCACTGGTTTAAAAGCGATTCTCGCTCTCATTACTTCGTATGAATAATCTTCAACAATTCGAAATGTGTTGGTATTGTAAGAGATCATACCTTTTTTACGAGCTAATCGAATTAAAAGCTCTTCCTCCTGAGGATAATGAAGGCGAACAATCACCGCTCGTGGTTTACCAGACACAGCCGAAAATCTCGCAACTCTGTGAGCGCGGTCGATAACAGGTTTATTATGCAAACCTTCATCACCGAAAATTTCCCACAATAATTTAGAGAAAAATTCAGTTAAATCACCGGACTCAACTTTTTCGGGAAATCCGATGATACACAAGTTCTGTCTGCGAGATCGGTTTTCGAGATCAGTAATTTTAAACTTATACTGATCCATAGTTTTAGCAGTTGACTCAATCTTCTTCTCCAGCGCTTGAATTGTACGTACTTTTTCACAAATTGATTTTTCAAGAGTCGTGATCTTATCTTCATGCCGCTGAATATCTGATGCCTCCGATTGAAGCTTAGTTTCAAGCGATCTATCAGCTTCTTCAAGTTCAGACATTTTCATGGTAAGCTTATTTTCCAAACTTGTCAGTCAACTTCCCAATTTACCTTCGAATCTGCCTTCCAAACCCGCAAGTTTAGCGTCCAGAAGGTTAGAAATTATGTCGACGGGAAAAGGATCCTTAGACAATTTCTTGCTTGTAGCCATTTTAAGTTTGACAAGATTAGATCAAATATTGTTTTAGGAAAAAAAAAGTTAATTAGAAGTAGCAACTCATATGATTAAATTTGAAAAGATTTGATTAAAGGGTGATTATAGTTGAAAAAATGAAGAGCGCCTAAAAGGCAGATGTTTACGTCGCCATCTTGAAACTCCACCCCAGCAGCGCATTCAAAATGCTGGTTGAACACAGCAGGTCAGGCAGCATTTATGGAAGAGAGCAGAAGCCAGAATAAAAGATAGAGGGAGGTGAGGAGCATGAGCTGAAGGTGATCAGCGAGTCTAGGAGAGAGGGGTGGAGATGGAGGAATTGAAGGAGAATGATGTGAGAAACTCAGAGGTGATAGGTGGGAGAGGCAAAGGTCGGAAGAAAAGGAATCTGATAGGAGAGGGCAGTAAACTGTGAAATAAAGAGAAGGAGACGGGAAAGTGAGGGAGGTGAGGAAAAGGAAGGAGTGAAGGAGCTACAGGAATGAAAGAAAACAAAGGATGGGCAGGAAAAGAGGACAGTGCATACCAGAAGTTAGGGAAATCGATGGTGATGCCAACTTTTTAACTTCTGGTAACCTCTCCCCTGGAACAGAGATTAGCAAGGGTGGAAGAAATATTTTTCTCAGTTGATTTTTATGACAGTGAAATGAAACATCAGAAAAGCTTAAATCAACAAAATAAAAAATCCCTCTTTGTTAGGAGCAAGCTTGTAATAATGACAATAGGAAGAGCCCAGTAGGGTTATGACTTGTATCTGAGAGAGTAATTAATGTGCAATTATATATTAAAATCATTTTTTAAAGCAAATTTTAATATTAGATGGATAAGGGTTGGTATCTGTTTCTTAAAACACAGTATTCTGGAATAATATTTCAGAGGCAAGTGTTCGATTGATCTTGGATAAGGTATCTGAAACGAAATTGTTAGGAGTAGTAATAGATAGTAAATTAAGCTGGAAACCACAAATAAATTATGTCAAAGCAAAAATGTCAAAATTTATTGCAATACTGTACAAAGCGCAAGATTTCTTAAATCGGGAATCTTTGTATACAGGCAGTCCCCGGGTTATGTACGAGTTCCGTTCCTGAGTCTGTCTTAAAGTTGTATTTGTACGGAAGTTGGAACAAGTTCATCCGGTATTATTTAGCGTCAGTTTGTCAAATGTTTGTCTTAGTATATATTTTACCTTTCTATTCATATAAAACACTTAAGAAGCGTATGTATTCCAATAATTAAACAACTGCGTTGCTTAGTAATAATTGTAGCTTTCATCGGGGCAGTGCCTTTCACATGCTCCATTATTCTCACTTTATCCGTTATCCTTTAAAATTGTTCCGATCGTTGACCAACTGTAGCCTAATGCTTTTCCAATGATGGATGGCATTTCACCTCTTTCTAAACGCTTTATTATTTCCACTTTATTTTCAATCATGATCAATTCCCGTCAATGGAACAGAAACACTGCGGGCGGCGGGTCCCGAGCTCCGCCAGCTCCCAAAGTCAGCTGGGTCCTAAGGACCACCACACTGAATTCCCCGGGTCCTAAACTGCACCGCACTGAGACAGGTTAAATGGGACAAGTGGGGGCTGTGCTGGGTTTGGGTATTTGATCATCCACAATATTCCACATCGGAATTTAAACTGGAGGTGTGAGTGTTTTTTTTTATGAGGTCAAGTTGTGAGCTCGACATCAACCCGGCACGGATGGTACGGGAGTCACTGGATCGACATCAACCCGGCACAGAAACAGTCTATCACTGAATCGAACTCGGGGAAACTCCGTTCTCCAGCCCAATGCTGATCTCACTGCGCCACCAGCCGACTGGAATAGGTGGGGGGCAGGCGGGGTCAGGGTGAATCTTACTAAGAAAAATTTAAGCCAAATACTAAGTTAAACACTCAATACAGTGTCAACGGCAACGACTTAAAATGCTGGACGGCGTCGCAATCCAACTTAAAATGGCGGATGGCGTTCTCCTTCCTTGGTTTGTAAGTACGAGTTGTCCGTAAGTCGGATGTTCGTAACTCGGGGACTACCTGTACATTATACTGTTCACTTATAGTCCCATACATGACTTACCGTGTAGTGTTATGGTGAAATACAATACAAAACAAATACAAATTCAATTTTTCTACTCCAAAAAAGTTATATGAACCGTAAATAAGACAAATTATTATGAGCCAACCAATCCACTATTCATTCAAATAAACATTTTAAAATTCAGAGATTTTGTGCGTATTAAAATAATACAAATGGACAGCTACCACAAAGTATCCAAAGGTGGTTTGAAATGAGAGAAAGTCAACATGATTTGAGAGGAACATGTATATTTCAAAAACGAAGGATAAGAACAAATGTTAAAAATCATTGTATTTCAGTCAGAGGGGTGAATCTATGCAAGAGTTGTAGTGAGAAATTTAAAACGTGCACTACACTTAACAAGTTTAAAAAAATATTTAATGAACAAATATAAAATACATGATTTAAAATGAATGGGAGTAATGTAAATAAATGATATTTGGAATTGGATTTTGTGTTAAAAGATTGTGACATTTTTTGTTTTTGATGTGATAATTGATGCCAAAATGTTGCTGTATAAGTAAGAGGGGTAGGCGTAATAAGCTGTATCTTCACCCTTTCGGTCTGTTTAAAAGAATATCTGTTTTTTTTGTTGTACTTTTGTCCTATGAAATCATCATTGTAAATGATGCTTTTTGTTATGTTTGTACTGACCGAAATAAATTAATTTCATTCATTCATTCATTCATTATATTTTTAGCAATTGACATACACACTTCAGTATTTGCTTTCCAAAGGAAAATGCAAAATTGGTGATGTTTCTCTCTTGGAAATGGAATTGATTTATTATTGTCATATGTGGGTATTATGTGATTTTGTCATATAAGGATCAGAACTGCCTGTGGCTGTTATTTTGCCCCTGAACTCAAACTATGATTTTAAGTTGGTAAATTGGTTTCTTTTTGTCATATGTGCCAAGGTACAGTGAAAAACTTACCTTGCACTCAGCTTATGCACATCAATTCAATAATGCATTGAGCTAATTACAGAATGCAGGAGCAATGTTTCAGTTGCAGAGAAAGTGCAATGCAAGTAGACAGTAGAGTGAAACATCATAACATGGTAGATTTTGAATTCAGGAGTCCATCTTATCATGCTGAGGAACCTCTCAACAGCAAGGTAGAAGTTTCTTTCAACTTGGTGGTACATGCTTTTAGGCTTTTTTGGGAGGAGGCAAAGAGAGAATATCTTGGGTGGCATTGAGGCAGCAAGAAGTGTAGACAGAGTTCATGGAAAGGAGACTGGTTTCTGTGATGTGCTGACCTGTGTACACAACTCTTTGCAGTTTCTTGCAGTCAAGAACAGAACAGTTACCATACCAAGCTGTGCTGCTTCTGGATGGGGGCACTTTCTGTGTGCTTTGATTAAAAATTGGTAAGGGTCAATAGGGACATGCTCAATTTCTTAAGTTTTCTGATGAAGTAGAGGCGTTGGTGAGCTTTTTTTTGGCTGTGGTGTTGACCAGGAAATGGTGATATTATAACCATATAACAATTACAGCATGGAAACAGGCCATCTCAGCCCTTCTTGTCCATGCCGACACTTACACTCACCCAGTCCCACTGGCCCACACTCAGCCTGTAACCCTCCATTCCTTTCCTGTCCATAAACCTACCCAATTTTACTTTAAATGACAACATCGAACCTGCCTCTACCACTTCTACTGGAAGCTCATTCCACAGAGCTACCACTCTCTGAGTAAAGAAATTCCCCCTCGTGTTACCCTTAAACTTTTGCCCCCTAACTCTCAACTCATGTCCTCTTGTTTGAATCTCTCCTACACTCAAGGGAAAAAGCCTATCCACATCAATTCAATCTATCCCCCTCATCTCTATTGAGTCCCCCCTCAACCTTCTACGCTCCAAAGAATAAAGACCTAACTTGGTCAGCCGTTCCCTGTAACTTAGGTGCTAAAACCCAGGTAACATTCTAGTAAATCTGCTCTGTACTCTCTCTATTTTGATGATATCTTTCCTATAATTCGGTGACCAGAACTGTACACAATACTCCAAATTCAGCCTTACCAATGCCTTGTACAATTTTAACATTACATCCCAACTCCTATACTCAATGCTCTGATTTATAAAGGCCAGCATACCAAAAGCTTTCTTCACCACCCTATCCACATGAGATTCCACCTTCAGGGAACTATGCACCATTATTCCTAGATCACTCTGTTCTACTGCATTCTTCAATACCCTACCATTTATAATGTATGTCCTATTTGGATTATTCCTACCAAAATGTAGCACCTCACACTTTATCAGCATTAAACTCCATCTGCCATCGTTTAGCCCACTCTTCTAACTGGCCTAAATTTCTCTGCAAACTTTGAAAACCTACTTCATTATCCACAACGCCACCTACCTTAGTATCATCTGCATACTTACTAATCCAATTTACCACCCCTTCATCCAGATCATTAATGTATATGACAAACAACATTGGACCCAATACAAATCCCCAAGGCACACCACTAGTCACTGGCCTCCAACCTGACAAACACTTATCCACCACTACTCTCTGGCATCTCCCATATAGCCGCTGTTGAATCCATTTTACTACTTCAATATTAATACCTAACGATTGAACCTTCCTAACTAACCTTCTGTGTGGAACCTTGTTAAAGGCCTTACTGAAATCCATATAGACAACATCCACTGCTTTACCCTCGTCAACTTTCCTCGTAACCTCTTCAAAAAATTCAATTAAGATTTGTCAAACATGACCTTTCACGCACAAATCCATGCTGACTATTCCTAATCAGACCCTGTCTATCCAGATAATTATATATACCATCTCTAAGAATAATTTCCATTAATTTACCGACCACTGATGTCAAACTGACAGGCCTATAATTGCTAGGTTTACTCTTAGAACCCTTTTTTAAACAATTGAACCACCTGAGCAATACGCTAATCCTCCGGCACCATCTCCATTTCTAATGACATTTGAAATATTTCTGTCAGAGCCCTTGCTATTTCTACACCAACTTCCCTCAAGGTCCTAAGGAATATCCTGTCAGGACCCGGAGATTTATCCACTTTTATATTCCTTAAACGCGCCAGTACTTCCTCCTCTTTAATTGTCATAGTTTCCATAACTTCCCTACTTGTTTCCCTTACCTTACACAATTCAATATCCTTCTCCTTAAAGAATACCGAAGAAAAGAAATTGTTCAAAATCTGCCCTGCCCCGTCTCTTTTGGCTCCACACATAGCTGTCCACTCTGATTCTCTAAGGGACCAATTTTATCCCTCACTATCCTTTTGCTATTAATATAACTGTAGATACCCTTCGGATTTATTTTCACCTTGCTTGCCAAAGCAACCTTGTATCTCCTTTTAGCTTTTCTAATTTCTTTCTTAAGATTCTTTTTACATTCTTTATATTCCTCGAGTAACCTCATTTACTCCATGCTGCCTATATTTTTTATAAATCTCCCTCTTTTTCTGAACCGTTTCCAATATCCCTTGAAAACCATGGCTCTCTCAAACTTTTAACCTTTCCTTTCAACCTAACAGGAACAAAAAGATTCCGTCCCCTCAAAATATCACCTTTAAATGATCTCCATTTCTCTATTACATCCTTCCCATAAAACAAATTGCCCCAGTCCACTCCTTCTAATTCCTTTCGCATCTCCTCAAAGTTAGCCTTTCTCCAGTCAAAAATCTCAACTGTGGGTCCAGTCCTATCCTTCTCCATAATTATATTGAAACTAATGGTATTGTGATCACTGGACCCGAAGTGCTCCCCAACACATACGTCCGTCACCTGACCTATCTCATTCCCTAACAGGAGATCCAACTGCCCCTTCCCTAGTCGGTACCGCTATGTATTGCTGCAAAAAACTTATCCTGCACACATTTTACAAACTCCAAACTGTCCAGCCCTTTTACAGAATGGGCTTCCCAGTTCACTCCTAGAAACTTGAAGCTTTCAACCCTCTCAAACTCAGTGCAGTTGATGTAAACAGGAGCATGTGCACCAACCCCTTCCTGAAGTCAATGACCAGCTCTTTTGTTTTGCTTTCATTGATGGAAAGGTTGTTGTCATGACACAATGTTAGTTAGCTATGTATCATCTTGGTGTCGATTTTTGAGATATAGCCTACTAACAGTGATAGAACATGCAGACTTCTAGATGGAGTTAAAGCTTTTGGGGCTGAGGATGCAACCTCAGTGCAGCACCACTGTTGACAATAATTGTGGCAAGATGCTGCAGCCTGTTCTTGCTGTTTGCAATCTATTGGTCAAGAGGTCAAGGATCCAATTGCAGAGGAAGGGAGGTATTGACTCCCAGGTTTCAGTTTGGTGATGAGTTTACTAGAATTATAGTTTGACGATAAAGTTGTAGTCAATAAATAATAGTTCTAGTGTATGTGGCAGATGTCCAGCATAGGTGTAGGACCAGGGCAACAGCATTCATCTTAGCAATATTCTTTTTTTTCCCCTTTAGTAACAGGAAATGGTAATTGAAATAAAAATAGGCAAGGAATTAATATATAAAGATGATTTAAGAAGGCTCAGAAGGGATATAAATTTGACAAATGAAGTAGAACGCAGGAACAGGTGAAATTACTGTTTTTGGCAGGAAAGGTAGAAAAAGTATATATATTTTAAATGATGATAGATTCCATAGCTAATATACAGAGAGATCGGGATAACTGGTTCATGATTCATGAATGTATAGTTTGCAGGTATGGCAGTTAAATGGAAAAGCCAACAAAATGTCATTGTTTATTACAAGAACTGAATACGAAGATAGCAAGAGGTGTGTTATTTATGGCATTGGTTAGACATCATGTGCAATATGCTATTGATTTCCTTATTTATGGAAGTGTATAAATACATTGGAAGCAGTTAGGAGCACATTTACTGGACTGATACCTGGTTGTCTTGTGGAATGCTAGGGTAAGTTAGTCGTGTTGGACTTATGAAGGATGGGAGGAAACATGATGGATCGTAACAGGTTTAAAGTTAAAGATTTTTTTTTAAGGTTAGCTTTATTTGTTATATGTACATCAAAACATACTGTGAAAGGAGTTACTTGCATCAAATCAAATCAGTGAGAATTGTGCTGAGTGGCTGACAAATGTCACAATACTTCCAGCGCCTTCATAGCATGTCCGCAGCTCACTATCCCTAACCATACGTCTTTGGAACGTGGGAGGAAACCAAGCAGCCAGAGGTCACAAGGAGAACGTGCAGACTTCTTACACACAGTGGCAAGAATCAAATCCCAATCTTACATCTGGCAGTATAAAGCGTCACTGCACTGGGCAGAGCAGATTTCTTTATTCAGAGAATATAGTACATTTAAAAAGAAAAGTATGTTTAAAAAGTGGTCTTAAAAGATCACTTAGGCCACTTTTTTCTCCTCAGACGATTGTGGTTCTTTGTTAACTGTCTTCCTCAAAAGACATTGGAAGTTTAGCATGACAGTGACTGTGGAATAGAGGCTATAATCAGATCAACCATCTTTTATTATATGGTAGCGCACAGTTAAGGAGTCAAAAGGCTTGCACCTACTTTTAATTCATATATTTGCATGAAAGCTGTCCAATTATTGGAGCTGTAGAAAGTTCTGGTGATTGAATATTTGAATAAATTGCACGTCTAGTGGGCTTTTATTTGTAGATTTGGGAAAGAAAAATTAAGACACTTATAGAGAAGGTGATCATTCTGCTTCAGACAGTGATAAACACTATAACACAAACACTTCTGACTTTTCCATTTTGCCTTGACTTTCATTGCAGACGTTGTCTAGAAGCTCAGTATCTCTTCACCTGATGTAGCAGTTCACTTTCACAGTTGTGGCATTTATTGCTCTTGAAAGATTATGGCCTTTAGAGGATTGGGTTAAGGGTCAGTGTAAACTAATGGAATGGTGTGTATATGGTCATAAGACTGAACTGACTTTATAAGGTTTAAGTTATACTTGAAAATAATCATTTCATTCCCATTGACTGATTTTTATTTTTCTCAGAACCAGCTATTCCATTTCAAACAGTAATCTTAATTTGAATAGACCAGTGAGTGATGCACTCTATTGGCAAGTAGTCATCCCCGAGAAGTTCTGTAGAAATTGGATGTCAGTCATTTGCACTAAACCCACGATAGAGCCTTCACATTGTACTCCACTTCAGAAATTCTACTTGCAATTGCTTACTCAATCATTTTTTTTGCAACCCAAAATCAACAACCAAAGCTGTGTTGCAAAATTATTGCAAGAAATCAAGGATGGCATTCTGCCTTTGTGTCTCCCTGTAGAGAATTTTCAAATTAGGTTGGTCATTCTGAAGTAATATGATGTTTTTCTTTGGTTGGCACATGAGGCAAAGATTACTTGCATTGGTACCATTAAAACATTTCACATTTAAGTTTTGGCTTCCATGCATTGAAGTCCCAGAAACTATGGATTGTTGGTTCTTCTCAGTTTGATTTTGAGGTGAGACCCACCCCATACTTCCCCAAGCACCCAAAAATCCCATTCAATAGTCATACAGTGCACAAGACTCAGAGGAGTAGCAAGAGAGAAGGTGCTAAGGACAGTGCACTGCATAATTGAGTAATTAACCAAATCATTTGGCACCTGCTATATAAAGAAGCACCACTTAGAATCTACAATCTCAGCTTCTTGTTACAAATTTTTGTTAACCAATTGAGACTGCAATTTGTGCATTTGTTTCTCATTTTAAAAAAATGAGTGATTTCACTGGGGTAATATTTCCGTCCAGTGATTTGACTGGGATTACTAGATTAAATCTATAATGGCCAGAATGTTGAGACAAATCGCTAAAACTCTGTTCATTGCGCGATCAAGATTGAAAAACAACCTGGTTCTTTGATGTCCATTGGAGAAAGGACAAAAGTGAAAAATCTTCTAACAAGTTTTGCTCCCCATTAAACATTTTTCAGTGAACTCTGCTAGTTCAATAGAATTCAAGTGGTTAACCACGGGGAAATCCTGCTTCTTTTGGATTCCCATTCTGACACATCAGTCCACGACCCCCTCTGCTGCCATGATGAGTTTACTCTCAGGCTGGAGGAGCAATACCTCATATTCCATCTGGGTAGCCTCCAACCTGACAGCATGGACATCAATTTCTCAAATTTCTGGTAATTTCCCCCCTTCCCCTTCCCAGTTCTTTCATTCCCTGGTCTGGCTCCCCTCATATCTCTTCTCTTCACCTGCCTATCTCCTGCTCCTTCCCTTTCTCCCATGGTCCAATCTCCTCTCCTATCAGATTCCTTCTTCAGTCCTTTACCTTTTCTACCTATCACCTCCCATCTTCTCACTTCATCTCCCCTCTCCTATCCAAAAATCTTCCTCCTCATCTGGTTTCATCTATCCTTTTCTAGCTTGTACTCCTTTCCCTGCTCCCACTGTTTATATTCTGGCTTCCTCTCTTTCCTTTCCAGACCTGATGAAATGCCTTGACCCAAAATGTCGACTGTTTATTCGTTTCTAAAGATTCTACCTGAAATGCTGAGTTCCTCCAGCATTTTATATGTGTTACTGTGGATTTTTCAGCATCTGCAAATCTCTTGAGTTTATGATTAAATAATAGTCCATCTGGTTCTTTGCTTGCTGTCAGTTGTTCTTGAGATTAGGCTTGGCACTTGAATATTTTGTGTTGTTTTGTAACAGTCTTGCATTTAATTAAGTAATAGTCCAGAAAAAATATTTATTCAGAGTTTTGTAAAAAAATTCTTAGATACAGCATTATTAATAATTTGAATTCTGATTGATTTACATTTGAGACATTAATAATTTTAATGTAATATCTTGAATAATTTGAACAGAACATTTCAAAATTGCTGATATTTACAAGGTAGCAATGCCCAAGCATCATAACGATTTTAGCTTGCCCTTGGTATAAGTACTGTCAGAAATAAATATAGCAGCTAACTAGTCTTTCATGCAGATTAGCAAAACATCTGTTTTTTTTTAGTTCATCCTATATATTTGGAAGATCAGGTTGTCCCAGTAGATGCTTTTGCCCAATTTGTTGAGTATGTAGGATTTCCTTTAGGGATACTGTGTTCACCTCGAGATTTGAGAGTACCTCTTTGTGACGACTAATTTCCTTGAGTTATGTGTTATGTTTTTCTGTTTATGAAGGAAAAGGAAACAATATATCATGCTGTTCTTTGGCATTAGTGATAATAACTGATATTGATTTCACTGGAGATACTATAAATCAATTATTTCCATTTGCCTATTGAAATGATTGTTCCCTGTGCAATAACCTTGCATAGATGAATTAAATTTCAATCTATTGTCCAGCATTTAACTCTGTAATTAGGACAGGAATATGGAGATTTTGCATTATTATAGGTGCTAACCTCCAAATGAAATTTAAGGTCACATTCTAGACAGATTGATAGGGATGAAGTCCAAAGATGTCCAGGCTGAGTTCCACGCTTGATCACCGTCATCCAAAATTAATTTGTATGATCTACTAAATAGTTACCACATTTTCCTACTTTGGCTACCTTCCTTCTTGATTATTCATTGTAGATGAAATGCTTGAGAGTAGTATGTCATATATAAGTTCATAAATATCAGAATGGTGTCATTATTGGAGTCTTTTGGTTAGCAGTAATGACAGAGGTCAGCAAAAATTGAACTGTGATTAATAGTTTTTTATTTACCAGAAAAATGCTCTTTTTTTAAGAAGGTCAGCGTTCCTGTCGCTCCACTGAGAAATACTGGCAGTTTAAGACATAGGAACAGAATTAGATGATTCAGCCCATCAAGTCTGCTCTGCCATTCCATCTTGGCTGATCCCAAATCCCACTCAGCCCCATTCACCTGCCTCCTCACCTATGTTCCCTCTAAACTGTGTGCATGTGCGTGTGCACATGTTTTTCAACCAGCGCACAAAGGAAATTAATATACGCACAAAAGGTTAGTTACCTAAAATAATGTAGTAATTAATAATTATACTTATTGAAAATAATCTTTTAGTTAAATGTTTCTGTTAACTAGTTAGTCGGTTTTTCAAATACCACAATGCAAGTCACTAACTTACATCACCTCACCTTTCCTGTTCGAGTTTGTACAGCTGCATCATGGCGGCAGCCACCTTTAGCAGACTGAGTTCATATTGTAAAGTTTACAAAGATCTGTTTCAAATTCTGTATATAGCTTACTGAGTTCTTACTGAAAAAATACTGATTCACTATGTCAAATTCAAAAGAACCGCCTAGGTCAGGGGTCAGCAACCTTTACCACTGAAAGAGCCACTTGGACCCGTTTCCCACAGAAAAGAAAACACTGGGAGCCGCAAAACCCGTTTGACATTTAAAATGAAATAACACTGCATACAACGTTTTGTTTTGCCTTTATGCTATGTATAAACAAACTATAATGTGTTGCATTTATGAAATTGATGAACTCCTGCAGAGAAAACAAAATTACATTTCTGCATGCAACAAAAACATTTTGAACTCCGAAAAAAAGACGTTGGGTTGAAGGTTACTTTTAAGTAAAATACTCAACGTCTATTTGAGTCCTTCTTGTATTTATGAAAAACGCCAAACTTAAATTTGCCGCCAGCAGCAAACCTAAAATAACGTCAGCCAGCTGTCAACCTGAAAAATAAAAGGATTATTTCACTGAACAATGAAAACATATGAATATACGTAAAATAATAGGCAATTAAAATATTTATCATACTTGTTCAGGTTGACTCACACCTGACAATGCAGTCGTATTCAGTAGGGATGGATCGATGCTTAGGGGAGTGACCGGGAAGGATAATGTGTTTTTTTCCTCTCTGAACTCACAGAAGCGTTTCCCAAATGATGTTTGCATTGCGATGATTGCAGAATGTAAATACTCCGAATTTATCATGTCGTGACCTTGTTTGAACTCTCTCAAATTGGGGAAGTGAGACAATGTGCCTTTCTGTAAATCTCTGGCAAGCAACGTCAAATTGCGCTCGAATGCCAAAACATCCTCCAACATGTGCAGGGCTGTACGTCCTTACCCCTGAAGAGCTGTGTTCAGCGTGTTCAGGTGCGCTGTCATGTCTACCATGAAGTGTAGCTTTTCCAGCCACTCTGGCTGTTCCAGCTCAGGAAAGTTGAGCCCTTTGCTGTCCAGGAAAGTTTTCACTTCTTCCAGACACGCGACAAAGCGTTTCAGCACCTCCCCTCTGGACAGCCAGCGATAAAAACACGTTGTAGCGGTGTGCTACACGCAGTCAGTAAACTGCAGTCAAAGATAGCTTTATTCGAACTAAACAGCCTTGCTTTTAAGCCTCCCTCAACCCGCCCCCCCATGGGCGCAGATGCTGCAAAAGACACGTACTCACAAACCCCCGTAGGCTATCTCCCTTAGCCTGAACGCTGGCTAACTGTGAGCCGGTTCGGATGTGTCAGGAAATGGGTCGCCACAACGTCTTATTTAGATTGTACAAGATCACCATAATCTTCAAATTTAGATTTACATTTCAAAAACTAACAAACTAACATAAAATACATTTTAATTAAATACTGACCATGTAGCGGTGCGCTACACGCAGCGCTAAAATTACGACATGGAGTCGGTAACTGCAGTCGAAGGAAAAAACTTTATTCGAAATCTTCAGCCTCACTTTTAAGCCTCCCTCAACCTGCCCCCCATGGCGCAGAGGCTCCAAAGCTCTGTGCACGCAAACCCCCGTAGGCTATCTAATTGTGAGTCGGTTCGGATGTGCCAGGAAAAGGGTCGCCACAACCAATTATTTCCCAAAGCAACAGGGAGCCGCAGCACAGACGTAAAAGAGCCACATGTGGCTCCGGAGCCGCGGGTTGCCGACCCCCGGCCTAGGTGAATGTCATTTCGATATGTTAATGAGAATCAAAAGCTATCAATTGGATGGAAGTTCTATTAGTTTAGGTAGAGTTTACAAAGAATGGGTAAATGCCAAAGACAGGAGAGAGAAAAAATAATTGAGTGACTTAAATATGTATGTTATTTTATTGTTATTCTGTGCAGTTTTATGTCAAATATTTAATAAACCTACATAAACTGTGTCATGTGTGCATTCAGTGCGCACATACTTTCGTCACAGGAAAAAAAATTTGCACAACATAAGATTTTTGTGCACACTGACTACTTAAAAACTAAAGGAACATTGCTCCTCGCCATATCCTTTGATGCCCTGACCGATCAGGAAATGATCTATTTCTGCCTCCTGCAACCTGTGGCAGAGCATTCCACAGATCTACTACTTACTGGCTAAAAAAATTCATCTTTGCCTCTGTCCTAAAGGGTTGCCCCTCAATTCTGAGGTTATGCCCTGTAGTTCTGGATACCCCCACCATAGAAAACAGCCTCTCCACATCCACCCCACCTAGTCTTCAGTAGGTTTCAATGAGATTCCCCTGAATTCTTCTAAATTCCAGTGAGTATAGGCCCAAAGCTGCCAAACGTTCCTCATATGTTAACCCATTCCTTCTTGGAATCATCCTCGTGAACCTTCTCTGGATTCTCTCCAAAGGTCTGGAGTGGGATGAGGACAATCACTGGGTTCCGGCAAACCAGCAACAGAGGAGCAGAAAGCAGAGTGGACAGGGCCAACGAACTTGCCCCTGCCCATTCCCCACACGATTCATCTGTTTTCAGCCCCCAACCAACACATACTCCACTCTCCCCTCCTACCCCTCCTCACAGCCCCCCACCCTGCTCTCATGACTACACCTCTCCCTCACCTGAAACATCTCCATCCAAGCAAGGCTGCAGGTCCGGATGGTGTCAGCCCCAGGGTGCTCAAAGCCTGTGCCCCCCAGCTATGTGGAGTACTTCACCATATCTTCAACCTGAGCCTGAGTCTCCAGAAGGTTCCTGTGCTGTGGAAGACGTCCTGCCTCATTCCTGTACCGAAGACAGAGTGGTCACCAGCATTGGGACTCCACAGGGGACTGTCCTGTCTCCCTGGAAGTCTTGCCATCTACGCCTCGGACTTCAACTACTGCACAGAGTCTTGCCATCTTCAGAAGTTTTCTGATGACTCTGCCATAGTTGGATGCATTAGCAAGGGAGATGAGGCTGAGTGGGAAACTTTGTCACATGGTGCGAGCAGAATCATCTGCAGCTTAATGTGAAAAAGACTAAGGAGCTGGTGGTGGATCTGAGGAGGGCTAAGGCACTGGTGACCCCTGTTTCCATCCAAGGGGTCAGTGTGGACATGGTGGAGGATTACGAATACCTGGGGATACGAATTGACAATAAACTGGACTGGTCAAAGAACACTGAGGCTGTCTACAAGAAGGGTCAGAGCCGTCTCTATTTCCTGAGGAGACTGAGGTCTTTTAACATCTGCCGGACAATGCTGAGGATGTTCTATGAGGCTGTGGTGGCCAGTGCTATCATGTTTGCTGTTGTGTGCTGGGGCAGGAGGCTGAGAGTAGCAGACACCAACAGAATCAGCAAACTCATTCGTAAGGTCAGTGATGTTGTGGGGGTGGAACTGGACTCTCTGATGGTGGTGTCTGAAAAGAGGATGCTGTCCAAGTTGCATGCCATCTCGGACAGTGACTCCCATCCACTCCATAATGTACTGGTTAGGCACAGGAGTACATTCAGCCAGAGACTCATTCCACTGAGATGTAACACTGAACGTCATAGGAAGTCATTCCCACCTGTGGCCATCAAACTTTACAACTCCTCCCTCGGAGTGTCAGACACCCTGAGCCAACAGGCTGGTCCTGGACTTATTTCCACTTGGCATAATTAACTTACTATTATTTAATTATTTATGGTTTTATATTGCTATATTTCTTCACTATTCTTGGTTGGTGCGGCTGTAATGAAACCCAGTTTCCCTTGGGATCAATAAAGTATGTCAGTCTGTCTGTCAATGACAAAATATTTGTTCTGAGATATGGGTCCCAAAACTGTTGACAATACTCAAGTGTAGCATGATTAGTGTCTTTTAAAGTCTCAGCATTATCTCTTTGCTTTTATATTCTATTCCCCTTGAAATAACTGCTAACGTTGCATTTTCCTTCTTTAACACAGACTCAATCTGTAAATTAACCTCCTGGAGTCTCACATGCGGACTCCTATGTCCTTCTGCATCTCTGTTGAACCCTTTCCCCATTTAGATAATAGTCTGCACTATTGTTCCTTTTATGAAAATGCATTATCTTATATTTCCCAACACTATATTCCATCTTCCACATTTTTGCCTATTCTTCCAATTTGTCTAAGTCCTGCTGCAATCGCATTGCTTCCTCAGCATTACCTACCCCTCCACCTATTTTCGTATCATCTGCGAACTTTGCCATAAATATTTGTTTCTCAGCTGAAAACTAATTCCAAATTGTAAATGTACCGTACTATTTATACTAGTGTGTATTGTACGCTACAGTTGATGTTGCTTGATGCAGGTATATATTGGGGTTGTATTCCTCCTTACTCTCCTAAAGGCCCCACCTTGTACCATTTTCCATTGATATCTGCTGAGTTTTACATACTTTACCCAAATTTCTCTTCCATCATTGCTTTTGTTAGCAGCCTCTATTTTATGCCCAAAGTAGGTACATACAACTAAGGAAGTAATAGTTCATTATGTCATCACATTGGTTCTGCTGTGAGCATAAGTCTAATCGTATCAGTTCCATATGCATTTAACCAGAAGTGATTCTTTTCCCCCTTCTTCAACTAGTAATCCTGAGACTAGTTGTAACACAAATGCTTTTGCCAGTGAGATAACCCACTTGGCACAACATTTAGGATGGAGTCCTATTATGTTGTCATTTTAGTTTATCAGTTAAAATAATTGTGCAAGTTTTCTACCTGGGTCATTCAATATGGCTCACGGGGTATCAGAGATCAGCTTTGGTTGATAGACTAAGTACCTTTCAGGATCAATATCTTAAAATGACCACGATCAATATCTTGTCTAGGTTGTCGATACCTTTCTGCCCCACTGCAAATTTGAATGCAGTGTGCTTGAGTGGCCGGGAAGCAGGGGTGGTAATCAGGTAGAAATCTTGGGTAGATTGGGAGGTACAGATTGTGGTCTCCATTCAGGGGTATTATAATACAATGGTTGTTGTTTGAAACTTGAACACAGTAGGGTCAGAACTTTGAATGCATCCTGAGGGTTTGGGCAATCAAAGTCTTGAGGAGCTGTGACATTAGGAGTTGGTGGTAGGACTAGCTGAACTGTGCTTGCTATGGAAAGATTAAGGCCAAAAAGTTGTTTTGGGGAGGGGCGAGAAGGGTAGAATGAAAATAAAGTCATTAAGTTACTAAAACATGGGTGTCTGAGGGGTTCCCAGTGGTAGTCAATTCCAGGGCAGCTTGATGTAGCATCACTTGAAAAACTTTGAGAAGTATTTTACATTGATAGCAACAGTTTCTCCTGTGTGACTTGTGTTGACATTGCAGCAAAGGGACAAGCTTTACTTCTGCTTGGAAATTTGCTTGAGTCCAGTCAAATTTTCTAGAACATAGCAAAACAACCCATATGTGCTAATGACCGTATTTCAATCCCATAACGTTGAAAAGAAAGAGTGCTGCATAGTAGAATTTGTCAGAATGATCTGTATACCAAGGAAGTAGTGGTTAATCCATTCTATCTGAAGGTGATAAGAAGCCTGTGAAGGAGAGTTTTTAAAGTGGATAAACCATTGTATTAGGGCAGTTATCTTGACCTCAGAGGCCTAGGTCCAGTAGTTCAAATCATCATAACAGCTGGGGTCTTCCTTGGTTGCTGTGGTTGACCTTGACTACTTCTGTGCATTGTCAAGCCCTTTGTTTCCCATGAAATGTTGCAGAATCACCTTTCTGGCTACTGGATCTCACTTGCCCAGTCCTCCAGAGCTGACTTCACATGCTAGAGTAGGCATGTCCCTATCTCAGTGGAGTATGAAGCCCACTGGCTACAATAGAAGGGAGTACTATAAAATTAAACCACATTAAATGTTTGATGTAAATAGCATAGATGTATTTAAAAGTAATTTAGCTACATCCATGTAGGAGGTAAAAATCAAAGAGTATATAGGGTAAGATGGCTTTTTCTGTGATGTTCAATATAATGCTTCATTATTTAGAATTAAAGTCATTTTGTGATTTTTTTTGTTGTAATTTTGCATCATTTCCTACTTAAACTGTCCTCCATTGGTTGGAAAAATGAGGAAAACCTTCACACCTCTGCCATGATTCAGAAACTGAATTTTCATTGACCCCGAGCACCAATTAGCAAATCAACAAAAAATGTCAGTTTGTCATGATCCCCAAGCAGGACCCAGTACTATATTGTGAAGGAATACCTAGGAGGTCTGCAGTAAGCCTGAATGTTGTACTCACCCAGTATTCAACCAGTGACTTCAAAATGTTACTGCAGGATTGAAAAGGCAATCTTCGAATAGAACAGTGACTCATCCACTTGCATTTCATACTCTGGATTCTGCTGCAAAGAGAATTAATAAACTGTACTCTCTGACGCTTCTACAGGTCTTGTAGAAGGGGCAGTCCAAATATGACACAACACTGACACTGCTTTTGATCCCACAAACAGTAAATGATGAGCCATACCTCTCTTTTTAGTTTGAAATAGTGGAAGGAATGATGGCTCAGAAGCCCAAGAGCTCTCTTTGCTCCCTTGCTCCCCAGCTGAATTGAAACCCATTTCAGGTTTCTCAAATTTACCTTGAGCTGACCACCTTCTGTTAAAGAAGTAGGCCAGGTTCCTAAAGTGCATCAGTAACAGACTATTGTGGTTTTTAATTTGAAAGTTAAATGGTTGATTCCATGATCCCAGAGCTGCAGGTAGTTGACAATCCAATTACTTAATGATGGTTTGAAAGTTTTTGACTGTTGACCCGGAGGAAGAGCCAAAGAGGAAGAATACATCAGTGTGTATTGAGTGCTAAAAGTGATCAATGATCTCAAACCTGAAGCTATAGAAATGTTCAAGAGTTGATGCGAGAAAGTGGATTATGTCACTCCTTAACAGTGTACTCAGTGCAGTCAATATAACACCATTTAACATACTGTACTTATGGAGAAGAATGGAAAGAGAGCTGACACAATGCATTGCAACTAATTAATCCACATTTCACCACAGAGCCAGCTGGCATCAGCTCTTTCTTTAATTGCATTATGTAAGGTGCGCATAGCGTATAGCTAGCAGAAGCAGTATCAAGGTATGCACTTCGCATCCTGTTAACATGAACGGAGGTGAAGCTCCCCAATACTTTATGTATGCACTGTACATTGAACCACTAAGCTGCAATCTTACATTTTCCCCATTGATTCTGAGACAATTGGCATAACTAGAATAGCAGTTAACTGACTGAGTTCGTTTGAAGAGTAGCCAGAATACCACATGTCTGTTAGGCCCCTGGGACAGGTAGGGTTAAGGGACCTGTAGGTCTATTTTTCATATTTGTGATTGGAGTTCTTTGAGGATAAAGTTCAGAGTGTAAGAAAGAAGTAACCAGCAGGTTTGGTTTGAATTTTTATAAGTCTTTCCAGCCAAAAGGTTGGTGAGAAAGGATATGAGTAGGTGTTCCCAACCTTTCTTATGCCAGAGACCAATAACATTAAGCAAAAGGTCTGTGGGCCCCAGGTCGGGGACCTCTGGAATAGAAGGTATAGAATTAATATTATATATGCTGTAGTTAGTGCTTAGAATAATATAACTGTGAAACATGCTTTGAGATTTGGACTACCTATAGTTACCTGAATCCCAGTTCCAGAGACACATGCTATAAGCTGCTCGGCAGACAGGAAAAGAGGAAAGGATGTGTCCAATGGCTCTGGAAGAATGTAATACCATTTTGACTCTCAATAATCCCTGGCTTGTGACTACTCAAAATGGAGAAGGAGTAAATCTAAAACCAAGGATTACAGTCTTAAAATTAGTTAAGCTATATAGGACCAATGTGGGATGGGGAGAATGTCTCCGAAGGGCGGTGAATCTTTGGACTTAAATGTTCCAGATGGCTGGGAACACTCAGCCATTGATTGCTTTCAAATCTGAGACTGATAGATCTCAGTTGATAGATTGATATGTTCCTGAATATTAGAGGAATAGAGCAATATGTTGGTAATGTGGGAAAATGGTGCTGAGTTAATTAGCCACAGTCATCTTGAATGGTGGAGGCAAGCGTTGAATGGCTTACTACAGTTTCTGTTTCTTATGTTCCTAACACTCGTCTTTAAAAATAAATGATATTCTCTGTATTTCCCCATCATTAAGCACATCTACAAGGTGTGCTGCAGCAAAAAAGCAGCACCTATCATTAAAGACCCCCATTATCTCTTCTCACTGCTATCATCTGGCATGATGTACAAGAGCATTAAGTCCCACGCTACCAGGTTCAGGAGCAGTTATCAGCCTTCAACCACCAGGCTCCTCAATCAGTGTGGATAAGTTCACATACTTCAATGCTGAAGTGATCCCACAACCTGTCAACTCACATTAAAGAACTCTGCAACTCAGCAGAATTTGTGTACAATTTTTATTATTTGCACATTTTGTCTCTTTGTCATTTATAGTATTTCATTCTATTATCTTTATTTGCCTGTAAATGCCTGCAAGAAAACAATATGTACTTTGATAACAAATTTAATTTGAATTTTGAATTCTGAACTTTTTTAAGTGCACAGAACACTTGAATCCCCATTCAGTATAATCCCACAGTTTACTGGTTTAAAATAAATCACACTGGGCTTGTTTCAATAAATTTTTAGTGACGGAAAGAAAACTTGCCCATTTAGAATGTTTTATCTTTTAATAATATAAAGGAAGTGGGCAATTGCAAAAGTTCAACGTTTCATTTTATTATCTAAATCTGTATCCAGATACAACTCTGAAGTTTGTCTTCTCCAGATAGCCACGAAACAAAGAAAGACAATGAACGTCATTCAGAGAGAATCATCAAACCCACGCCCCACATAAAAAAGAATGGTATTCCACTCTTCATCCCGAAAACACCCCTCCCCTGCATGAATTGAACAGGAACATCAACCCCCAAATGACTCCTCCCCCACAAAAAAATTAAGAAAACACGATAGAACATCGGCCCTGAACCCCCTCCCCTCACACAAATGGAAAAGGAACAGTGATTTACAATAAGTCTTAAAAAGTGCACAGTCCATAAACAATCATTGAACGAGAGGGATACCACACAAAGCTGATGTTTACCCGCCTGCCACAGTGAGCCACACAACAATAGGCCACTTTCAGACTCCTCCTCGGCAGTGATCAAAAGGAAAACAATTGACACTGAACTTCTGCTCGCCTTCTGCATTCACTTAATGTCTCAATCTTTCTCAATGCTTTAATTGGCAATTAATGAACACATTAATCGGCAAAATGGAGTCAAACATTGGCTCACACCCCGTCTAAGTTTCTTCACATCGAAGCTGTTTGAGTACGCGCCGACTTCCTGGAATCTTCTCGGACTCAGCAAAGCACTGGATCATTCAGTCAAATACCAAACTGTAATTCGCAGGCCCTAACAGTCCCAGAAACACCTTTAGGGTTAAAACCAGAAGTAAAATAGACATTTTTGTGGGCTATATGGAAGATGTCAACCAAGGGAGCGTTGCATGCTGGCACCATGTTGACTGTGTTAAAAGTCATTGTAGGTTAAATGTCAATGGGTAGGTGATGGGCATTGACCAGAACTTGGCTGTTGTGAATTTTAGTTTTCACATTAGCTCTTGGCTGAATATTATTAATATTTTGCTGTAGCCAAAATGGACTGCTTTATTGATTGAGAAATTTGAATTGCAATTGAGTATTGTACATTCAGTGAGCACCTCATGATCAATTTTGACTTTAAAGAACAAAGCCTCTTTGTGTTTCATGAAGACGTATCCAAACAAAACTTAACACAAAGTTCTATGAGAAGACATTAGGGTAGGTATTAAAGGCTTGACAAGAATAAAATTTGAAGAACACCTCTTAAGAGAAAAGTCAGGAAAACAAAATAGAGAGACTGTGTGTCACATTTTACAATTCATGGACCAAACAACTGAAAACATGGCTGCTGATGGTGGAGCAGTAAAAATTGCCATTGCTCTGCAACTGTAAGTTCATAAAATAGTAAAATATTCCACATGAAGGCATGTTCTTGTTTCTGCTATTGTTAATATTTGTGAATTGGCAGAGTGAGGCACCTCAAAGGATTGTGGGGGGCAGTGGAAATTGGTAAGAAAGGAGTAGGACTTGGCCAAAAAAGGATTGGAGTAAGAAACTGAGTATTTTTAAATCAAGGCAATTTCTAAAGTCTGAAGACCCATTTATGAAGCTGAATCTTTTCAGGGAACAGCTTGTATTTATGTGGGGGGGGGCATTGTCATTCAGTGAACAGACAATGAACCTCAGTTACAAAAACTCTGAAGGAAAATATCTGCGTATGGATAAAATCAACTGACATTTTGCTTAAGGATCCTATAAGTAGTAACAAAGTAGTGATCTGAAATGGAGAAATGAAATTATTCTTGAAAGTCTAATCAAACGCATCAAAACAATTGTTCAGGTGATCCAAGTGATAAGCAAGTATGCAAAGCCAATTATACAGGGCATGACTGAAAATGTTGACTACCCCTCAGCCTCCAGAGATGCCTCCAACCCACTGAACTCCTCCTGCAGTTTTTTTTTGCTTCAGATTTCATCTTCTGCAGTCTCTTACTTCCCCATCTTTTCCTTTCCAATGTTGTGGTACATCTGTTTTAGAAATTCTCCATTTCCTGAACTTTGAGCATAGCAGGTTTTGATGGACCAACACCTAACCATGCAGGAATCTTCTTCAAATGTGCTGCCTATCCTTTGCTTCGCTCGTCTTTCAATTTCAGCAGAATCATAGTCTCTGTGCAATTTTTTTTAGCCAAGTGACAGTATTTATATTGGTATTTATTTAATCAACTTGGTATTTATTCAACTTCCTGTGAAAATTCTCATTGAGTGAGGAAAAAGGTACCCTTCCTTATGATTCTCCTCCACCCACCAGATTCAGGATTGTTTAAAGTCATATCCAGTACATAAATGTGAAGGAGAACGCAGCACAAAAAAAATCACAAAATAAAGAACACAATAGTTAAAATAAATAAAATATAAATATGTAGAATAGTTTACATGCATTGATTATATGTTTTTATAGTGACAATAAGTACAGGAGTGTCTGTACATAAGATGATTGACAGGAAGTTATAAAATAGTGGTGGTTGAAGGTATAGACGGGTGGGTTAGTGGGTGGAATTGATCAGCCTTACTGCTTGGGGGAAATAACTGTTTTCAAATCTGGTAGTCCTGGCATGGATACTATATAGTCTCCTCCTTGACTCTCCCAACATCCCAACACTCCTAAATAACTGAGTGCATAGGCTGCGTTTCCAGATGCAAAAATAATGATGGAATAAAAAAAACATTATAACATTATATAAAGGGATGTTTAATACTGACAATCCTGTTGTATTATAAACTTGAGACAAATGTTATCTCTGGCATGCTGTGTTGGAAACCCAGTGCAAATCTAAGAACAAATCTAATTGCCCACTGATTGCCTGTGGAGGGCGAGAGTGTTAACTGCTCTGCTGAGTTAGTGGGGTGGGGTCAGGCTGCGCTAGTATAGTGAACAGAAGTCATTACTGGTAGCTTCTGCTCCACATACCACAGAGATCCAATATTCTCTTACATTGCCTCTTGTTGGGTGCAGTGGAAGTTGCTGTCTCCCCCTCACTTTGTGTGGCTGCACAGCAGAGATTTCTCTAATATAAGCATGAAAGGCAAGTGACCACTATTTTGCTTGTATCATAGTGAAATGTTTTCGGGGAAGGTACAGATTTTGGTTTGACTTCTGCTGATTTCCTTCTTGCAGTTCAAAAAGACATCATTCTTCCTGAACTATGGGCAGTCAGAATAACTCAGCTGGCAAGGGCATTACATAGAACATAGAATAGTACAGCACAGTACAGGCCCTTCGGCCCACAATGTTGTGCCGACCCTTAAACCTTGCCTCCCATATATCCCCCCACATTAAATTCCTCCATATACCTGTCTAGTAGTCTCTTAAATTTCACTAGTGTATCTGCCTCCACCACTGACTCAGGCAGTGCATTTCACGCACCAACCACTCTCTGAGTAAAAAACCTTCCTCTAATATCCCCCTTGAACTTCCCACCCCTTACCTTAAAACAGTCTTATTGGTCAGACTACTGGTAGTGTAAAGAATGATAGCGTTTAACCCAGTCCTCTCCATGTACAGAGATTAGGAGCTGCTGTCCCATTAATAATTCCACATTTCTACTCATTGCAGTCACGGGCTGTAAATAATACAGAGCTCAAGTTTGTAGTTTATGATCTTTTGACTGAAACACACAGAGCCAAACATTATGGAATTTTTTTTTTGCCACATGGCATGCATGGTGAAATGGAGTAATACAGATGTACAAGTGGGCAAAGGAATGGCAGATAAAGTTTAACTCAGACAAATGCAAAGTGCTGCATTATTGGAAGTTAATGCAGGACTTGCATTGTGAATGGCTGAGTGTTGTAGAATAGAGATATCTGGCAGCTGCAAGTACACAGTTTGCTGAAAGTGGCAACACATTTGGGCAGAAGGAACGTGACATACTTGCCTATGTCGATCAAAGCACTGAGTACAAGAATTGGAATGTCATGTTACAACTGTACTTGCTAAGACACACTTGGAGTATTGAGTGCAGGTCTATTTGCTCTGCTATAGAAAGATGTAATTAAGTGTGAGAGGTTGTGGAAAAGATTGACAATGATGTTGCTGTGACTGGAAGGTTGAGTTATAAGGAGAGACTGAATAAGCCGAGACTGTTTTCTATGGATTGAAGGCGACTGAGGGGTAACATGAGATGTTTTAAGTCATGGGGGGGCTTAAATAAAGCAGCTGTTCAGTCTTTTTTCTTATGGTAGAGAGTTTAACACTAGGGTATAGGTTTAAGGTGAGAGGGGAAAGCTTTTTAAAGGAAACCTGAGAGGTAAGGTTTTCACACAGAGGGTTATTGGAATAAGCTGCCAGAGGAAGTGGTATAAGTGACTTCAACTGGAATATTTAAAGACTTTTCGATAGGCATGTGGAAAGGTTTGGGAGGATATGGGCCAAATGCAGAAACGGGACTAGCTCAGATAAGCACCTTGGTTGGCACTGATGAGTTACTTTGAAGGGCCTTTTTCCATTCTCCATCACTCTGACTCAAACCTTTAGTAGATTGCTTTAATTGAATTTCTGGGCACTGTTCTGTTTTAGTATACTTTCATTTTGTAGAATGCTTATGGCAAAAGATCTCCAGGGAAAATGAAGCCATAAACTTCACGAAGTATAACACCAGCTGATAAGCATTGTGGTAGATTATCAGGATAACACTGTCGTTCTTGAACTTGGTCCAATGTTTCAAACCAATTCAAGCAGACATCAAGGTGAGAAGTACTGTCGCATGTGGCCCTTCAAAAGTCTCTGATTTTAACATTGACACTTTTATGTTCTCCATCTCATCCTGCACGCCATAGAAATTTGACTTCAAGTGCTTCTCACATATATTGATTTCAAAATGGTTCCTAAGTTACACTCCATTTGTCAAGTCTGTGTTTATAACATCTGACAAAATCAATGGAGTTCATTTAAAATCATCTGGAGCCAAGTACTCCATGCAACTACTTTCTATCTTAATGCAGTTGACTGGTGTGATTATAATTCTGAATGTACTGGCATAAACTAGAAATCAATGGTTCTTTATTTGGGGAAATGGCAGGACAAAATGTTTTTATATTTTGAACAAGTACGCCTGTAGGGCTTGGAGGAATGTGTCAACCATCAGTAGCGTACTTTGTGGGGGAAACCTCATTAGATCTACTATAATTTTGCCTGTTGGAAAGTGCATGAGGAGAGAACAAGAGATTTGTTTTATATGCGATTCTTCTGACGGTAGGAAGTGCCTTCATGCATGGATCAAACAATGTTCTTTTAGCAATTGAAAGCTAGATTGTTCTTGTCCTACTTTGAAATCTTTATTTTAAATGCTTCAGGTCCAAAATCAGGCTGACTATCTCCAAACAGATCCATTGCTTTTAACTTGATAATAAATTGCTTATTATTACATAGTGTTCTCTGGATCAGATTAGAAGTTTCTATCATGGTTGTGGTTGTTGCTTGCACAGAAGTTGCTTTTATTCTCGAAAGCATCAAAGATTTGCTCCCCTTAACTAAACTGAAGGCATTTAATGCACAGGAGACATGCACTTGAAAACAATAGTCTTCTGTGTGTCAGTACTGTTGTATCTACCAGATGTATGGGTTTTTGACCTTTTTCGTATCGTGATTTAAGATATGTCATTCTGCTGACCTTTTTAAAGTGGATATATTTGTATCTGCACTGGCAGGTTCTCTGTTGGTATATAAAGCCTAATTTACACAAGATCTATACTACGGTTGTCTCAGCTTTCATGTAATATGTTGGTCTTGTCAGTGTTCTGTGTAACTTAATTTATGCTTTTCCCTGTGTTCTCTGTAGACAATAGGCAATAGGTGCAGAAGTAGGACATTCGGCCCTTCGAGCTAACACCACCATTCACTGTGATCATGGCTGATCATCCACAATCAGTACACCCCATATCCCTTGACTCCACTATCTTTAAGAGCTCTTTCTAACTCTCTCTTGAAAGCATCCAGAGAATTGGCCTCCACTACCTTCTGAGGCAGAGCATTCCACATATCCACAAATCTCTGGGTGAAAAAGTTTTTCCTCAACTCTGTTATAAATGGCCTACCCTTATTCTTAAACTGTGGCCTCTGATTCTGGACTACCCCAACATCGGGAACATGTTTCCTGCCTCTAGAGTGTCTAATCCCTTAATAATCTTATATGTTTCAATCAGATCCACTCTCATCCTTCTAAATTCCAGTGTATACAAGCCCAGTCGCTCCAATCTTTCAACATACGACAGTCCCACCATCCTGGGAATTAACCTCGTGAACCTATGCTGCACTCCCTCAATAGCAAGAATGTCCTTCCTCAAATTTGGAGACCAAAACTGAACACAAAACTCCAGGTGTGGTCTCACCTGTACAGCTGTGCAAAGTTGTACCCTGTACAGCTGCAGAAGGACCTCTTTGCTCTTATACTCAACTCCTCTTACTATGGCCAACATGCTATTAGCTTTCTTCACTGCCTGCTATACCTGCATGCTTACTTTCAGTGACTGATGAACAAGGACACCTAGATCTCGTTGTACTTCCCCTTTTCCTAACTTGATACCATTCAGTAGTCTCTCTGCCTTCCTATTCTTGCCACCAAAGTGGATAACCTCACATTTATCCACATTAAACTGCAACTGCCATGCATCTGCCCACTCACCCAACCTGTCCAAGTCACCCTGCATTCTCATAACATCCTCCTGACATTTCACACTGCCACCCAGCTATGTGTCATCTGCAAATTGGCTAATGTTATTTTTAATCCCTTCATCTAAATCATTAATGTACAGGCAGTCCCCGGGTTACCAACAAATTCCGTTACCGAGTCCGTCTTTAAGTCAGATTTGTACGTAAGTCGGAACAAATACATCCGGTATTATTTAGTGTCAGTTAGTCAAACATTTGTCTTAGTATATAGTATATATTTTGCCTTTCTATGCATATAAAACATTTAAGAAACATATGTATTCCAATAATAAAACCACTGCGTTGCTTAGTAATAATTGTAGGTTTCATTGGGTAACAGGGCCTTTCACATGTTCCATTATTCTCACTTTATCCTTTAAAATTGTTCCGATCGTTGACCGACTGTAACCTAACGCTTTTCCAATGACCGATGGCATTTTACCTCTTTCCAAACGCTTTATTATTTCCACTTTATATTCAAACAACAATCGCTTCCCGTCAATGGAACAGAAACACTGCAGGTGGCAGGTCATGAGCTCCGTTGGGTCCTAAGGACCACCGCACTGAATTGCCCGGGTCCTAAAGTCCTCCACACTGAGACAGTTTAGATGGGACAAGTGGGGGCTGTGTTGTGTTTGGGTATTTGATCCTCCACAGTATTCCGCGTGGGAATTTAAACTGGAGGTGGCAGTGTTTTTTTTATGAGGTCGAGTTGGAAGCTCAACATCAACCTGGCACGGGAGCAGTCTGTCACTGGATCAAACTTGGAAACCTCCATTCTCCAGCCTGACACTGATCTCACTGTGCCACCAGCTGACTGGAATGGGGGTGGGGGGTGTTGTGGGGTCAGGGTGAATCTTGCTAAGAAAAATTTAAGCCAAATACAAAGTTACCCACTCAACACAGTGTCAACGGCAATGACTTAAAATGGCGGACAGCGTCACGATCTGACTTAAAATAGTGGACAGCATTCTCCTTCCTCGGTTCGTAAGTACAAGTTGTCTGTAAGTCAGACGTTCATAACTCGGGGACTACCTGTATATTGTAAATAGCTGCGGTCCCAACACCGAGCCTTGCGGTACCCCACTAGTCACTGCCTGCCATTTAATCCCTACTCTTTGTTTCCTGCCTGCCAACCAATTTTCTGTGCATGTCAGTACCCTATCCCCAATACCATGTGCTCTAATTTTGCCCATTAATCTCCTACGTGGGACCTTATCAAAGGCTTTCGAAAAGTCCAGGTAGACTACATCCATTGGCTCTCCCTTGTCCATTTTCATAGTTACATCCTCAAAGAATTCCAGAAGATTAGTCAAGCATGATTTCCCCTTCATAAATCCATGCTGACTTGGACCAATCCTGTTACTGCTATCCAAATGTGCTGCTATTTCATCTTTTATAATTGACTCCAGCATCTTCCCCACCACTGATGTCAGGCTAACTGGTCTATAATTCCTTGTTTTCTCTCTCCCTCCTTTCTTAAAGAGTGGGATAACATTAGCTACCCTCCAATCCACAGGAACTGATCCTGAATCTATAGAACATTGGAAAATGATTACCAATACGTCCACGATTTCTAGAGCCACCGCCTTAAGTACCCTGGGATGCAGACCGTCAGGCCCTGGGGATTTATCAGCCTTCAGTCCCATCAGTCTACCCAACACCATTTTCAGCCTAATGTGAATTTCCTTCAGTTTCTCCGTTACCCTAGGTCCTCTGACCACTATTACATCTGGGAGATTGTTTGTGTCTTCCCTAGTGAAGACAGATCCAAAGTACCTGTTCAACTCGTCTGCCATTTCTTTGTTCCCCATAATAAATTCACCCGTTTCTGTCTTCAAGAGCCCAACTTTGGTCTTAACTAATTTCTTCTTCTTCACATACCTTAAAAAAAAGCTTTTACTATCCTCCTTTATATTCTTGGTTAGCTTACCTTCGTACCTCATCTTTTCTCCCCATATTGCCTTTTTAATTATCTTCTGTTGCTCTTTAAAAGTTTCCCAATCCTCTGGCTTCCAGCTCATCTTTGCTCTGTTATACTTCTCTTTTATTTTTATATTGTCCTTGACTTCTCTTGTCAGCCACGGTCGCCCCTTACTCCCCTTAGAATCTTTCTTCCTCTTTGAAATGAACTGATCCTGCACCTTCTGTATTATTCCTACATGTACCATAAGGTATATAAAAGTATGATTTTCAACCTGCAGCTATAAAAATGTTGAATTGCAGACAAACGTGTCTGGGACTTTGTTAAGTAAAGAATGAGGCATTGAACTTTCCCCCCACTAGCTGTATCATACCCTGCGGCATGAACTAAGCAGCCCCATTTGCCTATTCTAGATCTTTGAGAAATGCATCATTTGTTCCCCTTCACCCTCCCATTCGACTCAGTTCTTCCTCCTTAGAGTCATTGTGTAATGCATTACAGATACAAGCACTATAGGTCAACGAGTCCATGCCCAACCAGCTAGATCCAATTGATACTACTGTAGCTGCCTCAACTACTTCATTTAGCATCTTGTTTTATATTCTCACCACCCTCTGCATAAAAATGTTGCCCCTCTAATCCTTCTTAAACCTTTCCACTCTCACACTATATTCATAGCCCTGAATTTTGGTCTCACCTACTCCATGGGAAAGACTGTGACCATCTACCTTATCTGAAGTCCTCGTCACTTCTATAAGGTTCTGCTACATTCTAAGAAATAAAGCCTAGCCTGGCCAAATTCTCCCCGTAACTCAGGCCCACTCATGCTGGCAAGGTGGATTTGCAACTTTTTTCTTTTTGATGATCTGCTTTCCAGGCAGGATAGTTCAGATCATCATAAGTAATGGTGTGTGTGCTTTTTTTAAAAAAATGTTTTTCTGATCTTGTGTTTGATTTTGCTTGCCTTTTAATCACTTCCTCTGGTTCCTATCCCTGTCATACTTATTTCTTTCTTTCTTGTAATGTAAATCATCGCCTAACCATTCTTTATTGCTTGTGAACAGTTTAGTCATTATTTCCACAAATAGAGAATAAACCTTTTGTGGCTTCTCTCTGTAAAATTTCCTTGTTTGTTGAAGATCTCTGGTACCGTATTTGCTTTCTGATATGGAAAGCAACTTCCTGTACATTAGAATGATGGTGTAGAATTTGAATCGGGTGTTTACTGATTAAGTTTTCAAATTGATCCTGTTTGTACTCTGAGATTTGTAGCTTTGGTTTCTGTGGTTGTCTGTAATGTTAGATGCATTTGACCTGAGCAGGTGTCATAGTTTTATTATTATTTAACCTCTTTGATATCTGATTTATATGACACCTGTCCACTGAAATGTTTGAGATATTGGTTTTAAGATTGGCCGTTCCATTTTCATTCCTACACACTTCTTTCTGGTAACCTTGGATATCTTTGGCAAGGTAGTTAGAGAAAAATTCTGATATTTTAAAGGCAGAGGAGACAAAGCTGTTTTGAAGTGTCAGTGCATGAGTGGCATTGGCAAAGTCTCTTCCAATTCTTTATATTGCTGAAAATATGGTTTTCTTAATTTGGGAATTAAGAAAAAATGTTAGTTCACACACTGCTCATATTGACCTTAAAAATTATTTTAAACACCAGCATGTAAAAACTTGGAGTGTTATTAAATAGCATTAACATTTAGAGTAACAGCACCATGGGCTGGGTGAAAGTCTTGTTCATGTGCTGTACTGTTTTGACAACAATATATGTTGAGTTTGAGACTTGCTATTTAAAGTTGAAATTTATTGGACTGCAGAACTGATGTAATGCATAGAAGTAAATCAAAATTGTGTTTCTTGTTATATGCACAGGCTAAATGAAAAACCTGCAGCAGTGTCACAGGCGCATAGCATCATATGAGCACCGTTCACCAAAATTACACAATTTCAACCGGAAAATACAATTAGCACAAAAAAGGTCCATTTTAGTGTAAGGTTGTCATAGTCTTTTTGAACTTTACTGAATAGGGATTTGCCACTTGGTTCAAGAACTGAATAGAGCTATAGAACACTACAACACAGAAAACAGGTCATTCGGCCCTTCTAGTCTGCACCGAAACTTTATTCCGATAGTCCCGTTGACCTGCACCAAAACCCTCCAGACCTCTCCCATCCAATTTATTCTTTAAATTTAAGAGTGAGCCTGCATTTACCACGTCAGATGGCAGCTCATTCCACACTCCCACCACTCTCTGAGTGAAGAAGTTCCCCCTAAACCTTTCCCCTTTCACCCTACAGCCATGTCCTCTCGTATTTATCTCTTCTAATCTAAGTGGAAAGAGCCTACTCGCATATACTCTGTCTATACCCCTCATAATTTTGTAAACCTCTATCAAATCTCCCCTCATTCTTCTACGCTCCAAGGAATAAAGTCCTAACCTGTTCAATCTTCCCCTGTAACTCAACTACTGAAGACCCGGCAGCATCCTAGTAAATCTTCTCTGCACTCTTTCAATCTTACTGATAACCTTCCTATAGTTAGTTGATATGGTTGAAGGGGAGTAGCTGTTCTTGAACCCAGAGGCGTGGAGCATAAAGAACAGAATAAATAAAAGTAAAACATCTACATCACATCAAATTAGGCCAAGAAAAGTGAAACTAAAACAAGAAAATCTATTTTTTAAAAAAATTCAAAAATACCTTTTTATTTTGTGTTTATTATGCAGTTACAGGCATCAAGGCCTGGGACATACAAAATGCAATTACTAGAGAATTAATCAACAGCCACATGAGACTTAAGTGAATCAATAGCCCTTACTTTTATCGTTCATGGAACATTGCATTGTTTACTATTTCAGACGGTGTCACAAAGTAATTTATAGTAATCTAATAAAAGGAAGAAGCACTTGATTGGCATCTTCCATGCCTAACAGTGACAATAGACAATAGGTGCAGAAGTAGACCATTCGGCCCCTCGAATCTGCACCACCATTCTGAGATCATGGCTGATCATTCACTATCAATACCCAGTCCCTGCCTTGTCCCCATATCCCTTGATTCCCCTATCCATCAGATATCTATCTAGCTCCTTCTTGAAAGCATCCAGAGAATTGGCCTCCACCATCTTCCGAGGCAGTGCATTCCACACCTCCACAACTCTCTGGGAGAAGAAGCTCTTCCTCAATTCTGTTTTAAATAACTCACCTCTTATTCTCAATCCATGCCCTCTGGTACTGGACTCTCCCAACAACTGGAACATATTTCCTGCCTCAATCCTATCAAATCCTTTAATTATCTTAAACGTTTCAATCAGATCCCCTCTCAATCTCCTCAATTCCAGCGTGTACAAGCCCAATCTCTCCAATCTCTCTGTGTAAGACAGCCCTGCCATCCCAGGAATCAACCTAGTGAATCTATGCTGCACTTCCTCAATTGTCAGAATGTCCTTCTTTAAACCTGGAGACCAAAACTGTACACAATATTCCAGGTGTGGTCTCACCAGGGCCCTGTACAAATGCAAAAGGACATCCTTGCTCTTGTACTCAATTCCCCTTGTAATAAAGGCCAACATTCCATTTGCCCTCTTCACTGCCTGTTGCACTTGCTCATTCACCTTCATTGACTGGTGAACTAGGACTCCTAGGTCTCTTTGCATTTCTCCCTTACCTAACTCTACACCGTTCAGACAATACTCTGCCCTCTTGTTCCTGCTTCCAAAGTGGATAACTTCACATTTATTCACATTGAATGACATCTGCCAAGTATCTGCCCACTCACCCAGCCTATCCAAGTCTCCCTAACGTCCTCTTCGCATGTCACACTGCCACCCAGTTTAGTATCGTCAGCAAACTTGCTGATATAGTTTTCAATGCCCTCATCTAAATCATTGACATAAATCGTAAAGAGCTGTGGTCCCAATACAGAGCCCTGTGGTACTGCACTAGTCACCTCCAGCCAGTCCAAGAAACACCCATACACTGCTACCCTTTGCTTTCTATCTGCCAACCAGTTTTTTATCCATGTTGAAACCCTGCCCCCAATGCCATGAGCTCTGATTTTACTCACCAATCTCCTATGTGGCACCTTATCGAATGCCTTCTGAAAATCTAGGAACACAACATCCACTGGCTTACCCTCGTCTAACATCCTTGTTACACCCTCAAAAAACTCCAACAGATTAGTCAAGCATGATTTGCCCTTGGTAAATCCATGCTGGCTCGGCTTAATCCTATTACTGCCATCAAGATGTGCCACTATTTCATCCTTAATAATGGACTCAAGCATCTTCTTGCTGCATAGCCAAGTATTCATTTGAATTGCAAGCACCATTGCAATCTAGGAAATGCAGTAACCAATTTGCACACTGCAGGTTTCCACTGCAAAAATGATAGAGTTTTATTTTAAGTGATATTGTATGTGAATATCAGAAAGAAGAGAAGATTCCTACTCTTTTTTTTAAAAATTGGTGACTGTGGAAAATACTAAATGTCAATCATGTCTAAAAAAAAATCATGTCACGTGACCAAGATGGCGGCGCGACGTGGTTTGCAGCGGCCTCCCTGGAGCTGATATCTGTTATTTGTTAAGCGGGGTGCCGTGCGCAATTCTAATCTGATGAAAAACAAACATGGGAGCAAGGTGAAACATCTGGAAATCTCCAGGAAGGCCTTCTTCATTGCTGCTGCTGTTGTGAGGTCCGGGTCTCTGCTGAGAACAGGCCCCCAGTCCTCGGAGTCGCATTGTCGGTGGCTGTTGGTAGGGGCGTCATAGTGCGCTCGGCAGAGGATGGTGCTGGGAGAAGCTGTGCCGGAGGGGATGGTCAGAGGCTTGGATGTTCGACGGACTCGGAGTCCGCTGCGATCAGCGCACTTTCATTGTGTGCTGCATCTACGAGGCTGGGTCCGATGGAGCTTTCATTGTGTGCTGCACCTGTGAGGCTGAGTCCTGCGCCGTGGAAGTCCATAGCGGGGGTACTCCCTTCTGCCACCTACGTCGGATGACAAGTCTATCGGGACCCTGAGGACTTGTGCAAACTGTGTGGTAGTTTCTTTCGAACTTAGTCTTTTAACATCTTGGACTATTTTTACTGTCCCCATGCTCTGTTTTTTTATCAGTTATGCTATTGTCTGCACTGTTGTGACTATATGTTAACTGTAACTATATGTAACTATGTGGTTTTGTATAGGTCTTGTAGCTTCAGATATTTTTTTTTGGGTGGTAGAGTTGGTCTCTTGACTTGGTGTGTCTGGGTAGTCTTGTTTTGTCTGCTAGATTTGAAGCTCCTCTCCGGAAAACGCGCTAAGATGGTAGCGCGATATTAATACGCAGCAGCCTCTCCAGACTCTGGATTTGGGGATTACCAAACGTTATGTGGATTTTCTGGTGTAGTCTGTTTTGTCGTGTGCTTTTGTGATATCATTCTGGAGAAAATTGTCTCATTTTTTAACTGCATTGCATTTCTAAATGACAATAAACTGAAACTGAACTGAAAAGCCTGAGTCTGTTTTTATTTAGTAACAGTAACAGGGGCTTCTTGCCTAACAAATTCATGCCAGCCAGTTACACCAATTTGACCAAATACCTTATTAACCCATATATCTTTGAAATGTTGGAGGAAACCAGAGCACCCAGAGGAGAGCTACGTAGTCATGGGGAAAATGTACCAACTCCTTCTGGGCAACAATGGAATTGAACCCTGGTCACTGGTACTGTTATGGAGTTACCCTACCTGCTGCTTTACCAGGAGTCTGAAGTGTTACTCTGTGTCAGCAGCAGTTGTTAAAGCACTTTGCATTTTAATAATATAATTTGATTTCTTTACAGTTGTTAATTTGAATTTAACCCTGAAATCTTTTTCAAATTTCTTCAAAACAGTGTTCTTCATTAAAGAGATCCAATTGAACTGAAAAGAAGTAAGGTCGATAATGATTTCCCTGATGGCAGAGAAAAGAGCACATTTTCATTTATAGCACCATCATGATTAAGCCCTCGCAATCAGATGTCTTAGTGGGCATAAAGGTAGATATAAAGTGCCAATTAAAAAGTATTCACCTTCCTTGGAAGTTTTGATGTTTTATTGTTTTACAATATTGAATCAAAGTGGATTTAATTTGGCTGTTTTTGACACTGATCAACAAAAAAAGACTTGTGTCAAAATGACAACAGATCTCGACACAGTGATCTAAATTACTTGCAAATACAAAACACAAAATAAGTGATTGCATACGTATTCATCCCCCTTTAATATAACACACCAAATTATCACTGCTGCAGCCAATTGTTTTAGAAGTCAGGTAATTAGTTAAATGGATATCTGTGTGCAGTCAAGGTGTTTCAATTGGTTGTAGTAAAAATACACCTGTATCTGCTGGTGAGTCAGTCTTCAGGCAAAAACTACACCATAAATACAAAAGAACACTCCAAGCAACTCTGTAGTGAGGTTATTGAAAAACACAAGTCAGGAGACGGATACAAGAAAATTTCGAAGTCATTGAATATCCCTTGGAGTACTGCTAAGTCAATCATCAAGAATATGGTGCATCTGTAAATCTGCTTGCTCTGTTTTGTTTTTGTGCAAGAGGAAGGATTTGGGGGTTGATGTACCTGTTCCATTTTGTTCATTTTAAGGTAATAAGTAAGAGTAAATAATAAATACAAAATGAAGGTAAAACAACAAATAAGGAAGAAATGATTCAAACAGAAGGTGGTCAGAATTTGGAATGGACTGCCTGGTGGTCGAAGAGGCAAAACTTTCACAACAGTTTGAGAAGTGTTTGAATGGAGCACTTGAATTGCCAAGGGATAGAAAGCTATTGACCAAGTTCAAATATTTGGGTATTTAATTGTCTGCATGGACAGGGTAGGTTGATGTACCTGTTTTGTTGTAAACATCTTTGACTCTTTATGACTCCATTCACTGCTGTAATATTTTTGTAGTAAAGTGAGGAAAAATATAAGATTATCCACTTCAATAGAAAATAGATGATGTGCTGTAAATTGCAAGAGTAATGAATATTGCTCGAGAGATTTGGATGTCCTTGTACAATAAGCATAAATTTAACATTTCATACACCAATTAAGAAACAGTGATCCTAAAAGCAAGGGATGAGGGGGGGATAGGATGAAACATAATTCTTGGTATGTTACAACTGAGATATCACATACAGTTTTGGAGTTTTCATTTAAGGAAAGATTTGTCATGTAAGTGGTGCCAAATAGGTTCACAAGATTCATTTATGGGATGGAATGATTGCCATATGAAGAAAACTTTGTGTAGATTGTTCCATAGTCTGGTGTTTAGAAGATTGAAAGACTCTTATTTTACATACAGCTTACTAAGGAGACTTGATAGAATAGATGTAGTTTCCCCTGCTTTGCGAAACTAAGATGAGGGGACATTGTGTCAAAATAAGACTGAAATAAGAAGTTACTTCTCTGATGAAAAGTCTTCAATTTAAAATGTTAACTATGTTCAAAATTCAGAGTAAATTTATTATCAAAGTACACATATGTCACCATATACAACTCTGATATTCATTTACTTCCAGGCATACTCAATAAACCCAATAACTGTAATAGAATCAATGAAAGACCATGCCAACCGGGTGTACAACCAATGTGCAAAAGCTAATAAAATGTGCAATTACAAAACAAAAGAAATATAAATAAGCAATAAATATTGAGAGTGAAGATTCCTCGAAAGTGAGTCCATAGGTTGTGGGAACATTTCAGTGATAGGGCAAGTGAAATTGAGTGAAGTTATTGGTTCATGAGCCCAATGTGGAGGGGTGATAACAGTTCCTAAACCCAGTAGTGTGTGTACTGAGGCTCCTGTTCCACCTTACTGACGGCAGTAGTAAGAAGAGAGCATGACCTGGGTGGTGGGGATCTCGGATGATGGATGCTGCTTTCCTGTGACAACACTCCATGCAGACATGCTCTGGTGGGGAGAGCTTTACCCTTGATGGACTGGGCCATATCCACTGCTTTTATGTTTCTCCTTATACAGATGCCCCTTCACCTGCTGAGATTTTCTTACATGTTCTGTTTTTATTTCAGATTTCCAGCATCTACAGTTTATAAAACTAATTCCAAGGGTTGTGAATCTTAGGAATGGTTCATCCCAGAAAGCTATGGATGTTAAAGTTATTCAGTATATTTGGACATTAAGTGAATAAGAGGCTATGGGGATCAGGCACAAAGATAGAACGAACACCAAACTGCTATCATCTGAATGAATTGCGAAGCAGTTGATCTGTTGCTTCTACTACTTGTGTTCTAATGGTTGAAAATTGTTGTGCAGATAGAACTCCAAAACTGTAGTATTTCAAGAAGGCAGAATATTAATTTGAGGTGTTTCCTGTCTACTTGTCCTACAGGAAATGACGAGTAACAGTATTTCCACTGCCATTTAATGCCTTTACTGGTCAGTCACTAAGACTTTACATCAACCTGGAAAGACTTGTTTATGTAACATCGGTTTTGTATACAGATCCTTCCCCAGGTTATGGTACCCTGTTCTGTTTCTGAGAACTGTTTGTAGCCTGAACCGAAGCAACAATGTACAGGCTTGATCTACCATGGGACAGAGTCTAAATTTGGGGATGATTCCAAATTGAGGGTAGGAGTTGAAGCATGCCGTGGAGGGAATAGTCAATACTGAAAAAAAAGTTTAACAAATCATAGGAGGATACTGATTAACATGCAAATTGGGAAAATATTTAGCAAAAGAGTTTAACACATATAAACCTGAGAATATATTTTGTACAAAGAACAGAGAGTTCACATTATTACTTGAAAAGTGTGTCTGTAGATTAAATAAAAGAACAAAGGGATCTTGGATTACATATGAGCCACTTACAGTAATCCATGGGTTAGTAAGGATTTAAACACCCAAGGTTTATTTTAAAGATATGTATGGGAACGGATCAAAATCAGAATTGAAATTTGTTTAGACCATAATTGATGACTATTTCAACAATTCTTGTGGACATTTTTTGAGTATATGGAGTTTTTGCATAGCATACCATCAGGGATGTTACCAAGAATGTAAGTCAGGGGAAAATAAACACAAATTGGACGTATTTTCTCTTGAGATTAAATGGCTGAGTATTGATACAGTAGATTTCTTAAGTATTATGAAAGGCTTGGTAGAGTGGGTGCAGAAAGATTGTTACCACCTTTGCAAAAGAAGACAAATACAGGTTTCCCCTGCTATCCGAAGGTAGAGTATTCCTATGAAACCGTTTGTAAGCCTAAATGTCTTAAAGCGAAGAAGCAATTACCACTAATTTATATGGGAGAAGTTTTTGAGCGTTCCCAGAACCAAAAAATAACCTACCAATTAACACATAAAACCTAAAATAACACTAAAAAAGCAGGAATGATATGATAAATATACTGCCTATATAAAGTAGAAATATTGTATGTACGGTGTAGTTTCACTTATCAAAATCGGAAAGACAGCGAGCCAAAATCGATTTGGAGAAAAAAAATCAGCACATACACGCATGCGCACACAACTGCCCACACAAAGCTTCACGGTCATGGTAGTCTTTCTCGCGGTAAACACACGTATAAAGCAAGCATCTTTTTTTTGTAAAAGCGAAAATCCTCTTTAGTTAATGGTAAAGCGAACATTCGAAAAACAGGGGCCACCTGTAGAAGCCATCAAAATAAGGTCGCAGGAAATTCTGAAAGTTCTACTTTACCCAGAGAGATGGAGAGAGTGAAACTTCCTCCACAGAGTGATTGAAAAAATACACTGTAGAATATGGGTTGAACAAGTATGCATTGAGGGCTTCCATGATGGATTTTGATGAGGAAACAACAGAAGAAGATTCAAGTGGAGCATAACACCACTGGCTGGCCATATATACTGTGTACATATGTCATTGCATATATGAGATAATTACCAGTTAGTTCACTTATTGTGATATTATTTGAGGAATTCCCCAACTCTTCTCTAAGGTAGTATGATGGGATATTTCATGTACTCTGAAGAAATTAAGAAATGCCTTGATTATTTCATTTGAAAGATCAAAAGCACAGCATTCCCACACTCAACTCCATTCCCATGTTACACAGATTTACTTGCTTACTTGTGGGAGCAGTGCAGATTTCAGAAAGTCATACCCAAAATATAGTTCCACTGATAGTGCAGCACTCCTTTAGTACTGCATTGAAGTGTCCTTATGTGCTCACACCATATGATGGGACTATAACTCCTACAACTTTGTGATGTTAGCTTTATTTCATTATTTGTTTGATTGGAATAAAGTCAGATTTGCATAATGCTGTTTCTATCGAGTAAATTATAATCTGCTGCATGCACGAAATATCTTGGCACACAAGCTTTGTACCTTATCTGATTTTGCTTTATTGATATTTTAAAGCCATGTTATTGAAATGAAGTGAGTATTGTAGAGACTTAACCATTATGTACAGTGAAAAGGTAATATAAAGAAATAATAGGCTAGTTATTAGTCTCCAATGATAAGATCATTAGAGTCTTCGATGTAAGATGTGATCTGGCTCTGTAATTTTCCTAGACTGCTGCAGCTGTGCTTTTGTTTCGTTCCTAGTATAATTTCAAAGAATCGTGACTAGGTGTTTAAGGCTTTTTTCTTCCATTCTTGGTCTCTACCTAAGGAAGAGATTATCGTTTAACAAGGTTATGTAAAGTAATACTCTGAACCAGCTAGCAGGACACTTGTCAGTGGAATTCTCTGGAGACTGTTTCACTCACTCACTGAAGGACATTCTCAGCTTCATCTATAGAAACTGAACTTCCCAGTTGTATGAGATCTCTGATTTAAATCTTTGACACCATTCTGTGTACCAATGCTCTATAATAAATTACCAAGCTTGTTCCTTTAGTTCTTTGTTACTGCTTTGGGTGTGGAATTTTTCATCAGAATTAAAGAACGAAAGGTGAATAGAGTGAAATCATTTTACCCAGGTATGACATTTTTTTTCTTGATTTTCATTTCTCCCAAAGGATACATAATATTCTAGTTCTTCCCTCTGCAAGTGCTTACTGATAGCTTTTAATAAACATTCAGCCCAAAACGTCAACGCTGTGCACAAGTATCTTCCCACTCTATTTCATTTCAGTCTATAAATGTAATTGATTTATCTTAAAAATAAGAGAGAAAAGGTATCACTCTTTTGGGCTTTTTGAATTATTGATAAAGGTAAAACCCATAGAAAGAGCAGTAAGTTTTCACTGACCGCAATTCTTTCTCATGATCAAATTTACAGAATTTGTTTTTCCCCTTTCTGAATTTTGTTTCACTCATTATTATCAGATTAAATTAATGACAGCAATAATTTAAAACTGAACTTTGAATTATTGAGCAGAGATTGAGGCCTTCAGCCAATTTGGCTGTTTAGGACTGCCAATACCCTACTGGAATAGACCATTTTAATCTCATTTCATACCCTTTCTTCATAGCCTTTAAGCTCAGCTTCATCTGTTTGTCTAATTCTCTCTCAAATATCATGATTTACTTGGCTAAGTAGCCAGTTGCAGTAATGTGTTCTGCAGTTTGATAATCCTTCATGGAAATAAAATTTCTTCTAAACTTTGTTTATTGTACTAATCGTAAATTTATGCTCCTCATAAATGATTCACCAATCTATGCAAGTAATCTTTTGTAATTTGCGCTCAAACATTTTCATAAGTTTGAACAATTTATTTACATCTCTTAATATTCTCTGCTTCTATGAACAGAGTCCTATTTATGTCTTTGCCTCCCTGATGCTATCCTTTTTCAAAGGCCACAGTGCTCTTTTGATAATCTGCACAGCTGCCTGACCAGTGACTTTCCAACTGGAAGCAACCTTTTCCAGTTCTTCACGTCCAAGAACGTGAAGGGGCAGTCCAAAGCAACTTATTTCAGTGCGAAGAAATCACTGAGTGGTGTTAAAGCAACTTTGCGAGGAATGATTCATCACAGCCAATCTCTGGATGATTGCTGTTCTATTGTATTTATCTCTTTTCTTCTGAATACAAATATACTAATTTACTAAATTTAAGCAAAGAAGACTACAACAGTACAAAGTGTATATTAGCAATGATATGTTCAGGTACTTCATTAAAAGGCATAATGATGAGCATTCAGGAACTGCAACAGTTGATCTATGTTGCAGCCTTCCAGAATCGATATTGAATTCTCCTCCTGTAGATCACACATTTTCGCTGTGTGCATCACAGCTGGCCATTTTACTGTAAATCATCCATCTGTGGTATTGGCTCACTTTTTTCTCTCTCCATTATTACTGGTTGACCTGTGAGCATGTCCCTCAGTCCTGCTATTTGCAACACATTGCTCTCTTTCCTATATTATCATCCTCCACCTACCTTCATTAACCCATTTGACCTGAAAATCTCTACAATTTTTTCCCAGCCACCCTGGCCTTTCTCTATTAGGGGGGGAAAAAGGTGGAGGACAGTGCAGGGCCTACCCTGGTTACAAATAACCTACCTTAAAATCTGACATTACAAATTTCTCCTTTACATACTTAATTGTTTTTCAAGCTAATAACAATAATGAAATGTTTCATGGCATTCATTACTGGATAAGGTATTTATCCACTGATTTAGTTATGGATACTGTTAGAGTGATTATACAATAAAATAAAAGCTTATAGTAACTTATTTTACGTAGAGCAATAAAATATGGTTAACTACAGAAAATGGATGTTTCTAACGTGTCAAATCATCCCTCTGACTATTTCAGAAATGAAACCTGGGGACTGCCTGAGTGAGACCCAAAGGGAAAGTATATAAATTTACCAGAAAAAAATTAGCAGGTCTGAGAATTGGAAGCAGTTTGGAAATCAGCATGAAAGCACTAGGAGTTTGATTAATAGAGCAAAAACAGTGCATGGTCGTAAACTCACAAAAATAAAAGTGGAATGTAAAAAATTTCAACAGCTATGTAAGAAGTAAAAAAAATCATTCAAGACAAATGTTGATGTCTTACTGGCAAAGATAGGGGAGTATCCCATGGGTAACAAATAAGTGGCAGAGCAATTAAACAAATAATTTGGTCCTGTCTTAATGGGATACAAATAACTTGGCAGAAATGCTAAGAGGAAGGGAGTCTTGTGAAACAAAAGATTTTAAGTCAATTAGTATTAATAAAAAATGTGCTCAAAAATGAATGACACTTTTAACCAACAGATTCCCATCACTTGATAATCTGCATCCCAGAGTATTAAAATACCGGAAAGTTGTCATGGTAATAGTGGATGAGTGGTTGTTATCTTCCAAAATTCTACACAAAGTATGCAGCAGTTAGTGCAGATTGGAAGGTCGCAAATGTAACCCGAATATTAAAAGAAGAGAGGGAAGGAGAACACAAGGAATTAGAGATCAATTAGCACAATATCAGTAGTAGAGAAAATGCTGGAATCTCTTACAAAGGATGTGATAACAACACATTTCAGAATATCGACCAGGTTTGACTGAAGTACTTTGAAAATGTAACTGGTGGAGTAGGTAACAGTGAATCAGTGAATACGGTGTATTTAATTTTCAGAAGGATTTTATTGAAACACTGCTTCTTAGAGTAAAGTTAAAGTGCATAGATTAGGACATGGATTAAAAATACGTTGTTAGACAAGGAACAGGGAGTAGGAATAAATGGGACTTCCTTCTAAGTGTCAGGTGCTGAGTAGTCGTGTACCACACATCTCAGATGTTTGCAATATTTGAATGAAGGTACAAAATGTAACAATAACCTCTTCTCTCTGTCGTGATTAGTATCTCTGGCCTTTGGCTATACCCATTAAAAGTACTGAGTTTTGAAGGAGAAGAAACTTCAATTAGGTTTTTGTGGATATTTTTATTTAAAATGAAATGTTAATTTGTTTCCAGCATCTAACAGTTGCAATGTCTTCTCCCTGCTGTCTTATTTTGCTGCTGTACTTTTAAAGAAAAATAAACTATTATCTTTCAAAAGAAAATTCTTTCCTAAAGATGCAAACACATAATGTTTGACTGGCTTTGGTGGCCCTCTGGTATGTCGTCCAAGTAACAATTCTTCACGTGTAGTTTATGATATTTGCTCGGCTATGCCAGGTGCTTTGAAAAGAAGTCTTAGAGGTAATTTTCTTTCCTTTCCACTCAGGTTCTCACTTTTTCCACTTCCCCATCTCGCAATCGGAAATGTCAGTAAGAGTAAGTAGAAGCAGGAGTAGCTGAATTGTCCCCCATGCCTGCTCACCATTCACAATGATCAGGGTTGAGCTTTTACCCAAGTTCCATTTTCCTTCAGTAGTCCCAAAGCTCTTATCTGCTCTAGTAGCTACAAACCTATTGGTCAAAGAGCTTGTGTTTCAAAAACAAAATGTAAATATTTAAAAGAAATCTATACAATTGCCAGAAAACAGTCCAAAAATTAATGGTGAAAATTTAAAACTTGGATGGTGACTTAGTAAAGAATTTCGTAAATAAAATTGCATGCTGCAGAAAAGTCAATGAAACCCACTGTTATTTACTACCTTTCTCTTAATTTCATGGCAAGTTCCCAGAGTGTGGGATTTAGAATTGGGAAGCTTGATTTAATTTCATAAATCTCTGGATTCAAAGGTGTCAATAAACAGTAAGTAGCCACTTCCTTTCCCCCAAATAATCACATTACTTTGTGTTGAATGAAATGGGACACAGATCCCTGTTTTTTTCAGAGTTCATCATATGGCCAGCTTTTTGAGCATACACAGCTACTGCATCATGACATACTTTTCATTTTTACCTGCAGGTCTCCCTTTGGGAAAATGCCTGACCTTTGACTTGGTGCCTTTTAGCATCTTGTCAACCTTACTGCTGAAATTCACTTCACGGGGACTCAGGAATTGTTCAGGTTTCCTCTCCATTAGTAGTTGCAGTTTTGTATTGAACAACTTTGATGACCCAGGTGGGGATTTATTTTAAAGATTCTTCACCAGTGGCCTCTGGTGAATAACATCCTAATTATCCCACACTTTTTTTTGAGTAAATGTTTATAAGTCACCTCTAGAACTTATGTGATGTTCTCTGTCATGGAAAAAGGCCAGTAACATTTCATTGAATAACATTGAATGTCAGCACTCAATAGATAAAACATCTGCCCATTTCTAGACCCCTCAAGACATGAATATTTAGTTTAGCGAAGTAATATTTTTCTCTTCCCACCTCCTACTTTCCTATCTTACTCATACCATGCCTGTTTCTTTTCTCAAAACGTGTTGTAGATTGAACTTGTTGGAAGCAGTGAGAGCCCACATATATGTGTAAATTAACTTTCTGTCAGCAAGAACATATTAAGTTCAAAATGTGTAATGTCAAAAACAGTTGGTGGTATCACTAGTTAAATAATTTTTATTGTGGTACCTAAGGCTGTTGACAGATCAGTTTTTCCACCAATAACTATGTGCTAAAGCAAAAGAATATAGGAAATATAAATTCTGTATCTTCTTATTTTAAAGAGAGGCATATATTTCATTTGTCCCAATTCTCTGTAAGAACTGTTTTCTAAATATCACTCTATTGAGTTTTGTCATTCCCTAGCTGCCAGAGTATTGCCAGGGTATTTGATTGTATGAAAATGGAATGTAGTGCATTGAAGTCATATCCTTGTCCTGTATATGCACAGAGGCTTTCCAGAAAAATAGCCATTAGATGATTGTTTCAACCCAAGGATATTGATCCTGCTTGTTCCATAAAAATAATTTGTTGTCCCAGCTGAGATCAATTACTCTACATCTGATGAGTCAATAGGTGTATATCATGTGACAAAATGCTGGGAAGTGACCCAAGTCAGACTTTCCCTTGAAAAATACAGTCCACCAAGTGGGCATGAAGCATCCATTTTATACTCCCCTTATTCTTATCGATTCCTTCTCATTTCTACCACTTGAGGGATGTTTTACAATGGCCATTTAGCTACCAATGTGCACCTTTTTGGCATGTGAGTGGCAACCTAAACACACAGGTAAAACTTTGAGGCTGCATCTCTACATGCTGTGCCACTCTTACACATTTAATTAGCTGTTCCATTGCTTATATTTCAAATATTTTTGATGGCAACTTCGGGGGTTAAAATAATGTGGAGCAGTCGATTGCTAGTATTTTCAGCCATATGTTTCTGAGAAACAGCGCTTCCCCTTTAGGAGAGAATTGCTGGTGGGTCTGGAATTCATGGCTAATTGAGCGGGAAAGTCAGCTCAGCTAAGAAGATGATTATTTTTTTACCCAAATATCAGCTCGGTGTTGCATGCACCACTTTTGATTCTGTTTGTAGTAATTACAGTTGAAAAAATACATTGAGGAATTCAGAGAGCCCTTATATTGATCTGTTTGATGTATGAAATACATAATGCTTTAATCGTAGAAAGGTTCATGTGTACTATTATTATTCTCTTTCTTTCTCTGTTCTTCACTAGTAATATAACATTTCATGGCCAGTCATTTCAATCATAAGCAGGCGGCGGTGAAATTCACCAGCCGTTTGTAATTTAATCTCCAGCTGTGCCCTGTGACCTTCCATTAAAATTGTCAATTCCCTTCTCACAGAGCCCATTCTAACTACAGATGCTGCCTCCCACCTCGCTTCCAGAAACCATCGATAGCTTCACACATTATTACTCAGGGCCATTTTAGCAAGAACCAAAAGTAGATAGTCACGATTCTCTTGGTTCAAGGTGACATTATTACCTTCGGGTGACAACCATGCTCTTTATCTGCTACTCTCTTTCTTGTCAGTTTACTCCTTTTTTTTTGTTTTCTTTCCTGGAGGCACTTGTTCTTGCTGGGTATGTGGTTCCATGATTGCTTGCTCAGTCAAATGGTCAGTTTTTATTAGTGAACCTGTGTTATGATTGTTGGCAGATTATTAGGCTTTGGGAATCAGGCTGCTGCCCAAGCAGAAAAGGGTAGGAAGAAAATTGATAGAGATGTTCAAAATCATGAAGGATATTGAAAGGGTAAGTAAGAAGATACTCTGTGTATTGGCAAAAGACTTTGTAACTAGAAAACACTGTTTTCAGTACATCTGCCAAAACCAGAGGAAAACTAATGCACAGCAAGTTGTTCAGTCTTAGGTTGGAGGTTATCCCAAAGAATGACAGAAGCGGTAACTTTTAAAAGATTACTAAATAAATATTTGAAGGAAGGAGAAAGTTACGTCTATATTGGTGAAAGTGCAAAATGAAAATTAACATTCAATAGTTTCCATTAAAAGCAATGTACCTAAGACTCTAGATGATGGGCTACATGGACCATACTTAAATTGTATGCAACATTGTGGTCAAATATATTTTGTGCTTGGTAGGTATTTGTTTCAGTTATTAGTTCCTTTTTGTGAGCGCTCTAAAGAATGCTAAAAACCATGCTCTTTCTCCTTACTTTGCCTCCATCAATGATAAATCACAAGCAAGTCTTTGTAATACGTATGTGTTCCAGAACTCTTTAGAATAGTCTGTTCGAACTGCTGCAGCTATGAATTTATCCAATATACATCTCATAAACATGTTCTGACTTTTGTTTTTAAATTCATTATGGAGTAGGTTTACTCAATATAACATTTCCAATAGTACTGAAGGAGTCCACTGCCAGCATTTATTACATTGGTTTGTGGCATCTAAATTGCTTGATATTATTTGGGGCATTTCTCAACTTTTAACAGAATTGCTTGTAGATAATATTTGAATATTATCTGCCCAAAGTTCAGTTCATCAGCCAAAGAATCAGAGGAAAAATAATGCACAGCAAGTTGTTCTGATCTTAGATAATATTTGACTAACTTCCATTTTATTACTATTGAAGTTGAGCAACAGCTTACTGGTAGTTCAAAAGGCAAGAAAAATGACTAAAAACATTATTAGTAACACTTTTTCTGAGGTAAATTGTGGTAAACTATCATCGTAAACAATGACGAGGCAAGTGAAGACAAATCTGACTTGAGGGTTGAGCCTTGCTGGTGTGTTGCAGAGTATAATGTGTTCGATAAGGTGTCGAAGTCAGAGATGGAGTTGGAGCGAGTGTTTCTGAGAGGAGTCAAAGCGGAGGAGATTCAGTGCCCATCCACATAAACTGGGAGTGTGGTTGGATCGATCGATCTAAGTGCCAAGCCTATTTGGAAAAGTTGAGAACAGCTTCAGGCTGGATGGTGAGGTTTAGGCCCAGAGCATATTGCTGCGGTGGGGCCTTGAGTCCTAATGCATGGCACGATCTGACGATTTATATGCCAGCCCAGAAAGACTGGAAGGCAGGGTGTCAGGACCAGAGGCGAGGGTCAGGCTTCACTCCTCTCTCTGAGCCTGTGAGACTGCTCCAGCTGCTATGTGCTTCCTGTCTGTGAGCCTCATGGCAATTTGAGTCCAAGGCTTTGGGCCTACTCCAGCTGCTCTAGAATTTGGGTATATGGACTCAGTATGGTTCGGAATGCTGTTGCTTGCTTTTAATTGTTTGCATGATTTGTGTTTTTTCTCTCCCCCTTTCTCTGCACATCGAGTGCTGGTCCTTTTTTAATTTGTTCTTTCAGGTTTCTTGCTTTGCAGCTGCCTGTAAGTAGATGGATCTCAAGGTTAAATAATTCAAACATACTTTGATAATAAATGTACTTTGAATCTTTGAATGTAGAAGGCTAAAGGCAAGCTGTGCTTCTGCTTGTTTCACATTCTATTTCTCTTGCATAACCTATACAAAGATGTTTAATTATTAACCTTTAACTTTCCAAGAGGGCTGTTGTGGGACTAATTCCATAGTTCTAAGAACTATCCTACACATTCCCACCTATGAATCTCTGTGTATGTGTAGCCATTTCCATTATTTGGTGATCCTATACCCCAGCTCACTATCCTTGCAGCACAATACGAGAATAAATTTTAAAAATTGTAACTTCTAGATCTAGGGGATCAGTACTGACAAACAAGGGATCCTTTGATGTTTCAGAATAGTACTTGCAAAATCGTCCATGGGAAATAGTTTTCAGGATTCATTGAGTCCTTAATCTTTTTTTTCCTCTTATTGGAGCATAATTGCCCACAGATTATACAATATATTTTAAAAATATGTGACTGGAATGACGCCACTACTTTGCCATTGTGTGTTGGAGTTAATGCCTTTCTATGAACTAATTGAGGGAAAATGGGAAGAAATTCATCTGGAACCAATTTAGAATCCAAAAAGATTTAGTATTCTCAAAAGGTCCTTCCTAATCAGGCCCTGGCCTCATTTGAATAATTCCCAGGTATTGCTGTCTGTGACCAGAACTGGCACAACAATTCACTGTGGTAGAAGGATAAAAATCACAAAGAAGAGAAAATCTACAGATATTGGAAATCCGAGCAACACACACAAAATGCTGGAGGAACTCAGCAGGCCAGGCAGCATCTATGGAAAAAAGTACAGTCAATGTTTCGGGCTGAAACCCTTCGGCAGGACTGGAGAAAAAAAAGTTGTGGAGTAGATTTAAAAGGTGGGAGGAGAGAAATACTGGGTGACAGGTGAAAACTGGAGGGGGAGGGATGAAATAAAGAGTTGGGAAGTTGATTGGTGAAAGAGACAGAAGGCCGTGAAAGGATAAGAATGTTGTCAGTCAAGTCGTATTATTTGTATCTGTTTAATTGCTTCATTAAGGCCCAGAGCTTCAGTATTGACTTAACCTTTCTGAGATACCTGTTCACTGTTCAGAATACTTCCCAAGAAAATGTTGTTCTTGCTCTGGATACAAAACTATAATTTACAATGTAAATTATAATTGAGTTATTTTAGAAAATATGAGCCATAAGATTCTAAAACTATTAAAGAAATATGGGAGTCAGATGGATTTTGTTTAGAATAGCAGGTATCCAAAAGCCAAAATATAAATCAAATGTTTCAGCATGCTTAAACTATACCTTGTCTTCAGTGATGAAAATAAATGAGGAATTGAGGTGTCCGCTCCACATTGATGATATAAAATCACAAGCATAATTTGGAAAAGGGGAGATAGAAAATGAGAGCTGTTTGTTGGCATCATTTGCACAGATCGTGAATACAGCAGCTAATCAGTTGAGTGGAGTTTATGCAAATACAAGGTCATTTGAAGAAAATTAAAGTCTATTGGTAACATTCACAAACATAGAAAATCTACAAATGCTGGAAATCCAAACAACACACACAAAATACTAGAACTCAGCAGACTAGGCAGCATCTATGGAAAATAAATCTTAGGCCAAGACTCTTCATTAGGACTGGGAAAAACGTTGAGAAGTCAGAGTAAGAAGGTGGGAGGAGGGAGGAGAGGAAGAAGAACAAGGTGGTAGGTGACAGGTGAAATCAGAAAGGGGGGATGAAGTTGATTGGTATAAGTGGTAAAGGGCTGGGGAAGGGAGAATCTGATAGGAGAGGGTAGAAGACCATGGAAGAAAGGGGAGAGGGAGGAAGGGGATGGTCAGTTGAGGCTGCACATTTTCCCCAAACTGGCAAAAGAGGCTGATAGGCATGTATTAGGATTTGGCTAATACTGGAAGGCCATTGGGATCCAATAAGATATAGTTCTCCTAAGCAGTGACTCTGAAGAATGATACCTGGTTTTTAAGGGATCTAGTACAATCAATGTGAGAGGTCACCTTTTAGCAGAGCAATAATCAATTAACTTGGCAATGCCCCCAATGGCCAACTTTGCTCAGCTCCTTCCCAGTTGCAGGAATGAGCTAACTGAGCAGTTTTGTTGTTTGGATTGTGCAGTCAGTGGTGAAGTGACGATGGTCACAGCAGCTCACAAATATCTAACATCTTATGTGGCATTGATTTTGCTGTTCATGACACTAATTTCATTAAGGTGTCAAATCTGGTATTGTGTGCATTAAACTGAAAGACAATCTGTCTTCTGTAAAGTCATTTAAGGCTGTCTCTTTTCTTATATAGTTTCCTTGCTCTTGGCACCTCACCTATAAAGTTCAAATTCCCAGGCCAAGCAAGAACTAAGCAAGTGACTTTGAGACACAGTGTGATTTGGAATTGTCCCGTACTAACCGTGCTCTCCACTTTTCAGTCAGCTGTTGGCACTTTCAACTTGCCACTGGCCAAAGTAAACTCAGACTTGATCTCAGAGTGATCTTCTCAGCAATAACTTCTGGAATGCATTGGATAGAATCCTTCACAGTGACGAGTGACAGAGATTTAATTATAAACACAAGTGAATTTTGAAGATGCTGGAAATCCAGAGTAACACACACAACGCATTCTTGGCTTTAAATGTTGACCCTTTATTCTTCTCCATAGATGAAGCTTGACCTGCTGCATTCCTCTAGTATTTTGTGTGTGTTACAGAGATTTAATTATGGTTTGTTGTGGTCTTTGAAAAATTAGTTACAGCTTATTTAACAGGGTGGTTGTAAATGGTTGTAATTTCCATCAAATCAGCGATTTCTCACAATTTCTGTCTGTGGCATTGCACCCTTTGGGAAAGATAGGCACAGCTGAGAATGATTTGTAAGTTTTCATCTTTTAATTGTACATGTGTCGAATAACAAGTTGCTGCCAGTTTCATTGTTTACTGATAATGTCCTTGATGGTTGACAGCTGCACATGGTTGGTTTGAGCTGCTGTACTCACTTTTTGGAAACCTTCTAAGTTATAGATTTATAAGAAATGTTAGTATTATCATCTCCCACACCTGGTGTCTTACCATAGATACTGAAAAGAACATAGAATGACAGGACAGCACAGAACCAGACCCTTTGGTGCACAATATCCATGCTGACCCTGGCACCAACTTAAACTACTCCATTCCCAGCCTGTCCATGTTCCTTTGAAATGCCTCTTAAACATTGGTATCTGCTTCCACCACCTTCCTTGACTAGTCACCTACTATTTTATAAACTTCTACCTGGCTGCACCTAAGCCTGTTGACGCTCCAGAGAAAACAATCCACCCTTATCCTATCCCTCCTTATAGCTAATAGTCACTGATCCATACTCTCCAAATCCTTCCTGTAATTCATGTCCAGAAATGCATTTAATACTCCCAAGAATGGCCTCACCAATGTTTTATACAGCTGCAACATGCCTTTCTGATTTTTCTATGCAATGCTGGGTCTGATGAAAGAGAGTATGCTGTATACCTCTTTACTGCCCTGTGTGCTTGTTCTGCTGCTCTCGAGGGAACTACTGGCTTGTACCCCGTGATCCCTCTGTACACCAGTGCTCCAAAAGCATCTTGCCATTTATTGTATACTTACACAGTCTCACATCTATTTAAATTGAACTCCATCTGGCATTTCTCTGCTTAAATTTCCAACTACTGGATAGTATGTCCTATTATATACTTTGACAACTTTCCTCATTATCCAAACCTTTTTACAAGCTTATGAATCAGCCCATTTACATTTTTGTTTTGTTATATAATGCAAATGGAAGAAATCCTGGTATTGATCTCTGGAATTCTACCAGTCACACACATCCAGCTGTATGAGTACATCTCCACCACTGTCCTCTGACTTCTATGACTAAGCCAGTTTTGTATTCAATATACCCATTCACCATGGTTCCCATCTTCTGGACATTCCTACCTTGAGGGACTTTGTTGAAAGTGTACATACGAACATAAGAAATAAAAGCAGGAGGAGACCATCTGACTTGTCAAGCTTGCTCCACCATTCAATAAGATCATAGCTGAACTGACTATGGACTCATCTCCACCTACCTGTCTTTTCCCCATAATTTCCTGACTAATCAGAATCAGACTGAGGTTTATTATCACTGGCATGTGTCGTGAAGTTTGTTAACTTAACAGTAGCAGTTCAATGCAATACATAATATAGAAGAAAATAAACCGATTATAGTATTAGTATATTGAATGGATTAAAAATCGCGTAAAAACTGCAGTAATATATATTTTTAAAAAGTTCAAGGGTTCAATGTCCATTTTGGATTCAGATGGCAGAGGGGAAGAAGTTGTTCCTGAAATGCTGAGTGTGTGCCTTCAGGCTTCTGTACCTCCTACCTGATGGTAACAGTGAGAAAAGGGCATGCCCTGGGTGCTGGAGGTCCTTAATAATGGACGCTGCCTTTCTGAGACACCACTTCTTGAAGATGTCCTGGGTACTTTGTAAGCTGGTACCTAAGGTGGAGCTGACTAGATTTACAATCTTCTGCAGCTTCTTTTAGTTCTGTGCTGTACCCTCTCTTCCCCACCCCCCCCCCCCCCCAATATGGTGATGCAGCCTGTCAGAATGCTGTCCATGGTACATCTTTTGAAGCCCACTTTTCATAAACAATATTGTCTAGGGCCGTTATGATTTGGAGTTCAACCAAACAGGAAGATCAATATGTTCCAATTAAAGGAACCGCGAATTGAGTGAATGCTGTGTAAGTACTGCCCATACACAATTATCGGTCGACAAGAAGTAACAGATCATACACCGGCATAAAATTATAAAAGAAGTATGTTTGCTAAATTTTCAATTTTAATAAACAGTTACAGGGAAAGAAAAGAAAAATAAAAGGGCCCATTACAACTAAACCAGTCTGTTGGAGCTCATACTGGAATAGTCAGGGATGTATCACTTTATTCATGCATTGGACCCTCAGTCTACGTGAAAGCACCTGCCACATTCCAGACTTCCCTCGAAGACCATCTTGAAAGATCTGGCTCTCTCAGGAGAATTGGCCTTTCCTCCTTGGAGTCATTCGGCTGCACAAAGCACTTCTTGCAAAGGATACCCTCCGTCCAATGGCATTCCGCGGCATCTTCCCTTGTGCCCCACTCTGCAGCTTCTGCGAAAAGACCCTAAATCAGACAATAGTTCTTCAGAAAACTATTACAAGCTCTCTAGAACCTTCTCTCACATCCCACAATTCTGATTGGCTGACACACATTCCTAAGTTCAACAATATGTCCCCGTATCTTAGCCAAAGTCAAAACACTCTTTCTGGCACGGCACACTGTTTTTATAGAAAACTGCTAATATAAACTACCTCACAGCATAGCAGTAGAAATCTTAACCAGGGCATTACAAATGACTTAGCAAAGTCCATGTGTACAACATACTCTTCCCTACCCTCATCAAATATTTCTGTCTGTTCCTCAAAAAGATCCAATCAAGTTTACAAGACCATAAGACAGAGGAGCAGAAGTCGGCCATTCGGCACATCAAGTCTGCTCCGCCATTTTATCATGAGCTATTCCATTCTCCCATTTAGTCCCACTCCCCCACCTTCTCACCATAACCTTTGATGCCCTGACTACTCAGATACCTTTCAACCTCTGCCTTAAATACACCCAATGACTTGGCCTCCACTGCCGCCCGTGGCAACAAGTTGCATAGATTCACCACACTCTGGCTAAAAAAATGTTTTCGCATCTCTGTTCTGAATGGGTACCCTGCAATCCTCAAGTCATGTCCTCTCGTACTAGACTCCCCCACCATGGGAAACAACTTTGCCACATCCACTCTGTCCATGCCTTTCAACATTCGAAATGTTTCTATGAGGTCCCCCCCTCATTCTTCTAAACTCCAAGGAGTACAGTCCAAGAGCAGTCAAACATTCATCGTATGTTAACCCTCTCATTCCCAGAATCATTCTAGTGAATCTTCTCTGAACCCTCTCCAACGATAGGGAGCTCAAAACTGCACACAATATTCCAGGTGAGGTCTTACCAGTGCCTTATAGAGCCTCAACATCACATCCCTGCTCCTATACTCTATTCCTCTAGAAATGAATGCCAACATTGCATTCGCCTTCTTCACCACTGACTCAACCTGGGGATTAACCTTAAAGATATCCTTCACAAGAACTCCCAAGTCCCATTGCATCTCTGAACTTTGATTTCTCTCCCCATTTAAATAATAGTCTGCCCGATTACTTCTTCTACCAAAGTGCATGACTGTACACTTTCCGACATTGTAATTCATTTGCCACTTCTTTGCCCATTCCCCCAATCTATCCAAGTCTCTCTGCAGACTCTCTATTTCCTCTGCACTACCGGCCCCTCCACCTATCTTTGTATCATCAGCAAACTTAGCCACAAAGCCATCTATTCCATAATCCAAATCATTGATATACAACGTAAAAAGTAGAAGCAGCCCCAACACGGACCCCTGTGGAACACCACTGGTAACCAGCAGCCAAGCCATAAGACATGATCTCCCCGCCACAAAGCTATGTTTATTATCCCAAAAAAGTTCATATTTTTCCAGATGTAATCCTTATCCCTCTGAGAATTCTCCAATGATTTCCCTACCACTCATGCAAGCTTCAACAGCCTATACTTCCCTTATGTGTCCATGTTGCCCTCTTAAACAGAGGTACTATAATAGCTCTTCTCAAGTTCTTTGGGATGCCACCTGTGACTAAAGAGGATACAAAGATCTCTATCAAGGCCCCAGCAGTCTCCCTTCTTGCCTCTCTCATATCCTGGGATAGATACCACCAGGAACTAGAGTCATCCATCTTAATATCTTTAAGAGATCCGGCATCACTACCTCCTTGTTATCATCCTTAGTATAACGTCAGTGTGTCCTTCTCTGATTTTCGCTATTGTCCATGAATACTGATGCGAAGTTCTAAGTTTGTACTTCACCCATTTCATCTAGCTCAAGGCATAAATTCCCTCCTTTATCCTTGAGTGTTCCTACCTTCTCCCTCTATATCCTCTTGTTTTAAGCATAAAATACCTTGAGAATTTCCTTAATCCTTCTCATTAAGGGCATTTAATAGACCCTTTTAACAACCCCCTATCTCTCCCCAATTTCCTGTTTTGTTCTTTTCTGCTTCCTTCATGTTCCTCAAGCACCCTGTCCAATTTCAGCTTCCTAAACCTTATATTTGTGTGCTTCAGCTATTTGACTAAATTTGAAACATCTCTACTGTCATTTAAGGTTCTTGAATTTTACCATTATTGTCTGTTTTCATCACAGGGACAAGTTGGTTCTGAGCTCTGATCTGTTGGCCATTAACAGACAGACAGACATACTTTATTGATCCCGAGGGAAATTGGGTTTCGTAAATGACCCCCACTTGCAATTTACTCCCTTAAATATTTTATATTTTAATTTTAAAATATTTTATAATACTGAGGAGATTCTCCTCAGTATTCCTCCTGAAAAGTTCCTTTCAATCCCATCAGTGTTGTTACTGTTGTTAAATCCTTGCCTTTTAAATTACATTTTGTCATCAAAGAGCAAGTCAGTTTTTCTGTTTGCATCTATAGCTCCATTGAAGCAATTTAAATAAATTCCATCAATGGAAATGGAGAATGCTCATGAGGACAAATTTGTTAGAAGTAATTATACATCTGAATGAATCCCAAAAGGACTGGACTCCTTTTAATTTATAATTTATAGCTACGTTCAAAAGTCTCACCTTCCAGCTTTGTTTTAAGCTTAGCATGGCTTCTAATTAGAGAGTGTCTTTGTTATATAAAAAAACAAAGGGTGATAGTTTCCAAAAAAATAATTTTGTCTTGGTTCACAGTAAAAAAAAAAGAAAGAAAATACAAATTGGGGTCATTATCCCCACCAAAGCTATATTTTTTTTGCACTTAACACCAACCAATAAAAAATCCTCAGTAGTTTAGAAAATAATTCATTCATTCATTCTGAATGACATTGGTTGATCAGTTTGGGCTGCTATTTCATTTAGGTTTGGTTAATATCCAACATTCTGAATTAGTGGGGGGGGGTGGAATTACAAAACTAATTTAAGTGTTTGCTCTAGTATGTTTGTGAGAAGAATGCTGAAACCCTGAAGATCATTAGGCAGCTGCTGCTTTGATGGCTAAAGGAGTGGATGGGGTGATCAGTTCCTGTCACCATTACACATGGTTTTCATTTGCTTTTCATTCATGGCCTTGAAGTCCTTGGTCCTAAATGTTCCCTCTCCAGTTTGAATAGGTCGGTGCAAAGTAGGAATGTTGAATTGCTTCAAGGAGGTTTTGAGTACACATTTTTAATTTTTATTTGTCAATGGACAGAACTCAGAGAAGAATATTTGTTCAGGGAGCTTTAATTGTTGGAGACAGTGTTGTGTCGCAGTGTCAGGTTTGGAGAGAGCCTTTAAATTATGGATATTGAGTGCAAGACCCATCCACATAGAGCATTATAACAGGCTTTTTTGGCTCACCGAGTCCACACCAACCACTAGACACATATTCATACCAATCCTATGGTAATCCTGTTTTTATCCTCTCCACATTCTCATCTGCTGTGTACCTACAAGTAGGGTCCATACATTATTATTCCTTAAAAATGACTGGTGGAAATAGACCATTCAGCCCAATCAGCGCATGTCACTCTTTATACTATAGAGGTACATTTCTTAAGTTTATGCACTTTATTAATCAATACTTTTACTCTAAATTCTCTGAAGCTTGGTCTTTGGGGGTTGAAAGGGAAATATGGAAGAATTATCTGGGACTTGTGCCTGATGATCAGCATAGACTCGGTGGACTGAAGGGCTTGTTTCAATGATATGCTGAAGCATAACTACAATCTCTGTTTTCATCATGAGCTCTGCACAATTTCTTTCTCTGTTCATAGAAAGAGTTCTCTTGCTCCCTATGTGAAATCTAATTATTTTAATCTCTAATCTATTTTCCCACATTATAAGATCTTCAATCAGTGGAAACAATCTATGTTTGCTCCATAACCATTTATCAAATAACTCCTTCATGTCTTCTAAAACAACAAAAGCAGCAGTATTTGCTTCTGCTATCTCCTCATAGAACCATGGATTTCTAATCTTCATTTGTTTCAAATAGAAAATACATAGATTTAGCATGCACAGTACAGATTATGATGGCAATTATCTTTGCAGGCTGCCTTGCTTGGTTTTGTTTGAGTCTCAGTGAGGGAGAATTTTCTTAGCACAGGTTATCCATTTGAACCTTTGACTGAAAGAAAGGGTGACTTTCTGTTGAGGGTGATGTGTATAAAAATGTACCTGTTATTATCCAAGCATTGTATTATCTGTTTGTCAGTACCTGTCAATTGCCTTGCCAAATTTCTTTTTAAATGTTATTTACCTCTCTCTCTTTAACACTACACTTATCTGTCTACTACATATAGTATTAAAATTATTTTTGGAATAAGCTTATCAATCAGCTTCTGTAATCAGAAGCAAATTGACTTGTTTGCTGTGGCAAGAATTTAATCTTGAAAACCTTTTGCCAGGTGAGAAAATTCCCTCAGTACTTACTGTTTCCTCTGCATCCAGCTCAAGTCAGCATATTCTGTTTGGCTTTGTTGTCACTGATGCAACCCGCTGATTTGGATGACAGATTACCATTTGAGTTGGCATGTTTCTGTGATCCGTTTTTGCTTCATTATATTTATTTTTTTCAGGTTTATATTGACCCAGAATTAAGTTGCCAGTTTACAATTGCAATTAAATAAAATTCAGTTAATTAAGCTATAAACAATTCATTATTTATGGCTGTTCCTTCTTTGATGGTACTGGCTCTTGTCAGATTTCATCAGCCTAGGATCCCTGTTTTACATGTCCATAGCAATTAAAACCATTACTGGGGTACTGGAACTTAAATCTCTTTTTGCATACACCAAACACAAATCCACACCGGCAATTTTTTTGATTCAAATGCTGAATATTTTGGACTAAGCATAGAAAATACGAGAAACACCAAGCCAGACAGAGTCCAGCTTTTTCTATTGCATCTTTACAACTGTGTGATTTGTTTTGAAAGGATGTTCAGAACTGATCCAATTGTTAATTGAAAGATTAGATATAGTAGATAGAAACTATTCCTTGTGGTAGAGGAGTTCAGAGCAAGAGAACACAAACTTAAATTAGATCAAGGATTTCTGGGATAATGTTAGGAAGCTTTGTTTTGTAGAAAATATAGTGGAAATCTGGAACTTGTTGTAAAGCAGTTCTTCTAGTATGTGTTTCAAATTGAAGGGATATAGACAGAATAGTTGACTATTATGGCTACTTAGGGACATGAACTAAAGGCAGGTCGATTATATTCGGTTTCAGATCATCTTTGATCTTATTCAATGGTAGAACAGGCTTAAGGGAATAAATGGCCCAATCCTGTTTTTATGTTCTCTGTCCTGCTCTCCATCTCACTCTCTCTCCCTCTCTTCCACCTCCCCCCTCTCCCTGCCCACTTCCACTTACCCTCTCTCCTTTGCTGATATTACGAATTAAAGTAAATGCAGAACATTTAAAACCAAGCCATTTTGATCGCAGAATGCTCTAGGTTTCTTCAGCAGAATCAAAAGGAAGAGGAGTTTGTTTCAACATTGTCAGTTTAATGATGGGCTTAATGATCCACTGAAAGATAGTTTAGTTTGTGGAATCTTACAAGAAAGCATTCAAAAATAGCTCCTAACTGAAGCACAATTTATATTTGAAAGAGCAATTGAAATAGTTGTATCAATGGAAACAGCAGACAGAGATGCAATTTCAGTCAGGAACAAAAGTGAGCATGAACAAGACTGCAATAACTAAACAGAAACCTGCCAAGTGGAACAAATTGTGTTACCATTTTGGCAGCAGCCCATATGCATTAGAGTCCTGTGTCACTCACGAGTTCAGATTCTTGTACCCCCATTCAGTTCTTGTAAAAAATATGTTAATGTTAAATATGGATCAGCAATGGCAGATATTCTTGGAGATAATACAAAAGATGCAAAAGTAGTTCATTCCAATGAGAAGGAAGGATTCAAAGAGGGGGAAGGGGCCACAGTGGTTGACAAAGGAAGTCAGAGATTGTATAGCATTAAAGAAAAAGAAGTATGACAGGGCTAAGATGAGTGGGAATACAGATGATTGGGAAAGTTTTAAGTAACAGCAGATCTTAACTAAAAAAGCAATATGGAGAGAAAAAAATCAGGTATGAGCTCAGTCTAGCCAGGAATATAAAAGGGGATAGCAAAAGCTTTTTTAGCTATGTGAAGAGAAAGAAGATAGTTAAGAACAATGTTGGCCCCTTGAAGAATGAATTGGGAGAAATTGTTATGGGAAACAGGGAAATGGCAACAGAATTTAATGCGTACTTTAGATCTGTCTTCACCAGGGAGGACACAAGCAATCTCCCAGATGTATGGATGGGCCAGGGTCATAAGATATCAGAGGAATTGAGACAGATTGACATTAGGAACGAAACTGTGATGAGTAGACTGGTAGGACTGAAGGCTAATAAATCCCCAGGTCCTGATGGTCTGCATCCGAGGGTTCTAAAAGAGGTGGCTCAGGAAATTGCGGATGCATTGGTAATCATTTTCCAATGTTCCTTAGATTCAGGATCAGTTCCTGAAGATTGGAGAGTGGCTAATGTTATCCCACTTTTCAAGAAGGGAGGGAAGGAGAAAACGGAGAACTATCGCCCTGTTAGCCTAACGTCAGTCATGGGGAAGATGCTTGAGTCCATTACTAAGGACAAAATAGTGGCACATCTTGATGGCAGAAATAGGATTAGGCCGAGCCAGCATGGATTTACCAAGGGCAAATCATGCTTGACTAATCTGTTGGAGTTTTTTGAGGGTGTAACAAGGATGTTAGACGAGGGTAAGCCAGTGGATGTTGTGTACCTAGATTTTCAGAAGGCATTCGATAAGGTGCCACATAGGAGATTGGTGAGTAAAATCAGAGCTCATGGCATTGGGGGCAGGGTTTCAACATGGATAGAAAACTGGTTGGCAGATAGAAAGCAAAGGGTAGCAGTATATGGGTGTTTCTCGGACTGGCTGGAGGTGACTAGTACGGTACCACAGGGCTCTGTATTGGGACCACAGCTCTTTACGATTTATGTCAACGATTTAGATGAGGGCATTGAAAACTATATCAGCAAGTTTGCTGACGATACTAAACTGGGTGGCAGTGTGACTTGCGAAGAGGACGTTAGGAGAATACAGGGAGACTTGGATAGGCTGGGTGAGTGGGCAGATACTTGGCAGATGTCATTCAATGTGAATAAATGTGAAGTTATCCACTTTGGAAGCAGGAACAAGAGGGCAGAGTATTGTCTGAATGGTGTAGAGTTAGGTAAGGGAGAAATGCAAAGAGACCTAGGAGTCCTAGTTCACCAGTCAATGAAGGTGAATGAGCAAGTGCAACAGGCAGTGAAGAGGGCAAATGGAATGTTGGCCTTTGTTACAAGGGGAATTGAGTACAAGAGCAAGGATGTCCTTTTGCATTTGTACAGGGCCCTGGTGAGACCACACCTGGAATATTGTGTACAGTTTTGGTCTCCAGGTTTAAGGAAGGACATTCTGGCAATTGAGGAAGTGCAGCGTAGATTCACTAGGTTGATTCCTGGGATGGCAGGGTTGTCTTACGCAGAGAGATTGGAGAGATTGGGCTTGTACACGCTGGAATTGAGGAGATTGAGAGGGGATCTGATTGAAACGTTTAAGATAATTAAAGGATTTGATAGGATTGAGGCAGGAAATATGTTCCAGATGTTGGGAGAGTCCAGTACCAGAGGGCATGGATTGAGAATAAGAGGTCAGTTATTTAAAACAGAGTTGAGGAAGAGCTTCTTCTCCCAGAGAGTTGTGGAGGTGTGGAATGCACTGCCTCGGAAGACGGTGGAGGCCAATTCTCTGGATGCTTTCAAAAAGGAGCTAGATAGATATCTGATGGATAGGGGAATCAAGGGATATGGGGACAAGGCAGGGACTGGGTATTGATAGTGAATGATCAGCCATGATCTCAGAATGGCGGTGCAGACTCGAGGGGCCGAATGGTCTACTTCTGCACCTATTGTCTATTGTCTATAATATAGAACTCATGCGTGAAAAAAATTGACACATGAAATGTAAAAGGTTAGCCACCAATTGCAGGTTTAAAGCGGATAGAAAATGCTGCACAGACAAAAATAAATGAGGTGCACAGGGAAGAGAAAAAGATAGAAAGTTGCAGTTGCTGTTTCAAAAAGAGCACTAACCTGCATGCTGTTGGTGAAATATCTGATAATCATAGTGACACAGGACTGGATAGCTTTGAGATTTACAATGTAGAAACTAACAATAGACAGAAATATGAAAGTGAACTGAAAATCACTTAAAATGGAATTGCCTGCAGATTTCCAACAAAGAGCTTGTACTAGAGAAAAGATAATTCCTGTGGAAATGGCATTTGTCACAATGAAATACAACAACCAACTAGCCACATTGGGTTTGTATGTGGTAAAAGCTAAAACCTATATATCAAAGGTAAAATAGTGTTAAATGAAATAGGCATATCCAAGTTTTACAAAGCCCGTCCAGTTCCTTATACTATCTGTGATAAGTAGCCAGTGAGCTAGGTGCATGAACAACCCTGTACTGAAAGTGGATTGATACCCTTTGCTAGCGGGTAGAGGATATCCTCTGTAAGGCCAGAGCTCCTTTTCAATGGTGACTAATGTTACCACAGTTTGTTGTGGTTCAGTCCTGTCGCACTCACCTCAATAGTAAGCAAATGCTTTGAGAGGCTGGTCAAGGACTACATCTGCAGCTTGCTACCACCAATCTGGACCCCCTAAAATTCACTTACCAACACACCTGATCGACAGACGACACAATAGCCACTGCTCTACATACTGTCCTTCCACAACTGGAGGAGAAGGATGCTTATGTGAGAATGTTGTTCTTGGACTATGGTTCAGCATTCAACACCATAATTCCATCCGGGCTCGACAAGAAGCTCAGAGACCTCGGCCTTCACCCTGCCTTGTGCAGCTGGATCCTGGACCCCCTGTCCGATCGCCAGCAGGTGGTAAGAGTGGGCTCCCTCACCTCCACCCCTCTGACTCTCAATACAGGAGTCCCTCAGGGCTGTGTACTGAGACCCTTGCTTTACTCCCTGTATACCAGTGACCGTATCACCACCCACAACTCCAATCTGCTAATTAAATTTGATGACAACACTACATTGTTTGGCTTTATCTCAAATAACCCTGAGGTGGCCTACCAGGAAGAAGTCATCTCTCTGACCAATTGTTGTCAAGAAAACAGCCTCTCCCTCAATGTCGCAAAAACAAAGGAGCTGGTTGTGGATTACAGGTGGAATGGAGACGGGCTAACCCCTATTGACATCAATGGATTTGGGGTTGAGAGAGTAAACAGCTTCAAGTTCCTTGGCATCCACATCTCTGAGGACCTCACGTGGTCTGTACACACCAGCTGTGTGTTGGAAAAGGTACAACTGCACCTCTTTCATTCAGGCGGTTGAAGTAGTTTGGTATTGGTCCCCAAATCCTAAGAATTGTACAGGGGTACAATTGAGAGCATCCTGACTGGCTGCATCACTGCCTGGTATGGGAATTGTACCTGCCTTAACGGTAGGACTCTGCAGAGAGTGGTGTGGACAGACCAGCACATCTGTAGTTGTGAACTTCCCGTGATTCAGGACATTTACAAGGACAGATGTGTAAAAAGGGCCTGTAGGATCATTGGGGACTCAAATCATCCCAACCACAGTCTATTCCAGCTGCTACCATCCAGGAAGCGGTACCACAGCGTAAAAGCCAGGACCAACAGGCTCCAGGACAGCTTCTTCCACCAGGCCATCAGACTGATGAACTCATGCTGACTTGAACGTACTCTATATTACATTGACTGTTCTATTTATTATAAAGTACTATGATTTCACATTGCACATTTAGATGGAGACGTAATGTATAGATTTTTACTCCTCGTATGTGAAGGATGTAAGAAATAAAGTCAATTCAATTCATCTGCACCATAACTCCCTGCCTTGATGGAAAGTTTTGTTCAGAGTCTCAAGATTGCACTGCAAGCAATATTCAGCAGAGCACACTGAACTAACACTGAATCAGACACTCACCAATTTCTTCCTTGCATATCACAATGCTCACACTACACAACCAACAACTCACCAGCTATGCTGTTTCTCAGTTGTCCCCTGCATTTATGCTTGGATCTCCTCAAACCCAATCTCAGAAGGAACAAACAAGTTGAAGGCTTCACAAACAAGAAGGTTTGATGTTTCACTACTGGACAAGCAGTCCTGACAAGAGGTTACAGAGGGGATGTTAAAGAAGGAGCACCTTTGTCAGGAAAGACGTTTTCCCACAAGAGTAGGAAATCCTCCATAGCAATTAAATCTTTAGGAATGAATGAGACAATTTAAAGTTTATGCTGCCTATATAGTAGTTGTATCAACTGTCAATATAAGTTGAGACGCATTCTATATTGAGTTGGAGTTTATAACTAAGCAGGAAGGTGTATTTAATATTTCAGTAATATCATAAATATATTGTTTGATTCAGCATATTTTGTTGTTTACAAAGTGCACTGTGGGTTATATGTAAATTACATATGTCATTATGCTACCGTGTCATGTATACATGTCATGCTGAAAGAAAAGATGAAATTAAACTCTCATTCCCAGCTCTGTGTATTTTGCTTTCAATCAGTTTAATGTATTGGAATTACAAAACGTAACATAGACCACTATAGTTATCCACATCTCTGCTAATAGTAATAATCAATCTTAGTTCTGTCAAATCCTCTCTTATTACAACTTAAAACATGTTTGGTTTTTACCTTTATCAAGATTTGATTTGATATCATTGCAGAGATGCTAACTGTTTCTGTCACCACTGTTACCACAGACTTGCTGATTAACTCAGCATTTTCTATGTTTATTGTTTCATGAATGTGTGTCTTTCATGCATGTATCGCATTCAAACTCAGTTTTCGAAAAATACACTGCTTCCTTATTTATTCCAGATAATGCACTAACTCATTTATTTTGAAATTTGCTTGTCAATTGTGCTGGTCCTCCAGTAATTTGGTGCAATGTTCTTTGGTTTTACTTATGTCCTCTCAGTCTGGGCATCATAGCTATATTGTTAACAAATGAAAGAGAAATGGGAGGTGTTTAGCTGACTCAGATTAGGGTTTATTTTTCTGATTGTGAGTGACTGAGATTGTCAAGTGAGGTGAATTTGAGCATTTCCTTGAAATTGTTGCATATTCCAGTAAAATCCTACAAATAATGGCATTCCCTCAAGATCCTTATAGATCTTGGCTAACTCTTAGGAAACCACTGTAATTATCATCACAGTTCCAACATTTTGACTTTTTTTCTATTTCTAGCAGATATTGTGAAATCATCAAAGAAAAAACATGACAATAATACAAATTGCATATAGAACTGTGTAAGTGAGATGCTAATAAATTGAAACATGAAATAGTGTTGGATCATGATCTGAAAATCCAAAGGTGGGGTATACAGTTTGGAAAATCGATATGCTATGATATTAGTCAACAACAACGGGGTATTAATTGGATGCACACTCTCTATACAACTGGATAAGTGAATGGGGAGGATCAGCAAGTTAGTCTTACTGTGGTTAAGCCTTGTTAAGTGAATGTGAAGTGAGAACGTGCTGAGCTGTGGGATGCAGTAAACATACACTAGAAGGAGGTGAGCATCATCAGTGGAAGTATATCCTGCAAATTAACAAATCACTGGCAAGTTCCTTTCTCCTTTTCTCTCTGTACACCCATGACTGTGTCGCTACCCACAGCTCCAATCTACTAATTAAATTTGCTGACAATACCACATTGATTGGCCTAACCTCAAATAATAATGAGGCAGCCTACAGAGAAGAAGTCATCACCCTGACACAGTGGTGTCAAGAAAACAACCTTTCCCTCCATGTCACATAAACAAAGCAGCTAGTTGTGGACTGCAGGAGGAATGGAGACAGGCTGGCCCCTATTGACATCAGTGGATCTGGGGTTGAGACAGTGAACAGCTTTAAGTTCCTTGGCATAAACATCACTGAAGATCTCACGTGGTCTGTACATACTGGCTGTGTGGTGAAAAAGGCACAACAGCGCCTCTTTCACCTCAGACAGTTGACGAAGTTTGCTATGGGCCCCAAATCCTAAGAACTTTCTATAGGGGCACAACTGAGAGCATCCAGACTGGCTACATCACTGCCTGGAATGGGAACTGTACTTCCCTCAATCGCAGGACTCTGCAGAGAATGGTGCGGACAGCCCAGCACATCTGTAGATGTGAACTTCCCACTATTCAGGACATTTTCAATGACAAGTGTGTAGAAAGAGCCCAAAGGATCATTAGGGACCCGAGTCACCCCAACCTCAAACTGTACCATCCGGGAAATGGTACCACAGCATTAAAGTCAGGACCAACAGGCTCCAGGACAGCTTCTATCACCAGGCCATCAGACTGATTAATTCATGCTGACACAACTGTATTTCTGTGTTACATTGACTATCCTGTTGTACATACAATTTATTATAAATTACTAAAACATTGCAAATTGCACATTTAGACGGAGATGTAGCCCAAGGATTTTTACTCCTCATGTATATGAAGGACATAAGTAATAAAGTCAATTTGGTTCAATTCAATTCCTCCATGGCATCACTGCCCTTCCTTTCTGTGCATCTCTTCCTGACCCGTTTTGTGCATTGTCTCCTTTTCTGTTGGAATACTGTTATCCCTCACTTTACATACATCCCATCCATATTGCTCTTGAAGGCTACCTCTTAGTTGATGCATCCTTTCACTTCATTTAGCCCTTCCCCTCCTGTTACCTCCCCTCTCATCTCTGCCCCATGTAGCTTTCTCACCCCCATTTTGTTCTTCCCAACATTAACACCAGCCTTTCCCCACCCCACCCCTGCCAGTGCCACCAGCCCACCATCATGAGCATAAGTAGCATGCTCATACTTTTTGCTTGCCCATCTGTTTCTGATTGTTGCCCTTTCACTCCACTGGAGTGTAATCTGCATTTTACTCTTCTGTGAATTCTATATAGTTAGCGTAAAAGAGCATTTACGCTCCATGTTACAACAAAGAACAGGAGAACTGTGGGAGCACAAGTAACCTTTGAACAACTTTAACAGCATGGAATGCAAAGAACTAATCTTAAGTATTGTATGCAGTGTCGTGGGCTGGTATAGTACAGGTCAGTATAGATTAATGATTAGTCAATGGTTGCTTAAAAGCTTGCTTTACACTCTTAGACTCCTTAACAGATCAGCATCAAGGATTATGTTATAGATGAGTATTTTGTTGATAAATGTTATAGTATATCCTCTGCTGTAACTTGGGTTGCTCTCAGCATAGTGTATGTGATGTCCAAGCATATTGAATAATAGTGGCCTTTTTTCAGGGTATCTGTATCTTCCTCTATATCTTTGTTTTTATTTGTTTCTTATCTCTTTCTTTAGACAGCAGTTCTATTCATAGAAAGTATACAAAATCCTCAAGCATGCCTTTCAGCAGATTTAACACACTGCCTGCTTCACAATTTGACCCTCTCTGCTCTCCCTGCCCTTTCAGGCAATCTAGCTGCAGTTCATTGTTACCTCCCACTGGAATATTTGTACATAGTTTCCCAGACTGGTCAGTCTGAGTTGAAATGCAGTGGAAGATTACCCAGTGTGTCTTCAGTATATGCAAGAGTTAACACAGAGGTTCTTTAATTGAGAATTCTAAAATAGAATTCGTTAGGAATGAAAATACAAATCAGCACTTTGAGGCCCATCAACTATCACTGAATTTCTCTTTTCTCTCTGCAAATACTGACAGACCTGGTGTATGTTTCTATCATACTTATTTCTGAAAATCTGAAAGATAATTGTCCCTGTTGCCCCCACTCAATTTGTAAGGAATGTTCTTTCTTCAGTAAACTGTTGGCAGTAGTACCAAACTTGAAACAATGAAGGGTGTTCAACAGCGATGACAGGGCTTGAATGCTATTATCTCTTACAAAGTGAAACCAAGCAACAGAGGTGACAACATGACTTTGCTTTCAGATGATGTCAATGCCTTCTATGCTCACTTTGACAATCAAAACATATGGGAGCCTTCACAATCTTCCACAGCTCTTGATGACCCCATGGTTTCAGACTTTAAAAACAATGTGAGAGCATCTTTCTGGAGGGTGCACCCGCAGGAAGCATCTGGCCCAGATGGGGTACATGACCCAGTACAAAGTTGATCAAATGGCTGGTGTGTTCACCAAAACCAAGAGAGCTTCAATTGTACCAGTGTCTAGGATACAGTGACCTGCCTCATCCAGTGGCACTAATATCCACTATGATGAAGTGCTCTGAGAAGTTGGTGACAAAACATATCAACTCCTGCCTAAGAAGCAACTTGGATCCACTTCAGTTTGCCTACCATCTCAACAGGTCCACAGCAGATGCTATCTCATTGGCACTTCACTCAACCATATAACAATTACAGCACGGAAACAGGCCATCTCGGCTTTTCTAGTCCATGCCGAACGCTTACTCTCACCTAGTCCCACTGACCCGCACTCAGCCCATAACCCTCCATTCCTTTCCTGTCCATATACCTATCCAATTTTACTTTAATTGACAATACCGAACCTGCCTCTACCTACCCTGAAACATCTGGATAGCAAAGACACATACAACAGGATGTGTTCAATCAACTATAGTTTGGCATTCAATACTATCATCCCCTCAAAACTGATCAATAAGCTTCAAGACCTGGGCCTCAATAGCTCCTTGTGCAGTTGGATCCTCAGTTTCCTCACTTGCAGACCCCAGTCAGTTTGGATTGTCAAAAACAATCTCCATCAGCACAGGTGCACCACAAGGCTGTCTGCTTAGCTGTCTGCTCTACTCATCATATACTTGAGACAGCTCTAATGCGATATTTAAGTTTGCAGATGACACCAATGTCATTGGCTGAATCAATGGAGGTGATAATTCAGAATATAGGAGAAAGACTAAAAATCTAACTGAGTGAAGGCCTTTTGAAAGTCCAAATATACAAATTCCACTGCATTCTAGGTGTTTAAAATGATGAAACAGTGTACAGGGAGGAGGTCAACCACCTAGAAAGCTAGTGCAGTGACAACAACTTGATGTTTAATGTCACCAAAACCAAGGAGATGATCGTCGATTTCAGACAGTCTCAGCCTGAGCACATACTCCTCAGCATCAGCGGCTCCACAATGGAGAGAGTAGAAAACATCAAGTTCCTTGGGGTGCAGATCTTGGACAATCTCACCTGATCCAGGAACACCATTGGGATTTTGAAACGAGCCCAGCAGAGGTTGCACTTTCTGAAGAAGCTTAAACAAGCATCACCCCCACTAACATCTTAACTACATTCTACAGGAGCGTGGTTGAGAGTGTGCTGACCTTTTGCATCACAACCTGGTATTCCAGCTACAGTGCTGCCGACAAAAAAGCCTTGCAGAGGGTGGTTAGGGGAGCAGAGAAGGTTATTGGGGTCTCCCTACCTTCTGTCCAAGACCTCTTTCAGAGTCGATGCCTCCAGAAGACACAGTACATCATTAAAGACCCTTCTCACCCTCTCCATGAAGTTTGTTCTTCTGCCATCAGGTAAATGTTACAGGAGCATCAAAACAAAAACCACAAGGCTACTAAACAGCTTCCTCCCACAGGCAGTCAGACTGCTAAATAGCTGCTGTACCTGACTCTGCTTTGGACACTTTTAACCTGCACTGGACACTTATAACTTGATTTTACTGACATGTGGCTGTTGTGTTTTACTATTTATTGTTATGTTTATTATTTAGTGTTGAGTTTGTTATGTTATGATTGCACTGCTACTGGGAAACGCTGTCTTATTCTGCCCTGCAGAGCTGATGCACGGTTAGAATGACAATAAAGTTTTTGAATCTTGAATTCCCTTTGTCTATCTTACGTGATCTCCTTAAAGAATTCCAGCAGGTCAGTCAAGCAAGATTTTCCCTTAAGGAAACTATGCTGACATTGTCCTATCTTGTCTGTGTCACCATAACCTCATCCTTAACAATTGAATCCAACATCTTGCCAGTCACTGAGGTCAGGTGAACTGGTTTATAATTTCTTCTGCTGCCGTCCTCCTTTCTTAAAGAGTGGAGTGATATTTCCAATTTTCGAGTCCTCTGGTACCATACCAGAGTGCAGTGATTTTTGAAAAGTAATTACTAATGCCTCCACAATCTCTACTGCCACTTCTTTCAAAACCTTAGGGTGCAGTTCGTCTGAACCATGTGACTTCTGTACCCTTAAGTCTTTCAGCTTTTTGAGCACCCTTTCCCTTGTAATAGTAACTGCATTCACTTCTCTTCCCCCACACTATTCAACACCTGGCACACTGCTAGTGTCTTCCACAGTGAAGACTGATGCAAAATACTCATTTAGTTCATCTGCCATCTCCTTGTCCACCGTTATTATTTCTCCGGCCTCATTTTCTAGCAGTCCTATATTCACTCTCATCTCTCTTTTATTTTTTTACATACTTAAAAAGCTTTTACTATCCACTTTGATATTGTTTGCTAGCTTGCTTTTGTATTTCATCTCTTCTCTTCTAATGATTCTTTTAGTTGTTCTTTTTAGGTTTTTAAAAGCTTCCCAATTGTGTGTCTTGCCTCTAATTTTTGCATTGTTGTATGTCCTCTCTTTTGCTTTAACTTTTAGTTTTAACTTGTCAGCCTTGATTGTACTATTTTGCTGTTTGAATATTTTTTTGTTTTTGGAATACATCTATCCTGCTCCTTCCTGCCAGTATCTCTTTCCAATTTACTTTGGCCAAACTCCTTTCTCATACCACTGTAATTCCCTTAACTCCACTGAACTACTGTTACATCAGACTTTATTTTCTCACTATCAAATTTCAGATGATGCTAAGGTAGGTGGCGTTGTGGATAATGATGTAGGTTTTCAAAGTTTGCAGAGAGATTTAGGCTAATTAGAAGAGTGGGCTGAACGATGGCAGATGGAGTTTAATGCTGATAAGTGTGAGGTACTACATTTTGGTAGGAATAATCCAAATAGGACATACATGGTAAATGGTAGGGCATTGAAGAATGCAGTAGAACAGAGTGATCTAGAAATAATGGTACATAGTTCCCTGAAGGTGGAATCTCGTGTCGATAGAGTGGTGAAGAAAGCTTTTGGTATGTTGGCCTTTATTAATCAGAGGATTGAGTATAGGAGTTGGGATGTAATGTTAAAATTGTACAAGGCATTTGTAAGGCCGAATTTGTAGTACTGTGTACAGTTCTGGTCACCGAATTATAGGAAAGATGTCAACAAAATAGAGAGAGTACAGAGAAGATTTACTAGAATGTTATCTGGGTTTCAGCACTTAAGATACAGGGGAAGATTGAACAAGTTAGGTCTTTATTCTTTGGAGCATATAAGGTTGAGGGGGAACTTGATAGAGGTATTTAAAATTATGAGGGGGTTAGATCGAGTTGATGTGGATAGGCTTTTTCCATTGAGAGTAGGGGAGATTCAAACAAGAGGACATGAGTTGAGACTTAGGGGGCAAAAGTTTAAGGTAACATGAGGGGGAATTTCTTTACTCAGAGGGTGGTAGCTGTGTGGAGTGAGCTTCCAGTAGAAGTTGTAGAGGCAGGTTCGATATTGTCATTTAAAGCAAAATTGGATAGGTATATGGACAGGAAAGGAATGGAGGGTTATGGGCTGAGTGCGGGTCAATGGGATTAGGTGAGATTAAGCGTTTGGCACGGACTAGAAGGGCCGGGATGGCCTGTTTCTGTGCTGTAATTATTATAAGTTAAACTCAGTCATATTCTGATCACTGCTTCCAAGGGATTCTTTTACCTTAAGCTCCCTAATCACCTCCAGTTCATTATATAACACCCGATCCAATATAGCTGATTCCCAGTAGGCTCAATGACAAACTGCTCTAAAAAGCTATCTCATAGGCATTCAACAAGCTCACTCTCTTGAGGTCCATTCCCAACCTGATTTTCCCAATTGACCTGAATGTTGAAATCTCCCATGACTACCATAACATTGCCCTTTTGATACGCCTTTTCTATTTCCTGTTATCAATTGTGGTTCACATCCCAAGTACTGTTGGGAGGCCTGTATAAACAGCTATCAGGGTCCTTTTATCCTTGCAGTTTCTTAACTCAATCCACGAGGATTCAACATCTTCCGATCTTATGTTACATCTTCCTGCTGATTTGATGCCTTTCCTTACCAGCAGAGCCATGCCACTCCTCTGTCTAGCTCACTGACCTTCTGATACAACATGTAACCTTCGACTTTCAGCCTCCAACTATATCTATTCTTCATCCACAATTCAGGATATCACCTCTTGATAAAGTAAAATCAAGCAACATAGGTAACAACAGGGCTTCGCTTCCAGATGAGTTCATTGCCTTCTCTGTTCATTTTGACTGTCAAAACAAGGAGAAACCATCACAAGCTCCTTCAGCTCTCGATGATTCTTTGATTTCAGTCTTTAATGCTGACATGCCAAGTCAAGTCAAGTCACTTTTATTGTCATTTCGACCATAACTGCTGGTACAGTACACAGTAAAAATGAGACAATGTTTTTCAGGACCATGGTGTTATATGACGCAATACAAAAACTAAACTGAACTATGTAAAAAATAACACAGAGAAAAAAAACACACAACAACTACACTAGACTACAGACCTACCCAGGACTGCATAAAGTGCACAAAACAGTGCAGGCATTACAATAAATAATAAACAGGACAATGGGGCAGTAAGGTGTCAGTCCAGGCTCTGGGTATTGAGGAGTCTGATAGCTTGGGGGAAGAAACTTACATAGTCTGGTTGTAAGAACCTGAATGCTTCGGTGCCTTTTCCACGATATCAGGACGGAGAAGAGTTTGTATGGGGGGTGCGTGGGGGCCTTCATAATGCTGTTTGCTTTGTGGATGCAGCGTGTAGTGTAAATGTCCATAATGATGGGAAGAGAGACCCTGGTGATCTTCTCAGCTGACCTCACTATCCACTGCAGGGTCTTGTGATCCAAGATGGTGCAATTTCTGAACCAGGCAGTGATGCAGCTGCTCAGGATGCTCTCGATACAACCCCTGCAGAATGTGATGAGGATGGGGGGGTGGGAGATGGACTTTCCCCAGCCTTCACAGAAAGTACAGACGCTGCTGGGCTTTCTTTGCTATGGAGTTGGTGTTGAGGGACCAGGTGAGATTCTCCGCCAGGTGAACACCAAGAAATTTGGTGCTCTTAACGATCTCTACTGAGGAGCCGTCCTTCAGGAGGGTGAACCCTCCATAAGCATCTCGCATTGATATATGGTGCTTGGTCAAGTACTGAATAACTGGCTGAAGTTTTTACTGAGATCTTTAACCTCTCACTTCGGCAGTCTGACTACCCCCACCTGCTTCAAGCAGGCTTCAATTATACTAGTGCAGGGGTCAGCAACCTTTACCACTGAAAGAGCCACTTGGACCCGTTTTCCACAGAAAAGAAAACACTGGGAGCCGCAAAACCCGTTTGACATTTAAAATGAAATAACACTGCATACAACGTTTTTTTTGCCTTTATGCTATGTATAAACAAACTATAATGTGTTGCATTTATGAAATTGATGAACTCCTGCAGAGAAAACGAAATTACATTTCTGCATGCAACAAAAACATTTTGAACTCCGAAAAAAAGACGTTGGGTTGAAAGTTACTTTTAAGTAAAATATTCAATGTCTATTTGAGTCCTTCTTGTATTTATGAAAAACGCCGAACTTAAATTTTCCGCCAGCAGCAAACCAAAAATAACGTCAGCCAGCTGTCATCCTGAAAAATGAAAGGACTATTTCACTGAACAATGAAAAAATATGAATATAAGTAAAATAATAGGCAATTAAAATATTTATCATACTTGGTTAATGGGATTTCTGCTCCTGGACCTCAGCGCACAGCGTCTGCACATCAGGGCTGTATGATGTCACCTTCATCTTTACACAGGATCGCAAGCTGTCATCTGTGAGGTTTTCAATATCACTCCATTTGTGTTTCTGAGCAAGAACGGCCTTCTGACGGGCAACATCTTCAAGGTCTGCTGTCAAGCGTCTAAACTTGGACACCCATATGTCTTTGTCGGCTATGTCGGCCAGTTCCATCTCAAGATCAGGTTGACTCACACCTGCCAATGCAGTCGTATTCAGTAGGGAAGGATCGATGCTTAAGGGAGTGACCGGGAAGGATAATGTGTTTTTTTCCTCTCTGAACTCACAGAAGCGTTTCCCAAACGATGTTTGCATTGCGATGATTGCAGAATGTAAATACTCCGAAATTATCATGTCGTGACCTTGTTTGAACTCTCTCAAATTGGGGAAGTGAGACAAAGTGCCTTTCTGTAAATCTCTGGCAAGCACTGTCAACTTGCGCTCGAATGCCAAAACATCCTCCAACATGTGCAGGGCTGTACGTCCTTTCCCCTGAAGAGCTGTGTTCAGCGTGTTCTGGTGCGCTGTCATGTCTACCATGAAGTGTAGCTTTTCCAGCCACTCTGGCTGTTCCAGCTCAGGAAAGGTGAGCCCTTTGCTGCCCAGGAAAGTTTTCACTTCTTCCAGACACGCGACAAAGCGTTTCAGCACCTTCCGTCTGGACAGCCAGCGATAAAAACACGTTGTAGCGGTGTCAGTAAACTGCAGTCAAAGATAGCTTTATTCGAACTAAACAGCCTTGCTTTTAAGCCTCCCTCAACCCAGCCCCCATGGACGCAGATGCTGCAAAAGACGCGTACTCACAAACCCCCGTAGGCTATCTCCCTTAGCCGGAATGCTGGCTAATTGTGAGCCGTTTCGGATGTGGCAGGAAATGTGTCGCTACACTTAGGTTGTACAAGATCACCATAATTACATTTCAAAAGCTAACAAACTAACATAAAATACATTTTAATTAAATACTGACCAATTATTTCCCAAAGCCACAGGGAGCCGCAGCACAGAGGTGAAAGAGCCACAAATGGCTCGGGAGCCGCAGGTTGCCGACCCCCGTACTAGTGTCTAAGAAGAATGTGGTAACCTGCCTCAATCTGACATCAGTGATTCCCAAAGGAGCAGTTACATGTCCTAAGTCTCTGCCCTCTAGTTTTAGATTCCCCAGCCTAGCGAAAGAGCGTACTCCAGATGATCAATGTTCCTCATGAATTTATAAATCTGTATAAGGTAATCCCTTTTACACTCCAGGGAAATATGTCCCAGCCTATTCATCTTCTCTTTGTGGCTTAAGCCATCTTGTTCTGGCCACATCCTTGTGAATCTTTTTATGTAGCCTTTCATTTGACTCTTCTGGCCTACATTCTGAGTAAAGACAATTTTCACCTGTTGGGTTATTTTTCTCACAATCTTATACTGAATGGCCTTGATGTTGATATTCCCTCAACTAGAAGTATACCTCTCTTTGACTAACTTCCTCTGTAGTTTAGCGTCCCTCGTTTGTTCGAAATAAGACATGTCAGACTTTCCCGGCATATGTAACATTCCCTCCTCTGGTACTTTGGTAACCTTTTAATAATTTTGAGATCAAAACTATGTTTGGTGCTCTGCAAGGTTAAATTTGTTTAAAATTTTGTTCTCTGGGAAATAAACTCAATAGCTGGTGTGTAAATTTTTAGCTTTATTAATCTGTTTCGATACCTTTTAATGTTTCATCGATGTTTTTAAATCTTTCCCACATTTAAATTCATTTGTTGAGGAGTACTGCTTCCTTACTTCTCCTGCCAAAATATGCCCCATATCTGTATTCAAATTATTTTGCTGTTTACATTTCATGCTGACATTAATTCCTACCCTCTTGAATATTGGTGCATCTCTTGATATTAACTGTGCTTTCTAATTTATTCTCGCCTTCAAGTACTGAAGTTTTGAACTTCTAATTTTCTTTAGAAGAATGGACATTGCTGGCAAGGCGAAGACTTATTGTCTATCCGCCTTTCTCCCTGTACTGAAGAGAGCTAAACATTTTGTTGTGGGTCTTGATCACTCTTAGGACATAAGGTTGGCAGATTTCTTCCCTCAAAGAAGTGAGTGTACAAAAATCTGCTGGTTTCATGGTTATCATTGTCAATGTCAAATTGTTACTCTGGATTTGTTTAGTGTAGCATCTGATAGCCAAACGTTCTCTGCTTATTTCCTGAGTACATTTATTATGTAAATCAAGAATATCAGTGATCCTTAAGCTAATACTTTTTGAATGACTCTTCAGAAATGCGAAAGAAACAATACCAAATGGAAGAGGAAAGCAGCTAAATTTGTTAGATCTGCGTAAGGGTTACTGCTCCAACCTGTGTTCAGTCCATTCTTTATGCACAAGGCAACCTTAAACAGCAGATTAATGAGAGGTTAATTGTTCATCTGAACAGGTCAGATTAGAAACTCATTATTATTCCTTGTCTGCTCTGTTCGATCCAGTGTAAATGTCATATTCTGTTCTCTTTAAACATGATAAATTCTTCTATTACTTTAAATATAAAACAGCATTTCTTCATACAAATTGGTTTTTTTGCCACATTGGATTTCACCACTAGTAAACATGTTACACTTAATAAGGGTCAAGCAAATTAGTTACAGTAGTTGAATTAGCAGTGTGACTGACTGCTGGGGTGCATGCTTTTTCTGGAAGGAGCAGTGTGCTATAGCTTTTAATGTTTCATGATTTGGGTTCTGCTACACCTTGTCTAGAAACTAGAAATCTGAACTGCTTTAAATGGCCTTCATTTTGGGTTTAATTGTCCTTTTTTAATTAACATGCTGCCAGTTATAGCTCAGTAGGTATCATCCTCTTCCTGTCTTTGAGTCAGAAGGTCATGAGTTTAAACTTCATGGCAGAGACTGAAGCACATGGTCTAGGTGAACTGGATCACAAGAATTGTTTCGGAGATTAGAGAACAAATGAAATAACTCCATACTCAGTAGTGTTTAAAAACAACAGAGATAATCTAATTGAAACATAATATTTTGAGAATAGTTTTTGTGATGCTATCTTTATCTGAACAGTCTAGATCTCAGGGCATTGCCTCAGAAAATGGAATTGGTCCATTTAAAAGTGAGATGAGAATAAGTTTTTGTATTATAATTCATTCCCCTAAGGCTTCTAGATGCTCAGTTATGGAATATATTCACAACAGTAATTAATTTTTGAGCTCTTAGGCATATGATTGTACAAGGTTTGGGTTTAAAACTGGATTTGAAGTAAAAGATCTGCTGGGATTCTAATACTTTGCAGAACAAGTTCAAGATATATTGAGTTCTTTCTGCTGTTTCTCCTTGCATATGTAGAGGCACCGTGTACTACTGTCAATTGTGACATCTTTTGAATGACATTTTAAACTAAGGTCAGATCTGAACTGATGGATATTACTCGATAGATGACCCTCATCAAAATGAATTGGACAATTATTGAATTATGTTTGTGGGCTCTTGCTCTGTTATGTTTCCCATATATAAATATTAGTTGTAAGCTGCTTTAGGACATCATGAAATGTGCTATTTAAATGCAAATAAGCCTTGCATTTTCTTCAATTCATACTACGTAATTTAAAAGAGAGGAACGGCATACAATTCTCACATTACAACAATGCAGATAACGGACATTCACTGTACAGATTTTCCAGATCATTACCATAAAATCTCGGGTGTGGAATAAAAACTCAATCTTACAAAATTTATGTGCAAGAAAAATAAACACAATATTTTGCATTTCTTTTTTTTCTTGTATTGCAGAAATTATGGGCATTTTTCAAGGAATGCCACCCACCCCCAACTCCCTGGATGGTAACACAGGGATTCATCTAAATAATATCTCATGACTTTTTCCACATTGAACTGGCAATGTCTGCTCCTTGCTGATAACACAGATGCACCTCAAAGATGCATGCTTAGCCCACTGCTCTATTCTCTCTACGTCCATGTCTGTGTGGCTAAGCATGCCTCAAATGCTATTTATAAATTTGCAAGTGGCTCTACTATTGTTGTTAAAATCTTAGATGGCAATGAGGAGGAGTACATGGATGAGGTAGACCAGCTGTTTGTGTAATTTAGCAAAACAACCTTGCACTAAACATCAGCAAGACGAGGAATTGATTGTGGACGTCAGGAAGGGGAATTCTTCACTGAGTGATCAACAGTGTGAAGGGTGAACAGCTTTAAATTCCTGAGCGTGAGCATCTTCAAGTATCTGTCCTGTGCCCAACACATTGATGCATTCATGAAGAAGACACACCAGCAGCTCTACTTCATGACGAGTTTGAGGAGATTTAGTATGTGACCAAAGACTCTTAAAATTCCTATCTTACAAGCCTATAAGACAGAGGAGCAGAATTAGCCTATTCGGTCCATCGAGTCTGCTTTGCCATTCCCTCATAGCTGATCCCAGATCCCACTCAACCCTATACATGTGCTTTCTCGCCGTAACCTTTGATGCCCTGATCAAACAGAAAACTATCAATTTTTGATTTAAATATACCCACGGTTTTGGCCTCCGCAGCTGACTATGGCAAAGTATTCACAGATTCATTATTCTCTGGCTAAAAATAATTCCTCCTTGCCTCTGTTCTAAAAGTTCGTCCCTCAACTTTGAGGCTGTGCCCTCGAGTTCTAGACACCCCCACCATAGGAAACATCCTGTCTACATTCACCTTATCTAGTCCTTTCAACATTCGGTAGGTTAAGTGGAGGACATTCTGACTGTTTGCTCTGCAGCTTAGTATGGAGGCTTCAGTGCACAGGATCACAAGAGGCTGCAGAGGGTGGTAGACCCAGACAGTTCCATCTTCCCCACCATTGAAGGCATCTTCAAGAGGCAGTACCACAAGAAGGCATCATCCATTATTGAAGACTCTCACCATCCAGTATGTGCCCACTTCTCATTGCCTCTGTCAAGGAGGAGGTACAGGAGCTCGAAAACCAATGCTCAATAATTCAGGAACAACGTCTTCCCCTCCACCATCAGATTTCTGAATTATCCATGAACCCATTAACACTACCTCATTATTTCGCTTTCTTGTGCTTTTTATTTTGTAATTTATAGTAATGTTGTGTGTTTCCATCATACTGCTGCCACAAAATTTCACATCATACGAGAGAGTGATAATCAACCTTATTCTGATTCAGCATCTGAATGCATGACTCTTAATACAGAAACAAAGAACCAAAGAATGAGTACTAAATATTGGAGCCCTCAGAGATATAAGAAAATCTGCAGATGCTGGAAATCCAAGCCAAAACACACAAAACTTAGTCAGGCAACGTCTATGGAAATGAATAAACAATTGGAGTTTCGGGTCGAGACCCTTCATCGGCGTTATTGGATCCTTCATCTGGTGGAGGGATGGGGAATTTACATTCTGCTTTAAACCTGTTATGTGCATTTTGCTGCATTTGCAGATGGCATTGCTCCTTTTCTCTCATTACCCTTGGCAAGAGATAGGGTGAGCCAATTATTTTACATAAGGCATCTGTTGCAGTATTATTACTTATCTCCAGAAAGGTCTTTACTGTTGTCTTCTACAGCTGTACTGCATACAATTGAAGGTGATGAAGGGATAAAGGTCAAACATATGGTAAGTTAAGTAGTTTAAGCTAAAGTAAAAAACCAGTGCTCCCTTCCTTTTTAACAGAAAGGAAGTTTGAAGAATATTTTAGAGATACGGAAAGTCTGTGAATGTTTTCTAGCCTGTCTGTCAACTGCTTCAGGAAACTGAAGATAAAATGAGAACAGTGTTCTGTGGTGTAGCATGTACACTCATCAGAGATGAGGACATTTGACAGGGTTATTGATGCAAACTTTATTAGGTGGTTAACAACCTGGAGGTGAATGGAAACTTAGAACCCATGTGCTTATGAACTTTGAAATTTGATAAGTTCATATGTACAATGTAGTAAAGAGCTTATTTGGAAGACAGCTGAATGAATGGATGAATTAAATGACATGAATGTAAAAGAAGAGATGCTGGAAACATCATAGACCAGTGCAGCACAGGAACAGGTCATTCAGCCCACCATGCTTTGCTAAACCAGCTAAAAAGCAAATCAAAAACATCCAAACATTAATCCCTCCTACCTACAGAACATCCCTATCCCTCCATCTTCCTCATATCCAAGTTCCTATCCAAACATCCCTTAAAAAGCCTGTAAAACATTTGCCTCTACCACTATACCAAGCAGTGCATTCCCGGCATCCAACATTCTCTGAATTAAAAAAAATTATCCCTCACAGCCTCTCATTATCTTATAAACCTTTCTCAGATCTCCCCGCAGCTCCAAAGAAAACAAACCATTTATCCAGCCACTCACAAATAGCACATGCATTCAAAACCAGGCAACATTCTGGAAAGCCTCTTTTGCACCCTCTCCAAAGCCTCAACATCCTTCCTATAGTGGGTTGACCAGAACTGTATACAATATTCCTAATGTGGCCTAGCCAGAGTTTTATAAAGTTGCAACATGCCCTCCTGACTTTTGAATCAATGCCTTGACTGATAAAAACAGTCAAGTCTTCTTAACCTCCCTATCGATCTATGTAGCCACTTTCAAGGAGCTACAAACTTGGATCTCAAGGTTCCTCTGCTAAGTGTAATTTATTTATTTTAGTTTTTGATACTGTGTCATAAAACAACAGATTTTACAACAACACACACAAAATGCTGGAGGAACCCAGCATGTCGGACAGTATCTATAGAGAAAGAACAGATGACGTTTCAGTCCAAAGGAGGAGCTGTCTGAAAGGCAAAGGTTAAGTTATACAACCACTGGCAAAAACAAGTTACATGAAATAGCACCTAATAAGCACAAGTCGTTTACTGTACTGTTCTCGTGAAGTTAACAAACTCAAAAGAGTTTACAAACCAGCAATCAGCAATTTTTCTTTTTCCCCCACATGGGTTTGATGATTGTGTTGCTGCTTGGCACGATTTGTTAGTTTGTTTTTGTGCCGGTGTTGATGTTTTTCTTTGAACGAACTCTGTGGTTTTCTTTGTTTCGTGGCTCTCTGGATAAGAAGAATTTCAGAGTTGTATACTGCGTACATACTTTGATAATAAATGAACCTTTGAACACATGGGCTTTGATCTTCACATCTATTCATTTTTTTAAAGAGAATAGCTACCTAAGTAGTATACTAGCTAATTGGTGTCAAGCACTGGACATTATTGAGGATGCTATTTGAAAGATAGAACGAGGAACTGAAGAGTGGGAATATAGCATAGATATCATGGCAGCAGATGACTCAAATGTGCTGTTGGACAGTTATTTTCATCCTGAAATTCAACAGGGTTGTGATTATTCATCATTGATTAAATTGTGCATTTTGAGCTGGTAACTGAACTGATAAAGAACAAAACAAAGAAGCCAGTGGTTAGAAGCAATGTAAAAATAAATGACTCAGAGAAGGGTAGCTTCTAGAAGAATTTATGTATACTGCTGGGAAGTTATAGGAGATGCTCTGTTAATTTAGCCTGTTACTGTTTCTGGTGATTTTAAAAAAGAGTTAATGAATAGAGTTGAATTAGCTGCTAACCAGTTAGTGTAAGTCAAATCCTGGTGGATTTATAAATAACTGGAAATATTCAGGGTTAAACTAGATTTCTGTGCAAGAAATGGATGCATAGACTACTATCAGGGAGAGCAACTATTAATGCAGGGGAAGGTTTGTTTTACTAGATTCTAAGTTTGATGACTGAAGGCTATAATTATAGATAAACAGAACTTGGAGAACAACCAAAAGACAGGAGAATAATACAGTAAAGTAAATCCAGGAAAAGTAAACAAGAGTCTTAATTGTAGTCTTTACTTTTCACTTAAATTATTAAGTGTCTATATGGTATAGGATCGCAGAAACAAAGCTCGTAGCTTATCCGTTGCGTAGAGTGCCATACATACAAGTTTGTTCTCTAATCTTTATTGAGTTCATGATCTCAGAAAATGTAGAGGTTAGGATTAAGAGCAGAATATTTAGAATTCCATGCCTGTCCTGATTAGGAACTGTGGGGATAAGTGAAATTAAGACTGCTTAAATTGGCTACTTTCTACCTCTATGTACAATGCCCATGTAAAAATAAGGCCATCTAAGGTGAATGGCCAAAAACCATTGAGATACAGGAGAATGATTGGAACTCATCGAACTGAAGTATAAGAGACTGATTGTCACTCGTGGAGCTGAGATGCAAGTAAATGATTGTAATACATGTTCAGGCAGGAAAATGATTGAAATCCATGAAGCTAAACTACAGAATACCAGCCAAATTCTATGGAGCTTAACAACAGAAAAATCAGAATCCAAAGAGAACATGCAGCATCCAGTGAAATGGGGAACAGGAAAATGAGTTATAGCTTTGCAATAACAATCCAGAAGAAACACAAGCATCCATGAAATTGAGGTACAGAGAAATGATCAATAGCCATGAAGTTGTGTCTCGTAATGGAGTTAAAGTCTTTAGAGGATTATAATAGCAATATGGAATGAATTCAAAGTAGTGAGTATAGAATGTTTGAAAGACAGGAAAGGGGTGATTGCAATGATGTCTGATTATTTGGAAATGAAGAAAATTGTTTTACTCTCCATGTGTTAAAGTTCTTGACAGGAGAGCATGTATTTTTATGAGATAAGTTGAGATAATGTAATATTATCTAACTTAAACACATTGAAAATCAGTGATACTTGAAGTGAATCAGGAATTGTTAATGATCCAATGATAGTTCACTTCAGAACCTGGTTTTTACAAATAATGTGAAAGCAGACTCTGGGGAACGGTCACTAAATCAAGACGTGCCTCCATATTGCCTCGGAGAAGTCAGCAACTTGAATATCATTTCAGCGTCTGACTACCAAGTGCAATAGCACGTTGATTAAGTTACTGGATGAATAGAGCCTAAAAATGAAAATGGAAGTATGCAGCTGGTCATGCCACACCTGTAGAAAATGAAACCATGTTGGCATTTCAGGTCAGAAACCTTTCATCAGAACTGAAAAGACAACAGCAAAATGTCATAGAACTGCAGGGAGGGTAGGAGAGGGTCTCTCTCTGAATAGGATATAAACAAGGTTCTCTGCTCAGCGACTGAATGGGAGCCATTAGAAGGTGAAACCATGGACAAAAGAAGGTAGATGTTGCAAGTACAAAGTGAGAGGGCTAGCTTATGAGAACAGGCTGAACATTTCCTCTAATCCCAAAGAGTGAAAAAAGAGGGAACATGGCTAAACTTGTGTTACAGTTGGAGAGTTATTTCAACTTTTTTTTAAAGTTCCTTTCTTCTCCCCATTGGGAATGGAGGACATGCTCAGCCTGGCCTACTGAGCTTGTTCTCCACATTTTCAACTACCCCATTCTATTGTCTCTTTTCTCACCCATTCCTTCATTGACCAGCTAACCTTGTTTACAGTTTATCCCCATGGCCATCCCAGATTTATCCTATCAGAGACATTCCTCCCCCCACAACCCCTCACCTCTATGCAAAGTCACAATCTCCTTTTCAATTTTGACGAACAGTCCCTTAACTGAAAATTTTGATGCGTTTCTCTTCCCACCAATGTGGTTTGACTATTCAATATTTCCAGTGTTTTTGATTTCAAGCATCTGTTTTTTTTTCCTATCCAGAGGCCTGGACTATTGACGTTGAGGTTCAAGTTCAACTGTATCACAGCAACTGAGAATTTAAATCTATTTAATTAAATACATTGAGAAATTAAACCTGTAATCAGAAATGTTGATTATGAAATCAACATGTTAAAGCCCTGGTGCATTAGCTTCCTCAGGGAAGACACTTATCATACTTTGCTGATCAGGAACATTTACAGCTTTAAGCCATAGTAATGAGGTTGACTTTATTTCACCCTGAATTAACTTAGTAAGGCATTTGGTTCAAGAAACAATTAGGGATGGCATTGGATGCTGGCCTTGTCAACGACATCCACACTTACTGAACAAATTCTGAAGAATTACAGTGAACTGGTCAAATCTTGGACTGCTGCAAGCTTTATAATGCACTGGTTGTGTCTCTTAATGATGAAACTGAGTTGAACATATTTAATAGATATATATGTTCTATGGAGTTTAATTTTTACCATGTACAAATATTGTATATATATTGCACTTTAATATATAAGTTAGGAGTGAGATGCAAAGCATTGTGTCTCACTGCTGAGTTGTTTTGAATTGCAGTTATTTGGGTGACTTATTTATTTATAATTGAGAAATAGTGTGGAATGGGCCATTCCACTACTTTGAGCTCTGCCGCCCAGCAACCCCTGATTTAACCCTAGCCTAGTCACAGAACAATTTACAATCACCATTTAACCTACCAATATGTCTTTGGACTGTGGGAGGAAACCAGAGCACTTGGAGAAAACCCATGGATTCCATGTACAAACTCCTTACAGATGACATCAGATTTGAACTCCAAACTGCAACTTCCCGAGCTGTAGTAGTGTCACACTAACCCTTATGCTATCATAGGGATCCTACAAGCAAAAGTAAACCACTGTTCTTTTTGCTAGACTGTAAAATGTTGGTCAGGTTGAAAGATTTAACAACTACCTCAGTAGGCTTCAGTTTAATGTTTCCTGTGGAAAAAAACAATCTTTGACAATACAGGAGCCCCTCAGACTTTGCATGAAGATATCAGATTAGGTTATAAAGGCTGGGATTTTCCAGGTTGAGATTGTCACTGACACTTTTTGCATTAACTGAAACTTATCTGCATGTTGCCCAGACTGTCTGGGGAGCAGCAGAGCCTTGATTGATAAAGTGTGGTTATGCAGGAGACCAATGTGCACTACCCTCAAAACTACTTCGGAAGCCTCTGATATCCAGCAATTTAAAATTCTGTCAAAATAGTTACATCTCCAACATTTTAAAACATTTCATTTAAAATATTTTTCTTAAAATGACAATACTAAAAGAATCAATGCTGCAGGGCCAAGGGTCAGAGTGCAACCAGACAATCGGTGGAGCTCAGCTGTTAAATTCAGGCCTTCTCTATCTGCTCTCGATTCTCAAAATGTACACTCATTTGCATTAAAAATGCCAGTGTGGAATATACTAAGCATATGATCTCAGCCAAAGCTGTAATCACAAAGACCAGTACTCTGCATACTGACTCAAGGGTGAAACAAGGATTATGATTATCTTTGGTAGCTGTCTGTCCCGTAAGGCAATGATTTGCATCTGCAGTGTTGACAATTGTCTGATGAGCCACAGGAGTCCTATTTTAGTATGTTGCCCATTTCTCTGTATCCTCTTCTTGACTATCTGGGTTTCCATTTAACCTCACCTCTTCCGCTGCTGTTCTGAAGAATCTCCAGTAATCCCTTTTTGTAGCAAACTTCCTATTGTGCTTTGATTTCTCATTTCTCATTTACATTTTGTCCTTAGGGTGGAGATAGGGACATCCAAAAGGTTAGGACTAGAGTAGCCAGTTCACTTTTCAGAATATCTGTGAGAACTGAGCTGTCATTGATATGATGTCTGCGGCTAACTTAGGAACGAGTGTCTTTACACAGTCCAGGATTTGTAAATTACTATCTTGTGCCACTGTGGCTGTCTCTAAGACTGAAAAGGTAGAAAATATTCAGCTTTTTTTTTAATACGTCTATGTTCTCCAGATATGATTGCTGTTGAAAAGTTATGAAGGCCATAGGCATTGCTTGGTGTTCTCCATGCAGAACACCAAGTTCGTTATTACTCACCTTTACATAACAGTTGCAGCTTTTGCAGCATCTATGGTGATTCAGCATGGAATGACGGCTTAGTTATTCAGGAGCACAAAATCAGATTCAGGTTTAATATCACTGACAAACATCATGAAATTTGTTCTTTTGCGGCAGCATTACAGTGCAATACATAAAATGCCATAAACTACAATAAGAAATATATTAAAAAATTAAATTAAGTCATGTCAAAGAGAGCAGAAATACTCAGGTAGTGTTCATGGGTTGGTTCATTGTCCATTCAGATGTCTGATGTAGGAGGGGTTGAAGCTGTTGATAAAATGTTGAGTGTATGTCTTCAGGTTCCTGTACCTCCTCCCTGGGCTATGGTGTACATCCTTCTGATTTTGATAATCAGTTCAAATGTTTTACAGGCATGAAAGGAGATGCTGTGTAGGATAAACCCAGACAGACAGGCAGACGTACTTTATTGATCCCGAGGGAAATTGGGTTTCGTTACAGCCGCACCAACCAAGAATAGTGAAGAAATATAGCAATATAAAGCCATAAATAATTAAATAATAATAAGTTAATTATGCCAAGTGGAAATAAGCCCAGGACCAGCCTATTGGCTCAGGGTGTCTGGCACTCCGAGGGAGGAGTTGTAAAGTTTGATGGCCACAGGTAGGAATGACTTCCTATGACGCTCAGTGTTACATCTCAGTGGAATGAGTCTCTGGCTGAATGTACTCCTGTGCCTAACCAGTACGTTATGGAGTGGATGGGAGTCATTGTCCAAGATGACATGCAACTTGGACGGCATCCTCTTTTCAGACACCACCGTCAGAGAGTCCAGTTCCACCCCCACAACATCACTGGCCTTACAAATGAGTTTGTTGATTCTGTTGGTATCTGCTACTCTCAGCCTGCTGCCCCAGCACACAACAGCAAACATGATAGCACTGGCCACCACAGACTCATAGAACATCCTCAGCCTCGTCCGGCAGATGTTAAAGGACCTCAGTCTCCTCAGGAAATAGAGATGGCTCAGACCCTTCTTGTAGACAGCCTCAGTGTTCTTTGACCAGTCCAGTTTATTGTCAATTCATATCCCCAGGTATTTGTAATCCTCCACCATGTCCACATTGACCCCTTGGATGGAAACAGGGGTCACCAGTGCCCTAGCCCTCCTCAGGTCCACCACCAGCTCCTTAGTCTTTTTCACATTAAGCTGCAGATGATTCTGCTCGCACCATGTGACAAAGTTTCCCACCATAGCCCTGTACTCTGCCTCATCTCCCTTGCTGATGCATCCAACTATGGCAGAGTCATCAGAAAACTTCTGAAGATGGCAAGACTCTGTGCAGTAGTTGAAGTCCAAAGTGTAGATGGTGAAGAGAAAGGGAGACAGGACAGTCCCCTGTGGAGCCCCAGTACTGCTGACCACTCTGTCTGACACACAGTGTTACAAGTGCACGTACTGTGGTCTGCCAGTCAGGTAATCAATAATCCATGACACCAGGGAAGTCCACCTGCATCACTGTCAGCTTCTCACCCAGCAGAGCAGAGCGGATGGTATTGAATGCACTGGAGAAGTCAAAAAACATGACCCTCACAGTGCTCGCTGGCTTGTCCAGGTGGGCGTAGACACGGTTCAGCAGGTAGACGATGGCATCCTCAACTCCTAGTCGGGGCTGATAGGCGAACTGGAGGGGGTCTTAAGTGTAGCCTAACTACAGGCCGGAGCTGCTCTAAAACAAGTCTCTCCAGGGTCTTCATGATGTGGGAACTCCTATTACAACGTAGTCAGCATATTTTAATGAACTTCCTAATGACAGTCTGACTAACTTCTGTCTTATCCCTTTGGTAGGCAAGGCTGAAAAACAGTTAGTGTTCCCTCTGTGGATGTGAAGCCATATGACTGTATTACTGAGAAGAATATGCCAGAGAGTGCTGGTGCCAGAATACAAACTTGTTTAACACCACTGCAATTCTCCGAAGGTTCCAGAGCTGTCTCATCATAATTAACCTTATCCGTTGTGTTAACGTGAAAGGAATAGATACCATTTCAATAGACCACAGCAGCTTAAGTCCATAGTTTTGCAACTGAATGCTTAAGTAAGATAGATAAAGGCAATATATAATAGCTTTCGTGACTGCTGAATTGCGAAGATCATATCAAGCACCTACAAACCTCAGATATGGGGTAAATACTTTTAACCAAGATCTCCTGTCTAGGTAGGCAATGCAAAGAAATGCTTATCTTATCATGCTCAGTGATAACTTGAGCTAATTAGCTAATTGAAAGCGATGTGGATATTTCAAAAAAAAATTAAGGAAATTGTACAGGAAAATACAAGAATATCAACATGATCTTGATGAATAGTAGAATTGGTTCTAAGGGCCAAATAGCCTATTCCTGGTACTAATTCTTTTGTTCATTTGTTACTCCAAGTGTACCGACTTCCCTCACTCAGGTCTTTGTTGTAATTAATTGAGGGTGGATCACTTGCTTTCAACATTGTCTTCCCTTACAACAATGTTGGCTTCAAACCAGACAGTATTTTCTGTTCTTGTACTGAGAGTGCAGTATTGTAATTGACGTATTGAATTGTATTCCAATTTGCTCCTGCACTCTTGTGTGGGAGTACTGTTCACTGGATTCAAAAGCCTGTTGTTTTTATCTGCCTAGATAGTATGGCAGACATCAATGCAGAGACAGCCTTTCTGCTCTGAGTGGAAAACAGAACTCAGAACCAAATTGGAATATAATTTGATATACTATTTACAGCACTAGATTCTCTTATCATTAGATTCACTTATATAAGGGAATAAAAGCAGCAACTGTTGTGTTCTGCATCTTGCAGTCAGAGCATTTTTTTCTTTCCTCTGTCTCATTAATCTTCTTTGATTTACACCAACTTCAGATAGCTCAGTTGCAGTAAGTAAACCTTCAGCACCCTCTCTCAGCCAGCACCACACCATCTATTGTATGCTGTTCAATTTCTCTGTACCCTCAGATCATTGTTCTCTACATCCCTCTTTCTGCAAGATGAAACCTATTCAAATATTTTCTTGTTCTAAAGAAAGATAATTAACCTAAGTCATTAACTCTTTTTCCCTCTCCACAGATGTTGCCTAATCTGTTAAATTTCCAGCATTTTCGGTCTTTATTTCAGATTTTCTGCAGATTTTTGGATTTTGGAAGTCTAAATTGGTGTTCATTGACTGATGTATCCTTGAGGAGTTTTGATATAGATTACAGCAGTCAGATACGTATCATTTTCTGTTTAACATAGATACTAATTTATTTCAAAAAATCAAATTAAATCTCTGTGAAGAGAGAGTAAAGAAACTTCCAATTTTAATTTCAAAATTTGGACTCTAAATTTCATCTAAAAGCTGAAGAATTACCTCAAGGAAGTTTTTTTTTATTCTTTTCAAGAATCCAGAAAGATGTATTTTAAATGAGGTTCCAAAAAGAGCAGTTGTTTATTAGACACTCATTACTTGAGTATCCCACGACTAGCTCCTTGCTCTGATAAACCTAGATAGTACTCCTAAAGTTGGCATTGCTATAGTCATTTTTGATAGAGACTGAAAAACAATTGTGCAACAGATTTCTTTCTTTATGAATACAAATTGGAACTTTTGGGTGCAAACTATTTTGGTTAAGTTAATTTTGCATTGAGCTACTTAAATTTGTTCAGTGTAGGCATCACTGGCAGAGGCTTCGCAGTAGTGAATTTAAAGGGCAAACACGAGGAAATCTGCAGATGCTGGAAATTCAAACAACACACACAAAATGCTGGTGGAACACAGCAAGCCAGGCAGCATCTATAGGGAGAAGCACTGTTGATGTTTCGGGCCGAGACCCTTCGTCAGGGCTAACTGAAAGGAAAGATAGTAAGGGATTTGAAAGTAGTGGGGAGAGGGGGAAATGCGAAATGATAGGAGAAGACCGGAGGGGGAGGGATGAAGCTAAGAGCTGGAAAGGTGATTGGCGAAAGTGATACAGAGCTGGAGAAGGGAAAGGATCATGGGACGGGAGGCCTTGGGAGAAAGAAAAGGGGAGGGGAGCACCAGAGGCAGATGGAGTGATGGGCAGAGGAGAGAGAAAAAAAACAACAACTAAATATGTCAGGGATGGGGTAAGAAGGGGAGGAGGGGCATTAATGGAAGTTAGAGAAGTCAATGTTCATGCCATCAGGTTGGAGGCTACCCAGATAAGGAACACAAGGCCATTGTCTCCTATACCATCACCAACCTTATCAGCTCTGGAGACCTTCCATCCACTGCCACCAACCTCATAGTTCCCACACCCCGCACTTCCCGTTTCTACCTCCTACCCAAGATCCACAAACCTGCCTGTCCAGGTAGACCTATTGTCTCAGTTTGCTCCTGCCCCACCAAACTCATTTCTGCATTCCTTGACACTGTCTTATCCCCCCCCCCCCTTGTTCAATCTCTTCCCACCTATGTTCGTGACACTTCTCATGCTTTTAATTTTTTCAATGATTTTAAGTACCCTGGCCCCCACCACCTTATTTTCGCCATGGACATCCAGTACCTTTATACATCCATCCCCCACCCGGACAGTCTCAAAGCTCTTTGCTTCTTTTTGGATTCCAGACCTATCCAATTCCCCCCTACCACCACTCTCCTCCGTCTAGCGGAATTAGTTCTTACTCTCAATAATTTCTCCTTTGGCTCCTCCCACTTCCTCCAAACCAAGGGTGTAGCCATGGGCACCTGTATGGGTCCCAGTTATGCTTGCCTTTTTGTTGGCTTTGTGGAACCGTCCATGTTCCAAGTCTATACGAGTATCCGTCCCCCTCTTTTCCTTCGCTACATCGCCGACTGCATTGGCGCTGCCTCCTGCATGCATGCTGAGCTTGTTAACTTCATTAACAACATTAACAACCTCCAACTTTCACCCTGCCCTCAAATTTACCTGGTCCATTTCTGACACCTCCATCTCCTTTCTTGATCTTTCTGTCTCCATCTCTGGAGATGGCTTATCTACTGATATCTACTATAAGTCTACAGACTCTCACAGCTACCTGGACTATTCCTCTTCCCACCCTGTCTCTTGCAAAAATGCTATCCCTTTCTCACAATTCCTCCATCTCCACCGCATCTGCTCTCAGGGTGAGGCTTTTCAATCCAGGACGAAGGAGGTGTCTTTCTTTTTTAAAAAAAAGGTGCTTCCCTTCTTCTACCATCAACTCTACTCTCAAATGCATCTCTCCCATTTCCCGCTCATCTGCCCTCACCCCATCCACCCGCCATCCCACTCAGGATAGGGTTCCCCTTGTCCTCACCTACCACCCCACCAGCCTCTAGGTCCAACTTATAATTCTCCGTAACTTCCGCCACCTCCAACAGGATCCCACTACCAAGCACATCTTTCCCTCCCCCCCTTCTGCTTTCCGCAGGGATCGCTCCCTACGCGACTCCCTTGTCCACTCGTCCCCCCCAATCCCTTCCCACCAAAATCCCTCCTGGCACTTACCCTTGTAAGTGGAACAAGTGCTACACCTGCCCTTACACTTCCTCCCTCACCGCCATTCAGGGCCCCAGACAGTCCTTCCAGGTGAGGCAACACTTCACCTGTGAGTCGGCTGGTGTGGTATACTGCGTCCAGTGCTCCCGGTGTGGCCTTTTATGTATTGGTGAGACCCAACGCAGACTGGGAGATCGTTTCGCTGAACACCTACGCTTGGTCCGCCAGAGAAAGCAGAATCTCCCAGTGGCCACACATTTTAATTCCACGTCCTATTCCTATTCTGATATGTCTATCCATGGCCTCCTCTACTATCAAAATGAATCCAAACTCAGGTTGGAGGAACAACACTTTATATACCGGCTGGGTAGCCTCCAACCTGATGGCATGAACATTGACTTCTCTAACTTCTGTTAATGCCCCTCCTCCCCTTCTTACCCCAACCCTGACATATTTAGTTGTTTGTTTTTTTTTCTCTCTCTCTCTCTGCCCATCACTCTGCCTGCTCTCCATCTCCCTCTGGTGCTCCCCCGCCCCTTTCTTTCTCCCGAGCCCTCCCGTCCCATGATCTTTTCCCTTCTCCAGTTCTGTATCACTTTAGCCAATCACCTTTCCAGCTCTTAGTTTCATCCCTCCCCCTCCGGTCTTCTCCTATCATTTCGCATTTCCCCCTCCCCTCACTACTTTCAAAATCCTTTACTATCTTTCCTTTCAGTTAGTCCTGACAAAGGGTCTCGGCTCGGAACGTCGACAGTGCTTCTCCTTATGGATGCTACCTGGCTGCTGTGTTCCACCAGCATTTTGTGTGTGTTGTTACTTAAATTTGTGTCCATTTTGCTGACATCAGGAAAATTAAATGACCAACTTTGCAATTCATTGCTGGTCAGTGAAATATCTCACAAAATTCACAAAGTGAGAGGGAGTGCTCTTTGTCGTTCATCTCATAACTGTTGAGATATTCTTTCAGTTGATTGGGCAGTGATGAGAGTACTGGCAGCACACATTGCCAACTTGCCAGTGGATCCAGGATACAGTCTTTAGTAATGCCAGTCATTGCCTCACCAGTGTCAATTAACTCTACACAGTAAAAGATTTCTCTTTAAAAAAAAGAAATGATGCATTTCAGAAGTACAGATGTGCTCAGAATAATTTACAACTGGAAATATAATCCAATAGTATGAATTTTAAAAATCATAACATTTTAAAAATTGAATTTCTTACCCTGGCACCACCTCTGTTTCACTACTTTGTGTCTGTGTGTTGAATTCCTACCATTATTTTCAGTATTTTCTGGACGGCTTTTCCGTTTTTTCTGCAACTATCCATGGGAAGCTCTTGGCTTGACAATCTAGTTTCTGATGTTGCCAGTTTTAGTTTTGGAGCAGTCTGTAATGACTAGCTAAGCTTGCTGCCTAAAAGACTATGGTGGGCGGTGATTTGGTGTCCACCTGACATGGTCGGGGAAATAGTTTGCTTGAACCTTCCTGCCAAGCAACTATTTAGTCAGTAGTGCAATTATCAGAGCAGTCAGGCTCCTCCAGCATTATTTCTCATTCCGTACTAGGAGGTCTCCTGGTTGACCTGATCATGGCAATCTGATCTGTGTTGCTTTCATGCTTCTCAGAATGAGACCAGATCAAGTCATATTGTGTATGGTAGTTATATTGTCTTATTGCACCATGGATCCAGAAGACGAATGATCTTTCCATTTCTACTGGTTACTGCTTCAATGTGTGCTGTTCTGAGATATGACTTGGAATTTTTGAATACTTCCAAACTAGAACCAGTAATGGAACTACAAAATGCATATGAATGTTTTGACTTTTTTATTATACAGAATATTTATATTTTTTCACATATACTAATTTTGAAACTGGACAAAGAAAAAAGACATTTTAATCTTAAAAAGGACAACAGTTTTCTTTAATAAATATATAATAACTTGTAATTTACTTTGCCATTAAGAACATGGCATTAACTTGCCTCAAATTAAAAAAATGGAATCTAATGGATTCACAGTTTGACAAATAATGTATCGAGCAAAGAAAGGGAATTGCTTAATGGAATTTTTGATATATCGAATTAATTATGCAGTTTGCTAACAGTATGAAAGGATTTGTTTTGAATAATGCCTATGTATAAATCACAGTAGCAATAACAAAATAATTCCTACCCCTGCCTCGCAAAATTCAGAAGCTGGCTCTTTGTAGCTTAAAAGGAAATGTTGATTCCAACTTTCTGTTTAATATTGGTGACATTATACTATATACAGGATCAGGTGCAGCAGATGCGTCGGAGGAACTTCATCTTGAATTGTACATCTAGCAGCTTGGGCAAGTCCTTTATTTGTCATTCGGTCGAAATGCTGGAACTCCATACTTTACACTTTCCACCCTTTTTGTGTTGTAGGCAACACAAAAAGATTGTCTAGCACAGCCTTCTCAAAAGCAACTTGTAATTTTAGCCTTGTTCTTTTCTTCAGTCATGCTGCTTATCTTTCTGCAGATCTCCAGAATTTTTTGTTTACATCTGCAATATTCTTTGGCCTTTTTAAAATAAAACTTTAAATTAGAACCAGTAAGTGTAAAGATGAAGAAATAGAAAGTAAATTTGAAGTCAGCAATTACCTCGGTGTAAGTGGAATAAGGCAAGCTAATAGAAAAATTAGCTATTAGAAACATTTGAAAGCCAAATGAATGTTAAAGTTAAAAGGGTAAGAGAGATTACATTCAACTGATCAAATGATTTTTTTTTCCATCTTTGGCTTTTTCTGAATAGCGAAGTGAAGACTAAGTAACAATCTGTGCATTATCTGCCTCTTGGGGTTATAGGCATCAAGGCCTATAACCTGCTTCAGTGGAGTAGAGCAGATGAATACGAGGTCTGCCTCAGTAGCTGTGCCATGAGCATCATAACTGTTTGCAGGGGTTCTGCCTCGGGAAACATCGATGTTCTGTGCTTCTCTAGCATCAAATTGATTTTTTTTAATGTTTTCATACTGTAATTATAGCCAATCCATCTTCTTTAGCAACTCAGATCACAACATCAGTTCAGGATTCTTGTAATCAGATATATACTTGAAAATCTTCTCTGCTCCTGACATCTGCTCTTGGATAAACCCTGGGAGGCAAAAAAAAAAGTTGCAAAATAATCCAGACCAGCTCAAACATATGCTGAAAGGGGAGCTCCCATAATTTGTTTTCAATCTATATCAAATGAAATGAATTCAGATGTGTTTATGAGTGACATACTGGTTCCTCACAGTTAGAAGAAAGAGAGAAGTCAGATGTCTTTTCCCATCCTCAGAATAGTTCAATAATCCTGCTAGAAAGCCTGTTCCCTGGACAACAAAAGGGAACCGTGTTTGCTTGTGATATCTTCACAGCTGGATACCTGTTGACATTAACAGGAGGTAATCTACAGATGCTGGAAATTCAAACAACACACACAAAGTGCTGATGGAACGCAGCAGGCCAGGCAGCATCTATAGAAAGAAGTACAGTCGACATTTCGGGCCGAGACCCTTCGTCAGGACTAACTGAAAGAAGAGATAGTAAGAGATTTGAAAGTGGGAGGGGTAGGGGGAAATCAGAAATAATAGGTGGAGACAGGAGAGGAGGGATGAAGCTAAGAGCTGGAAAGTTGATTGGCAAAAGGGATACAGAGCTGGAAAAGGGAAAGGATCATGGGACGGGAGGCCTAGGAGAAAGAAAGGGGGAGGGGAGCACCAGAGGGAGATGGAGTGCAGGTAAGGAATGATTGTGGGAGGGACAGAGAGAGAAAAGAGAAAAGAAAAAAAGGGGAGGGGGAGATAAATAAATAAACGAGAGATGCAGTGAGAAGAGGAGGGGGGGTATTAACGGAAGTTAGAGAAATCATTGTTCATGCCATCAAGTTGGAGGCTACCCAAATGGGATATAAGGTGTTGTTCCTCCAACCTGAGTGTGGCTTCTTCTTGACAGTAGAGGAGGCCATGGATAGACACATCAGAATGGGAATGGGACATGGAATTAAAATGTGTGGCCACTGGGAGATCCTGCTTTCTCTGGCGGACCGAGTGTAGGTGTTCAGCGAAACGGTCTCCCAGTCTGCGTCAGGTCTCACCAATATATAAAAGGCCACACCGGGAGCACCGGACGCAGTATACCACACCAGCCGACTCACAGGTGAAGTGTCGCCTCAACTGGAAAGACTGTCTGGGGCCCAGAATGGTGGTGAGGGAGGAAGTGTAAGGGCAGGTGTAGCACTTGTTCCGCTTACAAGGGTAAGTGCCGGGAGGGAGATCGGTGGGAAGGGATGGGGGGGACGAATGGACAAGGGTGTTGCTTAGGGAGCGATCCCTGCAGAAAGCAGAAAGAAGGGGGGAGGGAAAGATGTGCTTGGTAGTGGGATCCTGTTGGAGGTGGCGGAAGTTACGGAGAATTATACGTCGAACCTGGAGGCTGGTGGGATGGTAGGTGAGGACAAAGGGAGCCCTATCCTTAGTGGGGTTACGGGAGGATGGGATGAGAGCAGATGAGCGTGAAGCCTCACCTGTTAACGTTAGTTAGTTAGGTAGATGACTCATGGGCACTTGAAATTTATGGATTAGTTGTCCAAATTGACATTTAAATAAAGCCTTTGGCTGTGGCTGAGGAGGAAGAACAGAAACTGGGGGCCAACTAACCCCACTGGAAGCTGCAGGGCAAGACAGGGAGACGTCCCTTTTATTGCTCTGCCGCCCAGGCTAACAGAGCAAAATATCAGCAACAACTAGCTGACCGAAGAGCACAGGTGCAGCTGCGGTAAGCAGCAAAGCCAAACAGTAAATCTATTGTAAATCTTCCTGTAAATCTATTGAAATACTGAGAAAACTTTATTTTTCTATGTATATTGTGTTTATGATGAGACATTAAGCCAAGACCCTATTTCCCAGTGAGTAAGAGTTCTCCAGTGTCCCACCAGCATTTTCTTCTTTATCATCACCATTAATCACCATCAATTTTTCCATGTGTAACATTACTGTGTTAATTTACTGAGGAGACATGACTACTCTTCAAAAGTATTCATTTGGTGCAATGTATTCTTCAGAAGAGAAAATTGGGAGGAAAATAATCCAAATGAGAATGAGTACTATATCCAAAATTGTTTATACTTAAGATGTCACTGCTCCAATATGAAAACTAGCTGTGACTTCCAGTTCCCTTTGGAATCAGCCACATTCAGCCATTCACCAATAAGTGCATCCTGCACTTATATAGCTCTACCCCATAAGTCCAAGACAAGCTGAGGGACAGATATTGCTGCACTTGTGGTCCTGCCTCATCATTGGACCACATGAAATCCATTGGCAGAGGCCAATCATCCTTTGAATTTTGCAGCATTATGCTTGAAAATCCACCTCTACATTCTCACAGCAGTTAGATCTAGACATTAGCTAGGAAACCCCATTAATTTCAATGGGTTGCTTCATGTGGATATTTGGAAGAAAACCTTATGTTCTGTTTCTTTCATGCTTGTTCAAATTTAATTTATTGATTTTAATTGCTTATTACTTTGAATGTATTTTAATTATTTTTAAAATAATTAGCACTACTTTAAATTAGCAGCTTTAAATGCTGTATTTGTTAGCCTCTGTTATCAGGTTCTAAAGTATCACTTCTTGCTGGGTACTGGGATAGATGATTGAATTTAGAAGAAAACACATAAATGTGATGGATTAAATGGCATAATTTTGTGCAAAATCTATGATTTTGTATTATGTACTGTACATTGCTTTGGGTGGAATGGAGAAAGCTATGAACAGACTTTGGCAAAGGGGAAAGCTTTTGTTACTTATAAGTCAAGCTTTGATCAAAGGTGATAAAATATATATGCTTCTGGACAGCAAGACCAATTGGATATGTTGAGAGGGAAAGGTGATTCATTGGCTCAGAATGAGTGGAGCAAAGTTGAATGAGAGAGGTATGCTGGACATGAGGACAGCAAGCTTTTCCCCCATGGGCATACCAACCTTGAAACTTGGAAGAGAAGATGATGGAGTAATTGCCATTGCCAGTGAAGCAATGACATTTAATGAATGCCAAGAGAGATAACTAGAGAAATAAAGGAAATCCAAAGAGCATTGAAGTCTTGAGTAATAAATAATAGTTAGGGACAAGGCATTAAGTCATTTTGTCCACTCATTGAAAGGTAATGTAGTTCAGAAATAAAAGCAATGCATAGTCTTACACTTAATACTCTTGCACTGCCCAAAAACCAATCTTCTCATAACAACCCAATATCTTGAACCATGTTTGCATACAAAATCTCTGTGAAGCATAAATTCTTATCTATTCCTCTGATATGACCAAAGACTTGCTGATTAGAAAGATGAGATGAACTAGCCTGATAAGTAATGGAGTGTTTAAAAAAATGTAATTTTCCCAATACCTCAAAGCCTTGCTGTATAAAAATACTAAGAAGTTTCAGCTTTATGAAATGTTAGTAAATTTAAAAAGAAGTGACAAAGGAAAGAGCATTTTGTGGAAAATATCTCTGGGGAGTTCCTTTCATGTCTTGCACAACTATATAACTGATGTCTGATGAGGAAATTCAGTGAGCTCACCTTCGAGAGTCCTTGCTTCATGCTCCAGAGGGCAAGTTTGGCGACAGATGATGGTTCACAGCTCGGGGGAACAGCTATGTGTACACAAAGGGGAAATAGGCTTGAACTATCCAGGGATCATGTTTTGCTGAAGGTCCCCCCGAGAAGACCTTTTGAATGTGTTATTTAGGATTGGATGTATGTTAATGAAGGAGCTTCTAGCTGTGAACACAGCTGTGGGAATTCTTGCTATGTATCTACTGAGTTGAGGAACCTGAATACAATGGAGGATGATTCTCTCATTTCCTTGGGGCCTTATTATTAAGGACATTATATTAACGTAGATCTGAAATTATGTCTGTAAGAGAGAACATTGTTCTTGTCACTTCTAAAATTTAAAACATGTCCTTTGCTTCATGCAGTCTGGAAATAGAACATGAAAGTTATTAACACAAAATCAGTTTGTGAAATAGACTATAGGAGTAATATAAGCAATTTACCCAGTCTAACCTTCCTCCAAAATGTAAGTACTTTATTCTCATGATGGATGTGACCTGGATGATAGAAGATCAGAGGCTAATGGAATTGTTACAGAAGTTTTAATGAAAAAGTGTGTTTTACTTTGCCTTTTGTGGCATGTCTTTTCTTAATTCTCTACTGACTGCTACCAAGGCATAGTGTTGTAGTACAAATGGTGCCCAATGGACAGATCCATTGTTGCATTGCTGTGGTAGATGGCTGGTGCAGAAAAAAATATGCTGAATAGTCACCTGTGTTCTAGCCAGTCTGTATTCCTGTAGTTATATTCTTGTGTTTCTGGAGAGTTTCACATGCAAATGTCCAAAAGTTTCCAGTTATGTAGGTAATACATTGCTCAGGTTTTCAGTGGGTTTTGGGTGCTTGGAACCCAAGTTCCCACTGCATGAGTTACTTCTGTTTCAAATTGCCCTTCTGTTTCTGGCCAAGCAGACTTGAATCAATCCTGCTACTCTCTGATCCAATAAGACAGTGTTGGCTGATGATGTGGAAATGTTCAATTTCAATGGAGTCATACAGCACAGAAACAGGCCCTTCTGCCCATCTCATCCACGCCAAAACTATTTAAACTGCCTACTCCCATCAAAGTATCATAGCCTTCCATACCCCTACTATCCATGTACCTATTCAAACTTCTCTTAGACGTTGAAATCATTGAAATTATTCTCACAACCTCTTTTAAATATTTTTTATAACGTCTTTAAAAACATTGTTGGAGATGGGATAGTCATAAAAGTACTATTACCAGGGATACCATATTAAGACTGGTGCTACACACCTTCGATCTGCTTAGTCATTCATGAAGTAAGTGTATGTGTGTGTCTGTGTGAGACTTTCTCTCTTTGAAAGCCTTCTTTAGTTGAAAACAAAAGTAGGTAAAAGATGAACATCAAAGGATCTATTGTGAGAGAAATAAAGGAAGGGAGGGCTAGACAAAGTAATTCCATAGGCCTGCCCTACAGTTCAGTATGACTGTGCCTCATCTACCTCAGTTCTTTTTCTCACTTACTGCCAAATCCCATGATACCCCTAATGTGCAAAAATTAGTGATCCTGTCTTGAATGTATTCAGCTTCTTCAGTCCCCTGAGCTAGCAAATTGCTAAGGTTCACAGCCTTCAGGCTGAAAAAAAAACTATGTCATCTCTGTACTAAATAGGTCTGTTGGGGAGACTCAAGAGATGCAGGCCTATGAGATGCTCGTCAGCCTGCTCAGAACTTCTAATACTTCCTTGTTTAATTATTTGTATTACTGCAAGTTTCTCTCAGGTAGTACTGAGACACTGCTCACTATTTCTTCATAACTTTTTCGTAGGTGTGGTCAAATTATGAGGAGCAGCCAGCAGAAGAAGCAGTGCTACAGGTTGCAGAGGAGAAGGAGCGCACAGTCAACTACAAGCCTGTATTTGTCACTGAGATTACAGATGATCTTCACTTCTATGTCCAGGATGTTGAGACTGGTCAGTACCTTTTAGCAAGGACAGGGATATTTAATTGTGCTTACTCTTGACTACCCTAAATCTACCGTAGCCCAGTGAAAATAGTGGTACCAGTTATAGAGTTACAGAGCAATATTGTTTTCTTCAATCTTGCTAGATGCAGGTAGACGTTCCAGTAGGAAAACAGCATGTTCCACTATGATTCTCCCAGTTAACATGTTCTCACTTATAAGTTTGAATTTGCTCATTTCCATAGTAAAGTGCTTAATTGCTACTATCACCCTGGCAGAATTTGCCAAATAGTGTTATGTACTGTACTAAAAGCAATATGGTTCACAGTGATGGCGCTTGAGCAACAAATATCTCATGGTAGCCATCTGTCACTGATTTACACTGGTGTCATATATTGTGCATTCCTGAAATACTTAACTACCCTTTTCCACCAGCATTTTAATTTTATTCCATTGTAACATTTTTCATAAGTATTTATAAAAGGATATTAAAAATATTAAACTCTATGATCAATCAATTATAGGTGGACAGTTGTCAGATTTTACATTACTTCTAGTTCTGAAGACAGTCCACGTAGTTTTTTTGTGCAAAGTAATTGAAGTAATGGGGAATGCAAATGGAGATAAATGGGCATTCTGAATAGCGGCTAGCATGAAATCAATATAGGAGGTAACACAAATTAAGATGAGGTGGCACGTTGTGAAACGTAGATGGGAAAGCTGCTTGGCCTATCATCTTGTGTAAGACTCTCAAGTGAAGTGCAATTGATGGAGTACCAACCAAGATTAGTAACTGTGACCATGTTTAAGCCCCTTATCTTAGAAAGGACATTCTGAAACTGGAGAAAGTTCAACAGTGGTTCACAAAAATGATTCCAGGATTGAACGGCTTGTCATATGAAGAGAATTTTATTGGCTCTGGGCCTGTATTCAGCAGAATTCAGAAGAATGAAGCATGACCTAATTGAAACCTATTGAATTGTGAAAAGCCTTGATAGAGTTGGATGAGGAGAGGATGTTTCCTATGGTGGGAGAGTCTAAGACAGGAGGAGACAGTCTAAAATAGAGGGGCATCCTTTTATAATGGAGGTGAGGAGGAATCTGTGCAATTTATTGTCAAGGCATGAAGGGATATGGGGGGAAAGCAGGAATTGCAGCTGAGGAGGAAAATGGATCAGCAATGATGAAATGGCAGAGCAGACATAATGGGCCAAGTGACCTAATTCTGATCCTATATTTTATGGTCCTTTACTATAGATAGTTGACAGTTGTACTCGAATCTGGTTTACCTTTTTCTTGATGATGGGCAATTTGAGGCAGGTGAGGGTGGGAGAGGAGGAGTCATCTGCCTATCATTTACCTCTCCCTGCTTCATCTGTACCCACCCTTACCCATCATCCTCTGTCTTGCCCTTCTTCTCATTTCAGTATACTAGTCATTCAGTCAGCTGATTGGCCTACTTCTGCTCCTATATCTTATGGTCTGTCTTCGCTCTGTGCCCTCAATCCGAATGTATGTAGGTAGGGTTGCAACCCAATATGTTGGCCGTCTCTTTTCTCCACAGATGTCACTCAACCTGCTGAGTTCTTCCAGCTGTTTGTGTCGATTGTATCTCCTGCATAAATTAACCTAGAGTGGTCAGTGGAGACTTGTACAATATCAAACCAAGTGGTTGCTTAATCAGTGCAGGGAGAATTTTATTCTGCTTCTGTCTTTTTACTAGATGTTTTCTAAACATTAGCATTCAACACAGATATTCTCCTTCAAAACAGCTAAGATTTTTAAAAAATATGCACCTTACAAATCAGAGAATACTTTTGATTTATTGGAAGTTTACACTGCTATAAAGCCAAAATTTATTTCCCTTCTCTATTTACTCTTGAGATGTTGAATATGAGCTTTCTTCTGAATCATTGCTAACCCCATGTTGCAAATACTCCAACAGCTGGATAAGAGTTCCATTATTTAGGTCAAACAATGATGGAAAAGATGAACATTTCCAAAAGATATTGTGTGTGGCCATGAAGCAAATTTGAAAATGATGACATTCCTTTGTGCCCAGTGATCTTGTCTTTCTAGATGACTGTTATGGATTTGAGAGATGGATACTGTGCAGGGGGTGGGGGGGGGGGGGAGGAGGGAAGCTTTGGTTAATTTCTGTAGAGTATTTTTTTATATAACTAGTACGTGCTGCAACCATAGTATACTAGTAGTGGAACAATTAACTGTTTAAGATGATGGATGACATGCGAATCGAGAGGTTTTGATGTCCTGGAAGGTGTCAGACTTTCGGTGTTGCTGAAACGGCATTCATCCAGTCAAGTTGCACTCAGCTTCTTTCAGATAAATCTTTAGAGTCAAGATAAGAAGTGTGCAGATAGAGTAACTGTATAGATATTAGTACAAAACAAGTTCTTGTTTCTTATTACCAAGTTCTTGTTTAATTTTTCCATATCCTTTGCTTAATTATTCATACAGCCACTGTAGGAAAAATTGTGTTAAGACACATAATGCAGTCTGAGTGAGTTCTTTCTTAAGCACTTAATAGAAATTGGGAAAATGGCTTTTGTATTCCCAAAAATACTATAGTTAGAATGTCAGATGAGTTAAAATTGGGTTTGGTCTTGATCGAGTTCTCATTTCTTCCTTTGCTAATTCCTTCTCCAAAGGTCAAATACTCTATCACCACTCACAGTTAAGTGACAAACCATCTGGGAAAGAAAGTCTTCTGTAGCACTTCTCAGAATCATTCTGAATATCAAATGAAGTCTGCATGTTGTCTTTTGTCTCAGAATCTCCATAGTTGAAAGCCTTGCCTCTAATTACTTTTACAAAGCATCTGAAGAGTAAATTGTATTTGGTGTAGTTGGAAGTTTACTGTGTTAGGTCATTAGAATCAAACATATTAAGAAATCTAAAGAATTATATGTTGAACCCTGGCAAGACTTTAGAGGAAATGCTCATTTTCCTACTACTGTGGTACTTGTAACTTAATTGCTCATATAACTGGTTGAAATAATTGTGTTGTGACAGAAAAAAAGTCTGGTGTCTTTAAGTTCTTTACTTAACTCCTTCTTGTCAGAAGCTGCACACCTGCCTTTTCACATTCAGCATGGGGTTCAACCTTCAAGGCTAGCACATTTTTTTAAAACTAAGGAGAAGATCTTTGGCCTGCTGAATATAGAGTATTTTGAAATGCAGCACGAAATGTTGAAAAGTCTACCCATTTTTAGAGTTTGATATTACCTTAATACTCCAGATCACATTTTAAAGTATAAATTCCATTTCAGTAGGATATATAATAACATTGTGGCGAGCATTTGGTCCATAATGACAGATGAGGAAGCTCAACAATCTTATTGTTAATAAGCTTCCCCCCAGTTAGGACACCAGTCTATCGCAAGGTTAACCTCCAGCATTTTGCTGGTACCCATTTTCAGCTGGGTGGACTGGAGCAGTGTGTGGTTAAGTGCCTTGCTCAAGGACACAACAGGCGGCCCCGGTCAGGGCTCAAATTCACGACCTTCAGATTGCTAGTCCAATGCCTTGAGCACTTGGCCACGTCACACCCTTTTATTGTGATAAACACAGGAGAAGTGACCATCACACACCCCGATTACAGTTAGGGTGATCTACAAATACACAAGCAAATAACTGTGTAACCCAAGCTGACATGTAACAGTAAATGAACTGGAACTCCCACAATAATCCCGCAAAAGCATTTTACCACAAGAACGGTGCTGGTCATTGGAAATGCAAGGGTGGGCTGTCGACTATGCCCCCCCTCCCCCCCCCGGAGCATCACAATATTCTTCAGGTCCATTATGATATTGAGGGGAGAGATCAACAGTCTTCCTTTAGTCCTTGTAGTCATAAGTGTTTAATCTGTGGTCCAGTTATTTGCACCAGCTATTTTGCGGATTAAAAAAAAGTCTGGCATTTTCCCAAGTACATGCTATGATTGTGGAATAGGTTTATATAGGTTGGCACATCATTGAGCCTGTACTGTGCTGTTTCTACATTCAGTGTACAAAATGGGAGAAAAATAAGAATCAGCACGTGAAGATATCTTTGTGAAAGAGCATTGTGGAGAAAAATGAGCTTTTATTTTAAAATTGAAATGTTGTCATTTGCATATAGCAGTCTCTATCCAGTCAACTTGTCAGATGTGTATCTAGCTCAAAATCCAGGAAATAGCAAACCCTCACCGCAAGGAAGTGTTGGTATCATTATTTAATGACTAGCTATTATCATAGAACATACAGCAGATTACAGGCCCTTCGGCCCACAATGTTGTGCCAACAATGTAACCTACTGTAGAAGCTGCTGAGGATTTCCCGACTGCATAACCCTCTATTTTTCTATGCTCCATGTCCCTATCTAAGAGTCTTTTAAAAGACCCTATTGTATCCGCACCTACCATCTTCACTGGCAGTGCATTCTATGCACCCACCACTCTCTGTGTAAAACAGAACAACTTACCTCTAACATCCTCCTTGTACCTACTTGCAAGCTCCTTAAATCTATGCCCCCTCATGTTAGCCATTTCAGCCCTCAGAAAAAGCCTCTGGTTATCCTCACGATCAATGACTCTCATCATCTTATATATCTCTATCAGGTCATCTCTCATCCACTGTCACTCCAAGAAGACAAGGCCAAGGTCACTCAGTCTATTCTCCAAAGGCATGCTCTCCAATCCAGGCAGCATCCTTGTAAATCTCCTCTGCACTCTCTCTATAGCATCTACATCCTTCCTGTAATGAGGTGACCAGAACTGAGCACAGTACTCCAAGTGGAGTCTGACTAAGGTCTTGTATAGTGTAACATTACCTTAAGGCTCTTGAACTCAATCCCACAGTTGATGAAGGCCAACACACCATACACCTTCTTAACAACATTGTCAACCTGCGCAGATCCCAAGATCTCGCTTGTCCTCCACACTACCAAGTACTTACCATTAATATTCTTTCTTAAAATTTGACCTGCCAAAATGAACTACTTCACAGTTATCTTGGTTGAACTCCATCTGTCACTTCTCAGCCCAGTTCTGCATCCTATCGATGTCCCATTGTAACCTCTGACAACCCTCCACACTATCCACGGCATCCCCAACCTTTGTATCCTCAGCAAACTTACTAACCCACCCTTCTACTTACTCATCTTGGTCATTTATAAAAATCACAATGTGGAGAGATCCCAGAACACATCCCTGTGGGACACCACTGGTCACTGACCTTCATGCAGAATACAAACCATCCACAACCACCCTTTGCCTTCTGTGGTTCTGCCAATTCTGGATCCACAAAGCAAGGTCTCCTTGCATCCCATGCCAAATTACTTTCTGAAGGAGGCTTGCATGGGGAACCTTATCAAATGCCTTACTGAAATCCATATACACCACATCCACTGCTCTACCTTCATCAATGTGTTTTGTTACATCCTCAAAGAATTCATTCGGGTCCGTAAGGCACGACCTGCCCTTGACAAAGCCATGCTGACTATCCCTAATCTGAGTATATCTCTCCAGATGCTCATAAGTCCTGCCTCTCAGGATCTTCTCCAACAACTTGCCCACTACTGATGGTAACTTAAGAACAAAGTCTTGTATTACTTACCTACAGTATGATCTGGCCGGATTTGAAACAAACTAAAGTTTTCCTCTGGATCTTGGTGCAAGCAATACCAATGCATTAGTGTCGTCTCCTTTAGTAATGAGGTGCTTTATAACACAATTAGCACAGTTCTTTAAAAACAAAGTTCCTAGGCAGCTATTGCTAATTTGTGCAATCTCCAAAGGCCTCAAAAACACGCCCCAAACTAGTAGAAGCTTCTCCCAGCTGCTTTTCTGTAAAAATCTGATGCATTTACTATCACAGCAACTTCCCACAAAAAGGAATGTGGCAATAAATTATCTGTTTTAGTGACGTCGACTGAAAGTTAAATATTGGTTCCAGGATAGTAAATTCTATTTCTGCCTGCAGTGAAAACTGACTGCGACATTTGTTGCCATGGGTGCCAACTGGAAAAGAGCAGTTTGAAATCATTGATACAATTGATAGTCTCTGAAGAGGTAAAAGCATTCACATCTTCAGTTCCTCCCATCAGACCCAACCACCACACCCATTCCCACTACCAGAATCAGGTCTGTTAACACTGGCATGTGTCATGAGATTTGCTACCTTAACAGCAGCAGTACAATGCAATACATGATAAATATAGAAAGGAAAATCAATCAATCAATTACAGTAAGTGGGTGTGTATATAAACACACACACACACACTGAGCATGGGTCTATAGTGCAGAAGGGAAAGAGAGGGGATCGGTAGTGACAGGGGACTCAATAGTGAGGGGAACAGACAGGAGAATGTGTGGACGTGAACGGGACTCCCGGATGGTAGGTTGCCTCCCAGGTGTCAGGGTCAGGGATGTCTCAGATTGTATCCACAATATTTGGCAGGAGGGAAGCAACCAGATGTCTTGGTACATATTGGTACCAGTGATATAGGAAGAAAAAGCAATAAAGTCCTGAGAAGAGAATTCGGAGAGCTAGGTAAAAAGTTGAGAAGCAGGACCTCCCGGGCATGACCATTGCATCCATGGTCTTCTTCAGCAACCTCTTTCAGGGCTCTGGGATGTTGTCCATCTGGCTACAAGTGACTTATCCGTCTTGAGAACTTTGAGTTTGCCTAGCACTTTTTCCTTTGTAATAGCAATGGCACTCCCTCCTGCTTTCTGACACTCAAGGACCTCTGGCACCCTGCTGCTAGTGTCTTCTACAGTGAAGGTAGATACAAAGTACCAATTAAGTTCAGCTGCCGTTTTTGGCCCCATTACTACCTCACCAGCATCGTGTTCCAATGGTCCAATATCAACTCTCGCCTCCCTTTTACTCATTATATAACTGAAAAATCTTTTGGTATCCTGCTTTATATTATTGGTTAGTCTACCCTCGTATTTCATCTTTTGCTACCTTATCTGCCCTTTCCTTGGCTTTTATGCAGTCCTTAACTTCCTTTGTCAGCCACAGTTGCCTACACCTGCATTTGAGAACAACATCCTCTATGGGACATATCTATCCTGCACCTTGTGAACTATTCCCAGAAATTTCGGCCATCTCTGCTCTGCTACCATCCCTGCCAGTATCCTCCTCCAGTCCACCTGGGCAAGCTCCTCTCTCAAGTCTACTAATTTTTTTTACTACTCGGGTTAAAGGGAGGTGAGACGTCAGCCAGCAGAGGGCAAAAGATTTAAAAAGGCAAGGAATCTTCAATGGTTTTTAATTTGGATTAAGAGGGCTGCGAGTGAACTGCTGATATTTTGGACCGAAGGGAGTTTTTTACTACCCGGGTTAAAGAGAGGCGAGACTGCTCAGGCGCGTGATGTCAGACAGTAGAGCAAGAAAGGTTTAAAAAAGAAGACCACTGTATCCAGCGGGCAGCGGAGTGAGAGGCAACAGAGTGATAGGGCTTTGGCTCAACAGGCTTAGGCGGTAACGGGATGAGGCAAGATAAGAAGTAAATGTGTGAGGCCAGTTTTCTGTGCTCAGTGTCAGATGTGTAGGGTCCTGGAGTCTCCCAGCCTCCCAGACAGCAATATCTGCAGCAGGTGTGTCGAGCTGCAGCTCCTGAGGGACCGAGTTAGAAAATTGGAGAAGCAGCTCGATGACCTTCGCCTAGTCAGGGAGAGCAAGGAGGTGATAGAGAGGAGTTACAGGCAGGTGGTCACACCAGGCCACGGGAGACAGAGAAATGGGTTACAGTCAGGAGGGGGAAGGGAAAGAGTCAGGTACTAGAGAGTACCCCTGTGGCTGTACCCCTTGACAGTAAGTACTCCTGTCTGAGTACTGTTAGGTACAGCCTACCTGGGGGAAGCGGCAGTGGCCGTGCCTCTGGCACAGAGTCTGGCCCTGTGGCTCAGAAGGGTAGGGAAGGGAAGAGGAAGGCGGTAGTGATAGGGGATTCTACAGTTAGGGGGTCAGACAGGCGATTCTGTGGATGCAGGAAAGAAACTCGGATGGTAGTTTGCCTCCCAGGTGCCAGGGATGTTTCGGATCGCATCCAAGATATCCTGCGGTGGGAGGGAGAACAGCCCAAGGTCGTGGTACATATTGGTACCAATGACATAGGTGGGAAAAGGGAAGAGGTTCTGAAAAAGGTCTACAGGGAGTTAGGAAGGAAGTTGAGAAGCAGGACTGCAAAGATAGTAATCTCGGGATTACTGTCTGTGCCACACGACAGTGAGAATAGGAATAGGAAAGGGTGAAGGATAAATGCACGGCTGAGGAATTGGAGCAGGGAGCCGGGATTCAGATTTCTGGTTCAGTGGGACCTCTTTTGGGGCAGGTGTGACCTGTACAAAAAGGATGTGTTGCACTTGAATCCCAGGGGGACCAATTGCCTGGTGGGGAGGATTGCTAAGGCTACTGGGGAGAGTTTAAATTAGAATTGTTGGGGGGGGTGGGAACCGAAATGAAAAGATTGGGAGAGAGACGGTTGGCTCACAAATAGAAAAAGCTTGGATACAGTGCGAGAGTGGGGATAGGCAGGTGACAGAGAAGGGACGCGCTCAGACCGAAGGCTTGAAATGCCTCTATTTTAACGCAAGGAGTGTTGTGAACAAAGTGGATGAGCTCAGAGCGTGGATCAGTACTTGGAGATATGATGTGGTGGCCATTACAGAGACTTGGATAGCTCAGGGACAGGAATGGTTACTTCAAGTGCTGGGTTTTAGATGTTTCAGAAAGGACAGGGAGGGAGGCAGAAGAGGTGGGGGAGTGGCACTGTTGATCAGAGATAGTGTCACGGCTGCAGAAAAGGTGGACGCCATGGAGGGATTGTCTACGGAGTCTCTGTGGGTGGAGGTTAGGAACAGGAACAGATCAATAACTTTACTGGGTGTATTTTATAGGCAGCCTAATAGTAACAGGGATATCGAGGAGTAGATAGGGAAACAGATCCTGGAAAGGTGTAATAATAACAGAGTTGTCGTGATGGGAGATTTTAACTTCCCAAATATCGATTGGCATTTCCCTAGATTGAGGGGTTTAGATGGGGTGGAGTTTGTTAGGTGTGTTCAGGAAGGTTTCTTGACACAATATGTAGATAAGCCTACAAGAGGAGAGGCTGTACTTGATTTGGTATTGGAAAATGAACCTGGTCAGGTGTCAGATCTCTCAGTGGGAGAACATTTTGGAGATAGTGATCACAACTCTATGTCCTTTACAATAGCATTGGAGAGAGATAGGAACAGACAAGTTAGAAAAGAGTTTAAGTGGAATAAGGGGAATTATGAGACTATCAGGCAGGAAATTGGAGGCTTAAATTGAAAACAGATGTTCTCAGGGAAAAGTACGGAAGAAATGTGGCAAATATTCAGGGGATATTTGTGTAGAGTTCTGTATAGATACGTTCCAATGAGACAGGGAAGTTATGGTAGGGTACAGGAACCGTGGTGTACAAAGGCTGTAATAAATCTAGTCAAGAAGCAAAGAAAAGCTTACAAAAGTTTCAGAGAGCTAGGTAATGTTAGAGATCTAGAAGATTATAAGGTTACTAGGAAGTAGCTTAAGAAGGAAATTAAGAGCGCCAGAAGGGTCATGAGAAGGCCTTGGTGGGCAGAATTAAGGAAAACCCCAAGGCATTCTACAAGTATGTGAAGAGCTTGAGGATAAGACGTGAAAGAGTAGGACCTATCAAATGTGACAGTAGGAAAGTGTGTATGGAATCAGAGGAAATAGCAGAGGTACTTCAGTATTCAGTATGGAAAAGGATCTTAGTGATTGTTGTGATGACTTGCAGTAGACTAAAAAGCTTGAGCATGTTGCTATTAAGAAAGAGGATGTGCTGGAGCTTTTGGAAAGCATCAAATTGTATAAGTCGCCAGGACCGGACTAATGTACCCCAGGCTACTGTGGGAGGCGAGGGAGAAGATTGCTGAGCCTCTGGCGATGATCTTTGCATCATCAATGGGGACGGGAGAGGTTCCTGAGGATTGGAGGGTTGAGGATGTTGTTTCTTTATTCAAGAAAGGGGGTAGTGATACCCCAGGAAATTATAGACCAGTGAGTCTTACCTCAGTGGTTAGTAAGTTGGTGGAGAAGATCCTGAGAGGCAGGATTTATGAACATTTGGAGAGGGATAATATGATTAGGAGTAGTTGGTATGGCTTTGTAAAGAGCAGGTCATGCCTTACGAGACTGATTGAATTTTTTGAGGATGTGACTAAACACGTTGCTGAAGGAAGAGCAGTAGATGTAGTGTATATGGATTTCAGCAAGGCACTTGATGAGGTACGCCGTGCAAGGCTTAGGAAGAAAGTACGGAGTCATGGGATCCAAGGGGACGTTGCTTCGTGGATCCAGAACTGGCTTGCCCACAGAAGGCAAAGAGTAGTTGTAGGTGGGTCATATTCTTCATGGAGATCAGTCACCAGTGGAGTGCCTCAGGAATCTGTTCTGGGATCCTTACTGATCGTTATTTTTATAAATGACCTGAATGAGGAAGTGGAGGGATGGGTTAGTAAGTTTGCTGATGCCACAAAGGTTGGAGGTGTTGTGGATAGTGTGGAGGGCTGTCAGAGGTTACAGCAGGACATTGATAGGATGCAAAACTGGGCTGAGAAGTGACAGATGTAGTTTAACCCAGATAAGTGTGATGTGGTTAATTTTGGTAGGTCAAATATGATGGCAGAATATAGTATTAATGGTAAGACTCTTGGCAGTGTGGAGGATCAGAGGGATCTTGGGGTCCAAGTCCATAGGATGCTCAAAGCATTTGCGCAGGTTGACTCTGTGGTTAAGAAGGCATATGGTGTATTGGCCTTCATCAATCGTGAAATTGAATTTAGGAGCCGAGAGGAAATGTTGCAGCTATATATGATCCTGGTCACACCTCACTTGGAGTACTGTGCTCAGTTCTGGTCACCTCACTACAGGAAAGATGTGAAAGCCATAGAAAGGGTGCAGAGGAGTTTAGAAGGGTGTTGCCTGGATTGGGGAGCATGCCTTATGAGAATAGTGAGTGAATTCAGCCTTTTCTCCTTAGAGTGAAGGAGGATGAGAGGTGACCTGATAGAGGTATATAAGATTATGAGAGGCATTGATCATGTGGATAGGTGGAGGCTTTTTCCCAGGGCTGAAATGGTTGCCCCAAGAGGACACAGGTTCAAGTTGCTGGGGAGTAGGTACAGAGGAGATGTCAGAGGTAAGTTTTTTTTACTCAGAGTGGTGAGTGCGTGGAATGGGCTGCTGGCAACGGTGGTGGAGGCAGATACGATAGGATCTTTTAAGAGACTTTTAGATACGTACATGGAGCTTAGTAAAATAGAGGGCTATAGGTAAGCCTAGTAATTTCTAAAGTAGGGACATGTTCAGCACAGCTTTGTGGGCCAAAGGACCTGTATTGTGCTGTAGGTATTCAATGTTTCTAATTATTTTTCTTCCATACACGAGTTATGTTTCTCCCTCTCAATTTGCGGTATGAATTCAATCATTTTATGATCACTGTCTCCTAAGGATTCCTTTACATTAAGCTCCCCTAATAACATCTGGGTTATTACACAGCACCCAATCTAAGATAGCCTTTCTTGAGTAGGCTGAAGCACAAACTGTTCTGAAAAGCCGTCTTGTAGGCATTCCCTCTCTTGTGATCTGTCACCAAACTGATTTTTCAATCCATTTTCATATTGAAGTTCCCCATTACAATTCTCATTACATCTCTTTTCCAGCTTCCTTTGCAATCTCAACCCCACATCTTGGCTACTATTTGGAGGCCTATATATGATTTCCACTATTTTTTTTAACCCTTGCTATTTTTTAACTCCACCCAGAAAGTTAAGGTGTCCAGGTGATATAAGGCCACGTGAAGAGGTATTGTGATTGTGTCTGCCATAGACCTATTGTGTTGGTAGGCAAATTGCAATAGGTTCACGTGCTTGCTGAGGCAGAGTTCATTCTAGCCATGACCAACCTCTTAAAGCATTTCATCACCGTAGATGTAAGTGCTACTGGGTGATAATCATTAAGACAGTTCACACTACCCTTTGGAACTGGAAGAATTGTTGTTATTTTAAAGCAGGTGGGAAATTCTGACCATAGCAGTGAGATGTTGAAAAATGTCTTTGAATACTTCTGACAGTTGGTTGGCTCATGTTTTCAGCGCACTACCAGGTTCCCCATTGGGCCTGTTGCTTTCTGATGGTTCACCCTCCTTAAAGACAATATCGGCTTCCGAGGGTCATCGGCTGCAGCAGGGATCTTCGCAGTTGTAGGTATATTCTCCCTTTCAAAGCGGACATAGAAGTCATTGAGCACATCTGGTAGTGAAACATCACTGCCATTCATGATTTTGGGTTTTGCTTTGTAGGAAGCAATGTCCTACAAACCCTACCAGAGTTGATGTGCATCTGATGTTGCTTCCAACCTTGCTCAGATTTGTCTCTTTGCTCTTGATCTAGCCCTCTGCAAGTCATACAGGTAGAGCATTCCTATGAAACAGTTTGTAAACCAAAATGTCGTAAAGCAAAGAAGCAATTACCATTAATTTATATGGGAAAAATTTTTGAGCGTTCCCAGACCCAAAAAATAACCTACCAAATAATACATAAAACCTAAAATAACACTAACATATCATAAAAGCAGGAATTATATGATAAATATACACCCTATATAAAGTAGAAATATTGTATGTACAGTGTAGTTTCAGTTTATCAAAATCGGCAAGACAGCGAGCCAAAGTCGATCTGGAGAAAAAAATCGGCACTTACACGCATGCGCAAACAACTGCCCGCTCAAGGTTTCACGGTCATTGTAGTCTTTCTCAGGGTAAACACATGCATAAAGCAGGTGTCTTTTTTTCGTAAAAGCAAAAATCCTCTTTGGTTAGCAAAAACAGGTACTAATGTAGGTCTTTCGTAACAGCGAGTTGTCGTAAAGCGGACTTTCAAAAAACGGGAGACACCTGTACCTGTTTTTTTTGTACAGACCTGGGTCACCAGACTTAAATGTCACAGGTCAATCCCTCAGAAGATTACCTCCCTCCTGGTTCATCAATAGCTTTTGGTTTGGAAAGGTACAGCAACTTTTTGTAAGCAGACACTCATCCATACAGCTTTTATTGAAGTTGGTAAATGGCATACTCATCCAAATTTGATAGTGAATGCCATCGATTTCTGAATGAACATCAAACCCATGAACACTACTTCTGTTATCTTTTATTTTTGCAATACGTATTTAATATAACTGTTATATTTTTATGTAGTCACATATATATACACATACTGTAATTCATGTTTTTCTCTATTATTTTGTACTGCATTGTTGTGCTGCTACAAAGACAACAAATTTCTCGACATATGCCAGTGTTATAAAAACAGATTTTGATTCTGATGGATTTCAGTGGAATGGAGGTGTGGGAGGTGGTGCATTTTGGACATTCAAACCAGCTGGGTCGGATCTACACTGTAGATGGCAGAGCACTGTGGAACACAGGGACCCAGGAGCACAAGTGCTCAGTCGCTAAAAGTGTCCACACAGATAGACAGGTTGATGAAGATGGTGTTTAGCATACAGGCTCTTTATCAGTCAAGACACTGAATTTAGGAGTAGGATTTCATTTTGGTGTGATCAAAAATGGGAATATCGTTTACAGTTTTGGTCACCCTGCTAGAGGATTAAAAAACATTGTCAAACTGCAAAAGGAGCAGAAAGGTTTTCAAGGATTCTGCCTGGACTAAAATGCCTGAGTTGTCAGGAATATTTGGCCACATTGGATATTTATTCATTGCTGCCTGGTAGAATGAGAGCTGGCCTCACAGAAGTTTATAGTATCATGAAGGATATAGATAAGGTGGACAATCATAGTCTCCTCTCTAGCATTGGACTGTCCAAAACAGGAGGGCACAGATACAAGGTAAGTGGGGAGACCTGAGAAGTAGCATACAAGCTGCCATATGAGAAGTAGGAATGAGCTGCCAGAGGAAGTAGCCAAGGCAGGTACAATTGCAACATTTAAGAAGTACTGATATAGGTACGTGGAGGACAAGGAGGGTTATGGGCAAACTGGGGCGAGCAGCGAGGATGTAGTGGTCAGCATGGACCTGTTGGGCTGAAGGGCTTGTTTCAAGGCTATGGTTCTCTTCACCCCTGTGACTTGGAGTTTAAAAATTCATTCAAACCTGTCTTTGTCAACACTTTCCATCTCACTAACCATTAATAAAGTGATTGGACAGAATTGGCATACTGGGGTGATATTTAATTCTTCTGGCTGTATCACAAATCAGAAGTTGTGTCTAGTAACTCTGGTGGTCTGTGGCCCACTCAATTTGATTTCATTGATTTTCTTTTTCCCCTGGAGATTGCAAGAGAATATTACTAAAATGTGTTCTGACCATCTGGGAAGGCAATTGGAAAGGGAGGCACAGGAGCACATGTTATCCATATAAAGCAACTTCTGTGTTGAGGGATAGTACAACACTATTCTCTGCAGTATTCTGGTGGGAATCCAATGCAATTCAATAACTTGACCAGCCATGTAATAAAGACATTTACTCAAATTAATATATTGGGGGCTGCAAGATTTGTAGTCATGTTTGTTTTTCTAGCCTTCTGACTGACCACAACGACAAGCTGCAGGAGATTTTTTTAAAACACAGAATGGAATTGACAGTTGCAGAAATTCCATTCCAGTTCAATGGCTGTGCTTTGAACCTTGACCAATCTATAGTCTCACTTCAGTTATATCTTCTATTAATTTGTGTTAGTTGAGTTTCTTGCAGTTCCATGTTAGAGCACATGCTGCTATAATTCATTAATCAAGAGAAGTAGAAGTGTCACTTTGAGAATGACTCTCCAGTTTATTTTCGGATATATTAATAGGTAAATCCATTCGCTGGACTACTCACTGGGCTCCTAGCCTCCAGCAATATACTACTCTGGGCTGTTCTCGAAAAAACAAAGTCAGTTCAGTCACTCTCAAGAATTGGGGCTGGCATGTTTATTGGTCCTTTTTACCAAACTTAAACACTGCTCAGCAGAAAATTGGTTCCCCTTACTCAATATGGACTGTAGCAGGATGTGTGAAAGTCATTAGCCTACTCTCAATGTACCTAGATAAGTTGGCTGGTGAGCCCCTGCCCACCACCACCCCACCCCCATTGTCAGCGAATCCCTGCGTCAGAGGTCTAGGCAAGTCTGGAGTCAAGGCTCTAGTTCAAAAACTGAAGTCAGCAAGTCTGGAAGTTGATCCTGAAAAGCCTGAAGGTTGAAGACCAAAGTTGGTGAGTCCAGAGGTTGAGGCTTAATAGTTAAAGCCACTGAGTCAGCGGCTCAGTGTCTACAAGTCTGAGGGTCTAGGGCCAAGGACTGCAGAGGTGGCCTGTCCTGGGGTTGGAGACTGCCTGTGTGTGCAACGGAGGAAAAAGGCTTGTTTTGCTGCTGCTGCTGTTGTTGCTTGTGTTTTTCTGCTGAACATTGATGCCAGAATATTGGGCAACATTTGTGGGCTGCCTCCAGCACATCTTTAAGTTGTACTGGTAATGCAAACTACCCATTTCATTGTATGCTTCGATCTATTTAATAAATAAATGAAGCTGATATGATTGTTTTGAGATGTCCACAAACTGAGAAATCTGATATTGAAGTGAATTATTCTATTTTACACAAAAATCTTTCAAGAGCCCTTTCTGTGGAAGCTCAAATGCACTGAGGCCAATTGTAACCAGAGTTCACTGCTCCAACAGCATTCAGCTATCTATCAAATAACTCAGCTGATTCGTGCAATTTAGAGGATATATTTTGAAGTTATCATATGAATATGGAAACTGGCAACTGTGCCAATTTCAAGATGTAAGAATGTCATATATATACAACAGGGTGTAAATCACAACAAGGCTACTAAATATTTAATTAGATTTTTAAAAATTCTCTTCCAGTTGAATAACTGTAAAATTATTATTCAGAGACTTCAATGAATAATTACAACATAAATTTGTATTTGATAGAATGCCCATAATGTAGCAAAATGTCCTGTGCCTTTCACGGAGCATTACTGAGTGAAGTTGACAGCAAGCTCCATAATATGACCTGGGCAGATGAATAAAGGATTTTTGGAGAGATAGTTTGTAGCATTCTTTAAAGGGAGCAACAGAATGTCAATGTAGAAATAATGTCAGTGCTAAGGTGCACTGCAGTTGAGTCAGTAGTGAAGTGTTTAAATCCAGAGTGAACAAGAAGCCACAGTTAAAGAGCCACATATGGGGTGTGCTGGAGGAAATAATCAAAAGGAACAGATATGGTCATGGAAGGTTTTAAGAAGAAAATTTAGGTATGTTTAATTCTGAGCAATAGGTTCAGCAATGACAGTAAATGGGATGCAGTGAGTTTAGACAACAGACAGGAATTGTTTTGGTGATCTTATGTTTACCAGGTAGAAAAAAAAACACCGCTAAATTCCTGTTCTTAATTTATTTCAGTCATTACTTGTGTTTCTGTTCTTTCTGGGCACTTCATGAAACAGCTCTAGAGAGCTAATATTTTGTGTTTATCATTGATATGGCTACACTTGAAATATTAACTAGTTTTGGGTGTCTTGCAAAAGAAGGAACTCCCATCAATACTAAATGGTACAGATACTAAATATGGATTAAGGACTGAGACTTGCTTTAGTGAAATGTTTTAAAGAAAGTTCATGTTCAAAATTAATAAATGCTTCATTGTGGTTTGTTATAAAAATCTGTTTCTGTTGATTTGAAATGAGAGGGCATAAATTTGCATTTGATAAACAGGATGAGATTGAAGAGGTTTTTTTACAAAATCATTTGGTTGCACACCTGCAATGCCCAAACAGCAGTGGTGGTAGAAGACCAGTTCAGCAAGGAAATGGATAAATATTTGAAAAATTAGCCATTTGAACCACTGGTCTAGAAGCCAATATAATTACATTTTCTGCTTTTTAGTTTTCCATACTTATTTTTTCACTAGTATCAGATCTCTTCTTAACACTTGATTCATTGAAAAGTACACTGGATTCTTTAGTTTCTTCTGAAAACTTTGCATTCTAAATTTAGTTTTGGTGTCTGTTACTGGCTTTGACAAATTTTCCTGAGGCAGCCCCTTGGTAACCAACAGTGAGAATCTTGGCTTATTTACTCTTCTTTAGTTACACATTGTTTATGGATACAACACTGTGAAAAATTCTTAGGCACATGTATATAGCTAGGATACGTAAGACTGTTGCACAGTACTGTATTTATCAATGTGGAATAACTAGTGAGTTTGATCCTTGGTGGGAGCAAAGGATGTTGGGAGTGGTGAAGGTGGCGCACTGTGGCAGAGGCAAGACGGGGGGTGGGGGAGGGATGGGATGGTGGCGGTGCGGGCTCACCTAACCCTGGGACACCTGGCAAGATCACTTGATTCTAAACAATTGTTTTATTGATCATTACAGAATGCTTCTCTGGTGCTTCCCACTCCCTCTCCTCTACCTTCCCCTTTTCCTAGCCATGATTCTTCTCTCCCTGCCCCCTTCCCACGTTCAGTCCACAATAGAGACCCGTATCAGAATCAGGTTTAACATCACTCACAAATGTCACATGAATTTTTTTTTTTGTTTGTAGCAACAGTATAATGCTATATATAAAATTATTACAGTACTGTGCAAAAGTCTTGGGTTAGATATATATACAGGAAAATAATTAAACTTGGTGATAAGTGAAAGAAATATTGGAGGTTTTATTATTTTGGTTCATGATCAAAACTGGGGAGGAGCAACTGCAGAAAATAGGTGATTTCACTGAAAAATTAACCATAAAGTCAATCATATCAACTTGTCCATACAGAATACTTCACTTAGGTCTCAGATTATTGTGCTTTACTTTTGTTTTGTGTATTAAAGGATTTTGAATGGGTGGAGGGGGTGGACGCAAATGTAATTCCCAAATTAAAGCATGTTCCTTAGCCCAGATAGACTCAAGGAATGAGACCTACATATCTTATATGACAAAAGCAGAAAATGTTGGAAACACTCAGCAGGTTATGCAGGAAATGAAGAGAAAGAAACAGGAGTTTTTTGTTCTCAACAAAGATCTAAGTAAAAGATTTGATGAAACATTAATTCTGCTTCTCTTTCTGCAGATTCTACCTGACCCGCTGATTGTTTCCAGCATTTTTACTTTTGATTTACAATTTTTAAGAAATTTTCATTTACTGTATATTGTAGAGAAGTTTGAATTGATACTGTGATTCTTTTTTTTAATTAGTTTTTTTATGCATTTTCTACATCGCTACAGATAGAAAAAAAAACCCAAATCAAAATGAAGAACATTAATACAGTGCAAAAATAAACATACAATAATAATATAACTGTGATTCTCTGAGGTGGAGGGGCATGTAAACAGCCCACTCCAGCGTTTCTAGTGTCTAGCACTTTTTATTGTTCTTGGTTTAAAGTGGGTTGGTGGGATTATGGTGGGATGTTCAAGTTAATTTATTGATACATTTTAACTTGGGTTATGCAGTTATTGGCATGTGTGTTTGTGGGTCACCCTGACTGTAACCAGGGTGTGTGATCATCACTCCCCTGTCTATATGTGACTGGGGAGTGGGTTTCTCTCCCCAGGTCATTGCACTCAGTCTGTTTTTGTGATTGTCACAATAAAAATGTCTCTTGAATTAAATGAACTTTTCTCGTCTGTCATCATGGACTGAATGCTCACTACAGTGTGACTTTTAAACAGCTAGACTTAAACAGCAATCAGCAGTTGCAAGGAAGTATCAGGGATTGTGATAAGAAATTAGAACAAAAAAACTGAGAAGAGGTTTAATTGAGTATAAATTTATGAGAGACACAAACATTGACAAATAGGAAGAACTCATTTCCCTTAGCTAACAGGCTGATAAATCAGGGTCATACATTTATATTAGCTGGTTTCAGAATCAGGTTTATTATCACTGACATATGTCATGAAATTTGTTGTTTTGTGGCAGCAGTATAGTGAAATGCTTTAAAATTACCATAAATTCCAATAGGAATATATTTTTAAATAAATAAACAGTACACAAAGAGTTCATGGATGTTCAGAAATCTAATGGTGGAGAGGTAGAAGCTGCTCCTAAAACATTGAGTGTGCATTTTTAGACTCCTGTGCCTCCTCCCTGATGGTAGCAATGAGAAGAGGGCATGTTCTAGATGGTGAGGGTCCTTCAAATTGGATGCCTCCTTCTTGAGACATTGATTGTGGGGAGGTGAGCTGGCTAAGTTCAGAAACCTCTGCAATCCTGTGCATTGGTGCCTCCATACCAGATGACAATATAACCAGTCAGATTGCTCTCTATTGTACATCTGTAGAAATTCAGTAGAGTTTCTGGTAGCATGCTAAATTTCCTCAGACTCCTCTTGAAGTATAGTAGCTGGCATGCATTTTTCATAATTGCATCAATATGTTGGGCCAGGGATAGATCTTCAGGGATGTTGCACTCATGAACTTGAAGCTGCTCACACTTTCCATTGCTGATCCTCGGTGAAAACTGCTGTGTATTCTCTGGATTTCCTCTTCCTGAAGGCCACAATCAATTCCTTGGTCTTACTGACATTAAGTGCAAGGTTGTTATTGTGACACCGGTCAACCAGCTGATCTGTCTCACTCCTGTACAGCACCTTGTCACCATCTGAGATTCTGCCAACAGGTGCGTGTGTCAGTAGTAAATTTATAGATGGTGTTTGAGGTGTGCCTAGCTGCAGAGTCATTAGTGTGGAGAGGCTAAAGCAGAGGACTAAGCAAACATCCTTGAGGTGCACTTGTATTGATTGTCAGTGAGGAAAAGATATTATTTCTAATCTGCACTGACGGTGGTCTCTCAATGAGGAAGTCAAGCATCCAGTTGCAGAAGGGGTGCAGAGGCTCAGGGTTTTAAGTTTGTTGATTAGAACTAAAGAGACAACGGTGTTACACACTGAATTGTATTCAATAAACAGCAACCAGATGTAGGTATTGCTATTGTGTAAGTGGTGGATTGCATCAGCTGAAGAACTATTATAGTGTTAGATAAATTGCAGCAGGAGTAGTTTCTTGCTCAGGCAGGAGTTAATTGCCATGACCAGCCTCTCAAAGCACTTCATTACAGTAGGTGTGCATGCAACTGAGCGATAGTTATTGAAGCACTTCACCCTGCTCTCCTTGGGTGCCAGTATGATTGAGGCCCTTTTTGAAGCAAATGGGAATGAGAGATTGAAGATATCCTTGAACACTCCAGACTGTTGGTTGGTACAGGTTTTCAGTGTCCTGCCAGGTACACTTTCAGGGTGTGACACCTTGCAGAGGTTCACCCTCCTGAAAGATGTTCTGAATTTAGTCTTTAAGACAGATACTGTTGGAATTTGCACAGGTACAGTTTTATTGTCCCTTTCAAAGTGTGTATCAAATGTGTTCATCAGGGAGTGAAGCAACACAATGTTTAGAGGAATGATAAAGTCAAATGATTATAGGAGAATTGAGGAAAGATAGGTTCATTCTAAATTTGATGGATGTCTGAAATTCACTGCCTGAAAAGGTGAAGATGAAAACCCAGATCATATATGCAAGGCACCTGGATGAACAGTAGACAACAATACTAGAGTACTACAAGAGCACAAGAGAGCCGGGAAGTGGGTGGAACCTAAATGCTACATTTTGGGCAGCATTATTCCATTTTTGACATGATTGACTGAATGCCCTCAGTTTGTGCCATAGATTCAGATGAGTTTTTTTTGTGGTTCATTGCCTGTTCCTGGAGAAATCACACCTTTGTTGAAGTGTGGTTTTATAGACTAGGTTCAGTTCTTGGTTCATCCTGAGCTGATTGATGGTGGAAGCTATGGTTTCTGTGGCTGAAGGTTACAAAATGCCTGAAGGAGTTTGTAGATGTGTGAGGTATATATTGGTAGCAATATAAGAGTTTAGAGTTTAAATGCTAATTTTTAAGTTTAAATAGGATATTTACAATTTATATCATCTTAAGATTTTTTTGTAAAATATCCAATATTCAGGCTATTTTCTAAACAACTGAATTGATATGTACCACCAGTATATACCTCACGCATCTGCTTGACCATGTGGGTTTCGTCCCATAGTCCAACGATGTACCGGTTGGTAGGTTAATCAATCATTGTAAATTGTCTCATGATTAGGCTCAGATTAAATTGGGGGATTGTTGGGTGGTACGGTTCAAAGGGTTGGAGGGGCCTATTCCACGCTGTATCTCAATAAATAAATAAAATTCATAGTTCAGAACATTAATCACATCTCTTAGACAATGTGCGAGTTAATGGGAAAGCTTGGGCAGTACTCTCTACACAGTCAAATTAGCTGTCAAAATGATTGCATGAAAAATTATGTTTGAAGCCTGTATTTTTTGACTTGTTTGTTGTAATTTTTTTCCTGAAGGTATTTGCCTGTTAGCCAGGTAATAAACAGCAGACCAAAAATAGACTTGTGTCATTGTAATGGTTTCAGCATTCTCCTTCAAAGTAGAGGCTGAATGACATGGTCTGACCCACTTACTCTGTGGAGCCCAGATATGCTCATTGTATGAGCTGATACATTGATCCCTTGCTTTTTCTAATTAATGAATTTAATTAGGAGAGCCTTGCTCTCCGGTTCATATCCAGGCTTCATGCCAGATGAGCAGTTTGATACAGTGACATCTTCATATGCCTCAGCTGCCTGTAGCATGGCCATAAGGGATGAGACATTTGCTAATGTGTAGACTACTTCATCTCCCTGGCCCCTGTCCCCTGTCCCCAGCTCTTCCTGCTGGGCCAGTAGGGACATAGAAAGTAAAAGCTCCTGCCTGGTTGAACAGAACAGCCACTGCTTCCTCTGCCTGAATCCTTAATAATGTTGTAAATCCAGGAGAAAATGTACCCTTCAGATAGAATAAGGTTTGTATTTTGACAGTTTTTGTGTCAGTAGTTTGACTAATTTTAGAGTTTAAATAGGATATCTACAATTTATATTATCTTGTTTTTTTGTTAGATATCCAATATTCTGTCTGTTATCTAAACAACTGAATAGATATGTGCCTCCAATATACCTCACGCATCTGCTTGTTCAGGCAGCTTCCAGAAGCATTGTTCTTTATGTAGGTGGTGTCTGACCCTATGACTAGTCAGAAAGGCAAACCCAATGACAAACAGCAAGAATCTGAGTACTAACAGGGGGAAGTGAAAGCTTCATCCATTTTTCAGTCTCTGATTTCATCCGCTGGAGAGAATTGGTGCAAATGTAAGGAGGTGTTTAGGGATTTTAGGTATCTTCATCAGTCTACCGATCCTATCATGGAAATTTTGACATATGTAAATTAGTTTGAATTTGGAATGCATAATATGATTAAAAGTGTGCCAACTTCAAGGTGTGGTGAACGGTGGAAGTGATAGCAGCAGGTGCAACATGATAGGGATGGAGTTGCAGAACAAGCAGTATTGGCAGATGGAATTTATACAGAAGTGGTGTGATGCATTTTGGCAAAAAGAATGTGGAGAGGCAATAGCACATTTTAAAGAGCATTCATGCACAGAATGGCCTGGACCTGTTAACTCTGAAGGTGACAGAATATATTTCAGGAGTAGTCGGTATATTACTTGGTTTCATATAGAACTATATGTGCATGGATCTTGGGCTTCGCAAATAGATATGATGAGTCCAAAATCAGGGAAGTTATACTGAACTTTTATGAGGTTTTAGTTAAGCTACAAGTTAGGTGTTATAATATTTCTGGTTATCATTGATTAAAGGTCTAAAGATCCCTCACAGAATACAGATTTTATTTACCTGAATAGGTCCAGAAATAAAGTTTATTAGCCATAAGTTTGGTTTGCAAAATTCGTGTTTTTTTTCTTCTTGTAACAAGAAAGATTAAGGAGAAATTGAAAGATAACTCGATCAGTGATCAGAAAGTTATTTAACTACTTGAGGAAATAAACTTGCAGTGTTTCTTTATGTACCGTTGTAACTTCATGAAATGCTTCTGCTGGGAAGAAGTTAAATTGCTTTGCAGTTGCTGTCAATAAAATAAGTAACACATAGCCCATCTTGCTGCACAATTTTAGTAGTCTAAGATTTCCCCAGTTCAGATATAAGATTTGGAATGCTGTTTGATCAGTGTTAACATTAATTAACATTAATTGCTGCAGATCTCAATCACAAAGGGGTAAGTAAGCAAAACAAAGTTGCTTGAACAGTTTATGGGAAGCATCCACATTCTATTAATATTGTTTCACATGGAAGACAGGACGACTTCAAAGTCACATTTGTGATGGTCCCTAATTTAATGAGGAGTTGCCAAATTATTATAAATCCAGCTCTGTTGGCCTAGTGAGGCTACAATTCTGCCTCTGGATCAACTAACTTATCACAATAGGTTCAAAGGTGTCTTTCATTCTTGACCTTTCCAGCAACTTAAATAAACCTTTGGTATCGGTGAAGCAAAGTTGTTATTTTTTTAGCTCCTCGTGTACACCTTAACCTCTATTCCATCCCAAGATATGTTTAACGTCTTGTCTTCTTGGGCTAAATTATTTTTTTACTGACTCAGCATTATAATACTATGGCATTGATGACAAATTGAGTTATTGTCAGGGCAGAGTTTGCAAAGCTGTCAGCCCTTGCAATGAAATGGAAATTGCAGAGCCCTGGGCTCAGAATTTGCTCAGATCTACATTATTCTTTCTCCATATGCTGTTTCATGCACAGGAAGGAGGGAAAAAAAGCTACCAATTGTTGAAAATGCCAACGGACAGAAACACATTCACTTATTCTTCGTTTGAAACCTCTATCTCCACGTGGGAGAGGATAACAATCATTTACTGAGGGCTGATCTGATAAGTTTTAAAATTAGGAAAGGATTTAATAATGCAGATGTCAAGACTTTTTTTGCATCATGTAGTCCAAAACCAGGGCTATTGTCACAAATATATCCAGTGAAATCAGAAGTATGAGAAGCATTTGATAGCTCTAGGCCTGTACTTGCTGGAGTCTTGAAGAATGAGGCAGATATCTCATTGAAACCCATTAAATATTGAAAGGCCTAGACCGGGTGGATATGGCAAAGATGTTTCCTATAGTGGGGGAATCTAGGACTAGAGAGCACAGCCTCAGAATAAAGGGACGTCCATTTAGAACAGAGCTGAAGAGGAATTTCTTTTGCCAGGGGGCTGAATCTATAGAATTCATTACCGTGGACAGCTGTGGAGGCCAGATCATTGAATATATTTAAAGCAGTGGTTGGTTAGTCAGGGCATCAAAGGTTAAGGTGGGGAAGGCAGGAGAATAGGGTTGAGAGGGACAATAAATCAGCCATGATGGAATGGCACAGCAGAATTGATGGGCCGAGTGGCTTAATTTTGTTCCTACATCTTTTGGTAGAACTGTTTAGTCAGGAATGTAAGAATGGGAACTCACTGCCTGTGAAGCAGCTACAGTAAATAGTAGGAATATATTTTGAAGATAGAGCCAAGCAAGTAAGTCAAAAGTCAAAGTTGAGTTTATTGTCATATGCACAAGTGCATGTATATTCTGATGCAACAAAAGCTTAATTGCAGCAGCATTACAGGGAAGAGGCAAGATACTTATCCTCAAGGTGTTGGATCAGTGAAACACTGTTCTTACACTGAATGGCTAATATTGACAATTCAAAACTGTTCTAAAGGCCAGTCAAGTGACCTTCTTCAGGCTTCTTACTATTATCATTTCTTTTGAACTCTTTGATATTGGTCTTGGTGTAATGCTGACTCTCTGCTGTGAAATCTGCTGGCTGAAGCTGCGCCAGGTTCGATGTATGCTGTGCACCAGATAAAGATAGACTTGAATGGAGTATGAATGCCAGCATGGAGTATTTGGGTCAAGTAGCCTGTTTCTGTTTAGCAAATATCAATCCATGTAGTGTCATTGCCATTTGCCTTTCCACTGTACTAAATTAATTCTGGAACAAGCAATGTTTAACGTGTATCACGCATGCATTCAGCAACAATCCATAATAAACTTGACAGGTGGCTAAGGCCAACCACCAGAAAGACACTACTTTTTAAAAAGAGTATGCTCTTAATTGCTGAACTTATAAATTCAATTTAATTTTCTGAAGGTTTGCCTTGTGGGCTTTGGGTAAGCTTGGCACTTAATATGATTGCAGCAGACTGCTACATTCCATTGCAAAGTCCATAGCACTCGGTATTCCCAAATATTCATCATACAAGTTATCAGTAGTTTCCAGCATTTTGCTTTCCCTTGAATTGTAGTCAGCTGAGAAAGGAGGTGGTCTGACACTTTCTATAAAGAAAATAGCCAATTGAGAGCCTTTACTGGGAATAACTGGATCTTTTTCCAGGAGTTAGCTATCACTATTATTTGATGAGCAAGACTATAAAATCTGGACTAGAGCCAGCCCAATAATGGTGGCTGCTCCTCCCATTATTGTTATTGGAGCCAGCACAAGTTCTGCTGAATATAATTTATCCAAAGGGTTAGACGAGAACAGAAGGATGCCACTCAGGAGCGAGAACTTTTTCTGGTATTTAATTATGTCATGGCTGACCTATGCTCTAATTTGATCAAATCACCTTGGTTCCATAATCATTAACCTCGTGCTAACAAAAGCATTTTGAATTTGGTTTTGTAACAATCTGTGGGAGAATATTCCAGATTGCAGTGAGCGGATAATTCAGTTAAGTGGCACCTGCCTGGCTGAGAGATCGACAATAAATCATTTGACAGTTTCTAGACATCCTGATGCAAGCTTCCTCAGTACAGTTACAGCACTTCCATCCTCTGATGCAAGTGGAAAATTGCCCAGCAATGGCCTGTTCATAAAGAGCAAGACAAAACCAATCCAGTTAATCATATTACTCTCAATCATCAGAATGGAATGTGTCTACTAAGAAGTGGCACCTTCACACCCTGTTTAGATCTTGCTAGGAACATTCAGTTCCACACCTCATCTCAGTCTTGGTCTCAACAGTGATTGAATAGCTGAGTTCCAATCATAGGGTGAGAGTGACTGCATTTTACACAAAGGCAGCAATTGACCAAACATGGTATAAGAAGCTCCTGGTAAAACTAATGTGTGGGAATCAAGGGAAACATAATGGCAGAAGAGATGTGTGCTGTTAATTCCATAAGGATTAGCTCTGTTCACAACTCCTTAGAAAATGAACCAGTGCATGCCTGATTGTTGTTAGATAAGGTAAAATCACATTTGCATTACAAAAACACCAAGCAGTGATCATCTCCATGAAGCCTATGGCTTGACGTTCAGTGACGTTACTATTCTTGAGTCCGGCACATAAATATCCTGAGATTCACAACTGATAAAGCAACCAGATGAGCTCAGCAGGTCAGAGACTGTGTATCCTGTGGTGACTGACTTCTGTTTTGATGCCCATAAAGCTTTTCCACTATTTATTAAGCACACATTACATCAGTGCTAGAATACTCTCATCTAGATGAATAAAGCTCCAAAACTTTTCAAGACGCTTAACACTAATAAGGACAAAGCAGCTCACGTAGTTGGTGTCCTAGCCACTACCCAAAACATTATTTTCCTCCGTTCCCTTTACACAACAACTATAGAGTCATATAGCATGGAGACAGGCCCAGTTGGTCTGTGCATCCAAGATGCCCATCCAAGCTGGTATCAATTGCCAGTATTTATCCATAACCTTCTTAACTTTTCCTATCCATATACCCATGTTATGCCATCCACAAAATGCAGCTCACTTAGTTAGCAGTGTACACCAGCAGTAACTTACAAAATCTGCAATCTATTCAGGTAGGAACATTGCAGCATCAAGTGGTACTAGCTCAGTTAGACAACTTGATGGACATGGAGAAGATGGTCTGAAGGGGCTGCTTTTTGCACTACATACCTCCACCATCATGCAACAAAAGCAGATGCCAGGACCAGCAGCAACTGTGCTTCCTCTTGTTTGATAGCCCCCTGCGCTACTTGCTTTATACTTATGACTGTCAGCTCCCATGTCATATTTAAGTTTGCTGGAATTTCCAGGATTCTCTGAATCAAATATGGTAATGAATCAGCATATATAGGGGGGAGATGGAAAATCTGTTGTGGTGCCACAACAGCAATCTCTTACTCAATGTCAGCAATACAAAGGAGCTGATTACTGACTACAGAGGAGGATACCCGAGGTCCATGAGTCAGTCCTCATTAGTGAATCAGAGGTCTAGAGGCTCAGCAATTTTAATTTCCCTGGCTTCTATCATTTCAGAAGATCTGTCCTGGGTCCAGCACATAAGTGTTGCAGTGCCTCTACTTTCTTGTGAATACTTGGTATGTCATCTAAAACTTTGTCAACTTTTATAGATGTGTGGAGAATATATTGACTGGTTGCATCACAGCCTGGTATGGAAACATCAGAATCAGAATCAGACACAAAATGCTGGTGGAACGTAGCAGGCCAAGCAGCATCTATAGGAAGAAGTACAGTCGACGTTTTGGGCCAAGACGCTTCGTCAGGACTAACTGAAAGAAGAGATAGTAAGAGATTTGAGAGGGGAAGGGGGAGATCCAAAATCATAGAAGACCAGAGGGGGTGAAACTGAGAGCTGGAAAGTTGATTGGCAAAAGGGATACAGAGCTGGAGAAGAGAGAGGATTATGGGACGGGAGGCCAAGAGAGAAAGAAAGGGAGCACCAGAGGGAGATGGAGAGCAGGCAAGGAGTGATTGTGAGAGGGACCAGAGAGAGAATAGGAAAAAAAGGGGGGGGGGAATAAACAAGGGGTAGGGTAAGAAGGGGAGGGGGCATTAACAGAAGTTAGAGAAATCAATGTTCATGCCATCATGCCTCCAACCTGAGTGTGGCTTCATCTTGACAGTAGAGGAGGCCATGGATGGACATATCAGAATGGGATTGGGATGTGGAATTAAAATGTGTGGCCACTGGGAGATCCTGCTTTCTCTAGCGGACCGAGCGTAGGTGTTCAGCGAATTTGTCTCCCAGTCTGTGCTGGGTCTCACCAATATATAAAAGGCCACACCGGGAGCACCGGACACAGTATATCGTGTTCGCGAATCAAAATCAGGTTTATTATCACTGGCATGTGACATGAAATTTGTTAACTTAGCAGCAGCAGTTCAATGCAATACATAATATAGAAGAAAAAAAGATAAAATAATAAATAAATAACTAAATCAATTACAGTATGCATATATTGAATAGATTAAAAAATTGTGCAAAAAAAACAGAAATACTATACAGGCAGCCCCTGGGTCACAAGCGAGTTCCGTTCCTGAGTCTGTCTTTAAGTCAGATTTGTACGTAAGTCGGAACAGGTACAGCCGGTATTATTCAGCGTCAGTCAACTGTTTGTCTTAGTATATAGTATATATTTTACCTTTCTATACATATAAAACCCTTATGAAATGTATGTATTTCAATAATTAAATCAGTGCATTGCTTAGTAATAATTGCAGCTTTCATCAGGGCATTTATAATGAACTTTCACATATTCTATTATTTTCACTCTATCCTTTATCCTTTAAAATTGTTCTGGTCGTTGACTGACTGTAGCTTAACGCTTTTCCAATGACCGTTGGCGTTTCACCTCTTTCTGATAGCTTTATTATTTTCACTTTATTTTCAATCACGATCGTTTTCTGTCAATGGAACAGAAACACTGTGGATTCAGCAGCAGCCGCGGGCAGCGAATCCTTACTTGAGCTCCCCCGGGTCCTAAAGTCCACCTGCACTGAGATAAGTTAAATGGGACGTGGGTGCGGTGCTGACTGGAAAAGGAGGGGGAGTCAGGGTGAACCTTGCTAGGAAAAATATAAGCCAAATACTAAGTTACACACCCAACACAGTGTTAATGGCAATGACTTAAAATGGCGGATGGCGTCGTGGTCCAAATTAAAATGGTGGATGGCGTTCTCCTTCCTCCGTTCTTAAGTATGTGTTGTTTGTAAGTTGGACATTCAAAGCTCAGGGACTGCCTGTATATTTAAAAAAAAGTGAGGTAGTGTCCAAGGGTTCGAATTTAGGAATCAGATGGCAGAGGGGAAGAAGCTGTTCCTGAATCTCTGACAGTGTGCTTTCAGGCTGTGTACCTTCTACCTCCAAGAAAAGGGCATGCCCTGGGTGCTGGAGGTTCTTAATAATGGATGCTGCCTTTCTGAGGCCTCGCTCCTTGAAGATGTTCTGGGTACTTTGTAGACTAGTTCCCAAAATGGAGCCGACTAAATTTACAATTCTCTGCAGCTTCTTTCATTCCTGTGCAGTAGCGCCACCCCCCCCACCCCCCATGCCAGACATTGATGCAGCCTGTCAGAATGCTCTCCATGTTACATCAATAGAAGGTTTTGAGTGTATTTGTTGACATACCAAATCACTTCAAACTCCTAATGAAGTATAACCACCGTCTTGCCTTCTTTATAACTGCATCAATCCTCAGAAATCTTGATACTCAGAAACTGTAACTGTTCACTCTCTCCACTTCTGATCCCTTTATGAAGATTGGTATGTGTTCCTACATCTTACCCTTCCGGAAGTCCACAATCAGCTCTTTCGTTTTATTGATGTTGTGTGTCAGGTTGTTGCTGTGACACCACTCCACTATTTGGCATATCTCACTCCTGTATGCCCTTGAACAGAAAATCCTACAAAAAGTAGTGGATACAGCCCATTTCATCACAGGTAAAACACTCCCCACCTCTGAGCACATCTACATGGAGCATTGTCACAGGAAAGCAGCATACATCATCAAGGACTCACACAGCCAGGTTCAGGAACAGTTATTACCCCTCACACACCAGGCTCTTGAACCGGGAAGCAACTTCACTCAAGTTCACTCACAAAAACACTGAACTGTTGCCACACTTTGAAGGACTCTTCATCTCACGATCTTGATATTTATTGCTTATTTATTATTATTGTTTGTTTTTCTATTTACTGTGAATGCCTGCAAGGAAATGAATCTCAGGATTATATATATATTGCTATTCTTTCATCATCAACTAATCTAAATCCTGGAAATTCCAACCAACATTGAAGGAACATCTTCAAGCACGAGGACAGTAGTTCAAGAGAATAATTCATGATGGAGGTGACATTTAGGGATAACAATAATTGCCATTGTTTGCAGTGAATCTTGGATCAAAAAAGATTTAAAAAAATAAGAAAAAAACCTCACCAAATGAATTAGATTTACTGTATTGCTCCTAGTAAGGCAAAAGCCTTGTCGCGTGGGCAAAATAATGCTGCACAGATTAGTTCATTATAAATGGCTTGCACAGTACAAGGTTAGTGATGACTAAGATGTATTGCATTTTTGTTTTCCCAGCTATAAAAGATCGAGCAAGAGCAGGGTTCAGTGTATTTTTCAGAGACAGATTTCTCTTGTACTCACTTCTCAGTAAGCTAGTCACACACTTGGCCTGTAGCTAACTACATCAACAGTTGATTGGAATTACTAATAATGTCCCTTTAATGTATGTGTGCAATGACTGAAATTTCAAGACTTAAACAATTACCCAGAGTGCTGGAAATAGTGTGTTCCAGTCATGCAGTTAATCGGTAATGTAATTACTATCTGTACATCCCCACAACCCCAAAACCACTAGCAATTGTTTACTGATTGTACTCCTGATATGATGGCCACTTTTATTTTGCCATCCACTTAGTAATGCCACTCCCTTCAAAGTCATTGAATTCTTGCTGACGCAAACTTCCACAGACACTGGTTACTTATAGGTCAGTATTTCCTCATAGTTCAGTCTGGCAATTAAGTTATATCTTCCAAGTACATGCTGCCAGGTCTATGACAAAATGCCAGCAAGTTCAGGACGTTACATGCACATCTGAACATGGAAATCCCACTCTCAATAAATTGATTATTGAGCAATAACCAATCCTGTAGCGTGTTTTGGCACTACAGTCTACAGGAGTTCCAGCAATGAAGCGCCGGCACTTGCTGGACTATCTGCTCAGGAAATATCCGCCAGCCATGAGCATAATTTCAATTGAGACTTCACAGCTGGAAGGACGAATAAGAATAAGGCAAGGTCCTTTTTAATTATTTTGTTTGCAGTAATATTCTTAATTATTTAGATGTGCTTAAGTAGTTGTTTATTTTAGTGGTTTTATTATTGCTTCTGAATGTCAGCCTAAATTAAGGTTCATTTGGGTGTAGGATTTTGAAGCTATGATGAAGGAATGATTAGCAAAACTTCCTTAGTCTATCTTCCAGTTATTCCACTGTCGCAGTGTGTGGTCCAACACATTATGAGAGAATGCTACTCCGACTGAGGTGCTGATTTTCAGTTGAGATATTAAACTGTTCTCTCAGATGGTTGCAACATTTCCTGTGGCTATATTTCAAAGAACAATGGAAACCTGTTGTCCTGGCCAATATCTATTTTTCAATTAATGTTTCTGAAACATGCTATCTGATCATATTGCACTGCTGTCCATGGGAATTTGCTCTGCATGACATAATCCCTTCATGGCAGCAATGTATTTTCCTCAGAGCTACTACATTGGCTGTAAAGAACTTTTTGATCTTTTGAATGGGATGTGAAAGATGTTGTGTAAATCGTGTCCTTTTTAATATGATGTGCACTGAATGATCTAATTTTTGAAGCTGAACTTCCTTAATATGATTAAAATTATTGAGGATCAATCAATATGGTTTTTGACCTCTCCCAGCTGTCTGAGTGCTTGAACTTTGTTGTACATACATTTACAGGCTGCAGTCCAGAATCACATTTAAAGGAATGAGATAGCTCCCTTGCTGCTAGTTAAGTCATGAATCAGATCACAGAATATTATAACTTAAGATCCATGCAGGTTAATGGCAGCATAGAATCTTCACATGTTGCATCAAATCTACGTGATACACATCTTAAAGCAAATATTTACTTCTACTATATAGCACTGGTATGATAATTCCAGTCATTGTCAGTGTACAAGTGTACAAATTGGTCTATGAATTGCTTATTGTTTTGTTTACATGATCTACTAGGATTGAATTAATTGGTTGTTGGTCCACCATACCTGTATGAGAAAGGTTTTAAAAGGTTGGATTTTCAGGCTTTGACAAGGTGCCACACATGAGGCTGTTTACCAAGTTAAGAGACCATGGTATTACAGGGAAGTTACTAACATGGTTAGACCATTGGCTGTTTGGTAGAAGGCAACAAGTGGGGAAAAAAAGGATCCTTTTCTGGTTGGCTGGCAGTGACTAGTGATGTTCTGCAGAGGTTGGTGTCAGGATCTCTTCCTTTTATAGTATATATCAATAATTTAGATGATGGAATAGATGGCTTTGTTGCCAAGTGTGCAGATGATACTATGATTGGTGGAAGGGCAAGTAGTGTTGAGGAACAGGTAGGCTGCAGAAGGACTTAGATTAGCAGAATGGGCAAGAAAGTGGCAAATGAAATACAATGTTGGAAAATGCATGGTCATGCATTTTGCTAGAAGAAATAAATGTGCGGACTATTTTCTAAAAGAAGAGAAAATCCAAAAACCTGAGATGCAAAGGGACTTTGGAGACTAAAGGTTAACATGCAGTTTGAATCAGTGGGTGAGGAAGGCAAATGCAATGTTAGCATTCATTTCAAGAGGTCTAGAATACAAGAGCAAGGATGTGATGCTGAAGCTTTATAAGGCACTGATGAAGCCTCACATTGAGTATTGTGAACAGTTTTGGGCTCCTTTTCTAAGAAAAGATGTGCTGTGGCGACCCACTTTCTGCGCAGGCGAACCGGCTCACAAATAGCCAACGCGTTGGGAGAGACTTTGGTAATGCACCTCTGATGTCATTTCTGCCCAGAGAGGGCGGGCGCTAGGGATTAAATGCCAGCGCCGCGAAGTTTGAATAAACTAGTCTTGAAATGACTTACCAACTGTGTGTTGTCTCTAGCTCTGTATGTAGTACATCACTACATTGGTGACCCCGATGGTCCAAACGGGATTTGGACCAAAGATGACCAACTCTTCATCTGTTCACGCAGTTTCGCTCAAACTGCCGACTTTCTGGACGCTGTGACCACGCGTGTGGTTTAGCCAAGCAGAAGCCCAGTTCCAGATTCGGCAGATATCCTCTGATTCCACGCGTTACTACCACGTGGTGAGCGCCCTTGACCAGGAGACGTCTGCCCAGGTTGCGGATTTCATACAGTCGCCCCCGGAAGAAGGCAAATATGAAGCATTCAAACTGCTGCTCATTGGGACCTTTGGCCTCTCGCGGTATGAGCGGGGTGCCCGCCTGCTTCACCTGGACAGTTTGGGAGACAGGCTGCCGTCAGCATTGATGAACGAGATGCTGGCCCTGGCTGACGGACACAAGCCCTGCCTCATGTTTGAGCAGGCGTTCCCAGAGCAGCTGCCCGAGGACATACATCTGCTGCTGGCTGACACAGATCTCGGTGACCCCCGGAAGGTGGCGGCCCGGGCAGATGTGCTGTGGAAAGCCAAGAGGGAGAGCGTGGCATCCATCGGTCAGATTACCAGGCCACGCGCCCAATAGCAGACCAGTCCAGGCCCAACGCAGAGGCAGGAGTGAGGAGGACAGTGAACAGTGGTGTTTCTACCACCAGCGGTGGGGCACAGAAGCCTGCCGTTGTTGCCCAGTGCACCCTGAAGACATCCCCAAAACAGCACTCATCACCACATTTGGCCTGTTCGGGTCCTCCGAATGCTGTTCGGTCTGAAGAATGCCGCACAGACATTCCAGCGGCTAATGGATGAGGTGGGACGCGACCTGGACTTTGTGTTCATCTATTTGGACGACATCCTTATAGCCAGCAGTAGTCACCAGGAGCATCTGTCCCACCTCCGCCAGCTCTACTCCCGCCTGAGTGATTTCGGCCTCACGGTCAACCCGGCCAAATGCCAGTTCGGTCTGTATACCATCGACTTCCTGGGCCACAGGATTACCAAACACAGGGCAACACCTCTGCCTGCCAAGGTAGACACAATCCGCCACTTTGCCCGGCCCAACACAGTCAAAGGCCTGCAGGAGTTTGTTGGTATGGTGAACTTCTACCACCATTTCCTCCCCTCAGCAAGCCCGTATCATGCGCCCTTTGTACACCCTGATGTCGGGAAAAGGCAAGGACATTACTTGGGACGAGGAGGCCGCAGCTGCTTTCGTTAAAGCCAAGGAAGCCTTGGCAGATGCCGTGATGCTAGTGCACCCCAGAAGGTTCACGAAGGTGTCCGATCCCTGGTCGGCTCGCCAGCAGCGACATCTGTCCTACATCTCCGAGTACACGACAGACATCCAGCATGTCTCAGGAAAGGACAACGTCGTGACGGACGCACTCTCCAGACCAGCTGTTTAGGCCCTGTCCCTGGGGGTGGACTATACACCACTGGCGGAGGCGCAGCAGGCAGATGACGAGATGCCCAGCTACAGGACCGCAGTCTCGGGTTTGCAGCTGCAGGACTTTCTCGTAGGCCCAGGTGAGAGGACCCTCCTGTGTGACATGGCTACTAGCCAACCTCGCCCCGTCGTCTCGGCAGCTTGGAGGTGGCGAGTTTTCGACTCCATACACAATTTGGCGCGCCCATCTATCAGGACAACCGTCCAGCTGGTCTCCAGCAAGTTTGTGTGGCATGGACTTCGCAAGCAGGTCAGTGAATGGGCCAGAACGTGCGCGCAGTATCAAACAGCCAAGGTGCAGCGGCACACTTAAGCCCTGCCGCAGCAGTTCGAACCCACCCACCGGAGGTTCGACCACATTCATGTGGATATCGTGGGCCCCCACCAGTGTCCTGAGGAGTGTGGTACCTCCTCACTATGGTAGACCAGTTCACGAGATGGCAAGAGGCGGTCCTGCTCACCGACACATCTGCCGATTCCTGCGCCCGAGTACTGATTGCAACCTGGGTAGCACGTTTCGGGGTACCGGCCCACATTTCCTCTGACAGAGGCGCAGTTCACCTCCAGCCTGTGGTCGGCTGTGGTCAGCCTTTTGGGAATGCAGCTACACCACAGAACTGCCTACCACCCACAGTCGAACGGACTGGTGGAACACTTCCATTGTCAATTGAAGTCAGCTCTTATGGCCCGCCTGAGAGGACCTAACTGGGTGGACGAGCTTCCCTGGGTCCTGCTTGGAATTCGCACAGCGCCCAAAGAGGATCTGCACGCCTCGTTGGCCGAGTTGGTGTACGGCGCGCCCCTGGCCTTCCCAGTAGAGTTCATACCAGAGGGATGAGGGATCGTTCAAGGTGATCAACAACAATGGGTCGACGTACGTTCTGGACATTGGGGGGAGAGAGGAGGTTTTCACGGTGGACCGACTCAAACCAGCCCATGTGGACTTGGCGCAGCCGGTCGAGGTTCAGGCACCGCGGCACAGAGGCAGACCTCACAACAGAGGCTGATCCAGACTGTGGACATTGGGGGGGTGTATCACCGGTTCTGGGGGGGGGGATGGTTATGTTGCGACCCACTTTCTGCACAGGCAAACCGGCTCACAAATAGTCAACGCGCGGGGGGAGACTTTGGTAATGCACCTCTGACGTCATTTCCGCCCAGAGAGGGCGGGCACTAGGGATTAAATGCCAGCGCCGCGAAGTTTGAACAAGCTAGTCTTGAAACGACTTACCGACTGCGTGTCGTCTCTAGCTCTGTATGTAGTACATCACTACAGTGCCTGCATTGGAGAGGGTTCAGAGGAGGTTCACAAGGATGATAGAGTTTATAAAGAGAGATGCAAAAAGCAAAAAATGTCCTGTGAGTGGCAGTTCTATGCACAAAAACATCTTGTTAATGAGAGAGGTCAGAAGTCAACTCAAATAACCATGTATTATATCAATGGTGTGCAAAAGAACATCTCTGAACACACGTTGATCCTTGAAGTGAATGGGCTACAGCACTAGATGACCACACACATACACTCAGCAGCCACTTCTTTAGATAGAGGAGGTACAGCACCAATATTAACAAAACAGATGAGTTCATATTGTTGACAGCCAGTGACTGTTATTTTGGAACATCATAACACTTTGGTGGTCAGTACAGAATATCTTTTGGGTTTGTGGATGGCATAATATATGGTAGAATTTAAAAAAAAACATTTTGTTAAAAGGGTGAAGCTTTCCTGCAGCTTTCAGTGTGTTGAAAGTGTAAATCATTTAAAATTTCTTCTTTATTTTTGCTCTGGGAGAGGTCATTGCAAATTTGTCCTTTTCCATAAAGATCACAGGGAATGGGTTCAGGATCACAAATAGTACTTTATGTGCTTGTTCCGGAATACTCCCATTATCCTTGTGTTTGGAGTGTCTGAAATTTTCAATAAATGTGGGGCGAGCATTTGATAGGTTTTCTTTTTTTCTGTTTAGCAGAAGTCGAGACAACTTGTTTGTAGGATAACCAGCAACACTGAAATAGTGGGAAAGAAGAGCTTGGGAGGGAATGTTTTAGATGTTTGAGCCAGGCAGACCCAAAGATCTCAAAGAAGTTAATTCTTAAGCACAAGGAGGAATTATAAATTTTACCTATAAAGCTGCAGATTTAAGCCAGTGAGTACTATTCTGTTTCTTGTTTCTTTTTCTAAAATATCAAGCAGGATGTCTGGTGTCTTCAAATCAGATTACAAAAATATCATCCCATGTATATAATCTCAGGACAAGGAGGTTTGTACACATCCCATTGCCAGATCTTGAGTATTGTTTAGACAGAAATATAACTGCATCCTGTGTATTTGGTTTGAACCCAGTGCAAATACAGCTTATATTAATAACTTGATCTACCGAACTAAACATCAATTTGCAAATGTTTGGCAGAAGGATGTTAATATTATCATATGAATTACTCCAAAAATCAATGGGCTTCACCACATGGGAAGTCAAATGTCACAAGCTGAACCTGCCCTTAATACTTGTACCATCAGCATAAATATGCTTTTGAGAATTTCATGTGTTGCAGTTCTGAGCTGGGGTACAGACTTCAATCCCTGGTCTTTGTATATTTGTTTCAATTCTTTGATGTTCCTTTCTAATTGACAACTCCACTGTTCATCTTTATTTTTTGCGTTCTCCTTTGAGTCTTAGTGATATCAACCCTCCCTGGCTTGGTAACCTGTAGCCTTGTAACACTCTGATTCTCCACTGCTCTGCCTCTAATCTCCTGCACATTCCTGGTTTTCATTACCTTGCTCCCGGTCGCTGAGCCTTCTGCTATCAAGATTCAGAGCTCTTGAATCTCCTCCATCCTTTGAGTTCTTCTTCCTCTCTCTCATTCTTTCAGATGCTTCTTTAAGCCTCTTACAACAAGTGTTCTTCTCTTTAGCAAATATATGCTCAGTCAAAATTTATCCTTTTAATGCATATGGATCAAAGTAAAATAAATGTCTGCCATTGCTTTTTCTGTATTATCTAATGCAGCTTTACTTAAGTGAATTATAAAAAGCATTACCGATTATCAATAGCCTCACTATGTATTTTTCAATAGACTTTACAACTCTCCTGTTTTATTATTAATAATTTCATACTTCATATCACTTAACCAATCAAAACTAATAATAAATTTGTGTCATTTCATGGATCTGTTCTTTTCTGCAGAACTAAATTGTTAACATATGGTGTTTTATAAATTCATTTTGTTGTCTGAACTGACTGTTGCTTCAAGGTCACTTATATTGAACCCAACTATCATTGTATCCAAATTTACCCACAATTTTTTACCTAACAAGCCAAGTATCACCGTACTATAAATAGAAATTGCCAACTATACATTTGCATGTCTTGTGTGAATTGAATTAACTATTGAGAGGATGCAAAACTGGGCTGAGAAGTGGCAGATGGAGTTCAACCCAGATAAGTGTGCAGTGGTTCATTTAGGTAGGTCAAATATGATGGCAGAATATAACATTAATGGTAAGACTCTTGGCAGTGTGGAGGATCAGAGGGATCTTGGGGTCCAAGTCCATAGGTCACTCAAAGCTGCTACACAGGTTGACTCTGTGGTTAAGAAGGCGTATAGTGTATTGGCCTTCATCAATCGTGGGATTAAGAGCCGAGAGGTAATGTTGCAGCTATGTAGGACCCTGGTCACACCCCACTTGGAGTACTTTGTTCAATTCTGGTTGCCTCACTACAGGAAGGCTGTGGAAACCATAGAAAGGGGGCAGAGGAGATTTACAAAGATGTTGCCTGGATTAGGGACCATGCCTTATGAGAATAGGTTGAGTGAACTCGGCCTTTTCTCCTTGGAGTGATGGAGGATGAGAGGTGACCTGATAGAGGTGTACAAGATAATGAGAGGCATTGATCATGTGGATGGTCAGTTACTTTTTCTCAGGGCTGAAATGGCTAGCATGAGAGGGCACAGTTTTAAGGTGCTTGGCAGCAGGTACAGAGGAGATGTCAGGGGTAAGTTTTTTTATGCAGTGAGTGCATGGAATGGGCTGCCGGCAACAGTGATGGAAGCGGAAATGATAGGGTCTTTTAAGAGACTCCTGGATGGCTACATGGAGCTTAGAAAAATAGAGGGCTATGGGTAAAGCCCAGGTAGTTCTGAGGTAGGGACATGTTTGGCACAGCTTTGTGGGCCAAAGGGCCTGTATTGTGCTGTATGTTTTCTATGTTTCTATTTCTTTTGATTCTCTCTCATGGTATGGAGATGATACATTCTGTAAGGATGAAAATCAATAAATGTGAGTGGAAAAAGCAAAACAAAAATTACAAACATGAGATTCTAGAAATGCTGGAAAACTAGAGCAACATACACAAAATGATGGAGGTACTCAGCAGGTCAGGTAGCATCTGTAGAAATAGGTCGACGTTTTGGGCTAAGGACTTTGTTCAGGACTGGAAGGGAAGGGGGAAGGTGCCAGAATGAGAAGGTGGGGGAAAGGTAAAAAGGACAAGCTGAAAGGTGATAAGTGAAGCCAGGTGGGTGTGGGGTGGGGGTTGAAGTAAGAATCTGGAAGGTGACAGGTGGAAAAGGCAAAGGGATGGAGAAGAAGATAAGAGAAAGGGAAGGAAGAAAGGCACCAGGGGAATCAGAATCAGGTTTATTATCACCGGCATGTGACGTGAAATTTGTTAACAGCAGCAACAGTTCAATGCAATACTTAATCTAATACATAATAAATAAAATAATAAATAATAAATAAACAAGTTAATTCAATTACATATATTGAATAGATTTTTAAAAACTTGCAAAAACAGAACTACTGTATATTAAAGAAAAATGAGGTAGATTAAATGTCCATTTAGGAGTTGGACGTCAGAGGGGAAGAAACTGTTCCTGAATAGCTGTGTGTGCCTTCAGGCTTCTGTACCTCCTACCTGATGGTAACAGTGAGAAAGGAGCATGCCTTGGGTGCTGGAGGTCCTTAATAATGGATGCTGCCTTTCTGAGACACTGCAGTCTGTCAGAATGCTCTCCACGGTACAACAATAGAAGTTTTTGAGTGTTTTTCTTGACATGCCAAATTTCTTCAAGCTCCTAATGAATATAGCCACTGTCTTGCCTACTTTATAACTACATCGATATGTTGGAACCAGGCTAAATCCTCAGCGATCTTGATACCCAGGAGCTTGAAACTGCTCGCTCTCTCCACTTCTGATCCTTCTATGAGGATTCGTATGTGTTCCTTCGTCTTATCCTTCCTGAAGTCCACAATCAGCTCTTTCATCTTACTGACGTTGAGTGCCAGGTTGTTGCTGCGACACCATTCCACTAGTTGGCATATCTCACTCCTGTACGCCCTCTCGTCACCACCTGAGATTCTACCAACAATGGTTGTATCATCAGCAAATTTATAGATGGTATCTGAGCTATGCCTAGCCACACACTTGTTGATGGCAAGTGAGGAGAAGAGGTAAGATTGTAAAGAAAGGTTGCAATGGTGGAAATCTTGAAATAAAAATAGATTAGGAAATGCTCAGTAGGTCAGAATAGATGAAAGATCAACCATCCTGAAATATTACCTGTGTTGCTCCTACCTCAGAAGCTGCCTGAATCTGCTTGAGTATCTCTAGCATTATTTATTTTTTATTGGTTTTTGTAAATGATTTGGGCAAATGCCTTACTGTTCACATTGATAATTTGTACTCTTAGCCTGCAGTACATCAGGTGGCAGAATGAAATGTGTAGTCGTCAGCTCAGTATGTGATGCTGAATAAGCTATTAATATCAGATGTTTTATTAGAGAGCCTTCTTCTCTATTTCAAAACATAAGCTAACCTGAAAAATATCACTTCAAATAATGAAGGTTGATCTGCACAGAGACAGTGGGCTGGTTTCCATGGAATCCATAACATAACTGAGTGGAATGGAGTTGGATTCAGAGATCCTCTTATAACAGGCATGCATTGTAATAATACCCAGGAATCAATTTAGGATTTGTTTTCTGTACAGCAGGTGAATAGTTGTTGCTTTCAATTTTGAATTGATTTCAATTAAATGTATTTTGATTATGTATATTTAAAAAAAGCCCTAATTCAAACTCTTTCAAAGTATAAACTGAGATCAGGGTATCTAACAAGTGTTGGCCTATTATTGTAACCACATTAACCTATACTGTTGGCATGATGCCTGTCTCATCACCTTCCGTGAGCACAGTCTCTATATTTAGATTTACACAAATTGATCTCCAGATGGCATTAACCTCAATTGCTGTTCATACTGTTGGCTCTATCCTATTCTGAAGGTGAGATATTTAAAGTTTCTTTGCTATTCATCTGACTTCAGCGAATATTTCTTAACTTCCTTTCTCTTTTCATTTGGCGTTTCTACTCTTTCTGAATAGCCTGAATCTTTGCTGAAGAGTGAACAATTGACCTTCTGATACTGGGCCCATTTGATCTTAGTCCATCTCAGTTGTAGGTTTTAGCAGGCTACGTGATCAAAATCCTCTTCCACATTTGCAGAAAGAATCCAAATTCATTTCTCCCCCCTTCTGTAATCCTAGGTGTAGAGGCTAGTTTCTATAGACCGGTATTCAATATACAGTATTTATTGGTGAGCAATGAGATGAACCTAACATTATTCAGTGCTTCTCAAGGAATGTTTAAAATGAAATAAAATGAATAAAATTGAGAGGTGTGTGGAATTCACCACCTAATTACAAGTACTCCATCTCTTATTTATATCTCTCCTCTGGAAATTTATCCAACATTAGGGACCTTCACCATCAAGGACATTATTTCTTATTGTAGAGAAGGTGCAGGAGCCTGAAGACTCTCACTCACAGTTTTCGGAAAGCTTCTTCCCGTCTCCCATGAGATTTTTTGAGCGGTCCATTGAACACTATCTCGTTATTCCTCTGTTTCTATTATTTATTTATATATCAATATTCTGTTTGTATGATTATTGATTGATTGTAACTCATGGTAATTTTTGTTTTTCACTGTACTGATGCCACATAGCAACAAATTTCATGACATACAACAGTGATAATAAATCTTATTCTGAGTCTCTGTTCATAATATCCTTTATCTCCATTTCCAATTTTACTTCATTATGCTTCCATGAAACACAATGAGTTGTTGTTCTACATAAGAGTTCCTAACAAATGAAACTCGTACATTGCGAGGGCAAGCAGATGTCACACAGAGTGGTTACATTTAATCTAATTCATCCTTGGGATGTGAGTCAGTATTTGTTGTCCTTTTTTATTGCTGGAGTAGTGGTTCATTATTTTGAATTGCTACAGAATATTTTTTGTCTTATCATGGGTTGTTGTGGCTCAGGAATTCGCTTAGGGCCGCTTGGGTGACATTTCAGAATAAACCTTATTGTTGAAGTACAGGTGTTACATAGAGTCTTAATTCTAACACAGTTTATCCAAAATTATGTTGTTCAGCTTCATGAACATTTTTATTGATGTTGCCATATTTGCCATTATTACTTGGCTTAGGTATTTATAGGCTGAGGAAGAGGCACTGGGAGTTAATGGAGGAAATCAGGCAAGTTTTCTCCATTCCTGACTGATACAGAGCCAATTGTGCTATAAGATGGATTAAGATAAACTTTTAATTTGACTGTGAATGCCTCTCACATCTGAATGGCCAACTGCCACACAGTACCTAGGTCAAGATGTTAACGCCGACGTTAATTTCCACAATTGATGAGAGTACAGATGATGCCCAAGTAACTAATCTGTAGGGTACAAAAGCATCAGTGGAGTAAAAGAAGATCAAATATTGAAAGGTCTCGATAGAGTAGATGTGCAGAGGATGTTTCCTACATTTGGAGAGTCTAAGACCACAGGGCCTCAGATTACAAGGACATCTCTTTAGAAAAGACATGAGCAGGAGTTTCTTTAGCCAGAAGGTGGTGAATCTGTGTGGAATTCATTGTTGCAGATGGCTGTGGAGAGGGTTTGTCGTTGGGTATATTTAAAGAGGAGGTTGAAAGGTTCTTGATTAGGAAGAAAGTCAAAGGTTATGGGGAGAGGATGTTGAGAGGAATAATAAATCAACCATGATGGAATGGCAGAACAGACTTGATGGACAGAATGGCCTAGTTCTTCTCCCGTGTTTCATGGTCTTCAAAAGGGTTCTCTTCAAGTATTCATGGGCAGGAGTAGGTGAAGGTCTTCAAAATGCAGGCATGCAGGGAGCCAGAACACACTTACAGTACCACAGAGATTGGACTGCGGATTTTTTTGGTTTTGTGGTTTTGTTCACTGTTTCAAAACTTGAGTGGTGACTGTTCATCAAAGAAAAACAAATTCTCTTACCTACCTTATGACACTTCAATCACATACCTACTGTACATCCTGAATTCCGAAACTGAAATTATTCTGTTCTTTAGTGAAAACTGCTCTTGTAAAACCAAAAGACTATAAGCCATAGGGACAGGATTAGGCCATTTAGCCCATCGAGTCTGCTGTCCCATTCTATCATGGCTGATCTCGGATCCCACTCAACTCCATACGCCTACTTTCTTACCATATCCTTTCATACCCTGACCAATCAGGAAACGATCAACTTATGTCTTAAATATATCACATGGATTTGGCTTCCACTGAAGTCTGTGGCAGAGCATTCCACAGATGTTCTACTTTCTGGCTAAAAAAGAAAATCCTCCTTATCTCTGTTTTAAAGGGTTGCCCCTCAATTTTGAGGCTGCACCCTCTAGTTCTGGATACCCTCACCATAGGAAACATCCTCTCCACATCCACCCTATCTAGATCTTTCAACATTTGGTAGGTTTCAATTAGATACTCCCACATTCTTTTAAATTCCAATTCTTCTAAGATTCCAATTCCTAAAGCTGCTAAATGCTCCTTGTATGTTAACCCCTTCATTCATGGAAACATCCTCGTAAATCTCCTCTGGACTCTCTCCAATGACAACGCATTCTTTCTGAGATATGGGGCACAAAACTGTTGACAATATTGAACAGTGTCTTATAAAGGCTCAGCATTATCTCCTTGCTTTCATATTCTATTCCCCTTGAAATAAATGCCAACATTGGATTTCCCTTCTTTAACACAGACTCAACCTGTAAGTTAACCTTCTTGGAGTATGATACAAGGACTCTTAAGTCCCTCACCTCTGATGTTTGAACATTCTCCCCATTTAGATAATAGGCCACACTGCTGTTCCTTCCTCAAAAATGTATTATACATTTCCCAACCCTGTATTCCACCTGCCAATTTTTTGCCCATTCTTCCAATTTGTCTAAGTCCTGCTGCAATCACATTGCTTCCTCAGCACTACCTACTCCTCTACCTATCTTCGTATCATCTGCAAAACTTTGCCTCAAAGTCATCAATTCCATCAATTCCTTTATCCAAATCATTGACAAACAATATGAAAAACAGTGGACCCAACACTGATCCCTGAGGAACACCATTAGTCATTGGCAGCCAACCAGAAAAGACCCCTTTTATTCCCACTCCCTGCCTTCTGCCTGTCAGCTATTCCGCTGTCCTTGCCAGTATCTTTTCTGTAACGCCGTATGATTTTATCTTGTTAAGCAGCCTCATGTGTGGCACCTTATCAAACACTTTCTGAAAATCACATCCACTGCCTCTGCTTTGTCCACCCTGCTTGTTACTTCCTCAGAGAACTCTTAACAGATTTGTCAGGCAAGGTTTCACTTACAGAAACCATGCTGACTTTGACTGATTTTATCATTGGTCTCCATGTACCCTGAAACCGTATTCTTAATAATAGACTTCAACACTTTCCCAGCCACTGAGGTTAGGCTAACTGGCTTATAGTTTCCAAGAGTGGTGAGATATTTGCAATCTTCCAGTCCTCTGACACCATGGCAGAATCAAGTGATTCTTGAAAGATCATGACCAGTGCAACACATGTATGCGTCACAGCTGGAAGATGACAGACTTTTTCAGCAGATATAAAATGTTTTTCAACATGACATGAGTAATTTAGTCTGAAGTTCTGAGTTGACAGATAGAAATCATCATGCTTTGTGTGTGTGTGTGTGTGTGTGTGTGTGTTTCACTGTGCTGCAGCTGCTTGGGGGATTTGGCAAAACAGAATCCAAGTTCCAATTCTGTGGAGTCCAATGATACAGCCAGCATTGGTTTTTGAACAAAAGTTTGACACAAGCATTTTTCCGGGAACAAATCCATCAAAATATGGACGTATACTTCCAAAGAGTATGATATTTTATGCACGTGTAAACAATTTCTGTGAAAGACACAGAATGTAACCTGTCCAAGTGTACTGATAATACAAGATTGAATGGGAAAATGAACTTCTAAAACAAAATGTGTTGAAGTGAGTGAACAGGAAGATGACAGATAATTTATATGGTCAGGAAGTATGAGGTTATTATTCTTATGTGAAGAATGGAATGCAGAAGGGCCCCATAGTGCTAAAAGCTTTCTCACTTGTACCAAAGCCATATCTAATTATTTTTGGCTATGTACCTTCCAATGTATGGCCAGCATTGCTTGTACATCCCTTCTATGAGCCACGCTAATCTCAAGAGCTGCTTCCATTATTAAGGACCTCCTGCACCCAGGGCATGCCCTTTTCTCACTGTTACCAACAGTTGGGAGGTACAGAAGCCTGAAGGCACACACTCAGTGACTCAGGAACAGTTTCTTCCCCTCTGCCATCCGATTCCTAAATGGGCATTGAATCTTTGACACTACCTTACTTTTTTTAATATGCAGTATTTCTATTTTTGCATGATTTTTAAGTCTATTCAATACGGTAAACATATACTGTAATTGATTTACTTCTTTATTATTATTTTTATTTTTTTCTCTCTCTTCTAAATTATGTATTGCATTGAACTGCTGCTGTTAAGTTAACAAGTTTCATGCACTGATAATAAACCTGATTCTGATCCTGAACTACATCTTAGGTCTTGAAAGCTAGGCCCTAACCTCAGAATATCTTGATGGACTTCTGATCATCGGACACATTTGAACATTGTAGAAAAAGAATTTAAATCAAAGTTATTTGAAAATATGAAGCTGCTGATGATTACAGGCAGTAAACAGATTACAGATTACGATTGAGTTCCATTCCTGAGTCCGTCTTTAAGTCAGATTTGTACATAAGTCAGAACAAGTACATCCGGTATTATTTAGCGTCAGTTAGACAAACATTTGTCTTAGTATATAGTATATATTTTACATTTCTATGCATATAAAACACTTAAGAAACATATGTATTCCAATAATTAAACCACTGCGTTGCTTAGTAATAATTGTAGCTTTCATCGGGGCAGGGCCTTTCACGTGCTCTGTTATCCTCACTTTATCCTTTAAAATTGTTCCAATGGTTGACTGACTGTAGCCTAACACTTTTCCAATGACCGAAGGTGTTTCACCTCTTTCCAAACACTTTATTATTTCCACTTTATTTTCAATCGCAATCACTTCCCGTCAATGGAACAGAAACACCGCGGGCGGCGGGTCCAGACCTCTGCCGGCTCCTGAGATCCGCTGGATCCTAAGGACCACCGCACCTAATTCCCCGGGTCCTAAAGTCCACTGCAGGTTAAATAGGACAAGTGGAGGCTGTGCTCGGTTTGGGTATTTGATCCTCCTCAATATTCCGTGTGGGAATTTAAACTGGAGGTGGCAGTGTTTTTTTTTACGAGATCGAGTTGTGAGCTTGACATCAACCCAGCACGCTCGGGAGTAGTCTGTCACTGGATTGAACTCCGGAACCTCCATTCTCAAGCCCGGCGCTGATCTCACTGTGACACCAGCCGACTGCAAAAGAGTGAATCTTGCTAAGAAAAATTTAAGCCAAATACAAAGTTACACACTCAACACAGTGTCAACAGCAACAACTTAAAATGGCAGACAGTGTTCTCCTTCCTCGGTTCATAAGTACAAGTTGTTCGTAAGTCGGACGTTCATAACTTGGGGACTACCTGTAATTAAACATAACACATGGGTCACGGGTGTGTGCGTGTGTGTGTGTGTGTTTTACATATATATATAAAAATTAGGGTCATTAAAACTTTTGCTTAGTACTGTAGTAATTTTGTGTATTGCATTGTACTGCTGCCACAAGAAAAACAAATTTCATGACATATGTGAGTGATTCTGATAAGGGTCTCTATTGTGGAATGGGAGTAAGAAGGGGGCAAGGAGAAGGGTAATCATGGTTGGGTAAAGGGGAAGGGAGAGGGGAGGGAATGGGAAGCAGGGGAGCAACAGGGAGATTGATGTGTAATGATTAATAAACCAATTGTTTAGAATCAATTGACCGTGCCTAATATCTCAAAGCTGAGTGTGTCTGCACCCATGCCATTCCCCATCCTGCCACTCCTCTGCCACCTGCTCCACACTCATCATTTCCAACATCCTTTGCTCCCACAGATTTAGGAATTCAATCTCTGCTCCATGTTGACAAAGACAGTACTGTGCAAAAGTCTTGGGCACCCCAGCTATCTTTATGCCTAAGATATTTGCACAGTACTGTATGCAATAAATCATTTACCTGCATTTATATTTTTTAATTTAAGATCAATGGTCATGTTCACCTCTGATGAAATGTAACTGAGTATTCAGATACAAACGTATCCAAGTCCTTGGTTCATTTCTTATGAAATTTAATAAAAGAAAACAAAATGCTGAAACGACTCAGTCTATCAGACAATACCTTTGGAGAGAAAAACAAGGAATGTCTTGGGAGCTGAAAAGTCATCAGTCAGGAGTGTTGTTTCTCTCGCCTTACAAGTCACATGATTTTCTGTGTACCTTCAGTGTTGTCAGTTTTTGTTTAAACTTCCATCATTTGCAGTTATATTTTTTCCTTCTGTCAACAAATGGAATGTTTTTGGACTGAAGCATAGGGCAGGGCAGACCAAATGGTAGGGTATGCGCTTGCATTCCCGCAATAGAACTGGTTAATTTTACATGCCACTGAGCATTTTGAAGTTGATGCTGCAAAATATCCAAATATACTACTACATGCATTCTAGTTGGCCAGTGGGTCTATGAAGAATCATAGCCAAAGTATCTGCACTTCCCCCACGGGGCCATAGGGCTCTGATCTTATCATAAAGAGAACTTCAATCTAACATTGAAAAAGCAAATCTTTAAGTGCTCACCAAGTCACAAAGCATCTGTATGGAATGAAGCCAGGCTAATATTTGAATGACTTTTCATCAGAACTATGAGCATTAACTATGTAACTTGTTTTAGAATCAGAATCAGGTTTAATATCAACCAGCATGTGACGTGAAATTTGTTAATTTAGCAACAGCAGTTGAATACGACACATAATCTAGCAGAGAAAAAAATAATTAATAATAATAATAAATAAGTAAATCAATTTCAATATAGATATATTGAATAGATTTTAAAAACACGCATAAACAGAAATACTGTATACTAAAAAAAAATGAGGTAGTGTCCAAAGATTCAATGTCCAATTAGGAATCGGGTGGCAGAGGGGAAGAAACTGTTCCTGAATTGCTGAGTGTGTGCCTACAGGCTTCTGTGCCTCCTACCTGATGGTAACAGTGAGAAAAGGACATGCCCCGGGTGCTGGAGATCCTTAATAATGGACGCTGCCTTTTTGACACACTGCTCCCTGAAGATGGCCTGAGTACTTTGTAGGCTAGTACCCAAGATGGAGTCGACTAGATTTACAACCTTCTGCAGCTTCTTTCAGCCCCGTGCAGTAGCCCCTCCATACCAGACAGTGATGCAGCCTGTCAGAATTCTGTCCATGGTACAACTATAGAAGTTTTTGTGTGTATTTGTTGACATGCCAAATCTCTTCAAATAAAGTATACCCGCTGTCTTGCCTTCTTTATAACTACATCGATATGTTGGGACCAAGTTAAATCCTCAGAGATCTTGACACCCAGGAACTTGAAGCTGCTCGCTCTCTCCACTTCTGATCCCTCTATGGGGATTGGTATGTGTTCCTTCGTCTTACCCTTCCTGAAGTCCACAGTCAGGTCTGTCATCTTACTGATGTTGAGTGCCAGATTGTTGCTGCAGCACCATTCCACTAGTTGGCATATCTCACTCCTGTATCACCATACGAGATTCTACCAACAATGGCTGTATTGTCAGCAAATTTATAGATGGTAGTTGAGCTATGCCTAGTGAGGGGGGAGCAGTGCCTCCTTTGTTTTAAAAGAGAGTCCCCACGGGGCAAAGTTTCTTCCAAGTATATTTACAGGTTAAGTCTATCAGTCTGTCGCTGCGATCTACGTAGCACCAGTGGTGATTGCACCGGAGACGGTGGTTGTGCTGGCTCCGGCCTGACTTGAGGTGCCTGCCCATTAGGCGTCAGTAATCCCTCATGCGTGTGCATGGCGCCCGGTATGGGAGTGTCATGAGGAGTCTGTGTAGGGCTTGGTGTGCACGGTGTCTTGTGGGTATATACATCGGTGGGTACGGGGTTCATAGTCACCGTGGAGTGTTCGGGGTAGGGGTCTGGTGCTCCTGCGGGCGCCAGGTTGCAGACGGAGGCTGTGTCCTCCTGCCCATCAGGTAAGACCATGTAGGCATACTGGGGGTTCACATGAAGTACGTGAACCCTCTCGACCATCGGGGAGTATTTATTGCTCCTCGCATGTTTCTGGAGCAGCACTGGCCCTGGGGACGTCAGCCAAGCCAGTAGTGTGGTCTCAGTGGCAGACTTCCTGGGAAAAGAAAAGAGTCGCTCATGAGGGGTGGCATTGGTGGACATGCATAACAGGGAGCAGAGTGCCTCAGGGAGGACCTCCTGCCAGCGAGAGACCGGCAATCCCTTTGACCTAAGGGCTAAGAGTGTGGTCTTCCACACAGAGACATTCTCCCTCTCCATCTGTCCATTCCCCATACCCCTAGCCAGCAGGTACCGGCGCAGCTCGTCACTAATAAACGAGGACCCTGTATCACTGTGGATATAGCAGGGATATCCAGACAGAGTGAAGAGCTGGCACGGGGCTTTTATGACGGACGTGGCAGTGGTATCGGGGCAGGGGATGGCAAAAGGGAACTGCGAGTACTCGTCGATAATGTTGAGAAAGTAGACATTGCGGTCGGTGGAAGGAAGGGGGCCCTTAAAGTCGACACTCAGTCACTCAAAGGGGCGGGTGACCTTGATAAGTTGTGCCTTTTCAGGACGGTAGAAGTGCGGTTTGCACTCATCGCAGACTTGACAGTCCCTGGTCATCGTCCTGATTTCCTCAAGGGAGTATGGCAGGTTCGAGCTTTCACGAAATGGTAAAGTCGGGTGACCCTCGGGTGGCAAAGATCTGCATGGAGGGCGAGTAGCTGGTCGAGCTGCGCACTGGCACACGCTCCCTGGGATAGGGCATCAGGGGGCTCATTGAGCCTTTCAGGCCGGTACAGGATGTCATAGTTGTAGGTGGAGAGTTCGATTCTCCACCTCAAAATTTTATCATTTTTGATTTTGCCCCGCTGTTGGTTGCCGAACATGAACACAACCGAGCGCTGGTCGGTCAGCAAGGTGAACCTTTTGCCGGCGAGATAGTGCCTCCAGTGCCTAATAGCTTCCACTATGGCCTGGGCTTCTTTCTCCACCACTGAGTGCCGAATTTCAGGGCCCTGAAGGGTACGAGAGAAGAATGCTACCGGCCTTCCTGCCTGATTGAGGGTAGCAGCCAGCGCGAAGTCGGAGGCGTCACTCTCTACTTGGAAGGGAATGGTCTCGTCCACCGCATGCATCGTTGTTTTGGCAATGTCCCCTTTAAAGCAGCTGAAGGCCGCACGGGCCTCGGCTGAGAGGGGAAATGCAGTGGACTTGACCAGGGGGCGGGCCTTGAGGGACCCATTGGGCGTAATAGGAAAAGAAGCCCAGGCACCGTTTGAGGGCTCTGAGGGTGGTGGGAAGAGAGAGTTCCAACAGGGGGCGCATACGGTCGGGGTCAGGGCCAATGACCCCGTTCTCCACGACATACCCAAGGATAGCAAGTCGGGTGGTTCCAAATACACACATGTCCCTGTTATAGGTGAGATTAAGAGCTTTGGCCACTTGGAAAAATCGTTGGAGGTTGGTGTGGTGATCCTGCCAGTCGTGACTGCAGATGGTGATGTTATCCAGATATGGGAACGTGGCCTTCAGTCGGCACTGGTCCACCATCTGGTCCATTTCCCTCTGGAAGACAGAGACACCATTTGTGACACCAAAGGGGACGCGCAGGAAGTGATAGAGCCTGCCGCCCGCCTCGAAGGCGGTGTCCTCTGGGCGGATGGGGAGCTGGTGATAAGCGGATTTCAGATCTATTGTCGAGTACACCTTGTACTGAGCTATCTGGTTGACAATATCCGCGATGCGGAGTAGGGGGTACGCGTCAAGCTGTGTGAACCTATTGATGGTCTGGCTATAGTCCACGACCATCCTGTTTTTCTGCCCGGTCCAAACAATGACCACTTGGGCCCTCCAAGGACTTGTGCTTGGCTCAGTGATCCCCTCCCTGAGCAGCCGCTGCACCTCTGACATAATGAAGGCCCTGTCCCCCGCGCTGTACCTCCTGCTTTTAGTTGCCACAGGTTTACAGTCAGGGGTCAGGTTGGCAAACAACAGTGGGGGAGGGATCTTGAGGGTGGAGAGGCTGCAAGTGGTGTCAGTAGCGCGTCCGTTGGCATGGTGTTGGGTGGGATCTGCGGGTCAGTGTGTGTGTGGTCAGTAGCGGGGTATATGACAAAGTCCCACAAAACTGAGGATTCCTGACAGTGAGTGATGGGAGGGGCCCGTCATACTCCATAGTCACACTTTTCAGGTGGCTCTGGAAGTCGAGCCCCAATAGCACAGGGGCACACAGTTGAGGCATGACCAGTAATGCAAAGTCCCGATATTCTGTGCCCTGCACCACCAATGTCGCTACACAACCCCCCCGGATGTCTGTGGAACGCGATCCAGAAGCCACGGTGACCCTCTGGCTTACCAGCTGTGGCACGAGTCCACAGCGTTGCACTGTGTCCGGGTGAATGAAACTCTCAGTGCTGCCCGTGTCAAACAGGCAGCTAGCCCTGTGCCCCTCCACCAGGATGTCCATCATTGACCTTGCGAGCTGGTGTGGAGTGCTTTGGTCGAGGGTCACAGAGGCCAGAGTTGCATTGCTGTCTTGGTGCCCAGTAAGCACCCGTGGATCGGAGGCGGGGTGAGGTGGCGCCGACAAAGATGGCTGCCCCCATGCCGCGCACGCGGCGGGCAGGCAAGATGGCCGCCCCCATGCCTCGCACGCAGTGCTGCTCAACCCCACTCGTGGTTTGGACTCACAGGCCTTGGCGAAGTTTGCGTAGACGGGTGTTCACCAGCCACAGGTATTGTCTTTTGAGGACATCCAGTGCCCCTCAGTAGGTCGGCAGGTCCCTGATCAGGGAGTAGACCCGCGGACTGACCCTGGAGAGGAGAATTTTGTGCATCGAGGCAGGCTCGGTCATTTGAATCTCCAGGTACGATTGGAAGCATGCAAGCCAGAGTTCAAAATCGATGCTGGCTTCCAGAGATTGAGGGTCAATATGCAGTCTGTCGGGTCGTAAAATGCTCTCCCTGTTTTAAAATTGCTGCTAATAAAATTGATGCACCATCAATAACTCTCAGAGACGGGAGGTGAACGATAGGCTTTTATTAGCAGCAAAATGGAGCACAGCATCTCAGAGACTAGGGGGGAGCTGTGCCTCCAATTGCCTTTATACAGGGGTCTGTGGGAGGATCCACAGGAGCAGTCAGCAGAGGGGCGTGTCCAGTTAGGTATACATAGTTTACGGCACCTAGCCACACAGTTATGTGTATATAGAGTACAGCAGTGGGCTAAGCACACACCCCTGAGGTGTGCCAGTGTTGATCATCAGCGAGGAGGAGATATTATCACCAATCCGCACAGACTATGGTCTTCAGGTTAGGAAGTTGAGGAAAATAGTGATCAGAGGAAACAACAAAATGGAGAGGTTGGACAAGTATGAGAAGTGGGAAGGATTAAAAGACAGTAGGTTAGTGAAGGGACACAAAAATTATTGCCCCGAAGAGTTGTAGTTGAAGCAGAATCTTACCTTCAGCTACAATGCCAGAAAGTTGTATCAGTGGTTTTCATCTGAAATTATTGAAAACATAAGTGGATCTTACAGCACAGAAATAGGCCCTCTGGTCCATGCCAACCAAGATGCCTTCTGAGCTACTTCTCTTTGCCTGCATTTGGCTCATATCCCTCTAAACCTTGCCCATCCATGCAGTTCCTTTTAAATGTTGTTCTTCCTCTGACAACTCTTTCCATATGCCGACCACCCTCTGGATAAAAAAGCTGTCTCTTGGGCTCTTAGTTAAATCTTGCCCTTTCTATCTCCAACCCGCGTCACCAACTTGAGGAAAGAAAGACTGTGCATATTCACTTAGTCTGTGCCCTTCAGGATTTCACACAGTTTCTCCATAAGATCATTTGTTATTCTCCTACCTGCCAATGAATATAGTTATTGTTAAGTCTAAGGCTTTGAATTGTCTGATTAAACATGAGGTTACATTTCTTTGAGGACGTTGGTAGTGACAATAGAAGTGAGAGGCTCTGAAGCTATCTCAGTGGGGGTCATGCTATAGAAAGAATGGATATCTGAGAAAGGTTCATTCAGAAACAGGAGACATTTTCAATTTGCACTCTCCCATACTGTATCCCTCCTGAGTGTATTTGATGGAGCAGTGTAGAAGGAACATGATCTAATATTATTATTGTCTTATAGTTCCACAAATGAAAATAACTCTAATGGTCAAGTCTGTGACAATTCAGTTCATTTTCACTAATGGCTTCTGTTTATTTTAATCTGCCAGATTTTGGTGTATTTTGAGTTCTTTTTTTCATAAAGTTAGACAAGAACAAATATTTTAACTTTTCTTGGCTTATTGGATCAGCTGTGTCAAATGTAAATGCTCGTGGATTGGGAGTTTATTTAAATCCTGTACAAACAACAGCCTCTCAAAATGAAATTTGTTTCTCTAGTACTGTACATTTTGTTGAGAGAGGATGCACACTGATTTATTTAACCTGAGGGGCAGAAACCCATCAACTATAGAATCAAATGTTGGTGATATTTACCACTTCACTCATTTCAAGCACAGAGGTAAAAGAGAAGACTATTTAACCTTGCAGCATTTTCTGCCATTCAATGACAATATAACTGATTTTGTGATCTTTTTCATAAGCCTGTCTTTGCCTCAAAACCATTTGACTTCTAATTAGAAAATTTATAGACTTGCATTACTAGCTTTATTTTTGGGGAAAAAATGTTAGAAACACCCATCACACTTTGCTTCCAATTATTCTAACTTTTTATCAGACTACATCCTAGATTCCCCAGCCAGCAGAGATTCTTGCTACCCTATGAATTCCCTCAGTGTCTTGAAAATATAAGCATTATAAATTTCAGAGATAACACCATTTTCCCTAGTCTTGCAGATTCACTTAACCAATTAATATCTATTTGGAATTTTGTACTTTCATCCACATTGTTCCCTTGTTTGCTGTACCGTCTATCGTGATGCTGTTGGTGAACTTGTGTATGTGTTTCTCTATCCCATCATTCATACTGTGCATAAATATGATGAACCTTGAAATTTCACAGAGATCCCTTTGGGACACCACTCACCATCGTTGCAGTTAGAGTACCTGTCTATTACTTTCACCCTCTGTCCTCAATTGATGTCCTTAGCAGGTCAGCCATTTGCCTTCAATTAATAGAAATTGTTATCATAGAACATTAGAAGCTTCTGAAGTCATTGTAGCCTAAATTTTTCTCTTCTGAAAGATCTACCTGTTTTTGACTGTTTCTTTAAGTGGAGATTGTTTAAGTAGTTTAGGATCTCCTTCTTTCCTTCAAACTTCCATTACCGGCTTCCTTACCTTCGGCTGATGCCTTTCGCCCTCTGGTATTCGTTTTCAGCGATTAAAAATCAAAGTTCAGGCATATGGAAGTGTTATAAACGCTTTAGTATAAAAAGTGAAAGGGTGATAAAAAATTGAAAGATGAATGAAGCAAAGCCAAAATACGACCTACTCCATCTAGTGCCCCAAGTGATCTCCAGCCTAGGTAGTTCTAAGGTAGGGGCATGTGTGGCACAGCTTTGTGGGCTGAAGGGCCTGTATTGTGCTGTATGTTTTCTATGTTTCTATGAGCCGAATCCCAGTGTTAGAAAATAACCAGGGAACTTCTGCATGCCATCTGTCCTTCCTGTACTGTGCTCCCTATTATTATTTATAGTGTCCCTCAAAAACAAGCACTGGTGGCAAGAATTGGCAGTTGTTGGCTCATTACGTCACCTCAAAGGGATGCAGTATATATCAGGTTTTGTATGTTCATTTAAGATCCCATGGATGTTGCTTGAAGATGTAAAATAGAGGTGAATCCTCTTTATAATTTTTTAATTTTATTTAGAGATATAGCACAGTAACAGATCCTTTCGGCCCATGAGTTCGTGCCGCTCAATTGCACCCATGTGACTAATTAACCTATTGCCACGTATGTCTTTGGAGTGTGGGAGGAGACCAGAGTACCCGTAGGAAACCCACACAGTCCAGGGGGAACATGCAAACTCCCTGCAGACATTGTGAGAATTTACCAGGTTATTGGTGCTCTAACAGCATTGAACTAACGGTTATGCTATCGTGCCACCATGTTTTTAATGCACCTAGCATTGTTTTGTTTTAAGTAAAGCTTCCATTCTCTTTTGTGGCACTATATAAATATTTTTCTGGAATTCTATAGTAATAGCATCCATAAGATGTGTCCTGTCAATTATCCTTCAAACAGAACAACTCTGGAAAAAGAAGTCAACAGGGTTCATCTGTAAGACTTTTCTCGTTTCCTGTAATCACTTTAAAAACTTAAAACTTTCAGTGTTCAAGATAACTTTCTGACAAAGGATGAAACAAAAGGAAGCCCTTTCAGATGCTGAATACCCAGCTGGACCTAACTGCACTTGTCAAGCTGCATGGTAGATTTTTCAAAACAGTTAGAAAGTAACATCAAAACAACTTCAAAATATTTTTTTCAGCCTACATATGTTAAGTCTTTTTCTCTGCCGGATCAGTAGCTGAATTTCTTCCCTGCAGCACCTGCATTCAACAAAAATTGTCAGTTCTGAAAAGCACACCCGTGTTATAGCTGTGTAACAGAAATGTATGAGTACTTTGTGTTCCATGGGTTCCTCAGGGGCCTTATAAAAATATAAATTCCTATTCCTCTATTTCCTATGTACTGCAATTGCTGAAGTTAACAGATTTTGTTGATCTAATTTAAGATTTATCTTGAGGCAAGTATCAAAACAGCTCTTAACAGCAATCCAAGGCCACAATATTCAAAGTGCTAAACGGTAAATATGGGTTTAAAACTGAATAAGAGTGAGTCATTGCTCTGCAGATAATAGTTTAAAATGTGTGAGTGATAGTCAGAACAGTCCTTCTTTTAAAAAATAGACATAGACCAGTACAGCACAGGAATAGACCATTCAGCCGACAATGTTGTGCCAAAGCAGCTAAAAAGCAAATCAAAAACACCCAAGCACTAATCAGATCTGCTTACACAATGTCCATATCCTTTCATCATCCTTACGTCCATGTGCCTATCTAAATGTCTCTTAAAAGTATTTAATTTACTTGTCTCTACCACCATACCAGGCAGCGAAATCCAGGCATCCACCAGTCTGAGTAAGACACTTGTCTGTCGCATCCCCTTTGAACCTACCCCCTCTCAGCTTCAATGCAACCCTCTGGTATTAGATATTTCATCCATGGGAAACTGATACTCCTTATCTACTTTATGCCTCTCATGACCTTATAAACTGCAATCACCTCAACCTCTGCCACCTCATAGAAAACAATCCAACTTTATCCAGCCTCTCATGATAGCACATGCCTTCTAAACCAGGCAGCGTCCTGGTAAATCTCTTCTGTACCCTCTCCAAAGCTTCAACATTCTTCCTATAGAGGGGTAACCCGAGCTGTATGAAATACTCCAGATGCAGCTTACCCAGAGTTTTAGAAAGTTGCAACATAACCTCTTGACTTTTGATCTCGATGACTCAACTAATAAAACAAGCATTCCATAAGCCCTCCTAACCACCCTGTAGACCTGGGTAGCACTTTCAAGCCCTTCTGTTTTTATTCCTAATTTTATTACTAACCAGCCATAGCATAAAGAAGGTACCAAATTCTAGAGATTAAAGGCTCACTACTTTGGGTGAAATACACAGAGAAAACAGATGGCCTCAATGTAGTTCAAAGGCTATGAAACAATTTCACTACTTCAACAATTTGGAACCTATGAAGAATTTGAAGGTGTTGACAATCATCTTGAATGTTACAATGAAAATGAAGATTAGGAGGATGCAATCATCGAAAAGCGTTATATGAAGGCTATCCATAACTTGCACTAGGTGCCTCCGCTGAATTTGTTTATTTACAGTCAATCAAAAGAATTGGGCAGTGCACACTGGTTGAATTCCTTTGACAATAAATATTACACAGTTCTATAGTACTGAAATAAGATTGGTAGTGTTCTAATTTGCTCAGTGTTTCATTTAAATACATCATTTGTTACTCAGTTGAGCAGTAGTTTGTCTTTTAAAATTTTTTTTAACTATTTCAATGAAACTTCAGCTAATTGGGGCAGCTGCTTAATTGGGCCAAAATGTACTGCTCCTGATGTGTCCCAATTAACTAGAATCCACTGTATTTCCAAAATTGTTTTGGAATGTCACAGCAAAACATCTTTAATACACGTTATCCATTGAAAACTGTTCAAACCAGAAGATTACTTATTCAAGATAGGAAATAGCACCAGTAGTCTGAAGTGAAATGAATGAGCATATATGCTGGAGCATCATTAATAACCCATTACCAAAACATTACTTAGTACATGGGACTGAACATTAGCTGCTTGTATTGCCAGTGGTGATGTAGTCAGCTGTCCATAAGCTAGCAATAGATAAGGATAGTTATTCTTAATTAGGGACAAGACTTTGGACCACTTTGTTCTATTGCTGTTTTTGAAGGCCATGCAGTGACCTGGCTGAAAGGAATGTATTTGTTTTACAAGTTCTCTGACTATTCAGTGACATTGGTATTAGATTCATGGCAAGGGGTAGGTTCTAAAAGCCATGATTCCATAGTTCCTGATCATGCCATAAGCAAACCTGCCATTCCTTGAATCAAACCAGCTGTATTGAGATGGGTATTTTGTAGTACAGAGTAACTCACGTAGAAATGATTCTATGTTGCTGCAAGCTCCCAATGCCGCATAGCACTAGGAGCTTGTGGGCCAGAATTTGGATGGACAAAAGACCTCTCAGTTTTGTATGCATGATTTCAAAGCAAGATTTGTGCTTATGTTGCATTTTGCAACAATAGATTGTTCCAAATAGCCTTACAGCCAATTAAATGGTTTTAAAATGTTGGTCACTATCATAATTTGGGAATAGCAGCAAACATGTTGTGGGCTTAGTTATTTAATTAGCTTAGGTCACTCGCTCTTCTTAAACTAGTATCCATGGAGTCTTTTATATCTACGTGGAAGTGGAAGTCAACCTCTCCTTTAATGTACCTTCTGAAAATGGCTGTTATGTCCTTCTGGATTGAAGTGCAGTTGTCCAGCTGGACTTTATGCTCTGGTCTCTGAAGTAGATTGTTTAATTAACTTTCTTCCTCAGAGGCTCACACTTGGAAAGTTGTGGCGCATCTATTTATTTTTCATTCCAAGTGAGCCCGGTGACCCAGCCCTGCTACTTTGCACAGGTTAGCTCGATCTGTTGTGTAGGAGAAGCATCTGTAATCCTTTGCTGTTCTAATTGCATTTGTGGAGAGCAGAGTTTAGGAGCGCATTAACGAGTTGTGGATCAGCTGCATTTTGAAATTTATACTCCCAAATACACAGGAAATGAAGCCCTTGTCTTGAAGTAGAAGCAGGTGTCTATTCTTATTTTTGTTTTGCTTTGTGCATATCTTCATTGTATTTGAAGAAAAAACAGTTGTGACTTGAACTTCCAAAGAGCACAACATAATAATTGAAGATAACAAAATGTTCTTTGAATTTAAAATGTAATTCATAGAACAGAGGCTCTCCCAGCAGATGAATTTTTTAAAAAAGGAAACTGGACTACCAAAATGTATTGATATGTTGTTTACTGGTTTGATCAACAATTGAGCCCATCTAGATTGGTGGTTGGGGTATTAGAGATAGGTCTGTGTCCTTCAATGACGAAAGATGAAATTGGTGTTTGAGGCTTCTAACTGAGAAAAGAAAATCACAATCTGGCTTTATTTTGTCCATCAAGATGGAGGGCACAATGGTGATCAAAATAAACTTCCTAAATAGTCAGAAAAATACTTTAAGAAGGACTAAATCTTTCTACGAGAAAAGATCCAGAAGCAATCTTTTCGAGAAAAGCAGGGATGAAGATGTGTGAAAAGGGAAGCCAGGAATTTTATTTTCATAAGAACAGGAAGATCAAGGAGAAGTTTAAAATTATGTCAAAATCACAAAAGGTTTTGCTGAAGATTTTTAAAAAATCATTGACGAAAGCTTCTTAACTTTAATATAATGGACAAAAGAAACAAGAGATAATGTAAGAGAAAAGGTATAATTATGATCTTAAATATGCCATCAGAAAGGATGATGGAAGCAAATTTGACATTAATTTTCCAAAAAGGATGCCGAAGAGAAAATTATTGAAGTGCCGTTAGGAAAGGGCAATGAAAGGAGGCAATTTGAACAGTTCAAATTTATTTATTATCAAAATATGTACAACCTTGAGATTCATCTCCTAATAGGCAGCCACAAAACAAAGAAATCCAAAAGAACCCATTTTTTTAAAAAAAGAACACTGACAAACACCCAAAGTGCTCAGAAATTTAAAAAAATTTGTGCAAACAATAAACACAAGCAAATAGTGTTCTAAACTGAGGTCCGCAAAGAGAATGGGCCCTTAGTTTAGCACAGAGCAGAGCTGCAAGCCGAACCAGCACAACCCTCACCTCAGACCCCAACACCCAACCTCTTTCAATCTGGCCAGCATGGGCCGCGTCAGTTTTAGTTTCCAGCAAGAGGAGTTTTGGGATACTTCAGCTACTTATTTTACTATTTGTCATTTTTATATGATGCAGTTAGTTTGTAAATTCAGAATCAGAAAGAGAAACCGCAGGGAAAGTTCAGCCTACTATCTACGTTTGACCATGCCCAAACGGTTCTAAAACACATTCATGTAGTTGATGGAGAAGTCTTACTTGAGCCAGATGAGAGCTTATTCACAATGATGAATAAGGAAAAGCAGTTACCCAGTCTTCAGTTTATTATATTTGGGATCCTTCGCCCCAAGAACTATATGGTGACTCACAAAAGGGCTGCAAGCCCTAGCACAGTATCTCAGCTGAACTACATTGTAAATGGACCCTGATAAGCTTCTGAACAACACTGAAGCTGGTTTTGTACAGGATAACATGAATTGTTTGTGTGAGCCACTCACTGTTCCCAGATCTAGGAAGCAGATGGAATTCTAGTTTTCCTCTTGCCATATACAGCAGCAAATTATGCCTTCAGCCTCTGAGGTTTGCTTGCATTTATTTTGAAATCATAATCAGCTGGATTTAAAGTTAAAGCATCAGCAATCCAATCTACAAAATGATTTAGAATATCTATAATTTTCTTCCTTGCTGATTTTGACTTCAAATTAAAACACACACACGGACAGTAAAACTGATTTTCTGCAATGATGTGTTACAATATAACTTTTGATGAGAAATGTTTTAGTCAGAAGTTCAATTTTTTTTTATCTTGACACAAGGGTTGCCATTTATTTTCTTTTAATGGTGTTTTATTCACTGAGTATTCTTCACCAAAACATTTCTCTCTGCATAACTCTTCCTGGAACGCTCTTAAGTTTATGGCAATGTGTTAATTAAGATAGAGTAAATGTTTATATTTACTTAGCCTTTACTCTGTTCTTCTTTGCAGGTACTCAGCTGGAGAAATTAATGGAGAGCATGAGGACCGAGATAGCAGCTCATCCACCTGTAGAGGGCTCCTATTCACCCCGTCGAGGAGACTTCTGCATTGCCAAGTTTATTGATGGAGAATGGTAAAGAGCAAATTGCATTAACATTACTTCTGTGTAGAAAAAGATCAAACTAGCCAGTTTACTCTGACAGACTGTAATATTCAAAAACAAATCATACCTGATTCAAGAGCAACATCTTATCGGCATGTGCATAATATCTTTCTTCATGGATGTCAGGTGAACACTATAAATGATTAGCATGTTATCATATCTACTAAACATCTCCCAAACATTTCGAATGTTTCTCTTTGAATATGCAGTCACTGCAGCTAAGCCAAAAAAACGCACTGTTAAAAAAATAGTGACAATTATTAGAACCATAGATAGCTACATCATTGAAAGGAGGCTAATGGCTGTTAAGAGCAAAAGGGCAAAAAATGGATTAACTTCTCTAATCAGATTGTTCAGATTTTAGAAGTTGGTTATGTGGATATCTTTTATCATTTTAAAATACCTTATTGAAGCACTAAGTGAATACTTCTTCTGAATGTTTTTCAGTGGAGGGCATGCACCTTATTGTACAGATTTAATTGAGGTAGTGGTATATTATTGGATTCTTCGTCATTCCTTGTCACCATGTTGAGAACAAGATGGTTATGACTTGAGGAAAAGCTATGGTCCATTCATCTCACACTGAGATCTGTAATACAGCATAAATACAGTTGTTAGACATCTGTGGAAGTCACCTTTATCGTGTACTCTGCAGCAGTCCCGGATGGAAAGTAAGGATAACCCTTACAGAGAGAAAGCTAAATCTTTAAACCACCTGATTCTTCCAAATTTATTTTAGACCCATCGTTTCAAGGTGGCTTGGCTGATTGTCTTTATATTGCTGCTACTAATTTGTGATTATAATTTCATGATGTCACTGAGACACAAGGTTCACATTTTTATGGAAGCAGAAAGACACAAAATCTCTACAATTGGAATCATTTTCACTTTAGCAATACCAGAAAGGAATTTTGCTTGCTGTCAAGTAATCAATGCTGTGTTGCCAAATTTTGTCTATTTTAACAGACATCTCAGTTTCCTGATTACTCTGCTGTCTACTGGCATTTCAAAACCACGCTATCGGTCCTTCTCCCAGCACTCTCATTGTAGCCAAAGAAAACACCAACCCATGTCCAATCTGTATTTTTCTGGAGATTATGGGTAAAAGCCCTAAAGTGTTACTCCCCTCTGTTCTGGCAATACCCTTTATATTGAATGTGTTTTTATACTCTTACAGACACATTATATTACAATGATCCCAGCTCTTCACAAACTCGTATGATCAGCTGCGGTTTAATATTTGCGTTTTTAAAAAGTTTGTACATAATGTCAAGTCAAATCAAGTCAAGTCACTTTTTATTGTCATTTCGACCATAACTGCTAGTACAGTACATAGTAAAAATGAGACAACGTTTTTCAGGACCATGGTGTTATGTGACACAGTACAAAAACTAGACTGAACTATGTAAAAAAACAACACTGAAAAAAACTACACTAGACTACAGACCTACACTGGACTGCATAAAGTGCACAAAACAGTGTAGGCATTACAATAAATAATAAACAAGACAATAGGGCAGTAAGGTGTCAGTCCAGGCTCTGGGTATTGAGGAGTCTGATAGCTTGGGGAAAGAAACTATTTCATAGTCTGGTTGTGAGAGCCTGAATGCTTCAGTGCTTTTTCCCAGATGGCAAGAGGGAGAAGAGTTTGTATGAGGGGTGCGTGGGGGCCTTCATAATGCTGTTTGCTTTGCGGATGCAGCGTGTAGTGTAAATGTCCATAATGATGGGAAGAGAGACCCCAATGATCTTCTCAGCTGACCTCACTATCCGCTGCAGGGTCTTGTGATCCGTGATGGTGCAATTTCCAAACCAGGCAGTGATGCAGCTGCTCAGGATGCTGTCAATACAACCCCTGTAGAATGTGATGAGGATGGGGGAGTGGGGTGGGAGATGGACTGTCCTCAGCCTTCGCAGAAAGTAGAGTTGCTGCTGGGCTTTCTTTGCTCTGGAGCTGGTGTTGAGGGACCAGGTGAGATTCTCCGCCCGGTGAACACCAAGAAATTTGGTGCTCTTAATGATTTCAACGGAGAGGAGCCGTCAATGTTCAGTGGAGAGGGGTCGCTCCGTGCCCTCCTGAAGTCAACAACCATCTCTTTTGTTTTATTCACATTCAGAGACAGGTTGTTGGCTCTGCACCAGTCCCTTAGCCACTGCATCTCCTCTCTGTAAGCTGACTCGTCGTTTTTGCTGATGAGACCCACCACGGTCGTATCATCGGCGAACTTGATGATATGGTTCGAGTTGTGTGTTGCAGCACAGTCGTGAACAGCAGTGGAGTGAGCACACAGCCCTGGGGTGCCCCCGTGCTCAGTGTGATGGTGTTGAAGATGCTGCTCCCGATCCGGACTGACTGAGGTCTCCCAGTCAGGAAGTCTAGGATCCAGTTGCAGAGGGAGGTGTTCAGGCCCAGTAGGCTCAGCTTTCCAGTCAGTTTCTGAGGGATGATTGTGTTGAAAGCTGAACTGAAGTCTATGAACAGCATTCGAACGTATGTGTGTTTTTTGTCCAGGTGGGTTAGGGCCAGGTAGCGGGTGGTGGCAATGGCATCGTCTGCTGAGCGTTTGGGACGGTACGCAAACTGCAGGGGGTCCAGTGAGGGGGGCAGCAGGGTCTTGATATTCTTCATGACGAGCCTCTCGAAACACTTCATGATGATGGATGTAAGTGCAACAGGACGGTAGTCATTTAGGCAAATGTAATTTTTCAATTTGAAAACTGCAGCATTGGGAATATCAATAATGTGCTCATCAGGCTCGCTTAATAGCTTGTATAGAAAATGTTAAGTCTGGCACCAGATGATAGCAGGTTGAAGTTTCCACATTCAGTCACTAACTTTAAATGATTGGGGTGGTGTTTTTGAGATTTGCCTTTTGGCTTTAACTCTTGATTTTCAATCCAAAGCACTATATAGAAAGCAGAATGTAGTTACATTTTAGTTGAGTTGCCACAGTTATTGTCCAGTCTTCAAACATATGTTTGTTTTAAAGTCTGGAGTCACTGACACAATAGACTTCAGGAAAAGGGGAAGGAGAAAGAGATTTATGTTTATACAGAAAAGACTATAATGATATGAGAAAAGAACCTGTGATGAGTTTTTAGTTTAGACTGCCTTAAAAGCACTGCTCCATTGGTATAATTGGATTGCCTGTTAAAAGGCAATATACCTAATGACTTGGCCTCTCTAGCATCTAAGACAGTGAATTCCACAGACTCACCACCCTCTGGATAAAGAAATTCTTCCTCACCTCTGTTCTAAAGGTTCGTCCTTGCATTCTGAGTCTGTGCCCTCTGTCCTATACGCTCCCAATATGGGGAACATTCTCTCCATTTCCACTCTATCTAGGTCTTTCAATATTTGATATCTCATGGCCAGCGTGCTCTTCCGAAGGTACTTACTCTTAACAGAATACTCTTCAGTTAGAATACTAGCCCACCTGTTCATTTCACTTTGAATTGTTCATTACAGTTTCACCTTAATAATTGAGCACTGATTGCTGAGCTCTCCTCACTTCAATTCTGCTCATGGGAAAGGAATTGGAATGGGAAACTTGGAAAATTTCACTCCTTCTCTTCGTGGACACTGAGTTCTTCACAAAATATACAGTCACTCCATAGTGGAGAATGCCGTGTAGATTGGAGATGAAACCTGACAAGATTTTAGCTGTTTAGTTAATACCACTCAAGCCCCTTTAGACTGTGGTTTTGTGTTTGGCATCAAGATTTGAGCTTATAAACCTAGCCAACACATTAGCTCAATACTAAATGAAGCAAAAAAAAAGCTACAGATGCCGGAACTCTGAAGCAGAGAATACTGGAAGCATTCAGCAGGTCAGGCATCACTATGGGCGAGAAAAACAAATTGAGCATTTTCTGGTCATGGACTTCAATAGAACCGAAAATCGAGAGTAGAGTTGCACAGAGGGAGTAGGGTAGAGAGAATAGAAGAAATGCTAATTGAGGGTACAGACTAAACTTGTTTAGATTGCGATTATTATAAAAAGCAACAGCTGGAGGTTGGTGAGTAAACTGAAGCAATTTGAAACACAAAGATGCAACCACATCTGTGGAAAGAGAGCAAAAAAACAAAATGGTTACTAAATTGCTAAATTCAATACTAAGCCCTTAGGTCATCAACATTTCTAGGTTACACTAGGCAATCAGCAGCAGTGTAAGAGACAAAAATGTTGGAAAGTTTACCCCATTTCCACTCTGACTTCTCTTCGGGTTATTGACTGAATGAATATATATATCCGGCATATTTGTCTTTAATTCAGCACAGGTAAACCCCACATTTATTAAGGTGGCTGAAATTTGCCCTTACAGAATTCTCAAATCACTACCCAAAAAATTTGAGTTACGGGATAAAATTCACTCTCACGGAATTTACACGAGCAAAAGTAAATGCAATATTCACTTTTTCAACTCAAGCTTTTGACATTAAACTGGTAATGTAGCTGCACATTTTCTAGGAACACAAAACCAATCCCTGCCTATAAAGCGGGGTCGCCTGTAATTAAGTTGTCTTGAAGTTGTGGGCAGTGGGTTTAAGTGGACTAGACAGAGCTGGGATGGAACAGATATTACATTAATGCTGTTCTGTTTAAGTTGACTCTACAGGTTTCAAAGAACTGGAACTCTTTTGTTATCCAAACCACAAACTTTGATTAATTCCCTATCCAACAGCTAATATTGTTTAAATTTGCTGACCAAATTGAAAAGGCTTTGCATTTAATAGGAAATGTTCAATTATCATTTCTTATCCATCTCAGAGGGTGCATGGTTAAAATTAATAGCTGCAAGTTAAAAGATATAATTTTGGCTTAATAGTAGCATCCTTGTCTCTCATTACACTGCCCATGTCACTGAAGACTGTTGATTTAGATAAGCACCACAGCACAATACTAGAGGAATATTGGGTAGTTCTTGCTAGACTTCAGAAGAGTGGAGGCCCAATCATTAAGGGTGTTTAAGGAGGAGATTGATAGGTATCTAATTAGTCAGGGTATAAATTGGAACTAGATGGGAGAATAGTTTTGCTCATGGTGGAGTGGCGGAGCAGACTCGATGGGCCAAATGGCCTACTTCTGCTCCTTTATCTTGTGAGTAATAAGTAACTTAATTGGAACATGTGATGCTGAAGGGTCTTGATGGAGTGAATACAGAAGGAATGCTTCCCCTTGTGGGAGAATCTAGGAAAAGGGGTCACTATTTAAAAAGAAGGGGACACCCATTTAAGACAAAAATCAGGCCATTTTTAAGAGGATCTCGAGTTATTTGAATTCCCTTTCTCAACTGGTGATATAAATGTCTTTGAATATTTTAATAACAGTGGTGTAAGCAAGTGGTATTGGCTTTGACTTTATTATTATTATTTACATCCTTCATGTACATGAGGAGTAAAAATCTTTACGTAACGTCTCAGTCTAAATGTGCAATGTGCAATTTATAGTAATTTATAATAAATAGTATGTACAACAGGGCAATCCAGTATAACGTAGAAATACAATTGTATCAGCATGGATTAATCATTCTGATGGCCTGGTGAAAGAAGCTGTCCCGGAGCTTGTTGGTCCTGACTTTTAATGCTGCTGTTCCATTTCCCAGATTGTAGCAGCTGGAACAGTTTGTGGTTGGGATGACTTGGGTCCCCAATGATCTTTCGAGCCTTTTTTTCACATCTCTCTTTATAAATATCCTGAATAGTGGGCTGGGTTGTCTGCACCACTCTCTGTTGAGCCCTGCAATTGAGGGAAGTATAGTTCCTATGCCAGGCAGTGATACAGCCAGTCAGAATGCTCTCAGTTGTGCCCCTGTAGAAAGTTCTTAGGATTTAGGGGCCATACCAAACTTCCTCAACCATCTGAGGTGAAAGAGGTGCTCTTGTGCCTGTTTAACCACACAGCCAGTATGTACAGACCACATGAGATCCTTGGTTATGTGTGTGCCGAGGAATTTAAAACTGTTCACTCCCTCAGCCCCAGATCCATTGATGTCAATAGGGATTACCCCGTCTCCATTCCTCCTGTAATCCACAGCCAGCTCCTTTGTTTTAGCGACATTGAGGGAGAGGTTGTTTTCTTGACACCACTGTGTCAAGGTGATGACTTCTTCCCTGTAGGCTGCTTCATTATCATTTGAGATTAGGCCAATCAGTGTAGTGACATCAACAAATTTAGTTAGCAGATTGAAGCTGTGGATGGTGACACAGTAAAGGAGGGGGCTTAGGGTACAGCCTTGAGGGTCACCTGCATTGAGGGTCAGGGGGCAGAGGTGAGGGAGCCCATTCCTACCACCTGCCGGTGATCTGACAGGAAGTCCAGGATCCAGCAACACAAGGCAGGGTGAAGGCCGAGGCTTCTGAGCTTCTTGTCGAGCCTGGAAGTAATTATGGTGTTGAATGCTGAACTGTAGTCCAAGAACAGCATTCTCACTTAAGCATCCTTCTTTTCCAGATGTGTTAAGGATGGTGAGTAGAGCTGTGGCTATTGCGTCATCTGTAGATCGGTTGTGTTGGTAGGCGAATTGTAGGGGGGCCAGTGTGGCTGGCAGTATGCTGCAGATGTAGTCCTTGACCAGTCTCTCAAAGCATTTGCTTATTATATAGGTGAGTGCGTCAGGATGCTAGTTGTTCAGACATGTTTACCTTGGTCTTTTCAGGTACAGGAACAATAGTAGGTGTAACGAAGCAGGAGGGCACTCTACACTGGGAGGGGGAGAGGTTAAAAATGTCTGTAAACACACCTGCCAGTTGTACCGCACACACTGACTGAGTACCTGCCCTGGGATGCCGTCTGGTCCTGCAGTCTTGCAACTGTCTAGTGATTGGAAACACTTGCGTACTTCAGCCTCAGATGACCAAGCTAAAAGTCTCTTCAGGGGATCTCCTCAGGGGCTTAGTTTTGGCAGTATCAAATCAAGCATTTTTTTAAAAAAAGATTTAGCTCATCTGGAAGAGGGGCAGCGATGTTAGAAATGCCACTGCCTTTAGCTTTGAAGTCTGTGATGGTGTGGAGACCTTGCCATAAGCTACGTGTGTTGTTGGTGGAGAATTGTGTCTGGATCTTGTCCCTGTATGATTGTTTTGCTGCCTTGATGACTTTACACAGCTCATAGCTGCATTTCTTGAGTTCCTGTTGGTCACCGTCAATGTAAGCTCTGTGTGTGCTAAGTGCTGCCTGTATGGAACTATTGATCTAGGGCAGGGGTCGGCAACCTTTACCACTGAAAGAGCCATTTGGACCCGTTTCCCACAGAAAAGAAAACACTGGGAGCCGCAAAACCTGTTTGACATTTAAAATGAAATAACACTGCATACAACTTTTTTTTTTTGCCTTTATGCTATGTATAAACAAACTATAATGTGTTGCATTTATAAAATCGATGAACTCCTGCAGAGAAAATGAAATTACATTTCTGCATGCAACAAAAACATTTCGAACTCCGAAAAAAAGACGTTGGGTTGAAGGTTACTTTTAAGTAAAATACTCAATCTATTTGAGTCCTTCTTGTATTTATGAAAAACGCTGAACTTAAATTGTCCGCCAGCAGCAAACCAAAAATAACGTCAGCCAGCTGTCAACCTGAAAAATAAAAGTACTATTTCACTGAACAATGAAAAAATTTGAATATATGTAAAATAATAGGCAATTAAAATATTTATCATACTTGGTTAATGGGATTTTTTGCTCCTGGACCTCAGTGCACAGCGTCTGCACATCAGGGCTGTATGACGTCACCTTCATCTTTACACAGGATCGCAAGCTGTCATCTGTGAGGCGTGCGCGATGTTTGTTTTTAATAAAGTTCATGTTGGAGAACAACTGAATATCACATACATATGTGGATCCAAAGATCGACAGGACTCCAAGCGCATACTTTTTAATGTTTACATAAATGTCGGGGATAGCATTCCATGTTTCGAACACAAGTTTGTCCGGTTTGAGGAGGTTTTCAATATCACTCCATTTGTGATTCTGAGCAAGAACGGCCTTCTGATGGACAATATCTTCAAGGTCTGCTGTCAAGCGTCTAAACTTGGACACCCATATGTCTTTGTCGGCTGTGTCGACCAGTTCCATCTCAAGATCAGGTTGACTCACACCTGCCAATGCAGTCGTATTCAGTCGGGATGGATCGATGCTTAGGGGAGTGACCGGGAAGGATAATGTGTTTTTTTCCTCTCTGAACTCACGGAAGCATTTCCCAAACAATGTTTGCATTGCGATGATTGCAGAATGTAAATACTCCGAATTTATCATGTCGTGAGCTTGTTTGAACTCTCTCAAATTGGGGAAGTGAAACAATGTGCCTTTCTGTAAATCTCTGGCAAGCACTGTCAACTTGCGCTCGAATGCCAAAACATCCTCCAACATGTGCAGGGCTGTGCGTCCTTTCCCTTGAAGAGTTGTGTTCAGCGTGTTCAGGTGCGCTGTCATGTCTACCATGAAGTGTAGTTTTTACAGCCACTTTGGCTGTTCCAGCTCAGGAAAGGTGAGCCCTTTGCTGCCCAGGAAAGTTTTCACTTCTTCCAGACACGCGACAAAGCGTTTCAGCACCTCCCCTCTTGACAGCCACCGGACTTTGTTGTGCAGCAGGAGATCAGAATGTGCGCTTTCCAGCTCGTCCAGTAACAAATGGAATTGACGGTGATTTAAACATTTTGCCATTATTTTATTGGCAATCTGAATGACAACATCCATTACTTCTGTGCATTCCGGAGGAAATGTTTGAGCGCACAGTGCCTCTTGGTGCAAGATGCAATGAAAAGTCAGCAGCTTTCTGTCCAGCGACTTCTGCAGTAAAGCCACAAATCCCTTGTGCGCTCCTGTCATACTTGGTGCCCCATCAGTAGCTACTGACACCAGGTGGGTGGTCTTTATTACTTTGGCTCTTAAACAATTCAAGACAGCCTCACAGATGTCCTCCCCTCGTGTTTGGCCTTTTAGAGTTATCAACTCAATCATTTCTTCCTGTGGCCCAGCAGAGTTTACATACCGGCAGAACAGCGCTATTTGTTCAATATCACCTTTGTCTTTAGACTCATCACAGGCAATCGAGTAGGCCACAGCTGAATTGATGTCTTTGATTTGCTGTCTTGTCATGTCTTCTGCCATTTTTATGGTTCTGTCTTTGACAGTCTTTGCAGAGAGGGGCATATCCCTGATTTTCTGCACAATTTCACTCTTGTTTTTAAAGTCCGTGAATAGATGTTCTGAAATCTTAATGAAAGATTCTTTTATATATTCACCATCTGTAAACTGCTTCCCATGCCTGACTATTTCCTGAGCGGCAACAAAACTAGCATATGTAGTTGATTTTCCAGACTTCATCCACTTCTTGAAATTATTTTTGCTCAGATCAACCTTCCGCATCAGTTCCAAAACGGTTTTCGTTCTCTCATCTCCATCCGGATATTTTTGAGCAAAGGCTGCGTGTTTATTCTGGAAATGTCTTGCGACTTTTGACTTTTTGTTGTTTGCTAGTTTCTCATTGCATATTGAGCATACCAGTAAACCAGTCTCGTCAGCAGTGAAAGCAAATGAATCTGCACACACGTTCTGTTTTCTTCAGTCACTTTTCTTTTTTTTTAAGAATTCTCCATAGTTAGCCTACCTTGGATCGAAAAATTAAAGAAATCGCGCACTGGCGGGTGTCAGGCATTGGCAGTGGTGGCGTATATTAATAGCGACAAAAACACATTTTAATTAGATTGTACAAGATCACCATAATCTTCAAATTTGAATTACATTTCAAAAATTAACAAACTAACATAAAATACATTTTAATTAAATACTCATCGTTTATTTTCCAAAGCCACAGGGAGCCACAGCACATAGATGAAAGAGCCGCGGGTTGCCGACCCCTGATCTAGGGTTTCTGGTTTGGATACACCCTGACCAATTTTTGTAGGATAACATCCTTGATGCACTTCCAGATGAAACTTGTGACCCCTTCTGTGAACTCCCCAGGCAGCCTCATCATGGAAGACATTCCAATTGACTTCATCGAAGCAGTCCTGTAGCGTGGAGACCGATTGGTCGGACTAACAGTGGATGGTTTTAACTATGTAGATGTTAATGTAGATAAAATTTGGATTTGACGTTACAAGCAGATTCCTGTGATCTTATTAAATAGTAGAGCAGGCTTATGGGCTAAGTGTCCTAATGTATATAACTGATCTGTTCCTGTTGTTGTACTGCAAAGTACTGGTTAGAAGTTAGCATTCTTCTCATTAGACTTGATTAATTGGGCAACTTTCCCATTTGGAATTAATTTTGTACCAACCTCCTGGCTCTCAAGCTAGATCTGCAGTGAACTGAGTGATGGTTTAGCCGTGTCCCCCTTTTACAGTAGCAGTTGGTATTTATTAGAATTTTCCTCTTGACACAATGGCAAAACATGGTCATTTACATTGCAGGGAACTGCTTGTAAAACCAATCTTCGGATGCTCCCTGGCTTGGCACATATTTTCCTTGCAAAGATCGACATTATGTCTTGAAGCAGTTTTTTAGTTGAATGTGTATCATCAATGTAATCTGTTAATTGTAGAGTTCTCCTTTTCGTTCCTGAAGGTCTGTCATGATATTTCATCCCATGGCCTTTGATGACTTATGTGCTATCCAACTTCACATATTAGGACTTCTCAGTCAGAGCTTTTACCTCTGAACCACCGCCCATTTTGAGCCAGCAGTAGAACATACAGATTATATAGTAATTACAAAAACCCTATTGAGAGAAGGAATGTTTCTGGATTTTCATTTTGTGCTCAACATGCCTTTCAGACCTAAAACTTTTCCCATCCCTCCCCTGCCTTCCAGTCCCACAAATCCATCCACCATGGCATGCAGATTAATGCAGAAAACACCCATTCACTCCACTGTGCCTTTTGGAAAAGAGGTATCTAACCTCATCCTTTTTAGCACTAAGTTTGTAGACCTGTAGGATAGCTCATTAATTACAGGTATATCAGGGGCCTTTTTAAGTGGTAGTGTTTCTGTCATTACCACCCTGCAGGCAGTGTGCTCCAGAGCTTAGTTCTCTGGTTTTAAAAAAACCTTCATTTGTCCTCTGATCCAATTACAATGATTCTATGCCCGTTGATATTTGACCTCTATAATTTGGGAAATAGTTCCTTTCTCCATATTTACTTATAATTTAAATTCTCTCAGCTATCTCCTTATTAGGCCTTATTTCTGGCCCAAAAACAATAGTTTATGTAATAAGCAAACACAAGGAAATTTGCAGATGCTGGAAATTCAAGCAACACACACAAAATGCTGGTGGAACACAGCAGGCCAGGCAGCATCTATAGAAAGAAGCACAGTCGATGTTTCAGGCTGAGACCCTTCGTCAGGACTAACTGAAAGGAAAGAAAATAAGAAATTTGAAAGTAGGAGGGTGAAGGGGAAATGTGAAATGATAGGAGAAGACCAGAGGGGGTCGGGTGAAGCTGAGAGCTGGAAAGGTGATTGGCGAAAGGGATACAGGGCTGGAGAAGGGAGAGGATCATGGGACGGGAGGCCTTGGGAGAAAGAAAGGGGGAGGGGAGCACCAGAGGGAGATGGAGAACAGGCAGAGCGATGGGCAGAGAGACAGGAAAAAAAGAGGAGGAGGGAGAAAACCTAAATATATCAGGGATGGGGTAAGAAGGGAGGAGGGGCATTAACAGAAGTTAAAAGTCAATGTTCATGCCATCAGGTTGGAGTTTATGTAATATTTCTGCATTTTCCAGTCCTTGCAATGTTAATCTCCAGAATAAACATTCATTTTCTATATTTAGTTGATTAGAACCTCACATAGTACTTAAGTTTTGATTTTAATTCTAGCATAATGCCCATGCTGTTATTCTATAGTATATCTAATAAATGAAAGCATTTCATGTGCCTTTTTACTCACCATTTTGCCTTTCTGGCTCTCAAAATGGGTCCATTGACGTACACTTCATTTTCTTCCTATTTCTCAAAACCACTGAAAATCTTTATATTTATTATATATTCCCCTGGTTTTGTGGATTAAATTACACTTGCCATTTTTCTGACCAACTAATCAGACCATCTGTATCTTGGATTCTGAGGCTTTCCTCCTCATTGTCATTTGAATGCCTATTTTACTGCATTTGCAGACAGCATTTTTTATGCCACCATGTGTTCAGCTCTAAATCATCAACATGTATTACAAAATCTAAGGAACCAAGAATTAAGACCAGCTTTTTTGTCACCCATCAATTTTTATCCTTCATATCACTATACTAGCCTTGGATCCAATTTGACATATCCACATCCTTTTACGGCACACCTACTGTCTGGGACCTTGTCAGAAGCTTGTTGAGCCCTATTAAACTATATCAAATGCACTGCTCTCATCGACCTTTCTTAGTACTCAAACATCCATCCAGTCTAACATAATCTTCCTTAACAAGTCCATGGTCACTAATCCTGATTGATGTATGCTTTTCTAAATGATTATTTATACAGTCCCTCAGGATGGATTCCATTAATTGGCTTACCTTAGGAGTTAAACTATCTGACTTGAAATTATTTTATCTTTTCCTTTCTTTATAAAGAATGCTATAATGTTGGTAGCCCACCAATCTTCTAGCACCATTCCAGTAGCCAGTGGAATATTGTAGTCAGAGCTTCTGCAGTTTTCTGCCTTCTTTCCTCTTGTAGCCGAGTGTGTATTTCTCTTGTTCTGGTGATTTAAACATTTTCAAAGGCTTTGTCTTATCCATTGATCATCTTATTCAACATTTTATGGTCTTTAACTTTATGTACAAGATCGTATCATCCACTTCTGTCATGAAGACAGTAGGAAAATATTTTTAAGAACTTTACCCTCATTTACCTTTCTTTTCTAATTTTACTCCTATGTTTTCTTTGCTCTTCCAGATTTTCTACTGCATTAAGCAGAAAACTGAAGTAAGCTTCCCATTTTTGCTTTTGGGTCTCCAGATTTAACATTTCCAATTCTTGAGTATCTTCTATTGCCATAAGTCTGATTTATCTGTTTATAGCTACTTTCAGTCAACTTTGGCTAAATTGTATGAATTTGTCTAATCTATATTTTAAAATAACACATTTATTCTGAGTGTCTTCTGTGAGTTAGCCAGTTCTCTAATCTACTTGTATACCATTCCCAGTGCCACGTTCTTGTCTTGTTCCAATGCCATGTTTCTATCCTGTGCAATCACCTTCCATCTTCACAAAAACTACAATAAATTTATCAAGTGTAACTTTTGTTTCATAAAACCATGCTGATTAAGGTAAAATGTGATCTTCTAAACATCTTGCCACTACTTCCTTAATTATAAATTCTGGTTATTTTCAATTGCAGTTCTTAAGTTAACTGCCCAATGTTTGCTGATAATTCAATATTTGCCCTGGATATTTCCAATGATCAATTTTCTTTCGAAAGTTTTTAGCTCTGGTTATTCACCACCCTCAGGTGATTAGTAAAGTCTACTGTCTATTAAAGCAAGTGTTTTTTCCTTGTTCCATGTTTTGTTACTAACAAGATTGATACAGTATTTCGTTGACACTATTATTTTTCTCTGCTGCTTCATTATGGAAGAGATCTGAATGGACATTATCGACTTCAAACTTGGTCAACACATCTGGGATATCAACAGCACCAGAGAACTGGTGCAAAAGAGGAGTTGAGGCCTGAGGGATCTTGAATGGTGTACCAGGTTCGAGGGCCAGGTGGCCAACCCTTGCTCCTGTTTTCTTGTATTCTGCGCATAACATAGATCTTCTGCCCAGCATCCCTGTGCATGCTTTTTGAGAGCATTTAATTTAATCACACTCTCCCCTTTCCTTTAAAGTACTTACCCAAACTTTTTCCTGATATTGTCCATGAAGATTGCTTCCATAAAAGTTATTAGTTTTCACTGCTCTTTCTGGCAGTGCATTCCATATGAGAGTGATTCACGTTGTAATTTTCTTTTAAATCACCTTGTTAATGTTTCTGAAAGCTGAAGTGAGAGTGACAGCTCTTGAAATCAAGGCACATTTGACTGAGTCAGGCATGAAAGAGCCCTAGTAAAGCTGAACTCAATAGCCATGAAAGGGATAGCACTCTAGTGATTGGAGTCAAACCTCAAACAAAAAGAAGACGGTTTTATGGTTGATGGAAATCAGTTATCCTAGCCCAAGGCCGTGGAACTACACGAGTTCCTCAGACTGTGACCAGTCTTCTTCAATTATTTCATCGGGAGCTTCCTTTTATCATGAGGTCAGAGATGGGGATGATTTCTGATGATTATGCAATTTTCAATTTTATTTTCCAATCCTTAGCAAATGAAGCAGCCTTTGCCTGCACATTGCAAGAGTCAGACACCCATTCCTGTCTGAGCCAATATGTTGTAGGCAGCTGTCGATCCCAGGGGATCATGGGTTTGCACCTCTGGTGCACTGTGACCCCTCCAGGGCGCAAGCCTTGGTGGGAAGATTTGAAGAACTGGCTGTTGCCCATGTAGCGGGATCCCCCTCTCCATGTCACTGACGTAGTCCAAGGGAAGGGCAAATGCTGATACAGCTTGGCATCAGTGTTGTTACAGAGGTTGCCAGAATGAAGTTGTAAACAACATCAAACTGCCTTAGGGACCCTTGCTCCAGATTTCTCCTTCAGGGAGAGTTTTCTGCAGAGTTTTCCTTCTATGTGGCTGCCATCCAAAGCTGATGAGCCCCACCTGCCTGAAGCAGCTGGTTTTGAGGCACCAGTGGTCCACCTTTGCCCCTTCTTTTGTCAGTAGAAACAGTTCTGCCAGGCCTAGTAGCTAAGACACATGTGAAGGCCAAGAGTTGGACTTGGTTGTCAGAGGCTGTTTGAGACGCATAACATTTGGAGCACTTTATAGGTAGGGGGAGCTTATCCCCATCACTCCCAGCTATGACAACCTTAGGAACCAGTTAATATGTAGCAAATGGTATTTGCACCTCAGGGTTGCTAGCAATGACTGTGTACAGCATCATAGAACTAGCCACTCTACCCGTGCTATCACCATGTTTCTCACCAGCAATGCCCTTGGAAGTTAGTTCAAAGGAAATTTATTATCAAACTACATACATGTCACCATACATAACCCTGAGATTAATTTTATTGTGGGCACACTCAGTAAATCCAATAACAATAATAGAATCAACGAAAGACCACACCAACAAGGCGGATAACCATTGTGCAAAAGTCAATAAACCGCAAATTCAAAAATAAAGTAAAATTGAAATGATATTTTTCAGGGCAACTCTCAAAGCTCACTATGATTTTGTCCAGCTTTAAACCTGCTCTCTAATTTACTGAATTGGACAAAAATAGGGTTCAAATTAGAGACAACCAAACAAATTGTACAAACCCCATTTCCAGAAAAGTTGGGATATTTTCCAAAATGCAATAAAAACAAAAATCTGTTGATAAGTTAATTCACGTGAATCTTTATTTAACTGACAAAAGTACAAAGAAAAGATTTTCAATACTTTTACTGACCAACTTAATTATATTTTGTAAATATACACAAATTTAGAATTTGATGGCTGCAGCACACTCAACAAAAGTTGGGACAGAGTTAAGATAAGATTGAAAACGGCACAGAATATTCAAGTAACACCGGTTTGGAAAACTCCACATTAAGCAGGCTAATTGGTAGCAGGTGAGGTATCATGACTGGGTATAAAAGTAGCGTCCATCAAAGGGTCAGTCTTTGCAAGCAAGGATGGGTCGTGGCTCATCCCTTTGTGCCAAAATTCGTGAGAGAATTGTTAGTCAGTTCAAAAGGAACATTTCCCAACACAAGATTGCAGAGAATTTAGGTCTTTCAACATCTACAGTACATAATATTGTGAAAAGATTCAGAGAATTCAGAGACATCTCAGTGCATAAAGGGCAAGGTCGGAAACCACTGTTGAATACATGTGATCTTCGAGCCCTCAGGCAGCACTGCCTAAGAAACCGTCATGCTACTGTGACAATTATAGCCGCCTGGGCTCGGGAGTACTTCGTAAAACCATTGTCACTTAACAGTCCGTCACTGCATCCAGAAATGCAACTTAAAACTGTATTACGCAAGGAGGAAGCCATACATCAACTCTATGCAGAAACGCTGGTGAGTTCTCTGAGCCCAAGCTCATCTCAGATGGACCGAAAGACTGTGGAACTATGTGCTGTGGTCAGATGAGTCCACATTTCAGCCAGTTTTCAGAAAAAACGAGTGTCAAGTTCTCCGTGCCAAAGATAAAAACGACCATCCTGATTGTTATCAGCGAAAGGTGCAAAAGCCAGCATCTGTGATGGAATAGGGGTGCATCAGTGCCCACGGCATGGGTGATTGCATGTATGTGAAGGTACCATTGACTCTGAGGTGTATATTAGGAGTTTAGAGAGACATATGTTGCCATCAAGGCGACGTCTCTTCCCTGGACGTCCATGTTTATTTCAGCAGGACAATGCCAGACCACATTCTGCACAGGCTACAACAGCATGGCTTTGTAGACACAGTGCGTGTGCTTGACTGGCCTGCTGCCAGTCCAGATCTGTCTCCTATTGAAAATGTATGGCGCATTATGAAGAGGAGAATCAGACAATGGAGACCACGGACTGTTGAGCAGCTCAAGTCTTATATCAAGCAAGAATAGACAAAGTTTCCAATTGCAAATCTACTACAATTAGTATCCTCAGTTCCAAAATGATTAAAAAGTGTTATTAAAAGGAAAGGTGATGTAACACAATGGTAAACATGCCTCTGACCCAACTTTTGTTGAGTGTGTTGCAGACATCAAATTCTGAATTTGTGTATATTTACAAAATACAATTAAGTTGGTCAGTAAAACTATTGAAAATCTTTTCTTTGTACTTTTGTCAGTTAAATAAAGGTTCACGTGAATTAACATATCACAGATTTTTGTTCTTATTGCATTTTGGAAAATATCCCAACTTTTCTGGAAATGGGGTTTGTATCTTGACATGCCTTCTATGCATGGATGAGTTAAAGTTGTACTCTCCTTCATCAGTAAAGCTAAAGCAATTAATTTAAATAACAGAACTATTTTCTAAAGTTATAAGCTTGACCTTTGGATTAGTTAAGTGTAGAACATTAAACATAACGAAAAGTGCGATAGAGCTAGTAGAATATAAAACAGCGGGATACTGTACAGCTGATGGATAAATATGAAACACATAAGTATCTGGGATATCAACAGGTAAATAAAATAGATTATACTGTGATAAAGGAAAAATGTGTGACAGAATTTACTATAAAGCTTAAGAAAATTTGACAGAGCTCAATAATAAAAATATAACAAAGACAATAAACACTTCCACTATACCCATATTAACATATTCTTCTGGCATAATATCTGGTCTGAAACCAATCTGGAAAATTTACAAAGGAAAATAAGAACTGCAATGACAAATTTTATAAAACACTGTGCACACTTGAATGCACTTAGATTATTATTACCTAGGACAGGAGGAGGAAGAGGAATAACAGACATAAAATATTTACCTAATAGTCAGATAAAACTTCTGAGGATATATTTTCATCAGTGAAAACGGGATTCAGCACTCCGCGTGAGCATATGTAATTCTGATTAGAAGTGCCAACAAAAATTACAACACAAAAAAATGAAGAAATCATCACTACAGAAGAAAAAGGTAACCAATGGAAGAATGTGACCCTCTGTAGATGACATCCCCATGATGTGAGCAGACTGGATCTTGACAAGGAAGTTTTGGATGCCGGCCTCAGAGTTGGAGCCCTCTTCCCAGAAACAGACAGGTTCCTTGTGGGAATACAGGACGAGGTGGTTAACACACAGAAAAATCAGAAAGATATAATCAAAGACTAACAAATTCAAGACAAACAATGCAGGCAATGCAAGGGAAGCCAGAAACAATGCAATATATTATGGGATCATGCAGCAGTTTAACTCAATCTGATTACTTATACAGGTACAATCAAGTGGCAGACATCATTAACCAAAAAACAAACAAGAGAAAATCTGCAGATACTGGAAATCCAAGCAGCATTTACAAAATGCTGGAAGAACTCAGCAGGTCAGGCAGCATCTATAGAAAAAAGTACAGTCGATGTTTCAGGCCAAAACCCTTCAGCAGGACTGGGGAGAAAAAGCTGAGGAGTAGGTTTAAAAAGTGGGGGAGAGAGATAGAAACACAAGGTGATAGGTGAAACCTGAGGGGGGAGGGATGAGGTAAAGAACTGGGAAGTTGATTGGTGAAAGAGGCAGAAGGCCATGGAAGAAAGAAAAGGGAGGAAGAGCACCGGGGGAGGTGATGGGCAGCCAAGGAGATAAGATGAGAGATGAAAAAGTGGATGGGAAATCTCCTAGCACTTAACCTTGCAAACAGAACAAGCAGTACACCTGCCCCTACACCTCCTCCCTTACTACCATTCAAGGCCCTTCCAGGTGAGGCGGCACTTCATCTGTGAGTCTGTTGTGGTCGTGTACTGTGTCCAGTGCGCCCGGTGAGGCCTCCTGTATATTGGTGAGACCCCATGTAGATTGGGAGACCATTTAGCCAAGCACCTATGCTCCATCCACCAGAAAAAGCGGAATTTCCCAGTAGCCACCCATTTTAATTTCACTTCCTATTCCTGTTCCAGTATGTCTATCCATGGCTTCCTCCATTGTCATGATGAGGCCATGCTTGGGTTGGAGGAACAACACCTTATATTGGGTAGCTTCCAACCTGATGGCATAAACATTGATTTCTCGAACTTCTGGGAATTTCTCCACTGTCCTTCACCATTTCCCATCCCCTCTTCCCTCTCTCACCTATCTCCTTGCCCGCCCATCACCTCTCTCTAGTGCTCCTCCCCCTTTCCTTTCTTCCATGGCCTTCTGCCTCTTTCATCAATCTACTTCCCACCTCTCTACTTCATCCCTCCCCGTTCAGGTTTCACTTATCACCTTTTGTTTCTCTCCCCCCCCCCCCCCTTTTTAAATCTAGTCCTCAGTTTTATTCTCCTCAGTCCTGCTGAAGGGTTTCGGCCTGAAACATCGACTGTACTTTTTTCTGTAGATGCTGAGTTCCTTCAGTATTTTGTGTGTGTTGCAATCATTATCCAAAACCTTGCTTTAAATACAAACTCATAATGGACACTGTACTTTACTATAAATACAAGCCTGATCCTGTTTTAGTGTCAGAGTCCCACAAAATATATTACAACTGATCCATTGTTACTGATAGAACAATCCATAATAATTGTCCAGATATAATAATACAGGATAAACAAGCAAGAACAACTTACTGAATAGATATAGACATTCCAAACACACAACATACAGAAGTCAATAAGTGAAAAACACTACAGGAAGCTGAAAAACTATGGAACATGAACAGGGCATATATTGTCCCAATAGTAATATCTACAATTGAAATCATCCCAAAGTTACTACACTATACTATTAAATGTTTAGACCAACACAGCAATATTTATGTAATTTTTACACACAATACCAAGTATCCCTAGAACAGTCCTAGTATTCTTAGCGATTGAGAAATGAATGTACTTGGCTATGCTCATACCTCAGGTTTTACCAGCTTGAGTTGAGAAGAAATAATAATCATAAATAAATAATAAATATCAAGAACATGAGATGAAGAGGAATTTAAAGTTGCTGACCCTTTCCACCTCTGATTCTCTGATGGGGACTGGCTCGTGGACCTCCCGATTTCCCCCTCCTGAAGTCAGTCAGCTCCTTGGTTTTGATGACATTGCATGAGAGGTTGTTGTGGCACCATTCAGCCAGAGTTTCAGTGCTGATTCATCACCCCCTTTGATTCAGCTTATGACAGTGGTGTCATCAGCAAATTTCAATATGGCATTGGAGCTGTGCTCAGACTCATAGTCATAAGTGTAAAGCGAATAAAGCAGGGAGCTAAGCCTTGTGGTGATGGAAATTGTGAAGAAGATTTTGCTGCCAATCTGAATTGACTGGGGTCTGCGAAGAAATCAAGGATCCATTTGTCAAGGAGGTATTGAGGACAAGGTCTTGAAGTTTATTGATTAATTTTGAAGGGATGATAGTATTGAATGCCAAGCTGTAATTGTTAAGGAGCATCCTATTGTATGCATCTTCCCTGTCCAGATGTTCTAGTGTTAAGTGAAGAGCCAATGAGATGGCATCTGCTGTTGACCTGTTGTGATGGTAGGCAAATTGGAGCAGATCCAATTCTCTTTATAGGCAGGAGTTACTATTTTTCATCACCAGCTTCTCAAAGCGCTTCATCACAGTGGATGTAGGTGCTACTGGACACTGGTCATTGAGGGAGGTTCCCATGTTCTTTTTAGGCTCTGGTATAATTGAAGCCTGCTTGATGATGCTGAAGTGAGAGGTTAAGATATTGGTGACACTCCAGCCAGTTGATCAGCTCTGGTCTTCAGTACTTGGGCAGGTATCCTGTCTGGGCTGTATGCTTTCTGTGGTTTACCCTCATGAAGGATGCTCTCATGTCGGCCTCAAGGTCTGAAATCACAGGGTCATTTGAGTTCATGAAGATGCCTCCATGTTTTGATGGTCAAAGGAAGCATGAAAGCCATTGAGTCTATCTAGGAGCAAAAACTTGTTGTCACCTATGTCTCTTGGTTTCAGTTTGTAGGAGGTGATCGTATTGAAGCCCTGCTGCAGCTTTTGAGCATCCTTCATTGATTCAGTTTTAGTCTGGAATTCCATCATCACCCGTGAAGTGGTTTCTGGAGATCACTTGTAACTTTCTTTGTTGCTAGGCTTGAACACTTCTGATCTGGCTCTCAGGGGATTGCAAACCTCATGGTTCTTCCAAGGCTTCTGCTTAGGGAATACTCTGAATGATTTTGTGGGGAAACATTTATTTATCATTTTTTTAATAAAGTTCGTGTCAATGGTGGTGCATTTGTTTAGAACCACAGATGAGTCCTTGAACACTATGAGACTCATAGGAGTCTCATAGCCACTCCTCTGCCTCCAGTGACCACCTCTTTGTTGTCCTAATCCCCAGAGCCTTACTCTGTATGTCAAGTAAAATCAAGTCACTTCTATTGTCATTTCGACCATAACCGCTGGTACAGTACATAGAAAAAATGAGACAACGTTTTTCAGGACCATGGTGTTACACGACACAGTACAAAAACTAGACTGAACTACGTAAAAAAAAACTACACAGCATAACAGAGATGTGGTCTGAGTATCCGAGGTGGGGGTGGGGCAGATGTATGCAGGTAGGACTGCCAAGTGATCAGATTTCCTGAATTGAAGTCTGGGCATGGAATGGTAGGCATTCCTTATCTTAGAATAGCAGTGGTCTAGTGTATTAGAGCTTCAGGTGCTACAGGTTATATGCTGGTAGTAATTAAGCGGGGATTTCTGCAAACAAGCAAGCCTGATTGAAATCCCTGACTATGATATGAAATGTGCCGGGGTGGATTGTTTCTTGTTTGGTGACAGCATCATGTAGCATCTCAAACACCTGATTATAGTGGGCTGATGATGGTATGTAAACTGCAGTCAGGATTACTGAGGAGAACTCTCTTGGTAAACAGAACAGTCTTCAGTTTTGTTCTGCAGCATATTTGCATACTGGGTAGAGGGGACCTCATCCCTTTGCATTGCACCCTTGCTTAGATTCAACCCCTGCCTCTCCTACCTTGCTTCTGACCATGGCAATGAAACTTCATCTGCTTAAAGATGCCATTCCTGCTTGTTTGAGAGTTAGCTTCACTGAGCCCTTCAGAAGATCATGGAATCTGTAGTTTATGTCAATTCAAAAGTACTTTGCTTAAAGGGGAATTGCATGCTGCAGATTGCAAGGAGATTAATTCAAGAGGTATGTTTAGAAGTAATGTACGTAACCTGCAGAACATCGCTGTGGTTCACCAGCACATCTTGGAAGCAGCAAGCATTAGATGAAAATCTAATTTCTAGTTAGTGGGTATTCTTTGGAAGTGCATTTCCTGCTTGACACCCAAGAGTGTGTAAAGTATAAATCAAAATAATTATTGCATAGTCTCCACTTGCTTGGACAAATAAACTTGCCAATAGCTGTCATAAAGCTAGAATACCATTCAGGATGAAGTAGCCTACTCGATTGGTACTCCTATCAGCCAATCCAAACATTAATTCACCCCCCTGGTGTATACTATCTATAAAGTGTGCTGCAGGTACTCACGATACTTTCCAATCAACAACCTCTACTACCAAGAGAGATTAGGGCAGCAGATACATGGAGGGGACCATCTGCAGGTTCCCTCCCACCTGACAATCCTCTGGGATTACTTTCATAGAAAGATTGCAGCGGTTCAAAAAGATGCTTCACTTCTACCTTTTCGAAGGCATTTAAAGCTGGTTAATAAATGCTGGACACATGAACGATGGCCGGATCTTGGAAAATGAGTAAATTAAATGAAAACTAATTAAAATTCAACCTAGAAAAGTGTGAGGTGATTCACTTTGGAAGATCAAATTTGAAGGCAGAATAGAGGAATAAGCACAGGATTCTTAATAGCGTAGTTTCTCCACCAGTCTATCCCTTTTGAATGGACTCAACCAATTAAACACGGTCCTACTGTGCACTGCCATTCCGGGTTGAGAGACCTCTAACAAGATTGCTAATGGGGCTTCTCGGTCACTGCGCACAATTGTGAGTGCTAGTATAACAAGTTATGCAAAGTTCAAAAAACTTTATTTATTTCTTTTAGTCACAATCTCTCGTAGAACCCCTAGTGACCTCTCTATGATCTTAATACTTTGCATAATACATGGACTTGTTCATGTAGAAGAAAGACCAATAATTTTTTTTCACTTTTCAGGATTTGAGCTCCAAGTACTTTGGCTAAGCCAGGGGCCATGCATCTTTGGGTAAACCTTTGCAATAGTGTACTAAGCATAGTGATTCAGTGTTTATTCTCTCCCCAGTGAAGCTACATTCCAGGGTTACAAATTACCTACTGTAATAGCAATGCTGATGTTTTAATTTTAAATTGGAATTGGAATTCATACAGTCTGGCACATTTCTGAAACTGAGTTTGAAGTGAATGCAAATTAAGACCATTGGTCATCTACCATCAGTGGTTCCAAATTTTGATGCAAATGCTTTTAAAGATACTTGTATAGAAGATCAGGATCTGGCTTTGCTATTTCCTTGTGGATATACTCAACATTTTCCTCGTGCCTCCCCACTAGATTCACTTAGTTAACAGTAAGAACCAGAGTAAAAAGAATAATAAGCAACTGACCATCAGCGTTTCTGACACTATGTATGCATTTGTCATGTTGGACAAATTACTAAACACATTTAATGACAGTTGTCTACAATATTTTAAATGAACTTGGTCAAAAGCTTGATTATCTTTAGTTTTTTTTTTCTGTAGTGATACTAAGTATACACTTAGCCAGCATGCAGTACACATGAAAAGGATTGACAACAAACTGGGCTAAACCCAGAACGTTGTTGATATTTGTAAGTGTTTGGCTTGCTTCAGATTCAGTATCTTTTTAGTATCGTTCCACTCTTCTGAAAATCTTTCAATTCTCTTGTAAAGACTGAGAAATTGATGTTTGTTTTTGCTCAATTGTTGAGTGACAGCAAGTGCTAAGAGTAATCATTTCTGCTCCAACCAGACTCCAGATACAACACTACTGTCTGACAGATACTGAATTACAGAGTAGCCTACTGTAATTCTGCAGAATCTCACATGAGGGAATGCCATGAACAAGTTGCTGAATGTGTTTGGTTTCCACTATTCCCTCAGAATTTGTCTAGATTAAAACTATTTGCCTATTCTGCTGTGGTAATCCTTCCATAGACTTGGTTCTTACTTTGGCATTGAATTGTCAATTAAATAATACCCACAGGTTTTGATTCCCAGTTTCTTCTGAATCACTGGGATATATTTGTTCAGATGCTGCCATTGGGCTTTGCAGCAGGCCAATTGTGACTGCTAAGCACTGACATCCTAAGTGCTGTAGAATGAGTAGGTACTGACTGGGTAAAGAGTGAAATGTAGAAGTGCTCAATGGTCAGAGGCATACTAACATGAAATACTTGCAGTTTTCCTCAGTTTGATAAAACTCATACAGAAACATTTGCTGGCAGTTGTGGATTCAGTGTAATTGGATGCAACAAATCCAGTATCACTTTAAAGTTTTTTAAAGTGAAAGTGAATGCAAAATAAACCTGGTTTACAGTTAGCCCCTCACTTTTGAATCAGTACTTTGGCACCAGAAATTAAGGCATGGTTTATTTTGACTGTACTAAGGGGCAGAAAATGCTGGTGGGAGTTGTGTACAGGCCAGTGAGGTTGGGGATGGCATTAAACAGGAAATTAGAAATGTGTGCAATAAAGGAACAGTAGTTATAATGGGTGACTTCAATCTTCATATAGATTGGGTGAGCCAAATTGGTAAGGGTGCTAAGGAAGAGGATTTCTTGGACTGTATGCAGGATGGTTTTCTGAACCAACATGTCGAGGAACCAATTAGAGAGCAAGCCATTCTTGACTGGGTAGTGAGCAATGAGGAAGGGTTAGTTAGCAATCTTGTCGCGCGAGGCCCCTTGGGTAAGAGTGACCATAATATGGTGGAATTCTTCATTAAGATGGAGAGTGACATAGTTAATTCAGAAACAAAGGTTCTGAACTTAAAGAAGGGTAACTTTGAAAGTATGAGATGTAAATTAGCTAAGATAGACTGGCAACTGATACTTAAAGGGTTGATGGTGGATATGCAATGGCAAGCATTTAAAGATTGCATGGATGAACTACAACAATTGTTCATCACAGTTTGGCAAAAGAATAAACCAGGGAAGGTAGTGCACCTGTGGCTGACAAGGGAAATTAGGGATAGTATCAAGTCCAAAGAAGAAACATACAAATTAGCAAAAAAAAGTGGCACACCTGAGAACTGGGAGAAATTCAGAGACCAGCAGAGGAGGACAAAGGGCTTAATTAGGAAAGGGGAAAAAGATTATGAGAGAAAGCTGGCAGGGAACATAAAAACTGACTGTAAAAGCTTTTATAGATATGTGAAAAGAAAAAGATTGGTCAAGACAAATGTAGGTCCTTTACAGTCAGAAACAGGTGAATTGATTGTAGGGAACAAAGACATGGTAGACCAATTGAATATAACTACTTTGGTTCTGTCTTCACTAAGGAGGACATAAATAATCTTCCGGAAATAGTAAGGGACCCAGGGTCTAGTGAGATGGAGGAACTGAGGGAAATACATGTTAGTAGGGAAGTGGTGTTAGGTAAATTGAAGGGATTAAAGGCAGATAAATCCCCAGGGCCAAATGGTCTGCATCCCAGAGTGCTTAAGGAAGTAGCCCAAGAAATAGTGGATGCATTAGTGATAATTTTTCAAAACACCTTAGATTCTGGATTAGTTCCTAGGATTGGAGGGTGGCTAATGTAACCCCACTTTTTAAAAAAGGAGGGAGAGAGAAACCGGGAAATTATAGACCGGTTAGTCTGACATTGGTGGTGGGGAAAATGCTAGAGTCAGTTATCAAAGATGTGATAACAGCACATTTGGAAAGAGGTGAAATCATCGGACAAAGTCAGCATGGATTTGTGAAAAAAATAATCATGTCTGACAAATCTTATAGAATTTTTTGAAGATGTAACTAGTAGAGTAGATAGGGGAGAGCCAGTGGATGTGGTATATTTAGATTTTCAAAAGGCTTTTGACAAGGTCCCACGTTGATTAGTGTGCAAACTTAAAGCACATGGTATTGGGGGGTATGGTATTGATGTGGATAGAGAATTGGTTGGCAGACAGGAAACAAAGTGTAGGAGTAAACAGGACCCTTTCAGAATGGCAGGCTGTGACTCGTGGGGTACAGCAAAGCTCAGTGCTGGGACCCCAGTTGTTTACAATGTATATTAATGATTTAGACGAGGGAATTAAATGCAGCATCTCCAAGTTTGCGGATGACACGAAGCTGGGCGGCGGTGTTAACTGTGAGGGGGATGCTAAGAGGATGCAGGGTGACTTGGATAGGTTAGGTGAGTGGGCAAATTCATGGCAGATGCAATTTAATGTGGATAAATGTGAGATTATCTACTTTGGTTGCAAGAACAGGAAAACAGATTATTATCTGAATGGTGGCCGATTAGGAAAAGGGGAGATGCAACGAGACCTGGGTGTCATTGTACACCAGTCATTGAAAGTGGGCATGCAGGTACAGCAGGCGGTGAAAAAGGCAAATGGTATGTTGGCATTCATAAAAGGATTTGAGTACAGGAGCAGGGAGTTTCTACTGTAGTTGTACAAGGCCTTGGTGAGACCGCACCTAGAATATTGTGTGCAGTTTTGGTCCCCTAATCTGAGGAAAGACATTCTTGCCATAGAAGGAGTATAGAGAAGGTTCATCAGATTGATTCCTGGGATGGCAGGACTTTCATATGAAGAAAGACTGGATCGACTAGGCTTATACTCACTGGAATTTAGAAGATTGAGGGGGGATCTTATTGAAACGTATAAAATTCTAAAGCAGGAAGATTGTTTCCGATGTTGGGGAAGTCCAGAATGAAGGGTAACAGTTTAAGGATAAAGGGGAAGCCTTTTAGGACCAAGATGAGGAGAAACTTCTTCACACAGAGAGTGGTGAATCTGTGGAATTTTCTGCCACAGGAAACAGTTGAGGCCGGTTCATTGGCTATATTTAAGAGGAAATTAGATATGGCCCTTGTGGCTAAAGGGATCAGGGGGTATGGAGAGAAAGCAGGTACAGGGTTCTAAGTTGGATGATCAGCCATGCTCATACTAAATGGCGGTGCAGGCTCAAAGGGCTGAATGGCCTACTCCTGCACCTATTTTCTATGTTTCTATAGGACATAGAACAGTACAGCACAGTACGGGCCTTTCAGCCCATAATGTTGTGCCAGTCTTTCAGTCTGCTCCTTGATCCACCTAGCCCTTCTTTCCTACACAGCCCACAGGCCATTTTTTTCTTACATCCATAGGCTGAACTGACAGTCGTTTAAACGTTCCTATTATATCAGCCTTTCCTACAATCCTCAGCCTCTCCTATCAATCTCTCTATAAGACATAGGAGCAGAATTACACCATTCATCCCATTGAGTCCACTCCACCATTTCACCATGGCTGATCCTGGATCCCATTCGACCCCATACGCTTCCCTCTCAACATATTCCTTGCGGCCCCAACCAATTAGGAAACTATCATCTTCCACTTTGAATATACCCACGGACTTGGCCTCCACCACAGTCTGAGGCAGAGCATTCCACAGATTCACTACCCTCTGGCTAAAAAATGTCCTCCTTACTTCTGTACTAAAAGATCACCCCTCAATTTTGAGGCTGTACCTTCTAGTTCTGAAATTCCCCACCAGAGGAACCATCCTCTCCACCTCCACCTTATATAGTTCTTTCAACATTCGGTAGATTTCAATGAGATCCCCATGCATTCTTATAAATTTCAGAATCAGAATCAGGTTTATTATCACCGGCATGTGACGTGAAATTTATTAACTTAGCAGCAGTAGTTCGATGCAATACATAATCTAGCAGAGAGAGAAAAAAATAATAATAAAATAAACATAATAAATAAACAAGTAAATCAATTACATATATTGAATAGATTTTTTAAAATGTGCAAAAACAGAAATACTATATATTGGGGAAAAAAGTGAGGTTGTGTCCAAAGCTTCAATGTCCATTTGGGAATTGGATGTCAGAGAGGAAGAAGCTGTTTCTGAATCACTAAGTGTGTGCCTTCAGGCTTCTGTACCTCCTACCTGATGGTAACAGTGAGGAAAGGACATGCCCTGGGTGCTGGACATCCTTAATAATGAACGTTGCCTTTCTGAGACACCGCTTCCTAAAGATGTCCTGATGAAGAGTCTCGGCCCAAAACGTCGACAGCGCTTCTTCCTATAGATACTGCCTGGCCTGCTGCGTTCCACCAGCATTTTGTGTGTGTTGCTTGAATTTCCAGCATTTGCACATTTCCTCATGTTTCCCTAAAGATGTCCTGGTTACTTTGTAGACTAGTGCCCAAGGTAGAGCTGACTAGATTTACAACCTTCTGCAGCTTCTTTCGGTCCTGTCAGTAGCCCCTCCATACCAGACAGTGATGTGGCCTATCAGAATGCTCTCCGCGGTACAACTATAGAAGTTTTTGAGTGTATTTGTTGACATGCCAAATCTCTTCAAACTCCTAATAAAGTATAGCCCCTGTCTTTATAGCTGCGTTGATATGTCGGGACCAGTTTAGATCCTCAGAGATCTTGACACCCAGGAACTGAAAGCTGCTCACTCTCTCTACTTCTGATCCCTCTGTGAGGATTGGTATGTGTTCCTTCGTCTTACCCTTCCTGAAGTCCACAATCAGCTCTGTTGTCTTACTGATGTTGAGTGCCAGGTTGTTGTTGTGGCACCATTCCACTAGTTGGCATATCTCACTCCTGTATGCCCTCTCAACACCACCTGAGATTCTACCAACAATGGTTGTGTTGTCAGCAAATTTATATATGGCATTTGAGCTATGCCTAGCCAGACAGTCATGTGTATACAGAGAGCAGAGCAGTGGGCTAAGCACACACCCCTGAGGTGTGCCAGTATTGGTTATCAATGAGGAGTATATGTTATCACCAATCCGCACAGACTGTGGTCTTCCGGTTAGGAAGTCGAAGAGTGCCAGCCTAAAGCTTCCAGGCACTCCTCATATGTTAACCGTTCATTCCTGGAGTCGTCTTCGTGAACCTCCTCTGGACTCTCCCCAATGACAATTCATCTTTTCTGAGATAAGGGGCCTAAAACTGTTGACAATACTCCAAGTGCAGCCTGACTAGTGTCTTATAAAGCTTCAGCATTATCTCCTTGCTTTTATATTCTATTTTCCTTGAAATGAATGCCAACATTACATTTGCCTTCTTTACCACAGAGTCAACCTGTGAATTAACCTTCTGGGAGTCCTGCATGAGGACACCTAAAAAGTTCCTTTGCACCTCTGTAAATGTTTGAATTGTCTCTCCATTTGGATAATAGTCCGCAGAATTATTCCTTTTACCAAAATGCATTATCATACATTTCCCAAAACTGTATTCCATCTGCCACTTTTTTGTCCATTCCTCCAATTTGCCTAAATCCTGCTGCAATTGCATTGCTTCCTCAGCACTACCTACCCCTCCACCTATCTTCATGATATCCACAAACTTTGTCACAAAGCCATCAATTCCATTATCCAAATCATTGACAAACAATGTGAAAAATAGTGATCCCTATACTGACACCAGGGGAAAACCACTAGTTACTGGCAGCCAACCAGAAAAGGCCCCTTTATTTCCACTCACTGCCTGCCTGTCAGCCATTCCTCTATCCAAGCCAGAATCTTTCCTGTAACACCATAGGATTTTATCTTATTAAGCAGCCTCATGTGAGACACCTTATCAAATGCCTTTTGAAAGTCTATGTAAATGACATCCCCTGCCTCTTCTTTGTCCATCTTGCTTGTTACTTCCTTCTCTTCAGAGAAAACCTGCTGACTTTGACTTATTATTAGTCTCCAAGTACCCCAAAACTTCATCCTTAATAATGGACTCCAACACTTCCCAACCATTGTGGTTCGGCTAACTGGTCTATAATTTCCTTTCTTTTGACTTCCTCCTTTCTTAAAGAATGGAGTGACATTTCCAATTTTCCAGTCCTCCAGGACCATGCTGGAATCAAGTAATTCTTGAATGATCAAGACCAGAGCACTGCTATGATCCTCAGGCACCTCATTCACAGGTTCCCTCCCAGTCATCCCCCCTCCTCCCACCCTCTGTGCAAAGAACCCACCTCTGGCATTTCCCCTAAATTTTTCTCCACTCAACCTAAATGATTGTTCCCTTGTATTTCCACCCTGAGAAAAAGATGCTGCTGTCCACTATATCTATGCCTCACCTCTAGCAGAATCTGCTGATCCTTTAAGAAGACTCCTTGGAGCCAGGAAACTGAATGAAATCAAGTTACTTTCCACAGGCAATGGTGTTCAACCCCCAAATTCCTGAACTTTTTCTGATTTTCTGCAAATTACTAATGGATTTAACATGAGAAAAGAGGAGAAAACATGGGTCACTTAAGCATTTATATGTGTGTTTGTTGTCTTTTGCATCACTGCAAAGATACAAAACATTGACTGCAGTGCCAACTGCAATCCTTGCTTTAACTGCTTGATTGATCAAAAAGCCATTTGTTCAAGAAAACATTTCTCAGCATTTTCTTCAAACTGCAAGATCATTGTTAAGAAAACGAGTAATTGTGCTCAAAATATAGTATTCAATAGGTACGACTGCACAAACCTCTTGAAGAACATTTGATGACTAACCACTTGAATAAACTTGTTTAGCCTTATCATTAGCAAGGAATATGGGAGAATTTCCCTCTCAAAGTGGAATATAGTAGAGGTTCCAGCTCATGATGTGGCATAAGGGTGTTTTCCCTTTGGGTGGGCTGTGGGGCAGTTTTCCTCCCACAGGTCACTTGCCTCCCTGGTGGTGAATGGGGGGAATTTGACTCACTCGGTGTCAAGTTGAGTTACTTGCTCCTCTAGGTAGCATGATGGGAAGTTTTCTCTTGGTATGGAATATGGGACAAGGACATGTCCAGAATATAGAGGAGAGTGTCCTCTGTTAGAAGCATTGTGACACTTCTGCTCAGAAACAGCATTGAGTCACGCACTGGACAAGAGAAATATTCATCTAACTGCTGGAAAATTGAAACCTAGTATTTTTAAGTCTTAGTTTTTGCTTTCATTCAGTTATGAAAATCAAGTATTAGGGGCAGGGTTGCTTTGTTTATGCAACACACACAAAATGCTGGTGGAACGCAGCAGGCCAGGCAGCATCTATAGGAAGAAGTACAGTCGATGTTTTGGGCCGAGACCCTTTGTCAGTCCTGAAGCCAGGCTATTATTCAGAATAGCACAATTCATTGTTATGTGGGTGTGCGGTGCTGCTGTGAAGCCTCTGTCGACTGCGTTGAAGTCAGGATTCAGGATTCAGCCTATGACGAACATGCGTAAATAACTAAATGATCTCAACATATACATAATACTCTCACAAACGGTATTTAGTTGTGTGCAGCTGAGCTGTACAGACTTGTAAGCTCCCAGTTTCAACCCAAATCTTCCTGAGTTAACTGAGGCAATCATATTTTTGTGAATACCAGTAGAGGAAACAAGCTGAACTGACTTGCCTGAATCCGTAATCGCCATTATACAGGGATATCAACTGAGAACAAATAGCTTGTCTGCATTCTTTGCTGAGCCTCTCTTCTGAGATTTGAGCATTAGATTAAGGCATTGGAACTTAGCCAGTATTTCATGATGGTGGTACTACACCATATATCTCACTGATCCTTGGTACTTGCACAACATCTATACCAATACAGAGGAACAAGAAATGAACAAAATTAGATAAAATAGCATGAAAAAGAAATACCAGAACTTCTTCATGCAATCATTCCATAGGCCAGAATTTACAGCAAGGGTTCCCGACCTGGGGTCCATGGACCCCTTGCGTATTAGTAAGGGTCCATGGCTTTAAAAAGGTTGGGAACCCCTGATTTACAACATGAAGAATTACTCATCATCTCTGCTGACAGACACACCAACTACAGATCTTTTTCTACATTAACTTGCTACACTGCTACAATCAGTAAGATCCTACTTGTGACTGTGCCTTGCACAATATAATTTCTTTGCGGTCGGGGGGGGGGGGGTACAGAGTATTAATCTATGTATCTTTGGAATCTAGGAGGAAACCCACAAGCATTCTGTACAGTTACATAGGGTGCTGGGAATTGAATCCCAATCATTGACGCTGTAAAATATGTTGAGCTCAGATTCTAACATATCTTAGTATTCTGCAGACCTATTAAGTTTATTTGCTTCTCTATCAAAAGGTGCCTTAAATTTTTGCACCCTAATCCAGCATATTCATGCCCTGCCCCTGATATCAACAATTGCTAACCCAACAAACATATCTGTCATTTGAAGTCTCTGTCTGTGGTGCAAGATAACAGACACAACAATGGATATCTGAGTCATCTCATTGCATATGAATATTATGAAAATATAATTTTAGACAAGAAAAAATGTAAATTGGAAAGAGCTGCTGAGAAGCTTGGTTAATGGAAAATTGTAGCAACATTATAAAAGCAGCTTCATCAATGCCAGATAGCATCATTTAAGCAGTGGCCATCCTTATGTCTCCTCTACTTATGTCATGCATGTCAGCAGGGACAGAATGCAAAGGCCACTTAACAGTAGCTAGCCTTGCTGGTAAACTGTTCCCAGACGAACTAATTGTGCATCTCACTAATCTTGCTGTTATGTTTTCAAAACAGGTACAGAGCCCGGGTGGAAAAGGTTGAATCACCTGCCAAAGTCCACATCTTCTACATTGACTATGGCAATGTAAGTAGCTGAAGTCTGTTAGTGTTTTTGTTCAGCACTTTGCTGGTAACCATGTTATTTGAAGCCTCATCTTTCATTCACCCCACAAGCAGAAACAATTCCTCAATGTCTGAGCTAACAAGCCTTAAAAAATCTCAATCAGTGTTTTTTTCTTGCAGTGTGAAATGCTCACTGCAAGAAAAAGTAGGCAGAATACATCACAAAAGAGAAAGGGGAAATGGAAATAGAAATTCCCTTGATCCTGCTGCTGTTACCGGCTGTTTAATTCTTTTATAATGTAATGAGAATAATTGTAACATGATATTTAATGTCCATGTTACATCTTCCATTATAATTCCTTAACTTTTAAATTTTAAATTCAATGTTTACATTTTTCATCTGTGATTCTCTAATAGGCACAGTTGAACTTAAAAGGATTTTCCTATCGATTGAATGTAGCTTTAACCCAGTCGTATATAATGCTGTGTTAATCATTCCCTTCCAAAGAGGCAAGAACACATTGCATTTCAGTAGCTTTTTGTAGAAAACTGATTGAATATTCATATTCAGTCAGTGTATTTCACCGGGTTCAAAATATATGCAGTCTCTGCAGTTAGAAGCAGTCATCTCTGGGAATAGCAAACATGTTAGCTCATTCCTTTTCAAAATTGCTTTAAGTAATTACTGAAACAAGCGTATTGTCTGCTAGAAACCTGACATTTATAGCACTCCCAGGAATTTTAGGCAGCACTGAGATTATTGGGGGGGGGGGGGGTTCATCTTGCACTGCAAGCAGAATGTGGAATGTTTCTCCATGACAGTTTGTTCAGTTTGTTTCCTCCTAATGATTTGACATGAAGCATGCCTATTTCCCCTTGCTCTTTCTATTGTTTTATAAGGGAGATAAGTACCTCCATTCTATTTTGCACCAAGCAATATATTTTTGAGAAAGTTGACTTGAAATTTCTAAATGCAGTGAAATAATAACAGCCTCATTTTAGCAGAAATCCATTTTTGTTCTTGACTTCTGTCACAAGTGACAAGTAGACATGACTTGCTAAGATTTTTAGTTATCATTGATCAGCCATAATATAAACTACATAATCAGAAATCATTTAATGTTATACAGTGCTATCTCCTAAAGCTTTACACATGAAGAATTCAGATAATGTATGCTCTTTAGGTGAAATGGAATTGAAGGGCATGTTCTCATGGAAACAAGCCAAATAGAGAAGAGTTGACAGACAGCATTTGAACAAATAATGGCATCAACAATGTACTGGCATAAATATGTCAGTAGGGAGTCTAGGGAAATTTTTCCAGTGGCTGGACTTTAACCTAACATAAATGAGAATCATCATGGCAGTTCGAGGATTGCCATCATTATCCCAGGACATCTGTGCATACAACTAAACCATATTCTGCTGCCCTTGCAAGCTATAGCAGAGTCTTGACAATATTTAGTTTAGGTTTGGCAAGTAATTTTCATAACCTGGTAAGAATCAGAGAATGATCCATCTCGAAGGAAAGCCTGGCCATCTTTCTTTTAATCAAAATCAGAATTCCAGTCTAATAACACTGGCATACAGTATGTGATGAAATGCATTGTTTTGCAGCAGCAGTACATCGCAAGCCATAATAAAATAAACTATAAATTACAATGTATATATTGAAAAATTAAATAAGTAATACAAAAAGAAAGCAGAAAAAATAGTGAGGTAGTGTTCATGGGTTCATTGTTCATTCAGAAATCTGATGACGAAGGGGAAGAAGCTGTTCCTAAAACATTGTGTGTCTTCAGTCTTCTGTACCACCTCCTTAATGGTAACAATAGGAGGAGAGCATGTCCTGGGTGAAGAGGGTTCTTAATGATGGATGGAGCCTTTTTGAGGCATTGCCTTTCTAAGGTTTTGACAACTGACTGCAGTAACGTCACAGACTATTCATAACTTGAGCAGTACTGTAGGGGAAATGGGGGAAGTGGTGACTATTTTACAAGCATGTATTAATCAATATCATTTATTATACAATAAGTATAGACAAGAGTATATGCAGTCTTTGATGAATGTGTCATGACCTGATCCTTTAAGTCCATCCATCATGTTACAAGGCTTAAGTTAGAAATGAGATCAGATTCTCACTTGTAGACTTGTAAAGCGGCAACAATCCTCAAAGATTTCACCTTTACAGCATCAAAGAAATTGAATGGTATATAGAAACATAGAAAACCTACAGCACAAAGCAGGCCCTTCAGCCCACAAAGTTGTGCCGAACATGTCCCTACCTTAGAAATATATTGAACATTAATAAGAAAGCCCTGTCAACAGAGGTATTTTTTGGCAAAATTGTACAAGTCCATTTTGTGATTACTTATCGTGCAGCTAGAGCTCTGCTGTAGTTGTTCTCTTCGTGACCACAAAATGGACCATTATAATTTTGTGAAAAGTGCCTCCTTTGACAGGGCTTTCTTTCCTATGATTTCCACCATGGAATTGTTCAAGAAGCGTACTGCCTTGGGAACATAGAATGGACTTAATTTGAACCTCAGAATCAGAATCAGGTTTATTATCACCAGCATATGTTGTGAAATTTGTTAACTTAGTAGCAGCAGTTCAATGCATTACATAATACATTAATAATAAATAATAATATTAATAATAATAAATAATTAAGTAAACCTGTCAGCAATTCTGTCATTGTTGGAGTGCCTTCAGCTCAAGGATTGCAGCAGTTCAAGTAGGTTCATCTCCACCATACCATGTGAACTAGAGATGGCAACAAATAAGGCCTTACTGTTATCTTCAAATTAATTATTCATACAATGCCTGGGCAAAAGGAAAATAGCTCTGGCTCTGCACCTAATCTCTCATAAGCCAGTTGAATGTGAAGAAAGAAACCAAAAGATATTCTCCCAGATCTGTATGTACTGTATATTGATTTTTTTCCCCTCTACCATTCTAAAACATTCAAGACCTTGCAGATGGCTTATAAATCTGTCCACATGATACACTAAACATGTAGCAACAGAGTTGTGACAGAGCTGATTGGAGCTGTGTCTTTTCATCAGCATCTGTGATTTTGTTTTCCTCCTGTCATTTGTAGCTTATATTCACTTTCATTCTGAATGACTGTGCCTTTACATTTCGGTGTTGCCTCTAATTGTTTCCAAATTTGCTATCATTAGTTGAAGTCATAAGGATGATGAGGATATGGATGAAAATTGTAGAGAAACTGTCAAGGAATTTTGTTGAAATATGAAGCCTTGCATCTTAAATATAGTTCTGTTGCGGAATAGGCACAGTGGGTATATACTGTGGTATATACTGTAATAATTGTAATAACTTATTTATAGACCACTTTTCATACAAACAATGTAGTTCTAAATGCTTTACAAATGGAATAAATTGCAAACATAAAAATAATATAATAGTATCCTAAGTAATAATGTCTTAATATTTCCCCAACCACAATAAATAGACCATATCAAGGCTTTGGGGATTACATAAGAACATTTGATATAATTCTACTTGCATATAGTCTTCACCAACCAATGCTAAAGTTGATGAAGAGATTAATACATTTTGAACAGAGTGTAGGAAGCTGTCATTTGTGATTCTCAAAGACCTGAAATTGTAGAATTCTTCACTGATATTTTAGTCTATTTATTGGAAAAGGTGCCACTTAAAGAAAACCTATAGCAATTGTAGTGGAATACATAAGGCTAAGCACAGTAATGAAGGATAGTCACACATAGTAAGTGTGGAATCCAGCTGATGCTGCAGAATAGAAACTGAGGACGTGCTGCACTTTTATAGAAGCTATCTTTCAGTTTGTGTTGAACTTGAAACCTCTGAGATTTTCCTTTCACTTATGCCTCATAATAGCATGGGATAATTGCAAGAAGAAGTAAAAAATATCAAAAAGATAGAGAAATCAGAAATTATCCTGACAATATTGAATCTGAAGCCCCAGTCCAGAACAGATGTTTGGTCATTTGTGAAACCGTTTGTGCAAATTGAATGCCACTTTTTCCACATTAGAACATTAACACTTCACAAACTTTACTGTGTTTTGGGTTCATGGAATTCACAATGTAAATACAAGCTACTTTTTGCTATTGCCATCTATTCAGCCTGACTTTCTGGCTGGCACACCATTTTAACTGCAGCTGGCTCCAGTCTCAGGTGCTAGGGATACCCAGGCATTTGATCCAGTTGCCATCTGTTTCGCATGGCAAAAGATTGAATGCTTTCAAGACTCTTGGCAGTAATCTCCTGCTCCATGCACTTAGTCCTCTGCCCAAAAAAAATGGTTTTCTTAAGGCAAGCAATTAGTGATATGTCTTCAGGTTGCTCTGTAGCAGCTGTTGGGAGTTTTTTGCATCAGTGCCTGATGCACAGATTGCCTCTGCTCTGACAAATCTTCTCTACAGCTCTCAAGTGGTTCCACGTTGCAGCAAAAGAAAGCCTCTTCAGCTCTGGGGTCTCTGCACACAGCTTTCCCAATCTACGTCAAATGGAAGGGGCTGTCACTCATCCAGGTTCAGAAGTCGAAATGTGACTAGATGGAGTTCTTTCTAAGCTTACTCAATTCTGTTTTTCGTTAGTTTGAAGCTGGGCACCATGTGTTGAAGTGGCAGCCCACTTTTCTTTTATGTGATGAATTTATTGTGTCTTTAAATAAATTTTGCTATCTGGCATTTAAATGAGATTTGGGAGACAATTGCATTCTTCCTCAGCCATGAATTGCTGTTAACCTGTTCCCATTCTTCGCAATAAGTGCTGGTTTCAACTTATATCACTTGCCTTCATCAATTTGTATCTCACCTGCTGAGAAGCTGAGAGAAGCAGAGCCAGGAATGGGCAAAGAATTAGATTGTAATTAGCAGTAATGCTGAATAATGTTTCCTTCATACTGACAGTCCAGGAGAGGCTTTCTTTTAAACTGAATATTTTTCCTAATTACTGTTTTGCTTACATGGATACTAAGTTCGCATTTTGTTCACATTGTCCAAACATCTCTTAGCTTTTGAACATTGCTGATTTTCAGAAGACACATTTTTGAGGCATGAAAATGAAAGGAAGTTGAGTGTGATACATTTGGCCATTGATATATCAAAAGCTTTAGAATCTGATTTTCTTTTGGTTCATGCTCCTTTTTTACAATCAAAGTTCAAAGTACAGAGAAAATTGACAAGATTGGTGCCGAGTCTGGAGCACCTGAGTTATAAGGAAAGTTTGAATAGGTTAGGACTGGATTCCTTGGAATGCAGAAGATTGAGAGGAGATTTGATAGAGGTATACAAAATTGAGGGGTTTAGACAGGGTAAATGTAAGCAGGCTTTTTCCATTGAGGTTGGGTTGAGACTACGACCAGTGATCATGGTTTAAGGGCAAAAGGTGAAAGGGGACCATGAGGAAAAAACTTCTTCACTCAGAGGATCTAGAGAATGTGGAACGAACCACAAGTAGTGCATGTGAGCTCAATTTCAACATTTAAGGGAAGTTTGGATAGATACATAGATAGTAGGGCTATGGTCCGGTACAGGTTGATGGAAGTAAGCAGTTTAAATGTTTTCAGCATGTACTAGTTGGGCTGAAAGGCCTTTTTCTGTACTGTACTTCTCCATGACTGTATGACTCACATTTATTATCAAAAAATGTATACATTATACAATCTTGAGATTTGTCTTCTTACAGGCAGCCACAAAGCAAAGAAACCCAAAATAACCCCAAAAAAGATCCAGATGCACAGTTATGCGGAATTGAAATTTCCTTTTGAAATGCTGCATGTGTGGTGTAGTGGCATCAACACAGATCTTTGAGGTGGATGGTCACAAGTTTGAATCCAGACATCTCCTTGCACACTTTCCATCCGTGTTGGGTTGACCATTGAGCTAGAAACTTGGCCTCATAAAAAAGTCAAATGCTACAGAAATGGCAAAAAAAAATGTTGCCCGAGGGTGAGAAAAGGATCAACAACAACAAAATATGACTTTCAAAATACTGAGCAGTCCCATTTGAGCTGGCCAGTAGTGTGGGAAAAATCAGATAGTGGGAATAGTGTACAAAAGGAATGAAATGTCTGATGTGTGAAAGAAAAGCAAAGATTTTGATGAAGGAATGATTAAAGGACAATATGATTTAATTAATAAATGCCATAGAATTATTTTTGTTGGTTAACTGGCTAAACAATCTGTCAGGTTTCAAGCACTATATAGTGCTTCAAAATAAAATGAAAGAAATGCAATTTCAAATGCTGGAGCAGTACCGGTGTCACTAACATCAGCATTAACTAAACTGCAAAGGAAGCACGAAGAGGAGAGCAGCATTTTGTTCAGGCAATTGTGCAGACTGAAGCCATGTTGAATCACCAGATGGATCTCTTGGTAAATTGTTTTGCAGGAGAGCCCCTGCGGCGACAACTCTGCCACATGCTCACCAGCTCTACAGCAAGTGTTTCCAAGAGGTTTTTGAAAATGATTTGTAATGCCTTTCTAGCAAGGTGATTAATTATTATCAAAAATGTTGCCCTTGATGAAAGCCCTGAGATACTTGAAGATACAATCTTTAGTAATTTTTTTTATTCTGTGATTAATGAGTGGGGGGAATGGAAGGAAGGAATACCTTAAGGACCAGCAGAAAAAATTTTCAAGTGAGCAATTTTCTCTATATAGCAACAGCTTGAGGAACGCCTTTCAATATATTAACAAGTTTAGCATTCATGTGACCACAGAAGCTATAATTTGAAATTCATGCTTTGAGTTGCAGCTACCCTGATTTTAAAGCAATGTACCTAAAAGACCCTTTCCACTCGTTCAACGTGGTGGTAAGGATCAGCCCTAATTGCTTCTATTAGTAGGGTAGAGAATTTTATTATTAATCCTGGAGCATTATTTAAACAATTATCATTAATTTTTCATTTTAAGTAAGCATTTTATAAGACAAGCATCAATTAATCTTATTTTAATAATCTAATATTAGTTTGAATGTACATGAGTTATTACTTCAGCTTCATTGTGTTTGTAAAATACGTAGGTTTATGCATCTTACTGACTTCAATAACAGAATTTTAATGGACACTGACAGAAAACAAAATTAATCTCTGAAATGAATAAAAATGAAGTGCCAAAAAACAAGAGTTCTAGCCTCAGATTTCCAATGAATAGATTAGTAGGTGGTTTTCAAAGGCAATGTATTTGATGCTGCAAACGCTGCAGGAGAGCTCATGGTACAGTTGCTGAACTCAGGAAGAGAGCATCTGAACCTCAATCTTCCCAAAATCTGTAGTTTTGCAGAAACTGTCTTTGAACCACAAACGTCATTTTTAATACAGAATTTAATCCAAAGGCAATCTCACTTCAAATAGCTTTCTGAAGCTTCTTTGTTCATTCTCTATTTGGGATACTTCTAATTTATTCAGTGGTTCTAACTAAACTAAAAATCCCTTTAATGCTAACTCAGATTGAAACGTTCTAACAGTTTCTTGCTATTTGATCAGTGGATGAACACAGCCTGGTTTCCTTTTCCTGATTATATTGTTTATAACACCCTCTCCTCACTGACAATCGACACTAACGTGACAGCGCAACACTATTACAGCTTGGGAGCATCAGAGTTCAGTTCTGGCGCTGTCTGTAATGAGTCTCCTTGTGGAATGTTTGAGTTTTCCCCAAGTGCTCTGATTTCCTCCCACAGTCCAAAGGCATATTGAGTCAGTTAATTGGTCACTGTAAATTGTACTATAACTAGGTTAGGGTTCAATTGGGGTTCATGGGGCTTAAAAACATAGAAAACCTGCTGCACAATACAGGCTCTTAGGCCCACAATGCTGTGCCAAACATGTACTTACTTTAGAAATTACCTAGGGTTACCCATAGCCCTCTATTTTCCTTAGCTCCATGTACCGATCCAGGAGTCTCTTAAAAGACCCTATTGTATCCGCCTCCACCACCGTCGCCGGCAGCCCATTCCACGCACTCAATCCGAATGCGTGGGTTTGCTCGGGCGATGCAGCTCAGAAGGCGAGAAGGACCTAATCCACACTATCACTGAATAAAACAATCACAGGTGTACCTCAAAGTTGTGTGTTTAGCTCACTGCTCTACTCTGTATTCACTACTGTGTGGCTAAGCACAGCTCAAATGCCATTTATAAATTTGCAGATGACACCACGGTTATTGGTAAAATCTCAGATGGTAGTGAGGAAGCATATGGCAATGTGATAGGCTGACAGGTTGAGTGGTGTTGCAACAGCAGCCTCGCACACAACATCAGCAAAACTAAGGAACTGACTGTGGACTTCAGAAAGAGGAAGTCAAGATTGCATGCACCAGTCCTCTTTGAGGGGCCAGCATTTATATAGCACCTGGCCTTCTTGGAGGGCTTATACCATGATCCAGTTAATTATTCACCCTTAAAGAGAAAAGATGATGGGAGGAGGGACAGAATGTTTGGAACATCTAGAAATAATGTGCCATATGATCTTAAAAGCATTACTGTTGAAAAACTTTTAATAAATAATACTTTAGTTACATTTAAAAATTGTTACAACATTTAAATGTATATACTACTCTTAAAACTATTAAACATTTTCTTGAGTAGGCTTACAACCAACAGCCTTAATAAACTTTTACATCCATGCCCAACATTAGACCAAATCATGTTTAAACATCTTCCCGGAACTGCTGACCTATATGGGCCCCATCCAAGAACAGATCTGTGGAGAAAAGAAATATTTCCCTGTCCATTCATGCAAATCTATTTCTCAATTGGCCCTTCTATGAGGTAAAAATCTCTCGTCGCCAAGGGGGAAATCTTTAGAATGCAGGCAGATAATGGATAATGTGGCCAATAGCATTTAATCCAAGAGAGTACTGAGAACGCTGCATATTCTGATTCTAGTTTCTTGTGCATCCTTGATTTCTCTCACAGTGTTATTGGTGGCTATAACTTTTTGCTTCTCAATCCCGAAGTTGTAAAACTTCCTCCTGAGAACTCTTGTTTCTTCAATTCTCTTTTCAAGATATTGAGTAAAATCAACCTCGTCACCCAAATTTGCGTCCTAATGTGTATCCCGGTGTCAATTTTTATCTAATAAAGCTCCTGTGAACACTAAATTGAAGGTGCTATATAAACAAGCTGTTGTTGTATTCACTTCAGTGTGAGATGTGCTAATTGTTGTTCTTTCCTGTAGAGAGAGAATGTGGCATCTACACGTCTAGGTGTTTTGCCGCCTGCGTTCAGCACGAGGGTCCTGCCACCTCAGGCCACAGAATATTCATTTGCATATATCCAGGTGCCACAGGATGTAAGTAAAACCACAAAAAAAAACTGTTTTCAACATGTAAAAGATTTATATTTCATGATGTGTAGGTTTTGCAATCGCTATAATCCCACAATAGAGGTGTAGAATAAATCATAACCAACTTCTTCTTAAGCCCATCACCTCTAGTAGGTCACCAACAACAGCTCGTCAGAGTCCTCTGTTGGCATTACTGCAAAGCTAGGTTTTAATGGGATGGGATTACTCAGCCCCTGCCCAACCCTCCTCCTTTCGCAGCTGGGTTTGGGGCTGTCCATGCAGAGTTAAATCCACAGCCTGACATTACATAATAATTGCTGGCTGGTCCTGTAAAAAATATAAATAAATATTCTTTAGTGTTGTAAAATAAGCTGGTTATCTGATATTCTTAACCGTAACTTCCTATCGCTCTCAACACTCATGATCAGCATTAATGCCTGTTATCTTCAAGATAGACAAAGAAAAGCTTTAAAGATTGTTATTGGAATTGAAATTAAAGCAAAATGCTAAGAATATTGAGAAGGAAAGGGTACCATCTGTTGAAAGAGAAACAGTTAAAGTTTCAGTTTGAAAACCTCTTGAGTGTTTCCAACATTTCCTATTTCTGTTTCAGACTTCTAGTGGTTACGTTTCTTTAGATTTTCATTGTGAGTTTTTGTTCAAATGATGAATATTTAGTTATACCTTGGGCAAAAGTTCCAATGTACTTTCCTAATACAGTGGGGGGAAAAATGTATCTACCTGTGTCATATAACCATATAACAATTACAGCACGGAAACAGGCCATCTCAGTCCTTCTAGTCCGTGCCGACGCTTACACTCACCTAGTCCCACCTACCAGCGCTCAGCCCATAACCCTCCTTTCCTTTCCTGTCCATATACCTATCCAATTTTTTTTTAAATGACAAAGTCGAACCTGCCTCTACCACTTCTACTGGAAGCTCGTTCCACACAGCTACCACTCTCTGAGTAAAGAAGTCATATTCAACATCTTCCACTCAACCAGAAACACATCAATTAAATCACTAATAGAATCAGAGGAAATTTAAGACATAGATGAAGGACATTTGGCCTACTGTATCTGTACTAGTTCACAAAGGAGCTACTCACTTGAAACTTACCTTTATGTATAAGATCCATAAGTTTGCAGATCATAGCTCCTCAAGTACGCATCTTAGTTTTCTCTAAATATGACGATTGTTTCAACCGCCATCATCCTTTTGGGCCCTCATCTCTCTCTGGGTGAAATGGGTTTTCCCCCGCCTTTGCACTGATCCTTCTATAAGTCTGTCTTTTTGGGTAAAGGGTTTTTGACCCTCTGCTCTGGCGCTAGGTCCTTTCAGTTGATTCTTTGTAAGCCCTATAATTGTATACACCTCAACCTTTACCTTTTGAAAATAGCCCTGACTTACATAATCTTTCCTCAAAACTACAATTTTACAGTCCTTGCAACAGGGACTACAAAACTTCTTTGTACCCTCTCTGCTCCAAGTGTATCTTTCCTACAATATGATGACCAGAACTGTATTCAGTATTCAAACAATGGTCTATTCTTATATACACTCAGTAGCCACCTTATTAAGTACAGGAGTGGGTTCTGGTGTGGTCTTCTGCTGCTGTAGACCATCTACTTCAGGGTTCAGCTTGTGCATTCAGAGATGCTCTTCTGCACACCACTGTTGTAACTCATGGTTATTTGAGTTACTGTCGCCTTCCTGTCAGCTTGAATCAATCTGGCTGTTCTCTTAGCAAGACATTTTTTTCCCCATAGAGCAGCTGTTCATTGGATTTTTTTTTGTTCTTAGATCATTCTATGTAAATTCTAGATACCATTGTGTTTGAAACTACCTCGTCTGGCATCAATAATCATTCCATGGTTAAAGTCACTTAGATCACATTTCTTCTCCATTCTACTGTTTGGTCTGAACAACAATTGAACCCCTTGACTATGTCTGCATGCTTTTAAGGTTCAAAGGTTAATTTATTACAAAAGTATACAACTCTGAAATGCTTCTTCTCCAGATAGCCACAAAACAAAGTAGGAAAAGAACGGCAACATGATCATCAACCCTCCCTCCAAATCCTCCTCCCCTGCACAAAAAAATGAACAAAAATGGAACAGGACCATTGATTTCCCCCCCCCCCACCCTCAAATCCCCCTCCCCCTCATAAAAAAGAGAAAGATTGGGTGAAAAGCACAGCATATACACTGAGTTGCTGCCACATGATTAGCTGATTAGATATTTGCTTTAATGAGCAGGTCGAGGTGTACCTAATACAAGTGCCACTGAGTGTATGTTTCCAGAGTGATATTCTACCCTTTGCTAAAACAAAACATCCTGTTTGCCCTTTTACTAATTTTATTGACCTGCCCCGTCACCTTTAAGGATCTGTGAGGTTCAGGTCTCAAATTGTTCACATCAATCAATATCCTCCTTTCTTTGTGTAATTCCCTTGCTCTTTGGGACCTCTGCAAATTCATTACTTCCCACACAGCTATATTTAATTTCATTTGCCATTTCCTGTCCAAATGACAAGACCACCCATATATTCCTGCAGACTCAAGATTTCCTCCCCAATGACAACAACCTTGAAAATTTTCCTCTTCTCTGTTTTTCAAAGATGTATTCAATACTGCTAGATACTTTTGTTTTTTTTTTAACAATAGCCATTTCTCCCATTGTCTTCCAGTATTCATTTCCACTGTTGTGCACCAAATCTGTGATTAATTCTAGAAAGTAGGGTAGAGGAAGCTTTAATCTTCTTTCTGATGGGACAACAGAGTTTCTTGCATTAGCATCTCTTGACCTAAACCAATGAGGAATCACTGGAAGTGGGCAGTTAATTGGAACTCGATACTGGTTCCGTTATCAAATCAACATTATTAATGTTTGTTTTGTTTAATAAAGGACCTTCTCTTTTTAAATTCATTTATGGAATGTGACCACCACTGATAAGGTTAGCAGTTATTGCCCATCCCATTATCTTTGAGCAGAGAAGCCAGGTTCTTTCAAAATGCTGCATTCCTTTAAAGTATAAATAGCAGGAGGAAACATTTTACTTTCAAATCTACCTGCTTACTTTCCCTTGTCAACACTGGCCTTTATTTTCACCTCTTTTTGCTGTTGGTAATTAGATACTGTCACATATCAGGCTATAAAAATCTCCAGATTGTAAAAGGAAAATAAATTCCACTCTAGGACACAAGAAAAAAAGGATTATATGGATTAGGGCATAGTGTGAATGGTCATGTTTTCAACACTATAATAATGAGGGAAGAGTTTTTTTTTGGATGCCATATTTGGAAGTCAGTATTTTGAAATTGTTTTGTAAATTATAAGGCTTCTAGCCACTGGGGAATATCATTGCATCTTCAAAGCGACACTTATCAACTGTCCTACAGCATGCTCATTGTACTAAAGAGCATTTGGTTCCCTAGCAACCTTCAGTTGATTCCATTAGACCCTCTTTTATAATTTGCAAGTATAATGAATGTGTACCTCCTGAGGGAATTACTAATTTATATATTTAATTGAAGTCATAACAGTAAATAGTTAATTAAAGTAGGTTCATTTGGTTTAAGGCATTTCTTTTCTTTCCTGCCTTTCTTCTTGGGAAAGATTAGGTTGCAGAAATTGAATTAGGAGCCACATCTTACTGTCTGTAGAAATGCTTCTAACTTACTGAATTTAGGGCTTCTTTCCTCAACTTCTTCCCACATATACACAGCACAGTGTTGAGAGGTAAAAATGTTCTCACTGAATAGGTGGGTGTTAAAAATATTTCTGAAAATCTCAGTTTCAATTTTAGACATATTGTTTTTCCATCATCTTTTATAAGCACTGACTTGCCAATGCTTCACAACTGAGTGCCAGCCAGCCCTCTGATCCAGTTTGCCATTTTAAATGTAGGAATCTAGATAATAATTGCAAGTTATTTGATAATGAGATTCACCTCAGCTGAATGTTACACTGTGATCTTATAATGTCCACCCTCATTCACACTGCCGTAGCTTTCTCTTTCATTCATTTAGAGAGGGAAAACTGAATGCCCATTCCTCTACAGATGCAATTCTAGGTGGTATTCAGATATTAGACTGGCATTCACACAGAAACAAGCTAACTTGTCTATGCCATCTAAGGTATACATTTGAGCTAGTCCCATTTGCCTGCATTTAGCCAATATCCCTCTAGCCCTTTTCTATCCATGGACCTGTCCAATTATCTTTTAATCATTGTAACTGTAACCGCCTCTATAGCTTCATTCCATGTAAATTACTCCTCCAGTCTCAGTAACATCCTCATGAATTTTCTCTGCATCCCTTCCAGCTTAGTAACATTCTTCGTGTAGGTGGGTGACCAAAACTGCACACAGTACTCCCAAGTGTGGAGTACGTACCAATGACTTGTACCATTGTAACATGACATTCCACATTCCATACTCATTGGAGACACAAATGTGGAAATCTGAAGCAACACATAAAAAATCCTTATCCGGAAACCTTGACCGCCTGTTTCTCTCCATAAGGTGTTGCCCAACCTGCCCTGCCTGACGAAGGCAAGCATGACAAATGGATTCTTCACCACCCTGTCCACCGGTGTCGCCACTTTTAGGGATGTGATCAGCATGCAAAGTACAGAGTTGTGGCGACCCATTTCCTAGCACATTCGAACCGGCTCACAAATAGCCAGCGCGCCGGCATAAAGGCCAGTCCCAAAAGGGCGCCAGGTCTGCTTCACCAACAAAGGGAAAAGCCTGCACGGGATTGTGAGTACGTGCCCCCTACAGCATCCGCGCCCGGATCAGGGAGGCTTTAAAGCGAAGCCGCAAAGTTCGAATAAAATCTTCTTTAACCGCAGTTTACCGACTCCGTGTCGGTATTTTAGTGCTGCGTATAGCACACCGCTACAGACTCACAATTAACTAAAACCTGATCTGTGGCCATTAGTTTTGTATAAAGTTGGTGCTATTACCTTTTCGCAAGAAAGTAATATGAAAAGTAAAAGTAAAAGAAAGTAAAATGAAATTCAAATGCTGGGAATCCAAAATAGAAGCAGACAATACTGTTTTCTGAAGTATAAGCAGCATCAGTGGAAGGAGAAATAGAATTCAGGATCCTTTGTCAGAACTGGAAAAGAGAAAAAAATGCAAGTTAGTTTTCAGTAGTACAGGGAGGGAGGGATGAGTAGAACAAAGAGAAATCTCTGATGAGAGCACGTGCATTAACAGGGGCAACTGTTAGCACATTTGTTTAACACCAACACATTTGTTCATGTAATGTGTTGTAATTGCAAGGCTGTGGGATATGCTCTGCAGGCTACACTATACAAATATATTGCCTCCCTGTGGAATGTTTCCAACATTTTTTTAAAGTTGAATTTTGAGATTTGTTTCCAGAAAGTGAAACATTTTGTTCCAGTGAAAGAATTTATTTGCTATTTACAAGTGCTTTAGAATCTGTGCAATACTTTTGAAGTATGAACACAATTCAATGGCTTGGTGAAAATCAAGTTGCTTTTTTTTCCTCTCATTGTCTGAACAGAGCTCTTGATGGGGCCATCAGAATTTTTGCAGTGCTCCAACGCTGAAACTTCGATTTCTCTGCCTCTGCTTTCATATCCCCCCCAACTTCCTCGTCCTCACTCCAACCCTTCAAAACACTTTATCAAATTAAGGACTCCAAATGTGGTATCACCAATGCCTTATAAAGCATTAACATTACTTTATATCCTTACTTTTATATTTTAGTCCAGTCAAAATGAATACCTGAATGAATCAGCCATGATGGAATGGAGGAACAGACATGATGGGCTGAATGGCCTAATTGTGCTCCTATATCTTATGATCATATTTACCTTACTTACCAACAAATCAACCTGCAATTTAAAGTTTAAGGGAATCATGCATAAGGACGCTCAAGTTCTTTTGTATCTCTGATTTCTGAATTTGCTCTGTTTAGAAAATAAGTCTACATTTTTATTTTTTCTACCATACACTTCCCTGCACTGTATTAGGTCTGCCACCTTTTTGTTTATTCTTCTGATCTATCCTTACCTTCGTCACCATTAATTGCCCCTCTACTTGTTGTCATATGATGCGCAAACCTGGCATCAAAGCTATCAATTCCATCATCCAAATGTCTGACATATAATGTGAAAAGAAGTAGTCCCAATACCGACCCCTACGGAACACCACTTCTGACTGGCAGCCAACCAAAATAGGCTTCATTTATTCCGATTCTTTGCCTCCTTTCAGTTAGCCAATCTTTGATCCATAATAGCATTTTTCGTGTAATACCCTGGGCTGAAAATCAAAGTAAACAACATCAACCGACTTCAAATTCTACTGGATTTCCCTTTAAATACAGACTTCAGCCTATTTTATCCTGTGCCTTCAAGTATCCTAAACCTCATTCTTAATAATGCAGTCCAACATCTTACCAACTACTGATGTCAGGTCCATAATTTCCTGTCTTGAGTGACATTTGCAATTTTCCAGTCTTCCAGAACTATTCTAGAATCTAGTGATTCTTGAAAGGTCACTACTGATGCCTCCACAATCTCCTCAGCTCCCTCTTTCAAAACTATGAGGTGCAGTCCATCTGGCCCTGGTAACTTACCAATCTTCAGACATTAAAAATTCCCAAGCAGCTTCGCCTTGTAATAGTGATTACACTCCTGCCTCTTGATACTCGCAAATTTCTGGCATTTTGATAGTGTCTTCCACAGTGAAGACTGACACAAAATACTTAGTGATTTTGTCCTTCATTTCTTTGTCACCCATTATTATCTCTCCTGCATAATCTTCTAGCAGTCCAATATCTACTCCCATCTCTCTTTTACTTTTTATATATCTGAAAAATCTTTTGGTATCCTCTTATAAATTATGAGCTAGCTTACCTTCATATTTCATCTTTTACCTCCTTGGTGCTTTTTAGTTGTCTTCTGTTGGTTTTTAAAAGCTTCCTAATCCTCCAGTTTCCCACTGTTCTTTGCGACATTGTATGTCCTCTCTTTTGTTTTAATGCTGTCTTTGACTTCCCTTATCAGCCACAGTTGTGTCTTCCTCCCTGTTGAATGCTACAACAATTTTGAGATGAATCTATTCATCCAATTTTCTCCCAGGATCTCCAGCCATTGCTCTTTTCGTCATCTCTATTAATTCCCCCTTGCAATCAACTTTGGCCAATTCCTTTCTCATGCCTCTGTAGTTCCCTTTAGTCTGATAGGTTCTCTGCCTCAAACAGCAGGGTGTTAGAGCAGATAATGAACTGCCTTCGTTCCTTCCTGCATGAAGTAGTGTCGAAATCTAACAATAAATTACCTGGCAAAAAATGATCAAAAATCACTGCTTTCTGACTCGGCATCTTTTGATGCAAATGGATAACACAAGCACATACAACTGATTGCATTCAAAAACTGTTCGTTCTAAGCACAGTGTAGTTTCTAACAGCCACACAAGTGTACATGACTGACACTAGTTAGAAACTGTTTAGTAACAGTCTCCAGTTCCAATTAATTGCCATAGTATCCCAAATAAATGAAGGAAATCGAATTGAATTGATTTTATCCCAGCTATTTTCTTGATTAGATTTTGTTCTTTAAGAGTTGTCCCAAATAAGGGGCTGTCCTGTTAAACCGATGGTCTAATTAACTGGAATCCACTACTGATGTTTGTCTGTCTTTGTTGTGTTTCTTTGATTCTACTGTGAATGCCTGCATGAAACTGAATTTTGGGGCAGTGGGGACAATATGGACTTTGGTAATAAATTTACTTTGAACTTACCATAAACATCCGAACTGCTGAGAATATTTTCAGGTTTCCCTGCTTTTATTTCAAATACTCAATAGCTGCAGTTTCTTGTTTTTGGAAAACAGAGCATGAGTCAGACTTGTTATTTCAACATGATTTTCTAACTAAAGCTATTTAGTTGTATGTAGTTCCTAAGGGTATTGTGATATACTGATCCTACCACTGTCCAAATAATGTGTCTCAGTGGCAGTCTCTGGGGAGTATGGCTTACTATGGCAATGTGAGCCAGTCATTAAGACCTTGATATAACATCCCATCCTCATCTGTCAAAAGTGCAGGACCCTTTCAGATATGTTCAATTTGCAAATTGGGACCTGCATCCACAATTGTAGGAACAGTGGCAACTGAGGTAAACTGATGGTTCAGGCCATGAATTACTTAGAATCCTCACATACTTCCCTTGGAGAACAATGTGAAGTAGCAGAAATGTTTGCAAACTGATAATTGGGAAAAAAAGGACTTTATTTCTGTGCTAACTTCTGAGATCCTTTTGTTCCAAACAAGGAAATACAGTCACTATTACAATGTGGTGCCCATAATGCTCATGGGAACAGCAATATGATTCTGAGCATACATCCCATTTCCAAAATGTAGAATTAAGTGTAAGTTATGGGTGGTATTGAGTTGAACTTGGCCCATATTTCAATGTCTTCCCCCTCCACCCATCCCTGCACTCGTCCTGTTGCGATATTATCTTTTTGCATTTATTTGGATCCAGTAATCTCAAGACCTCACCTCCATGGCTGTGCTGTTAATCACAAGAGACAAGTACACTTAGGCAATGCAAGTTGAAGCTCCTTCTCTTGACCCTTGACCTGTTCACTGTTTACATGTATCTCTGACAATAAGTGGTAATTAAAATTAATGGGATTACTTTTAATTTACTAGATTACTTTAAGAAATAGATTTATTCCAAAGCACCCTAACTTACTGTTGATTAGTTTAAAAACAAATAATTCTAGTAAATTAAAGAAAAAATAAGTTCAGGTGGTTTAATAATAGTTGGTGACTTCTATGTTGACAGTACTTTCACTGTACAGTGAGTTGCTACAGAATTTCAGAGATTTTACACTAGAACTGGCTATTAATTTCTCAAGATGTGCCAGCTATTACTCGCCCTGATCTAGCCCATTGTCCAGAACACTAGGACTAACTCTCTTGCTTGACTTTAAGTACCAGAAGATCTTTTACATTTACATGGGAGACCAGTTCAGACATCCTCAGCACTGTACCTGAATGTCAATGTAAAATATGCTCAAATTTCTGGGGTGGCTCTTGAAACCAAACCCTACTGATTTGGAAGTTTCAGTCTAAACCTCAATTGACAGTGGAAAATGCGACAAGAAAGGTGGAACTAGATGTGATTAATATACATGTGCATTTTGCATTATGTAGTTGAGGATAAGAAAGAAGCATTTATAAATATTTGGGAATTTCACAGTGCAATACATCAATGACCTTTCTCTGACTATTAACTATCTTTAACTATCTGGTAGGAACATTGGTCTTATGTGGTTCCTTATTACAATTTATCTGATCTCTAGTGGGCTTCTTGTATTGATTAGGCACAAATACCATAGGGATATTGTATGCTAGAATTTGGAACCAGATTCCACTCTCCATCACGGAGGTTGGAAAACAATTACTCCTGATGAGTTCTGTGGGCAGTTATGACCTACTGCTAATAAACAAATATGGTCTTTTATCTTTCAGGAAGATGCTAGAGCCGATGCAATTGACAGTGTTGTCAGAGACATTCAAAATACTCAGTGCCTGCTGAATGTTGAATTTGGAGGACCCACTTGCTCATATGTTACGCTGCAGTTTTCTGATACAAAGGACGATGTAGGTCTCGGACTAGTCAAGGAGGGGCTTGTGATGGTGGATGTGCGTAAAGAGAAACACTTGCAGAAGGTGGTAAGTGATCTCGTAATGATTGATGTGCTGCTTCAAGCGAGATTGATTTTTTATTCTGATGTAAAACACTACCGATATATTTTATGACAATAAATAAAGCAAGAGTACAGGACATTAAACTCTTTGAAGTTTAAGAGAAAGGGGTGAATCTGTGGAATACAGGTTATATGATCATGAATTTTCAGGTTGGAGGAATGGGCACCATAGTATTACAACAACTTTCTACTGTATATTACAGCAATGTCAATACTTCAAAATTATTTTATTGGCTACAAAGTTCTTTAGGATGTACACAGGTCTAGTAAGGTACTTATAGTGAATACCTTTTTTAAGCAGGTGAAACATATTGATATATAAATAGATAAAATATTGGAAAGCCTTCAGCAGGTCAGACAGCATATGTGGAGACACAAACATTTCAGCTCCGTGACTTTCAGCAGTATTTTCATCAACCTGGATTATTGATTCTATTTTGCAGGCACAATATGCGAATACACTTCCAGCATTTTCTGTATTTTTTTTTCAGATTTTAAGCATCTTTACCTTGTTCCTTTTGAATCTCTATCCTGATTCAGCCTTGATTCTTAGCACTGACCCAAAACCAAACCTTATGAGAGACTTTTTTATGGTATTGCAGCAGTGGGGGAACAGAGTGACAGCTGATGGAAACATACCAATTGAATTGAAGCAAAATGTTATATGTGTCAGCAGATACGTGCAAGGGAATGTTTTGTAATGTCTATCCTCTGCTTCCTAATGGCTTGGTTGTTTAAATTTGTTGGCTGCCAACTGGCCTGATGTATGAGTCTCTGTAGTAATTGGAAATTACTCCTGTCACATGTTTGCAATTAGAGCGACTCAGATGCATTGCATGAAAGGATGATGGAAGCACATTCAATGGTGACTCAATAAGGGAATTGGACAAATTCTTGAAAGCAAGACTTATGTATTCATGTGTCTAACAGCCTCTTAAATACTACTATTGTACCTGGACGCAAGTGAAGTCTTTGGAAAGGGTGCAGAAGTGCTTTATCAGGATGTTGCCTGGATTAGAGGGCATGAGCTGTGAGAAGGTGATGTTTTTGTTGGAATGTTGGAGGCTGAGGACAGACCAAATAGAGGTTTAGTGCGACACTATTACAGCTCTGGCATTGGAGTTCGGAGTTTAATTTGATTGTCCTTTGTAAAAAAACGTTTCGTTTATATATTCTTCCTGTATCCACATGGGTTTCCTCTGGGTGCTCCAGTTTCCTCCCTCAGTCGAAAGAGGTATTGTAGGTTAACTGGTCATCATAAATTGTCCTGTGATTAGACTGTGTGGGTTGCTGGACGGCTTGGCTCAATGGGCCAGAGGGGCCGGTTCCGTGCAGCATCTTGAAATAAATAAACATGGAAAACATAGACAGAGTAAACAGTCATTATTTTTCTCCCTGGATGTCAAGTACAAGAGGACATGTATTTAAGGTGAGAAGGGTGCCTGGATCAGGCTGCCAGGGGTAGTAGTGAAAGCAGATACATTATTGGTATTGGAGGTTGTTAGAAAGGCACATGAATATGGCAGATGGAGTTTAACCCAGATAAGTGAGTGCTGATTCATTTAGGTAGGTCAAATATGATGGCAGAATATAGTATTAATGGTAAGACTCTTGACAGTGAGGAGGATCAGAGGGACCCATGGGACACTCAAAGCTGCTACGCAGGTTGACTGGTTAAGAAGGTATATGGTGCATTGGCCTTCATCAATTGTGGGATTGAGTTTAAGAGCCGAGAGGTAATGTTGCAGCTATATAGGACCCTGGTCACACCCCACTTGGAGTACTGTGATCAATTCTGGTCGCCCCACTACAGGAAGGACGTGGAAACCATAGAAAGGGTGCAGAGGAGATTTATAAGGATGTTGCCTGGAATAGGGAATGTGCCTTACAAGAATAGGTTGAGTGAACTCGGAACTTTTCTCCTTGGAGCAACTGAGTATGAGAAGTGACCTGATAGAGGTGTACAAGATAATGAGAGGCATTGATCGTGTGCACAGTCAGAGGTTTTTCCCCAAGGCTGAAATGGCTAACATGAGAGGACATAGTTTTAAGGTGCCTGGAAGTAGGTACAGAGGAGATGTCAGGGGTAAGTTTTTTACGCAGAGAGTGGTCACCTGGTCCCTCAACACCAGCTCCATAGCCAAGAAAAACACAAACACACACACGCACGTGTGCGCGCACACACACACACACACACACACACACACCAATCCCTTTGCAATTTTTGCTCATATCTTTCTCAATTCCTGTTAAAACATTGTTTACATTTACATCATTTATTATTGTAATTTGCCCTTTACTGTGTCTATTGCCTTGTTTATTAATTATTGTACTGTCTTGCACTGTTTTGTGCACTTTATGTAGTCCTGTGTAGGTCTGTAGTCTACTGTAGTTTTGTGTTGTTCCATGTAGCACCATGGTCCTGGAGGAACGTTGTTTCATTTTTACTGTGTACTGTACCAGCAGTTATGATTGAAATAACAATAAAAGCAGTTTGACTTGGTGAGTGCGTGGAATGATCTGCCAGCAACGGTGGTGGAGGCGGAAACGTTAGGGTCTTTTAAGAGACTCCTGGATGGGTACATGGAGCTTAGAAAAATAGCGGGCTATGGGTAAAGCCCAGGTAGTTCTAAGGTAGGGACATGTTTGGTACAGCTTTGTGGGCCGAAGGGTCTGTATTGTGCTGTCGGTTTTCGATGTTTCTAATATGCAGAGAATGGAGGGATACGGATCATTTACAGGCAGAAGAGAAGTGGCATCATGTTCGACACAGACTATGCCTGTGCTGTATTGTTCTGTGTTCTGTATTTTTAAATTATGCTGTAAATATTGACAATTTCTACACAATACAGAATATGTTTTGTTGAGTTAGATGATCTTTCCTGCCTAATAAAGCTCTTTCTCAATAGGATTCCTTTCAAAAAATAAGGATTCTATTGAAGTATCGTATCAGTGTTATCTAGCCCACAGCCAGTGCTTTGAGAGTTGTCAAGCACCGTCTCCCAGAAAGTTTCAGTGGTTGCCTTGAACAACAATGAAAACTTGCCGAGATTCTTGTATTCTGAGTCCTGCTTGGGGCCACATCAGCCATAGCATTTTAGCATAGTAACTAACAAGACAAGAATGTTATACTGTTGCTTCAGCACCACAGTATAAGTTAGCTTAAACATTCAGCAGTAAGGAGAGCATTTTTCATGCAGTATATGTTTGCATTCCAGACTTGTTTTTATGAACTGTTGAGTGCTCAGTTTATTAGCATATTTCATTAGTGGTGCAGAATTACAGCTATGCTAGTGCAATAGGCCAACTTAGACCAACTGCTTCAAGCCCTCTCCCACACAAGTATTGCCAGATCCTAATGACCTTTTCCCAGCCTGCCTGCATACTCCTCTATTCCTCACATATGTAATCCTAACTATATTACATAGAGTTGCATTGAATGTAAAGCCCATTTAGTACAGTAGATCCTTGTTGGTGTGTATACTGCAAACAAGCCTCCTTTATCTAATCTTTTCATCATACTCACTCATAGCTTCCCTTTAAATGCATGAAATGTGTACACCTCAAGCACAACTTTGCTTTGCGGCTTTCAAATTTCAACCACTCTCTCCTCAGTTCCATACTGAGTTTATAAATAAATGTATTTTCATTACTATCCCACATCTTTTTAGTCTTTTTCCTCAGCCTTCTCTTTCTTAGTGAAAGAAATGCACATGCTCTTAGTTCTGTGCAACAATGGACTTTAGTGGAATTCTATCTAATTTGTCAATTTGTATGACACAAAGAAAGCAAAATACTGAAAAGGTACAATGCTACAATAATTGCCCACAAACTCTCACCATCCATTTGGTCTGTTCTACAGGAGGGCAACTCAGGGACAATTCTTAACCTGGTTTTCTTCACCTTTTTGTGTGCACTAGATAGAGATGAAGGATGGATGTCTTTTTCCTTAGCCTTGTCTTATTGCATTTTCCTAAACTGAGAGTTTCTGAGGGTGTGTGTCACTTTTCGTACTGAATAAAGTTCAAAGACAATCCAAGTGAATCGGGCTAACAGGCAGCCATGACCATGGGGCTCTGCATAGAGGTTATAGTGTGATTTTTTTTTTGCAAGATTGCCTAAAGTGAGTGAGATTTAAAATAATCGGTTATAGTTGTGATTTGCAAAATACATTATTTATTCGCAAACCTGGCAGATTCTCATAAAGAGAAATTGATTGCAGAAAGACCTGGCTGACATTACTATGTTGTAATCTCCAATGCTTCGATGACATAAAATTGTGAAGGAACTCTTATTATAGGGTGAAATATGGCAGTAATCAAGAGTGTTTTTTACCACAGGAGATGATTGATACCAGTGTTAAGTAATAATAGGGGAGAAGAATAGGGAGGTAAGAAAGAGAAAAAGCCAAGCAGACCAGAGTAATAAATCTGTTAATAGCAGCTACAGCTTTCTGAGATTTCATAATGAGCAGAGGTTTATTAAGGTTGATTATGATGTTCAACATCAATAAATAAATCCAATAAAAAAGCTGAAAATATAAACAGCATACATAAAGTAGGTCAAATATACTACATCAAAAATGTATTAAAAGTTAAATGTGTATTTTCCGACCTCAGTAAGGAGGGGGTGAATTGTGCTGAGCTTTCTGAATTCATGCAGAATGCAGAGCCACCTAATTAGTGTTGCACAGCTCAGAATCTAAAAGACTGGCATACATGTCATTCCAAAATTAGCTAATTATTGCTTGTTGTAATTAAATATTCAATGAGCAGAGTGCTGGTGCAGTAACAATAATGGGGAAAATGTATTTCTGCTTAAAATTGTAATTGATAACTTTTCAAAGTACTATCTAATCCTTTCTACTGTAATAAACTATAATTGGCATTCCATTTTACACTGTTAGTCTTCGTCATGGTTAACCGTTTAACTATTTGTCTGGCTATATAAGGAAGCACATACAACTCTTGTGTGTTTTCCCCTGCTCTCCAAAAGATACAGAATTTTGTAGAGGATGATTCTATCAATGCCGACTACACTTCAGCAATCCTCAATCAGTGATATTTTATGCATGAACTTGGGCTACAGATGCAGGTTAACTGTTCACTCTGAGTATAAACATATCCAAATTCCAGTGTAACCTTAGCTAATTACACTCTGTGGCCACTTTACTAGGTACACCTGTACATCTGCTTATTAATGCAAACATCTAATCAGCCAATCATGTGGCTACAACTCATCAAGATATGGTCAAAAGGTTCCATTATTGTTGAGACCAAACTACAGAATGGGGAAGAAATGTGATCTATGTGACTATAATCGTGGAATGACTATTGGTGACAGACCAGGTGGTTTGAGTACCTCAGATACTGCTGATCTCCTGGGATTCTCACACTCAACAATATCTTGAGTTTACAGAAAATGTGTGAAAAACAAAAAAGAATCCAGTGAGTGGCAGTTCTATGAGTGAAAATGCCTCATTAATGAGAGAGGTCGGAAGAGAATGGCCAAACTGGTTCAAGCTGATAAGAAGGTGACAGTAATTTAAATAACTATGAATACAACAATGGTGTGCAGAAGACCATCTCTGGGTGAACTGCACTTCAATACTTGAAATGGATGGGTTACAGCAGAAGAACACCACGAACATGCACAGTGGTCATTTTATTAGGTACAAGACATATATTTTACAACTTCAAAGTCAATGATAATACAAGGTATATTGGCTGTTAAGTGCCGCTCTGTTCGTCCAAGCATTAGAGTAGTTGACTAATTCTTAATCTGTTGGGTTATTTGCTCTCTGTAAAGCAAAAGCCTACTTATAGTGTGCTGTGTGTTAGTTGAAAACAAGAAATTTTAAGTTCATGAGAACGTTGGCCAAGGCACTCGAACAGTTTCACAATCAAGAGATTGTACCTCAGACAATGAGCACTCCCCTTAACATTGCATCAGTATGTTAATGCAGGTGATGTGCATAGTGGAATTTGAACTGACAAGCTACTGACTCAAACAAGGGTTTAACCAATTGAGCCAAGTTGACATTTTAGTAGCTGACACTTCAGTCTTTACATGGTGACTGCTTAGAGATCTTCCAAACACATTTTGCCTTGATCTCCAATTCCTGCTTTCAAAAGCCTTTTAAATTATACTTCTCTTTGAACCATGTAAATACCTCCTTTAACTTTGTGGTTAATTTTTGAGTAGTAATTTCTACATTGAATGACTTCAGAATATTTTACTGCTTTAAAGTCTATGATGATGCAAGATCTTTTGGCTGTGATTTGCTGTCTTTGTTCAGCCAAGCTTTGGAATTAGTAGCAGCCTAATTCTAAGTGTGCAGGTTTGTGAGTAATATAATTTCCTCTTTAAATTTGATTATAGAGATCGAGCCTATGATTATTTAAGAAAAAAAAGTCTGTGCACTGCTAAAATATAGTGTTATTTTGAAAGTTATTCCTTATGAATGCTTTATGTGAATTTTAAAAATCTAGAAGAATATTGTAAGCTCAAAAGAGCTTGCATTCACAAATGTGAAGGAGCTGATGATCAAAGCAACCTGGAGAAGTCTAGCTAACCGGAAGAGGGCAGCACCGTAGCATAGCCACTAGTGCAATGCTTTACAGTGGCAGCGATTGGGGTCTGCTTCCTGACACCATCTGTAAGGAGTTTGTATGTTGTCCTCTTGGCCGCATGGGTTTCCTCCCACATTTCAAAGACATACCATTAGGGTAAGTAAGCTGTTGGTACTGGAAGCGTGGCAACACTTGAAGACTGTCCCAGCACCTCCTCAGGACAGTGTTGGTCTTTGATGCAAATATTTCATCAGGAGTTTGAGGAGACTTGGTATGTCACCAAAGGCTTCGGAAATTTCTACAGATGTACCGTGGAGAGCATTCTAACTGGTCCCATTGTCGTCTGGTTTGTGAGGGGGGGGCACTGAACAGGATCAGAAAGTAGTAAACTCGGCCTGCCTCATCACAGGTACTAGTCTCCCAGCATCGAGAACAGCTTTAAAAGTTGATGCCTCAGGAAGGCGGCATCCATCATTAAGGACCTCTGTCACCTAGGACGTACTCTCTTCTCACTGTAACTATCAAAGAGGAGGTACAGGAGCCTGAAGATGCACAGTCAATGTTTCAGGAACAGCTTCTTCTCCTCCCTAACATTCCTGAATGGACAATGAACCCATGAACACTACCCGACTTTTTATTTCTTTGCTCTCTTTTTCCATAATTTAATATAGTGTGTCTGTCTGTGTGCGTGCATGTATGTGTGTGTGTATGTATAAATATATATATCAAATTTTATGGCATTTGCCAGTGATATTAAATCTGATTCTAATGTTTCAATGTGCATGTAACAATTAAAGCTAATTTTTAAATATCTTTAATCATTAAAACTCCAGCCTTTGTTAAGACAATTAAGGAAAATGTTGACCACAGAAGATAAAACTCTTATAGTACTGTGCAAAAGTCTTAAGCAAGTGCGCGTGCTTGCGCACGCGCACACACACACGCACACAGCTATGGTGCCACAGACTTTTGCACAGTATTCTATATAAGACCATAAGATGTAGGAGCAGAAGTAGGCCATTTGGCCCATCGAGTCTGCTCCACCATTCAATCATGGGCTGATCCAATTCTTCCCGTCATCCCCACTCCCCTGCCTACTCCCCATACCTATCCATCTCTGCCTTAAATGCACCCAATGACTTGGCCTCCAGAGCCGCTCGTGGCAACAAATCCCACAGATTAACCACCCTCTGACTAAAGTAATTTCTCTGCGTCTTTGTTCTAAATGGACGTCCTTTAACCCCGAAGTCGTGCCCTCTTGTCCTGGACTCCCCTACCATGGGAAATAACTTAACATATCTAATCTGTTCAGTCCTTTTAACATTCAGAATGTTTCTATGAGATCCTCCCTCATTCTCCTGAACTCCAGGGAATACAGCCCAAGAGCTGCCAGATGTTCCTCATAAGGTAACCCTTTCATTCCTGGAATCATTCTCCTGAATCTTCTCTGAACCACGAGTACCTTATAGAGCCTCAACATCACATCCCTGCTCCTATACTCTATTCCTCTAGAAATGAATGCCAACATTGCATTCACCTTCTTCACCATCAACTGGAGGTTAACCTGTAGGGTATCCTGCACAAGGACTCCCAAGTCCCTTTGCATCTCTGCATTTTGAATTCTCTCCTCATCTAAGTAATAGTCTGCCGTTCCTTTCTTCCACCAAAGTGCATGACCATACACTTTCCAACATTGTATTTCATTTGCCACTTCTTTGCCCATTCCCCTAAACTATCTAAGGCTCTCTGCATATATTGCTTTGTGCTGCTGCTGCAAAAAAAAAAACAAATTTCATGACGAGTGATGATAGATCTGATTCTGATATGGGTCTCTTGTGGTCTGAGAGTGGGAAGGGAACTGAGATAGGGGAATCATGGTTGGGAAAGGGGGAAGGGAGAGGGGAAGGAGTGGGAAGCACCAGAGAAACTTCCTGTAATGAACGCTAAACCAGTTGTTTGGAATCAAATGCCCATGCCTGGTGTCTCAGTGCTGGGTGTGCCTGCATCTGCATCCCGGCACTCCTTCTCTGTTACCTGTCCCTCACCCCTCCTGCAGCACTTCACACTCACCGTTCCCAAAATCCTTTGATCCTACCAGATGTACAATTTCGCTCTCTGCTCCACGTTGACAAATATAGTACTCTGCAAAGGTCTTGGGGATCCTAATATATAAGACTTCTGCACAGGACTGTATGTGGTTCTATTTCTCATACATGCTGAATTAACTGGTTGGCTGTGGAGCAGTAAGTGCTCCCAAATGCATGACTCTGTGGATTAAGAAGAGCCGAATTAATCAAAAGGTCTTCTGCTCCGTGCTCCTGAGTGGAATGTGCAAATATATTTATTTTCTTGCTCACCTCCAAAGAATGTCAACTTTTATCCTAGCATCCTGCACTTCCCAGGTACTCAGGTCTAGGAAAGCACACTGTTAGGCTGTTTCCTGCTGGCCTTTGGAAGATGCCTTTAATCTGTTTTAATGATATAGTATCTATATTGCATACAAAAATAAATTCCTTTCCTTTCTCGAATTTTACAGCTTTCTTGGTGCCATATTCTGATTAATTCTCAGCATGATGAGATCACAGATTGGTTGATTTTTAATTAATTACAGTCATTAAAATTAATTAACCAAAGGAATTAAATTAAAATGTAAATCACAGAGAAAAATAATGCGAGTGGTGCTAAGGAATGCTGGTGTGGAATTGTGAGTGATCAGGTGGATCCTCTCGGAAGGATAATGGCCTACCAAGCAGGGAATCGCTCAAATACTGTATTGAGATTGTTCTCTATTTTGACATATTTCTTTGAAATTGCTCTAATTCAAACTTGGATTAGTGTTTGATTAATGTTCATGTAACATGTTTGCATTTTTAAAAAGGAAACTTAAAAAACCCTTTGAAATAATAATAGAAAATAAGGAGCTGCAAGATAAATTAAGATGATGTTCTTTCACTCTGTAGAATACAGGTAACATTCCAGAAATTGCTGTAAATCAGGAAACTGGGGCAAGACTCCCAGAAATTTGTAATCACCTAGGAAGTGGTACTGAGCAAATTTGCTTCTTGGAGCTGCAGTCAGTGAGATCATCAGGTCCTGATGGGCTTCATCCTGTGGTCTTAAAAGAAACAGATATTAACATGGTTGATGTCGTGGTTTTAATTGTCCAAAGATTTCCTATATTTTGAGTAGGTTCTTTGGACTGGGTGCAGTGCTCATCTGGCTCTGTGGCTTTGGACTCACTGTCGAGAACTCTGCAGTTTGTGTTCTATATATTATTTGTTTACTTTTTTTCCCCTTAATTTTTGTTCCCTTTTTGCACATTGGACTTTTGACAGATTTTGTGGTGTGAAGATTATTGTGGATTTGATTTTGTTTCTCTGTTTTGAGGCTGACTGCAAGAAGGTGAATGTCAAGTTGTATATGGTTAATATACAACTTGACATAATAGATACACTTTGAACTTTAATTGGAAAGCAATAAACACAGCTCATTTATTTAAAAAGGTAGGGAAACAAAGTAAAAAACTAGAGGCCAGTTTGCTTAATGTCTGTCAAAAAGAAAATATGAGAACACCCAGCCCAAAAAAATAATGTAAATAAGGAAAGCCGAAATAATTTATTAAAGAGTAATCATTTTGATCAATTTATAAATGGTCTTACAATATGTATTCTGTTGTAGATAAAGGGGGAGCATGCTTAGATATACCTGGATTTTCCAGAAGCCATTTGATAAGGTGCCACATCAAAAGTTATTAAAGAAGCTTATGATGTAGGAGATGATGTGTTGGTGTGGATAAAAGATTAGTTGGCTAACAGGAAACAACGTGGAGGTTTTCTGGTTGTAAAGACTGGTGTGCTGTAGGGGTCAAAGCATATTACCAAAAGAAAATTAAAGTGCCACACAGTTTTCAGGCCATGTAAAAATTTACTGCTCAGAGCAATGGTTGGTCCATGCTATGGTGTCTCCAGGTGTAGCCCATCTTCTTGGTGTATCCTTCCCCTCCCAGGGATGAGGGCTCAAGAGCTTCTGTAGAACTGAGTTTTTAGAGGATGGTATTGTGGCCTCATGCCAACCCTCCTTTCGCAGCTGGGCTTATAAGTGTCCATGGCAAAGTTAGAGATGCATATTTAGGAGGCCTCATAATTCAAACGTTCAAAGTAACTTTATTATCAAAGTACATATATATCATCATATTCATTTTCTTGCTGACATTCACAGTAGGTACAAAAAAAAACACAATAGAATCATTGAAAAACTACACCCTAAGCTAGACAAACAACCAATATGCAAAAGACCAAGAGCCAATGCAAAGAGAAAAACAAAATAATAAATAAATTATATAGTTCTCAGATCATAATTTGTAAATTGTGGAATCAGTTCAGTATTGTGGTGAGTGAAATTATAAAGAGTCCATGAAGTGAGATTGTGGGAACATCTCAATGATTGGGCAAGTATAGTTTTCGCCTTTTGTGCAAGAGCCTAATATTTGAGGGGTAATGACTGTCCATGAACCTGGTGATGTGGGACCCAGGCTCTTACACCACCTTCACAATGGCAGCAGCGAGGAGATAGCATGGCTGAGGTGATGGGGGCCTTTGATTATGGATGCTGCATCGCGGTACTGTTAAGTGAGTGAATAAAAATCTTTCTGCTGAAGTGCACTGTGAAAAAATATGTATTTGTCTGTCTTGGCAAGAAATATAAAAAAGTAAATGCTCTTAATGTTGAGGAATTGCAGAATTATAAGTTCCAGAAGAATCCAGGTGCTTTAATGTATGATTTGCAGAACAATGACGTGCGTGTAATTAAGAAAGCTCCAGAATAATATTGTTTTATTGCTAAGACAGAAAAGTAGCAAGGTTATGCCTCAGGGTGTTTAAGTACTGCATCTCAAATCAGTCTCATTAAAGAAACTACAAACACATTTAGAAGAGGTCCGGAAGACTAATATCTGGGATGGGTGGTTTATCCTATGAGAAAAGTTAGGACAGCCTAGTCTTGTGTCCTTTGGAATTTATAACAATGAGTGACTTTAAAGTTGTTCTTATCCAAGTCTCTTAGAATGAATTTTAATGTAATTGCATGTTACGACTCCCAAAAGCCTGCCCATTATTGATGTTAGACATACGTCTGTTCCTTTCAGCTGTCTCTTGACTAATTGCTTTGTTTTTGGAGTGAACATAGAAACTTGCACTGAAGATAATGCAATAACTGTTCTCAGATTTGTTAGATTTTGCTGAAAATAAGAGATGGAGAGGAGGCAGTGGTTTAGAAAGGCAATAAAATGTAGAAGTGGTAAATTTTATTTAGAGTTCCCCTGCACTGCTTTTTGTAAAGCTTGTAGTTGAACTGAGCCTGAGTTGCACACACAATACAGTTCCCTCTGTTGGATACTTCTACAGGAGCTGCACATGATTAAATTCTGAATTAATTGCCCCAGTAAATACCTTCAAATCTCAACTTCAGAAGAATTCCCCTCTCAACAGCTACAGTGTGGATCTTGTGAGCTAAACTGCAAATTTTTTGAAAGCAGGAGTAGATCTTTGCTCTGCACAGACTGCCCTTTATCCATCCAAAGAGCAGAGACATTTTCATTATCCAGAAGCAGATCCCAAGACCTCTCATAAAATGGCAGTTTCAAAACCAATCCATCTGTCATACTTGGAGGGTTGATCATTTTTCTTGCATTATTCAACAACAGAGAAGCTGAAAATCTGAAATTGATTTGTGATGGTGACTTGACTTAGGGACAGCTACAGACAGTTTGTATTTAATCAGAAATGAAAGAGGAACTTGCGTTCATGGAGCACCTAGCTGTGCTTCTCAACCTTCTCAAAAGACTTTGATTGAAATCATTTACTGTGAAAAGCAGTGACTTCAGTCAGACACGGCGCCGTGTAATATGCACAAACTATGATAAATCATCAGGAGCAGAAGTCCAATGGAAATATATTACTCACATTGTAATTAAGCACAAAATAGTCCCTAAATGCATCAGCAATAGGTTTAATCTGATCAAAACGAAGAGAAGCAAACTCTTACCTGTTTTAGTTCTGAACAAGCATTTTGATTCTTCAAGCATGGTTCAGATTTCTCCCAGATGAATCTTTCGTCTAACTATAACGAGCACTGTATTAGTGGTTTACCCTCTGAGTAAATGCAGAAGCAGGTACCGAATGATGCAGCACTCTAGTAAGAAAAGAGCCAAAACATTCTGTGCAAACAGCTGAAGTCCTGTAGAAAGTATATATTCAACACAGATAAGAAATTTAAATTGCCTTCATCTTCACTCATGAGATTATTTGACTTCAGGTTCAGAAAGAAGTGTTCTAGGCATTGCAAAAGAAATATAGGTGTGTTGTATTTACGAGCCTATTTAGAGGTTACAGGACAAACATACCATTCTGGATAATTTCTGAACAAGAAGCAGTAATAAGCAAATGCTTTGAGAGGCTGATCAAGGACTACATCTGCAGCATGTTACCACTCAAACTGGACCCCCTACAATTCATCTACCGACACAACCAATTGACAGACGACATAACAGCCACTGCTCCCCACACCATCCTTACACATCTGGAGAAGAAGGATGCTTATGTGAGAATGCTGTTCTTGGATTACAGTTCATCATTCAATACCCATAGTTCCATCCAGGCTCAACAGGAAGCTCAGAGACCTTGGCCTTCACCCTGCCTTGTGCAGTTGGATCCTGGACTTCCTGTCAGATCGCCAGCAGGTGGTAAGAGTGGGCTCCCTCACCTCCACCCCTCTGACTCTCAATACCGCCACCCAGGGCTGTGTACTAATTCCCCTCCTTTACTCCCTGTATACCCATGACTGCGTCGCCAGCCACAGCTCCAATCTGCTAATTAAGTTTGCCAACGACATTACATTGATTGGCCGAATCTCAAACAAGGTAGCCTACAGGGAAGAAGTCATCTCTCTGACATAGTGGTGTCAAGAAAACAACCTCTCCCTCAATGTCACAAAAACAAAGGAGCTGGTTGTGGATTACAGGAGGAATGGAGACAGACTAACCCAGGGGTGGGCAAACTTTTTGACTTGAGGGCCACAAAGGGTTCTAAAATTTGACAGGGGGGCCGGACCAGGAGCAGATGGACAGAGTGTTTTGGTAATACACCTCATAAGAGAAAATAAAATATCATGGGATATGTAGAAAACATGTGCTTTAATTGCAATTGAAAATGAACAAATGCATTACAACAAAATATCTGTCTTTGAAGTCCTATGGTATTTAGCTATTTATTTAAATGACTTTTAAAACACTGAAAATTAAATGAATAAAATACAGCTTTTTTAATAGTAACAGTTATTATTTTAAAGCACTGAAAATTCTGTTATCCTTCAAGATATTATCATCATCACTCTCCTCCTGACTGTCTTTATTTCAAAAACGGTAGGAGATGCAGGTCTACTTGTCCTGCTCCTTCTTATTCAATTGTCCCCTGTGCCAAAACCCAACAACAACCCGCAGAATGACAAAGCAGGGAGAGCGCGCCGGTTTGCAGAGCTCTGTGCTCGCAAATCCCCACAGGCGATCTCTCTTAGTCGGAACACTGGCTAATTGTGAGCTGGTTCGGATGTGCCAGGAAATGGGTTGCCACAAGGTCACAAAGTAAAGCGCAAATGTGGAGTAATACGCTGCACCTCAACAATGTATATAGAGTGCGTCATCTATTGGGAAAACGCCAGAATTGCGGGGAGAAAACGTTAACAAGGTTTATTAATATAATTTCATCAAGTTCTGCGGGCCGGATTAAAAAGCTTAACGGGCAGCATATGGCCCGCAGGCCGTAGTTTGCCCATGCCTGGACTAACCCCTATTGCCATCAATGGATCTGGGGTTGAGAGGGTAAACAGCTTTAAGTTCCTCGGCATCCACATCACCGAGGACCTGCCAGTGATCTGACAATACAGTGCGGTGGAAGAGGCACAACAGCACCTGTTCCACCTCAGATAGTTGAGGAAGTTTGGTATGGGCCCCCAAATCCTAAGAACTTTCTACAGGGACACAATTGAGAGCATCCTGACTGGCTGCATCACTACCTGGTATGGGAACTGTACCTCTCTAACCTCAAGACTCTGCAGAGATTTGTGCGGACAGCCCAGCACATCTGTAGTTGTGAACTTCCCATGATTCAGGACATTTACACAGACAGGTTTGAAAAAAGAGCCCAAAGGATCTTTGGGGACCCGAGTCATCCCAACCACGAACGGTTGCAGCTGCTACCATCCAGGAGGTGGTACCGCAGCGTAAAAGCCAGGACCAACAGCTTCTTCCACTAGGCCGGGAGTCGGCAACCTGCGGCTCCCGAGCCATTTGTGGCTCTTTCACCTCTGTGCTGCGGCTCCCTGTGGCTTTGGGAAATAATTGGTCAGTATTTAATTAAAATGTATTTTATGTTAGTTTGTTAGCTTTTGAAATGTAATTATGGTGATCTTGTACAACCTAAGTGTAGCGACACATTTCCTGCCACATCCGAAACGGCTCACAATTAGCCAGCATTCCGGCTAAGGGAGATAGCCTACGGGGGTTTGTGAGTACGCGTCTTTTGCAGCATCTGCGTCCATGGGGGCTGGGTTGAGGGAGGCTTAAAAGCAAGGCTGTTTAGTTCGAATAAAGCTATCTTTGACTGCAGTTTACTGACACCGCTACAACGTGTTTTTATCGCTGGCTGTCCAGACGGAAGGTGCTGAAACGCTTTGTCGCGTGTCTGGAAGAAGTGAAAACTTTCCTGGGCAGCAAAGGGCTCACCTTTCCTGAGCTGGAACAGCCAGAGTGGCTGGAAAAGCTACACTTCATGGTAGACATGACAGCGCACCTGAACACGCTGAACACAGCTCTTCAGGGGAAAGGACGTACAGCCCTGCACATGTTGGAGGATGTTTTGGCATTCGAGCGCAAGTTGACAGTGCTTGCCAGAGATTTACAGAAAGGCACTTTGTCTCACTTCCCCAATTTGAGAGAGTTCAAACAAGGTCACGACATGATAATTTCGGAGTATTTACATTCTGCAATCATCGCAATGCAAACATCGTTTGGGAAACGCTTCTGTGAGTTCAGAGAGGAAAAAAACACATTATCCTTCCCGGTCACTCCCTTAAGCATCGATCCTTCCCTACTGAATACGACTGCATTGGCAGGTGTGAGTCAACCTGATCTTGAGATGGAACTGGCCGACATAGCCGACAAAGACATATGGGTGTCCAAGTTTAGACGCTTGACAGCAGACCTTGAAGATGTTGCCCGTCAGAAGGCCGTTCTTGCTCAGAAACACAAATGGAGTGATATTGAAAACCTCACAGATGACAGCTTGCGATCCTGTGTAAAGATGAAGGTGACATCATACAGCCCTGATGTGCAGACGCTGTGCGCTGAGGTCCAGGAGCAGAAATCCCATTAACCAAGTATGATAAATATTTTAATTGCCTATTATTTTACTTATATTCATATTTTTTCATTGTTCAGTGAAATAGTCCTTTCATTTTTCAGGATGACAGCTGGCTGACGTTATTTTTGGTTTGCTGCTGGCGGAAAATTTAAGTTCGGCGTTTTTCATAAATACAAGAAGGACTCAAATAGACATTGAATATTTTACTTAAAAGTAACTTTCAACCCAACGTCTTTTTTTCGGAGTTCAAAATGTTTTTGTTGCATGCAGAAATGTAATTTTGTTTTCTCTGCAGGAGTTCATCAATTTCATAAATGCAACACATTATAGTTTGTTTATACATAGCATAAAGGCAAAAAAAACGTTGTATGCAGTGTTATTTCATTTTAAATGTCAAACGGGTTTTGCGGCTCCCAGTGTTTTCTTTTCTGTGGGAAACGGGTCCAAGTGGCTCTTTCAGTGGTAAAGGTTGCTGACCCCTGCACTAGGCTATCAGACTGATTAATTCACGCTGATTAGAGTGCATTTCTATGTTACGTTGACTGTTCTATTTATTAGAAATTATTATAAATGACTATGATTGCACATTTAGACAGAGACGTAACGTAAAGATTTTTACTCCTCATGTATGTGAAGGATGTAAGAAATAAAGTCAATTCAATTCAGTATTTCACAGTCATTCTTTACAGGTTTGTATTAATATGGTGTCATTCACATAATAAGTAATTCTCAAAACCAATTCAGGGAGGAAGTAATGGTCAATGAGCAGGAAGCCGTTGAAAAGCTGGGTGGATAGACTCCATCAAAGAGAGCAACCTTATGAATAATCTTGAGAACTCAGCACAAAAACAGGCCCTTGGCTCATCTAGTCCATGCACAACTATTATTCTGCCTAGTCCCATTGACCTGCACCTGCACCAGGAATAACCCTCCATATGCCTCCCATCCAGGAACTTATTCAAACTTTTCTTAAATGGTAAGATTGAACCTGAATCTACACTTCCGCTGCCAGTTCATTCCACACTCTCACCATCCTCTGAGTGAAGAAGTTCATCCTCATATCTTCCTTAAACATTTCACCTTTCACCCTTAACCCATGACTAACCTCAGTAGAAAAAGCCTGATTGCATTTACCTTGTCTATACCACCCCCCCCATAATTGTATGTACCTCTATCAAATCTTCCCTCATTCTCCTAAAGTCCAGGAATAAAGTCCTAACCTATTCAACCTTTCCTGTAACTGAAATCCCAGAAACATCCTCGTAAATTTCTCTGTACTCTTGCCTTCAAACAGAACAACATCAAGTTGCATAGATGCTGTCATGTCAGGTCTCTGTCCTGTTTTGAGACAGATGCTTGCAGGTGTTGTGTTAGTACAAGGGGCACAAAGGCTGGTATGAGGTGAGGGGTGAAGAGGACGGTGTGAAGAAAACGTCTACCATTACTGGCCATTAATTCTTTATCAACATTTTGCTGATTTCCTTTGCTCCATTAAAGACCATGGCTTCGGCTGTCTCAAGCATAAACTTAGGAAGTCCTTCCCAAAACACTCTCTGCCTTCTGTGTCTCCATCAGCCCACAATGCAAAGTTTGACAGTTGTGTGCCTGGGCTATTGTTAACCTCCTACACCAAACTTTGACAGTACAAGAACATTCAGATCCTTAATAATGTGTCAATTCAAAAATTTCTCACAGCTGCCTAGACACCAAAGTTAATGTTCAGCCTTTGATCAATGACAGGGAAGATTTTTGAAGGGGACTTAAAGCTTTTTACTTTACACTTCAGAAGCTACAGATGTGGAATTGGAGGTCATTTTATTAATGTCAATGGTTTTAAGTGAGTTTCTCGATAATCTAAGAGAGTGAGTGTTTCTCAGTCATTTGGAAGTAATAAACTAGGAGATTTAACAGTAGTTAACCCTATGAATATTTAATCTTCTTGCACTTCGCAGAGACCTAATGTTTACTTTATTATTTTGATTAATGATGCATTTTGGATTTAATCTTCGCCATATGACAACTCAAAGAAAAATACAAGTAACAACACCAAATACTACATTTGTTCTTTTCTGACCTTACAAAACCCTCATCTTTGTCAATAAATAGGGCCTTTGCAGAGGCTTTCTTAAATCTGTTGCTCTTCTGGCTACTACAAACCATGATTCTAATCAACTGGTCAGAGAGTAGGATTTTGTGTGCAGATGATATCTATGTGTGTGCACATTTGGAAACCAATCTCCCAGTGAAGCATATGAGAGAATAATTTTGAAATATATATTTAGCAGGCACTGGAGAAGGACAACAGTGCTGTCTCTACAAAATCTTTTCAATCTATTAGCAGGATAAATGAGCAAATGTCAGCATCTTCTCCCAGCCAACATTCCCAACCTCAAGGCTCTAATTACTGTCAGCTAGCTCTGATGCATCAGCCATTTCACTCACATGCCTCCAAAGTCCCAAAACTAATACACAACTACAAACTCCATTCAGCAAGAGACAGCACTTAGGAGGACAGAGAGAGCACTTCAAAGTTTGCCGTAAGAGACTTCTTGGGAAAAAAAGTCACATCCTCTCCAAGTAGCTCACCAAAATCCTCACCAAATAGCTGAGGAGTGCCTCAGGGATCTGTTCTGGGACCCTTACTCTTCATGATTTTTATAAATGATATGGATGAGGAAGTGGAGGGATGGGTTAGTAAGTTTGCAGATGCCACAAAGGTTGGAGAACCTTTATTGTGCATCAGGTTTTCAATATTTCTGTGTGCAGTCAAGGTGTTTCAATTGACTGTAGTAAAAATACATCTGTATTTGGAAGGTTCCACAGCTGGTGAGTCAGTATCCTGGCAAAAACTACTCTGTGAAGACAAAAGACAAAGAATTCCATGATAAGATTGTCAAAAAGCACAAGTCAGGAGATGGATACAAGAAAACTTACAAGTCACTGAATATCCCAAGTCAAGAAATGGAAAGAATATGACACAGCTGTAAATCTGCCAAGAGGAGGTAGTCCTCAAAAACTGAGTAACTGCAAGAAGGGGAATAGTGAGGGAGGCCACTAATAAACTTCTGACAACTCTAGAGGAGTTTGCAAGCTTTGATGACTGAGATGGGAGAGACTGCACATACAAGAACTATTGCTCAGGAGCTTCACCGGTCACAGCTTTATGGGAGAATGGCAAAGAGAAAGCCACTGTTGGAAAAAAAAACACATGAAATCTTGGCTAGGTTTTGCTGGAAGGCATGTGGGAGACTCTGAACTCAGCTGGAAGAAGGTTCTATGGTCTGAGAAACCAAAATTGAGCATTTTGGTCATCAGACTAAACTCTGGCGTAAACCAAACACCACACATCCCATTAAAAAGACACCATCGCTGCCATGAAGCAAGGTGGTGGCTGCATCATGCCGTGAGAATGTTTCACTGCAGCAAGCCCTGGAAGGCTTGTGAAGGTAGAGGGTAAAATGAATGCAGCAAAGTACAGGGAAACCCTGGAGGAAAACCTGATGCAGTCTGCACGAGAGCTGCGATTTGGGAGAAGATTTGTTTTCCAGTAAGAGTGATCCCAAGCAAAAAGCCAAATCTACACCGGACTGGCTTAAAAATAACTGGAAGTTTATGTCCTGAAGTGGCCAAGTCAGAGTCCTGATCTCAATTGAGAACTTATGGGTGGACTTGAAATGGGCTGTTCACTCACAGTCCCCATGCAATCTGACAGAGCCCTGAGTGATTTTGTAAAGAATAGGGAAAAATTGCAGAGTTCAAAGCTGATGGAGACCTATCCACACAGAATCAAGGCAGTAATTGCTGCCTAAGGTGCATCTACTAAATTCTGACTTGAAGGGGGTAAACACTTATGCAATCAATTATCTTGTGTTTTATATTTGAAATTAATTTAGATCACTTTGTAGAGATCTGTTTTCACTTTCACACAAAAGAGTCTTTTTCTGTGAATCAGTGTCAAAAAAGCCAAATTAAATCTAACATGATTCAATGTTGCAAAACAATAAAACATGAAAGCTAATGGGGGGGGGGGGTGAATACTTTTTATAGGCACTGTAAATGTACTTTGATAATAAATTGAATTTGACCTTGACTTGTGAGAATACCAGGGCTATTAATATAAAGAAAATGAGCATTTGGGAAGCATCTCCCTGCCCCACTTGTGCCAGAGACTGCAAATCCCAGACGGGTCTCTTCAGCTAGCTCTGAGTTGATGCTAGTCACCTTGAATACTAACCGTCTGCTGAAGAGGAAGAAGCTTTTGCACAAATTCAGATTGAAGCACCATGATATTAAGCTCTCCAACAGTTACTTCATCTACAATGCATCAGACGTGAATGTCTGTTATGTCCTCTGTCATCAAATAGCATTGTGACTTTTTCCATCGAGGGTCATAGATGGTTGCTGAGTGGAATCATACACAGGTATAAAATTCAATGTATGTTAATAACCAAGAGAAAAACAAAAGAAAGCCGTGTGTGGGAATGTAGTGAAACAAAGCACTTGTCTTTTGTATTCCACCATGAATTGGTCTCTGGAAAGTACAGCTTTGTTAGATTCTGTGTAAAAGTCTAGGCTATCTCATCTAACACTTTCAGGCTAGATGCAGTATTATATGGAATCAAGTTAATTTTGCACTTTCAGTACATACATAAGACATTTAAGCTCAGTTATATATAAGATTAATATTCTTTCTACACAAATCTATCAAACACCCACAAGCTAGTTGCAGCCCAAGTTACACTCCTACCACATATGGGTTGTCAAGATAACATTGCAATTAGCATGAGCTATTACAGATCAGGACATTGGAGTTCAATATCAGCGTCTTCTCTAAGCAAGTTTATACGTTTCTTCCCATGTGTGCATGGGTTTCTTCCCGATGCTGTAGTTTCATTCCACATTCCAAAGATGAACCGGGTTCATTGGTCATTGTAAAATTGTCCTGTGGTTACAGTAGGGTTAAGTCAGTGACTTGCTGGGCCAAAAGAGTCTGTTCCATGCTGTATCTCTAAATAAATAAATTATCTCCTCAAACATTCAGGAGAAAGAGACAAAAAGTAATGAGTGGAAGCTGATTTCTTATAGCACTTGCCTTATTGAAGTAAAATGGGATTTTTTATATCTGCGAATAACAGTCCTGATTTGTCCTTTCTATTCTCTTGTTAATATGTTCAAATACCATTTCAGAGGACTATAAAGGAAGTCATTGAAGTCTGAAGCTGTATTTTTGCATAACAAAAGATCATGAATTTATATTTGAATAAGTTTCCTATCTTCTACTTTACTTTTAAATAGTCAACGTGATTCTCAGCTTATACTAAGCCATGCCTCACTTACAGTTGCAATTTCTTTTATATTAGCCTCTTAAATTGTAGGCACACAGGTACATAAGGGAATGTAGGTGAAACACTGATGTAATAACATTTACTTAATTGACTGAACCAGTCTCATTGGTGAGAGATTACACCAGTGCACAATCACTGGACGATGGCCAATGCAAAATGGCCCAGTTCCAGTCATAGGGAAACATACAAGGTACAGCTGAGCAAGTTAGTTTTACTTTTTATACAAGGACCTTTCCATTTGTCCTCTTGCATACATGAATAGGACTATCAGATTTATATTTTTTTTAAATCACTCTCCTGTCCAGTACCTCCCTTGGTACTTGCTTCAGTGCATAGGAACAAAAGGACTCTGATGGCAGTTATATATAGGCCTCCCGACTGTATCTGCAATTGGACCACAGATTACAATGGGAAATAGAAAAGGCATATCAAATCTATTGAGATAATCATATTGGCAATAGACCTTAAGAGAGTGAGTTTGTTGAATACCTACAAGATGGCTTTTTATAACAGTTTGTCATTCAGCTATATTGGATTGGGTGTTATGTAATCAACCTGAAGTGATTAGGGAGCTTAAGGTAAAAGAACCCCAAGCGGCAGTGATCACAATATGATTGAGTTCAACTTGAAATTTGATAGGCAGAAAGAAAAGTCTTGACATAGCAGTATTTCAATGGAGTAAAGGAACTGCAGTGGTTTGAGAGAGGAGTTGGCAAAGTAAATTGGAAGGAGATGCCAGCAGGGATGACAGCAGAGCAGCAGTGGTGTGCGTTTCTGGCAAAAATGAAGCATTCGGGCTCTCACGACCAGACTATGTAACAGTTTCTTCCCCCAAGCTATCAGACTCCTCAATACCTGAAGCCTGGACTGACACTTTGCCCTACTGTCCTGTTTATTATTTATTGTAATGCCTGCGCTGTTTTTGTGCACTTTATGCAGTCCAGCGTAGGTCTGTAGTCTAGTACAGCTTTCTCTGCGTTGTTTTTTTTAATTACATAGTTCAGTCTAGTTTTTTGTACTGTGTCATGTAAACCATGGTCTTGAAAAACGTTGTCTCATTTTTACTATGCACTGTGCCAGCAGTTCTGGTCAAAATGACAATAAAAGTTGACTTGATTTGACTTGAGATGCAGGATAGCTGGATTCCAAAAATGAAGAAATACTCAAACAGCAAAATAGTGCAACCGTGGCTGACAAGAGAAGTCAAAGCTAATGTAAAAGCAAAAACAAGAGCGTAGAACAACATAAAAATTAGTGGGAAGGCAAAGGATTGGGAAGCTTTTAAAACCCTACAGAGAGCAACTAGAAGAATCATTAGGATGGAAAAGATGAAATATGAAAGCAGGCTAGTAGACAATATCAAAGTGGATAGGAAAAAGCTTTTACAAGTTTGTGGAAAAAAAAGATGAGAGTAGATATAGGACCATTAGAAAATGAAGCCAGATAAATAATAACGGGGGACAAGGAGATGGCAGATGAACTAAATGAGTATTTTGCATCAGTCTTCACTAGCAAGACACTAGCAGTGTGTCAGAAGTTGAAGGATGTGAGGGAAGAGCAGTGAGTGCAGTTACTATTACAAGAGAGAAGGTGATGAAAAAGCTAAAAGACCAAAAGGTACATAAGTCACCCAGACCAGATGAATTGCACCTTAGGCTTCTGAAAAAGGTAGCAGTAGAGATTGTAGAGGCATTACTAATGAACCCTCAAAAATCATTGAACTCTAGGATGGTGCCAGAGGACTGGAAAATTACAAATGTTGCTCCACTCTTTAAGAAAGGAGGAAGACAACAGAAAGGAAATTAGCCTGACCTCAGTGTTTGGGAAGATGTTGGAATCAGTTGTTAAGGATGATGTTATGGAGTACTTGGTGACACAGGACAAGATAGTACAAAGTCAGCATCATTTCCTTCAGGGAAAATTCTGCCTGACAAACCTGTTGGAATTTTTTGAGGAGATTACAAGTAGGATAGATAAAGGGATTGCAGCAGATGTTGTATATTTGGGCTTGCAGAAGGCCTTTGACAAGGTGCCACACATGAGGCTGCTTACCAAGTTAAGAGACCATGGTATTACAGGAAAGTTACTAACATGGTTAGAGCATTGACTGATTGGTATGAAGCAGGGAGTGGGAATAAAAGGATCCTTTTCTGGTTGGCTGCCAGTGACTAGGGGTGTTCTGCAGAGGTCGGTGTTGGGACCACATCTTTTTATGTTATAGATCAATGATCTAGATGATGGCATAGATGGCTTTGTTATCAAGTTTGCAGATGATATGAATATTGGTTGAGGGGCAGGTAGTGTTGAGAAACAGGAAGATGCAGAAGGACTTAGACCAGGCATGGGCAAACTACGGCCTGCAGGCCATATGCGGCCCGTTAAGCTTTTTAATCCAGCCCGCAGAACTTAATGAAATTATATTAATAAACCTTGTTAACGTTTTTTCCCCGCAATGCTGGTGTTTTCCCAATAGATGACGCACTCTATATACATTGACCTTTGTTGAGGTGCAGCGTATTACTCCACATTTGCACTTTACTCTTTGTTCGGCTCGACCTATTTGTGTGAACAGGCGTTCAGCGTCATGAACATCAACAAAGCCAGCCACAGATACAGGTTAACTGACCAACACCTCAGATCCATCCTGAGAATCGCCACAACAAAACTAAATCCAGACTTTGATGCGCTGGCTAAAAAGGGAGACCAACAACACTATTCCCACTGAAATTAAAAATAAGTTTCTTCGTTGTGTTATGTAAAAAATGCATTTGAAAATATTTTTTTCAATAAGCCTTACATGTTACATGTCATTTCTTTTAAGTGATGGACATGAGCAGTGCGCAGGTGCACGTACGTTCTCAAAATAAAAAAAATGCGCTCCAGATCAAATAACGCGTTCCACATACTGGCGCGCTGTCACTGTTCTGTCCTTGTGCTGGTCGTTGATGAGTTTTGGCACAGGGGACAATTGAATAAGAAGGAGCAGGACAAGTAGACCCGCATCTCCTACCGTTTTTGAAATAAAGACAGTCAGGAGGAGAGTAATGATGATAATATCTTGAAGGATAACAGAATTTTCAGTGCTTTAAAATAATAACTGTTACTATTAAAAAAAGCTGTATTTTATTCATTTAATTTTCAGTGTTTTAAAAGTCATTTAAATAAATAGCTAAATACCATGGGACTTCAAAGACAGATATTTTGTTGTAATGCATTTGTTCATTTTCAATTGAAATTAAAGCACGTTTTCTACATATCCCATGATATTTTACTTTCTCTTATGAGGTGTATTACCAAAACACTCCGTCCATCTGCTCCTGGTCCGGCCCCCCCTGTCAAATTTTAGAACCCTTTGTGGCCTACAAGTCAAAAAGTTTGCCCACCCCTGACTTAGACAGATTTGGAGAATGGGCAAGAAAGTGACAAATGATATGCAATGTTGAAAAATGCATGGCTGTGCATTTTAGTATATAAAAATAAATGTACAGACTATTTTCTAAATGGAGAAAATCCAAAAAATTTGAGATGCAAAGAGCTTTGGAGTCCTTGTACAGAACACTGTATAAGTTAACTTGCGGGTGGAGTCAGTGATGAGGAAGGCAAATGCAACATTAGCACTCATTTCAAGAGGACTGGAAGACAAGAGCTGGGATGTGATGCTGAGGCATTATAAGGCACTGGTGAGGCCTCACCTTAGATATTGTGAACAATCTGGGCTCCTCATCTAAGAAAAGATGTGCTGGCATTGGAGAGATTTCAGAGGAGGTTCACAAGCATTATTCCAGGAATGAAAGGGTAATATGAGAAACTTTTGATAGCTCTGGGTCTGTACTCACTGGAATTTAGAAGGGTGAGGAAAGATCTCATTGAAACTTCTCAAATGTTGAAAGGCCTTGACAGAGTAGATGTGGAAAGGATGTTTTCCATGGTGGGAGAGTCTATGACAAGAAGGCACAGCCTCAGGATAGAGGGATGTCCATTTAAAACAAAGATGCGGAGAAATTTCTTTAGCCAGAGAGTGGTGAATTCGTGGAATTCATTGCACAGGCAGCTGTGGAGGCCAGTTTGCTGGATGTACTTAAGGCAGAGCTTGATAGGTTCTTTATTGAACACAGCATCAAAAGTTATGGGGAGAAGGCTAGGGAGTGGGGATGAAGAGGGGGGAAAAATGAATCAGCCGTGTTTAAATGGCGGAGCAGACATGATGGACCAGATGCCCTAATTCTACTCCTATGTCTGATGGTCATATAAGAAAGGAGTAAGCGAACGAACAAACCCTTCAGGTTGGCTCCACTGTTCAGTACGATTAGCTGATATAGTTTTGCCTGAACTAGTTATTTTCCAGTCTCATTTCACATTCATAGACTAAGAATTCTTATTGTCCATATCAATTAAGAGCTTCAAAGTAATGGAAATTAATAAATATTGTTCAGCTGATGGCAGATACATCACAGATTCGCCTCTTCTATTACCTTTTTTCTTAAGGTGTTGGCTGACAAAAGGCTACATTTCTTCTGGCTTCTCTTCCCTATATTATGGAAGAGACGAACAATTGTTTATAAGTAAATTGGAACTATTGTCACTGGGATATTTTAATTGGAGTGAGAGTTATCATAGATAAGTTGAATTTAACACCCTACACTGAATCATTTTACTCTTGCTTTTGTTTATCTTGAGCTCTATTTTTCTTCTGCCCCATCACTCTCTCCCAAGAAACTAGGTCAAATGTTATGTTTTTAATAATGTCCATGCAGATACAGTAGACCAAATTAATCCTTAATTCCTCAATCATTAAAAAGCTTTCCATGTAGTCTCTTATTAAGACTACATTTTATATTTTTCTGCCACTTTCCTTAAAACTGGCTAAGATCTGGATGGGAGAATTAATGACTCAGCCGTGCTAATCATTACCTAGTCCTACAAGTGTTTGATCTTTCATAGCTGAGACCTAAAAAGGCACTGATAAAAGGCAACATATATGCCCTGTGACTCAGTGAATATGCGAACGGCAGTAAAAGCTATTTTAGTTTGCAAATCATCTGTCCAGCTAAAAGTCCATAAACTCGTGTTTTTGTTTCTGGCACTTGTAGACTGGGAAAGCATTAATAAGTATTGTATGCTATTTATGCATAAATATAGCTTACATTAATTTTGAAATGGAATGTAGTTATCAAGCAACTTATCAAGTTAGACTGACTTAAGCACTGGGCCAGATTGGAAAGGTAGAGTTAGCAAGTTATTCATACAGGAGCACAAGTTCGTGATTTAATTAGAACATAAAACAGGACAGGAGTCACACTATGGCCCAGGATGTCTGTACTGACCAATAATTATTATTATTCTCTTCTGAACATGGAGTGGTCTGACACAAAAACACCTGGTGTTTCGTAGAATAAAATATCTAGAATCTCTTCACTAATTCTCTGTGCACCTGCTTCCCCCGTGAGTAAAGAGGAACTGCTTATTGTGCAATTGTAGAGCCATGGCAGCCGGAAAACACTTGTGAAGGAAAGTCAGGTTATCCTTTTTTTATTTTATATTCTGAGCTTTGATTTGAAGTGATTTGTGAAAAATAGCAAAGTTTCACTGATGTTCAAAGAGGGAGCAGGTGCCCAGGATATATCTCATTCCAGTCTTGTTTTAAGCACATTTCCCTGCACTGTTTCCTTTCATTTCTATGTGTTGGTTAGTGCGTCAATGGCACATCGAATATTGAAGAAGAAATTGGTTGGTTTGCAACATACTGCTCCATTCCCCCATTTTCTTCAAGGGTGAACTGTAAATGGGCAAGTGCAAGTCTTGTCACTCCCCAGGCATGCAAATCTACCTTGTAGTAACACATTCATAGTTCTTTGAAAGCATTCACTTTTTTTTAGAACCTCCTTGTCAACTCATTACCTGGAGTATATTAGACCTCAAAGAATGAATTTGCTATTTTTGATTATGTGTGGTTTTGGCCAAATTTCTACCCAAGGGTGTTTAGCCATATTTGGAGTTTAGATGGGTGTTCTTTGACATTGTGTTTCTTATATTGAGACAGTCGTAGTGCCAGTGCTGAGACAAATCCTGCACCTTACATGATGGCCTTACTGGAGTTTTCAGCAAAGAGATCCACAGCGAATTATTCAAATGGTATATAAGATCTTTTTCATCTGCAAAAATGTTCCACCCAATCCCACTCCATTTATCACCTAACCACAGGTTTAAATCTGGCTGAGGTTTTAAAATCCTGCCATGCTCAGAGACATTGAAATCAGTTGCACTACCACAAAAATTGCACATTCAGCGCTGAATCAGAACTGATCAGATTGCACATTTTATTAACTTGAACCAAAGCACTTGTTATTTTTAAAGCAATGTGAAAATTGTTACAGAATATTTAATATTCACTGCTTTGAGCTTTCTTCAGTTCATCTGAATAAGTTGAAAGATGCAGGAGAGTGGGGATAACATTAACACTACTATTTGAGGAGGACTAGTGTGAAGTGATGCCCATGATTGTAAGGATTTCAGCATCTTTAACCGTGGATCAGTCCCCAAACTCAGATGAAATCTATTGCAGTCTCTTAAGCAAGGGAGGGAAAAAATATCAGAGGCTTTGATCCTCTAACTACTGGCACTGTGCCGATGAACTGGAAGACTGCAAAACTGATATTTTTCTAAAATGGGAAAAGCAATCAGCTGAGTACCTGTAAACTAGTTGACTGAGTGTAAGTGGTGTACATGTAAATTGAATAAATTCTGAGGAACAGTGTTTAGGTTGATCCAGAGTGGACTGCGTGGATTTGGCAAGGGAAAGTGATGGCTGCCTAATTTAATTGAATTTAACTTTGACTGTGTTGGTGATGTATGTATTTGAACAAAATCTGTTGAGGATTAATTCTGTATATAAAATAAATCATGACAGGTTTACAGTGCGGTTCAACTTCTGCTGGAAGAGGTGTCTTTAAGGTAATTGAGAGAAGCATTAGAGAAAACGAGAAAAGATTTCTCACCTTATGGAGGGTTGCAAGGGTAGTAGATGCAGAAGCTGTCATCACATTTTAAAAGTATTTGAATGAATACTTGATGTGCCATAACCTGAATACTTCTGGAGCAGGCTACAATAACATCTTATTTTTGGCCAGCATTGACACAGGGGCTGAATAATACTGTAAATTTTTAAGATTCTGTGTCATTGTATAAAGTTAAATGTTTGAAACTTATGATATGTGTTCCACATAGGAGTACAAAAAGGAGCAGTGAGAGCCACAAGCACAGCCACATTAGATGCATCATAACAACCATGTTGACATCATTCCATTCTAAGACATCAAAGAGATATCTTTATCCTTTAAAGAAGGGATTTCCCTCCCTCTGCCATTGATGCTGCCCTCACCCGCATTTCACGTACATCCATGCTCACCCCATCTTCCCACCATCTTAATAGCGATGTTCCTCTTATCCTTACCTACCACCCCATCAGCCTCTGCATCCAACACATTATCCACTGCAACTTCCACCATCTCCAAAGAGATCCTACCACTAAACATCTTTAACCCCATCCCCGCTTTCTGAAGAGATTGCTCCCTTTGCTATTCCCTTTTTCATTCATTCCTCCCCACTAATCTCCTTCCCGGCACTCATCGCTGCAAGCAGCCCATATGCCTCCTCCCTCAACCGCATTGGTCATCTATTGTGTCTTGTGCTCCTGATGCAGCCTCCACTACATTGGTGAGACCTGTTGTAAATTGGAAAATCGCTTTGTCGAACACCTCTGTACCATCTGGTACAAGCAGGATATACTGGTGGCCAAATATTTTAATTCTGATTCTCATTTACATTCCAACATGTTGGTCCATGGCCTCCTCTTATGTCAAGATGAGGCCACCGTCAGGGTGGAGGAGAGACACCTTTTATTAGACCATAAGACATAGGAGCAGAATTAGTCCATCTGGCCCATCAAGTCTGCTCCACCATTCAATCAAAGCTGATTCTTTTTTTTCTCCTCCTCAACCCCAGTTCCCGGCCTTCTCCCTGTAACCTTTGATGCCATGTCCAATGAAGAACCTATCAATCTCTGCCTTAAGTACACCCAGCGACCTGGCCTCCACAGCTGCACGTGGCAACAAATTCCACAAATTCACCACCTTTTGGGTAAAGAAGTTTCTCTGCATCTCTGTTTTGAAAGGGCGTTCCTCTATCCTGAGGCTGTGTCCTCTGACCTAGACTCTCCCACCATGGGAAACATCCTTTCCACATCTAACATTCGAAAGGTTTCAAAGAGATCCTCTCTCATCCTTCTGAATTCCAGCGAGTACAGATCCAGAGCCATCAAACGTTCCTTGTATGATAACTCTTTCATTCCTGGGATCATCCTTGTGCACCTCCGCTGGCCCCTCTCCAATGGCAGCACATCTTTTCTAAGATGACGGGCCCAAAACTGTTCACAATACTCAAGGTGAGGCCTAACCAGTGCATTATAAAGCCTGAGAATCACATTTTTGTTCTTGCATTTTAGACCTCTTGAAATGAATGCTAACATAGCATTTGCCTTCCTCACTACTGACTCAACTTGCAAGTTAACCTTTAAGGTGTTCTGCACAAGGATTCACAAGTCCCTTTTTTCACAAGTCTCAGATTTTTGGATTTTCTCATTGTTTGAAAATAGTCCACACATTTATTTCTACTACCAAAGTGCATGACCATGCACTTTCTAACACTGTATTTAATTTACTACTTTATTGTCCATTTTCTGAATCTGTCTAAGTCCTTTTGCATCCTAACTGTTTCCTCAGCACTACGTGCCCCTCCACCAATCTTTGTGTCATCTGCAAACTTGGTAATGAAGCCATCTATTCCATCATCTAAATCATTGTTAGGCAGCATAAAAAGAAGTGGTCCCAACACCAACCTTTGCGGAACACCACTAGTCACTAGCCACCAGTTCCATTATCATTATTCTGTCTGGGTACCCTCCAACCTGATGGCATCAACATCATCTTCTGCTTCCAGTAAACAAATCCCCCCCACCCTTTCCTTTATTCCCCATTCTGGCATTTTACTTTTTCTCACCTGCCTATTACTACTTTTCCCAGGTCCCCTCCTCTCCTTTCTCCTATTGTCCACGCTCCTCTCCTATCAGATTCCCTTCTCCCCACCTTCTAATGCTGGCATCTTCCCCCTTCCTTCTCAGTCCTTATGGAGGGTCTCAGCCCAAAACATTAGCTGTCTATTCATTAACATTGATGCTGCGTGACCTACTGAGTTCCTCCAGCATTGAATGTGTGTTGCTATTACATAGTTTACCACACTCTAGAGCATACAAACAGAAGCACATATCACTGCATTGTTAGAAGAGGATTTCTTCTGAATATTACATTATGCAAAGACATGATGTAGCTTTCAGTGTGATAGGAAATTACACAAATTGTAATCAGATTTTTAACCCTACCTCCTTCTGGGATTGACATGGCACTGTTAATGGCTGATAAATCTACAAACACCCTTTAATGTTTCAGGAGCAAGTTACTTGAGATAGCTATGAAGGCAAGCCTAAAGCATATTGTTTTCCAGGGTATTTATATTGGAAGGATTCTCAAAGAATAAAACATTTCAGCCATGTGCTATGTTCTTTGCTCAGGCTTATTGCTTCCATGAACAGAGCTATTTCTAATCTCTTGGAAAAGTAAATAAATATTTGCTTCACTGAATTGATTTTAAAATATCTTAACTTGCCAATTCCCTCTGTAGTTATTTCTGATGTCTAGAGTATCTTTATGTGATGCTAAATGATTTGAGATGAATGTCTGTATAAAGTCTGTTTATGCCTTTATTGTCATCGTTATAGGGGAGCTGGAGTGGTTGGTCGGCCCTTCATGTCAGGGTTACCTCTCAAAAAGTGCTGAAGATACACTTTCAAGACAGGCAATGTCACTGAAAAACATAGGGAGAAAGTTACCTTGTCTGCTGCTGTAAATGCAAGACAAAAGTCCATTGACTGATAGTAAAAGTCTCAATACTAGCACCCAGACTCAGAAACCAATATTTATTAGGAAAAGGAAAGGGAGCAATTTTTTTTTTTTGGGGGGGGGAAATTTTCCATTAGAAGCAGGTTTATTTGCTTCATGATTGAGGTTGTGATTTACTAATAATTTGTTGTATCTTGTCATGATTGGTTAACACCATTATTTTACTGCATAATGCAACAGGCAGATACTACAGATGGGCTATGAATCTCTTTGGTGTAACAGTTGTAAGCCATTTACCACTCAGGTAGGTTTAGGATATCAACCAGCATATGCTATGGCCTTTTGAAAAAGTAAGACCGCAGGTTCAACCCAAAACCAGTTTGCATCTGATGCTCTGTTAATTAAGATTATTCTCACATGCCAGTTTTGTGATCAGTCAACCTGGAATGCAGTGTTGAAGTTCTAGCTTCCTGATTCAGAGAGATTTTGTTGGATTGTGATGTTTTTGATCAGAGTTTCTTCTGAAGTCAAGAATGAGGCATAAAGCTTGTATTAAGCATTCCAAGAATGAAACGAGAAAAAGGAAAGAGAGAAAGAGCAAAGGGCAAAGTACCTAATGGCAAAGGGAGAAGAACAAAGGATACAATGAGAAAGATGGCACTACTTGCTGGTCAGTGAAGCAAGAAAAGCAACTAAATACTTTGTTCTTCACACTTTTTCTGGTAAACAGACAGACAGACATACTTTATTGATCTCAAGGGAAATTGGGTTTCATTAGTCGCACCAACCAAGAATAGTGTAGAAATATAGCAATATAAAACCATAAATAATTAAATAATAACAAGTAAGTTATTCCAAGTGGAAATAAGTCCAGGACCAGCCTATTGGCTCAGGGTGTCTGACACTCCAAGGGAGGAGTTGTGAAGTTTGATGGCCACAGGCAGGAATGACTTCCTGTGACGCTTAGTGTTGCATCTCAGTGGAATGAGTCTCTGGCTGAACGTACTCCTGTGCCTAACCAGTACATTATGGAGCAGTTCCACCCCCACAGCATCACTGGCCTTACGAATGAGTTTGTTGATTCTGTTGGTGTCTGCTACCCTCAGCTTGCTGCCCCAGCACACAATAGCAAACATGATAGCACTGCCCACCACAGAGTTGAACAATGGCTACAAATGGTGGCCTGTGGCTTCCCGTCGGAGTTGAGGAGAATCGCAAGTATAGTCTGACATTTTGTGCTGTAACCGGAGTCTTGCCGGGGCAGGACAGGTCCAGCATGTCCACGCTGGGTTGCTGGAGCAGACTTGGAGCAACTTCACATGGCATGGTATGATCTGGTTTGATCGATTTAAGTGCAGGCCAGGTTGAAATGGTCGGGTATTGGGGTTGGAGGCAAGAGACAGGCTGGTTTGACTCGCAGCACTGCAGGGACTATACTGGACTGAAGCCTTCTGAATCAGATACTGTAGACTTCTGAATTGGCTACAGTGATGGCTGTGTGAATTTCAGTTTTGAATGCTGTTTGCTTGCTTATTTTTTAGCATGATCTCTCTCTCTCTCTCTCTCTCTCCCTCTCTCCCCCTTCTCTGTCCCCTCTCTCTCTTCTCTCTTCTCTCCCCCCTTTTTTATTTTTAATGGGTTATATTGGGGTTCTTTGTTCATTTGCTGTCTGGAAGGAGACAAATCTCAAGGTTGTATAAAGTACACATACTTTGATAATAAATGTACCTTAAACTTTAGAAAGAATCAACATGGTCTGATCCTCCTATGCCAGACATTCCATTCAAGCTCCACTATTTAAATTAACCAATAAGGTGATTCCTAAATGAACATTTGACCCGTGAACACTACCTCACTTTTAAAATATATATTATTTCTGTTTTTGCATGATTTTTAATCTATTCTATATGCATATACTGTAATTGATTTATTTATTTTCTATATTATGTATAGCTGCTAAATTGACAAATTTCATGACCCGTGCTGGTGATAGTAAACCTGATTCTGAAGATAGCCCCTATTCAAATAATTTGATCCCCACAACTGCAACCACTAAAAACACACTGAACAGTTATAAGTATACAGGTAACTATATAAAGATGCAACAAGCATAATAAAATTGAACTATAATGAAAATAACAATTATACAGTCAACAAGTTGGAGTTCAAAACTTGAACCCTTGATGCTGTCATTGAGCCAAACGCCTTGATCTTCAGGAGTGCTGAGAGTTGTGAGGCGAAAGGAAGCTTTTCCATTATTCCCAGGAAGGTAACGCTGGTGCTCCTGTGTAATTCCTTCAGTGCTGCCACTTGATTTTAATTAAGATGGTGAATATCACTGGTCATCACTTCTGGGGAATATGTACAAATGCATTTCTAGTGGGAGTCATTGTATAGCTATCAGGATAGAATCGCTTTGTGGCTTTTGATCACCTTGAACCCAGCTCACTACAGTTAATAGAAGTGGACAAAACGCATTTCAATTCATTTCAAGATTCAGATTGTGTATTATCATTCGACTGTAAAGGAGAAGAAAATGACTTAATCCAGATCTGGTGCAGCATGAAAAAGCAATAAGCATAAAAACAGTAAACATAAATACATAAGATTAACTTATATACATGGACTGGCTGTATGAACATAAAATTATGCTAGGTACGGGAGTATCTGTACACAAGGTGAACTTGAGAAGACATGACAGTGGTGGGTGGATTAATGGGTGGAGGTGTTGATTAGTCTGTGATGACTTTGTGGGAGTTCCTGAGTCTGTTGGTCCTGGCATAGATGCTGCATGTCCTCTTCCATGATAGGAGTGGGACAAACAGTCCATGAGCTGGGTTCATCAACCGAGGCAGTAGAAGCAGCAAGCAACAACCTTTAAACTAGTAAACTTTTCTTATTAGTATTTGATGTAAGCGAAGGGATCTAAATAAAGCAGCGACTATGAACCAATAAAGCAAAGTGGCACTCTGGCTAAAGCAGTTCTGTATTACACAGTAAGTCCACTCAGCAATTTAATAGAAATTCAGATGGTGCAGATGTGATTTTTCTTTGGTGACGTTCCATTGTGCTATGTCATGCCGAGGAACATACATCAGTTTAATCTAGGGCAGTTGCCTAATCTTGGCTCTTCGTGATTTGGTTGTTGCCTGTGGAGAAGGAAAATTAAAACATAAATTACTCCAGAAAGCTTGAGCTCCATCATTCTCATGAAAATCAGGATAACAGCAGTTGTTGGCAGTCTGAAATCAAAACAGAAAATGGTAGAAACACTCAGCAGATCTGTCAGCATTTGTGGAAAGAAAAACTATTAATGTTTTAGTCTAAAGAATAGTCCTCAGGTCATGAAATGAGATGTTTAGGTGTGGGTGAGGTGGCTGCAGGAAGGGTGATGTTGGCAGAGCCAAGTGCATCTTAACCTGGAAATTTTTTTGTGATGCTTGAATTACTTTTGTGATATCCAAGGATAAAGTGATAAATCTTCAATTCGACCATGACAAAAAATACATTTTAAGTAAAACTTGATGGATTACAAAGCAAACTAAACAAACCTTCAAAGCTCTGAACCTTTAGTATGTGTCTCCTGGCAGAGCGGGACCCTGCCACCCCAAATCCAATTGCATGCTTCAGTAGGGTCCAATCTGATTAGGTTTTTAAACGTTCAGAATGCATGGCATTGCTCCTTTATAGGTCTTGTTAATTCTGTTTACAATTCTCATCACCACTCAGCACAAATGCAGTGTCTACTGAATCTCGCCCCTTGCTTGCTATTGAAGCAGTAAGTCAGTTTCTGCACTATGAGAGATATTATATGAGTGCCACAGAGTCTGATGCTGGCTGAGGTTGGTTGAGGATCCATGCTCTGGGTGGAGGTATGGTAATAGGTTGCCTTTAACATCCAGTCAATGAAGGAACAGAAATATTTATGTTTATCACTGCTGTGCTGAGAATTTGAAATGAGTGTAAGGTAAGCCAGGTTATTGCAAACAGTAAATCTTGTGGAGAGCATCCTTTAATGCCTGTTTGGGGTGAACAAAAATTGCTACTAACAGTCAGTTTGTATTAGTATAAAGGATGCTCTTTGGAATTTGCCTCTGTCTGTCTGCTCTAGTGTGATGGGCGATCACTTTCATGTTCCAAATTCATATCTTTGGCATGCATTTTTGAAAGGAATGTGCTGACCTTCTTCCCTGTAAATACCAATAAAATAGAAAAATGCTCTTTATAGAGTATGTATCGTTTTTAAAATTATACAACGTTTTACATTAAACTGAAATGCATCTCGCATCATAGCCACAATATATCGGGGGAGCTCCTCAGACTCTGGTCTTTATAAGAAAATGAACTTAAAAACATTGATGTTAGCATTTGTTCATCCGACAAGGAATGATCAGTTTGGAATGGAGATGTAGAAAAAGGAAAAAACAAAGTCATTTTGCAGACAGCTGATCAGATGTGCAGGACGTAATTTCTTCCTGCATGACATTTTGAATATGTTCTCAACATCCTTTTCATGAAGAGCATGCCCTTTTTGGTTAATTTAGTCTTTCTTTCTTCCTTGCTTGCAGTTGCTGAGCTATTATTCATAAATAATGGTGATACTCTGTTTCAGAAGAAGAAAGGTTTTGATTTGTGAATCATATTTTACAGACGTACCAAAGTAGTTAACACTCACTAAAGTATTTCCATGGTGAGTTTGCAATTCTAATGTAGGAGACACAACAGCCAATTTATATACAGTAAGCTCTCTCTCATAGTAGTGTGACAATGGTCAGATAATTATTTTACAGATCTTGACTAAGAGATGCATATTGGCCATGACAGCAGACTCAACTCCCTAATGCTAGTGTATTTTTTACATCCACCTGCAGACTGGGCTTTAAATTAAAATTTCATCTGAAAGACTGCACTTCTCAGTGTCCTACTAGCGTGTTAGCCTAGATTTTTGTACTCAGATCACTGATTGGAGCTTGAACATAGCCCTCTGACTTGTATGAACTGTGATTTTCTTCATCCATGTGCCAATTGAGAATAATCACCAAGCATCTACAAGCTGTTTTTAAAGAGCAATGCAACCATGTTTGGTCCTGCCCCCAAACTCCTGTGTTGCAGTATCATGACTTCTTCACTATCTCATTTGCCACGCCATTTTGCTTCTAGATTTGAATTCCAAATGAATTACTTTATTATTCGTGTTGCCCTAAATGAGATAACTAACAGCACAGATGAGAAATCAAACTTGAAGAGAGGAGATCTTAGAGCAGAGGGAATCAGCCCATTTGGTCTGAGCCTTCATTTGTGCCAGTATATGAAAGAGGAGCAGATGTAAGCCATACAGACCCCCTGAGCCTTTTGCACTATTCAGTAACATCATGGCAGCTTTGATCTTGGCCTCAATTTCAAATTCCTCCCAATCCTTATAATCCTCAATTCCCCTATGTTCCCGAAATCTGTCTTTTTCAGCTTTACATACTTTCAGTGAATCAGCCTCAGATCTCTAGAGTAGAGAATTCCAAAGATTCATGATCCTCTGAGAGTGGAGAAACAAATCCTCATCACTGTGTTAAATGGGCAACCTCTTAGTCTGAAACAAAGCCCCAAGTTCTGCATTCCCCCATGAGGAAAACATACCCTTCAACATCTATTCTGCCATGTTCTGTAAATTCCATCTGAGGAAACAACCAGGGGAACCTTCTCTGAACTGTTTGCAGTGCAGCTCTATCTCCTCTTAAGCAGGGAAATCAAAACTGCATTGAGGTCTGGTTGTGAGTTCACTCAGCAAAGCTTCAATACTTCATATTCAATCATCCTTCTAATTTGTCTTCATAAGTACTTATACCTGTGTGCTAACTTCCTCTGATTATCTCTGTAGAGACTCAGATGATCATTCTGTTCAGCAGCATTCTGTAATCTTGTTCCATTGAAATAATTTTACTTTTCTGTTTTCCCTGCAGGTGGGTAATCTCACTTTTCCCCATGTGTATTCCATTTGCCAAATCTTTGACCACTCACTGATCTGCACCATCTTGCAGACTCAGTGTCCTCACTACTAGCTTTCCTGTCTGCTTTGGTATTATCAGCCGTGTTACGTATAATGTACTTTGCCCCTTTATTGAAGTTCTTAAATTGCACAACACTGATCCCTGTGGCAGTAGTTACAGTTTACCAGCTTGAAAGTGACCCACTTATTCACACGGTATTTGTTATTTAATCATTTTCAGTTTGTTCTAATAGATTACCTACCTTCTGAACTCTGCTCTTCAGAATCAGAATCTGGTTTATTATCACCGGCATGTAACGTGAAATTTGTTAACTTAGCAGCAACGTAAAATACAGTACATAATCTAGCAGAGAGAGAAAGAAGTAATAAATAAAATAAAACTTAAAAAATAAACGAGTAAATCAATTATGCAAATTGAATAGATTTTTTTAAAATGTGCAAAAACAGAAATACTGTATATTAAAAAAAAGTGAGGTAGTGTCCAAAGCTTCAATGTCCATTTAGAAATTGGATGTCAGAGGGGAAGAAGCTGTTCCTGAATTGCTGAGTGTGTGCCTTCAGGCTTCTGTACCTCCTACCTGATGGTAACAGTGAGAAAAGGACATGCCCCGGGTGCTGAAGACCCTTAATAATGGGCGCTGTCTTTCTGAGACATCGCTCCCTGAAGATGTCCTGGGTACTTTGTGGGCTAGTGCCCAAGATGGAGCTGACTAGATTTACAACCTTCTGCAGCTTCTTTCAGTCCTGTGTAGTAGCACCCCCCCCCCCCCATACCAGACAGTGATGCAGCCTGTCAGAATGCTCTCCACCGTACGTACAACAATAGAAGTTTTTGAGTGTATTTGTTGACATGCCAAATCTCCTCAAACTCCTAATAAAGTATAGCTGCTGTCTTGCCTTCTTTATAACTACATTGATATGTTGGGACCAGGTTAGATCCTCAGAGATCTTGATACCAAAGAACCTGAAGCTGCTCACTCTCTCCACTTCTGATCCCTCTGTGAGGATTAGTATGTTTTCCTTCGTCTTATCCTTCCTGAAGGCCACAATCAGCTCTTTCATCTTACTGATGTTAAGAGTGTAGTAACGTTTTTGGTGGCCCTTTCTGAAATACATTCATGGCTTTCAAATACTGTATTACTGTTGATTCCCCTTTATTCACTCCGCCAATTACATCTTCAAAGAGTTCAAATCATTTTTTCAAACGCCATTGTATTTACATAAAACTGTGTTCATGTTGCATAATTGTACCCTGATTTTCTAGATGATAACCTGCTACATTTCAGCGCTGATAGTTGTTAGCTAGCCTAGAGTTTCCTACTTTCTCCCTCCCTCATCTTTTGAAAAGGGTTGTTACATTTATGATTTTCCAATCTGCTTGGATTTTTCCAGAATCTAGGGAAATTTCAAAGATCATAATCAACACGTATCTGCAGACACTTGCCTGAAAATCCTAACATGCAGTCACTGGACTTTTCAGTCTTTCGTCCTTGAATTTGTTTAATACTTTTTCAACTATTGACAATAATTATTTTAAGATCTATCCTCCCTTTTGCTCATTATCTTCCACATTATTGGAAAGGTTTTAGAACATTCTTCCATGAAACCAGGTGCAGAACATTGGTTCGGAGTCTCTGCTATTTAAAGAACCAAAAATTTTGTAAAGCTGCTTTTTTTTCAAAGCTTCTAAACATTCTTCATGTTTTTAATATTTTACAGCTTATTTTTTTAATTAATTCTCCTTTTTTTGTAATATTTTGTTGTTTTCTAAAGTGTTCCAAACATTCTGGACTACCACTAATTTTAAACAAGAGAAGATCTGTAGATGCTGGAAATCCAAGCAGCCCATACAAAATACTGGAGGAACTCAGCAGACCAGGCAGCATCTATAGAAAAAAGTACGGTCGATGTTTCGGGCTGAGACCCTTCTGCCTGAAATGTCAACTGTACTTTTTTCCATGGATGCTGCCTGACCTGCTGAGTTCCACCAGCACTTGTGTGTGTTACCACTAACCTTCACACCTTTTCAATTTGCTGTCAAACTAATCTACTTTAGAGATCATACCTCTTTAGTTATTTCAATGAATAAGAAGAATGAACTGATCCATTAAGTACCTGTCAATGTTTATCTGTTGTTTTATCTGAAACGTTGACTGCTCATTTCAACGGATGCTGCCCGACCTGCTGAGTTTCTCCAGCTTGTTTGTACGTCTTGATTTGACCACAGCATCTGCAGTGTACTTTGTGTTTTATCTTTGAGTCTGTTTCCCAAGTAACTTCAGTCAAGTTTGTTTTAATCCATTGGTAACTCTTTGCCATGAATTAAGGTTAAGACATCAGCTTTGGACTCAAGCAGAATGTGAAATAGTATTATGTTATGATTACCCTGCATGACATCATCTCATTTATTCAGTCACATCACACATGACCAAATATAAAATAGCCAGTTCCTTCATTGGCTCCACAGTTTACTGTCCTGAATGTGCTCCATGAAGCCAATTCAAGAGTACCATTGCCAGTTTGCTTTGTGCAACCTATGTATATAAATTCATCCATGATTATTGAATTCCTTTTGTTTTGTAAGCCTCATTATTTCTTAGTTTATGTTATGTCCTGCAGTGCAGCTACAGTTAGAAGGCAATTAACTGTGGATCATCACCCAAACTGATTGTGCAGCTTGAATACCTGGACTGAATGATTTCATGTAATGACACCAATCTCATTCTGTATTAACATGGCTGCCCATCTCTTCCTTTATGTTTAATCATCAGAAATTTCTGTTGCCCCTAATTTCTTTCAACGCCTCATTCTCTCTTGATCTATTGACAATTTCCAGACAGTTTTGAGTATTATCATCTTAAAAGATAGATTCATAACATTTGTTTAATTTTTCTGCCATTTCTTTATTCCCTGATAAGCATTCTCTTGTCTTAGTCCATAAAGGATCTCACTAATTTTTGCTAATCTTTTTCTTTTTACGTTTCTCTGGAAGCTTTTAGTCTGTTTTCATGTTTCTCACCAGATTATTTTTCAAATTCTGTTTCCTTTATAAATATCTTCCTTTGCTGATTTCCACATTTTTTCAATCCTCAGGCATACTGTACATGATAAGCTTTTCCCTTTGATCTAATATTATCTTGTTACTTGTGCCTTAAAAGGGATATATATCAGTTGCAAACCACATATTAATGCCTTAAATGTTATGAGCCATTGCTTTTCTCATGTAGATCCCACTCTACTTCATATATTTATAGTTTACATTGCTTATATTTCAGGCCCTATTTTCAGATAGAACTAAACCATTTCAACTTTAATAGAAGGTTCTATCATCCATGGTTCTCAAACTACAAGATCATTTATTAACCCTTTACCATTCCAAAACATTAGATTTTAAATTATTTATTCCTGAGATTCATATATCTCAACATTTTTAACAACATCATTTTTGACCTCTTGTTATGAATGTTGTGTGCATTCACATAGAGACACTAATTTCATTTGTAACCATTTTTCCTTACTTTGGCTTCAGTTTCAGGTACATCTCTATCTGTATGCATAGTCCCTTCTTTTTCCTGAACTTCTGCCGCAGCCTTTTTCTTTGACATGCTAAATTTACCCTTACCTGTACTTTTGTTTTACTTTGCTGCTAAGGCTGCCCTGAACTCCTCATTATTTGGTTTGAGGCTAAATTATTTTATGTTCAGGACACTGGTCCTTGCTGAATTCAGAGGAAGCCTATCCCAATAGCACAGCTCTCTCTTCCCTAGCACCAACCCCCATGAATTGAACTCTCTCTCTGTCACTCCAATCAATAATCTTAATGACACTCTGCTAATTTGCATGTGGTTCAGGCACATGGATCATACCTATAGTTGTATTTGTTGATTTAGACTCTAGTTGCTCATAGTTCCTCAGCAGACTCTCTTTTCCAAGCTCCACTTATATATTGATGGCTAATTAGACCACAGCTGAGTCTTACTCCTTTCTGAGTTTAGTTCCTCTTCAACCCAACGCACGTGTATAAAGAAAAGGACTAGCCAGGAAACAGTGCTTCGGAATTCATCTGTGTGGCTGCAGAGAACAATGTCTATTTTCCCTTACTATTTTGTCCCCTACTGCCCTTTTAATCTACAGTTTGTGTGCCAGCACTGTGCTATAGTTTTCAGACAATTTGTTCAAACTCTCTGGAGAATTTGCTCTTGTCTATAAAAGCCACAAGAGCCTCAAATGCAAGGATGAAAGCTCCATCAGCATCCCAGTACCTGTCTAGGTCGTATTCACACTGTTCTGTCCCCGACCACTAAACAAATCCACTGTACTTAACTGAACGGGTATGCTAACTTCCTGGAAGAATCTGTCTAGTTAACTTCATTTGATCAGTGGTGTATATGTAAGGAGTTATTTTACAACTATCAAGAAAAATATATTCCACTGAAGAAAAAAGGGTGTAAAAGAAAAAATAGTTATCCGTGGCTAAGTAAAGAAATAAAGCAAAGTATACAACTAAAAAGAAAGTTATATAAGGTAGCTAAATCTAGTGGAAGGATTGAAGATCGAGAAGCTTTTAAAGATCAGCAGCAAATAAAAAGATTGATTAAGAAGGGGAAGATAGATTATGAAAGTAAATTGGTGAAAAACATAAAAGCAGATAGTAAGAGTTTTTATAGTTACATAAAAAGAAAAAGGGTGGCTAAAGTAAATGTTGGTCCCCTAGAACATGAGACCGGGAAATTAATGGTAGGGGACATGGAGATGGCGGAAATGCTGAACAAATATTTTGTATCAGCTTTTACAGTAGAGGACACTCAGAATAGCCCAACACTGGATAAACAGGGGGCTCTAGGGGGAGAGAAGCTAACTACGATTCAAATCACCAAGGAAATAGTACTTGATAAATTAATGGGACTGAAGGTGGATAAATCCCCTGGACCGGATGGCTTGCATCCTAGGGTCTTAAGGGAAGTGGCGGTCGGGATTGTGGATGCATTAGTGATAATTTTTCAAAACTCACTGGACTCGGCAATGGTCCTGGCAGATTGGAAAAATGCTAATGTAACTCCTTTATTTAAAAAGGGCAATAGACAGAAGGCTGGGATTTATAGGCCAGTTAGCCTAACATCTGTGGTTGGCAAAATGTTGGAATCGATAATTAAGGAAACAGTAACAGGGCATTTGGATAAACATAGCTTAATAGGTCAAAGTCAGCATGGCTTTACAAAAGGGAAGTCATGTTTAACAAATTTGTTGGAGTTCTTTGAGGACATAACATATAGGGTAGATAAAGGGGAACCAGTGGATGTGGTGTATTTGGACTTCCAAAAGGCATTTGACAAGGTGCCACACCAAAGATTATTACTTAAAGTAAAAAATCATGGGATTGGGGATAATATTCTGGCATGGGTGGAGGATTGGCTTTCTAACAGAAAACAGAGAGTTGGGATAAATGGTTTATTCTCAGACTGGCAGTTGGTGACTAGTGGTGTTCCGCAGGGGTCGGTGTTGGGACCCCAACTCTTTACAATCTATATTAATGATTTGGAGAAAGGGACTAAGTGCAACGTATCGAAGTTTGCTGATGACACAAAGATAGGAGGGAGCGTAATGAGTGCGGAGGATATTGAAACCCTGCAGGGGGATATAGATAGGCTGAGTGATTGGGCAGACATTTGGCAGATGAAATATAATACTGACAAGTGTGAGGTCTTGCACTTTGGCAGGAAAAATAATAGAGCAAGTTATTATCTAAATGGAGAGAAACTGGAAAATGCTTCTGTGCAAAGGGATCTGGGGGTCCTGGTGCAGGAAACACAAGGAGTTAGTATGCAAGTGCAGCAGGTGGTCAAGAAGGCCAATGGAATGCTGGCTTTTATTGCGAGGGGGATGGAGTATAAGAACAGGGAGGTCTTACTGCAGTTGTACCGGGTATTGGTGAGACCACACCTGGAGTACTGCGTGTAGTTCTGGTGTCCATATTTAAGAAAGGACATACTGGCTCTCGAGGCAGTGCAGAGAAGGTTCACTAGGTTAATTCCGGGGATGGGTGGGTTGATGTATGATGAGAGGTTGAGTAGATTGGGACTCTACTCATTGGAGTTCCGAAGAATGAGAGGCGATCTTATTGAAACATATAAGATTGTGAAGGGGCTTGATCGGATGGATGCGGGGAGAATGTTCCCAATGATGGGTGAAACTAGGACTAGGGGGCATAACCTTAAAATAAAATAAGTTCCAGGACTGAGATGAGGAGAAATTTCTTCACTCAGAGGGTAGTGGGGCTGTGGAATTTACTGCCCCAGAGAGCTGTGGAAGCTACTACACTCAATAAATTCAAAACGGAGATAGACATTTTCCTGGATAAAAATGGCATTAGGGGATACAGTGAGCGAGCAGGTAAGTGGACATGAGGCTAGGTTTAGATCAGCCATGTGATCTCCTGGACCAGTTTTCGATAGCCTGGATGGGTCGGAGAGGAATTTTCCAGATTTTTTCTCCTCAATTGGCAAATCGTTTTTTTTTCCCCTGAGTGATCACATGGGTTTGGGCGGGATGAATAATAAAATAAAATGGATGGCATGGTGCCCTGTTGGTTGGCACTGTTGCCTTGTGGGATTCGGTGAAAACTAGAGTTCAGACTGGATCAGCCATGATCTTGTTGAATGGCGGAGCAGGCTTGAGGGGCCGATTGGCCTACTCCTGCTCCTATCTCTTATGTTCTTATGTTCTTATCTTCCCCGATGCATCAAATTATCCAAAGCTCTGACTCCAGTTCATCAATTCTGAGCTGAAGATCCTTAAACTGCAGGTACCTACTTCATTTGTGGTTATCAGTAGTATCCAGGTGCTGTAGTCATAAATCCTTACTTGTCTTTCATAATTTATGATTTAAATAGTAATGAAGTTTTTCAATTTGTTCTTTATAGCTTTAGTCTAGTTAATGATCTGGTTTAAAGGAACCAATTTATGTTATACATTTTGTCCTGGATGGTCATTCAGGGACAACAACAGAAGAAATATAAATAAATAAAAGCTATGATATGCAAAAATCAGTTATTTCTTTATTGAGATACAATGCACGGAATAGGCTCTTCAAGTCATGCAGCCCAGCAAACCCACTGCAATTTAACCCTACCGAGCCTAATCATGGGACTATTTACAATGACCAATTAACCAACTAATTGGTATGTCTGGACTGTGAGAGGAAACCAGACATTACAGACTCCTTATGGATGACGTTAGAACTGAGCTCCGAACTCTGACACTGTATTAACCACTGTGGTACCGTAGCACCAGTTATTTCCCTGCCCTCTCATCGTTTTCAAATAAAACACAGAATATTAGAATGCTCAGCAGATCATGTGCAATCTGTGCAGAGGGAAAGAGTTAAAATTTAAGAAAGATGAGTTTCTACTTCCCCTATTTTTCCTATTCTTGATTTGGATTGCTAATGCAATTGCTTATTAATTCAATCCTGATCTTTGAAAAGTACTCATTACTACACCTTTTTGCCATTTACCTCATTCCTACTCTACACCATATCCAAACCTGTCCACCATACGCTCTCCCACCCAGTTTCACCCAAACCTAGCAATGTGTTTCTTTTTGGTCTGCAGTTTAAATTTGCTGTAAGTAATATATGTTTCAGTCATTCCATGTATCACCATGTTTCACATTCTTACCACTGGGAGTAGAAGTGTAGACAATCTGAACAATTATACACAATGAGTAGTCTTTACTTCTATGAACCCCAGAAAGAGCTGATGGTTTCTATGGAGATTGGTGTATAAACAGGAGTTATGATAATAGTGTACTGCTTGCTCTCTGCAAGCCTGGAGTACTCTGGGGTGTATTGCACCATTTCATGTTACACAGCGGTCACTGCTTAGAATTTTGATATATAAATTTCGATCAAAGCAACTGGGTAGGTTGGAATAATTAGCACACTCTGCCTCTATATGATACTACCTTTAGAGTTTGATCTTTACTATGAGAATATTCTGCTACTCCAAATGCAGACTTTTACATTCCGTGTAAGAGGACAATTTCAAAAGATTGTAATGAATCTTTCATACATCAATGAGGAATCTCTTTGAAAGATTCACATTGAATACAACACAGCTCCTAAGATGATACAATACAGTTTTAAAAAGTAGAAAGTTTAATTTAATATTAAGTGGGTAAATACATAATCAATTTCATTATTATGTGCCATGTTGTATGATGTGAGCAATCATGGCCTCCATGATTATGATTATTCTTCACAAATTTTTCTGCAGAGTTGGTTTGCCATTGCCTTCTGGGCAGTGTCTTTACAAGATGGGTGACCCTCGCCATTATCAATACTCTTCAGAGACTGGCATCAGTGGTCAAATAACTGAGATTGGAGATAAGCACCAGCTGCTCATACAACCATCACCACCTGTTGCCATGGCTTCGTGTGACTCTGATCGGGGAGAGGGCCAAGCAGGTGTTACAGCTTGCCCAAGGGTGACCTGAAGGCTAGCAAAGGGAAGGAGGGCCTTACACTTTCTTTGGTAGAGACGTATCTCAATATGAAATATATAAAATATCAGTGCCAGATGTGAGAAGCTGGTAAATAGCTGGAAGAATAGGGTTGAAGAAGATGTATAGTTTTGAAACCAGCTTTCTCGAGGAATTTTGCCCAGATTTGGTTTTATGTGGATCACAAGAGCTGAATTCCACAGCTGAGGGAAGAATAGCTACCTGGCAGCATTTGATCACGTGTGACATCAAGGAAGCCTGGTACAACAAAAGTGAATAGGTATCAAGGAGATAACATTTCTTGTCATATCTCACATGAAGGAAGATGATTATGGTTGTTAAGCATCAAGGAACTTGATATAATCCCAGCCCTAGGGCATTGTCGCAAGAGTTGTCCAGGGTCAAGTACTGTCTTTAGCAGGCACATCAGTGACCTTCCTTCCATCATCAGTTCAGAAGAGGGGACATTTACTGCTGATTGAATATTATTCAACTCTGTTTGCAGCTCTGCGACAAATGAAATGTTTCATGTAGCAAATCGTAGAAAATATCGGGGCTGATACTTGTGCCACAATGAATCATTGGCCATTTCACTGAAGAGTGAATCTAATATCTATTTTTGATATTCAATGGCATCTCCATTGTGAATTCTCCACCGTCGCATCCTTTTAAGTAGGGCAAGGAGAAGAATACTCTACACTGGGAGAGGGAGAGATTCAAAATGTCCGTAAACACACCTGCCAGTTGTGCCATGCACAACCTGAGTACCTGCCGTCTGGTCTCGCAGCCTTGCGGCTGTCCAGTCGTTGGAAACTCCTGCGTACTTCAGCCTCAGAGATGACCAAGGTGCGGGTTGCTTTGGCGGCTCTCCTCGGGGGTCAGTGCTGGTGAGGTCAAACCGGGAGTAAAAAAGGACTTAGCTCATCAGCACCACTGTGCTTTGCTTTGAAGTCTGCAATGTTACGCAGGCCTTGCCATAAGCTGTGTGTGTTGTGTTTGGGAGAGGGTCTGGATCTTGTCCCTGTATTGTTGTTTCACTGCCTTGATGACTTTGAGCAGATCATAGCTGCATTTCTTGAGTTCCTGTTGGTTTCCGGCAACATAAACTTTGTCTTGCATGGTAAGTGCAGCATGCACAGAACAATTGATCCAGGGGTTTTTGGTTTGGATAGACCCTGACCGATTTTTTGGGGGGGGCAACATCCTTGATGTGTTTCCAGATGAAGTTCATGACCCTTTCCATGAACTCGGAGACATCCTCATCATGAAAGACATTCCAGTTGACGTCATCATCCCTGTAGCAGGGAGATTGATTGGTCAGACCAATGGTGGACAGTCCTAACTGTGGCCACCTCTTGTTTCAGCTTCTGCCTGGAGGAGTGATCTAACTTCCCAAACGGCAGACGGTGGAGCGCTTTGTAAGCATTGTGAAAGGCAGAATAGCAGTGGTCAAGTATGCTGTCTCCCCGTGTGTTCACCTGGCTGTGTTGACAAAACTTCCGAGGGACCTTATTACCGCTCTATTAAAGTCACCAGCGATGATGAAGGCAGCCTCTGGATGTGCAGTCTCCAGGGTGCTGATGGTCTCATACAGTTCCTTGTGAGCTATGTCAGTATCAGCCTGCAGCGGAATATACACAGCTGTGATAATAACAGCCATGAACTCTCTAGGCAGGCGGTAAGGTCTACACAGCAGCACAAGGCACTCCAGATCCGGGGAACAAAGGGATTTGAGGGGATGCACACTCCGGGGGTCGCACCAAGCACTACTGACAGTGAAACATACCCCTCCTCCTTTATTCTTCCCAGAGAGGCTTTTCGACCTGTCTGCCTGGAACAGGGAGACCCCAGAGGGCACAATGGCATGATCTGGTATTTCCTCCATCAGCCAGGTCTCCACGATGCACAAAACGTTACATTCCTTTGTTTCCCGCTGATAGGAACTGAACATTAGCCAGGAGTGTGCTAGGGAGCAGCAGCCAATTAGGACACCATCACAACCTCACCAGGATGCCGCCCCTTCTCCCTTGCCTCCGAGATATCAGCAGTGTAATAAATGAGCCTCCCATGGATCGCGTAAACAGGGGATGCCAGTGTAGAAAAGGCGGCACATGTGGGTAAATGCCATCTTCTCAATGTTCAGAAGAGTCAGTTGGTTATATCTGATGTGACTGTCAGCTTCTTGAACAAGAAATGTAAAGGAAATTACAAAAATTAGCAGGACACTGTAAAGTTGGTACGGAGCTTCCAACACAGCCGCAGTACATGGCGTAATCTTGATGTTAACAACAAAGTACCCAGCACTGATCGTAATGACACTCCTTTAGTCACAGGCCTCCAGTGAAAGAAACAATTATCTACTACCACTGTTTTCTCCCACAAAGCCAATGTTTAATCCAATTTACTACCTCATCTTGTCCATGTAGACAACATCCACTGCCTTGCCATCATCAATTTTCCTGGTAATTTCCTATAGAAAACATCTATAAAATTGGCTAGACACTACCTGCCATGCACAAAGCCATGTTGACTATCCCTAATTCTAACCAGAGAGTGGTGAATCTGTGGAATTCTTTGCCACGGGCAGCTGTGGAGGTCAAGTCTTTATGTACATTTAAGTCAAAGGTTGATAGATTGCTGATTAGTCAACACATGAAGGGATACGGGGAGAAGGCAGGAGATTGGGGCTGAGAGGAAAATTGGATCAGCCATGATGAAATAGCAAAACAGACACGATGGGCCAAATGCCTAATTCTGCTCCTATACTTATGGTCTAATCATTTTCTATCTATCTCGTGTATACAGTGCCTTAGAATACTTTCCAATAACTGTCTTGCTATTGCTGTCAAGCACGTTGGCCTATAATTTCCCTGTTTATTTTTAGAGCCTTTCTTAAACAACGGAACATTAGCTATCCAATCTGCAGGTATCTCATCTGTCGCTAAAGATTATTTAAATATCTCTGCTAGGGCCTCTGCAATTTCTGCTCTTTAGTCCCACAGGGTTCAAGGGAACACCTGCAATGTTCCCTCCAATTTTTAATACGTAGTCAGTGTGTGCAAACATCTTATGTTGTGCACATTTTTTTCCTGTGACAAAAGTACATGCGCACTGAATGCACACATGGCACAGTTTATGTAGGTTTACTAAATATTTGACATAAAACTGCACATGATAACAACAAAATAACATACATATTTAAGTCACTCAGTTATTTTTTCTCTCTCCTGTCTTTGGCATTTACCCATTCTTTGTAAACTCTATCTAGACTAGTTGATAGCTTTTGATTCTCATTCACATATCCAAATGACATTCACCTAAACGGTTTCTCAGCTTGTTTTTGAGTTGATTCATCAGGCTAAAACCTCGCTCACAGTCCGCACTAGACGCAAGAAAGGTTCTCCCAATGTCCATCAACTGTGCAAGGTCGCAAAACTGTTCATTTTGAAGTACAAATGCCACCATTTGAGCAAAGTTTGAAATCAGTTTGGATTTAATTTTTCCTTGCACAGAAAATTTGAAATCATTAACTATACAGTATTTTCAGCTAGAAGATCATGATATTGGAATTGTATGATGCAGCTGTACAAACTGGAACAGGAAAGGTGAGGTGACGTAAGTTAGTGACGTGCATTGTGGTATTTGAAAAACCAACTAACTAGTTAACAGAAACATTTAGCTAAAAGATTATTTTCAAAAAGTATAATTATTAATTACTTCATTATTTCAGGTAACTAGCTTTTTGTGCGCACATAAATTTCCTTTGTGTGCTGGTTGAGAAACGTGTGTGTGTGTGTGTGTGCGCGCGCATGCACACAGCTTGGAGAGAACATAGAACACCTGCCAGGCTCTGAGGATTTATCCACCCTAATTTACCTCAGGACAGCAAACACCTCCTCCTCTGTAATCTGTATAGGATCCATGACCACACTGCTGCTTTGCCTTACTTCTGTAGACTGTGTCCGTCTCCTGAGTAAGTATAGGTGCAAAATTCCATTTGCAATCTCTCCCATCTCTTTTGGCTCCCATGTAGTTTTCCATTCTGATCTTCCAAAGGACCTGTTTTGCCCCTCACAATCCTTCTCCTCTGAAACATATCTGTAGAATCCCTTAGGATTCTCCTTCACCGTGTCTATTAGGGCAGCCTCTTGATTTCTTTCATAAGTGCTCTCTGGCATTTCTTATACTCCAAAAACACCTCATTTGTTCTTATCTGTCTATACCTTTTTTTCCTAACCAGCCCTCCAGTATCCCTTTGAAAACCAAGTTTCTCTAAACTTGTTATCTTTACCTTTTATTCTGATAGGCACATACAAGCTTTGTACTCTCAAAATTTCACCTTTCAAGGCCTACTTACCCAGTACACCCTTGGCAGAAAACAGCCTTGCCAAATCCTTTCTGATACTATCAAAATTAGCCTTTCTCCAATTTAGGATCTCAACCCTGACCTTTTACCGCATCAGTTTTTTCCATATTTACTTAGAAGCTAATAGCATTACAATCGCTAGATGCAAAGTGTTCCCTTACATAAACTTCTGTCACCTGCCCTGTCTCATTTCCTAGTAGCAGATCAAGAATCGCACATTCTCTTATTGGGACTTCTACATACTGATTAAGAGACTATCCTGAATGCATTTGACAAACTCTATCCCATCCAGTCCTTTTACCATATTGGAGTCCCAGTCATTAAGTGGAAAGTTAAATTCACCTCCTATAACATCCTTATGTTTCTTGTAGCACTCTGCAGATCTGTTCCTCTAAATCCTGCAGACTATTAGGTGGTCTATGATATAGCCTGATTAATGTGGTCATGTTTTTCATATTCCTCAGTTCCACCCCTAAAGCCTTGCTAGATGAGTTCTTCAGTCCGTCTTGACTGAGCACTACTGTGACATTTCCCTGACTAATAATGCCACCCCTCCTGTCACATCTAAAACAACAGAACTCTGGAGTATTTAGCTACCAGTCCCACCCCTCCTGCAACCAAGTCTCACTAAATGGCTACAATATCATATTTCCATGTGTTGATCACTGCCCTGAGCATATCTGCCTTTCCTACAATATTACTTCTATTGAACTATATGCAGCTGAGAACCTTAGTCGCACCATGCCCAATCTTTTGATTCCTGACTTTGTCTGAAGTCTTACCAACATCTGTCTCCACAACCTCTCCACTATCTATTCTGGTACACTGGTTCCTGTCGCCCTGTGACATAATTTAAATCCACTCATGCCCGTGCAGCACTAGTAAACCTTCCAGCTAGGATATTAGGCTATTAGTCCTCTCCAGTTCAGGTGCAAAACATCTCTTTTATACAGGTTCCTGGAAGAGAACACTTTGCATGATGTTGTGGTCGTCACTAAATCATAGCTAAAGGATGGTTGTAGTTGAGAGCTGAATGTCCAAGGTTACACATTATAACAGAGGGATAGGAAGGTAGGCAGAGGGGGTGGTGTGGCTCTACTGGTAAAGAATGACAGCAAATCAGTAGAAAGATGTGACATAGGATCGGAAGATGTTGAATCCTTGTGGGTTGAGTTAAGAAACTGCAAGGGTAAAAGGACATTGATGGCAGTTATACACAGGCTTCCCAACAGTGGCTGGGAGGTGGACCACAGGTTACAACAGGAAATAGAAAAGGTGAGTCAAAAGGGGCAATGTTATGGTAGTCATGGGAGATTTTAACATGCAGGTCGATTGGGAAAATCAGGTTGGTAATGGATTTCAAGTGAGTGAGTTTGTTCAATGCCTAAGAGATAGCTTTTTAGAGCAGTTTGTCATTGAGCCTACTGGGGGATCAGCTATACTGGATTGGGTGTTATGTAATGAACCAGAGGCGATTAGGGAGCTTAAGGTACAAGAACCCTTAGGCATCAGTAATCACATGATTGAAACTTGAAATGTGATAGGGAGAAAGTAAAGTCTGATGTGGCAGTATTTCAGTGGAGTAAAGGAAATTACAGTGGTATGAGAGAGGAGATGGCCAAAGTAAATTGGAAGGAGCTGCTGGCAGGGATGACAGCAGAGCAGCAATGACGTGTGTTTCTGGAAAAAATGAAGGTGCAGGACATATGTCTTCCAAAAATGAAGAAGTATTCAAATGGTAAAATAGTACCACCGTGGCTGACAAGGGAAGTCAAAGCTATCGTAAAAGCAGAAAAAAGGGCATATAACAAAGCAAAAAAATTATTGGGAAGATAGAGGATTGGGAAATTTTTAAAAACATACAGAGTAACAAAAAATTATTAGAAGGGAAAAAATGAAATATGAAAGCAAGCTAGCAAATAATATCAAAGTAGACAGTAAAAGTTTTTTCAAGTATGTTAAAAAAAAAGAAATGAGTGAATATAGGAAAATGAGGCAGGAAAAATAATAATGGGGGACAAGGAGATGGTTGTTGAACTAAATGAGTATTTTGCATCAGTATTTACTGTGGAAGACACTAGCAGTATGCCTGATGTTGTAGTGTGTGAAGGAAGAGAAGTGGGTGCAGTTTCTATTACAAGAGAGAAGGTACTCAAAAAGCTGGAAGATGTAAAGGTGCATAAGTCACCCGGACCAGATGAGGTTCTGAAAGAGGTAGCATTAGAAATTGTGGTGGCATTAAAAATGATCTTTCAAAAATCATTGGACTCTGGCGTGGTGCCAGACAACTGGAAAATTGCAAATGTTACTCCACTCTTTAAGAAAGGAGGAAGGCAGCAGCGGGAAATTATAGACCAGATAGCCTGATCTCACTGGTTGGGAGGATGTTAGATTCAATTGTTGAGGTGATGGAGTTGATAGTACAAAGTCAGCATGGTTTCCTTCAAGGAAAATCCTGCCTGATGAACCTGTTGGAATTCTTTGAGGAGATTACAAGTAGGATGGATAAAGGGGATTGAGTAGATGTTGTATATTTGGACTTCAAAATGGCCTTTAACATGTGCCACACATGAGGCTGCTTACCCAGTAAGTTAAGAGCCCATGGTATTACAGGAAAATTACAAACATGGTTAGAGCATTGGCTGATTGGTAGGAGGAAGTGAGTGGGAATAAAAGGATCCTTTTGTAGTTGGCTGCCAGTGATTATTGGTGGTCCACAGGGATCAGTGTTGGGACCACTTATTTTTATGCTGTATATAAATGATTTAGATGATGGAATAGGTGGCTTTGGTGTCAAGTTTGCAGATGATATGAAAATTGGTAGAGGGTCAAGTAGTGTTGAGAAAACAGGTAGGATGAAGAAGAACTTAAGACAAATTTGGAGATTGGGCAAGATAGTGGCATGTGAAATACAATCTTGGAAAATAAATGTGCAGACTATTTTCTAAATGGGGAGAAAATCCAGGAATCTGAAATGTAGAGGGACTTGGGAGTCCTTGTGCAGAATACCCTGAAGGTTAATTTACTCGTTGAGTCAGTGGTGAGGAAGGCAAATGGCATTTTAGCATTCATGTCAAGAGGTCTCGAATATAAGAGCAAGGGTGTGATGCCGAGGCTTTATAAGGCACTGGTTAGGCCTCACCTTAAGTATTGTGAACAGTTTTGGGCCCCACATCTTTGAAAATATATGCTGGCATTAGAGAGGGTCCAGAGGAGGTTTACAAGGACGATTCCAGGAATGAAAGGGGTGTCATATGAGGAACGTTTGATGGCTCTGGGTCTGTACTCACTGGAATTCAGAAGGATGAAGGGGGGATCTCATTGAAACCTTTCAAATGCTGAAAGACCTAGAAAGAGTAGATGTGGAAAGGATATTTCCCGTGGTGGGAGAGTCGAGGACAAGTGGGCACAGTCTCAGGATAGAGAGGGATGCCCTTTCAAAACAGAGAGTCCGAGAAATTTCTTTAACCAAAGGGTGGTGAATTTGTGGAATTTGTTGCCACATGCAGCTGTGGAGGCCAGGTTGTTGGGTGTATTTAAGGCAGAGATTGATAGGTTCTTCTTTGGACATGGCATTAAAGGTTACGGGGAGAAGGCCGGGAACTGTGGTTGAGGAAGGGAAAAAAAGGATCAGCCATGATTGAATGGTGGAGCAGACTTGATGGGCCAGATGGCCTAATTCTGCTCCTATGCCTTATGGTCTTATGGGTGTTTGAAGGTCTTCTTTTCTTTTTAATGGTTTCTATTGGGGTTCTTTGTTTCATTGCTGGCTGTAAGTGGACGAATCTCAAGGTTGTATAAAGTATACATACTCTGATAATGAAATGTACTTTGAACTTTGAAGAGACCCCAATGATCCAATAGTCTGACACCTTCCCTGAGCTGGCTTATCCTGCAACCTCCTGCCATCTCACAGTCTTTTCACAAATGGCAAGTCAGGAGTGTGATTGAGTAATTGGTATTCCATGTGCTGCTGTACCCCCAGGGCATAGTGGTTACAGTGCATACTGCATACGATGCACACTATTGCCTAGGCTGCTTCAACAGCCCCAGCATACTCTTGACCTCTAATGCCAATAAAGATGTGGCACTTCCACCTCCTTGTTACCTTTTAAATCACACACTGGTTTCACTTGGACGTAGGTCACTAATGTTTTGCTGGAGCTGATTTAATTCTAAACTTTCTACTTGGTAGCACTTGGGAATACCTTCACTGGAGAGGTAACAGCACATCATCGTCTTAAAAGCATTTAGGAATGGATAATGCGCCATGTCACAAAAATGAATAAAGAAGGAAGAATTGTATGCAATCTAGCAAAGGAACTTTTTAATATGTCTACAATAGAATTTCTTACTTTATTCTCAGCATTGTTAAATGTTTCTGCATTGTATGGAAACAATTGTTGTAATTATCTGTTCATTGTGCAGCCTTAATTATTGTTTTAAACACTCCTTTGGGCACACTGCAAGTTCCTAACTTCTAAAGCCATGGTCAGGTTGACATTATATGTAAGTCCCTGCCAAGAAGATATTCTTAAGCTGATTTACATTTTTTGACTAATTTAAGGACAATGCACATATATTGAAGCATCTTTCTTGGTTGTGCCGATGACTTAACCTGGATATCACAGTGAAATAAAAGGATTAAATGGATGTAGTGTTCTAACCCAGGAAAGCAAATACTGTACAGAGAAGATGAGCCCCAAATTAACTTCACAACAATGTTTAATGGCAATGAGAGTACTAAATCAGATATTAAGAAGCATTAAAAGGTCATTACTGAGCTATAATTGAGAGTTAATCTTTCCTCTTTGTAATTCATTAATGCAACCTCACTTAGAATAGTTCAGGTTGTTGTATACAGAAAGGATAAAGAATAGAGAAACAAGAATAATTTGAAGAGGTGAGGATGGAGTTATAGGAAACAGTAATGTAAACAGAACACATCTCAGTAGTAGTAAAGAGTACACTGAGTGATTATGTGTTTTAAGGATTCTATAATGATTAGATAATGGAGGCCTGTTTGATGCAAAGCTAATGTATGGAAACATTGGCCCATATTTTGCATTTATAAAACTGGCAAAAGTATCAGCATTGTGGAAATGGCTAAACAAGGAAATCTTAGTGTTTCTGTAATTGATACAGTGCGTCTCCAAAGACTGCACTGTTTTACACCTTTCTCTATTGGAACCAAAAGTCAGTGAACTCTGAATATTGCAAGTATTCATATTAAAGTGCTCTGGAAACTGGTGCACTTTGAGGCATGGAAGAAAGAAGCTTTTAAGAGCATCCTGTGCCATAATTACTTCCAAGCAAGTTCTTCGGTCCTTAAAATAGCATATTGTGGAATCCAGTATTCTCAAATAAATGTGCAAAATATAATGCTTATTAAATTAAAATATTGCAAAAATGTTTCATCTTCTATCTCAACATATTGAATAAAACCAATCTTTATTTTGTAGTCTGTAAGATATACATATATAATATTGCAAGCTTTATTTGCGATATTTTCTCATCTCCTCGCTCAAAAGTTCCTCACTGGATTGCAAGTTCATAAGTGGCAGCAATGCTCTAATATTCATTTCAGTCTGTTGTGCATTGTTGTGCCCTGCTCCACTGGGTGAGAAGCTGACAGTGATGCAGGTGGATGCCTCCCTGGTGTCATGGATTATTGATTACCTGACTGGCAGACCGCAGTACGTGAGCTTGCAACACTGTGTGTCAGACAGAGTGGTCAGCAGTACTGGGGCTCCACAGGGGACTGCCCGGTCTCCCTTTCTCTTCACCATCTACACTTCGGACTTCAACTACTGCACAGAGTCTTGCCATCTTCAGAAGTTTTCTGATGACTCTGCCATAGTTGGATGCATCAGCAAGGGAGATGAGGCGGAGTACAGGGCTACAGTGGGAAACTTTGTCACATGGTGCGAGCAGAATCATCTGCAGCTTAATGTGAAAAAGACTAAGAAGCTGGTGGTGGACCTGAGGAGAGTTAAGGCACCGGTGACCCCTGTTTCCATCCAAGGGGTCAGTGTGGACATGGTGGAGGATTACAGATACCTGGGGATACGAATGGACAATAAACTGGTCTGGTCAAAGAACACTGAGGCTGTCTACGAGAAGGGTCAGAGCCATCTCTACTTCCTGAGGAGACTGAGGTCCTTTAACATCTGCCGGACGATGCTGAGGATGTTCTACAAGTTTGTGGTGGCCAGTGCTATCATGTTTGCTGTTGTGTGCTGGGGTAGCAGACGCCAACAGGATCAACAAACTCATTCGTAAGGCCAGTGATGTTGTGGGGGTGGAACTGGATTCTCTGACAGTGGTGTCTGAAAAGAGGATGCTGTCCAAGTTGCATGCCATCTTGGACAATGTCTCCCATCCACTCCATAATGTACTGGTTAGGCACAGGAGTACATTCAGCCAGAGACTCATTCCACCGAGATGTAACACTGAGCATCATAGGAAGTCATTCCTGCTTGTGGCCATCAAACTTTACAACTCCTCCTTTGGAGTGTCAGACACCCCGAGCCAATAGGCTGGTCCTGGACTTATTTCCATTTGGCATAATTTACTTCTTGTTATTTAATTATTTATGGTTTTATATTGCTATTTTTCTACACTATTCTTGGTTGGTGGGACTGTAACGAAACCCAATTTCCCTCGGGATCAATAAAGTATTTCTGTCTGCCTGTCTGTCTGTTAACTGCCTCTGTCCATTCAGGAGATCCGTGCGGTTTCAGCTTATTGATGGCAACACTGCAATTCTGATTCCCATTCCTGTTCTGGCATAACAGTCCATGGCATCCTCTTGTGCCAAGCTGAGGCTTTTTCTGGGTAGAGGAGCAACACCTTATATTCCATCTGGCTACCCTCCAACCTGGTGGCATGAATATTGATTTCTCCTTCCAATAAACAAATTTGCTCCTCCCTCTTATGTATTTCCCATTGTAACCTTTTAGTTCTCACCTGACTAATACTTCCCCCTGGGTCCTCTCCTCTTTCCCTTTCCCCTGTGGTCCACCCTCCTCTCCTATCACATTCTTTCCTCTTCATCCCTTAACCCTTCTGACCCATCTGTCTTCACCTATCACCTTCCAGGTAGTCTCTTTCCCCTTTCCCCACATTATTATTCTGGCATCTTCCCCTTCATTCTCAGTCCTGAAAGAGGGTCTCAACCCGAAACATCAATTTCCATGGATGTTGCCAGACTTGCTGAGTTCCTTCAGCATTTTGTGTGTGTTGGCTTGGAATTCCAGAATCTGCAGTCTTCCTCATGTTTGTGAAGAATGCTTGCTCACTTTGCTCTGTTTCCCAATTTCCCAATCTTGCTTTGAATACTGACGGTGATTTTACCGTCCTAATCTCTTTTCTTTAGGGGCACCTTGAGAGTCAAAGTGACTTTTCTGAAAATTATTTGGTGACCGATTCTGTCACAGATGGGGCAGGAGAACCTTGATAGGGAGGGTGGATGGGTGGCTTGCAAGATGATGCCTTCCTTCCACTGTTAACTTTGAACATCTCCATGACCTCTAAGAATGCATCAAAGATGCTCAATCCCATCATTTTGTACAGCCAATATGAAGAATTCCCATGAGTTGATGTCCACATGTTTGCAAATAAATCATTGAGAATGTGCTTGAATTGTTTCTTTGTTCATCTTAGAAGATTATAGGAACTTGGCAGGTCAGGCAGCATCTATAGAGAGAACTGTGCAGTCAATGTTTCGGGCCAAGACCTTCCATCAGGACCAGAAAGGAAGGAGGCAGATGGCCTGAAACATCAGTTGTTTATTTCCCCTCCATAGATGCTGTTGAGTATTCTGATTTCCAATAGCTGCAGAAACTCGACAGTTTTGGAGTTATGTAACAGTTTAGGAGTGCAGTATCGAACGTGATGTAACCTGCTCATTGAAATTGGTTGAAGTTAATTAAGGCTGCAGTGCTGAGCTGTTCTTTATCATACCCGACAAAGCTGGCGTGTTTTGTTTAGACATCATTGGTGGTTCCTCTTTACTGCTTTAACCTGTCTGCTATAGAAAGTTCATTGTCCAGGAAGGGCAGAGATTGTAGCTGCTCCCTAGACATTGAGTCTTCAGTGTGTTGACTTGGAGATCCTGATCCTCAAACATTTTTCCTCAAATGGTTAAAGCCTATGCTGGCACGCTAAAGATAATAATGATTTTCATCACTGATGAGTGCCACTTTTGAGGGGAGTTCCCAAAATTGTAGTGGTCCACATTTTCCAGTGACTTATTGCCAGTGGGAGAGGGAGGGCTTCTGTTTCTTGGAAGTTGACTGTCAAGCCTGTTCTCTCATCTTCAGTGTACAAATTGCTCAGCCTCTGAATGTGCTCAGAGAAATCATCATCTGCAGCATAAATCTGAGGTTAAAGTGAACTTGGTTCGAGAATGGACACAATGTAAATTGTCAAGTAAATTCACTCCACCCTTGTGAGGAGCTGGTTGAAGGTGAGGAACAGCATTGCAGTGAGGAAGGTTGAGAAATGTGTTGGGGCAATGGCTTAGATTTACTGTCTTGACACTGATTTTTTAGGGATGTTGTGGGCTCTGCAACAAGATAATTACAATTGTGAACAAGAGGTTTACATACCTGTAGGAAGTTTACTATATTTGCTGGTTCACTCTAATATTACATCAACACCCCCCCCCCCCAATCACATTCATAAACGTATTGATTTTGAAATTCCTGCGGTCTTTTTGTTTATGTTCTTTAGGACAACTTTCTTAACCACTTTCGTTAGCCAGAGCTGGGTTATATTTCTTTGGAAGTGTATGTTGAATAGAATGTTTGCTTATTGGGAGTTACAAAATACAGATTTTTAATGTTTACATATCTACTACTTTACCTTGTAATCTAATTCAGCAATCTACCCTAGTCAGCTTCACCTTATACCTATATAATTGGCTTTATTTAATTTTAAGGTTCTAGTTTCTGGCTTTTATACATTGTTATCAACCTCTATTATACTGTCATCATTCTTTCCCAGAGGATCCTTCACCAAGAGATTACTAGCTGACATAAAACAGGATTTAAAATATCCTGCCTCCTTTGTTGACTTCATAATGTATTTTTCTATGCTATCTTTTTCCCATTATTTTAAATCTCTGTCCCTTATTCCTTGAGCTATCCACTAATATAAACAGCTTCTCTACCCTATCTGAACTTGACATTATCTTGAACACCTCTGACAAATAATCTGTCATATTATGCTCCAAGAATAACCCTAGATTCTCCAGTCAAACCTTGCAACTGAAATCTTGCAGGCCTTGAACAATTCAAATAAATCATTGTGTTTTCTTTTATACTTCTTTATCCCTGATTGTTATTTCTAAAAGATTCTCTGCACGACTGAGATTAAATTTATCAGCTTGTAGTTGTTGGCATATTCTTAAATAGTTTTTGAACATGGGTGTCACATTGTTTAGTTTTCCAGAACCTCTCTGTACATATAAAAGAACAGCAGCTTTTGGAAATCCCTCCTGCAACGCCCACTCTCGGTTCCTTCAGCAACCTGGATGCATCTCTTCCAAGCCAGCATTCCTTATGCTTCCTCCTTACCAACTTGCCTTCCATAGCATCTGCATAGATCACTTCCCTGATTCTTAAATAGGCTTGCCTCTCTTCATCTACCCACTTAGTATTTGTATTAGTTTACAATATAGCTGTGATTAAAGATAATTTTTTTGTCATTCTAATGCCTGATTGTTTGTATCCAAGATCCTTCCTCATAGAATGTCGAATATATAAACTATTTGATTTCCAATGTTGGTCACTAAGCAAACATATTTCAAATATATTTCACAGTTAGTAATACTGTACCAGCCTTTTTAAATTTATGTTCAAATATTGAATCGAATTGCACTTGAGATAGCAAAGCCTTACAGAAGTTACACACACACAATGCTGGTGGAACGCAGCAGGCCAGGCAGCATCTTTAGGAAGAAGCACAGTTGACATTTCAAGCCAGATCCTTCGTCAGGACTAACTGAAAGAAAAGATAGTAAAAGATTTGAAAGTGGGAGGGGAAGGGAGAGATCCAAAATGATAGGAGAAGACAGGAGGGGGAGTGATGAAGCCAAGAGCTGGAAAGTTGATTGGCAAAAGGGATACAGAGCTGGAGAAGGCAGAGGATCATGGGACGGGAGGCCTAGGGAGAAAGGGGGGGGAAGCACCAGAGGGAAATGGAGAACAGGCAAGGAGTGATTGTGAGAGGGGCAGAGAGAGAAAAGGGGAGGGATAATTAAGGGATGGGGTAAGAAGGGAAGGGGGACATTAATGGAAGTTAGACAAATCAATGTTCATGCCATCAGGTTGGAGGCAACCCAGACCAAATATAAAGTGTTGTTCCTCCAACCTGAGTGTGGCTTCATCTTGACAGTAGAGAAGGTTCTTACAGAAGTTCTTGTCTCTTTGTTTGGAGACCAGTTTCATCTTAATAACTACTCTTTGTGCATCAGCTTTGATTGCATATTTGTGTTGCCAGGCTGTTCAACCACTTAAATAAATGAAAACCTATCATTTTTGTTACACCTTTCATAACTTCAGAATGTACCATAGCACATTATACCCAATTACTTTTGTTTGTAGTGCAGGGCAATGGGAAGCGTTTTCCACGCAGAATGATTGTTGAGACAGAAATGTGATTGTGGCTAGTTATGAATATTGCCAGGGATGCCAGAAAATACCTCCTTTCTGTTTTGAATTATTGGCACGGGATTTTTTATGTGTACCCTAGAGAACCCAAGTAGTTTAATGTCTCATTTGTTCAGTTTACTTCTGAAATGTTGAGTTATGTGCTTGGGTTTCCAGAGATTGGAGGGTTAACAGTGATCCTAGACATAGACTATGCCAATGTCAAGCACATCTCATTCTAATTGAATTTCATACCCAAATACATAAGACCATAAGACATAGCAGCAGAATCAGGCCACTCAGCCCATCAAGTCTGCTTCACCATTGCATCATGGCTGATCCCAGATCTTACTCAAACCCATACACACACCTTCTTGCCATATGCTTTGATGCCCTGATGAATCAGGAAACTATCAACTTCCACTTTAAATATGCCCACATACTTCACCTCCGCCGCATCCTGTGGCAGTGCATTCCACAGATTCACTACTCTCTAGCTAAGAAAATTCCTCCTTATTTCTGTTCTAAGAGGTCATCTCTCAATTTTGAAGCTGTGCCCTCTGGTTCTGGATACCCCCGCCAAAGGTAATATCCTGTCCACAACCACCTTATCTAGTCCTTTCAACATTCAGTAGGTTTCAGTGAGATCTCCTGCCTGAACCCCCCCCCTCCCCCACCACATTCTTCTAAATTCCTGTAGGCAGAAAGCTGCCAAGCATTCCTCATAACAAGAGATACATGCTGGAGGAACTCAGCAGGCCAAGCAGCATCTATGGAAAAGAGTACGATCAATATTTCAGGCCTAAAACTCTTTGGCAGGACTGTCGACTGTACTCTTTTCCATGGATGATCCCTGGCCTGCTGAGTTCCTCCAGCATTTTGAGTGTGTTGCTTGATTTTCAGCATCTGTAGATTTTCTCTTGTTTGTGAAATTTTCCTCATATGTTTATGCTCATTGAAGTGATTCTTGAAAGATCATGACCAATGCATCCATTATTAGCTGGGATGTAGCCCATCTGGTTCAGGTGACTTATCCACCTTAAGACCTTTGATTTACCACTTACTTTTTTCCTTTGTAGTAACAATAGCATGGAGCTAGAGACCTCAAATCTCAGCAGAAGTTGTGAAATTGAAGTCAATAGATATGGTTGGAATAAGAGGAAAAATTATCACAACATCTGGAGTACTGCTATAAAATTTAACTGCTTCATAAATGTACTTAATGGAGCCTGACTTTCTGTTTGAGCTTGCATTTAGGTCAGCTCTGAAGTGACCTAGCAAGCCACTCATTTGAAAAACAACGAGCAAGAGAAAAAAAAATACACAAATACTGCAATTAATGCTCTCTCTGGGGTGCACATAGAAGATCTTGTGCTGTTAATTCAAAGAGGAGATTTCCCAGTATCCAGAACAATAACTATCTCTTTAAAAATCCTAAAAACAATTGATGTTGTTGAGTGCCATCAAGTTGTCGTTGACTCATGGCGACCTAAGGATAGTGTATTTGTCCTTAGGGTTTTCGTGGTACAAAAATCAAAACAATTAATTATCTATTACTCACATCATAATATGAAAAGTTGGTTTTGCACTGTCCTGCACTACAAAGAAAAGCAATTGCCTATGATGTTCTTTCACACATTCTGAAGTTCTAAAAGGGATTTTCATTTATTTCGATGGTCAAACAACTTCACTGGAGAGAGAAAAAGAAGTTAATGTTTCAGATGGATGACCTTTCATCAGATTATATCGGCTTCTGATGAAAAGTCATTTGTCAGAAAGGTGAAGGTAAGTTGCATAACTCAGTGGCACCCATACACCTGCCCACAATTGCAAATATCTAATCAGCCAAACATGTGGCAGCAACTTGGTGCATAAAAGCATGCAGGTGTGGTCAAAAGGTTCAGTTGTTCACACTGAACATCAGAATGGAAAAGAGATGCGATCTAAGTGACTTTGACCATGATTGTTGTCGCCGGACTAGGTGGTTTGAGTATCTCAGAAATTGCTGATCTCCTGGGATTTTCATGCACAACATTCCCTAGAGTTTTTAGAGAATGATGTGAAAAATGAAAAAAGCATCAGTGAGCAGCAGTTCTGAGAGCAAAAACATCATGTTAGCAAAAAAATCCAAAGGAAAATGGCCAAATTGGTTCAAGTTGACATGAAGTCAAATAACCAACCATTGTAACAGTGGTGTGCAGCAAAGCATCTCTGAAAGTATAACACATCAAACCTTGAAGTGGATGGGCAGCAGCAGTAGAAGGCCACACTGGATTTCCACTCCTGTATCAAATAAAGTGGGTGCTGAGTATATATTTGTTTGTGTAAGACCCATTCTACCTCTTGAGTTCCCCTGGGCTCCTGTTTATGGTGGAATATGTAACACTTCTTTCTAGTAAAGGTTTATGTGTTCAAGTAGATCAAGTCAAACAGCTTTAAAATGTAGAGAAGAATTGGATGCAGAGGTAGGAATGAAAAGGCACATGCAGAGTGCAGGAGATTAAATAAAAGAAGGAATAACAATGATTGGAAAAAAGTTGTGGTTAATGCTAATTGGACAAAAATTACCTCATCATCTGAATGGACTTTGCCAGGCTAGGCAGCAATTAAAATAGAATGCCAGAGAACTCATTGGGTAAAGTAACATCTGTAGAGGCAGGTGGTGTAAGTTAATGAAGAACTCTATAAATCAGTCACCTAATTAGTCACCATGCAGACACGAGTTTCTGATAACTTATCACTTTCTGTCCTCAACCTCTGGCACTGTTCCAATGAAACTAGTTTAAGCTTAAGGAATAGAATCTCCTCTTTTAAGCTTTGAACTCTACATCTTTCTGAACTTGTCCAATGGTTTCAGACAGTGATTCTATTCTTCTATCTACTGCTCATTGTAAACTACTGTTTAGTTCTGTCCCATGTTGCCTTGGACCATCACTCTTCTGTCAATTAATCTCTTCTGCCATTATTTACCCTTATTCCCAGCTCCTCTACCACTGTTTGCATTTTAAATCTTATCTTATCACCAACTATTACCAGTTTAGTGATACCTCTGACTGGTAGCATTAGAAGTTCTCCTGTCCAAAGCTGCCACCTGAATGTTTAAAGTGTTTTTGTTTGATTTACATCATCTTCAAAATTCGGCTTTATCAAATTCAAGTTCAATTTATTGTCATTCATCCTTATACATGCATACTGCCAAACAAAAAATGTTCCTTTGGGCCAAGGTACACAACATAGTGCATAAAGCTCAAATACATGACACATAAATAATATTACCACTAGGAAATTAATAAATAATAAGGTTGAAAAGTAAATACTATAATGGTTCTGGTGCTTCATTTGTGATGAGAGCTGGGTGGTGTCAGGGGGTTCAGTGGTCTTACTGCCTGGGGAACGAAGCTGTTTTTTCTTAACAGTACTTGTACTAATGCTATAATATTTTCAGTCTGATTGTAGGGGGTCAAAGAGGTTTCTGAATGAATTGACGGGATCATTGACAATGTCACGTTTCCTACAATTTAACCAAATGTTGGTTTTCTCTTGCACAGGTTACAGAATACCTGAATGCCCAAGAAGCTGCCAAGTCTGCCAGGGTAGGTGCAGTATGGAGTAACATATATCGTCCCACCCAACCCTCCTCCATTCATTCGGTGCTTCAGTTTGCCATATTTGACTTTGAACTAATTTTTAGGTTGCATGTTTATCTGACCTTCAAAACATACAAGTTAATGGCAGAGAAGGAGAGCATTCATTCTGTCCTGTTCATGCTACCCAAAAATGGACTTCAGTTTGATCCCCACCCAGAACTTGGTCTGTAGTCTATGGAAGCTCTTTGGGAGAACACAAAGATGTATTTAAAATCTGTTGAGGGTTTCTGCCAGCACTACACTTTCAGACTAAGAGTTCCAGACATTGAGAGTTCTCATCATTCCCAACTCATTAATTTCAATTCATGTTCCTCATTACCATCTCACTGCTGATGGAAGTAGGTCATTCCTGTTTACACTGAACCAAAATAACATCAAACACATACATCTTCGCTACAGCTTTTTTGAAACCATCGGTAAGCCAATAAACGGTACCTGCAGGAAACTTGAGTTATTTTTATCCCTCTTTGAAACTCATGATGTCTTTTTGACCTCTTCACTATTTAAGATGCTGGAAAATATTTGTAGCTTGGGTTGAGGATGCTGATGTTTGAGTAGCTCGTCGAGCTGGTTTGTTAGCTTGCAAATGTTTCATTACCCAGCTGGGCGACATCATCAGGGCAACTTCAGATGAAATGTTGGTGATCTCCATTGTTCATTGTTTATGTGTCCTGTGATTAGTCTGCTTGTTTGTGTGTGTGTGTGTTGCACCAATCACAGATCACATAATTGGTAACCAGTAGAAATGGCACATACACACACAAACAGGCTAATCACAGGACACAAAAAAGACAAACAATGGCAATCACCAACATTTCATTTAGAGTTGCACTGATGACGTTGCCTAGCTGGGTAATTTTCTATTTACTTTTCATTCAAATCAGCTTCTTCGTCCTTCCTGAGTTTACATAAACTGCCAGTTACAACTAGCAACAGCCCCATGTCACATTTACAATGGAAAAAATGCAGCCCTTTATGATTACAGTTTCCACACTAAACACCCAGCCTCATCATTCCCTTTTTCCCTCTCCCACTGACCCTAAACTTTCCCTCCTCTCTGTACAACTCCCTGCAACCCCCTATCCTATCCCACCCCCTTTCCCTCCTCTCCCCTTCCCCTCTCCCCTCCCCATCCCTACCCCCTACCCTCTCCCTTCCCCTCCCCACTCCCTCCTCTCCTGCCACCCCTTTCTCCCCTCCTTCACATCTGCTTCCTATCTTCTTCCCTCCTCCCTCCACTTCTCTCCCATGGCCCCCTTCTTTTCTCTCTCCCTACATTACTACTCATGCTCCCATCTCTTCCTCTCCCATCTCCCCATTCCCTCTCACTCTCCCCACTCCCACTCCTCCTCCCCTCCCTTCCCCCTCTCCTGTTCCCCCCACCCCTTCCTCCTGTCAGTCCATCCCATCCTTCTGTCCCCCACCCATCTCATCCCAACCCCACTCCCCCTCTTCAACTTCTCCTCCACCTCTACCCTCCCCATCTTCCCCCACCCCTCCCCTTCCACCTCTCTTTCCTCCTCCCCTCATCTCCCCATCTCCCTCTCCCACTATCCTACTCCCCACCTCCCCTCTCCCTGCCTCCCCCTCTTCCCCTTACCCATCTCCCCCACCCCTCCCCTTCCACCTCTCCTCCACCTCTTTCTCTCTCCCTTCCTCATCCCTCCCATCTCCCCTCACTCTCCAGCATCCTTTCTCTCTCCTTCCCCCTCTTTCATTGCCTCCTGTATGTGCCCTCTCTCCTTTCAACATCATGTTTTTCCTGTTTGCTTCTCCTAGTAGTCACTGCTCCTTCTAGCAATGTGCATAGTGCGTCATTGTTGAACACTTCCCCTGTTTTGCCTGTCTATATTTATTACTTCACTGATAACCTCTTCTCTTTACAGCTGAACCTCTGGCGTTATGGTGACTTTCGAGCTGATGATGCTGATGAATTTGGTTACAGACGCTGAAGAATCCACATGTGAAAAAGACAACATCCTGATTTCCCCTCTGCCTTTTCTCTGTCATACTGTTTCCCAATCCCCAACTGATTCAGTAAAAGAGAGACTTGCTACTTTCCATTTCCTCCTCTGAGGTGTTCGGAATCTTATCGGACTTGTCCCCTACAACTTCAAGTGAACAGTTGGCAGTGTTAGGGGAGATACTGATCATGATTGGATGCTGACCTTAGTCTGTGAAATTAACTGGAAACGTATTCCCTGCTTTGCCCTGAAATTCATTCTTTCTCCTTTAAATTCTTTATGAATTACAGAATAGACCTTCCATTTGGTGATTTATTTTCATTACTGTTCTTTCTTTGAAAATTCTAAACTTTGATAAAACATTGGAAGCTAAATCAATCCCTAACAAAATCCAGTTACACAGCTTGGTTGCGGACAACTGTATGTGGCAGCCCAATGTTTGGCAGGTAATTCAGGGAAAAACTCAAGCAAATATTCCAGGTTGGGATAGATTGAGTCTTGAAGTGGAGCTGCCCGTGTAACTTGTTTTTTTTTTCTAATTTGCGAACCCTACATAACTGCATTTTTTTTCATGTTTTTTAAAAAAAATATTTGTTATGTTCAACAAAGGGGAATTACTTTATGTAACTTTATTTTGAGCCTGTTTACAATAGCAGACTTAGGATTTTGTTGCATATCGAGCTCCCCTCATCCCACCCCAAAAATTAATTAGCCTTGGAACTGAATGGGAAGTGGAAGCACCTGAGTTAATCTTATTCATGTCTTAAAATATTAGCCAAACTGCAACATGTTAGAATCCTGTGTCTGCTCAAGCTTGGACCATATATAAATCTGATACATGGTGCCGACAAGAGTCCTATCTGAGGTACTTGCCCTGTCTGCTTAGCAATCAGTCGCTTATTTTGAGCAGAACATGTGGGCACAAATAGCTGATGCAGTGTAATGTACATTAGGATGCTGTGTTCCTCTTTCTCTTTGATTTTTGTTTTGCTTGTGACATGATTACAAGTAATTATCATTTGTAACTCTTAGCTAGGTTTATGATTCTTCCTCCCTGCGCTTTGTCCCTTAACCTGATGTTGTCTCTTGTCATTATATTTAATGCTTAAAGTCTCAATAAAAATAGCATTGGCAACATGGAGTATCCTTAATGCCATGATTTCTTCATTATTGTTAGTGCAAAATTGATGCAGTTAAATGCTGAGGATGATGTAGCAGGGAGCTTGCCCAGTACTCCATTGCCAACAACAGATCAACGGAACAGGCTGTCCAATATGGAGTGACCTGACCAGATGGACATCCTGTACAGGCCGCTTGGGCATATGTCACCCAACTGGCGTGGTTTAAGCATGGCCACCTGAGCTCCCCCCGTTCTACAAATGCATCACATAAAAGGTTCTGAGGTTTGTTATATGTGAAGCAATGAATGCAGGACTTTATCCCTGCTAGGTGATCACTGGATGCATGGAAATCGGGTTAAAAATCCCCACTTATAACGTGTAGATAACATTTTAAAGATTGCTGCAGCATATATAGGCAGTGTGGAACTAGAATAACAGAAGAATAATAGCATATGCAAAATGTTGGAGAAACTCAGCAGGTCAGGAAGAAATAAGGAGTTAATTTTTCAGTCCTGATGAAAGGTCTCAGCCTGAAACACTGACTCTTTATTCATTTGCATAAGTGCTACCTAACCTGCTGAGTTCCTCCAGCATTTTATATGTATTACTCTGGATTTTCCAGCATCTGCAGAATCTCTTGTGTTTATGAGTAGAATAAAACATGATTTGAGATTGAATTTCATAATGTGCTGCATTTAATTAAGGTGACTGGTAACTGTTAGATATTCCATAGTATTAATTTATAAGTAATCATACATAATGACATTGAAAACAGACATTTGACAAATTGCAGCGTCCCCTTCTCTGGCAAGCCAGCTTTTAACTGTACTGTCCAGTGCAGTATCAAGCACAAAACACATGGCTTGATTTCAATTATTTGGTCTCATTGAGAGCCAATATATATGGAACTTATTCATGGCTTGGGTGTTGCTGTCCTGACCAATGTCAGTATTATTATCCAAGAAGAGAAATATTTCAATTAAATATGACCCTGATGACAAAAGTCCCACCTCATCTCTGCATTTCAGTTCTTTTATCAATGATTAATCAAAGGATAGGAAGAGTCAAGGGGCCCTTTCTGAGCAAAAACTAAGTATTGGTGACTGAATTATTGCTAAGAACCACTTAATACCATTGTTGACAAAATCAATTTTTCCAATCTGGAATGCAGTGCCTTTAAAAGTGGTGGAGACAGATTCAGTCAATTCCAAAGCGAATTAGATCAATAACTGAAGGGCTATAAATTTCAGGATTTCATGAATGAGCGAAGGTTGTGAGGCCAGTTATCTCCTTCAGAGAGCTGACAGTGATCCACTTAACCAAATGATGGGCCTGGGGTCAGGCTCTAGATGGGGAAATGTGTTAGACTTCGGTAACAACAGAAAATGGGCATTGTTTAGATTTATTTGTGACACAAAAGCTGTACTGGATGAGGGTCTGTGTAGGAATGTGTCAGAGGACACCCCTTCAGATGAGTACAAGTAACACCAGCAGAGAAAACGGAGACGTTTCTGAAGTAGGAGTGCCACTGTGAGCCAAGAAAAAATTCATCAGACACAAAGGATCAGTACGAGCAAAAAAATCTGGAAAAGATTTATACTAGACAGAGACAAAGTGATTGAAGATGAAGAGATCACATCTCTGCAAGTTAGTGAATTCTTTTGTTTAACAAACTGTATATCTCTGAAAAGTAATATGCCCCTGGCGAGGCGGGGGAAAGCATACAATCTCTGACAATAATGAGAGTTTTGAAAGTAACACCGTGACAGAATTGATCATACAGAGGCTGGAGCAGCTGCAGTGCGGTTCAGTACCAAGTCACATGGCAGTGCAATTTGCTGTGTGATTTGTTTTATTCATACAGCAGGGTAAAACCCCATTGGCTTTACTGCTCTTCTCTCTCTCTCTCTCTCTCTCTCTCTGGGACTCCTGTATATCAATAGGCAAACCAAAAAAAAGCAGCCAGCTGCACCGAGACATCATCTTCAGTCCAGCAGAGGGGAAAGCATGTCAAGGAGGCTTGCCATTTTGAACTTCAGACTTCAAGTCACTTTCTGAAAATTAATACATTAAAACTATGCATCTTCTTAAGTTAAAAAAATCTTGTTTTTTTTTCCCCTGTTCTGCATTTTCATCTCTCCTCCTCTTTCATTACAATCTCTGGAGGCTGATGTTCCTGTGGATGCTTCCACAGCTCAGAGCACAGACAACATTCATGTATTGGTTGCCTATGGGAAAATGTCCTGGTCAGTCTTTATTATGGCCTCAAACAACATCCATCCACTTGTATATGTACAAGCTTAGATAATTAGATGAAGTGCAGGAGCATGTTATTTTTGTTTTACTGATGTTGCTCGGTTGAGATCACTACAGAGCACACTTCAAACATTAGACCTCACCTGTTTTTTAGGGCTAAGCACTACTTGCCATGAAGTGATTGCCAGCAGGGCCCACTGGGTCACCATCTTGCAGGTTGAATGTTCATAGGAAATGTGTGTCATTCCAGTGGGATTCTGGACTTCCATATGTGGATTGTACCTCGCAAATATTGCCATATTCTAAGAGGTGATCCCTAGAGCAAGTTCCCACAGCAAATCCCTACAACAACAGCCCCACTCCCAGCTTTCTTGTGTTAAACTTGACTCGAGTGAAGAATGCGATTAGATATTGGCGTGCACCCATGATCCCTGTGTAAGTACTGGCACAGTGCCAAAATAGATGATTGTTAAATATTGGCACAGTCCCAGGGGACAAATATTGGCACAGACTGAAAATTACACACACAAAATGCTGGAGGAACTCAGCAGGCCAGGCAGCATCTGTGGAAAAGAATAAAAGGGTGATATTTCAGGCCAAGACCCTTCATCAGGACTGGATCAGAAGGGAGAAAAGTCAGAAGGCTGGGGGGTGGGAGGAAGAAATACTAGGTGATAGGTGAAACAGGAAGGGGGAAGGTGAAGTGAAAAGCTGGGAAGTTGATTGGAGAAGGGGGAATCTGATGAGAAGAAAGAAGACCATGGAAGAAATGGAAGGGGGGGAGCACCAGAGGGAGGTGATGAGCAGGTGAGAAGAGAGGGTAACGAGAGTAGGGAATGGTGAAGGGGGGTCAATTACTGGAAGTTCAAGAATGATCATCCCATCAGGTTGGAGGTTACCCAGAGAGAATATAAGGTGCTGTTCCTCTGACCCGAGTGTGGCCTCATCCTGGCAGTAGAGGAGGCCTTGGACTGACATGTGGTAATGAGAATGGGAAGTAGAATTGAAATTGGGGGCTGCTGGGAGATAATGCCTTTTCTGGCGGAAAGAACGTAGGTGCTCAGCAAAGCAATCTCCCAATCTATGTTGGGTCTCACCGATATACAGGAAGCTACACCAGGAGCACCAGACACAGTAGATGACCTCAATAGACTCACAGGTGAAGTGTTGCCTCAGTTGGAAGGACCGGTTGAGGCACTAAATGGTAGGGACGATGTGCAGTGGCAGGTGTGGCATAAGGGATTTGCATAAGGAGCGATCCCTGCAGAAATAAGGGAGGAGAGAGATGTGCTTGGTGGTGTGTTCCCATTGGAGATGGCGGAAGTTAAGGAGAATTATGTAACTGGATGTGAAGGCTTGTGGGGTGGTAGGTGAGGACAAGAGGAACCCTTTCCCTTCTGTGGTGGTGGGAGGATGTGGTGAGGACAGATGTAAGTAAAATGGAAGAGATGCTAGTGAGGGCAGCATTGATAGTGGAGGAAGAGAAGCAATTTTCTTTGATTATGGAGGACATCTCAGTTGTTCTGGAATAAATGCCTTATTCTGAGAGCAGATGCGATGGAGACATAGGAACTAAAAAAAGGGAATGGCATTTTTACAAGTGAAGGGTGGGAAGAGGTATAGTCAAATTACCGGTGAGAGTCAGTGGATAGACTGTCTCCAGAGATGAAACAGAGAGATCGAGAAAGGAGAGAGAGGTATCAGAAATGGACCAGATAAATTTAAAAGTAGGATGGAAGTTGGAGGCAAAGTTGATGAAATCGACGAGCTCAGCATGAGTGCAGGAAGCATTGCCAGTGCAGTCATCAGTGAAGTGTAGGAAGACTTGGGGAGTGATGCCAGTGTAGGCTTGGAGCATGGACTGTTCCAAGTAGCTGGCAAAAAGGCAGGCATTGTTGGATCCATTCGAGTGCCCATGGGTTTGAGGAAAGTGGGAGGAGCCAAAGGAGAAATTATTGAGGATGACAACCAATTTTGCCAAATGGTGAAAAGTGGTGGTGGATGGGAACTGGTTGTGTCTGTTGTCCAGGAAGAAGCCACGAGTTTTAAGGTCCACCTGATGGGTGATAGAAATGTATAGGGGCTACACATCCATAGTGTAAAAAGAGATAATCTGGACCAGGGAACTGAAAGTCATTGAAGAGATTGAGAGCATGTGATGGATGAAGGTAGGAAGGGACTCAGCCAAGGGGGATAAAGTAGAGTTGAGGTATACAGACACAAGTTCAGTGGGGCAGGAGCCACTGAATGGGTCTATCTGGCCAGTCGGGTTTGAAGATCTTGAGTAGGAGGTAGTAATGGGTGGTGCAGGGTAAAGAGAACAATGGCAGTGGATGGGAGATCCCCAGAGTCAATGAGGTCAGTGATGGTAACATAGAAACATAGAAATAGGTGCAGGAGTAGGCCATTCAGCCCTTCGAGCCTGCACCACCATCCAGTATGATCATGGCTGATCATCCAACTCAGAACCCTGTACCTGCCTTCTCTCCATACCCCCGATCCCTTTAGCCACAAGGGCCATATCTAACTTCCTCTTAAATATAGCCAATGAACTGGCTTCAACTGTTTCCTGTGGCAGAGAATTCCACAGATTCACCACTGTCTGTGTGAAGAAGTTTTTCCTCATCTCGGTCCTAAAAGGCTTCCCCTTTATCCTTGCAACCAAAGTGGATAACCTCACATTTATCCACATTAAATTGCATCTGCCATGAATTTGCCCACTCACCTAACCTATCCAAGTCACCCTGCATCCTCTTAGCATCCTCCTCACAGCTAACACCGCCGCCCAGCTTCATGTCATCTGCAAACTTGGAGATGCTGCATTTAATTCCCTTGTCTAAATCATTAATATATATTGTAAACAACTGGGGTCCCAACACTAAGCCTTGCAGTACCCCACTAGTCACTGCCTGCCATTCTGAAAAGGTCCCGTTTACTCCCACTCTTTGCTTCCTGTCTGCCAACCAATTCTCTATCCACATCAATACCATACCCCCAATACCGTGTGCTTTAAATTTGCACACTAATCTCCTGTGTGGGACCTTGTCAAAAGCCTTTTGAAAATCTAAATATACCACATCCACTGGCTCTCCCCATCCACTCTACTAGTTACATCTTCAAAAAATTCTATAAGATTCATCAGACATGATTTTCCTTTCACAAATCCATGTTGACTTTGTCCGATGATTTTACCTCTTTCCAAATGTGCTGTTATCACATCTTTGATAACCGACTCTAGCATTTTCCCCACCACTGATGTCAGACTAACCAGTCTATAATTCCCCGGTTTCTCTCTCCCTCCTTTTTTAAAAAGTGGGGTTACATTAGCCACCCTCCAATCCTCAGGAACTAATCCAGAATCTAAGGAGTTCTGAAAAATTATCACTAATGCATCCATTATTTCTTGGGCTACTTCCTTAAGCACTCTGGGATGCAGACCATCTGGCCCTGGGGATTTATCTGCCTTTAATCCCTTCAATTTACCTAACTCCACTTCCCTCCTAACATGTATTTCCCTCAGTTCCTCCATCTCACTAGACCCTGGGTCCCTTAGTATTTCCAGAAGAATATTTATGTCCTCCTTAGTGAAGACAGAACCAAAGCAGTTATTCAATTGGTCTGCCATGTCTTTGTTCCCTATGATCAATTCACCTGTTTCTGACTGTAAAGGACCTACATTTGTCTTGACCAATCTTTTCCTTTTCAGATATCTATAAAAGCTTTTACGGTCAGTTTTTATGTTCCCTGCCAGCTCTCATAATCTTTTTTTCCCTTTCCTAATTAAGCCCTTTGTCCTCCTCTGCTGGTCTCTGAATTTCTCCCAGTCCTCAGGTGTGCCGCTTTTTTTTGCTAATTTGTATGTTTCTTCTTTGGACTTGATACTATCCCTAATTTCCCTTGTCAGCCACGGGTGCACTACCTTCCCTGGTTTATTCTTTTGCCAAACTGGGATGAACAATTGTTGTAGTTCATCCATGCAATCTTTAAATGCTTGCCATTGCATATCCACCGTCAACCCTTTAAGTATCATGCCAATGGCCTGATGCTCTTTAGTGGGGTCCTGTTCAGGAGGTAAGTCAGAGGAGGTGTCTGAGAACTTCCATCTGACCCCAGCAAAGTAGAGATCAGTTTGCCAGCACCTGTCTTATCTATGGGTTTGATGGTGAGTTTAGGATTAGTGCAGAGGGAGTGGAGAGCGATGTGTTCAAAAGGGTGTTAAAATCGAGACAGTTCATGTTTCATCGGCAGTTAGAGATTAAAAGGTCCAGAGCGGAGTGTCCAAGAGGAGGAGGAGAGCTGAATACAGGAGAAAGGGTCATCAGTGCGGGCTAGAGAGTCTTTGCCAAAAGAAATGGAAGACAGGTGATAGAAGAAGAGCTCAGTGGGTGCAGAACAAACTGAGATGCAGGCACAGGACAAAGCTGAGGCCCTTCCTAAGGACAGGATGCTCTGCCTCAGAGAGGGGAAGGTCAGTGGGAATTGTGAAAACTGGTATGGATGACAGCTGGGATCAGAGGGGGGAAGAGAGTTGGTAGTATCTGAGAAGAGAGAAGGGTTGGAGTGTTCAGGAGGATGGAGGCTCCAAGAACACAGAGCTGATGGTGAGCTGAGCTCAGAGTTTTCCCGTAAACAAGATCTTATCCTTCAGCAGCATACATAACAATGAAGGGACCGTGGCCAGTGTTCTATTCCAGCTGTAAGCAACAAGCAGAGCATAAGGCAACCACAATAGAAGATTCCAGGAACAACCAGGCACAGTGGGACAAGACATCCTGATGCAACCATAATCACTGTGAAATGATATTAAATGGGTGAAAGGAGGGGAAAAGTGTAATCCAGAACCTGGTAGTTACCGTTCCTGAAACCTGGTTATTGTTTGCAAAAACATTGTCCGAAGTGTGTACTGTTACACTGAGGTAAACTCTAAAGGTAGCAGTGCAGACCATTCTGAAAGATCCATGAAACCTTAAGTGTATATTTTTTTAAATTAGATGTTCACATGTTTTTCTTGGGAGGCAAAGTTATCCATCACCCCCTCAGTAAATGATGTTGGACTCAAATCCTCCCTGCAATCAATAATCACTACACTTCAAAGCATCAGCTTTAGCTGGGAATCCCTCAAGTGCTTCTCTCTGACAAGAGTAGTACCTGGGAGAGAGGACAAAGCTGGGATGGTAACATTTAAAAAATGATTGCCCATTTTGACAGTACCAGTTATTTTAAGAGTTCTTTGAAATTGTAGCTGGTGCTCTATCCCAGAATTACATAATGATACATCTGCAACCACCAATATTGTGTACATCGGCCAGTACCTGTGTTACAGTGCTAAATGAGAAGGTAGTGAACATAGTCTTCTTACATCATTTAAGTGAATATATCGACACACAATAAATCCCCAATGGTTTGTGTGTGGTTATGATTCTATCTGTGCCGACCAATATACTACTCTTATGTCTGGAACTGAATCTGGACTTTGGCCGGATGTGCTCAGACACTTCCTGGTTCAAGCTAGCTTCAGATAGGCCCTGGAGATGAAATAGTCGACAGAGAAGTCCAGTCCCATTTCTCTTCAGCATAACTTCTTCATAAATACACCATGAAATTACTGGCTGCTTTTAAGGAGTTGGAGTTTGCTTGTTGACAATGAGATCTGGCCTATGACCTTTGTTGGTTTTCTGGAAATTTGGCAACCCATATCAAAATAATACAGGCAGCCAATCTTAAAATCTTGGAAATTCTGTATCATGAAGGATTGTTGGACCCTCTATTCACAATGGCATTCTGTTGCATTGCTGCACCCAATTACTTTAACTTGGTTTGACTTTGGTAAACAGCAAGAATAGAGTGGATAATGTATTAACAATTCTGAACCGTGTAATGAAAACCTACATATTTTACTTTAAAATATTGTTTAACCGCACTCCTTTCATTCTTACTCTTAAATTTCCTCCAAATTGTCCCCTTCCATTCATTCTTCAATATTCTGTCTTAATCTTACTCATTCTGATCCCACACATTCAGATCTCCACATAGTTCTCAGCTTCATGTTCTTTTGTCCCAATTCAGTCAGTTTCAAACTTAGCATAATATTGTGTTCTTCTAACACTTTTGCTTCTGTGCATATTTGCTCTGGTGGTTTTCTATTCATTCCCTCCACATTACCCAGTACTGCAAACTATTTATCCAGATCTCAATGTAAACTGCCAATGTGAGAAGAATATCCTCAGATTTTTTCCAACTCACTCAATCTAACTTCCACCAATTTGCAGCATTTTCTTTACTCAGGTCTAACCCCAATCTTGCCTTTTAAGTCTCTAACACTGTTGTCACTGGCATGAACAGTTCCTTAGCTTGAGAAAACTGAATGACAGAGATTTGACGTCTCTTCCTTACCCATGGATCATGACTCCACTAATGAATGTTCTACCATTGTTTTACAGATGGTCACTGGTGGCATATCTCCTGACAGCCTTCAATGTCATAGCTTTCTAATTCCCCTCAACATCCTTTTTTTTCCCATCCTTTTTCTTAAGACCTATTAAAAAGATTACATTGGTGAACCCATTATTTGGCCTCTTGCTGATTGTCTTTTCACCATATCTGTGACTCCTTGGATTCTGTACAGCAGTGTAATAGATTCATAACCATTTGATATTAATGTGTTATCTTCCATCTCCCCAGGCACTGCCATTCCTTACTAAGTTTAGGTTCCCTTCAAATTGGAAGTTAATTAGTCCTCATTGAACACCCTCCTCTGTCATTGTCAAACCTGTTCTACATTGAACAGATTCGCTTTGACTCCACATACAAGTCTGTCTTATTCAACCACGAAGGGCTCCCTCTCTTCCTCAAAGTCAATTGATGAGTATTTTGATCTTTCTAGCATCCCAAACTGGAAGATCTGATTTTTTGTTATTTCTCAGTTTCTGTGCTTCCCAAATCTTTACACAGTCCATCTCCAACTCTTTTACTTGCTCTATCTCCATCATGGTAGGTTATCAATCAATAGTCACTTGCATCTAATTGACAATAGCCATGTTTCATAACAAAAAAATCTGCTCAATTCTGCCAGTTTCTTAATGCCAGTCACTTTTCAAACAACATCACCCCTATACCAGTACTTCCCAATGTCTTAGACCCTGTTGCTCAGATATATTTACAGTTCTAACTCCTGTGGTCATTTTTTTTCTTTCCTCCCCAGAGAAGCATCACGTTTCCTTTGTTACAGCATTCCACTAAAATATTACCCATATATCATCCTTCGTCATTTGTACCACCTCCAGCAAAATCACATTAGACAACATCTTTAAGCATTCTGTTTCCTTTGCAGATCCCTGGTCCACCCGTCAGTATGTGACACTGGAGCTTTATTTCCTTCCACTCTTCCAAACTCATTCCAAATGGAAAAAATAAGACCTTAAGACGTAGTATCAGAACTAGTCCGTGCAGCCATCAAGTCTGTTCCATTATTCGATCATAGCTGATATATTTTCCTGGTCAGCTCCATTCCTGGTAACACTTGGTGCCCTTACTAAACAAGAAATGATCAACCTCTACATTAAATATACCCAATGAACTGGTCTCCACAGCTGTCTATGGCAGTGAACTCCACCCTCTGGCTAAAAGAAAATTCTTCCTCATCTCCATTCAAATTCAGATTAATTTATTCGACATGTACATTGAAACACAATGAAACATGTCATTTGCATTAACATCCAACACAACCTAAGGATGTGCTGGGGGCAGCCCACAAGTGATGCTACACATTCCAATGTCAACATAGCACACCCACAATGTTCAGCAGAACACAAGGAACAACAATGGAACACAGCAGCAAAGCAAGCCCTGCTCTTGCCTCCCACCCACCTACCCATGCACACAGACTGACAGTCTTCCAACCCCAGAACAGACGGTCTCCAGTCCCCAGTAGACTCTTGGATTTGCCGATTTTAGGCCTCTGACTTCCCCAGTGCACTCGTAGACTCACAGAGCCAGGGCTGTAAAGAATGTTCTTAATGGACATACTTCTATTCTAAGCTTGTGCCCTCTGGTCATAGACTCTTGCACTATTGTAAACATCCTCTGCAATTCCATTTTCACCATTCACTGTGCTACTTTATTGTGTGTTGTCTTTACACTGGGAAGAGAAAGCACAGACTGGCTGATCATCTTGTGAGTCTGCTATTCCCTACTATTTTATTTCTCTATTATATTCACATTTTAATCTCTTCACTTAAAGCTTCCCCACTTCCAATGTAGCTCAATGCCTTTAAATTATTCACTTTGTAGTCTCCAGGACTCAGTACTCATTACAACGACTTCAAAGATCATAACCACTTCTTCCATTTTTCCAGAGAGCTCTTGTTGCTATGGAATCTGCTTTTCAATTCACAAATTTTATGGACTCGCCTTCTGTTTTGTTTCCATAAGCACATCCCCTTCTCTTCTCTCCCCCCCACCCCCCACTGCCACAACCCTAACAAATAATTGAAAACAACCACTCCTCTTTTTTTTCAGATAATACACATTTACAGAAAAGCAGGATGATCCCAGATTGACAACCACTTAGCAACAGGGTCGATGAATGTTAAATGGCATTTAATATTGAGAACGGTAAGCTGAAGTATGCTAGGGGAAAAAATATGATGAAAGTGCAGGCTGCATCATTATGTGAAGTGCAGTAGGGATAGGATTTAGCTCAGCTTGTTAATTTGATATTTAAAATGTCAAATTGTGGGACGCTGCCAAGTAATGACAACTATTGTTATATAACTAGGTGTTCCACTTAAGTAAAAGCTATAATAAAGTCAAATAAAGGATGGAGATTGTCCCTTTGTAATTTTAAGGGGATCCCTACTTGTACTAGATATTCTTGTCATGAACAATACCTTTAAGGTCTTAAAATGTTCCAAGGTACTTCAGAAAATTGTTATTCAAACAAAAATAACCACGGTAAAATCTAGTTAGTCCAACACTCTCGGGATGTTGATCGTGCCAGACTAGCAAATTTTCCAAACTATTAGATCTTATTTCAATTAATGCCATAGCACTTTTTTAAAAAAGAAGTTACACATTGATAAATTTTCCAGAGAGTCCAGTAGATTTCAAGAGAGTGCTAGCTACAGAACCAGGGTGAATTTCAAGGAAGTGCATGATACAGTAGAACTGAGAGAGTGCAAGAAGCAGGCGCCAGTAAGATTTGAAGAACAGGGTGTGGGATCCCACCAAGTGAGGGAGTGCAGAAACTTGGAAGTGCAGTCATGAAGCTATGAAAATGTAAAATGCACCTGAGGCCAGAATTTAGGTTCAAAGGATGTTCAGAGGGATATAAGAATAGAAGAGGTTACAGAGTTAGGGAGGACATTTTGTTGTATGTCAAAAGATCTAATAAAGTGGCCTAATCACTTATCTAGAATGATGTATATATTAAGGAATAAATAGCATTCTAAAATTTGACAAACCTCTGGATAAATAATCTATAAATTATTATCTGAGATGCATTCGAATTGGTAGAGGGATATTAAAATCAGAGTTCAATATGCAGTTCAGTGATTGGTGTGGATAAAAATGGTTTCACATCACTGGGGAAGGAGGGAGCTGTTTCATTAGGACAGATTTCATGTGAATCGGACTGTGTTCTAGTGAGTGAATATCTAAGGATGTAGATAAGCATTTAAATTAAGTAGTCAAGGCATATTCAGTGTATGGAAAAATACAGATGAATCTGCAGGGGAGCAATATGGGCAAGAATAACCAGAGTTCACAAGTATATATCCCTTTAAATACAAAATTCCAATAAGTAAAATGATCCAGTTTTAGCTAATTAGAATTTAAAGATAGTATTAGACCGAAGATCATAATACAGTATGGATGGACAAATTTTCAGAATAAGGAAATACCAAAGAAAGAGAAAATAGTACCAAATAGAGATATACTTTAAACACAAATGAAACTTTTCTACAGACAAGTATGAAAGGAAGGAGACCTGGCCTGTACTCTCATACAGAAGAAAGAGAATTGATCATATTGAAACATCCATTTTTTGGGGGGTTGATAGGACGATGTTTCTGTGGTCTGGCTAAAATGTCAGGGTTGCAACCCCAGAGTAAGGGATCAGTCATTCCAAATTAAGATGAGAAGAAGCTTCTTTGCCTATACAGTAGCAGTTCTTTAGAATTCTCTATCCAAGAAGGCTGTGGGGTCTCGTTCATTGGGAATCTTCAGAATTATGGCAGACAAATAATAGAGTATAAGACATAGGAGCTCAGTGACTTGGCCTCCACTACAATCCGTAGCAATGAATTCCACAGATTTACCACCCTCAGGCTAAAGAAAACCCTTCTCATCTCTGTTCTAGGTGGACATCTCTCTATTCTGAGGCTGTGTCCTCTGGCCCTACACTCATCCACTATGGATCATCATCTCCACATCCACTCTGTCAAGGCCTTTCAATCTTCTATAGGTTTCAATGAGATCCCTTCATTCTTCTAAACCCCAGCAAGTACAGACCCAGGGCCACCAAACCTTGTATGTTAACCCTTCTGTTCTTGGTATCATATTAGTGGACCTCTTTTTGACCATCTCCAATGCCAGCACATCATTTCTTAGATAAGGGGCCCAAAACTGTTCACAATATTCACAAGTGCAGACTGACAATGTCTTTTAAAGCCTTGGCATCATCCTTGTTCTCATATTCTAGTCCTCTCAAAATGAATGCTAAAGTTGCATTTGTCATCTTTACCACCAACACAAACTGCAAGTTAAATTTCTGGGAATCCTACACGAGGACTCCCAAGTCCCTTTGCATCTCTGATTTTGAATTTTCTCCCTGTTTAGAAAATAGTCTACGCCTTTATTCCTTCTATCAGAGTGCATGACCATACAATTCTCTGCACTATATTCCATCTGCCACTTCTTTGCCCATTCTTCCAATCTGTTCAAGTCTTTCTGCAGCCTCCCTGCTTTCTAAACACTATTTGCCCCTCCAGCTATCTGTAAACCTGGCCACAAAGCTATCAATTCCATCATCTAAATCGTTGACATATAATGTGAAAAAAAAGCAGTCACAACATTGACCCCTATAGAACACCATTTGTCACTGGCAGCCAACCAGAATAGGTCTCCTTTATTCCAATTCTTTGCCTCCTGTTAATCAGCCAATCTTCTATCCATGCAATCTTCTATCTTTACTGTAATACCATGGATTCTCATCTTGTTAAGCAGCCTCATCTGCGGCATCTTGTCAAAAACCTTTTGAAAATCCAGGAAAACAATGTTCACTGATTTTCCTTTGTCTAGACTGCCTGTTATTTCCTCAAAGAATTTGATCTGTCAGGCAAGATTTCCCCTTAAGGAATCCCTGCTGACTTCGGTCTACTTTATCATGTGCCTCCAAGTACCCCGAAACCTCATCCTTAATAATGGACTCCAACATCTTCCCAACCACTGGGGTCAGGCTAACTGGTTTATAATTTCCTTTCTTCTGCCTCTCACTTAAAGAGTGGAGTAACATTTGCAATTTTCCAGTCCTCTGGAACCATTGCGAATCTATTAATTCTTGAAAGATCATTACTAATGCCTCCACAATCTCTTCAGCCACATCTTTCATGTTTGGATATTAATTGAATCAAGGAAAATGAGGTCAGTGCAGCAGAGTGAAACTGAAATAAACTGCTGATCTAAAGATTAGCTTTATTTCCCATATGTACGTCAAAATGTATCATTTGTACCAACAACCAACATAGTTTGAATATTTACTGGGGGCAGGCCGCAACTGTTTGTTTGCTTCTGCTACCAGTGTAGGATGTATACAATCTACTAACCCCAATCAAAGTGTTATTGGAATGTTGAGGTAGAGAAGTGGCAAGGAGCTGTATGTCACTCCCCGTTACTATTTTTTACATTTTTTAATGAATTTGACTTGGTGGATTTTAGAACAGAACAGTACAGCACATGAACAGGTTCCTTTGGCTCACAATATCTGCACTGACTGTGATGCTGATCTACACTAATCCCACCTGCCCACAGAAGTTTTATATCCCTCTGTTCCCTGTCTGTTCATGTGTCTGTCTAAATGCTTCTGAAATGCTGCTATAACCATGAATAAATAGTGGTTTAGCATGTGGAACAGGAAATGGGAAATAATTACACAGTGAAAAATTATGACTGTGATCATTGAAAATTTACAGGCAAAGATATAGCCAATTAAAGTTAGTCATGTAGAAGAATGATTTTGCTATCAAACCTCATTTACCTTAGAAGTTTCTGTCAGGTCACTTGAACATTCTACTTGCCTACATTTAATAGTGTAGGCTCTTACACTATTAAATGCAGCAAAGACAGAATTTAGCTTTGTTTGTGAATTAAGTATTTAAAACTCATGACCTAGCAAAGAGTGGACAAAAGAATATAGGAGACCAGCATCTTGACATAGGAGCAGAATTAGATCATTCGGCCCATTGAGTCTGCTCTGCCATCCCACCATTGGTGATTTAATATCCTTCTCAACCCCATTCTCCTGCCTTCTCCCTGTAATCTTTTCACCCTGATTAATCAAGAACTTATCAACCTCTGCTTTAAATATACTCAGTGATTTCACCTCTACAGCTGCCTGTGGCAATGAATTCCACAGATCTACCACCCTCTGACTGAAGGAATATCTTTTGCCTCTGTTCTAAAGGGATGGATGCCCCTCTATTCTCAGGCTGTGCGCTCTGACCCTGGACTACCCCACTATCGGAAATATATAATCATATGTTTATATGTTTCCTGTAGTGGGCTAGTCAGCACCCACGGAAGGAACCAGTTTAAAGAATTCTTCAACCAAGACTTTGTGGTTTGCTCCATTCCACATGACAATTCAGTTCAGAACTGCCCCCACCCCAGACCAAAAACAGGTTGAAACAACAAGACCTCTGGAGCAGATAATATCTTGATGAAGTTCTAATGTTTGAAAGAGGAATTTCAGACACTGATTCACAGCCTCATATCTGGGAAAATGTGGACATGGCAGGAGGATCATAGCAGTGACTATGACTGAACCTTCATCTACCCTGTTAGCGAGAGAGTCAACCGCTTCCTCCGGTGATTGAATTTTGTTCCCCAAATTGCAGTCTGGAGTCTGTCAAGGGAAATACTGTTTTTGATCATCACCACACAACAAGGAAACAGAAGGGATTACCAAAACTGGAGACTCTTAGCTAAATGGGATTTCAGAGAATCCTTCAATGGGATTGAACATCAAAAGGATGTCCAATAGTCAATATCTTAAATCTATTACAAAGCTCAGGATTTCTAGGCAGCAGTGATTGCCACCGTTGTGTATGCTTCAGCAGGATAGTCTACTTATAATAAGCACTTTAAAATACCAGAACAGTATTACCAATGCTCTCTCTACCCAATGTTGCAATTACACTGCCAGTGTAGAGACTCTATGTCAACATCCTATTACAGCCCAGCTTTCCCGTCGAGGTTATAATTACACTTCGCTGACTCCGTCAGGATAGCAGGTCGGGCACAACAATCTCTCTGAAACAGGCATTCCGCGCTGTGCCCCATCACAGCAGGGAATTACAAGAAGATGGAGGGGATACTGCAAAGATGTTCTCAAAGATTCCTTTAAGAAGAAAGCAACATCCTTAGTAACTCAAGGTATCCCTTGGTCCAATGCCATTGTAAATGAAGAAGGATCATCCAGAATGGCACTAAAGAACCAGTATAGCTTCTAGAAATATTCAGAAATCCAACATCAAGAGCCTCCCACACAACCCACCCCCTTGATACTTCAAGCACTCCCTCCCCACCTGATGATCATACATCAGCCACCTCAGAACTCGCAAAACTGCAGCAGAAGTAAATCATCCTGAATGGCTGTCTAAAAAGATTAAGTCCAGCAAGGAATGTTGATGTATTAGCTTAAGCAAGAAAATCTTTAGAGAACTCGGCACTCCATGTTCCTGGAGGATATTAGGTACAGTGTTTGCTCCGGAAATCCAGTACGATGTTGTCAGAGTACTTATGCAGGAAGCCACTATTGGAAACCCAGGTACTGCTACTACATGTACTGGTGTCCATGAGATGTACTGGGATTCAATTACAAGTTCATCATTCAAATATATAATTCCATCTTCCTCACTCCTGAGAACAGGCTGCAGACTCTTTGACTGCTCTTCCTGCTTCTGACTGCCATTTGAGTAAAATAGATTTAAATGGGTCTCCAACATGGGTCCTACCTATTCCATGTCTGTCACCTTGCAATTTCTTTCTCACACCTGCTGCGGTGATTATTCATCAAAAAGCCACTGTAGAGCAGGAAAAGCAATTTCATCCATTTCAGTCATGCATTTGTTCATCTCCCATGTCTTGAATCGAACCTCTGCTTTGAATTAATAATGTTTTTTTGGTCTCATTTATATCTTTATTTAGCAGTAGACATTGATGACTGCTAGCTCGTGTTTCTCAGCTGGGGTGTCATTTCTCCTGCAGTGTGGAAAAGCGGAATTAAAATGCACAGTCGAAACCCTTTAGATTAATGACTGTAACTCGTGTTAATTCAGCTCCATAGCTCTCAGCCACACTGCCAGGCAGCAATGAAACTTGCATCCCTATGGTCTGTGCAGTGAGCTGCCCTCAGTTTAGTCAGCATTTGAATCATCCACCTTCTTTATAAATGGACACTGTGACTCAGCACAGCGTGTTCCAAAGAAGAGCAGTGATGATCTCCCAGGTGCTCCTGAAAATATTTATCATTCAATCAACATCATCAAAAAGCAGAAGATTTAACCATGATCATACTGTTGTTGTAGAACATTGCAGTTAGCTGGGGTTTCTTTTTTCTCATTTCCTTTCTTCTAACTTTCTCCTTTTTTTCTTGTTTCTTTCTTCGGTCCAGTGACTGATGCCGCCTCCTGTTGGGCCACAGGAAACTAAAATTAAATAGTTTATTTCCTTCAATAGGTTAATGAATAAGTGCAGTTCTTTGACGCCGTTTAAAAGTCATGCACATCAGCTCCCAGCTCTAACATTTTGAAACAGAGAGGGTCAGGAAATTCCATCAGATTTCACATTGCTGATCAGTATCCAAGGACTTCTGGAAGATACATTTTTTGGGCTTCTGGCCAAGCTTTCAGGCAACGCATTCCGATGAAGAATGGCGGATTGGGCAAAATACTGGAGAATAACTGGAGATCAAAGAGCAGCACGTAATCAATCTTTGCACTCTTTATGTGCATGTGTGATATGTTATCAGGACAGAGCAGTCTTCCCGATCAATGCCCAGCCACAAACTCAATATACAGCCCTTAACTTATTCCTGTGCAGCCACAGTGCACCATTCACTCAAAGTTACTTGGCAGCTGCAGCTGTCACAGGACCAGTCACGCTGAAGGGACCAAGCAGAGGGCTGTTGGACAACATCATCTAATGCCAGACTATCAAGTAATTCACCATCCTGATTTGGGCATGCAGTATAATTTCTTCAGTGAATTGACTTCCATCTTCTTATGATTGAGAACCAAATAGTTGTTACTTTACAAGGGAAATTCCACAATTATTTTGGCATCTTTTGCATCCATTTTAAAAGGTCAGTAAGGTTCAAATGAATACACCATCCAAAAGATGTTTCCTCCAACAGTGTAGTGGTATTGCATTGAAAAATTAGACTTCACTTGATTGTTCAAAATGGGACGATCCCACATTATCAGAGTGAAAATGGGAAAGAGGGTGGGTTCTGTCATTGTGACTTTTTGGCTTTTTATGTCAATCTTCTATTATAGCTGGTGGGGGGTGGCGTTGGGTAGTGGCGATAGGCTCCCACCGTCTATTAAATGCTCCCAATGGCATACAACTCAAATAACCTCTGACAATCAAGTCCAGTTCCTGGCCTTCACATGTGCCTTAGCTACTAAGCCACCAAAGCCATTTTCACTCACAGAAGAAGGGGCAAAGGCAGGTTACTGGTGTCTTAAAACCAGTCACTTTGGGCTGAAGGGGCTCGTCTGCCACAGTGGCAGCTCATAGGAGAAGGAGCACTCTGATCTCAAACCTCCACTCATGGGGAAGGGTTCGGGAGTAAGCCCTGAGGAAATTCTAGAGCTGGAGTCCCTAAGTCCTACATTGAATTCAAGGGACGACTGGCATCTCTTCAAATGCCACTGGTGCCAAACTGTATTGGACTTTGCCATTCCTTTAGATTCATCATCTATGTGGACAGGGGGATTTTGCTAAATGGGCAAGTTTGCTCTCCATATTGTACTGCCCTGGATTGCGTAACACAGAGGCAGCTGGGATGCAACATCCATTGACAATGCTGACCAATGGAGGGCCACTGTTCTGGCCTACTGAAGAGTGTTGATTGAAAAGAACATTACACTACTCCGAATGTGATTGCAGTAGTGGAAGATTATTACTGATCTGTCACAGACATATTGTTAAAAGGTAGGTGTATCTCAAAATGATTCCATTCCGTCCATGGTCTGAGCTTTATAAAATGAAGCAAGTCTCCACCCCTAAGGCTCTTGCTCATTCATGTATTTCCCTTGTCAGCTATGAAGGCATATTGCTCCTCATAGGCTAAACTTTTGCACTGGTTTACTTCAAAATCAATTATATCTTTTTCAAGGGAGCTCCCAACAAATTCACTTTCATCTCCAGCATTATACTTAGCTTCTGCAACGCTACCACCTCCCAAAGATCACTGATATTGCCATCTTTCTATTGAGGCTTGTCCTATTAATGATATTCTCCGTGCCTCCATATAAAGTGTCGCCCAATGTCTAATGTACAAATGTCTGATGTTGCCAGTGGACTACATGGTCATTTTCCGACTGACTCTTTAAATCCCCAGCACTGTTGGAAACTAGATTAGGTGGGCGATTAACATTAGAGGGTTCCTATAGTTACCAATTCAATATTTCTGTTGCTAAAGAAAGCAACTGAAACACTGCAGGATAAAATGAGGAGGTCAACTCATACTTAATAAGATCACATCTCAATGGAGTCATGTTTCTTGAATTGAAACTCCTGCTTTGAAAGAGGTGCCAAGTAACTAGATGCAGTTCATAGAGGACCAACAAGATTAATATTAAGGGACTGAATAAAAAGACAGAGCTGTGACTTTTCTGTTGGAAAAAGAAAGGAAGGAATTGACAGCACTTTTCAGATCAAGAAGGAATTTGAAATTCAGATTCGCAATGATTCCAAAAACAGGGCATGCTGATTCAAGATGAAAAACTTAAAAAAATTCACAAACACATTTCAGTTTCCAAAAGGCTTGTGCCAAGCTTTTACAAGATTCACAGTGCACGAGAAGGTACGTTAGCAAGGTGGCAATGAAAGAAGCTGGCAGAATCAGAATCAAGCTTACTATCACCGACATAGGTTATAAAATTTGTTGTTTTGCGACAGTGCAATCTGTAGAAAGTTGTTCTAAGTTACACTAAGAAATCTATTAAATAAACACAGTGCGAGAAAGAGCAAAATAGGGAGGTGGTGTTTATGGGTGCATAGACCATTCAGTAATATGGCAGAGAGGAAGAAGCTGCTCCTAAAATGTTAAATGTGTGTCTTCAGACTCCTTTACTGCCTCTCTGAGGATAGTAATGAGAAGAGGGCATGTCCAGGATGGTTAGGGTCCTTCAAGGTGAATGCCACCTTCTCTAGACACTTCCTTTTCTCAATGGTGGGAAGGCTTGTGCCTGTCTTTTTTTTTCAATCCTGTGCGCTGGAGCCTCCAGACCAGACAGTGATGCAACCAGTCAGAATGCTCTCCATGGCACATCAGTAGAAATTTGCTAGTCTTTGGTGACGTACCAAATCTCGTCAAACTCTTAACGAAGTATAGCTGCCAGTGTGTGTGATTACCAGGAGTAATCAAGACTGGTTGCATCACAGCCTGGTATGGAACCACCAATGCCCTGAATGGAATTGCCTCCAAAAAGTAGAGGATACGGCCCAGTCCCTCATGGGCAAAGCCCTCCCCACCATTGAGCACATCTACCCAGGGCACTGTTGCAGGAAAGCAGCATCCATCATCGAGGATCCACCATCCAGGCCATGCGCTCTTCTCTCTTCTGTCAAAGGAAGGAGTTACAAGAGCCTCAGGACCCATAACACCAGGTTCAGGAACAGGTATTACCCCTCAACTGCGAGGCTCTTGAACCAGCGAGGATAACTTCACTTGCCCCATCACTGAACTGTTCCCACAACCCTTAGGCTCACCTTCAAGGACTCTTCATCTCATGTTCTTGATATTTATTGCTTTTTTTTTTCTTTCTTTTATGTAAATGCACATTGGTTGTTTGTCCATCCTGTTGAGCCTGGCCTTTCATTGATTCTATTGTGTTTCTTACATTTACTGTGAGCACCACAAGAAAGTGAATCTCAGGTTTGTATATGGTGAGATATAGGTGCTTTGATAATAAATTTACTTTGAACTTTGAATATCAAAATGTTGGTCCCAGGGTAGATCCTCTGTGATGTTGATGCCCTGGAACTTGAAGCTGCTCACAGTACAGGGTCTCAAAAAGGTAAATGTGTAAAACCCCTTCAAATGGTTAATAATTGGAATTGGTTAATTATTGTCACAAATACTGAGATACAGTGAAAAGCTTGTTTGCATGCTGTACATAAAGATCAAGTGACCACACAGAGCATTAAGGTAGTACATTAAAACTAGAACAGAGTGCAGAATAAAGTGGTGCAGACAAACAATAAGGTGCAAGATCATAATGAGAGATTGTGAGGCCAAGAGTCTATTTTATTGTTCAGGGGTACCATTCAATAGCCTTACAACAGTGCAGTAGAAGCTGATCCTGGAGCCCAGTGGTATGGGTTTTCAAACTTTTGTACGTTCTGCCAGTGGGAGAAGGGAGAATGTCCAAGGTGGACGTGGTCTTTGATTATGCCGCCTGCTTTACTGAGGCAGCAAGAAGTATAGACAGAGGCCATGGGGGGAGGGGGGGAGGCTAGTTTCTGTGCTGTGTCCACAACTCTGTAGTTTCCTGTGTTCACAGGCAGAGCAGTTGGCAGACAAACTATGGTTCATTCAGAAAGGCTGCTTTTAACACTCTGTGGCCACTTAATTAGAATAAAGTGGCAACCAAGTGCATGTTGGTGACTTTCTGCTGCTGTCGTCCATCCACTTCAAAATTTGCATTTAGAGATGTTCTTCTGCACACCAATGTTGTGGTTATTTGAGTTACAGTCACTTTCCTGTCAGCTTGAACCATACAGGCCATTCTCCTCTGACCTCTCTCATTAAAAACGAAATTTCGTCCAGGCTTTAGATGTTTCAGAAAGGATAGGGAGGAAGGCAAAAGAGGTGGGGTGTGGCACTGTTGATCAGAGATAGTGTCACGGCTGTAGAAAAGGAGGAAGAAATGGAGGGATTGTCTACTGAGTCTCTGTGGGTAGAAATTAGGAACAGGAAGGGGTCAATATGTAGATAAGCCCACAAGAGGAGAGGCTATACTTGATCTGGTATCGGGAAATGAACCTGGTCAGGTGTCGATCTCTCAGTGGGAGAGCATTTTGGAGATAGTGATCACAATTCTATCTCCTTTACCATAGCATTAGAGAGGAATAGGAACAAACAAGTTAGGAAAGTGTTTAATTAGAGTAAGGGGAAATATGAGGCTATCAGGCAGGAACTTGAAAGCATAAATTGGGAACAGATGTTCTCAGAGAAATATAAAGAAGAAATATGGCAAAAGTTCAGGGGATATTTGTGTGGAGTTCTGCATAGGTATGTTCCAATGAGAAAGGGGAAGGATGGTAGGGTACAGGAACCATGGTGTACTAAGGCTGTTGAAAATCTAGTCAGGAAGAAAAGAAGAGCTTATGAAAGGTTCAAAAACTAGATCTAGAAAATTATATAGCTAGCAGGAAGGAGCAGAAAGAAATTTCTAACAGAAAGAAATTAGGAGAGCCAGAAGGGACCATGAGAAGGCCTTGGCAGACAGGATTAAGGAAAACCCCAAGGCATTCTATAAATATGTGGAGAGCAAGAGGATAAGACGTGAAAGAATAGGACCAATCAAGAGTGACAGTGGAAAAGTATGTGTGGAGCCAGAGGAGATTGCTGAGATACTTAATGAATACTATGCTTCAGTATTCACTACGGAAAAGGATCTTGGTGATTGTAGGGATGACTTATAGTGGACTGAAAAGCTTGAGCATGTAGATATCAAGAAAGAGGATGTGCTGGGGCTTTTGGAAAGCATCAAGTTGGATAAGTCACCGGGACCGGATGAGATGTACCCCAGGCCAGTGTAAGAGACGAGGGAGGAGATTGCTGAGCCTCTGGCCATGATCTTTGCAACATCAATGGGGACAGGAGAGGTTCCAGAGGATTGGAGGGTTGCGGATGTCATTCTATTATTCAAGAAAGTTAGTAGAGAAAGCCCAGGAAATTATAGACCAATGAGTCTTACTTCAGTGGTTGGTAAGTTGATGGAGAAGATCCTGAGAGGCAGGATTTATGAACATTTGGAGAGGCATAATATGATTAGAAATAGTCAGCATGGCTTTGTCAAAGGCAGGTCGTGCCTTATGAGCTGGATTGAATTTTTTGAGGATGTGACTAAACACATTGATGAAGGTAGAGTATATGGATTTCAGCAAGGCATTTGATAAGGCACCCCATGCAAGGCTTATTGAGAAAGTAAGGAGGCATGGGATCCAAAGGGACATTGCTGTGTGGATCCAGAACTGGCTTGCCCACAGAAGGCAAAGTGTGGTTGTAGATGGGTCATATTTTGCATGGAGGTCAGTGATCAGTGGTGTGCATCAGGGATCTGTTCTGGGACCCCTTCTCTTCGTGATTTTTATAAATGATCTGGATGAGGAAGTGGAGGGATGGGTTAGTAAGTTTGCTAATGACACAAAGGTTGGAGGTGCCGTGGATAGTGTGGAGGGCTGTCAGAAGTTACAGCGGGACATTGATAGGATGCAAAACTGGGCTGAGAAGTGGCAGATGGAGTTCAACCCAGATAAGTGTGATGTGGTTCATTTTGGTAGGTCAAATACAACGGCAGAATATAGCATTAATGGTAAGACTCTTGGCAGTGTGGAGGATCAGAGGGATCTTGGGGTCTGAGTCCATAGGACACTCAAAGCTGCTGTGCAGGTTGACTCTGTGGTTAAGAAGGCATTCAGGTCATTGGCCTTCATCAATTGTGGATTGAATTTAGGAGCCAAGAGTTAATGTTGCAGCTATATAGGACCCTGATCAGACCCCACTTGGAGTACTATACTCAGTTCTGGTCACCTCACTACAGGAAGGATGGGTTAACCATAGAAAGGGTGCAGAGGAGATTTACAAGGATGTTGCCTGGATTGGGGAGCATGCTTTATGAAAACAGATTGAGTGAACTCGGCCTTTTCTCCTTGGAACAACGGAAGATGAGAGGTGACCTGATAGAGGTGTATAAGATGATGAGAGGCATTGATCGTGTGGTTAGAGACTTTTTCCCAAGGCCGGAATGGTTAGTACGAGAGGGCACATTTTTAAAATGTTTGGAAGTAGGTACAGAGGAGATGTCAGGGGTAAGTTTTTTTATGGAGAGTGTGGTGAGTGTGTGGAATGGGCTGCTGGTGGCGGTGGTGGAGACAGAAACGATAGGGTCTTTTAAGAGACTCCTGGACAGGTACATGGAGCTCTGAAGAATAGAGGACTATGGGTAACCCGAGGTAATTTCTAAGGTAGGGACATGTTCTGCACAGCTTTGTGGGCCGAAGGGCCTGCATTGTGCTGTAGGTTTTCTTTGTTTCTATGCTTCTAAAACTGAGAGATCAGCAGTCTCTGAGATGTTGAAACCATCCTTTCTCTCACCAACAATCTCTCCACAGTCAAAGAAATTTCCATCAAAATTCTTCCCCATTCTGATGTTTGGTTTGATTTATTTGAACAACTGAACCTCTTGACCACGTCTGCATGCTCTTGTGCAATGAGTTGCTGCCACATGATTGGCTGATTAGATATTTGGACTAACGAGCAAATCTACAGATGTGCCCAGTAAAATTGCCACTGAGTGTGTGGCACATCAATTACTATTGGCAAGGGTTGACAGGGACATGGCAAATGTCTTTATCCTCCTGAGCAAGTAGAGGCTGAGCAAGTAGTAGATTATGGAGAGACACATAAATGAGCCAGCATTCTTTACTGAAAAGTAAGGAACAATATTAGTTTTGTTTTTAAAATTCATACTTGTCCCATAGTAACTCAGTACTTCAAAGCCCTCAAGAGCACAGAGTAACTCTGTTACATGTTTTCAATACTATGGAAGAGTGCTCCTGGCCTATTTGTGCTGTATCCCTCACAAGATCCTCATCTTTTCATGAGATCTTGTCGTCTTCTTGCACCCTACAGGCTTCAAAAAAACTCAAATATGACATGAATAATTCAGCAATGCTCAATTTAACCCACATCATCTTCTCTTCGGCTTTTTTGGAACCTTGGTGGTGTCCTTCAGTGTGGGCCTTTTTCATTAACTTATCTTTAAAAGAGTTTGAAGCCTCCCTTTGATCACAAAGTCGGTATCCACTATAGCACAAAAGATCAGAAGAAGGAATGGTATCCAGTAAAGTGGATGCCGACTTTGATTCCTGATGTATGCCTCTAGATTGACATTATGAAACCAGAAACACTTGATAAAATGTACTCACTCTTAAATTGCCTTCAGCAAATATTCCATCTTGATATTCAAAGTTAAATAGATTTAAATTGCAGTTTTTTGAAGAACTATGTATTTTGCCAAGTGCTATTGATTTTAATACAAAAGTAATTGAGAATGAACATCACTATAAAGGTCATCCTGCAGTAAGGAGGGATGTCTGCTGGGAAATCGATTAATACTGCCTGAATTAATTATGCTGATTAAGAAGTCTTCAGGGTTATCAGAGAGAGGAGACCATCATCATCTACTGTCCAGACAACATTCAAATCTTGGTCTCCAGAGTGAAGGGATTGTACTTACTCTGATTCAGTCACAAATAGATCTTCACAATCCATGATATTTCTAACAAATAGCAATATACCACCAGGAAAGCAAGGTCTCAATACACTGCTTTTGGGAAGAGAGTTCCAGCCATCAACCATTCTTAATGCAAAAAACTTTAAAACTCCTTATTCTCGCTTTAATCCTACACCCTCTTGTTTTTGATACCTCAGACCCATGTGAACTTCTCTGTGAAGTTCTGCTGTGAGACCTGCTTTTCTCACAGGACTACAGTATCCTCCAGTTCAGACCCTAAAAACTGAACCCATTACGTCCACACGTTCAGGCCTCTGGTTGCAACCAGGGAATGGAATCAACGTCGGCTAAATGGGTTCTCTTCTTTTCCTGCTCAACTTTTAGCTGAACTTTGTTTCCACATCCAGTCCATCAGCTGTCCTTTCAACTTTCTTCCTCCAAATTGTCAGCCCCAGGCCAGTCGCCTTTGGCATTGGTCACCATCCTCTGCTGAGCCATCTCCCTTCACTACAAATGCAATAAAGTTCAACTCATTCTTAACTCAGCTCCCTGAGCCCCATCCAGTTCCAGGCCATAAGCCCATTAGGGTCCACCATTCCATCATGACTGACTCATTATCCTCATTCTCCTGCTTTCTTCTTGTAACCGTTTGACACCCTTACTAATTAAGAAGCTGACTTTAAATGTACCCAATGATTTGGCCTCTACTTCCATCTGTGGCAATGAATTCCACAGCTTCACCACCCTCTGGCTAAAGAAATTCCTCATCTTCTTTGTTCTAAAGGGGCATCCTTGCACTCTGAGGCTGGTCCCTCTGATCCTACAGATCCCCAGTATAGGGTACATCCTCTGCACGTCCACTCTATCCAGACCTTTCAATATTTGATAGGTTTCAATGAGATCCCTCCCTGACTCTTCTATCTCCCAGTGAGTGCAGGCCCAGAGCCATCAAATGCTCCTCATACGATAACCCTTTCATTCCCAGGATTATTCTGATCAACCACTTCTGGACCCTCTCCAATGCTAGCACACTCTTTATTAGATAAGGGACCCAAACTTGCTCCCAACATTCCCATTGCCTTATAAAGCCTCAGAATTGTATCCTGGCATTTTTATTCTAATCCTTCATGAAATAAAAGATATTTGTCCCACTAGGACAAATAACCTGTAATTTTTGTACAGACCATGTTGAAATACAAGGTTGGAAAGTGTATGGTCATGGAGGCTATTATTCAGATGGGGAGACAATTCAAAACACAGAGATGCAAGGGACTTGGGAGTCCTTATGCAGTATACCCTAAAGATTAACCTCCAGGTTGAACTGGTGGTGAAGAAGGTGAATACAATGTTGGCATTCATTTCTAGAGGTATAGGCAGGGATAGAGGTATAGGCAGGGATGTGATGTTGAGGCTCTATAAGGCACTTGTGAGACCACACTTGTATTGTGTACAGTTTTGGGCTCCTTATTTTAGAAAGGATATACTGACATTGGAGAGGGTTCAGAGAAGATTCACAAGAATGATTCCAGGAATGAAAGGGTCACCGTATGAGGAATGTCTGGCAGCTCTTGGGCTGTATTCCCTGGAGTTCAGGAGAATGAGGGGGGATCTCACAGAAACATTCTGAATGTTAAAAGGCCTGAACAGATTAGATATGGCAAAGTTATTTCCCATGGTAGAGGAGTCCAGGACAAGAGGGAATGACCAGGATTGAAGGATGTCCATTTAGAACAGAGATGTGGTGAAATTACTTCAGAGGGTGGTAAATCTGTGGAATTTGTTGCCACAAGTGGCTGTGGAGGCCAAATCATTGGGTGTATTTAAGGTAAAGATAGATAGGTTTTTGATTAGCCAGGACATCAAAGGGTATGGGGAGAAGGCAGGGGAGTGGGGATGACTGGAAGAATTGAATCAGCCCATGATTGAATGGTGGAGCAGACTTGATGGGCCGAGTGGTCTACTTCTGCTCCTATATCTTATATAAATGCTAACATTACAGACCACATCGCTCACTCCTCATGTCACCAACATTGATTCCTGCTCCAGCAATTAATCACCCTTTCATGGTATTGAGTAGAATTTCTTTAGCCAGAGGGTGGTGAATCTGTGGAATTCATTGCTGTAGATGACTATGGAGGCCAAGTCATTGAGTATATTTAAAACACAGGATGATAGATTAGGTTCATGATTAGTAAGGTGTAAAAGGTTACGAAGTTCAAAGTGAATTTATTATTAAAGTACATATACTGTATGTCACTATATGCTACCGTGAGATTCATTTTCTGGTGGGCATTCACAGTAAATCAAAGAAATACAGTAGAATCAATGAAAAGCTACAGAATTAAAGAAATGTGCAAAAGAAAACAACGAAGGAAATTAGGACTGAGAAGAAAAAGTTAGCCATGATCGAATGACAGACTAGACTTGATGGGCCAAATGGCCCAATTCCGCTCCTACGTCTTATGGTCTATTACAATTCCTAACATTATAAAGTATCTAAAGCCACAAACCTTCTTAAAAACACTGTTCCTTTGAACATGGTCTCTTCTGCATCCTATCTTAATTATACCCAAATGTCTAAACTCCTCGCTTCTTTACAAAACTTCCCAATCGTGTCTTGTCCCTTTAGGTTCTCATTAGGGCTCAGTTCCCCTTTGCCTTTGTGCCAATTTCCAGATGATTTCACCCCGTGGAGCATTTTGACTTGTTTCAACAATTGAAACATTTTTTCCCACCACAGTGGCACTGACAATGGAAATGACTGAGTCCTGGTGTAATGATATACTAACATTTATTTTTCTTGCAGACATATACAGGAAGAAGAGATGCAATAGAATTAACAAAGTTACCATATGCAAACAGAAGAAACTGACTAATAATGTGCAAAAACAAAACAGGTTCGATAAAAAAATACTGAGAACATGATTTGCAAAGAGCCCTTGAAATAGTATGTATTATGAAACAAAGCTAGAGGAGAGCAGGGTTAGGTAGGTGAAGACAGGATGGAGAGTAGAGAGTGGGTAGAAAATTGAAGGCTGGGGCAGAGAGCAAAGAGGACAAAATTGGGTGAAGTTTGGAGTGAGGAACACCATCTAATCTCAACAGAGAAATCACAGTTATTGACTTACAGTAATATATATTTAAAAAGCTTTTTCCAATCCAAGGGAATTCTGTGAATTAAATGAATTTTTATTAGCAAAAGAGTGTCAAATCTGAATAATTTATTGCCATAGACAGCAATGAGGGCCAAGTCAGTGGGTATATTTAATTTGGAGGTTGATAGCTTCTTGGTTATTAGGAGTGGGGAAGAAGGCAGGCAGATGGTGTTGTAAGGGAAAATAAATCGTCCATGATTAAAAGGTAGAGTAGACTTGATGGGCCAAATGGTGTGACTGTTCTTCTGTCTTATGCAATTTGCCAGAATAAAAAGTTAAATGCGATTTGTCTTCTTACTTCCAAGAATAAAGATCTCGTCTCAGGCACGATGGAAGCGTAGTAGTCAGCAAATTGGTATTACAGCTTTAGGCATAGGAGTACTGAGTTCAATGCCAGTATCCTCTGTACGTACTCCCCGTAGAATGCGTGAGCTTTCTCTGGCTGCTCCGGTTTCCTCACACTGCCCAAAGACATAACAGCAGGTGACTGGTCATTGTAAGTTGTCCCGTCGTTAGGTTAGGGTTAAACCGCGGCTGTTGTGGGCTGCTGCACAGTGCGGTTGGAAGGTCCCGATGGCTCATTCCATGCTGTACCTCTAAATAGAAATGAAAGGCAGCGAAGAGCAGGCAGCACCTGTGTTCAGGATCAGGGTGACCATTATCCCCTGTACTGAGGATCAGGGTGACCGTTCTGTCCTGTACTGAGGATCAGGGTGACCGTTCTGTCCTGTACTGAGGATCAGGGTGACGATTCTCTCCTGTACTGAGGATCAGGGTGACCGTTCTCTCCTGTACTGAGGATCAGGGTGACCATTCTCTCCTGTACTGAGGATCAGGGTGACCGTTCTATCCTGTACTGAGGATCAGGGTGACGATTCTCTCCTGTACTGAGGATCAGGGTGACCGTTCTGTCCTGTACTGAGGATCAGGGTGACCGTTCTGTCCTGTACTGAGGATCAGGGTGACCATTCTCTCCTGTACTTAGGATCAGGGTGACCATTCTGTCCTGTACTGAGGATCAGGGTGACCATTCTCTCCTGTACTGAGGATCAGGGTGACCGTTCTGTCCTGTACTGAGGATCGGGGTGACCGTTCTGTCCTGTACTGAGGATCAGGGTGACCATTATCCCCTGTACTGAGGATCAGGGTGACCGTTCTCTCCTGTACTGAGCATCAGGGTGACCATTCTCTCCTGTACTGAGGATCAGGGTGACCATTCTGTCCTGTACTGAGGATCCGGGTGACGATTATCCCCTGTACTGAGGATCAGGGTGACCATTCTGTCCTGTACTGAGGATCAGGGTGACGATTCTCTCCTGTACTGAGGATCAGGGTGACCATTATCCCCTGCACTGAGGATCAGGGTTACGATTCTCTCCTGTACTGAGGATCAGGGTGACGATTCTCTCCTGTACTGAGGATCAGGGTGACCGTTCTCTCCTGTACTGAGGATCAGGGTGACGATTCTCTCCTGTACTGAGGATCAGGGTGACCGTTCTGTCCTGTATTGAGAATCAGGGTGACCATTCTCTCCTGTACTGAGGATCAGGGTGACTATTCTCTCCTGTACTGAGGATCAGGGTGACCATTCTGTCTTGTACTGAGGATCAGGGTGACGATTCTCTCCTGTACTGAGAATCAGGGTGACGATTCTCTCCTGTACTGAGGATCAGAGTGACCGTTCTGTCCTGTACTGAGGATCAGGGTGACCGTTCTCTCCTGTACTGAGGATCATGGTGACGATTCTGTCCTGTACTGAGGATCAGGGTGACCGTTCTCTCCTGTACTGAGGATCAGAGTGACGATTCTCTCCTGTACTGAGGATCAGGGTGACGATTCTCTCCTGTACTGAGGATCAGGGTGATCGTTCTGTCCTGTACTGAGGATCAGGGTGACTATTCTCTCCTGTACTGAGGATCAGGGTGACGATTCTCTCCTGTACTGAGGATCATGGTGACGATTATCCCCTGTACTGAGGATCAGGGTGATGATTCTCTCCTGTACTGAGGATCAGGGTGACCGTTCTGTCCTGTACTGAGGATCTGGGTGACCATTCTCTCCTGTACTGAGGATCAGGGTGACGATTCTCTCCTGTACTGAGGATCAGGGTGACCGTTCTCTCCTGTACTGAGGATCAGGGTGACCGTTCTGTCCTGTACTGAGGATCAGGGTGACCATTCTCTCCTGTACTGAGGATCAGGGTGACCGTTCTGTCCTGTACTGAGGATCAGGGTGACCATTCTCTCCTGTACTGAGGATCAGGGTGACGATTCTGTCCTGTACTGAGGATCAGGGTGACCATTCTCTCCTGTACTGAGGATCAGGGTGACCGTTCTGTCCTGTACTGAGGATCAGGGTGACCATTCTCTCCTGTACTGAGGATCAGGGTGACTATTCTCTCCTGTACTGAGGATCAGGGTGACCATTCTCTCCTGTACTGAGGATCAGGGTGACGATTCTCTCCTGTACTGAGGATCAGGGTGACCGTTCTGTCCTGTACTGAGGATCATGGTGACCATTATCCCCTGCACTGAGGATCAGGGTGACCGTTCTGTCCTGTACTGAGGATCAGGGTGACCATTCTGTCCTGTACTGAGGATCAGGGTGACCATTCTGTCCTGTACTGAGGATCAGGGTGATGATTCTCTCCTGTACTGAGGATCAGGGTGACGATTCTCTCCTGTACTGAGGATCAGGGTGACGATTCTCTCCGGTACTGAGGATCAGGGTGACCATTCTGTCCTGTACTGAGGATCAGGGTGACCGTTCTGTCCTGTCCTGAGGATCAGGGTGACCATTATCCCCTGCACTGAGGATCAGGGTGACCGTTCTGTCCTGTACTGAGGATCAGGGTGACCATTCTGTCCTGTACTGAGGATCAGGGTGACGATTCTCTCCTGTACTGAGGATCAGGGTGACGATTCTCTCCTGTACTGAGGATCAGGGTGAACGTTCTCTCCTGTACTGAGGATCAGGGTGACGATTCTCTCCTGTACTGAGGATCAGGGTGACCGTTCTGTCCTGTATTGAGAATCAGGGTGACCATTCTCTCCTGTACTGAGGATCAGGGTGACGATTCTCTCCTGTACTGAGGATCAGGGTGACGATTCTCTCCTGTACTGAGGATCAGGGTGACCGTTCTCTCCTGTACTGAGGATCAGGGTGACCATTCTCTCCTGTACTGAGGATCAGGGTGACAATTCTGTCCTGTACTGAGGATCAGGGTGACGATTCTCTCCTGTACTGAGGATCAGGTTGACCATTCTGTCCTGTACTGAGGATCAGGGTGACCATTCTCTCCTGTACTGAGGATCAGGGTGACGATTCTGTCCTGTACTGAGGATCAGGGTGACGATTCTCTCCTGTACTGAGGATCAGGGTGACCGTTCTCTCCTGTACTGAGGATCAGGGTGACGATTCTGTCCTGTACTGAGGATCAGGGTAACCGTTCTCTCCTGTACTGAGGATCAGGGTGACGATTCTCTCCTATACTGAGGATCAGGGTGACGATTCTCTCCTGTACTGAGGATCAGGGTGACGATTCTCTCCTGTACTGAGGATCAGGGTGACTGTTCTGTCCTGTACTGAGGATCAGGGTGACCGTTCTGTCCTGTACTGAGGATCAGGGTGACTATTCTCTCCTGTACTGAGGATCAGGGTGACGATTCTGTCCTGTACTGAGGATCAGGGTGACGATTCTCTCCTGTACTGAGGATCAGGGTGACCGTTCTGTCCTGTACTGAGGATCATGGTGACCATTATCCCCTGCACTGAGGATCAGGGTGACCGTTCTGTCCTGTACTGAGGATCAGGGTGACCATTCGGTCCTGTACTGAGGATCAGGGGGACCATTCTGTCCTGTACTGAGGATCAGGGTGACGATTCTCTCCTGTACTGAGGATCAGGGTGACCATTCTCTCCTGTACTGAGGATCAGGGTGATGATTCTCTCCTGTACTGAGGATCAGGGTGACGATTCTCTCCTGTACTGAGGATCAGGGTGACGATTCTCTCCGGTACTGAGGATCAGGGTGACCATTCTGTCCTGTACTGAGGATCAGGGTGACCGTTCTGTCCTGTCCTGAGGATCAGGGTGACCATTATCCCCTGCACTGAGGATCATGGTGACCGTTCTGTCCTGTACTGAGGATCAGGGTGACGATTCTCTCCTGTACTGAGGATCATGGTGACGATTATCTCCTGTACTGAGGATCAGGGTGACCGTTCTCTCCTGTACTGAGGATCAGGGTGACGATTCTCTCCTGTACTGAGGATCAGGGTGACGATTCTGTCCTGTACTGAGGATCAGGGTGACGATTCTCTCCTGTACTGAGGATCAGGGTGACCATTATCCCCTGCACTGAGGATCAGGGTTACGATTCTCTCCTGTACTGAGGATCAGGGTGACGATTCTCTCCTGTACTGAGGATCAGGGTGACCGTTCTCTCCTGTACTGAGGATCAGGCTGACGATTCTCTCCTGTACTGAGGATCAGGGTGACCGTTCTGTCCTGTATTGAGAATCAGGGTGACCATTCTCTCCTGTACTGAGGATCAGGGTGACCATTCTCTCCTGTACTGAGGATCAGGGTGACGATTCTCTCCTGTACTGAGGATCAGAGTGACCGTTCTGTCCTGTACTGAGGATCAGGGTGACCGTTCTGTCCTGTACTGAGGATCAGGGTGACCATTCTCTCCTGTACTGAGGATCAGGGTGACCGTTCTCTCCTGTACTGAGGATCAGAGTGACGATTCTCTCCTGTACTGAGGATCAGGGTGACAGTTCTCTCCTGTACTGAGGATCAGGGTGACGATTCTCTCCTGTACTGAGGATCAGGGTGACCGTTCTGTCCCGTACTGAGGATCAGGGTGACTATTCTCTCCTGTACTGAGGATCAGGGTGACGATTCTCTCCTGTACTGAGGATCATGGTGACGATTATCCCCTGTACTGAGGATCAGGGTGACCATTATCCCCTGCACTGAGGATCAGGGTGACGATTCTCTCCTGTACTGAGGATCAGGGTGACGATTCTCTCCTGTACTGAGGATCAGGGTGACCGTTCTGTCCTGTACTGAGGATCAGGGTGACCATTCTGTCCTGTACTGAGGATCAGGGTGACGATTCTCTCCTGTACTGAGGATCAGGGTGACCATTCTCTCCTGTACTGAGGATCAGGGTGACCGTTCTGTCCTGTACTGAGGATCAGGGTGACCATTCTGTCCTGTACTGAGGATCAGGGTGACCATTCTGTCCTGTACTGAGGATCAGGGTGACGACTCTCTCCTGTACTGAGGATCAGGGTGACGATTCTCTCCTGTACTGAGGATCAGGATGACGATTCTCTCCGGTACTGAGGATCAGGGTGACCATTCTGTCCTGTACTGAGGATCAGGGTGAACATTCTGTCCTGTACTGAGGATCAGGGTGATGATTCTCTCCTGTACTGAGGATCAGGGTGACGATTCTCTCCTGTACTGAGGATCAGGGTGACCGTTCTCTCCTGTACTGAGGATCAGAGTGACGATTCTCTCCTGTACTGAGGATCAGGGTGACGATTCTCTCCTGTACTGAGGATCAGGGTGATCGTTCTGTCCTGTACTGAGGATCAGGGTGACTATTCTCTCCTGTACTGAGGATCAGGGTGACGATTCTCTCCTGTACTGAGGATCATGGTGACGATTATCCCCTGTACTGAGGATCAGGGTGATGATTCTCTCCTGTACTGAGGATCAGGGTGACCGTTCTGTCCTGTACTGAGGATCTGGGTGACCATTCTCTCCTGTACTGAGGATCAGGGTGACGATTCTCTCCTGTACTGAGGATCAGGGTGACCGTTCTCTCCTGTACTGAGGATCAGGGTGACCGTTCTGTCCTGTACTGAGGATCAGGGTGACCATTCTCTCCTGTACTGAGGATCAGGGTGACCGTTCTGTCCTGTACTGAGGATCAGGGTGACCATTCTCTCCTGTACTGAGGATCAGGGTGACGATTCTGTCCTGTACTGAGGATCAGGGTGACCATTCTCTCCTGTACTGAGGATCAGGGTGACCGTTCTGTCCTGTACTGAGGATCAGGGTGACCATTCTCTCCTGTACTGAGGATCAGGGTGACTATTCTCTCCTGTACTGAGGATCAGGGTGACCATTCTCTCCTGTACTGAGGATCAGGGTGACGATTCTCTGCTGTACTGAGGATCAGGGTGACCGTTCTCTCCTGTACTGAGGATCAGGGTGACCGTTCTCTCCTGTACTGAGGATCAGGGTGACCATTCTCTCCTGTACTGAGGATCAGAGTGACCGTTCTGTCCTGTACTGAGGATCAGGGTGACCATTCTCTCCTGTACTGAGGAGCAGGGTGACCATTTACTCCTGTACTGAGGATCAGGGTGACGATTCTCTCCTGTACTGAGGATCAGGGTGACCATTCTGTCCTGTACTGAGGATCAGGGTGACCGTTCTGTCCTGTACTGAGGATCAGGTTGACGATTCTCTCCTGTACTGAGGATCAGGGTGACGATTCTCTCCTGTACTGAGGATCAGGGTGACCGTTCTGTCCTTGCCTGAGGATCAGGGTGACCATTATCCCCTTCACTGAGGATCAGGGTGACCGTTCTGTCCTGTACTGAGGATCAGGGTGACCGTTCTGTCCTGTACTGAGGATCAGGGTGACCATTCTCTCCTGTACTGAGGATCAGGGTGACGATTCTCTCCTGTACTGAGGATCAGGGTGACCATTCTCTCCTGTACTGAGGATCAGGGTGACCGTTCTCTCCTGTACTGAGGATCAGGGTGACGATTCTATCCTGTACTGCGGATCAGGGTGACGATTCTCTCCTGTACTGAGGATCAGGGTGACGATTCTCTCCTGTACTGAGGATCAGGGTGACCGTTCTGTCCTGTACTGAGGATCAGGCTGACCATTCTCTCCTGTACTGAGGATCAGGGTGACCGTTCTGTCCTGTACTGAGGATCAGGGTGACCATTCTCTCCTGTACTGAGGATCAGGGTGACGATTCTGTCCTGTACTGAGGATCAGGGTGACCATTCTCTCCTGTACTGAGGATCAGGGTGACCGTTCTGTCCTGTACTGAGGATCAGGGTGACCATTCTCTCCTGTACTGAGGATCAGGGTGACTATTCTCTCCTGTACTGAGGATCAGGGTGACCATTCTCTCCTGTACTGAGGATCAGGGTGACGATTCTCTGCTGTACTGAGGATCAGGGTGACCGTTCTCTCCTTTACTGAGGATCAGGGTGACCGTTCTCTCCTGTACTGAGGAACAGGGTGACCATTCTCTCCTGTACTGAGGATCAGAGTGACCGTTCTGTCCTGTACTGAGGATCAGGGTGACCATTCTCTCCTGTACTGAGGAGCAGGGTGACCATTTACTCCTGTACTGAGGATCAGGGTGACCGTTCTGTCCTGTACTGAGGATCAGGGTGACCATTCTGTCCTGTACTGAGGATCAGGGTGACCGTTCTGTCCTGTACTGAGGATCAGGTTGACGATTCTCTCCTGTACTGAGGATCAGGGTGACGATTCTCTCCTGTACTGAGGATCAGGGTGACCGTTCTGTCCTTGCCTGAGGATCAGGGTGACCATTATCCCCTGCACTGAGGATCAGGGTGACCGTTCTGTCCTGTACTGAGGATCAGGGTGACCGTTCTGTCCTGTACTGAGGATCAGGGTGACCATTCTCTCCTGTACTGAGGATCAGGGTGACGATTCTCTCCTGTACTGAGGATCAGGGTGACCATTCTCTCCTGTACTGAGGATCAGGGTGACCGTTCTCTCCTGTACTGAGGATCAGGGTGACGATTCTATCCTGTACTGAGGATCAGGGTGACGATTCTCTCCTGTACTGAGGATCAGGGTGACGATTCTCTCCTGTACTGAGGATCAGGGTGACTGATCTGTCCTGTACTGAGGATCAGGGTGACCGTTCTGTCCTGTACTGAGGATCAGGGTGACTATTCTCTCCTGTACTGAGGATCAGGGTGACGATTCTGTCCTGTACTGAGGATCAGGGTGACGATTCTCTCCTGTACTGAGGATCAGGGTGACCGTTCTGTCCTGTACTGAGGATCATGGTGACCGTTCTGTCCTGTACTGAGGATCAGGGTGACTATTCTCTCCTGTACTGAGGATCAGGGTGACGATTCTGTCCTGTACTGAGGATCAGGGTGACGATTCTCTCCTGTACTGAGGATCAGGGTGACCGTTCTGTCCTGTACTGAGGATCATGGTGACCATTATCCCCTGCACTGAGGATCAGGGTGACCGTTCTGTCCTGAACTGAGGATCAGGGTGACCATTCTGTCCTGTACTGAGGATCAGGGTGACCATTCTGTCCTGTACTGAGGATCAGGGTGATGATTCTCTCCTGTACTGAGGATCAGGGTGACGATTCTCTCCTGTACTGAGGATCAGGGTGACGATTCTCTCCGGTACTGAGGATCAGGGTGACCGTTCTGTCCTGTACTGAGGATCAGGGTGACCGTTCTGTCCTGTCCTGAGGATCAGGGTGACCATTATCCCCTGCACTGAGGATCAGGGTGACCGTTCTGTCCTGTACTGAGGATCAGGGTGACCATTCTGTCCTGTACTGAGGATCAGGGTGACCATTCTGTCCTGTACTGAGGATCAGGGTGATGATTCTCTCCTGTACTGAGGATCAGGGTGACGATTCTCTCCTGTACTGAGGATCAGGGTGACGATTCTCTCCGGTACTGAGGATCAGGGTGACCATTCTGTCCTGTACTGAGGATCAGGGTGACCGTTCTGTCCTGTCCTGAGGATCAGGGTGACCATTATCCCCTGCACTGAGGATCAGGGTGACCGTTCTGTCCTGTACTGAGGATCAGGGTGACCATTCTGTCCTGTACTGAGGATCAGGGTGACGATTCTCTCCTGTACTGAGGATCAGGGTGACGATTCTCTCCTGTACTGAGGATCAGGGTGACCGTTCTCTCCTGTACTGAGGATCAGGGTGACGATTCTCTCCTGTACTGAGGATCAGGGTGACCGTTCTGTCCTGTATTGAGAATCAGGGTGACCATTCTCTCCTGTACTGAGGATCAGGGTGACGATTCTCTCCTGTACTGAGGATCAGGGTGACGATTCTCTCCTGTACTGAGGATCAGGGTGACGATTCTCTCCTGTACTGAGGATCAGGGTGACCGTTCTCTCCTGTACTGAGGATCAGGGTGACCATTCTCTCCTGTACTGAGGATCAGGGTGACAATTCTGTCCTGTACTGAGGATCAGGGTGACGATTCTCTCCTGTACTGAGGATCAGGTTGACCATTCTGTCCTGTACTGAGGATCAGGGTGACCATTCTCTCCTGTACTGAGGATCAGGGTGACGATTCTGTCCTGTACTGAGGATCAGGGTGACGATTCTCTCCTGTACTGAGGATCAGGGTGACCGTTCTCTCCTGTACTGAGGATCAGGGTGACGATTCTGTCCTGTACTGAGGATCAGGGTAACCGTTCTCTCCTGTACTGAGGATCAGGGTGACGATTCTCTCCTATACTGAGGATCAGGGTGACGATTCTCTCCTGTACTGAGGATCAGGGTGACGATTCTCTCCTGTACTGAGGATCAGGGTGACTGTTCTGTCCTGTACTGAGGATCAGGGTGACCGTTCTGTCCTGTACTGAGGATCAGGGTGACTATTCTCTCCTGTACTGAGGATCAGGGTGACGATTCTGTCCTGTACTGAGGATCAGGGTGACGATTCTCTCCTGTACTGAGGATCAGGGTGACCGTTCTGTCCTGTACTGAGGATCATGGTGACCATTATCCCCTGCACTGAGGATCAGGGTGACCGTTCTGTCCTGTACTGAGGATCAGGGTGACCATTCGGTCCTGTACTGAGGATCAGGGGGACCATTCTGTCCTGTACTGAGGATCAGGGTGATGATTCTCTCCTGTACTGAGGATCAGGGTGACGATTCTCTCCTGTACTGAGGATCAGGGTGACGATTCTCTCCGGTACTGAGGATCAGGGTGACCATTCTGTCCTGTACTGAGGATCAGGGTGACCGTTCTGTCCTGTCCTGAGGATCAGGGTGACCATTATCCCCTGCACTGAGGATCATGGTGACCGTTCTGTCCTGTACTGAGGATCAGGGTGACGATTCTCTCCTGTACTGAGGATCATGGTGACGATTATCTCCTGTACTGAGGATCAGGGTGACCGTTCTCTCCTGTACTGAGGATCAGGGTGACGATTCTCTCCTGTACTGAGGATCAGGGTGACGATTCTGTCCTGTACTGAGGATCAGGGTGACGATTCTCTCCTGTACTGAGGATCAGGGTGACCATTATCCCCTGCACTGAGGATCAGGGTTACGATTCTCTCCTGTACTGAGGATCAGGGTGACGATTCTCTCCTGTACTGAGGATCAGGGTGACCGTTCTCTCCTGTACTGAGGATCAGGCTGACGATTCTCTCCTGTACTGAGGATCAGGGTGACCGTTCTGTCCTGTATTGAGAATCAGGGTGACCATTCTCTCCTGTACTGAGGATCAGGGTGACCATTCTCTCCTGTACTGAGGATCAGGGTGACGATTCTCTCCTGTACTGAGGATCAGAGTGACCGTTCTGTCCTGTACTGAGGATCAGGGTGACCGTTCTGTCCTGTACTGAGGATCAGGGTGACCATTCTCTCCTGTACTGAGGATCAGGGTGACCGTTCTCTCCTGTACTGAGGATCAGAGTGACGATTCTCTCCTGTACTGAGGATCAGGGTGACAGTTCTCTCCTGTACTGAGGATCAGGGTGACGATTCTCTCCTGTACTGAGGATCAGGGTGACCGTTCTGTCCTGTACTGAGGATCAGGGTGACTATTCTCTCCTGTACTGAGGATCAGGGTGACGATTCTCTCCTGTACTGAGGATCATGGTGACGATTATCCCCTGTACTGAGGATCAGGGTGACCATTATCCCCTGCACTGAGGATCAGGGTGACGATTCTCTCCTGTACTGAGGATCAGGGTGACGATTCTCTCCTGTACTGAGGATCAGGGTGACCGTTCTGTCCTGTACTGAGGATCAGGGTGACCATTCTGTCCTGTACTGAGGATCAGGGTGACGATTCTCTCCTGTACTGAGGATCAGGGTGACCATTCTCTCCTGTACTGAGGATCAGGGTGACCGTTCTGTCCTGTACTGAGGATCAGGGTGACCATTCTGTCCTGTACTGAGGATCAGGGTGACCATTCTGTCCTGTACTGAGGATCAGGGTGACGACTCTCTCCTGTACTGAGGATCAGGGTGACGATTCTCTCCTGTACTGAGGATCAGGATGACGATTCTCTCCGGTACTGAGGATCAGGGTGACCATTCTGTCCTGTACTGAGGATCAGGGTGACCATTCTGTCCTGTACTGAGGATCAGGGTGATGATTCTCTCCTGTACTGAGGATCAGGGTGACGATTCTCTCCTGTACTGAGGATCAGGGTGACCGTTCTCTCCTGTACTGAGGATCAGAGTGACGATTCTCTCCTGTACTGAGGATCAGGGTGACGATTCTCTCCTGTACTGAGGATCAGGGTGATCGTTCTGTCCTGTACTGAGGATCAGGGTGACTATTCTCTCCTGTACTGAGGATCAGGGTGACGATTCTCTCCTGTACTGAGGATCATGGTGACGATTATCCCCTGTACTGAGGATCAGGGTGATGATTCTCTCCTGTACTGAGGATTAGGGTGACCGTTCTGTCCTGTACTGAGGATCTGGGTGACCATTCTCTCCTGTACTGAGGATCAGGGTGACGATTCTCTCCTGTACTGAGGATCAGGGTGACCGTTCTCTCCTGTACTGAGGATCAGGGTGACCGTTCTGTCCTGTACTGAGGATCAGGGTGACCATTCTCTCCTGTACTGAGGATCAGGGTGACCGTTCTGTCCTGTACTGAGGATCAGGGTGACCATTCTCTCCTGTACTGAGGATCAGGGTGACGATTCTGTCCTGTACTGAGGATCAGGGTGACCATTCTCTCCTGTACTGAGGATCAGGGTGACCGTTCTGTCCTGTACTGAGGATCAGGGTGACCATTCTCTCCTGTACTGAGGATCAGGGTGACTATTCTCTCCTGTACTGAGGATCAGGGTGACCATTCTGTCCTGTACTGAGGATCAGGGTGACCGTTCTGTCCTGTACTGAGGATCAGGTTGACGATTCTCTCCTGTACTGAGGATCAGGGTGACGATTCTCTCCTGTACTGAGGATCAGGGTGACCGTTCTGTCCTTGCCTGAGGATCAGGGTGACCATTATCCCCTGCACTGAGGATCAGGGTGACCGTTCTGTCCTGTACTGAGGATCAGGGTGACCGTTCTGTCCTGTACTGAGGATCAGGGTGACCATTCTCTCCTGTACTGAGGATCAGGGTGACGATTCTCTCCTGTACTGAGGATCAGGGTGACCATTCTCTCCTGTACTGAGGATCAGGGTGACCGTTCTCTCCTGTACTGAGGATCAGGGTGACGATTCTATCCTGTACTGAGGATCAGGGTGACGATTCTCTCCTGTACTGAGGATCAGGGTGACGATTCTCTCCTGTACTGAGGATCAGGGTGACTGATCTGTCCTGTACTGAGGATCAGGGTGACCGTTCTGTCCTGTACTGAGGATCAGGGTGACTATTCTCTCCTGTACTGAGGATCAGGGTGACGATTCTGTCCTGTACTGAGGATCAGGGTGACGATTCTCTCCTGTACTGAGGATCAGGGTGACCGTTCTGTCCTGTACTGAGGATCATGGTGACCGTTCTGTCCTGTACTGAGGATCAGGGTGACTATTCTCTCCTGTACTGAGGATCAGGGTGACGATTCTGTCCTGTACTGAGGATCAGGGTGACGATTCTCTCCTGTACTGAGGATCAGGGTGACCGTTCTGTCCTGTACTGAGGATCATGGTGACCATTATCCCCTGCACTGAGGATCAGGGTGACCGTTCTGTCCTGAACTGAGGATCAGGGTGACCATTCTGTCCTGTACTGAGGATCAGGGTGACCATTCTGTCCTGTACTGAGGATCAGGGTGATGATTCTCTCCTGTACTGAGGATCAGGGTGACGACTCTCTCCTGTACTGAGGATCAGGGTGACGATTCTCTCCTGTACTGAGGATCAGGATGACGATTCTCTCCGGTACTGAGGATCAGGGTGACCATTCTGTCCTGTACTGAGGATCAGGGTGACCATTCTGTCCTGTACTGAGGATCAGGGTGATGATTCTCTCCTGTACTGAGGATCAGGGTGACGATTCTCTCCTGTACTGAGGATCAGGGTGACCGTTCTCTCCTGTACTGAGGATCAGAGTGACGATTCTCTCCTGTACTGAGGATCAGGGTGACGATTCTCTCCTGTACTGAGGATCAGGGTGATCGTTCTGTCCTGTACTGAGGATCAGGGTGACTATTCTCTCCTGTACTGAGGATCAGGGTGACGATTCTGTCCTGTACTGAGGATCAGGGTGACCATTCTCTCCTGTACTGAGGATCAGGGTGACCGTTCTGTCCTGTACTGAGGATCAGGGTGACCATTCTCTCCTGTACTGAGGATCAGGGTGACTATTCTCTCCTGTACTGAGGATCAGGGTGACCATTCTCTCCTGTACTGAGGATCAGGGTGACGATTCTCTGCTGTACTGAGGATCAGGGTGACCGTTCTCTCCTGTACTGAGGATCAGGGTGACCGTTCTCTCCTGTACTGAGGATCAGGGTGACCATTCTCTCCTGTACTGAGGATCAGAGTGACCGTTCTGTCCTGTACTGAGGATCAGGGTGACCATTCTCTCCTGTACTGAGGAGCAGGGTGACCATTTACTCCTGTACTGAGGATCAGGGTGACCGTTCTGTCCTGTACTGAGGATCAGGGTGACCATTCTGTCCTGTACTGAGGATCAGGGTGACCGTTCTGTCCTGTACTGAGGATCAGGTTGACGATTCTCTCCTGTACTGAGGATCAGGGTGACGATTCTCTCCTGTACTGAGGATCAGGGTGACCGTTCTGTCCTTGCCTGAGGATCAGGGTGACCATTATCCCCTGCACTGAGGATCAGGGTGACCGTTCTGTCCTGTACTGAGGATCAGGGTGACCGTTCTGTCCTGTACTGAGGATCAGGGTGACCATTCTCTCCTGTACTGAGGATCAGGGTGACGATTCTCTCCTGTACTGAGGATCAGGGTGACCATTCTCTCCTGTACTGAGGATCAGGGTGACCGTTCTCTCCTGTACTGAGGATCAGGGTGACGATTCTATCCTGTACTGAGGATCAGGGTGACGATTCTCTCCTGTACTGAGGATCAGGGTGACGATTCTCTCCTGTACTGAGGATCAGGGTGACCGTTCTGTCCTGTACTGAGGATCAGGGTGACCATTCTCTCCTGTACTGAGGATCAGGGTGACCGTTCTGTCCTGTACTGAGGATCAGGGTGACCATTCTCTCCTGTACTGAGGATCAGGGTGACGATTCTGTCCTGTACTGAGGATCAGGGTGACGATTCTCTCCTGTACTGAGGATCAGGGTGACTGTTCTGTCCTGTACTGAGGATCAGGGTGACCGTTCTGTCCTGTACTGAGGATCAGGGTGACTATTCTCTCCTGTACTGAGGATCAGGGTGACGATTCTGTCCTGTACTGAGGATCAGGGTGACGATTCTCTCCTGTACTGAGGATCAGTGTGACCGTTCTGTCCTGTACTGAGGATCATGGTGACCATTATCCCCTGCACTGAGGATCAGGGTGACCGTTCTGTCCTGTACTGAGGATCAGGGTGACCATTCGGTCCTGTACTGAGGATCAGGGGGACCATTCTGTCCTGTACTGAGGATCAGGGTGATGATTCTCTCCTGTACTGAGGATCAGGGTGACGATTCTCTCCTGTACTGAGGATCAGGGTGACGATTCTCTCCGGTACTGAGGATCAGGGTGACCATTCTGTCCTGTACTGAGGATCAGGGTGACCGTTCTGTCCTGTCCTGAGGATCAGGGTGACCATTATCCCCTGCACTGAGGATCAGGGTGACCGTTCTGTCCTGAACTGAGGATCAGGGTGACCATTCTGTCCTGTACTGAGGATCAGGGTGACCATTCTGTCCTGTACTGAGGATCAGGGTGATGATTCTCTCCTGTACTGAGGATCAGGGTGACGACTCTCTCCTGTACTGAGGATCAGGGTGACGATTCTCTCCTGTACTGAGGATCAGGATGACGATTCTCTCCGGTACTGAGGATCAGGGTGACCATTCTGTCCTGTACTGAGGATCAGGGTGACCATTCTGTCCTGTACTGAGGATCAGGGTGATGATTCTCTCCTGTACTGAGGATCAGGGTGACGATTCTCTCCTGTACTGAGGATCAGGGTGACCGTTCTCTCCTGTACTGAGGATCAGAGTGACGATTCTCTCCTGTACTGAGGATCAGGGTGACGATTCTCTCCTGTACTGAGGATCAGGGTGATCGTTCTGTCCTGTACTGAGGATCAGGGTGACTATTCTCTCCTGTACTGAGGATCAGGGTGACGATTCTGTCCTGTACTGAGGATCAGGGTGACCATTCTCTCCTGTACTGAGGATCAGGGTGACCGTTCTGTCCTGTACTGAGGATCAGGGTGACCATTCTCTCCTGTACTGAGGATCAGGGTGACTATTCTCTCCTGTACTGAGGATCAGGGTGACCATTCTCTCCTGTACTGAGGATCAGGGTGACGATTCTCTGCTGTACTGAGGATCAGGGTGACCGTTCTCTCCTGTACTGAGGATCAGGGTGACCGTTCTCTCCTGTACTGAGGATCAGGGTGACCATTCTCTCCTGTACTGAGGATCAGAGTGACCGTTCTGTCCTGTACTGAGGATCAGGGTGACCATTCTCTCCTGTACTGAGGAGCAGGGTGACCATTTACTCCTGTACTGAGGATCAGGGTGACCGTTCTGTCCTGTACTGAGGATCAGGGTGACCATTCTGTCCTGTACTGAGGATCAGGGTGACCGTTCTGTCCTGTACTGAGGATCAGGTTGACGATTCTCTCCTGTACTGAGGATCAGGGTGACGATTCTCTCCTGTACTGAGGATCAGGGTGACCGTTCTGTCCTTGCCTGAGGATCAGGGTGACCATTATCCGCTGCACTGAGGATCAGGGTGACCGTTCTGTCCTGTACTGAGGATCAGGGTGACCGTTCTGTCCTGTACTGAGGATCAGGGTGACCATTCTCTCCTGTACTGAGGATCAGGGTGACGATTCTCTCCTGTACTGAGGATCAGGGTGACCATTCTCTCCTGTACTGAGGATCAGGGTGACCGTTCTCTCCTGTACTGAGGATCAGGGTGACGATTCTATCCTGTACTGAGGATCAGGGTGACGATTCTCTCCTGTACTGAGGATCAGGGTGACGATTCTCTCCTGTACTGAGGATCAGGGTGACCGTTCTGTCCTGTACTGAGGATCAGGGTGACCATTCTCTCCTGTACTGAGGATCAGGGTGACCGTTCTGTCCTGTACTGAGGATCAGGGTGACCATTCTCTCCTGTACTGAGGATCAGGGTGACGATTCTGTCCTGTACTGAGGATCAGGGTGACGATTCTCTCCTGTACTGAGGATCAGGGTGACTGTTCTGTCCTGTACTGAGGATCAGGGTGACCGTTCTGTCCTGTACTGAGGATCAGGGTGACTATTCTCTCCTGTACTGAGGATCAGGGTGACGATTCTGTCCTGTACTGAGGATCAGGGTGACGATTCTCTCCTGTACTGAGGATCAGGGTGACCGTTCTGTCCTGTACTGAGGATCATGGTGACCATTATCCCCTGCACTGAGGATCAGGGTGACCGTTCTGTCCTGTACTGAGGATCAGGGTGACCATTCTCTCCTGTACTGAGGATCAGGGTGACGATTCTCTCCTGTACTGAGGATCAGGGTGACCATTCTCTCCTGTACTGAGGATCAGGGTGACCGTTCTCTCCTGTACTGAGGATCAGGGTGACGATTCTATCCTGTACTGAGGATCAGGGTGACGATTCTCTCCTGTACTGAGGATCAGGGTGACGATTCTCTCCTGTACTGAGGATCAGGGTGACCGTTCTGTCCTGTACTGAGGATCAGGGTGACCATTCTCTCCTGTACTGAGGATCAGGGTGACCGTTCTGTCCTGTACTGAGGATCAGGGTGACCATTCTCTCCTGTACTGAGGATCAGGGTGACGATTCTGTCCTGTACTGAGGATCAGGGTGACGATTCTCTCCTGTACTGAGGATCAGGGTGACTGTTCTGTCCTGTACTGAGGATCAGGGTGACCGTTCTGTCCTGTACTGAGGATCAGGGTGACTATTCTCTCCTGTACTGAGGATCAGGGTGACGATTCTGTCCTGTACTGAGGATCAGGGTGACGATTCTCTCCTGTACTGAGGATCAGGGTGACCGTTCTGTCCTGTACTGAGGATCATGGTGACCATTATCCCCTGCACTGAGGATCAGGGTGACCGTTCTGTCCTGTACTGAGGATCAGGGTGACCATTCGGTCCTGTACTGAGGATCAGGGGGACCATTCTGTCCTGTACTGAGGATCAGGGTGATGATTCTCTCTTGTACTGAGGATCAGGGTGACGATTCTCTCCTGTACTGAGGATCAGGGTGACGATTCTCTCCGGTACTGAGGATCAGGGTGACCATTCTGTCCTGTACTGAGGATCAGGGTGACCGTTCTGTCCTGTCCTGAGGATCAGGGTGACCATTATCCCCTGCACTGAGGATCATGGTGACCGTTCTGTCCTGTACTGAGGATCAGGGTGACGATTCTCTCCTGTACTGAGGATCATGGTGACGATTATCTCTTGTACTGAGGATCAGGGTGACCGTTCTCTCCTGTACTGAGGATCAGGGTGACGATTCTCTCCTGTACTGAGGATCAGGGTGACGATTCTGTCCTGTACTGAGGATCAGGGTGACGATTCTCTCCTGTACTGAGGATCAGGGTGACCATTATCCCCTGCACTGAGGATCAGGGTTACGATTCTCTCCTGTACTGAGGATCAGGGTGACGATTCTCTCCTGTACTGAGGATCAGGGTGACCGTTCTCTCCTGTACTGAGGATCAGGCTGACGATTCTCTCCTGTACTGAGGATCAGGGTGACCGTTCTGTCCTGTATTGAGAATCAGGGTGACCATTCTCTCCTGTACTGAGGATCAGGGTGACCATTCTCTCCTGTACTGAGGATCAGGGTGACGATTCTCTCCTGTACTGAGGATCAGAGTGACCGTTCTGTCCTGTACTGAGGATCAGGGTGACCGTTCTGTCCTGTACTGAGGATCAGGGTGACCATTCTCTCCTGTACTGAGGATCAGGGTGACCGTTCTCTCCTGTACTGAGGATCAGAGTGACGATTCTCTCCTGTACTGAGGATCAGGGTGACAGTTCTCTCCTGTACTGAGGATCAGGGTGACGATTCTCTCCTGTACTGAGGATCAGGGTGACCGTTCTGTCCTGTACTGAGGATCAGGGTGACTATTCTCTCCTGTACTGAGGATCAGGGTGACGATTCTCTCCTGTACTGAGGATCATGGTGACGATTATCCCCTGTACTGAGGATCAGGGTGACCATTATCCCCTGCACTGAGGATCAGGGTGACGATTCTCTCCTGTACTGAGGATCAGGGTGACGATTCTCTCCTGTACTGAGGATCAGGGTGACCGTTCTGTCCTGTACTGAGGATCAGGGTGACCATTCTGTCCTGTACTGAGGATCAGGGTGACGATTCTCTCCTGTACTGAGGATCAGGGTGACCATTCTCTCCTGTACTGAGGATCAGGGTGACCGTTCTGTCCTGTACTGAGGATCAGGGTGACCATTCTGTCCTGTACTGAGGATCAGGGTGACGACTCTCTCCTGTACTGAGGATCAGGGTGACGATTCTCTCCTGTACTGAGGATCAGGATGACGATTCTCTCCGGTACTGAGGATCAGGGTGACCATTCTGTCCTGTACTGAGGATCAGGGTGACCATTCTGTCCTGTACTGAGGATCAGGGTGATGATTCTCTCCTGTACTGAGGATCAGGGTGACGATTCTCTCCTGTACTGAGGATCAGGGTGACCGTTCTCTCCTGTACTGAGGATCAGAGTGACGATTCTCTCCTGTACTGAGGATCAGGGTGACGATTCTCTCCTGTACTGAGGATCAGGGTGATCGTTCTGTCCTGTACTGAGGATCAGGGTGACTATTCTCTCCTGTACTGAGGATCAGGGTGACGATTCTCTCCTGTACTGAGGATCATGGTGACGATTATCCCCTGTACTGAGGATCAGGGTGATGATTCTCTCCTGTACTGAGGATCAGGGTGACCGTTCTGTCCTGTACTGAGGATCTGGGTGACCATTCTCTCCTGTACTGAGGATCAGGGTGACGATTCTCTCCTGTACTGAGGATCAGGGTGACCGTTCTCTCCTGTACTGAGGATCAGGGTGACCGTTCTGTCCTGTACTGAGGATCAGGGTGACCATTCTCTCCTGTACTGAGGATCAGGGTGACCGTTCTGTCCTGTACTGAGGATCAGGGTGACCATTCTCTCCTGTACTGAGGATCAGGGTGACGATTCTGTCCTGTACTGAGGATCAGGGTGACCATTCTCTCCTGTACTGAGGATCAGGGTGACCGTTCTGTCCTGTACTGAGGATCAGGGTGACCATTCTCTCCTGTACTGAGGATCAGGGTGACTATTCTCTCCTGTACTGAGGATCAGGGTGACCATTCTCTCCTGTACTGAGGATCAGGGTGACGATTCTCTGCTGTACTGAGGATCAGGGTGACCGTTCTCTCCTGTACTGAGGATCAGGGTGACCGTTCTCTCCTGTACTGAGGATCAGGGTGACCATTCTCTCCTGTACTGAGGATCAGAGTGACCGTTCTGTCCTGTACTGAGGATCAGGGTGACCATTCTCTCCTGTACTGAGGAGCAGGGTGACCATTTACTCCTGTACTGAGGATCAGGGTGACCGTTCTGTCCTGTACTGAGGATCAGGGTGACCATTCTGTCCTGTACTGAGGATCAGGGTGACCGTTCTGTCCTGTACTGAGGATCAGGTTGACGATTCTCTCCTGTACTGAGGATCAGGGTGACGATTCTCTCCTGTACTGAGGATCAGGGTGACCGTTCTGTCCTTGCCTGAGGATCAGGGTGACCATTATCCCCTGCACTGAGGATCAGGGTGACCGTTCTGTCCTGTACTGAGGATCAGGGTGACCGTTCTGTCCTGTACTGAGGATCAGGGTGACCATTCTCTCCTGTACTGAGGATCAGGGTGACGATTCTCTCCTGTACTGAGGATCAGGGTGACCATTCTCTCCTGTACTGAGGATCAGGGTGACCGTTCTCTCCTGTACTGAGGATCAGGGTGACGATTCTATCCTGTACTGAGGATCAGGGTGACGATTCTCTCCTGTACTGAGGATCAGGGTGACGATTCTCTCCTGTACTGAGGATCAGGGTGACCGTTCTGTCCTGTACTGAGGATCAGGGTGACCATTCTCTCCTGTACTGAGGATCAGGGTGACCGTTCTGTCCTGTACTGAGGATCAGGGTGACCATTCTCTCCTGTACTGAGGATCAGGGTGACGATTCTGTCCTGTACTGAGGATCAGGGTGACCATTCTCTCCTGTACTGAGGATCAGGGTGACCGTTCTGTCCTGTACTGAGGATCAGGGTGACCATTCTCTCCTGTACTGAGGATCAGGGTGACTATTCTCTCCTGTACTGAGGATCAGGGTGACCATTCTCTCCTGTACTGAGGATCAGGGTGACGATTCTCTGCTGTACTGAGGATCAGGGTGACCGTTCTCTCCTGTACTGAGGATCAGGGTGACCGTTCTCTCCTGTACTGAGGATCAGGGTGACCATTCTCTCCTGTACTGAGGATCAGAGTGACCGTTCTGTCCTGTACTGAGGATCAGGGTGACCATTCTCTCCTGTACTGAGGAGCAGGGTGACCATTTACTCCTGTACTGAGGATCAGGGTGACCGTTCTGTCCTGTACTGAGGATCAGGGTGACCATTCTGTCCTGTACTGAGGATCAGGGTGACCGTTCTGTCCTGTACTGAGGATCAGGTTGACGATTCTCTCCTGTACTGAGGATCAGGGTGACGATTCTCTCCTGTACTGAGGATCAGGGTGACCGTTCTGTCCTTGCCTGAGGATCAGGGTGACCATTATCCCCTGCACTGAGGATCAGGGTGACGATTCTGTCCTGTACTGAGGATCAGGGTGACCGTTCTGTCCTGTACTGAGGATCAGGGTGACCATTCTCTCCTGTACTGAGGATCAGGGTGACGATTCTCTCCTGTACTGAGGATCAGGGTGACCATTCTCTCCTGTACTGAGGATCAGGGTGACCGTTCTCTCCTGTACTGAGGATCAGGGTGACGATTCTATCCTGTACTGAGGATCAGGGTGACGATTCTCTCCTGTACTGAGGATCAGGGTGACGATTCTCTCCTGTACTGAGGATCAGGGTGACTGTTCTGTCCTGTACTGAGGATCAGGGTGACCGTTCTGTCCTGTACTGAGGATCAGGGTGACTATTCTCTCCTGTACTGAGGATCAGGGTGACGATTCTGTCCTGTACTGAGGATCAGGGTGACGATTCTCTCCTGTACTGAGGATCAGGGTGACCGTTCTGTCCTGTACTGAGGATCATGGTGACCATTATCCCCTGCACTGAGGATCAGGGTGACCATTATCCCCTGCACTGAGGATCAGGGTGACCGTTCTGTCCTGTACTGAGGATCAGGGTGACCATTCTGTCCTGTACTGAGGATCAGGGTGACGATTCTCTCCTGTACTGAGGATCAGGGTGACGATTCTCTCCTGTACTGAGGATCAGGGTGACCGTTCTCTCCTGTACTGAGGATCAGGGTGACGATTCTCTCCTGTACTGAGGATCAGGGTGACCGTTCTGTCCTGTATTGAGAATCAGGGTGACCATTCTCTCCTGTACTGAGGATCAGGGTGACGATTCTCTCCTGTACTGAGGATCAGGGTGACGATTCTCTCCTGTACTGAGGATCAGGGTGACGATTCTCTCCTGTACTGAGGATCAGGGTGACCGTTCTCTCCTGTACTGAGGATCAGGGTGAACATTCTCTCCTGTACTGAGGATCAGGGTGACAATTCTGTCCTGTACTGAGGATCAGGGTGACGATTCTCTCCTGTACTGAGGATCAGGTTGACCATTCTGTCCTGTACTGAGGATCAGGGTGACCATTCTCTCCTGTACTGAGGATCAGGGTGACGATTCTGTCCTGTACTGAGGATCAGGGTGACGATTCTCTCCTGTACTGAGGATCAGGGTGACCGTTCTCTCCTGTACTGAGGATCAGGGTGACGATTCTGTCCTGTACTGAGGATCAGGGTAACCGTTCTCTCCTGTACTGAGGATCAGGGTGACGATTCTCTCCTATACTGAGGATCAGGGTGACGATTCTCTCCTGTACTGAGGATCAGGGTGACGATTCTCTCCTGTACTGAGGATCAGGGTGACTGTTCTGTCCTGTACTGAGGATCAGGGTGACCGTTCTGTCCTGTACTGAGGATCAGGGTGACTATTCTCTCCTGTACTGAGGATCAGGGTGACGATTCTGTCCTGTACTGAGGATCAGGGTGACGATTCTCTCCTGTACTGAGGATCAGGGTGACCGTTCTGTCCTGTACTGAGGATCATGGTGACCATTATCCCCTGCACTGAGGATCAGGGTGACCGTTCTGTCCTGTACTGAGGATCAGGGTGACCATTCGGTCCTGTACTGAGGATCAGGGTGACCATTCTGTCCTGTACTGAGGATCAGGGTGATGATTCTCTCCTGTACTGAGGATCAGGGTGACGATTCTCTCCTGTACTGAGGATCAGGGTGACGATTCTCTCCGGTACTGAGGATCAGAGTGACGATTCTCTCCTGTACTGAGGATCAGGGTGACCATTATCCCCTGCACTGAGGATCATGGTGACCGTTCTGTCCTGTACTGAGGATCAGGGTGACGATTCTCTCCTGTACTGAGGATCATGGTGACCGTTCTGTCCTGTCCTGAGGATCAGGGTGACCATTATCCCCTGCACTGAGGATCATGGTGACCGTTCTGTCCTGTACTGAGGATCAGGGTGACGATTCTCTCCTGTACTGAGGATCATGGTGACGATTATATCCTGTACTGAGGATCAGGGTGACGGTTCTCTCCTGTACTGAGGATCAGGGTGACGATTCTCTCCTGTACTGAGGATCAGGGTGACGATTCTGTCCTGTACTGAGGATCAGGGTGACCATTATCCCCTGCACTGAGGATCAGGGTTACGATTCTCTCCTGTACTGAGGATCAGGGTGACGATTCTCTCCTGTACTGAGGATCAGGGTGACCGTTCTCTCCTGTACTGAGGATCAGGCTGACGATTCTCTCCTGTACTGAGGATCAGGGTGACCGTTCTGTCCTGTATTGAGAATCAGGGTGACCATTCTCTCCTGTACTGAGGATCAGGGTGACCATTCTCTCCTGTACTGAGGATCAGGGTGACGATTCTCTCCTGTACTGAGGATCAGAGTGACCGTTCTGTCCTGTACTGAGGATCAGGGTGACCGTTCTCTCCTGTACTGAGGATCAGGGTGACCATTCTCTCCTGTACTGAGGATCAGGGTGACCGTTCTCTCCTGTACTGAGGATCAGAGTGACGATTCTCTCCTGTACTGCGGATCAGGGTGACAGTTCTCTCCTGTACTGAGGATCAGGGTGACGATTCTCTCCTGTACTGAGGATCAGGGTGACCGTTCTGTCCTGTACTGAGGATCAGGGTGACTATTCTCTCCTGTACTGAGGATCAGGGTGACGATTCTCTCCTGTACTGAGGATCATGGTGACGATTATCCCCTGTACTGAGGATCAGGGTGACCATTATCCCCTGCACTGAGGATCAGGGTGACGATTCTCTCCTGTACTGAGGATCAGGGTGACGATTCTCTCCTGTACTGAGGATCAGGGTGACCGTTCTGTCCTGTACTGAGGATCAGGGTGACCATTCTGTCCTGTACTGAGGATCAGGGTGACGATTCTCTCCTGTACTGAGGATCAGGGTGACCATTCTCTCCTGTACTGAGGATCAGGGTGACCGTTCTGTCCTGTACTGAGGATCAGGGTGACCATTCTGTCCTGTACTGAGGATCAGGGTGACCATTCTGTCCTGTACTGAGGATCAGGGTGACGACTCTCTCCTGTACTGAGGATCAGGGTGACGATTCTCTCCTGTACTGAGGATCAGGATGACGATTCTCTCCGGTACTGAGGATCAGGGTGACCATTCTGTCCTGTACTGAGGATCAGGGTGACCATTCTGTCCTGTACTGAGGATCAGGGTGATGATTCTCTCCTGTACTGAGGATCAGGGTGACGATTCTCTCCTGTACTGAGGATCAGGGTGATGATTCTCTCCGGTACTGAGGATCAGGGTGACCATTCTGTCCTGTACTGAGGATCAGGGTGACCGTTCTGTCCTGTCCTGAGGATCAGGGTGACCATTATCCCCTGCACTGAGGATCAGGGTGACCGTTCTGTCCTGTACTGAGGATCAGGGTGACCATTCTGTCCTGTACTGAGGATCAGGGTGACGATTCTCTCCTGTACTGAGGATCAGGGTGACGATTCTCTCCTGTACTGAGGATCAGGGTGACCATTCTCTCCTGTACTGAGGATCAGGGTGACCATTCTCTCCTGTACTGAGGATCAGGGTGACAATTCTGTCCTGTACTGAGGATCAGGGTGACCATTCTCTCCTGTACTGAGGATCAGGGTGACGATTCTCTCCTGTACTGAGGATCAGGTTGACCATTCTGTCCTGTACTGAGGATCAGGGTGACCATTCTCTCCTGTACTGAGGATCAGGGTGACGATTCTGTACTGTACTGAGGATCAGGGTGACGATTCTCTCCTGTACTGAGGATCAGGGTGACCGTTCTCTCCTGTACTGAGGATCAGGGTGACGATTCTGTCCTGTACTGAGGATCAGGGTGACCGTTCTCTCCTGTACTGAGGAACAGGGTGACGATTCTGTCCTGTACTGAGGATCAGGGTGACCGTTCTCTCCTGTACTGAGGATCAGGGTGACGATTCTGTCCTGTACTGAGGATCAGGGTGACGGTTCTCTCCTGTACTGAGGATCAGGGTGACGATTCTGTCCTGTACTGAGGATCAGGGTGACCGTTCTCTCCTGTACTGAGGATCAGGGTGACGATTCTGTCCTGTACTGAGGATCAGTGTGACCGTTCTCTCCTGTACTGAGGATCAGGGTGACGATTCTGTCCTGTACTGAGGATCAGGGTGACCGTTCTCTCCTGTACTGAGGATCAGGGTGACGATTCTCTCCTGTACTGAGGATCAGGGTGACCGTTCTGTCCTGTACTGAGGATCAGGGTGACGATTCTGTCCTGTACTGAGGATCAGGGTGACAATTCTGTCCTGTACTGAGGATCAGGGTGACGATTCTGTCCTGTACTGAGGATCAGGGTGACCGTTCTGTCCTGTACTGAGGATCAGGGTGACGATTCTCTCCTGTACTGAGGATCAGGGTGACGATTCTGTCCTGTACTGAGGATCAGGGTGACCGTTCTCTCCTGTACTGAGGATCAGGGTGACGATTCTGTCCTGTACTGAGGATCAGGTTGACCATTCTGTCCTGTACTGAGGATCAGGGTGACGATTCTGTCCTGTACTGAGGATCAGGGTGACGATTCTCTCCTGTACTGAGGATCAGGGTGACCGTTCTCTCCTGTACTGAGGATCAGGGTGACCGTTCTGTCCTGTACTGAGGATCAGGGTGACGATTCTCTCCTGTACTGAGGATCAGGGTGACGATTCTCTCCTGTACTGAGGATCAGGGTGACCGTTCTGTCCTGTACTGAGGATCATGGTGACCATTATCCCCTGCACTGAGGATCAGGGTGACCGTTCTGTCCTGTACTGAGGATCAGGGTGACCATTCTGTCCTGTACTGAGGATCAGGGTGATGATTCTCTCCTGTACTGAGGATCAGGGTGACAATTCTCTCCTGTACTGAGTATCAGGGTGACGATTCTCTCCTGTACTGAGGATCAGGGTGACAATTCTCTCCTGTACTGAGGATCAGGGTGACTGTTCTGTCCTGTACTGAGGATCAGGGTGACCGTTCTGTCCTGTACTGAGGATCAGGGTGACAATTCTCTCCTGTACTGAGGATCAGGGTGACGATTCTGTCCTGTACTGAGGGTCAGGGTGACGATTCTCTCCTGTACTGAGGATCAGGGTGACCGTTCTGTCCTGTACTGAGGATCAGGGTGACCATTCTGTCCTGTACTGAGGATCAGGGTGACCATTCTGTCCTGTACTGAGGATCAGGGTGATGATTCTCTCCGGTACTGAGGATCAGGGTGACCGTTCTCTCCGGTACTGAGGATCAGGGTGACCGTTCTCTCCTGTACTGAGGATCAGGGTGACCATTCTGTCCTGTACTGAGGATCAGGGTGACCATTCTGTCCTGTACTGAGGATCAGGGTGACCGTTCTGTCCTGTACTGAGGATCAGGGTGACCATTCTCTCCTGTACTGAGGATCAGGGTGACGATTCTCTCCTGTACTGAGGATCAGGTTGACCATTCTGTCCTGTACTGAGGATCAGGGTGACCATTCTCTCCTGTACTGAGGATCAGGGTGACGATTCTGTCCTGTACTGAGGATCAGGGTGACGATTCTCTCCTGTACTGAGGATCAGGGTGACCGTTCTGTCCTGTACTGAGGATCAGGGTGACCGTTCTGTCCTGTACTGAGGATCAGGGTGACGATTCTCTCCTGTACTGAGGATCAGGGTGACGATTCTCTCCTGTACTGAGGATCAGGGTGACCGTTCTGTCCTGTACTGAGGATCATGGTGACCATTATCCCCTGCACTGAGGATCAGGGTGACCGTTCTGTCCTGTACTGAGGATCAGGGTGACCATTCTGTCCTGTACTGAGGATCAGGGTGATGATTCTCTCCTGTACTGAGGATCAGGGTGACAATTCTCTCCTGTACTGAGTATCAGGGTGACGATTCTCTCCGGTACTGAGGATCAGGGTGACCATTCTGTCCTGTACTGAGGATCAGGGTGACCGTTCTGTCCTGTCCTGAGGATCAGGGTGACCATTATCCCCTGCACTGAGGATCAGGGTGACCGTTCTGTCCTGTACTGAGGATCAGGGTGACCATTCTGTCCTGTACTGAGGATCAGGGTGACGATTCTCTCCTGTACTGAGGATCAGGGTGACGATTCTCTCCTGTACTGAGGATCAGGGTGACCGTTCTCTCCTGTACTGAGGATCAGGGTGACGATTCTCTCCTGTACTGAGGATCAGGGTGACCGTTCTGTCCTGTATTGAGAATCAGGGTGACCATTCTCGCCTGTACTGAGGATCAGGGTGACGATTCTCTCCTGTACTGAGGATCAGGTTGACCATTCTGTCCTGTACTGAGGATCAGGGTGACGATTCTGTCCTGTACTGAGGATCAGGGTGACGATTCTCTCCTGTACTGAGGATCAGGGTGACCGTTCTCTCCTGTACTGAGGATCAGGGTGACGATTCTGTCCTGTACTGAGGATCAGGGTGACCGTTCTCTCCTGTACTGAGGATCAGGGTGACGATTCTGTCCTGTATTGAGGATCAGGGTGACCGTTCTCTCCTGTACTGAGGATCAGGGTGACGATGCTGTCCTGTACTGAGAATCAGGGTGACGGTTCTCTCCTGTACTGAGGATCAGGGTGACGATTCTGTCCTGTACTGAGGATCAGGGTGACCGTTCTCTCCTGTACTGAGGATCAGGGTGACGATTCTGTCCTGTACTGAGGATCAGGGTGACCGTTCTCTCCTGTACTGAGGATCAGGGTGACGATTCTGTCCTGTACTGAGGATCAGGGTGACGATTCTCTCCTGTACTGAGGATCAGGGTGACAATTCTCTCCTGTACTGAGGATCAGGGTGACTGTTCTGTCCTGTACTGAGGATCAGGGTGACCGTTCTGTCCTGTACTGAGGATCAGGGTGACAATTCTCTCCTGTACTGAGGATCAGGGTGACGATTCTGTCCTGTACTGAGGATCAGGGTGACGATTCTCTCCTGTACTGAGGATCAGGGTGACCGTTCTGTCCTGTACTGAGGATCAGGGTGACCATTCTGTCCTGTACTGAGGATCAGGGTGACCATTCTGTCCTGTACTGAGGATCAGGGTGATGATTCTCTCCGGTACTGAGGATCAGGGTGACCGTTCTCTCCGGTACTGAGGATCAGGGTGACCGTTCTCTCCTGTACTGAGGATCAGGGTGACCATTCTGTCCTGTACTGAGGATCAGGGTGACCGTTCTCTCCTGTACTGAGGATCAGGGTGACGATTCTGTCCTGTACTGAGGATCAGGGTGACCGTTCTCTCCTGTACTGAGGATCAGGGTGACGATTCTGTCCTGTACTGAGGATCAGGGTGACGATTCTCTCCTGTACTGAGGATCAGGGTGACAATTCTCTCCTGTACTGAGGATCAGGGTGACTGTTCTGTCCTGTACTGAGGATCAGGGTGACCGTTCTGTCCTGTACTGAGGATCAGGGTGACAATTCTCTCCTGTACTGAGGATCAGGGTGACGATTCTGTCCTGTACTGAGGATCAGGGTGACGATTCTCTCCTGTACTGAGGATCAGGGTGACCGTTCTGTCCTGTACTGAGGATCAGGGTGACCATTCTGTCCTGTACTGAGGATCAGGGTGACCATTCTGTCCTGTACTGAGGATCAGGGTGATGATTCTCTCCGGTACTGAGGATCAGGGTGACCGTTCTCTCCGGTACTGAGGATCAGGGTGACCGTTCTCTCCTGTACTGAGGATCAGGGTGACCATTCTGTCCTGTACTAAGGATCAGGGTGACCATTCTGTCCTGTACTGAGGATCAGGGTGACCGTTCTGTCCTGTACTGAGGATCAGGGTGACCATTCTCTCCTGTACTGAGGATCAGGGTGACGATTCTCTCCTGTACTGAGGATCAGGTTGACCATTCTGTCCTGTACTGAGGATCAGGGTAACGGTTCTCTCCTGTACTGAGGATCAGGGTGACCGTTCTCTCCTGTACTGAGGATCAGGGTGACCGTTCTCTCCTGTACTGAGGATCAGGGTGACCGTTCTGTCCTGTACTGAGGATCAGGGTGACGATTCTCTCCTGTACTGAGGATCAGGGTGACCGTTCTCTCCTGTACTGAGGATCAGGGTGACCGTTCTCTCCTGTACTGAGGATCAGGGTGACCGTTCTGTCCTGTACTGAGGATCAGGGTGACCGTTCTGTTCTGTACTGAGGATCAGGGTGACGATTCTCTCCTGTACTGAGGGTCAGTGTGACGATTCTCTCCTGTTCTGAGGATCAGGGTGACCATTCTCTCCTGTACTGAGGATCAGGGTGACGATTCTCTCCTGTACTGAGGGTCAGGGTGACGATTCTCTCCTGTACTGAGGATCAGGGTGACCATTCTGTCCTGTACTGAGGATCAGGGTGACCGTTCTCTCCTGTATGGAGTATCAGGGTGACGATTCTCTCCTGTACTGAGGATCAGGGTGACGATTCTCTCCTGTACTGAGGATCAGGGTGACGATTCTGTCCTGTACTGAGGATCAGGGTGAACATTCTCTCCTGAACTGAGGATCAGGGTAACCGTTCTGTCCTGTACTGAGGATCAGGGTGACGATTCTCTCCTGTACTGAGGATCAGGGTGACCGTTCTGTCCTGTACTGAGGATCAGGGTGACCGTTCTGTCCTGTACTGAGGATCATGGTGACCGTTTTGTCCTGTACTGAGGATCAGAGTGACTATTCTCTCCTGTACTGAGGATCAGGGTGACGATTCTCTCCTGTACTGAGGATCAGGGTGACCGTTCTGTCCTGTACTGAGGATCAGGGTGACGATTCTCTCCTGTACTGAGGATCAGGGTGACCGTTCTGTCCTGTACTGAAGATCAGGGTGACGATTCTCTCCTGTACTGAGGATCAGGGTGACGATTCTCTCCTGTACTGAGGATCAGGGTGACCATTATCCCCCGTACTGAGGATCAGGGTGACGATTCTGTCCTGTACTGAGGATCAGGGTGACGATTCTGTCCTGTACTGAGGATCAGGGTGACGATTCTCTCCTGTACTGAGGATCAGGGTGACCGTTCTGTCCTGTACTGAGGATCAGGGTGACCATTCTGTCCTGTACTGAGGATCAGGGTGACCATTCTGTCCTGTACTGAGGATCAGGGTGATGATTCTCTCCAGTACTGAGGATCAGGGTGCCGATTCTCTCCTGTACTGAGGATCAGGGTTACGATTCTCTCCGGTACTGAGGATCAGGGTGACCATTCTGTCCTGTACTGAGGATCAGGGTGAACATTCTGTCCTGTACTGAGGATCAGGGTGACCATTCTCTCCTGTACTGAGGATCAGGGTGACGAATCTGTCCTGTACTGAGGATCAGGGTGACAATTCTCTCCTGTACTGAGGATCGGGGTGACAGTTCTGTCCTGTACTGAGGATCAGGGTGACGATTCTGTCCTGTACTGAGGATCAGGGTGACCATTCTCTCCTGTACTGAGGATCAGGGTGACCATTCTCTCCTGTACTGAGGATCAGGGTGACCGTTCTCTCCTGTACTGAGGATCAGGGTGACCGTTCTGTCCTGTACTGAGGATCAGGATTACCATTCTCTCCTGTACTGAGGATCAGGGTGACGATTCTCTCCTGTACTGAGGATCAGGGTGACCGTTCTCTCCTGTACTGAGGATCAGGGTGACCGTTCTGTCCTGTACTGAGGATCAGGGTGACCGTTCTATTCTGTACTGAGGATCATGGTGACGATTCTCTCCTGTACTGAGGATCAGGGTGACCGTTCTCTCCTGTACTGAGGATCAGGGTGACCGTTCTGTTCTGTACTGAGGATCAGGGTGACGATTCTCTCCTGTACTGAGGATCAGGGTGACCATTCTCTCCTGTACTGAGGATCAGGGTGACGATTCTCTACTGTACTGAGGATCAGGGTGACGATTCTCTCCTGTACTGAGGATCAGGGTGACCATTCTGTCCTGTACTGAGGATCAGGGTGACCGTTCTCTCCTGTACTGAGGATCAGGGTGACGATTCTGTCCTGTACTGAGGATCAGGGTGACCGTTCTCTCCTGTACTGAAGATCAGGGTGACGATTCTCTCCTGTACTGAGGATCAGGGTGACCGTTCTCTCCTGTACTGAGGATCAGGGTGACCGTTCTGTCCTGTACTGAGGATCAGGGTGACGATTCTCTCCTGTACTGAGGATCAGGGTGACCATTCTCTCCTGTACTGAGGATCAGGGTGACAATTCTGTCCTGTACTGAGGATCAGGGTGACCGTTCTCTCCTGTACTGAGGATCAGGGTGACGATTCTGTCCTGTACTGAGGATCAGGGTGACCGTTCTGACCTGTACTGAGGATCAGGGTGACCATTTTCTCCTGAACTGAGGATCAGGGTGACCGTTCTGTCCTGTACTGAGGATCAGGGTGACGATTCTCTCCTGTACTGAGGATCAGGGTGACCGTTCTCTCCTGTACTGAGGATCAGGGTGACGATTCTCTACTGTACTGAGGATCAGGGTGACGATTCTCTCCAGTACTGAGGATCAGGGTGACTGTTCTGTCCTGTACTGAGGATCAGGGTGACCGTTCTGCCCTGTACTGAGGATCAGGGTGACTATTCTCTCCTGTACTGAGGATCAGGGTGACGATTCTGTCCTGTACTGAGGATCAGGGTGACGATTCTCTCCTGTACTGAGGATCAGGGTGACCGTTCTGTCCTGTACTGAGGATCAAGGTGACCATTATCCCCTGCACTGAGGATCAGGGTGACCGTTCTGTCCTGTACTGAGGATCAGGGTGACCATTCTGTCCTGTACTGAGGATCAGGGTGACCATTCTGTCCTGTACTGAGGATCAGGGTGATGATTCTCTCCTGTACTGAGGATCAGGGTGACGATTCTCTCCTGTACTGAGGATCAGGGTGACGATTCTCTCCAGTACTGAGGATCAGGGTGACCATTCTGTCCTGTACTGAGGATCAGGGTGACCGTTCTGTCCTGTCCTGAGGATCAGGGTGACCATTATCCCCTGCACTGAGGATCAGGGTGACCGTTCTGTCCTGTACTGAGGATCAGGGTGACCATTCTGTCCTGTACTGAGGATCAGGGTGACCGTTCTGTCCTGTACTGAGGATCAGGGTGACCATTCTGTCCTGTACTGAGGATCAGGGTGACCGTTCTGTCCTGTACTGAGGATCAGGGTGACCATTCTCTCCTGTACTGAGGATCAGGGTGACGATTCTCTCCTGTACTGAGGATCAGGTTGACCATTCTGTCCTGTACTGAGGATCAGGGTGACCATTCTCTCCTGTACTGAGGATCAGGGTGACGATTCTGTCCTGTACTGAGGATCAGGGTGACGATTCTCTCCTGTACTGAGGATCAGGGTGACCGTTCTCTCCGGTACTGAGGATCAGGGTGACCGTTCTCTCCTGTACTGAGGATCAGGGTGACCATTCTGTCCTGTACTAAGGATCAGGGTGACCATTCTGTCCTGTACTGAGGATCAGGGTGACCGTTCTGTCCTGTACTGAGGATCAGGGTGACCATTCTCTCCTGTACTGAGGATCAGGGTGACGATTCTCTCCTGTACTGAGGATCAGGTTGACCATTCTGTCCTGTACTGAGGATCAGGGTGACCATTCTCTCCTGTACTGAGGATCAGGGTGACGATTCTGTCCTGTACTGAGGATCAGGGTGACTATTCTCTCCTGTACTGAGGATCAGGGTGACCGTTCTGTCCTGTACTGAGGATCAGGGTGACCGTTCTGTCCTGTACTGAGGATCAGGGTGACGATTCTCTCCTGTACTGAGGATCAGGGTGACCGTTCTGTCCTGTCCTGAGGATCAGGGTAACGGTTCTCTCCTGTACTGAGGATCAGGGTGACCGTTCTCTCCTGTACTGAGGATCAGGGTGACCGTTCTCTCCTGTACTGAGGATCAGGGTGACCGTTCTGTCCTGTACTGAGGATCAGGGTGACGATTCTCTCCTGTACTGAGGATCAGGGTGACCGTTCTCTCCTGTACTGAGGATCAGGGTGACCGTTCTCTCCTGTACTGAGGATCAGGGTGACCGTTCTGTCCTGTACTGAGGATCAGGGTGACCGTTCTGTTCTGTACTGAGGATCAGGGTGACGATTCTCTCCTGTACTGAGGGTCAGTGTGACGATTCTCTCCTGTTCTGAGGATCAGGGTGACCATTCTCTCCTGTACTGAGGATCAGGGTGACGATTCTCTCCTGTACTGAGGGTCAGGGTGACGATTCTCTCCTGTACTGAGGATCAGGGTGACCATTCTGTCCTGTACTGAGGATCAGGGTGACCGTTCTCTCCTGTACTGAGTATCAGGGTGACGATTCTCTCCTGTACTGAGGATCAGGGTGACGATTCTGTCCTGTACTGAGGATCAGGGTGACCATTCTCTCCTGAACTGAGGATCAGGGTAACCGTTCTGTCCTGTACTGAGGATCAGGGTGACGATTCTCTCCTGTACTGAGGATCAGGGTGACCGTTCTGTCCTGTACTGAGGATCAGGGTGACCGTTCTGTCCTGTACTGAGGATCATGGTGACCGTTTTGTCCTGTACTGAGGATCAGAGTGACTATTCTCTCCTGTACTGAGGATCAGGGTGACGATTCTCTCCTGTACTGAGGATCAGGGTGACCGTTCTGTCCTGTACTGAGGATCAGGGTGACGATTCTCTCCTGTACTGAGGATCAGGGTGACCGTTCTGTCCTGTACTGAAGATCAGGGTGACGATTCTCTCCTGTACTGAGGATCAGGGTGACGATTCTCTCCTGTACTGAGGATCAGGGTGACCATTATCCCCCGTACTGAGGATCAGTGTGACGATTCTGTCCTGTACTGAGGATCAGGGTGACGATTCTCTCCTGTACTGAGGATCAGGGTGACAATTCACTCCTGTACTGAGGATCAGGGTGACTGTTCTGTCCTGTACTGAGGATCAGGGTGACCGTTCTGTCCTGTACTGAGGATCAGGGTGACTATTCTCTCGTGTACTGAGGATCAGGGTGACGATTCTGTCCTGTACTGAGGATCAGGGTGACGATTCTCTCCTGTACTGAGGATCAGGGTGACCGTTCTGTCCTGTACTGAGGATTAGGGTGACCATTCTGTCCTGTACTGAGGATCAGGGTGACCATTCTGTCCTGTACTGAGGATCAGGGTGATGATTCTCTCCTGTACTGAGGATCAGGGTGCCGATTCTCTCCTGTACTGAGGATCAGGGTTACGATTCTCTCCGGTACTGAGGATCAGGGTGACCATTCTGTCCTGTACTGAGGATCAGGGTGAACATTTTGTCCTGTACTGAGGATCAGGGTGACCGTTCTGTCCTGTACTGAGGATCAGGGTGACCATTCTCTCCTGTACTGAGGATCAGGGTGACGAATCTGTCCTGTACTGAGGATCAGGGTGACGATTCTCTCCTGTACTGAGGATCAGGGTGACCGTTCTGTCCTGTACTGAGGATCAGGGTGACCGTTCTGTCCTGTACTGAGGATCAGGATTACCATTCTCTCCTGTACTGAGGATCAGGGTGACGATTCTCTCCTGTACTGAGGATCAGGGTGACCGTTCTCTCCTGTACTGAGGATCAGGGTGACCGTTCTGTCCTGTACTGAGGATCAGGGTGACCGTTCTGTTCTGTACTGAGGATCATGGTGACGATTCTCTCCTGTACTGAGGATCAGGGTGACCGTTCTCTCCTGTACTGAGGATCAGGGTGACCGTTCTGTTCTGTACTGAGGATCAGGGTGACGATTCTCTCCTGTACTGAGGATCAGGGTGACCATTCTCTCCTGTACTGAGGATCAGGGTGACGATTCTCTCCTGTACTGAGGATCAGGGTGACGATTCTCTCCTGTACTGAGGATCAGGGTGACCATTCTGTCCTGTACGGAGGATCAGGGTGACCGTTCTCTCCTGCACTGAGGATCAGGGTGACGATTCTGTCCTGTACTGAGGATCAGGGTGACCGTTCTCTCCTGTACTGAAGATCAGGGTGACGATTCTCTCCTGTACTGAGGATCAGGGTGACCATTCTCTCCTGTACTGAGGATCAGGGTGACAATTCTGTCCTGTACTGAGGATCAGGGTGACCGTTCTCTCCTGTACTGAGGATCAGGGTGACGATTCTGTCCTGTACTGAGGATCAGGGTGACCGTTCTGACCTGTACTGAGGATCAGGGTGACCATTCTCTCCTGAACTGAGGATCAGGGTGACCGTTCTGTCCTGTACTGAGGATCAGGGTGACGATTCTCTCCTGTACTGAGGATCAGGGTGACCGTTCTCTCCTGTACTGAGGATCAGGGTGACGATTCTCTCCTGTACTGAGGATCAGGGTGACGATTCTCTCCAGTACTGAGGATCAGGGTGACTGTTCTGTCCTGTACTGAGGATCAGGGTGACCGTTCTGTCCTGTACTGAGGATCAGGGTGACTATTCTCTCCTGTACTGAGGATCAGGGTGACGATTCTGTCCTGTACTGAGGATCAGGGTGACGATTCTCTCCTGTACTGAGGATCAGGGTGACCGTTCTGTCCTGTACTGAGGATCAAGGTGACCATTATCCCCTGCACTGAGGATCAGGGTGACCGTTCTGTCCTGTACTGAGGATCAGGGTGACCATTCTGTCCTGTACTGAGGATCAGGGTGACCATTCTGTCCTGTACTGAGGATCAGGGTGATGATTCTCTCCTGTACTGAGGATCAGGGTGACGATTCTCTCCTGTACTGAGGATCAGGGTGACGATTCTCTCCAGTACTGAGGATCAGGGTGACCATTCTGTCCTGTACTGAGGATCAGGGTGACCGTTCTGTCCTGTCCTGAGGATCAGGGTGACCATTATCCCCTGCACTGAGGATCAGGGTGACCGTTCTGTCCTGTACTGAGGATCAGGGTGACCATTCTGTCCTGTACTGAGGATCAGGGTGACGATTCTCTCCTGTACTGAGGATCAGGGTGACGATTCTCTCCTGTACTGAGGATCAGGGTGACCGTTCTCTCCTGTACTGAGGATCAGGGTGACGATTCTCTCCTGTACTGAGGATCAGGGTGACCGTTCTGTCCTGTATTGAGAATCAGGGTGACCATTCTCTCCTGTACTGAGGATCAGGGTGACGATTCTCTCCTGTATTGAGAATCAGGGTGACCATTCTCTCCTGTACTGAGGATCAGGGTGACCATTCTCTCCTGTACTGAGGATCAGGGTGACCGTTCTGTCCTGTACTGAGGATCAGGGTGACTATTCTCTCCTGTACTGAGGATCAGGGTGACGATTCTGTCCTGTACTGAGGATCAGGGTGACGATTCTCTCCTGTACTGAGGATCAGGGTGACCGTTCTGTCCTGTACTGAGGATCAGGGTGACCATTCTGTCCTGTACTGAGGATCAGGGTGACCATTCTGTCCTGTACTGAGGATCAGGGTGATGATTCTCTCCTGTACTGAGGATCAGGGTGACGATTCTCTCCTGTACTGAGGATCAGGGTGACGATTCTCTCCGGTACTGAGGATCAGGGTGACCATTCTGTCCTGTACTAAGGATCAGGGTGACCATTCTGTCCTGTACTGAGGATCAGGGTGACCGTTCTCTCCTGTACTGAGGATCAGGGTGACGATTCTCTCCTGTACTGAGTATCAGGTTGACCATTCTGTCCTGTACTGAGGATCAGGGTGACCGTTCTGTCCTGTCCTGAGGATCAGGGTGACCGTTCTGTCCTGTACTGAGGAACATGGTGACGATTCTCTCCTGTACTGAGGATCAGGGTGACCATTCTCTCCTGTACTGAGGATCAGGGTGACCGTTCTCTCCTGTACTGAGGATCAGGGTGACCGTTCTGTCCTGTACTGAGGATCAGGGTGACCGTTCTGTCCTGTACTGAGGATCAGGGTGACGATTCTCTCCTGTACTGAGGGTCAGGGTGACGATTCTCTCCTGTACTGAGGATCAGGGTGACCATTCTGTCCTGTACTGAGGATCAGGGTGACCGTTCTCTCCTGTACTGAGGATCAGGGTGACGATTCTCTCCTGTACTGAGGATCAGGGTGACGATTCTCTCCTGTACTGAGGATCAGGGTGACGATTCTGTCCTGTACTGAGGATCAGGGTGACCATTCTCTCCCGAACTGAGGATCAGGGTGACCGTTCTGTCCTGTACTGAGGATCAGGGTGACCGTTCTGTCCTGTACTGAGGATCAGGGTGACTATTCTCTCCTGTACTGAGGATCAGGGTGACGATTCTGTCCTGTACTGAGGATCAGGGTGACGATTCTCTCCTGTACTGAGGATCAGGGTGACCGTTCTGTACTGTACTGAGGATCAGGGTGACCATTCTGTCCTGTACTGAGGATAAGGGTGACCATTCTCTCCTGTACTGAGGATCAGGGTGACGATTCTCTCCTGTACTGAGGATCAGGTTGACCATTCTGTCCTGTACTGAGGATCAGGGTGACCATTCTCTCCTGTACTGAGGATCAGGGTGACGATTCTGTCCTGTACTGAGGATCAGGGTGACGATTCTCTCCTGTACTGAGGATCAGGGTGACCGTTCTGTCCTGTACTGAGGATCAGGGTGACCGTTCTGTCCTGTACTGAGGATTAGGGTGACCATTCTCTCCTGTACTGAGGATCAGGGTGACGATTCTCTCCTGTACTGAGGATCAGGGTGACGATTCTCTCCAGTACTGAGGATCAGGGTGACTGTTCTGTCCTGTACTGAGGATCAGGGTGACCGTTCTGTCCTGTACTGAGGATCAGGGTGACTATTCTCTCCTGTACTGAGGATCAGCGTGACGATTCTGTCCTGTACTGAGGATCAGGGTGACGATTCTCTCCTGTACTGAGGATCAGGGTGACCGTTCTGTCCTGTACTGAGGATCAAGGTGACCATTATCCCCTGCACTGAGGATCAGGGTGACCGTTCTGTCCTGTACTGAGGATCAGGGTGACCATTCTGTCCTGTACTGAGGATCAGGGTGACCATTCTGTCCTGTACTGAGGATCAGGGTGATGATTCTCTCCTGTACTGAGGATCAGGGTGACGATTCTCTCCTGTACTGAGGATCAGGGTGACGATTCTCTCCAGTACTGAGGATCAGGGTGACCATTCTGTCCTGTACTGACGATCAGGGTGACCGTTCTGTCCTGTCCTGAGGATCAGGGTGACCATTATCCCCTGCACTGAGGATCAGGGTGACCGTTCTGTCCTGTACTGAGGATCAGGGTGACCATTCTGTCCTGTACTGAGGATCAGGGTGACGATTCTCTCCTGTACTGAGGATCAGGGTGACGATTCTCTCCTGTACTGAGGATCAGGGTGACCGTTCTCTCCTGTACTGAGGATCAGGGTGACGATTCTCTCCTGTACTGAGGATCAGGGTGACCGTTCTGTCCTGTATTGAGAATCAGGGTGACCATTCTCTCCTGTACTGAGGATCAGGGTGACGATTCTCTCCTGTATTGAGAATCAGGGTGACCATTCTCTCCTGTACTGAGGATCAGGGTGACCATTCTCTCCTGTACTGAGGATCAGGGTGACCGTTCTGTCCTGTACTGAGGATCAGGGTGACTATTCTCTCCTGTACTGAGGATCAGGGTGACGATTCTGTCCTGTACTGAGGATCAGGGTGACGATTCTCTCCTGTACTGAGGATCAGGGTGACCGTTCTGTCCTGTACTGAGGATCAGGGTGACCATTCTGTCCTGTACTGAGGATCAGGGTGACCATTCTGTCCTGTACTGAGGATCAGGGTGATGATTCTCTCCTGTACTGAGGATCAGGGTGACGATTCTCTCCTGTACTGAGGATCAGGGTGACGATTCTCTCCGGTACTGAGGATCAGGGTGACCATTCTGTCCTGTACTAAGGATCAGGGTGACCATTCTGTCCTGTACTGAGGATCAGGGTGACCGTTCTCTCCTGTACTGAGGATCAGGGTGACGATTCTCTCCTGTACTGAGTATCAGGTTGACCATTCTGTCCTGTACTGAGGATCAGGGTGACCGTTCTGTCCTGTCCTGAGGATCAGGGTGACCGTTCTGTCCTGTACTGAGGAACAGGGTGACGATTCTCTCCTGTACTGAGGATCAGGGTGACCATTCTCTCCTGTACTGAGGATCAGGGTGACCGTTCTCTCCTGTACTGAGGATCAGGGTGACCGTTCTGTCCTGTACTGAGGATCAGGGTGACCGTTCTGTCCTGTACTGAGGATCAGGGTGACGATTCTCTCCTGTACTGAGGGTCAGGGTGACGATTCTCTCCTGTACTGAGGATCAGGGTGACCATTCTGTCCTGTACTGAGGATCAGGGTGACCGTTCTCTCCTGTACTGAGGATCAGGGTGACGATTCTCTCCTGTACTGAGGATCAGGGTGACGATTCTCTCCTGTACTGAGGATCAGGGTGACGATTCTGTCCTGTACTGAGGATCAGGGTGACCATTCTCTCCTGAACTGAGGATCAGGGTGACCGTTCTGTCCTGTACTGAGGATCAGGGTGACCGTTCTGTCCTGTACTGAGGATCAGGGTGACTATTCTCTCCTGTACTGAGGATCAGGGTGACGATTCTGTCCTGTACTGAGGATCAGGGTGACGATTCTCTCCTGTACTGAGGATCAGGGTGACCGTTCTGTCCTGTACTGAGGATCAGGGTGACCATTCTGTCCTGTACTGAGGATAAGGGTGACCATTCTCTCCTGTACTGAGGATCAGGGTGACGATTCTCTCCTGTACTGAGGATCAGGTTGACCATTCTGTCCTGTACTGAGGATCAGGGTGACCATTCTCTCCTGTACTGAGGATCAGGGTGACGATTCTGTCCTGTACTGAGGATCAGGGTGACGATTCTCTCCTGTACTGAGGATCAGGGTGACCGTTCTGTCCTGTACTGAGGATCAGGGTGACCGTTCTGTCCTGTACTGAGGATTAGGGTGACCATTCTCTCCTGTACTGAGGATCAGGGTGACGATTCTCTCCTGTACTGAGGATTAGGGTGACCGTTCTGTCCTGTCCTGAGGATCAGGGTAACGGTTTTCTCTCCTGTACTGAGGATCAGGGTGACCGTTCTCTCCTGTACTGAGGATCAGGGTGACCGTTCTCTCCTGTACTGAGGATCAGGGTGACCGTTCTGTCCTGTACTGAGGATCAGGGTGACAATTCTCTCCTGTACTGAGGATCAGGGTGACCGTTCTGTCCTGTACTGAGGATCAGGGTGACCGTTCTGTCCTGTACTGAGGATCAGGGTGACGATTCTCTCCTGTACTGAGGATCAGGGTGACCGTTCTGTCCTGTCCTGAGGATCAGGGTAACGGTTCTCTCCTGTACTGAGGATCAGGGTGACCGTTCTCTCCTGTACTGAGGATCAGGGTGACCGTTCTCTCCTGTACTGAGGATCAGGGTGACCGTTCTGTCCTGTACTGAGGATCAGGGTGACGATTCTCTCCTGTACTGAGGATCAGGGTGACCGTTCTCTCCTGTACTGAGGATCAGGGTGACCGTTCTCTCCTGTACTGAGGATCAGGGTGACCGTTCTGTCCTGTACTGAGGATCAGGGTGACCGTTCTGTTCTGTACTGAGGATCAGGGTGACGATTCTCTCCTGTACTGAGGGTCAGTGTGACGATTCTCTCCTGTTCTGAGGATCAGGGTGACCATTCTCTCCTGTACTGAGGATCAGGGTGACGATTCTCTCCTGTACTGAGGGTCAGGGTGACGATACTCTCCTGTACTGAGGATCAGGGTGACCATTCTGTCCTGTACTGAGGATCAGGGTGACCGTTCTCTCCTGTACTGAGTATCAGGGTGACGATTCTCTCCTGTACTGAGGATCAGGGTGACGATTCTCTCCTGTACTGAGGATCAGGGTGACGATTCTGTCCTGTACTGAGGATCAGGGTGACCATTCTCTCCTGAACTGAGGATCAGGGTAACCGTTCTGTCCTGTACTGAAGATCAGGGTGACGATTCTCTCCTGTACTGAGGATCAGGGTGACCGTTCTGTCCTGTACTGAGGATCAGGGTGACCGTTCTGTCCTGTACTGAGGATCATGGTGACCGTTTTGTCCTGTACTGAGGATCAGAGTGACTATTCTCTCCTGTACTGAGGATCAGGGTGACGATTCTCTCCTGTACTGAGGATCAGGGTGACCGTTCTGTCCTGTACTGAGGATCAGGGTGACGATTCTCTCCTGTACTGAGGATCAGGGTGACCGTTCTGTCCTGTACTGAAGATCAGGGTGACGATTCTCTCCTGTACTGAGGATCAGGGTGACGATTCTCTCCTGTACTGAGGATCAGGGTGACCATTATCCCCCGTACTGAGGATCAGTGTGACGATTCTGTCCTGTACTGAGGATCAGGGTGACGATTCTCTCCTGTACTGAGGATCAGGGTGACAATTCTCTCCTGTACTGAGGATCAGGGTGACTGTTCTGTCCTGTACTGAGGATCAGGGTGACCGTTCTGTCCTGTACTGAGGATCAGGGTGACTATTCTCTCGTGTACTGAGGATCAGGGTGACGATTCTGTCCTGTACTGACGATCAGGGTGACGATTCTCTCCTGTACTGAGGATCAGGGTGACCGTTCTGTCCTGTACTGAGGATCAGGGTGACCATTCTGTCCTGTACTGAGGATCAGGGTGACCATTCTGTCCTGTACTGAGGATCAGGGTGATGATTCTCTCCTGTACTGAGGATCAGGGTGCCGATTCTCTCCTGTACTGAGGATCAGGGTTACGATTCTCTCCGGTACTGAGGATCAGGGTGACCATTCTGTCCTGTACTGAGGATCAGGGTGAACATTCTGTCCTGTACTGAGGATCAGGGTGACCGTTCTGTCCTGTACTGAGGATCAGGGTGACCATTCTCTCCTGTACTGAGGATCAGGGTGACGAATCTGTCCTGTACTGAGGATCAGGGTGACGATTCTCTCCTGTACTGAGGATCAGGGTGACCGTTCTGTCCTGTACTGAGGATCAGGGTGACCGTTCTGTCCTGTACTGAGGATCAGGATTACCATTCTCTCCTGTACTGAGGATCAGGGTGACGATTCTCTCCTGTACTGAGGATCAGGGTGACCGTTCTCTCCTGTACTGAGGATCAGGGTGACCGTTCTGTCCTGTACTGAGGATCAGGGTGACCGTTCTGTTCTGTACTGAGGATCATGGTGACGATTCTCTCCTGTACTGAGGATCAGGGTGACCGTTCTCTCCTGTACTGAGGATCAGGGTGACCGTTCTGTTCTGTACTGAGGATCAGGGTGACGATTCTCTCCTGTACTGAGGATCAGGGTGACCATTCTCTCCTGTACTGAGGATCAGGGTGACCATTCTCTCCTGTACTGAGGATCAGGGTGACGATTCTCTCCTGTACTGAGGATCAGGGTGACCATTCTGTCCTGTACTGAGGATCAGGGTGACCGTTCTCTCCTGTACTGAGGATCAGGGTGACGATTCTGTCCTGTACTGAGGATCAGGGTGACCGTTCTCTCCTGTACTGAAGATCAGGGTGACGATTCTCTCCTGTACTGAGGATCAGGGTGACCGTTCTCTCCTGTACTGAGGATCAGGGTGACCGTTCTGTCCTGTACTGAGGGTCAGGGTGACGATTCTCTCCTGTACTGAGGATCAGGGTGACCATTCTCTCCTGTACTGAGGATCAGGGTGACAATTCTGTCCTGTACTGAGGATCAGGGTGACCGTTCTCTCCTGTACTGAGGATCAGGGAGACGATTCTGTCCTGTACTGAGGATCAGGGTGACCGTTCTGACCTGTACTGAGGATCAGGGTGACCATTCTCTCCTGAACTGAGGATCAGGGTGACCGTTCTGTCCTGTACTGAGGATCAGGGTGACGATTCTCTCCTGTACTGAGGATCAGGGTGACCGTTCTCTCCTGTACTGAGGATCAGGGTGACCGTTCTGTCCTGTACTGAGGATCAGGGTGACCATTCTGTCCTGTACTGAGGATCAGGGTGACCATTCTGTCCTGTACTGAGGATCAGGGTGATGATTCTCTCCTGTACTGAGGATCAGGGTGCCGATTCTCTCCTGTACTGAGGATCAGGGTTACGATTCTCTCCGGTACTGAGGATCAGGGTGACCATTCTGTCCTGTACTGAGGATCAGGGTGAACATTCTGTCCTGTACTGAGGATCAGGGTGACCGTTCTGTCCTGTACTGAGGATCAGGGTGACCATTCTCTCCTGTACTGAGGATCAGGGTGACGAATCTGTCCTGTATTGAGGATCAGGGTGACGATTCTCTCCTGTACTGAGGATCAGGGTGACCGTTCTCTCCTGTACTGAGGATCAGGGTGACCGTTCTGTTCTGTACTGAGGATCAGGGTGACGATTCTCTCCTGTACTGAGGATCAGGGTGACCATTCTCTCCTGTACTGAGGATCAGGTTGACGATTCTCTCCTGTACTGAGGATCAGGGTGACGATTCTCTCCTGTACTGAGGATCAGGGTGACCATTCTGTCCTGTACTGAGGATCAGGGTGACCGTTCTCTCCTGTACTGAGGATCAGGGTGACGATTCTGTCCTGTACTGAGGATCAGGGTGACCGTTCTCTCCTGTACTGAAGATCAGGGTGACGATTCTCTCCTGTACTGAGGATCAGGGTGACCGTTCTCTCCTGTACTGAGGATCAGGGTGACCGTTCTGTCCTGTACTGAGGATCAGGGTGACGATTCTCTCCTGTACTGAGGATCAGGGTGACCATTCTCTCCTGTACTGAGGATCAGGGTGACAATTCTGTCCTGTACTGAGGATCAGGGTGACCGTTCTCTCCTGTACTGAGGATCAGGGTGACGATTCTGTCCTGTACTGAGGATCAGGGTGACCGTTCTGACCTGTACTGAGGATCAGGGTGACCATTCTCTCCTGAACTGAGGATCAGGGTGACCGTTCTGTCCTGTACTGAAGATCAGGGTGACGATTCTCTCCTGTACTGAGGATCAGGGTGACCGTTCTCTCCTGTACTGAGGATCAGGGTGACGATTCTCTCCTGTACTGAGGATCAGGGTGACGATTCTCTCCAGTACTGAGGATCAGGGTGACCGTTCTGTCCTGTACTGAGGATCAGGGTGACCGCTCTGTCCTGTCCTGAGGATCAGGGTAACGGTTCTCTCCTGTACTGAGGATCAGGGTGACCGTTCTCTCCTGTACTGAGGATCAGGGTGACCGTTCTCTCCTGTACTGAGGATCAGGGTGACCGTTCTGTCCTGTACTGAGGATCAGGGTGACGATTCTCTCCTGTACTGAGGATCAGGGTGACCGTTCTCTCCTGTACTGAGGATCAGGGTGACCGTTCTCTCCTGTACTGAGGATCAGGGTGACCGTTCTGTCCTGTACTGAGGATCAGGGTGACCGTTCTGTTCTGTACTGAGGATCAGGGTGACGATTCTCTCCTGTACTGAGGGTCAGTGTGACGATTCTCTCCTGTTCTGAGGATCAGGGTGACCATTCTCTCCTGTACTGAGGATCAGGGTGACGATTCTCTCCTGTACTGAGGGTCAGGGTGACGATACTCTCCTGTACTGAGGATCAGGGTGACCATTCTGTCCTGTACTGAGGATCAGGGTGACCGTTCTCTCCTGTACTGAGTATCAGGGTGACGATTCTCTCCTGTACTGAGGATCAGGGTGACGATTCTCTCCTGTACTGAGGATCAGGGTGACGATTCTGTCCTGTACTGAGGATCAGGGTGACCATTCTCTCCTGAACTGAGGATCAGGGTAACCGTTCTGTCCTGTACTGAAGATCAGGGTGACGATTCTCTCCTGTACTGAGGATCAGGGTGACCGTTCTGTCCTGTACTGAGGATCAGGGTGACCGTTCTGTCCTGTACTGAGGATCATGGTGACCGTTTTGTCCTGTACTGAGGATCAGAGTGACTATTCTCTCCTGTACTGAGGATCAGGGTGACGATTCTCTCCTGTACTGAGGATCAGGGTGACCGTTCTGTCCTGTACTGAGGATCAGGGTGACGATTCTCTCCTGTACTGAGGATCAGGGTGACCGTTCTGTCCTGTACTGAAGATCAGGGTGACGATTCTCTCCTGTACTGAGGATCAGGGTGACGATTCTCTCCTGTACTGAGGATCAGGGTGACCATTATCCCCCGTACTGAGGATCAGTGTGACGATTCTGTCCTGTACTGAGGATCAGGGTGACGATTCTCTCCTGTACTGAGGATCAGGGTGACAATTCTCTCCTGTACTGAGGATCAGGGTGACTGTTCTGTCCTGTACTGAGGATCAGGGTGACCGTTCTGTCCTGTACTGAGGATCAGGGTGACTATTCTCTCGTGTACTGAGGATCAGGGTGACGATTCTGTCCTGTACTGACGATCAGGGTGACGATTCTCTCCTGTACTGAGGATCAGGGTGACCGTTCTGTCCTGTACTGAGGATCAGGGTGACCATTCTGTCCTGTACTGAGGATCAGGGTGACCATTCTGTCCTGTACTGAGGATCAGGGTGATGATTCTCTCCTGTACTGAGGATCAGGGTGCCGATTCTCTCCTGTACTGAGGATCAGGGTTACGATTCTCTCCGGTACTGAGGATCAGGGTGACCATTCTGTCCTGTACTGAGGATCAGGGTGAACATTCTGTCCTGTACTGAGGATCAGGGTGACCGTTCTGTCCTGTACTGAGGATCAGGGTGACCATTCTCTCCTGTACTGAGGATCAGGGTGACGAATCTGTCCTGTACTGAGGATCAGGGTGACGATTCTCTCCTGTACTGAGGATCAGGGTGACCGTTCTGTCCTGTACTGAGGATCAGGGTGACCGTTCTGTCCTGTACTGAGGATCAGGATTACCATTCTCTCCTGTACTGAGGATCAGGGTGACGATTCTCTCCTGTACTGAGGATCAGGGTGACCGTTCTCTCCTGTACTGAGGATCAGGGTGACCGTTCTGTCCTGTACTGAGGATCAGGGTGACCGTTCTGTTCTGTACTGAGGATCATGGTGACGATTCTCTCCTGTACTGAGGATCAGGGTGACCGTTCTCTCCTGTACTGAGGATCAGGGTGACCGTTCTGTTCTGTACTGAGGATCAGGGTGACGATTCTCTCCTGTACTGAGGATCAGGGTGACCATTCTCTCCTGTACTGAGGATCAGGGTGACCATTCTCTCCTGTACTGAGGATCAGGGTGACGATTCTCTCCTGTACTGAGGATCAGGGTGACCATTCTGTCCTGTACTGAGGATCAGGGTGACCGTTCTCTCCTGTACTGAGGATCAGGGTGACGATTCTGTCCTGTACTGAGGATCAGGGTGACCGTTCTCTCCTGTACTGAAGATCAGGGTGACGATTCTCTCCTGTACTGAGGATCAGGGTGACCGTTCTCTCCTGTACTGAGGATCAGGGTGACCGTTCTGTCCTGTACTGAGGGTCAGGGTGACGATTCTCTCCTGTACTGAGGATCAGGGTGACCATTCTCTCCTGTACTGAGGATCAGGGTGACAATTCTGTCCTGTACTGAGGATCAGGGTGACCGTTCTCTCCTGTACTGAGGATCAGGGAGACGATTCTGTCCTGTACTGAGGATCAGGGTGACCGTTCTGACCTGTACTGAGGATCAGGGTGACCATTCTCTCCTGAACTGAGGATCAGGGTTACGATTCTCTCCGGTACTGAGGATCAGGGTGACCATTCTCTCCTGTACTGAGGATCAGGGTGACCGTTCTCTCCTGTACTGAGGATCAGGGTGACCGTTCTGTCCTGTACTGAGGATCAGGGTGACCATTCTGTCCTGTACTGAGGATCAGGGTGACCATTCTGTCCTGTACTGAGGATCAGGGTGATGATTCTCTCCTGTACTGAGGATCAGGGTGCCGATTCTCTCCTGTACTGAGGATCAGGGTTACGATTCTCTCCGGTACTGAGGATCAGGGTGACCATTCTGTCCTGTACTGAGGATCAGGGTGAACATTCTGTCCTGTACTGAGGATCAGGGTGACCGTTCTGTCCTGTACTGAGGATCAGGGTGACCATTCTCTCCTGTACTGAGGATCAGGGTGACGAATCTGTCCTGTATTGAGGATCAGGGTGACGATTCTCTCCTGTACTGAGGATCAGGGTGACCGTTCTCTCCTGTACTGAGGATCAGGGTGACCGTTCTGTTCTGTACTGAGGATCAGGGTGACGATTCTCTCCTGTACTGAGGATCAGGGTGACCATTCTCTCCTGTACTGAGGATCAGGTTGACGATTCTCTCCTGTACTGAGGATCAGGGTGACGATTCTCTCCTGTACTGAGGATCAGGGTGACCATTCTGTCCTGTACTGAGGATCAGGGTGACCGTTCTCTCCTGTACTGAGGATCAGGGTGACGATTCTGTCCTGTACTGAGGATCAGGGTGACCGTTCTCTCCTGTACTGAAGATCAGGGTGACGATTCTCTCCTGTACTGAGGATCAGGGTGACCGTTCTCTCCTGTACTGAGGATCAGGGTGACCGTTCTGTCCTGTACTGAGGATCAGGGTGACGATTCTCTCCTGTACTGAGGATCAGGGTGACCATTCTCTCCTGTACTGAGGATCAGGGTGACAATTCTGTCCTGTACTGAGGATCAGGGTGACCGTTCTCTCCTGTACTGAGGATCAGGGTGACGATTCTGTCCTGTACTGAGGATCAGGGTGACCGTTCTGACCTGTACTGAGGATCAGGGTGACCATTCTCTCCTGAACTGAGGATCAGGGTGACCGTTCTGTCCTGTACTGAGGATCAGGGTGACGATTCTCTCCTGTACTGAGGATCAGGGTGACCGTTCTCTCCTGTACTGAGGATCAGGGTGACGATTCTCTCCTGTACTGAGGATCAGGGTGACGATTCTCTCCAGTACTGAGGATCAGGGTGACCGTTCTGTCCTGTACTGAGGATCAGGGTGACCGTTCTGTCCTGTACTGAGGATCAGGGTGACCATTCTCTCCTGTACTGAGGATCAGGGTGACGATTCTGTCCTGTACTGAGGATCAGGGTGACGATTCTCTCCTGTACTGAGGATCAGGGTGACCGTTCTGTCCTGTACTGAGGATCAAGGTGACCATTATCCCCAGCACTGAGGATCAGGGTGACCGTTCTGTCCTGTACTGAGGATCAGGGTGACCATTCTGTCCTGTACTGAGTATCAGGGTGACCATTCTGTCCTGTACTGAGGATCAGGGTGATGATTCTCTCCTGTACTGAGGATCAGGGTGACGATTCTCTCCTGTACTGAGGATCAGGGTGACGATTCTCTCCAGTACTGAGGATCAGGGTGACCATTCTGTCCTGTACTGAGGATCAGGGTGAACGTTCTGTCCTGTCCTGAGGATCAGGGTGACCATTATCCCCTGCACTGAGGATCAGGGTGACCGTTCTGTCCTGTACTGAGGATCAGGGTGACCATTCTGTCCTGTACTGAGGATCAGGGTGACGATTCTCTCCTGTACTGAGGATCAGGGTGACGATTCTCTCCTGTACTGAGGATCAGTGTGACCGTTCTCTCCTGTACTGAGGATCAGGGTGACGATTCTCTCCTGTACTGAGGATCAGGGTGACCGTTCTGTCCTGTATTGAGAATCAGGGTGACCATTCTCTCCTGTACTGAGGATCAGGGTGACGATTCTCTCCTGTATTGAGAATCAGGGTGACCATTCTCTCCTGTACTGAGGATCAGGGTGACCATTCTCTCCTGTACTGAGGATCAGGGTGACCGTTCTGTCCTGTACTGAGGATCAGGGTGACTATTCTCTCCTGTACTGAGGATCAGGGTGACGATTCTGTCCTGTACTGAGGATCAGGGTGACGATTCTCTCCTGTACTTAGGATCAGGGTGACCGTTCTGTCCTGTACTGAGGATCAGGGTGACCATTCTGTCCTGTACTGAGGATCAGGGTGACCATTCTGTCCTGTACTGAGGATCAGGGTGATGATTCTCTCCTGTACTGAGGATCAGGGTGACGATTCTCTCCTGTACTGAGGATCAGGGTGACGATTCTCTCCGGTACTGAGGATCAGGGTGACCATTCTGTCCTGTACTAAGGATCAGGGTGACCATTCTGTCCTGTACTGAGGATCAGGGTGACCGTTCTCTCCTGTACTGAGGATCAGGGTGACGATTCTCTCCTGTACTGAGGATCAGGTTGACCATTCTGTCCTGTACTGAGGATCAGGGTGACCGTTCTGTCCTGTCCTGAGGATCAGGGTGACCGTTCTGTCCTGTACTGAGGAACAGGGTGACGATTCTCTCCCTGTACTGAGGATCAGGGTGACCATTCTCTCCTGTACTGAGGATCAGGGTGACCGTTCTCTCCTTTACTGAGGATCAGGGTGACCGTTCTGTCCTGTACTGAGGATCAGGGTGACCGTTCTGTCCTGTACTGAGGATCAGGGTGACGATTCTCTCCTGTACTGAGGGTCAGGGTGACGATTCTCTCCTGTACTGAGGATCAGGGTGACCATTCTGTCCTGTACTGAGGATCAGGGTGACCGTTCTCTCCTGTACTGAGGATCAGGGTGACAATTCTCTCCTGTACTGAGGATCAGGGTGACGATTCTCTCCTGTACTGAGGATCAGGGTGACGATTCTGTCCTGTACTGAGGATCAGGGTGACCATTCTCTCCTGAACTGAGGATCAGGGTGACCGTTCTGTCCTGTACTGAGGATCAGGGTGACCGTTCTGTCCTGTACTGAGGATCAGGGTGACTATTCTCTCCTGTACTGAGGATCAGGGTGACGATTCTGTCCTGTACTGAGGATCAAGGTGACGATTCTCTCCTGTACTGAGGATCAGGGTGACCGTTCTGTCCTGTACTGAGGATCAGGGTGACCATTCTGTCCTGTACTGAGGATAAGGGTGACCATTCTCTCCTGTACTGAGGATCAGGGTGACGATTCTCTCCTGTACTGAGGATCAGGTTGACCATTCTGTCCTGTACTGAGGATCAGGGTGACCATTCTCTCCTGTACTGAGGATCAGGGTGACGATTCTGTCCTGTACTGAGGATCAGGGTGACGATTCTCTCCTGTACTGAGGATCAGGGTGATGATTCTCTCCTGTACTGAGGATCAGGGTGACGATTCTCTCCTGTACTGAGGATCAGGGTGACGATTCTCTCCGGTACTGAGGATCAGGGTGACCATTCTGTCCTGTACTAAGGATCAGGGTGACCATTCTGTCCTGTACTGAGGATCAGGGTGACCGTTCTCTCCTGTACTGAGGATCAGGGTGACGATACTCTCCTGTACTGAGGATCAGGTTGACCATTCTGTCCTGTACTGAGGATCAGGGTGACCGTTCTGTCCTGTCCTGAGGATCAGGGTGACCGTTCTGTCCTGTACTGAGGAACAGGGTGACGATTCTCTCCTGTACTGAGGATCAGGGTGACCATTCTCTCCTGTACTGAGGATCAGGGTGACCGTTCTCTCCTTTACTGAGGATCAGGGTGACCGTTCTGTCCTGTACTGAGGATCAGGGTGACCGTTCTGTCCTGTACTGAGGATCAGGGTGACGATTCTCTCCTGTACTGAGGGTCAGGGTGACGATTCTCTCCGGTACTGAGGATCAGGGTGACCATTCTGTCCTGTACTAAGGATCAGGGTGACCATTCTGTCCTGTACTGAGGATCAGGGTGACCGTTCTCTCCTGTACTGAGGATCAGGGTGACGATTCTCTCCTGTACTGAGGATCAGGTTGACCATTCTGTCCTGTACTGAGGATCAGGGTGACCGTTCTGTCCTGTCCTGAGGATCAGGGTGACCGTTCTGTCCTGTACTGAGGAACAGGGTGACGATTCTCTCCTGTACTGAGGATCAGGGTGACCATTCTCTCCTGTACTGAGGATCAGGGTGACCGTTCTCTCCTTTACTGAGGATCAGGGTGACCGTTCTGTCCTGTACTGAGGATCAGGGTGACCGTTCTGTCCTGTACTGAGGATCAGGGTGACGATTCTCTCCTGTACTGAGGGTCAGGGTGACGATTCTCTCCTGTACTGAGGATCAGGGTGACCATTCTGTCCTGTACTGAGGATCAGGGTGACCGTTCTCTCCTGTACTGAGGATCAGGGTGACAATTCTCTCCTGTACTGAGGATCAGGGTGACGATTCTCTCCTGTACTGAGGATCAGGGTGACGATTCTGTCCTGTACTGAGGATCAGGGTGACCATTCTCTCCTGAACTGAGGATCAGGGTGACCGTTCCGTCCTGTACTGAGGATCAGGGTGACCGTTCTGTCCTGTACTGAGGATCAGGGTGACTATTCTCTCCTGTACTGAGGATCAGGGTGACGATTCTGTCCTGTACTGAGGATCAGGGTGACGATTCTCTCCTGTACTGAGGATCAAGGTGACCGTTCTGTCCTGTACTGAGGATCAGGGTGACCATTCTGTCCTGTACTGAGGATAAGGGTGACCATTCTCTCCTGTACTGAGGATCAGGGTGACGATTCTCTCCTGTACTGAGGATCAGGTTGACCATTCTGTCCTGTACTGAGGATCAGGGTGACCATTCTCTCCTGTACTGAGGATCAGGGTGACGATTCTGTCCTGTACTGAGGATCAGGGTGACGATTCTCTCCTGTACTGAGGATCAGGGTGACCGTTCTGTCCTGTACTGAGGATCAGGGTGACCATTCTCTCCTGTACTGAGGATCAGGGTGACGATTCTCTCCTGTACTGAGGATCAGGGTGACCGTTCTGTCCTGTCCTGAGGATCAGGGTAACGGTTCTCTCCTGTACTGAGGATCAGGGTGACCGTTCTCTCCTGTACTGAGGATCAGGGTGACCGTTCTCTCCTGTACTGAGGATCAGGGTGACCGTTCTGTCCTGTACTGAGGATCAGGGTGACGATTCTCTCCTGTACTGAGGATCAGGGTAACCGTTCTCTCCTGTACTGAGGATCAGGGTGACCGTTCTCTCCTGTACTGAGGATCAGGGTGACCGTTCTGTCCTGTACTGAGGATCAGGGTGACCGTTCTGTTCTGTACTGAGGATCAGGGTGACGATTCTCTCCTGTACTGAGGGTCAGGGTGACGATTCTCTCCTGTTCTGAGGATCAGGGTGACCATTCTCTCCTGTACTGAGGATCAGGGTGACGATTCTCTCCTGTACTGAGGGTCAGGGTGACGATTCTCTCCTGTACTGAGGATCAGGGTGACCATTCTGTCCTGTACTGAGGATCAGGGTGACCGTTTTCTCCTGTACTGAGTATCAGGGTGACGATTCTCTCCTGTACTGAGGATCAGGGTGACGATTCTCTCCTGTACTGAGGATCAGGGTGACGATTCTGTCCTGTACTGAGGATCAGGGTGACCATTCTCTCCTGAACTGAGGATCAGGGTAACCGTTCTGTCCTGTACTGAGGATCAGGGTGACGATTCTCTCCTGTACTGAGGATCAGGGTGACCGTTCTGTCCTGTACTGAGGATCAGGGTGACCGTTCTGTCCTGTACTGAGGATCATGGTGACCGTTTTGTCCTGTACTGAGGATCAGAGTGACTATTCTCTCCTGTACTGAGGATCAGGGTGACGATTCTCTCCTGTACTGAGGATCAGGGTGACCGTTCTGTCCTGTACTGAGGATCAGGGTGACGATTCTCTCCTGTACTGAGGATCAGGGTGACCGTTCTGTCCTGTACTGAGGATCAGGGTGACGATTCTCTCCTGTACTGAGGATCAGGGTGACCATTATCCCCCGTACTGAGGATCAGGGTGACGATTCTCTCCTGTACTGAGGATCAGGGTGACCATTATCCCCCGTACTGAGGATCAGGGTGACTATTCTCTCCTGTACTGAGGATCAGGGTGACCATTTTCTCCTGTACTGAGGATCAGGGTGACCGTTCTGTCCTGTACTGAGGATCAGGGTGACCGTTCTGTCCTGTACTGAGGATCAGGGTGACCATTCTCTCCTGTACTGAGGATCAGGGTGACCATTTTCTCCTGTACTGAGGATCATGGTGACGATTCTCAGCTGTACTGAGGATCAGGGTGACCATTCTGTCCTGTACTGAGGATCAGGGTGACGATTCTCTCCTGTACTGAGGATCAGGGTGACCATTCTGTCCTGTACTGAGGATCAGGGTGACGATTCTCTCCTGTACTGAGGATCAGGGTGACCGTTCTGTCCTGTACTGAGGATCAGGGTGACCATTCTCTCCTGAACTGAGGATCAGGGTGACGATTCTCTCCTGTACTGAGGATCAGGGTGACCGTTCTGTCCTGTACTGAGGATCAGGGTGACGATTCTCTCCTGTACTGAGGATCAGGGTGACGATTCTCTCCTGTACTGAGGATCAGGGTGACGATTCTGTCCTGTACTGAGGATCAGGGTGACCATTCTCTCCTGAACTGAGGATCAGGGTAACCGTTCTGTCCTGTACTGAGGATCAGGGTGACGATTCTCTCCTGTACTGAGGATCAGGGTGACCGTTCTGTCCTGTACTGAGGATCAGGGTGACCGTTCTGTCCTGTACTGAGGATCATGGTGACCGTTTTGTCCTGTACTGAGGATCAGAGTGACTATTCTCTCCTGTACTGAGGATCAGGGTGACGATTCTCTCCTGTACTGAGGATCAGGGTGACCGTTCTGTCCTGTACTGAGGATCAGGGTGACGATTCTCTCCTGTACTGAGGATCAGGGTGACCGTTCTGTCCTGTACTGAGGATCAGGGTGACGATTCTCTCCTGTACTGAGGATCAGGGTGACCATTATCCCCCGTACTGAGGATCAGGGTGACGATTCTCTCCTGTACTGAGGATCAGGGTGACCATTATCCCCCGTACTGAGGATCAGGGTGACTATTCTCTCCTGTACTGAGGATCAGGGTGACCATTTTCTCCTGTACTGAGGATCAGGGTGACCGTTCTGTCCTGTACTGAGGATCAGGGTGACCGTTCTGTCCTGTACTGAGGATCAGGGTGACCATTCTCTCCTGTACTGAGGATCAGGGTGACCATTTTCTCCTGTACTGAGGATCATGGTGACGATTCTCAGCTGTACTGAGGATCAGGGTGACCATTCTGTCCTGTACTGAGGATCAGGGTGACGATTCTCTCCTGTACTGAGGATCAGGGTGACCATTCTGTCCTGTACTGAGGATCAGGGTGACGATTCTCTCCTGTACTGAGGATCAGGGTGACCGTTCTGTCCTGTACTGAGGATCAGGGTGACCATTCTCTCCTGAACTGAGGATCAGGGTGACGATTCTCTCCTGTACTGAGGATCAGGGTGACCGTTCTGTCCTGTACTGAGGATCAGGGTGACGATTCTCTCCTGTACTGAGGATCAGGGTGACGATTCTCTCCTGTACTGAGGATCAGGGTGACGATTCTCTCCTGTACTGAGGATCAGGGTGACCGTTCTGTCCTGTACTGAGGATCAGGGTGACGTTTCTCTCCTGTACTGTGGATCAGGGTGACGATTCTCTCCTGTACTGAGGATCAGGGTGACCGTTCTCTCCTGTACTGAGGATCAGGGTGACGATTCTCTCCTGTACTGAGGATCAGGGTGACCATTCTCTCCTGTACTGAGGATCAGGGTGACCATTCTCTCCTGTACTGAGGATCAGGGTGACAATTCTCTCCTGTACTGAGGATCAGGGAGACGATTCTCTCCTGTACTGAGGATCAGGGTGACCATTCTCTCCTGTACTGAGGATCAGGGTGACCATTCACTCCTGTACTGAGGATCAGGGTGACGATTCTCTCCTGTACTGAGGATCAGGGTGACGATTCTCTCCTGTACTGAGGATCAGGGTGACGATTCTCTCCTGTACTGAGGATCAGGGTGACCATTCTCTCCTGTACTGAGGATCAGGGTGACGATTCTCTCCTGTACTGAGGATCAGGGTGACCATTCTCTCCTGTACTGAGGATCAGGGTGACGATTCTCTCCTGTACTGAGGATCAGGGTGACGATTCTCTCCTGTACTGAGGATCATGGTGACGATTCTCTCCTGTACTGAGGATCAGGGTGACGATTCTCTCCTGTACTGAGGATCAGGGTGACCGTTCTGTCCTGTACTGAGGATCATGGTGACCGTTCTGTCCTATACTGAGGATCAGTGTGACGATTCTCTCCTGTACTGAGGATCGGGGTGACCGTTCTGTCCTGTACTGAGGATCAGGGTGACCGTTCTGTCCTGTACTGAGGATCAGGGTGACAATTCTCTCCTGTACTGAGGATCGGGGTGACCATTCTCTCCTGTACTGAGGATCATGGTGACGATTCTCTCCTGTACTGAGGATCAGGGTGACGATTCTGTCCTGTACTGAGGATCAGGGTGACCATTCTGTCCTGTACTGAGGATCAGGGTGACCATTCTGTCCTGTACTGAGGATCAGGGTGACCATTCTGTCCTGTACTGAGGATCAGGGTGACAATTCTCTCCTGTACTGAGGATCAGGGTGACCGTTTTCTCCTGTACTGAGGATCAGGGTGACCGTTCTGTCCTGTACTGAGGATCAGGGTGACCATTTTCTCCTGTACTGAGGATCAGGGTGACGATTCTCTACTGTACTGAGGATCAGGGTGACCGTTCTGTCCTGTACTGAGGATCAGGGTGACCATTTTCTCCTGTACTGAGGATCAGGGTGACGATTCTCTACTGTACTGAGGATCAGGGTGACCATTCTCTCCTGTACTGAGGATCAGGGTGACCGTTCTCTCCTGTACTGAGGATCAGGGTGACCGTTCTGTCCTGTACTGAGGATCAGGGTGACCATTCTCTCCTGTACTGAGGATCAGGGTGACCGTTCTGTCCTGTACTGAGGATCAGGGTGACGATTCTCTCCTGTACTGAGGATCAGGGTGACCATTCTCTCCTGTACTGAGGATCAGGGTGACCTTTCTGTCCTGTACTGAGGATCAGGGTGACCATTTTCTCCTGAACTGAGGATCAAGGTGACGATTCTCTCCTGTACTGAGGATCAGGGTGACGATTCTCTCCTGTACTGAGGATCAGGGTGACCATTCTCTCCTGTACTGAGTATCAGGGTGACGATTCTCTCCTGTACTGAGGATCAGGGTGACGATTCTCTCCTGTACTGAGGATCAGGGTGACCGTTCTGTCCTGTACTGAGGATCAGGGTGACGATTCTCTTCTGTACTGAGGATCAGGGTGACCATTCTCTCCTGTACTGAGGATCAGGGTGACGATTTTCTCCTGTACTGAGGATCAGGGTGACGATTCTCTCCTGTACTGAGGATCAGGGTGACCGTTCTGTCCTGTACTGAGGATCAGGGTGACCGTTCTGTCCTGTACTGAGGATCAGGGTGACGATTCTCTCCTGTACTGAGGATCAGGGTGACCATTCTCTCCTGTACTGAGGATCAGGGTGACGATTCTCTCCTGTACTGAGGATCAGGGTGACGATTCTCTCCTGTACTGAGGATCAGGGTGACCATTTTCTCCTGTACTGAGGATCAGGGTGACCTTTATGTCCTGTACTGAGGATCAGGGTGACCATTTTCTCCTGAACTGAGGATCAGGGTGACGATTCTCTCCTGTACTGAGGATCAGGGTGACGATTCTCTCCTGTACTGAGGATCAGGGTGACGATTCTCTCCTGTACTGAGGATCAGGGTGACCGTTCTGTCCTGTACTGAGGATCATGGTGACCGTTCTGTCCTGTACTGAGGATCAGGGTGACGATTCTCTCCTGTACTGAGGATCAGGGTGACCATTATCACCCGTACTGAGGATCAGGGTGACGATTCTCTCCTGTACTGAGGATCAGGGTGACCATTATCCCCCGTACTGAGGATCAGGGTGACTATTCTCTCCTGTACTGAGGATCAGGGTGACCATTTTCTCCTGTACTGAGGATCAGGGTGACCGTTCTGTCCTGTACTGAGGATCAGGGTGACCATTCTCTCCTGTACTGAGGATCAGGGTGACCATTTTCTCCTGTACTGAGGATCATGGTGACGATTCTCTCCTGTACTGAGGATCAGGGTGACCATTCTGTCCTGTACTGAGGATCAGGGTGACGATTCTCTCCTGTACTGAGGATCAGGGTGACCGTTCTGTCCTGTACTGAGGATCAGGGTGACCATTCTCTCCTGAACTGAGGATCAGGGTGACGATTCTCTCCTGTACTGAGGATCAGGGTGACGATTCTCTCCTGTACTGAGGATCAGGGTGACCGTTCTGTCCTGTACTGAGGATCAGGGTGACGATTCTCTCCTGTACTGAGGATCAGGGTGACCATTCTCTCCTGTACTGAGGATCAGGGTGACGATTCTCTCCTGTACTGAGGATCAGGGTGACGATTCTCTCCTGTACTGAGGATCAGGGTGACGATTCTCTCCTGTACTGAGGATCAGGGTGACCGTTCTGTCCTGTACTGAGGATCAGGGTGACGATTCTCTCCTGTACTGAGGATCAGGGTGACGATTCTCTCCTGTACTGAGGATCAGGGTGACCGTTCTCTCCTGTACTGAGGATCAGGGTGACGATTCTCTCCTGTACTGAGGATCAGGGTGACCATTCTCTCCTGTACTGAGGATCAGGGTGACCATTCTCTCCTGTACTGAGGATCAGGGTGACCATTTTCTCCAGTACTGAGGATCAGGGTGACCGTTCTGTCCTGTACTGAGGATCATGGTGACGATTCTCTCCTGTACTGAGGATCAGGGTGACCATTCTCTCCTGTACTGAGGATCAGGTTGACCATTCTCTCCTGTACTGAGGATCAGGGTGACGATTCTCTCCTGTACTGAGGATCAGGGTGACGATTCTCTCCTGTACTGAGGATCAGGGTGACGATTCTCTCCTGTACTGAGGATCAGGGTGACCATTCTCTCCTGTACTGAGGATCAGGGTGAAGATTCTCTCCTGTACTGAGGATCAGGGTGACCGTTCTGTCCTGTACTGAGGATCATGGTGACCGTTCTGTCCTGTACTGAGGATCAGGGTGACGATTCTCTCCTGTACTGAGGATCAGGGTGACGATTCTCTCCTGTACTGAGGATCATGGTGACGATTCTCTCCTGTACTGAGGATCAGGGTGACGATTCTCTCCTGTACTGAGGATCAGGGTGACGATTCTCTCCTGTACTGAGGATCAGGGTGACCGTTCTGTCCTGTACTGAGGATCATGGTGACCGTTCTGTCCTATACTGAGGATCAGTGTGACGATTCTCTCCTGTACTGAGGATCGGGGTGACCGTTCTGTCCTGTACTGAGGATCAGAGTGACCGTTCTGTCCTGTACTGAGGATCAGGGTGACCGTTCTGTCCTGTACTGAGGATCAGGGTGACAATTCTCTCCTGTACTGAGGATCGGGGTGACCATTCTCTCCTGTACTGAGGATCATGGTGACGATTCTCTCCTGTACTGAGGATCAGGGTGACGATTCTGTCCTGTACTGAGGATCAGGGTGACCATTCTCTCCTGTACTGAGGATCAGGGTGACCATTCTGTCCTGTACTGAGGATCAGGGTGACAATTCTCTCCTGTACTGAGGATCAGGGTGACCGTTTTCTCCTGTACTGAGGATCAGGGTGACCGTTCTGTCCTGTACTGAGGATCAGGGTGACCATTTTCTCCTGTACTGAGGATCAGGGTGACGATTCTCTACTGTACTGAGGATCAGGGTGTCCGTTCTGTCCTGTACTGATGATCAGGGTAACCATTTTCTCCTGTACTGAGGATCAGGGTGACGATTCTCTACTGTACTGAGGATCAGGGTGACCATTCTCTCCTGTACTGAGGATCAGGGTGACCGTTCTCTCCTGTACTGAGGATCAGGGTGACCGTTCTGTCCTGTACTGAGGATCAGGGTGACCATTCTCTCCTGTACTGAGGATCAGGGTGACCGTTCTGTCCTGTACTGAGGATCAGGGTGACGATTCTCTCCTGTACTGAGGATCAGGGTGACCATTCTCTCCTGTACTGAGGATCAGTGTGACCTTTCTGTCCTGTACTGAGGATCAGGGTGACCATTTTCTCCTGAACTGAGGATCAAAGTGACGATTCTCTCCTGTACTGAGGATCAGGGTGACGATTCTCTCCTGTACTGAGGATCAGGGTGACCATTCTCTCCTGTACTGAGGATCAGGGTGACGATTCTCTCCTGTACTGAGGATCAGGGTGACGATTCTCTCCTGTACTGAGGATCAGGGTGACCGTTCTGTCCTGTACTGAGGATCAGGGTGACGATTCTCTCCTGTACTGAGGATCAGGGTGACCATTCTCTCCTGTACTGAGGATCAGTGTGACCTTTCTGTCCTGTACTGAGGATCAGGGTGACCATTTTCTCCTGAACTGAGGATCAAGGTGACGATTCTCTCCTGTGCTGAGGATCAGGGTGACGATTCTCTCCTGTACTGAGGATCAGGGTGACCATTCTCTCCTGTACTGAGGATCAGGGTGACGATTCTCTCCTGTACTGAGGATCTGGGTGACGATTCTCTCCTGTACTGAGGATCAGGGTGACCGTTCTGTCCTGTACTGAGGATCAGGGTGACGATTCTCTCCTGTACTGAGGATCAGGGTGACCATTTTCTCCTGTACTGAGGATCAGGGTGACGATTCTCTCCTGTACTGAGGATCAGGGTGACGATTCTCTCCTGTACTGAGGATCAGGGTGACCGTTCTGTCCTGTACTGAGGATCAGGGTGACGATTCTCTCCAGTACTGAGGATCGGGGTGACCGTTCTGTCCTGTACTGAGGATCAGGGTGACGATTCTCTCCTGTACTGAGGATCAGGGTGACCGTTCGGTCCTGTACTGAGGATCATGGTGACCGCTCTGTCCTGTACTGAGGATCAGGGTGACGATTCTCTCCTGTACTGAGGATCATGGTGACGATTCTCTCCTGTACTGAGGATCAGGGTGACGATTCTCTCCTGTACTGAGGATCAGGGTGACCATTCTCTCCTGTACTGAGGATCAGGGTGACCATTCCCTCCTGTACTGAGGATCAGGGTGACGATTCTCTCCTGTACTGAGGATCAGGGTGACCGTTCTGTCCTGTACTGAGGATCATGGTGACGATTCTCTCCTGTACTGAGGATCAGGGTGACCATTCTGTCCTGTACTGAGGATCAGGGTGACCATTCTCTCCTGTACTTAGGATCAGGGTGACCATTTTCTCCTGTACTGAGGATCAGGGTGACCGTTCTGTCCTGTACTGAGGATCAGGGTGACCATTTTCTCCTGTACTGAGGATCAGGGTGACGATTCTCTCCTGTACTGAGGATCAGGGTGACGATTCTCTCCTGTACTGAGGATCAGGGTGACCGTTCTGTCCTGTACTGAGGATCAGGGTGACCGTTCTCTCCTGTACTGAGGATCAGGGTGACGGTTCTCTCCTGTACTGAGGATCAGGGTGACCATTCTCTCCTGTACTGAGGATCAGGGTGACGATTCTCTCCTGTACTGAGGATCAGGGTGACCGTTCTCTCCTGTACTGAGGATCAGGGTGACGATTCTCTCCTGTACTGAGGATCATGGTGACGATTCTGTCCTGTACTGAGGATCAGGGTGACGATTCTCTCCCGTACTGAGGATCAGGGTGACGATTCTCTCCCGTACTGAGGATCAGGGTGACCATTCTCTCCTGTACTGAGGGTCAGTGTGACCGTTCTGTCCTGTACTTTGGATCAGGGTGACCATTCTCTCCTGTACTGAGGATCAGGGTGACGATTCTCTCCTGTACTGAGGATCAGGGTGACTATTCTCTCCTGTACTGAGGATCAGGGTGACGATTCTCTCCTGTACTGAGGATCAGGGTGACCGTTCTGTCCTGTACTGAGGATCAGGGAGACCGTTCTGTCCTGTACTGAGGATCAGGGTGACGATTCACTCCTGTACTGAGGATCAGGGTGATCGTTCTGTCCTGTACTGAGGATCAGGGTGACCGTTCTCTCCTGTACTGAGGATCAGGGTGACGATTCTCTCCTGTACTGAGGATCAGGGTGACCATTCTCTCCTGTACTGAGGATCAGGGTGACGATTCTCTCCTGTACTGAGGATCAGGGTGACCGTTCTGTCCTGTACTGAGGATCATGGTGACCGTTCTGTCCTGTACTGAGGATCAGGGTGACGATTCTCTCCTGTACTGAGTATCATGGTGACGATTCTCTCCTGTACTGAGGATCAGGGTGACGATTCTCTGCTACACTGAGGATCAGGGTGACGATTCACTCCTGTACTGAGGATCAGGGTGACCATTCTCTCCTGTACTGAGGATCAGGGTGACGATTCTCTCCTGTACTGAGGATCAGGGTGACCGTTCTGTCCTGTACTGAGGATCATGGTGACCGTTCTGTCCTGTACTGAGGATCAGGGTGACCATTCTCTCCTGTACTGAGGATCAGGGTGACCGTTCTGTCCTGTACTGAGGATCAGGGTGACAATTCTCTCCTGTACTGAGGATCGGGATGACGATTCTCTCCTGTACTGAGTATCATGGTGACGATTCTCTCCTGTACTGAGGATCAGGGTGACGATTCTCTGCTACACTGAGGATCAGGGTGACGATTCACTCCTGTACTGAGGATCAGGGTGACCATTCTCTCCTGTACTGAGGATCAGGGTGACGATTCTCTCCTGTACTGAGGATCAGGGTGACCGTTCTGTCCTGTACTGAGGATCATGGTGACCGTTCTGTCCTGTACTGAGGATCAGGGTGACCATTCTCTCCTGTACTGAGGATCAGTGTGACCGTTCTGTCCTGTACTGAGAATCAGGGTGACAATTCTCTCCTGTACTGAGGATCGGGATGACGATTCTCTCCTGTACTGAGGATCATGGTGACCATTCTCTCCTGTACTGAGGATCAGGGTGACCGTTCTGTCCTGTACTGAGGATCAGGGTGACAATTCTCTCCTGTACTGAGGATCGGGGTGACAGTTCTGTCCTGTACTGAGGATCAGGGTGACGATTCTGTCCTGTACTGAGTATCAGGGTGACCATTCTCTCCTGTACTGAGGATCAGGGTGACCATTCTCTCCTGTACTGAGGATCAGGGTGACCGTTCTCTCCTGTACTGAGGATCATGGTGACGATTCTGTCCTGTACTGAGGATCAGGGTGACCATTCTCTCCTGTACTGAGGATCAGGGTGACCATTCTCTCCTGTACTGAGGATCAGGGTGACGATTCTGTCCTGTACTGAGGATCAGGGTGACGATTCTGTCCTGTACTGAGGATCAGGGTGACCGTTCTCTCCTGTACTGAGGATCAGGGTGACAGTTCTGTCCTGTACTGAGGATCATGGTGACGATTCTCTCCTGTACTGAGGATCAGGGTGACCATTTTCTCCTGAACTGAGGATCAGGGTGACGATTCTCTCCTGTACTGAGGATCAGGGTGACGATTCTCTCCTGTACTGAGGATCAGGGTGACCATTCTCTCCTGTACTGAGGATCAGGGTGACGATTCTGTCCTGTACTGAGGATCAGGGTGACCATTCTCTCCTATACTGAGGATCAGGGTGACGATTCTCTCCTGTACTGAGGATCAGGGTGACCATTCTCTCCTGTACTGAGGATCAGGGTGACCGTTCTCTCCTGTACTGAGGATCAGGGTGACGATTCTCTCCTGTACTGAGGATCAGGGTGACCATTCTATCCTGTACTGAGGATCAGGGTGACGATTCTCTCCTGTACTGAGGATCAGGGTGACGATTCTCTCCTGTACGGAGGATCAGGGTGACCGTTCTGTCCTGTACTGAGGATCAGGGTGATAGTTCTGTCCTGTACTGAGGATCATGGTGACGATTCTCTCCTGTACTGAGGATCATGGTGACGATTCACTCCTGTACTGAGGATCAGGGTGACCGTTCTGTCCTGTACTGAGGATCAGGGTGACCGTTCTCTCCTGTACTGAGGATCAGGGTGAAGATTCTCTCCTGTACTGAGGATCAGGGTGACCATTCTCTCCTGTACTGAGGATCAGGGTGACGATTCTCTCCTGTACTGAGGATCAGGGTGACCGTTCTGTCCTGTACTGAGGATCATGGTGACCGTTCTGTCCTGTACTGAGGATCAGGGTGACGATTCTCTGCTGTACTGAGGATCAGGGTGACGATTCTCTCCTGTACTGAGTATCATGGTGATGATTCTCTCCTGTACTGAGGATCGGGGAGACGATTCTCTGCTACACTGAGGATCAGGGTGACGATTCACTCCTGTACTGAGGATCAGGGTGACCATTCTCTCCTGTACTGAGGATCAGGGTGACGATTCTCTCCTGTACTGAGGATCAGGGTGACCGTTCTGTCCTGTACTGAGGATCATGGTGACCGTTCTGTCCTGTACTGAGGATCAGGGTGACCATTCTCTCCTGTACTGAGGATCAGGGTGACCATTCTGTCCTGTACTGAGGATCAGGGTGACAATTCTCTCCTGTACTGAGGATCGGGATGACGATTCTCTCCTGTACTGAGGATCATGGTGAGCATTCTCTCCTGTACTGAGGATTAGGGTGACCGTTCTGTCCTGTACTGAGGATCAGGGTGACCGTTCTGTTCTGTACTGAGGATCAGGGTGACGATTCTGTCCTGAACTGAGGATCAGGGTGACGATTCTGTCCTGAACTGAGGATCAGGGTGACGATTCTCTCCTGTACTGTGGATCAGGGTGACGATTCTCTCCTGTACTGAGGATCAGGGTGACCATTCTCTCCTGTACTGAGGATCAGGGTGACCATTCTCTCCTGTACTGAGGATCAGGGTGACGATTCTCTCCTGTACTGAGGATCAGGGTGACCATTTCCTCCTGTACTGAGGATCAGGGTGACCTTTCTGTCCTGTACTGAGGATCAGGGTGACCATTTTCTCCTGAACTGAGGATCAGGGTGACGATTCTCTCCTGTACTGAGGATCAGGGTGACGATTCTCTCCTGTACTAAGGATCAGGGTGACCATTCTCTCCTGTACTGAGGATCAGGGTGACGATTCTGTCCTGTACTGAGGATCAGGGTGACCATTCTCTCCTATACTGAGGATCAGGGTGACGATTCTCTCCTGTACTGAGGATCAGGGTGACCATTCTCTCCTGTACTGAGGATCAGGGTGACCGTTCTCTCCTGTACTGAGGATCAGGGTGACGATTCTCTCCTGTACTGAGGATCAGGGTGACCATTCTATCCTGTACTGAGGATCAGGGTGACCATTCTCTCCTGTACTGAGGATCAGGGTGACGATTCTCTCCTGTACTGAGGATCAGGGTGACCGTTCTGTCCTGTACTGAGGATCAGGGTGATAGTTCTGTCCTGTACTGAGGATCATGGTGACGATTCTCTCCTGTACTGAGGATCATGGTGACGATTCTCTCCTGTACTGAGGATCAGGGTGACCGTTCTGTCCTGTACTGAGGATCAGGGTGACCGTTCTCTCCTGTACTGAGGATCAGGGTGACGATTCTCTCCTGTACTGAGGATCAGGGTGACCATTCTCTCCTGTACTGAGGATCAGGGTGACGATTCTCTCCTGTACTGAGGATCAGGGTGACCGTTCTGTCCTGTACTGAGGATCAGGGTGACGAATCTCTGCTGTACTGAGGATCAGGGTGACGATTCTCTCCTGTACTGAGTATCATGGTGACGATTCTCTCCTGTACTGAGGATCGGGGTGACGATTCTGTGCTACACTGAGGATCAGGGTGACGATTCACTCCTGTACTGAGGATCAGGGTGACCATTCTCTCCTGTACTGAGTATCAGGGTGACGATTCTCTCCTGTACTGAGGATCAGGGTGACCGTTCTGTCCTGTACTGAGGATCATGGTGACCGTTCTGTCCTGTACTGAGGATCAGGGTGACCATTCTCTCCTGTACTGAGGATCAGGGTGACCATTCTGTCCTGTACTGAGGATCAGGGTGACAATTCTCTCCTGTACTGAGGATCGGGATGACGATTCTCTCCTGTACTGAGGATCATGGTGAGCATTCTCTCCTGTACTGAGGATTAGGGTGACCGTTCTGTCCTGTACTGAGGATCAGGGTGACAATTCTCTCCTGTACTGATGATCGGGGTGACAGTTCTGTCCTGTACTGAGGATCAGGGTGACGATTCTGTCCTGTACTGAGGATCAGGGTGACCATTCTCTCCTGTACTGAGGATCAGGGTGACCATTCTCTCCTGTACTGAGGATCAGGGTGACCGTTCTCTCCTGTACTGAGGATCATGGTGACGATTCTGTCCTGTACTGAGGATCAGGGTGACCATTCTCTCCTGTACTGAGGATCAGGGTGACCATTCTCTCCTGTACTGAGGATCAGGGTGACGATTCTGTCCTGTACTGAGGATCAGGGTGACGATTTTGTCCTGTACTGAGGATCAGGGTGACGATTCTGTCCTGTACTGAGGATCAGGGTGACCGTTCTCTCCTGTACTGAGGATCAGGGTGACAGTTCTGTCCTGTACTGAGGATCATGGTGACGATTCTCTCCTGTACTGAGGATCAGGGTGACCATTCTCTCCTGTACTGAGGATCAGGGTGACAATTCTCTCCTGTACTGAGGATCAGGGTGACGATTCTGTCCTGAACTGAGGATCAGGGTGTCGATTCTGTCCTGAACTGAGGATCAGGGTGACGATTCTCTCCTGTACTGTGGATCAGGGTGACGATTCTCTCCTGTACTGAGGATCAGGGTGACCATTCTCTCCTGTACTGAGGATCAGGGTGACCATTCTCTCCTGTACTGAGGATCAGGGTGACGATTCTCTCCTGTACTGAGGATCAGGGTGACCATTTTCTCCTGTACTGAGGATCAGGGTGACCTTTCTGTCCTGTACTGAGGATCAGGGTGACCATTTTCTCCTGAACTGAGGATCAGGGTGACGATTCTCTCCTGTGCTGAGGATCAGGGTGACGATTCTCTCCTGTACTGAGGATCAGGGTGACCATTCTCTCCTGTACTGAGGATCAGGGTGACGATTCTGTCCTGTACTGAGGATCAGGGTGACCATTCTCTCCTATACTGAGGATCAGGGTGACGATTCTCTCCTGTACTGAGGATCAGGGTGACCATTCTCTCCTGTACTGAGGATCAGGGTGACCGTTCTCTCCTGTACTGAGGATCAGGGTGACGATTCTCTCCTGTACTGAGGATCAGGGTGACCGTTCTGTCCTGTACTGAGGATCAGGGTGACGAATCTCTGCTGTACTGAGGATCAGGGTGACGATTCTCTCCTGTACTGAGTATCATGGTGACGATTCTCTCCTGTACTGAGGATCGGGGTGACGATTCTCTGCTACACTGAGGATCAGGGTGACGATTCACTCCTGTACTGAGGATCAGGGTGACCATTCTCTCCTGTACTGAGTATCAGGGTGACGATTCTCTCCTGTACTGAGGATCAGGGTGACCGTTCTGTCCTGTACTGAGGATCATGGTGACCGTTCTGTCCTGTACTGAGGATCAGGGTGACCATTCTCTCCTGTACTGAGGATCAGGGTGACCATTCTGTCCTGTACTGAGGATCAGGGTGACAATTCTCTCCTGTACTGAGGATCGGGATGACGATTCTCTCCTGTACTGAGGATCATGGTGAGCATTCTCTCCTGTACTGAGGATTAGGGTGACCGTTCTGTCCTGTACTGAGGATCAGGGTGACAATTCTCTCCTGTACTGATGATCGGGGTGACAGTTCTGTCCTGTACTGAGGATCAGGGTGACGATTCTGTCCTGTACTGAGGATCAGGGTGACCATTCTCTCCTGTACTGAGGATCAGGGTGACCATTCTCTCCTGTACTGAGGATCAGGGTGACCGTTCTCTCCTGTACTGAGGATCATGGTGACGATTCTGTCCTGTACTGAGGATCAGGGTGACCATTCTCTCCTGTACTGAGGATCAGGGTGACCATTCTCTCCTGTACTGAGGATCAGGGTGACGATTCTGTCCTGTACTGAGGATCAGGGTGACGATTTTGTCCTGTACTGAGGATCAGGGTGACGATTCTGTCCTGTACTGAGGATCAGGGTGACCGTTCTCTCCTGTACTGAGGATCAGGGTGACAGTTCTGTCCTGTACTGAGGATCATGGTGACGATTCTCTCCTGTACTGAGGATCAGGGTGACCATTCTCTCCTGTACTGAGGATCAGGGTGACAATTCTCTCCTGTACTGAGGATCAGGGTGACGATTCTGTCCTGAACTGAGGATCAGGGTGTCGATTCTGTCCTGAACTGAGGATCAGGGTGACGATTCTCTCCTGTACTGTGGATCAGGGTGACGATTCTCTCCTGTACTGAGGATCAGGGTGACCATTCTCTCCTGTACTGAGGATCAGGGTGACCATTCTCTCCTGTACTGAGGATCAGGGTGACGATTCTCTCCTGTACTGAGGATCAGGGTGACCATTTTCTCCTGTACTGAGGATCAGGGTGACCTTTCTGTCCTGTACTGAGGATCAGGGTGACCATTTTCTCCTGAACTGAGGATCAGGGTGACGATTCTCTCCTGTGCTGAGGATCAGGGTGACGATTCTCTCCTGTACTGAGGATCAGGGTGACCATTCTCTCCTGTACTGAGGATCAGGGTGACGATTCTGTCCTGTACTGAGGATCAGGGTGACCATTCTCTCCTATACTGAGGATCAGGGTGACGATTCTCTCCTGTACTGAGGATCAGGGTGACCATTCTCTCCTGTACTGAGGATCAGGGTGACCGTTCTCTCCTGTACTGAGGATCAGGGTGACGATTCTCTCCTGTACTGAGGATCAGGGTGACCATTCTATCCTGTACTGAGGATCAGGGTGACGATTCTCTCCTGTACTGAGGATCAGGGTGACGATTCTCTCCTGTACTGAGGATCAGGGTGACCGTTCTGTCCTGTACTGAGGATCAGGGTGATAGTTCTGTCCTGTACTGAGGATCATGGTGACGATTCTCTCCTGTACTGAGGATCAGGGTGACCGTTCTGTCCTGTACTGAGGATCAGGGTGACAGTTCTGTCCTGTACTGAGGATCAGGGTGACAGTTCTGTCCTGTACTGAGGATCATGGTGACGATTCTCTCCTGTACTGAGGATCAGGGTGACGATTCTCTCCTGTACTGAGGATCAGGGTGACCGTTCTCTCCTGTACTGAGGATCAGGGTGACGATTCTCTCCTGTACTGAGGATCAGGGTGACCGTTCTGTCCTGTACTGAGGATCAGGGTGACAGTTCTGTCCTGTACTGAGGATCATGGTGACGATTCTCTCCTGTACTGAGGATCAGGGTGACCATTCTCTCCTGTACTGAGGATCAGGGTGACAATTCTCTCCTGTACTGAGGATCAGGGTGACGATTCTCTCCTGTACTGAGGATCAGGGTGACCATTCTCTCCTGTACTGAGGATCAGGGTGACAATTCTCTCCTGTACTGAGGATCAGGGTGACAATTCTCTCCTGTACTGAGGATCGGGGTGACAGTTCTGTCCTGTACGGAGGATCAGGGTGACCGTTCTGTCCTGTACTGAGGATCAGGGTGACAATTCTCTCCTGTACTGAGGATCAGGGTGACGATTCTGTCCTGTACTGAGGATCAGGGTGACCATTCTCTCCTGTACTGAGGATCAGGGTGACCATTCTCTCCTGTACTGAGGATCAGGGTGACCGTTCTCTCCTGTACTGAGGATCATGGTGACGATTCTGTCCTGTACTGAGGATCAGGGTGACCATTCTCTCCTGTACTGAGGATCAGGGTGACCATTCTCTCCTGTACTGAGGATCAGGGTGACGATTCTGTCCTGTACTGAGGATCAGGGTGACGATTCTGTCCTGTACTGAGGATCAGGGTGACGATTCTCTCCTGTACTGAGGATCAGGGTGACGATTCTGTCCTGTACTGAGGATCAGGGTGACCATTCTCTCCTATACTGAGGATCAGGGTGACGATTCTCTCCTGTACTGAGGATCAGGGTGACCATTCTCTCCTGTACTGAGGATCAGGGTGACCGTTCTCTCCTGTACTGAGGATCAGGGTGACGATTCTCTCCTGTACTGAGGATCAGGGTGACCATTCTATCCTGTACTGAGGATCAGGGTGACGATTCTCTCCTGTACTGAGGATCAGGGTGACGATTCTCTCCTGTACTGAGGATCAGGGTGACCGTTCTGTCCTGTACTGAGGATCAGGGTGATAGTTCTGTCCTGTACTGAGGATCATGGTGACGATTCTCTCCTGTACTGAGGATCATGGTGACGATTCTCTCCTGTACTGAGGATCAGGGTGACCGTTCTGTCCTGTACTGAGGATCAGGGTGACCGTTCTCTCCTGTACTGAGGATCAGGGTGACGATTCTCTCCTGTACTGAGGATCAGGGTGACCATTCTCTCCTGTACTGAGGATCAGGGTGACGATTCTCTCCTGTACTGAGGATCAGGGTGACCGTTCTGTCCTGTACTGAGGATCATGGTGACCGTTCTGTCCTGTACTGAGGATCAGGGTGACGAATCTCTGCTGTACTGAGGATCAGGGTGACGATTCTCTCCTGTACTGAGTATCATGGTGACGATTCTCTCCTGTACTGAGGATCGGGGTGACGATTCTCTGCTACACTGAGGATCAGGGTGACGATTCACTCCTGTACTGAGGATCAGGGTGACCATTCTCTCCTGTACTGAGGATCAGGGTGACGATTCTCTCCTGTACTGAGGATCAGGGTGACCGTTCTGTCCTGTACTGAGGATCATGGTGACCGTTCTGTCCTGTACTGAGGATCAGGGTGACCATTCTCTCCTGTACTGAGGATCAGGGTGACCATTCTGTCCTGTACTGAGGATCAGGGTGACAATTCTCTCCTGTACTGAGGATCGGGATGACGATTCTCTCCTGTACTGAGGATCATGGTGAGGATTCTCTCCTGTACTGAGGATTAGGGTGACCGTTCTGTCCTGTACTGAGGATCAGGGTGACAATTCTCTCCTGTACTGAGGATCGGGGTGACAGTTCTGTCCTGTACTGAGGATCAGGGTGACGATTCTGTCCTGTACTGAGGATCAGGGTGACCATTCTCTCCTGTACTGAGGATCAGGGTGACCATTCTCTCCTGTACTGAGGATCAGGGTGACCGTTCTCTCCTGTACTGAGGATCATGGTGACGATTCTGTCCTGTACTGAGGATCAGGGTGACCATTCTCTCCTGTACTGAGGATCAGGGTGACCATTCTCTCCTGTACTGAGGATCAGGGTGACGATTCTGTCCTGTACTGAGGATCAGGGTGACGATTTTGTCCTGTACTGAGGATCAGGGTGACGATTCTGTCCTGTACTGAGGATCAGGGTGACCGTTCTCTCCTGTACTGAGGATCAGGGTGACAGTTCTGTCCTGTACTGAGGATCATGGTGACGATTCTCTCCTGTACTGAGGATCAGGGTGACCATTCTCTCCTGTACTGAGGATCAGGGTGACAATTCTCTCCTGTACTGAGGATCAGGGTGACGATTCTGTCCTGAACTGAGGATCAGGGTGTCGATTCTGTCCTGAACTGAGGATCAGGGTGACGATTCTCTCCTGTACTGTGGATCAGGGTGACGATTCTCTCCTGTACTGAGGATCAGGGTGACCATTCTCTCCTGTACTGAGGATCAGGGTGACCATTCTCTCCTGTACTGAGGATCAGGGTGACGATTCTCTCCTGTACTGAGGATCAGGGTGACCATTTTCTCCTGTTCTGAGGATCAGGGTGACCTTTCTGTCCTGTACTGAGGATCAGGGTGACCATTTTCTCCTGAACTGAGGATCAGGGTGACGATTCTCTCCTGTACTGAGGATCAGGGTGACGATTCTCTCCTGTACTGAGGATCAGGGTGACCATTCTCTCCTGTACTGAGGATCAGGGTGACGATTCTGTCCTGTACTGAGGATCAGGGTGACCATTCTCTCCTATACTGAGGATCAGGGTGACGATTCTCTCCTGTACTGAGGATCAGGGTGACCATTCTCTCCTGTACTGAGGATCAGGGTGACCGTTCTCTCCTGTACTGAGGATCAGGGTGACGATTCTCTCCTGTACTGAGGATCAGGGTGACCATTCTATCCTGTACTGAGGATCAGGGTGACGATTCTCTCCTGTACTGAGGATCAGGGTGACGATTCTCTCCTGTACTGAGGATCAGGGTGACCGTTCTGTCCTGTACTGAGGATCAGGGTGATAGTTCTGTCCTGTACTGAGGATCATGGTGACGATTCTCTCCTGTACTGAGGATCAGGGTGACCGTTCTGTCCTGTACTGAGGATCAGGGTGACAGTTCTGTCCTGTACTGAGGATCAGGGTGACAGTTCTGTCCTGTACTGAGGATCATGGTGACGATTCTCTCCTGTACTGAGGATCAGGGTGACGATTCTCTCCTGTACTGAGGATCAGGGTGACCGTTCTCTCCTGTACTGAGGATCAGGGTGACGATTCTCTCCTGTACTGAGGATCAGGGTGACCGTTCTGTCCTGTACTGAGGATCAGGGTGACAGTTCTGTCCTGTACTGAGGATCATGGTGACGATTCTCTCCTGTACTGAGGATCAGGGTGACCATTCTCTCCTGTACTGAGGATCAGGGTGACAATTCTCTCCTGTACTGAGGATCAGGATGACGATTCTCTCCTGTACTGAGGATCAGGGTGACCATTCTCTCCTGTACTGAGGATCAGGGTGACAATTCTCTCCTGTACTGAGGATCAGGGTGACAATTCTCTCCTGTACTGAGGATCGGGGTGACAGTTCTGTCCTGTACGGAGGATCAGGGTGACCGTTCTGTCCTGTACTGAGGATCAGGGTGACAATTCTCTCCTGTACTGAGGATCAGGGTGACGATTCTGTCCTGTACTGAGGATCAGGGTGACCATTCTCTCCTGTACTGAGGATCAGGGTGACCATTCTCTCCTGTACTGAGGATCAGGGTGACCGTTCTCTCCTGTACTGAGGATCATGGTGACGATTCTGTCCTGTACTGAGGATCAGGGTGACCATTCTCTCCTGTACTGAGGATCAGGGTGACCATTCTCTCCTGTACTGAGGATCAGGGTGACGATTCTGTCCTGTACTGAGGATCAGGGTGACGATTCTGTCCTGTACTGAGGATCAGGGTGACGATTCTGTCCTGTACTGAGGATCAGGGTGGCCGTTCTCTCCTGTACTGAGGATCAGGGTGACAGTTCTGTCCTGTACTGAGGATCATGGTGACGATTCTCTCCTGTACTGAGGATCAGGGTGACAATTCTCTCCTGTACTGAGGATCAGGGTGAAGATTCTGTCCTGAACTGAGGATCAGGGTGACGATTCTGTCCTGAACTGAGGATCAGGGTGACGATTCTCTCCTGTACTGTGGATCAGGGTGACGATTCTCTCCTGTACTGAGGATCAGGGTGACCATTCTCTCCTGTACTGAGGATCAGGGTGACAATTTTCTCCTGTACTGAGGATCAGGGTGACCTTTCTGTCCTGTACTGAGGATCAGGGTGACCATTTTCTCCTGAACTGAGGATCAGGGTGACGATTCTCTCCTGTACTGAGGATCAGGGTGACGATTCTCTCCTGTACTGAGGATCAGGGTGACCATTCTCTCCTGTACTGAGGATCAGGGTGACGATTCTGTCCTGTACTGAGGATCAGGGTGACCATTCTCTCCTATACTGAGGATCAGGGTGACGATTCTCTCCTGTACTGAGGATCAGGGTGACCATTCTCTCCTGTACTGAGGATCAGGGTGACCGTTCTCTCCTGTACTGAGGATCAGGGTGACGATTCTCTCCTGTACTGAGGATCAGGGTGACCATTCTATCCTGTACTGAGGATCAGGGTGACGATTCTCTCCTGTACTGAGGATCAGGGTGACCATTCTCTCCTGTACTGAGGATCAGGGTGACCGTTCTGTCCTGTACTGAGGATCAGGGTGATAGTTCTGTCCTGTACTGAGGATCATGGTGACGATTCTCTCCTGTACTGAGGATCAGGGTGACCGTTCTGTCCTGTACTGAGGATCAGGGTGACAGTTCTGTCCTGTACTGAGGATCAGGGTGACAGTTCTGTCCTGTACTGAGGATCATGGTGACGATTCTCTCCTGTACTGAGGATCAGGGTGACGATTCTGTCCTGAACTGAGGATCAGGGTGACGATTCTCTCCTGTAATGAGGATCAGGGTGACCATTCTCTCCTGTACTGAGGATCAGGGTGACCGTTCTGTCCTGTACTGAGGATCAGGGTGACCGTTCTGTCCTGTACTGAGGATCAGGGTGACGATTCTCTCCTGTACTGAGGATCAGGGTGACGATTCTCTCCTGTACTGAGGATCATGGTGACGATTCTCTCCTGTACTGAGGATCAGGGTGACGATTCTCTCCTGTACTGAGGATCAGGGTGACCATTCTCTCCTGTACTGAGAATCAGGGTGACCATTCTCTCCTGTACTGAGGATCAGGGTGACCGTTCTGTCCTGTACTGAGGATCGGGGTGACAGTTCTGTCCTGTACTGAGGATCATGGTGACGATTCTGTCCTGTACTGAGGATCAGGGTGACCATTCTGTCCTGTACTGAGGATCAGGGTGACCATTCTCTCCTGTACTGAGGATCAGGGTGACCGTTCTGTCCTGTACTGAGGATCAGGGCGACCATTCTCTCCTGTACTTAGGATCAGGGTGACCATTTTCTCCTGTACTGAGGATCAGGTTGACCGTTCTGTCCTGTACTGAGGATCAGGGTGACCATTTTCTCCTGTACTGAGGATCAGGGTGACGATTCTCTCCTGTACTGAGGATCAGGGTGACAATTCTCTACTGTACTGAGGATCAGGGTGACGATTCTCTCCTGTACTGAGGATCAGGGTGACCATTCTCTCCTGTACTGAGGATCAGGGTGACCATTCTCTCCTGTACTGAGGATCAGGGTGACCGTTCTGTCCTGTACTGAGGATCAGGGTGACGATTCGCTCCTGTACTGAGGATCAGGGTGACGATTCTCTCCTGTACTGAGGATCAGGGTGACGATTCTCTCCTGTACTGAGTATCAGGGTGACGATTCTCTCCTGTACTGCGAATCAGGGTGACCATTATCCCCCGTACTGAGGATCAGGGTGATGATTCTGTCCTGTACTGAGGATCAGGGTGACCATTCTCTCCTGTACTGAGGATCAGGGTGACAATTCTCTCCTGTACTGAGGATCAGGGTGACCGTTCTGTCCTGTACTGAGGATCAGGGTGACGATTCTCTCCTGTACTGAGGATCAGGGTGACCGTTCTGTCCTGTACTGAGGATCAGGGTGACCATTCTCTCCTGTACTGAGGATCAGGGTGACCATTTTCTCCTGTACTGAGGATCAGGGTGACCATTCTGTCCTGTACTGAGGATCAGGGTGACCATTCTGTCCTGTACTGAGGATCAGGGTGACCTTTCTGTCCTGTACTGAGGATCAGGGTGACCGTTCTGTCCTGTACTGAGGATCAGGGTGACGATTCTCTCCTGTACTGAGGATCAGGGTGACCGTTCTGTCCTGTACTGAGGATCAGGGTGACCATTCTCTCCTGTACTGAGGATCAGGGTGACCATTTTCTCCTGTACTGAGGATCAGGGTGACCATTCTGTCCTGTACTGAGGATCAGGGTGACCATTCTGTCCTGTACTGAGGATCAGGGTGACCATTTTCTCCTGAACTGAGGATCAGGGTGACGATTCTCTCCTGTACTGAGGATCAGGGTGACCATTCTGTCCTGTACTGAGGATCAGGGTGACGATTCTCTCCTGTACTGAGGATCAGGGTGACGATTCTCTCCTGTACTGAGGATCAGGGTGACCATTCTCTCCTGTACTGAGGATCAGGGTGACGATTCTCTCCTGTACTGAGGATCAGGGTGACGATTCTCTCCTGTACTGAGGATCAGGGTGACGATTCTCTCCTGTACTGAGGATCAGGGTGACCATTCTCTCCTGTACTGAGGATCAGGGTGACCATTCTCTCCTGTATTGAGGATCAGGGTGACCGTTCTGTCCTGTACTGAGGATCATGGTGACCGTTCTGTCCTGTACTGAGGATCAGGGTGACCGTTCTCTCCTGTACTGAGGATCATGGTAACGATTCTCTCCTGTACTGAGGATCAGGGTGACCATTCTCTCCTGTACTGAGGATCAGGGTGACGATTCTCTCCTGTACTGAGGATCAGGGTGACCGTTCTGTCCTGTACTGAGGATCAGGGTGACAATTCTCTCCTGTACTGAGGATCGGGGTGACAGTTCTGTCCTGTACTGAGGATCATGGTGACGATTCTGTCCTGTACTGAGGATCATGGTGACGATTCTGTCCTGTACTGAGGATCATGGTGACGATTCTCTCCTGTACTGAGGATCAGGGTGACCGTTCTGTCCTGTACTGAGGATCAGGGTGACCTTTCTGTCCTGTACTGAGGATCAGGGTGACCATTCTCTCCTGTACTGAGGATCAGGGTGACCGTTCTGTCCTGTACTGAGGATCAGGGTGACCGTTCTGTCCTGTATTGAGGATCAGGGTGACCATTCTCTCCTGTACTGAGGATCAGGGTGACCATTCTCTCCTGTATTGAGGATCAGGGTGACCATTTTCTCCTGTACTGAGGATCAGGGTGACCATTCTCTTCTGTACTGAGGATCAGGGTGACTGTTCTCTCCTGTACTGAGGATCAGGGTGACGATTCTCTCCTGTACTGAGGATCAGGGTGACGATTCTCTCCTGTACTGAGGATCAGGGTGACGATTCTCTCCTGTACTGAGGATCAGGGTGACCGTTCTGTCCTGTACTGAGGATCAGGGTGACGGTTCTCTCCTGTACTGAGGATCAGGGTGACCGTTCTCTCCTGTACTGAGGATCAGGGTGACTGTTCTCTCCTGTACTGAGGATCAGGGTGACGATTCTCTCCTGTACTGAGGATCAGGGTGACGATTCTCTCCTGTAATGAGGATCAGGGTGACCATTCTCTCCTGTACTGAGGATCAGGGTGACGATTCTCTCCTGTACTGAGGATCAGGGTGACCATTCTCTCCTGTACTGAGGATCAGGGTGACCGTTCTCTCCTGTACTGAGGATCAGAGTGACCGTTCTGTCCTGTACTGAGGATCAGGGTGACCGTTCTCTCCTGTACTGAGGATCAGGGTGACCATTCTCTCCTGTACTGAGGATCAGGGTGACGATTCTCTCCTGTACTGAGGATCAGGGTGACGATTCTCTCCTGTACTGAGGATCAGGGTGACGATTCTCTCCTGTACTGAGGATCAGGGTGACGATTCTCTCCTGTACTGAGGATCAGGGTGACCGTTCTCTCCTGTACTGAGGATCAGGGTGACCATTCTCTCCTGTACTGAGGATCAGGGTGACGATTCTCTCCTGTACTGAGGATCAGGGTGACCATTCTCTCCTGTACTGAGGATCAGGGTGACCATTCCCTCCTGTACTGAGGATCAGGGTGACGATTCTGTCCTGTACTGAGGATCAGGGTGACCGTTCTCTCCTGTACTGAGGATCAGGGTGACCATTCTCTCCTGTACTGAGGATCAGGGTGACCATTCTCTCCTGTACTGAGGATCAGGGTGACCGTTCTGTCCTGTACTGAGGATCAGGGTGACGATTCTCTCCCGTACTGAGGATCAGGGTGACGATTCTCTCCTGTACTGAGGATCAGGGTGACCGTTCTGTCCTGTACTGAGGATCATGGTGACGATTCTCTCCTGTACTGAGGATCAGGGTGACCATTCTCTCCTGTACTGAGGATCAGGGTGACCGTTCTGTCCTGTAGTGAGGATCATGGTGACGATTCTGTCCTGTACTGAGGATCAGGGTGACGATTCTGTCCTGTACTGAGGATCAGGGTGACCGTTCTCTCCTGTACTGAGGATCAGGGTGACCGTTCTCTCCTGTACTGAGGATCAGGGTGACGATTCTGTCCTGTACTGAGGATCATGGTGACGATTCTGTCCCGTACTGAGGATCAGGGTGACGATTCTCTCCCGTACTGAGGATCAGGGTGACCATTCTCTCCTGTACTGAGGATCAGGGTGACCGTTTTCTCCTGTACTGAGGATCAGGGTGACGATTCTCTCCCGTACTGAGGATCAGGGTGACCATTCTCTCCTGTACTGAGGATCAGGGTGACCGTTCTGTCCTGTACTGAGGATCAGGGTTACCATTCTCTCCTGTACTGAGGATCAGGGTGACGATTCTCTCCTGGACTGAGGATCAGGGTGACGATTCTCTCCTGTACTGAGGATCAGGGTGACCATTCTCTCCTGTACTGAGGATCAGGGTGACCATTCTGTCCTGTACTGAGGATCAGGGTGACGATTCTCTCCTGTACTGAGGATCAGGGTGACCATTCTCTCCTGTACTGAGGATCAGGGTGACGATTCTCTCCTGTACTGAGGATCAGGGTTACCGTTCTGTCCTGTACTGAGGATCATGGTGACCGTTCTGTCCTGTACTGAGGATCAGGGTGACGATTCTCTCCTGTACTGAGGATCATGGTGACGATTCTCTCCTGTACTGAGGATCAGGGTGACCATTCTCTCCTGTACTGAGGATCAGGGTGACGATTCTCTCCTGTACTGAGGATCAGGGTGACCATTCTCTCCTGTACTGAGGATCAGGGTGACAATTCTCTCCTGTACTGAGGATCAGGGTGACCGTTCTGTCCTGTACTGAGGATCAGGGTGACGATTCTCTCCTGTACTGAGGATCAGGGTGACAGTTCTGTCCTGTACTGAGGATCAGGGTGACCATTCTGTCCTGTACTGAGGATCAGGGTGACCATTTTCTCCTGTACTGAGGATCAGGGTGACCATTTTCTCCTGTACTGAGGATCAGGGTGACCATTCTGTCCTGTACTGAGGATCAGGGTGACCATTCTCTCCTGTACTGAGGATCAGGGTGACCGTTCTGTCCTGTACTGAGGATCAGGGTGACCATTCACTCCTGTACTTAGGATCAGGGTGACCATTTTCTCCTGTACTGAGGATCAGGTTGACCGTTCTGTCCTGTACTGAGGATCAGGGTGACCATTTTCTCCTGTACTGAGGATCAGGGTGACGATTCTCTCCTGTACTGAGGATCAGGGTGACAATTCTCTACTGTACTGAGGATCAGGGTGACGATTCTCTCCTGTACTGAGGATCAGGGTGACCATTCTCTCCTGTACTGAGGATCAGGGTGACCATTCTCTCCTGTACTGAGGATCAGGGTGACCGTTCTGTCCTGTACTGAGGATCAGGGTGACGATTCGCTCCTGTACTGAGGATCAGGGTGACGATTCTCTCCTGTACTGAGGATCAGGGTGACGATTCTCTCCTGTACTGAGGATCAGGGTGACGATTCTCTCCTGTACTGCGAATCAGGGTGACCATTATCCCCCGTACTGAGGATCAGGGTGATGATTCTGTCCTGTACTGAGGATCAGGGTGACCATTCTCTCCTGTACTGAGGATCAGGGTGACAATTCTCTCCTGTACTGAGGATCAGGGTGACCGTTCTGTCCTGTACTGAGGATCAGGGTGACGATTCTCTCCTGTACTGAGGATCAGGGTGACCGTTCTGTCCTGTACTGAGGATCAGGGTGACCATTCTCTCCTGTACTGAGGATCAGGGTGACCATTTTCTCCTGTACTGAGGATCAGGGTGACCATTCTGTCCTGTACTGAGGATCAGGGTGACCATTCTGTCCTGTACTGAGGATCAGGGTGACCTTTCTGTCCTGTACTGAGGATCAGGGTGACCGTTCTGTCCTGTACTGAGGATCAGGGTGACGATTCTCTCCTGTACTGAGGATCAGGGTGACCGTTCTGTCCTGTACTGAGGATCAGGGTGACCATTCTCTCCTGTACTGAGGATCAGGGTGACCATTTTCTCCTGTACTGAGGATCAGGGTGACCATTCTGTCCTGTACTGAGGATCAGGGTGACCATTCTGTCCTGTACTGAGGATCAGGGTGACCATTTTCTCCTGAACTGAGGATCAGGGTGACGATTCTCTCCTGTACTGAGGATCAGGGTGACCATTCTGTCCTGTACTGAGGATCAGGGTGACGATTCTCTCCTGTACTGAGGATCAGGGTGACGATTCTCTCCTGTACTGAGGATCAGGGTGACTATTCTCTCCTGTACTGAGGATCAGGGTGACGATTCTCTCCTGTACTGAGGATCAGGGTGACGATTCTCTCCTGTACTGAGGATCAGGGTGACGATTCTCTCCTGTACTGAGGATCAGGGTGACCATTCACTCCTGTACTGAGGATCAGGGTGACCATTCTCTCCTGTACTGAGGATCAGGGTGACCGTTCTGTCCTGTACTGAGGATCAGGGTGACCGTTCTCTCCTGTACTGAGGATCATGGTAACGATTCTCTCCTGTACTGAGGATCAGGGTGACCATTCTCTCCTGTACTGAGGATCAGGGTGACGATTCTCTCCTGTACTGAGGATCAGGGTGACCGTTCTGTCCTGTACTGAGGATCAGGGTGACAATTCTCTCCTGTACTGAGGATCGGGGTGACAGTTCTGTCCTGTACTGAGGATCATGGTGACGATTCTGTCCTGTACTGAGGATCATGGTGACGATTCTGTCCTGTACTGAGGATCATGGTGACGATTCTCTCCTGTACTGAGGATCAGGGTGACCGTTCTGTCCTGTACTGAGGATCAGGGTGACCGTTCTGTCCAGTACTGAGGATCAGGGTGACCATTCTCTCCTGTACTGAGGATCAGGGTGACCGTTCTGTCCTGTACTGAGGATCAGGGTGACCGTTCTGTCCTGTATTGAGGATCAGGGTGACCATTCTCTCCTGTACTGAGGATCAGGGTGACCATTCTCTCCTGTATTGAGGATCAGGGTGACCATTTTCTCCTGTACTGAGGATCAGGGTGACCATTCTCTCCTGTACTGAGGATCAGGGTGACTGTTCTCTCCTGTACTGAGGATCAGGGTGACGATTCTCTCCTGTACTGAGGATCAGGGTGACGATTCTCTCCTGTACTGAGGATCAGGGTGACGATTCTCTCCTGTACTGAGGATCAGGGTGACCGTTCTGTCCTGTACTGAGGATCAGGGTGACGGTTCTCTCCTGTACTGAGGATCAGGGTGACCGTTCTCTCCTGTACTGAGGATCAGGGTGACTGTTCTCTCCTGTACTGAGGATCAGGGTGACGATTCTCTCCTGTACTGAGGATCAGGGTGACGATTCTCTCCTGTAATGAGGATCAGGGTGACCATTCTCTCCTGTACTGAGGATCAGGGTGACGATTCTCTCCTGTACTGAGGATCAGGGTGACCATTCTCTCCTGTACTGAGGATCAGGGTGACCGTTCTCTCCTGTACTGAGGATCAGAGTGACCGTTCTGTCCTGTACTGAGGATCAGGGTGACCGTTCTCTCCTGTACTGAGGATCAGGGTGACCATTCTCTCCTGTACTGAGGATCAGGGTGACGATTCTCTCCTGTACTGAGGATCAGGGTGACGATTCTCTCCTGTACTGAGGATCAGGGTGACGATTCTCTCCTGTACTGAGGATCAGGGTGACCGTTCTCTCCTGTACTGAGGATCAGGGTGACCATTCTCTCCTGTACTGAGGATCAGGGTGACGATTCTCTCCTGTACTGAGGATCAGGGTGACCATTCTCTCCTGTACTGAGGATCAGGGTGACCATTCCCTCCTGTACTGAGGATCAGGGTGACGATTCTGTCCTGTACTGAGGATCAGGGTGACCGTTCTCTCCTGTACTGAGGATCAGGGTGACCATTCTCTCCTGTACTGAGGATCAGGGTGACCATTCTCTCCTGTACTGAGGATCAGGGTGACCGTTCTGTCCTGTACTGAGGATCAGGGTGACGATTCTCTCCCGTACTGAGGATCAGGGTGACGATTCTCTCCTGTACTGAGGATCAGGGTGACCGTTCTGTCCTGTACTGAGGATCATGGTGACGATTCTCTCCTGTACTGAGGATCAGGGTGACCATTCTCTCCTGTACTGAGGATCAGGGTGACCGTTCTGTCCTGTAGTGAGGATCATGGTGACGATTCTGTCCTGTACTGAGGATCAGGGTGACGATTCTGTCCTGTACTGAGGATCAGGGTGACCGTTCTCTCCTGTACTGAGGATCAGGGTGACCGTTCTCTCCTGTACTGAGGATCAGGGTGACGATTCTGTCCTGTACTGAGGATCAGGGTGACCGTTCTGTCCTGTACTGAGGATCATGGTGACGATTCTGTCCCTTACTGAGGATCATGGTGACGATTCTGTCCCTTACTGAGGATCAGGGTTACCGTTCTGTCCTGTACTGAGGATCAGGGTGACGATTCTGTCCTGTACTGAGGATCAGGGTGACCGTTCTCTCCTGTACTGAGGATCATGGTGACGATTCTGTCCCTTACTGAGGATCAGGGTGACGATTCTCTCCCGTACTGAGGATCAGGGTGACGATTCTCTCCCGTACTGAGGATCAGGGTGACCATTCTCTCCTGTACTGAGGATCAGGGTGACCGTTTTCTCCTGTACTGAGGATCAGGGTGACGATTCTCTCCCGTACTGAGGATCAGGGTGACCATTCTCTCCTGTACTGAGGATCAGGGTGACCGTTCTGTCCTGTACTGAGGATCAGGGTGACCATTCTCTCCTGTACTGAGGATCAGGGTGACGATTCTCTCCTGGACTGAGGATCAGGGTGACGATTCTCTCCTGTACTGAGGATCAGGGTGACCATTCTCTCCTGTACTGAGGATCAGGGTGACCATTCTGTCCTGTACTGAGGATCAGCGTGACGATTCTCTCCTGTACTGAGGATCAGGGTGACCATTCTCTCCTGTACTGAGGATCAGGGTGACGATTCTCTCCTGTACTGAGGATCAGGGTGACCGTTCTGTCCTGTACTGAGGATCATGGTGACCGTTCTGTCCTGTACTGAGGATCAGGGTGACGATTCTCTCCTGTATTGAGGATCATGGTGACGATTCTCTCCTGTACTGAGGATCAGGATGACCATTCTCTCCTGTACTGAGGATCAGGGTGACGATTCTTTCCTGTACTGAGGATCAGGGTGACCATTCTCTCCTGTACTGAGGATCAGGGTGACAATTCTCTCCTGTACTGAGGATCAGGGTGACGATTCTCTCCTGTACTGAGGATCAGGGTGACCATTCTCTCCTGTACTGAGTATCAGGGTGACGATTCTGTCCTGTACTGAGGATCAGGGTGACGATTCTCTCCTGTACTGAGGATCAGGGTGACCATTCTCTCCTGTACTGAGGATCAGGGTGACCATTCTCTCCTGTACTGAGGATCAGGGTGACGATTCTCTCCTGTACTGAGGATCAGGGTGACCGTTCTGTCCTGTACTGAGGATCATGGTGACCGTTCTGTCCTGTACTGAGGATCAGGGTGACGATTCTCTCCTGTATTGAGGATCAGGGTGACGATTCTCTCCTGTAATGAGTATCATGGTGACGATTCTCTCCTGTACTGAGGATCAGGGTGACGATTCTCTCCTATACTGAGGATCAGGGTGACGATTCTCTCCTGTACTGAGGATCAGGGTGACCATTCTCTCCTGTACTGAGGATCAGGGTCACGATTCTCTCCCGTACTGAGGATCAGGGTAACGATTCTCGCCCGTACTGAGGATCAGGGTGACGATTCTCTCCCGTACTGAGGATCAGGGTGACCATTCTCTCCTGTACTGAGGGTCAGGGTGACCGTTCTGTCCTGTACTGAGGATCAGGGTGACCATTCTCTCCTGTACTGAGGATCAGGGTGACGATTCTCTCCTGTACTGAGGATCAGGGTGACTATTCTCTCCTGTACTGAGGATCAGGGTGACGATTCTCTCCTGTACTGAGGATCAGGGTGACCGTTCTGTCCTGTACTGAGGATCAGGGTGACGATTCTGTCCTGTACTGAGGATCAGGGTGACCGTTGTGTCCTGTACTGAGGATCAGGGTGACCGTTCTCTCCTGTACTGAGGATCAGGGTGACGATTCTCTCCTGTACTGAGGATCAGGGTGACCATTCTCTGCTGTACTGAGGATCAGGGTGACGATTCTCTCCTGTACTGAGGATCAGGGTGACCGTTCTGTCCTGTACTGAGTATCATGGTGACCGTTCTGTCCTGTACTGAGGATCAGGGTGACGATTCTCTCCTGTACTGAGGATCAGGGTGACGATTCTCTCCTGTAATGAGTATCATGGTGACGATTCTCTCCTGTACTGAGGATCAGGGTGACGATTCTCTCCTGTACTGAGGATCAGGGTGACCGTTCTGTCCTGTACTGAGGATCAGGGTGACCGTTCTGTCCTGTACTGAGGATCAGGGTGACTATTCTCTCCTGTACTGAGGATCAGGGTGACGATTCTCTCCTGTACTGAGGATCAGGGTGACCATTCTCTCCTGTACTGAGGATCAGGGTGACGATTCTCTCCTGTACTGAGGATCAGGGTGACGATTCTGTCATGTACTGAGGATCAGGGTGACCGTTCTGTCCTGTACTGAGGATCAGGGTGAGCGTTCTCTCCTGTACTGAGGATCAGGGTGACCATTCTCTCCTGTACTGAGGATCAGGGTGACGATTCTCTCCTGTACTGAGGATCAGGGTGACCGTTCTGTCCTGTACTGAGGATCATGGTGACCGTTCTGTCCTGTACTGAGGATCAGGGTGACGATTCTCTCCTGTATTGAGGATCAGGGTGACGATTCTCTCCTGTAATGAGTATCATGGTGACGATTCTCTCCTGTACTGAGGATCAGGGTGACGATTCTCTCCTGTACTGAGGATCAGGGTGACGATTCTCTCCTATACTGAGGATCAGGGTGACGATTCTCTCCTGTACTGAGGATCAAGGTGACCATTCTCTCCTGTACTGAGGATCAGGTTCATGATTCTCTCCCGTACTGAGGATCAGGGTGACGATTGTCTCCCGTACTGAGGATCAGGGTGACGATTCTCTCCCGTACTGAGGATCAGGGTGACCATTCTCTCCTGTACTGAGGGTCAGGGTGACCGTTCTGTCCTGTACTGAGGATCAGGGTGACCATTCTCTCCTGTACTGAGGATCAGGGTGACGATTCTCTCCTGTACTGAGGATCAGGGTGACTATTCTCTCCTGTACTGAGGATCAGGGTGACGATTCTCTCCTGTACTGAGGATCAGGGTGACCGTTCTGTCCTGTACTGAGGATCAGGGTGACGATTCTCTCCTGTACTGAGGATCAGGGTGACCGTTCTGTCCTGTACTGAGGATCAGGGTGACCGTTCTCTCCTGTACTGAGGATCAGGGTGACGATTCTCTCCTGTACTGAGGATCAGGGTGACCATTCTCTCCTGTACTGAGGATCAGGGTGACGATTCTCTCCTGTACTGAGGATCAGGGTGACCGTTCTGTCCTGTACTGAGGATCACGGTGACCGTTCTGTCCTGTACTGAGGATCAGGGTGACGATTCTCTCCTGTACTGAGGATCAGGGTGACTATTCTCTCCTGTAATGAGTATCATGGTGACGATTCTCTCCTGTACTGAGGATCAGGGTGACGATTCTCTCCTGTACTGAGGATCAGGGTGACCGTTCTGTCCTGTACTGAGGATCAGGGTGACCGTTCTGTCCTGTACTGAGGATCAGGGTGACTATTCTCTCCTGTACTGAGGATCAGGGTGACGATTCTCTCCTGTACTGAGGATCAGGGTGACCATTCTCTCCTGTACTGAGGATCAGGGTGACGATTCTCTCCTGTACTGAGGGTCAGGGTGACGATTCTGTCCTGTACTGAGGATCAGGGTGACCGTTCCGTCCTGTACTGAGGATCATGGTGACCGTTCTGTCCTGTACTGAGGATCAGGGTGACGATTCTCTCCTGTACTGAGGATCAGGGTGACCATTCTCTCCTGTACTGAGGATCAGGGTGACCGTTCTGTCCTGTACTGAGGATAATGGTGACCGTTCTGTCCTGTACTGAGGATCAGGGTGACGATTCTCTCCTGTACTGAGGATCAGGGTGACGATTCTGTCCTGTACTGAGGATCAGGGTGACCGTTCTGTCCTGTACTGAGGATCATGGTGACCGTTCTGTCCTGTACTGAGGATCAGGGTGACGATTCTCTCCTGTACTGAGGATCAGGGTGACCGTTCTGTCCTGTACTGAGGATCAGGGTGACCGTTCTGTCCTGTACTGAGGATCAGGGTGACGATTCTCTCCTGTACTGAGGATCAGGGTGACGATTCTCTCCTGTACTGAGGATCAGGGTGACCGTTCTGTCCTGTATTGAGGATCAGGGTGACAATTCTCTCCTGTACTGAGGATCGGGGTGACAGTTCTGTCCTGTATTGAGGATCAGGGTGACCGTTCTGTTCTGTACTGAGGATCAGGGTGACGATTCTGTCCTGTACTGAGGATCAGGGTGACCATTCTCTCCTGTACTGAGGATCAGGGTGACCATTCTCTCCTGTACTGAGGATCAGGGTGACGATTCTGTCCTGTACTGAGGATCAGGGTGACCATTCTCTCCTGTACTGAGGATCAGGGTGACCGTTCTCTCCTGTACTGAGGATCATTGTGACGATTCTCTCCTGTACTGAGGATCAGGGTGACCATTCTCTCCTGTACTGAGGATCAGGGTGACCATTCTGTCCTGTACTGAGTATCAGGGTGACGATTCTGTCCTGTACTGAGGATCAGGGTGACGATTCTCTCCTGTACTGAGGATCAGGGTGACGATTCTCTCCTGTACTGAGTATCAGGGTGACGATTCTGTCCTGTACTGAGGATCAGGTTGACGATTCTCTCCTGTACTGAGGATCAGGGTGACCATTCTCTCCTGTACTGAGGATCAGGGTGACCATTCTGTCCTGTACTGAGGATCAGGGTGACCATTCTGTCCTGTACTGAGGATCAGGGTGACCGTTCTGTCCTGTACTGAGGATCAGGTTGACGATTCTGTCCTGTACTGAGGATCAGGGTGACGATTCTCTCCTGTACTGAGGATCAGGGTGACGATTCTCTCCTGTACTGAGGATCAGGGTGACCGTTCTGTCCTGTACTGAGGATCATGGTGACCGTTCTGTCCTGTACTGAGGATCAGGGTGACGATTCTCTCCTGTACTGAGAATCGGAATGACCGTTCTGTCCTGTACTGAGGATCATGGTGACGATTCTCTCCTGTACTGAGGATCATGGTGACGATTCTCTCCTGTACTGAGGATCAGGGTGACCGTTCTGTCCTGTACTGAGGATCAGGGTGACGATTCTGTCCTGTACTGAGGATCAGGGTGACGATTCTGTCCTGTACTGAGGATCAGGGTGGCCGTTCTCTCCTGTACTGAGGATCAGGGTGACAGTTCTGTCCTGTACTGAGGATCATGGTGACGATTCTCTCCTGTACTGAGGATCAGGGTGACCATTCTCTCCTGTACTGAGGATCAGGGTGACGATTCTCTCCTGTACTGAGGATCAGGGTGACCGTTCTGTCCTGTACTGAGGATCATGGTGACCGTTCTGTCCTGTACTGAGGATCAGGGTGACGATTCTCTCCTGTACTGAGGATCAGGGTGACGATTCTCTCCTGTAATGAGTATCATGGTGACGATTCTCTCCTGTACTGAGGATCAGGGTGACGATTCTCTCCTATACTGAGGATCAGGGTGACGATTCTGTCCTGTACTGAGGATCAGGGTGACGATTCTCTCCTGTACTGAGGATCAGGGTGACCATTCTCTCCTGTACTGAGGATCAGGGTGACCATTCTGTCCTGTACTGAGGATCAGGGTGACCATTCCCTCCTGTACTGAGGATCAGGGTGACGATTCTGTCCCTTACTGAGGATCAGGGTGACCGTTCTCTCCTGTACTGAGGATCAGGGTGACCATTCTCTCCTGTACTGAGGATCAGGGTGACCATTCTGTCCTGTACTGAGGATCAGGGTGACCATTCTCTCCTACACTGAGGATCAGGGTGACGATTCTCTCCTGGACTGAGGATCAGGGTGACCATTCTCTCCTGTACTGAGGATCAGGGTGACCATTCTGTCCTGTACTGAGGATCAGGGTGACCATTCCCTCCTGTACTGAGGATCAGGGTGACGATTCTGTCCTGTACTGAGGATCAGGGTGACCGTTCTATCCTGTACTGAGGATCAGGGTGACCATTCTCTCCTGTACTGAGGATCAGGGTGACCATTCTGTCCTATACTGAGGATCAGGGTGACAATTCTCTCCTGTACTGAGGATCAGGGTGACCGTTCTGTCCTGTACTGAGGATCATGGTGACGATTCTGTCCTGTACTGAGGATCAGGGTGACGATTCTGTCCTGTACTGAGGATCAGGGTGACCGTTCTGTCCTGTACTGAGGATCAGGGTGACCATTCTCTCCTGTACTGAGGATCAGGGTGACCGTTCTGTCCTGTACTGAGGATCATGGTGACGATTCTGTCCTGTACTGAGGATCAGGGTGACGATTCTGTCCTGTACTGAGGATCAGGGTGACCGTTCTGTCCTGTACTGAGGATCAGGGTGACCATTCTCTCCTGTACTGAGGATCAGGGTGACCGTTCTGTCCTGTACTGAGGATCATGGTGACGATTCTGTCCTGTACTGAGGATCAGGGTGACGATTCTGTCCTGTACTGAGGATCAGGGTGACCATTCTCTCCTGTACTGAGGATCAGGGTGACCATTCTCTCCTGTACTGAGGGTCAGGGTGACCGTTCTGTCCTGTACTGAGGATCATGGTGACGATTCTGTCCTGTACTGAGGATCAGGGTGACGATTCTGTCCTGTACTGAGGATCAGGGTGACCGTTCTCTCCTGTACTGAGGATCAGGGTGACCGTTCTCTCCTGTACTGAGGATCAGGGTGACGATTCTCTCCTGTACTGAGGATCAGGGTGACGATTCTGTCCTGTACTGAGGATCATGGTGACGATTCTGTCCCTTACTGAGGATCAGGGTGACGATTCTCTCCCGTACTGAGGATCAGGGTGACCATTCTCTCCTGTACTGAGGATCAGGGTGACCGTTCTGTCCTGTACTGAGGATCAGGGTGACCATTCTCTCCTACACTGAGGATCAGGGTGACGATTCTCTCCTGGACTGAGGATCAGGGTGACCATTCTCTCCTGTACTGAGGATCAGGGTGACTATTCTCTCCTGTACTGAGGATCAGGGTGACGATTCTCTCCTGTACTGAGGATCAGGGTGACCGTTCTGTCCTGTAATGAGGATCAGGGTGACGATTCTCTCCTGTACTGAGGATCAGGGTGACCGTTCTGTCCTGTACTGAGGATCAGGGTGACCGTTCTCTCCTGTCCTGAGGATCAGGGTGACCATTCTCTCCTGTACTGAGGATCAGGGTGACGATTCTCTCCTGTACTGAGGATCAGGGTGACCGTTCTGTCCTGTACTGAGGATCATGGTGACCGTTCTGTCCTGTACTGAGGATCAGGGTGACGATTCTCTCCTGTACTGAGGATCAGGGTGACGATTCTCTCCTGTAATGAGTATCATGGTGACGATTCTCTCCTGTACTGAGGATCAGCGTGACGATTCTCTCCTATACTGAGGATCAGGGTAACGATTCTCTCCTGTACTGAGGATCAGGGTGACCATTCTCTCCTGTACTGAGGATCAGGGTCACGATTCTCTCCCGTACTGAGGATCAGGGTGACGATTCTCTCCCGTACTGAGGATCAGGGTGACGATTCTCTCCCGTACTGAGGATCAGGGTGACCATTCTCTCCTGTACTGAGGGTCAGGGTGACCGTTCTGTCCTGTACTATGGATCAGGGTGACCATTCTCTCCTGTACTGAGGATCAGGGTGACGATTCTCTCCTGTACTGAGGATCAGGGTGACTATTCTCTCCTGTACTGAGGATCAGGGTGACGATTCTCTCCTGTACTGAGGATCAGGGTGACCGTTCAGTCCTGTACTGAGGATCAGGGTGACGATTCTGTCCTGTACTGAGGATCAGGGTGACCGTTGTGTCCTGTACTGAGGATCAGGGTGACCGTTCTCTCCTGTACTGAGGATCAGGGTGACGATTCTCTCCTGTACTGAGGATCAGGGTGACCATTCTCTCCTGTACTGAGGATCAGGGTGACGATTCTCTCCTGTACTGAGGATCAGGGTGACCGTTCTGTCCTGTACTGAGGATCATGGTGACCGTTCTGTCCTGTACTGAGAATCAGGGTGACGATTCTCTCCTGTACTGAGGATCAGGGTGACGATTCTCTCCTGTAATGAGTATCATGGTGACGATTCTCTCCTGTACTGAGGATCAGGGTGACGATTCTCTCCTGTACTGAGGATCAGGGTGACCGTTCTGTCCTGTACTGAGGATCAGGGTGACCGTTCTGTCCTGTACTGAGGATCAGGGTGACTATTCTCTCCTGTACTGAGGATCAGGGTGACGATTCTCTCCTGTACTGAGGATCAGGGTGACCATTCTCTCCTGTACTGAGGATCAGGGTGACTATTCTCTCCTGTACTGAGGATCAGGGTGACGATTCTGTCCTGTACTGAGGATCAGGGTGACCGTTCTGTCCTGTACTGAGGATCAGGGTGACCGTTCTCTCCTGTACTGAGGATCAGGGTGACCATTCTCTCCTGTACTGAGGATCAGGGTGACGATTCTCTCCTGTACTGAGGATCAGGGTGACCGTTCTGTCCTGTACTGAGGATCATGGTGACCGTTCTGTCCTGTACTGAGGATCAGGGTGACGATTCTCTCCTGTATTGAGGATCAGGGTGACGATTCTCTCCTGTAATGAGTATCATGGTGACGATTCTCTCCTGTACTGAGGATCAGGGTGACGATTCTCTCCTGTACTGAGGATCAGGGTGACGATTCTCTCCTATACTGAGGATCAGGGTGACGATTCTCTCCTGTACTGAGGATCAGGGTGACCATTCTCTCCTGTACTGAGGATCAGGGTCATGATTCTCTCCCGTACTGAGGATCAGGGTGACGATTCTCTCCCGTACTGAGGATCAGGGTGACGATTATCTCCCGTACTGAGGATCAGGGTGACCATTCTCTCCTGTACTGAGGGTCAGGGTGACCGTTCTGTCCTGTACTGAGGATCAGGGTGACCATTCTCTCCTGTACTGAGGATCAGGGTGACGATTCTCTCCTGTACTGAGGATCAGGGTGACTATTCTCTCCTGTACTGAGGATCAGGGTGACGATTCTCTCCTGTACTGAGGATCAGGGTGACCGTTCTGTCCTGTACTGAGGATCAGGGTGACCGTTCTCTCCTGTACTGAGGATCAGGGTGACCATTCTCTCCTGTACTGAGGATCAGGGTGACCGTTCTGTCCTGTACTGAGGATCAGGGTGACCGTTCTCTCCTGTACTGAGGATCAGGGTGACCATTCTCTCCTGTACTGAGGATCAGGGTGACGATTCTCTCCTGTACTGAGGATCAGGGTGACCGTTCTGTCCTGTACTGAGGATCATGGTGACCGTTCTGTCCTGTACTGAGGATCAGGGTGACGATTCTCTCCTGTACTGAGGATCAGGGTGACGATTCTCTCCTGTAATGAGTATCATGGTGACGATTCTCTCCTGTACTGAGGATCAGGGTGACGATTCTCTCCTATACTGAGGATCAGGGTGACGATTCTCTCCTGTACTGAGGATCAGGGTGACCATTCTCTCCTGTACTGAGGATCAGGGTCACGATTCTCTCCCGTACTGAGGATCAGGGTGACGATTCTCTCCCGTACTGAGGATCAGGGTGACGATTCTCTCCCGTACTGAGGATCAGGGTCACCATTCTCTCCTGTACTGAGGGTCAGGGTGACCGTTCTGTCCTGTACTATGGATCAGGGTGACCATTCTCTCCTGTACTGAGGATCAGGGTGACGATTCTCTCCTGTACTGAGGATCAGGGTGACTATTCTCTCCTGTACTGAGGATCAGGGTGACGATTCTCTCCTGTACTGAGGATCAGGGTGACCGTTCTGTCCTGTACTGAGGATCAGGGTGACGATTCTGTCCTGTACTGAGGATCAGGGTGACCGTTGTGTCCTGTACTGAGGATCAGGGTGACCGTTCTCTCCTGTACTGAGGATCAGGGTGACGATTCTCTCCTGTACTGAGGATCAGGGTGACCATTCTCTCCTGTACTGAGGATCAGGGTGACGATTCTCTCCTGTACTGAGGATCAGGGTGACCGTTCTGTCCTGTACTGAGGATCATGGTGACCGTTCTGTCCTGTACTGAGGATCAGGGTGACGATTCTCTCCTGTACTGAGGATCAGGGTGACGATTCTCTCCTGTAATGAGTATCATGGTGACGATTCTCTCCTGTACTGAGGATCAGGGTGACGATTCTCTCCTGTACTGAGGATCAGGGTGACCGTTCTGTCCTGTACTGAGGATCAGGGTGACCGTTCTGTCCTGTACTGAGGATCAGGGTGACTATTCTCTCCTGTACTGAGGATCAGGGTGACGATTCTCTCCTGTACTGAGGATCAGGGTGACCATTCTCTCCTGTACTGAGGATCAGGGTGACGATTCTCTCCTGTACTGAGGATCAGGGTGACGATTCTGTCCTGTACTGAGGATCAGGGTGACCGTTCTGTCCTGTACTGAGTATCAGGGTGACCGTTCTCTCCTGTACTGAGGATCAGGGTGACCATTCTCTCCTGTACTGAGGATCAGGGTGACGATTCTCTCCTGTACTGAGGATCAGGGTGACCGTTCTGTCCTGTACTGAGGATCATGGTGACCGTTCTGTCCTGTACTGAGGATCAGGGTGACGATTCTCTCCTGTATTGAGGATCAGGGTGACGATTCTCTCCTGTAATGAGTATCATGGTGACGATTCTCTCCTGTACTGAGGATCAGGGTGACGATTCTCTCCTGTACTGAGGATCAGGGTGACGATTCTCTCCTATACTGAGGATCAGGGTGACGATTCTCTCCTGTACTGAGGATCAGGGTGACCATTCTCTCCTGTACTGAGGATCAGGGTCATGATTCTCTCCCGTACTCAGGATCAGGGTGACGATTCTCTCCCGTACTGAGGATCAGGGTGACGATTCTCTCCCGTACTGAGGATCAGGGTGACCATTCTCTCCTGTACTGAGGGTCAGGGTGACCGTTCTGTCCTGTACTGAGGATCAGGGTGACCATTCTCTCCTGTACTGAGGATCAGGGTGACGATTCTCTCCTGTACTGAGGATCAGGGTGACTATTCTCTCCTGTACTGAGGATCAGGGTGACGATTCTCTCCTGTACTGAGGATCAGGGTGACCGTTCTGTCCTGTACTGAGGATCAGGGTGACGATTCTCTCCTGTACTGAGGATCAGGGTGACCGTTCTGTCCTGTACTGAGGATCAGGGTGACCGTTCTCTCCCGTTCTGAGGATCAGGGTGACGATTCTCTCCTGTACTGAGGATCAGGGTGACCATTCTCTCCTGTACTGAGGATCAGGGTGACGATTCTCTCCTGTACTGAGGATCAGTGTGACCGTTCTGTCCTGTACTGAGGATCACGGTGACCGTTCTGTCCTGTACTGAGGATCAGGGTGACGATTCTCTCCTGTACTGAGGATCAGGGTGACGATTCTCTCCTGTAATGAGTATCATGGTGACGATTCTCTCCTGTACTGAGGATCAGGGTGACGATTCTCTCCTGTACTGAGGATCAGGGTGACCGTTCTGTCCTGTACTGAGGATCAGGGTGACCGTTCTGTCCTGTACTGAGGATCAGGGTGACTATTCTCTCCTGTACTGAGGATCAGGGTGACCGTTCTGTCCTGTACTGAGGATCAGGGTGACGATTCTCTCCTGTACTGAGGATCAGGGTGACCATTCTCTCCTGTACTGAGGATCAGGGTGACGATTCTCTCCTGTACTGAGGATCAGGGTGACGATTCTGTCCTGTACTGAGGATCAGGGTGACCGTTCTGTCCTGTACTGAGGATCATGGTGACCGTTCTGTCCTGTACTGAGTATCAGGGTGACGATTCTCTCCTGTACTGAGGATCAGGGTGACCATTCTCTCCTGTACTGAGGATCAGGGTGACCGTTCTGTCCTGTACTGAGGATAATGGTGACCGTTCTGTCCTGTACTGAGGATCAGGGTGACGATTCTCTCCTGTACTGAGGATCAGGGTGACGATTCTGTCCTGTACTGAGGATCAGGGTGACCGTTCTGTCCTGTACTGAGGATCATGGTGACCGTTCTGTCCTGTACTGAGGATCAGGGTGACGATTCTCTCCTGTACTGAGGATCAGGGTGACCATTCTCTCCTGTACTGAGGATCAGGGTGACCGTTCTGTCCTGTATTGAGGATCAGGGTGACAATTCTCTCCTGTACTGAGGATCGGGGTGACAGTTCTGTCCTGTATTGAGGATCAGGGTGACCGTTCTGTTCTGTACTGAGGATCAGGGTGACGATTCTGTCCTGTACTGAGGATCAGGGTGACCATTCTCTCCTGTACTGAGGATCAGGGTGACCATTCTCTCCTGTACTGAGGATCAGGGTGACGATTCTGTCCTGTACTGAGGATCAGGGTGACCATTCTCTCCTGTACTGAGGATCAGGGTGACCGTTCTCTCCTGTACTGAGGATCAGGGTTACCGTTCTGTCCTGTACTGAGGATCATGGTGACGATTCTCTCCTGTACTGAGGATCAGGGTGACCATTCTCTCCTGTACTGAGGATCAGGGTGACCATTCTGTCCTGTACTGAGTATCAGGGTGACGATTCTGTCCTGTACTGAGGATCAGGGTGACGATTCTCTCCTGTACTGAGGATCAGGGTGACCATTCTCTCCTGTACTGAGGATCAGGGTGACCGTTCTCTCCTGTACTGTGGATCAGGGTGACCGTTCTGTCCTGTACTGAGGATCATGGTGACGATTCACTCCTGTACTGAGGATCAGGGTGACGATTCTCTCCTGTACTGAGGATCAGGGTGACGATTCTCTCCTGTACTGAGGATCAGGGTGACGATTCTCTCCTGTACTGAGGATCAGGGTGACGATTCTCTCCTGTACTGAGGATCAGGGTGACCGTTCTGTCCTGTACTGAGGATCAGGGTGACCATTCTGTCCTGTACTGAGGATCAGGGTGACCATTCTCTCCTGTACTGAGGGTCAGGGTGACAATTCTCTCCTGTACTGAGGATCAGGGTGACCGTTCTGTCCTGTTCTGAGGATCATGGTGACCGTTCTGTCCTGTACTGAGGATCAGGGTGACGATTCTCTCCTGTACTGAGGATCGGAGTGACCGTTCTGCCCTGTACTGAGGATCATGGTGACGATTCTCTCCTGTACTGAGGATCAGGGTGACGATTCTCTCCTGTACTGAGAATCAGGGTGACCATTCTCTCCTGTACTGAGGATCAGGGTGACCATTCTCTCCTGTACTGAGGATCAGGGTGACGATTCTCTCCTGTACTGAGGATCAGGGTGACCGTTCTGTCCTGTACTGAGGATCATGGTGACCGTTCTGTCCTGTACTGAGGATCAGGGTGACGATTCTCTCCTGTACTGAGGATCATGGTGACGATTCTCTCCTGTACTGAGGATTATGGTGACGATTCTCTCCTGTACTGAGGATCAGGGTGACCATTCTCTCCTGTACTGAGGATCAGGGTGACGATTCTCTCCTGTACTGAGGATCAGGGTGACCGTTCTGTCCTGTACTGAGGATCAGGGTGACAATTCTCTCCTGTACTGAGGATCAGGGTGACGATTCTCTCCTGTACTGAGGATCAGGGTGACGATTCTCTCCTGTACTGAGGATCAGGGTGACCATTCTCTCCTGTACTGAGGATCGGGGTGACAGTTCTGTCCTGTACTGAGGATCAGGGTGACCGTTCTCTCCTGTACTGAGGATCAGGGTGACCGTTCTGTCCTGTACTGAGGATCATGGTGACCATTCTCTCCTGTACTGAGGATCAAGGTGACCATTCTCTCCTGTACTGAGGATCAGGGTGACGATTCTCTCCTGTACTGAGGATCAGGGTGACGATTCTCTCCTGTACTGAGTATCAGGGTGACGATTCTGTCCTGTACTGAGGATCAGGGTGACGATTCTCTCCTGTACTGAGGATCAGGGTGACCATTCTCTCCTGTACTGAGGATCAGGGTGACCATTCTGTCCTGTACTGAGGATCAGGGTGACCATTCTGTCCTGTACTGAGGATCAGGGTGACCGTTCTGTCCTGTACTGAGGATCAGGGTGACGATTCTGTCCTGTACTGAGGATCAGGGTGACGATTCTCTCCTGTACTGAGGATCAGGGTGACGATTCTCTCCTGTACTGAGGATCAGGGTGACCGTTCTGTCCTGTACTGAGGATCATGGTGACCGTTCTGTCCTGTACTGAGGATCAGGGTGACGATTCTCTCCTGTACTGAGAATCGGAATGACCGTTCTGTCCTGTACTGAGGATCATGGTGACGATTCTCTCCTGTACTGAGGATCAGGGTGACGATTCTCTCCTGTACTGAGGATCAGGGTGACCGTTCTGTCCTGTACTGAGGATCATGGTGACCGTTCTGTCCTGTACTGAGGATCAGGGTGACGATTCTCTCCTGTACTGAGGATCAGGGTGACCGTTCTGTCCTGTACTGAGGATCAGGGTGACCATTCTGTCCTGTACTGAGGATCAGGGTGACAATTCTCTCCTGTACTGAGGATCGGGGTGACAGTTCTGTCCTGTACTGAGGATCATGGTGACGATTCTGTCCTGTACTGAGGATCAGGGTGACCATTCTCTCCTGTACTGAGGATCAGGGTGACCGTTCTCTCCTGTACTGAGGATCAGGGTGACGATTCTGTCCTGTACTGAGGATCAGGGTGACGATTCTGTCCTGTACTGAGGATCAGGGTGACCGTTCTCTCCTGTACTGTGGATCAGGGTGACCGTTCTGTCCTGTACTGAGTATCATGGTGACGATTCACTCCTGTACTGAGGATCAGGGTGACGATTCTCTCCTGTACTGAGGATCAGGGTGACGATTCTCTCCTGTACTGAGGATCAGGGTGACCATTCTCTCCTGTACTGAGGGTCAGGGTGACAATTCTCTCCTGTACTGAGGATCAGGGTGACCGTTCTGTCCTGTTCTGAGGATCATGGTGACCGTTCTGTCCTGTACTGAGGATCAGGGTGACGATTCTCTCCTGTACTGAGGATCGGAGTGACCGTTCTGCCCTGTACTGAGGATCATGGTGACGATTCTCTCCTGTACTGAGGATCAGGGTGACGATTCTCTCCTGTACTGAGAATCAGGGTGACCATTCTCTCCTGTACTGAGGATCAGGGTGACCATTCTCTCCTGTACTGAGGATCAGGGTGACGATTCTCTCCTGTACTGAGGATCAGGGTGACCGTTCTGTCCTGTACTGAGGATCATGGTGACCGTTCTGTCCTGTACTGAGGATCAGGGTGACGATTCTCTCCTGTACTGAGGATCATGGTGACGATTCTCTCCTGTACTGAGGATCATGGTGACGATTCTCTCCTGTACTGAGGATCAGGGTGACCATTCTCTCCTGTACTGAGGATCAGGGTGACGATTCTCTCCTGTACTGAGGATCAGGGTGACCGTTCTGTCCTGTACTGAGGATCAGGGTGACAATTCTCTCCTGTACTGAGGATCGGGGTGACAGTTCTGTCCTGTACTGAGGATCAGGGTGACCGTTCTCTCCTGTACTGAGGATCAGGGTGACCGTTCTGTCCTGTACTGAGGATCATGGTGACCATTCTCTCCTGTACTGAGGATCAAGGTGACCATTCTCTCCTGTACTGAGGATCAGGGTGACGATTCTCTCCTGTACTGAGGATCAGGGTGACGATTCTCTCCTGTACTGAGGATCAGGGTGACCATTCTCTCCTGTACTGAGGGTCAGGGTGACAATTCTCTCCTGTACTGAGGATCAGGGTGACCGTTCTGTCCTGTTCTGAGGATCATGGTGACCGTTCTGTCCTGTACTGAGGATCAGGGTGACGATTCTCTCCTGTACTGAGGATCGGAGTGACCGTTCTGCCCTGTACTGAGGATCATGGTGACGATTCTCTCCTGTACTGAGGATCAGGGTGACGATTCTCTCCTGTACTGAGAATCAGGGTGACCATTCTCTCCTGTACTGAGGATCAGGGTGACCATTCTCTCCTGTACTGAGGATCAGGGTGACGATTCTCTCCTGTACTGAGGATCAGGGTGACCGTTCTGTCCTGTACTGAGGATCATGGTGACCGTTCTGTCCTGTACTGAGGATCAGGGTGACGATTCTCTCCTGTACTGAGGATCATGGTGACGATTCTCTCCTGTACTGAGGATCATGGTGACGATTCTCTCCTGTACTGAGGATCAGGGTGACCATTCTCTCCTGTACTGAGGATCAGGGTGACGATTCTCTCCTGTACTGAGGATCAGGGTGACCGTTCTGTCCTGTACTGAGGATCAGGGTGACAATTCTCTCCTGTACTGAGGATCGGGGTGACAGTTCTGTCCTGTACTGAGGATCAGGGTGACCGTTCTCTCCTGTACTGAGGATCAGGGTGACCGTTCTGTCCTGTACTGAGGATCATGGTGACCATTCTCTCCTGTACTGAGGATCAAGGTGACCATTCTCTCCTGTACTGAGGATCAGGGTGACGATTCTCTCCTGTACTGAGGATCAGGGTGACGATTCTGTCCTGTACTGAGGATCATGGTGACGATTCTGTCCTGTACTGAGGATCAGGGTGACGATTCTCTCCCGTACTGAGGATCAGGGTGACGATTCTCTCCAGTACTGAGGATCAGGGTGACCATTCTCTCCTGTACTGAGGATCAGGGTGACCGTTCTGTCCTGTACTGAGGATCAGGGTGACTATTCTCTCCTGTACTGAGGATCAGGGTGACGATTCTCTCCTGTACTGAGGATCAGGGTGACGATTCTCTCCTGTACTGATGATCAGGGTGACCGTTCTGTCCTGTACTGAGGATCAGGGTGACCGTTCTGTCCTGTACTGAGGATCAGGGTGATGATTCTCTCCTGTACTGAGGATCAGGGTGACCGTTCTGTCCTGTACTGAGGATCAGGGTGACCGTTCTCTCCTGTACTGAGGATCAGGGTGACGATTCTCTCCTGTACTGAGGATCAGGGTGACCGTTCTGTCCTGTACTGAGGATCAAGGTGACCGTTCTCTCCTGTACTGAGGATCAGGGTGACTATTCTCTCCTGTACTGAGGATCAGGGTGACGATTCTCTCCTGTACTGAGGATCAGGGTGACCGTTCTCTCCTGTACTGAGGATCAGGGTGACCATTATCCCCTGTACTGAGGATCAGGGTGACCGTTCTCTCCTGTACTGAGGATCAGGGTGACGATTCTCTCCTGTACTGAGGATCAGGGTGACCATTCTGTCCTGTACTGAGGATCAGGGTGACGGTTCTGTCCTGTACTGAGGATCAGGGTGACGGTTCTGTCCTGTACTGAGGATCAGGGTGACGATTCTCTCCTGTACTGAGGATCAGGGTGACGATTCTCTCCTGTACTGAGAATCAGGGTGACCGTTCTGTCCTGTACTGAGGATCAGGGTGACGATTCTGTCCTGTACTGAGGATCAGGGTGACGATTCTGTCCTGTACTGAGGATCAGGGTGACGATTCTCTCCTGTACTGAGGATCAGGGTGACGATTCTCTCCTGTACTGAGGATCAGGGTGACCATTCCCTCCTGTACTGAGAATCAGGGTGACGATTCTCTCCTGTACTGAGGTTCAGGGTGACCGTTCTGTCCTGTACTGAGGATCATGGTGACCGTTCTGTCCTGTACTGAGGATCAGGGTGACGATTCTCTCCTGTACTGAGGATCGGGGTGACCGTTCTGTCCTGTACTGAGGATCATGGTGACGATTCTCTCCTGTACTGAGGATCAGGGTGACCATTCTCTCCTGTACTGAGGATCAGGGTGACGATTCTGTCCTGTACTGAGGATCAGGGTGACCATTCTCTCCTGTACTGAGGATCAGGGTGACGATTCTCTCCTGTACTGAGGATCAGGGTGACCGTTCTGTCCTGTACTGAGGATCATGGTGACCGTTCTGTCCTGTACTGAGGATCAGGGTGACGATTCTCTCCTGTACTGAGGATCAGGGTGACGTTTCTCTCCTGTACTGAGGATCATGGTGACGATTCTCTCCTGTACTGAGGATCAGGGTGACCATTCTCTCCTGTACTGAGGATCAGGGTGACCGTTCTGTCCTGTACTGAGGATCATGGTGACGATTCTCTCCTGTACTGAGGATCAGGGTGACCGTTCTGTCCTGTACTGAGGATCAGGGTGACAATTCTCTCCTGTACTGAGGATCGGGGTGACAGTTCTGTCCTGTACTGAGGATCAGGGTGACAATTCTCTCCTGTACTGAGGATCGGGGTGACAGTTCTGTCCTGTACTGAGGATCAGGGTGACGATTCTCTCCTGTACTGGGGATCAGGGTGACCGTTCTGTCCTGTACTGAGGATCAGGGTGACAATTCTCTCCTGTACTGAGGATCGGGGTGACAGTTCTGTCCTGTACTGAGGATCAGGGTGACCGTTCTGTCCTGTACTGAGGATCATGGTGACGATTCTCTCCTGTACTGAGGATCAGGGTGACGATTCTCTCCTGTACTGAGGATCATGGTGACCATTCTCACCTGTACTGAGGATCAGGGTGACCATTCTCTCCTGTACTGAGGATCAGGGTGACGATTCTCTCCTGTACTGAGGATCAGGGTGACGATTCTGTCCTGTACTGAGGATCATGGTGACGATTCTGTCCTGTACTGAGGATCAGGGTGACGATTCTCTCCCGTACTGAGGATCAGGGTGACGATTCTCTCCCGTACTGAGGATCAGGGTGACCATTCTCTCCTGTACTGAGGATCAGGGTGACCGTTCTGTCCTGTACTGAGGATCAGGGTGACGATTCTCTCCTGTACTGAGGATCAGGGTGACCATTCTCTCCTGTACTGAGGATCAGGGTGACGATTCTCTCCTGTACTGAGGATCAGGGTGACTATTCTCTCCTGTACTGAGGATCAGGGTGACGATTCTCTCCTGTACTGAGGATCAGGGTGACGATTCTCTCCTGTACTGAGGATCAGGGTGACCGTTCTGTCCTGTACTGAGGATCAGGGTGACCGTTCTGTTCTGTACTGAGGATCAGGGTGACGATTCTCTCCTGTACTGAGGATCAGGGTGACCGTTCTGTCCTGTACTGAGGATCAGGGTGACCGTTCTCTCCTGTACTGAGGATCAGGGTGACGATTCTCTCCTGTACTGAGGATCAGGGTGACCGTTCTGTCCTGTACTGAGGATCAGGGTGACCGTTCTCTCCTGTACTGAGGATCAGGGTGACGATTCTCTCCTGTACTGAGGATCAGGGTGACGATTCTCTCCTGTACTGAGGATCAGGGTGACCGTTCTCTCCTGTACTGAGGATCAGGGTGACGGTTCTGTCCTGTACTGAGGATCAGGGTGACCGTTCTCTCCTGTACTGAGGATCAGGGTGACGATTCTCTCCTGTACTGAGGATCAGGGTGACCGTTCTGTCCTGTACTGAGGATCAGGGTGACCGTTCTGTCCTGTACTGAGGATCATGGTGACCATTCTCTCCTGTACTGAGGATCAGGGTGACGATTCTCTCCTGTACTGAGGATCAGGGTGACCGTTCTCTCCTGTACTGAGGATCAGGGTGACCGTTCTGTCCTGTACTGAGGATCAGGGTGACCGTTCTGTCCTGTACTGAGGATCAGGGTGACTATTCTCTCCTGTACTGAGGATCAGGGTGACCATTCTCTCCTGTACTGAGGATCAGGGTGACGATTCTCTGCTGTACTGAGGATCAGGGTGACCGTTCTGTCCTGTACTGAGGATCAGGGTGACGGTTCTCTCCTGTACTGAGGATCAGGGTGACGATTCTCTCCTGTACTGAGGATCAGGGTGACGATTCTCTCCTGTACTGAGGATCAGAGTTACTATTCTCTCCTGTACTGAGGATCAGGGTGACCGTTCTATCCTGTACTGAGGATCAGGGTGACCGTCCTATCCTGTACTGAGGATCAGGGTGACGATTCTCTCCTGTACTGAGGATCAGGGTGACCGTTCTATCCTGTACTGAGGATCAGGGTGACCGTTCTCTCCTGTACTGAGGATCAGGGTGACCATTCTCTCCTGTACTGAGGATCAGGGTGACCGTTCTCTCCTGTACTGAGGATCAGGGTGACGATTCTCTCCTGTACTGAGGATCAGGGTGACCGTTCTCTCCTGTACTGAGGATCAGGGTGACCGTTCTGTCCTGTACTGAGGATCAGGGTTACCGTTCTGTCCTGTACTGAGGATCAGGGTGACCGTTCTCTCCTGTACTGAGGATCAGGGTGACCGTTCTGTCCTGTACTGAGGATCAGGTTGACCGTTCTGTCCTGTACTGAGGATCAGAGTGACTATTCTCTCCTGTACTGAGGATCAGGGTTACCGTTCTGTCCTGTACTGAGGATCAGGGTGACCGTTCTGTCCTGTACTGAGGATCAGGGTGACTGTTCTCTCCTGTACTGAGGATCAGGGTGACCGTTCTCTCCTGTACTGAGGATCAGGGTGACGATTCTCTCCTGTACTGAGGATCAGGGTGACCGTTCTGTCCTGTACTGAGGATCAGGTTTACCGTTCTCTCCTGTACTGAGGATCAGGGTGACCGTTCTCTCCTGTACTGAGGATCAGGGTGACCGTTGTGTCCTGTACTGAGGATCAGGGTTACCGTTCTCTCCTGTACTGAGGATCAGGGTGACCGTTCTGTCCTGTACTGAGGATCAGGGTGACCGGTCTCTCCTGTACTGAGGATCAGGGTTACCGTTCTGTCCTGTACTGAGGATCAGGGTGACCATTCTCTCCTGTACTGAGGATCAGGGTGACCGTTCTGTCCTGTACTGAGGATCAGGGTGACGATTCTCTCCTGTACTGAGGATCAGGGTGACGATTCTCTCCTGTACTGAGGATCAGGGTGACCGTTCTGTCCTGTACTGAGGATCAGGGTGACTGTTCGCTTCTGTGTTCTTGGTTCATAGTGGAGATCATCTTTCTACTGACTGACTCCATAAACTCACAGAACTCTCAAGGGTGTCCAACCATTTTAGAAATGATTTTGGGAGCATGGCGCTTCACTTTTGTAACATTTCCTGACTATAGCTAAGTAAGTGACTAGTGTAAGAGGGATGAAAACCATTCAGAGACAGATGAGCCGATTAACCAGTCGGATGTTAATCCAAGTAAATCTAAAATATTATTAGATTATGATATGTGTAATATATTCCCAATGAATGGGCTTCCTTTCGCACGAGTAGAAGAGAATTTGAAAGTAGTTCTTAATTACTCACATAAAGCTTCCAATCAATGGAAACCTGTTGTCAAGGAAACAGGTCGAGAGCTTTTATGGATCGAAACAACATCTGATTTTAAAGAACTTCCCTTGCATTGATGACGATAATTTGGGGCCTCTGTCAACAATCAATGTACATCTCAGGTAAGGCAATAAGAACATCAGAAAAAGAAGCAAGTTCCAGTGAATTATCATTCAACCATGCACATGTATACAGCAAAACGAAACATTGCTCCCCCAGAACCAAGCTACAAGACACAGTACCTACAGTCAGACACAGCACACTGTACGTATCGGTATAGTCACGCACAGCACACGTACATATCATTACAGTCATACACAGCACACAGTACATATTGTTACAGTCACACACAGCATGCAGTTCATATTGTTACAGTCACACACAACACAGTACATATCGTTACATACAGTCACGCACAGCACACAATACATATAGTTATGTACTGTCACACACAGTCCATATCGTCACAGTCATACACAGCACACAGTACGTATTGTTATATACAGTCACAAAATATTATGAGCTCAAATCCCTGAGTGTCATGGCCTGTATATTGATGGTGGGTGGGGTGTTGTAGATTGATAGTGTGTGGGGTGTTGTCTTGTAGATTGATGGTACATGGGGTGATGTCCTGTAGATTGATGGTGATGGGGTGTTTTCCTGTAGATTGATGGTGATGGGGTGTTTTCCTGTAGATTGACGGTGGGTGGAGTGTTGTCCTGTAGATTGATGGTGGGTGGGGTGTTGTCCTGTAAATTGATGGTGATGGGGGGTTGTCCTGTAGACTGATGGTGGGTGGGGTGTTTTCCTGTAGATTGATGGTAGGTGGGGGGTTGTCTTGTAGATTGATGGTGATGGGGGGTTGTCCTGTAGATTGATGGTGCATGGGGTGTTTTCCTGTAGATTGACGGTGGGTGGAGTGTTGTCCTGTAGATTGATGGTGGGTGGGGTGTTGTCCTGTAGATTGATGGAGGGTAGGGTGTTTTCCTGTAGATTGATGGTGATGGGGGGTTGTCCTGTAGGTTGATGGTGCGCTGGAGCCATGTTTCCAATAAAACAAGCATGCAGCAGTTCCTCACATAACGCCCCAGTGAAGGGTATTTCACGTAATGGTCTTTCTGTAGAAGCTGTGTTTGGGAGAAAAGGAATGCTTAGCCATGTGGACCCTCCAATCAGCAAAGTGGAATAGGGAGAAAGTTTGAGAAGACTGGGGGAGCAGCTTTGTGACAAACACCACTGGTGGGTCTTTGTCCGTGTTCGATGGGAGATGAAGAGTGAAGACGCTGAAGAGAACTAGTTGTAGGATTCGATCCAGTGTGGAAGCGCAATATGATGGAGTCCAGGCACGGAGGTTTGTCGAGAATCGGCGAATGTGGCTTTTGGAAGATTTGAGTTTTAACCTGTGCATATTTGACCGATTAATTATAATGGACCCTTTTATTTATTTTTTCTTTTCTTTACTAACACTTTGGCTAAGCTAACATTCACAAATATACTTCTTTATAATTGCATGCAGTGTGTGATTTGCTATCTCATGCTGATTTGCTATTACAGGGCACTAAATCACACAGCATTCAGACGAATTGGGGGTTTGGCTGGGCTAGACATCCCAGTCTCTCAGGTTTGGCTGGGCTAGACATCCCAGTCTCACAGGATTGGCTGGGCTAGACTTCCCAGTCTCACAGGTTTGTCTGGGCTAGACATCCCAGTCTCACAGGTTTGGCTGGGCTAGACATCCCAGTCTCACAGGTTTGGCTGGGCTAGACATCCCAGTCTCACAGGTTTGGCTGGGCTAGACATCCCAGTCTCACAGGTTTGGCTGGGTGAGACATCCCAGTCTCACAGGTTTGGCTGGGTGAGACATCCCAGTCTCACAGGTTTGGCTGGGCTAGACATCCCAGTCTCACAGGTTTGGCTGGGCTAGACATCCCAGTCTCACAGGTTTGGCTGGGCTAGACATCCCAGTCTCACAGGTTTGGCTGGGCTAGACATCCCAGTCTCACAGGTTTGGCTGGGCTAGACATCCCAGTCTCACAGGTTTGGCCGGGTGAGACATCCCAGTCTCACAGGATTGGCTGGGCTAGACATCCCAGTCTCACAGGTTTGGCTGGGCTAGACATCCCAGTCTCACAGGTTTGGCTGGGCTAGACATCCCAATCTCACAGGATTGGCCGGGTGAGACATCCCAGTCTCACAGGATTGGCTGGGCTAGACATCCCAGTCTCACAGGTTTGGCTGGGCTAGACATCCCAGACTCACAGGTTTGGCTGGGCTAGACATCCCAGTCTCACAGGATTGGCCGGGTGAGACATCCCAGTCTCACAGGATTGGCTGGGCTAGACATCCCAGTCTCACAGGATTGGCTGGGCTAGACATCCCAGACTCACAGGTTTGGCTGGGCTAGACATCCCAGTCTCACAGGTTTGGCTGGGCTAGACATCCCAGACTCACAGGTTTGGCTGGGCTAGACATCCCAGTCTCACAGGTTTGGCTGGGCTAGACATCCCAGACTCACAGGTTTGGCTGGGCTAGACATCCCAGTCTCACAGGTTTGGCCGGGTGAGACATCCCAGTCTCACAGGATTGGCTGGGCTAGACATCCCAGTCTCACAGGTTTGGCTGGGCTAGACATCCCAGTCTCACAGGTTTGGCTGGGCTAGACATCCCAATCTCACAGGATTGGCCGGGTGAGACATCCCAGTCTCACAGGATTGGCTGGGCTAGACATCCCAGACTCACAGGTTTGGCTGGGCTAGACATCCCAGTCTCACAGGATTGGCCGGGTGAGACATCCCAGTCTCACAGGTTTGGCTGGGCTAGACATCCCAGTCTCACAGGTTTGGCTGGGCTAGACATCCCAGTCTCACAGGTTTGGCTGGGCTAGACATCCCAGTCTCACAGGTTTGGCTGGGCTAGACATCCCAATCTCACAGGTTTGGCTGGGCTAGACATCCCAGTCTCACAGGTTTGGCTGGGCTAGACATCCCAGTCTCACAGGTTTGGCCGGGTGAGACATCCCAGTCTCACAGGTTTGGCTGGGCTAGACATCCCAGTCTCACAGGTTTGGCTGGGCTAGACATCCCAGTCTCACAGGATTGGCTGGGCTAGACATCCCAGTCTCACAGGTTTGGCTGGGCTAGACATCCCAGTCTCACAGGTTTGGCTGGGCTAGACATCCCAGTCTCACAGGTTTGGCTGGGCTAGACATCCCAGTCTCACAGGTTTGGCTGGGCTAGACATCCCAGTCTCACAGGTTTGGCTGGGTGAGACATCCCAGTCTCACAGGTTTGGCTGGGCTAGACATCCCAGTCTCACAGGTTTGGCTGGGCTAGACATCCCAGTCTCACAGGATTGGCCGGGTGAGACATCCCAGTCTCACAGGTTTGGCTGGGCTAGACATCCCAGTCTCACAGGTTTGGCTGGGCTAGACATCCCAGACTCACAGGTTTGGCTGGGCTAGACATCCCAGTCTCACAGGTTTGGCCGGGTGAGACATCCCAGTCTCACAGGATTGGCTGGGCTAGACATCCCAGTCTCACAGGTTTGGCTGGGCTAGACATCCCAGTCTCACAGGTTTGGCTGGGCTAGACATCCCAATCTCACAGGATTGGCCGGGTGAGACATCCCAGTCTCACAGGATTGGCTGGGCTAGACATCCCAGACTCACAGGTTTGGCTGGGCTAGACATCCCAGTCTCACAGGATTGGCCGGGTGAGACATCCCAGTCTCACAGGTTTGGCTGGGCTAGACATCCCAGTCTCACAGGTTTGGCTGGGCTAGACATCCCAGTCTCACAGGTTTGGCTGGGCTAGACATCCCAGTCTCACAGGTTTGGCTGGGCTAGACATCCCAATCTCACAGGTTTGGCTGGGCTAGACATCCCAGTCTCACAGGTTTGGCTGGGCTAGACATCCCAGTCTCACAGGTTTGGCCGGGTGAGACATCCCAGTCTCACAGGTTTGGCTGGGCTAGACATCCCAGTCTCACAGGTTTGGCTGGGCTAGACATCCCAGTCTCACAGGATTGGCTGGGCTAGACATCCCAGTCTCACAGGTTTGGCTGGGCTAGACATCCCAGTCTCACAGGTTTGGCTGGGCTAGACATCCCAGTCTCACAGGTTTGGCTGGGCTAGACATCCCAGTCTCACAGGTTTGGCTGGGCTAGACATCCCAGTCTCACAGGTTTGGCTGGGCTAGACATCCCAGTCTCACAGGTTTGGCTGGGCTAGACATCCCAGTCTCACAGGTTTGGCTGGGCTAGGCATCCCAGTCTCACAGGTTTGGCTGGGCTAGACATCCCAGTCTCACAGGTTTGGCTGGGTGAGACATCCCAGTCTCACAGGTTTGGCTGGGCTAGACATCCCAGTCTCACAGGTTTGGCTGGGCTAGACATCCCAGTCTCACAGGATTGGCCGGGTGAGACATCCCAGTCTCACAGGTTTGGCTGGGCTAGACATCCCAGTCTCACAGGTTTGGCTGGGCTAGACATCCCAGACTCACAGGTTTGGCTGGGCTAGACATCCCAGTCTCACAGGTTTGGCCGGGTGAGACATCCCAGTCTCACAGGATTGGCTGGGCTAGACATCCCAGTCTCACAGGTTTGGCTGGGCTAGACATCCCAGTCTCACAGGTTTGGCTGGGCTAGACATCCCAATCTCACAGGATTGGCCGGGTGAGACATCCCAGTCTCACAGGATTGGCTGGGCTAGACATCCCAGACTCACAGGTTTGGCTGGGCTAGACATCCCAGTCTCACAGGATTGGCCGGGTGAGACATCCCAGTCTCACAGGTTTGGCTGGGCTAGACATCCCAGTCTCACAGGTTTGGCTGGGCTAGACATCCCAGTCTCACAGGTTTGGCTGGGCTAGACATCCCAGTCTCACAGGTTTGGCTGGGCTAGACATCCCAATCTCACAGGTTTGGCTGGGCTAGACATCCCAGTCTCACAGGTTTGGCTGGGCTAGACATCCCAGTCTCACAGGTTTGGCCGGGTGAGACATCCCAGTCTCACAGGTTTGGCTGGGCTAGACATCCCAGTCTCACAGGTTTGGCTGGGCTAGACATCCCAGTCTCACAGGATTGGCTGGGCTAGACATCCCAGTCTCACAGGTTTGGCTGGGCTAGACATCCCAGTCTCACAGGTTTGGCTGGGCTAGACATCCCAGTCTCACAGGATTGGCCGGGTGAGACATCCCAGTCTCACAGGTTTGGCTGGGCTAGACATCCCAGTCTCACAGGTTTGGCCGGGTGAGACATCGCAGTCTCACAGGTTTGTAGGACCAAAGTCACATACATCTTAGATGCATGAAGCCAGAGAAAGGTGGGTTTATTGCCACAGAACCCAGTGGCTGAAGGTGGCAGCTCCCCCTCTGTCTGTCTCGCTAATGAATCAATGAATAGAGTTTTCTATTACCTTGTGATCACAAGAAAAATACTTAAGATGAGCAGGAGCAGACAGTAAAGGCTGTCAGACCTGATCTGGTGTTCACCGACCGTGTACCTTGCCCTTGATCCCAGCCAATAACTGACCTCAATGACTGAACCTCACCGTCCTCTGAGGTGAGAATCCGAAAGATCCTGTCCCTCAGAAACTTCCTACTAAACTCAATCTCAAATGACCAACACCTTATCCTGAACATTCTACACTGTGCAGCAATAGAGTTTTTTCATTTTTTTTAATCCCTCCACTTTTTCAGTCATGATGTTTCCAGTAACAGAAGGAAGCATCCCACAGCCAGTTGCACCAAGGTTCTCAGTGCTTTGTGATATCTTTAACAAAGAATTTGCCTGGGTTTGCAACACAGGCAGTCGCTGTAAAAAGTCAGCATATTTTATTACCACATTCTTAGATGGGTTTTCTAATTTTATTGAAATGTCCAAAACTTCGCTGCAAGGATTGGTCAACCAGCTATTCAACCTCAGCAAGCTTCCAATCTCAATCACTTTTCAGCCAAGTTGCAGGACAGTGAGGAGCATCCAGTTCAGTTTCATGGAGTATTTACAGTGGGAGTGGCATTGCTAATCAGGGATAGCATCACAGCTGCAGAAACATTCAATAGGTACATTTAATGTCAGAGTATTGCATAAAATATACATCCTGAAATTCTTTTCCTGGGAGGATGTTTTGGAGAAATAGCTCTGTCTATGCCCTGTATTCCATGTAATCTTCTACACCCACTGAGTGAATTTCTGTTTGTTCATGGTCTTCTGCTGCTGTAGCCCATCCACTTCAAGGTTTGATGTGTTGTGCACTCAGAGATGCTCTTCTGCGCACCACTGTTGTAATATGTAGTTGTTGGAGTTACTCTCTCTTTCCCACCAGCTTGAACCAGTCTGGCTATTTTCCTCTGACCTCCCTCATTAACAAGGCAGCTTTTTGCCCACAGAACTGCTGCTCACTGGATGTTTTTGTTTATCACACCATTCTCTGCAAACTCTAGAGATTGTTGTGCGTGAAGATCCTAGGACATCCGCAGTTTCTGAGATACTCAAACCACCCCATCTGGCACCAATGGTCAAAGATCATATTTCTTCCCTATTTTGGTGTTTGGTCTGAACTGAGATTGATAAACTCTCCTGACCATGTCTGCATGTGTCGAACTGCTGCCTCCTGAATCTGATGCTCAGATTTTTGCTGTAATGACCCGGTGTAGAGCTTTAGCTAATAAAATGGCAGCTGAGTGTGAGGTCTATGTCTCCCAGCCCAGCAGGATGAGCTCGGCTTAACAGTTCAGTTTGTCCCATGGTCGCGTCTGACTCCGAGTCGCTGGAGCCAAATCCCGCCACATCCTGTTGAAATAGGGGTATAGGGGTAATGGGAATGATGTACAGGAGAAGGCAGCTGTATTGATGGTTGAAATTCCTGGAGGTAGCATAAGTTCAGGAACAGATTGGAATTTAACTGGGAATGACAAGGATGTGCCACGGAGACTGATAATCGCACTTTCGCAGCGACACATCCTTTACCGAACAAATTAGAATAAGTGAGATGGAGGCAGTGAAAAAATTCATCTCCATTCAACACTACATAGGAACCGTTCAGATCACCTGATACAGCTGCCAGGAGTGGAACAGAAATAGAAACAGATAAGAGGGCCAGAACCTCGGTAATTAATTACATTTATCACATTCACATCCTGAAATGTGAACATTTCCGCGAACCTCCCGGCTCCGAGGTCTCCCTGCGGTACATCTGCCCCGCTCCCCATCGCCGCCAACCCCCAGGGAGGCACGCCGTAATAAAAAAAACGATGTTCTGCCAAGACGTGTGTGCTGATGGTTAAAATCTGTAAATCACTAAATGCTAACTCGCGCTTTCATTGGGAAAGGAGTTGATTTATATCCTTGATTTTAAAGGTTAAGGGAAACATGAAATGGTAAAAGTTTAAAAGCAGTAGCAGGTTAGCGAGTCCCTGAAGACACTTTCGACCGTTTGCGACGGTTCTGACTGCATACCAATTACAGGAGCGTGATAAACGGCCCGGAGAGAGAGGGCGGCAGGCTGAGGGAATGTCTGGTCGAGTGCATGTACTAAATAGAACAAAGCTCTCTCTCCACAATCACACAGACAACGACTCTGCTGGGAAAGGATAGGTCGGACCCTGGCGTACTCCAAGCACCGACCAGAGAGAGAGCAGAGCGCCTCTACACTGAAGCTGCAATCTTGCCGGCGAAAACCGACAGGTGAGGGGTACTCACACCCCTTTGCATAATTTCCACGCATCATATAAATTGCAAACCTCAACTGCCCAGGGGGTATCACACTCCTGCCTGCGGGCATTCACAGTAAGTACGAAGAAGCAACGTAAAAACAAGCAAAATAATATGCAAATAACCAATAAATATCAAAAACATGAGATGAAAAGTGAGTCTGTGGCGACCCATTTCCTAGCGTATCCGAACCGACTCACAATTAGATAGTGAGTCCATAGGTTGTGGGAACATTTCAATGATGGGGCAAGTGAAGTTATTCCATCTGGTTGAGGGATAATAACTTTTCCTAAACATAGAGACATGGAAAACGGACAGCACAATACAGGCCCTTTGGCCCACAAAGTTGTGCCAAACATGTCTCTACCTTAGAAATTACTAGGGTCACCCACAGCCCTCTATTTTTCTAAGCTCCATGTACCTATCCAAAAGTCTCCTAATAGACCCTATCGTATCCGCCTCCACCACCGTTGCCAGCAGCCCATTCCACGCACTCACCACTCTCTGAGTAAAAATCTTACCCCTGACACCTCTGTAACTACTCCCCAGCACCTTAAATCTGTGTCCTCTTGTGGCAGCCATTTCAGCCCTGGGAAAAAGCCTCTGACGATCTACACGATCAATGCCTCTCATCATCTTATACTCCTCTATCAGGTCACCTCTCATCCTCCATCTCTCCAAGAGAAAAGGCCAAGTTCACTCAACCTATTCTCATAAGGTCTGCTCCCCAATCCAGGCAACATCCTTGTAAATCTCCTCTGCACCCTTTCTATAGTTTCCACGTCCTTCCTGTAGTGAGGCGACCAGAACTGAGCACAGTACTCCATGTGGGGTCTGACCAGGGTCCTGGTGGTATATCTCCTTCCTGATGGCAGCAGCAAGAAGAGAGCATGGTTTGAGTAATGGCGGTTTTTACTCTCGAAACTAGTTGAAAGAAAAGCACAGGAGCCAGGAGATATGTGTCGACTGAGTGATTTTTAGTGAGGTGCTCATTACTGAATCATGGCTGAAGGATGGTTGTAGTTGGGAGCTGAATCTCCAGGATATACTTGTTATAACAGAGGGATAGGAAGGTAGGCAGAGGGGGTGGTGTGGCTCTACTGGTAAAGAATGGCAGCAAATCAGTGGAAAAATGTGACATAAGATTGGAAGATGTTGAATCCTTGTGGGTTGAGTTAAGAAACTGCAAGGGTAAAAGGACTTTGATGGAGTTTATACAGGCCTCCCAACAGCGGCTGGGAGGTGGACCACAGGAAAAAGAAAAGGCATGTCAAAAGGGCAAAGTTATGGTAGTCATGAATGATTTTACCATGCAGGTTGGTTGTGAAAATCAGATTGGTAATGGATCTCAAGAGAGTGGGCTTGTTCAATGTCTGGAATACGTACACAACGCTGGAAGAACTCAACAGGTCAGGCAGCATCCGTGAGAAAAGAGTAACCAATGTTTTGGGCCGAGACCCTTCATCAGGAATGGGGGGCAAGAGAGGGCCGAAGCCCAGAAATAGAGATAGGGGAGGGGGTAGGGCCTAGAGGCACCAGGTGGAAAACCAATCAGAGGAAGGATGAAGGGGTGAGGGGATAAGCATGAAAGAACTGTAGAGATAAAGAAGCAGAGAGTTGAAAGGGGAGAGAGGCAGAGAGGGAACTGTGATAGGGGAAAGGGAAGGGGGAGTGGGAGGGAATTACCGGAAATTGGAGAATTCAATGTTCATACCACCAGGCTGGAGGCTACCCAGACGGTAGATGAGGTGTTGCTCCTCCAACCTGAGTTTGGCCTCATCATGGCAGTAGAGGAGGCCATGTATGGACATATCGAGATGGGAATGAGAGGCAGAGTTGAAGTGGGTGGCAACCGGGAGGTCCTGTCTATTGTGACGGATGGAGTGGAGGTGCTTGACGAAGCGGTCCCCCAATCTGCGTCGGGTCTCGCTGATGTAGAGGAGGCCGCACCGAGAGCACCGGATGCAATAGATGACTCCAGCAGACTCGCAGGTGAAGTGTTGCCTCACCTGGAAGGACTGTCTGGGGCCCGGAATGGTGGTAAGGGGGGAGGTGTGGAGACAGGTGTAGCATTTGCGCTTGCTGGGATAAGTGCCAGGTGGGAGTTCTGTGGGGAGGGACGTGTGGACCAGGTAGTCGCGGAGGGAATGATCCCTGCAAAAAGCTGAGAGGGGTAGGGAGGGAAAGATATGCTGGGTGGTGGGGTCCTGTTGAAAGTAATGCCTAGAGATGGCTTTTTAGTGCAGTTTGTCATTGAGACTACTGGGGGATCAGCTGTACTGGATTGGGTGTTACCTTATGAACCAGAGGCGATTAGGAAGCTTAAGGTAAAAGAATCTTTAGGCACCAGTGATCACAATATGATTGAATTCAACTTGAAATTTGACAGGGAGAAAGTAAAGTCTGATGTAGCAGTATTTCAGTGGAGTAAGGGAAATTACAGTGGTATGAGAGAAGAGTTAGCCAAAGTAAATTAGAAAGAGCTGCTAGCAGGAATGTCAGCAGAACAGCAATGTTTCTGGGAAAAATAAGGAAGGTGCAGGATAAATACTCAAATGGTAAAATAGTACAACCATGGCTGACAAGGGAAGACAAAGCTATTGTAAAAGCAAAAGAAAGGAAATACAGCAAAGCAAAAGTGGGAAGATAGAGGATTGGGAAGTTTTCTAATACCTACAGAGAGTAACTAAAAAAGAAGATGAGAAGGGAAAAGATGAAATTCGAAAGCAAGTCAGCAAATTTATGAAAGCAAGTTAGCAAATAATGTCAAAGTATAGTAAAAGTTTTTTCAAATATGTTAAAGGAGAAATTAGTGTATATAGGACCACTAGAAAATGAGGCAGGAGAAATAATAACGGGGACAAGGAGATGACTGAGGAACTAAATGAGTATTTTGCCTCATTCTTCACTGTGGAAGACACTAGCAGTGTGCCTGATGTTGTCATGTGTGAAGGAGGAGATGTGGGTGCAGTTACTATTACAAGAGAGAAGGTGTTCAAAAAGCTGAAACACCTAAAGGTACATAAGTCACCCAGACCAGATTAACTGCACCCTAGGGTTCTGAAAGAGGTAGCGTTAGAGATTGTGGTGGCATTAGAAATGATCTTTCAGAAAGCATTGGACTCTGGCATGGTGCCAGAGAACTGGAAAATTGCAAATGTCACTCCACTCTTTAAGAAAGGAGGAAGGCAGCAGAAAGGAAGTTATAGACCAGTTAGCCTGACCTCAGTGGTTGAGAAGATGTTGGAGTCAGTTGTTAAGGATGAGGTGATGGAGTACTTGGTGATACACAACAAGATAATACAAAGTCAGCATGGTTTCCTTAAGGGAAAATTCTGCCTGACAAACCTGTTGGAATTCTTTGAGGAGATTACAAGTAGGATGGATAAAGGGGATGTAGTGGATGTTGTATATTTGGACTTTCAGGAGGCCTTTGACAAGACACCACACATGAGGCTGCTTATCAATTTAAGAGCTCGTGGTATTACAGGAAAGTTACTAACATGGTTAGAGCATCGCTGATTGGTAGGAGGCAGCCAGTGGGAATAAAAGGATCCTTGTCTGATTGCTTGCCTGTGACTAGTGGTGTTCCGCAGGGGTCAGTGTTGGGACCACTTCTTCTTATGCTGTATAGAAATGATTTAGATGATGCAATAGATGGCTTTGTTGCCAAGTTGGCAGAGGATATGAAGATTGATGGAGGAGCAGGTAGTGTTGAGGAAACAGGTAGGATGCAGAATGACTTAGACAGATTAGGACAGTGGGAAAGAAAGTAGCAAATGAAATACAATGTTGGAAAATGCATGGTCACGCATTTTGCTTGTAGAAATGTGTGTGGACTATTTTTTAAACAGGGAGAAAGTTCAAAAATCTGAGATGCAAAGGGACTTGGGAGTCCATGTGTAGAACACCCTAAAGGTTAACTTACAGGTTGAGTTGTTGTTGAGGAAGGCAGATGCTATGTTAGCATTCATTTCAAGAGGTCTAGAATACAAGAGCAAGGATGTGAGGCTGAGGCTTTATAAGGCACTAGTGAGGCCTCACCTTGAGTATTGTGAACAGTTTTGGGCTCCCCATCTTAGAAAAGATGAGCTGGCATTGGAGACGGTCCAGAGGACATTCACAAGGATGATTGCAGGAATGAAAGGGTTATCATACAAGGAACATTTGATGGCTCTGGGTCTGTACTCACTGGAATTCAGAAGGATGAGAGGGGATCTCGTTGAAACCTTTTGAATGTTGAAAGGCCAAGACAGAGCAGATGTGCACAGGATATTGCCTATTGTCGGAGAGTCTAGGACAAGAGGGCACAGCCTCAGGATAGAGGGGCGCCCTTTCAAAACAGAGATGTGGAGAAATTTCTTTAACCAAAGGGTGGTGAGTTTGTGGAATTTATTGCTACATGCAGCTGTGGAGGCCGGGTCGTTTGGTGTATTTAAGGCAGAGTTTGATAAGTTCTGGTTTGGATGTGGCATCAAAAGTTACGGGGAGAAGGCAGAGAACTGGGGTTGAGGAGAAAAAAAAAGTTTCAGCCATGATTGAATGGTGGAGCAGACTCGATGGGCCAGTTGACCTAATTCTGCTCCTAAGTCTTTTGGTCTTGTATGACGTGGTGGCATTATGACATACGCCATGCACATACCCATTACATATAACTCATAACAAATGATGTCAACAAAAAATGCTTAATCAAGCAATTTACACTATTATTCAAATATTACTGAAATATTAAAAACACCACTCCTCCATGCTTGGCTGTAAACTACAGCTCAATATAAGCTAGTGGGCAAGTTGTTGGAGAAGATCCTGAGGGACAGGATTTAGGAGCATTTGGAGAGACATAATCAGATTAGGGATAGTCAGCATGGCTTTGTCAAGGGCAGGTCATGCCTTACGAGCCTGGTTGAATTCTTTGAGGATGTAACAAAATACATTGATGAAGGTAGAGGAAATCAGTGTAGTGCACATGGAATTCAGCAAGGCATTTGATAAAGTTCCCCATGCAAGGCTAATTCAGAAAGTAATGAGGCATGGGATCCAAGGAGACCTTGCTTTGTGGATCCAGAATTGGTTTGGCCACAGAAAGCAAAGGGTGGTTGTGGATGGTTCGTATTCTGCATGGAGGTCAGTGACCAGTGGTGTTCCACAGGGATCTGTTCTGGGACCCCTCCTCTTTGTGATTTTTATAAATGACCTGGATGAGGAAGTAGAAGGGAGGATTAGTAAGTTTGCCAAGGACACAAAAGTTGGGGGTGTTGTAGAAAGTCTGGAGAATTGTCAGAGATTATAGTACGATGTCGATAGGGTGCAGAATTGAGCTGAGAAGTGTCAGATGGAGTTCTACTCAGATAAGTGTGAAGAGGTTCATTTCGGTAGGTAAAATTTGAAGAACGGAACATAATCTTAATGGCAAGATTCTTGGCAGTGTAGAGGAACTGAGAAATCTTGGGGTCCGAGTCCCTAGGACACCCAAAGCTGTTGCACAGGTTGACAGTGTTGTTAAGAAGGCGTATGGTGTGTTGGCCTTCATCAACTGTAGGATTGAGTCAAGAGCTGTGAGGTAATGTTACAGCTACACACAACCTTGGGCAGACCCCACTTGGAGTACTGTGTTCAATTCTGGCCACCTCACTACAGGAAGGATGTGGATACTATAGAAAGTGTAGAGGAGACTTACAAGGATGTTGCCTGGATTGGGGAGCATGCCTTATGAGAATAGGTTAAATGAACTTGGCTTTTTCTCCTTGGAGTGACAGAGGATGAGAGGTGACCTGACAGAGGTGAACAGGATGATGAGAGGCATTGATCGTGTGGATAGTCAGAGGCGTTTCCCTCTCTCTAGTTCCCGCATGATCCCAACTGGACTGTGTCAGGACTCGCACAGTCCCAGTGGCCAGAACCAGCTGTTGCTTTTGAGGGCAGGACTAGGTCTCCAGAGGGTCTCAGGTTCCCTCGTACTGAAGGCTGCCCCCTTATTGGGTGTTGGTTATTAGAAAGTCTGGACGTCGGAACTCCATACCTCTTGCAATGGCTGGGCCAAGCAATGACTCTCCCCCTCTCCATTCCATGGATGGGTTACAGCCAAGGGTAGCTGAAGTTCAGGGGTATGAGTGGAGAGTCAATAATGTAGAAACTGTTGTCTTCCAGATGATCCCCATACTCAACTGCAAAGTCACAGTCTGTTGCTGGATCTGCCCAGACTCTGGCAGGTGTGTCCAAGACAGCCCCGGGCATGGACTGGCTCAACTCTTGCAGTGGTATGTCAGTCTGACAGGCATTTCCTTAATCCAGAAAATTACCTGCTGCCCCAAAATCCACAAACACATTCACCTGCCTCAAGTTCTTAGCCCAGGTGAACTCTGCCTTCAGCACGAATCCAGGATCCATAGTATTGGGCATACTGACTGCTGCTGTCACAGTCCTCCTGACATTGGATGGTCTCAGCAGTTCTGTAGATGGCTGCAGCTTCAGACGTTCGGCCCCCCCAGTTCCAACCACTCCTGGGACTAGGTCCGAAATTTGATATTATAATCGGCCGCTGACCGCCCCCCCCCACCCCATCATCAGGTGATCTGATGTCCCGCTGACCCTGGCGGGGTAATGAAACATTCCTCATGGCAGCTTTGAATTTCTCCGAATCCGAGCAAATCTCTGACCAATGCGCAGTGCCCAGAGGCCCAGACCAGTGAGAAGAGAGGTAATGAAGGCCACCTTTCTGTGCTCTAAGGGGAACCAGGACGGCTGGAGTTCAAATACTAATGAGCATTGGACGAGGAAGCCCCAGCCAGGACCAGGTCACCGTCCAATCTCTCCGGGGCTGGAAGATGAGCCGGCTCCGCAGAGCGACCTACAGCCTCAGCCGAGTGATTTTGGCTTCCGTCCTGCAATAGTTGGCAAACAACGACCTGGAGATTGTGTATCTCCTGGTTCTGCCTGGATAGTTTCTCGCTGTGGCTGCTGATGAAAGGCCCCGATACCCTGCATGTTAGTATAATGCCGTACACCTCTCACATACTCCTAACATATAAATGATGTAAACAAACAGAGTGCTTAATCAAACAATATACTTACAATATTACTCAACTATTCCAGAAATATTGAATACCCTACAGGGGCGTCTGATGAGGGATATAGAGGTGCTCAATGATGGGGAGGGGTGTTATGTGATGGGGTGGGCTGTACCTGCTCCCTTGGGAGGCAGCCTGAGCGCCTCATGTCGGGGAGTGTATGTAGACAGTGAAGTACAGTAACGTGCCGCACAAGTCTGAGGACTGCTCCTGTAACTGGACATCTTGAAAGCTTTACCTGAGTGACAGGGTGGTGTCACTAAATGCCCTGGTGCCCAACGTATACCATCTGAACTGTGGCACAGATGAGTGCCTGTCTGTTCCATCAGCTCAGAGTGGAGGAATTTCACCCCGTTCAGAATCAGAATCTGGTTTACTTTTCGCCGACGTATGTCATGAAATTCATTGTTTTGCAGGGCCTGCATACCAGAGGGTGATGCAACCAGTCGGGATTCTCTCCACCATACATTAATAGGAAACATTTCAGCTTTTCCCCTTTGAAACAGAGATAAATTCCACTGGGTCCAATTATCCTTCACTGTTAGAGCAGGGATCAGAAAGTGGACTGGGTCAAGCTATTTGGATGCCCTCTTCTTCCACTGTACCAGCCTCCACATTTAAGAAATCATTCTCCAACTGTAATATCACCAGGCACATTCCCTTCTCCTTTCAGTGCCAACATAGACATAGAACAGTGCAGCACAGGAGCAGGCCCTTCAGCCCACAATGTCATGCTGAACCAAATAAATTACTAATCAAATGGCTAATTAAACTAATCCCTTCTGCCCACACAGTGTCCACATCCCTCCATCTTCTTCACAATCATGTGCCTATCTAAACATCTCTTAAAAGTCCCTAATGTGACTGCCTGTACCACCAGCCTGGACAGCACATTCCAGGCACCCACAGCTCTCTATGTTAAAAAAAGTACTTGCCTCTCACATTCCTTTTAAAATCACTTTAGATGCATGCCCTCTGGTTATGTATGGACTGTTTCCTGGCCTACTTCTCCATCTCTCTGTATATCCACACCATTCCAGCAGAACTTTACTGTGTAACCAAAGAGAAGCAACACTTGCCTTTTACCTCTTTCCCTCCCACCATCTCGGGATCTAAGTAATTCTTCCAGGGAAAGCAGAGATATACGTGGACGTATTCCACTTGCTGAGAAGGGTGTGTTCTCCAGAAAGAAGAAACCAAATGCAGATTGGTGACCGGTTTGTGGAACATTCAGTCCACAAACTTTGGTGATCAAGCTCTTACTTCTCAGTCTCAACGCACCACTCTGCAACTGGGTGTTGGACAACAGAGCTCACGGAGTCGGGGTGCTCCTCCCTCCTCCAGGTGCTCCCTCGGACTCTGTGCTGACCCCACTGCTGTACGCTCTGCTCACGCACGACTGCACGGCCAAACACCCGAGTAATCACATTGTCAAGTTCACGATGGTAGTGGGGCTCATCACCAACAACGATGAGACGAGGTGGAGGACTTGAGGCCAGGCAAGTAGCCTCTTCCTTTATGTCAGCATGACAAAGGAGATGATTATCAGCTTCAGGAGAACTCACATCAACCACCACCCCCTTTACATTGGTGGCACAGCAGTGCAAGCAGTTCCAAACTCCTGGTCCCAGAACACAGCCTGCACAGACAAGAAAGCTCACCAACACCTCCACTTTCTGAGGAGGCTGAACAGAGCTGGACTTCACACATCCACACTCACGTCATTCCACAGATGTGTTGTAGAGAGCATCCTGACAAGCTGCATCACTGGCCGGTGTGGAAACTGCACGGCGGCATACGGGAAGACTCCACCACAGGCAGTCAAAACTGGTACCAGCCTACTCACCACCAAGGACATTTATACAGAGAGGAGCTGGGAAAGGGCCAGTAACGTCATGAAGGATCCCACACACCCTGCTCATGGACTGTTTGACCCTCTTCCATCAGGGAGGAGGCTACATAGCATCTAAACCAGGACCATCAGACTCAAAAACAATTACTTTCCCCAAACAGTAAGGCTGATCAACACCTCCACCCATTAACTCCACCACTATTTTATTATTCCTCATCCATCAGTTTATGTTCAGCCTGGTGTCACATTATGGATGTACAATCAAACTATGTACATAACGTCTTGGAGAAGTGTCCGGCCTCAAACCCTTTGTTCATATAAATGAGTGTTACAACCAGGGACTTTGGTCCACTTAACTGAGATTTTTTAATTTGTGAATTGCATGCTCTTTTTTTCCCACAGTAGAGCCCTAAAAACAGGGAAAATTGTAAAGCATAAAAAACTAAAAATATAAAAACTGAAATGTCAACAGATCAAAAGTATTCACCCCCCTTTTGTTCATACTTAGTTGAACCACGTCTTGAGGCTAGTACAGCCAGTAGCCTTTTTGGATAAGTCTCTATTAGCTTTGCACAATGTGATGAAACCAGCTTTACCCATTCCCTCTTGCAAAATTGTTCAAGCTGTGCCAGGTTAGTTGGGGACTGGTGGTGGACAGCAATCTTGAGGTCTTGCCAGACATGTTCGATTGGGTCAGGACTGTTGACTGGGTTACTCAAAAATATTGATTTTCTTCATTTGAACCCACCCTATGGTTGATCTGGCAGTGTGCTTTGGGTCGTTGTCCTGCTGACCGAACAACTTCCTCCCCAGTTTAAGCTTTCTGGCAGAGCCTAGCAAGTTTTTATCCAGTATCTCTCTGTATTTAGCAACATTCATCTTCCCATCAATCCTGACTAGATATCCAGTCCCTTCTGCTAAAAAAACATCCCCATACCATGATGCTGCCTCCACCATACTTTACAGTAGGGATTGTGTGCAGTATCAGATTTACACTGTCTGTACCACTAAATGTTAAGACCAAAGTTTTCCACTTTAGGCTCATCTGAACAAAAGACCTTCTTCCACATCTTTATAGTATCTACTAAGGAATGCTCTTCAAAGTCTTTACGGGCAAGGGGATGTTTATTTTTTTAGCCAGGGCTTCTTCCTTGCCAGTCTTCCATTAAATAATCTTTACGTGCAAGGACATAAAGATTGTGGAGCCGTGAACTTCATCTACAGTTGCAGTCATTGATTTCTGCTGCTCACTCAGAGTGTCTGTTGGTGTCACAGTCGCCTCTTTTAAAAGTGCCATTCTTCTCTGCCGACTAAGTTTAGAGGGGTGGTCTGACCAAAGCAGTGTGACTGTGGTTTCAGATGTTTTCCACTTTCTCACGATGGACTGCTCTGAGCTCCGAGGATGTTCAGATGGTCTTGTACTCTTCCTCACATTATCATTTCCCTGGCTTCTCTTCAATGCTCTTTTGTCTTCATTTTGGTTTCTTCCCTTGAAAATCTACCGTAGTGTTGGGCCTAACAGAGAGAGAGGGGGGATATTTATTCCTACAAATTCATTGAAAACAGGTGATCCTCCAATTTTCGACACCAACAAATTGAGTGAGTTGCTCCAGTAATTGCTGCTGGGGAGAGTTAGTGTAGTAATTACAAAGGGGGTGAATACTCTTTCAGTCTCACAATTCTGGTTTTCAATTTTTAGTAAATTGTTAACTCATTTTGGAACTTTCCTTTTGATTTGACATGATGCACAATGTTTTGTAGATTAGCTCAAAATCCTACTTCAGTATATTTTAAATTTCAAAAATGAGACAGGAAAATGTGAATATAGTGGGACTGAATATTTTTTCAAGGTAAGTACAAGGTAAGTCATTTATGTCTATTTATTGTGTGTTTTTTGTTATTATTATGGTGTTTTTATCTTTTCAGTTTTTCTTTGCACTGCACTTGGTAACAATTATTTCATTCCCTTTACACTTCTGTACAAGAAATGACATAAAACAATCTTGAATCTTGAGAAGTGACTAAGAGCTTCTAGTTATCTATCACTTACATCACCCACCCAGACCTACTCTGATCTCCTCATCTTTGGCCTTTCCAGTTGAGCCCTGCATCAGTGAAAGGTTCAGTATCTCATTTTCCCCTGAGAAACAGCACACAGAAACCAACTTAGCTTTCAGATAACCAGCATACCAATTTACTTGGCATTTGAGGAGAATGGAAAGCTGAGTTAATATTAGAGTCGTTTCAATTTAAACACAGTGGCCTTGTCCCACAGTAACGCCAACAAGCTACTATGTAAATTCAATATTTCTTTACTGATGCTCCTTGACAGCTGGGTATTTCCAGATTTCCAGTGATTGTCTCTTTCTCACGATTCCTGTATTATTTTTCTCTCTCCTTTGTTCTCCAGCTATTTATATCACCTTGCAATTAACAAGCCCTTGCCACCCACTCTTAGCTGCTGCATGTGCCATCATGTAGCGTTACTCAATTTCTCTTGGTCTGCAACGTATTACAGACATTTCCTTTATTCTCTCTCTCCTCCCCGGCTCTGTAACTGAAAACATTCTTGTCTTAAACCATTCTGAGATCTGAAAAGATCGTCAATGTGAAACTTTCAGTGATTGAGTTCCTCTTCTTCTTACCTGCCACTCATGAGCTTCTGCATCCAAGACATCATTTTCTGCAACTTCCACCTTCTTCAGCGAGACCCCAGCACCAAACACATCTTTACTCCCCCTTTCACACACCTCACCCTCCGCTTTCTGCAGGAATACCTCCTCCTGTGATTCCTTTTGGCCATTTGTCCCTCCCCACTAATCTCCCTCCTGGCACATATCCATGCAAGGGACAGAAGTGCGACACCTGTCCGTTCACCTCCTCCCTTATCTCTATTCAGGGTCCCAAACGGTCCTCCCAGGTGCTGCAGCACCTCTCCTGTGAATCTGTTGGGATCGTCTACTGCAGGGGTTCCCAGCTCCCTCTGTAAATGGTAGGGGTCCACGTTATAAAAAAGGTTGGGAGACCCTGCTCTACTGTTTCTGATGCTCCCAAAGCAGTCTCCTCTGTATTGGTGAAATCTGCAAAAAGCTAAATTTCCTGGTGGTAACCCATTTGAATCCCCATCTCCATTCCCATTCCAACATGTCGGTCCATAGCCTCTTCTTTTGTCATGGTGTGGCAATGCTTAGGTTGGAGGAATGATGCCTCATATTCCATCTTGGTTGCCTCCAATCTGATAGATGAACATCGATTACTTCAACATCTGGTAATTTTTGCCTTCCCCCTTCCCTCTTCTTCTATCCCCCACTTTGGCCGTTTATCTCTTTTCTTCACCTACTATCATCTCCCTCTTTTTCCCTTTCTCTCATGGTCCACTCTCCTTTTCTGTCAGATTCCTCTCCAGCCATTTGCCTTTTCCACCTATCACCTCTCAGCTTCTTTCTTCACCACCAGCCCTGACCACTTACCTTGCGCCACCAATCACCTTCTAGTTTGTCCTCCTCCTCCCCCCCATCTTCCTGCTCTGGTGTCTACGGCCCCCTACCTTCCCAGTCCTGACAAATTAACTCGGCCTGATGCCTCAACTTCCACAGACGCTGCCTGACCTGCTGAGTTCCTCCAGCATTTTGTGTGTCTCACTCTGGATTTCCAGCATCAGCAGAATCTTCCGTGTTTATAATGTGAGACCTTTGTTCTCTTTTGTTTTCAACAGGCACAGCCTAACCTGCTGAATACTTATCGCATTTTCTGTTTTTATTTCAGATTTACAGCATTTGCTGTGTTTCGCTTAGAGTGCAATTGCACTTGTAGTTATCAACTGGATAAATCACATCTTGAGGTGTTCAGAGTGAGCGATGGGGTTATATCATAGTTATGGAGATAGTTGTGAGAATTATAGACCAGAACAAAGGTCCTAATATTTATAAGACCAACATGAAGGGAGATTAAATGGAATCACTTATGCCTTAAATAGACTTTTGAGATGTTAAATGCAATTCATGGTGAAGATGTTTTAAGATATCCAAGAGACATGTGTGTGTGCAAGTCTGAAGAATTTGTTAATTTTATAATTTCATATCTGTAAATTCTCAATAAATCACTTGGCATGGTAACTTGGTTCAGAAAGTAAAGGCACACGATAGGAGGCAGACAGTAATGTGGGAAACTGTGCCTTTCTGATTTGAAGTCTGCATCCAGTGTTGGGTACCAGGACCCCTGCTCTTTGTGAAACATACATTGGCTTTATGCAGAGCACGTCATGTCTTACAAACTCAGTTTAGTTTTTGAGAATATGCTGAAGATGAGGGTAGGGCAGTGGATAAGTGGTCCATCATGGTAGGCTGAAACAGGAGATTCAGATATATAAAATTGTGGTAGGACACTGGTTTAGCATTAGAACGCAGAGCATAGTTGGTCTGTAATCAGTGGTGATCTACACAGATCAGTACAGAGACATTGTTGTTTGAGATATGTACAAAATATTTAGATGAAAACATAGATGGGCAGATTAATGAGTTTTCAGTCAAAGAGAAATTGGTGGAGTTGCAGATACTGAGGAAATTGTAAAATAATTTAGTGAGATGGAAATCAGCTGTACGTATGGACAGAGAAATGGCAGATGCCGTTTAATCTGGATAAGTTTGAGGTGTTACACTCTGTGTGGCCAAATTAACAAGGAAAGTTCCAGTAAATAGTAGGAACTTGAAGAACTTAAAAAGGATGTTGGAGTGCAACTCCACAGCTCTCTCAAAGTGCAAGACAAGTAGATAGACTGGTAAAGCAGGCATTCCTTTCTTCTTATTAGCAAAGTCAGGAAGTCATTTAGCAGGTGTTTAAAGTTTTGGTTAGCCCATATCTGAGTGCAGTTCCAGTTGCTGCATCACAGGAAGGGTGAGGAGAGGAGGCAGAAGAGTCTCACCAGCATGTTGCTTGGATTGGAGAGCATTAGCTATAAGGAGAGTCTGGGCTAACCTAGATTGTTTTCTCTGGATTATCAGAGGCCAAGTCAAGTCACTTTTTATTGTCATTTTGACCATAACTGCTGACAGAGTACACAGTAAAAATGAAACAATGTTTTTCAGGATCATGGTGCTACATGAAACAGTACAAAAACTACACTGAACTACGTGAAAACAACACAGACAAACAAAAACTACACTGGACTACAGACCTACACTGGACTGCATAAAGTGCACAAAACAGTGCAGGCGTTACAATAAATAATAAGCAAGACAATAGGCACAGTTGAGGGCAGTAGGGTGTCAGTCCAGGCTCTGGGTATTGAGGAGTCTGATGGCTTGGGGGAAGAAACTGTTACACAGTCTGGTCGTGATAGCCCAAATGCTTTGGTGCCTTTTCCCAGATGGCAGGAGGGAGAAGAGTTTGTATGAGGGGTGCATGGGGTCCTTCATAATGCTGTTAGCTTTGCAGATGCATTGTGTAGTGTAAATGTCCATAATGACGGGAAGAGAGACCCCGATGATCTTCTCAGCTGACCTCACTATCTGCTGCAGGGTCTTGCGATCTGAGATGGTGCAATTTCCGAACCAGGCAGTGATGCAGCTGCTCAGGATGCTCTCAATACAACCCCTGTAGAATGTGATGAGGATGGGGGGGTGGGAGATGGACTTTCCTCAGCCTTCGCAGAAAGTACAGACGCTGCTGGGCTTTCTTTGCTATGGAGTTGGTGTTGAGGGACCAGGTGAGATTCTCCGCCAGGTGAACACCAAGAAATTTGGTGCTCTTAACGATTTCTACTGAAGAGCCGTTGATGCTCAGCAGGGAGTGGTCGCTCTGTGCCCTCCTGAAGTTATCAACTATCTCTTTTGTTCACATTAAGAGACAGGTTGTTGGCTCTGCACCAGTCCGTCAGCCGCTGCACCTCCTCTCTGTAAGCTGACTCGTTGTTCTTGCTGATGAGACCCACCATGGTCATGTCATCGGCAAACTTTATGATGTGATTTGAGCTGTGTATTGCAGCACAGTCGTGGGTCAGAGAGTGAACAGCAGTGGACTGAGCACACAGCCCTGGGGGGCCCCCGTGCTCAGTGTGATGGTGTTGGAGATGCTGCTCCCGATCCGGACTGACTGAGGTCTCCCAGTCAGGAAGTCTAGGATCCAGTTACAGAGGGAGGTGTTCAGGCCCAGTAGGCTCAGCTTTCCGATCAGTTTCTGAGGGATGATTGTGTTGAAAGCTGAACTGAAGTCTATGAACAGCATTTGAATGTATGTGTCTTTTGGTTAGGGCCAGGTGGAGGGTGGTGGCAATGGCATCGTCTGCTGAGCGTTTGGGACGGTACGCAAACTTCAGGGGGTCCAGTGAGGGGGGCAGCAGGGTCTTGATATGCTTCATGACGAGCCTCTTGAAACACTTCACGATGATGGATGTGAGTGCAACAGGATGGGAGTCATTGAGGCAGGACACTGAAGACTTCTTCGGCACGGGGACGATGGTGGCAGCCTTGAAGCCCGTTGGAACGGTGGCACTGCTCAGGGAGATGTTGAAGATGTCAGTGAGAACATCTGCCAGCTGGTCTGCACATCCTCTCGGCCCTCTACCAGGATGTTGTCTGGTCCAGCAGCCTTCTGTGGGTTGACCCTGCACAGGGTTCTTCTCATGTCGGCCACGGAGAGACACAGCACCTGGTCATTCATAGGAGGGGTGGGCTTCCTCGCTGCCACATCATTTTCCACCTCAAAATAAGTGCATCTGGGAGGGAGGCATCACCCGTACAGTCAGGTGATGTTGTCTTGTAATTGCTGATGTCCTGGATGCCCTTCCACATGCGCCGCGTGTCGCTGCTGTCCTGGAAGTGACTGTGGATTCGCTGGGCGTGTGCACGCTTTGCCCCTCTGATGGCCCGGGACAGTTTGGCCCTTGCTGTTGTTAGGGCTGCCTTGTTGCCCGCTCTGAAGGCAGAGTCACAGATCCTCAGCAGCACACGCACCTCTGCGGTCATCCATGGCCTCTGGTTGGCACATATAGTGATGGTCTTGGACAGAGAAACATCATCAATGCACTTGCTGATGTAGCTGGTCACTGATGCTGTGTACTCCTCTCAGTTGGTGGAGTTGCCATCGGTTGCAGCCTCCCTGAACATGTGCCAGTCAGTGTGCTCAAAGCAGTCTTGAAGAGCAGAGATGGCTCCTGCTGGCCAGGTTTTCACCTGCTTCTGAACTGGTCTGGAGCACCTGACGAGCGGTCTGTATGCTGGGATTAGCATAACAGAGATGTGGTCTGAGTATCCGAGGTGGGGGCAGGGCTCCGCCTGGTACACATCGGGGATGTTTGTGTAAGCAAGGCCCAAGGGGTGACCTGATAGAAGTTTCTAAAACTATGAGAGACATAGATAGAAAAGATAGTCAAAGTCTGTTCCCCAGGGTGGAAATATCGATTACTAAAAGGCATGGAGATAGGGCGAGAGGAGGAAATTTTAAAGGGGATTTTCCACACAAGGTGGTATCAGAAATGCACTGCCAGAGGAAGAGGAACCACTTACGAGGCATTTAGACAGGCACATGGACAAAAGATTAGCTTTATTTGTTACATGTACACCAAAACTTTGAAGCATACAGTGAAATGTATAGTTTCGTGAGAAATGGCCAATCCAGTCTGATGATGTGCTTGGCAGACTGTCTCCATAGTTATGGCGCCAAAATTGCATGCTCACAACTTACTAACTCATCAGTACATCTTTGGAATGTGGGAGGATCCAGAGGAGTGATACTTGACTAATATTGTGAATATATTGTCTGATTATTTAAAGTGTATGAAGTGTGTGAATGGCGTACGACATTACACCACTACGTTGTGCCTTGCCAAATTAATATAGACACATTTATCCACAGCTCCCGTGTTTTTCTTGCGATTGGTTTCTGGGGTTACAAAACGTGACAGTGGCGAAGAAGAAGTTTAAAATGAACCCAAGACGACTACCTACCTGTTGATGCACAGCACATTTCTTTATTTCAAAAGGGGAGGCGTCTGAGTTTTAAAAAAGCACAGCATGTTTCTTTGAAAGGGTCAGTAACAGTGAAATTTTTTTTAAAAGAGCAAAAAAGGACAAAATTTATGGGTTCATAGACACTTAATACTGGATGATAATAATAATAAATTAAAAAAATAGAAATGTCTGGCTACATTGAAAGATAGATGTGTTTGATTGCACAACAGGTAATTGAATCACAAACAAGAGAAAATCTGTAGATGCTGGAAATCCAAGCAACACACACAAAATGCTGGAGGAACTCAGCAGGCCAGGCAGCAACTATGGAAAAGAGTACATTCGACATTTCAGGCCAAGACCCTTCAGCAGGACTGGAGAGAAAAAGCTGAGGGGAGAGGGAAACACAAGGTGATAAGTGAAACGGGGTGGGAATGAAGTAATGAGCTGGGAAGTTGATTGGTGAGATGAGGTGACAGAGGTAAAGAGCGTGGGAAATGGAGAAGTGGGGGGGTGGGGGCATTACCTGAAGTTTGAGAAATTGATGTTCATGCCATCAGGTTGGAGGCTACCCAAATGGAATATAAGGAGTAAAGTGTTGGGGGAACCACATGTCGGTCATCTGGGCATAGTCAAAATGAAAGTGTTGCTTCAGAAAGACAGCAGGTTGGGCAGCTTGCCGTGTACTGTTCACGATGCCAACATGTCCAGAAGGTGCCAAGGGCAGCATCTCTCCATCCTCAGGAACAGACTGCATGGCTCTGGCAGAGCAACCTCCTGGTCCCCTATCCCAGTCAGGAAAGGTGTTATCCTACAAAACTAAAAAATCCTCCACAGTGATTAAATTAAAGTGTGGTGGACTGAGGGCAGGTGGTTACTCTCAGGACACCACCTCATACCTACCCCTTGAAGGGACTGCACTCTGGGTCATCCAAAAGCTGTCACTGACCTCACCAGCTCCAGACAACTCCCATCCACTATCACTCATAGTTCCCTTACCCCACACTGCTCGCTTCTACCTCCTACCCGAGATCCACAAACCCCTGGGATTTGTGCTTCTGCATACTCATCCCTTAATTCCATTCTATCTCCTTTGGTTCAGTCCCTTTCCACCTACGTCTGTTACAGTCCTCATTCTGTCGATCTCCTCAGCAACTTCCCGGACCACCTCATTTTCACTATGGATGTCCAACCACACCCCCTCCAATGTCTGACAGAACTGGCATGGCATGGCTGTGTAGAGTAAAGAGTGTGTTTCTGTGCTGTATGATTAACAATCTTTCACTCATAGCATAATAGAATCTTAACATGTGGAGGTGTTAATGCACCTTTAACAGCTGAGTGTATCACTTAGTATGACCTTGAAAAATTGTACTAGATTTTGTTGTCAATTTTGACAATGGATGCCCTTGATAAAGGATGTTCTATTGTTAGCTGGCTAATCTGAAATATACTACTTGCCACAATATAAAAGAATCCTCAATTATGCCAATTATTAAACACAATTTACACAATGGACAATCATCGATAATCTTTGTTCTCTTGATGCTGAAGAAAGAGTCCCTGATTTACTTCAAGTGGAACTGAAAGAGATCTTGCCTTCAGATACTCAGAACCACATAATGATGATCAAATAGACTCTTAAGGAGTGACAAGCCATAAAAATGGATAGTAAAAGTTTTTATAATTCTATAAAGTGGAAAAGGGCGGCTGAAATGAATGTAGGTCCCTTGCAGGATGAGAAGGGGGAGTTGATATTGGGTTATGAGGAAATGGGAGAGGCTTTAAATTACTATTTGTGTTGGTCTTCACAGTGGAGGACGCATCTAACATGCAAAAGAGAGATGTTATGGATTTGATGGGCGGTGAGGACCTCGATCTAACATGCAAAAGAGAGATGTTATGGATGTGATGGGCGGTGAGGACCTCGATACAATAGCTATCACTAAAGAGGTAGTGCTGAGAAAACTTGTGGGCCTGAAGATAGATAAATCCCTGGTTCCGATGGAATGCATCCCAGGGTACTGAAAGAAATGGCAGAAGTTATAGAGAGGCTTTGGTGATAACTTACCAAAATTCTCTGGACTCTGGGCAGGTCCCAGCGGAATGGAAAATGTCAAATGTCACGCCACTATTCAAAAAAGTGACACAAAGCTGATGGCACAAAGGTTGGAGGTGTTGTGGATAGAGTGGAGGGCTGTCAGAGGTTACAGCGGGACATTGATAGGATGCAAAACTGGGCTGAGAAGTGGCAGATGGAGTTCAACCCAGATAAGTGTGAGGCGGTTCATTTTGGTAGGTCAAATATGATGGCAGAATATAGTTTTAATGGTAAGACTCTTGGTAGTGTGGAGGATCAGAGGGATCTTGGGGTCCGAGTCCATAGGACACTCAAAGCAGCTGTGCAGTTTGACTCTGTGGTTAAGAAGGCATACAGTGTATTGGCCTTCATCAATCGTGGAATTGAATTTAGGAGCCAAAAGATGATGTTGTAGCTACATAGGACCCTGGTCAGACCCCACTTGGAGTACTGTGCTCAATTCTGGTCACCTCACTACAGGAAGGTTGTGGAAGCCAGAGAAAGGGTTCAGAGGAGATTTACAAGGATGTTATCTGGATTGGGGTGCATGCCTTATGAGAATAGGTTGAGTGAACTCGGCCTTTTCTCCTTGGAGTGACAGAGGATAGAGCGACCTGATAGAGGTGTATTAGATGATGAGAGGCATTGATCGTGTGGATAGTCAGAGGCTGGAAATGATAAGGTGTTTCAAGAGACTCCTGGACAGGTACATGGAGCTCAGAAAAATAGAGGGCTATGGGTAACCCTATTAATTTCTACGGTAAGGGCATGCTTGCAACAGCTTTGTGGGCTGAAGGGCCTGTATTGTGCTGTAGGTTTTCTATGTTTCTACAAAGGATGTAAGTAAAAGGCAGGTAACTATAGACCAGTAAGTTTTACATCTGTATTTGGGAAAATGCTTGAAGCCATCATTAAAGAAAAAATAGTGAGGCATCTGGAAAGAAATGGATCCATCAGGCAGACGCAGCATGGATTCAACAAAGGCAGGTCCTGTTTGACAAACTTACTGGAGTTCTTTGAGGATATAATTAAATGCCCCTATTGTACCCACTTGTCCCATTTCCTTTGGTAGCTCATTCCAGATTCTCATGACACTCTGTGTGAAAAAGTTGCCCCTCAGGACTCCTTAAAATCTTTCCCCTCTCACCTTAAATATTGCCCCCTAGTTACCTGGGGTCTCCTACCCTGGGACAAGACCATAAAACAGTATAGCACAGTACAGACCTTTGACCCGTCATGTAGTGCTGACTTTTTAACCCTCTCCGAGGTCAATCTAACTATAAAGACCTTATTTATGCTTGTCTTGATTTTATGAACTTCAATGCGGATGGCCCTCATTCTTCTATACTCCGGTAAATAAAGCCCTAGCCTGGCCAACCTTGCCCTGTTACTCAGGCTCTCTAGTCCAGGCAACATCCTTATATATCTTTTCAGCACCTTCCCTACTTATGCTGCGCATTCAATGAACTATGTACCTGTGCTCCAAGGTCTCTCAATTACTTTACACTCGCCAGAGACCAAGCATTCATAGTACAGGTTCTACCCTGGTTTGTCTTTCCAAAATGCACCGGCAGGGCCCCGTTGATTGGGGTCGACTTCATGGATGTTGTGTCCTATATGTTTACATAATACACATGCCAATACGCAAACCAGGAGAGTATGATATGGAGAGCAAGCTGTTGCCACTACCACCCCCTGTATTCAATACCCCCCCATCCCCCGGCTATGACAACATTAAGGAACTGAAAATGCATCACCTCACTTTATCTGCATTGAAATCTATTTGCCTCTCTTCAGCCAGCCCATCATGCAGAACTTTGTCAATGGCCTTGCTCAAGTCGAAATAGACCACATCCATTCCCCTACCCGCATCTGCCCTTTTGGTTATTCCTTGAAGATCTTCAGAAGATTTGTCAAACATGAATTTCCAGGCGCAAAGCCACGCTGACTCCTCTAACCAAGCTGCTTGTCCTAATGTTGGTAGATTGTTTCCTCTGGTAACTTGCCCAACACTGATGTCATGTTGACTGGCCTCTAGTTCCCTGGATTGTCTTTGCAATCCTTCTTAAACAACGGAACAACATTACACCTTCCGGTCTTCTGGAACTTTAAAAGTGGCAAACAATGTAGAAAGTACCTCCAAAAGGTGCTGGAATGTCTCCTTTACTTCTCCAGCTTCCCAAAACGTCCAAGGATGTTGTTTGGTCAGGCTTCGGGGACTTAGTCACCATAATGCGCTGTAAGACTGCAAATACCTCCTCCCTGCTTTCTCCAAAACATTTGTGCTACTTCCTCTTGTTACAAATATGAAACTTCAATAATAATGATCAGTTAGGCACTGAGAGAATCTGTAGTTACTGATAAATACTTCTATTGTCTGAACTAACAAGCGGGTGATATTAGAAACTAGATGCCTCTGTCAGGTAACTGGAAAGCGAGCCCACACTGGCCAGACATCCTTCTTGATCCCAATGTAAACTCCATGTTTTCAACATGGGGTCAGCCGACATGTCAGCTGTTCATCAGAAGCGTCCCAAGGCTGCAAACAGTATTGATTTATTCTTGTCTCCTTCAGCCTTGTGTCCTAGGTAATGCCTTTGTTTTGTCTTAGACTAGATCTGCTGAATACTGGGCCCAGATGACCAGATCACAACCTGTTCCTGCAAGCCTGTCATTTTACATAATACATAATGTTTACATTTTATAAATAAATAAATAATTTTACGTTTTACATAATGTTAGCTTGACATCGGTGGTTGGGAAGTTGTTGGAGTCGATTGTCAAGGATGAGGTTACGGAGTACCTGGAGGCATATGACAAGATAGGCAGAACTCAGCATGGTCTCCTTAAGGGAAAATCCTGCCTGACAAACCTAGTGCAATTTTTTGAGGAAATTACAAGTAGGCTAGACAAGGGAGATGCAGTGGATGTTGTGTATTTGGATTTTCAGAAGGCCTTTGACAAGGTGCCGCACATGAGGCTGCTAAACAAGATAAGAGCCCATGGAATTACGGGAAAGTTACATATGTGGATAGAGCGTTGGTTGATTGGCAGGAAACAGAGAGTGGGAATAAAGGGATCCCATTCTGGTTGGCTGCTGGTTACCAGTGGTGTTCCACAGGGGTCCGTGTTGGGGCCGCTTCTTTTTACGTTGTATATCAATGATTTGGATTATGGAATAGATGGCGTTGTGGCTAAGTTTGCTGATGATACAAAGATAGGTGGAGGGGCTGGTAGTGCTGAGGAAACAGAGAGTCTGCAGAGATACTTGGATAGATTGGGGGAATGGGCAAAGAAGTGGCAAATGAATTACAATGTCGGAAAGTGTACGGTCATGCACTTTGGTAGAAGAAATAAACGGGCAGACTATTATTTAAACGGGGAGAGAATTCAAAGTTCTGAGATGCAACGGGACTTGGGAGTCCTCGTGCAGGATACCCTTGAGGTTAACCTCCAGGTTGAGTCGGTGGTGAAGAAGGCGAATGCAATGTTGGCATTCATTTCTAGAGGAATAGAGTATAGGAGCAGGGATGTGATGTTGAGGCTCTGTAAGGCACTGGTAAGACCTCACTTGGAATACTGTGTGCAGTTTTGGGCTCCTTATTTAAGAAAGGATGTGCTGATATTGGAGAGGGTTCAGAGAAGATTCACTGGAATGATTCTGGGAATGAGAGGGTTTACATATGAAGAATGTTTGACCACTCTTGGACTGTACTCCTTGGAGTTTGGAAGAATGAGGGGGAACCTCATAGAAACATTTCGTATGTTGAAAGGCATGGACAGAGTGGATGTGGCAAAGTTGTTTCCCATGGTGGGGGAGTCTAGTACGAGAGGACATGACTTGAGGATTGCAGGGTGCCCATTCAGAATAGAGATGAAAAAAAATTTTTTAGCCAGAGGGTGGTGAATCTATGGAATTTGTTGCCATGGGCAACAGTGGAGGCCAAGTCATTGGGTGTATTTATGGCAGAGATTGATAGGTATCTGAGTAGTCAGGGCATCAAAAGTTATGGTGAGAAGGTGGGGAATGGGACTAAAGGGGAGATTGGATCAGCTCATGATGAAATGGCGGAGCAGACTCGATGGGCTGAATGGCTGACTTCTGCTCCTTTGTCTTATGGTCTTATAAATAGCTTCTTATCTGAGAATGGTCTCAGGTTTAGAACATAGAACAATACAGCACAGTACAGGCCCTTTGGCCCACAATGTTGTGCCCACCCTTAAACCCTGCCTGCCATATAACCCCCCACCTTAAATTCCTCCACGTTTATCAGATCATTAGCAGAAATTCCTTGTGTCCACATCCAGTTGTTCTGATTAAGTTTTCCCAGAGCAAGAATCCGTTCACCAGGCTGTTCACAGAATGTCAGCTGCAAGGATGATTTCACAAAATGGCCGCCTCCACTCCTGCAGCCACGTGGCAAGAACAAAGACCTTAATTTTGTCTGTTTCCACTGCCCTTGCCCCATCCCTGTTCACTGATTTGTGGATTATAGTTCTTTCTGCCAACACCCTTATCTCTGGACCAATGTTGATTTTCTCCTCAGTAAGCATCAAGGAGAAATACCTGTTGAAAATACCACCTATCTCCTGCAGCTTCAGACATCGGTGGTCCTGCTGATCTTTACTCTTTCTCTAGTCACCCTTTTACTTTTTATATATCTATAGAAATTCATGAGATTTTCCTTAACTTTACCTTCTAGACCCAACTCATACCCCTTGTTTGCCCTCCAGATTTCCCTCTTAAGTGTATTTTGATCTTTTTTATATTTACCCAGTGACTCACTCATGTCTGACCCGCTAAAATCAATGTGAGCTGCCAACAAGGCAGAAACATGAATGGGAATGACACATCACTCCTTAATGAGTGAAATGCCTTTCATGCACGCTTTGAGAGAGGGAGTAGTGACACACCTGTTCACAATAACCCTGTGATCACAGCCAACAGCAGGATGCCCTTCAAGGGAGAGAAGCCTTGTACCCCTGTCTGTACACCTGGCTGAGTGCTACAAAACTGAGTTGACCAACGGCTGGATTGTTCAGGGACATCTTCAGTCTCTCACTCCTGAGGTCCCACCTGCCTCCTGATGGCATCAATTGTACTAGCAGGCTGACCTGCCACAAGAACTAGCATAAGAAGTTAAAAAAAAATTCATCACATATGTGAGTGATGACAAACCTGATTCTTATGGGTCTCTATTATGGATGGAGATTGGGAGGAGGGCAGGGAGAGGGGAATTATGGTTGGGAAAAGGAGAATGGAGAGAGGAGGGAGCAGGAAGTACTAGAGGGGCATTCTGTACTGATCAATAGACCAATTGTTTTGGAATCAAATGACCCTGCCTGTTTCAGGGTTGGATGTGTCTGCACCCGTGCCACCCGCCCCCCCCCCCGGCACTCCTTTTCTGCCACCTGTCCCACATCCCTCCCATGGAGCTCCATCCTCACCATTCCCAATGTCCTTTGCTCCCACCAAACCTACAAACTTCTCTCCACTCAATGATGACAAAAACAGTACTGTGTAAAAGTCTAGGGCACCTTAGCTATATATGTGTGTTGAAGACTTTTGCACAGTATCATACTAGCAATTACATTCATTAAATTGAAAGACTGCTTATGGCCCACATCAACTTGTGCCTCAGTAAGAGCCTGGACCCACTTCAGTTTGCTTATCTGCACAATAGGTCTGCAGCAGACATTATCTCTCTGCTCTGGATCACGTGGACAACTAGAACACAATTATCAAACTGCTGTTCTCTGACTGCACCTCACCAACATCTCCTCAAAATTTACCATCAAGCTCCAAGACCTGTGCTCCTGTAACTACCCCTTCAACTGATAGTCAAGAAGAAATAGAACAAAGCATAAGAAATAGGAGCAGGAGTTGGCAATCTGGCCCTTGAACCTGCTCAGATATTCAATAAGCTCATGACAGATCTGGCTATGAACTCAACTCAACTCCACCTATCCGCCCTTTCCCTATATTCTTTAATTTCCCTGCTATATACAAATCTAACTGTGCTTTGAATGCATTAAATGGCATAGCCTCTACTGCATCCCTGGCAGAGAATGCCACAAATTCACTATTCTCTCAGAAAAGCAGCTTTTCCTCATTTCCATCCCAAATCGACTCTCCTGAATCTTGAGGCTATGACCTCAAGTTCTAGTCTCAGCTATCAGTGGAAACAATCTTCCTGCCTCTATCTTATCTATCCCTTCAATAATTCTATCTGCTTCTGTAAGATCCCCTTTCATTCTTCTGAATTCCAGCAAGTATAGTCTGAGGTAGGCCAATCTCTCCTCATAGGTTAACCCCCGCATGTCTGGAATCAACTTAGTAAACCTCCTGAGCATTGCTTCCAAAGTCAGTATCTTTTCTCAAGAAAGGAGAGCAGAACCACACACATACGCTCATCTCCTTCTCACTACAGGCGTAACTGAGGGATGTGTGTTTAGCCCTCTTCGCTCTCTCTGTTCCTATGACAGTATGGATAACCATCGCACCAGTATCACCTACAAGTTCACCATTGACAGGGCCGTCGGCAGAACCACGAGTGAGATAAGCTTGCTGGTTGAGTGGTGCTCTAAGAGCAACCTGACGCGTAACATCGGCAAAGCCAAGAAAGTGGAAGTCAGGGGAATGAGCAATAGCTCTCATCGAAGGGTCAGTGCTGGAGACGGTGAGCAGCCAGGTGGTCCTGGCTGTCAGCTTCTCCAAGGACATTTTCTGGGCCCAATGCATTGATGCAATCAGGAGGAAGATGTGCCAGCTTCTCTACTTCCTTTCAACCTTAAGATTTGGCTCAAAGGCTCTGACAAATTTCTCCAAATGTTTAGTGGAATCTTCCTGACTTGGTATGGGGATTCCAAATGCACAAGGGCGCAAGTGGAGAGGAGGAAGGTTGGCGGGTGAAAGAGGGGTATGATGTGAGAATACTAACATTTCCTCCTTTACCTACCCCTCTTCCCCCTCACCTGTCACATCCTTCCCCTCCCCCTACTTCTGGCCCCTTCCTCTCCAGTCCTGGTGAAGGGTCTCTGCCTGAAACGTGGACTGTTTATTCCCTCTGTAACATGCTGCCTGATTTGCACAGTTCTTCCAGCATTTTGTTTGTGCCCCACTATGACAGCTTGGATTTTAATTAAATCGTGTAACTAAATCAATCTGGTATTACAGAAAGCATTTCATCTCAGTAATAGTAATCACCGGGAGCACTAGTCTGCTGTAAAACAAAAGGACCACATGTGTTTTTGGGAAAGGAATCTACGTCCCAGTCTGATATATCTGACTCCAGACCTGCTCTTCTAACTGTCTGCTAAATCCATGGGTAATCCCAGGGGGAGTCCCATGGACTGGCACCAGATCCTGGCATTGTCACGAGCCATCTGAATTCAAACAAGCCAGAGCCCTGTAGAGAACCACTGATGTGTAAGCATGCTCTCTGGGCCATGGCAGCCCTTTTACCCTCGGGCTGGGTGGGAGCGAAGGAGGCTGCTTTGTGGGGATGCTGAGCTCTGCAGTGATAAAGAGTGTGCATATGGTGAATGCATGATGTTTAAAGGGAAGAGGGCAGACCTGGTCACAGATGCAGCCAGACAGTCACTAGTGTTAGGAAGGTGGAAAGGTCCAGTAAGATACCCACAAGCCTTCTTCACTCAGTTCCATTAGGGGATTGAGAGCATCTATAAAACCGTAAGATACAGGAACAGAGTTAAGGCAATTGCCCCATTGAGTCTGCTCCACCACCCCATCATGGCTGATCCAATTTTTCTCTCAGTACCAGTCTCCTCACTTCTCCCCGTATCCTGTCATGCCCTGACTAATCAAGATTCTATCAATGTCTGCCTTAAATATACATAAAGACTTGGCCTCCACAGCTGCATGTGGCAAAGAATTTCACAGATTCACCACTCTCTGGCTAAAGAAATTCCTCCTCATCTCCATTCTAAAAGTATACCCTTCTATTCTGAGGCTGTGTCTTCTATTCTTAGATTCTCCCACCATAGGAAACATCCACTCTATCAAAGTGTTTCGCCATTCGATAGGTTTCAATGAGGTCACCCCTCATACTTCTGAATTCCAGTGAATATAGGCCTGGAGCCATCAAATGCTCTTCATATGACAAGCCTTTCAATCATGGGATCATTTTCAAGAACTTCCTTTGAACCTTCTCCAATTTCAGCCCATCCTTTCTAAGAAAAGGGGCCCAAAACTCCACACAATACTCCAAGTGAGGCCTCGCCAGTGCTTAAATGCCTCAACATTACATCCTTGCTTTTATATTCTCATTCTCTTGAAATGAATGCTAACATCACATTTGTCTTCCTCACCACAGGCTCAACCTACAAATTAACCTTTAGGGAATCTTGCACAAGTCTCATTTGTATTTTCTCTCCATTTAGAAAATAGTCAACCCCTTCATTTGTTATACCAAAGTGCATAACCATATGCTTCCCGACACTATATTTCATCTGCCATTTCTTTGCCCTTTCTCCCAATCTGTCTGTCCTTCTGTACCCTCCATACTTCCTTAAAACTACCTGCTCCTCCACCTATCTTTGTATCAGGTGCAACAAAAACATCAATTTCATTTCCAAATTATTGACATATAACGTAAAAAGTAGCAGTCCCAACGCAGACCCTGTGGAACACAACTAGTCACCGGCAGCCAGCCAGAAAGGGCTCCTTTTATCCCCACTCTTTGCCTCCTACCGATCAGCCACTGCTTTATCCATGCTAGAATCGTTCCTGTAATACTGTGGGCTTGTAGCTGGTCAAGCAGCCTCATGTGTGGCACTTTGTCAAAGGCCTGTTAAAAATCCAAGTACACAACATCAACCATTCTCCTTTGCCTGTCCTGTTTGTTATTTCTTCAAAGAATTCCAACAGATTTGTCAGGCAAGATTTTCCCTTGAGGAAACCATGCTGACTAAGGCCTATTTTATCATGTGCCTCCAAGTAATCTGAGACCTCATCCTTAATAATTGTCTCCAACATCTTCCCAACCACTGAGGTCAGGCTAACTGGCTTCTAGTTTCCTTTCTTCTGCCTCTCTCCCTTCTTGAAGTGTGGAGTAACATTTGCAATCTAGACAGAGTGCTTGTTCATTGCGAGTGTTTGGGACTCTGACAGTTTGTGAATGAAAGGGATGATGCCCCCTGAGAGAGAGGGTAATGTTAACATCAACATCTTGTTACTACATGAGCTCTCATATTCAGTTGCTCATGGCTGTTACTGTCGTGAGGAGTGTGGGAGGAACTGCTGTGTGTCTATTGTGAGTTGTAAGTAGTGCAGCAGAGTTATAGAATCTCTGTGTTTTCCTTTCACATCTGTGCCAACTTTTATTTGATAAACTATAATAATCTCTCTCTGTAACTGGATCCTGGACTTTTTGACAGAAGAGCCCCAGTAAGTCTGTGTTGGCAGAAATATCTCTCGCTCCATCACGCTGAGCATTGGCACACTGCTGCTGAAGCATGATTGCACTGCTGGATCCATTTCAAACAGAAATATTGGATTCGCTGATGACACAACGGTGGCTGGACTCATCAACAACAATGACGAGACTGCGTACAGGGAGGAGGTAGTGAGGCTGATAGAACGGAGCAACTTGAATCTCAACGTGGACAAGACCAAAATGGTGATTGTGGACTTTAGGTAGGTGCAGGCTGACCACTTCACACTGCACATAAATGGCTCCTCCGTGGAGAGAATTAGGAGCGCCAAGTTTCTGGGAGTACACATAGCAACCTCACCTGGTCCCTCAGCACCACCTCTTTGGTCAGGAAATCACAGCAGCACCTCCACTTCCTGAGGAGATTGAGGTGAGTGAGGCCCTCCTCCATTCTAACCAACTACAGGAACTCAACCAAGAGTGTCCTCACCAGCTGGATCATTGTCTGGATCATTGCAATGGATTTGACTGTAAGACCTAAAAGAATTGTGTGGACAGCTGGGAAGGTCACTGGGGTCTCTCTTCCACCCACGAGAGATGTTTATCAGAAGCATTAGCATTGTCAGTGATCCCTCCCATCTGTCCAACAATCTCTTTGGCCTCCTGCCATCATGTAGAAGGTACCATGGCATTAGGGCAAGGACTGTTAGGATGGGAAACAGCTTCTTTCCTCAGTTCTTCCCCACTACTGAACTCCTTGCCACCGCCCAGGTCTCATCACGTAAGAAGCGACAGTTATACCCTTTATATTTTAAGTCATGTCATAACTGTATCTTATTATTTGTTAATTTATTTGTGGTAATATTACTTAATGTATTTTGTGCGTACTGTGTCGTGCACTTTGTTCTGGAGGAACGTTGTTTCGTTTCGCAGTATACAGTTTAATGACAATAAATTGAACCCAAACTAGATATTATCATTTGCCAGTATCTTTCCCTGCTTGCCTGTTTAGATACCTATCCAAATATCCCTTAGCAATGATAATTGTACCTGATTCCTCAGGCAATCGGTTTTAGATATGAACCACACTCGGTAAAAAAGAACTGCACCCCTCAAATCCAAGCCTATGTCCTCTTGCTTTTAATACCCCAACCATGAGAAAACATTTCTATCAATTACATCTATACCACATGATTTTATATTTCTCCATCCCCCCTCAGCCTCCTTCACTCCAGGGGAAAACAAATCTTTCCCTGCAAGACTCAGAGCCCTAACCTTGTCAAAGGCCAAAACGCACAAGCCTTGTGCCCTCAAAGCTGGCATTAAGCTCATTAGCCTCCTCCTGCACCTCTGCTGTGATGGGTTCCTGGTTTGTTGGGTGCAGGGTAGATCCCTTGGCCCTCCATTAGCTCCACCAGTCACTGAAGGCTCTGTCTATGAAACATAGAAACCCTACAGCACAATACAGGCCCTTCAGCCCACAATGCTGTGCTGGACATGTACATACTTTAGAAATTACCTATGGTTACACATAGCCCTCTATTTTTCTAAGCTCCATGTATCCATCATGGAGTCTCGTAAAAGACCCTATCGTTTCCGCCTCCACCACCATCACTGGCAGCCCATTCCACGATCTCACCACTCTCTGCATAAAAAACTTCTTCTGACATCTCCTCTGTAGCTAATTCCATGCACCTTAAAACTGTGTCCTCTCATGTTAGCCATTTCAGCCCTGAGAAAAAGCCTCTGACTATCCACACGATCAATGCCTCTCAGCATCTTATACACCTCTATCAGGTCACCTCTCATCCTCTGTCGTTCCAAGGAGAAAAGGCCAAGTTCACTCAACCTATTCCCATAAGGCATGCTCCCCAATCCAGGCAACATCTTTGTTAATCTCTTCTGCACCATTTCTATAGTTTCCACATCCTTCCTGTAGTGAGGCGACCAGAACTGAGCACAGTACTCCAAGTGGGGTCTGATCAGGATCCTATATAGCTGCAACATTACCTCTCAGCTCCTAAACCCAGTCCCACAGTTAATGAAGGCTAATGCATCCTATGCCTTCTTAACCACAGAGTCAACCTGCGTAGCAGCTTTGAGTGTCCTATGGACTCAGACACCAAGATCCCTCTGATCCTCCACACTGCTAAGAGTCTTACCATTAATACTATATTCTGTCATCATATTTGACCTACCAAAATGAACCACCTCACACTTTTCTGGGTTGAACTCCATCTGCCACTTCTCAGCCCAGTTTTGCATCCTATTGATGTCCCGCTGTAACCTTTGACAGCCCTCCACACTATCCACAGCACCCCCAACCTTTGTGTCATCAGCAAATTTACTAACCCATCCTTTCACTTCCTTATCCAGGTCATTTACAAAAATCACAAAGAGAAGGGGTCCCAGAACAGATCCCTGAGGCACTCCACTGGTGAGTGACCTCCATGTAGAATATGACCCGTCTACAACCACTCTTTGCTTTCTGTGGGCAAATCAATTCTGCATCCACAAAGCAAGGTCCTCTTGGATCCCCTGCCTCCTTACTTTCTCAATAACCCTTGCATGGGGTACCTTATCAAATGTCTTGCTGAAATCCATATACACTACATCCACTGCTCTACCTGAAAAAATTCAGTCAGGCTGGTAAGGCATGACCTGCCTTTGACAAAGCCATGCTAACTATTCCTAATCATATTATACCTCTCCAAATGTTCATAAATCCTGCCTCTCAGGATCTTCTCCATCAACTCACCAACCACTGAAGTAAGGCTCACTGGTCTATAATTTCCTGGGCTAGCTCTATTTCCATTCTTGAATAAGGGAACAACATCTGCAACCCTCCAATCCTCTGGAACTTCTCTCATCCCCATTGATGATGCAAAGATCATCGCCAGAGGCTCAGCAATCTGCTCCCTCTCCTCCCACAGTAGCCTGGGGTACATCTCATCCAGTCCTAGTGACTTATCCAACTTGATACTTTCCAAAAGCTCCAGCACATCCTCTTTCTTAATGTCTATACGCCTAAGCTTTTCAGTCCACTGTAAGTCATCCCTACAATCACCAAGATCCTTTTCCGTAGTGAATACTGAAGCAAAGTATTCAGTAATTACCTCCTCTATCTTCTTCGGTTCCATATACACTTTTCCACTGTGAGACTTGATTGTCCTATTCTCTTACGTCTTAGCCTCTTGCTCTTCACATACTTGTAGAATGCCTTGGAGGTTTCCTTAATCCTGCCCGCCAAGGCCTTCTCATGGCCCCTTCTGGCTCTCCTAACTTCATTCTTAAGCTCCTTCCTGCCAGCTTTATAATTTTCTATATCTCTATCATTACCTAGTTTTTTGAACCTTTAGTAAGCTTTTCTTCTTGACTAGGTTTTCAACAGCCTTTGTACACCATGGTTTCTGTACCCTCCCATCCTTTCCCTGTCTCATTGGAATGTACCTATGCAGAATGTCACACAAATATCCCCTGAACATTTGCCACATTTCTGCCTTACATTTCTCTGAGAACATTTGTTCCCAATTTATACTTCCAAGTTCCTGCCTGATAGCTTGATATTTCCCCTTACTCCAATTCAATGCTTTCCTAACTTATCTGTTCCTATCCCTCTCCAATGTTATGTTAAAGGAGATAGAATTGTGATCACTATCTCCAAAATGCTCTCCCACTGTGAGATGGTTCATTTCCCAATACCAGATCAAGTACAGCCTCTCCTCTTGTAGGCTTAACTGCATATTGAGTCAGGAAATCCTCCTGAACACACCTAACAAACTCCACCCCACCTAAACCCCTCACTCTAGGGATATGCCAATCAATATTTGTGAAATTAAAATCTCCCACCACGATGACCCTGTTATTATTACACCTTTCCAGAATCTGTCTCCCTATCTGCTCCTTGATGTCCCTGTTACTATTGGGTGGTCTATAAAAGCACCCAGTAGAGTTATTGACCCCTTCCTGTTCCTAACTTCCACTCACAGAGACTCCATAGACAATCCCTCCATGACTTCCTCCTTTTCTGCAGCCATGACACTATCTCTGATCAGCATTGCCTCTTTTGCCTCCCTCCCTGTCTTTTCTGAAACATCTAAAATTCCACCCCTTCCTCTATCTCTTCAGTTTGGTTCTGACGTCTCTGCCTGAATCAAGCAGAGATTCAAAATTCAAAAGTTCAAAGTAAATGTAGTATCCAAATATGTCCATGTCACCAATCACTCCTTTGAGAATCATCCTTTTTCAAGGGTTCACAGCAGAACAAAGAACTACAACAGAATTAGTGAAAGGTATGCACAAACAACCAATGTGCAAAAGAAGACAAGTCGTGCAAATAAAAAATAATAAATAAATAATAGTGAGAACAGAGCCCTTGAAAGTCAGTCCATAGATGAGGAATCAGTTCAGAGTTGAGCTGAGTGAGGTTCCGGGTAACAATGGTTCCTGATCCTGGTGGTGTGGGATCTGAGGCTTCTGTCCCTCTTGTCAGATGCTCTGTATCCAATTGTGAGCAATGAGAAGATTTGTGAGCTGCTGTTCTGTGAAGGCTGGAGTCCTTGTCCAAGGCAGATGCTCAGGCTGAGCTATCAATACGCAGTCACCAGACAAACATGACTGTACAGATCCGCCAGTAGACCCAATGCCTTGATCTGGGTTCAACCCTGACCGTAGGTCCTGACTATGTGGAGTTTGCACACTCTCTCTGTAATCACCTGGTTTATTCCGGGTGCTCCAGTTTTCTCCCACATTCCAAAGACTTGCCAGTTGGTAGGTTAATTGGCGTTGGTTTAAGTCAGATGGAGAATTTGGGAGGAATTGATGGCAATCACCAAAACGGCTTCTGTGCAAATGAGTGTTTGATGGTTTGTGGACATGATGGACTAAAGAGCTAGTTTCTGCACTTGAGGTACAAGCACTCAAATCAGAGCTCACTGTTTTATTATGTACTGAGGCTCAGCATTTTTAGGAACCGAAAACATTTCATTTTGGTTCAGCAACATAATTGAGCTCTGAACAGTGACCAACCCACACTTGAGATTGATTAGTAAGAGCAAATTAAGGGAACACTGTGGCAAGCATAAACACAAAGTACACTGCAGATGCTGTGGTCAAATCAAGACGTACAAAAAAGCTGGGTGAACTCAGCAAGTCAGGCAGCATCCGTTGAAAAAAGCAGTCAACGTTTCGGGTCGAGATCCAGGGTCTCGACCCAAAACGTTGACTGCTTCTTTAAACGGACGCTGCCTGACCTGCTGAGTTCATCCAGCTTTTTTGTACGTCTTGACTGTGGCAAGCATGGCAGCCATTGTCTGAGTGAACAGAGAAACTACCATCAACCGATCACTTGCAACACCAGAGGAAACAACACACTGTGCCATTGTTACACCACCATCAAGAATGCCTACTGAGCTATTCCACGCCCTCACTTCGGGAAGTCTGATCACCTGGCTGTACTTCTACTCCCTGAGTATAGGCAGAGACTGATGACAGCAGCATCAGCACTGAGCACCAAGAGGGTATGGACAAGGGAAGCACAGAAGCACAGAAGCTTTGAATCGGTGGACTGGACTGTATTCAGGGATTCATCTTCAAACCTGGATGAGAATGCTGCAGTTGTTACCGACTTCATTAAAACCCATGTGGATGAGTGTGTGCCTACAAAGACTTACTGTACGTTCCCAAACCAAAAGCCATGGATGAACCAGGAGGTACATCGTCTGCAGAAGGCTAGATATGTGGGAGTCAAGTCTGGCAACCCAGGCCTGTACCAGAAAACCAGGTGTGATTTCAGAGGGCTGTTTCAAGGGTAAAGAGACAATTTCAAATGAGGTTGGAGGCGACATCAGATGCATGACAACTCTGACAGGTCTATAAGACATTACTTACTGCAAAGCGAAACCCAATAGTATGAATGGGAGCAACGCTACACTACCAGATGAACTCAAATCCTTCTGTGCCCGCTTTGAAAGGGAGAACACAACTACAGCTGTGAAGGTCCCTGATGGAGTACCTGGTAAGGCTCTGAAAACCTGTACCAACCAACTAGCGGGAGTATTCAAGGACATTTTCAACCTCTCACTGCTATGGGCAGAAGTTCCCACTTGCTTCAAAAAGGTAACAATTATCCCAGTGCCTAAGAAGAATGATGTGAGCTGCCTTAATGTCTCAGCAAGGACCTGGACCCACTGCAATTTGCTTATTGCCGCAATAGGTCAGCGGCAGACCCAATCTCAATGACTCTCCACACGGCTTTAGATCACCTGGAAAACACAGGCACCTACGTCAGGATGCTGTTCATCGACTATAGCTCAGCATTTAATACCATCATTCCCACAATCCTGATTGAGAAGTTGTGGAATCTGGGCCTCTGTACCTCCCTCTGTGATTGGATCCTCAGCTTCCTAAACAGAAGACCACAGTCTGTGTGGATTGGTGATACCATATCCTCCTCACGTATAATCAACACTGGCACAACTCGGGTGTGTGCTTAGCTGACTGCTCTACTCTCCCTATACCCATGACTATGTGTCTAGGCATAGCTCAAATGCTATCTATAGATTTGCTGATGATACAGCTATTATTGGTAGAATCTCAGGTGGTGACGAGAGGGCATACAGGAGCGAAATATGCCAACTAGTGGAATGGTGCCGCAGCAACAACCTGGCACTCAATGTCAGTAAGATGAAAGAGCTGATTGTGGACTTCAGGAAGGATAAGACGAAGGAACACATACCAATCCTCACAGAGGGATCAAAAGTGGAGAGAGTGAGCAGCTTCAAGTTCCTGGATGTCAAGATCTCTGAGGATCTAACCTGGTCCCAACATTTTGATGTAGTTATAAAGAAGGCAAGACAGCGGCTATACTTTATTAGGAGTTTGAAGAGATTTGGCATGTCAACAAATACACTCAAAAACTTCTATGGTTGTACCATGGAGAGCATTCTGACAGGCTGCATCACTGTCTGGTCTGGAGGGGCTACTGCACAGGACTGAATGAAGCTGCAGAAGGTTGTAAATCTAGTCAGCTCCATCTTGGGCACTAGCCTACAAAGTACCCAGGACATCTTTATGGAGCAGTGTCTCAGAAAGGCAGCGTCCATTATTAAGGACCTCCAGCACCCAGGGCATGCCCTTTTCACATTGTTACCATCGGGAGGAGGTACAGAAGCCTGAAGGCATTCACTCTGCATTTCAGGAACAGCTTCTTCCTCTCTCCCATCCAATTCCTAAATGGACATTGAAGCTTTGGACACTACCTCACTTTTTAAAATTTACGGTATTTCTGTTTTTGCAAGTTTTTAAAAAATCTATTCAATATACGTAATTGATTTACTTGATTATTTTTTATTATTATTATGTTTTATTTTATTTATTATTATAGATTATGTATTGCATTGAACTGCTGCTGCTAAGTTAACAAATTTCATGTCACATGCTGGTGATTCTGATTCTGAGTTGGAGTGTTCTTGAGGTTTTAGCCCTTTGAGGCTTCAGTAAAGAGAAGTTTCAATCAGAGAAAAAAACAAAAACTCTAGGTTAAGTTTTTTTTCCTTCCCTTCTTTATATCTGCTCAGTTAGAACAGAAGAGATGCCAGGCTGGATAGTTGACTGCTCCTCTGGAGGGATGTGGGAGGGCAGGGAGCCCTCCAGTGTCCCTGATGACAACAGCTGTGAGAAGTGCATCCAGCTGCAGCTTCTAACAGTCCATTTCAGGAGTTGGAATGGAACTGGATGAACTCTGGATCATTTGGGAGGCTGAGAAGGTGACAGGCAGGACATATAGAGAGGTAGTTGCACCCAAGGTGCAGGACACAGGAAACTGTGTGGCAGTCAGGAAGGGGAAAGGATTAAGGAGTCAGTGCAGAGTAGCCCTGTGGCCTTGCCCCCTCCACATCTATGGAGGGTGGTTGACCTAACAGATGTAAGTCTCTGGCGCTGATTCTGTCTCTGTGACTCAGGCAGGAAGGGGAAGAAGAGGCACAATGGGATTTGTTAGTTAGGAGAATGGACAGGAGGTTCTATGGGTGAGAATGAGATTCCTGGATGGAACATTGCCTCCCAGATGCTAGGGTCTGTGATATCTTGGATCGAGTCCTCAGCATTCCTTAGTGAGTCGTGGTCCATGTAGGTACCAATGACATAGGTAGGACGAGTGTTGAGATTCTGCCTAGGGTGTTGGGTGCTAAGTTAAAGGGCAGGGCCTCCAGGGTTGTGATCTCAGAATTGCTACCCATGCCACGTGCTAGTGAGGCCAGAACTAGGAGGATTATACGGTTTAATACGTGGCTAAGGAGTTGGTGTAGGAGAGAGGGCATAAGAATTTTGAATCACTGGACTCTCTTCCAGGGAAGGTGGGACCTGTACAGAAGGGACGATTTGCACCTGAACTGGAGTTTGTTAATGCTGCACGGTGCGGTTTAAACTAGAGTTGCAGAAGGATGGGAACCAGAGTGCCAGAACAATTAGTGGAGTGGTTATGGGGACAGATGTTGACAAGACCTCAAACAAAGTTTAGAATCAAAAGGTTGAGTATTGTAGGAAAGGAGGATGGGCTCAAGGCATGGATCAACACCTGGATGTTGTATCCATTAGTGAGACTTGATTGCAGGAAGGGCAGGACTGGCATCTCAATATTCTGGGGTTCCATTGTTTTAGACGTGACAGAGCAGGAGGGATTAAAGGAGAAAGGGTGTCATTACTAGTCAAGGAAAATATCATGGCAGTGCTCAGTCAGGACAGACTGGAGAGGCATTATGGGTTGAACTGAGAAATAAGGAAGGTAAGACCATGTTAATGGGGCTATATTACAGACCACCCAACAATCCTAGGGATTTAGAGGAATAAATTTGTAAAGAGGTCGCAGAATGTTCCAAGAAACATAAGGTTGTTATAGGAGGTGATTTTAACTTCCCAGATATTGACTGGGAATCCATACTGTAAAAAGACTAGATGGGATAAAATTTATCAAATATGTTCAGTAAAGTTTCCTTCATCAGTTTGTAGAGGTCCCAATGAGAGAGCATGCTAACTGGATCTGCCATTAGGGAATGGGACAGGGCAGATGACAGAAGTTTGTGTAGGGGAACACTTTGCATTGACCACAATGTCATTAGTTTCAAAGTAAATATACAGAAAATTGGTCTCGCCTACAGGTTAATGTTCTAAATCGGAGAAAGGCAAATTTGGATGTTATCAGGAATGATCTGGCAAGAGTGGATTGGGACAGACTTTTCTTTCTGGAAAGTGTGAGGCCTTCAAAAATGAAATTTTGAGAGTACAATGTTTGTATGCACCTGTCAGAATAAAAGGTAAAGATAACCAAAACTACATACAGTATTCCAAATTAGGCCTCACCAATATCTTACTCAACTTCAACATCGCATCGCATCTTCTGTGCTCAGTACATTGATTTACTAATGTCAATGTGCCAAAGGCTTTCTTTACAACACTATCTACCTGTGTCAAATCAAGTCAAATCACTTTTATTGTCATTTCGACCATAACTGCTATGTACAGTACATAGTAAAAATGAGACAACGTTTTTCAGGACCAAGGTGTTACATGACATAGTACTTTCACCAAATTATGCACCTGTATTCCCAGATCCCTTTATTCTACAACACTCCTCAGTGTCCTACTGTCTAAGACCCACCCCAGTTGGTCCTATCGAAGTGTAAAACCTTGCCCTTGTCTGCATTAACTCCTGATGAAGGGTCGCAGTCTGAAACGTTAACTGTACTCTTTTCCATAGATGCTGTCTGGCCTGCTGAGTTCCTCCAGCATTTTGTGTGTGTTACTTGGATTTCCAGCATCTGCAGATTTTCTCTTGTTTTAAATTCTATCTGCTATTTTTTGGCCCATTTTTGCAGCCCCTCTGCAAGCCGTGATAGCCTTCCTCGCTGTCCACTACACCCACAATCTCGGTGTCATCCACAAATTTGCTGATCTAGTTAACCACATTATCATCCAAATCATTGCTATTGATGACAAATAGCAATGGAGCCAGCACCTCACTAATCACATCACTAGTCACTGTGGCACATCACTCATCACAGGCCTCCAATCAGAGAGGCAACCCTCTACTACCTCTCTCTGAGTTCCCCGCAAAGTCAATGACCAATCCAAATGACTACTTCATCTTCAATGCCGAATGATTGAATCTTCTTGCCCAGCCTCCCATGCGGGACCCTGTCTAATGTTCATGTAGACCACATTCACTGCCTTGCCTTCATCCACTTTGCTGGTAATTTCCTTGAAAGATTGGTTAGACATGACCTACCGTGCACAGACCCATGCTGACTATCCTTAATCAACCATGTCTACCAAAATACTTATCTACCCAGTCCCTTAGAGTACCTTCCAACAACTTCCCCACCACTGATGTGAATCTCACCAGCCTGGCTTCTGCTTAGTGCCTTTTTAAATGGCAGAAGAACATTGGCTATCCTCCAGTCCTCTGGTACCTCTCCTGTTGCTAAGGATGTTTTAAGTATCTTTGCTATGGGCTCTGGCAATTTCTGCATTTGCCTCCTGTAGGATCCGTGGGAACACATTGTCGGATCCTGAGGATATATCCACACTGTTTTGTCTCAGGGTCGCAAACACCTCCTTCTTTGTAATCAGTACAGGTCCATGTCTGTTTTGACTCCACATATGGACTGCCAATCTGGTCTTCCAGAGGGCTCATGTTGCTCCTTCCTTTTAACATGCCTGTAGAATCTCTTAGGATTCTCCTTCACCTTGTCTGCGAGAGCATCTTTTACATGGAAGTACCTACCTACAGGAGAGATGTAAACAAGGTTGAAAGAGTACAGAGGACATTTACAAGGATGTTGCTGGGTCTGGAGGACCTGAGTTAGGAGGAAAGAGTGAATAGGTTAGGACTTCATTCCTTAGAAGATTGAGAGAGGATTTGATAGAAGTGGACAAAATTATGTGGGGTATAGACAGGGTAAATGCAAGCAAGCTTTTTCCACCGAAGTTGGGTGGGACAACAATCAGAGGTCATGGGTTAAAGGTAAAAGGTGAGAAGTTTAAGGGAAACATGAGGGGAAACTTCTTCACTCAGATTGTGGAGTGAGCTGCCAGCACAACTGGTGCAAGCGAGCTCTATTTCAAAGTTTAAGAGAAGTTTGGATAGGCAGATGAATGTAGAGGGCTATAGTCCTAGTGCAGGTCAATGGGAGTGGGTAGTTTAAATTGTTTCAGCATGGACTAGATGGGCCAAAGGGCCTATTTCTGCACTGTACTTCCCTGTGACTATGACTCTATAAAATGTGGTAGCCATTCTGACCACAGCAAGTTACCAGGAACGGCAGGGTATTACGTGACGCAATCATCTTTTTTTGTGAAGTTCCATGGGGGGGGAGGACTCTCCAATTCTTCCTCAAAATATTTTCATGAGATCATTTCAATGCATATGTAGAGTCAGCTCACATCAGGGTACAGACCCTACTAACATTCCCGATACGTTAATGAGAAAGGGACGTGCTGTCTGTCCGAAAATACAGAGAGCCAGTGCCTGGCAGTGATCTGAAACATCTCGAGGACCTAAACGACACTGGTGGGGGGGGTGGGGGGTGGGTGTCATCATCCTATCAATATAAACTCTGTGGAAACCACAAACCAGAGACAACACGAGCATTTTCTAACCCCTTGTACTGACCCACCTTTCCTCTCTCCTCCCACACCTTATTTTCTCAATGATCCCAATTATTGAGGCTGCAGTGTGGGTTCCCAGAGGAAGCTGATCTGCAGCACAGCTGAATGCTGAAAAACACACATTTACTTAGATCATGGAGCCTTGGGCAGGGTTTTCCTCCTGAATATCTTAGCCCTGCTGCTTGTCCCCAGGAGGGATGTGTCTGTTCAATTCTGCCTTTGTTTCTCGCTTTCCGTCGCTAAACCCCATGGCTCTGACCTCCTCCAGCAGCAAAAGAAGCATCAAGAGGTCCCAGAGGCGCAGTGCTAGGAGAGAACCATGCAGTTGCAACAGGACATTTGTACAAACAAGCAGGGTTGTGTATAAAGAATATGTATTTGTCTCACACAACAACAGGACAGTCCTACAGACAACCAGGTGGGCATTCAGTCAGCTGGGCAAATGCTCCCTCATTGAGCATGTGTACACTAACTTCAGTGGACTTGATCACAACATTCAAAAGAAGAACAGTTCCCTGCTGGACGTTCTTCAGACACTTAATACTTCCATGCTTTTCCTTCCACACTTCCTTCATAGTTCATAGAATGTCCACACTGTAACCTCTTTGTTTTAGACCATAAGATACAGTATGGGAACAGAATTAGGCCATTTGGCCAATCAAATCTACTCTACCATTTTCCCTCTCAGGTCCTAATCTCCTTCCTTTCCCAAGTATCCCTTCATGCCCTGACCAACCAAGAATCTATCAACCTCTGCCTTAAATATACATAATAGCTGCTTCCGTAGCTGCATGCAGCAACAAATTCCACAGATTCACTAATCTCTGTTTTAAGAAATTCCTCCTATCTCTGTCCTAAACGGATGCCCCTCTATTCTGAAGCTGTGTCATAGAAACATAGAAAACATAGAAAACCTACAGCATAATACAGGCCCTTTGGCCCACAAAGTTGTGCCGAACATGTCCCTACCTCAAAAATTACTATAGCCTTCTATTTTACTAAGCTCCATGTACCTATCCAAAAGTCTCTTAAAAGACCCTATCGTATCCGCCTCCACCACCATTGCCGTCAGACCATTCCACTCACTCACCACACTCTGAGTAAAAATCTTACCTCTGACATCTCCTCTGTACCTGCTCCCCAGCATCTTAAACCTGTGTCCTCTTATCTTAGACTCTCCCACCATAGGAAACATCCTCTCTATGTTCACTCTATCAGGGCCTTTCGCTATTCAATAGGTTTCAATGAGGTCACCCCTCATTCTTCTGAATTCTAGTGAATACAGGCCCAGAGCCATCAAACACTCTTCATATGACATGCCATTCAGTCCTGGAATCATTTTCATGAACCTCCTTTGAACCCTCTCCAGTTTCAGCACATCCTTTCTAAGATAAATGGCCCAAAACTGCTCTCAATACTACAAGTGAGGCCTCACCAGTACTTTATAAAGTCTCAACATTACATCCTTGCTTTTATATGGCTTTAAGGTAAAGGGAGGGAAGTTCAAGGGGGATATTAGAGGAAGGTTTTTCACTCAGAGAGTGGTTGGTGCGTGGAATGCACTGCTAGAGTCAGTGGTGGAGGCAGATACACTAGTGAAGTTTAAGTGACTACTAGACAGGTATATGGAGGAATTTAAGGTGGGGGGGGGGTTATATGGGAGGCAGGGTTTGAGGGTTGGCACAACATTGTGGGCCGAAGGGCCTGTAATGAGCTGTACTGTTCTATGTTCTATGTTCTAGTCCTCTTAAAATGAATGTTAACATCGCATATGCCTTCCTCACCACCAACTCGATCTGAAAATTAACCTGTCAGGAATCCTACACAAGGACCCCTGAGGACTCCCTTCACACCTCAGTTTCTTGTATTTTCTTTGTATAATGAATGACCTCAAAAAGAACAGACACTTAACCAGAAGAGATGCAAAATAGGTGAAACATTGAAGTATCAATATTCAATAACCTCAATCTAAATGGCAAATCACCATTCTACTAGCATGCATATTGATATTGTAAGTCCAAGTCTTTCATACCTATTTTCCAAAATAGAATCAAGAGGCCCTCCTTACCTCCAACTCAACCTGCAAATTAACCTTTAGGGAATCCTGTATCAGGACTCCCAATTCCCTCTGTGTCTCAGTTTTTTATATTTAAGACAGTCAAGCTTTTCATTTCTTCTACCAAAGTGCATGACCTTACACTTCCTGACACTGTATTTCATCTGACATTTCTTTGCACATTCTCCTAATCTGTCCACATCCTTCTGCGGCCTCTCTACTTTCTCAAAACTACCTGCTCCCCCCCACCTGCCTTCATATCATCTGAAAACTTTGCAACAAAGCCATTAACTCCACCATCCAAATCATTGGCATATAACATAAAATGATCCCTGTGGAACACCTCTAGTCATTGGCAGTCAGCCAGAAAAGACTCCCTTTATTCCTATTCTTTGCCTCCTGGCAATCAGTCTGACATCAGTGGTGGGGAAAATGCTAGAGTCGGTTATCAAAGATGTGATAACAGCACATTTGGAAAGAGGTGAAATCATCGGACAAAATCAGCATGGATTTGTGAAAGGAAAATCATGTCTGACGAATCTTATAGAATTTTTTGAAGATGTAACTAGTAGAGTGGATAGGGGAGAGCCAGTGGATGTGGTATATTTAGATTTTCAAAAGGCTTTTGACAAGGTCCCACACAGGAGATTAGTGTGCAAACTTAAAGCACATGGTATTGGGGGTATGGTATTGATGTGGATAGAGAATTGGTTGGCAGACAGGAAACAAAGAGTGGGAGTAAACGGGACCTTTTCAGAATGGCAGGCAGTGACTAGTGGGGTATCGCAAGGCTCAGTACTGGGACCCCAGTTGTTTACAATATATATTAATGATTTAGATGAGGGAATTAAATGCAGCATCTCCAAGTTTGCGGATGACACGAAGCTGGGCGGCGGTGTTAGCTGTGAGGAGGATGCTAAGAGGATGCAGGGTGACTTGGATAGGTTAGGTGAGTGGGCAAATTCATGGCAGATGCAATTTAATGTGGATAAATGTGAGGTTATCCACTTTAGTTGCAAGAACAGGAAAACAGATTATTATCTGAACTGTGGCTGATTAGGAAAAGGGGAGATGCAACGAGACCTGGGTGTCATTGTACACCAGTCATTGAAGGTGGGCATGCAGGTACAGCAGGCGGTGAAAAAGGCAAATGGTATGTTGGCATTCATAGCAAAAGGATTTGAGTACAGGAGCAGGGAGGTTCTACTGCAGTTGTACAAGGCCTTGGTGAGACCGCACCTAGAATATTGTGTGCAGTTTTGGTCCCCTAATCTGAGGAAAGACATTCTTGCCACAGAGGGAGTACAGAGAAGGTTCACCAGATTGATTCCTGGGATGGCAGGACTTTCATATGAAGAAAGACTGGATCGACTAGGCTTATACTCACTGGAATTTAGAAGATTGAGGGGGGATCTTATTGAAAGGTATAAAATTCTAAAGGGATTGGACAGGCTAGATGCAGGAAGATTGTTTCCGATGTTGGGGAAGTCCAGAACGAGGGGTCACAGTTTAAGGATAAAGGGGAAGCCTTTTAGGACTGAGATGAGGAAAAACTTCTTCACACAGAGAGTGGTGAATCTGTGGAATTCTCTGCCACAGGAAACAGTTGAGGCCAGTTCATTGGCTATATTTAAGAGGAAGTTAGATATGGCCCTTGTGGCTAAAGGGATCAGGGGGTATGGAGAGAAAGCAGGTACAGGGTTCTGAGTTGGATGGTCAGCCATGACCATACTGAATGGCGGTGCAGGCTCGAAGGGCCGAATGGCCTACTCCTGCACCTATTTTCTATGTTTCTAATCAGCCACTGCTTAATGCATACTAGAAACTTTCCTGTACTACCATGAGCTCGTAGCTTGTTAGGCAGCCTCATGTGTGGCAACTTGTCAAAGGTCTTCTGAAAATCCAAGAACACAATATCACCTGATACTCCTTTGTCTATCCTGATTGTTATTTCTTCAAAGAATTCCAATAGGTTTGTCAGGCAAGATTTTTTCCCTGAGGAAACATCCTGACTATGGCCTAGTTTATCATGTGCCTCCAAGTACCCCATCCTTAACAATTGACTCCAGCATTTTCCCAACAACTAAGGTAAGACTAACTGGCTTATAGTTTTCTTACTTCTGCCTCTCTCCCTTCTTAAAGAGTGCAGTAACAGTCACAATTTTCCAGTCTTCTGGAACCATTCAGGAATCTAGTGATTCTTGAAGGATCATTACTAATGCCTCCATAATCTCTTCAGCCACCTCTTTCATAACCCTGGGGTGTAGTCCATCTGGTCCAGGTGACTTATCTACCTTCAGACCAAGCGGTTTCCCAAGAACCTTCTCCCTAGTAATGGTAACTTCACACACCTCATGACACTTGACACCTGGAACTTCTACCAGACTGCTAGTGTCTTCCACAGTGAAGACTGATGCAAAATACTTAATTCATTTCATCTGCCATTTTCTTGTCCCTGATTACTATCTCTTCAGCATCATTTGCCACTGATCTGATATCCCCTCTCACCTCTCTTTTACTCTTTATGTATCTGAAAAAACTTTTGGTATCCTCTTTAATATTATTGGCTAGATTACTTTATATTCCATCTTTACCTTCTTAATGACTTTTTTTGTGTCAGGAGCCAACCCATTGGATTGTACTAAATTCTCTGTTCGGAATGTAGTCTTTTCTACCCTGGGGGGACCCAGATGCTAGCTAGGAGAATGTTTTGTGTGAAATATTCATTACATTCTGCAAGTGTGATCACAAATTTGTAGTTAATCCTCCACCTCTCTTCCACTTTCTCTGCAGCCTCTGGCATGGTTCAGTTCAACCTTTCAATTAGACTTTTTACAGTTGGGGCAGGAATGCAGACCTAGCGAAGTGAGATTTACATCTGTAGTTTTAACATAAACAGCTGGGAGGGAATTACCTCTTCTCCAAGACCATTTTTTTGTTCTTTCCATGTTGCTTTGCTCTGTCCTGCTTTTGGTTATTTAATCTCTATTGCCTGCCACTTGATCACAGACCTTATCACAGACTTCATCTCCCTTCATTCGTGTCCTTGTTTGAAACAATCTCACTTCTTTGTTCAGTTGAAGGGCCATCAACCCAATGCACTCTCTCTCTCAACAGATTGCTGCCCGAAATGTGACTATTCCCAGAATTTGCTTTTGTTTCAGATCTCTGGATTTTCATTTGATTTAAAGCAAACACTTTGCCTGATCTCTGTCAATCTACGTACCTGCTCTTGTTTTGCTCTCTGCTGCGAGCAGAGAGCTCTTGGTTGAAGTGAAAATTGAACCATATCAATGGTCACAATGTCCTTTCCTCACACACCACAGTAATAACATATATGTTATTAATTTGAAATGAGTCGAGCTGGGGAGAGCACACGTACAGTGATTGTCTCTGAGTAATGGCTTTGAGATGTAGGGGGAGAGCTGGGCTCAGTGCAGTACGCTACACTCATTAATCAGCTCCGACAGCCTCTGTACCTCTCCTCATAAATGAATAAATGGAAACAATAGAAAGAGCGAGTGCTTGATGCTGTCTTCTGCCTCCCACTACACTGGCTGACGGAACATCGGTTTAACCAGAGCTGGCAACTAGTTACTCATCTTGCACAGTTTGTGTCATTGAGGCTGGTCTTTGCCTTTTGAAAATTTGGACAGACTAATTGATAGCGAAACACTAGAGAAACTTGCAGGTCAGGCAGCATCTATGGAAATGGATAAAGAGCTGATGTTTCAGAGCTGGAAAGGAAGAGGGAAGAGAGCAGAATCAAATGATGGAGGGAAGGAAAGGAGGATAAGCTAGAAATTGATAGGTGAAGCCAGGTGGGTGGGAAAGAGACAGGGCTGGAGAAGAAGCATCTGATATCAGGGGAGAGTGGTCTACAGGAGAAAGGGAAAGAGGGAGGGGCACTGGGGGGAGATGAGGAGAAATGGCAAGGAGACAGAATAGAAGAAGCGGGAAGGAGGAGGCATCCCGTGTGTATTGCTCTGGCTTTCCAGCACCTGCTGTTTCAGATAAGTGGATAGATTGTGCTAGAATATCCTTCGAACCAGGAAACAAAGTTTAACAATTTGCTGTCAGCCGAGAGCTGAGGTCACTTCTGCTGAGGGGCCGGAGGTCGTGAGGGACAAGGAATCTGAGGGGTTGTATATAATTCTATGTGTTTGCTATCTTTGTCAACTGTACACCCTCTGTCCCTTCATTGCATCAGTGAGAACAAATTGCTTTGCTTTGGAAGTGTTGGAAGTTGTATAGACACAATGCCCCATCCCCTTTCCCCCTTTGCAAGAGCCAAGTGTGTTTTCCATCATATTGGCTCTTCAATGATCAGCTGTTCTCTCAACTCCCTGACCCAGACTGTTCCAGGTTTTTCACTCAGCTCCCTCCTGTATCTCCCACATTTAACTCATGGCCTTTCTTCCTGAACTTTGGTCAGACTTCTCCAAGTTCAATGCCTGTCAGGATTTGCATCTCCCACTTACATCCAGCTTTACTTATTGCCCTGTAGTGTGCTGGCTTCATTAGGCAGATCCAGCTCTCCTGCACCTGCTCACTGCGAGGGCAGGTGCTGGTGGATCTGTTATACGCATGGAGTAGTGTGATCGTACGCTTCTACTTAGTAATGGGGCACCTACAGTGCGGACCCACTCCAACAAAACAACACATGCACAATCAAAAGCCTGCACCAAACGAGAGTGTTTTTCACATGTGGGAGGCGCAATCAATTTACCGTGTGATAGATCACCCACATGCACACTTGCTATCTTCTTGCAATTGATCTGATACGGTACAGGATTAAAATGGAAAATGCTGGAAACATTCAGGGTGTCTGGCAGCATCTGTGGGGAGAGAATCAGAGTTGACCATTTCCTCTGACACATTAATTTGCCAGCATTGTTCCTTTACTCAGCACAGCAGGGATGTCTATGGAGCCCAGAGGTATGCAAAGGGGTGAGTTCATTGCATAGTGAAAGGATGTGACACACATTCGTTATTTAGATAATTTACCAGTCATTGATATAATTAGCAAAAGTTCCACATGACTCAAGCAACTCTGGGAAACTGCTTCCGAAATATACATCTGTAATATAATCTATGAATCACTGCATCACTGCCTGGTTCAGAAATTGTACCATCTTGGATCGCAAGATCCTGCAGCGGATAGTGAGGTCAGCTGAGAAGATCATCAGGGTCTCTCTTCCCGCCATCATGGACATTTACTCTACACGCTGCATCCGCAAAGGAAACAGCATTATGAAGGACCCCACGCACCCCTCATACAAACTCTTCTCCCTCCTGTCGTCTGGGAAAAGGCTCTGAAGCATTTGGGCTCTCACGACCGGACTATGTAACAGTTTCTTCCCCAAGCTATCAGACTCTTCAATACCCGAAGCCTGGACTGACACCTTGCCCTACTGTCCTGTTTATTATTTATTGTAATGCCTGCACTGTTTTTGTACACTTTATGCAGTCCAGTGTAGGTCTGTAATCTAGTGTAGCTTTCTCTGTGTTTTTTTTATTACCTAGTTCGGTCTAGTTTTTCTACTGTGTCATGTAACACCATGGTCCTGAAAAACGTTTCATTTTTACTATGCACTGTACCAGCAGTTATGGTAGAAATAACAATAAAAGTTGACTTGACTTGACTTGACTTGAATATAACTCTGGTAGTTTGTACTAGTGAGGTGCTGTGCCTTGGTTATTATTTACCTTTTAACCAACATCAGTTAATCTGATGATTTAGTCATGATCACATTGCTGATTGTAGAATGCTGCACCCGATATGCTCTCTCCACTTTGCCATCTACCCCTCCCAACCATCCACACACTGGGGGCAATTTAGTGGTCAGTTGATTTATCATCCTGCACATCCTGGTGATTTAGAGGGAAACTTACACACTCATAGGGGGAGAAAAACATTGACCATAAGATATAGGGGCAGAATTAGGCCATTTGGCCCATCAAATCTGCTCCACCATTCAATCATGGCTGATCCTTTCTTCCCCAACTCAGCCCCACTCCTAGGCTTTCTCTCCATAACCTTTGATGCCATGCCCAATCATGAGCCTATCAATCTCTGCCTTAGAATCACCCAATGACCTGGCCTTCACAGCTGCCTGTGGCAATAAATTCCACAAGTTCACCACCCTTTGGCTAAAGAAATTTCTCCGCATCCCTGTTTTAAATGGCTGTTTCTCTAACTTGAGGCTGTGCCCTCTTGTCCTAGGCTCCCCCATCATGGAAACCATCCTTTCCAAATCTATTCTCTTGAGGCCTTTCAACATTCAAAAGGTTTCAATACGATCCCACCTCACTCTTCTAAATTTCGGCGAGTACAGACCCAGAACTATCAAACGTTCCTCGTGTGATAACCCTTTCATTTCTGGAATCATCCCTGTGAACGTCCTGTGGACTCTCTCCAATGCCAGCACATCTCTTCTGAAATGAGGAGCCCAAAACTGTTCACAATACTCAAGGTGAGGCCTCACCAGTGCTTTGTAAAGCCTCAGCATCACATCCCTGCTCTTATACTCTAGACCTCCTGAAATGAATGCTAAAATTGCATTTGCCTTCCTCACTACTGACTCTACCTGTAAATTAACTTTTAGGGTGTTCTGCACGAGGACTTCCAAGTCCCTTTGCAGCTCATAATTTTGGATTTTCTAATTGTTTAAAAAATAGTCTGCACATTTATTTCTACTACCAAAGTTTATGACAATGCACTTTCCAACATTGCATTTCATTTGCCACTTACTTGCCCACTCTTATCTGTCTAAGGCAGACTACCTGTTTCCTCAACACTACCTGGCCCTCCACCAGTCTTCGTATCATCTGCAAACTTGGCAACAAAGCCATCTATTCCATAATCTAAATCATTAATATACAGCATAAAAAGAAGCAGTCCCAACACGGACCCTTGTGGATCACCACTACTCACTGGCAGTCAACCAGAAAAGGATCATTTTATTCCAGCTCACTGCCTCCTACCAATCAGCCAAAGCTCTAACCATGACAGTAACTTTCCTGTAATACCATGGGCTCTTAACTTGGTAAGCCTTGTCAAAGGCCTTCTGAAAGTCCAAATTTACAACACCTACTGCAGCCCATTTATCTATGCTATATGTAATCTCCTCAACAAATTCCAGCAGGTCTATAAGGCAGGACTTTCCCTGAAGGAAACCATGCAGACTTTGTCCTATCTTGTTTTGTGTCACCAAGTACTCCATAAACTCATCCTTAACAATTGACTCCAACATCTTCCCGCCCACTGAGGTCAGGTTAACTAGTCTATAACTTCCTTTCTGCTGCCTTCCTCCTTTCTTAAAGAGTGGAGTGACATTTGCAATTTTCTAGTCCTCTGGCACCATGCTAGAGTCAAATGATTTTTGAAAGATCATTGCTAATGCCACCTCAATCTCTACTGCTAACTCTTTCAGAAGCCAAAGGTGCAGTTGATCTGGTCCGGGTGATTTACGTACCTTTACATCTTTCAGTTTTTTGATTACCTTCTCCCTTGTAATAGTAACTGCACCCATTTCTCTTCCCTCACACCCTTCAACATCTGGCACACTGCTAGTGTCTTCTACAGTGAAGATTAATGTAAAATACTCATTTCATTCAACTGCCACCTCTTTATCCCCTGCTATTATTTCTCTGGCCTCATTTTCTAGGGCTCCTAAATCCACTCCCATCTCTCTTCTATTTTTTACAAACTTGAAAAAGCTTTTACTAACCACTTTGATATTATTTGCCAGCTTTCATATTTCATCTTTTCCCTCCTAATGGTTCTTTTAGTTGCTCTCTGTAGGGTTTTAAAAGCTTCCTAATCCTTTGTCTTACCAATAGTTTTTGTTTTGTTTTATGCCCTCTCTTTTGATTTTACATGAGCTTTGACTTCCCTTTTCAGCCACAGTTGTATTATTTTGCCATTTCAGCATGTCTTTGTTTTGGGATACATCTATCCTGCATCTTCCTCATTGTTTCCCAGAAACTTACACCATTGCTGCTCTTCTGTCATCCCTGCCAGCATCTCCTTCTGATTTACTTTGGCCAACTCATACCACTGTAATTTCCTTTACTCCACTGAAATACTGTTACAACTGACTTTACTTTTTCTCTGTCAAATTTCAAGTTGAACACAATCATATTGTGATCACTGCCTCCAAAGGGTTCTTTTACCTTGAGCTCCCTAATTACACCCAGTTCATTGCATAGCACGCAATTTAGGATGGCGGACCCCCTTGTAGGCTCAACAGGCAAAAGGTCTAAAAGGCCATCTTGTGGGATTCAACAAACTCACTCTATTGAGATCCATTTCCAACCTAATTTTTCCAATCAAACTGCATTTGAAATCTCCCATGACTATCATAACATTGTCCTTTTGACACACCTTTTCCATTTCATGTTGTAATCTGTGGCCCACATCTACTGTTGAGAGGCCTGTATATAACTGCCATCAGGATCACACAGATACCTCCAGTGTAGCACAACTACACTGGGAAAATATTTCATTAACTGCAGAATGCCATACCAAGGCAAATACATTTTCCCCATTTATCTTACACTTTTTCTTAATGCATCCAGCCTCAGCCCTTCCATCACCTGGCCTAGTTTTTACCATGGATTGATTGAGTTTGCAGTTTACAGTGATTTACACACCCAGGGATATTGGTTATTTACTGAGCCTGAGTCTGGTTCTCTGGTGAATTTCTGTATGAGTAATGTTAATGTTCTTCTTCCTCCTTCAATTACCTGATCTGTGTCATTGTGACAGAAAAGTGAAACAGCCACTTAGGTTTTATTAATGCAAGATTTCTGTCTCAACCCTGTAACAATGACAGATTCTCACATCTTCTGAAATGTTAAAGGCATGAATATTCATTTCTTAGACTCAATCTTTCCAAGTAACCTAATTATCTTCACAGTAAGTGTGACAGATAGATTTAATTAATCATAAAAGATCAAAAAATTCAATAAGGAAAAATAAAATGAGCAAAACATCACATTGATCTGTCTGTTCGTCAGTCGGGAATGGTTATGTGAACAATGCAGAGTTTCGGAAAACATAAATGTGAAGTTATCATTAACACAGAGAGTAGGAGCTAGGAAAGGCCATTCGACCCATCACACATGATTCACCATTCAACATAGTCACGGCCAATGCTCTTCTTTCGATCCTGTTCTGTCCTTCTACTTTCATCTCTTTGACATTAACCATATAACCATATAACAATCACAGCACGGAAACAGGCCATCTTGGCCCTCCTAGTCCGTGCCGAACCCTTAATCTCACCTAGTCCCACCTACCCGCACTCAGCCCATAACCCTCCACTCCTTTCCTGTCCATATACCTATCCAATTTTACCTTAAATGACACAACTGAACTGGCCTCTACTACTTCTACAGGAAGCTCATTCCACACAGCTATCACTCTTTGAGTAAAGAAATACCCCCTCGTGTTTCCCTTAAACTTCTGCCCCCTAAGTCTCAAATCATGTCCTCTAGTTTGAATCTCCCCTACTCTCAACGGAAACAGCCTGTTCACGTCAACTCTATCTATCCCTCTCAAAATTTTAAATACCTCGATCAAATCCCCCCTCAACCTTCTACGCTCCAATGAATAGAGACCTAACTTGTTCAACCTTTCTCTGTAACTTAATTGCTGAAACCCAGGTAACATCCTAGTAAATTATCTCTGCACTCTCTCTAATTTATTGATATCTTTCCTATAATTTATTAATATCTTTCCTATTAAGAACTAGGTTTATCCTTTTCCTGTGAATATTTAATGGTGGCAACTCCAATACTCCACCAGTAGAGAATTTCACAGGTACGTCATCCATGAGGTGAAATGTCAAGTTTCCCCGCCATTGAGGACCGCTTCAAGAGGCATCGATCATTCGGAAACCTCACCATCCAGGTCGTGTACTCTTCTTACTAGCACCAGGAAGGAACTAGAGGACCCTGAAGACCCACTCTCAACAGTTCAAGGACAGCTTTTGAATGGACCCTTGAGCCCATGGACACTACCTTGCTATTCCTGTTTTGCTCTATCTATTAATTCATTGATTTGTTTGCTCGTTTATGTCTGCCTATTTATTTATTTATATATTTATTATTGTGACCTGTAATAATTTGTAACACCTGCATGGTATTGCTGCCACTAAAGAACACATTTTATGGTTAATGTCACTGAAAATAAACCTAATTCTGATTCTGATTTTAGTTCTAAAGGGTATATATACACACGCACGCACACACACACACACACACACACACACACACACACACACACACATATATATGTAAGGTTGTATGAATGTAAGGGTGTAACCTTACATTCAAGAGATTGCAGCTTTTAGAAAAATTGTCTCTGTATCTACTGTGTGTAATCCTATTTGAATCTCATCAGCCTCCACGAGATCCCCTCTCATTTGTCAGGGGTTGACTGAAGATGCCAATCCAGCTCCGGTGAGACATCAGTCCTGCCCTCCTACAAATCACAACCTTCACTGCACTCCCTCCTTTACAGTAGAAAAGGAAGCCAAGGTTGGTGGGATTTCACCAAGAGCCTGCACAAGTCGAGTAAGATATCTGCACTCAGCTGTTCTTACAATGGCAATTGGCATTCTAATCTTACAATGATGGTTGGCAGTCTATTTGCCTCCCTAAAGTTTTCTCGATCTGAGCATTTGCTCTCACTGACTGGTCTCTGGTCTCACTGCACCTTCCACTTTCCCAATTTTACACTATTCAAGTGTCATCTAGCATTTTGTTTAAGCAGCTGAAATGGATACATTCATATTTATCCCTGTTAACTACATCTGGAAAATTCTTGCCCACTTCTGATAACACTGTAAACAAACATATTGAAATAGATGCCGTCGGGAAGCGTCAGAGGCATTGGCAGCAGTGGAAGGCAGGCAGAGCGCCATCAAACGCACTCTTTCTCCTTGTGTGCGGGTTTTCTTATTTTCAAAACCATACAAGAAAGATGAGTCTAGTGGAGCGACCATTGTCAGAGTGGGAACTTTGAGGCTTTGACTCAAGATGACAAGAGGCTGAAGCCAAAGAAGCAGGTAAGAAGGGTCGGTTTTTCCTTTCGTTATTGCTGATTTGGTCTTGGTTGCCCATAGTACAGTGCGGGCAGGATGGCAGATATGGCAGTGGAATGCTCCTCCTGAAGGATATGGGGATTCATGGAACCTGACGGTTTCCCTGATGACTACACCTGCAGGAAGTGCAGCCAACTCCAGCTCATGAAAGACCGCATTAGGGATCACCTGGGAGACAGAGCAGTTTGTAGGTTACACAGATGGTTACACACAGAGTGCAGAATTCAGGGAGCAGACAGGTGAACACTGAGAGAGGTAAAGGGAGAAAGAAGTCAGTGCAGGGTCCCACTGTGGCCATTCCACTCAGCAACTGTTACTGATGAGGGGGTGACCTATCTGGGAAAGGCAGCAGCAGCCTGACCCATAGCACTGTGGTCAGTTCTGAGCCACAGAAGGGTAGGACGGTCAGGCGGAGCAGCAGTCATAGGGGACTCAATAGTTAGGGTGACTGATTGGAGATTCTGCGGCAGCAGAAGAGCCACCAGGATAGAGTGCTGCCTTCCTGCGGGATGAATCTGAGTGGTTGCAGTATATTCTTGAAGGGTGAGCAGCCAGAGGTCGTGGTGTGTACTGTATTGGTACCATTGACTCAGGCAGGAGAAGGGTAGAGGTCCTGTGCAGTAAGTTCAGGGAGTTAGGAAGGACCTCCAAGGTGATAATCTCCAGATTACTCCCAGTGCCACGAGGTCAGGACAGGAAGATCCTGCAGATGAATGAGTGGCTGAGGAGATGGTGCAGGGCTCAGGGTATAAAGTTCTTGGATTATTGGAGCCTTTTCTGGGGAAGGGGTGACCTGTACAAATGGGACGGGTTGCACCTGAACTGGAGGGGAACCAATATCCTGGGAGGGAGGTTTGCTAAAGCTGTAGGAGAGGGTTTAAACTAAATTTGCGGGGGGATGGAACTGAAGTGAAGAGGCAGAGGATGGGGCGGTTGGTGCACAAGTTAGAGACAGCTTATAGGGAGTTTGTGAGGGAGGATAGGCAGATGTTAGAGCAAAGATGTTCTCAGCCTGATGGTTTGAGATGTGTCTATTTTAATGCAAGGAGTATCACAAACAAGGCGGATGAACTTAGAGTGTGGATCATTATGTGGCACTATGATGTTGTGGCCATTACAGAGACTTGGATGTCTCATGAGCAGGAATGGCTGCTGAGTGTTCCTGGCTTTAGATGTTTCAAAAAGGACGGGGAGGGAGGCCAAGGAGGTGGGGACATGGCATTGCTAATCAGGGATAGTATCACAGCTGCAGAAAAGGAGGAAGTCATGGAGGGATTGTCTACTCCGTGTGGGTGGAAGTCAGAAACAGGAAGGGGGCAATAACTACTGGTTGTTTTTTATAGATCCCCCATTAGTAATAGGGATATGAAGGAGCAGATAGGGAGGCAGATTCTGGAACGGTGCAATAATAATAGGGTTGTTGTGATGGGAGATTTAAATTTTCCTAGTATTGATTGGCATCTCCGTAGAGCAAGGAGGTTGGATGGGGTGGAGTTTGTTAGGTGTGTTCAGGAAGGTTTCCTAACACAATATGTAGATAAACCTACAAGAGGAGAGGCTGTACTTGATTTGGTATTGGAAAGTGAACCTGGTCAGGTGTCAGATCTCACAGTGGGAGAGCATTGTGGAGATAGTTATCATAATTCTATCTCCTTTACCATAGTGCTGGAGAGGGTTAGGAGCAGACAATTTGGGTAGGGGGAAATATGATACTATTTGGCAGAAACTTGTGAGCAGATGTTCTCAGGGAAATGCATGGCAGAAATGTGGCAAATGTACAGGGAACATTTGCATGGTGTTCTGCATTGAGGCAGGGAAAGGGTAGTAGGGTTAAAGAACCATGGTGTACAAAGGATGTAGAAAATCTATTTAAGAAGAAAAGAATCTTTGAGAAACTAGGTATTGTTAGAGCTCTAGAAAATGACAAAGTTGCTAGCATATGGTGTGTTAACCTTCATCAACCATGGGATTGAGTTCAATGTTACACTATATAAGACCTTAGTTAGACCCCACTTGGAGTATTCAGTTCTGGTCACCTCACTACAGGAGGGATGTGGATATTATAGAGAGATTGCAGAGGAGATTACAAGGATGTTGCCTGGATTGGAGAGCATGATTTATGAGATTAGGTTGACTGAACTTGGCCTTGAAGCGACGGAAGATGAGAGGTGATCTGATGGAGGTGTACAAAATGATGAGAGGCATTGATCTTGTGAATAGCCAGAGGTTCTTTCCCAGGGCTGAAATGACTAACACAAGAGAGCACAGTTTTAAGGTGCTGGAGAGTAGGTATAGAGGTAAGTGTGTCAGGGGTAAGTTTTTCACACACTGAGTGGTGGGTGCGTGGAATGCACTGCCAGTGACTGTGGTAGAGGTGGTTATGATGGAGTCTTTTAAGAAACTCTTAGATTGGTATATGGAGGTTAGAAAAACAGAGGGCTGTGTGGTCGGGAAATTCTAGGCTATTTCTAGAGTAGGTTACGTGGTCGGCACAACATTGTGGGCCAAAGGTATGTGCGTATAGATTTTAATGTTCCACGAGTCAAAGAAACGTGAACCCATAGAGTTCAAAGTCAACTGAAGGGGTTGCTGGACCGAGGCAAGTGAATGGGGTGGGGCCCTATAAATGCGAGCACTCCCAGAGAGAAACATCAACAACTGCCTACTGAAGATGTCACCTCGACCGGTGATGAAACGTGTGCAAGCTAATTGCCAAGCTTGACGAATGTTGCAGCACCAAGTGCCTCAGCCAAGCTACTAATATTCAGCCCCATCCTAAAACTTACCCACTCACCGAATTCGTCTGCGTCAGACCGGATCCCTCCCCTCCTCTTCAAAGCTCAAATCTCCCACCTTGCCAGCTTTGTGTCATCTTTTGTTGGGTACCTCCTGTACCTAATAGAGAGACCATTGAGTGTACGTTTGAGTTCTTATGTTGTAACCCATCCATTTCAAGGTTCAACGTGTTGTGTGTTCAGGAATGATTTTCTTCAACCACTGTTGTAACGTGTGGTTATTTAAGTTACTTTTGCCTTCCTGTCTACTTGAACCATTCTCCTCTGATCTCTCTCATTAACAAGGCACTTCCCCCCTCCCACAGAACAGCTGCTCACCGGATATTTTCTGCTTTTCGCATAATTCTCTATAAACTCTAGAGACTGTTGTGCATGAAAATCCCAGGAGATCAGCATTTACTCTGTCTGGCACCAACAATCCTTCCATGGACAAAGTCAACAACTGAACCTCTTGACCATGCCTGCATGCTTTTATGCATTGTTGCTGCTGCATGATTGGCTGATTAGATATCTTCATAAGACCTGTATCTAATAAAATGGCCACAGTGTATATATATTGAATAGACAAAGGCCATACACTGATCTCCATGTCACTCCACTAGTCACTGCTTGCCTCTTGAACCTGTTCATTCCCACTCTCTCTTTCCTGTTCTGTCTTTCATTTCTAAGTCCAACCTCCAGTCCTATGTGCTTGAATTTTGCACACTAATCTCTTGGGTTGGCTATTATCAAAAGTCTTCTGAAAGTCCAAATGTATCACACCCACTGGTTCTCCTTTCAAACATCCCTTAGAAAATTCTATTAGACTTGATGTCCCTTCCACTAGCCCACACAAAGGTTGTTTAATCCCATTAATGCTTCCAAACGTTCTGTTATTGCAACTTTCCAAACTGATTCTAGAAGTTTCTTTACTACCACTGTCCTTTAGAAATAGTACAGTTACATTTGCCACATCTCCAATCTATAGTACCTGCTCTGGTGTCTAACAAATTTTGGGAAAAGCCACTATTCCTTTGGTGCTGTGGCATATAAATGATCAAACACAGGAGATCTGTCACTAATTTTACACTATTTCAAGTCAAGTGAAGTTAATTTTATTGTCATTTCACTATATACGTGTACATAATATATATAACCATATAATGTATATAGAAATGAGACACCTGCTCATTAATGCAAATATCTAATCAGCCAATCATGTGGCAGCAAGTCAATGCATGCAAACATCGTCAAGAGGTTCAGTTGTTGTTCAGACCAAACATCAGAATGGGGAAGAGATGTGATCTAAGTGACTGACTGTGGAATGATTGTTGGTGCCAGATGGGGTGGTTCGAGTATCTTACTGACTGCCGATCTCCTGGGATTTTCATGCACAACAATTTCTAGCGTTTACAAAGAATGGTGTGAAAAAACACCCAGTCAGCAGCATTTCAGTGGTGAGAGGTCAGACTGGTTCAAAATGACAGGAATCCATCTGCATTGTTTTGCCCACAGCTCCATCCATGAATATCTGTTTAATTTTATATTCCTGCTTGCATGATTTACTAGTGCTAAACTGTGTACTATCAGCAAACATTGACATCTGGCTCTCTATTGTATTATCCAAATCCTGAATAAATAGTCAGTTATGGATCGAACACAGATCTTTCACCTACTCACTGGATTTACCATTGAATCAATAATTTGTCTTTGATTGAATGAGTGTTAATGTTAGCTAACAGTTTATTATGCAGCAGCTTACTGAATACCACCTGGAATTCTGTTCAAATAATTTCCACAAACATGACCCTGTCTGCTACCTTCTTAGACTGGCCTACACTTAACAAACTCAATTTTGTAATTCAGTTCAAATATCTCGAAGTGAGCAGTCACCTTGGAGATATGAATTCTAATAAGTTCACAGAACAGGTATTTGATGACCAGCTTCATTACTTTCTTCAATGATGACATTGCATTTGTAAATTTATAATCAGAAAGACAATTCCTGAAGGAAAAGAAGTTTAGATTATGGTGAAAGTGTCTTGAATTTCCACATTTACTTCCTTGAAAACCCTGGGGTGGAAATGTGAGAAATATCAGTTTTTACTGCTGATGTTTTTCTTACTTAGATTGTGTTTAATAAATTCCAAACTTTACATTATTAGGGATTACAGATCTCAAGGAATAAATCTGAATTTCAGAATCAGAATCAGAATTAGGTTTAATATCACTGGCATATGTCATGAAATGTGTTGTTTTGCAGTGTCTGTACATAGCTATTGCTGAAATGTGTGCTTTCGGGCAGAGTAAATCCAGCTGGGTAAAAATACATTTTAAAAAAACAGCGGTGACCATGGAACTACCAAACTGCCATAAAAATCCACCAGGCTCACTGAAGGTCTTCAGAGAAGTTGATCTGGTTCATACCTCATCCAAGTACTGTTGATTCTTTAATGGCCGTTCAGTACATGGGCTGGTTGGAAGTGATTGCCAGACTTATGGTCTCCACCGACACTATGTGGACAACTTCAGTTTGGCGTTGAGTAAGTTAACTTTTTTTCTGTTCTGTGGTGATTGACACATAGTGCTAATTATCCAACAAGTCGGTGGTGAAAAAGGTGAATGCAATGTTGGCATTCATTTCTAGAGGTATAGAATATAAGAGCAGGGATGTGATGTTGAGGCTCTATAAGGCACTCGTGAGACTACACTTGGAGTATTGCGTGCAGTTTTGGGCTCCTTATTTTAGAAAGGATATACTGACCTTGGAGAGGGTTCAGAGAAGATTCACGAGAATGATTCCAGGAATGAAAGGGTTACCATATGAGGAATGTCCGGCAGCTCTTGGGCTGTATCCCCTGGAGTTCAGAATGAAGGGGGGATCTCATAGAAACATTCTGAATGTTAAAAGGACTGAACAGATTAGATGTGGCAAAGTTATTTCCCGTGGTAGGGGAGTCTAGGGCAAGAGGGCATGACTTCAGGATTGAAGGACGTCCATTTAGAACAGAGGTGTGGAGAAATGACTTTAGTCAGAGGGTGGTAAATCTGTGGAATTTGTTGCCACAAGTGGCTGTAGAGGCCAAGTCATTGGGTTTTTTTAAGACAGAGATAGATAGGTTCTTGATTAGCCAGGGCATGAAAGGGTATGAGGAGAAGTCAGGGGAGTGGGGATGACTGGAAGAATTGGATCAGCCCATGATTGAATGGTGGAACAGACTTGATGGGCTGAATGGCTTACTTCTGCTCCTGTATCTTATGGGGATATGGTCTTAAGTTTGCTGTTTCCTTGAATTCATTTGCAACCTTATGGCCCCATTCCAATCTTCCTTCAAATATAAAACAATAAAGTCCTCCAGTTACTTTTGTCCATGTTCTCTCTCCTAGTTCAGGTCAAATGGGCTAGGTGCAAGGTTATATCCCCATAAGATACAGGTGCAAGGTTGTCTAGAACCACAGGTCACTGTCTCAAAACAGAGGGATGAGAATTAATTCTTTCACCCTGAGAGTGCTAAACCTTTGGAATTTTCCGTGTTTTGGAGGGCTGTGTGGGCTGATTATATTCTGTGCTCAACAGATTTTGGATTTGCAAGGGAATCAAGAAAATGAGGGGCTTGTGCAAGAAAGTGACAACAGGTAAAAGAACAGCAATGATCTTATTGAATGATAGAGCAGGTGTGGAGCCAAATGGTCAAGTCCTGGATGTACAATGGCTTCGTAAGGCGGCTGTTCTCACATGAGCACAAGCAGTTGCAGAGTTGTGGAGACAACGCGACTCAGGAACCAGCCTCCCCCTGTGGACTCTGTCTATACTTCTTGTTGCCTCAGCATAATCAAAGACCCGGCCCACCCTGGATATTCTCTCTTCACCACTCTCCAACTGGACGAAAGATAGAAAGGCCTGAGAGCACGTGCACCAGGCTTAAGGACAGCTTCTTGGGGAGTCGATAGTTAGGGGGTTGCGGTAAACCATGCATGTAGGTAGTAACTGGGTTATCTGTCTGGACACACCCCTCTGCTGACTGCTCCTGTGGCTCCTCCCACAGACCCCTGGATAAAGGTGATTGTGTCACTGCTCCTCCCACTGTCCAGGGCAGACATCCGGCATGGACGTGGATCCATTTTACTGTTAATAAAAGCCTTTCAGTCTTTACTCTACTTCCAGTCTTTTGGAGTAATTAATTGTGCATCAGGGGTCAGACAGACGATTCCGGAGGCCCGGATGGTAGTTTGCCTCACTGGTGCCGGGGTCCGGGATGTTTCTGATCATGTCCAAGATATCCTGAAGTGGGAGGGTGAGGAGCCAGAGGTCGTGGTACATATAGGTACCAATGACATAGGTGGGAAAAGGGAAGAGGTCCTGGAAGGAGAATATAGGGAGTTAGGAAGGCAGTTGAGAAGAAGGACCGCAAAGGTAGTAATCTCGGGATTACTGCCTGTGCCACGCGACAGATTGGCAGGTATGATACTGTGGCTGTCACTGAGACGTGGCTGAAGGATGCATGTCTCTGGGAGCTGAACGTCCAAGGATACACGGTGTATCGGAAGGATAGGCAGGTAGGTAGAGGGGGTGGCGTGTCTTTAATGGTAAGAAATTATATTAAATCATTAGAAAGAGGTAACATAGAATCGGAAGGTACAGGTTGAGCTAAGAAATTGCAGGGGTAAAAGGACCCTGGTGGCAGTTATCTACAGGCCTCCAAACAGCTGCAGTGATGCGGACTGCAAATTACAACAGGAAATAGAAAAGGCTTGCCAGAAGGGCAGTGTTATGATAATTGTGGGGGATTTTAGCATGCGAGTGGATTGGGAAAATCAAGTCGGCACTGGATCTCAAGAGAGAGAACTTGTAGAATGTCTATGAGATGGCTTTTCAGAACAGCTTGTTGTTGAGCCCACTAGGGGATCGGCTGTACTGGACTGGGTATTGTGTAATGAACCAGAGGTGATTAGAGAGATGGAAGTGAGGGAACCCTTAGGAGGCAGTGATCACAACATGATTGAGTTCACTGTGAAATTTGAGAAAGAGAAGCCGAAATCCGATGTGTTGGTACTTCAGTGGAGTAAAGGAAATTAGAGTGGCATCAGAGAGGAACTGGCCAAAGTTGACTGGAAAGGGACACTAACGGGAAGGACAGCAGAGTTTATGAGTGAGTGGCTGGAGTTTATGCGAGAAGTGAGGAAGGTGCAAGACAGATACATTCCAAAGAAGAAGAAATTTTCGAATGGAAAAAGGATGGCTGACAAGAGAACTCAAAGCCAAAGTAAAAGCAAAGCAGAGGGCATACAAGGAAGCAAAAATTAGTGGGAAAGCAGAGGATTGGGAAGTTTTTAAAAGCTTACAAAAAGAAACTAAGAAGGTCATTAAGAGGGAAAAGATGAACTATGAAAGGAGGCTAGCAAATAATATCAAAGAGGATACTAAAAGATTTTTCAAATATATAAAGAGTAAAAGACAGGCGAGAGTAGATATAGGACCAATAGAAAATTATGCTGGACAAATTGTAATGGGAGATAAGGAGATGGCGGAGGAACTGAATGAGTATTTTGCATCAGTCTTCACTGAGGAAGACATCAGCAATATACCGGACATTCAAGGGTGTCAGGGAAGAGAAATATGCGCAGCCACAATTACAACAGAGGAAGTACTCAGGAAGCTGAATAGTCTGAGGGTGGATAAATCTCCCGGACCTGATGGAATGCACCCTCGTGTTCTGAAGGAAGTAGCAGTGGAGATTGCCCAGGCAAAGCGGCCAGTGAGTGAGTGGACCAGTGAAGGAGTGGAGATTTGAGGCTTTGACTCGAGAGATTCTGGCAGTTTTGGCAGTTGGACTGTGCAATCAAGTCAATCAAGATTTGAATAGCTCAGCAGAAAGCCGTTGATTAGACAATCAAGATTTGAATAGCTCAGACTCAGCAAAAAGCAGCTGATTGGGCAATCGAGGTCAGGTGACCAAGCAGTTTGAAAAGCTCAAACAAATAAATAGAGGGTTACCTCAAGCGGAGCGGCCTGTGAGTGAGTGGGCCAGTGAAGGAGTGGAGATTTGAGGCTTTGACTTGAGAGGCTTCGACGAGAAGAGGCTGAGGACGAGCTTCACTCCAAGCGAGGTAAGGCTGGGTAAGTTCCTTTCAAAGGAGAAAGTTTCAAAAGTTGAGGCAAGTATTGGGTAGATCATGGCAGCTGAGATCGGCCCCGTGGTTTGTTCATCCTGCAGCATGTGGGAAATCAGGGATACTTCCAGTGTCCCTGACGACTATGTGTGCAGGAAGTGTGTCCAACTGCAGCTTCTGGCAGACTGCATTGAGCATCTGGAGCTGTGATTGGATTCATACTGGAGCATCTGCGATGCTGAGAAAGTCGTGAATAGCACATTCAGTGAGTTGGCCACACCACAGGTAAAGGCTACACAGGCAGAAAGGGAAGGGGTGGCCACTAGACAGCGTAGCAGTAGGCAGGTAGTGCAGGAGTCCCCTGAGGTCATCTCCCTCCTAAACAGATATACTGTTTTGGATACTGTTGGGGGAGATGTCTCATCAGGGGAAGGCAGCAGCAGCCGAGTTCATTGCACCATGGGTGGCTCTGCGGCACAGGAGGGAAGGAAAAGGAGTGGGAGAGCTATAGTGATAAGGGATTCGATTGTAAGGGGAACAGATAGGTGCTTCTGTGGCCGCAAACGAGACTCCAGGATGGTATGTTGCCTCCCTGGTGCAAGGGTCAAGGATGTCTCTGAGCAGCTGCAGGACATTCTGGAATGGGAGGGTGAACAGCCAGTGGTTGTGGTGCACATAGGTACCAACGATATAGGTAAAAAACGGGATGAGGTCCTACAAGGTGAATTTAGGGAGTTAGGAGATAAACTAAAAAGTAGGACTAAATAATCTCTGGATTACTACCAGTGTCACGTGCTAGTCAGAGTAGAAATAGGAGGATATTTCAGATGAATACATGACTTGAAAAATGGTGCAAGGGGGAGGGATTCAAATTTCTGGGGCATTGGAACCAGTTCTGGGGGAGGTGGGACCAGTATAAACAGGACGGTCTGCACCTGGGCTGGACTGGAACCAATGTCGTAGGGGGAGCGTTTGCCACTGCTGTTCAGGAGGCTTTAAACTAATGTGGCAGGGGGATGGGAACAAGTGCAGAGAGACAGAGGGGTGTAAAATGTAGGTAGAAGCAAAAAGTAGTAAGGTGAAAAGTAAAAGTGGCAGGCAGGCAAATCCAGGGCAAAAAGCAAAAAGAGCCACTTTTCAACATAATTGTATAAGGGCTTGGAGTGTTGTAAAAACAAGCCTGAAGGCTTTGTGTGTCAGTGCGAAGAACATTCGTAACAAGGTGGATGAATTGAATGTGCAGATAGTTATTAATGAATATGACATAGTTGGGATCACAGAGACATGGCTCCAGGGTGACCTAGGATGGGAGCTCAACATCCAGGGATATTCAATATTCAGGAGGGATAGACAGGAAAGAAAAGGAGGTGGGGTAGCACTGTTGGTTAGAGAGGAGATTAACACAATAGAAAGGAAGGACATTAGCCTGAAGGAGGTGGAATCGATATGGGTAGAGCTGCATAACACTAAGGGGCAGAAAACGCTGCTGGGAGTTGTGTACAGGCCACCTAACAGTAGCAGTGAGGTTGGGGATGGCATTAAACAGGAAATTAGAAACGTGTGCAATAAAGGAACAGTAGTTATAATGGGTGACTGCAATCTACTTAATGGGTGAACCAAATTGGTAAGGGTGCTGAGGAAGAGGATTTCTTGGAATGTATGCGGGATGGTTTTCTGAACCAACATGTCGAGGAACCAACTAGAGAGCAGGCCATTCTAGATTGGGTATTCAGCAATGAGGAAGGGTTAGTTAACAATCTTGTCGTGTGAGGCCCCTTGGGTAAGAGTGACCATAATATGGTGGAATTCTTCATTAAGATGGAGAGCGACATAGTTAATTCAGAAACAAAGGTTCTGAACTTAAAGAAGGGTAACTTCGAAGGTATGAGATGTGAATTAGCTAAAATAAACTGGCAAATGATACTTAAAGGGTTGATGGTGGATATGCAATGGCAAGCATTTAAAGATCGCATGGATGAACTACAACAATTGTTCATCCCAGTTTGGCAAAAGAATAAACCAGGGAAGGTAGTGCACCCGTGGCTGACAAGGGAAATTAGGGATAGTATCAAGTCCAAAGAAGAAACATATAAATTAGCAAAAAAAAGTGGTACACCTGAGGACTGGGAGAAATTCAGAGACCAGCAGAGGAGGACAAAGGGCTTAATTAGGAAAGGGGGAAAAAGATTATGAGAGAAAGCTGGCAGGGAACATAAAAACTGACTGTAAAAGCTTTTATAGATACGTGAAAAGAAAAAGATTGGTCAAGACAATTGTAGGTCCTTTACAGTCAGAAACAGGTGAATTGATCATAGGGAACAAAGACATGGTAGACCAACTGAATAACTATTTTGGTTCTGTCTTCACTAAGGAGGACATAAATAATCTTCCGGAAATAGTAAGGGACCCAGGGTCTAGTGAGGTGGAGGAACTGAGGGAAATACATGTTAGTAGGGAAGTGGAGTTAGGTAAATTGAAGGGATTAAAGGCAGATAAATCCCCAGGGCCAGATGGTTTGCATCCCAGAGTGCTTAAGGAAGTAGCCCAAGAAATAGTGGATGCATTAGTGATAACTTTTCAAAACTCCTTAGATTCTGGATTAGTTCCTGAGGACTGGAGGGTGGCTAATGTAACCCCACTTTTTAAAAAAGGAGGGAGAGAGAAACTGGGGAATTATAGACTGGTTAGTCTGACATCGGTGGTGGGGAAAATGCTAGAATCGGTTATCAAAGATGTGATAACAGCACATTTGGAAAGAGGTGAAATCATCGGACAAAGTCAGCATGGATTTGTGAAAGGAAAATCATGTCTGACGAATCTTATAGAATTTTTTGAAGATGTAACTAGTAGAGTGGATAGGGGAGAGCCAGTGGATGTGGTATATTTAGATTTTCAAAAGGCTTTTGACAAGGTCCCACACAGGAGATTAGTGTGCAAACTTAAAGCACATGGTATTGGGGGTATGGTATTGATGTGGATAGAGAATTGGTTGGCCGACAGGAAGCAAAGAGTGGGAGTAGACGGGACCTTTTCAGAATGGCAGGCAGTGACTAGTGGGGTACCGCAAGGCTCAGTGCTGGGACCCCCGTTGTTTACAATGTATATTAATGATTTAGATGAGGGAATTAAATGCAGCATCTCCAAGTTTACGGATGACATGAAGCTGGGCGGCGGTGTTAGCTGTGAGGGGGATGCTAAGAGGATGCAGGGTGACTTGGATAGGTTAGGTGAGTGGGCAAATTCATGGCAGATGCAATTTAATGTGGATAAATGTGAGGTTATCCACTTTGGTTACAAGAACAGGCAAACAGATTAATATCTGAACGGTGGCCGATTAGGAAAAGGGGAGATGCAACGAGACCTGGGTGTCGTTGTACACCAGTCATTGAAGGTGGGCATGCAGGTACAGCAGGCGGTGAAAAAGGCAAATGGTATGTTGGCATTCATAGCAAAAGGATTTGAGTACAGGAGCAGGGAGGTTCTACTGCAGTTGTACAAGGCCTTGGTGAGACCACACCTAGAATATTGTGTGCAGTTTTGGTCCCCTAATCTGAAGAAAGACATTCTTGCCATAGAGGGAGTACAAAGAAGGTTCACCAGATTGATTCCTGGGATAGCAGGACTTCCATATGAAGAAAGACTGGATCGACTAGGCTTATACTCACTGGAATTTAGAAGATTGAGGGGGGATCTTATTGAAATGTATAAAATTCTAAAGGGATTGGCAGGCTAGATGCAGGAAGATTGTTTCCGATGTTGGGGAAGTCCAGGGGTCACAGTTTAAGGATAAAGGGGAAGCCTTTTAGGACTGAGATGAGGAAAAACTTCTTCACACAGAGAGTGGTGAATCTGTGGAATTCTCTGCCACAGGACACAGTTGAGGCCGGTTCATTGGCTATATGTAAGAGGAAGTTAGATATGGCCCTTGTGGCTAAAGGGATCGGGGGTAGGGAGAGAAAGCAGGTACAGGGTTCTGAGTTGGATGATCAACCATGATCATACTGAATAGCGGTGCAGGCTCGAAGGGCTGAATGACCTACTCCTGCACCTATTTCTATGTTTCTATGCTTCTATTAGCAATGATTTTTCAAAAGTCGATAGATTCTGGCCTGGTTCTGGAGGACTGGAAGATTGCAAATGTCACTCCGCTATTTAAGAAGGGGGCAAGGAAGCAAAAAGGAAATTATAGACCTGTTAGCTTGACATCGGTGGTTGGGAAGTTGTTGGAGTCGATTGTCAAGGATGAGGTTACGGAGCACCTGGAGGCATATGACAAGGTAGGCAGAACTCAGCATGGTCTCCTTAAAGGAAAATCCTACCTGACAAACCTAGTGCAATTTTTTGAGGAAATTACAAGTAGGCTAGACAAGGGAGATGCAGTGGATGTTGTGTATGTGGATTTTCAGAAGGCCTTTGACAAGGTGCCGCACATGAGGCTGCTAAACAAGATAAGAGCCCATGGAATTACGGGAAAGTTACTTACGTGGATAGAGCGTTGGTTGATTGGCAGGAAATAGAGAGTGGGAATAAAGGATCCCATTCTGGTTGGCTGCCGGTTACCAGCGGTGTTCTATAGGGGTCCGTGTTGGGGCCGCTTCTTTTTACGTTGTATATCAACGATTTGGATTATGGAATAGATGGCGTTGTGGCTAAGTTTGCTGATGATACAAAGATAGGTGGAGGGGCCAGCAGTGCTGAGGATACAGAGAGTCTGCAAAGAGACTTGGATAGATTGGGGGAATGGGCAAAGAAGTGGCAAATGAATTACAATGTCGGGCAGTGTACAGTCATGCACTTTGGTAGAAGAAATAAATGGGCAGACTATTATTTAAATGGGGAGAGAATTCAAAGTTCTGAGATGCAACGGGACTTGGGAGTCCTCGTGCAGGATACCCTTAAGGTTAACCAACGGGTTGAGTTGGTGGTGAAGAAGGCGAATGCAATGTTGGCATTCATTTCTAGAGCAATAGAGTATAGGAGCAGGGATGTGATGTTGAGACTCTATAAGGCACTGGTAAGACCTCACTTGGAATACTGTATGCAGTTTTGGGCTCCTTATTTAAGAAAGGATGTGCTGACACTGCAGAGGGTTCAGAGAAAATTCACTAGAATGATTCCGGGAATGAGAGGGTTAACATATGAGGAACGTTTGACCACTCTTGGACTGTACTCCTTGGAGTTTAGAAGAATGAGGGGGGACCTCATAGAAACATTTCGAATGTTGAAAGGCATGGACAGAGTGGATGTGGCAAAGTTGTTTCCCATGGTGGGGGAGTCTAGTACGAGAGGACATGACTTGAGGATTGCAGGGTGCCCATTCAGAACAGAAATGTGAAAATTTTTTTTTTAGCCAGAGGGTGGTGAATCTACGGAATTTGTTGCCATGGGCGGCAGCGGAGGCCAAGTCATTGGGTGTATTTAAGGCAGAGATTGATAGGTATCTGAGTAGTCAGGGCATCAAAAGTTATGGTGAGAAGGCGGGGGAATGGGTCTAAAGGGGAGATTGGATCAGCTCATGATGAAATAGCGGAGCAGACTCAATGGGCCGAATGGCCAACTTCTGCTCCTTTGTCTTATGGTCTTCTATCACACCGATATCAGACTCTAGAATAGATCTTGTATGATTTTGCACTTTCTCGTTTACCTGCTTTGCACTTTTTCAGTATCTTTTATACTTTATTCTGCCTTGTTATTGTTTTACCTTATTCTAGCTCAATGCAATGTGTAGTGATCTGATTTGTATGATGAGTAGCAAGACAAGCTTTCACTGTATCTTTCACAGGTGTCAATAGTAAACAAATACTCATAGCAGTACCAATGTGTTAGGATACCAAAGTACTCTGGACCAATATGAGAACAAGTTCTTCTCGTCAGTCATCTTGCCTCTTTTGTAGCTCATGACAGGTCAGTAAAGTTCTGCCCTTTCGGGACATCTCCTGCTGCTGTGTTAATGTTAAACTGTACTCGAATCTGCATGTACAGCCCAGTCCTCCACCTCATTCGTTAAAGTTAACCTCGCCGTAGGTTTTAGCCTAAAGGGAATACTACAACATTGCCAGGATGTCAGGTTCCCTGCTTGATTTGTTCCCTGTGCTAATCAGCTCAAGATTGATCTTTGAGATTTTGTCCCAAACTCCTAAGGTTCCTTCACAAAGATTTCTTTTGCTTGTATCCTGCCATGAACTATGGTGACGAGAGCTGTATGGAGACATGGCTAACTCCATACATGCTGGATACTTTGTTCTTCTTCTTTGGTTGTCCATCGGAATCCAATGACGACACCCACTCCTTTAATGGTGAGATCTTTGATGACTACACAGTCCTATCCTGTACCCACAAGTTCTATTGCGGGTGGGACATGTATATGTGGTAGTGGTGGTTGTGATGGCAACCATGGCTGCATTTCTCCTGGCTCTCCTCTGCTCTCTTCTGATTGTTCTTTTCATTTCCAGAATATGAACCCCATCCCTACACAGTTGTCGCAGTTCCTTAAAGCATTCTTCATCTGATCCTCATAGCGCCTCTTCGGCCCTCCAGCTGAGTGTCGACCATGATGTCGCTGGCTGTATAACACTCTGCGGGGTAGTTGGTAAGACAGGATGGACCAGACTGGTGATTCAGAGAAAGCACAAGGTAGGGATCTGTGTTTTATGATAAGCTCTTTGTGGAGCTTGGACACAGCAGTCATGTCCTGTACACTTCTTCCCCTGACATGCAACGTCTAATGATTAAGCGCCGACCGCTTCTTCATTTTCTGGCTTGTGCCTTCATGTACGTTAAGTGGTGCGTACTCCTCCTTCTTATCATTTCCTCTTTTTTCATTTTATATTTACACATTTTGTTCTCTTTTGCACATTAATTGTTTGTCCATCTGTAGGGCAGTGATTACCAACCTTTTTAAGCCCAAGATCCCCTACCTCGGCCTTAGTTCAAGGCAAGATCGACCCCAGATCGATTAGCTACACACATGCGCACCGGGGCAGAAAAGACCGGAAGTAAAACCCCACAACCCGGAAGTAGAAATAATGTAATGGCAGCAGGGGTACCCACACTTTTTTTGCACTGCTGACCGGTTTAATATTGACAATATTCTTGCGGACCGGCCGACGGGCGGGGGGGAGCGCGGGGGGTGTTAAACACAACGGGAATACAGCGATACTCGAAGCAGGTTCCTTATGTCCAGACTATTCTGCAGTTCAGTTTATGTTGCTCTCAGCACTTAGCTTCTGTCCCGCTTGCTCACGTTTTCTCTGCTGAGAAACCTCGACGGGTTTGTCTTTCAGAGCAGGGTGCTTGGACTCAAGGTACCGAAGCAGTTTTGAGGGCTTCAATGCCTCCGGCCCGCCCACCACCAGACACCCTGGCCAGGTGTGGTTGGTCGTGGGTCGGGTGAGAGGACAAGGTCAGGGCTGGAGGTCCCTGCACCGGGGCCGCGGTGGTCACAGTCCGGAGAGAGCGACAGGGCGCGCCTGCCCCTCCTTTTTTTTTATTACAAAATCCTTTATTACAAATTTCGGTGCTATACAATATATACAAAACAGTGGCAAACACAATTACTGCACTACAAATAGATAATAGACATTACACCAGAATGTTGCCATCCCTATCCACGATGGCATTTACACCCCGCGGAGCCCAACGGTCTCGAAACTCCTCCAAGGCCGCTGTGGACTGCGCGTGTTCCTTTTCAATAGTTACCCGGGCACGAACATACCCCCTAAACATTGCCAGGCAGTCTGCCCGGGGAGATCCTCCCGCCACCCGTTTCCAAGACCCACGGATGGCGGATTTCGCCAGCCCCAGGAGCAAGTTGACTAGGACATCCTCATCCCTCCTTGCCCCCTTCCTTACTGGATGCCCCTCCTTGTAGGATCTATCGGCCGACAGAAGTTTGTTTCAGTAGATTGCAGCAAGGTAGCTGTTCTGATATTTACGAAACGCTGAGCCCGAATTAGGTCGTCTGCGAATATTTTAGCACCGGGTTCCCCACGAATGTTAAACGGGTTTAGAGGCAGCGCTCCAGGCCAGTAGCGACGGCACTTCCCGTCGGCCGTCCGAGGCCAATCAGTGGTCCTTGGCGCAAGGGTGTCACTGCAGTTAGGTGACTGATGACCTCGTGTGGGTTCAAGTTCAACAGTGAGCGTGACAGGGAATGAGGAAAGGTGCAGCTGACTCCTATTGTTTCCTCGTGGCCCGGTGGTTGGGGACCATTGAAGTACACTGTGTAGTGTGGGGGAGCTACACGCATGCCCACTGGGCAGAAAGAACGGAACCAAAACCCCGCAACCCGGAAACAACCTCTCAACAGTATTTGTGTATTTATTTTTCTTTTTTATTCGGGATCTACTGGGAAAGTCTCAAAGATCGACTAGTCGATCGCGACGGAGGGGTTGGCGACCACTACTGTAGGGTGTGGTTTTCACTGATTCTGTTGTGTTTACTGTGAACGTTCACAAGAAAGTGAATCCCTATAAAAAGTATTCACTGCCTCCACCCCACCCGGGAAGTTTTCATGTTTTATTGTTTTACAACATTGAATCACAGTGGATTTAATTTGGCTTTTTTGACACTGATCAACAGAAAAAGACTCCTTCGTGTCAAACTGAAAACAGATCTCTACAAAATGATATGAATTAATTACAAAGATAAAACCCATAAGTCATTTGTGGGTGGAAGGGCCTGTATTGTGCTGTAGGTTTTCTATGTTTTTGAACATTCACCCCATTTACTATGACACAGCAACTCATCACTGGAGCAGCCAATTGGTTTTAGAAGTCACATAAATAGTTTATGGAGATCTGTTTTTGGAGACCTGAGTGCAGTCAAGGTGTTTCAATTGATTGTAGTAAAATTACACAGGTATCTGGAAGGTCCAACTGCAGGTGAGTCAGTATCCTGGCAAAAACTACAACATAAATACAAAAGAACACTCCAAGCACCTCCACAAAAAGGTTATTGAGAAGCACAAGTGAGGAAAAGGGTACAAGAAAATTTCCAAGTCACTGAATATCCCTTGGAGTACAGTTAAAGTCAATCAACAGGAAATGGAAAGAATGGCACAGCTGTAAATCTGCCTAGAGCAGGCTGTCCTCAAAAACTGAGTGACCGTCCAAGAGGGGGACTAGTGAGGGAGGCCACCAAGAGACCTATGACAACTCCGGAGGAGTTTTACAAGCCTCAGTGGCAGAGATGGGAGAGTCTGCGCACACAAGAATTGTTGCCTGGGTTCTTCATCACTCACAGCTTTATGGGAGAGAGGCAAAGAGAAAGCCACTGTTGAAGAAACTCACATGAAATCTCAGCTAGAGTTATCCAGAAGGCGCATGGAAACTCTGAAGTCAGCTGGAAGAAGGCTGTGTAGTCTGATGAAACCAAAATTGAGCTTTTTGGTCATCAGACTAAAACATCATGTTTGGCGTAAGTCAAACACCGCACATCATCAAAAACACACCCTGAAGCATGGTGGTGGCCCTGGAAGGCTTGTGAATGTAGAGGATAAAATGAATGCAGCAAAATACAGGGAAATACTCAAGGAAAACCTGATGCAATCTGCGAGGGAACAGTGACTTGGGAGAAAACTTGTTTCCTACAAGACAATGACCCCAAGCATAAAGCCAAAGCTACACAGGAATGGCTTAAAAACATCAAAGTTAATGTCCTGCAGTGGCCAAATCAGAGTCCAGACCTCAATCCAATTGAGAAATTGTGGCTGGACTTGAAAAAGCCTGTTCGTTCATGATCCCCATGCAATCTGACAGAGCTTGAGCAGTTTTGTAAAGAAGGTTGAGGAAGAATTGCAGTGTCCAGATGTGCAAAGCTGATAGACAGCTATCCACACAGACTCAAGGCTGTAATTGCTGCCAAAGGTACATCTGCTAAATACTGACTTCGAGGGGTAAATGCTTATGCAATTGATTTTTTTTTGTAATTCATTTAGATCACTTTGTAGAAAATCTGTCTTCACTTTGACACAAAGGTCTTTTTTTATTGATCAGTGTGTTAAAAAAAACCCAAATTAAATCCACTGTGATTCACTGTTGTAGAACAATAAAACATGAAAACCTCCAAGGCGGGGGTGGGGGGTTGAATACTTTTTATATGCACTGTATGTACTTTAATAATAACTTGACTTTGAACCTTTGCAGCAGAGTGAAGTTTACTCTTGCTGGCAGTGAACCCTTCAGGATCTGTGACCATGGCTGGAGACAATGCTTGTCCAGCTCTAATGACGGAATCCCCGATAACACCTTCACTTCTGCTCTGTTCACTCCTTATTTGGCTGGTTACCCGATCCAGCGGACTCAATCAGTTTTATAGCTTTAGTCTTTGCTGCTTTTCTCCTTGCCCTCACAAATATCAGGTGAATTGTTTCTGTTAGATGCTCCTGACCTACTTTATCTTTTCCTAATTTCACCCACTGACAATCACATCCTCTGCTTCCTGCTTCCTCTGACATGTGACTGAGCCTTGGGGAAAATTAGACAGAAGTTCCTCTTGTACATTAAAGTATCAGGATATTCCCAACTGAGAATTCCTTTTCCAAAGCAATGATATTTCTGGAGAAATAAAAGAAAACATCTGCAGCATGTGGCTGCCCTGATTGCCAGCCCTGATTGCCAGCCCTGATTGTTCTTGGGAAGATGCTGGTGACCCCTTTCTTCACCCACTTTGCAGCAAAGGTTCTCCCTTGGTGGGAAGCAGACCCTGTGATAATTAAGGGGTGGCACTACATCCCCTAACTGGCTGTGAAAGGAAGAGGGTTGACAACAGGGTTAGCAACTTCATCGTCAAAAACCCAGTGCTACAGAAATGCCACCAGGAGCTCCAAGGAGCTCACTTCTGGGAAAGGAAGGATCTTTGAAGCAGTGCAATTTGAAGGACTGTCCCAGGATAGAGGACGTTGGCAAGCTGCTTTTGGTGACCTATACCACAGGAGGGATGATGAGCAAAGTTCAAAGTAAATTTTATTATCTAAGTACAGACACTATATGTCCCTGAGATACATCCTTGTGGGTATACGCAACAAATCTATAGAATAATGACCAAAACAGAATCAATGGAAAACCACCCAAATAAGGCATTCGACCAGAGTGCAGAAGATAACAAACTGTGCGAATGCAAATATAAATAAATAAGCAATAAACATTGAGAACATGAGATGAAGAGTCATTGAAAGTAAGTCCATTAATTGTAGGAACACTTCATTGAAGGAGCAAGTGAAGTTGAGTGAAGTTATACCCTTTTGTTTAAGAGGCTGATGGTTGAGGGGTAATAACTGTTCCTGAACCTGGTGGTATGAATCCTGAGGTTCTTGTACCTTCTACCAAATGGTAGCAGCGAGAAAAAAGACATGGTCTGGGTGGTGATGACGGATGAAATGTCAACTGCTGTGGACCTGATGCTCCGATAGGCAAATTGGAGTGGAACTAAATCGCTTTTCAGGCAAGAGCTGACATGTTTCATTTCTCTCAAGACACTTCATCACAGTGTTGGAAGGGCTACTGGGCGATAGTCATTGAGGCAGCTCACCAGACTCTTCTTGGGCGCTGGTAGTATTGAAGTCTGCTAAAACAGGTGGGTACCACACACTGCTGAAGTGAGTGGTTAAAGATCACTGGCAGTTGGTCAGCACAGGTCTTCAGTACTTGGCCAGGTACTCTATCCGAGTGGATGCTTTTCCTATGTTCACCTTCCAAAAGACAGCTCGCATGTTGGCTTCAGGGACTGAAGTCATAGGATCCTTGGGGGATGTGGGAGTTTATGATGGTTCCTTCATGCTTTGATTGTCAAAGTGGGCATGAGCTCATTTGGAAGCGAAGACCTGCTGTATCCCATATTGCTTGATTTAACTTTATAAGAGGTGACAGTGTTCAAGCTCTGCCACAACTGTTGAGCATCCTTCGTTGATTCAAGTTTGGTCCAGAGTTTCCACTTTGCCCATGAGATGGTCATCTGGAGATTGTACCTAGACCTCTTGTGACTTTCTTGGTCTCCAGACTTGAACACCTCTGATCTGGCCATCAGTTGATATCGGTTCATCCGGAGCTTCAGATTGGGGAAGAAGAGGAATAAACCCCGAGACAGGATGCAGTGAGATTTGGATTTCTGTGCCTCTGTCCAGATTTAGGAGGTCTTGTCAGAGGGATAGAGATGAGAAACTGCATTGTGTCGTGTAGATGGTGCACACTGTAGTCGCTGTATACGAGGGGATTGAATGCCTCAAGTAGTGGATAGGATGCAGCTGCTTTGGCCTGTACGCTACTGGTCTTTGTGAATTCTGTTGGATGCTTCTGACATGCACCTGAAAATGTTGGAAGGGCCAAGTCATCCTAGGATTTGCTCTTGTGGTCACTCTACACTCAGCAGCCACTCTATGAAGTACCTCCTGTACCTCTCCTCTGACCTCACTCATTAACAAGGTGATTTCACTCACAGTATGTTTTTGTTTTCATACCATTTTCTGTAAACTCCAGTGACTACTGTGCAGGAGATCAGCAGTTTTTGAGATACTTAAAACACCCCATCTGGTACCAACAACTATTCCATGGTCAGAGTCACTTAGGTCACATTTCTTTCCCAGTCTGATATTCAGTCTGAACAAGAAATGAACCTCTTGATCATGTCTGCATTCTTTTATGCACTGAGTTGCTGCCACATGATTGGCTATTAGATATTTTCATTAATGAGTCAGTGTACCTAATAAAGTGGCCACGGGTTGATGGTGGGTCCTCTCTATCCATTCTAGGGCGTTGCTCAGAGCAGTGCCAGAATGTAATGGTTGGATGGTTGGAGCCTGACAACGTGAGATGTAAATGTTGTTGCATCAATACAGGCAGGAACATCCCCATCACTGAACGTGCTGGAAGAAAGGTCAGTGATGACTGGGTCTGGGATACTGCCCTGACACACTCCTGCAGTGATGTCCAGGGGTTGAGTTATTCAGCCTCCTACATTCACAACTGTCCTTGTTTGTGCAAAGTGTAAATGCAATGAGTGGAAACGTTGATTCTAATTGACTTCAGTTTCACCAGTGCTCTTCTATAGATGTGTAGTGGAAAGTGTATTGACTGGCTGCGTCATTGCCTGGTATGGAAACACTAATGCCTTTGAACAGAAAGTCCTACAAAAGGTAGTGGATTTAGCCCTGTACATCATGGGTCAAGTCCTCACAACCACTGAGCCCATCTACATGAAATACTGTTGTAGGAAAGCAGTGCCCATCATCAGAGATCCTCACCGCCCAGGTCATGCTCTTTTCTCGCTGCTGCCATCAGGTTGAAGGTGCAGGTGCTTCAGGACTCACACCACCAGGTTCAAAAACAGTTACTACTGCTCAAGGCTAAGGATAGTAGGAAGGAGCTTAAGAAGGAAATTAGGAGAGACAGAAGGGGCCATGAGAAGGCCTTGGCGGGCAGGAATAAGGAAAACCCCAAGGCATTCTACAAGTATGTGAAGAGCAAGAGGATAAGACGTGAAAAAATAGGACCTATTAAGTGTGACAGTGGGAAAGTGTGTATGGAACCGGAGGAAATAGCAGGTACTTAATGAATACTTTACTTCAGTATTCACTATGGAAAAGGATCTTAGTGATTGTAGTGATGACTTGCAGCAGACTGAAAAGCGTGACACTAGACACTAGAATACTACAGCACACAGGCCCTTCGACCCTCAATGTTGTGCTGACCCAAATATTTCTTAAAATAAAGTACTAAACCCACACTACCCCGTAACCCTCTATTTTTCTTTCATCCATGTGCCTGTCCAAGAGGCTCTTAAATACCCCTAATGTTTTAGCCTCCACCACCATCCCTGGCAAGTCATTCCAGGCACCCATAACCCTCTGTGTAAAAAACTTACCCCTGATGTCTCCCCTGAACTTCCCTCCCTTAATTTTGTACATATGCCCTCTGGTGTCTGCTATTGGTGCCCTGGGAAACAGGTACTCACTATCCACTCTACCTATGCCTCTCATAATCTTGTAGACCTCTATCAAGTCCCCTCTCATCCTTCTACGCTCCAAAGAGAAAAGTCCCAGCTCTGCTAACGTTGCCTCATAAGACTTGTTCTCCAATCCAGGCAACATCCTGGTAAATCACCTCTGCACCCTCTCCATAGCTTCCACATCCTCCCTATAATGAGGTGACCAGAAGTGAACGCAATACTTTAAGTGTGGTCTCACCAGAGATTTGTAGAGTTGCAACATGACCTCTCTACTCTTGAACTCAATCCCCCTGTTAATGAAGCCTAACATCCCATAGGCCTTCTTAATTACCCTATCAACCTGTGCAGCGACCTTGAGGGATGTATGGATTTGAACCCCAAGGTCCCTCTGTTCATCCACACTCTTAAGAAACTGACCATTAACCTTGTACTCAGTCTTCTGGTTTGTCCTTTCAAAATGCATCACCTCACACTTGTCCGGATTGAACTCCATCTGCCATTTTTCTGCCCAACTCTGCAGCCTGTCTATATCCTCTTGTAACCTTCGACTACCTACAGCTCCATCCACAACTCCTCCAATCTTCGTGTCATCTGCAAACTTACTCACCCATCCTTCCGCCTCTACATCCAGGTCATTTATAAAAATGACAAATAGCAGGGGTCCCAGGACAGATCCTTGCAGCACTCCACTAGTCACCGACTTCCAGGCAGAATAGATATTAAGGAAGAGGATGTGCTGGAGCTTTTGGAAAGCATCAAGTTGGATGAGTCACTGGAACCAGATGAGATGTACCCCAGGCTACTATGGGAGGTGAGGGAGGAGATTGCTGAGCCTCTGGCAATGATCTTTGCATCATTAATGGGGATGGGAGAGGTTCTGGACGATCGGATGGTTGCTGATATTGTTTCCTTATTCAAGAAAGGGAGTAGAGAAAGCCCAGGAAGTTGTAGACCAGTGAGTTGATGAGTTGATGGAGAAGATCCTGAGAGGCAGGATTTATGAACATTTGGAGAGGTATGATGTGATTAGGGCTAGTCAGCATAGCTTTGTAAAAGACAGGTCGTGCCTTGCGAGTCTGATTAAATTTTTTGAGGATGTGACTAAACACATTGATGAAGGAAGAGCAGTAGATATAGTGTATATGGATTTCAGCAAGGCATTTGATAGGGTACCCCATGCAAGGCTTATTGAGAAAGTAAGGAGGCATGGGATCCAAGGGGACATTGTTTTGTGGATCCAGAACTGGCTTACCCACAGAAGGCAAAGAGTGGGTGTAGATGGGCCATATTCTGCATGGAGGCCGTTGACCAGTGGTGTGCCTCAGAGATCTGTTCTGGGACCCTTACTCTTCGTGATTTTTATAAATGACCTGAATGAGGAAGTGGAGGGATGGGTTAGTAAGTTTGCTGATGACACAAAGGTTGGGGGTGTTGTGGATAGTGTGGAGGGCTGTCAGAGGTTACAGCGGGACATTGATAGGATGCAAAACTGGGCTGAGAAGTGGCAGATGAAGTTCAACCCAGATAAGTGTGAGGTGGTTCATTTTGGTAGGTGAAATATGATGGCAGAATACAGCATTAATGGTAAGACTCTTGGCAGTGTGGAGGATCAGAGGGATCTTGGGGTTTGAGTCCATAGGACACTCAAAGCTGCTGCACAGGTTGACTCTGGTTAAGAAGGCATTCAGGTCATTGGCCTTCATCAATTGTGGATTGAGTTTAGGAGCCAAGAGTTAATGTAGCAGCTATATAGGACCCTGATCAGACCCCACTTGGAGTATTGTGCTCAGTTCTGGTCACCTCACTACAGGAAGGATGTGGAAGCCATAGAAAGGGTGTAGAGGAGATTTACAAGGATTGGGGAGCATGTGTTATGAGAATAGGTTGAGTGAACTCGGCCTTTTCTCCTTGGAGCGAAGGAGGATGAGAGGTGATCTGATAGAGGTGTACAAGATGATGAGAGGCATTGATCGTGTGGACAGTCAGAGGCTTTTTCCCAGGGCTGAAATGGTTGCCACAAGAGGATCAGGTGTAAGGTGCTGGAGAGTAGGTACAGAGGAGATGTCAGGGGTAAGTTTTTTTACTCAGAGAGTGGTGAGTGTGTGAAATGGTCTGTTGGCGATGATGGTGGAGGCGGATATGATAGGTCTTTTAAGAGACTCCTGGATAGGTACATGGAGCTTAGAAAAATAGAGGGCTATAGGTAAGCCTAGTAATTTCTGAGGTAGGGACATGTTCGGTACAACTTTGTGGGCCGAAGGGCTTGTATTGTGCTGTAGGTTTTCTATGTTTCTATGTTTTCTATGTTTCATCAGGCTCTTGAACAAAGGAATTAATTACACTCACTTGCCCATCCATTGAGGTGTTCCCACAACCAATGATCTCACTTTAAAGACTCTTTATCTTGTTATTCCATGTTCCTGTTATTTATTGCTATTTGCATTGCACAGTTTGTTGTCTTCTGCCTTCTGATTTGCCTTTCATTGATCCTGTTATAGTTAGTATTCTATAGATTTGCTGAGTATGCCCACAGGAAAGTGAATCTCAGGGTTGTATATTGTGATATATATGTACTTTAATCATAAAGTTTACTTTGAACTTTATGTTGTATTTGTTCAGGTGCTGCTGTGATGTCCCTGCTCTAGAGTAACATATTCCTGGGAAATGAAATGACCAGCAAGTAATCACTGATCGTAAAGTTCCGTGCCACTGCCAGACACACTGTCTGCACTGCCACTTCTAGTTTATTAGTTGTTGATACTGATATAATTTTAGATACATTACTTGAGGTCTAAGTTACACTTAGTAGATAGATTTAGATTGATTTTAGTTTAATTGGTAATTAATTAGTTTGGTTTATGAGTTTTATTTCTGTATTCCCTTACCTCCTATTTATCATTTCTGAATATCTAGATTTTTAATCTGATCCCTTTATTGTTGTATCCTCCACTGTATTAATTTTACTGTTGTCCCCTGAGATCCAGTAATTACTCTGATGATTTATCTAAGTCTTTGGTTTGACACTGTACCCCTGGGTTAAATTTACTCTGTACCTCCTTCCACCGCTGTTGCAGATTTCTAATTACACTATTGCTCTTGCTTTTCATTTTGTCAAATCTGCGTTTGTGAGAAAAGGTGAATTACCATCTTACATTTCTGTAGCATCAACTTTGCAATATCTGCGAAGTTCAAGTTCATTGTCATCGGACTGACGCATGTCCACAACCAAACGAAACAACGTTCCTCAGGATCACGGAACATATATTACACTCTGCAGACAAAGCTAAATATTACCACAAATACAGTAGCTTGCAAAAGTCTTAGGCACATGTAAAGTAAATCTGTAAAGCGAAGATTCTTTCATAAAACAATGAAAGGAAAAGTTTCAAAATATCAGAAAATTTACTACAAAGAGAGTAAACAGTATCAAATCCATATTTGGTGCGACCACCCTTTGCCTTTAAAATTGCATCAATTCTGTTAGGTACACTGCTGTGCAGTTTTATAAAAATATATTCTGATATGTTGTTCCAAGCATCTTGGAGAACTTGTCACAGTTCTTCTGCAGATTTTGGATGTTTAACATAGAAACATAGAAACCCTACAGCACAATACTGGCCCTTTGGCCCACAATGCTTTGCTGAACATGTACTTACTTAGAAATTACCTAGGGTGACTCATAGCCCTCTGTGTTTCTAAGCTCCATGTATCTGTCCAGGAGAATCTTAAAATTATCATATCATATCACATCCGCCTCCACCGTCATCGCCAGCAGCCCATTCCACGCACTCACCACTCTCTGCATAAAGAAAACTTAGCCCAGCATCTCCTCTGTACCTACTTCCAAGCAGCTTAAAACCATGTCCTCTCATGCCAGCCATTTCATTTCTGGGGAAAAGCCTCTGACTATCCACACGATCAATGCCTCTCATCATCTTATACACTTAGCTTGCTTCTGTCTCTCCAGGTAATCCCCACAGCCTCGGTGATGTTGAGATCAGGGCTCAGTGGAGGCCACGCCATCTGAAAACATAAATAAAATCTAGGGTGCCGAAGACTTTCGCACAATTCTTAAAGTGAATAAAATATAATTCAAAATGCCTGTAATGTGCAGCACAGGTTAACAGTAAGCAATAAACAGCTTGTTATACTCGTGTTGAGACCTTGGTGGTAGCAGGGTATTCATTAGTCTCACAGTCTGAAGGAAGAAACTGTTGGCCAGTCTGACAGTTGTAATTCTGAAGCTCCTGTACCTGCATCCTGACAGTAATAGATCAAAGAGATTGCGGATGGGTGGTGTTGTGACTGTGCACAACTGCATATGTATTAAGTAAAAAGCATGCACACAAGCCTCCGATCTGTTCATCCATTTCCGGCCGCCACACGTCACTCCGGGTGAAACTCTTCACTGTACCCAGGTGTCCTTCATGCAAACTCTCTATCACTCTGGTGCACAGTTTCGAGGGAACCACAGCACGAGATCCACACATCAGGGTTCATTGACATACTGACAGTTGGTTAGGTCTGGCTGAGAACTCTGAAAATGTAGGGTTACCATGAGCTGTCCGTCCTTGCGTGGACTTGACAATGTCGGGTTATTCCTTGTTTCCCTCTGTATTTCAGAACTTGTTCCTGGCAACTGGCCCACCAGTTCCACTGGAACACTTCCGCTGGGTCACAGTAAGAAAACTCTTCCTCTTCAGTTGCCGACAGTGGAAGACGTGACAAGCCATCAGTGTTGCTGTGTTTATGCAACACGTACAAAATGCTGGTGCAACGCAGCAGGCCAGGCAGCATCTATAGGGAGAAGCGTTGTCGATGTTTCAGACCGAGACCCTTCGTCAGTGTTGCTGTGTTGTTTGGTACCCTTGAACTCTATGTCATAAGAGTGGGCACCCAGGAACAGTGCCCTGTGTTGTAACCAGGTAGTAGACACCACTGGAATTCTCTTTCCAGGACTGACAACGGACATAAAGGGCAGGCGGTCAGTTACTAGAGTGAACTTTTGTCTGTAGAACTAGTGGTGGAACTTCTTTATTCCCAATACCAGACTAAGGGCCTCTTGGTCCTTGGTCTGTGCCTACTTGTGTTCTGTGCTCGTGAGCAATCTTGAAGCAAACACAATCGAATGTTCAGATCCATCTTTCATAGTGTGTGATAGAACAGCACCAGTGCCTTAAGGAGAGGCATTGCACACCAGTCCGATGAGCAGGGATGGGTCAGAATAGGTGACAGTTCATCGATGTTATTAGTCTCTTTGTTTCCTTGAATGCTCTTTCACATCTTTCTGACCACTCTACACCTGCCTGTAATAGTGTGTCCAATGGATGTAGCACTGTAGTGAGATTTGGGAGAAATATGTGGTTGTAGTATACAAGGCCCAAGTATGACCTGAGTTGTGACACATGTTTTGGCTTGGGTGCCTGTAGCTCTCCTTCATTCTTTTCTTGTGATTTATATAAGCCATTCTCATCAATGACATGTCCACAATACGAGATTTAATTCTGGAAAATCTCACATTTCTCTCTGTTTACGCGCAGACCACACTCACTCAGCCTGGTAAACACTTTACCGAGGTTCTGGAGGTGTTCTTCGTCATTCTTACCAGTCACGATGATGTCATCAAGGTAACCTCGTGTTCCTGGGATGTCTTGGAGCAATTGGTCCATTGCTCTTTGCCAAATCGCTAGAGCTGATGCGACATCAAAGATGAGACAATTATACCATAACAGTCCCTTGTGAATGTTAATTGTGAGGAACCTCCTGCTTGACTCCTCAGTCTCCATTTGCAGATGGGCTTGTGCCAAGTCAATCTTTAAAAAGCTCTCCCCACCTGCCAAAGATGCAAAAATGTCTTCTATCTGTGGCAGGGGATAATGCACAATACTTAGCTCAGGGTTGATGTTCACTTTGAAATCCCCACATATGTGAACAGCTCCCTTTCTTGATCACCAGTACAATGGGCATAGCGCAATCGCTCACCTCAGCACTGGAGTGAATTCCAGATGCCTCCAAGCTCTGCAGTTCAGCATCCACTTTAGGACGTCATGCGTAAGGCGCTGGATGCGCTTTTTGGAATCTTGGTGTTGCTGTTTCGTCCAGTTCAATTCGGGCCTTCATGCCTTGGAGTTTACCAATCTCATATTCATCACCAATTTGTTGTCTCTGTGCACAACTACAAATATATTTAACAAAAGCATAAGCAGTGCATGTGCAGACAACAGATCAATCCATAGTGCTCAGGGTAGGGGTCATTGCTCTAAAAGAAATAGACCCATACATTCCAGGGGGCAGGGATCCATGCCAATACCTCGGGCCCTTTGTATGCAATACTCCCACAAATGGGTTGGGGTGGGGAAGGTGACCCAGTCTCTCCCCCCCAGTTACACCAGGTCTCCTCTCTTCCTTCCTTCCTGAAGATTTTAACTGTCTTCATTAGATGGGAAATGAGCAAAGTGGAACTTCGGGGGGAGGGCAGACACACATGCCTGTTCTTCATTGTAGGATGAACACACAGTATGCTTGTCCATCACTTCGATTCTTAGTTAATTATTTTGGATGTTTACATGGGTCAAAGGTCAGCTAGGCTCCAGTTCCCTTCAGGGTGATTCTGGTTGGGGACACACACACATACAGGGATATACAAGCACATGCATAAACACAAAGGGGCAAAGTGACAGTCACACACACACACACACACACACACACACACACACACACACACACACACACACACACACACATGCGCACACACACATACACACAGGCACGTGCACACACACACATACACACAGGCACGTGCACACTCACACACGCACACACACATGCGTACATGCACGTATACACACACAGAGTCACGTGCACACTCATGCACACATACGCACACGCACACACACACTTACTAGCACAGTTGTTCCCAACCTTTTCTATGCCCCACACCCCTAGGAAATGTTTGATTAATGTTTGCACCCCCTGCAAAAGTAATATCGCATTTGAAGATGAAGAAGTCTAATTTCTAATTTTTGAACCACAAATTGAACCACATCCAATACTACAGGTGAACAAATTGAACTTTAAAAAATAAGCTTTTAACTCAGAGCATAAAATGCAAATATAAATTGAGTAATTAGATTCTAATTTATTCAGAAAAAATAGTAAACAGTAAAATCAATCCCAATTGTGAACATAAAATTCAATGAGTTCTTTGTTCCTGCTTCTCATTTATGATTTGGTCAAATCATGGAACTTTCTTGCTGACTGCAATCCGGAGGTCTGCCTGTGGATTCAGGTGATTCCTGGATTTTGTCTTGATTGACAAAAGGGAACTGAATCACACAAGTATGTTGTTGCAAATGGAGTGAGGACATGGAGTGCTTTTCCACCAAGTCTTGGGAACATATCCAGTGCTGCACACCAAAACTTCTCCAAAGTCTTGCTTTCAAATTGCATTTCAAGAGCTCGATTTGTCCGCAAATCAATAAGATCTTCCTTCAGTTTTTCATCATCTGACATTTTCTCCAAATTGTAGGAATACGGATTCATGATCCATTTTTCTGAAATCTTCAGGTCTCCAGCAACAAAATATCCATCAAACGATTCTGACAGCATTTCCAAATGAGTCACAATTTCTTCATGCACAGTAGGAGTTATGGATCCAGCATCATCAACCATCTCTTCTAATGAAGGAAAATTTGAGAGACTGCCTCTTTCCATCCTTTGACGCCAAAGACATAACTTTTCTTTGAAGGCATTCAACTTTTCACAAGCCTTCAATATGTTTATCCCTTTTCCTTGAAGAGAAACACTCAGGTCATTCATACAAGTGAAAATGTCAGCTAAGTAAGCCACCATTTGGGCGAATTCCTGTGATTCCATTGCCCCAACCAGATCACATTCACGCTCCTCCAGAAAAACTTCGATTTCTTCCCACATTTCAAAGAAGCAGGTTAAAGCTTGTCCTCGTGACAACCAACGGAATTCTGTGTGGAAAAGCAAAACTGAATGCTCACTTCCCAGATCCTCACAAAATGATTTGAAGATGCGATGGTTCAAAGCATGCCCCCTGATCCAGTTGATGATCTTCACACAAGTATCAAGGACATTCTTCAAATTTGGAGGCAATGTTTTTGATGCCAAAGCATGCTGATGAAGAAAACAATGGGTAACTTGCAAGTCTGGAATCTCCTTTTTCATCAATGCAGAAAAGCCAGATTTATTTCTAAGCATTGCAGGTGCCCCATCAGTGCACACAGAACCAATGACTTTGATATCTAAATCATGTTTGGCAAATAAGTCTTTCACCAGCTGCATCACATCCTTTGCAGTTGTGTTTGTTTTCAGATCTTTACAAAACAGGAAATCTTCCTTCACAGCACCATCATTGACATACCTCACTACTTTGATGAGTTGACTACAACTGAAGACATCAGTTGACTCATCCAACTGAATAGAGATTTCAAGAGGGTTAGCTCTGACATCTGCGATGACTTGGTCCAAAATATCTTCATTCAAATCACTGATTCGGTTGTGAGTGACATTATTTGATAGGGGCACCTGTTCAAATTTTTTTCTTGCTTCTTTGCCCAGGATAATTGTTGCCATTTCCAGTGCACATGGCTTGATGAGATCTTCCGCAATTGTATGGGGCTTCGTGGATTTGGCCACTTTATATGCCACTTGGTATGAAGCAAGAAGTAGTGGTTTCTCAACAGAAACAAAACCTAATTTTGGAAGAGTTTCTTGTGAATCAAAACGAGCTCTTTTGATTTTCAATGACCCAACATCATGTCCTTCAACATCAGCTCCGCCATGCTTGTTCTTGAAGTGGTCTTGAAGCTTGGATGGCTGCAGATTTGAGTTGGAAAACACAACGCTACAAAGAATGCACTGGGGTTTTTGCAAGCCATCATTTCCTGTTGTGCAAGTGAAACCAAAGCACACACAGTCATCATTCCATTTCCTTCTTTTTGACATGATGAAGGGTTAAGGGTAAAGAGAAAAATATGAGCTAATATGAGAAAAACTATCTGACTAAGTCAGGGATGACCGCTTTACTCAACCAGACACGCCTATAGCAAAGTATCGCGAGAAATACGCTTTCTAATATTATATTACCATATTATCTGCGGTTATGCCAAGATAAATCGTCAGGTGGAAATGCTATGGGGACGTGACGTGACTTATTAGGCTACTCTCTACTGAATTTATACACCTATTTCCAATAATAACCGGAGATATGAACTCCCATCACGATTCAGTCCTCGGTGCTAATCAGGATACCTCAACTAACACAATTCAAAACTATCAACGACTCAAGAAAAAAACCTTTTACAAGGAAAAAAAAACCTTTGAAATTCAAAAACTTATTTAATGCATTGAGACAAATACAAATGAATAACTTCAGCTGCTTTTTAACAAAATGCATCTTTTAAAAATTTTATAATTGAATAATTTACCTACGGTCTGCGGGTTTGGTTTTAACGCAAATTCATTACTCGATGGTTGATTCGGGATGTATAAAGAGTTTGGCATTATGAGATGATTTTTAACTCTGAGAGGTAACCTTGCTAAAATTGATGAGAATCCTCAAATCTGAGGTGTAACTCCCAGGTAACGCCGATGAGAATCCTCAACGCTGACTCGGGCAGCGGGAGACTGGAGTGAGTTTACGTCTCTCTCGACTCGGGCAGAGGGAGACTGGAGTGAGTTTCCATCTCTCTCGACTCGGGCAGAGGGAGACTGGAGTGAGTTTCCATCTCTCTCGACTCGGGCAGAGGGAGACTGGAGTGAGTTTACGTCTCTCTCGACTCGGGCAGAGGGAGACTGGAGTGAGTTTCCATCTCTCTCGACTCGGGCAGAGGGAGACTGGAGTGAGTTTCCATCTCTCTCGACTCGGGCAGAGGGAGACTGGAGTGAGTTTCCATCTCTCTCGACTCGGGCAGCGGGAGACTGGAGTGAGTTTACGTCTCTCTCGACTCGGGCAGAGGGAGACTGGAGTGAGTTTCCATCTCTCTCGACTCGGGCAGAGGGAGACTGGAGTGAGTTTCCATCTCTCTCGACTCGGGCAGCGGGAGACTGGAGTGAGTTTCCATCTCTCTCGACTCGGGTAGCGGGAGACTGGAGTGTGCTTGGGATAAACGTTACTACCACTTCTCAAGGCACACTGGCAGCTGGCTGAGTGATGACTCGTGACTCGTCCCTCAAGCCACTCTTTGTTGCACCCCCTGAAATTCCATCTCGCACCCGCTGGGGGTGCGGGCACCCCAGATAGGGAACCCCTGTACTAGTATGAAAAGAAGCACAGTAATGTAAATAGAGACTAGCTAAGTAACATGGAGCTTTGTTTTCAATCATTCTCTCCGTTGAGGTAGAATTTGTGATTAATTTTGGAGTCCTGAAGAAGGGTCTCAACCCGAAACATCAACTGTTCGTCCCCTGCTGATGCTGCCTGATCTACTGAGTTCCTTTAGCATTTTCTGTGTGTTGCTCAAGATTTTCAACATCTGCAGGATTTCCTGTGTTTGCGTTTAGTTAGCTCCTGGATCTCCAGCTGTTAGTGGTGTTTTCGGGCAGAGGAGCCAGGCGCTCTTTACAGTGGCTTTAGGCACAGTAGCTCTGCACCTCCTGGGCAAGGAGGAAGTGGGATGGGGAGCAGACTGTCTCTGAGGCATCGACTGAGAACTACTTCCTTCCAGTTTCCTTGAAATCTTTGACTCTGATTTTCTTGAAGGAACATTTTGACTGCTACCATTGATTTGGGCTCAGACCGATGCCAGTGACTGAGTGGATGAGCTGATGTCTGGTTCCAAAGTGCCCGGCTCAATGTGAATTGTCTACCAGGTGCCAGAGCCTGGACTAGGGCTCTGGCTGTAAGTCCTGTCAGCTGTGGTATTTATTTGGTTGGTCCAGCTCAGAGCATGGTCAGCAATGATCCCAGCATGTGCATGATGAGGCATTCAGCAACAGTAACAGCACAGATTCAATTCATTCTTCTTGCAGAGTTTCATTGAATGGCACGTGTTTGGTCTGAATATTACTTTCTTTATTTTGGGTGACACTAAATGATGAGGACTGCAAATGAACCGAAACATCAGTGAACATCTCTGCTTCTGACTTGAAGGAAGAAAATGTCCAAAGTAAAATTTATTATCAGAACAGTAACTGTTCTTGATCCTGAGGTTGGGAGTCCTGAGGCTCTTGTGCCTTTGACCTGATGGCAGCAGTGAGAAAAGAGCATGGCCTGGGTGGTGAGGATCTCCGATGATGGATGCTGCTGTAGGTACAAGGGGGATGTCAGAGGTAAGGTTTTCACCTAGAGAGTGGTGGGTGTGTGGAATGCACTCTGCCAGTGAAGGTGGTAGAGATGGATACAGTAGGGTCTTTTTAAAGACTCTCAGATAGGTATATGGAGCTTAGAAAAATAAAGGGCCGTGCGGTTGGAAAATTGTAGAGTAGGCTACATGGTTGGCACAGCATTGTGGGCTGAAGGGCCTGTGATGTGTTGTAGATTTCTATGTTCTATGTTTTCCTACGCAATGTTTCATGGAGATGTGCTCAATGAATGGGAGAGTTGTACCGGTGATGTACTGGGCCAAATCCATGACCTTTTACACCCAGTCAATACACTTTCCACCACAAATCGATGTTCCCACACCAAGCCCTGATGTAGCCGGTTATACGCTGCTGGTAAAGCAGCTGAAGATGGTCCGAGGTCTCCACTCTGAGGATCTGCTCGGGCTGAGATGCTGGAAATACTCAGCAGGTCAGACAAAACAAAACTATTCTAATGACTAACCCATTGAGAATTTACAGCAGTTTCCATTTTATTTTAAATTTATGATGTATACAATTAAGAAAAATAAATTTCATCAACACCTACAACCATCTTGATATGAGAAATCCATCAACCAGAATCATGAACCAACAGCCAAGTCACACCCTGCAAACCATTAACTCCCGTTTATAAACTAACGACTGCAGAGAGAGCTCATAAACTAACTGGATCCTGGTGCCCCTCCTTCTTCGATTTCTCCCATGGTCCACTCTCCTCTCCTGTCAGATTCCTTCTTCTCCAGCCCTTTACCTCTCTCAACCAACTGGCCTCACCTATCACCTTATATCTAGTCATCCTTCCCCTCCCCTCCCCTTTTCATTCTGACATCTTTCCCCGTTTTTCCAGTCCTAATGAAGGGGCTCAGCTTGAAAAATCGACAATTTATTAACTTCCATAAATGCTGCCTAAACTGCTGAGTTCCTCTAGCATTTTGTGTGAGTTATTCATTTTTTCTTTGGTGCCCATTGAGTCTTGTTGAGGTCAGTCCTGTTCAATGTGAACTTCATCAGCAGTGGCTGTGTGAAGGGCTGGGTGCTTGACTGAGAACAGTGATCCCTGCCCTTCAAAATGCCTAGTATCATGGAGTAGGTGTGGTGAACTACATATATCTGTCTGGACACAGTAGGTACCGCGTGAACACTATGTACCTGTCTGGACACAGTAGGTACAGCGTGAACACTATGTACCTGTCTGGACACAGTAGGTACAGCGTGAACACTATATACCTGTCTGGACACAGTAGGTACCGCGTGAACACTATGTACCTGTCTGGACACAGTAGGTACAGCGTGAACACTATATACCTGTCTGGACACAGTAGGTACCGCGTGAACACTATATACCTGTCTGGACACAGTAGGTACAGCGTGAACACTATATATCTGTCTGGACACAGTAGGTACAGCGTGAACACTATGTACCTGTCTGGACACAGTAGGTACCGCGTGAACACTATATACCTGTCTGGACACAGTAGGTACAGCGTGAACACTATGTACCTGTCTGGACACAGTAGGTACAGCGTGAACACTATATATCTGTCTGGACACAGTAGGTACCGCGTGAACACTATATACCTGTCTGGACACAGTAGGTACAGCGTGAACACTATGTACCTGTCTGGACACAGTAGGTACCGCGTGAACACTATGTACCTGTCTGGACACAGTAGGTACAGCGTGAACACTATGTACCTGTCTGGACACAGTAGGTACAGCGTGAACACTATATACCTGTCTGGACACAGTAGGTACAGCGTGAACACTATATACCTGTCTGGACACAGTAGGTACAGCGTGAACACTATATACCTGTCTGGACACAGTAGGTACAGTGTGGACACGATATACCTGTCTGGACACAGTAGGTACAGAGTGAACTACATATACCTGTCTGGACACAGTAGGTGTGGTGAACTGTCTAGACACAGTAGGTGTGGTGAACTGTCTGGACTCAGTAGGTGTGGTGAACTGTCTAGACACAGTAGGTGTGGTGAACTGTCTGGACACAGTAGGTGTGGTGAACTGTCTGGACACAGGTGTGGTGACCTGCCCGGACACAATAGGTGTGGTGAACTGTCTAGACACAATAGGTGTGGTGAACTGTCTGGACACAGTAGGTGTGGTGAACTGTTTGGACACAGTAGGTGTGGTGAACTGTCCGGACACAGTAGGTGTGGTGAACTGTCTGGACACAGTAGGTGTGGTGACCTGTCCGGACACAGAAGGTGTGGTGACCTGTCTGGACACAGTAGGTGTGGTGAACTGTCTGGACTCAGTAGGTGTGGTGACCTGCCCGGACACAATAGGTGTGGTGAACTGTCCGGACACAATAGGTGTGGTGAACTGTCCGGACACAGTAGGTGTGGTGAACAGTCTGGACACAGTAGGTGTGGTGAACTGTCTGGACACAGTAGGTGTGGTGAACTGTCTGGACACAGTAGGTGTGGTGAACTGTCTGGACACAGTAGGTGTGGTGAACTGTCTGGACTCAGTAGGTGTGGTGAACTGTCTGGACACAGTAGGTGTGGTGAACTGTCTGGACTCAGTAGGTGTGGTGACCTGTCTGGACTCAGTAGGTGTGGTGAACTGTCTGGACTCAGTAGGTGTGGTGAACTGTCTGGACACAGTAGGTGTGGTGAACTGTCTGGACTCAGTAGGTGTGGTGACCTGTCTGGATACAGTAGGTGTGGTGAACTGTCTGGATACAGTAGGTGTGGTGAACTGTCTGGACACAGTAGGTGTGGTGAACTGTCTGGACTCAGTAGGTGTGGTGAACTGTCTGGACACAGTAGATGTGGTGAACTGTCTGGACTCAGTAGGTGTGGTGAACTGTCTGGACACAGTAGGTGTGGTGAACTGTCTGGACTCAGTAGGTGTGGTGACCTGCCCGGACACAATAGGTGTGGTGAACTGTCCGGACACAGTAGGTGTGGTGACCTGTCTGGACACAGTAAGTGTGGTGAACTGTCTGGACACAGTAGGTGTGGTGACCTGTCTGGACTCAGTAGGTGTGGTGACCTGTCTGGACACAGGTGTGGTGACCTGTCTGGACACAGTAGGTGTGGTGAACTGTCTGGACACATTAGGTGTGGTGAACTGTCTGGACACAGTAGGTGTGGTGACCTGTCTGGACTCAGTAGGTGTGGTGACCTGTCTGGACACAGGTGTGGTGACCTGTCTGGACTCAGTAGGTGTGGTGAACTGTCTGGACACATTAGGTGTGGTGAACTGTCTGGACACAGGTGTGGTGACCTGTCTGGACACAGGTGTGGTGACCTGTCTGGACTCAGTAGGTGTGGTGACCTGTCTGGACACAGGTGTGGTGACCTGTCTGGACTCAGTAGGTGTGGTGACCTGTCTGGACACATTAGGTGTGGTGAACTGTCTGGACTCAGTAGGTGTGGTGAACTGTCTAGACACAGTAGGTGTGGTGAACTGTCTGGATACAGTAGGTGTGGTGAACTGTCTGGACTCAGTAGGTGTGGTGAACTGTCTGGATACAGTAGGTGTGGTGAACTGTCTGGACACAGTAGGTGTGGTGAACTGTCCGGACACAGTAGGTGTGGTGAACTGTCTGGACTCAGGTGTGGTGACCTGTCTGGACACAGTAGGTGTGGTGACCTGTCTAGACACAGTAGGTGTGGTGAACTGTCTGGACACAGTAGGTGTGGTGAACTGTCTGGACACATTAGGTGTGGTGAACTGTCTGGACCCAGTAGGTGTGATGAACTGTTTGGACACAGTAGGTGTGGTGACCTGTCTGGATACAGTGGTGACCTGTCTGGACACAGTAGGTGTGGTGAACTGTCTGGACACAGTAGGTGTGGTGAACTGTCCGGACACAGTAGGTGTGGTGAACTGTCTGGACTCAGTAGGTGTGGTGAACTGTCTGGACACAGTGGTGAACTGTCTGGACACAGTAGGTGTGGTGAACTGTCTGGACACAGTGGTGACCTGTCTGGACACAGTAGGTGTGGTGAACTGTCTGGACACAGTAGGTGTGGTGAACTGTCTGGATACAGTAGGTGTGGTGAACTGTCTGGATACAATAGGTGTGGTGACCTGTCTGGACACAGGTGTGGTGACCTGTCTGGACTCAGTAGGTGTGGTGACCTGTCTGGACACAGTAAGTGTGGTGAACTGTCTGGATACAGTAGGTGTGGTGAACTGTCTGGATACAGTAGGTGTGGTGAACTGTCTGGACTCAGTAGGTGTGGTGAACTGTCTGGATACAGTAGGTGTGGTGAACTGTCTGGACTCAGTAGGTGTGGTGACCTGTCTGGACTCAGTAGGTGTGGTGACCTGTCCGGACACAGAAGGTGTGGTGACCTGTCTGGACTCAGTAGGTGTGGTGACCTGTCTGGACTCAGTAGGTGTGGTGACCTGTCTGGACACAGTAGGTGTGGTGACCTGTCTGGACACAGTAGATGTGGTGAACTGTCCGGACACAGAAGGTGTGGTGACCTGTCTGGACTCAGTAGGTGTGGTGACCTGTCTGGATACAGTAGGTGTGGTGAACTGTCTGGATACAGTAGGTGTGGTGAACTGTCTGGACTCAGTAGTTGTGGTGAACTGTCCGGACACAGTAGGTGTGGTGACCTGTCTGGACTCAGTAGGTGTGGTGACCTGTCTGGACACAGTAGGTGTGGTGACCTGTCTGGACACAGTAGGTGTGGTGAACACTGGGTGTCTGCAGGCCTCAGGCATCCTCTCTACAGATTCAGGATGAATGACCCATCATCAGCTGCACTGCTCCACCATCGAGCCTCTGTTGACACTCTGCCAGTGCCGATGAGTGGGTCACATTGTATTTAACGCCTGATATCAGGCACTGTAATCCAAGCCCTATCGTGGCAGCAGATCTCTAGGAAAACACTGCAACGTTGTTCTCAAAACTTTGCTGAAAAAATGTAACAGCCTCTTTGACATGTTGTATGATCATTCAAAGCTGCCCAGAAAATGCTGATCATCCTGTATCTTTTCAGTTTGGAAGCTGAGTTATGGAAGAGGTACAAAACCTAGCTAAAAATGAACCTTCAAATATCCTACAACTCAAGGTCTCAGTATTATTTATTTGCTAACTTATTAATTTTTGTCATTATTTTTGTATTTGGACAGATTACCTTATTCTGCACATTGGTTGTTTGTCAGTCTTTGTTTGAGTCCAGGTTTTCATTGATTCTATCGTATTTCTTTGTTCTACTGTGAATGCCCACAGGATAACAGATCTCAGGGTTGTATATGGTGACATATACATACTTAGATAATAAATTTACTTTGGATTTGAAGCATCGGATTTGATCCTAAACAGTGAACACTGTGATCTAAGAAAATCTTCACAACCTATGGTGACATATATACGGACAGCGGCTGCTATATGAGGTACACCCGCAAACCATGCCACAGCAACTTGAAGCACAAAAGCATGCAGACATGGTCAAGAGGTTCAGTTGTTGTTCAGGCCAAACGTCAGAATGGGGAAGAGATGTGACCTCCGTGAGTTTGACCGCAGAATGATCGCTGGTGGTTTGAATATCTGAGAAATTTCTGATCTCTGGGGATTTTCATGCATAACTGTCTCTAGGGTTTACAGAGAATGGTGTGACAGATAAAAATCAAGAAAATAAATCTAGTGAGTGGCTGTTCTGTGGGTGATGAGAGAGGTCAGAGGAGAATGGCCAGACTGGAGGTGACAGTAACTCAAAATAACCATTTGTTAGAATGGCAACACAAGTGAATCTGCAGATGCTGGAAATCACTCCTGATGAAGGGTTTCGGCCCGAAACATCGTCACTACCTCCTCCCATAGATGCTGTCTGGCCTGCTGAGTTCTGCCAGCATTTTGTGCTTTTACGTGTTACAACATGTGTGCAGGAGGGCAGCTCTGAACGCACATTGAACTTTGAAGTCGATGGGCTATGGCAGCAGAAACCCACAAACGCTCAGTGGCTGCTTTATTTGGTGCTGGAGATATCGAATCAGGCAGCCACTGAGTATACCTACTTTGATAATAAATTTACTTGCAACTTCGAACTATGAACTTTGATAGCCAGCCCTGCCACAGACACAGCCCCTATGCAGACACTTCAGTACTTGAGGGACTGGATTGGAGGTGAGTGACCCTCAACACTGAGGGACTGCCCATGCAGAGCTGACACAGACACCGGACTTTAGAAGCTTTGTCTTCTCTTGCTCGGCCTGCAGTGGAGCCCACTAAGTGCCAAGCTGCGGGAGTGGATTGCCATACTGGTGGTGGACTGTGGGTCATGACCCTAGCTGCAAGTTTATGAAGTGATCAGCGGTTTCATCACAGTGTTCTAGCAGACTCATTGCAACAAAAAAACAAGTTAACAATTCCAGACGGATAAAATAATCTTTGGCACCAGGAGAGAGGTAAATGAATCTAATCTAAAGAAATGAAAGATGGCCTCTGCAGAGTAAAAGAATGAGAAAATAAATCACAGCCAAGAGAAGAAGCAAGAGGCAATCCCTAGGGTATCAGGCAAGACAGCCTGAACAGAGCACAGTCCGCAGGGAAATACCCCAGATTATATTTATAAACCTGACCAGGCCTCTTGGGTCCTGTGAAAGCACATGTCTGTCTGCACACAGGAGAATTGCGACTCTGGTCTGACCCCTCCAGTTTAGCCTTTCTCTCTTCGCACAGAATTACAAACACACTTTGAATTTCTGACTCAAAGACAAAAAACATTATAAATGTTTTCACTAATAATTTCCCCATTCTTGTCATCACTCACAGAAGCTTCATTCACTGAACTAATGTTGTGACAGTTCAGTTCAGAGATGGATCTGTCCTGCTTTACCTGCTACAGGAACAACACATCACAACTGTCACACTCACAACCATCACACTCAAAACCACACGCTCACAACTACACTCAAAACCACACACTCACAACCCCAGACTCACAAGCACACAAACAATCATCATACTCACAACTGTCACATTCACAACCGTCACACTCACAACACTCACACTCACAACTGTCACACTCACAACCACACACTCACAACCCCACACTCACAAGCACACACACAATCATCATACTCACAACTGTCACACTCGCAACCCCAGACTCACAATCCTCACACTCACAACCCCAGACTCACTATTCCTCACACTCTCAACTGTCATTCTCACAACCACACACTCACAACCCCACACTCACAATCCTCACACTCTCAACTGTCATTCTCACAACCCCACACTCACAACCCCAGACTCACAATCCTCACACTCTCAACTGTCATTCTCACAACCACAAACTCACAACCCCAGACTCACAACCACACACTCACAACCGCAGGCTCACAATCCTCACACTCTCAACTGTCATTCTCACAACCACACACTCACAACCCCACAGTCACAACCACACACTCACAACCCCACACTCATAACTGTCACACTCACAACCCCAGACTCACAATCCTCACACTCTCAACTGTCATTCTCACAACCACACACTCACAACCCCAGACTTACAAGCACACACACAATCGTCATACTCACAACTGTCACACTCACAACACTCACACTCACAACTGTCATTCTCACAACCACACACTCACAACCCCACACTCACAAGCACACACAATCATCATACTCACAACTGTCATTCTCACAATCACACACTCACAACCCAGACTCACAATCCTCACACTCTCAACTGTCATTCTCACAACCACACATTCGCAACCCCAGACTCACAACCCCACACTCACAAGCACACACACAATCATCATACTCACAACTGTCACACTCAAAACCACACACTCGCAACCCCAGACTCACAACCCCACACTCACAAGCACACACAATCCTCACACTCTGAACTGTCATTCTCACAACCACACACTCACAATGCCAGACTCACAACCCCACACTCACAACCCCACACTCACAATCACACACTCACAACCCAGACTCACAATCCTCACACTCTCAATTCTCATTCTCACAACCACACACTCACAACCCCAGACTCACAACCCCACACTCACAATCACACAATCACAACCCCAGACTCACAATCATCACACTCTCAACTGTCATACTCACAACCACAAACTCACAACCCCAGACTGACAATCATCACACTCACAATCCCCACTCCCCCAACTCCCACACATTGAATCCCAACCCTCACTCGCTCCACTCTGACAATTTCTCTCACACAGGTACACAGCTTTCATCTCTACAATCCTTTGGTGACAGCTCCGTTGCTCCCAAATTTGATTTATTTGTTGGGAGTGGATTTGTAATCGCCTTAATGATTTCCTTGGCATCCTTGGATTCATCTCAGGAGTACGAGGTGACATACCTAGGTCTGGAAATTATTGTAGTGTCCTTGTTCATTTTCATCATGTCCCATCACCTTGCTGCCTTGTACCAGCCGTACGCTGGCAACGTTTTATTCTGCACTCCGGTGCCCTCTGATCCTCAGGCTGTGAAGCACCTTGCGATCTTTCCGATGTTCGGTACAAGTCTTTAACTGCAAACTTGTTGGTGCAAGCAGTCACTAGGTGTTTATTTGCCAGTTCAGCCATCCCTTTTAATTTCAGGATTATCCCGCTCCCTCATGGCTGCTCTGACAACCTTTTTGCTATTTACGTGGCTATTGTTTTTGTGCTGAATGTCACTGGCTCTTCTGTCATCCGGGAATCTGCACTCATGTGGTCTCTTTGTATTTACTTAGAGATAAAGCACAGCACAGGCCTTCCTGGCTTTTCGATCACATCACAGGCCTTTCTGGCTTTTCGATCACATCACAGGCCTTTCTGGCTTTTCGATCACAGCACAGGCCTTCCTGGCTTTTCAATCACAGCACGGGCCTTCCTGGCTTTTCGATCACAGCACGGGCCTTCCTGGCTTTTCGATCACATCACGGGCCTTTCTGGCTTTTCGATCACATCACGGGCCTTCCTGGCTTTTCGATCACATCATGGGCCTTCCTGGCTTTTCGATCACATCATGGGCCTTCCTGGCTTTTCGATCACAGCACGGGCCTTTCTGGCTTTTCGATCACAGCACGGGCCTTCCTGGCTTTTCGATCACAGCACGGGCCTTCCTGGCTTTTCGATTACATCACAGGCCTTTCTGGCTTTTCGATCACAGCACGGGCCTTCCTGGCTTTTCGATCACATCACAGGCCTTTCTGGCTTTTCGATCACATCACAGGCCTTTCTGGCTTTTCGATCACAGCACAGGCCTTCCTGGCTTTTCAATCACAGCACGGGCCTTCCTGGCTTTTCGATCACAGCACGGGCCTTCCTGGCTTTTCGATCACATCACGGGCCTTTCTGGCTTTTCGATCACAGCACGGGCCTTTCTGGCTTTTCGAGTCTCGCTGCCCAATTTAACCTTCGCCTAGCTGAATTTACAATGACTAATTAACCTACTAACTGGTACGTCTTTGGTCTGTGGGAGGAAACTGGAGCACCTGGAGAAAGGCCATGCTGTTTACTGGGAGGACATAGAAGCTCCTTTCCGAAGATGCTGGGATTGAACCCGGGACTTCAATGGCCCAGGCTGGACCGTGTGGTGCTACGCACTATGTTACTGTGGCGTCATTATGTGTGTGCAAGAAGTCCCCAGGGATGGACGTTAGTGATATTTACTGTCACTCGGTGCCTCGTACTGCTTCTGTGATTGAACTGATCATTCTGTGCACGTGTTCAAGCGGCAGAGACAGGCGCAGTCTGTTTGGTTGGTGGGGCAGCAGCCCCAGCTTGTGATGCAGGAGCCTGGGCTTCCATTTGGTCAGTGGTGCTACTGGCCTCGAATGCAGTGGAGTGTGAGAATTCAGCTGCTAGTCACGGCACCAAACCATACCCCCTCTAGCTTGCAGAAATGGCTCAGCAGTCCTAATGAAAGGTCTCCGACTGAAACTTCCTCTGTTTATTCATTTCCATGGATGCTGCCTGACTTGCTGAATCTCTCCGGTGTTTTGTGTGTGTTGCTCTGCATCTGTAGGTTCTCTGTGCCCCCTCAGTCACCTCCTGCCGCCATGCCGGGTGCCTGGTTGCGAGCTGGCACCTTCTCCACAGCGGCCACGGGCTCATCGTACAGGGCTGGGCTATCTGAAGTGAGATGGGCACAAGTTAGACTGTGAGGAAAACCACAGAGCCACACTCAAACCAGCCGCACTGTAAGCCAGAAGAGATGCTGAAACTGTGGGTAAATGGGTGGCTCGGTGCAGTTTCAATGATCTCTGCTCCTCCTCTATTAGCACACACAAAACTCAGAAGGTCAGGCAGCATCTATGGAGAGCAATGTTTTGGGCCAGACCCTTCAACCCCCATGAGTTCAATGCCTGAACCCCTCGGCCCTGTCACCTGTCCGCAGAGGCCGTTCATTTCTTGTACCTTCAGCACTGAAAGTGGAAACTCAGTTCACCTCTGTGCTGCAGCTCGTGTCTGTGATGTGTCTCCTGCTGGGGCAGTTCACTGGAGAGATGTGAAGTGGGCTGGCATCAAGGAGGTAAAGGAGCCTGAAGACACTCTCAATGTTCCAGGAACAGCTTCTCGTGCTCCACCATTAGATTTCCAACAAACCCATGAACACTATCTCAGTGATATTAAATCTGTTTCTGAGATGTGCGTGAGTATTGGGAGGACTGAGGTATTTGTGAATGTTGGTATGCAGTCGTAGAGATCTAAGTAATTTATTTTTACTTCCTTTGACCTTGCTCATCTATGTAAGGCCATTCAGACTCTTTTTTACAGTGAGGCTGGTTTGACTGGTTTGAATGCCAGGATGAATTGAAAGGTTTGGGTATGGGCCAACTCTAGGTGGTGGGGCTTGGGCCCGAGGGTGAGGAATGATGTGATGTTCGGCTGATTTAAGCACCAGGCCAGGCCAAATTGAAAAGGTCAAGGTTTCGAGCTGGAGTTAAAGCTCAGTGAGGTTTACTCATCTCTGCATGGCCTGCAGCTAACAGACTCCTGGAGCGGCCACGGTGATGACTGGCTCCATGCCTGTGGACTCACCTCTGTGAACTTCAGTAATGAATGTTGTTTCTTTACTTTTATTGTTTGCACGATTTGTTTTCTCTGCACACTGGGTGTTTGATGGTCTTTTTAAAATGAGTTCTATTGGGTTTCTTTGTTTTGTGGCTGCCTGTAGGGAGATAAATCTCAAGGTTGTATGTACTTTTTTAATAAATGTAGTCTGAACTTTGAACTTTGATTTAGATGCCTATCCCTTACTCATTTAAGAGAAGGTGCCTGATCTGTGGCTAAACTTGTGGAATTTGTTACCCCAGGCAGCTGTGGAGGCCAGGTCATTGGATGTATTTAAGACAGGGATTGATAGGGTTTTGGCTGGACATGCCATCAAAGGTTATGGGAGGAAAGCATGGGAGTGGGGCTGAGGAGGGAATTCAGGATCAGTCATGATTGAATGCCGGAGCAGACTCGATGGGCCAAATAGCCTAATTCTGCTCCTTTGGTCTTTATCTGTTTACTCCTGTTCCTGGATCTCAATCCTAAATTCAAAGTAAATTTATTATCAAGGTAATGTACATACGTCACCTTATAAAACGCCACGGTTCATTTTCCTGTGGGCAAACTCGACAAATCCAAGAAAAATAATAGGATCAGTGAAAGACTGTACCCAACAGAACGGACAAACAACATCAACCTGTGCAAATGCCAAAAGAAATAAAAAGAAATATTGATAATAAATAACTAAATAATCAATGCGTGAATGTTGGGAACGGTCCTAGAATGTGAGTCTATAGGTTATGGGGCAAGTGGTGTTATCCCCTTTTGTTCCAGAGCCTGATGGTCGAGGGGTGATGACCATTCCTGAGCCTGGAGGTGTGAGTCCTGAGGCTCCTGTACCTTCTTCCTGATGGCGGCAACGAGGAGTGAGCATGGGCTGGGAGGTGACGGATGACGGATCCTGCTTTCCTACAACAGCACTCCTCGTAGATGTGCTCGATGGTGGGGAGGACTTTACCCGTGATGGACTGGGCTGTATCCAATACTTCTGGTAGGAATTTTGGTCACAGGCAAGGGTGTTTCGACCCTGGACAGATCCCTATCAACTCAGTGAAGTCAGCTCTCCTCGTATTTAATATTTTCACAATTGACATTTTCTCATCTGTTTCTAGGATTCTAAGACAGAGGTGGTTCAGGAAAGAACCAGTACTTCAGGACCTGGCTCCAGTGCAGAAGGAAGCAGAAAGGCCAAAACATAATATTACAACTGTTCTTTTCAAAGTACTTTCTTTCAAATACGTTCCACTTGCCACACTTAATTCTCCAAAACTAGATCTGGGGCTCCTTCCTTCCTTAGTGGGTTGAAAGTATGCTCACAAGAGATTCTGCAGATGTTGGAAATTCAGAGCAATAGACACAAAATGCTCAAGATTCTCATCAGGTCAGGCAGCTTCTATGGAGGGGACTAAACAGTCAGGTGACTCTTCATCAGGACTCACCAAGGTTTAAGATGCCCAGTGACTACTCATCCGAGGCATAAAACAGTACAAAGAAAACTACTAAATGCCTCACTTTATTAATACTGATTGGATGTGGAGGCAGAGTTAAGATGGCGCTAAATGGCAACTCTTTTGGAATAGCTCTATTTCCATCCTTAATATTTTTATTTTTCCGTTTCAGGGTTCTTTTGAAGACCCTGACCTGGAGTAACACGCAGAATTCGGTGGGAATGCGACCCGTTCTCGGGGTTTCAGGACTGGCCGTTGTTGTTCGGCATGCCAAGGGTTCGGTCTGAGAGTCGGCCTTGTGTTGAGAAGCCTAAGATCTCGGGGCTCTGGAGACGGGCGGATCGAGGGTCCGTGTCATGGCAGGAGACTCGTGTGTCGTAAGGGAGGTCAGAAAATCTTTTGTTGTGGGCCCGAAGACTTGAGATCTTTGTGATCTTCAGGCACAAAGCTCGTAAAAAGCGACGAAACTGACTTTTCAACGTTGTAAACCAGAGGGTTGTTGTTATGTCTCCCGCTCGCTCTGAAAATGGGGGACACCTCCCTCTCCCTTACTAGGGAGGGAGAGAACCTGTGGTTTGTCGAATGCCGGCGGAAATGCGAAGGTCTTTGGGGTAACTGCAAGATCTGCGTCTTTGCTATCACCTAGCTCATGCTTGTGCTCAGTAGCAGGTGTGCTTTTTTTGTTGGGGGGGGGTGGGGAAATAGTTGCTCGCTGCTGCTTATGCGTGGAAGGGGGGAAGGGGGAGCTTGGGGGGACTTTGGGGTTCTCACATTTAACTGTTCATTCTTTGGGGCACTTCTCTGTTTTTGTGGGTATTTGTGAAGAAAAAGCATTTCAAGATGTATACTGTATACATTCCTCTGACATTAAATTGGGGTTTTGAACTTTTGAACGCTAATAATGGAGAGGTGAGTGGTGGTGGAGGCGCAGACGAGAAATAGTCAGGGAAAGCAGAGTGAGCAGTGACAGAAGTGGAGGTAAGGGAAGACATGGTTGAGGCAAGCAAAGGCAGAGGTGGAGTCGAAACGGAGTCAAAGCAGAGTCATAGTGTCTGACAGTGAGGAAAGTCCCGATGTCAGATCGAGTTAAGGAAGATTGGAAGGGTTGCTACAGGCCGAATTGTGGCGGCACGCTTCAGGCCCCACGGTGGTCTGAGAGTGAGGAATGACCTGACTAGATTGGAAAGGTCAGGGTGCTGGGACCGTTTTGCCTGGTGTTCTGTCACATTTACTAACTCCAAGCTGAACTGAGATTGTGGACTGCTCCAGCTACAGTGTTCCTGGCTTTGCGCTTTTCGTAAAACTTCAGTTCTCAAACTATTTGGTTACATCTATTGTTTGCATGATTTGTTTTTTCTCTCTGTCTGCGCTTTGGGAGTTTGCAGTCTTTTTTTTAATGGATTCTTTGGGGGTTTCTTTGTTTTTTGAGACGAATCTCAAGCTTGTGTCGTGGATAATAAATGTACTTTGACGTTTGAACTTGAACTTCTGCACCGCAGGGAAGGAAGTCATTTCAGTCTGTCAGTTCCACGCTGGCCCAGAGCTAAATCCCATTCTACCTCTCACCTATGATGTTTACACAGGAGGCAATTTACTGTGGCCAATTAACCTCCCAACTGACATGCCTTTGAGATGGCAGAGACTCCAGAAGAACCCAAGAGGGTCATAGGGAGAATGTGGAAACTCCACACCATTAGGGTTAAATTTCCGTCACAGCTCAATTATCTACGCCAATGTGTTGTCTTCTGCAAATGAATGGGGATTTCTTTGCCTTTTCATCCTTTGCAATTACTTTCCCTGTAGATATTAGATTTTTATAGACCTCTTTATTGCTGCTCTAAAAAAAAATTACATCTTTCTGCAACTTGCCTGCAAATTGTCTCCTCCATTTCTTTCTCACTCTCTGGTGGGCGATAGCTCATATTCATCGGCTTAACTGCTCCTCTGCACCTTCCTTAATCTCACTAAATGGAAACTGGCTGTGGACCTTAATCTACTTCAGTCCTTCTGCATTGTGTTAAAATATCTTCTGATTCTTTTTTATCTTCCCTGAATGCTGTATAGTCAGGACAATTAATTGTTCATTGCTCCGTTGCTTGAGCCAAATTTCCAATTATTGCTATTAAATCACAATCCCTTGTGGCTACTTGTGCCTACAGCTCATCAACCTTATTTACCAGGTTCCAGACATATATGCACATGCACGCTAATTTTATTTTTATCTGCCTCACATTGCACAACCACCTCCCCCACTCCGATCTGATCCCATTTTTCGCTGAGCTACATTTTATTCTAGTGCTGGTATACTAGATTCTCTCCAGAGTTGGATCTTGTAAAGTAAGATAATTTTCAATTTGACAGCTTGCTACTTACTCGACACTTGCACTGGTTTTGCAGTGAGATCTCATCCTCACAGATAGACCTCGAACTTCATTCCTTAAGGCAGAGCAGAGGAGGAGGGATTTTATAGAGGTGATAAAACATGAGCAGCGTAGACAGGGTAAATGAACACGTCTTTCTCACCACGGTTTAGAGATAAGGAAGCAGAAGGCGTATATTTAAGGTGAGGAGGAAGATTTAATAGGAGGGGAAAACAGGGTTTCCCACCCTTTTTAATACCATGGACCAATTCTATGAGGCATGGAGTCCGTGGGTGCTCTGGATGGCAAGTGGCAAGATGCTAGATGTCAGCTTGGAAAATGATAATATGCCTGATTCTGAGTCGGACATCCCTCCTTGCAGCTCTGCAGACTGAGAGGCGATCTGATAGAGATATATTAAAACATGAGGGGTGGAGATGGGCTGAATGCACACAGCCTTTCTCTCATAGTTTGCAAATCAATAATTGGAGGGCATTGATTTAAGGTACGGGGGGGGGAAGACTTAATGGGGGCAACATTTTTACACTGAAGGTGATAACAGTGTGGAATAAGCTGCCAGAGGAAGTGGCTGAGGCAGGTACAATAACAGCTTTTAAAAGCCGGTTGGACAGATACATGGATTGGAAAGGTAACCAGGGGTAGCTTGGATGGGTGTCTTGGTCGGCATAGACAAGTTGGGCCGAAGGGCTCAGAGCTGTGCTGGATGGTGCTATGATGTCTGAGCTCTGTGAGTGTCTCACCGAGTGTGGCTTTGTAGGAGAAGCCTGGAAACAGGCTGCAGTGTACAGACGGGGGGCATTGTGTAGGAGTGATCCATCTGCGTTCCCCGCTTCACAGTGTGCTCAGATGTGACACAAGAACAGAAAATGCTGGAAGTGCTCAGCAAGTTCACTCAGGTAGATGGGAGGAGAAGGAGAATTCATTCTTCCTATTTCATCAGGACTATGAAGCGTTTGGTCTGTTTCATGCATGTCTTCAAGTTTCTGAGGTGCCTGTGTATGGCCGTGGAAGAACGAGTTCCTCTATGGTGGCTAGTCGTGCAGAAAGCTGTCTCGAATCCTGTCTGATTCTCCTTTATGCTCGCCGATGCACTGTGCATCATTCTCCCTGCAGAATCTCCTAAAATAATTTGCGTAGTTTGAATATATATATAAGCCCAGGAATCCTATAAAAACTATTAAACCATAGAACCACTGGACCAGAACTAGAATATTCAGCATATCAATGGTGTTGCTCCAGCATTCAATCATGGCTGATTTATTTTACCTCTGAACCTCATCCTCCTGTCTTCTCCACATAACTTCTGATACCCTTAAAAATCAACAGCCTACCAACATCCACTTTAAATAGTGACTTGACCTCCACAGCCATCTGTGGCAATGAATTCCATGGATTCACCACAATCTAGCTAAAGAAATCCTTCCTCCTCACTGTTCTGAAGAGAAATATTTCTATTCTGTGCTCTCTGGTTCGAGACTCTTCCTCTACTGGAAATAACTTCTCTATGTTCAGTCTACCCAGGCCATTCCACTTGCTCTCATTTCACTGGAGCTTAGAGACAATAATAATCGGACAGACTGAGCAGTCGGGCTCTGATAGATTGGGTCTGAGATCCCATCGCAGACAGACTCTGAGATCACATCGTAGACGGACCCTGAGATCCCATCGCAGGTGGACCCTGAGGTCACATCGCAGACGGACCCTGAGGTCACATCGCAGACGGACCCTGAGGTCACATCGCAGACGGACTGACCCTGAGATCACATCACAGACGGACCCTGAGGTCACATCGCAGACGGACTGACCCTGAGATCACATCGCAGACGGACCCTGAGATCCCATCGCAGACGGACCCTGAGATCACATCGCAGACGGACCCTGAGATCACATCGCAGACGGACTCTGAGGTCACATCGCAGATGGAATCTGAGGTCACATCGCAGACGGACTCGGAGATCACATCGCAGAGGGACCCTGAGATCACATCGCAGACTGACCCTGAGATCACATCGCAGACTGACCCTGAGATCACATCGCAGACGGACCCTGAGATCACATCGCAGACGGACTCTGAGATGACATCGCAGATGGACTCTGAGATCACATCGCAGACTGACCCTGAGATCCCATAGCAGACTGACCCTGAGATCACATCGCAGACGGACCCTGAGATCACATCGCAGACGGACCCTGAGATCACATCGCAGACGGACACTGAGGTCACATCGCAGACGGACCCTGAGATCCCATCGCAGACGGACCCTGAGATCCCATCGCAGACGGACTCGGAGATCACACCGCAGAGGGACCCTGAGATCCCGTCGCAGAGGGACGTTGAGATCACATCGCAGACGGACTCTGAGATCACATCGCAGACGGACTTGGAGATCACATCGCAGACGGACCCTGAGATCACATCGCAGACGGACCCTGAGATCACATCGCAGATGTACTCTGAGATCACATCGCAGATGGACCCTGAGATCACATCGCAGACGGACTGACCCTGAGATCACATCGCAGACTGACCCTGAGATCACATCGCAGATGGACCCTGAGATCACATCGCAGACGGACCCTGAGATCACATCGCAGACGGACTCTGAGATCCCATCGCAGATGGACCCTGAGATCCCATCGCAGACGGACCCTGAGACCACATAGCAGACGGACCCTGAGATCACATTGCAGACGGACTCTGAGATCCCATCGCAGACGGACCCTGAGATCCCATCGCAGACGGACCCTGAGATCACATCGCAGACGGACCCTGAGATCACATCGCAGACGGACCCTGAGATCACATCGCAGACGGACCCTGAGATCACATCGCAGACGGACCCTGAGATCACATCGCAGACGGACGCTGAGATCACATCGCAGACGGACCCTGAGATCACCTCGCAGACGGACTCTGAGGTCACATCGCAGATGGACTCTGAGGTCACATTGCAGACGGACTCTGAGGTCACATCGCAGACGGACCCTGAGATCACATCGCAGACGGACCCTGAGATCACATCACAGACGGACCCTGAGATCCCATTGCAGACGGATTGTGAGGTCACATCGTAGATGGACTCTGAGGTCACATTGCAGACGGACCCTGAGATCACATCGCAGACGGATCCTGAGATCACATCGCAGACGGACCCTGAGATGACATCGCAGATGGACCCTGAGATCACATCGCAGACGGACCCTGAGACCACATCGCAGATGGACCCTGAGATCACATCGGAGACGGACTCTGAGGTCACATCGCAGACGGACTCTGAGGTCACATCGCAGACGGACCCTGAGATCACATCGCAGACGGACCCTGAGATCACATCACAGACGGACCCTGGGATCACATCGCAGAGGGACCCCGAGATCACATCGCAGACGGACCCTGAGATCACATCGTAGACAGACTCTAAAGTCACACCGCAGATTGTGCTGAAGTCACATTGCAGATGGTTCTGAGGTCACATCGCTGATGGTTTCTGACAATACGTTACAGGTGGGCTCAGAGTTCACATACCAGAGGGTTCTGAGCTGCTATTTAGTAATTTGAAGTTCTGGAAAGGTTCAGTGGGACGGATAAGTTCCCACCTCTGGTTATCCAGCCTTTGAGGCAGTAAGTTTAAGTCGGGCATTAATAAAGATAGTAAACCTGAATATAACATATGTCACACTGGTGGGATTGAAGTAAAGTGTAGATATCATTTTGAGTGAATTGAAGTAAATTTAAATCGGTTAATAAAGGAACCTGCACTTATTCAACTACACACAAGCAGCGGCCTTTTCTGCCCTGTGAGCTCTCAATCTGATTAGGAGCACCATTCTGTTTCCTGAATGAGAATGCTGTGGGAGAGGGCCTATTATTGATTGGAGTCTGGGAGTCTTTTGTCAGAAACCTTAACAGATATAAGTTTAGATGGCATCCACCTGATGGGAGAATAGAATGATCATGAGTAAATTTAGTTTCCTGTTATGGAAAGCATTCTCCGCTCCCCTTGTGCTTTCAGTCACAAATGATGCTGATGGTAACCTGGCCATTGATTCTGTGCCTAATTTATGGCCAGCACATTGTGGGTGAGAGCCCAAGGCTCACACAAACAGAGGTGAAGCTGGAACAGTAGATTTGAAGGAGAAGCAGTAACTTCAGGATTTCTGTTGGGAAAATACAGGCAATAAAGTGGCCGAATGTGCTTCAGCACTTTCACCCGCATAGCTCCTTTCATGTTCATTGTTCTTCTGGGGATTTGGGGACTAAACCCAGTTAATTGTTGTCTCATGCATTTCATGAAGCAAGAATTTTCACAATACTATGAAAAAGATTTCATTTATGCATTGCTCATGTTCCAAAGCCAGAGAGGGAATTTACCTCCGTGCTCTGTAATTTATCTTCCTGTGAGGTTTGTGACTCTACAGTCTGTGTTGATCTTTCAATTTTTTTTAAGTTGGTTCAAATGAAAAAGATAATTGAATGTGTTTATTTCAACTTTTTCACATTCTTGAATAGTCGGCCCAGTCCCCTCCCCAATCTGCCAGAGCTAATTTACAGTTTATTAGCACACTGTATAGTATTCCCTTTTCAACACACTGAATTGGCAGACAAGTGCTATTCTCAGTTTTTCTGCCAATTAGTTACAGTATCTAGTTTGCCCTCAAATGTTGTACGTGGTCTCTCCGTGACAAGACTGGAACTACTTACTCTCGTGTACCTAATAAAGTAGTCACTGATGTACGTCCAAGGCCTCCTGCTGTAGCCCACTCACATCAATGTTCAATGAAGGGTTCATTCAGAGATGATCTTCTGCACATCACTGTCGTAAGGCTTGTGTATTTGAGTTACTGTTGTCTTTCTGTCGGATTGAACCAGTTTGACCATTCTCCTCTGACCTCTGTCATTAACAAAGTGTTTTTGTCCACAGAATTGCTGCTCACTGGACAATTTTTGTTTTCTCTCTAAACTCCTAAAGACATCTATGGATAAAATTCCCAGGCAATCAGTAGTTTCTGAGATACTCAAGCCACCCCGTCTGGCACCAACTGTCCAAGTCACTTTGATCACATTTCTTCCCCATTCTGATGTTTGAGCTGAACAACAACTGAACTTCTTGACCACGCCTGCATGCTTTCATGCATTGAGTTGCTGCCACATGATTGGTTGATTAGATATTTGCATCGAAAAGCTAATAAAATGGCCACTGTGTGTATATTCTTATCAGTTTGAGTGTGCACTGCTGACACCTCCAACTTAACTCATTTGTCAGTCCATTTCTCTCTGCTATGCCAGCATGGTGAGCTCGCTCAGTCCAACTGATTGCCTTGTTTTATTTAAAACATTATTTGGATCTTCTCCTCATTTTATGTTGAATTCATGACAGATTAAATATTCTGAATTATTTCAGTCCACTCTGACAGAGGTCAACTGCATCTTTGGCAGAGCTGACTAGGAGAGGGAGAAAAGTAAGTCTGGCTCTTAACATCTCTTCCCTTCCCACCATCCATGGAGGGGAAACGGTTCATCTGCACGTATTCCATCTTAGAGTTCGAATATTCAGTGCTCACTGTGGGATGATGTCTCTATCTGAGAATTAAACACAAATCTGGTGACTGTGTTGCAGTATTCTTCTGTTCGGTCGTCAAGGGTGACCCTCACCTTCCAGTCATCTATCACTTTAATTCTTCACTCCATGTGCCCTTGGACCACACTGCCTTTTACCCCACTACCCCGTTGATACCTGATATAAGATTGAAGAAATTGTACTTAAATCTTGCCATGGTATAATTGAAAATTTTAATGCAATTCCCCTTCTTTCCTCTTTCCATGTTGCTGTATATATTTTTGATTAAACTTATTTCAAGTTTTCCACTTTTGTTTTTAGCCATTAGTTTTAAAATAAATGTTACCTTTACAAACACAAAGGCTTGTGCAGATGCTGGAAATCCAGAGGAACACCTACAAGAGGCTGGAGGTACTCAGCACGCTGGAAAGGAATAAACGGTCGACATTTAAGACTGAGGCCCTGATGAAGAGTCTCACCTGGAAAAGCTGACTCTTTATTCCTCTCCATTGATGCTGTCTGACCTCATGAGTTCCTCCAAGATTTGGTATGTACTACCTTGACAAATTCGGTTTGCATTCTATCACAGATATTCCCACGTTTTCTCCTCTCCCTTCCTACACTATTTTCTGACATTTCCGGTTCTTTAGTGGTGCTCCTGACTTTTGCTTCTCTTCTCGAGGATGCTGCCCGACCTGCTGACCTTTTCCACTTTGCTCTATTTACCTTTTGGCTTTCTGGCATTTGTTTTATCTCCACTGTGGCCGCTCTCCTTGATCATTGCCCTCTCTACGCGGTGCTGAATGTCACCTCTTCCTTCAAGAATTGCCCCCACTGGAAGCGAGCACTCAAAGAAAGTAGACAGAACTGCCTTGCTCTTTGTTTCCTGTCCATCTCTCTGAGCTACTTTCTATAAGTGCACTCCTAATAATGAAGGAAAATAGTGCTGGGGGGCAGGGCAGTTTTCTCACTTAAGATTACTGTGACATTTCCTTTGCCACACACTCATAATCCTCTTGTTCAGTAGAATTTGCAGGCGTTTTGTGACTTCAGTAACTTCCCCGTTGGGATCCAGGCCTCTCCCTGTATCTGGGAGAAAGCTTTTGTATTTTTTGTCAGGAGTGCATTTAAGTTCACACCTGCTAGGATAAGGAAATAGTCAGCACTTTGTTAACCCCATGTTGCCTGTTGTCCTGTGCATTTAATCAGAAGTAGGAGACCGTTCTCCCTAGGCAGAATTCTGTCCTTGCTGAAGGAAATCCACCCATCCCACAGTGTCTGTCTGCAAATGGTCCCCATACCTTCATTCTAGGCCTGCCATTTTACCAGCTAGAAATGGCTTTACATGTTTTCTAGATATTAAATGTTTCTCACTAAAACAAAGGCAAATTCCTGTGGATTCAGAAATCTAAGAATGCTTTAATATGTTTAGGATCAGGCAGCACCATGAGCAGAGAGGAACATAATTAACCTTTCAAACAAAACATTTTGTTTAGTAATTGAGGTAATTTTCTTTAGTGTCTTGTGGTGTGGAAACTAGTCATGGGGCTTCCTTCTGTGCTGTATAAAGCAGTGATTCTGTGACAGGTATCTCAGTCGGAAAGCAGCGTTCCGATGCAGATGAAGGTCTGTGATTAGTCCCATCTACCATCAGGGGTAGAGGAAATCATTTGCATGGAATTATTCCAAGAGTTACGAACATGCTGAGGAAGTAAAGTAATTCTTTGCTGGATGATTCTGACTGTTTGTTATTCTAACTCTCCTTCTTACTCTCAGTGACCCATCTGCCCTCAGCCTTCACCCTTGCTGCGAAGAAAGAGACCAAATGCAAATTGGAAGAACATCACTTGACTAGCTTGCAGCCCAATGTTGCTAACATTGAATTTTGCTGTCTCAGGGAACAAACCCCTGGTATTCTCCCACATGCACTCCCCTTCTTCCCCCTTAGTGAACCTTCCAACTGGCTCATTTTTCATCATACCCCCCCCCCCCAGTTGTTCAGTTGTTTCTACCTATCTTCTACCAGTGTCTGTCTTACCCCTTTCCCATTCTTTTATATACTGGCAAATTTCCCTCATCCGTCTGCAAAAGTATGCAAAATTATACAAGGTACAATTAGAAAAGTCATGCAAAATTGAGGGGTATAGATAAGGTACTTGCAAATGGTGAACCTTATAGTGTGAGTGATGAGTGTATGCAATTGGGATGTGTGCTGGGCTAGATTTCAACATTTGAAAGAAGCTTGAATAACTATGTGGATGGGAGGGCTATGGTAAAGGTGCAGGTTGATGGGACTAGGTAGAATAATAGTTTGGCATGGACTAGATGGGCTGACGGGCCAGTTTATATGCTGTAGTGCTTTATGATGCTCTGACTCTCAATCCTGAAGCAGGATCACAACCCATAAATCCACTTGCACCTTTAACTTCCACAGTTGCTGCCTGATCTATCGAATTCTTCAAGTACTTTGTTATTTTGTTCCATAATCTGGCATCTGCAGTCATTTTAATCCTTATTCTTTGAAGGATACCTTATGGTTTTAATTGAAAGGGATTCTCAGAAAGCATTACTTATTTCTCACAAGGAGACTGCATATGTTGCACTCTTACTCAAACAAGAAAACAGAGCAACCCTGCAGGTCAATTTAACATATTTTCCGTTGAATCCCTGACAACCATCCCTGATGGTTGTTTTCTTCATATCCAGCATGACTCCTCCCCTTCCTTCATGATAGCAGGTCCGATTTCTCTGTCATCACAGGGTTTGATGTAGATGAACCATTTACATCCAGCTATCTTCACTTTCCACCATTTTGTCCCTTGTTCCGCGAGTTTTTCACGCTCAGGCTCAGCTATGAAAGGTGTGTAAATGTTTCACCCCATGGAACGCATCTCCAGCAGTTCATTCCTAAGCCCATAAGACATAAGAGCAGAAATAGAGCTTGCTGAATGTTGTAGCTAATTTATTATCCATCTCAACCCTATTCCCCTGCCTTCTCCCTGTAACCTTTGACACCCTTACTGAACAAACAGCCTATCAACCTCTGCTTTAAGTATGCCCCGTGCTTTGACCTCTGTGACGTTCAGCTCTGGCTGAAGAAGTTACTCCTTGTCCCTGTTTTAAATGGATGACTTTGTAATCTGAGGCTGTGTCCCTGGTCCCAGATTTCCGCACTATTGGGAACATCCTCGCAAGTCCATTCTATTCAGGCCTTTCAACATCTGATACAATTTAATTAGGCATCTCCCCATTCTTCTAAACTCCTGGATAGTGGTGTATTTGGGCAGCTACAGATCACACTTCAGCAGGAGGGCATCAAGGAATCTATGTGCTATTTGTTAATCTTAGGCAAGAAACCCATGAATTCAAAAGTTTGTCACCTGGAGTTCCAGGATCACAGATCCCTGGCAGGTCGAGTTGGCCCTGAGGATATAGTCTGGATCAGGTTCATTATCACTGAAATATGACGTGGAATTTGTTGTTCTGTTGCTGCAGGGCAGAGTAAGACATAAAAAACGAGGATAAGTTGCAAACATAAAAATAGTGTAATAGAGGAATAATGAGGTGTTATTCATGGGTCATTTAGAAATCTGATGGTGAAGAGAAACACTGAATGTGTGTCTTCAGGCTCCTGTTTCTCCTTGCCATTGGCAGTGATGAAAAGAGGGCATACCCTTCAGGGTGATAGATACCATAGATACCAGCTTCTAAGCTGTGGCATCTTGCAGACTGCCCTTGGTGATGGGAAGGGTTGTGATGGAGCTGACTGACTCTACGATCCTCTGCAGCCTCTTTTGATACTGGATATTTATTTATTCGAGCCATGCTACCCAACAGTCCCCCAGTTTAATCTTAGCTTAATAACAGGACAATTTACAATGACCAACTGGTACATCTCAGACTATGGGAGGAAACCAGAGCACCCAGAGGAAACCCACATAGTCACAGGGAGAACATACAAACTTACAGGCAGTGGCAGGAATCGAACCTGGGTCATTGGTACCGTAAAGCCTTGTACTAGCTACTACACTACCGTGCTGCCTCCCGATATTGGCGTCTCTGTACTAGTCTGTGATGTAACCAGTCAGAATGATCTGGTACATTTGCAGAAATTTACCAGAGTCTTTAGAGATGTACAAAATCTCCTGAAACTCCTATTGAAGTAGAGCTACTAGCATGCCTTCAGAATTGCATCAATGAGTTGGGAGCAGGATAGATTGTCTGAGATGTTAACAGCCAGGAACTTTATATTGCTCATCCCTTCTACCACTGAACCCTCACTAAGTCTCTCAACTGCCCCTTCCTCGTCCACAATCAATTATTTGGTCTTGCTGACATTGAGTTCAGTGTCATCTTGCTGATGGCGGAAGATTTTAGATACAATAACCTAGGATTAAATTAACAGTTAATTGGCTGAACATGTATTAATTAATGGAATCTGGCAGAGGAGTGTAAAAGGAACATTTTACTAATTAATCACTTTTTTATGAGCTGACAGAATAGGTTCATGAGGCCACTGTGACTGCTGTGGTTTATATGGACTTCTAAAAATGTCACATTATAGTTGGCAAAACTGAAGCTCAGAGAATAACAGGGCAGTTAACTGGCTTAGGGACAGGAAGACAGAGAGCTGTGGTGAAGGGTTTTTGGCCGGAAGACAGTAGTGTTCCTCAGGGACAGGGGCTAGGATCATTGCTTTTTCTGATTCATTTCAGTGACTAGGATTCAGGAATGAAAGGACAATTCCAAAATCAGAAGATGACATATTACTAATAGTGAACAGAGAGACAGCATTGAAGTGGACAGTTGATGGATAGACAAACATAATGCAGATCAGTGTGTGAGATATTTGCTCAGAAAATCACGATGTAATATAATACAAACGGTAAAATTCTAAAAGGAAATGTCAGGCCAGAGGAACATTATCTGTTTAAATCGGCAGAGAGGACACAGGATCCAGGACTTCATAATGTACAGATGTGCACATAGACATGATGAAGCTTTATGTAACCGTAGCCTTGCCACAGCTGAAGAACTCCATCCATTTACGGTACTTCAGTCTCGGAGAGGATGCAGAATAGATTTGCTGAAATGGTTGCAAGGCTGAGAGATTTAGGGAAAAGCTTCAAAGAGGAGATGCAACAGAATATTCAAAACACCGAACAAAGCTGCTCACATTGGTGGAATTCTGAAGAACCAGAGTGAGCAGATTTAAAGTATTTGGCAAAAGAACTGAAGAGACGTGACTTAAACATTGTTGCTAGCCAATATTTAGGGCTCACACACAAAATACTGGAAGAACTCAACAGGTCAAGCAGCATTAATAAGTCAAGACCATTCGTCAAGACTGGAAAGGAGGGAGGCACAAGCCTGAATAAGAAGGTAGGGGAATGTTGACTGTTTACTCCCCTCCACAGATGCTGCCCTGACTTGCTGAGTTCCTTCAGCATTTTGTGTGTGTTGCTCACATTTTCCAGCATCTTCAGAATTTCTTATGTTTATGTTTAGGGCCTGAGAAGATGGCAGTGGTAGATTTGATTGTGGCTTTGAAAAGAAAACTGGATGAGTGTTTGAAAGAGAATAAAATTCAAGGCAATGAAGATAAAGCAAAGGTGTGGGGCTACACACGAAATGCTGGAGGAACTCAGCATCTATGGAGACGAATAAACAGTCAACATTTCGGGATGAAGCACTTCATCGGGACTTGATGAATATCTAGATGAAGGGCCTTGGCCTGAAACATTGACTGTTTATTCCTCCATAGATGCTGCATAATCTGCTGAGTTTTCTTCCAGCATTTTATGGGGCATTGCTCTGGAGTTAACTGTGGGTTAACTGTGATGCTCTACCAGCATTGACTCAAAGGCTCAAATGGCCTCCTTCTATTCCCATTACCATTCATGAGGCTTTAAAAGACAATTGAGCTAATAGAATTAGTTTCAAACTAATTAGTTGGACCAAAAAGTGATTGAGAAACAAAATGAGGTGGAAGTATTTGCCTAAGGACTGATGTAAAGAATAAACAATAGTTAAAGAGATTTCAGTTAATTAATCAGATTAACTGAAGGGTGTAGATAAGTGTTAACACATATTGACAGCTCATGCACAAAGACATTTAAACGTGTTCACTACTAAAGTAACAGGATGAAATATATCAGTGTAGTAATATACTGGAAGCTCTCAGTCTTTGTCACTCAAGTAAAGTAGAAGGTAACATTATTACCCTGAAAGTCAACCAGCATCTGTGAAGCAAAAGTTAATGATTAAGTTGTTTGCCTTTTATTAACACTATAATTGTCACCATAAAGTCATTTCAAGAAAATTAATTGAGGACCAAACGAAGGTTGTGAGAATGTTAGAATAAGCCGATTATATTACCCTAGATGTGTATGGGTCTGCGTGATTGTTGTGTGTAGTTTAGCAAGCTGACTAGAAAGAGTAACAGAAGAGTAGGCATCATTCGCTGTCTTAGAAGAAGTAGGAAATGGAGGGCAGCAATGGGGCTGAAGTTCAAAACAGAATCATTTGGATGGAAGAATCGGGCAGTTCTGGGTTAAAGCTGGAGGCTAATCAGATGAAGAGCGAGTTAATGTCTTTTGGAGTGAGAGAAGAGGGTCTAGAAGGGTTGCAGTGGGTGGGTTTCAAGGAAGTACTAGGGATGAACCTGAGGAGGGAAGAGAAATGACCCTGTGCAAAAAACGAGTAGGTTAGGGTGAGGGGTGGCAAGATCTGGATGGAAAACAATGGGTGGATTGGAAGGAAGATGGAAGCAGAGTAGACTGAGGGATATGTCTGAAGACCATAAGACATAATAGCTGAATTAGGCCATTCAGCCCATCAAGTCTTCTCTGCCATTCTATCATGGATGTTCCCAGATCCCACTCAACTCAATTCCTCCCAACCTCTGCTCTAGAGGGTTACCCTTCAATTTTGAGGCTGAGTCCTCTAGTTCTGATCAGCAGTGCCACTCCCCCACCTCTGTAGTCTCCCTCCGTCCTTTCTGAAACATCTAAAGCCTGGTACTCTAAGTAACCATTCCTGCCCTTGTGCCATCCAAGTCTCTGTAATGGCCACAACATCATAGCTCCTAGTACTGAACCATGCTCTAAGCTGATCTGCTTTCTTCATGATGCTTCTTGCATTAAAATAGACACATCTCAAACCATCTGTCTGAGCACATCCCTCCTCTTTCACCAGCGTGTCCTCCCTCTCACACTGTCTCCAAGTTTTCTCTATTTGTGAGGCAACCGCCCTTTCCTCTGTCTCTTCAGTTCGGTTCCCACCCACGATCTTGGCCTCCACTGTAGTCTGTGGCAGAGAATTCCACAGATTCACTTCTCTCCAGCTAAAAAAAATCCTCTGTTCTAAAAAGTCTCCCCTCAATTTTAAGGCTGAGCCCTTTAGTTCTGGATAGCCCCCGCTGTAGGAACCATCCTCTCCACATCCACCCTATCTAGTCCTTTCAACATTCTGTAGATTTCAATGAGATCCCCACACGTTCTTCGAAATTCCAGTGAGTACAACCCAAAGCTGCCAAAGCACTTTTCATATGTTAACACCTTAATTCCCAGAATCATCCTTGTGAACCTCCTCTGGACTCTCTCCAATTGCGACTCATCCTTTCTGAGATAAGGAGCCTAAAATTGTTGGCAATACTTCAAGTGCGGCCTGACTTGTGTCTTATAAAGCCTCAGTATTATCTCCTTGTTTTTATATTCCATTTCCTTTGAAATAAATGCCAACATTACATTTGCCTTCTTTACCACAGACTCAACCTGTAAATTAACCTTCTGGGAGTCTTTGCACGAGGACTCCTCAGTCCCTCTGCAATTCCAGTGTTTGAACCTTCTCCCCATTTAGATAACAGTCTGCACTATTTTTCCTTTTACCAAAATGTGTTATCATACATTTCCCAACACTCTATTCCTTCTGCCACTTTTTGCCCACTCTTTGATTTTGTCTAAGTCCTGCTGCAATCTTCTGCTTGTTACTTCCTTGAAGAACTCTAACAGATTTGTCAGGCAAGATTTCCCTTCACAGAAACCATGCTGACTTTGACTTATTTTATCAATGGAAGTATGTCAAAGTTTTAGATGTCATGCCAAATCTTCACAAATTCCAAATGAATTTGTGCCACTGTGCTTTCTTTTTAATTGCACATTGATAGGTCCACCAAAATAATACCATAAAACCAAAATACATAGGAGCAGAATTAGTCTGCTCTGCCATTCAATCATGGCTAATCTATTTTTCCCCTCCTCAGCTCCACTCCCCAGACTTCTCCCCATAACCTTTGATGCCATGTCCAATCAAGAACCTATCAAGCACTGCCTTAAATACACCCAACTACCTGACCTCCACAGCTGCCTGTGATAGCAAATTCCACAAATTCACTACCCTCCGGCTAAAGAAATTTCTCTGCATCTCTGTTTTAAATTGACACCCCTCTATCCTGAGGCTGTGCTCTCTTGTCCTAGAGCCCCCACCATGGAAAACATCTTTTCCACGTCTAGTCTATCTAGACCTTTCAACATTCAAAAGATTTCAATGAGATCGCCCCCTCATCTATTCCTGTATCCATGCTAGTATCTTTCCTCTACCATCATATGATATTATCTTGTTTAGCAGCCTCATGTATGGCACCTTATCAAATGCCTTCTGAAAATCCAAGTAAATGACATCCACTGCCTTTCCTTTGTCCACGCTGCTTGTTACTTCCTCAAAGTATTCTAGCAGATTTGTCAGGCAGGATTTCCCTTTAGCAAAACTATGCTGACTTTGTCTTATTTTATCATTAGTCTCCAAGAACCTCAACACCTTATCCTTAATAATAGACTCCAACACTTTCCCAACCACTGAGGTTCGGCTAACTGGCCTATGATTTCCTTTCTTTTGCCTTCCTCCCTTCTTGAAGAGTGGAATGACATTTGCAATTTTCCAGTCCTCCGGGACCTTCCCCAGAATCAAGTGATTCTTGAAAAATCATGACCAATGCATCTGTTATCTCTTCAGCAACTCTCTCTGAACTCTGGGATGTTGTCCATCTGGTCCCGGTGAGGCATCCACCTTAAGACCTTGGAGTTTGCCTAGCACTTTTTCCTTTGTAATGGCAATAACACTCACTTCTCCTCCCTGACACTCACAGACCTCTGACACACTGCTAGTGTCTTCCACAGTGAAGACTGATGTGAAGTACTTATTAAGTTCATCTGCCATTTCTTTGGCCCCCATTCCTACCTCACCAACATACCAATGTAATTTTCCAGTGGTCCAATAACAACTCTCACCTCCCTTTTACTTTTTATATCCTGCTAGTTTGCCCTCATATTTCACCTTTTCCCTTCTTATAGCCTTTTTAGTTGCCTTTTGTTGCATTTTAAAAGTTTCCCAATCATCCAACTTCGCACTCATTTTTCTTCCTTATATGTCCTTCCCCTGGCTTTTATGCAATCCTTAGCTTCCCTTGCCAGCCACAGTTGCCAACCCCTGCCAACTGAGAACTTCTTCCTCTGTGGGACATGTCTATCCTGTGCCCTGTGAACTATTCCTAGGTATTTCAGCCACCCCTCTCTGCCGTCATCCCCACCAGTGTGAGTCTCCGATCCACCTGGGCAAGCTCCCCTCTCAGTGTTGCGCGGTATGTCACAGGCAACACCTTTCATCCATTCACTCACTCCACCCTTACCCCTCTGAACAGACATCTCTCCGCTCTACTCCCAGCCTCGTCAGCAAACTCTCAGGTCAGGGCCGTGCCATTGAGAACTGCCTTGCAGAGACCAGACGGCAACCACTACCTTGATCCCACCGATGAACAGCAGACCACTCCCTCCCAGACCAACACAGATCTCATCACATCAGAAGATCATCCCTCCACAGCCTCCGACCACATAGTGTCCCAGTCCCACTTTTCCTGCTTCTATCGCTGATCCCAAGCCCACAGTAAGACTTTCCTGGTAGCCTATTGTATGGTGTCAATTTATGACTGTTGCATGTGTGGAGACACAGTGAAAAGCTTTTCTCGGATACTGTTCATACAGATCAGATCATTTATACAGTGAATTGAGGTAGAACAAGGCAAAGCAATAACAGAACGCAGAATGAAGTGTAACAGAACAATGCAGAATGAGGTGGGGAATATAGTGAGAAGCTGGGAGATAAGAGGTGGAGGAGGTAAAGAGCTAAAATAGAAGGTATCTCCTTGTACCTTCTACCTCGTCTCCCCTTGTTCAGTTCTTTCCCACCTTCATCGGGATACATCTCAACACCTCCTCCATGACAATTTCTGATTCCCTGGCTCCCACCACCGCTTCTTCACCAAGGAAATCCTGTCTTTATACACCTTTATTCCTCCATCAGGGATATCTTCAGTTGGAACAAAGGTCTAACCAGTACTCTTCCATCAGCACTCTTACCTACCTTACAGAACCTGTTCTTATCCTGAATAACTTCTCTTTACACTCCTCCACTTTCCACATATCAAGTGTTCAGCTACTGTCATGGTACCTGTCTTTTGTTGGCTCCAAAGAGCAGTCCCAGTTCCAAACCTACTCTGGTAACCTTCCACAAATCTTTCTCCACAAACTGAAGACCTGCCTTGGTACTGCCTCCTGCACTCCTGTAGATATGGTCGATTTTAGTAGCTTCATGATGAGTTTCCACCCCAGATTCACTTTGACCATTTCCAACATCCTTTTCTGGATCTCTCTATCTTCTCCCAAGGAGACAAGATACCTACTGACATTAATTATAAACCCAATGACTACACCTTTTCCCACCCTTTCTCCTGTGAGAACATCATCCCTTTTCCTCAGTGTGTCCATCTCTGCTGTATCTGTTCTCAAGATGAAGCTTTCCACTCCAGGACCTTTTCCAGAAAATGTGTTTCCTTTCTACTCTGGCCTCAGTAACTTCCTTCATCTCCTAGGCTTCTGTTTTAACCCAAATCCAGACAACACACAGAAGAAGCTCCATTTGATCATCACTTTCACTTTCAGCAGATCACCCCTCATCATTTTTGCCAATTGCAATGGAAAAAAACCACCAGTTTCATCTTCCCATCCCTATCCCTTTCTGTTTGTCCTGATTCTCTGCTTCATTCATCCCTATCCATCCACCCTTCCTATCCCTAGCACTTTCCCCTGCAATCATGGGAGGAACAACACCTATACTCATCCCTCACTACCACCCAGGGACCCACAGAGTTCTTCCATATCAGACAATGATTCACATGTACCTTGTCCAACCTCATCCTCTGCATTCAGTGCTCTCATGGGCAAGACCAAATGTAGACAAGGCAACCATTTGGTGGGACACCTTTCTATCCACATTGGACATCCTGACCTACCATTCCATAAAAGCCCTAAATAAAACTCTGGAGAACACATTAGATGCATTTCAAATCATCTTCATAGAACAATTTTAAATTTAAGCCACGCATTTTAAATGCATGCAGCACTAGGTTAAGTTAGAGGGATATGGACAAATGTGGTCAACCCGGACAAGCTTGTATGGGTGCTGGTATGGACTATCTGGGACAAAAGGCTAATTATCATGCTGCAATTATGCAATATCATATCAATGAATCTAAGCCCATAATACAAAAGAGCAGAATTAGGCCACTTGGCCCATCAAGTCTGCTCTGCCGTTTGATTGTGGCTGGTTTATTAAAAGTAAAATCAAATTGAAGAGTCTGCCTCAGACAGAGATAAATGTCTCAGCTCTCTGCATAAGGGAAGAAACCCAGAATATTTGTTTTGTTTAGTAAAGCATGTCTTTTATCTGAATTACCAGGAAGAGATACAGATACTGTATATCTATATCAGGTTTGCCTCTCTCTCCCTCAACACGAAAGGCCCTTCCTCCACCACCTCTCATTAGTGTTGTTTACTTTAGTCACGATCCACACCTCATTTGAGGAGTCGTAGAGAAACTCTGCACGGTTTCAGAAACAGGCCCTTTGGCCAGGTACCCATCTCCATCTCCAGCTTCTCTCTCCAATCTGAAGCTGTCCCCTTGCTGAGTTGTTTGGGACCCCTGCCCCTCCTCCTTCTTCTTGCAGACGCACCACTCTGCTTCCCTTCAGGTCCTTCTGCAGTCTTGAACTTCATCCCTTTAACTTTTTCAGTTATGTAAAGAGTAAAAAGGAAGTGAGAGTTTATAGTGGACCACAAGAAAATAAGGCTGGTGAGGTACTGGGTGCTTTTCATAGACCACCCAAGGACACCGAGGAGCAGATAGGGAGACAGATTCTGGAAAGTTGCAATAATAACAGAGTTGTCGTGATGGGAGATTTTAATTTCCCAAATATTGATTGGCATCTTCCTGAAGCGAGGGGTTTAGACAGGGTGGAGTTTGTTAGGTGTGTTCAGGAGGGTTTCCTGACACAATATGTAGATAAGCCTACAAGAGGAGAGGCTGTACTTGATCTGGTATTGGGAAATCAGTCTGGTCAGGTCAGGTCTCTCAGTGGGAGAGCATTTTAGAGATAGCAATCATAGATCTATCTCCTTTACCATAGCATTGGAGAGGGATAGGAACAGACAAGTTAAGAAAGCGTTCAACTGGAGTAAGGGGAAATATGAAGCTATCAGGCAGGAACTTGGAAGTATAAATGTTCTCAGGGAAATGTATGGAAGAAATGTGGCAAATGTTCAGGGAATACTTGTGTGACATTCTGCATAGGTACATTCCAATGAGACAGGGAAAGGATGGGAGGGTGCAGGAACCGTGCTATACAAAGGCTGTTGTAAATCTAGTCAAGAAGAAAAGAAAAGCTTACAAAAGGTTCAAAAAAACTAGGTAATGATAGAAATCCAGAAGATTATAAGGCTAGCAGGAAGGAGCTTAAGAATGAAATGAGGAGAGCCAGAAGAGGCCATGAGAAGGCCATGGCGGGCAGGATTAAGGAAAACCCCAAGGCATTCTACAATTATGTGAAGAGCAAGAGGGTAAGACATGAGAGAATAGAACCTATCAAGTGTGACAGTGGAAAACTGTGTATGGAACTGAAGGAGATAGCAGAGATATTTAATGAATACTTTGTTTCAGTATTCACTACAGAAAAGGATCTTGATGATTGTAGGGTTGACTTACAGTGGACTGAAAAGCTTGAGCATGTAGATATTAAGGAAGAGGATGTGCTGGGGCTTTTGGAAAGCATCAAATCGTATTAGTCTCTGGGACTAGACAAGTGGAACCCCAGGCTACTGTGGGAGGCAAGGGAGGAGATTGCTGAGCCTCTGGCAATGATCTTTGCATCATCAATGGGGATGAGAGAGGTTCTGGAGGATTGGAGGGTTGCAGATGTTGTTCTCTTATTCAAGAAAGGGAGCAGAGATGGCTCAGGAAATTATAGACCAATGAGTCTTACTTCATTTGGTAGGTTGATGGAGAAGATCCTGAGAGGCAGGATTTATGAACATTTGGAGAGGCAGAATATGATTAGGAATAGTCAGGGTGTCTTTGTGAAAGGCAGGTCATGATTTACAAGCCTGACTGAATTTTTTGAGGATGAGACTGTGCTCAGTTCTGGTTGCCTCACTACAGGAACGATGTTTCTAAGTTTCTAAGTTAAAAGTTGATAACTTCCTGATTGGTCAGGGCATCAAAGGAGATGATGAGAAGGCAGCTGGAATCCAGGATCAGCCAGGATGGAGTGGGCTCAATGGCTTAATTCTGCTCCTTTGTTTTATGGTCTTATGGACACTCCATCCACCTGTTCATTTGCGGCCAGGAGGAGTCAGTGTACCATGTTGACATGAAGTCACAGCCCCTGTTTGGGTATCTGAAGGGGCTGCTGCTCAGGTTCTGTTTGCACTTCAACATCACATTCCTTTTATACGGACACCCCGTGTGGAACGGGTCCTGAGGAGGATCTGCTGGTGGGCCTGCTCCTAAGCCTGACCAAGATGGCCATTCATGAGCCTGGGCAGCGGAAAGTTGAGGGTGCCGACAGGGCCTCTGCCTGCCCCTCTTCTGAGGACACGGTTGTTCCCCACTGTCCCTGGAGAGGGAGTCTGCGGTCACAACTGGTACATTGAGAGACTACCAGGAGCAGCGGGCCCCCCAGGGAATCGACAGTAATAACTATATTTTCAACTGAAATTTTTCACTGATTGTACATACTGATTGTTTGTTGTTTGTGGATTTGTTGTGTAAATAGATGTTTGTAGTTTCGTAAGAAAACTTGGGGAGTGGAGAAGGCATCAGGTTGGAAGTGAAAAGGCCAAGAGGGTGAGAGGCTAGAGGGGTCTGTCCAAAAGGGAGAGCAGTGCTGGAGACCTGAGAGGGGTTTTTGCTGGGGTGAGGAGTCCTTATCAAATAACACAGACACAGAAGCAGAGATGACAGGCAGAAAGCCTGACGGGCTCAGAACTTGTTGGAGTGTGGTTGCAAGGGTACAAAGGTGAGACTTCTGCTGAGGACCCATCACTCAGCATCAGAGAGGGAGATCGTGGAGATAGTGAAGACCCAGAAGGGACTGGACCTGGACAAGACGTGTGCCAGAAGAGGGTAATGGGAGAGAGGGGTTACACAGTGGGAAGGGACCTCACAGGGGAGAGGAGAGGGAGAAGGGTAGATGGGAATGTGAGCCACATAATTTACTTTGCGTAAATTCACATCCTTGAAGTCTAAGCCCTTCCAGCAAAAGATGGACTAAAACTTGGAAGGGGCATGGAAGTGTGCTAATTAAATTCCAGAATATTAAACTTAGATGAAAGAGAATACAGACTCCAACATGGATGGAAGTAAATGCTTAAGTATATATACAAATGGGAAATACTTGTTTTGTGTGTGAAGCGATTGCTACTAAAATTAGTACATGTGAATAGATGCCCATTGCCAAAAACACAGCAGCAATTTCTATTGGATCTGCACAAATGATGATTGAATCCTCTGGATCAGAACCCAGTTTTGAATTATTAGAGTATCAGGTCCCCAGCAGAATTTTGTGTGAAAGATAAATTATAGAATTTGTTATCATCTGAAACATGATGGATGCTTGGGCTCATAACAATTATCAATATCAAACATTAATCTTGTCTGCAATGCACCCAAGTGGTGAAGTGGGGGTGAAAGGAAAGCGAGTAAATCCCTAACGTCTGCAGCTGTGCCTGGCAGTGTTTAATTCATTTTCATACTGCTTTGACTGACTGCTAAACACTTTCTTGCCTCTTCAATTATAGGCAGAAAAAACACTGTGAGCAGTCTACTGCAAGACTCAACATTTCTCACAATATCTCCTGCTGCTTTGTCTGTGATTACTATAGAGACTTGCAAAAAAACACCTGTGAAAACCAGCTTTCCAATCCATTAAACATCACTTATGTTTCAGAGGTAACAAGTTGGCTTATATGTGGGGTTATACTATGGAGTAGGTGAGGACAATTGTTTGAAAAAAAACAGTTAATGAAATATAAATCCACTTTTTTACCACTATCCTGGACAGGTACATGGAGCTCAGAAAAACAGAGGACTATGGGTAACCCTAGGTAGTTCTAAGGTAAGGACACGTTTGGCACAGCATTGTGGGCTGAAGGGCCTGTATTGTAAGGACATGTTTGGCACAGCATTGTGGGCCGAAGGGCCTGTATTGTAAGGACATGTTTGGCACAGCTTTGTGGGCCGAAGGGCCTGTATTGTAAGGACATGTTTGGCACAGCTTTGTGGGCCGAAGGGCCTGTATTGTAAGGACATGTTTGGCACAGCATTGTGGGCCGAAGGGCCTGTATTGTAAGGACATGTTTGGCACAGCTTTGTGGGCCGAAGGGCCTGTATTGTAAGGACATGTTTGGCACAGCTTTGTGGGCCGAAGGGCCTGTATTGTAAGGACATGTTTGGCACAGCTTTGTGGGCCGAAGGGCCTGTATTGTAAGGACATGTTTGGCACAGCTTTGTGGGCCGAAGGGCCTGTATTGTGCTGTAGGTTTTCTATGTGTTATGTCTCTAACTATCCCAGGATGGTACTTGTGTCAGATTCTGGGTCTTGCTCATTAAAGGTTCAAAACATGGATGACTTTTGTTACTTGTTCATCGTTTTCCTTGAATAGTTTATTTAGTTTTTGGGGGGTTTTGATGTTCTTGTTGCTGTTTGTGTGATTTGTTTTTTTGTAGAAGGGGGTGTGGTGGTGGGCAATGTTCTTTTTTCGAATGGCTTCCATGGTTAAAAGGCTAGCGATCGGGAAAGGTGGCAATTGAGCAGTAGTGCTATTAGAGGTTGAACATCATTTGTTGATGCATCCTGGAATGTCTAAAATAAGATCCTGGGCTTTCATTTTTTCAGTTTTAACTGATGTAAGTTGTTAAAAAAAAAACTCCTGAAGAGTGTTTTTAAAATATTTTTATTGCTATTTAATTTGAGTGATATCAAAAACTATGTTTCAGCAATAAAAACTTTACATTTTCATACATTTGTTCTACAAATAATAAAGGTGGCTTTTAAAATGAACCTTCAGGTAACTGACCGAGCCCTTGTTTGCAGGATGTGTGGATTAGTGATGTATAGGTTTGGAACAGTAGAAACACAATGGGAAGTTACATTTGTCCTCAGTTACGTGAAATGAAGTGAAAATTTGGTCATCTAAACTGTGGTAAAGCCTGACATTGTTGTGCAATTACTGTCTTTATTAGTTTTGATTTCGTTGCTCCGATAGAAATCAAAAGTTAATGCATCTCTAGTGAAGTACCAAATGGAAAAATAGAAAAAAAAAAGAGAGAAAAATCCCCTGAGTTGGAAATTTTTTTTTAAAAAACCTGAAAATTTCAAGGGCGAAATAAGCTGGCAATCTTTCTGACGTTCTGGGGTTGGAACAAACTCCGACTGCAATCTGACGAACAACCCTTCAGACTGTGAAGACCAAGTTAATGGCACACTCCCAGGGTGTTGTGGAAGTGATTACGGACCATCTTTATTAATTAATTGCCCATTATGCCACTGGTGTTTAGGACAGCAATTAAGGTCCTCCATCTCTGTCTGTCCTTGGCCATATAGAAGGAATCTCCATTGCTGTTGCCTTAAACAATTTTTTTGGACCAGTCAGGGTTGTTAGCCTTGAACTGAACTCCCAAACCTGGAGGACCAGTGGACCACTCTTAGTCTGGCCTTTACCCTTTGACCTGTTTGACATGGGTGACCCTACCAAAAGCCAAAGCATAAAGCCCTGACTCCAGCCAACATAGGTCTCTGGGTCAATGAGTGGGGGGTGGTGGGGGGGAAGGTTTGGGGTTTGATGTTCTTTTGTTGTTTATGCATAGGGGGAGATGCTGTTTTTCTTTGAACGGCTTCCATGGCCGTCTTTGTTTTGTGGCTGTCTGGAGAAGATGAATCTCAGAGATGTATACTGTATACGCAATTTGATAATAAATGTACCTTGAACCTTGAGGCATACAAGTGTCCAAACCCAAAGAAAAGAGTTTGATCCTTGTGGTGAACTACATATACCTGTCTGTTCATGCCCCTCCTGCTGACTGCTCCTGTGGCTCCTCCCACGGACCCCGGTATAAAGGTGATTGGAGACACAGCCCCGGCCTCAGTCTCCAGGATGCTGTGTGGTGGTCACTTGCTGCTTGTGCTTTCTTCCAGCCAATAAAAGCCGATATCTCACCTCATGTCTCCAAGTGTTATTGATGATGCATCAGTCCTCTTGCAGGATGGACCATCATTCTCCAACTTGGCACGTGCCTATCATAACAGGATGAGGTTACCCCAGATGATGCATCTGTTCTCTGATAACGTATTTTAGATAAAGAAGATACTCTGACGGTGGACATTCCCAATGAATGGCCGATACAACTCGGATGGTTGCATTTCCGGAGAAACTGGATAAAATAGAAGCAGGGAGGAGAAAAGCAGGTTGTGCTTGCTTGGGTGAGATGGATGAAATTCATGTGGGACACAGACACAACAGAGAACTGTAAAGCTAATGGCCTACTGGCTGCGGTAACTTCTACGTAATTCTCTAATAAATCAGTAGTTTTCATTTTCCAAAAGAACTAGAGAAGAAATTCTGCTGCGAAATCTAAAATGGAAGTTTGCAGAAGGCCAACAGTGTGCTATTATGACAAGTATACAATTAATGGGCAATTCTTAATTATAACTGTATTATAATTAACTCTAATAATTACTCCAATATAAAATAATTATTGACTGCAGATTGTAAGTACAGAGCTCAGACAATGCGCTGATTTACAGGAAGAAGGAGACGGGGGAGTTTGAGAGAAAGTCCAGTGGTCATGCTTAATTGCTATGTTCATCTGTGTGATCCAAGGAACCTATGATGAAGCAAACAGCAGCAGCCTATGATGGATTAATTCCAGCAAAATCAGTAAGCTGTGAGTGTCTGATTCCCACGTGATTTTCCCATTTTCCACTCAGTAGCAATGCCTTTAAACTGCTCCTTTGTTAAAAATGACTTTCATCCAAACAAGGTCTGAGTGTGCCAGGAGTAACTTGTGTTTGCCTTCTTATCTGTGAAAGCCTTTCAGGCTTCTTGGGCAAGCTGAGGTCAATGTCAGCCAGCTCCCTTATGCGATGCTCCTGAACAACCTCCTCTCCTCCCACAGTATCTCTGACACAGACAAATAGCCTTCAGACAATTCTTATGTAAGGCAGGGTCACAGGAGGAAATAACGAAGGATTATTGACGAGATGAGGAGGAAGTTTGGGTAGAAAAAGAGATTGAGGACATGATCAGAAAGAAACACTTCTGCAAAAGCTATTGAAGGCAAGAAAAGCAATGAGGCCATTTTTGTCAGCAAGTTTCAAAGAACAGATATCTCATGACAGAATAAATAGATACATATTACCAACGATGCAAGCTTGCATTTATGAAGCAACTTTATCATAATAAAATATACAAAACATTTAGGGAAAAAGCTATTAAGCAAAATTTGACACAGCTTTAAAGGCGATTTCAGATCATGTGACCAAAAGGTTTGCAGAGGTATGTTTTGGGGAACAAATATGTTAGAGGTGGCAAAGTTCAGTCAGGGGAAGTTTGAAGTTTTGTCCGTGATCCTTGAGAAATCTGCTGTTGAATTCTGAGAGAAATAGAATCCGAAGTCAAACTCTGATTACATTATAGGGAGAAAGCATTTCTGACTTTATAGAAGCTTTCCTAACTTCACAACACCCTAAAGTGCTTTTTACAGCTGATAATGGCCAATGATTACTAGATAATGAATATTATTCAAGGGAGAGCGAATCTTAAACATCTGACAGTTTAAAGTATTCGTTGATTCATGAGTCATAAAATGTTTCCCATTTAGTTTGATATTTTAATAATTTATTTATATATTTAAATCATATATCTGTGCATATTTCAATCAATTTTCTCAAATACCAATTCTCATGCCCACACATATAATAGAAACCTATTATTTAAACTTTGTGCAGCGGTACTTGTAGGTGTTTGTTATTACAGCATGACACGTTTTCATAGTCAGTTTCCATAATAAATATGGGCATTAAAAATTAATATAGAACTCTATAAAAATTAAGGAGATGTGGTATGAATTTAAAACAGCACCCTCTTTCTAGCATCTCCTGCACAGTGCACCAATTCCACCGGTAGCCTCGAACAGCTATACTTTTTTGCATTTATTGTTTGGGGAATACTACTTTTGATTTTAAAATGTTGCTTTCATCAAGGGTTCGAAGACTATTTTCTTTCCTGAAAACCTTTCACTTTACCTCTGCAGCCACCTCACTCTCTCCTGTGATGCAGGCCAAATTTTCTTACTTTATAGGAAAGTCATCCTTCGCATGATCAATGTCACCAATGAGCCCAATGGTAATTTTGCTTACATGTATACAAGATGGATAAGGATTTTTAGTCGGTTAATTTGTGTAAGTTCAAAGTAAATTTTATTATCAGAGTACATACATGTCTCCACATACAACCCTGAGATTCTTTTTCCTGCAGGCATACTCATCAAATCTATTAAACAGTAAATGTAGCAGGATCATTGTACAACAAACCGTGCAAATGCAAATAAATAACAATAAATAACAAGAGCATGAAATAACAAGATAAAGAGTCCTTTAAGTGAGTCCTTTAAGTGGGAACACCAACAGTAGAATGAGTGTCGTTATCCCCTTTTGTTCAAGAGCCTGGTGGTTGAGGAGTAGTAACTGTTCTTGAACCTGGTGGTGTGAGTCCTGAGGCTCCTGTACCTTCTACCTGATGGCAACAGCGAGAAAAGAGCATAGGCTGGGTGGATAGGATCTCTGATGACTGATGATGCTTTTCTACGGTAACATTTCATGTAGATGTACTCAAAGGTTGGGAAGGTTTTACCCGTGATGTACTGGGCTGAATCCACTACCTTAAGTAGGATTTCCTGCTCAAAAGCATTGGTGCTCCGGTCAGCACACTTTCCACCGCACTATAGAAAACACAAAATACTCTGCAGATGCTGGGGTCAAAGCAACATGCACCTACCACCCCACCAGCCTGCAGATCCAGCACATTATCTTCCACAACTTCTGCCACCTTCAACAGGACGCCACCACTAAGCAGATCTGTCCTTCTCTACCCCTCTCCACTTTTCGCAGGGATCGTTCCCTCTGTGACTGCCTGGTCCACACGTCCCTCCCCACAGATCTCCCACCTGGTACTTATCCCTGCAAGCGTAAGTGCTACACCTGCCCCTACACCTCCTCTTTTACCACTTTTCAAGGCCCCAAACAGTCCTTCCAGGTGAGGCAACACTTCACTTGTGAGTCTGTTGGGGTCATCTATTGCATCCGGTGCTCCCGGTGCAGCCTCCTCTACATCGGTGAGACCCGACACAGATTGGGGGACCGCTTTGTCGAGCACCTCCACTCCGTCCACAACAATAGACAGGATCTCCCAGTTGCCACCCACTTCAACCCTGCTTCACATTCCCATCTCGATATGTCCATACATGGCCTCCTCTACTGCCATGATGAGACCAAACTCAGGTTGGAGGAACAACACCTCATGTACCGTCTGGGTAGTCTCCAGCCCCTTGGCATGAACATTGAATTCTCCAACTTCCAGTAATTTCTTTCCCCTCCCTTCCCCCATCCCAGTTTCACTCTGCCTCCTCCTCCAGCTGCCTATCTCCTCCCTCATGGTTCTGCCTCCTTCTATTACTCATAGTGCTTTTCCCTTACATTCCTTCTTCACCTCCCTTTCCCGGCCTATCCCCTCCCTGCTTCCCCTCCCCCACCCCTTGATCTTTCCTCCGATTGGTTTTTCACCTGGCACCTATCCCCCTCCCCCCACCTTCTTTATAGAGCCCCTGCCCCTTCCTTCTTCAGTCCTGACGAAGGGTCTCGGCCCGAAACGTTGACTGCTCATTTCCACGGATGCTGCCCGACCTGCTGAGTTCCTCCAGCGTGCTGTACGTGTTACACATCTATAGAAGTTTGCTGAGGTTTTTAATGACATGCTGAATCTTCACAGACTCCCGAGGAAGTAGAGGCCCTGTTGTGCTTTCTTCTCAATTATATTTATATGATGCATCCAGAACATATCCTTTGAGATGCTGACACCCTGGAATTTAAAGTTATTGACCCTCTCCACCTCTGATCCTCTGACGATTACTAGTTCATGGACCTCTGGTTTCCCTCTGCTGAAGTCTACAATCAGTTCCTTGGTCTTATTGACATTGGGTGTAAGGTTGTTGTTATTACACCACTCAAGTTTTCAATCTCTCACCTGCATGCTGACTCATCACCATGACTGATATAGCCGACAACAATGGTGTCAACAGCAAACTTGTATCTGGTGTTGGAGCTGTACTTAGCCACACAGTCATGGGTGTGAAGCGAGTAGAGCAGTGGGATCGTAGATCATATCCCTGTGGTGCCCCTGTACTAATAGAGATTGTGGAGGAGATGTTGTTGCCAATGCAAACTGACTGGGGTCTGCAAGTGAGGAGATCCAGGATCCAGTTGCATCCAGTTATTGAGCTCAGGTCTTGCAGTTTACTGAATAGTTTTGAGTGGATGAGGGTATTAAATGCTGAGCTGTAGTCGATAAGGAGCATCCTGATGTATGCACCTTTGCTGTCCAGGTGATCCAGGGTAAGCCTCTAAAAGACACGTTTGAAAAGTTTGCAGATGATACTAAAATATCATGTACAGTGAAGAAGGTTAACAAAATTATTTGATCAACTGAGTAAGTGAGAGGAATGGAGTTTAGTTCAGATAATGAATCTAATAATCTATTATGATAATATGAAAGGTGATTGAAAGAATCTCTATGGGGGATATCGGAGCTGAGTGGTGGCTGAGTTGAGCACCCTGTCGGGGTGATCCAGGCAGATACATTAGGAACATTTAACAAACTGTTAGGCAGGTACATGGGTGACAGAGAAATAGAGGGATGTGTAGGAGGGATATTAGAGTAGGTTAAAAGACCATTATGAGCCAATGGGCCTGTACTCCACTTAATGTTCTATGCTCTATGTGTGAGGCATTGCATTTTGGAAAGACAAAATGGGTAGGATTTTCACACACAAAATGCTGGTGGAACACAGCAGGCCAGGCAGCATCTATAGGGAGAAGCACTGTTGACATTTTGGGCCACTCGAATTTCCAGCATCTGCAGATTTCCTCGTGTTTGGACTTTCACAGCAAGTTTAAGGGAGGAAGTGTTGCAGAACAAAGGGACCTTGGCCTTCATACTCATGCTCTGATATACAGTGAAAAACTGTTTTGTATGTGATCCAACACACACTAAATGCTGGAGGAACTCAGCAGGCCAGGCAGTAGCAACAGAAAAGAGTACTATCGAGGTTTCAGGCTGAGACCCTCCATCAGGACTGGAGGAAAAATGATGAGGAGTCAGAGTTAAAAGGTCAGGTAAGGGGAGAAAGAACCACAAGGTGATAGGTGAAACTGAGAGGGGTAAAGAGCTGGGAAGTTAATTACCCTTAGCCATCAAGCTCTATAATGAGTCAACCTACAGCCAGGGAAGTGATGACCCCCTCTTGTTAGATTGTGTGAGGTAACTTACTTTTTTATTCTTTCTACTTCTTTTCTAATATTTATATCTGTGCACTTGTGACACTGTAATTTCCTTGGGGATCAATAGAGTATTGATCTATCTACCTACCTATCTTTCTGTGCAGTCAGAGAAGGCAATACACTTGGTCACTGTTCCATCGTCATCAGGAGATCTTATTCCACCATCCCACACTTGGCAAGTTCAACCACCTGGCTGTACATCCACGGCTGGCGTCTAGGCAGAGATGAAGGACAGTGGTGAGAACTGTGAAGGTATGGTCAAAGGAAATGGAGGTGTGTTTACAGGATTGTTTTGAGCAAGTTGTCTCCAACATGTTTATGGATTCATGCTTAGATCTGTATGAATATGTCATTTTTGCCAGAGATTTAATCGAAGTCACCCACTCACGTGGATAACGTGCAGAGATTTGTCAAACCAGAAGCCTTGGATGAACCAGGAGATTCAGAGATAATGGAGGGTTGGACCTGTGGTGCTCAAGACTGATGATTTAGGATTCTACATGATGTCCAGTTACGACCTACAGAAGGTCATCGTGAGAATGAGGAGGCATTCCCATGTGAACTTAGAGACACAGTACGATGTTCAGCAGCTGAGGCCGGATTTACATGACATTTCTTCCTATTAGGAAAACCCTAACAGTGTAAATGACAGCAATGTTTCACTCCCTGGTGTGCTCAACGCCTTTTATGCATGCTAGGAAAGAGAGAGCAACAGTACACCTGTGTGAAATCTCACAGATTCTGGTGAGCCTGTAATCTCTCTCTCTCAGATGTCAGAACATCCTTCAAGAGGGTGAATATCCACGAAGAGTTAGGCCCAGATGGTGCACGTGGCTAGGCACTGAAAATCTGTGCCACTCAGCACACACACAACACTGCAGGAATCAGCAGGCCAGGCAGCATCCATAGAAACCAGTACAGTCCAATGTTTTAGGCCAAGACACTTCAGCAGGGAAACTAGTCAGGGGGACTGACAGGCGATTCTGTGGATGCAAAAAGGAAACACAGATGGTAGTTTGCCTCCCAGGTGCCAGGGTTTGAGATGTTTCTGGAGGTGTCCACAATATCCTGAAAAGGGAGGGTGAGCAGCCAGAAATCGTGGTACATATCATGACTTGGGTTGAAAAAAGGAGGAGGTCCTGAAAAAAGAATATAGGGAGTTCGGAAGGAAGCTGAGAAACAGGACTCAAAGGTAGTAACCTCGGGATTGCTGCCTGTGCCGTACAACAGTGAGGATAGGAACAGAATGAGGTGGCAGATAAATGTGTGGCTGAAGAATTGGAGCGGGGGTAGGGATTCAGATTTCTGGATCATTGGGACCTCTTCTAGGGCAGGTGTGACCTGTACAAATAGGACTGCTTGCACTTGAATCCAAGGGGGACCAATATTCTTGCAGGCAGGTTTACCAGAGCTGTTAAGAGTGGTTTAAATTAATATGGCGGGGGGTGGTAACCTGTCTGATGGAGCTGAGGATGAGCCAGTAGGTTTACAAGTAGCTAATGGGTGTAACATGAATGTAAGGAAGGACAAGCCAATGACTGGGTACAATTGTAGCAGAGCAAAGAGGTAAATTATACCACAGAGGCAAAATTCAAAAGGGCAAAGAATGCAGGACTGAAGGTGGTGTATTTAAATGTGCATAGGATTCGGAATAAGGTGGACAAGCTCATGGGGCAATTAGAGATTGGTCAGTATGATATTATGGGCATCACTGAGTCGTGGCTGAAAGAAGGCCGTAGTTGGGAGTTTAACATCAAAGGATATAATTTGTATCGAAAGGACAGGCAGGAAGGCGTAGGCGGTGGTGTGGCTCTGTTGGTAAGAGATGGAATTACATCGTTAGAAAGAGGTGACACGAAGTGAGAGGATGTTGAATCTTTGTGGTGCAGTTAAGAGATTGCAAGGGTAATAAAATCATTATGGAGATCACATATAGCCCTCCAAATAGTAGCCAAGATGTGGGGTTGAGATTGCAAAGGGAGCTGGAAAAGGCATGTACTAAGGGTAATGACACAATTGTAATGGGGGACTTCAATATGCAAGGGGATTGGGAAAAGCAGCTTGGTTTTGGATCATGAGAGGGAATTTGTTGAATGCCTACAAGATGATTTTTAGAACAGCTTGTGTTTGAGCCGACTCAGGGAAAGGCTATCTTAGATTGGGTGTTATGTCATAACCCAGATTTTATTGGGAAGCTTAACGTAAAGGAGTCCTCAAGAGGCGGTGATCATAATATGATTGAATTCATACTGCAAATTGAGAGGGAGGAACACAAGTCAGATGTGTCAGTATCACAATGGAGTAAAGGGAATTCCAGAGGCATGAGAGAGGAGCTTGCCCAGGTGGATTGGAGGGGGGTACTTGTGGAGATGACAGCAGAGCAGAGATGGCATGAAGTTTCTGGGAATAGTTCACTAGGCCCAGGATAGATATATCCCACAGAAGAAGTCCTCAAATGGCAGAGGTGGAAAACATGGCTGACAAGGTGATGCATCATCAGTAACTCACTCTGAGACGTAGAAGCGAGGTATCGGCTTTTATTGACTGGAAGAAGGAACAAGCAGTGAGTGACCACCATACTACATCCTGGAGACAGAGAGGCCGGGCTCAGGCCTCCATCACCTTTATACCAGGGTCTGTGGGAGGAGCCACAGGAGCAGTCAGTGGGGCGGGGGGGGGGGGGGGGCGTGTCCAGACAGGCATATGTAGTTCACCACACAAGGGAAGTTAAGGACTACATAAAAGCCAAGGAAAGGGCATATAAGATTGCAAAAGTGAGTGGGAAGCTTTTAAAATCCAACATAGTCAGAGGCTTTTTCCCAGGGCTGAAATGGCTAGCGCAGGAGGGCACAGTTTTAAGGTGCTGGGGAGTAGGTACAGAGGAGATGCTAGGGGTAGGTTTTTTACGCAGAGAGTGGTGAGTGTGTGGAATGGGCTGCTGGCAATGGTGGTGGAGGCAGATACGATAGGGTCTATTAAGAGACTCCTGGATTGGTACATGGAGCTTAGAAAAATAGAGGGCTATGGGTAACACTAGGTAATGTCTAAAGTACATGTTTGGCACAGCTTTGTGGGACAAAGGATCTGTATTGTGCTGTAGGTTTTCTATGTTTCTAAAAGGCAACTAAAAAGCTATAAGAAGGGTAAAGATGAAATATAAAGGCGTACTAGCCAATAATATAAAGCAGGATAATAAAAGTGTTTTTAGTTGTATAATGAGTAAAAGGGAGGTGAGAGTTCATTTTGGACCACTGGAAAATGATGTGGGTGAGGTAGTAATGGGGGACAAAGAAGTAGCAGATGAACTTAATGAGTACTTTGTATCTGTCTTCACTGTGGAAGGCGCTGGCAGTGTGCCGGATGTCCATGGGTGCCAGGAGTGAGTGCCATTGCTATTACAAAGGAAAAACGATAGGCAAACTCAAAGGTTTTAAGGTGGATAGGTCACCTGGGCCAGATGGACTATAGTCCTGAGAGAGGTTGCTGAAGAGATAACAGATGCATTGGTCATGGTCTTTCAAGAATCAATTGATTCTGGCATGGTCCCGGAGGACTGGAAGATTGCAAATGTCACTCCACTCTTTAAGAAGTGAGGAAGGCAAAAGGAAGGAAATTATAGGCCAGTTAGCCTAACCTCAGTGGTTGGGAAAATGTTGGAGTCTATTATTAAGGATAACGTGCTGCGGTACTTGAAGACTAATGAAAAAATAAGTCAAACTCAGCATGGTTTCTGTCAAGGGAAATCTTGCCTGACAAATCTGTTAGAGTTCTTTGAGGAAACAATAAGCAGGATGAACAAAGGAGAGATTGCGGATGACTTTTGAATTTTCAAAAGGTGTTTGATAAGCTGCCATACATGAGGCTGCTTAACAGGATGCAATTGTAGGGTGTTACAGGAAAGATACCGGCATGGATAACTGTGGTGAACTATGTGCCTGTCGGGACACGCCCCTGCTGACTGCTCCTGTGGCTCCTCCCACAGGCCCCTGTATAAAGGAGACCTGCGGCCTGACGCTCGGCCTCAGTCTCCAGGACCTTGTATGATAGACACTCACTCCTGGTTCCTTCTTCCAGTCAATAAAAGCCGATATCTCGCCTACGTCTCAGTGTGAGTTATTGATGGTGCATCAATTTTATTGACTGGAAGTTTTAAAACATGGAACCCGTTTTGCGTCCGGACCGGTTGGATTTGGACCCTCAAGACCCTGACGCAGCTCTCGCTTTTGAACACTGGCTTGCATGCTTCCAATCGTACTTGGCGGAGCTTCGTGCGACTGAACCCGCCGTTATGCACAGAATCCTACTCTCGAGGGTCACCCCCAAAGTTTACTCCTTTATCCGGGACCTGCCGACCTACGAAGGGGCACTGGACGCCCTCAAACGACAGTACCTGCGGCCGGTGAACACCGTCTACGCAAGACATCGCTTAGCTACCCGGCAACAGCGGCCTGGCGAATCGTGCGCTGAGTTTCTCCGAGCACTACAGACACTCGTCCGAGCTTGTGACTGCAAGACGCTCACGGCAGAACAGCATGCGGAGCTGCTGGTGCGAGACGCCTTTGTGACGGGACTGAGGTCAGTGTACATGCGCCAGCGGCTGCTGGAGAACTCGGATCTTACCTTAAGCTCGGCGATAGAGAAGGCCAACGCTCTAGAAGCTGCGCGGCATAACGCCGACGCTGTCCAGTCGCGCGATTCCCCGCCGGTTTCGTGGACGCCTCAGACCCCGCCACCGCCGGCTCCCGGGAGCGAATTCGCCAACGCCGCCGCCAGTCGCCATTCCACGAGCTCCCCGACCCTGACCACGGCTGTGGCCCGTAAGAAACTCGTGCCTTGTTATTTCTGTGGCCAAAAGAAACATCCTCGACGACGCTGTCCAGCGCGAGAAGCGACCTGCTCCAGCTGCGGAAAGCGGGGCCACTTCGCCAAGGTCTGTAAGTCTCAACCTCGAGCGGAGTGCAGCGCTGCGGGTGAAACGTGGGGGCCGCCATCTTGCATGCCGGGATGTGGGCGGCCATCTTTGTCGACGTCAGCACGCCCCGCCCCCGACCCTCCGATGCTGACCGGGTACCCCGGATGTGAGCGGCCATCTTTGTCGACGTCAGCATGCCCCGCCCCCGACCCTCCGATGCTGACCGGGTACCCCGACGGCGATCCAACTCTGGCCACTGTGACCCTCGACCAAAGCGCCCCACACCAGCTTGCAAGGTCCATGATGGACATCCAGGTGGAGGGGCATTGGACTGGATGCCTGTTTGACACGGGCAGCACTGGGAGTTTTATTCACCCGGACACAGTGCAACGCTGCGGACTTGCAACGCGGCCGGTCAGTCGGAGGTTCCATTTGGCCTCTGGGTCGCAGTCCGCAGACATCCGGGCGGGTTGTGTAGCGACTTTGGTGGTGCAAGGCACAGTATATCGGGACTTTGAACTGCTGGTCATGCCTAATCTGTGTGCACCTGTGCTATTGGGGCTGGACTTCCAGAGCCATCTCGAAAGTGTGACTATGGTATACGACGGGCCCCTCCCACCACTCACTGTCAAGAATCCTCAGTTTTGTGGGACTTCTTCACATACCCCGCTACTGACCACACACACACACGGACACACACATCCCATCCAGAACCAGGCCAACAGCTGCGCTACCGACACTTGCAGCCTCTCCACTCTCAAGATCCCTTCCCCACCGCTGTTCGCCAACCTGACCCCCGACTGTAAACCTGTGGCAACCAAAAGCAGGAGGTACAGCGCGGGGGACCGGGCCTTCATTCGGTCGGAGGTGCAGCGGCTGCTCAGGGAGGGGATCATTGAGCCGAGCACAAGCCCTTGGAGGGCCCAGGTGGTTGTTGTTCGGACTGGGCAGAAAAATAGGATGGTGGTGGACTATAGTCAAACCATCAATAGGTTTACGCAGCTTGACGCATACCCCCTACCCCGCATCGCGGATATGGTCAACCAGATTGCTCAGTATAAGGTGTACTCGACAATAGATCTGAAATCCGCTTATCACCAGCTCCCCATCTGCCCAGAGGACCGCCCCTACACCGCCTTCGAGGCGGGCGGCCGGCTCTATCACTTCCTGCGCGTCCCTTTCGGTGTCACGAATGGTGTCTCTGTCTTCCAGAGGGAAATGGACCGGATGGTGGACCAGTACCAACTGCAGGCCACATTTCCCTATCTGGATAACATCACCATCTGTGGTCATGACAGGCCAGATCACGACGCCAACCTCCAAAGGTTTCTCCAAGTGGCCGCAGCTCTGAACCTTACTTATAACAGGGACAAGTGTGTTTTTGGTACCACCCGCCTTGCTATACTTGGGTATGTCGTGGAAAACGGGGTTATTGGGCCTGATCCCGAACGTATGCGCCCCCTGTTAGAGCTCCCTCTTCCCACCACTCTCAAGGCCCTCAGACGGTGCCTGGGGTTTTTTTCCTATTACGCCCAATGGGTCCCCCATTACGCAGACAAGGCTCGCCCCCTGGTCAAGTCTACCTCGTTTCCCCTCTCTGCTGAGGCCTGCGCGGCCTTCAACTGCATTAAAGCGGACATTGCCAAAGCTACGATGCATGCAGTGGACGAGACCGCTCCCTTCCAAGTGGAGTGTGATGCCTCCGATTTCGCTCTGGCTGCTACCCTTAATCAGGAAGGCAGACCAGTAGCATTCTTTTCTCGCACCCTCCAAGGCTCTGAAATTCGGCACTCCGCGGTGGAGAAAGAAGCCCAGGCCATAGTGGAGGCTGTTAGGCACTGGAGGCACTATCTTGCTGGCAAAAGATTCACTGTGCTGACCGACCAGCGCTCGGTTGCGTTCCTGTTCAGCAACCAACAGCGGGGCAAGATCAAAAATGATAAGATTTTGCGGTGGAAGATAGAACTCTCCACCTACACCTATGATATCCTGTACCGGCCTGGCAGACTCAATGAGCCCCCTGATGCCCTATCCCGGGGAACATGTGCTAGCACACAGCTCGACCAGCTGTACGCCCTTCATGCACAACTTTGCCATCCGGGGGTCACCCGATTTTACCATTTTGTGAAAGCTCGGAACCTGCCGTACTCCCTGGAGGACATCAGGACGATGACCAGGGACTGCCAAATTTGTGCCGAGTGCAAACCGCACTTCTACTGTCCTGACACGGCACAACTTGTCAAGGCCACCCGCCCTTTTGAACGCCTGAGTGTTGACTTTAAGGGCCCCCTTCCCTCCACTGACCGCAATGTCTATTTTCTCAGTGTTATTGACGAGTTCTCACGGTTCCCCTTTGCCATCCCCTGCCCCGACACCACTGCCACGTCCGTCATAAAAGCCCTGCGCCAGCTCTTCACTCTGTTCGGGTATCCCTGCTATATCCACAGTGATAGAGGGTCCTCCTTTATGAGTGAGGAGCTGCGCCAGTACTTGCTAGCTAGGGGCATTGCTACCAGTCGGACCACGAGTTATAATCCCCGGGGTAATGGCCAGGTAGAGCGGGAGAATGCCACAGTGTGGAAGGCCACACTTTTAGCCCTTAAGTCCAAAGGGTTGCCGGTCTCTCGATGGCAGGAGGTCCTCCCTGAGGCACTGCACTCTATCCGCTCTCTGTTATGTACGTCCACCAATGCCACCCCTCACGAACGCCTATTCTCTTTTCCCAGGAAGTCTGTCACTGGGACCACCCTACCAGTTTGGCTGACGTCCCCGGGGCCAGTGCTGCTCCGGAAACATGTGAGGAGCAATAAATACTCCCCGCTGGTGGAGAGGGTTCACCTTCTCCATGCGAACCCCCAGTATGCTTACGTGGTCTTACCTGATGGGCGGGAGGACACGGTCTCCATCCGCGACCTGGCACCCGCAGGTGCAGCAGACCACTACCCTGAAGGCTCTCCGGTAACTGTGAACCCTGCACCAGAGGTGACACCGTACGCACCAGGCCCTACACAGACTCCTCACGACACTTGTATACCGGGCGTTTCGTACGCGTTTATACCAGGCGCCTCGCACATGCATGAGGGATCACCGGCGCCTAGTGGGCAAGAACACGCGCAACCCCCGTCCCCTGTGCAATCGCCAATGTTGCCGGCACCTATGGGGTCACAGCCGGTGCTACGTAGATCGCAGCGACAGATTCGACCGCCTGATCGGCTTGACTTGTAAGAACCTTCGCTACATGAGGACTTTTTCAAACGAAGGGGGGGTGAATGTGGTGAACTATGTGCCTGTCGGGACACGCCCCTGCTGACTGCTCCTGTGGCTCCTCCCACAGGCCCCTGTATAAAGGAGACCTGCGGCCTGACGCTCGGCCTCAGTCTCCAGGACCTTGTATGATAGACACTCACTCCTGGTTCCTTCTTCCAGTCAATAAAAGCCGATATCTCGCCTACGTCTCAGTGTGAGTTATTGATGGTGCATCAATAACAGAATAGTCTTTCAAGGAAGTAACAAGCAGAGTGGACGAGAAGGTCATTTACTTGGATTTTCAGAAGGCGTTTGATAAGGTGCCAATATGAGGCTGCTTAACAAGATAAAATCCTATGGTGGAATGGCTGACAGGCAGGAGGCAGTGAGTTGGAATAAAAGGGGCCTTTTCTGGTTGGCAGTCAGTGACCAGTGGTGTTCCTCAGGGGTCAGTATTGGGACTGCTGCTTTTCACATTGTTCGTCAATGATTTAGAAAATTGAATTGATGGGTTTGTGGCAAAGCTTGTGGATGATACGAAGATAGGTGGAGGGGTAGGTAATGCTGAGGAAGCGATGCATTTGCAGCAGACAAATTGAAAGAATGGGCAAAAAAGTGGCAGATAGAATACAGTGTTGGGAAATGTATGAAAATGCATTTTGGTAAAAGAAGCAATAGTGCAAACTATTTCTAAATAGGGAGAAGGTTCAAACATCAGAGGTGCAGAGGGATTTAGGAGTTCTTGTGCAATGCTCCCAGAAGGTTAATTTACAGGTTAGGTCCATGGTAAAGAAGGCAAATGCAATGTTGGCATTTATTTCAAAGGGAATAGAATATAAAAGCAGGGAGATAATACTGAGGCTTTATAAGACATTAGTCAGGCCGCACTTGCAGTATTGTCAGTAGTTTTGGCTCCTTACCTCAGAAAGGATGTGTTTCCATTGGAGAGAATCTAGAGAAGGTTCATGAGGATGATTCTGGAAATGAATGGGTTAACATATGAGTAGTGTTTGGCAGCTCTGGGCCTGTATTCACTGGAGTTTAGAAGAATGCATGAAGATCTAACTGAAATCTACTGAATGTTGAGAGGACTAGATAAGGTGGATGTGGAGAGGATGTTTTCTATGGTGGGGGTATCCAAAACTAGAGGGCATAGTCTCAAAATTGAGGGGCGATCCTTTTGGGCAGAGGTAAAGAGGATTTTTTTAGCCAGAGAGTAGTAAATTCCTGAAATACTCTGACACAGACTGGTGGAGGCCGAGTCAGTGCATATAATTAAGGTAGAAGTTGATCGTTTCCTGATTGGTCAGGACATCAAAGGATATGCCAAGAAGGCAAGTGCATGGGGTTAAGTGGGATCTGGGATCAGCCATGATGAAATGGCAGAGCAGGCTTGATGGGCTGAATGGCCTATGGAATTATGGCCATGTGACCTGCTGAGTTTCTCCAGCATTTTTATGCGTGTTGCTTGGATTTCTAACATCTGCAGATTTTCTCTTACCTGTGCCAATTAACTGGCTGGAGTGTTGATGGACATTTTCAATCTTTCACTGGTGCTCCCCCCTGCTTCAAAACACCATCACTCATACCCATGATCAAGAAGAAAGGGTGACCTGTCTCAACCATTATTGACTGATAACATTCCCATCTACAGTAATGAAGTGCTTGGAGAGGTTGGGTATGGCTAGAGTTACCTCCTGACTGAATGTGGACCTGAATCCACTGCCATTCACCAATGACAGCAGGAACAATCCCTCTCTGCTTTGGAGCGTGTGGACAATGATACACAACAGACTGTATGTTATCAAGGGGAGAATGTGGAACGTTCTCACAGATAGCAGTGGAGGTGAAACCTAACCCAGTGTCTCTGCCTCTGTGAGGCAGCATACCACCAGCCCTCTGTTTAGGAAAATTCTGTACAGTGCAAGCTCCTACGGCTTGTGACAATGATCATGTAATATTGTTGATTAATGAACAAAAACTGGTCAAGAAACAAATCTTTATTCTAACATTGACTCACCATGTTTAATGATTTTTTTTTGTAGGAGTTCACTTTGATCCAATACTTGATTAGAGAGAAGTATCTAATTTTTAATCTTGTTTAAAACACATTAATTTTCTATCATGTCCCGTGGCATAGTGATTTTAATTAAAGCCACTCCTTGTCTGCACAATGAATACTGTATATCTCATATTCAAGACCTGGATCAATTTGCCCTCAATCAACTCTCTCAGATGTCCTTTTAAAGGCTGGGGATCCAAGAATGGCTTTTATATAGGTTAACTCTTGCACAATGAGTGTATAATGTGGACACAATTGGACTGAGAGAACAGGGTTTGATCAGCAACAAAAATGGGGCCTCTACAAGTGGATTCTGTTAATGAAGATTCAGGGAGTACAGTCTGAATTCTGGCATTTCTTAGTTCAAGGAGGTGTTATCTACTGGTACACACAATTAGCATTCCAAGTTGAAATGAACATAATGCTTCCCTCCAGGGTTACCATTTTCATTTAATTCAGTGCATTAAATTTAATTTTCTTTAAGACAATTTGGACTGGAATTGTGCACCATTTTGCTTCTCTAAGGAGAGTCAGAGCTCATGACTTGCATCATACTATGAACAATGAAAGGGAAACCATGCTATTATTGAGAGACACTGAATGCATTGCAGTTTGGCTGGACTTTCCCCAGTCAGTTAAGATAGGCGCCAGCTCACCGTGTGCGCTGAGAGCATCGGTTCTGTGCTCGGTCGCTCTAGAGACCACCCCTTGGTTACCAACCACTGAAGCTGGGGCCTGAGTTTGCTTCGGGCCTAACACTTCAGATTTCCTGTTGGTTTCTTGCTAGGGTTACCAGCTCTGGTTAGACAGATTCCCTGAAGTTTGATCACATGACTGCCTGTTGCCATACGTCAGGATGCTCTTTATCAATTACAGCTCAGCACTCAATGCCATCATCCCCTCAAAACTAATCAATAAGCTCCAGGACCTCGGCTTCTATGCCTCCTTGTGCAATTAGATCCTGGATTTCCTTTCAGTCAGTTTCGGATTGGCAACAACATCTCCTCCGCAATCTCTATCAACACAGATGCACCACAAGGCTGTGCGCTTATCCCCCTGCTCTACTCACTTTACATTTATGACTGTGCAGCTAAGGACAGCTCCAATGCCATGTTCAAGCTTGCTGACGACACCACTGTCATGGGCTGAATCAAAGGTGGTGATGAATCAGCAAGCAGGAGGGAGATTGAAAATTTAACCGAGTGGAATCATAACAACAACCTCTTACTCAGTGTCAGCAAGATCAAGGAACTGATTATAGACCAGGAGAGGGAAACCAAGGGTTTTCATGCCAGTCCTCATCGGAGGATCAGAGGTGGAGAGGGTTAGCAACTGTAAATTCCAGTGCGTTACTATTTCAGAGGACCTGTCCTGGACCCAGCACATTAAGTGCAATTGCAAAGAAACGGCAGCACCTCTACTACCTCAAGAGTTTGTGGAGATTTGGCATGACATCTAAAACTTCAACAAGATGCGGCCCCTTTAAGGGTTCAGGATGGTCCAGTTAATTGGCAATCATGTTTTGGGCATCAAGAATTTAAAGAGCACCAGACCAAGGTTTGGTCTCAATTATAGTGACTTTGTCTAGAATTTGTTTTGTGCTCAGTTCTTGATCCAGTTTGATAACGTGTCTTGATCCTTGGCTCAGATCCTCCAGCGTTTGGATCCAAGCCATCCTCATCAAGGACTTGCATCACAGGAGGAAAGGGTACAGATTCTTTGATTCCTGATTAGAGGATTCTCAATGGTGTCCCTTTACATACATTTATATTCATTTTTTAAAATATTGAACAATAATATTGAAATGAAAATTAAATCAAAAGGTTATTTTGTTTGCTCCTTTTGGTTTTTTGCCAGGGCTTTTCCAGAAGCACTATCCTGGTGATGTTCTCAAATTCCTGTAGGGATGGCATACCAATAAAGCCACTGACAAAACGACAGGCCTTTTCTGTTCCGTGATATTCTTCAATGCTTCAGGCCTTTTGTAGTCAGGGACAATAATCCACACTCAAGTCTCCCTGCCCTTTTTTATTGATGCAATTGATTCAAACCCTTTTCCTAAAACATCAGCTTGTCAACTGGGTGATGCTGGAGAGGTGCCATATATTGCTCCTCTCATTGTCCTGAAGAAAGTCTATCATCAATCCCGTTGGAAAAATGAAAAATCTGCATATACTAGAAATCTGAATTAAAGAAACATAAAATGGTGGAAATATTCAACAGACCAGGTAGCATTGTTGAAAGGCAAAAATGATATTGGCTCAGTTCTTCCCTCTCCTTCATTACTGCTGGAAGAGGTGAGCATATTCTACAGCACTGCAGTCACAACGTTTAATATCAGAGAATGTATACAGTATACAACCTGCAGACATCCACGGAACAGAGAGAGAATAAATGAATGACAGAAAAGTGTTAGAAACCCCTCCTCCTCCCATGCACAAGCATCAGCAAAGCACCAGCACTCCCCCCAACTCTCCCCACTTGTTCCAACAAAAAGCATCAGCGTCCCCCCCCCCCCCCCCACTACCCACCAAGTAGTAGCAAGTCCATCAAAAACCACTGTTCATCTCTCACTAGTGAGGGAGAGGGAGATATCACTCCTGCAACAGCGAGAGGAGAGGCCAACAGCTCACTGTTTCAATGTTACAGTGTGCAGGCCGCTTGGCAAGAATCTACCGTCGATGAAGAATGCAGTTTGAGCGGACCTGTAGATCATGGACCCTAGCCACCTTGAAAATGAAAAAAAAAAGACCTAAGGACAGGAGATTTAAGTTGTTTTGCAGTTAAATCTTACTGCAAGATAAGATTTGTGGTAACAAAATCTTATCTTGAACTCAAAGAAGTTGCCCAGGTCTGCAAAAACCTCTGGGTCAAAAACCTGTTTACTTCTCTGTTTATGTTCTCTCACTGCCCCTGGCGATCCATTAACAGGACAACATCTGCAAGTGATCCCCACAGCAACCCTGATCTCACCTGATCAGAGATATTTTTGCTGTCATGTCAATCCTTTTCTCCAACTGAGAAATAAATTGTTTTCCTCTCTTTCCCAGTTCTGAGAAAGGACCTTCAACCTGAATCATGAATTCTCTTTCTCTTTCCACAAACGCTGCCTACCTGGTCTGATCTACGTGTGACCCTACTTATAGGTTTTCCTTGCTGAAATCCATCAGTGAATCATTCAGCTCCTTGATGATGTTTCCTTGTCAGATACAAGCTTCTGAAATCTGTCTTCCTCCAGGTCTGTATACTTATTCTATTTGACTTTCACCATTCCCTTTTGGCTGTTGTCCAGCTGCGGCTCAGTAAATTGGAGTCTAACGCAATGCTTCATAGCGTTGTCAATTGGTGCTCTGGTTTCCCTCTACATTCCAAAACATACTGATTAGTAAGGGCTAGTGGAATGTGGGCATGCTATGTTGATGCCAGAAGCATATGGGATTCTCCCAGCACCTGTGTTGGTTGTTGAAACGGAGTATTTCACTGTATGTTTTCATACTTTCATGTACAGATATGTTTGACAAGAAAAACAAATCCTTTTAACTGTCTTAACCCTCTGCTTTGGAATTCACTCCCTGTTCTCTCTAACTCTCTGCCTTCTTCTTTATGAAGATTGGAAAACCCACTTTCCACTTGTCCTAATGTCTCCTGAGTGTGAAATATTGTTTGTTCGTCTCTCCTGTGTCTTGCCTGGGGCTGTTATGTAGCAGATTTACTCAGTGAATGTTGCCATATTATGCAGATTGTTTGTAATTGCAGTTCAGTGGATAATATGACAAGCCACATTCTTACTTCAGCTCACAAAATATTTCTCAGAAACCTCCTATCCAGCCACAATCATGTTACGGACCAGTGGGGTTATCGATTTGTATGAGGAGTTACCAGGTGTCAATCTTTCTGATGTTTAGCAAATTCCTCTGTTCATTGATTGTTACTATCTTTACATATTGAATTAATACACATTCATCTGTTTTTCACATTCATTAACCCTGTATTCTAAACGCTGAACACTTTTAAAAATGAGTGGAAATTGGAGTAGAAATGGGGATAGGAAATGTCGGAGTGAAATTTGTGCTCAGAGAACTGATGGATGAGAAGCTGTCTCTCAGTGGTTCAATATTCCTTTGAAAGGACCTTTGCTTTTGATTCTGCTAAGTCACATGTTTTCAATTTGATTGACTGCTCAAAAGTTCCTAATATCAAGTGATATTCGGCAAGGAGAAGGATGGTGTGTACTCGAGTGTCCATGCCTTCTGCACCAAGCACACTATTTGGATGTGCATGTATTATATATAAGGAAAGAATGACACTAAGTTCTGCTTTGCTTTTCATGAGCTCATGGCTTTCCAAAGTGCTTCACCTATAATATTAATGTTCTAGTGTGAGGAAACATGTCGGGTCATTTATTTCATCATTGGAGAATTCTTCTGTTTTATTTCAAAGTGCTGTTGAGGAGCCAATTGCAGTGAAATGTTTCAGGCAGAGGCCATCATGATGACAGTCCTTCAATCTGGAGCCTCTAGATTAAGGCTTGAAATGGCTGTCTGACTCAGGCCATACATCATGTGACCTTTACGTAAGTGACTGCAACAACGTTTATGGTTTAATAGAAATTAAAGCAGGCAAGATGTAGCATATTGAAGATGGTTCATAATGTTTATCCAGTCCAGATTTTCATTCAATTTGTTCATGTGCTGGATCTGTCTCTCATTCATTCGATGTCAGTTTGAAAGGCCATTTCTTTTTGCATTGTGAGGAGATAATACCTCACTTTGATTGACTGGTCAATGTTTTGGCTGCTTTCCAAAGCCAATGCTATTCCACCAGTGTAAATACATCTCCACCTTCCTTCATCTTTCCCCTCTTTATCGGTGACATTCCCAATGGAGAACTCGGCCTCTGTCCCATTTAGTCTATGGAAGCTACCATTTGCACTACGTTTTTCCACATCATCCATATTTTCTCCACCTTTCAACATATAATACATTAGGTGTAAGGAGTAACATCCCGGATTATCTGGCCTGTTCACTGGCACTGTTCACATAAATTTTAGTAATTTCTTCATTTTATGTATATACTGTCTAAAGATTACCATGACAATTGACTTTTCACTACTGGAGACTCAGAGAAGGTTGAAAAGAGATTCTGTCAAGAACCTAATGAATACATGGGGAGAGAAGTAAGAGTATTGAGGCATTGGGAGTAAAGGGTAGTAAACAGACTACGATCAAATATCATAGACTGAATGGCTTTCTACTGTCCCCATCACCCTGATGGACACTCCCTGGAGTACAGAATTCTGAAAGAGGAGGCTGAAGAAATTGTGGAGACATTAGTAGACATTACAAGAATCAAAGGATTCTGGCATGGTTCCAGAGGACTGGCAGATTGCAAACGTCACTCCACTCTTCAAGAAGGAAGAGAGGCAGAAAAAAGGAAACTATAGGCCAGTTAGTCTGATCTCAGTGGCTGAAGATGTTGAAGTTGTTAAGGATGCGGTTTCGAGGTACTTGGAGGCACATGATAAAATAGGCCATGGTTTTCTAAAGGGGAAATCTTGACTGACAAATCTGTTGGAATTTTTTGAAGGACATGCTATCACGAGAGGCTGGATAAACTTGGGGTGGTTTTTCTGGAGCACTGGAGGCTGAAGAGAGATCTGATAGAGGTTTACAAGACTATGAGAGGCTTTGATAGAGTGGACAGAGCGTATCAGTTGCCCAGGGTTGAAATGTCTAATACTCAAGGGCACACATTGAAGCTGAGAGGGGGTAGGTTCAAGAGGGATGCGACTGGCAAGTTTTTTACTCAGAGAACGGTGGATGTCAGGATTGTGCTGCCTGGTACGGTGGTAGAGGCAAACACATTAGAGGCTTCTAAGAGATGTTTAGATAGGCAGATGGATGTCAGGAGGATGGAGGGATGTGGACATGGTGTAGGGGGGAGGGATTAGAATTTGGGTGTTCCTGATTTGCTTTTTGATTGGTTCGGCATGATGTTGTGGACCGAGTGGCCTGTTGCTGTGTTCTATACTCTAAATAACAAAGAAGAACCAGTGGATGTTGTTGATGCACCGTCAATAATTCTAGGAGACTGGAAGTGAACGATAGGCTTTTATTAACAGCAAAAAGGGAGCACGACAATTCAAAGACTGGCGGGGGGGGGGGGGGAGCAGTGCCCCAATCGCCTTTGTACAGGGGTCTGTGGGAGGAGCCACAAGAGTGTCAGCAGGGGTAGACATAGTTCACCACAGTGGTGTACTTGGATTTTCAGAAGGCCTTGACAAGGTGCCGCACATGAGGCTGCTTAACAAGTTGAGAGTCCATGGTATTACAGGAAAGATTCTAACATGGATGGTGTTATGTTTTGTAACTTCAAAACATTAAACCAATTCAAAGCAAGACACAGGAGTCCGAAATATGAGTCTAACTTTGGGTTTACTTTAAGCAAAGCGTACACATATCACATGGTAACATGTTGACTTATGTAATTCATGTACTTATACACGTAACCCGAAATGAATTATTTAAATGAACAAGAATGCTTAATCAACCAATATGTATATATACAAGATTACTCAAATATTACTGAAATATTAAATGCACAACAGAGAGTGCGTCAGGAGACAAAGAGTAGGAGTAAAGGGATCCTTGTCTGGTTGGCTGCAGGTGACTAGTGGTGTTCCACAGGGGTCTATTTGGCACTGTTTCTTTTCATTTTATGTATATGTCAATGATTTGAATAATGGAATTGATGGCTTTGTAGCCAAGTTTGTAAATAATATGAACATAGATGGTGGGCAGGCAGTGTTGAGGAAGTAGAGAGCCTACAGAAGACCTTGGACAGATTGGGAGAATGAGCAAAGAAACAGCAGATGGATTACAGTGTTGGGAGGTGTATGGTCATGCACCTTGGTTGAAGAAATAAAAGGGTTGACTCTTTTCTAGGTGGAGAGGAAATACAAAACTTTGAGGTGCAAAGGAACTTGGAAGTCTGTGTGCAAGATTCCCTAAAGGTTAATTTGCAGTTGAGTCAGAAGACAAATGCAATGTTAGGGTTCATGTCAAGAGGACTATAATATAAAAGCAAGGATGTAATGTTGAGTCTCTATAAAGCACTGTTGAGGCCTCTCTTGGAATATTGTGAGCAGTTTTGGGCCCCTATGTTAGAAAGGATGTGCTGACATTGGAAAGAGTTCAAAAGAGGTTCACAAAAATGATTCTGGGATTGAAAGGTTTATTATATGAGGAGCATTTGATGGTGTTGGGCCTGTTTTCACTGGAATTCAGAAGATTGAGGAAGGATCTCATTGAAACAAGCATTTAAAGATCACATGGATGAGCTACAACAATTGTTCATCCCAGTTTGGCAAAAGAATAAACCAGGGAAGGTAGTGCACCCATGGCTGACAAGAGAAATTAGGGATAGTATCAAGTCCAAAGAAGAAACATATAAATTAGCAAAAAAAAGCGGCATACCTGAGGACTGGGATAAATTCAGAGACCAGCAGAGGACGACAAAGGGCTTAATTAGGAAAGGGGAAAAAGATTATGGGAGAAAGCTGGCAGGGAACATAAAAACTGACTGTTAAAGCTTTTATAGATACATGAAAAGAAAAAGATTGGTCAAGACAAATGTAGGTCCTTTACAGTCAGAAACAGGTGAATTGATCATAGGGAACAAAGACATGGCAGACCAACTGAATAACTACTTTGGTTCTGTCTTCACTAAGCAGGACATAAATAATCTTCCGGAAATAGTGAGATGGAGGAACTGAGTGAAATACATGTTAGTAGGGAAGTGGTGTTAGGTAAATTGAAGGGATTAAAGGCAGATAAATCCCCAGGGCCAGATGGTCTGCATCCCAGGGTGCTTAAGGAAGTAGCCCAAGAAATAGTGGATAGATTAGTGACAATTTTTCAAAACTCCTTAGATTTTGGATTAGTTCCTGAGGATTGGAGGGTGGCTAATGTAACCCCACTTTTTAAAAAAGGAGGGAGAGAGAAACCGGAGAATTATAGACCATTTAGTCTGACATCGGTGGTGGGGAAAATGCTAGAGTCAGTTATCAAAGATGTGATAACAGCACATTTGGAAAGAGGTGAAATCATTGGACAAAGTCAGCATGGATTTGTGAAAGGAAAATCATGTCTGATGAATCTTATAGAATTTTTTGAAGATGTAACTAGTAGAGTGGATAGGGGAAAGCCAGTGGATGTGGTATATTTAGATTTTCAAAAGGCTTTTGACAAGGTCCCACACAGGAGATTAGTGTGCAAACTTAAAGCACACGGTTTTGGGGGTATGGTATTGATGTGGATGGAGAATTGGTTGGCAGACAGGAAGCAAAGAGTGGGAGTAAACGGGACCTTTTCAGAATGGCAGGCAGTGACTAGTGGGGTACCACAAGGCTCAGTGCTGGGACCCCAGTTGTTTACAATATATATATAAATAATTTAGACGAGGGAATTAAATGCAGCATCTCCAAGTTTGCGGATGACATGAAGCTGGGCGGCGGTGTTAGCTGTGAGGGGGATGCTAAGAGGATGCAGGGTGACTTGGATAGGTTAGGTGAGTGGGCAAATTCATGGCAGATGCAGTTTAATGTGGATAAATGTGAGGTTATCCAGTTTGGTTGCAAGAACAGGAAAACAGATTATTATCTGAATGGTGGCCGATTAGGAAAAGGGGAGATGCAACGAGACCTGGGTGTCATTGTACACCAGTCATTGAAGATGTCCATGCAGATACAGCAGGCAGTGGAAAATACAAATGGTATGTTGGCATTCATAGCAAAAGGATTTGAGTACAGGAGCAGGAAGGTTCTACTGCAGTTGTACAAGGCCTTGGTGAGACCACACCTAGAATATTGTGTGCAGTTTTGGTTCCCTAATCTGAGGAAAGACGTTCTTGCCATAGAGGGAGTACAGACAAGGTTCACCAGATTGAGTCCTGGGATGCAGGACTTTCATATGAAGAAAGACTGGATCGACTAGGCTTATACTCACTGGAATTTAGGGGGGGATCTTATTGAAAGGTATAAAATTCTAAAGGGATTGGACAGGCTAGATGCAGGAAGATTGTTTCTGATGTTGGGGAAGTCCAGAACGAGGGGTTACAGTTTAAGGATAAAGGGGAAGCCTTTTAGGACTGAGATGAGGAAAAACTTCTTCACACAGAGAGTGGTGAATCTGTGGAATTCTCTGCCACAGGAAACAGTTGAGGCTGGATCATTGGCTATATGGGCTATATGTAAGAGGGAGTTAGATATGGCCCTTGTGGCTAAAGGGATCAGGGGGTATGGAGAGAAAGCAGGTACAGGGTTCTGAGTTGGATGATCAGCCATGAATGGCGGTGCAGGCTCGAAGGGCCGAATGGCCTACTCCTGCACCTATTTTCAATGTTTCTATGTAAACCTATCAAATGTTGAAAAGCCTCAAAAGACTATATGTTTCCTAAAGTGGGGGAGTCTAAGACCAGAGGACACAGCCTCAGAATCGAGGGACGTCCATTTTGAACAAAGATGAGAAGGAATTTCTTTAACCAGAGAGTGGTGTATCTGGGGAATTCATTGCTACAGGTTGTGGAGGCCAAGTCATTGGGTATATTTAAGGCAGTGGTTGACAGATTCTTGATTAGTTGGGGCATGAGTGATACCAGGAGAAGGCAGAAGATTGGGCTTGAGGGGGAAGATGGATCAGCCATTATTGAATAGTGAAGCAGATTTGCTGGGCTAAATGGCTAATTCTACCTTTATCTCTTACGGCCTCATAATTTTTGGAGAATGAGTGTCTTGGATGTGATGTTAAACTGAAACCTTAAGTGACTTACTAAAATTTATAAAGTCCATTAGTATGCTGTTCAAGAACTCCAGATGAAATAATGATTAACAAGGTGAGGCTACAGATGATGTGGCAAAGTTTATCTCTCACTTAATTGCACTTTGGTCACCACTTTTGTCCATTTTCAATAATCACCATCTTTCAAAGTACATCAACCACTGTAAGATGAATTGCAGGAGATATGATAAATGCAAATCTTTTTTTTCTTTAAGGACTAATTCCTTTGTTACTCTTTCATTGCATTAGCTAATCATTTCCAAGGAATATAAAGTGTTAAGATGGGCAATGCTCCTTAAAAAGTATTTTTAATGATTATCATTAAGATGTAACGTTCCATTAATTCAGGAAACTTTCCATCTCACATAAAAGGGGCAAAGGAGTTAAATATTCAATCAAGCAAGAACAGCAGTCTGTTTGAATAAATGAATAATGATTTTTGAGAAGACTACACAAGTAGGAATGATCAATAGGAAGCAGAGGACGGAAAGATTTAAACCAAATATAATTTAAAATGGGGAATAAAATCACAGAGTACACTCAGTCTCCACAGTATTTTGTCTGCTCTGTGAGTATTTGATGGAGTAATTGAGGGAAGCTGCTGAAATTGGGGAACAAAGATTTATATTGTTTTAGTTAAGATTCATCCATTTGGGTAATGATGTCCAACTTCTCAATCGGCTTAGTAAAATGATGATGAGGTGTTTGGGGCAGCCAATAGCAATACCCTGTGGTGTCATATCACAAAACCTCCTACAACATAATCAGTCTAAATTGGCCAGGATTGGAGGCAAAAACTTTGTACCTCCTTTTGCACAGTTTTAATATTGGTGTACACCTAGTACTGAGAACTCTCCCTCACCTATCCAGAACCAAAATATAGACATTTTACAACACCTAAAGGCCTCATACAGCTGTTTATGTCGGTCCTGCTTCTAAACCAGTTACCCAACTTAATACCTGTTTTCCAGCCCTTGCATGAAACAGCACCCAACACTGTACTCACAGGGCCCTCAGCATTGTCAATGATCCCTCCCATCCATCTAGCAATCTCTTTGATCCCTAACCATCAGGCTGGAGGCACCATAGCATTAAGACAAGGACCATTGGGATTAGAAATAGCTTCTCCCCCAGGCAATGAGACTACTGAACTCCCTGTGACCAACCAGGCATCATCTTGTGTGAAGTGCCAGTAGCATTATACTGTTTACTTTTTAATTTGCATCGTAAATGCTAATCTTTTGGAATATATGTTATTATTTGTTAATTTGTTTGTGGCAATATTACTTTTTGTGATATGTATGAGTTACGTATATATACTGTGCTGTGCACCTTTGTCCGGAGGAACATTGTTTCATTTGGCAGTATACACGTTTACAGTTGAATGACAATAAACTTGAACTTGAAAAGCTGGGAATTTGTCCCAGCAGAGTACAGGTTGTATTGAATGCCAGGTACTAATAATTTACACCTGTTCAATGCTGATAGTGATTGGCTCTGGTGAAAAGGTCTTCAAATTAAACAGGAAATAGAAAAGGGCAGTATTAGCGCTTTGAAGACGTACAACTCAATTTCAGTGTTGTATCAGTATTTTTGTATCAGTATCAGTGTTTTTGACTATGGCTGTTTTTATATTCTGCAGGATTGACATTAGACATTTCTAGAGAACGACCAATCTGGGACACATCTAAAAATTCAGCTCCTGCCAAAATGATATGTAAGACAGAGGAGCCCAATTAACACATCTGAGTATTCTTTCCATTAAAACTCTACAGCTTTCTTATCAGACATTCTGAATGGCAGAGATTTTTTTGTTAATAATTCTTTGCAATTCTTGCAAATCTTTCTCTCTGCATGATTGTATTTCTATCATCCATTTTATTCTAATGAGTTTCTGATAAAGCTTGTTAAAGTCTCCACAATTTGCCCTCAAGCTTCAAAATTAATATTGCCAACATTGCTTGGACATATACTTGAGATCTCATCATATCACCATGGAAACATGATCATGAAACAGATGATCACTACATCTATCTATACAAGGAAAAAAATCGCAAAGTCGTGTAGTCATCCTGCATGGAAAGAAGTTCCTGCACCTCGCTGGGTCCTTTCCAGCCCCCGTTTTTCTCCACTGTTGAATTTCTGCCCCTCACCTGCACACACCTTTGAGATATGAGTGGAAACAGGATCAACTGGAAGAAACCCACATAATTAAATGCAGCCTCCACATAGACAGCACTGGAGGCTGGGACTGAATCTGGTCCCCTTGAGCAGCAGCTATACCAGCCACATCAACATCAGAATCTCTCGCATGTGTCGTGAAATTTGCTAACTTTATGGCAGCAGTACAATGAAAAACATGATAAATAAATGTAGAGAAAAAAATGAAAAAGCTGAAAACTGAAAAAAAATCTGTGTCCCTTCTGAAGAGGTTGGTAAATCCCTCCATTTCCTTCAAGGATAGGATAGAATAGGAGCTGTGACAAAGCAACACGCACAAAATGTTGGAGGAACTCAGCAGGTCAGGCAGAGTCCATGGAAATGAATAAAGAGTCAACGTTTCAGGCTGAGCCCCTTCATCAGATCTGGAAAGGAATTAAAAAGATGCCAGAATAAAAAGGTGATAAGAGGGGAAGGAGGACAAACTGTAGTATTTTCTTGCAGCATCACCCTCATATAAAGAACCATCTGCCTTAAATAACGGCAAATCTCTCAAGTAATTCAAAGGGCTCTTAGATGCTTTGGTGGTTGGAACAGGTGGACTTGCTGAATGGCCAGCTGTCTCAACACCGGCTGAGATTAATTGTAAAATAATTTCTTCTGTGAAATAGTGAGCAAGGGAAATAATTCCTAACTGATTCCCAACGTCTGGATAAAATATTGTCGGGTCTCAGCCATTCTCCTGCAACGAGTGCATAGGGCAACAAATTAATTTGCAAGTAAACCAGAGGAAACGAGAGGGAGATCTGCACTTGATGAATGCACATGTCTTACCCAGAGAATTACACCCTTCTCCTGCACTGGTTAAATCTGCAGCCATCACTGAACTAAGGCTGAATTAATGATTTCTTAAATCACCCTGGATACCTGCTGTGGGACAGTAATGGAGAGAAATAGATGGGCTGAGCCAAGTTTTGAATTACAGAGCCGTCACAGCAATTTATGGTACAAATAGGTTATGATTTTTAATTTAGAATTTTCAATTTATTTTAATGGAAGAGGTTTCTTGCTCATGGAACCGATGGAGTAAGAGTATTTGATGCAGGATGAAGCTACAGTACTTCCAGTCTGTGCCTGTTCATAGAGCACTCCCAGAGTAGATGCACATAGGATGGTTCCAGTGCACTCTCCCAATAACATTTTCAGGTCAGGTAGAGTAGAATCTGAATCACAATCAGGTTTAATATCACTGGTGTATGTCATGAAATTCGTTCTGTCATAAAGTTCCTTCTGCACTACGCCATCAAATTCCCACAAGGTCAGATACAAATTAGTAGTAAGGCTCTAAAATGTCCATCATACACTGACTGCATGCAGAGTAAAGCTCCCTCAATCTAACACTCCTGGGACAGGCACATGAATTAGATCCAGAACGAAATGTTGTTCCACGAATCTCTCCTCTGACCAGGTACCACAGAGAGCAAATGTAATGTCCCATTAAACATTCTCAGGACAGCTATACCATGAGTTGGATCTGCAGGGGCTGGAAATCTGAAAATGATGGAAGTGTTCAGCAGGTGAGGCAGCATCTGTAGAAGAAGGAACAGTCAATATTTCGAGTCAGAGACTTTTCATTAGAAGTGAGAAGGAAAGAAATCAAATTAGCTTTAAGTTCCAGGGGATGGGGGAAGGACAGAGAAGAGAAAGGCCACCCAATCTATGCTTGATTTCTCTATTGTACAGGAGGCCGCACCGTGACCACTGAACGGGGAGACTTGATTGGAAGACGTACAAGTGAATTGCTGTTTCACCTACAACGCTCCCTGGAGAGCTGAAAGGGAAGACCCGAAAGGGCAAGTACTGCATCTCCTGCATTTGCATGGGAAGTAGCTTGAGAAGGGGACTGGTGGAGCTGGAAGAGCAGATCAGGGAACTACACGGAGAATGGTCCATTTGGAATGCTGAAAGGGATGAGGATGGAGGGGAAGTTGTGTCTGATGCTGAAAATGAGTTAATGTTGGCAGAAAATGTGAAGGACAATGCTGGTGGGGTGGATATTTATTCTTGCTTGATTTTGGAGGAGAGGAGGTGAGAGCAAAGCTGTACGAGGTAGATAAGAATCAGAATCAGGTTTATTATCACTGACACATGTCACTAAATAAGCAGGCAGTTCAAAACAGGGGCAAAAGTGTGGATTAGTGTCCATGGGTCTTTCAGAAATCTGATGGAGGAGGGAAAAATGTTGTTCCCAAAATGTTGAATGTGCATCCTTGGGGTCCTGTACCTCTTACCTGATGGGGAGGGTCCTTAATGGTGGATGCCAACTTGCTCCGGCACAACCTTTCGAAGGTGTCCTCGATGCTGGGCGGTGGGGGGGGGGGGGGGTGGCTAGTGCCCATGATGAATATTAGTTGAGTCTACAACCCCTTGCAGCTTTTATCAATCCTTTGTGTTGGAGCGTCCATACCAAACAGTGATGTAATCAGTCAAAATCCCTGCATGGTAAGTCTATGGAAGTGACAAACATGAAGACATGGTTAAGGAAATTGGAAGGTGTTCCAGAGACGTAGATCAGTGGCAAGCTCTTGACGTACGAGCTTACTATCTTTGGATGCTCCCCAGTCAGTACCTCTCTCATGGCAGATTTTCTAGATCAAATTTGTGTTCCAGAGATTTAATAAAATAATTTGACATTATTGCATAAAAGAAAGCTATTTGGTGATTCTGTCCGTGTCCAATTAAATCCAACTAGTGGCTTTTCCTCATTACTTCACGAACAGCATTTTTCAGATTCATATTTGATTGGCTTTTGGATGACAAAATAGAGTCTGCTTTCACAAGCTTTCAGGAAGTATGCTCTAGATCCAAGCAATGTTATGTTGAAAAAAATCCTCTGATTTACCATAAGGTACATTTGTAAATAATTTTTCCAACCCAACTTCCTGTGAACAGATTTTCTGCTTCTTGTTCACAATTTTGATTACCTCGGTTAGATTTCCCCTTGACGTTGTTTGTTGTAAAGAGAACAGTTCAAGGTTCCCCAGTCTCTCAACATAACGTTCTTTCAAGTTATTACCCTTGGCATCTTTGTAGAGATTTGGCATCCTTCCTAAAATGAGGCACCAAGAACTGTACATAATACCTATGAGATGAGACCTAACTGGTTGTTTGTGAAGGTTTAGCATGACCTCTATGCTTCTGAATTAATTATTCTTTTCTGCAATGCCCTTTCTTAACTACAATATCAATTTGACCTGCTACATTTTGCGAATATACACTCCCCAATCAACCTACTTTTCCGAGCGCCTCAAAGTAGTTCCATTTAGATTATGTTGCTATTTTAATCACTTTTTCCCAAAGTACCTCACTGCGCACTTCAATGTCCGTCACTTTTCTAATCATGAAGTGCCATGTTGTTAAGCTTTGCATCTTTAGCAAATTGAAATTTTGCCCTTGTTTCACTCCAGACTAGGTCATTAATAAATTACTAGGAAACCAACAGTTTTAATACCTGATCATGGAATCCTTTTCTGTCCATGTTTGCCACTACTTTTTGATATTCTTTGCCAATGCTTCCAAAATTACTGTTTGGGTAATTTTGATGCCAACGGTTTCAATTTTCTGACTATGGTGGTTGTCTGGACAGTGATGGTTGTCATGACTTCATTGAAATAGTTATAGATGAGTGTGCCCCACAAACTCATTCAGAGCCTTACCTATTAGAAGCCCTGGGTGAACCATGAGATCTGCAATCTGCTGAGGGCCAGATCAGAGGCATTCAAGTCCAGTGACCAAGAATAATACAAGAAGTTCAGCTTCAATCTTCAGAAAGCCAGCTTATGGCAAAGTGGCAATTCTGGACTAAACTTGAATCAACAAAGGATTCTGTACAGTTGTGGCAGGACTTGAATACCATCACCTCTTACAAAGTTAAATCAAGTGACAGAGGTGACAATGAGGCTTTGCTTCCAGATGACCTCAATGACTTCTATGCTCACTTGGACATTTACAACATGGAGGAACCATCACAAACTCTCACGATCTCTCCGATGATCCTGTGATTTCAGTGATTTCAGTCTCTGAGGCCAATGTGTGAGCAACAGGAGGATGAACGTACAAAAAGCAACTGGCCTAGACAAGGTTCCGGGCCAAGTACTAAAGGCCTGGCTGGAGTGTAAACTGAGATCTTTAACCTCTCAATTTGGCAGTGTGGGGTGCCCACTTGCTTCAAGCAGGCTTCAGTTATACCAGTACCCAAGAAGAATGTGGTCACCTGCCTCATTGCCTCTCAAAATGTAATCATTACATCCATAGTGATGAAGTGTTCTGTGAGGTTGGTGATGAAACATGTCAAGTCCTGCCTGAGAAGCAACTTGAATCCGCTCCAATTTGCCTACTGGTGCAACAGGGCCACAGCAGATGTGATCTCAATGGCTCTCAACTCAACCCTGGATCATCTGGATAGTAAGGATGCATACATAAGGGTACTGTTTATCGATGACAGCTTGGCATTCAATAGTATCATCCCTCAAAACTAATCAGTAAGCTCCAAAACCTAGGCCTCAATAATTCCTTGTGTAATTGGATCCTCATTTTCCTCACTTGCAGACCCCAGTCAGTTCAGTTTGGCAACAACATCTCCTCCACAATCTCCATCAGCACAGGACAACAACAGGTTTATGAATAGTTATTACCATTCAACCATCAGGCCCTTGAACCAAAGGGGATAACTTCACTCAGCTTCACTTGCCCCAAAACTGAACTGTTCCATTTGAAGACTCTTCGTCTCATGTTCTCGATATTTATTGTTTATTTATGTATTATTATTTCTTTTGTTTTGTATTTGTACAGTTATCTTTTGCACACTGGTTGAATGCCCAAGTTGGTGAAGTCTTTCATTGATTCTGTTATGATAATTATTCTAAAGATTTATTGAGTATGCCCACAAGAAAATAAATCTCAGGGTTGTATATGTTGACACATATGTATTTTGATCGTAAATTTTCTTTGAACTTTAGTATTTTTAAGAATCCATTTTAGCACCACATTTGTCAATCTCCCTGTAGTATCATCAAACATACACATTAATCAAACTAATTTGATTTTAACATACAGGCTGATGCTTATATGTCTCCAACCAGAATTATTTTTGATCTAGACAATGGTCTTTGCTAGTTTATGCTTTCTCTGGTTTGGACAGGGAGGTAACGTTTGTCCGCTCTGATGCCACATCTATATCAATGGGGGATTGAAAGACCATTCAGTGTTTGTGGAGCTATGATGAAGTTTACTCAAAGGTGTCTTTGAAATATGGGAGAGCTCCACATTTTCCAGTACCTCACTGTGAACTTTTGTTCTTCAGGGACAGGTTGGTAGGAGTCATCTGTAGGATGATTTTGTAATGCCTCACCTCTAGTATGCTGTAGTGGGCAATTTGTTAATATGAGCCAAACTTCAAACCAACGGGTCCGTCAGAGACACAATTCCAATGCAGACCGGGGGCTAGCAGAGTACATCTCACTTACACTCTCACTTCTTGCTGCATTTCTCAATGAGGTCCTGCTGGAGGAGGCTAATCTACCAAAGAATGGGAAATTATTCAAGTTCTATTCAAAAGCAAGGGCATTCTAACGATAGCAACACAGATAATGTATGCATGTCTGCACATTCAGGGAGCGTGCTCCAAGTCACTGTGAATGTTCATACTTTACTACTCAAAGTTTCAGTGGTGCTAGAATAGTAACTGGCGGCCAAAACAAAGGGGAATCTACCCGTTTCTTCTTAAATGCTGCCTTGGAACTAAGGAGAGATCAAGTCAAGTCAAGTCACTTTTATTGTCATTTCGACTATAACCGCTATGTACAGTACATAGTAAAAATGAGACGTTTTTCAGGACCATTGTGTTACATGACCCTGAGATGAATGTGATCACAAGGTTTTAGTGATATGCACTCAGTAGCCACTTTATTAGGTATACCTGTACACCTGCTCATTAATGTAAGTATCTAATCAGCTAATGATGTGACACCAACTCAAAGCATAAAAACATGCAGACATAGTCAAAACCCAGTTGTTGCTCAGACCAAATACCAGAATGGGGAAGAAATGTGATCTAAGTGATTTTGACCATCAATTTGTTGTTGGTGCCAGACAGGGTGGTTAGAGAATTTTAGAAACTGCTGATCTCCTGAAATTTTCACACACAACAGTCTTTTGAATTTACAGAGAATGGTGTGAAAAACAAGAAAAAAATCCAATGAGTGAGTGGCAGTTCTGTTGGCAAAAGTATCTTGTTAATGAGAGAGGTCAGAGAATGGCCAGACTGGTTCAAGCTGACAGGAACGAACTGTTCCCTCTAAGCTGCATGGGTCCACGGCTGTGCATTAACTGAAATGCTCCCATGCAGCTGCAATTCTCTTTTCTACAGTGTTAGCATCATTTTGAAATTTTTTAATGTAATTGTGAAATTCCCTGTAATTAATTAAGTGTTAATGAATTTAATCCATATATTTTCCCAATAATAAATGTACTACAACCATTGCTTTGAAACATTTTAGAGGTTCAATGTTTTTATATTGTCAGTGTTTCAAGTTACAATACTGTTACAAATTGTAACAATAAACACAGAATGGAAGTCAGTAGCTTATTGTTAATAAGTCACAGGTCCACTGAACTCCGACATTGTCTAAGTTTAAAAGTTTACGAAACATGTAAGAATTTCTTTGTTGTAATGTATTTCATTATATTCTTCATGTGAGGAGGCAGAGCTAAGTAGTTATGGTGCCTGATGGCAACTGCTTTGCTTGCATCTTCGGAAACAGATCTATTTCCATCTTCAATATCTCTATTTTCCCCTTTCAGGGTTCTTTTGAAGACCCTGACCTGGACTTACACATTGACTACGATTCTTTGAGGGAATGGGACCCACTCTCGGGGTTCCACAATCAGCCGCTATTCGGCATACCAAAGGCTTGGCCTAAGATTTCGGCACAGATTCAGTAGCCTGGGATCTTGAGGAACTGGAGATGGGCGGATCAAGGGTCGGTGTCACCACAGGAGACCTGTGTGTCGTTGGAGGAGTCAGAACATCCGCAGTGTGCCTGGGGACCCGGGATCTTGGTGATCCTCAGGCACAGAGCTCGATAAAAGTGACATAGTGGTCTTTTAACATCATAAACCAGCGAGTTGTTTGTTATGTCTCCCTGCTCTTTGGAAAATGGAGTAATCTCTTCCTTCCTTATTAGGAGAGAGAGAGCCTGCAGCATGTTGAATTATCAGGTGAACAGTGTAGCCTTTTGGGTAACTGCAAGTCTGTGACTCTGCTATTGCTTTGCTCACGCTTGAGTGCTGGTAGAAGGTGCGTTTTATTTTTGCCGGTGGGGGAGGGGGATTGTTGCTTGCTGCCGCTTACGCGAGGGAGGGAGGGGAGCTGGGGGGGGACTTCGAGGTTCTAATATTTAATTGTCATTCATTCTTGGGGTGCTCCTCTGTTTTCATGGATGTTTGTGAAGAAAAAGCATTTCAGGATGTATATTGTATACATTTCTCTGACATTGAATCGTACTTTTGAACCTTTGATTTAATAAACAAAATCAAAAGGATGTGATTTTTAAATTTTTGTTATAAATATTCATAGTATCCATAATGCAAAACAAATTAAAGAGCTGTACAGTTTCCAGTCTGTGTAAAAATGCCCCACTCAGATCAATGATTGGTCCTTGCAGCTGTAAAAAATATTAGTGGGGAATGTTACAGACACTCAAGTAACCATGTGTCACAGAAGTGGTGTGCAGAAAAGCATCCCTTAATACACAAGATGTTGAACCTTGAAGTGACTGGGTTATAGCAGGGGGAGGCCGCCCCTATCTATAATAAAGTGGCCATTGAGTGTATAACTGGCTATGAAAATACCCTGTATAATTAGTTTGCACCGAGGGAGTGTCTCTGAATGACAGAAGGCCCTGGATCTGGACCTAAGACTTGGGAGTCGGGGACTGAGGGAGTGAGCTGGAGCACGTTGAAGTTATAGGGAGCTCTGCCCTTTAGAGAGCGAATCTAAATGACATCAGACGGGACTGAGGGGATGAGTCTGGGTTACAGGAGTGATTCTTGATGGGAGTAAAGGAACGAGGCTGTGACAGGTCCCTGGGACTGTGATAGTAAGATAAGTGAGAGGGGCTCTGATGTTAAACTTGAGTCTCACAAGTGCTGGATTTTTTAATAACCTCACTGACCCAGCTGAGAGAGTTGAGTCACTTTGTGGCAACTCCTTCCTTGAGCTGTAGCAGAAATTTCTTCATGGGGACAGGAGGGAGCGAACATAATTTTGCAGGCAAGAAGTGCTAAGGCACAGGGAATGTGTCAAACCAACACATTTGTTGTGTGACTGTGAATGTGAATGTCTGCGTATGCAGACTGATCTGGCTGTGATAGGCATTGTCACCTGAAACCACAATCAGATGACTGACCTCTTGGTCACGGCATTCAAGCTGGGAGATCAGAGATGGGAGTCAATAAGAGTCTGAGTGACTTTTGCTGTTATGAAACATGGGGGAGGCAAATGTGTTGAAGTGTAGGTGTCAGACTGACTTTGCAGTCTGATTCGTTGGATGCACACGCACGTTGACAGGCTCGCTGGGGGCTGGGTGGAGGGGGGGTGGTGGTGGCTCCTAAAATTCTGATCACGTAGCCCAGCTTTTTCAGTTAAGCAGCTCTGGGAGTGTTAGAGCTCTTGCTGAGGGAGAACCCTGGAGCCTCTGAAATAAGTCAGATGTTATTTTTAATTATCTTGCCACAGTAGTTCAAGGTTAGCCTGTGAAATGTGGAGGGGAAGAAGGCTCCTTGTTTCAGGAGTGCATTTCTTTGCATTAAGTTGATGGCATTTTTATTCATCAATTTCTACATTTTTAGTTTCTCTTGATGTAAAATTTTATTGATTTGAATATTAGCAAGATTGTGGGAAAAAGGCTGTGTGAATGAATAGGTTCATGCACCCTTGAGAGGTTTCCCGGACTCTCCAGCAATTGAAGTTTAATTTTGGATCGCCATATCAAACCCTGGTAATAAAAGAAATAGGTTTTATTGTCCATTTATTTTGTTATGTTTATTGGTTATAAAAATGTTAGACTTGAGGAAAAGATCATTGTTTGACCGGACCAGTCCCAGAGATTGCAATTTCCAGCATTGATCCATTCAGAATCTGGTGGGATCGGGTAAAGGCTTCCCCAGACCACCAGCAGAAAAACATGAGTCTGTCCTCCCTTCTCGAATTTTTCTGAGCTTCTGTGTGGGCGAGTGCTGGGGAATTGTCAGCAAATGAGATGAGGCACACAGAAGCTTTTCCATGGCCGCGATGTCGAGAATGCTGATCGCATCATGGGGGTGTGAGAAAAGGAGACATAAAATCAAAAATGCTGCAAATACTCAGCAGGTCGGGCAGCATCTGGGGAGAGAAAAACAGATTGCATGTAACTGGCCTTTTATCAGAAGTCATCCAGCCTTTTCTATTTGTTTCAAGCAACACACACAAAATGCTGGTGGAATGCAGTCTCGACCTGAAACGTCGACTGTACTTCTCTCTATAGATGCTGCCTGGCCTGCTGTGTTCCACCAGCATTTTGTGTGTGTTGCTTGAATTTCCAGCATCTGCAGATTTCCTCGTGTTTGTGTTTTCTATGGGTTTTCTCAGATTTGCCAGGTTTCCAGCCTTTTGCTTGTGGATCAGAGAAGTGTTTCTGCTTTGCACCTGTCACAGAACCCTTTTTCCAGTTGGCTTGAGCCTGGTGTGCCATCTTGTCATGAGTAGGCGCCTGTACTTGGTACCCATTTGAGAACATCCCCGAGCTGACTCCATTCCTTTCTCTTGGCTCCAAATCTAATACTTCCCTCTGTCTGGCAAAGTGAAATGGAGGGCTATTGGTAAGCCTAGTAATTTCTATGGTAGGGACATGTTTGGTACAGCTTTGTGGGCCGAAGGGCCTGTATTGTGCTGTAGGTTTCCTATGTTTCTATGTTTCAGCCTACATTGCCCAATTAGACCCGTGTGACCAATTAACCTACTGACCCATACACCTTTGGAATGTGGGAGGTAACGAGAGCACTCGACAGTCATGGGTAAACGGGCAGCTGGCAGGGGTTGTAATAGCACTGCACTTTTAAAAAATATATGGTATTTTTGTTTTTTGCACGATTTATGATCTATTCAATATACATATACTGTATAAAGTACACTGAATAAGATTTGCTTATTTATTATTATTATGTTTTTATTCTGTATTACATATTGCATTGAACTGCTGCTGCTAAGTTGACAAATTTCATGTCACATGCCGGTGATAATAAACTGGCTTCTGATTCTGACTCTGACATTATCATTACGAGGTTGACTGTGAGGTCAAGAACCCATTCTGATCATCGTAGGGAACTGTGTTCCACTGCCGGTTTTTGCCTCTTGGGAGTGGGGGCAAGGAGTGAATGTCCAGGGTGGGTGGGGTCTTTGTATATGTCGGTTGCTTTATTGAGGCTGTGGAAAGAGAATCATCCATGGAAGAGTCTGGTTTCTGCGATGTGCTGAGCGGTGTCCACAGCTCTCTGCAGTTTCCTGTGTTCACAAGTGGAGCAAATCACAGCCTGTCATTCCCTCAGGTGGGATGTTTCTACGGGAAATCAGGCTGAGATTTACCCAGGTGGGATGTTTCGACCGGAAATCAGGCTGAGATTTACTCAGGTGGGATGTTTCTACTGGGAAATCGGGCTGAGATTTACTCAGGTGGGATGTTTCTGTGGGAAATCAGGCTGAGATTTACTCAGGTGGGAGGTTTCTACTGGGAAATCAGGCTGAGATTTACTCAGGTGGGATGTTTCTATGGGAAATCAGGCTGAGATTCACTCAGGTGGGATGTTTCTACAGGAAATCAGGCTGAGATTCACTCAGGTGGGATGTTTCTATGGGAAATCAGGCTGAGATTTACTCAGGTGGGATGTTTCTATGGGAAATCGGGCTGAGATTTACTCAGGTGGGATGTTTCTGTGGGAAATCAGGCTGAGATTTACTCAGGTGGGAGGTTTCTACTGGGAAATCAGGCTGAGATTTACCCAGGTGAGACGCTTCGACGGGAAATCAGGCTGAGATTCACTCAGGTGGGAGGTTTCTACTGGGAAATCAGGCTGAGATTTACTCAGGTGGGACGTTTCTACTGGGAAATCAGGCTGAGATTTACTCAGGTGGGAGGTTTCTACTGGGAAATCAGGCTGAGATTTACTCAGGTGGGATGTTTCTATGGGAAATCAGGCTGAGATTCACTCAGGTGGGATGTTTCTATGGGAAATCAGGCTGAGATTTACTCAGGTGGGATGTTTCTATGGGAAATCAGGCTGAGATATACTCAGGTGGGATGTTTCTACAGGAAATCAGGCTGAGATTCACTCAGGTGGGATGTTTCTATGGGAAATCAGGCTGAGATTTACTCAGGTGGGAGGTTTCTACTGGGAAATCAGGCTGAGATTTAGGTGGGACATTTCTACTGGGAAATCAGGCTGAGATTTACGCAGATGGGAGGTTTCTACTGGGAAATTAGGCTGAGATTTACTCAGGTGGGATGTTTCTACTGGGAAATCAGGTTGAGATTTACCCAGGTGGGATGTTTCTATGGGAAATCAGGCTGAGATTTACTCAGGTGGGATGTTTCTATGGGAAATCAGGCTGAGATATACTCAGGTGGGATGTTTCTACAGGAAATCAGGCTGAGATTTACTCAGGTGGGATGTTTCTACAGGAAATCAGGCTGAGATTCACTCAGGTGGGATGTTTCTATGGGAAATCAGGCTGAGATTTACTCAGGTGGGAGGTTTCTACTGGGAAATCAGGCTGAGATTTAGGTGGGACATTTCTACTGGGAAATCAGGCTGAGATTTACGCAGATGGGAGGTTTCTACTGGGAAATTAGGCTGAGATTTACTCAGGTGGGATGTTTCTACTGGGAAATCAGGTTGAGATTCACTCGGGTGGGAGGTTTCTACGCGAAATCAGGCTGAGATTTACTCAGGTGGGATGTTTCTACTGGAAAATCAGGCTGAGATTTACTCAGGTGAGAGGTTTCAATGGGGCATTAAGAAAGCTATAGTGGCAAATGTGACATGTTAACTCTTTTTAGTCTACGAAGGAGGTAGAGGTGCTGGTGAGCTTTCTCATGAGTTGTGACATTGTTTCAGGTTGTTGGTGATGAAGCTGTCAGTTCTCTCAGCCTCAGCACCATGGATGTAAATAGGCACATGTGCCTGAAGTCAACGACTAGTCTTCTTGTTTGTGACAATGATTGCTATGACATCATGTCACCAGACTCTCTGTCACCTCCTGTACTCTGACTCACTGTTACTTGGTGTCCGGCCCACTATGGTGACATCATTTACGGCTGTGTAGATGGAGTTAGTGCAGAGTCTGGCCAAGCAGTTGTGAGTGAACTAGGAGTAGGCTTGAGAGCTGATCATGCAACATTGGGGGGTGCCGTTGTCGAGGATGATCATAATGGATGTGTTGCTGTCCATCTTACCGACTGGTCTGTTGGTCAGGAAGTCAAGGCTTCAAATGCAAAGGAAGGTGTTGAGTCCCAGACCTAAGTGTTTGGAATTACAGTTCTGAAAGTGTTTTGGTAGTCAATAAACAATAGTCCAATAGTGTTTTTAATGTCCAGATGCTCCAGAGATGAGTATAGGGCCAGGGAGATTGCATATGCCATACACCTGTTGGGTTGGGTCAAAGTTGGCTGGGAGGCTGAAGTGAATGTATGCCATATCCAGCTCTCGAAGCACTTTGTGATAATGGATGTCAGAGCCACTGAATGATAGTCATTAAGGAACATTACCGTTTTTTATAGGTACAGAGATTAAAGTGATCTTGTCAAGGCAGTTGGGACCTTCAGACTGAAGCCAGGGGAGGTTAACAATGCCTACAAGTATCCCTGCCAGTTGATCTAAGGACGCGGCCAGATCAGTGGGTTCACTCTCCAGAAGACTGATCTTATGTCTGCAGCGGTGACTGCGGGTTCTGGTGCACTGCAGACTTGCAGGGCAGGGCGGTGACGTTACAATCCCTTGCAGTTCAAGGCAGGTATAGAATGTATTATGCTATTCGGGACGGGCTGTGCTGTTGTTGGTGATGCTGTCTGACTTTATTTGTAGCTCGTAATAGTATGTAAGCCCTGGCACAAACGACAGCTGCTCTGGGACTCCATTTTGGACTGCTTTTGTCTCTCGTCATCTCTGATTGCTTTCCACAAGTCATATTTCAATTCCTTGTAAAACTTAGGGTCACCTGATTTGAATGCTGCCGCCCTCAACTTGAATAGGAAGTGGATATCCTGGTTCATCTATGGTTTCTGGTTTTCTACACCTTTGGTACACTGTCCTCCCAGGATGCAGAAAGGATGTTTCCCATAGTGGGACAGTCACCAAATGGCACTGCTCAAAAAACAGGACGACCCTTTAGGATGGAGAGGAGGAGGAATTTCTTTAGCCAGAGGCTGATGAATCTGTGGAATTCATTGCCACAGACAGCTGTGGAGGCCAGGTCATTGGATATATTTAAAGCGGAGGCTGATAGGTTCTTGGTTAGTAAGGTCATCAAAGTTTATGGGGAAGAAGACAGGAGAATGAGATACTGAGGGATAATAAATCAGTCATGATCAAATGACAGAGCAGATTCGATGGGCCAAATGTCCTAATTCTGCTCCTATGTTCCTTGGGTCCAACACACCTGCTGATAATGTCCATTACCGTGGTGATATATTTAGGTTGACTGCTAAGTCTTTGAATGTGGATCAGTCTACAATTTAACCTGTCATGTAGAAGCTTATCTATCTCCTCAGACCAGCACTGATCGACTTCCTGTGTTGAAGCTTACAGTATTCTTCAGTTTCTGTTTGTATGCAGAGAGAATGAGAGCAGTCTGATGGTCTGATTGCCAAAGTGTGGGTGGCAGTGGCTCGGTAGACTTCTTTGATGCAATAGTCAAGAGCGTTTGGGCTGCTGTCAAAGTTGGCCAAGATGAAGTCACCGGAAATGATGAAGATGGCCTCAGGCTATCCTGCTGGTCATACAGTATGACTTACTGAGTGCAGGCCTCATGTCTGCCTGGGGTGGGATGTAGACTGCCATCAGGGTAGATTCCTACTGGTGGCACCATTATGAAGAAAACGTGCGAGCAGCTTCCACTTCAATTTGCCTGTCACCATAACAGGTCCAGAATAGATGCAATCTCACTGGCTACCACTACTACATCGACTCAGGCCTAGACGGTCTCTCCACTCCTCCCTCTCCCTTATCGGTGTGTTTAGTTTATTTACAGTGGCCACGCTGCTATCTTCTAGGAGCATGTTAACCTCTTGGGAGGGCGCCCAGGGTTTATCCTCCCATGCCTGGGCTCCCATGTGATGACTAGGCTGGCGTAGACAGTGCCCCGCTAGTTGCAATCTTCTCACCTCAATCTTAGTGGTGAGCATCGGTAGGTCGTCATAGAGTTCGACATCCAACATGTGCTGTGGCCAACTCACAGCAAGAGCCATCCAGAGCATTCGTGTATAGCAACCATCTAGTGACTTTCACATGGTCTTGGTGAGTGTCCACATCTCGCATCTGTATGTGAGAATGTGGACTCTATGACTGCTATGAAGATCCACTTTTTGAGTCCTCTGGTTAGGTTCGACCTCCAGATTTCCTTCATGTCACTGGCTTTTCACCTGGAAATAACTTATACTTACAACAAGCTGCTGTTTATTGAGTACAGCTCAGAGTTTAACACAGTCATTCCTACAGCTCTGATCAAAAAGCTCCAAACCCTGGGCCTCTGTACCTTCTGCAAATGGATCCTCGATCCCCTCACTGGAACACCACAATCTGTGCGGATCAGAGTTAACATCGTCAACACTGATGGACATCAAGGGTGTGTGCTTAACCTTGGCTCTGTCATCAGGGAGGAGGTACAGGAGCCTGAAGGCACATACTCAATGATTCAGGAATAGCTTCTTCCCCTCTGCCATCAAATTTTTGAGTGGATTTTGAACTCACTACACTTTCTTTCTCTTTTTGCACTACTTCTTTAACTTTTGGAAGGTGGTGTGTGCTTTCATGCAGACCGAGTCCAACATGTAAGTTAAAGACAACTTCAAGATGCACGTTTGGGTGGGTTAACTGTAGTGGGCCCTTTTTATTTTCTATCTTTGCTTTTCCCTACTAACTGTTCAATAAGGCTAACATTTAAGAATATAAACACAAAATACTCTGCAGAAGCTGGAGTCAAAGCAACACGCACAACATGTTGGAGGAACTCAGCAAGTCAGGCAGCATCCGTGGAAATGAGCAGTCAACGTTTCAGGCCGAGAATATACTTCCTTTATAATTTTATGTGGTGTATGATCTGTTATTTCCTGCTGACTGGGGGCAGTATTCATATAGATCGGGGTTCAGGTTGTTGAGACATCCCAACTTCCTGGTTTTGGTGGGACCCAAGTCATATCTACCCTAGACGTATGGAGATTGTGAAAGGTGCTTTTCTCACCTCTGGGTCTGGTGGCTGTTAGCGAGGGACTAACAAGCTGCATGTCTGAAGATGTTTAGTAAAAGGGGGTTTCATTGTGGGGGCTCATCCGGGATTGGATTCACTGAATACTGTGTAATTGCTCTAAGAATTAAGTGGCTTAGTGTTTAAGCCTATGTTAAACTATGGTCTGGAAAAGTGATTAAGATACGTGATTATGGATGCTGCAGGGATTAAGTGTTGGTGCTATTCTAAAAGATTACTCATAACTAAGGCTTGTGTTCTGAGCAGGGTGAATATCCACAGCACAGATGAACTGTTGATTTGGGGTTTAAGTACTGCTTAAATATTAGGTAATCATGATCATGGAATGGCAGTTTGACCAAACGATGGGCAAAAGATGTTGTTTTAGTTCAGACTAGCAATGATGTGACGGAAATAGATCTGCTTGTTGCGCTTGTGGTGCCTGGAGACATTGGGCCATAGGCCGTCCACACTTTCAGAGAAGAGGAGAGTGTAGGTGAGGGTGCTAAATTGGAAGTCCAGTTTCCCATAGCTGAGGGCGGAGACTTTAAGGACAAGATGCACGTTTCTGCAGAGTGAGGGGGAAGAGTTGTCTGATGTGAAAGGTCGGTGATTAATTTAAATTCTGAGCTCATTTTGGCTTGCATCACTGGTTAATAAATGCAGAAGTATATCTGCAGAAAGCAAAAGTTATTGTAGGCTGAGTATGTTCTCTGGGGTCAAGCACACACCCGGTGGGGAAGAAGAACGTGAGGCTTGGGCTGAGCAGACATCGCAATTACTGGATGAATGGCAGTGCTCAAATAATATGAAAAGAATTGAGACTGGTAGAGAGCTTAAAGGATCCAGTGGCTGATATGATGATGTTCCTCAAGGCAGAAAATCCATTAGCCATGACAGCTAATTACCTGCAAGCTCTGGAAGATGCTTTGGGCACTGCGGAAAGTGCAACCGATTTTAGGATGAAGTTGAGGCACACGTTCCAGGAGGAAGGAGAGAAGTTGTCTGCCTACATTTTCAACTCGGAGAAGCTGTTGCACAGTTTGGGCCACAAAGGGAGCACTCGGCTGCCTGAGAGAAGTTGCTTGAAGATGGAGCAAGTTGTGAAGGGCGCGTTGTCTACATATTCAAATGATCCGCAAGATGCGGCCTCCTCTATCTTTTACCAAGTTACTAAGAGAAGGTAGAGAGGAGTAGAACGCGATGGAGGTGTGGGAATTGTCTGTCAGCAAGGCACAGTCCTCAGTATTAGCCTTTGTTGCTGAAGTGACCCCCTGATGCCCCACCAGCGGGGTTTTTGCAGGATGTCATGAATGATCTGAGGGCCGAGGTATTTCGGATGGTATCAGTTGGTGCTGCCACCGAGCGTGACAAGGCCGATAGGAAGCCAGACCCACTGGTGGGACGTACCAAGGTGAGGGCTGCTACTGAGTGGGGTCCCTTGACCAGGGAAGTGACCCGTATTTTCTGTTACAGCTGTGGAGAAGATGGTCATTCCAAATGAAAGTGTGAAGGACAGGAAAATCTTTAAAGTAAATCAGCGGTTAATCAAACAGAGAAGGAAAGAGGTAAAACTATGGAGGGACCCAATAAAAGAATGGGCTGACGTTTCAGAGGGGATAGTTTCCGGTCAGTGTATCAGGGGAAATACAAAACACTATCCCTGAAGCTTTAGTAGGACCAAGCTCGGCTGTATCCATACAGATTGACGGTGGTTATATTAGTGTCATACTTGACGCAGGTTCTCAAGTTACTTTGCTTTATGGATCCTCTTAAAACCGATATTTGACGCCACTCAGTGCTCTTGGGATTCGAGGCTTTAGTACTGGTGAGTACCCGTATGATGGTTTCTTGTTGAAACTGGAGCTTTTGGAAGCAGATGTTGGAGTAACTGAGACTATTGATACACCGGCGTTGGTCTGGCTGGATCTGGTCGGAAGGGGTGGAGCTTCCGTTCTTGTGGGAACAAATGCTGTTGTTGTGAGATGGCTCCTGGGAGCATGCAAGGACAGAAATGAAGAGAACCTTTTGAAAAACTTGTCCATTCACCCTGTGTTCAGAGCTGCTTTTGAAAGTTGCAAGTTCCTCTTAAGCCGGATGATGAGCAGAAACAAGGAACTGTGTGGTGCACCCGGTTTAAACCTGGCATGTTACGTCCTGGAGGAGCATCTAGAGCAGGCATGGGCAAACTACGGCCCGGGGGCCATATGCGGCCTGTTAAGCTTTTTAATCCGGCCCGTAGAACTTGATGAAATTATATTAATAAACCTTGTTAACATTTTTTCCCCGCAATTCTGGCGTTTTCCCAATAGATGACGCACTCTATATACATTTGTGGCGACCCATTTCCTGGCACATCCGAACCGGCTCACAATTAGCCAGCGTTCCGGCTAAGGGATATAGCCTGCGGGGATTTGCGAGCACAGGGCTTTGGAGCCTCTGCGCCACGGGGGGGGGGGGGGCAGGTTGAGGGAGGCTTAAAAGTGAGGCTGGGTATTTCCAAAATAAAGTTTTTTTCTTCGACTGCAGTTACCGACTCCGTGTCGTAATTTTAGCGCTGGATGTAGCACACCGCTACACATTGACCTTTGTTGAGGTGCAGCGTATTACTCCACATTTGCGCTTTACTCTTTGTTCGGCTCGACCTATTTGTGTGAACAGGCGTTCAGCGTCATGAACATCAACAAAGCCAGCCACAGATCCAAGTTAACTGACCAACACCTCAGATCCATCCTGAGAATCGCCACAACAAAACTAAATCCAGACTTTGATGCGCTGGCTAAAAAGGGAGACCAACAACACTGTTCCCACTGAAATTAAAAATAAGTTTCTTTGTTGTGTTATGTAAAAAATGCATTTGAAAATATTTTTTTCAATAAGCCTTCCATGTTACATGTCATTTCTGTTAAGTGAAGGACATGAGTAGTGTGCAGGTGCACGTACGTTTTCAAAATAAAAAATGCGCTCCAGATCAAATAACACGCTCCACATACTGGCTGTTCTTCACTGTTCTGTCCTTGTGCTGGTCGTTGTTGAGTTTTGGCACAGGGGACAATTGAATAAGAAGGAGCAGGACAAGTAGACCCGCATCTCCTACCGTTTTTGAAATAAAGACAGTCAGGAAGAGAGTGATGATAATAATATCTTGAAGGATAACAGAATTTTCAGTGCTTTAAAATAATAACTGTTACTATTTAAAAAAAGCTGTATTTTATTCATTTAATTTTCAGAGTTTTAAAAGTCATTTCAATAAATAGCTAAATACCATGGGACTTCAAAGACAGATATTTTGTTGTAATGCATTTGTTCATTTTCAATTGAAATTAAAGCACATGTTTTCTACATATCCCATGATATTTTATTTTCTCTTATGAGGTGTATTACCAAAACACTCCGTCCATCTGCTCCTGGTCCGGCCCCCCTGTCAAATTTTAGAACCCTTTGTGGCCCACAAGTCAAAAAGTTTGCCCACCCCTGAGCTAGAGTGACAGGAGCCCTTGCCCCACCCCCAAATATTCCAGAATGTCCAAGGAATAGAAAAGAAGCTTAGCTGGGAAGATGTTGGGCCATGAAGATACGTTTTCTACTGACAAGTCTGAAGTTGGTTACTCCAGGAACACTTGCCACAGTATTAGAGTGACTGAGGACACCCCTTTCCGAGAGAGGTCTTGCCGATTAGCAACAGCGGGAGGTGAGGATCTTTGGCCACACCTGCTCAAACTGATGGAAGTTAAATTTGGTCGTGGAGCAGGGGGGCTGAGCTGCTGGAAGCCAGGAGTGATGAACAGGGAGAGGCACCCTCTAGTAGACAGGAAGGGCCACGAGTAGTGATTGGAGTTGGCAGAGGCAAGGGTAGGATAAGGAGGTCTCAAAGAGTCGGGAACCCCTCAGGTAGGCTGGTGTTTGACACCCCAGAGGAACAGAGTGTTGTGTCTGTCTCCCTAATAGGATACGTCACTACCATTTGCAGATGGCACCACAGCATCATGAAATTCCTTTGAAAACTGTGTTACTAATGATGGGTTGATAAGTTTCAAGGTCATGAGGCCATGACTATTTTGGTCGGGGGAGAGAGTAACACCCTGGTTAAGATTTTTACCGCCATGCTGTAGGTATTTCATTTTAGCTGTTCTGTAAGAGCAATCTGTTCTGCTTTCAGCCTGTTTGGGCTCGAGCTAAGATAAGGGGCTTTGTTGTTCAACTTCAGAATGTGGTGTCAGCCAGTCAGGATGGTGGAACTGGGAGAAGGTTCTGGAGAATGCTGGGTGGGAGGTTTTTGTGACACATACTGGTGTGGGTTGAGGTGTTTTTTGGCAGGAGCTGGGAGAAGACAGTAGGGATGCCACCCCTGTTACAACAGGTGCTTTGTGCAGGTGAATGGCTTCAAGGAGGAGGGATCAATACTCGGGGGGAGCTGGCTGGATCGAGATGAACTTCCAGTGACATTCGGAAGCTGGTGTGTGCTGTCATTTAGGCCGTGGGTCCAGTGCTTCAAGATGTGCTCCAGCTTCTGTGCACATTCGGAATAGGTTAACTGGAAAGGGCTCTTTTTAGTTTTTTACTTTTCTTTTACTACTGTTACAAACCCTGTAACTGGGTCACTTACCAGCAAAGATAGAGAGGTCCTTTGAAGTCTGATAGTACTATTTTAAAAAGTATTTATTGAAAAAGGGGCACAAAAGTAAGATTAATGCAAACATACAGATAATATACATCATCAATACTAAATCTAAAAGCGCGGGTATAATAACAATCACTAAGAAATAGCTCTATCGTTGTCTAGGGGATAATGTATTGTCCGATGGAAATATAACAGTCACTGTTAGTTCGTTCAAGCTGCAGCGTTTTGGGTTTAAGAGAGAGACGGTTTAAACTTGCCCAAGTCTTTTATGATACCAATCCGTTGAGTCGGGGGAGTGGGTCTCCCCGTTGTTAGCTAAAAGCCATTTTCCGAGTTCCAAGCCACCAGTCCCAGGCAACAGAACTGAACGCATGTGGCCTCCTTCAAAATGGCTTCCCCGATTACGGGAGCACTAACGTTTCTTCTGGTGCGTCTGAGGGGCTGTTCCCACAGACCCTCTTTTATCCTGACTCACAGGGTCGCAGATGTCAATCAGGTTGGGGGTGATGCAATCCCTCCCTCAACCAGCCCACTTTGCCCGAGGGCTTCCACGTAGCACAGTATCTTCAATCCACAAATTCATCTTCCGGAGACAATGGCCATGTCCCGTAGCTTTACATCGCCAGGGGAACGAGACATTCCGCACGTCTCTCTCTCATTTCCTGGGCCCCCTGACCCAACCCAACAGTGATCTTGCTATTCTCACAAAGGAGGGGGCTGCAGGCATAACACTACGAACTGTTTGATAAAGCTGACATTTGTAGATATACTTTAAAACTGTATACAGGGTACGATCTGGCATTTTTTGCCCATGGCTAATTGCATAGGGGCAGTACTTACACAGTATCCACAGATCAGAGTTCGGGTGGTTGCGACACCCCAGCTTCCTGCTTTCGGCAGGACCCAAGTCATACTGAGCCTAGACGTATGGAGTTTGAGGAGGGTGGTTTTCTCACTGCTGAGTCCAGTGGCTGTTAGTGAGAGGCTAATGAGCTGCCCAGTAAAAAGGGGTTTCTCATATACATAGTATGTATATATATTTTTATTATGTACTGCTGCCGTATAACAACAGATCTCACAATGCTGAAGTGGATTCCCCTGGCAGATAGTTTGGGTGGCTCTTCACAGTTAGATATTCCTAGATGGGTAAGCAAAAACTTAGCAGGACTGTCACGTCTGAGCACCACGAGGTGTTGATCAGGAAGCAGACTTGTCTGCATCTAATTTTTCCCAAGGATGCAATACAGTCTGTCTGGTGAACTGAAATGTCCTCAGGTTGGAATGGTACTGTCAGTCAAAAGTCCATATGACATAGGAACAGAATGTGGTCATTTGGCCTGCCGCATCTGTTCCACTGTTCAAACATGGTTGATTTATTTTCCCTCTCAACCATATTCTGCCTTTTCTCCTTAACCTTTGCTACCCTTACCAATGAAGAACTTATTAACCTCTGCTTTCAATATGACTTAGCCTCCACAGCTGTCATGTAGAAGTCATGTCATCTGTTCATGTACCAGGAAATGCAAGTCAAAAAATGGTGTAGTTATTGATTTTATTTGCATAAATTCTGTGACAGTGAATTTTTTTCTGTATCTTAGATTTTTAGGTTGTGACTTGTGAATGTTGTAAGGCTGTTGCCTGAAAGGACATAACACAGGGGATGCCTGTACCTACAACCACTATGGTTTGCTTACTAGAGCGTAGAACAGAGAACAGTACACAGCATATGAACAGGTTCATCAGCCCACAATGTAATGCTGAAGCAAATAAATTAGTAATCAAATAACTGACTAAACAAATCTCTTCTGCCTACACAGTGTCCATACCATAGAAACATAGAAAACCTACAGCACAATACAGGCCCTTCGGCCCACAAATCTGTGCCGAACATGTCCTTACCTTAGAAATTACTAGGTTTACCTATAGCCCTCTATTTTTCTAAGCTCCATTTTCTTCACAATCATGTGCCTATCTAAACAACTCTTGAAAGTCCTTAAACTATCTGTTTCTACCACCAGCCCAGGCACCCACCACCCTGTGTGGAAAAAAATGCTCCTTCCAAATGACTCCCCTTGCCTTATTGCCCTCTGGTATTAGACATTTCAGCCCTGAGAAAAGGATACCATCTGCCTCTCATAATCTTATAAACCTCTATCAGATCTCCCCTCAGCCTCCACCACTCCAGGGAAATTTGTCCAAGTTTGTCCAACCTCTCATTATAATCAATGCTCTTTAATGCAGGCAGTATCCTGGTATCTTCATAATGAGCCCAGTCTAAAAGGACATCATGCCTACTGTGCCCCGAGTTGACAGAGCCCACGCTGTGATTTGGGAGCAGCACTTCAGTCAATGAGGACCTGGCCAATGAATTTCCCTGTGGCAGACAGCAGGAAGTTAAAGCCTTTGGCTGGCTCCACAACCAGCAGCAACTACCTTCAAAATGTCATCGCCATCTGTTTGCTCGATGATGTCATGTAAGCCATGAACCTAATTAACAAGTTCACAGCAGACGCTCCCTATCTCACTGAAAACTTGTCACAAGTAAGACTGTGTCACTGACCCACACACAAAATACTGAAGAACTCAGCAGGTCAGGCAGTATCTACAGAAAAGTTGATGTTTTGAGCCGAGCCCCTTCATCTGAAGAGTGTAAGTACTTGAGCCTGTTAAGAGCAAGAGGACCTTTGAGAACAAGAATGGGAATTGAAGATGTGGGTTCAGTAGTTGGTTGTGTATGTGACTACTACACTGTGCAATGATAAAAGTATAATTGCAAGAAATAACAGCGATATCAACACTGCTTTTATGTGAAATTATGCAATATTTACAAACTTAAGGTAGTAAAATCAATACCAAAAAAAGCATTAAGTTCAAATGTCACAGCTTCTGTTGAGTTAGGCCATGTGAAAGATTGAAAACCTTGGGCCTGGCTCTCTTGAGCCTTTACAAGGCCACTAAAACACTTTGATGGAATCCACACTGGAGTCTTTCAGAACCTGACCTCCACAGTTCATCATCAAAGGATTTCACTCCTGAAAAATTCATGGCTCAGTGCTCATTAGAGGCTGAATCGCGACTCCTGTTTTATATTCTGAACTTCTTTCATGCAGAATGTGGGAAGAAATCCATCTGCCACATGCTCTTGCTTAGGAACTATTGAGAAATACACGCTGTGGCTCTTTACCAGGCCCACCTGTGCACTGCTCGTTAATTCAAACATCTAACCAGCCAATCATGTGACAGCAACTCAATGCATAAAAGCATGAAAACATGGTCCAGAGGTTCAGTTGTTGTTCAGACCAACTTCAAAATGGGGAAGACATGTGATCTAAGTGACCTCGCCCATGGAACGATTGCTGGTGCCAGATGGGGTGGCTTGAGTATCTCAGAAACTGTTGATCTCCTGGGATCTTCATGCACAACAGCCTCCAGAGTTTACAGAGAAAGGTGCGATACACAAAAAACTTCCGGAGAGTGGCAGTTCTGTGGGCAAAAGTGCCTTGTTGGTGACAGAGGTCAGTGGAGAATGGCCAGATAGCAACAGTAACCCAAGTATCAACGTGTAACAGCAGCATTATGCTGAAGAGCATCTCTGAATGCACAGCATGTTGGAAGTTGAAGTGGATGGGCTATAGTAGTAGAAGACAACGAATATACACTCAGTGGCCACTTTATTAGGTACAGGAGGTAGCTAATAAAGTGGCTACTGAGTATAACTGGGATGGAAATAAATCAGAAGGACTGGGAAGCAGGAAGATTTTCATCTGATCCTTGCTCTCTGTAACTCCTTCAGCCTTTCTTGATCTCCCTAATTTTCTTTCTCCCTTTTCCTGTCTCATTTCCTCTTCCTTTTACTGTGCTTTGCTCGTTCACTTTAAAGCCTCTCATGTCATTCTGCTTTTGTGCTTCTCACTTCCAGACCACAACAGGCCCAATCTGAGACATTATTTCTGATGTCAACGCTCAACAGATTGCCGCCTTCAAAAGCTGACAGCTGATTGGAATTTCGCAAGGCCTGAAGGCCAAACCATGACCCAGACAATATTCAGTGAAACCAGAAACATAAGGCAAATGAACAGATTGTGGATTTTTCATCAACTAGCCTTGACAACCGATCAACATCAGATGGCGTCTCCCATGGAAAGCAACAGCCTGACCTTCCTCACAATTCCCATCTACACCCACCTCAGCAGGACCGATAGGGTTTGAGCGCTGTCGGCCGAATCAAGAGAGATTATATTGCTATTGAGTAATACATGACGCCATCCCACCTGGAACCTGTATGGAGCTCTGATCACCTTGTCATATTTAAGGGTGTTATTTTTAGAAAGGAAAGAGCCAGTGAATAACACCAATCCTGGCACCTGGAGACATGAGGAAAAGTTGAAGAATAATTGGGCTTATTCCTTTGGGGCACAGGAGTTTTCAGAGGTAATTTACTTTAAAATTTCAGCCAATTTTGTAGACATCCCATGACATTGTCTGGAGGGTATGCGGAACATATCAGCAGTCACCCGTCATCATTTTAGAGTCATAGAGTAATACAGTAGGGAACCAGTCGCTTCAGTCCGTCTCATCCGTGCTGACCAATGTGATCATCAGGGCCTCCCTCATTTGCCTGCTTTTGGCCAAAACCTTTCCTGTCCGTATACTGTACAAATGCAAGTGTCTCTAAATGTTGTTATTGTACCTGCCTCAAGCACTTCCTGTGGTTCCACAAAGAAATTGCCCCTCACGTCCCTTTTTAATCTTTCCCCTCTCTCCTTAAACCTAGGCCCTCAAGTCTTTGATTCCTTTTCTTTGGGGAAAAAGGCTGTGCATTCACTATATCTATGCCTCTCACGATTTTATACACCTCTGCAAGGCCCCCTCAGTCTTCCTACGCTCCACCAAATAAAGCCTAAGACTGCCCTGCTGCTTCCTATAACTCAGACCCCTGAGTCCAGGTAATAGTTTCATATGTCTTCTTTGACCTATTAGGCAGTTCTTTGAAACACTGGAGATGGGGTAAAAGTTGCATACCTAGTTTGCGAGGCACAGGGAGAGGATGCTACTTTTGATTCCAGTGGGTCTGAAGGATTTCACAGAGACAATATTGTTGATACTTCTCTGTAGCTTTGTGGTGACTGGTGCAGGGAGCCCACGCCTCATGGGCTCGGGGAGGGCAGGGATCACCAGTGTCAGGCTGACCATGAATTTTGAGGTTGTGATCTACAGTACAACTACCCTTTTCCTCAGATGGTCACTGACCACATTGACGGTAAAATGATAAACTTCATCGTCAAAGTCTGCCTCTGGGGATCAAGAGTCTTGGTGTGAACGTTTATTGTTGTGCTGCAGGGTCATGTTGGGAGAGTAAACTGGTTTATTCATGGTCACACATGCCAAGGTACCATGAAAAATTCATCTTGCCTACCATCCATATGAATCAATTCATTTGAAATACTCCAGTTCCATTGGCTGCGTAAGTCTAGGGTAGACGATCTCTGGCCTCGCCAAACGTGTGAGATTGAGGTGTGAGCCCAACCTGAAAGCCCCTGTTTGTGTGGATGCTGTGTGATTCGTTACCTTGTTAGAAATAAGTTCCTCAAATAACAGACAGTACACCGGATACAATTGAATGATTTAGCTTTGTAATTCTTAATTTGACTAAAGGGTTAGTAAAGGGAAAGGAAAAAAAGGAAAAAGACCCATTTTAATGAAACAGTCTAATGTGCACAAGTTGGAGCTCATGGTTTCCCCTTTGTTGATCCTCCTTCGATCTCCCTGCACTCCGGGTCGAGTCCTACAACCTCTTCTCTTCAGCATCTTCTCCTTTTATCTCCCACCGAACAAAAGACCCAGCTCACACCAGTGTAAGGCACACAACACGAAAACACACTCCCTTCACTGAACGGCTCACATTCCTAATCACCTGTTATCTCTAACCATAACACAAACACTGCTTCTATAGAAAGACCATTTCGTTATCAGTGAAACCTTTCCCAGGGTGTTACACATTATAATAATGTATTGAGATAGTACAAAGTAAAGCAGAGTGAAGAATAAAGGGTTACAGTTACAGAGAAATTCAGTGCAGGAATCAGTAAGGTACAAGATCACATTAAGGTAGACTGTGAGGCCAAGAGTCTATCTTATCATACCAGGGAACTATTCAATAGTCTTATAATGGCAGGACAGAAGCTGCCCCTGTGCCTGGTGGAACATGCTTTCAGGTTTTTGTGCCTTCTGTTTGATAGGAGTGGTGGGGAGACAGAATGTCCAGGGTGAGTGGGATTGGTGATTATGTTGAATGCTATCAGAACAAAGTTGATGGTGAGGTCAACAATCCATCCTGATCATACTAGGGAACTCATTCAATGTCCTTCCAACAGGGGAACAGAAGTTGTCCTTCAGTCTGGTGCATGTGCTTTCAGGCTTTTGTACCTTCTGCTCAATGCAAGTGAGAATGTGTAGAATGAGTTGGATCTTTGATTATGCGTGTTGCCTTAGTGAGGCAGTGAAGTCAAGGCAGAAACTGCGGAGAGGATGCTGGCTTTGCTGAGCTGTGTTCATAACCCTCTACAGCTTTTTGTGGTCTCTTGTAGAACAGTTACCATACCAGGCCATGATGAATTGGATCAGATGTGCATCGATAACAATTTTGAAGATATGGAGTGTAAAACCCACTCTCTCATATGCTCAGATGAACAAATCGTTATTTTTGAGTGTGCACAAAGGTGTGCATCATCTGTGGCTGTGGGAACCTTGACTCAGGAGTGGAGGCAGAATAGGCACAGTACAGCACGGGACAGGATAAGTCTTTCGGTCCATGATGCTGTGCAAAGCCAATGACTCTTATTCAATCCAGTGCTTCTTGCTCACACAATGACAACATCCTCAGCCTTCTCTTCTCCTAATCCTGCTTGCTGGTACCTCCCTGATTTTCTTTGCTCACTCAATGACAACATTTCCAGCCTTCTCTTCTCTTTCTAATCCTGCTTGCTGGTACTCCCCTGATTTTCTTTGCTCTACCTTTAATGATATCACCTTCAGCTGCTATGGTTCCAATCTCTGGAATTCCTTCCTTAATCGTCTGTTCCTCCCTAAACTCTTCTTAAGACCTTCATCGTTGACCAAATGTTTGGCCAGGTGTCCTACTTTTCCAGATATGACCTAACAAAATATTTTTAGAGTCCGCTGCAAGAACTTCTTAATCCCTAGCCAAGAACAATAATGGCCAAGCCCATGTTCACTTACGGTATATGACATAATGAATGAATGAAGTCCCAGTGACCTGCACCCGAATCGTAACCCTCCAAACCCCTCCCGTCCACATTCTTAAAAGCTGAAACCGAACTCTCATCTACCACGCCCTGGCACGTCCAGTGACACTCTCACCGCCCTCTGAGTGAAGAAGTTTCCCTTTCACTTTTCGCTCCTAACCCAAGGTAGACAATGAAGCAATTAGGAGGAGGCGAAGACTCCAAGAACACAGGCATCCTGAATGATAATGGAGCCCAGCATGTGCATGTTAACAGTGATGCTGCAACATTCACAATCGTGTTCAGCCAGGACAGCTGAGTAGATGATTCATTTTGGCTTCCTCCTGAGATCCTTGTTATCGCAGAAGCCAGTCTTCAGTTAATTCGATTCACTCCATGTGATATTAAGAAATAGCTCAGAACACTAGATACAGCAAAAGCTGTCAGAGCAGAGTATATTCTGGCTGTAGTACTAAAGACCTGCTGTCTAGAATCGACTTTCTGATTACATTGTAATACAGGCATCTCCTTGACCATATAGCCAATGGTCCAGATAAATCCTCTTCACAAAAATCCTGACAATTCAACCTAGCTAATTATCACTCACAAAACATTAGATGCTGAAAATCCAGAATAACACACACAGAATGCTGGAGGACCTCAGCCTGCCGGGCAGCATCCATGGTGGGAAATAAACATTCAAGGATTTGGGCAGAGACCCTTCATCAGGGTTATCACTCAGTCAGCCTCGTCCTAACCAACAGCAAAGTGATGGGATCTGCCAGCAACAATACTAACAGATATCTCTTAACTACCAGTAATATTCACCAATACCTTCTGAGTCTCAGCAGGACCACTTGCCTCAGACCTCATTACAAACTTGAACCACAGTGCTGAATGCCAGAGATGACGTGAGAGCTACTGTCTTTGGATCTTTGATGTCACTCTCTACATCATACTGGAACAGCTGGAGCATAAGGTGAACTACACCAGAATGCTGGACTTCCCTACCAATCACATCCAGATAGTCAGACGAGGCAAGCGCACATCAATCTCCCTGACCTTGAACACCAAGGCACCGCAGGGATGTGTACTGAGCCCATTCCTTCATCAACAACTCCATCAAATTTATAGATGGCACCACAGTGACTGGATTAATTACAAATAACAATGGACAGCACACGAGAAAAGGAGCAACAACTGCCGGAATGGTGTAAGAACCAGTCTTTCACTCAATATATAAAACACAAAGAAATGATTATCAATTGCAGGAAATGGAAAAGGTATGAACAAGCTCCACTACTCATAAATGGTTAAGCAGTGGAAATGGTCTCCACCTTTGATTGCTTGGGAGTGAACATCGCAGAGGAGCTCTCTTTTACCACCAGAACCTTCTTGATAATAGGGAAGGCTCAACAGTGCCTAGGAGAGCAAATCTTCCCCAAAGGCTGCTGGTAAACCTTTATTGAAGTGTAATTGAGAGCATATGGACCTTCTGCGTGACGGTATAGTACATTAACCGCAACAAGATCAACCAAAGCACACTTCAATGAGTGGCCAGTACCATGTACAAACATCACCTGGGACAGAGTTGCCAGATATGGAAACCATTTACAACTCGCAATGTCTACCAGAGGCTCACAAAATCATGGTGGACTCACCCCACCCCAGTGATCTCCTGCCAGATGGTAGGAGATACAGGAACATCTCAGCATGGACATCCAGACAGAAAAACAGCCTTTTACCCAGGGCTCTCATGCAACGGAACAATATCCCATTTTAGAGTTGTTTGTTTTTAATTCAGTTGTAACTTAGAAGTCACTCTAAATAACTCCAACGTTATTTTAAATTTGGTCACTGTTTTTAGTAATTGAATTGTCAGTGTGATGTTTAGCACTGACTGGAGTTACGCCACAATCTCGTTGTCCTCAGCAATGACAATAAAGTTCTATCTGGAAACACCAATACCCAGGAATAGCAAAGGCTCCAGGAAGTGGTGGACAAAGCCAGACCACTCTCCTCTCCTAACAGATTCCTTTTTCTTCATCCATTTGCCTCTTCCACCTACCACCTCCCAGCTTCTCACTTCACCATCCCTCCCTCACCCACCTACCTTTCCCTTCATCTGGTTTCATTCATCATTTCCCAGCTTGCTCTCCATCCTCTCTCCAAATTTCCTTTCCAGTCTTGATTAAGGATCTCAGTCCGAAACTTTGACTGTTTATTCCTCTTCTTAGATGCTGCCTGACCTGCTGAGTTCCTCCAGCAGTTTGTATGTTGCCCATTCCATACAGGCAAAGCCCACCCCATAATTGAATACATTTCCATTGTTCCCTGCTACAACAAAGTAGCACCTATCTCCAAAGATCTCCAGCTTCCAGGCCACGCTGTCTCTCGCTACTACCATTGGACAGGAGGCATGAAGCCTTAGGTCCCACCCCTCAGGTCTGGGAACATGTATCACCCTACAAACATTGGGCTGCTGAACCAGCGTGGATTACTTCAATCATTACTGCTCTGAACTAATTCCACAACCTACAGACTGGTTTGCAATGGCTCTTTACAACTCATGTTCTCAGTATTATTTTGTCTTCTTTCATGCATTGGTTGATTGTCTGTTTATAAATTTTTTGGTAAATTCTATTGTACTTCTTTAATCCCCTGTAAATGCCTGCAAGAAAATGAATCTTAAGGTAGTTTATGGTAACCCTTATATACTTTGATTTACATTCTACTTTGAATTTTGAACAGCAGATCCCAAGAAATCTGAATAAGTAATAAAGGTGCTACATAAATGGAAATTGTTGTTGCAGCATTTTATCAAGGCAGGCTGTTACTCTGCAGGTTTAGAGGCAGAGATGTTGCCAGCACCAGACATTTGGCGTTACACAGGGAGAATAATGATCCATTATTTGGATGAGATATTAAACAAAGATTCCATCTGGCTGCTGAATAGTAGTGAACTACCCCCAATATTATTTCAAATATATGCAAGCAACCTCATTGGAGTCTTGGAAAACAAAGTTCCATCGGCCATTAATCAACATCATAAGATCCGGTTGCTAGTCTGCTAGTCATTAAAATAATGCTGCCGACTGACCCCATCTGTGTTCAATGTTGCTTGATGGTTTTCCAGGGGGCAGACGGACAGCTCATGGACAGACCTGATACCTTTTCTTGGGAGACTGACCATTCACTTGTTTTTTGGAACTTGAGTGGCTGGTGGTTGGTTTGCCACCAAACAACTCTCTGCTCCTGAACGGCAGGCGTACTCTCGGATCCTGTGCAATATATATATGTATATATGACACCAGGCAGAACTAAACCATTTGGCCCATTCACTCTGCTCTGACATTTGATCATGACTGCTTTAAATTCTATTTCATCCCCATAACGATATGAAGGTAGGTGGAGAGGCAGTAGTTTTGAGCAAGTACAGAGGCTACAGAAGGACTTTGACTAGGAGAAAGGGCAAAGAAGTGACAGATGGAATACAGTGTCAGGAAGTGTATGGTCACACACTTTGGTCGAAGAAATGAAAGGGTTGACTATTTTCTAAATGGAGAGAAAATACAAAAAAAACTGAGGCGCAAAGGGATTGGGAGTCCTTGTGCAGGATTCCCCGAAGGTTACTTTGCAGGTTGAGTATGTGGTGAGGATGGCAAATGCAATGTTAGCATTTATTTCAAGAGAACTGGAATTTAAAAGCAAGGATGCAATTTTGAGACTTAATAAAACACTGCTGAGGCCTCACCTGGAGCACTGTTAGCAAGTTGGGCCTTTTATCTTAGAAAGGATGTGCTGAAACTGGAGAGGGTTCAAAGGAGGTTCACGAAAATGATTCCAGGATTGAATGACTTGTCATATGTCTAATGTCTGTATTCATTGGAATTCAGAAGAATATGGGGTGACCTTATTGAAGCCTATCAAATGTTGAAAGGCCTTGACAGAGTGGGTGTGGAGAGGAATATTTCCTCTGGTGGGAAAGTCTAAGACCAGAGGGCTCTGCCTCAGTAGAGAGGGGCATCCTTTTAGAATGGGGACGAGGAGAAATTTGTTTAGCCAGGGAGTGATGGATCTGTGGAATTCTTTGCCACAGGGAGCTGCAGAGGCAAGTCTTTATGTATGTTTAAGAAAGAGGTTGATAGGCTCTTGATTGGTCAGGGCATGAAGGGATATGGGGAGAAGGCAGGAGACTGGGTTTGAGAGGAACATTGAATTAGCCATGATGAAATGGTGGAGCAGATGCGATGAGCCAAATGGCCTTATTCTGCTCCTCTATCTTACGCTTTTATGGTCTTATAACCTTTGACACCTTTGCTAATCAAGAAACTATTCAACCTCTGCTTTAAATACACCCAATGGCTTGGCCTCTGCAGCCATCTATGGCAATGAACTCCACAGATTCAACACCCTCTGACTGCAGAAATTCCTCAGAGAGATTATCAGCAAGTATGTTTCTGGAGACCAGAAACTGCCCATTCCTGCAGCACATGTCAGTCCTCAGTTCCAGGAAAACACACGTCACTTTCCAGAGGTCATGTGGGTGGTAATTTTCCAAGCAGTTCTGGTCTTGGAGAGCAAGTGAATCCTCTCATCAAGTCCGGGCTGACGATAGATACCTGGAAAAGAGGTGGACTGTCTGCTGGCTGCCCTGAGTGTAGGTGAGTGTTGCAGAGGAGCTGTGCAAATTCCTCTCTGCAGACAGGATCACAGGAAACGGGTGCAGTTCAGTCCGAGTTGCTGCACCGTCTGCTCCAGAAGGCCAGGCAGGCTGTTGGTCCTGAAGAACATGTGGCCTGATAGCCGCTGCAGAACCTGTGAACAGACTTCTACAGAATGTGTGGGTCTCCTCCTTCCATTAGAAGCCTTCAAAAACTAGTTGACCTTTTGCTCTGACAGAACAGACCCTAATTTGGTAGCTGGTCCCAGGGAAAAAGTGGGTGGGCAGTCCTGGGGAACAGGCATACTGTCACTCCTGAGCCAAGTGCTCCTCTCCGAGAACAAATGGACTGTCTCCCATATCAGGGAATGGGTGGGAATTCAGCCCTGTCGGCTCCTGGAGTAGTTGAATAGAAAAGTTGAATAAAAAAGTGACTTGACTTGACTTGAACAGATCACTTATAGAAGTAGATAGGGTATGAGAGCAGGAGACAAGTGCAAGGATGACATGAAAATAAGAATGGTGGTTTTGAAAGAATGCAGTCCTTCAGCCTTGCCATCTACACGTTGATCTTTCCTGTTCTCGGTGTTTAAAGTTTGGATAACGCACGGTTGGCAATTAACTCACACCCTTCGGTTGCCTGCTCACTGTGCGTCTTCCAGCAACACGAGAAGGGAAGTGTATCAGTGCTGGAATTGAGAGAGGCTTTGAGAACATACAAGTGGGAGTGAAACAGTGTTTCCAATGTGTGATGGATGGTGGAGGTGTGAGGAGGTAGAAAATTCGAGGAGCAGGGTACAGTTGGAACTGAAAGAGGTGGAATAGTGTGTTCTGAAGTGAAAGATTCAGCTAAGAGTGGTTCTGTGTGTACAGGGAAGAGAATTATTACTGCAGGTGAGAACAGAGGTACTTCAGAAAGTCTCTTCTAGAGTCTGAATGGAGATCCTAATCATGCTGCCAGATACCCACCAGAGGGCTCGGCCCAGCTGGATCCACAGCAGCAGTCTTGACGTTCTGGAGTCGTAGAGCACTACAGCACAGAATCGGGCCTTTCAGTCCATCTAGGCTATACTGGCATGATCTTCTGTCTATTCCCATCTCCCTCCATCTGGAGAAGTCCCTCCAAATCCCTTCCATACATATACCCATCCAAATCTCTCTTAAAGGTTACAATTGAACCTGCATCTACTACTTCCACTTCTCGTTGCACACTTGCACCACCCTCTGAATGAAGAAGTTTCCGCTCAGATTCCCATTAAATATTTCACCTTTCACCCTAAACCTATGACCTCTAAATCTCATTTCACTAAACTTGAGGGAAAAAAGCCTGCCTGCATTCAGCCTATCTATACCCCTCATCATTTTGTATACCTCTATCAAATCCCTCCTCATTCTCCTGCCTTCACTCCAGGGAGTAAAGGCCTGACCTACTCGCACATGCCCTAGACCTCGGGTCCTCGAGTCCTGGCAACAGGGTATGGGGCAACATGGTAGCACAGTCTCCAGATGCCCGTGCATCAGGAGGTGTGACCCATGGACCAGTGCTGCTGGGTCACAAGCCAGGGCCTCATCAATCCTGGCTGGGTCGCCTGAGCAGCAGTGTCCGATGTTGAAAAACCCAGAACACCAAATGACCCTAGGCTGCATCACTGATGATGTGTCCCAGCGCATTCGAGGATGTGTCTCAGCACTCGGTCCCTTTGTTCTACAACAGACCTCAGAACCCTATCGTTCACTCTGCAAGTCCTACCCTGGTTTGTCTCCCTGCCACTGGAAGTCCGATACATTGATTGCAAAGCAATCCAGCTCTCCAGCACCTGATGGATGATTTGCATTGGGGACAGTGCGAGAGGGAGGATAGGCAGGTGATAGAGAAGGGACGCACTCAGACTGATGGTTTGAGATGTGTCTGTTTTAATTCAAGGAGTATTATGAATAAAGTGAATGAGCTTAGAGCATGGATCATCATTTGGAGCTATGATGTTGTGGCCATTACAGAGACTTGGATGGTGCAGGGGCAGGAATGGCTACTTCAAGTGCCAGGCTTTAGATGTTTCAGAAAGGACAGGGAGGGAGGCAAAAGAGGTGAGGGCATGGCTTGATCAGGGATAGTGTCACTGCTGCAGAAAAGGAGGAAGTCATGGAGGGGTTGTCTACGGAATCTCTGTGGGTGGAAGTTAGAATAGGAAGGGGTCAATAACTCTACTGGGTGCTTTTTATAGACCACCCAATAGTAACAGGGACATCAAGGAGCAGATAGGGAGACAGATTCAGGAAAGGAGTAATAATAACAGAGTTGTTGTGGTGGGAGATTTTAACTTCCCAAATACTGATTGGCATTTCCCGAGAATGAGGGGTTTAGATGGGGTGTAGTTTGTTAGGTGTGTTCAGGAAGGTTTCCTGACACAATATGCAGATAAACCTACAAGAGGAGAGGCTGTACTTGATCTGGTATTGGGAAATGAACCTGCTCAGGTGTCAGGTCTCTCAGAGGGAGAGCATTTTGGAGATAGTGATCACAATTCTATTTCCTTTACCATAGCATTGGAGAGGGATAGGAACAGACAAGTTCAGGAAACGTTTAATTGGAGTAAGGGGAAATATGAGGCTATCAGGAAGGAACTTGGAAGCATAAATTTGGAACAGATGTTCTCGGGTAAATGTATGGAAGAAGTGTGGTAAATGTTCAGGGGATATTGGTGTGGGGTTCTGAGTAGGTACATTCTAATGAGACAAAGGATGGTAGGATACAAGATCCGTGGTGTACAAAGGCTGTTGTAAATCTAGTCAAGAAGAAAAGAAGAACTTATGAAAGGTTCAAAAAACTAGGTAATGATAGGAATCTAGAAGATTATAAAGCTGGCAGGAAACAGCTTAAGAATGAAATTAGGAGAGCCAGAAGGGGCCATGAGAAGGCATTGGTGGACAGAATTAATGAAAACCCCAAGGAATTCTACAAGTATGTGATGAGCAAGAGGGTAAGATATGAGAGAATAGGACCAATTAAGAATGACAGTGGAAAAGTGTGTGTGGAACCGGAGGAGATAGAGGAGGTACTTAATGAATACTTTACTTCAGAATTCACTACGGAAAAGGATCTTGGCGATTGTAGGGATGACTTGCAGCGGATTGAAAAGCTTGAGCAGGTAGACATTAAGAAAGAGCATGTGGTGGAGCTTTTGGAAAGCATCAAGTTGGATAAGTCTCCGCGACTGGATGAGATGTACCCCAGGTTACTATGTGAAGTGAGGGAGGAGATTGCTGAGCCTCTGGTGATGATCAATGTTACTGTTCCCATCCATGTCATTTTAAGATATTATGAATAAGCTCTTGAAAATAAGCTCAAGAAAAAAGATCAGAGGTGCACCAAAAACAATTTGAAATATGCTTCCTTTTATTTTCAAATCATTTGATTCAGTTTTTAAAAAAAACGATGAGAAGAAACTTGTTAAAACATAGAAACAAGGAAACATAGAAAACCTACAGCACAATACAGGCCCTTCGGCCCACAAAGCTGAACCGAACATATCCCTACCTTAGAACTACCTAGGCTTTACCCATAGTCCTCTATTTTTCTAAGCTCCATATACCTATCCAGGAGTCTCTTAGAAGACCCTATCGTTTCTGCCTCCACCATTGTCGCTGGCAGCCCATTCCACACACTCACCACTCTCTGTGTAAAATACTTACCCCAACATCTCCTCTATACCTACTTCCAAGTACCTTAAAACTATGTTCTCTCTTGCTAGCCATTTCAGCCCTAGGGAAAAGCCTCTGACTACCCACACAATCAATGCCTCTCATTATCTTGAACACCTCTAACAGGTCACTTCTTATCCTCCGCTGCTCCAAGGAGAAAAGGCCAAGTTCACTCAACCTATTCCCAAAGTTATGCTCCCGAATCCAGGCAACATCTTTGTAAATCTCCTCTGCACCCTTTCTATGGCTTCCACATCCTTCCTGTAGTGAGGCGACCAGAACTGAGCACAATACTCCAAGTGGGGTCTGACCAGGGTCCTATATAGCTGTAGTATTACCTCTCGGCTCTTGAACTCAATCCCACAGTTGATGAAGGCCAATGCACCGTATGCCTTCTTAACCACAGAGTCAACCTGCGCAGCTACTTTGAGTGTCCTATGGACTCAGACCCAAGATCCCTCTGATCCTCCACACTGCCAAGAGTCTTACCATTAATACTATATTCTGCCATCATATTGACCTACCAAAATGAACCACTTCACACTTATCTGGGTTGAACTCCATCTGCCACTTCTCAGCTCAGTTTTGCATCCTATCAATGTCCTGCTGTAACCTCTGACAGCCCTCCACACTATCCACAACACTTCCAACCTTTGTGTCATCAGCAAACTTACTAACCCATCCCTCCACTTCCTCATCCAGGTCATTTATAAAATTCACAAAGAGTAAGGGTCTCAGAACAGATCCCTAAGGCACAACACTGGTCACTGACCTCCATGCAGAGTATGATCCATCTACAATCACTCTTTGCCTTCTGTGGGTAAGCCAGTTCTGGATCCACAAAGCAATGTCACCTTGGATCCCATGCCTCTCTCAGTAAGCCTTGCATGGGGTACATATCAAATACCTTTCTGAAATCCATATGCACAACATTTACTGCTTTATCTTCATCAATGTGTTCAGTCCCATCCTCAAAACATTCAATCAGGCTTGTAAGGCATGACCTGCCTTTGACAAAGCCACGCTGACTATTCCTAGTCATATTATGCCTCTCCAAATGTTCATAAATCCTGCCTCTCAAGATCTTCTCCATCAACCTACCAATGACTGTAGTAAGACTCTATAATTTCCTGGGCTATCTCTACCCCCTTTCTTGAACAAAGGAACATCTGCAACCCTCCACCCCTCTGGAACCTCTCCTTTCCCATTGTTGATGCAAAGTTCATAGCCAGAGGCTCAGCAATCTCCTCCCTTGCCTCCCATAGTAGCCTGGGGTACATCGCCTCCGGTCATGGTGATTTATCCAACTTGATGCTTTCCAAAAGCTCCAGCACATCCTCTTTCTTAATATCTACATGCTCAAGCTTCTCAGTCCGCTGTAACTCATCCCTACAATCGCCAGTAGTGAACACTGAAGCAAAGTACTCATTAAATATCTCTGCTATCTCCTCTGATTCCATACACACTTTTTCACTGTCACACTTGATTGTCCTATTCTCTCACGTCTTATCCTCTTGCTCTTCATGTACTTGTAGAATACCTTGGGGTTTTCCTTAATCCTGTTCGTCAAGGCCTTCTCAAGGCCCCTTCTGGCTCCCCTAATTTCATTCTTAAGTTCCTTGCTGCTAGCCTTATAATTTTCTAGATCTTTATCATTACCTAGTTTTTTTGAATCTTTCATAAGCTTTTCTTTTCTTCTTGACTAGATTTACAACTGCCTTAGTACACCACGGTTCCTGTAGACTATCATCCTTTCCCTGTCTCAGAGACACCCACAATTTTCCATTTAGAGAGTGCCTATCATGACCTCAGCACAACCCAAAGATTTGTAGCAATTGAAGCGTCTCTAACGAGTAATCACTGGAGAAGCCTTGGAAATATAATGAAAGGATTTGTTAGATTTTCAGAGCAAAGTGTTGATTTATGCAGAGCCTGGACTGCAAGAGCTTTTCAGCTTGTGTGGAGTCAACTCTGTTTTGTAAGACACAAAAGATGCAGAGGTCAGAGGTCAGTTAAAAAACATCATTAAGGACCTTTGCCATCTGAGACATGTCCTCTTCTCATTACTACCATCATGGAGGGTTTACAGGAGCCTGAAGGCAGATATTCGACGTTCTAGGAACAGATTCTTCCCCTTTGGCATTGGAATTTTTAATGGTTTGAGAATTCATGAATGCAAAATCACCTTTTGCATTACTTATTTATTTTTGATATATTTCTTATTGTAACTTACAGTAATTTTTATGTCTTCCACGAATCTATGTTCATATTTTTTTATTATAAGCTGTAATATTTTTATGTATCACATCGCATTGCCGCTGCAAAACAACAAATTTCACAACATGTCTGCAGGAATAAATCTGATTCTCATCTGATTTTAGTTCTGAAAATTGCAAAAGTGAAATTAATAAAGTTTTGTGAGAGAAAACTCCTGGAATGTTGGAACTCTTCAGTTCTGATATTACCCCTGGTTCTATAGTCTGCCCTGGATTCAAATGCGCCCCTAGTTTAATTTTCAGCTGAATGACTATCTCTAGTTCTATCTCCATATTCCTGACTCCATCCATGCATATCTTGGAATCTATATGTTTCAATGGGTTGTGATTGGTTCCTAGTATTCCTTAAGTTATTTTCATATGCAGTCCTTTGTGCATCCACGGCTCTACTTTTGATTTCTTCCTGTATGTCCTACAATTCATGATTCCATACAAAGATTATATAAAACTTCCATTTTATTTAAATTCTGAGTTTTCAATGCATCCCTAATTTTATTCCTGTTCTTGATACTGTTCTGTTTTGCAATTCTAAACAACTCACCGAACTGATGCCTCTGTTCCCTGGCCCGGTGCTAACTGCATCCCTTTTTCTAGCTCTAATTCTACACATCTCCATGGTTCTTTTCCTAGAATTACAAATATTTCTGGTTTGGCCTACTTCTACGTGTATTCTTAATTCTTTCCCCATTCTACCCCAGTTTAATACATTTTTGTTTTTCCCCTAGTTATGTTTACTTCTTTGGATTTATACCTGTGTCCTATACATGAATACTACACATACCTCTGGCTCTGTGTGTCTTCCTGGCCCTATTCTCAGTTTCACACATTTTCCTGCTTCTGTATCTATTCATAGTTCTGTAAGGATCACTGTAACCTTCACACTTCATTAGCTTCAGTATATCTATCTAACTCTTCTCTGAAGGACGCATTGCTTTGCTGAGCGTCTGCTCTGCAGATTCACCAGTCTGTGGGGAAAAGCATTCTCCTAATCTGCAGTCTTGCTTGAAGCTTGTTAATTCTGAAGCTCTGTCCGCTAGCTCTTTGCTCACAGTCTGAATCGAACAGCACTTCCTTTGTGCGATTATCATGCTGCCTATCAAGCATGAGGGGATACACAAAGCAAATCATAGAAAATGAAGTACTGAGTGAGGTGTTCAGCCCATCATTCCTATGCTGGTGTTGCACATTATTGCGCAGTTATCGTCGGCCAAAAAATCCTGCCCTTCATGTCATTTCTTCCCTATGCTTTCAGGGTAGTGATTTCAGCTACAAGGTGGGATGTAAGAGCAGTTCTTTCAGAGAGGTTGAACAGATACAGAACCAGAAATGTATGTAATAGACCCAAGGTTATTTGGTGATGCACTAACATAATGGTTTCTTACACAAGTCATTCAACATTCCTCAGCCTCAATAGATCCTAGCTATACCCACACTGAACAGTTCTGAAACATGCCTTTTGAGTGTGGAGATTGTGAGTGAGGGATTGTTTGTGGAGGGATTGTGCGAATGTGGGGATTTTGTGTGTGGGGATTGTGTGTGTGGGGATTGTGAGTGAGGAGATCGTGAGTGTGGTGATTGTGGGTGTGGAGGTTGTGAGTTTGGGGATTGTGAATTTGGCACTTGTGAGTGTGATGTTTGTGAAGGTGGCGATTGTGAGTGAGGAGATCGTGAGTGTGGTGATTGTGAGTGTGGAGGTTGTGAGTTTGGGGGTTGTGAGTTTGGCACTTGTGAGTGTGATGTTTGTGAGGGTGGCGATTGTGAGTGAATTTAACTCTGTACAAATTGAACAGTCCCTTGTTTTTATATTCATTGCTACTTTCACGATTTAATGTTGAACATTTCATCTCTAATTTCAGAATTCTTTTTCCTTTGTCGAAGTGTTTTACTTCATTTTGTTTACCTTTACTCATTGAGATGTCCTGTCCATATCATTCTACTGTCTTCATCAAAATGCACCACACCCCAAAACTTTGGAATCTTTGGCACAAGTGTGGAAAACTATGTATACCTGTCTGGACACTGCTGACTGCTCCTATGGCTCCTCCCACAGACCCCTGTATAAAGGCAATTGGAGGCACTGCTCCTCCCTCAGTCTCCAAGATGTTGTGGTCATGTTTGCAGCTAATAAAAGCCTATCTTTTGCCTCCCATCTCCGAGAGTTATTGATGGTGCATCAACAAGATACTTGGAAGATATTTCAGAAGAATAAAAGGAATGAAATCAAAGTCTTCCTCCCTTTTCCCACATCTTCTAATCTCTGAAACCAGAGCACCCTTATGGTTAATGGCATTGGGGATAATTCTTGAATTCAACTGACAATGTGTACTTTGTTCTGGGATTACTCAGTCTAGCTGAAATTATCCACATTTACCCCATATTTTCACCAACCACTTCCCATAAAATCAAGTTCAACCACAAGTCCACTACAGTCTTCTAACTTGTGCCATTTCTTTATCTACATTCTAGTGTGTTCATTGATCGAAACTAGCTTCTGGACTATTAATACCTCCATGTAAAATACCTCAGCAGTCAAATCTCTCCATGGGCTTGCCTTTTACACTATCTAAGCTTCTTCGAACCCAGCAAAACTGAGATCTTGGAGGTACTCCTGATCTTGCATCTTGTGTATGCTGTACTTCAAATGCCAGAAACCACTTCTGCCACCATGGATCTAAGCTCCAAATTCTTTTTTGGCATCTTCACCAGCACTGTACCTCTTCCTTCTGCTTAAAGTTGTACCAGAGGACACAGAACAGAAGGATGCCCCTTTTGAACAGAGGTGAAGAGGAATTTCTTTAGCCAGTCAGAGAGTGGTGAATATGTGGCACTCATTGCCACAGAGAGCTCTGTAGGTCAAGTCATTGTGTATATTTAAAGTGGAGATCGATGGGTTCTTGATTAGACGGGGCATCAAAAGTTACGGGGAGAAGGCAGGAGAATGGGGTTGAGAGGGAAAATAAACCAACCTTAATGGACGGGTGGAGCTGGCTCAATGGGCCAAATGGCCTAATTCTGCTCCTATTTTTAGGGTGTTAAAGCTTACTTAAGTTAACCTGTTAACCAAGTTAGGCAGGTTTGTCAGAAGTGCACTGTGGTATTTTAAGCCCACTGCCCCACCAGGTCCAGTTTGGCTTCACGTTGTGAGCACAGGTGCTTGCACTGTGCCAAAGGCAAAGGAATCCCAGGATTCCCAACAGCATTTAAGGAAGGTTGATGTATCCCTAAATCATGTGCATAGCTGTACAAAGCTGTGGAGCATTGTAAACTCAGCCAGCTTCAACATGAGCAAGTCACCCCACCATCAAGGTAATGGCTCAAGAAAGCCGCATTAAGGATCCTCTCCATCCTGGACACATATTCTTCCAAAGTACCCATCCATTCTGCCTCTCTACTCACCATTGCGATCATGATCAGAGCCTTGCACTTCACCCCCTCCTATCACCCTGGCCCACCCAAACATCTGACCCTCCAGAATAACACCATAAAGAGCAGATTTAGGCTGTTCGGCCCATGCAGTCTCCTTCACCATTCAAACTTGGGTGATTTATTTTCCCTCATAACCCCATCATTCTTCCTTTTCTCTATGACCCTGATTAATCAAGAACCTATCAACCTCTGCTTTAAACATACCCAATGATTTGGCCTCCACAGCCATCACTGGCAGTGAATTCCACAGAAGAACTTCCTCCTCATCTCTGTTCTAAAGGGACATCCTTCTATTCTGAGGCTGTGTCCTCTGGTTCCAGACTCCCTACTAATGAAGTATCTTTTCCACCTCCACTCTTTCTCAGCCTTTCAATATTCAGTATGTTTCATTGAAATTCCCTCTCATTCTTTCTCTCCAGAGAAAGCAGGCGCAGGTTCGTTCAGCATTTGTTAATCCCTGGGATCACTCTCATGGACCCCCTCTGGACTCCCTCTCTCAGAGATGGGGCTAAAAACTGCTCGCAGTGCTCTGCTCTATCTTCCTGCCACTCCACCTCCACCCTTCCATCCTACCAACACTGTGGCCTTGCAGCCTATCTCTTCCTCACGATAATCTGACAACTCCTACTCCCTCTGACCCGGGCGACACCTTCACTTTCCTCACTACATTACACCTCTCCATCGCCAGCTCTGCCCACGGTGGGCTGGGTTAAGGGCTGGTATGATAAATTACTGTACTTCACAGCCCCACGAACTTTCAGCCTCAGAACACGGTGGCAACAGAAAATCAGCTCCACGCTTTGGTAGATTCAATCTCGCTCTGTTTGAATTCAACAAAGCAGATCATTTCAAACTGTTACTAAAGCAATTAACATTTATTAATGTCCAGCTTCTATACCCTGTGGAGCCATTTGATCCTTGCATAACTGCAGTGTGAGCAGGACTTGTCTGCAGGTGCCCCCGGGTGTATACATTACCTGATTGTTTTGTCCGCTTCTTATTACACCGTGGAGTAGTGACGCTGTCAGCCTGTAAGTCGCACTAGCTCGCAGTCAGCACTTTGTTGAGCACAACGTTAACCTCATCATCTCTTTAACCCAGGCAATGATCTTCATTTCCCGTTGGTGTCCTACCTCCATTTATTCAAGCTGTCGGCACGTAAATCCCTCAGAAGCTCAGAAATGGAAAGCAACAGGCAAGCTCACCGTTTCACCTTAGCTCAGTGTGTAGTCAGAAGGTTGTGGGTTCGAGTGGTCCTCTGGAGTTCAGTGTTAGCTCTTCCTTGCTACCCAAGGGATGATCCATGTCAACTTTCAGCTGAGATATTACCGTGGCCATACAAAAGAAATCCTGCACCACTGTTCTGAAGTACAGTTGTTCCTTGAGTATTATCCATTCGTCAGTCCATGTCAGCAAACAGATCACCATTTATTATCAGATCTGTATTTACGGTACTGTGCAGTTTGCAAATTTTCTGCTCCATAGCAATGATTGCTCTTTGATTATCTGCATAAACACTTTGGTTTATCCTGAGGTTGCAGAAGGCAATATGTACCTGACTTTTTTTCTCTCTGATTGGTCTCTAACACAGTTTCATGTAGTTTCTTTCCCTCATATTCCCTGATGCAATGACCAGACAAAAATCTGTCAGTCTCCGTGTTTGAAAGCCTTCAGCACTCACATTCTGTGGACAGCATTGCTCTAACGTCCCAACACACCTGAGTGAAAAAGTGTTTTCTCATTTCATTCCTGAATGGTTGGGCTGTAATATTAAAGTGTTGTTTAAAGTCCGTCAAATCAGCAACTTGTGGCTAGGAATTCCTTTGCTTTTTCTCTAAAGCCTGTGAAGTCAAGATCACGAGTAACCAAGCTCAATCTCAGCTTTAACATCACTTCCCCACTCTCTCTCCCTGTACTCTTATAGCTTAAATATCTGTCAACTGCCTCCTTGAACATACTTAGTTGCTGCATCCACAGATGACTGTGGTAGCAGATTCTGTAAGTTCATGACCGTTAGAGAGGAAATTCTTCCTTGTTCCATATAAAAAATTGAAGACCATGCAATTATCTCCTTTACCAGAGCTGTGTCAGACATACACCAAGGAGACCATGCACAATAAAGTGCACCTACTCACGGAAACATTACATCAGCTTCTGCCCTGTTCATCTGATATATTTCAATAGAATTGCCTTCCGTTCCTTATTACTCCTATGAGCAATCTTTCTTAATAAGTGGACCCTTTTATCCCAGGAATCAGTGTTCTCTGTAATCATCTCCTTCCCTATGTACAGAGACCAGATGCAATGCTGCAGATGTAGTCTTACCAATATCTGATAGATTACGTACACGACGCTGGAAGAACTCAGCAGGTCAGGCAGCATCCGTGAGAAAAGAGTAGCCAATGTTTTGGGCCGAGACCCTTCATCTGATAGACCTAGACTGGTCTTCCCATTTCCTGCTGTACCTGCATGCTAATGTTTGTGCTTCATATGTTAATTCCCCTGATCCCTTCCTATCAAACCATTCTATCGCTTCGCTCTGTTTAAATCACAATTTGTCTTTTCATTCTTCTTTACAAAGGATAACTAGGGAGAGGGTGGGACCACCCAAGGATTAAGGGGAGGGGGGATACTTGCTTGGGTGCAGAAAATGTGAGTGCAGTCCTTATTAAGTACTTCACTTCAGTATTTACGAATAGACGACTAGGAGGTCAGCTGAATGTATAAATATGTTAGACCATAAGACCATAAGATATAGGAGCAGAAGTATGCCATTTGGCCCATCGAGTCTGCTCCACCATTCAATCATGGGCTGATCCAATTCTTCCCATCATCCCCACTCCCCTGACTTCTCCCCATACCCTTTGATGCCCTGGCTGATCAAGAACCTATCTATCTCTGCCTTAAATACACCCAATGACATGGCCTCCACAGCCACTTGTGGCAACAAATTTCACAGATTTACCACCCTCTGACTAAAGTCATGTCTCCTCATCTCTGTTCTAAAAGGATGTCATTCAATCCTCTTGTCCTAGACTCCCCTACCATGGGAAATAACTTTGCCATCTCTAATCTTTTCAGGCCTTTTAACATTCAGAATGTTTCTGTGAGATCCCCACCCCCTCATTCTCCTGAACTCATTGGTTAGGGCATTTAGAGATCAAGGATGAGGAGGAGCTGGGTTTCCTAAGAAGTATTAAGGTGGATAAGTCCCCAGGGCCTAGTGGAATTTACCCAGGTTATTGAAGGAGGCAAAAGACAAGATTGCTGTACCCTTGACCAGTTTCTTCATGTCCTCTCTAGCCACAGTCGAGGTCCTGGAGGACTGGTGAGTGGGAGATGTTGTACCTCTATGTAAGCTCCATGCCCCCAGTTGACCCCCGTTCACCTAGGGTAAACCACTGTCGTCCCGCCAGTAGTGCAATACTTCTGTGTAAATACGGTACACACATCCCAGTACACACTCGCAACACAAATACCAGACAATACCCAAAAGCAAGTAAATAATTGCAACTTTATAGTGATTTCTTAGTGATGGGTTAGTAGAAACAGATAACCTAAAGGCACAAAGTAATAATCAGTTTGTGCACATATTTTAATATGTTGGAGCTCACACCTCCGGTTCCTTTTCACAACGACCTTCCGAGCCTTCGGCCACCGTCCGAACCGCTGACGTCCAGTATCCGCTGCCCTGGAACCACTGCCCGCTCCTCGCACGTCCATTCTCCTTGCCCTCCTCTCGAAAAAGACTGCAAACTCCTGCTCCGCTTACACAGACAAGATAGCTTAACAATTCTCCATTGGTTAGTTTTCCCCTTATCAATACCCATATCCCAAACATATGAGACATAGGATCCCATTACAGTATTACAGAGAAGCCATTTCATTATAAAATACAGAAAAGCCATTTTGTTAGCCTGAACAGTTAACACCACGGTTTCTGGTACTGAGAGCCCTACATCTGTTTAAGAAGGGAAAGTGAAAATCCTGGGAACTATAGACTTGTGAGTCACTTGGCAGTTGTAGGCAAATTGCCAGAGAAAATTCTTGGGGATAGGATAGCATTTGGAAATTCATGGCCTAATTAGGGAGAGCCAACACGATTTTCTGTGTGGCAAGTCATGCCTTGGCAACTTGAATGAGCGTTTTTGACAAGGTGACAAGAGACATTGATGAGGGTAGGGCAGTGGATGTTGTCTACATGGATTTTAGTAAGGTGTTTGATAAAATGCCTCATAGGAGGCTAATCCAGAAGGTTAAGATGCATGGGATCTGTGGTGAATTGGCTCTGTGGACTCAGAACTGGCTTGTACATTGAAGACAGAAGCTAGTGGTTGAAGGGACTTATTCGTGCTGGAGGTCTGTAATTAGTGGAGTCCCGCAGGACCTGTGCTGTTTGTAATGTGTGCTAATGATTTGAATGAAATTGTAAATGATGGGTTAGTAAATATGTGGATGATGCCAGGTTGCTGGTGTTGTTGGTAGTGTAGAAGACTGGCAAAGAACACGGTATAGATCAGTTGCTGAACTGGGCTGAGAAATGGCAGATGTAGTTTAACCCAGATATCAGTGTGATGTTACACCATGAAAGAAAAATTGCAAGGAGACAGTAAGCAGAGATCTGATAGAGGTTTACAAGATTATGAGAGGCATAGATAGAGTGGACAGAGAGGCACAGGTATGTAAGGAAGATGGAGAAATATGGACATGGTGTATATGGGAAGATTAGCGTGTGGATGTTTTTCATCTGGTTTGGCACCATATTGAGGGTCGATTGACCTGTTCCTGTGCTGTACTCTTCTAAAATCTCACACTCCCACATCATATCGATCTACTTGTTACAAAACTTGCTGCTTGTAATAATGATTGGAGGGAATCTGTAATTACCTTTATTGTCTCAACGGAAGAACACATGAACCTACACAACCAAGTACCTGTGTGCACACCTATTAAGCTCTCCTGACCTTGCATGAACATTCCAATAACATAAAAGGTGATACCAGCTAAAAGGGGTCTCTGCTAGCCATGTGTTCCTCATAGTCCCGTTTCGAATCTCCACATCCACAATAGTGAATCTCCTGCAGAGTCAATGCTAACTTGTATCTGAAGACCTCTGGTTTTTATATCCATTCCTTACCAGATGAAATGTCACATTGCAGTGTCATTGGCCATTGGCCATGTGCCTGTCCTTTATCATTTTTTATTGGCTCTGCTCCAGGCCAGCATCCATTTACTGCCCTCTTACCAGCAAGTGACAACTGGTAATTTATGGCTCTTTGTTCTCAATCAGCAACAGGCTTGAGTCACACAGGACAGGCATGGACCCCAACAGTCATAAACCTGTTTATATTATCCAACCAAAGAACACCTCACAAATAACTTCTTATTTGGAAATTATCCTTATCCAGCAGATTACCTGAAGCATCATTGTGTCTAAAACACTGATCAAGCCAAGCAACAAACTCACAAAATGGAGGACATAAAGAGTTCCACAAAATGGCACCTCCATGCTCAAGCAAAGGGCAAGAACAAAGATAATTGGACTGTCTGTTTCCACTGCGCTAGATTCATCCAAAATCACTGATCTGTCGACTGTAGTTCTTTCTGACCAACATACTTCACCCATCTATACCTCTATTCAGACTAGAGAAGCATCTTAGCAACTTGTCTAACCACAGATTTCTGGTTTCTCAGCAAACCTTATCACACAGCCCCTTTGTCCAAGTCATCAATGCATTTTGTGAATAGTTGGGCCTTCTCTTAATACCACCAGGTGAAATTTATTAAATATCGCTTTACGTACCTGCCAAGCTTGATCAACCATCTTCCTTTTTAATCCATTCACCCAGTTTACTTTGGCCAACTCTACCCTCAGGCTATTGCAAATACTAGCTAAATTTTGGACAGTAGTTTTACACCCAAGTTTCTTTTATTGATTTGTCTAGGGTTAAATCGGGGGATTGAAGGGCTGGAACGGCCCGTTCTGGCTTTATCTCAATAAATAAATAATCAATATAATAATTAAAATCACTCATGATTATTGTTTCCAGATTTACACTCTGCTGTACAATACAGGTCAATAGAGTGGATGTGGAGAAGATATTTCCTATGGTGGAAGAGTCTACGACCAGAGGAAGCAGGCTCATTATAGAGATATGTCCTTTTGGAATGAAGATGAAGACAAATTTCTTTAGCCAGGAAGTGGTGAATCTGTGGAATTTATTGCCACAGCGGCTGTGGTGGCCAAGTCTTTATGTATATTTAAGGTGAGGTTGATAGATTCTTGACTGGTCAGGGTGTGAAGGGACACGGGGAGAAGGCAGGAGATTGGGGCTGAGAGGGAAAATGGATCAGCCGTGATGAAATGTGGCAGCTGATTCGATGGGTCAAATGGATTAATTTTGCTCCAATATCTTATGGCCTTGTGATATTATGGTATGGAACAATATGTACAGTTAATCTCACCAAGGGCTCCTTATCTTCGCCCAGGGTGATTCTATGTTCTGAGCCAATCTCATTCCGCATTACTATAATGATCTTATTTTTTATGCTGCGTGGCTGGGCTTTGCACACCTATACTCACAGTAGAGAGCATCCTAACAAGATGCACCACTGCATGGTACAGAAACTGCACTGTGGTGGGCAGCAGGGCTCTACAGCAGGTAGTCCAGATTGCCCAACTCATCACCAGAACAAGCCTTCCCGCCATCAAGAACACATATGCAGAAAGGTGTTCGAAAAGAGCCAGCAACATCATGAAAGATTTTACGTACCCTGCTCATGGACCGTTTGCCCCATTTCATCAGGAAGGAGGCTATGCCAGGACCACCAGTCTCAAAAAAAGTTACTTTTCTCAAACAGTAATGCTGATCAACACCTCCACCCACTAACCCACCCCTCCACCATTATATAATTCCCTGTCAGTCACCTTGTGTATAGACTCTCCTGCACCTAGTGTCACTTTATGGACACTATGCAAATAAGCTGTCTTGTGTATTTATATTTTTGTGTTTTTTAATTATTTTTGTTGAATTCTTTATCCCTGGTCCCGTGTGTGTGTGTTTTTTTCTGCTGCATCAGATCTGGAGTAACAATTATTTTGTTCTCCCTTACACTTGTGCACAGGAAATGACATTAAACTATCTTGAATCCTGACTGTGGAATGTTGGAGATTGGCTTGTCAGGCAAACCACAGGGAACTTGGAGAAACAGTGTCAATCTCCCAGCATATGGCACAAAGTCAGGAGAATTAACAGTGAAGTTCACAGTACCTTGTTTATCAGGCTTTGATTGTACTTTTGAAGTATATTCTCCTAGATGAACTTTATCCCGTTTCTCGTCATCTGGGAGAACTGAGCAATGTGGGCTCCCTCAACAGTACATCGTCCATAGGCCCAGCTTCATCAGTCTGGCTGCAGCTCCCTTCCTAAACAACTCAGTCTTCCGTAATTCAGAAAATCCTGGCTGCAAACCAATGTGACTGAAAGGTTAACTATCTCACTATTCCACAGTAAAACAAAGAAACAATCAGGTAGCATGTTTTTGGATAGTTTAGAGCCGGACTTTAAGAAAATCAAGGGTTGTAGGTTAGTACAGGAATGTAGCGCTGGAGTAAAAGATGGGTCTTGGTCCTGTTGGATTACAGAGAAGGCATTAAGATTGAATGCTTTACTCCACCTTTTACTTCTTAACTAACGTTCTGAGACTTGGATTTTTCCTCACACCACTCTATAGGTTGAAAAGTCCACCTATCCAAAGGGGAAAAAAGGGTTCTGGTTGGAGTATCAGGGTCTCCATGTTCAACCCTTGCTTCTAACAAAGTCCAAGTTAGTGTGGAATGACTTGCGTCTTATCTATAAAGTGTTCTTTTAAGAGTTGGAAGCTTGACTTTAATTGGTGTTGCATGGTTTGAATTGTTGTTAGCCACTTAAGAAACTGTCTCCCTAGTTAAGATTTACAACAGCACACAGTTGCTTTCTGAAAATGAAATGAAATGTATGATGGCTCTGGGCCTGTGCTCATTGAATCCTACAGAATATTGACAGGTCTAGAAAGGGTGGACATGGAAAGGATGTTTCCTATAGTGTGAGAGCCTAGGACCAGGGGGAACAGCCTCAGAACAGAGGGATCATTTTGAATAGAGTTCTGAGATAAATTTGAACAGAAATGAGGAGGAATTTCTTTAGCCAGAGGGTAGTGAATCTATGGAATTCATTGCCACAGACAGCTGTGGAGGCCAGGTCATTGGGTATATTTAAAGTAGAGGTTGATAGGTTCCTGATTAACCAGATCATCAAAGGTTACGGGGGTTGGAGAATGATAAAAAAATTAGCTACGATGGTGTGGTGGAACAGGCTCAATGGGCTGAATGGCCCATTTCTGCTCCAATGTCTTATGGAAATCCTGTGTGTGTGTGGGTCAGGTGGCAGTGGAAAAATTGAACGTCACAATCCTGGACCCAGCTTACCAGCTCCATCTAATTCAGCTCCCATTGTGAGCTTCTATACCGTGGATCAGCCACTTGAGGTCCCACCAATAGACAACCCGTGAGGAAAGCATCACACCGGACTCGAGTGATTGCACTACTAGCATGTGGCAAATGGGCTTCTCTGTATGCGAACAACACAGGGAATTATTCTGACTGAATTGTAATGCATTTCTGTTGTTTAAAAGCATATTAAATATTAGTACTAAATTGTGAAACCCGACTTTGGGTTTTTAATGTGTCTTTTTAATGATATTGGACAGCTGGATTGATGATCTTATCTGTATGATGCATCACTCAAAGCTGAGGGAAAGTACAGGACGATTGTACCATTTTAGTTGCTGGCTGAATCACATGGTTTATGACTTTACAATCAGATGGAAAACTGTAATGAGATTATAAATCAAGCTAAGTATATTACCATCAAGTACATCAAGAATAAATTAGACAGAACCATGTTAAGTTATAGTTCTGGCAGTTCTGAGATCAATTCTACTGCTGCCTTTACACACTAGCTGAAGCAATAGATGGGAATGGTAGCGTCACGGTATGCCTCTAGATTAGCAAACCAGCAAGGCTATTAGTGGAACATCTCTGCAAAGAAAATTAGGAGACCATTTAGGATCTGATTTGCCAAGGATTGAGAGGGCTGGATACCAAGACCGAAGGTAATAGGTTAATCTGGTTTAAGATTATAAAGAGGGTTTGCATAAAATTGGCATGAAGATTGGCCAGATAGACACACAAAATTCCAGAGGAACTCGGAAGCTCAGGCAGAATCTATGGAGGGGAGTAAACAGTCGACATTTCAGGCCAGGACCCTTCACCAGGACTGGAAAGAGAGCAGGAGAAGCCGGAGTGAGGGTCGGGGGTGGGAGTGAAAGGAGCAATAGCACAAGCCGGCAGATGATAGGTGAAGCCAGGTGAGGGAGAAGTGAGTGGGTAGGAGAGGGGAAGAAGGAAAAGGGAAAGACCATGCCTTGAGGTTGGAGGCTTCCCAGACAGTCACTCACCCTGTGAGTGGCCTGATAGTGGCTCTGGAGGAGGCTATGGATGACATCAACATGGATTTCTCTAACTTTCAGTAAGTTTGTCCCTTCTCACTTCTCTATTCTCATTCTGGCTCCCCTAATGCCCCTTCCCTTCTTCACACCAGCCCATCACCTCTCTCTGGTAACTCTCCTCCTTCCCATCCTTACACTCCTATCAGATTCCTTCTTCTTCAGCCCTTTACCTTTTCCACCAATCACCTCCCAGCTTCTCACTTCATCCCCCTTCCACATCCAGCCACCTTCCTCCTCCCCTTGTGCTTCTCCCCCCCACCCCACTTCTTCCCCCTTCCTTTCCAGTCCTGATGAAGGGTCTGGGCCTGAGATGTCAACTGCTTCTTCCCCCTCCATAGAGGCTGCCCGACCAAAGCAGGACAAATGCACATAATAGTAAAATTGCTCAGACATCCCTAACCTGGGAAAATGTGGAATAAATGGGCACATACACACACACTCACTCACTCCACTGAACCGTAATTGGTAATTGGCTTATTATTGTCACATAATGAGATACAATGACAAACAATGTTTTGCATGCCTTCCACACAGATAGCTTCAAAAACATAAGTACACTGGGAAAAGCATTAATACATTTAGTTGACAGGAGATCATTAATTGTTAATTTGAAATGTATAATTTGCAGCATCAATTGTTATTTAATTAAGAGAACCCCAGGCTTCATCCACACACAAAATAAGGAGCTGTGATGGTAATCTGGGCCTGGTTGAAATGGAGTCTGTATAACCATAACCTCCATTATATCCCTCACATTCAAATTATCGCAATAGGAAAACCAGTAATCCTGCGGCCCTTTAGCTTCTCCTGTGACAGTGTCATGTTAATAATTAATGCTCATGATCTCTGAGTCTTTCAGAGCTTCACCATTTGTTTTGTGCTTTGCAGGTTCACGTGAACGACCTTGCAAATGCCTACAAAGTAATCAATCTCCATAGTATTGTCTACCCACTTCATCTATGAATAACACTTCAAAGTTTAATATTTCCTTCTGCGCTGCACGCAGTGTCACCTATCTTTGTGTCATTGACAAAGTTGGAAGCATGATTTGCTAAGTTATTTATAAATACGGTGAATAGTTGTGTCCGCAGCTCAGATCTTTGTGGGACACCACTAACCACACTCTGAAGGATTTGCTTATTAGCTCCACTTTCTCTGACAATCAGCTCATTTTCTAAACAGGTCAATAATATGCCTTCAAATACATGAGCCTGAAAATGAACTAATGATTTATTTAATAAACAGCTCCTCAAAAAAGTCAGTCAATTTTTAAAATATTTAATTCACCAACTCTGGCAGTTGCTGTCAGATTTGGCATTTATCGTCCGTCCCTAGTTCCCAACCCTTGCACACATTGCAGCCCAGGGACTGCAGCTTATCTGATACACCCATCTCACTCATTTTTACTGGACTTTATGCAGCAAGTTGTGATCCAGAGGCACAAAAATAGACTGGGACTAATTGGATAATTTCTCTGAGGAGGTGTCTTAGACAGAATGGCTAAAGTTCAAGGTAAATTTATATTCAAAGTACATATATGTCTCCAGACACAACACAGATTCACTTTCTTGTGGGTATATCATTTTTTGTGGGCATACTCAACAAATCCATACAATAATAACAATAACAGAATCAATGAAAAGCCACACCAAGTTGGGCATTCAGCTAGTGTGCATAAGACAATAAACTGTGCAAATACAAAAATAAATAAATGTGTGAAGTTATTCCCTTTGGTTCAAGAGCCTGATGGCTGAGGTAATAACAGTTTTCAAATCTGGTGGTGTGAGTGCTGCATCTCCTCTGCCTTCTTCTTGATGATGGATGTTGCTTTTCTGTGAAAGTGTTTCATGTAGGTGTGCTTAATGATGGCAGGGCTTTACCTGTGATAGACTGTGCCTTATGGACTACTTTTTGTAGGTTTTTGGTACTTCCATACAGTCAGTCAATATACTCTCCACTACACATATGACCCCCATAGGCCACAAGACATAGAGGTAGAATTAGGCCATTCAGCCCATCGAATCTGCTCCACCATTCCAACATGGCTGATCCCGGATCTCACTCAACCCCATACACCTATCTTCTTGCCATATCCTTTGATGCCCCGACCGATCAGGGAACTATCAACTTCTGCCTTAAATATACGCATGGACAAGGCCTCCACCGCAGTCTGTGGCAGAGCCTTCCATAGATTCACTACTCTCTGGCTAAAAAAAGTTCCTCCTTACCTCTGTTCTAAAAGGATGCTCCTCAGTTTTGAGGTTGTGCCCTCTAGGTCTGGCTACCACCACCCCCCCCCCCCACCAGAGGAAACATATCCCCACACTCACTCTGTCCAGCCCTTTCAACATTCAGCACATTTCAATGAGATCCCCATGCAGTCTTCTAAATTCAAGTGAGTACAGGCCCAAAGCTGCCAAATGCTCCTAGTATGTTAACCCCTTCATTCCTGGAATCATCCTCGTGAACCTTCTCCGGACTCTCCCCAATGACAACAAATCCTTTCTGAGATATGGAGCCCAAAACTGTTGACAATACTCAAAGTGCGGTCTGACTAGTGTCTTATAAAGGCTCAGCATTATTTCCTTGCTCTTATATTCTATTCCCCTTGAAATAAATACCAACATTGCATTTGCCTTCTTCACCACAGATTCAACCTGTAAATTAACCTTCTGGGAGTCTAGCATGAGGACACCTAAGACCCTCTATACCACTGATGTTCGAACATTCTCCCCATTTAGATAATAGTCTACACCATTATTCTTTTTTATCAAAATGTATTATCATACATTTCCCAACACTGTATTCCACCTGCCGCCTTTTTGCCCTTTCTTCCAATTTGTCTGTCCTGCTGCAATTGCATTGCTTCCTCAACACTACCTACCCCTCCACCTATCTTCGTATCATCCACAAATTTTGGCACAAAGCCATCAATTCCATTATCCAAATCATCGACAAACAATACTGATCCCTGAGGAACACCACTGATCACTGTCAGCCAACCAGAAAAGGCCCCTCACTTGCTGCCTGTCAGCCATTCCTCTACCCATCCCAGTATCTTTCCTGGAACGCCGTAAGATTTTATCTTGTTAAGCAGCCTCATGTATGGCACCGTATCAAACACCTTCTGAAAATCTAAGTGAATGACATCCACTGCCTCTCCTTTGTCCACACTGCTTGTTACTTCCTCAAAGAACTCTAATAGATTTGTCAGGCAACACTTCCTTTCACGGAAACCATGCTGACTTTGACTGATTTTATGTATGTCAAAGTTTTCGATGACATCCCAAATCATAGCAAGTTCCTAATAAAGATGCCACTGTGCTTTATTTGTAATTGCACTGGGCCAGGGCGGGTCCTCCAAAATAAAATTGTACAAACATAAGACACAGCAGCAGGATTAGGTCATTCCATCACGGCTGATCCCATTTCCTTTCCTCAGCCCCACTCCCTGGTCTTTTCCCCGTAACCTTTGATGCTATGTCCAATCAAGAACCAATCAAGCTCTGCCTTAAATTCAGCCAACTACTTGGCCTCCACAGCTGCCTGTGGTAACAAATTCCACAGATTCACCACCCTCTGGCTAAAGAGGATCTCTGTTTTCTCTGTTTGAAATGGACACTCTGTTTTGCATCTCTGTTTTAAATGGACACCCTTCTATTCCATGGTAGTGCCCTCTTGTCCTAGACTCCCCCACCATGGGAAACGTTCTTTCCACATCTAGTCTTTCTACGTCTTTCAACATTCAAAATATTTCAATGAGATCTCCCCCCTCATCCTTCTAAATTCCAGCAAATTCAGACCCAGAGCCATCAAACATTCCTCATATGATAATCCTTTCATTCCTGGAATCATCCTTGTGAACCTCCTCTGAACCCTCTCCAATGCCTTCACAGTTTTTCTAAGATGAGGGGCCCAAAAATGTTCAGAATACTCAAGGTAAGGCTACACTAGTGTCTTATAAAACCTCAGCATCACATCCCTGCTCTTGTTTTCTGGACCTTTTGAAATGAATGCAAACGTTGCATTTGCCTTCCTCACCACTGACTCTACCTGCAAGTTAACCTTCAGGGTGTTCTGCACAAGGACTCCCAAGTCCCTTTGCATCTCAGAGTTATGGATTTTCTCCACGTTTACAAAATAGTCTGCACATTTATTTCTACTATCAAACTGCATGATCATGCATTTTCCAACATTATATTTCATTTGCCACTTTCTTACCCACTCTCCTAATCTGTCTAAGTCCTTCTGCACCCTGCCTGTTTCCTCAATACTACCTGTCCCTCCACCAATCTTTGTATCAAACTTTGTTCCATCATCAAAATCATTAATATACAGCATAAAAAGAAGTGGTTCCAACACCGACCCCTGTGGAACACCACTAGTCACTGGCAGCCAACCAGACAAGGATCTTTTATTCCCATTCACTGCCTCCGACCAATCAGCCAATGGTTTTACCATGCCAACGCCTTTCCTGTAATACCACAGGCTCTTAACTTGATAAGCACCTCATGTGTGGCACCTTGTCAAAGGCCTTCTGAAAGTAACACACCGAGGAATCCACACATAACAATACTGGAGAACCTATCAAAACCTTCGGTAATTTTGACCACCTTTGTCAAGTCTTACTTTAATACTCTCTGTTCAGTCTCCATTTCTCTAGTCTTCCAATGGATTTAGAAGCTATATTTGAGTATTAGTGTCAAAATTTGACCACCTTTTGATCCCTGGAATTAATGTTCCCATTTGCTCAGTGCACTGCAATAACACACTGACAGTTCACGTAAAATTATTGTCACCTTCTGCTCTCTCCTGAATGGGAGGTGCTGGGAATCTTCCTGGCATAATAGAGACTAGTAAAAGCACAAGTTGGCCTCATGACTTTAGGAGGCTTGGGCCACCAGTAATGTGACATACAGTTGCAGAGTCACAGAGCACAAAAGGTGACTGTTTAAAGTTCAAAGTAAATCTGTATATGTCACAAAATACTACCCTGAGATTCATTTGCTTGCAGGCATTCATAGTAGAACAAAGAAACAAATAGAATCAATGAAAATCGATGCAAAAGGACTGACAAACAACCAATGTGTAAAAGAGGACAAAATGTGCTAATACAAAAGATAAATAAATAACACAGAGAATTTGAGATGTAGAGTCCTTGAAGGCCAGTCCGTAAGTTGTGTCCAGTGCTCAGTTCAGTGTTGTGATGAGTGAAGCTGTCCACGCTGTTTCAGGAGTCTGGCAGTAGTTCCTGAACCTGGTGGTGTGGAACCTGAGGCTCCCGTACCTCCTTCCTGATGGTAGCTGTGAGAAGAAAGCATGGCCTGTGTGGTGGGGTCCTTGATAGCGCTCTAAGTGGCCTGCTCCTTTGCCGATTTCTCCAAATCCATTTGAAGAAGTTTTGAATCATCTTTCTAACAGTGTATTCCAGATCATGACATCCTCCTTACTGCTGCCTCCTCACCCTCTCTTGGCTTTTTATGTCAAAAATACTATAATGTAGTCACGCGCAACGCGCTTCTAAAGAAACACACGGAGGCAGAGAGAGCTGAACTCAGAATGCCTTTACTGATTCATAATTGCACGCTTAAGTCTTCCCTCCCATGGGCCCCTGCGACCCGTGGGGCGGATGCGACGTCAGACTGTCCCCGGAAGGTCCGCCCCGAGCGGGTAGTTCCAAACGCGCTTCCACTTGTCTGCCTGTGGCTCCCGATGGTGGTTCGAGTCCCGCGTGTGCAGGCCACCACAATACCCTGGTTACTACCAACGGGAACAATTTCTCTTTATACATAATTTCGAACATCTGTATTGAATAGTTTATAAGTCATCTGAGTTCCATGGACAATCCCATCTTTCATCTTGTCAAATAAGTCCTAACAACTTGGGCCCATTTCAGGACACCCCTCTGCATCCTTGTCAAAGCTTCAAAATCCCTTTTAATAATTGGACTGAGCTTTCTGCTGATGCTTCAAATATGAAGAAGGATATTTGTGATGAATCTCCACATTGACATATGTTAAAATAAAATGAGTTAATAGTTCATTAGGTAAACAGGAATGGACTGTCAGTTGGCTGAGATGGAGGAAATGCATCTTAGCATGAAGGGTGCAATGGGACATTTGTTCATTGAGAAGATCCCTGCTTCAGGGTAGTCATGCATAGCCAATAAACGCCAGCTTTTCAGGAAACATCATATCCCCTGTGATGGGATTGGGTTCCCTAAAAAGCTCTAAACTCAAGAGAAGACTTTGAGCCCTATCTGATATGTCCACGGTTATAGAGAAGTTGTAATGTATCCACCCATTCTTCAAGAACTAACTGACTTCCCTGTCTAGTCTCTGTGGTGAGGTCTAGCTGCTAATATCTAATCTTCAGTGGTGGATTACCTACAAGTTTAAACAGTTTATTGTATTGTTAATGATACACATTTAAATTCAAGCAAATAATTCTTAACACACATTTAGCACTCACAGAAGATTTTTAACTTATAAAATGTTTTGAAATACAGAAGATACACGATCTACAAAGGATTTCTACACACAGGCACAGTCTTTACGAACTAAAAGAACATAGCAACAAGTTGCAGACGAACAAGTTGTCAGTCACGGAAATGAAGGCTGAGGAATGAATTCTAGATCTTCTTTCTGTCACTGTCTTTCTGAATTCCCATTGTTATTTCCAACAATCCTCAATATTTCCTAACATTTATACTGGTATTTTACTAGATGACATCACCTGCATGTGATGTTTTCCAGATACCTTTGCTGGGACAAAGAAATTTGTGCAGATGGTCATGAAGTTTCTGAGGACAATGCTGCGAATAATTTAGCCGTAGTTGCCTGGTATAATGTAGGGTAATTAATGAAGCCCAATGTCCTGCATGACAGAAGGTATCATGATCACTTCACTTTGCCAACCACATCTTCTAGCAGCCAGCCCAGATGTCCCGTTAACTTCAAACAGATTGAAGCTTGCAATTTACATTAAAACCAAAGGCTGGTTCTTGTTTACAAAAGGAATTGAGCAAGGAGTATTTATTAAAAATTTAACCTTGTCACAAACACCTCTGACCCTTTGTAAAGGTCATGCAGCTGTTGGAGAAAGCTGAGGTTAGTAATAAGCCCCTTGAGCCCTGGAAAATGTATATTCATCACACCCGAACCTATAACTCACATTCTCTGACATTCTGTGTAGATCCATGAGCCTTGGTGCATGTTCAGTATTAACCATCCAATCTCCTTCATTAAATTCCAGCCTGCAACTCGCTCCCCAGGCAGTTTTTATTCTTGAACCCCTTGGCAAGTTCTGTACTTTTTCACAGTTGGGTGCCCATTAATGTACATACTATCGCTGCTGTGTGGAGGGCTGGATAAGATTGCAACCTATAATTTTGGATTCCTGTTGCTCTGGGTGCACACTGTGAGTAAGGTAGGTCTGCACAGTCTCTGTATTTGCATTGTAGTTAGCTCTCTGTTTACTCATCTCTGTGGAGTTGATCATCTCACCGGCAGTGATTAGAGCTCACTCAGTGGGCCTATATGTGAGGATTCTTATTTCTAAATTTCTTTCATAGTTTGTTGGGAATGTTTTTTCACGAGTTATTTTCTCTGAGGGGCGAAGTACAGATGGAAGCAAGTAATAGAGCAAAGAAGAGAGATCGAGTGCTGATGTGAGTCTCCTGCCTCCTTCTGGCAAGCATTAAACACCATAGCCTTTTGGAGCTCAGAATGAGCCAGCCAGCATTCCCTCATTACTGCATTTGCATTAGTTTCCGTAACTTAGTAATTTTCATGTCTTGTACCGTACTACAAGTTACAAAGCAACAAATTCATGACATGTGACATGTGAAAAACCCGATTCTGGATGTATGGGTGCGAGAGAACTGCTACAGAGTGTATGTAGATATAAAAAGCTCATCTACACAAGGGGCCTGTGTTGAGTAACTCACAAATACGTGGAAGTCTGTAGGTGCTGGAAATCCAAAGCAACACCAAATAAAATACCGGAGAAACTCAGCAGATCAGGCAGCATCTGCGGAAAAGAGTAAACTGGTAACATTCTGGACCAAGACCCTTCTTCAGGCTGGAAAGGTGGGCAGAAGAATAAAAGGTTGTAGGAAGGGAAAGAGGCTGGCTGGAAGGTGATTGGTGAAGCCACATGGATGGGAAAGGTCAAGAGCAGGAGAAGGAAGAACCTGATAAGAGAGGAGAGTGGACAACGGGAGAAAGGGGAGGGGCATGGGGGAAGCAATGGGAGAAGAAGTGAAAAGTCAGAGTGGGAATGAAGGATGTTGGGGTGGAGGGGTAGAATTTGTTCACCAGATGGAGAAATCGATATTCATGCCATTAAATTAGAGAGTTGTTGAGTGGTTGGTATCAGGAAATCAGCAGATAAAATTTCCAGGAATACGTCCAGGGTGGAAGAGAGTAGGGTCTCAAAGAGGAGAAGTCTAAAAGATCCCATAAAAAGCTAACCCAAAATAAAACCGTTCCTAATGGGCAGTTTGAAAGATTTAACAATAAGCCCTCATGGCCAGACACTTTTAAGGTCTGACTAGAATTGAGTATTTTCCACACCTAATTCCAAAAGGCTGTTTATGCAAGTTTTAGTCTGACTATACTATATCTAGACCATGACTGAAAATACTAATTAGATAAGTTCTTAATACTGATTGCTGGGGAAATACCTCTGGCGATCGCTCTCTGAAGCCGACTTTAATCTGCCTGTAACTGCTTCTGCTTTAGGCCCCTCAGGACAAAAGATGGATCGATCGACAAGCTGCTTGGTCGCTGTAGTCTTCACACGCTCGTTGCAGGGATCACTGTCTGTGATTTGAGTTTTAAATTCATTTCCCATTTTCCCAGAGGGAAGCGCATTGCTTAGTTTAACTCGACAGCTCCCTCCCACTCACCCACTGCATCTCTGCTCAGTGACACCACAGTCATATCCCTCACCAGCCCTAAGAGCCTGATGCAATATATTAAAAATAATCAGCGAAAATGAGGAGTCAATGCTGGGCAGATGGATCTATATCTCCACTTGCATTGTAATGACTCACTTGGTGAATCCTACCCAGCCTCAACTCCAGAGTTTTTTAATATTTGTAGCAACAGAGTGACTAGGAGGAGAGGAATAATGAGAGATTACAAAGAGTGAAGGGAGGGGGCAAAGTATGAGCTCATTATCATGGTAACTATTACCCCAGACGAGCCATATTTGCAGATACATCACCCTGCACATAATTAAAGATAAAGATGAGCCTTATTTGTCACAGGTACATTGAAACTTCATTTGCATCAATGAGCAACAGTGGTGCTGGATGTCACCACAGGGTTGAAGTGTCAAATACAGGCACTGTAGGTGAGAAGGGACAGGTTCCCGGGGGATAAGGAGGTAGGTTTTTGCTCAGAGTGGTGGATGCCTGGAATGCACAGCCTGTTATGGTGGTAGAGACACATTCTTTTGAAACGGTGGCTGAAGACTGGAACACTCTGTCAGCAAAGGTGGTGGAGGCAGGCATTCTTGCAACCCTTACCGAGCATCTAGTCGGACAAGGCACCAGAGGCTTTGGTTTCAGTGTCAGTCTGGGCTCCATGGTAGTGTAGCAGTGAGCACGATGCTTTTACAGCTTGGGGCAGCAGAGTCTGGAGTTCAATCCCGGCATCCTCTGTGTGGTGTTTGTATGCCCTTCTTGTGGATTTCTTCTGTTTCCTCCCACAGTCCAGTTGGTAGGTTGATTGGTCATTGTAAAATGTCCTGTGATTAAATCAGTGGATTGTTGTGCCATGGCTGGAAGTGCTGGAAGGACTTGTTCTGCACTGATCTCCTACTGCACCGGACCAAATGAAGCTGCAGAGGATCGTAAATCCAATCAGTTCCATCTTGGGTACTAGACTACAAAGTGCCCAGGACATCTTAAGGGAGCAGTGTCTCAGAAAGGCAGCGTCCATTATTAAGGACCTCCAGCACCCAGGGCATACCCTTTTCTCACTATTACCATCAGATAGGAGGTACAGAAGCCTGAAGGCACACATGCAGTGGTTCAGGAACAGTGATTCTTATTTTATTTATTATTATCATTATTATTATTATTATTATTATCTTCTAGATTATGTATTGCAGTAAACTGCTGCTGCTAAGTTAACAAATTTCACGTCACATGCCAGTGATAATAAACCGGATTCTGATTCTGTAAATAAGTAGATAAATGGGACGATTGTAGTTAGGTCCTGATGAAAGCTTTGAGCTGAGCTGTTGACTTTGTTTCGCTGAGATGCAGCCTGACACACTGAGTATTTCCAGTTTTGTTTGTGTTTTATTTAGTTAGTGGCTTAATAGTTTGCATTCTCATGATGGGCCGAAAGGCCTATTTTTGCAGTAAATGGCTATGGTATAGTTGCAAAATTTTGGAACTCTTTTTATTAAAGGGTAGTGGAAGCAGAATTTTACATTATTTTTAAGACAGAGGTAAAAAGATCTTGAAAAGCAAGAAACTGAAATTATACTGGATTAGGCGGGAACTGGATTGGTGTGAAAGTACAGTTTGACGTGCCAGTGAGACAGATCATTGCAAACAGAGGTACATGGTGTTCGTACAAAAGGAAACAGCTTTAACAGAAGTGCTGTTACAGTCCGGTGAGGATTGATCTTACTGAATAATGGAGTTGACTTAATAAGCCTAATTCATTCATTTATTTGTACGCATGTGTGTCCCCATGTATGTCTTTTGCACAGACAATTCTAGTGGCATTATTAACCTAGCCGTCATTCCCTGGGCACTACTTGATGCTCCAGGGAGCCCTTCTCTCTAGATGACAGTTCTTTAAACCGATATTCAATCCAGGAAATTTTCAGCTGGAGTGAGAATCGGGACCTCCACCATCCTTCACTCCTTCAGACATTGATGTTCAGAACCACCACAACATTTTTCCTTCATTCTGCTAGTGTTCTCACTGCTACGAGAAATTGGTCCTTTGTAACCAGGGCATTTCTCCTTGGAGTGAAGGAGGATGCAGGTGTACAAGATGATAAAAGGCCTAGACAAAGCGGGGAGCCAGAAACTTCTTCTCAGTGGCAGAAATGGTGAATATGATGAAATTATTCATTGATTCATAAAACAGATCTATTCCTGGGAAATCCCTCATTTTCATAATTCAAATGGCTAAAAAAAGTACTTATGGTTTATTTGCTACAGTTGGTGGCTTGCATGCTATCAGGTAGAGCCAAAAATGCATCCTAAAACTCAACAGCCTCACAATGTTCATAAATTAAGGAATAAATCTGATTTATTAACCATAATCAAAGGTCTCTTGTTTCAAAACAATCCTCATAATTCTGTAGCCTGGCAACACTTCTCATCCCTCCCCTGCTCATCTCTGATAACTCACGCTTGTCCTGTGTAGTATTTGATCTGTGGTCTGTGTTCCAGTATGACCCCTCTGCTCTGACATTACAAAGGCAAGTGTAGCATGTATAAATGTATCTTTTTACAGAACAGAATGTAAATGTGGCATTACTTTGATGCATTGCAGAGGAGCTGCTACGATGCTACTTGGATGACGGAACATGTCTTATGAGGACAGGTTGAGCAAACTAGGGCTTTCCTCTTTGGAGAGAAGGAGGATGAGAGGTGACTTGATAGAGGCGTACAAGATGATAAGGGGCATAGACAGAGACTTCTTCCCAGGGCAAAAATGTCTAATACAAGGAGACATAACCTTAAGGTATTTGGAGGAAAGTATGGGGGGGGGGGATGTTTGTGCAGATTAGTGCAGAGGATATTGAGAGTCTGCAGAGAGATATAGATAGATTAAATGAGTGGGCAAGGGTCTGGCAGATGGAGTACATGGTTGGTAAATGTGAGGTCATCCACTTTGGAAGAAAAAATGGAAGAGCAGAGTATTGTTTAAATAGCAAAAAATTGCAACATGCTGCTGTACGGAGGGACTTGGGAGTGCTTGTGCATGAATCATGAAAGGTTGGTTTGCAGGTACAGCTGGCTATCAAGAAGGCTAATGGATTGTTGGCCTTCATTGCTCGAGGGATTGAATTTAAGAGCAGGGAGGTTATGCTGCAACTGTACAGGGTACTGATGAGGCCTCACCTGGAGTATTGTGTGCAGTTCTGGTCTCCATACTTGAGGAGGGATATACTGGCTTTGGAGGCGATGCAGAGGAGGATCACCAGGTTGATTCCAGAGATGAGGGGTTCAGACTAAGGAGAGATTGTGTCGCCTGGGACTATACTCGCTAGAATTCAGAAGAATGAGAGGAGATCTTATAGAAACATATAAAATTATGAAAGGGATAGATAAGATAGAGGCAGGAAAGTTGTTTCCACCGGTAGGTGAGGCTAGAACTAGGGGCCATAGCCTAGTAGTCTCCAGATTCAGGGGAGTAGATTTAGGATGGAGATGAGGAGGAACTGGTTTTCCCAGAGAGTGTTGAATCTGTGGAATTCTCTGTCCAATGAAGCAGTGGAGGCTACCTCAGTAAATATATTTAAGACAAGGTTGGATTGATTATTGCATAGCAGGGGAATTAAGGGTTACAGGGAAAAGGCAGGTAGGTGGAGATGAGTCTGTGGCCAGATCAACCATGATCTTATTGAATGGTGGAGGTGGTTTGAAGGGCCGGATGGCCGACTCCTGCCCCTAACTCTTATGGTCTTGTGATGTCAGAAGTAGGTTTTTACACTTAAGAGTGTCGATGCATGGAATGTGTTTCCGGGGGGGGGGGGGGGGGGTAGAGCTAGATACAATAGGGACACTTAAGAGACTCTTTGATAGGTGGACAGATGATATATAAGTGCGACATGGGAGTCGGTTACAGGATCATGGTGGGCTGAACAGCCTTTACAGTGCCATGTTGTTGTATGATCAATGTTATAGCAGATACTGCTGTTAGTTGATCAGTCACTCACTACCTTCAATATAGAAATGCCCTCCCTTTTCATCTAGTGATCATCTCAACAGAGCCTATGAACATCACAATGGCTGCTTGAGGTGTAAATAAAATTGAAAAATGCGGTTCCCAAGGAAAAGAAGAAGCAATGGCATCAGTGAGCTTGATGGAAAGGTCAGTGAAGTTGGGAAATGGAAGCGGTCTCAGTCTTTTTTCCTGTGGATGGAGTAAGTGGAGATGCTCCTGAGAATGAAGAAGATCGTGAAGGTCGGGAACAGGAATCCATGGCAGAAAGTCAGGAGCAATGGATGAGAAAACATCCTCAGAGTTCTGAAAGTCAGGATGAAAAGTACATGGAAAAGAAATATCAAGAAGCAATCAAAGTGGAAAATGATCTAGGTGGATTTATCGTTTTTAATAATAAACTAATGAGAGGATAATTATAATTACTACAGTAGTTAAGGAGCACTATTAGTCTGTTATGTTTATTGTTAGACTTGATGTTTAGAGAGTGTATTACAAAATGTATTTTTAGTTCTGTACAGCCACAACACAATAGAGGTACAGAACAGACATATGAAATGTTCGGAGAGTGTGGACGCCGCTAACTCAATGTTGACCACCTTCAGCAAAGGATATTTAAACTGGCCGTTCTGTCCTTGTGAATTCCCTGACTGACAAAATAGCCTGTGGGTAGAAGAGCTGTAACGTGTACGCCTTCTCAAGCACATTATATGTTACACCTGCTGCCCCCAGGGACCTGTGAACGTGCACACCAAGGTCTGTCTGTCCCCTACACCATAAACTACGCATGCCTTCTCATCATTTATCCTCTCACTCCTCGACCTTCAAAACCTTTCCTAGAAACTTGATATCAAGCTTCCTTCAGTCCAGAGTATTCTTTATCACGATCAAACCATTGATTATTTTTGTATTAATATTGATCCTGAAGCCTGGATATGTACTGATGCTGCTGACTCCCAATATACACTTGGTAAATACATTTGAATCTTGAACCTTAATAATGATCACACGGTAAACAGAGACTGAACACAGGTCTGCAGCTATCAAAAACCTCAACAATAATTTCCCAAAATATTATTATTTCAGACACATGCCTTGGTGCGTTACAGAGCAGGCTGAGTGACTGGGATCTTAAGTTTCAGGGTGAACAGTCTGATTGAGAGTGGAGTGTGTAGGGGAAGCAGAGTTGGGTGTGGAGGAGGGTGGTGGAGAAAGATGGTTGGGATGATGGGGAAGAGGACTAGGGAGGCAACTGCAGGGAAGAAGGCAGAAAGAGGGGGAGTGGGGAATAAGGGAGTGCACTGGAGCAGAGTGGGGGGGGATTGATGAAAATTCATGGTAGGTCAGGAGTGAAGGACAGGTGAGGTTAGAACAGTGGTCATGTGAGCTGATGAGGACGCAGAAACCAAAGAGTATATTAGGGTGGATGGAGGGGTTTGTGGTGGTGGAGATGGGGAGTTTCAGGTAGATTGATAACATGGATAGGGATTAATAGGGATGGACAGAGATAGATTGTGCGGCGATGGACAGGAGAGAATGGTGTTGGGGTGGACAGGGATGGATGGTGTTGGGGTGGACAGGGATGGATGGTGTAGGGATGGACAGAAACAGATGGTGTTGGGATGGACAGGGATGGATGGTGTTGGGATGGACAGGGATGGATGGTGTTGGGATGGACAGGGACAGATGGTGTTGGGATGGACAGTGATGGATGGTGTTGGGATGGACAGGGATGGATGGTGTTGGGATGGACAGTGATGGATGGTGTTGGGATGGACAGGGATGGATGGTGGGGATGAACAGGGATGGATGGTGTTGGGATGGACAGTGATGGATGGTGTTGGGATGGACAGTGATGGATGGTTTTGGGATGGACAGGGATGGATGGTGAGGATGAACAGGGATGGATGGTGTTGGGATGGACAGGGACGGATGGTGTTGGGATGGACAGTGATGGATGGTGTTGGGATGGACAGGGACGGATGGTGTTGGGATGGACAGTGATGGATGGTGTTGGGATGGACAGGGATGGATGGTGTTGGGATGGACAGGGACAGATGGTATTGGGATGGACAGAGGTGGATGGTGTTGGGATGGTCAGGGATGGATGGTGTTGGGATGGACAGGGACGGATGGTGTTGGGATGGACAGGGATGGATGGTGTTGGGATGGACAGGGATGGATGGTGTTGGGATGGACAGGGATGGATGGTGTTGGGATGGACAGGGATGGATGGTGTTGGGATGGACAGTGATGGATGGTGTTGGGATGGACAGGGATGGATGGTGTTGGGATGGACAGGGATGGATGGTGTTGGGATGGACAGGGATTGATGGTATTGGGATGGACAGAGGTGGATGGTGTTGGGATGGACAGGGATTGATGGTATTGGGATGGACAGAGGTGGATGGTGTTGGGATGGACAGATCTGGATGGTGTTGGGATGGACAGGGATGGATGGTGTTGGGATGGACATGGATGGATGGTGTTGGGATCGACAGGGATGGATGGTGTTGGGATAGACAGGGATGGATGGTGTTGGGATGGACAGGGATGGATGGTGTTGGGATAGACAGGGATGGATGGTTTTGGGATGGACAGGGATGGATGGTGTTGGGATAGACAGTGATGGATGGTGTTGGGATGGACAGGGATGGATGGTGTTGGGATGGACAGTGATGGATGGTGTTGGGATGGACAGGGACGGATGGTGTTGGGATCAACAGGGATGGATGGTGTTGGGATGAACAGGGATGGATGGTGTTGGGATGGACAGTGATGGATGGTGTTGGGATGGACATGGATGGATGGTGTTGGGATGGACAGGGATGGATGGTGTTGGGATGGACAGGGATGGATGGTTTTGGGATGGACAGGGATGGATGGTGTTGGGATGGACAGGGATGGATGGTGTTGGGATAGACAGGGATGGATGGTTTTGGGATGGACAGGGATGGATGGTGTTGGGATAGACAGTGATGGATGGTGTTGGGATGGACAGGGATGGATGGTGTTGGGATAGACAGGGATGGATGGTTTTGGGATGGACAGGGATGGATGGTGTTGGGATAGACAGTGATGGATGGTGTTGGGATGGACAGGGATGGATGGTGTTGGGATGGACAGTGATGGATGGTGTTGGGATGGACAGGGACGGATGGTGTTGGGATCAACAGGGATGGATGGTGTTGGGATGGACAGGGATGGATGGTGGGGATGAACAGGGATGGATGGTGTTGGGATGGACAGTGATGGATGGTGTTGGGATGGACAGTGATGGATGGTGTTGGGATGGACAGTGATGGATGGTGTTGGGATGGACAGGGACGGATGGTGGGAAGATGCACAGAGGTGGATGGTGTTGGGATGGACAGGGATGGATGGTGTTGGGATGGACAGGGATGTATGGTGTTGGGATGGACAGGGACGGATGGTGTTGGGATGGACAGGGATGGATGGTGTTGGGATAGACAGGGATGGATGGTGTTGGGATGGACAGGGACGGATGGTGGGAAGATGCACAGAGGTAGATGGTGTTGGAATCGACAGGGATGGATGGTGTTGGGATGGACAGGGACGGATGGTGGGAAGATGCACAGAGGTGGATGGTGTGTGGTGGACAGGGAAGGATAGAAAGAAGTGGATTATGTGAGAATGGACAGGGATGGATTGTATGTGAATAGACAGAGATGGATGGTGTTGGGATGGACAGGGATGGATGGCATGTGATGGATAGAGCTGAAGGTGTGGAATGGGCAGGATGGATGTTGTGGGAATAGACATGGATGGATACTGTGTGGATGGTGATCTGGAATTCTACCTACAAGGCAAGAGTGCGTATCAGACTGCTGGAGAGGTAGTAATGGAGGACAACGGAATAGTGAATGAACTGATTAAGTATTTTGCATCAGTCTTCACTGTGGAAGAAACTAGCAGTATGGTGCTGGTTCCAGTTTCGGGCGAATGAAGTGTTTGAAATTACCATAACTTATAACTTGCGAGAAGGTTATTGGGAAACTGAAAGGTCTGCAGGTAGATAAATCACCTGGACAAAGTGGTAGTCACCCCAGAGTTCTGCAAGAGGCGGCTGAAGAAATAATGAAGGCATTACCAGAAGTTACAAGTTGCAAGTGTAACTCCATTCTTCAAGAAGTGATAGAGGCAGTAGAGAGAAAACTATAGGCCCGTCAGTCTATCCTCAGTGGTTTGAGAAGATGTGGGATTGATTGTTAAGGACGAAGTCTCAGGGTACTTGGAGGCACTTGATAAAATAGTCAGCATGGTTTCCTCAAGGGAAACTCTTGCCTGATAGATCTGTTGGAATTCTTTGAAGAAATATCAAGTAGGATAGATAAAGAAAAATTGGATGTTATTATGTACTTGGAGTTTCAGAAGGCCTTTGACAAGGTGCTTACATGAGGCTGTTTAACAGGCTATGAGCCCATGGGAAAAACAGTTTCTGATTGGCAGGAGGAAATCAATGGGAATACAGGAAGTTTTTTCTGACTGCTACCAGAGACTAGTGGTGTTCCACAAGGGTAAGCGTTGGGACAGTTCTTTTTTACGTTATATGTCAATGATTTGGATGATGGAATTGATGGTTTTGATGCATGATATGAAGATAGGAGGAGGAGCAGGTAGCTTTGAGGAAGTAGAGAAGTTACAGAAGGATTGAGACAGATTAGAAGGATGGACAAATAAATGGCAGGTGAAATATAGTGTTGGGAAGTGTATGGTCAGGCAGTTCGGTAGAAGGAATGAAAGAGTTGACAATTTTCTAAATGGAGGGAGAATACAAAAAAATTGAGATGCAAAGGGACTTGGGAGTCCTTGTGCAGAACACCCTAAAGGTTAATTTGCAGATTGAGTCTGTGGTGAGGAATGCAAATGTAATGTTAGCACTCATTTGAAGAGGACTACAATATAAAAGCAAGGATATAATGTTGAAACTTTATAAAACACTAATGAGGCCCCTCTTAGAGTATTGTGAGCCAGTTTGGGGCCCTTATCTTAGAAAAGATGTGCTGAAACTGGAGAGGGTTCAGAGGAGGTTCACAAAAATGATTCCAGGATTGAATGGTTTGTCATGTGAAGAGCGTTTGATGGTTCTGGGCCTGTATTCACCAGAATTCAGAAGAATGAGGGGTGACCTCATTGAAACCTACCGAGTGGTGAAAGGCCTTGAAAGAGTGGATGTGGAAAGGGTGTTTCCTATGGTGGGAGAGTCTAGGATCAGAGGACATAGCCTCATAATAGAGGGGTGTCCTTTTAGAATGGAGATGAGGAGGAATTTTTAGCTAGACAGTAGTGAATCAGTAGAATTCTCTGCAAAAGGCAGCTGCGGAAGGTCTCTGTGTAAATTTAAAACAGAGGTTGATAGAATTTTGATTGGTCGGCATGAAATGATACGGGGAGAAGGCAGAAAATTGAGGGTGAGAAGAAAATTGAATCAGCCATGATGAAATGGTGGAACAGACTAGATGGGCCAAATAGCCTGACTCTGCTCCTGAATTTTATGGTCTTAGCAATGATACTTACCTCCAAAAGATTATTAAAAAGTTGCATTAGCAAACAGAACCATAGAACATTACAGCACAGAAACAGGCCTTTTGGCCCTTCTTGGCTGTGCCGAACCATTTTTCTGCCTAGTCCCACTGACCTGCACCTGGACCATATCCCTCCATACCCCTCTCATCCATGTACCTGTCCAAGTTTTTCTTAAATGTTAAAAGTGAGCCCACATTCACCACTTCATCTGAAAGCTCATTCCACACTCCCACCACTCTCTGCGTGAAGAAGCTCCCCCTAATGTTCCCTTTAAACTTTTCCCCCTTCACCCTTAACCCATGTCCTCTGGTTTTTTTCTCCCTCAGCCTCAGTGGAAAAAGCCTGCTTGCATTCACCCTATCTATACCCATCATAATTTTATACACCTCTATCAAATCACCCCTCATTCTCCTACGCTCCAGGGAATAAAGTCCTAACCTATTCAACCTTTCACTGTAACTCAGTTTCTCAAGTCCCGGCAACATCCTCGTAAACCTTCTCTGCACTCTTTCAACCTTATTAATATCCTTCCTGTAACTCGGTGACCAAAACTGCACACAATACTCCAAATTCAGCCTCAACAATATATTATACAACCTCACCATAACATTCCAACTCTTATACTCAACACTTTGATTTATAAAGGCCAATGCACCAAAAGCTCTCTTTACAACCTGTGACGCCACTTTTAGGGAATTTTGTATCTGTATTCCCAGATCCCTCTGTTCTACTGCACTCCTCAGTGCCCTACCATTTACCTTGTATGTTCTACCTTGGTTTGTCCTTCCAAAGTGCAATACCTCACACTTGTCTGCATTAAACTCCATCTGCCATTTTTCAGCCCATTTTTCCAGCTGGTCCAAATCCCTCTGCAAACTTTGAAAACCTTCCTCTCTGTCCACTACACCTCCAATTTTTGTATCATCAGCAAATTTGCTGATCCAATTTACCGCATTATCATCCAGATCATTGATATAGATGACAACTAACAATGGACCCAGCAATGGTCCCTGTGGCACATCACTAGTCACAGGCCTCCACTACCACTGTCTGACTTCTCCCATTTAGCCAATGTCTAATCCAATTTACTACCTCACCATGTATGCCTCGCAAATGAATCTTCCTAACTAACCTCCCACGCGGGACCTTGGCAATGAGACAATACCCTTGGAACTGGGTTCAGCATTGCTGGTCAGAATGGTTCTCTGATGGCAGGGGTAGTTCTCAGAGTATTGACACATCGGGGCAGCTCTTAGAATTCAAGAACATGTCCTGGGGTTTGCAATGGTTCCCTGAAAATTCTCCTAGTCACTGAACACGTAAGACTGGTATCCTTTCCATGTCGGTGCCTGATTCAGAAGGACGCTGCTGGTAAATATGGAATTGGCCAGCTGCAGGTGGATTGGATCAAAGTACACATGGTTGTTAAAGGTGAAAGACAAGGAGAGAACAATCGATCACACATCAAGTCAAAAATAAAAGGTTATCAAAACATCACAGAATACAAGGTGTCAGTGGAATGATTTGAAATCACAAGCTGGGTTTACAGAGTCATAGAATGCAGCATCCAAGGGATTATACTTGAACTTCATCTGACAACAGTGTTGTGGGCAATGCTGTGAAACAGGCTGGAAATGAATGCAAATAGCTTAGAACGGACACTGGAATTATATCAAGGGATTTCAGACATGAGAAGAATTAGGGAAGTTAGCATTATTTTCTTTCAGACAATTGGGGTTAAGAGTTGGGAAGCTTTAGCAGAGGAACTGTGTTCCCTCACACAATAACTAAAAACTCAAAATGCTTCGTAAAAAGGAAATGAAGAGAAATGTTTTCCTTCTGAAGCCAGTCAGGATCTGGAATGTTTCAGAAAGTAGGCAAAGCTGATTCTGTAGGTAACTTTGGAAAGTATTTGGAGAAAGGAGCACACAGAGTGTGTATGGACCAAAACCATCTGCTCTTCTGGAGACGTGCCGGATGGGCGGCCCCGCCCTGTGTTTGTGTTGTTGCTTTGGTTTCTCCTTCAGTTTCAGTGAAGATCTCTGTCTAGTTTCCACGCATTTAATGCAGTGTTCATTTGCTTGAGATCTGGATTGACCGAGCGTCATCTTTCAAAGTGGCACATTTCATGTAGGTGGAACTGACATAAACAGAGTGTGCAAATATAGATTCTGTAACTGTCACCAAAAGTCTGACACACACAAGAATCCAAAAAAGGAAGGTACTTCTATTAAAAGCAAAACATCTTTTAAATCTGTGAATGTGATTTGGAAATGCAGAAGAAGAGTAAAGTTCTGTTCTACTGAAGTTTGAGATTGGACCTGTCATTTGTCTCATTATTGTAGTTGGCTGATGTTAATTTAAATGAAATTACAACTTAATATAGAGATCAGTTGTCCCAGTTCTTCACGGCCATGCATCCTGAGACGACATCTAAACTCTTGCTGAAGCTTAGAAGAATGAGGAGGGATCTCACAAAATATTGAAAGGCCTCAACAGAGTGGACATTGAGAGAATGCTTCTTATGGTTGGGGAATCTAGGACCAGGTGGCACAGCCATGGAGAAAGAAGTCCCTTTAGAACAGAGATTAGGAGGAATTTCTTTAGCCAGAGGGTGGTGAATCTGTGGCATTCAGAGGGATAATAAATCAGCCATGATACAACGGCAGAGCAAACAGTCTCACCCTGCTCCTATGTCTTATAAATGCAAGGTTATAATATCATTCTCAAACAGCCAGATTGTAGTGGTCAGAAAAGATTGATTGAACAGCTAGGATGTTTTCTCTTAAGGAAAATGCTGACAGCAGTCCTTAAACTTGCAAATGGAGAGTTAAACTATAGTTAAAGATTCTCTCTTGGGGGCAAGTCTAAATCAAAGTCGTCCGCGTGGAACGTGTGAGCTTTCTGCTTTCCTCCCACAGTCGGGTAATCATTATAAGTAGTCCTGTGACTAGGTTAGGTATCAAGTCTGTGGGGTTGTTGAGGCGATGTGTCTTGAAGGGCCAGAAGGGCCTTCTCTGCACTGTAGCTCTAAATAAATAAAAATGACCTACAGTACGGAAGATGTTAATAAATACAGTCGGTAGTAAGGAGTCCACAGCAGATGCCAGCTCATTGGCTCTTCACTCAACCCTGGAAAGCTGGACAGCATTAATCCATGCGTCAGATGCTCTTTATCGACCAGAGCTCGACATTCAATAACATCATCCTCTAAACTACTACTACCACTCTTCTTCCTCTTCGGCTGCCCATCGATTTTCGACGATGGCTGAGGCCTGGGCATGGTTGTGTGGAAGACTGGCAGTTGCCCAAGCTGCAAGTCTCCCCTCTCCACGCTACTGATGATGTCCAAGGGAAGGGCATTAGGACCCTTGCAGCTTGGCACCGGTGTCGTAGCAGAGCAAAGTGTGGTTAAGTTCCTTGCTCAAGGACACAACACACTGCCTCAGCCAGGGCTTGAACTAGTGACCTTCAGATCAGTAGACCGACACCTTATCCACTTGGCCACGCGCCACACTGTACTACCACTACTATGTCGACTCAGGCCTAGGGGGCCAGCGTCGGGCACGCTGATCGCCTGAAAGCTGATCAGTAAGCCCCAGGACTCACACCACCAGGTTCAGGAACAGTTATTACCCTCAGCCAGAGGGGATAACTTCACTTGTCCCATCATTAAAATGCTACCGCAACCTATGGACTCACTTTGAATAATGACTCTATATCTCAGGTATTTATTATTATTATTTCTTTCTTTGTGCATTTTCAGAGTTTGTTGTCCTTTGCACACTGGCTGATTGTCTGAGCTGGTGTGGCCTTTCATTGATTCTGTTATGGTTGTTATTATTGAGCATGCCCACAAGAAAATGAATCTCAGGGCTCTATATGGTGACATTTATGTACTTTGAACTTCATGAATTCAGTTACTTGCTATTATTAGAAGCGATTGAAGCACAAAAACTTACATGCATGTGAAATGAAACCAGATGACAGAAGGAAAGGAAAGAGAAGGATATGGTGAAAGGAGACGGATGAAATGGGGGACAGCCAAGCTGAACTCTGAATCCAGTTATTTCTGTGCAGCGCATTCCTTGCAATCTCATGTAATTTATTCTGGTAGGTGATCATTGATATGTGCAGTCTAACACTGGAAGCGCTAAAGAGCAGCGGTCTGTACTGGGGACATAATATATGGGTAGTAGAGGATGAATTTGAAGAGACGACATTTCCTTGGCTTCCTGAGAGGCGCATGTAGGCTTTGCTAATATTCATACGTCGGGGCCAAATAGCTAACACAGTCCAACATCTCCCTCTCCTGGCTAACAAATGGCATTGCACCCTGAGGAGAAATGTGGCTTGTTAGTACACCAAATGGAAAAGGTAACTTGAATTTAGATCACAATCTTTAATGACCTTAGGATGCCCCAAAGCAAAATTACTGTGAACTATAGAAAGCAGAACAATGACGACAAAACAATCTGCAACCTTCCTCGAACACCCACCAGCTCGTGTTGCTGCCCCTCCCCCTACCATTTCATTCTGACTTCTCTCCTCTACCTTTCTGCTCCTGATGAAGGATCTAGTCCCAAAATGTTGACTATTTCCCTCCATAAATGCTGCCTGTCCTGCTGAGGTCTTCCAGAATTTTGCATGTGTTGCTCTGGATTTCCAGCATCTGCAGTCTCTCTCATGTCAGACAAGCTGCTTTATTGATTGTTGATTAAAATTTCAGTATTGCCCCAGAAAGCTGCAGCATTTTCTATGTTGTAACGTTAACCGTTGTCCAATGGTTACAATCATGAAAACATCTAGATTTTAAAAAATCATTGCTTTCTGGAAATAAGCAGCAGGTTCAAAGGGGATGTGAGGGGTAAGTTGTTTACTCAGTGTGTGCTGGATGTCTGGAATGCGCTGGCTAGTATGGTGGTAGAGTCAAATACATTAGGGGCTTATAAGAGATGTTTGGATAGGCAGATGGGTGTGAGGAGGGTGGAGGGATAGGAGGGATTAGTGTTTAGGTGTTTTTAGCTGGCTTGCACAGCTCTGGGGGTTGAAGGGCCTGTTCTAATGCTGTACTGTCGTATATTCTGTCAGTTCTCAGTACAGCAACCCACAGGCCTTTCCTTATCTCCAGCAACTTTGCTACTCCCTCTCTCTCTTTGATCCCTTTGGTACTATGGGCTAGTTTTGCAATTAGTACGTGGAAGGAATGTAGAACACCTTTGGGAACCCATAATCACTCGGTGATGGGGAGAGCGTGCGGACTCCACACAGATGACGTTTGAGGTCAGGATCGAACCCGTGGCCCTGAGGCTGTGCCACTGTGCTAGCCTTGAGGGTTCAGGCTAGTCTCTGGATCATGACTGAGGTGATCTCCGTAACAGAGACAGTGACTGGACCCCTCTTTCAGGCAGATTAGGGGAAGTTTATTAACAAGGTTGTTGTAGACGTTGCCTTCAACTTCCCTAATATAGACTAGGATGTCCCAAGTGCATGAGGTTTAGATGGAGCAGAATATGTTCGGTGCATCCAGAATGCATATGTAGATCATCCAACAAGTGGAAGGAACATACTGGACCGGGTCTGACCAGAGGACTGACGTTTCAGTGGGAGAATAATTAGAAGAGGTTAATCCCTAGGTTTAAGATGGCTAGAAGGTGCCCCTTCCCTCCACTAGTCCACAGGCCACCCTTGAGCCAAGCGTAGCTCCCCCCCCCCCCCCCACCCCGCACCAATCAGGGTCATGTGAAGTCACGGGAGCTGGGAGATGGTCATATGAGTAGCTGGTGTGTATCATAATTCCTGTTATGTGACCACTGATGCCAGGCAGACTATCTCTGAAGAGTATTGATAATGACTGTGGTCGCCCGTCTTGTAAAGACACTGCCCAGCAGAAGGCAATGGCAAACCACTTTTGAAGAAAAATTTGCCAAGAACAATCATGGTCATGGTTATAACCTTAATGCTTCCTATCTGGGGGACACCAAGGATGTATGATTCTCAAGTTGAATCGTTCTATAGACCCTAAGAAACACAAGACCTGAATCTAGAATTTCATCTACGAGACGGCACCTCCAACTTTGCTTTCTTTGTGCTCCACTGGACAGGTGAACACATCTTGTCTGCTGCTACAGAAACAATTGCTTTACAGAAGGAATATTGATGTCACAGCCTGAGGATCCTTCCAACACTGTACACACGGGGAACACAAGCCTACAGAGAGCAGGCTGGTGTGGAGACAAATTGCCTTTAATGGACTCTGAAATTTTGTTAATTACTTTCTCGACGTTCAGTTCCATCCCCTAGATCTGATGCACTATTTCCCTATGGAGCTATCCAATTTTACTGATTTTATTTGGTTATTGAGATGCAGCACAGAGTGAGCCCTCTGGCCCTTCGAGACCCTCCATCCAGTAACCCCAGCCTAATCACAGGACCATTCACACTGACCAATTAACCTACTAGCCCGTATGTCTTTGGACCGTGGAAGGGAAATGGAGCACACCGGTTATGGGGAGAACATACAAATGTCTTTCAGGCAGCGGCAGGAATTGAACCCAGGCCGCTGTTACTGTAAAGCGTTGAGCTGACCGCTGCACTAGAATACCGCCCCAAGTTTTCAGCTGTTAGTCATTCTATCACAAACCTACCAGACTGGTTGCCAAGGAAACAGTGTGAAATTGGAATCTGATTTTCCCAGAGCACGATAGCTCAGTTTTGTCTATTGTCCTAAACTTCCTGAAGTCCAAGAAGACATTCAGAGCAACAGACAATCTGCTGCAGGAACTGAGCAGCGCCTGTGGGAGGAAAGGGTTTGTCAACTTCCCAGCTTGAAACCAGTCAGGGCAGATTGTTTCTGCTTCAGATTCCAGCACCTGCACTCTCCTATTTCCCCAAAGGCTTGCAGAAGTTCATTTAAAAGTAGTCACTCAGGACTGGGGCAAGAGGTAAAAAGGAGCCTCTTTGGAGGGCATGGTAGTGGCAAGAACCCAGAGCAAAAGAAGTTCCATTTTATGTGAGGTCAGCAGCCTCAGATAGTGGTTATTTGGAGGTTTGTGTACACAAAGCAGGAGCACTGGTTTTTATAAAAGTGGAGAGGTAGTGGGAGAGCATCCCAACTTTATGACACTTGTAGCACTTTCACACACAAAGCTGAGGCAATTAGGGCTTATAAAAGGAGTTTGTTTTGTGTCACTGATCGTGCCTTGAGTAAATTGCACCATTTGGCTGCATATCACTGCCCTAAGTTTCGATTGCAGGTCCCAGAGGTGCGAGTGTGATTGTGTTCATGTTTTTCCACTAATCTTGGGGGTTTAATTGAAATAGTAGAATACTATTGCCTTGGCCTCTGTACTTCAAAATGCAGCCTTTGCCTCGAGGGAGCCAACCTGTTGAAAGCAGGTGTTAAATCTGGGTGTGTCTGCAAATAGAAGTTGGTAGAAACCTGGATTATTTTCTGTATGAGACTCTACAGAGGAACAGCACAGCACAGTGGAGTATCAGTTAGCTTTATTCCCACTCACTGCCCCTGCGTATCAGCCGTAGGATTTTATCAGGAGTGGCACTTTATCAAATGCCTTCTGAAAATCCAGTAAGTGACAGCCACTGCCTCTCCTTGGTCCTCCCTGCTTGTTACTTCCTTGAAGAACTCCGTCAGATTTGTCAGGCAAGATTTCCCTTGACAGAAACCCTGCTGACTTTGACTGATTTTATTAGTCTCCACGTACACCAAAACTTTATTCTTAATATTGGACTCCAACACATTTCTGACCACTGAGGTTCAGCTAACTGGCCTATAATTTCCTTTCTTTTGCCTTCCTCCCTTCGTAAAGAGTGGAGTGACATTTGCAATCTTCCAGTCCTCCGGGAGAATGCCAGAACCAAGGGGCTCCTGAAAGACCATGACCAATGCATCTGCTTTCTCTTCAGCAACCTCTCTCAGGACTCTGGGATGTAGTCCATCTGGCCCAGGTGACGTATCTACTTTAAGATCTTTGAGTTTGCCTAGCAATTTTTCCTTTGTAATAGCAATGGCACTCACTCCTGCTCCCTGACACTCACGGATCTCTGGCACACTGCTAGTGTCTTTCACAGTGAAGACTGATGCACAGTGATTATTAGGTTCATCTGCAATTTTTCTGTCCACTATTACTACCTCACCAGCATCATTTTCCAGTGGTCCAATATTAACTCTCAGCTCCCTTTTACTCTTTATATAACTGAATAAACTTTCAGTATATTGCTTATATTATTGGGCAAACACAAGGAAATCTGCAGATGCTGGAAATTCAAGCAACACACACAAAATGCTGGTGGAACGCAGCAGGCCAGGCAGCATCTATAGGAAGAAGCACTGTTGACGTTTTGGGCCAAGACCCTTTGTCAGGACTAACTGTTAGTCCTGACAAAGGGACTCGGCCCGAAACATTGACAGTGCTTCTCCCTATAGATGCTGCCTGGCCTGCTGCATTCGACCAGCATTTTGTGTGTGTTGCTTGCTTATATTATTGCCTAGTTCTCCCTCATATTTCATCTTTTCTGTTTTTATGGCTTTTTAGTTGCCCTTTGTTGGATTTTAAAATCTTCCCAATCATCCAGCTTCCTACTCACTTTTGCTACATTATATGGCTTTCCTTGGCTTTTATGTAATCCTTAACTTTCTTTGTGTAACCCCCTGGGTCGCCTCAGGCTCGCTCAGCTCATTCTCGTCTAGGGGGAGCAGCCTTCGGCCCCGCCAAACTGGGTAATCAGCTGGTGTGGATGCTGTGTGATGTCCCCGCCTCGCCCCAAAACAGACAGTACACCATATGCGATTAAATGAGTACAATTTATAAAGGTTACTATAACTAAGTGATTAATAACGATACAGTATATATGAAGAGAAAATTAAAGAAAAGGCGCCAAACTTATCAAAGTCCAAACCACTTCGTGCACAGCCGTTGGAGCTCAATTTCTGAAGTCTTCTGGCCACCATTCGATCCCCTCCGAACTCCTCGACTCGCAGCTCAGGACCCTCCGAACTCCTCGGTCTCTCCAAACAGCTCAGGACCCTCCGAGTGGTCAACCAAGCACATCTAGCTTCATTCCCCCCCCTCCTTGGAGAATCTCCCGGCCTCGGACCCCCCCTTTGGGGTCCGATCCTCGCCCAGCTTAGAGCATTGCGTCCTCTCTCTCGACCCCCTTGTGCCGATCTGCCCAAAAGCCCGTCAACAAAAGCTTACAGACTCAGAAGAAAGAACATTAATCCCCATTTGGTTTACAAAGGAATACCATTCTCATTATCAGTAAATTAGCATTCCTGCTAGTTAACAAAAAGAAGAAACCCTCTTTACATTTGTCAGCCACAGTTGCCTACCCTGGCCATTTGAGAACCTCTTTTCCTGAAGGACATATCTATTCTGCATCTTATGAACTATTTCCAGAAATTTCAGCCATCTCTGCTCTGCTGTCATCCCCGCCAGTCTCACCCTCCAATCCACCTGGGCAAGGTCCTCTCTCACGCCTCTGTAATTCCCTTTATTCCATTGTGATACTGATACAGCTTGTGCTTCTCCCTCTCAAATTCCTGTATGAATTCAACCATATAATGATCACTGCCTCCTAAAGATTCTGTTAACTTAAATTCCCTGATAAACACAAAATCTAAGATAGCTTTTCACTAAGTAGGCTCAAGCACAAGCTGTTCTAGAAACTATCTCATAGGTATTCAAAAAATCCCCTCCTTGCAATCCGACACCAACCTGATTTTCCCAAAGCCCTGACGTATTGAAGTTCCCCATTACAATTGTGACATTACCCTTATTACACGCCCTTTCCAGCTCCCTTTGCAATCTCAATGCCACATTTTGGCTATTATTTGGAGGCCTGTACATGATTCCCAAAATGTATTTTTTTACCTTTTCAGTTTCTAACTCCACCCTCAAAGATTCAACATTCTCTGACCCGATGTCACCTCTTTCTAAAGATGTAATTCCATCTCTTACCAACAGAGCCACACCACCGTCTGTGCCTTCCTGCCTGTCCTTTCAATACAAAGTCTATCCTTTGATGTTAAACTCCCAACGACGGCCTTCTTCCAGCCACGACTCAGTGATGCTCACAACGTCATACTGACCAATCCCTAATCTCACGAGTTCGTCCACCTTATTCTGAATGCTATGCACATTGGAATACAGCACCTTCAGTCCCGCATTCTTCAGCCTTTTGAATTTTGTCTCTGTGGTACAACTTAACTCTTTGCTGTCTGCACTTTCAAAAGTCCAAAGGTCCAATTTAATGTCAGAGAAATGTATACAATATACATCCTGAAATGCTTTTTCTTCACAAACATCCACAAAAACAGAGGAGTGCCTCAAAGAATAAACGACAGTCAAATGTCAGAACCCCAAAGTCCCCCCCAGCTCCCCCCTCCTACGCTTAAGCAGCAGCAAGCGACAATCCCCCCTCCCCCACTGGCAAAAAGAAGCATCGGCACCTGCCACCGAGCACTCAAGCAGGAGCAAAGCAACAGTAAAGACACAGACTTGCAGTTACCCCCAAAGACGACTCGTTCACCCGGTACTCGACATACCACAGGCTCTCTCTCTTCCCCTAATAAGGGAGAAAGAAATGTCTCCATCTTCACAGTGAGCGGGGAGGCATAACGAACAACTTGCTGGTTTATAATGTTAAATGTCCACCATGTCACCTTTTTCGAGCTCAGTGCTCAAAGAAGGCCCGATCATTTGCTTGTCCTTCCTGACATTCATGTTACACCCATCACCAGCTTGTAAACCTGCTGGCTCATCCTCAGCTCTATCATACCGGTTTCCATCCCCCGCCATATTAGTTTAAACCACTCCCAATAGCTCTGGTAAACCTGCCTGCGAGGATATTGGACCCCCTTGGATTCAAGTGCAACCCGTCTCTTTTGTACAGGTCCCACCTTCCCCAAAAGAGGTCCCAACGATCCAGAAATCTGAATCCCTACCCCATGCTTCAGCCATGCATTTATCTGTCACTTCATTCTGTTCCTATCCTCGCTGTTGCGAGGCACAGGCAGCAATCCCGACATTACTGCCCTTGAGGTCCTGCTTCTCAGCTTCTTTCCTAGCTCCCTGTCGTCTTTTTTCAGGATCTCCTGCCTTTTTCTAGTTATGTCACTGGTACCAATATGTACCACAACTTCTGGCTGCTCACCCTCCTTTTTCAGGATATTGTGGACACATTCAAAAACATTGCAGACCCTGCCCCCTGGGTCTATCATCTGTTTCTTTTTTATATCCACAGAATCGCCTATGAAATCCCCTGTGACTGCTGCTTTCCTCCTCAATTCCCTATCCTTCTGAGCCACAGGGCCAGAGGTAGGGCTGCTGTTGCTTCCCCCCAGTAGATCATCTCCTGAACAGTACTAAAAATGGAGTACTTATTGTTGAGGAGGATGGTCACAGAGTTGCTCTCCACTATCTGATGTTATTCCTTCCCTCTCCTGACAGTCACCCATTTATCTGCCTCCTGTGGCTCCTGTCTATCACATCCTCACTCTCCCAAACAAGCCGAAGGTCATCAATCTACAGCTCCAGTACCCTAACTCGGTCTCTGACGAGCTGCATCTCGATGCATCTGGTGCAGATGTGGCCATCGGGGAGGCTGGGAGTCTCCTGGAAATCCCACATCTGACACTCAGAACAGAACTCTGGCCCTGCAGACATAACCCCTCTTCTTTCAGGAGTTAAGTAAGAAAAATAAATAAGAAATAAAATTAGCTACTTTCCTCGCCTAGAGCTGTTCTCGCTGAAGAACGTTGAGCCAAAGCCTTACCGCTCTGACTCAGACCACTCCCACGATGACCGCTCTGCTGGATGCTACCTCTCATATGGAAACCGGGTTGTTCAAGCTCTGTCGCAGACCTGTGCGGGAACACTTCTGCTGCATCTGTGCCCCACCGCAAGGGTGACACAACTTGATCATCCAGTCCTGTTTCCGTTCAGACGTTGCAATTTTGTTCACACTCACTTTCATTCCTGACTGCAACTCAACTGTGTCTCTGTCTGCTGAAACAATTTCAGCTGCTCTTTTAAATGTGTGCTGTGCTTTAGTTAGGAGCTGGTCTTGAATGTTTTTATGTAAGGTTCTATAAGCTAAACAAACCATCAATGTGTCTTTAAGTCCATCATTGAACTGACAAATCTCAGACAATTTCTCTAATTCAGCCATGTTTGCTGAAGTAGGCTCCCCTTCCTTTTTATTCTGGTTATGAAACTTAATGCATTCTGCAATTGACAATGGCTTTGGTTCTAATTGTTCCCGGATCACTTTCATGATACCATTCCGATGGGTTGGTTGGAGCAGTTAAACTTTTAATCAAACTGTATGCCAATGTACTCAGCAAAATTGATACTTGTTTCTCGTTGGCTATTTCATTTACTTCAAAATATTGTTCAATTTGCTCAGTATACATGAGCCAGTAATCTCTTGTGCAATGGAACCCATCAGTTTTTCCTGAAGTAGCCAGCCATTTCTGCTCTTTTTTATGATTATTATCACCCGGTGCTCATTTTTTAATGAACCCACAAGTTCTTCTGTTTACTGCCTTTTTTTAACTCGACAGTCTCTGTGTGTGCTGGGCTGTGTTTTTTGCTCACCACTCTTCGCCGCTCTTTTTTTCAAAAATCTTGCTGCGCTTCAACAGGTTGGCAGCCATTTCGGGGTTACTTAAAAATACCTCATCACCAGTGTCACCTTTTGTAACTCCGAAATATTAAACTAATTCAAAGGAAGAGACAGCAAGTCTGTAATGAGTCTAACTTTGTGTTTATTTTAAGTAAGGTGCATGCATATCATTTTGCGTGCAATTCATTAATTCATATTGAATTATTTAAACAAAAAAGAATGCTTAATTGACACGATTACTCAAATGTATCCATCAAATATTAAATACCCACCAGTACTGGTGTTCAGGGAGGGGTCGGGGGCCTGATGGAGGGTCACAGCCCAAAACATCATCTGCTGCAAGTCTTGCTCAGCTCCTACGTATCTTGTGTGTGTTGCTGAAGGTTTCCAGCATCTTCAGAATCTTTTGTGTTCGGGGGGGGGGGTCTGCTGTCCGTGAACATCAATCACTGAATGGAGGTGCAGCAAATTGGAAAGGAAATATAAGTTTTCTCTACAAGAGTTCTTGGGTATTTCCTGCAATTACATATCCCGAGTGAGTCGAAGATGTCATGCACAGGGCTGATCTCTCTACCTAAGGAAGATCAGAGGAAGTATAATGAAGATTTACCAGACTGATTTGATGCAGTTGTGAAGAAAGCACACCAGTGCTCCTTCATTAGGAGTTTGAAGAGATTTGCCATGCCACCAAACAGTCTCACAACTTTCTGTGTTTACATGATGGGGACCATTCTTTATGGTTGAATGGTGTGGAGCCTCCAATGCGCAGGAGGCTGCAGACGGTTGTGTACTCAACCAGGTCTATCACAGGCATGAACCTGCCCACCACTGAGGGTATCTTCGACAGACGGTGCCTCAGTGAGGCGGCACCCAATGTCAGGGACCCTTGCCGCCTGGGACCTGCCCTCTTCTTGTCAGGAAGGAGGTATAGAAGCCCGATGACCTCCACTCAACAACTTACATACAGCTTCTTTCCCTCTGCCACCAGATTTCTGAATGCTACCTCACTGCTGTTTTTTTTCCAGAATTTATTTGCTTTTGTAATTTATAGAATTTTATGATTTTGCACTGCACTGCTGCTGCAAAACAATAGACTTCTAGTCATCTGTCAGAAATAATAAACCAGATTCTGAACAGGATGGCGTTGGGCGGGATTGGCCTATGAACTGAGGTGAAGCAGACTAGAGTAAATGTTGAAAGGATGAAAAAGTAATTTTAACATGGTAGATGCAGAGACAGCGTTTCTCCCCAAATTAGACTCAAAATGAGGGGTCTGGTAACAAGAGGTAATTTCTGCACAAGAGGTTTCCACGTTTTTCTCAATGGATGTGAATCTTTGGAATTCTCTACTCAAGTGGTGTCTGGATTCTCGGTTATACAGTATGTTTAAGGTAAAGATCAATTAATATTGATAAATATGGCTGTGCTGTCTTTACGACAGTTATTTAGTTTATAATATTTTTGCTTAGTAATTCATTCGATAGTATTTTCTAGTTAGAATTAGAAGTGTTTAAAGTATATTCATTGCATGTAAAATATATCGGCACGCGATGACGTCACATCCGGTTTCGCCGCGTCTTGTGGGAAAATACCGGTTTGAAATTAGCGCGAGGGTGGGGGCTTACCACGAGGCAGACCCGAGCAGAAGTTGTTTTGCAGGCATGAGAAATCACAGTGAGAGCAACGCTGTAAGTTAATAGATAATCGATATATTGAACTAAGATGTTAATGCCGATCCTGTTAGAAGTAACGACGGTAGATAATGTTTATGCTTTCGTTAGTTAAAGAGTCGCGGATAGTTTGCATGGAAGTGTATTTAAAGTAGTCAATGGAGCAGGTAAACTCTCCCTGTATACTGCACCTTAGTGTAATGTAGTTATAGTCACCTTTGCAAGTATTTACACTTGAAATGTGATATTAAGGAAGGAACAAATACTGTATCAATCTTGTATTGTTTTATCAACAGTTTTCACCATATGTTAATGTGAAGAGTGAACAGTAAATGGTTAATCTTACTGCGATCTGGTTCTTATTAACTGTGGTTTATCTCGACGTTAAATTCGGCGTTTCGTGACACGCGAAGGAGAACGTTACAATGGCAATCAGAGGATATGAAATCAATGCAGCATTGTGTTACTGAGGAAGAAGAATTGACTGTGAATATATAGAGCAACCACGGTTGTGTAGCGGTTAGTGTGCCAGCTCGGGGTGTTCTGGAGTTCAGAGGTCAATTCCAGTGCCATTCTGTTATGAGCTTGTGTGTTCGCCCCATGGAGTGTGTGTTCTCCCCATGGAGTGTGTGTTCTCCCCCAGGGAGTGTGTGTTCTCCCCATGGAGTGTGTGTTCTCCCCATGGAGTGTGTGTTCTCCCCCAGGGAGTGTGTGTTCTCCCCATGGAGTGTGTGTTCTCCCCCATGGAGTGTGTGTTCTCCCCCAGGGAGTGTGTGGCTTTCCCCCATGGAGTGTGTGTTCTCCCCCATGGAGTGTGTGTTCTCCCCCAGGGAGTGTGTGTTCTCCCCATGGAGTGTGTGTTCTCCCCCATGGAGTGTGTGTTCTCCCCATGGAGTGTGTGGCTTTCCCCCAGGGAGTGTGTGTTCTCCCCATGGAGTGTGTGTTCTCCCCCAGGGAGTGTGTGTTCTCCCCATGGAGTGTGCGTTCTCCCCCATGGAGTGTGTGTTCTCCCCCAGGGAGTGTGTGGCTTTCCCCCATGGAGTGTGTGTTCTCCCCCATGGAGTGTGTGTTCTCCCCCAGGGAGTGTGTGTTCTCCCCATGGAGTGTGTGTTCTCCCCCATGGAGTGTGTGTTCTCCCCATGGAGTGTGTGGCTTTCCCCCAGGGAGTGTGTGTTCTCCCCATGGAGTATGTGTTCTCCCCCATGGAGTGTGTGTTCTCCCCATGGAGTGTGTGTTCTCCCCATGGAGTGTGTATTCTCCCCATGGAGTGTGTGTTCTCCCCCATGGAGTGTGTGTTCTCCCCAGGGAGTGTGTGTTTCCCCCATGGAGTGTGTGGCTTTCCCCCAGGGAGTGTGTGTTCTCCCCCATGGAGTGTGTGTTCTCCCCATGGAGTGTGTGTTCTCCCCAGGGAGTGTGTGTTTCCCCCATGGAGTGTGTGGCTTTCCCCAGGGAGTGTGTGTTCTCCCCATGGAGTGTGTGTTCTCCCCATGGAGTGTGTGGCTTTCCCCCATGGAGTGTGTGTTCTCCCCATGGAGTGTGTGTTCTCCCCCAGGGAGTGTGTGTTCTCCCCCAAGGAGTGTGTGTTCTCCCCCAGGGAGTGTGTGTTCTCCCCCATGGAGTGTGTGTTCTCCCCCAGGGAGTGTGTGGCTTTCCCCCATGGAGTGTGTGTTCTCCCCATGGAGTGTGTGTTCTCCCCAGGGAGTGTGTGGCTTTCCCCCATGGATTGTGTGTTCTCCCCATGGAGTGTGTGTTCTCCCCCAGGGAGTGTGTGTTCTCCCCCATGGAGTGTGTGTTCTCCCCAGGGAGTGTGTGGCTTTCCCCCATGGAGTGTGTGCTCTCCCCAGGGAGTGTGTGCTCTCCCCATGGAGTGTGTGTTCTCCCTCATGGAGTGTGTGTTCTCCCCATGGAGTGTGTGTTCTCCCCCAGGGAGTGTGTGGCTTTCCCCCATGGAGTGTGTGTTCTCCCCATGGAGTGTGTGTTCTCCCCATGGAGTGTGTGGCTTTCCCCCAGGGAGTGTGTGTTTCCCCCATGGAGTGTGTGTTCTCCCCCATGGAGTGTGTGTTCTCCCCCAGGGAGTGTGTGTTTCCCCCATGGAGTGTGTGTTCTCCCCATGGAGTGTGTGTTCTCCCCATGGAGTGTGTGGCTTTCCCCCATGGAGTGTGTGTTCTCCCCCATGGAGTGTGTGGCTTTCCCCCATGGAGTGTGTGTTCTCCCCCATGGAGTGTGTGTTCTCCCCATGGAGTGTGTGTTCTCCCCATGGAGTGTGTGTTCTCCCCCATGGAGTGTGTGGCTTTCCCCCATGGAGTGTGTGTTCTCCCCATGGAGTGTGTGGCTTTCCCCCATGGAGTGTGTGTTCTCCCCCATGGAGTGTGTGCTCTCCCCATGGAGTGTGTGTTCTCCCCATGGAGTGTGTGGCTTTCCCCCATGGAGTGTGTGTTCTCCCCATGGAGTGTGTGGCTTTCCCCCATGGAGTGTGTGTTCTCCCCCATGGAGTGTGTGCTCTCCCCCATAGAGTGTGTGGCTTTCCCCCATGGAGTGTGTGTTCTCCCCCATGGAGTGTGTGTTCTCCCCCATGGAGTGTGTGTTCTCCCACATGGAGTGTGTGGCTTTCCCCCATGGAGTGTGTGTTCATCCCCCATGGAGTGTGTGGCTTTCCCCCATGGAGTGTGTGGCTTTCCCCCATGGAGTGTGTGGCTTTCCCCCATGGAGTGTGTGTTCTCCCCCATGGAGTGTGTGGCTTTCCCCCATGGAGTGTGTGTTCTCCCCCATGGAGTGTGTGTTCTCCCCCATGGAGTGTGTGTTCTCCCCCATGGAGTGTGTGGCTTTCCCCCATGGAGTGTGTGTTCTCCCCATGGAGTGTGTGTTCTCCCCATGGAGTGTGTGGCTTTCCCCATGGAGTGTGTGTTCTCCCCCATGGAGTGTGTGTTCTCCCCATGGAGTGTGTGTTCTCCCCATGGAGTGTGTGGCTTTCCCCATGGAGTGTGTGTTCTCCCCCATGGAGTGTGTGTTCTCCCCCATGGAGTGTGTGTTCTCCCCCATGGAGTGTGTGTTCTCCCCATGGAGTGTGTGTTCTCCCCCATGGAGTGTGTGTTCTCCCCATGGAGTGTGTGGCTTTCCCCCATGGAGTGTGTGGCTTTCCCCCATGGAGTGTGTGTTCTCCCCCATGGAGTGTGTGTTCTCCCCATGGAGTGTGTGTTCTCCCCCATGGAGTGTGTGTTCTCCCCCATGGAGTGTGTGTTCTCCCCCAGGGAGTGTGTGGCTTTCCCCCAGGGAGTGTGTGTTCTCCCCCATGGAGTGTGTGCTCTCCCCCATGGAGTGTGTGTTCTCCCCATGGAGTGTGTGTTCTCCCCATGGAGTGTGTGGCTTTCCCCCATGGAGTGTGTGTTCTCCCCCATGGAGTGTGTGTTCTCCCCCATGGAGTGTGTGTTCTCCCCATGGAGTGTGTGTTCTCCCCATGGAGTGTGTGCTCTCCCCATGGAGTGTGTGTTCTCCCCCATGGAGTGTGTGCTCTCCCCATGGAGTGTGTGTTCTCCCCCATGGAGTGTGTGTTCTCCCCAGGGAGTGTGTGTTCTCCCCCATGGAGTGTGTGTTCTCCCCATGGAGTGTGTGTTCTCCCCATGGAGTGTGTGTTCTCCCCATGGAGTGTGTGGCTTTCCCCCATGGAGTGTGTGTTCTCCCCATGGAGTGTGTGTTCTCCCCATGGAGTGTGTGTTCTCCCCATGGAGTGTGTGGCTTTCCCCCATGGAGTGTGTGTTCTCCCCCATGGAGTGTGTATTCTCCCCATGGAGTGTGTGGCTTTCCCCCATGGAGTGTGTGTTCTCCCCCATGGAGTGTGTATTCTCCCCATGGAGTGTGTGGCTTTCCCCCATGGAGTGTGTGGCTTTCCCCCATGGAGTGTGTGTTCTCCCCATGGAGTGTGTATTCTCCCCATGGAGTGTGTGGCTTTCCCCCATGGAGTGTGCGTTCTCCCCATGGAGTGTGTATTCTCCCCATGGAGTGTGTGGCTTTCCCCCATGGAGTGTGTGTTCTCCCCCATGGAGTGTGTATTCTCCCCATGGAGTGTGTGGCTTTCCCCCATGGAGTGTGTGTTCTCCCCCATGGAGTGTGTATTCTCCCCATGGAGTGTGTGTTCTCCCCCATGGAGTGTGTGTTCTCCCCCATGGAGTGTGTGTTCTCCCCCATGGAGTGTGTGGCTTTCCCCCATGGAGTGTGTGTTCTCCCCCATGGAGTGTGTGTTCTCCCCCATGGAGTGTGTGGCTTTCCCCCATGGAGTGTGTGTTCTCCCCCATGGAGTGTGTGTTCTCCCCATGGAGTGTGTGTTCTCCCCCAGTGAGTGTGTGTTCTCCCCATGGAGTGTGTGTTCTCCCCATGGAGTGTGTGTTCTCCCCCATGGAGTGTGTATTCTCCCCATGGAGTGTGTGTTCTCCCCCATGGAGTGTGTATTCTCCCCATGGATTGTGTGTTCTCCCCCATGGAGTGTGTGTTCTCCCCCATGGAGTGTGTGTTCTCCCCCATGGAGTGTGTATTCTCCCCATGGAGTGTGTGGCTTTCCCCCATGGAGTGTGTGCTCTCCCCCATGGAGTGTGTGTTCTCCCCCATGAAGTGTGTATTCTCCCCATGGAGTGTGTGTTCTCCCCCATGGAGTGTGTGGCTTTCCCCCATGGAGTGTGTGTTCTCCCCCATGGAGTGTGTGTTCTCCCCATGGAGTGTGTGGCTTTCCCCCATGGAGTGTGTGTTCTCCCCCATGGAGTGTGTGGCTTTCCCCCATGGAGTGTGTGTTCTCCCCCATGGAGTGTGTGTTCTCCCCATGGAGTGTGTGTTCTCCCCATGGAGTGTGTGGCTTTCCCCCATGGAGTGTGTGTTCTCCCCATGGAGTGTGTGCTCTCCCCATGGAGTGTGTGGCTTTCCCCCATGGAGTGTGTGCTCTCCCCATGGAGTGTGTGGCTTTCCCCCATGGAGTGTGTGTTCTCCCCCATGGAGTGTGTGGTTTTCCCCCATGGAGTGTGTGTTCTCCCCCATGGAGTGTGTGGCTTTCCCCAGGGAGTGTGTGTTCTCCCCCATGGAGTGTGTGGTTTTCCCCCATGGAGTGTGTGTTCTCCCCCATGGAGTGTGTGGCTTTCCCCCATGGAGTGTGTGGCTTTCCCCCATGGAGTGTGTGCTCTCCCCCATGGAGTGTGTGTTCTCCCCCATGAAGTGTGTATTCTCCCCATGGAGTGTGTGTTCTCCCCCATGGAGTGTGTGGCTTTCCCCCATGGAGTGTGTGTTCTCCCCCATGGAGTGTGTGTTCTCCCCATGGAGTGTGTGGCTTTCCCCCATGGAGTGTGTGTTCTCCCCCATGGAGTGTGTGGCTTTCCCCCATGGAGTGTGTGTTCTCCCCCATGGAGTGTGTGTTCTCCCCATGGAGTGTGTGTTCTCCCCATGGAGTGTGTGGCTTTCCCCCATGGAGTGTGTGTTCTCCCCATGGAGTGTGTGCTCTCCCCATGGAGTGTGTGGCTTTCCCCCATGGAGTGTGTGCTCTCCCCATGGAGTGTGTGGCTTTCCCCCATGGAGTGTGTGTTCTCCCCCATGGAGTGTGTGGCTTTCCCCCATGGAGTGTGTGTTCTCCCCCATGGAGTGTGTGTTCTCCCCATGGAGTGTGTGTTCTCCCCATGGAGTGTGTGGCTTTCCCCCATGGAGTGTGTGTTCTCCCCATGGAGTGTGTGCTCTCCCCATGGAGTGTGTGGCTTTCCCCCATGGAGTGTGTGCTCTCCCCATGGAGTGTGTGGCTTTCCCCCATGGAGTGTGTGTTCTCCCCCATGGAGTGTGTGGTTTTCCCCCATGGAGTGTGTGTTCTCCCCCATGGAGTGTGTGGCTTTCCCCAGGGAGTGTGTGTTCTCCCCCATGGAGTGTGTGGTTTTCCCCCATGGAGTGTGTGTTCTCCCCCATGGAGTGTGTGTTCTCCCCATGGAGTGTGTGGCTTTCCCCCATGGAGTGTGTGTTCTCCCCCATGGAGTGTGTGGCTTTCCCCCATGGAGTGTGTGTTCTCCCCCATGGAGTGTGTGTTCTCCCCATGGAGTGTGTGTTCTCCCCATGGAGTGTGTGGCTTTCCCCCATGGAGTGTGTGTTCTCCCCATGGAGTGTGTGCTCTCCCCATGGAGTGTGTGGCTTTCCCCCATGGAGTGTGTGTTCTCCCCCATGGAGTGTGTGCTCTCCCCATGGAGTGTGTGGCTTTCCCCCATGGAGTGTGTGTTCTCCCCCATGGAGTGTGTGGTTTTCCCCCATGGAGTGTGTGTTCTCCCCCATGGAGTGTGTGGCTTTCCCCAGGGAGTGTGTGTTCTCCCCCATGGAGTGTGTGGTTTTCCCCCATGGAGTGTGTGTTCTCCCCCATGGAGTGTGTGTTCTCCCCATGGAGTGTGTGGCTTTCCCCCATGGAGTGTGTGTTCTCCCCCATGGAGTGTGTGGCTTTCCCCCATGGAGTGTGTGTTCTCCCCCATGGAGTGTGTGTTCTCCCCATGGAGTGTGTGTTCTCCCCATGGAGTGTGTGGCTTTCCCCCATGGAGTGTGTGTTCTCCCCATGGAGTGTGTGCTCTCCCCATGGAGTGTGTGGCTTTCCCCCATGGAGTGTGTGCTCTCCCCATGGAGTGTGTGGCTTTCCCCCATGGAGTGTGTGTTCTCCCCCATGGAGTGTGTGGCTTTCCCCCATGGAGTGTGTGTTCTCCCCCATGGAGTGTGTGTTCTCCCCATGGAGTGTGTGTTCTCCCCATGGAGTGTGTGGCTTTCCCCCATGGAGTGTGTGTTCTCCCCATGGAGTGTGTGCTCTCCCCATGGAGTGTGTGGCTTTCCCCCATGGAGTGTGTGCTCTCCCCATGGAGTGTGTGGCTTTCCCCCATGGAGTGTGTGTTCTCCCCCATGGAGTGTGTGGTTTTCCCCCATGGAGTGTGTGTTCTCCCCCATGGAGTGTGTGGCTTTCCCCAGGGAGTGTGTGTTCTCCCCCATGGAGTGTGTGGTTTTCCCCCATGGAGTGTGTGTTCTCCCCCATGGAGTGTGTGGCTTTCCCCCATGGAGTGTGTGGCTTTCCCCCATGGAGTGTGTGCTCTCCCCCATGGAGTGTGTGTTCTCCCCCATGAAGTGTGTATTCTCCCCATGGAGTGTGTGTTCTCCCCCATGGAGTGTGTGGCTTTCCCCCATGGAGTGTGTGTTCTCCCCCATGGAGTGTGTGTTCTCCCCATGGAGTGTGTGGCTTTCCCCCATGGAGTGTGTGTTCTCCCCCATGGAGTGTGTGGCTTTCCCCCATGGAGTGTGTGTTCTCCCCCATGGAGTGTGTGTTCTCCCCATGGAGTGTGTGTTCTCCCCATGGAGTGTGTGGCTTTCCCCCATGGAGTGTGTGTTCTCCCCATGGAGTGTGTGCTCTCCCCATGGAGTGTGTGGCTTTCCCCCATGGAGTGTGTGCTCTCCCCATGGAGTGTGTGGCTTTCCCCCATGGAGTGTGTGTTCTCCCCCATGGAGTGTGTGGTTTTCCCCCATGGAGTGTGTGTTCTCCCCCATGGAGTGTGTGGCTTTCCCCAGGGAGTGTGTGTTCTCCCCCATGGAGTGTGTGGTTTTCCCCCATGGAGTGTGTGTTCTCCCCCATGGAGTGTGTGGCTTTCCCCCATGGAGTGTGTGTTCTCCCCCATGGAGTGTGTGTTCTCCCTCATGGAGTGTGTGGCTTTCCCCCATTGAGTGTGTGGCTTTCCCCCAGGGAGTGTGTGTTCTCCCCATGGAGTGTGTGCTCTCCCCATGGAGTGTGTATTCTCCCCATGGAGTGTGTGGCTTTCCCCCATGGAGTGTGTGGCTTTCCCCCAGGAAGTGTGTATTCTCCCCAGGGAGTGTGTGTTCTCCCCATGGAGTGTGTGCTCTCCCCATGGAGTGTGTATTCTCCCCAGGGAGTGTGTGTTCTCCCCCATGGAGTGTGTGTTCTCCCCCATGGAGTGTGTGTTCTCCCCATGGAGTGTGTGTTCTCCCCCATGGAGTGTGTGTTCTCCCCCCGAGGAGTGTGTGTTCTCCCCCATGGAGTGTGTGGCTTTCCCCCATGGAGTGTGTGTTCTCCCCCATGGAGTGTGTGTTCTGCCCATGGAGTGTGTGTTCTCCCCCATGGAGTGTGTGTTCTGCCCATGGAGTGTGTGTTCTCCCCCATGGAGTGTGTGTTCTCCCCATGGAGTGTGTGTTCTCCCCATGGAGTGTGTGTTCTCCCCATGGAGTGTGTGGCTTTCCCCCATGGAGTGTGTGCTCTCCCCATGGAGTGTGTGGCTTTTCCCCATGGAGTGTGTGCTCTCCCCATGGAGTGTGTGGCTTTCCCCCATGGAGTGTGTGTTCTCCCCCATGGACTGTGGGTTTCCCCCATGGAGTGTGTGTTCTCCCCCATGGAGTGTGTGGCTTTCCCCCATGGAGTGTGTGTTCTCCCCCATGGAGTGTGTGGCTTTCCCACATGGAGTGTGTGTTCTCCCCCATGGAGTGTGTGTTCTCCCCATGGAGTGTGTGTTCTCCCCCATGGAGTGTGTGTTCTCCCCCCGAGGAGTGTGTGTTCTCCCCCATGGAGTGTGTGGCTTTCCCCCATGGAGTGTGTGTTCTCCCCCATGGAGTGTGTGTTCTCCCCATGGAGTGTGTGTTCTCCCCCATGGAGTGTGTGTTCTCCCCATGGAGTGTGTGTTCTCCCCCATGGAGTGTGTGGCTTTCCCCCATGGAGTGTGTGTTCTCCCCCATGGAGTGTGTGTTCTCCCTCATGGAGTGTGTGGCTTTCCCCCATTGAGTGTGTGGCTTTCCCCCAGGGAGTGTGTGTTCTCCCCATGGAGTGTGTGCTCTCCCCATGGAGTGTGTATTCTCCCCATGGAGTGTGTGGCTTTCCCCCATGGAGTGTGTGGCTTTCCCCCAGGAAGTGTGTATTCTCCCCAGGGAGTGTGTGTTCTCCCCATGGAGTGTGTGCTCTCCCCATGGAGTGTGTATTCTCCCCAGGGAGTGTGTGTTCTCCCCCATGGAGTGTGTGTTCTCCCCATGGAGTGTGTATTCTCCCCATGGAGTGTGTGTTCTCCCCATGGAGTGTGTGTTTCCCCCATGGAGTGTGTGTTCTCCCCCATGGAGTGTGTGTTTCCCCCATGGAGTGTGTGGCTTTCCCCCAGGGAGTGTGTGTTCTCCCCCATGGAGTGTGTGGCTTTCCCCCATGGAGTGTGTGGCTTTCCCCCAGGGGCTCTGGTTTCCTCCCACTGGTTATTAGGTCAATGGAGCACTGTAAGTTTTCCCATGATGAGGCCCGGGGTTGTTGGGGTGGCATGGTCCAGGAGGGCCTACTCCGTGTTGATTACTGAATGAATAAATAAGTAAAATGTTGGAAGGCAGTGCAGACACGGGATTGGAATGTGAGAAGGCAGGGCAGGGCAGGATTAGAAAGTAAGGAAGAGCATGAGGACGAGAAATGTTGGAGAGAATAAAATATGTTGTGGGGAAGTCAGGAAGGAGGTGTGGGCTGCCAGCAAATGGGATACTGTATTGAAGTGAACTATTAGTTGCTCTGCATAGCATAATATTTCTTTATAATGTTTACTTTTTGGGCACCTTCCAACAAGGACTGTGGTCTAGTCTTGTCCTGACTCAAGTGATTCTCAGACAACTTGTACAAGTGCCCACTGATTCGTGGTTGTTGGCAAACACTACCAAAGCTCAAATGACCTCTAGATTAAATTAGACTTATCCAGAGCAATCATGCCAGCGGGCGATTACAGGAACTGCCTGAATTCTCCTTAGTAGACCAGCCGTCAAATGCAAAGCCCACCTCTTACGACAAACCTGTCCCATGTGTATGAAGGGCAATGAAGGGCAGCACTAGTCATGATGTGAATAATACCCACATTCACAATGTTCTTCAATGATCCTCATTATCTGTAATAATTCTTTGACATAATCTATAACGTCCATGTCACAGAGCTGGAGAGTGATCTGCTGTGGTAGTATACAAGCCGTACTTGTGACACAAAACATCATAAGCAATGGTGTCCTGTGATGTGATGTTCTGTACAAAGTGATATAAAATGGCATCATGTGTCAACGGGATTCATAACAAAGTCCTGTATAAATTACAGGAATGACATTTTCTGTCACACTGATCTGTAATCATGTCCTGATTATACCTAGCTACAAATGTAGTCACAGGACATTATGCTTCATAAATAAAGCCTTGCATTGAATGCTCTGCAATAATTCTTTTAACACAAAGATAAGTAACGATGTAGTGCATCACAAAAACTATGTAATGATGTTCTGCTTCACAATTCATAATAGCAGCCTGTGTTAATGTGCTCCCTGAGAAATGAATTGCAGTGTCTGCATCAGTGACCTGTTAGATACAGCACCCTTCCATTTGTCTGAGAGACTTTCAATTTGTAATATTCAGAGACAACAATTAATATCCATAAAATGTATAATTAGCCATTGAGAGTAGTTTAAGCAGTCAGTTATTGAAGGAGCTTAAAGCAAGATAAAGCATACTGTATGGATTAACTAGGATGACATTAATGTCAGAAGTGCGGACTTACAAGGTCAGACAATATACCAGACTTGTTCCCAGTTAGGGTCAAGAACAGAGAGTGGAAGCTGAAAAAGTTATGTTGTGATTTGCTAGTGTGAACGGAGAATAACATTTTGAGAAGGAGGTGATAAAGCACAGTCAATTATCAGAATGACAGCAAGGAGAGAGATGAGGAACAATTGCTTCACCAGCAGGGTTTTAAAGCCTTGCATGACTTGCCACAGACAACTTTGAGCCAGAGAAGATTGGATCAATATTTCAAGCAGGAAGTGCAATGGGAATAATGTTAGATTATGTTAATGCTAAACATAAGGATGTAAGAAAGTTTTAAGTGTATTTTAAGGCACATGATTCCAAATAGCGAGCCAGTTTGTACTTCCCTCCTCCCCCACCCCACCTCCTTATTCTGGCTTCTCCCTCTTTCTTTTCCAGTCCTGATTAAGGATCCAGGCCCAAAACATCGGTTGCTTATTCCCCTACGTAGATGCTGCCTGTCTTGCCGAGTTCCTCCAGCACTTTGTGTGTGTTGCTCAAGATTTCCAGCATCTGCAGAAAGTCTGGTATTAATAATTCCTAATAGTGTCTGGACAGGTCTAACTATTAACACCAGACAATGGCTGTATTTTACAGTGTTTTGTTCCTTGTTGCATTATCTACAACAATAATCAATGTGCGTTTAACACACGTTGCATTATCATAGCATAAACAAACAAACAGTTGTTGATAATAGTCTCCCTCATTGCATAAAAACCCATAAACCAAATAAATATTCTGTTCACTGCCCTTCCTATACTTACCGCCTCCAGCGGAGGGCGCTCTCGTTACAGAATGCACACGATGAACAGTCACTGCGATGAAAATGACGAAACACAGCGGGGCAAGTGACGTCAGTACTGCGGTGGTATCTAGGTGAGGTGAGGTGATGTCAGCAATGGGAGAGGGAGGTGGGCAGAGTGGAGTGGAGGTCACTGGGGAAACCAGGCTAGCTTGCAGTGTATGTGTTACTTGTAGTTTTGGTTCACGGATGCTGGCTTCTGGCGGTGCTATTGAATGTCCTGACTCACTTCCCAAAAGGTGTTAGATTATCTGAGTCAGAATCAGGTTTATTGTCACTGGCATGTGTTGTGAAATTTATTAACTTAGCAGCAGCAGTTCAATGCAATACATAATCTAGCAGAGAAAAATAATAATAAATAAGTAAATCAATTACAGCATACATATATTGAATAGATGAAAATCGTGCAAAAAACCAGAAATAATATATATTAAAAAAGTGAGGTTGTGTTCAAGGATTCAATGTCCATTTAGGAATTGGATGGGAGAGGGGAAGAAGCTGTTCCTAAATCACTGAGTGTGTGCCTTCAGGCTTCTGTACCTCCTCCCGATGGTAACAGTGAGAAAAGGGCTTGCCCTGGGTGCTGAAGGTCCTTAATAATGGACGCTGCCTTTCTGAGACACTGCTCCCTAAAGGTGTCCTGGGTACTTTGTAGGCTAGTGCCCAAGATGGAGCTGACTAGATTTACAAAGTTCTGCAGCTTCTTCAGTCCTGTGCAGTAGCCCCTCCATACCAGGCAGTGATGCAGCCTGTCAGAATGCTCTCCATGGTACAACTATAGAAGTTTTTGAGTGTATTTGTTGACATGCCAGATCTCCTCAAGTAAAGTATAGCTGCTGTCTTGCCTTCTTTATAACTGCATTGATATGTTGGAACCAGGTTAGATCCTCAGAGATCTAGAAACTTGAAACTGCTCACTCTCTCCACTTCTGCTCCCTCAGTGAGGATTAGTATGTGTTTATAGAAACATAGAAAACTTACAGCACAATACAGGCCCTTTGGCCCACAATGCTATGCCGAACATGTTCTTACTTTAGAAATTACCTGGGGTTACCCATAGCCCTCTATTTTTCTAAGCTCCATATATCTACCCATGAGTCTCTATCGTTTCTGCCTCCACCACCGTTGCCAGCAGCCCATTCCACGCTCTCACCACTCTCTGTGTAAAAAACTTACCCCTGACATCTCCTCTGTACCTACTCCCCAGCACCTTAAACCTGTGTCCTCTTGTGACAGCCATTTCAGCCCTGGGAAAAAGCCTCTGACTATACACACGATCAATGCCTCTCATCATCTTATACACCTCTTTCAGGTCACCTCTCATCCTCTGTCACTCCAAGGAGAAAAGGCCGAGTTCACTCAACAAGTTCCTTCATCTTACCATTCCTGAAGTCCACAATCAGCACTTTCATCTTACTGATGTTGAGTGCCAGGTTGTTGCTGCAGCACCATTCCACTAGTTGGCATATCTCACTCCTGTACGCCCTCTCGTCACCACCTGAAATTCTACCAACAACGGTTGTATCGACAGCAAATTTATAAATGGTATTTGAGCTATGCCTAGCCACACAGTGTATACAGAAAGTAGAGCAGTGGGCTAAGCACTCACCCCTGAGGTGCACCAGTGTTGATCGTCAGTGAGGAGGAGATGTTCTCACCAATCTGCACAGACTGTGGTCTTCAGGTTAGGAAGTCAAGGATCCATTTGCAGAGGGAGATGCAAAGGCCCAGGTTCTGTAACTTCTCAATCAGGATTGCGGGAATGATATTATTAAATGCTGAGCTATAGTCGATGAACAGCATCCTGACATGGGTGTTTGTGTTGTCCAGGTGGTTTAAAGCCGTGTGGAGAATCATTGAGATTGTGTCTGCCATTAACCTATCATGGCAATAGGCAAATTGCAATGGGTCCAGGTCCTTGCTGAGGCAGGAGTTCAGTCTAGTCATAACCAACCTCTCAAAACATTTTATCACTGTAAATGTGAGTGCTACCAGGCAATAGTCATTAAGGCAGATCACATTATTCTTCTTAGGCACTGGAGTAACTGTTGCCTTTTTGAAGCAAGTGGGAACTTCCACCCATAGCAGTGAGAGGTTGAAAATGTCCTTGAATACTCCCGCTAGTGTGGCACAGGTTTTCAGAGCCTTACCAGGTACTCCATTGGGACCTTCCACCTTGCGGGGGTTCACTCTCTTTAAAGACAGTCTAACATCAGCCTCTGAGACAGAGATCACAGGGTCATCGGGTGCAGCAGGGATCTTCACAGCTGTAGTTGTGTTCTCCCTGTCAAAGTGGGCATAGGAGGCATTGAGTTCATCTGGTAGTGAAACATCGCTCCCATTCATGCTATTAAGTTTTGCTTTGTCTTGCACACCCTGCCAGAGTTACCGTGCATGTGATGTCACCTCCAACCTCACTCAAAGTTGTCTCTTCACCCTTGAAATAGACCCCTGCAAATCATACCTGGTTTTCTGTACAGGCCCGGGTCGCCAGACTTGAATGGTATAGATCTAGCCTTCAGCAGACGATGTACCCCCTGGTTCATCCATGGCTTTTGGTTTGGGAATGTACAGTAAGTCTTTGTAGGCACACACTCATCCACACAGGTTTTAATGAAGTCAGTAACAACTGCAGCATTCTCATCCAGGTTCGAAGATGAATCCCTGAATACAGTCCTTACAGACAGCAGTGGGAATTGAACCCCTATCATTGTTGCTGTAAAGTTGTGTGCAAGCTGCTACAATCTGTTTTGGAAGTGTGGCCATTACTTGCCCGTTGTCTGCCTGTGTTCGAATTTGTGCAGGTTAATCTCAAGTGGTGTGTATCAAATTGTTTGAAGACTGGCTTCTTTGACACTGGGCATATGAGTTATTCACTTGGGACTTTTGGCTGAATGTGACAGTGAAATGCTTCAATGCTGTCTTTAGCAGTCAGATGTCTGATGTGACCATCAATGGGATAAGAACTCTTTTTGGAGTCTGTTAACCACTGTCCACTGTTATGCACTACCTGATCTGTAGTGGTCACTTTGCTCTGTAGGTGGCATGTTTTCTTTGCTTAGTCATACATGCGCCCATCTTCACCAAGTTGGCACCTCGTTTTTAGCCACTCCCAATGCACCCCCTGTGCTCCTCACTGAACAAGGGCTGATCCCTGTGACTTACAGTAACGGTAATGTGAGAGAAAGGAGGGCCCAGGTTGTGATGGTCTACATTTCTAACCCTGCAGCGGGATAATATAGCCTGTTGTGAAGACAGCACTTAGTCTCCAAAAGGACTGTGCAGTGGTCACTTCTGCTCACGCTTTCCCATCATGCACCTGCTAATGGTACATTGGGGATGAGGTCAAGTAATTTTATCTTTCCTATTGGCTACTTGAAGATCAGCTTGATCAGACACAGTGCTATCGATGGCTGTGGACACAGGGACCTTCCATCCAGAGGGCATTCTGTGTCCCTGTTACTCTCAGTGCTTTTTCCAAATCTTGTTTAGCATGGAGGAACACTGATTCATCAGCTGAGGGAGGAAGACAATTTCCTGGTCCATTTCGCAGGATGCTGCAGAACATTGTATTCACAATGGCCATAGGACAGAATTCGACAGCACAGAACGAGTGCCAGTGGGTTCCGGGACTCTTCACTGGCCTGGACGTTAACAGCATCATACCTGACGAAGATAGCAGAGTCTATCTTCAAAACATCAGTTAAAGTTGATGCCTGTATCTGGCTGGTAGTCCGAGAAGAGTTTATTCATCATATATGTTACTTCCCATCTAGTGCTGGGAAAGCACTAGAGTCTTTTTCAATCAAGTTTTAAATTCCAGATTTGTTTCTGACTAAGTTCCACAGCTGTCATAGTAGGTTTTGGAATCAAGCTACTGAATTACATCCAATAAAGCATGTGAATATTGAGATGGAGAGTGGGTTGAATGAGCAATAAACTTTGGAATAGGGAATGAAATGAATGGGGAATGACATTGGGAGAGGGTAGTAGACAGTAGAAACAATCTCACTAATAGAAAGCACAGGGGGAAAGGGATGAATATAAAAAAGTCATGTTACTACAGAAAATACACTGGTCAAGGATTGGAATTTAATTCTGAAAAGTTGTCTGATACAAATGATATACATTCAATAGACTTAATAGAAGTGACTGTATAATAAAAGGTACTTTAGTTATGAACTTCTGGCATACCCAAGAATCTGAACAGGTCCTAATGGATTAAAAAAACACAAATATTCTGCCCTATTGAAGAAAAAGAGATAGATAGCAGGAAGTTATAGAACACTTACTGAGATATCTGTGATTGGAAAACTCCTGGCTCTTTCTAACTCAGCAGCTTTTCCCATGTCGGTGTTCCAGAGTTAACCTCCTCAGGTAGCAGCTTTTTCCTCAGGCGGGACCCCAGATTCTATAAACATTCCAACCTCTGATGGATGATTCCTTCAGATCTGTGAAGCAGCAATTGTTTGTTAACTGCAAGGCCATAAGATAGAGGAACAGAATTAGGCCATTTTTTGCCCATTGAGTCCGCTCCACCATTTCATCATGGCTGATCCATTTCCCTCTCAGCCCCACTCTCCTGCATCCTCCCTGTATCCCTTCAGGCCCTGACCAATCAAGCTCTGCCTTAATATACATAATGACAGCCACCACAGCTGCCTGTGGCAATGAATTCCACAGATTCATAACTCTCTGGCTAAAGAAATTCCTCCTCATCTCCGTACTAGATGACCCTTTATTCTGAGACTGTGTCCTCCGGTCTTAGGCTCTCCACCATAGGAAAGATCCTCTCCTCATCCACTCTATCATGGCCTTTCACCATTCAAGTAACACACACAAAATGCTGGTGGAACGCAGCAGGCCAGGCAGCATCTATAGGAAGAAGTACAGTCAATGTTTCGGGCTGAGACCCCTCGTCAGGACTAACTGAAAGAAAAGATATAGATGCTGCCTGGCCTGCTGTGTTCCACCAGCATCTTGTGTGTGTTGTTTGAATTTCCAGCATCTGCAGATTTCCTTGTGTTTGCCCTTTCACCATACAATAGGTTTCAATGAGGTCACCCCTCATTCTACTGAATTCCAGTGAATACAGGCCCAGAGTCATCAAACACTCTCCATATGACAAGCCTTTCAATCCTGGAATGAACCTCCTTTGAACCCTCTCCAGTTTCAGTTTGAGTTCTTTTGAAAAAGTATTGACGATTTTCCCTGCTCTTGGCTGTTAGAGAAGAACAGGCAATGGTCAACTGTTTCATTTCTATATACATTGCAATGAACATAGAACATAGAATAGTACTGCACAGTACAGGCCCTTCAGCCCACAATGTTGTGCTGACCCTCAAATCCTGCCTCCCAAATACCCCTCCCACCTTAAATTCCTCCATATACCTGTCTAGTAGTCTCTTAAATTTCACTAGTGTATCTGCTTCCACCACTGACTCAGGCAGTGCATTCCATGCACCAACCACTCTCTGAGTTAAAAACCTTCCTCTAATATCCCCCTTGAACTTCCCACCCCTTACCTTAAAGCCATGTCCTCTTGTATTGAGCAGTGGTGCCCTGGGGAAGAGGCGCTGGCTGTCCACTCTATCTATTCCTCTTAATATCTTGTACACCTCTGTCATGTCTCCTCTCATCCTCCTTCTCTCCAAAGAGTAAAGCCCCAGCTCCCTTTATCTATGATCATAATCCATACTCTCTAAACCAGGCAGCATCCTGGTAAATCTCTTCTGTACCCTTTCCAATGCTTCCACATCCTTCCTATACTGAGGCAACCAGAACTGGACACAGCACTCCAAGTGTGGCCTAACCAGAGTTTTATAGAGCTGCATCATTACTTCATGTCTCTTAAACTCTAACCCTCGACTTATGAAAGCTAGCACCCCATAAGCTTTCTTAACTACCCTATCTACCTGTAAGGCAACTTTCAGGGATCTGTGGACATGTACCCCCAGATCCCTCTGCTCCTCCACATTACCAAGTATCCTACCATTTACTTTGTACTCTGCCTTGGAGTTTGTCCTTCCAAAGTGTACCACCTCACACTTCTCCAGGTTGAACTCCATCTGCCATTTCTCAGCCCATTTCTGCATCCTATCAATGTCTCTCTGCAATCTTCGACAATCCTCTACACTATCTACAACACCAACAACCTTTGTGTTGTCTGCAAACTTGCCAACCCACCCTTCTACCCCCACATCCAGGTTGATAATAAAAATCACAAAAAGAGAAATGAATTTGTGCAGTAAATTTTCAATATGGAAACTAAATTAGAGCAGGGTAGGGTATTTGGCCCTTCAGTACTGTTTTGCTTACTCCTATAGCGCAGTATGTAATACCCATTCAGACCCCATACTCCTTGATGCCTTTTTAATCCAGAAATTTACATTTTACCTGCTTTAATATATTCAGTGACTTGACCTCTCTATCCTAATAAATTCCACATGTTATGTGAAAAACTTTTGTTTCATTTCAGTCCTAAATCTTCAAGGGAAACATCTCCCTAAAACATAGAAAACATAGAAAATAGGTGCAGGAGTAGGCTATTCATCCCTTCGAGCCTGCACCGCCATTCAGTATGGTCATGGCTGATCATCCAACACAGAACCCTGCACCTGCTTTCTCTCCATACCCCCTGATCCCTTTAGCCACAGGGGCCATATCTAACTTCCTCATAAATATAGCCAATGAACCGTCCTCAACTGTTTCCTGTGGCAGAGAATTCCACAGATTCACCACTCTCTGTGTGAAGAAGTTTTTCCTCATCTCGGTCCTAAAAGGCTTCCCCTTTATCCTTAAACTGTGACCCCTCGTTCAGGACTTCCCCAACATCGCAAACAATCTTCCAGCATCTAGCCTGTCCAATCCCTTTAGAATTTTATACGTTTCAATAAGATCCCCCCTCAATCTTCTAAATTCCAGTGAGTATAAGCCTAGTCGATCCAGTCTTTCTTCATATGAAAGTCCTGCTGTTACGTACCCGTGACACGTGACAGTAGTGTACTTGTCATGTGACAGTGGTGTTGAAGCTACACTGGACTTAAGGTCGTGGTCCTGTGATGGTGGAGTGACGTCATTTTCCCGCCAGTAGAGCTCATGTGACAGGTTTTTTTTACAGGGTATAAAAGGAGGACCCCTCCCTGTGAGGAGGGACAGTTCATGGCTGGATATGCCAGTTTGACTCCATGCCACTGCGTGGTCCAATATTATGACACAGTTTGGTTGAAAAATGGAGTTTTATTTAATGCCTAAAGTTTAAAAGGACATTGCCAGTTAAAAATCAGTGGAGAGTGAAGATCGGAGTTCGGTAGTTAAAAGATTGAGGAAAATCAATTTTGACGGTGAAACAGTTTTGTTTGATCCTCTTTCGGAAGGAATTCGTTGGCTGTTGCTACGTTAATCCCTGCAAATGGTAGCAGAAAGGATTGGGCACAGTTTTGTAAAGGAAAGGTCAGTGCCTTTAAGCCGTTTCATTTTCATCTTTGTAAATTCTCCGTGGGAAAAGTATAGTTCGACTGGGAACCGCAACAACACGACATGAAAGAGAATTTAAATCGTCTAAAAAGTCTCTCCTTTAATGGACTGTAAGCATTTTGAACATTTGCAGTACTACTTTGAAGAACTGTTTTTGCAGCATCGCTTTAAGAACTGTTCAAGCTGCTGCACAGCAGCTGATTTCCAGTTACGTTAGTGGTTTGTTTACTTTTGGGGGGGTTTGTTTTTCAGTGTTTAATAAATGTTTTATTTGTTTTAAAAAAAACCCTGCCTCACTTATATGTTTATTGTTGCTGAATCCGTAACACTGCTATCCCAGGAATCAATCTGGTGAACCTTGTCTGTACTCCCTCTATGGCAAGAATGTCTTTCCTCAGATTAAGGGACCAAAACTGCACACAATATTCTAGGTGCGGTCTCACCAAGGCCTTGTACAACTGCAGTAGAACCTCCCTGCTCCTGTACTCAAATCCTTTTGCTATGAATGCCAACATACCATTTGCCTTTTTCACCGCCTGCTGTACCTGCATGCCCACCTTCAATGACTGGTGTACAATGACAACCAGGTCTCGTTGCACCTCCCCTTTTCCTAATCAGCCAATGTTCAGATAATAATCTGTTTTCCTGTTCTTGCAACCAAAGTGGATAACCTCACATTTATCCACATTAAATTGCATCTGCCATGAATTTGCCCACTCACCTAACCTATCCAAGTCACCCTGCATCCTCTTAGCATCCTCCTCACAGCTAACACCACCGCCCAGCTTCGTGTCATCTGCAAACTTCGAGATGCTGCATTTAATTCCCTCGTCTAAATCATTAATATATATTGTAAACAACTGGGGTCCCAGCACTGAGCCTTGCAGTACCCCACTAGTCACTGCTTGCCATTCTGAAAAGGTCCCGTTTACTCCCACTCTTTGCTTCCTGTCTGCCAACCAATTCTCTGTCCACATCAATACCATACCCCCAATATCTTGTGCTTTAAGTTTGCACACTAATCTCCTGTGTGGGACCTTGTCAAAGGCCTTTTGAAAATCTAAATATACCACATCCACTGGCTCTCCCCTATCCACTCTACTAGTTACATCTTCAAAAAATTCTATAAAATTCATCAGACATGATTTTCCTTTCACAAATCCATGCTGACTTTGTCCGATGATTTCACCACTTTCCAAATGTGCTGTTATCACATCTTTAATAAACGACTCTAGCATTTTCCCCACCACCGATGTCAGACTAACCCGGTTTTTCTTTCCCTCCTTTTAAAAAAAGAGGGGTTACATTAGCCACCCTCCAATCCTCAGGAACTAATCCAGAATCTAAGGAGTTTTGAAAAATTATCACTAATGCATCCATTATTTCTTGGGCTACTTCCTTAAGCACTCTGGGATGCAGACCATCTGGCGCTGGGGATTTATCTGCCTTTAATCCCTTCAATCTACCTAACACCACTTCCCTACTAACATGTATTTCCCTCAGTTCCTCCATCTCACTAGACCCTCGGTCCCCTACTATTTCCAGAATATTATTTATGTCCTCCTTAGTGAAGACAGAACCAAAGTAGTTATACAATTGGTCTGCCATGTCCTTGTTCCCAATGATCAATTCACCTGTTTCTGACTGTAAAGGACCTACATTTGTCTTGACCAATCTTTTTTCTTTTCACGTATCTATAAAAGCTTTTACAGTCAGTTTTTATGTTCCCTGCCAGCTTTCTCTCATAATCTTTTTTCCCTTTCCTAATTAAGCCCTTTGTCCTCCTCTGCTGGTCTCTGAATTTCTCCCAGTCCTCAGGTGTGCCGCTTTTTTTTGCTAATTTATATGTTTCTTCTTTGGACTTGATACCATCCCTAATTTCCCTTGGTGCACTACTTTCCCTGGTTTATTCTTTTGCCAAACTGGGATGAACAATTCTTGTAGTTCATCCATGCGATCTTTAAATGCTTGCCATTGCATATCCACCGTCAACCCTTTAAGTATCATTTGCCAGTCTATCTTAACTAATTCACATCTCATACCTTCAAAGTTCCCCTTCTTTAAGTTCAAAACCTTTGTTTCTGAATTAACTATGTCACTCTCCATCTTAATGAAGAATTCCACCATATTATGGTCACTCTTACCCAAGGGGCCTCGCACGACAAGATTGCTAACTAACCCTTCCTCATTGCTCAATACCCAATCTAGAATGGCCTGCTCTTTAGTTGGTTCATCCAGTGTGTCTGCCCTCACTCTAATTTTGCAATTTTTGGTCAGATCCTCTCTCATTCTTTGGAACTCCAGTGACTACAAATCTGATGCATGATCTCAATGCAAAGCATCAAGCTTCACACACAAAATGCTGGAGGCACTGATCAGGCTGGGCAGCATCTATGGAAAAAAGTACAGTCAATGTTTTGGGCCTAGACCCTTCAGGAGGCTTTGCTATTTGTCTGTTGCTCCACATTTCAGCATCTCTTCTCCTACAGCAGTCTCGCTTTCTCAGGAATCATTCTGATGAGCCTGTGAAGCTGGTAGAACCCTCCTCAGATAAGGACAACAGAAGTGCACCATACTCTGAATCTGGGCTCCACAAGTCCCTGTACAAGACATCTTTTCTCCTCTACTCACATTCTTTTGCTATCAAGACCAATACTCCATTTTCCTTCTTAACTGCTTGTTTTTCAGAAATATTTATTTATTTATTAAATTTCAGAAAATTACAAAGAATAAATGTGATGATAAATAGTGAGAAAAATAATGTTAACCCTCCCCCCTTCCCTTAACCCTCCCCCCCTTTAACCCTTATCTAAAGAAAGAAAAAAAAAGAGAAAGATTGCCTGGATATCAGAGGATCCCCACATGCTCCATGGAGTTCAAAATAATTTTAATATTTATTTTTACTTTTCCCAATTACTTTATAATTTTATCTTTAAAGGACCTATGTATTTAATTCTATCTTTTGTAGGCATGGGAGCCAAATTTTCAAAAATATATCATATTCATTTCTTAGATTGTATGTAATTTTTTCAAGTGGAATACAACTATGTATTTCATTATTCCAATGATCCATAGTTAAATATAAATCAGATTTCCAAGTAACTGCGATAACTTTTTTGGCTACTGCCAGTTCAGCTGCTTGCTGAATTGAATTGAATTGACTCGTACATCCTTCACATACACGAGGAGTAAAAACATTACGTCATGTCTCCATCTGAATGTGCAATTTATAGTAATTTGTAATAAATAGTATGTACAACAGGACAGTCAATATAACATAGACATACAATAGTGTCAGCATGAATTAATCGGTCTGATGATCTGGTGGAAGAAGCTGTCCCAGAGCCTGTTAGTTCTGGCATTTATGCTGTGGTACCGTTTCCTGGATGGCAGCAGCTGGAACAGTTTGTGGTTGGGCCCTTTGGGCCCGTTTTACACACCTGCTTTTGTAAATGTCCTGAATAGCGGGAAGTTCACAACTACAGATGCGCTGGGCTGTCCACACCACTCTCTGCAGAGTCCTGCGATTGAGGGAAGTACAGTTTCCATACCAGGCAGTGATGCAGCCAGTCAGGATGCTCTCAATTGTCCCCCTGTAGAAAGTTCTTAGGATATGACAATAGATAATAGACAGTAGGTGCAGGAGTAGGCCATTTGGCCCTTTGATCCAGCATCACCATTCACTGTGATCATGGCTGATCATCCACAAACAGTACCCCATTCCTGCCCTCTCCCCATATCCCTTGACCCCACTATCTATAAGAGCTCTATTTAACTCTTTCTTGAGAGCATCCAGAGACTTGGCCTCCACTGCCTTCTGGGGCAGAGCATTCCACATATCCACCACTCTCTGGGTGAAAAAGTTTTTCCTCAACTCCGTTCTAAATGGTCTACCCCTTATTTTAAAATTGTGGCCTCTGGTTCTGGACTCACCCATCAGTGGGAACATGCTTCCTGCCTCCAGCATGTCCAATCCCTTAATTATCTTATATGTTTCAATCAGATCCCCTCTCATCCTTCTAAATTCCAGTGTATACAAGCCCAGTCGCTCCAATCTTTCAACATATGACAGTCCCACCATCCCGGGAATTAACCTCGTGAACCTACGCTGCACTCCCTCAATAGCAAGAAATTCCTTCCTCAAATTTGGAGACCAAAACTGCACACAATACTCCAGGTGTGGTCTCACCAGTGCCCTGTACTACTGCAGAAGGACCTCTTTGCTCCTATACTCAACTCCACTTGTTAACATGCCATTGGCTTTCTTCACTGCCTGCTGTACCTGCGAACACTTTCGAATATAACACACGGATCTTCTGTTTTTCCGTTCTAAAGTGGTGAACTTCTCACTGATTAATACACCACTGCACCTGCTGCGTTGTTGTCCACTCACTCCAGTTGTTCAAACCACTCTGAATCATCCTGGTAACCTCCAGACAGTCCCCAATCCCACCTAGTTTCCTTGTGTTTATCGTTTTCCATATTGTTCCCTGTGAGCCCCAGACACCGATTCCTCTGGTATCTCTCTAGTTCCAGTCCACCATTCTGAAAATGACTAACTTATCTCTACCCCTTCTTTCTGTGGCTTTTTATCTGAAACCCTATGTACAACTGGCTCTCCTTCAACTATTCTATCAGACATGCACACACAAAAAAAGCTCCAATGGATTGTTAAACATCATTTCCCTTCCAGAAGTTCATGTTGACTTTATCTAACCCCACTGAAGTTTTCCATATATCTTACTGTCTTCTCCTTTGAAATTGCTTCTATATTTTCTCCTCTATGGATGTTAAACCAACTCTCTCCTTTTTAAAAAGAGGGCTAGATCTGCTAGTTACTTAAATCTATGAAATGATTCTATAATCTACAGGAATCTGGAAAATGATAACAATAGATCCATTATTTCCAAGTTACTTCCTTTAGTACCCTGGAAGCAAAGTATCAAGACCTTGGTGTTCCGAAGTATCGAGTCCTAGTGTTAAATTGTTGGAAAATGCATGGTCATGCACTTTGGTAGTAGAAATAAATGTGCAGACTATTTTCTAAACGGGGAGTAAGTCCAAAAATCTGAGATGCAATGGGACTTGGGAGTCCTTGTGCAGAACACCCAAAAGGTTGTTGATAAAGTTGTTCCCTCTTCATATCTACATAGTTTCTCTTTCAAGCTGAATGGAGGCCATTCTGTGCCGATGGAGCCTGCACAATGAAGGTATTCTAGTTGCACAGTAACCAGGCAAGGAGAGCCTGTTCCTCGGTTCACTGCACAAGGTACTGGTCCAAAAGCCAACCCACATGCACCCCAATGATTTTTCAGGCAGCATCTAATGAAGGGAATAAACAGTCGACATAATCTGTCCCGATGAAAGGGTTTGGCCCAAAATGTGACCTTTGTTCCTCTCCATAGATGCTGCCTGTCCTACTGAGTTCATCCAACATTTTAAACATAGAAACCTAGAAAACCTACAGCACAATACAGGCCCTTAGGCTCATAAAGTTGTGCCGAACATCTCCCATAACATCTCCCATAACATCTCCCATAACCTTCTATTTTTCTAAGCTCCATGTACCTATCCAAAAGTCTCTTAAAAGACCCTATCATATCTGCCTCCCCCACCGTTGCCGGCAGCCCATTCCATGCACTCACCACTTTGAGTAAAAAACTTACCCCTGACATCTCCTCTGTACCTACTCCCCAGCACCCTAAACCTATGTCCTCTTGTGGCAACCATTTTAGCCCTGGGTAAAAGCCTCTGACTATCCACACCATCAATGCCTCTCATCATATTATACACCTCTATCAGGTCACCTCTCATCCTCCATTGTTCCAAGGAGAAAAGGCCAAGTTCACTCAAACTATTCTCATAAGGCATGCTCCCCAATCCAGGCAACATCCTTGTAAATCTCCTCTGCACCCTTTCTATGACTTCTACATCCTTCCTGTAGTGAGGCGACCAGAACTGAGCACAGTACTTCAAGTGGTGTCTGACCAGGGTCCTTTATAGCTGCAACATTACCTCTCTGCTCCTAAAATCCATGATTGATGAAGGCTAATGCACCGTATGTCTTTTGCGCCACAGAGTCAACTTGCGCAGCTGCTTTGAGCGTCCTATGGACTAAAACCCCAAGATCCCTCTGATCCTCCACACTGCCCAGAGTCTTACCATTAATACTATATTCTACCATCATATTTTACCTACCAAAATGAACCACTTCATACTTATCTGGGTTGAACATCATCTGCCACTTCTCAGCCCAATTTTGCATCTTATCAATGTCCCGTTGTAACCTCTGACAGCCCTCCACACTATCCACAACATCCCCAACCTTTGTGTCATCAGCAAACTTACTAACCCATCCCTCCACTTCCTCATCCAGGGCATTTATAAAAATCACATGGAGTAAGGGTCCTAGAACAGATCCTTGAGGCACTCCACTGGTGACCGAACTCCATGCAGAATATGACCCGTCTACAACCACTCTTTGCCTTCTGTGGGCAAGCCAGTTCTGGATCCACAAAGCAAAGTCCCCTTTGATCCCATACCTCCTTACTTTCTCAATAAGCTTTGCATGAGGTACCTTATCAAATGTCTTGCTGAAATCCATATCTACTACATCTACTGCTCTACCTTCATCTAGATGTTTAGTCACATCCTCAAATTCAATCTGTCTTGTAAGCCATGACCTGCCCTTTACAAAGCCATGCTGAATGTTCCTAATCATATTATGCCTCTCCAAATGTTCATAAATCCTGCCTCTCAGGATCTTCTCCATCAACTTACCAACCACTGAGGTAAGACTTACTGGCCTATAATTTCCTGGGCTATCTCTACTCCCTTTCTTGAATAAAGGAACAACATCCACAACCCTCCAATCCTCCGGAACCTCTCCCGTCCCCATTGATGTTGCAAAGATCATCACCAGAGGCTCAGCAATCTCCTCCCTTGCCTCCGACAGTAGCCTGGGATACATCTCATCTGGTCTCGGTGACTTATCCAACACCAAGATCCTTTTCCACAGTGACTACTCAAGTAAAGTATTCATTAAGTACCTCTGCTATTTCCTCCGGTTCCACACACACTTCCCCACTGTCACACTTGATTGGTCCTATTCTATCACCTCTTATCCTCTTGCTCTTTACATACTTGTAGAATGCCTTGGGGTTTTCTTTAATCCTGCCCAACAAGGCCTTCTCATTTTGTGTTGTGCACAAGGATAATTAGAATTAGAATTTCTTACATCTGTCTCACAACATGAGGGAGCAAAAATCTTTATGCTGTGTCTCTGTCACAATGTACAAACAATAAGGGAGGATATTGCCCAAACACTAAGATGGTATACATCATTGTTTTGTCTGTGCAGTCAGATTTGAAGCAGATCAATGTACATTGATACATCCGATGGCCTGGTGAAAGAAGCTGTCCTGGAACCTGCTGGTCCTGGCATTAATGCTGTGGTACTGTTTGCCAGACAGAACAGCTGAAACAGTTTGTGGTTGGGTGGCTGGAGTCCCTGATGACCCTCTGGGCCCTTTTTGCACACCTGCTGCTGTAAAATGTCCTGAACAGAGGGAAGCTCACATCCCCAGAAACACTGTCTGCACCACTCTCTGCAGTGCCCGGTGATTGAGGGTAGGACAGTCCCCGTACCAGGCAGTGACACAGCCAGTCAGGATGCTCATGATGGTGCCCCCGTAGAAAGTCCTGATGATTTGGGGACTCATGCCGGACTTCTTCAGCTGTTTGAGGTGAAAGAGGCCGTGTTGTGCTTGTTTCACCACACAGCCAGTATATACAGTCTAGCTGAGATCCTTGGTGATGTGTATACCAAGGAACTTGAAACTATTTACCCTTGCAACCGCATTCCCATTGATGTCAATAGGGGCTAGCCTGTCTCCATTCCTCCTGAAATCCACGGTCAACGTTTTTAAATTTGACATTGAGGGAGAGGTTGTTTTCTTGGCACCACTTCTCCTCTGTAGGCTGCCTCATCATTGTTGGAAATAAGGCCAGACATATTTCCTGACTTGCTGAGTTCCACTACTAGTTGGTTTTATTTTTGCTGTAAAATCCAGTATCTGCTGTCCCGGTTGTTATAGTGTTTCATGGTCAGCAGAGACATGGTGGTGTGAAGAGACTTTATCTATGCTGCATAAGCCTGTAACTCAACAACTCTGGCTCCAGGAATATAAACATGGGCATGGTGCACTTCTGAATGAGTGAACCTGAGGACCTTTCCACCCAGACCCCTCCTGCCAGTACAAAGAACCAAGTGGCTCAGTTCAGTCAAGAGGAAGGATGTAAATACTTTCCATGGAGCCAGGGGAATCATTGAAACATTTCCAAACAGAAGAATGGGATGCATTCTTTCGTCCTCTCACCACTGTCTAAAGCTTCTTGGCCCCGCCGCTGACTGCCCCTCCCCACATCCCTTCCGGTCTCTTCCTTCACTGCCTTTTTCTCTCTTTCTTAACCCCCATTAATTATTACCCTTGGATTTCTTCTGCCTCATGCCTGTGATTTCACACCCATTCTCACTGAGTGTCCCCACCCCGAGTTTTACTAGTTCCCCCTGCAGCTCCCTGCCTTTGGATCCACACCCTTTTCATGGTTGTCCAGCCCCCCTCCCTCAGTGAATCAAACCACCAACCCCAGGGGGTTCATTCTGCCCTGAATTGCCTTCCCTACCCAACCTCACGGACATCCTTTTCCACTCACCCCTTTCTGTACACCATTTTATTCACTTTTTCATTCAGCCCCTCTGTTCTCCCAGCCACTCACTGGCCCTCACACTGGTTCTTTAACTTTAATTTTGTTTCACTCTCACCTCCCCTGCCCGCTGAGTGTGAAATGTGTTGTTGGTGTCAACGACCAATGCATTTCAAGGATGTCGCAGGGTGCAGCCCGCAATGCTTCCAGTGCCAACACAACTTACTAACCCTAATCTCGCACATCTTTGGGATAACCTGAGGAAACCCACATGGTCACAAGGTGAACGTACAAACTCCTTACAGACAGCAGCACTGCAAACTGTTGCACTAAACACCGTCCCATTCCTTGAATTCCCTAAGCCCACCTCCTAACCTACTCCTGGTCTGATTACCTTAGATGTCCACTCCCCTGCATCACATCTCCCACCATCCGTAAGGGTGGTCTACCTCACCTACTCCCTCCACCTCAGAACCTCAGTAAAATGGTTGATGTTCCCGCATAATACAGTCACCAAGCTCGCTGAGTTTGATTAACTTTCAGTGAACCTGTCTCTGGCCATTTCTCGTTGAAGGGGTTCATCTGGGGCAATGTTTCGGACCCTGTGCAAGTCCACACTACCTTGTAGCAGGGACTGACAGCCTCTGGTGGTTCTGTTGCACTGTTTGTCTCTCTGAATTGTTAGTGTACTCCAATGTGATTTTACCTGGTAAGTCAAGGAGTTTTTCTCGTTTGCAGTTTTTGGTAACTTTGTATGACTGCACACTTTTTTCTCAGCGTCTCTCTTTCTCTCTCTGAATCATTCAACCTAATTGTACATTTCTAACTGCATTTTTTCTGTTTTTCAACTCTATACAAATTTACATTCTTACCCATTTCCCTCTGACTGGCATGTTTCTTGTTTAGATCTTACCATATGAATAACATCAGAATCTACATTTCTCTGCAATTGTATTTTTTTCAGTCTACTGCCTTTTTCAGTAACACTGTGCAACTATGGTGATTATACATCTTAATTTATGATTTTCTGGCCTCTGCCCTGTCTAATTCTGTGTCTCACTGAGAACTGTCTGCGTGTCTGTACACCTCAATCTGTAGCTCTGCTCGTGTGACTAGACATCTTTTCAGTCTGGTTTTGTTACTGTGCAACTTCATCTATAAGTTGCTGTCCATCCACAGCTCTCTGTGTTATTATACACAGCAGTATGAGATGGGATATTTTGCAGCCATGCCCGTGTGACTGTACTCTTTTGCCTACAGCTCTATGTCACTGTTTGCCCAACTCGGTGCCCAGCTCCCTGTCACTACAACTTCCACTTCACAGCTGTTGCTTTGTGCCTGTTTGCAACTCTTCAGTATTTTGATATCTTTTTACAATCTATGTTCTCCCAGGATCAAAGTAAACTGTATTGATTTGTAAGATTAGACAGCTCCATCATGGGCACTAGCCATAAGACCAAAAGATATAGAGCAGAATTAGGCCATTTGGCCCATCGAGTCTACTTTGCCATTTCATCATGGCTGATCCAGTGTTCCTCTCAGCCCCAATTTCCTGCCTTCTCCCTGCATCCTGTCTTGCCCTGACCAATCAAGTATTTATCAGTCTCTGCCTTAAATATGATTAAAGATTTGGTCTCCACAGCAGCCTGTGGCAAAGAATTTCACAGATACATCACTCTCTGGCAAAAGAAATTCCTCTTCACCTCCATTCTAAAAGGATGCCTCTCTATTCTGAGGCTGTGTCCTCTGGTCTTAGACTCTCCCACCAGAAGAAACATCCTCTCCACATCCACTTTATCAAGACCTTTCACCACTCGATAAGTTTCATTGCGGACACCTGTCATTCTTCTGAATTCCAGTGTCTACAAGCTCAGAAACATCTAACGCTCTTCATATGACAATGCATTCAATCCTGGAATCATTTTTGTGAACCTTCTTTGAACCCTCTCCAGTTTCAGCAAGCCTTTTCTAAGATAAGGGCCCAAAACTGCTCACAGTACTCCACGTGAGCCCTCACCTGTGCTTTATAAACTCCCAGCATTACAGCCTTGCTTTTGTATTCCACTCCTCTGGAAATGAGTGCTAACATATATTTGCCCTCCTTACCACCGACTCAACCTGCAAAGTAACCTTTAGAGAATCCTGCACAAGGACTCCCAAGTCCCTTTGCACCTCAGTTTTTTTGTATTTTCTCTCTATTTAGAAAATAGTCAACCGTTTCATTTCTTCTACCAAAGTGAATGACCAAATACTTCCTGACACTGTATCCCACCTGTCACCTCTTTGTCCATTCTCCTAATCTATCTAAATCCTTCTGTAGCCTCTCTACTTCCTCAAAATTACCTGCCCCTCCACCTATCTTCATATTGTCTGAAAACTTTGCAACAAAGCCATTAATTCCATCATCCAAATCATTGACTTTAGTGTAAAAAGAATCGGTCCCAACACAGACCTGTGTGGAACACCACTAGTGACTGGCAGCCAGCCAGAAAAGGCTCCCTTTATTCCCACTCTTTGCCCCCTGCCAATCAGTCACTGCTTTATCCATGCTAGAATATTTCCTTTAATACCATGGGCTTGTAGCTTGTTAAGCAACCTCATGTGTGGCACCTTGTCAAAGGCTTTCTGAAAATCCAAGTACACATCATCAACTGATTCTCCTTTGTCTGTCCTGTTTGCTATATCTTCAAAGAATCCCAACAGATTTGTCAGACAAAATTTTCCCTTGAGGAAACCATACTGACTGTGGCTTATTTTACCATGTGCCTCCAAGTACCCTGAAACTTCATCCTTAATAATTGACTCCAACATCTTCCCATGTACTGAGGTCAGACTAACTGGCCGATAGTTTCCTTTCTTCTGCCTCTCTCCCTTCTTGAAAAATGGAGTGATATTGGCAAATTTTCAGTCTTCCGGAACCTTCTAGAATCTAGTGAACCTTGAAAGATCATTACTAATGCTGCCACGATCTCTTCAGCCACCTCTTTCAGAGCTCTGGGGTGTACACCATCTGGTCCAGGTGACTTGTCCAATTTCGGACCTTTCAGTTTCCCAAGAAGCTTAGTTATGGTAACTTCACACACTTCATACCCCCGACACCTGGAACTTCCACCATACTGCTAGTGTCTTCCACAGTGAAGACTGGCATCTGTAGTATCCAGGTCATCTTCAAGGAGCAGTGCCTCAGAAAGGCAGCATCCACCACTCAGGACATGCCCTCTTCTCATTGCTACTGTCAGGGAGGAGGTAAACATTCAACGATTCAGAAACAGCTTCTTCCCTTCTGCTATCTGATTTCTAAATGGACATTAAAGTCCTGACCATTACCACCTGACTTTTTTTATTTCCCATTTTTGCACAACTGATTTAATTTAACTATTTTATATATATTTACAGTAATTCATAGTGTTTTCTCTCTATTATTACATACTGCAATGTATGGCTGCCACAAAGTTATCAAATTTCATGACATATGCTGATGATATTAAACCTGAGTCGGATTCTGATTCAGTTTGCCTGTGTGCCTATACCTCCTTATAAAAAAATGTACTCCTTCTCACTGTCTTTCCCACTCGATACATCATCTGTGTTTGCTTCTCTGTGTCTTTGTATCCATGTATGTGCTTGTATATATCTGTACTCTTTCTGTGGAGCTCCCCGTGTAAGTATCCTCCTCGGTACCTAGTTACGTCAGATTACATACAGGACATATGTCCTTACATATTTTATTCTCATTTAAAGAATATTTTGACACTTCCTCAGAGCTTTGAATATTACTGGTAAAGCCAGCACCCATTGTCTATTGTTAATTGTTTCTAGAGGGATCTTCTTGGCTTAGTTAACTCATTGTTGACTGCATTTCCATAGTATTGGTAAGAAGGTATTAGGAAGCTTCCTGTGATATTAGGTCAGAAGTGTACATGTTCCTTGATGGATACTTGGATAAAGTGGGGAACATTTTCTTGGATGTAGAGAATGTGAGTGAGGTACTTATGATAAGCCATTCAATCCAGGAATTATTTTTGTGAACCCCCTCTAGTTTCAGCACATCCTTTTTAAGATAATGGGCCCAAACTTCTCACAGTACTCCAAATGAGGCCTCACCAGTGCTTTATAAAGCCTCAACATTACATCCTTGCTTTTATATTCTAGCATTTGCTTTCCTCACCACAGACTCAAAGTGTTAATTAAACTTTAGGGAATCCTGCACAAGGACTCCCAGGTGAACCCCAAGACCCTTTTCTCTAGTTATGGTAAGTTCACACACTTCTTGCTTCCTGATACCAGGAACTTCCACCATATAGCTGGTGTCTTCCACAGTGAAGACTGATGCAAAATACTTACTCAGTTCGTCCGCCATTTCATTGCATCCCATTACTACCTTTCCAGCATTGTTTTCCAGTAGTCCAATATCTACTCTTGCCTTTCTTTTACACTTCAGGTATTTGAAGAAACTTCTGGTATCTTCTTTAATATTATTGGCTAGCTTACTTTTGTCTTCCATCTTTACCTTCTTTATGACTTTTTAGTGCCTTTTGTTGGTTTTTGAAAGCTTTCCAATCCTCTCTTCCCATTAATTTTTGCTCTATTATATGCCCTCTCTTTAACTTTTATGTTGGCTTTGACTTCTCTTGTTTGCCACGGTTGTGTCATTCTTCCTTTAGAGAATTTCTTCCTCTTTGGGATGTACATATCCCGTGCCTTCTGAAATACTTCCAGAAATTCCAGCCATTGCTGCTCTACCGTCATCCCTGCCAGTGTCCTTTTCAATCAATTCTGGCCAACTCCTCTCTCATGTCTCTGCAATTTCCTTTACTCCACTGTAATACTGATACATCCGACTTTAGCTTCTCCTTCTCAAATTTCAGGGTGAATTTGATCATATTATGATCACTTGCCCCGAAGGGTTCTTTTACCTTAAGGTCTCTAATCAATTCTGGTTCATTGCACAACACCCAATCCAGAATAACTGATCCTCTAGTGGGCTCAATCATGAGTTGATCTAAAAAGCCATTTGATAGGCTCTCTAGAAACTCCACCTCCTGTAATCCAGCCCCAGCCAATCTTGGTGCATATTGAAGTCCCCCATGACATTGTCCTTTTGGCATGCATTTTCTATCTCCCATTGTAATTTGTAGGCCACATCCTTTCAGCTGTTTGGGGGTCTGTATACAACTCCCATAAGAATCTCGTTACACTTGAAGTTCCTTAGCACAACCCACAATGATTCAACACCTTCTGACCCTCTGCCATCTCTTTCTAATGATTTGCTTTCATTTTTTACCAACGGAGCAACACCACATCATCTGCCTTCCTGCTTATCCTTGGACATTAAGTTCCCAGCTATAATCTTTCAGCCATGATTCTGTGATGCTTACAAGATCATACCTGCCAATCTGCAACTGTGCAGCAAGTTCATCTACGTATCTCCGTATACTGCACACATTCAGATACAACATCTTCACCTTTTTCAATTTTCTCCACCTTTTGCATTGCAACTCATCCTGTTAACAGCACTTCTGCCCTAACATTAGCCTCTCCTCACTACACATTGCCTCTGTTTGTAAACCAGCTACATCATCTTCAGCTTTATTATCCGCTTTTCCTACGATACTTCTTGCAGTGAAATATGGGCAGCTCAGGACACCAGTCACACCATACTCAACTTGTTTAGTTCCTAACGTTGTCTGAGGTCTTATCAACATCTGCCTACACAAAATCTCCACTAACTGTATAAGATGATAAGAGGCATTGACAGTGTGGATAGTCAGAGGCTTTTTCCCAGGGCTGAAATAGCTGCCACAGGAGGGCACGGTTTTAAGCTGCTGGGGAGTAGGTACAGAGGAGATGTCAGGTGTAAGTATCTTACGCAGAGAGTGGTGAGTGTGTGGAATGGGCTGCCGGCGACAGTGGTGGAGGCAGATACGATAGGGTCTCTTAAGAGACTCCTGGATAGGTACATGGAGCTTAGAAAAACAGAGGGCTATGGGTGACCCTAGTAATTTCTAAGGTAGGGACATGTTCGGCACAACTTTGTGGGCTGAAGGGCCTGTATTGTGCTGTAGGTTTTCTATGTTCTATGTTCTTACTGTTCTGGCACTCTGGTTCCCAACTCCCTGCATCTCTAGATTAAACCACCCCCCCCCCCCCACAAACCTTCCTACTAGGATATTGGTTCCCCTCCAGTTCGGGTGCAAACAGCCCCCTTTGTAAAGCCCCACCTTCCCTGGAATAGAGCCCAAATGATCCAAAAATCTTCTGCCCTCCCTTCTACACCAACTCCTTAGCCACGTATTAAACTGTATACGTTTCCTTGTTCTGGCCTCACTAGCACGTGGCACAGGTAGCAATCCTGACATCACAACCTTGGAGGTCCTGCCCTTTAACTTAACACCAAACTCTCTAAACTCCCTTTGCAGAACCTCGTCACTCATCTTATCTATGTCATTTGTACCTAAATGGCCATGACTTCTGGCTGTTCAGCTTCTCACTGAAGAATGCTGAGGACCCAATCCAAGATGTACTGGACCCTGGCACCCAGGAGGCAACATACCATCCAGGAATCTCGTTCTTGCCCGCAGAACCTCCTGTCTGTCCCCCTAACTAACCAATCCATTATCCCCACTTTGTGTCTTTTCTTCCCCCTTCTTTTCAGAGTCACAGAGGCAGCCTTAGTGCCAGAGACCTGACCACCGTGACTTTCCTCTGTCAGGTTATCCCCTGCAAACCGACAATATCCAACATGATATACTTGTTGAGGGGAATGGGCACAGGGGTTCTCTGTGCTGGCTCCTTAACCCCTTTCCCCTTCCTGACTGTCAGCCAGTTAGGAGGCTAATCCAGGAGATTAAGATGCATGAGGTCTACGGTTTCGAATCAGAACTGGCCTATGCATAGAAACAGAGGGTAGTGGTTTTTTTTAATCTGAGTTGGAGTTCTGTATTTAGTGGTGTTCCACAGGGAACTGTGCTGGGGAATCTGCTGTTTGTTATGTTTATAAATGACCTGGACAAAGAAGTAGAGAGTGGGTTACTAAATTTGCGGATAATTGGTGGAGTTGTGGATAGTGTAGAAGATTGGCAAAGAATACAGCACGATATAGATCACTTGCAGAAATGGGCAGAGAAAAGGCAGGTGGAGTTTAACCCAGATAAATGTGAGGTATTGCACCTTGGTAGGGCAAATGCACACACTGGCCCTCATGAAGACCTCACAATGGTGAAGAAAAAAAAGCTGAGATGGTACGGCCACGTAACAAGATCCAGTGGCCTTGCAAAGACTGTTCTACAAGGAACTGTGGAGGGGAAAACAAGGAGAGGCAGGCAGAGGAAAAGATGGACAGACAACATTAAACGGTGGACAGGGAAAACATCTGCGGTGACCCAGGCTCTGGCACACAACCACGACAGATGGAACAGACGGGTGCAAAGCTTGTCATGATGGCGCCCCGACGACTCCACCAGGAGATAAGGGCATAAGGCAAGGCAAGGGCAAAGGCGAAGAGACAGTAAGTACACTGTTAAGAGCAACATCCTTCACAGTGTTGCTGAGCAGAGTGCTGTTGGGATCCAAGTTCATAGCTTCTACACAGGTTGATAGGGTGGCTCAGAAGGGTTATGGTTTTATTGGTTGAGGCATTGAGTTCAAAAGTCAAGAAGTTATTTTGCAACTTCATAAAACTCTGGTTAGGCCACATCTGGCGTATGCAGAAGAGGTTTACCAGGATGCTGCCTGGGTTAGAGGGTGTGTGCTATCATGAGAAGCTGGACAAACTTGGGTTGTTTTCTCTGGAGTGCCAGAGGTTGAGGGGGCCTGATAGAGCTTTATAAAATTGTGAGAGGCATAGATAGAGTAGACAGGGAGTATCTATTTCACAGGGTTGAAATGTCAAATATCAGCGGGTATGAGTGGAAAGTGAGAGGGGGTAGGTTCAAGGGGGATGTGAGGGGTAAGAATTTTTACTCAGAGAATGGGAGGTGCCTGGAAGCACTGCCTGATATGGTGATAGGGGCAAATTCATTCATGGTTTTTAAGAGACGTTTAGATAGGTACATGGAAGTAAGGAAGATGGAGGGATATGGACATTATGTAGGTAGGGGGGGATTTGTGTTAGCGGGTTTTTGAATTCTCTTTTCGCTGGTTTGACACAACAATGTGGGCCAGATGTCCTGTTCCTGTGGTGTACTATGTTATACTTATCATGTCTTTATGCTTATTGTGTGATTTTTTATGTTGCACTGGATCCAGAGTAAACTTCTCACCAGTCTTAAGTTTGACCATTCACAGGAATGCATTCACTTCAGCAGAACGCTGTGTCGAGGAATGAATCTCTGGATCACTTGACAATTATTTTACTCTAGTCCTATTGTCATTGATAGGAAAACCACACATAGATATACAGATAGATAACCAAGAGAAAATCTGCAGAGGCTGCAAATCCAAGCAACACACACAAAACGTTGGAGGAATGCAGCATCTATGGAAAAGAGTTCAGTCGATGTTTTGGGCCAAGACCCTTCAGCGGGACTGAAAGATTGCTTAGGTAGATAAACACATGGATAACTAGATAGATAGTTACTTTATTGATCCCAAAGGAAATTACAGTGTCACAGTAGCATTGAAAGTGCACAGATATACAAATATTAGATGTGAAGTAAGAAGAAGAAAAAAAAAGTTCCCACAAGCAGTCTAACAGGAGGGGTCTTCACTTCCCTGGCTATAAGCTGGCTCATTATAGAACCCTAATGACCTCACATAGCACTCTTTGGAACAGCACAGTTATCTTAGTCTATTACTAAAAGCGTTCCTCTGTTCAGCCAAGGTGACATGCAGAGGGTGAGAAATATTGTCCAGAATTGCCAGGATCTTCCATAGGGTCCTTTGTTCTCCAGTGTGTCCGGTTTGACTCAGAGCCAGCCTTTCTGATCAGTTTATTAAACCTGTTTTCATCACCCATGTTGATGCCATTGCCCCAGCACACCACCACATAGAAAATTGTACCGGACACAACAGACTGGTTGAACATGTGAAGGAGAGGCCTTCATACTCCAAAGGACCTCAGTCTCCTCAGGAAGTAGAGGTGACTCTGGCTATTGTGGATTGTAAATAAAATCCAAATTTGCTGGAAATACTTAGTTGGTCAGAAACCATCGGTGGGGAGGGAAGAGCATTGGATTCAGATTCAGTTTTATTTATTTATTGGATAGGCAGAGTTCAAACACCATCTATAAATTTGCTGATGATACAACCATTGTTGGTAGAATCTCAGATGGAGATGAAAGAATGTAAGAGCTGATTGTGGACTTCAGGAAGGGTAAAGATGAAGGAACACAGACCAATCCTCACAGGGGAATCAGAAGTGGAGAGAGTGAGAAATTTCAAGTTCGTGGGTGTCAAGATCTCTGAGGACCTAACCTGGTCCTAACATATCGATGCAGCTATAAAGAAGGCAAGACAGCAATTATATTTCATTAGGAGTTTGAAGAGAGTTGGCCTGTCAACTTAAACACTCTAAAACTTCTATAGATGTACCGTGGAGAGCACTCTGACAGGCTGCATCACTGTCTAGTATGGGGAGGGAAGGCTAATGCATTGGACTGAAAGAAGCTGCAGAGGGTCATAACTTTTGCCAGCTCCATCTTGAGTACTTGCCTCTGTGGTATCCAAGACACCTTCAAGGAGTGTGGCTCAAAAGGGTGACTACATTATTAACAACCCCCATCACCCAAGGCACACCCTCTTCTCATTGTTACCACCAGGAAGGAGGTACAGAAGCCTGAAGGCTCACACTTAGTGATTCCCCTCTACCATTCGATTCTTAAATGGATATTGAACCTATGAACACTACCTCACTTTTTTACAGTATATATTATTTCTGTTTTTGCACTATTTAAAATCTATTCAATATACATATATATGCTAACCGTGATTGATCTACTATTTAGTTTTTACATTTTTTCTTTCAATCTTATCATGTTTCGCATTGAAGTGCCGCTGAGTTGTTAGCTTTCACAACCTGTGCTGGTGATATTAAACCTGATTCTGATTCACATGAACACAAGGCACAGAGTGAAATGTATCGCTTACATTAACAAGCACCACAATGTGCTGCGGACAGCTTGCAAGTGTTGCCACACTTTCCGGGGCAAATATAGCATGACCGCCACATTCAGCACTTGTAAACCAGACCTTCTGTATAAGAACTGGTCATCGTCCCGAAGGGTTCCCTTTGTTTCTCTCTCGACAGAGGCTGACTGACTGCTGGATGCATTCAGAATTTTTTGTTTTTTTTTCATATCTGATGCCATTGAAAGCAATTCTTCATTGTACGAAAACAATTTGTAATTTTCAGAACTCGGCCCATGTCCTGAGACCCTTCCTCGACTGAAACGCAGCAGTCTCCTGCTTTTGCATTCTCTGCCTCTGTCAATAATGTTGGCGATTCCATATTTTCCAATAGGCTTCTCACCTGACAGCATTCTTGTCAGATTTCTCTGTTCTCACATCCTTATTGAAATTCTACTTTTTATTTCCATCACTTCCCATTTTATAGCATTAAATTTCATCTATTTGCCCTTTTCACTGGCCCACTGCAAGCCATTACAGTTCTCCATGTTGAATACGTTTTCAGATTTGATCCAGCAGGTGCTCTCTGTATTGTGCAATGTGCCCTCTTGCTCTGCAGCTCCATCTCATGCAGTTTCTATCTGTTTACATTTCACACCAGGCATATCTGTAATGCCCCCTTAATATTACGCCCTTCTCCCCCTCTCTCACCATATCCATGTTGCTGCCCATTTGTGCATATAAATCTCTCTTTTCTCTTGTCCCTTCCGTGTTTGTGTAGCTAAGTTCTTCATATCTTGTTATCAGACTCCCTTATTCTATATATTGCTTCTCAGAATCAATGTCTTCTTGTCTGTATTTCAATATAATTCTCCATCTTCCAATATCCCTCTTGTCCTCTGTACTATCCTCAAGCTCTCTTTATTTCCCTCCTCCCACCTCCTCCATCTCTCTCCCCTTTACTACACACTGCAGAACCTCCTTGACAGCGAACATTAAGCAGTTGCTATTTTTAACCCAGTGGCGCTGTTCCTATCTTTTATTGTGGGACACTTGAACAACCTATAGAAAAATAATAAATCCTTTCCTCTAACATAAGCATACACGTTGCTGAAAAGAGTTACATGTTAGTAAAATATTTGCCCTATAATAATTTCTATAAATAGCCAGCCCAGTTGTCCTTGGCGGCTAAAGTACTTGTTCATCTCTGCAGCCTGTAACCATAAAAAAAAACCCCAATAGCTGGAGAAAGGCAGCGACACAAATAGTCTCCTTTGCTTTGAACTGATTTAATGTGTTGCTATTTATAAACCCGCGCGTTTCTAGGGGAAACCTAATGACGCAATGACGTCAATGCAGGTCAATTTCCAGCCTAGAGATCTGAGAGTTTCTGTTAGAGTGGATGTTGCAGTAGGTCCTGAAGCAGAGGCACAGCCAGTAAGTGGAAGGGGACGAGAGGTGGGTGCTTTACGTTCACTGTTTTATTTTTAGGGGGGGGGGGAAGGATTAATCAACATTTTAATATAAAATACTATGTCCGATTTGCAAGTTGTTTTTAAAGAAAATGATTCTGTCGCTTTAAAATGTGTTGGATACCGTTTATATTTCAGCAATCAGCTGGATTTTGGTCTCAAGTCTGAGCACCGTTTCTAAAATATATCTATGTACGAAGAATTTACGTTGGCAAATTTCCCTACTTCATAATAAGCAAGGTTTTTCTTTACAGATATGTGGAATGAAAAGAAAAAGAACAGGGCTTATTTAATATTACGGCTAAGAAATTTTCCATCCCTGCCTTATTATTTGCATGCTTAAAAATCCACGAAATCCATTCCAGCACCTGGTAATTTAGGGAGCTCGCATCTGTCTTGTTTAGGTGGCAGAACGGATGTGTGTGTGTGTGTGTGTTTGTTGTTGGTTGGAGGGGTGCGATGGTGTTTTGAGGGGTTTATTTCCAAAATTGCTGCACACTCATAACTAGACGGGATGTCACGCAAGGAAGCAATAAAATGCAACGTACTATCTCATCTCACCTGTCACATACAGTCTCACCTAACAGCAACGGCATGATTATACTGATCAGCATCAAACGCATTTTGATTAATTTCACAATGGGAGAAATAGGGTGGGAGGAAATTGGGCATTAACGAAGTCCCATTGCCTTAAACATTCACCTTTCATTCAGACCCTCGTCTTGAGCCGTCACTCTACACTCAAATGTCTACCTTTTTAAAATCATTTTTATTCACAGGTCAGTTTGTGTAGGGCACTATAGTGTCAATTTAGGACACTATTTCCAATATTTAAGAAATGTAAAAGAAAACAAAATGTATGGCCTAGAAATTGAATGAGCAAATGCTTTATTTATACTCTATCTTAATCACAGCCAAATATATAAACGCCATTACATTATTTGTCAGCAGAAAGGTGAGATGCTTTTCATTTAAAGGGTTAATGAATTTTGATGAGGAATACTTAACTTTGTTGAAATATGCGATACTGAGATATATTGATATTTTGTACATGTTCAAAGTAAGGACTACCAGATCAGTGCATCAAAATGACCGAATTTGTCCGAGTACCCTATTTTTCCGTAAACTGAACTTGCTCGCGTTATGGCAAATCTATCAACTGATAACTTGTTTTTCTTTATTTGAAAGCTTGTTAATGGGTGATCTGGTTCCTTATAAACGAGGAATCACGACTGCGTTTTAGAGAAAGCTTCCACTTAGTGAGAAAACCTCCAGAGAGCGGTTGCCTCGAAGGAAATTACAGAGAGCAAGGCTGGAACCACCTCCCTCCCTTCCTCCCTCTCCTCCAGCAGAACCCGCTGGGGTGTCTGGAATCATTAGCCTGGGAGCACTCACTGGCAGGGACGTGGATGGCGTTATTCAGCCTGAGGGCAAGCTGTTTCTGAAGGAAGAAGTGGGCCTCTCAGTCTGACCTGCCAATTGGGGTTGCACCATGATATTTAAACACAACCTCCTCCTCCTCCTCCTCATTCAAGAACATTCGGCGAACGATCTCGTCACCATGTTTCCCCCGCCGCCCGCTGGTGTGTGTATTTCCCTGCCAAATGCGTCGGTTTTTGAGCAGAGTGCCCTGTAGGTTTTTTGTTTGCCAGCACACCTTTCGAACGGACTGCGCTTTCCGAACCGTCTCCCCAAGGTCAGGCACCGTCGAGGTGCCGCGCGTTTCCTGAAGGGCGCCGAACGCTGGCCTACTCAGGGCGCCCGTTCGGTTTCGGGGTGAACAGCTCATGGAAAAGGCACACAGTGCTGGCGGGAACCATTTCAAATCCTGCACCAATCCAACATGGCGGGCAATGGCCTCCTCTGCTATGACGAGTCCACCCTCATGTCGGAGCAGCGCACCTCATATTCCGAAGCAACACTCACAAAATGCTGGAGGGCCTCAGCAGGTCAGGAGGCAGCACCCATGGAGACCGTTTCTGCCGAGCCCCTTCTTCAGGACAGGAAGGGGGTCTCTGCCAGCAACGGCCACCGTTTCATTTCAACAGATGAGTCCCTTTAGCATTTTGTGTGTGATGCTCTGGATTTCCTGCATCTGCAGAATTTCTGGTGTTGATCTCATATTTCATTAAAGTAGCCTTCAACCTGATGGCATGAAGATGGATTTCTTCAACTTCCAGTAACTTTTCCCCTTCCCTCTTCATTTCCCCACTCTGGCATCTTGCCTTTTCTCCTACCTGCCCGTCACCTTCTGCTGGTGCCCTCTCCTATTTCCCGACCTGCCGTGATGCACTCTCCTGTGCCTTTTCCACTTAACACCTCTCAGCTTCTTCATCCCCGTCTCTCACATCCCTGGCTTCACCTATCACCTTATAGCTTGTCCTCCGACACCCCCCCCCCCCAACCCACCTCCACCTTATTGTTCTGATTCTCCCCCAATGCCCCCCCTCGCTATCTGTTCCCATCCTGATGAAGGGTCTTAGCCCAAAATGTCAACTATTAATTCATTCCACAGCCTCCAGCTTTGTGTGTGTGTGTGTGTGTGTGTGTGTATGAGAGAGAGGAAGTGTTTCTGTGCTTGTGTGTGAGAGAGTGTTTGTGTGTGTGTGTGTGTGTGTGTGTGTGTGTGTGTGTGTGTGTGTGTGTGTGTGTGTGTGTGTGTGTGAGAGAGAGAGAGTGTTTCTGTGTGTGTGTCTATGTGCGTGTGCGTGTTGCTCTGGATTTCCAGCATCTACAGGATCTCTTGTGTTTATTGTGTCTTCCCCATTACCACCCACAGGCCCAGGCACCTCACTCTGGCTCATGCACAGCCTGCTGGTGTATCATCGGCACTCAAGCAACGACCCTTATGTCTCAGCTCCATTTGACGAGACATTGTGTTTGAATTCCAACTTCTTGTTTGCTCCAACAAGACTTCTATCCTCTGCTCACCCTGTCCTGGTCAGAGGAAAAGATTTATAAAAAATCACAGAGATAAAAGCGTATCTCAAGGAAACACATTCAGGTACAACAAATAAATAAGCACAAAAGACCATTCTTCTCAGTAGCACTGGTTTGCTTGGAAGAAAATTCTCTTATAGAGTCCTAGAGACACAGAAAAACACAGGACAGAAACAGACCCTTTGGCCCATCCAGTCCAAGCTAAACCACATAAAATGCCTATTCCCATTGACCTGTACCAGGGCCAAAGCACTAACCCCCATACCCGACTGTCCATGTATCTACCCAAACTTCTCTAATACGTTGAAATCAAGCTTGCAGGCATCACTTGTACTGGCAGATCATTCCACACCCTAATGACACTCTGAGTGAAGAAGTTTCCCCTCATGCTCTCCTTAAACTTTTTACCTTTCACCCTTAACCCATGAATTCTGATTGTAGTCCTACCCAACCTGAGTGGGAAAAGCCTGCTTGCCTTTACCCTCTCTGTACCCTCATCATTGTAATTCTGCTGTAATGGGGTGGGTGGGAGAGCAGCTGGATAAGGAATGACATCTCTCTTATATTTATTTGGAATGGCTGTCTTTACAGATAAGACATCACCCAAGCTCAAATTCACCTTGATGCTTGCTGTCTACTAGATGGTAAACACAAAAGATTCAGCAGATGCTGGAAATCCAGAGCAACGCATACAAAATGCTGGAGGAACTCAGCAGGTCAGGCAGCATCGGTGGAATTGAATAAACTGTTGATGTCAAGGCCCAAGTGAAAGGTCTTTGTGCAAAACGTCATCTCTTAAATTACTTCCACTCATATTGCCTGATCTGCTGACTCCATCAGATGAACTAAGATCGCCCAACTAGTTTGCAAAACCAAGATCCTACCGCTTTGGTTAAAAGCACAGGATGAATTACAATGCTAGTGAATAGTATCAAGGGTGGCCTATTCCATTCATCAGCAACCTATCCCATCTCTCACAGCAAGGTCAGTCATTCATGTAAAGTCAGGAATCCTGTGTGAGAATAAATCGCACAAACTCACTACATCAGCCCAGTACTAAACAGCCATATCCCAGTACTCAAACCCAGTACTAAACAGCCATATCCCAGTACCCAAACCCAGTACTAAACAGCCATATCCCAGTACACAAACCCAGTACTAAACAGCCATATCCTAGTACCCAAACACAGTACTAAACAGCCATATCCCATTACTCAAACACAATACTAAACAGCCATATCCCAGTACTAAACAGCCATATCCCAGTACTCAAACCCAGTACTAATCAGCCATATCCCAGTACCCACAACCACCACTGAACAGCCATATCCCAATAGCCAAACCCAGTACTCAAACCCAGTACTGAACAGCCATATCCCAGTACCCAAACCCAGTAATAAACAGGAATATCCCAGTACCCAAACACTGTACTAAACAGCCATATCCCAGAACCCACAACCCAGTACTAAACAGCCGTATCACAATACCCAAATGCAGTACTAAACAGCCATATCCCAGTACCCAAACCCAGTACTAAACACTCGTATCCCAATATCCAAACCCAATACGAAAAAGCCGTATCCCAGTAGCCACAAACCAGTACTAAACATCCATATCCCAGTACCCAAACCCAGTACTAAACAGCCATATTCCAGTACCCACAACCCACTACTAAACAGCCTTATCCCAATACCCAAACCCAGTACTAAACAGCCATATCCCAGTACTCAAAACCAGTACTGAACAGCCATATCTGAGTAGCCAAACCCAGTACTAAACAGCAATATCCCAGTACCCAAACACTGGACTAAACAGCCATAACCCAGAACCTACAACCCAGTGAAAAACAGCCGTATCCCAATACCCAAATGCAGTACTAAACAGCCATATCCCAGTACCCAAAACCAGTACTAAACAGCCGTATCGCCATACCCAAACCCAGTACAAAACAGCCATAGCCCAATACCCACAACCCAGTACTGAACAGCCGTATACCAGTACCCAAATTCTGTACTAAACATCCATATTGCAGTACCCAAACACAGTACTAAATAACCACATCCCAGTACCCACACCCCTGTATTAAACAGCCACATTGCAGTAACCAAAACCAGTGCTGAACAGCCATATCCCAGTACCCAAGCGCTGTCCTAAACAGCCATATCCCAGTACTCAAACTCTGTACGAAACAGCCATATCCCAGTACCAAAATGCATTATTAATCATCTATATTGCAGTACCCAAACCCAGTACTAAACAGCCATATCCCAGTACCCACAAGGCAGGAATAAACAGCAATATCCCAATACGCAAACCCAGTACTAAATAGCCATATCCCAATAACCAAACCCAGTACGAAACAGCCATATCCCAGTACTAAACAGCCATATCGCAGTAACCAAACCAAGTACAAAACAGCCGTATCTGAGTACTGAACAGCCATATTGCAGTAACCAAAACCAGTATTAAACAACCACATCCCAGTACCCAAACCCAGTACTAAACAGCAATATCCCAGTACCAAAACACTGTACTAAACAGCCATATCCTAGTACCCACAACCCACTACTAAACAGCCATATCCCAATACCCAAACCCAGTGCTAAACAGCCATATTCCAGTACTCAAACCCAGTGCTAAACAGCAATATCCCAGTACCCAAACACTGTACTAAACAGCCATATCCCAGAACCCACAACCCAGTACTAAACAGCCGTATCCCAATACCCAAATGCAGTACTAAACAGCCATATCCCAGTACCCAAACACAGTACTAAACAGCCATATCCCAATGCTAAACAGCCATATTGTTGTAACAAAAACCAGTACTAAACAGCCATATCTTAGTACCCAAACCCAGTACTAAACACTCGTATCCCAATATCCAAACCCAGTATGATAAAGCCGTATCCCAGTATCCACAACACAGTACTAAACAGCTGTATCCCAGTACCCAAACCCAGTACTGAACAGCCGTATCCGTACCCAAACCCAGTACTAAACAGCCGTGTCCCAGTAACCAAACCCAGTACTGAACATCCATATCCCAATACCCAAACCCAGTACTGAACAGACAGATACCAATACCCAAACGCAGTAGTAAACAGCTAGATCCCTGTACCCAAACCCAGTAGTATTCAGCCATATCCCAGTACCCAAACACAGTACTAAAGAGCCGTATCACAGTGCCCTAACCCAGTACTAAACAGCCGTATCACAGTACCCAGAACCTAGTACTGAACAGCTGTATCCCAGTACCCAAACCCAATAGTAAACAGCCGTATCCATACCCACAAACCAGTACTGAACAGCCGTATCCCAGTACACAAACCCAGTGCTAAACAGCCGTATCCCAGTACCCAAACCCAATACAGATCTGCCGTATCCCAGTACCCAAACCCAGTACTAAACAGCCGTATCCCAGTACCCAAACACAGTACTAAACAGCCGTATCCCAGTACCCAAACCCAGTACAGATCTGCCGTAACCCAGTACCCAAACCCAGTACTAAACAGCCATATCCCAGTACCCATACTCAGTACTAAACAGCCATATCCCAGTACCATAGCCCAGTACTAAACAGCCATATCCCAGTACCCAAACCCATTACTAAACAGCTATATCCCAGTACCCAAACCCAGTACTGAACAGACATATACCAATACCCAAACACAGTAGTAAACAGCTAGATCCCAGTGCCCAAACCCAGTACTATTCAGCTGTATCCCAGTACTCAAACACAGTAGTAAACAGCCGTATCCCAGTATCCAAATTCTGTACTAAACATCCATATCCCAGTACCCAAAACCAGTACTAAATAGCCACATCCCAGTACCCACAGCCCTGTACTAAACAGTAACATAAACAGCCACATAACAGTAACCAAAACCAATGCTGAACAGCCATCTCCCAGTACCCAAGCGCTGCCCTAAACAGCCATATCCCAGTACCAAAATGCATTATTAATCTATATCGCAGTACCAAAATGCATTATTAATCATCTATATCGCAGTACCCAAACCCAGTACTAAACAGCCATATCCCAGTACCCGCAATGCAGTAATAAACAGCGATATCACAATATGCAAACCCAGTACTAAACTGCCATATCTCAATAACCAAACCCATTACGAAACAGCCGTATCCCAGTACTAAACAGCCATATTGCAGTAACCAAAACCAGTATTAAACAACCATATCCCAGTACCCAAACCCAGTACTAAATTGCCGTGTCCCAGAACACAAACACAGTACAAAACAGCCATATCTCAGTGCCCTAACCCAGTAGTAATCAGCGGTATCCCAGTACCCTAACCCAGTACTAAACAGCCATATCACAGTACCCAGAACCCAGTTCTGAACTGCCGTATCCCAGTACGCAAACCCAGTACTAAACAGCCATATCGCAATACCCAAACCCAGTACTATACAGCCGTATCCCAGTACCCAAACCCAGTACTAAACAGCCGTATCGCAATACCCAAACCAAGTACTGAACAGCTGTATCCCTGTACCCAAACCCAGTACTAAACAGCCGTAACCCAGTACCCACAACCCAGCACTGAACAGCTGTATCCCAGTACAAAAACACAGTACAAAACAGCCATATCTCAGTGCCCTAACTCAGTACTAATCAGCGGTATCCCAGTACCCTACCCCAGTACTAAACAGCCGTATCACAGTACCCAGAACCCAGTACTGAACTGCCGTATCCCAGTATCCAAACACAGTACTATACAGCCGTATCCCAGTACCCAAACCCCGTACTAAACAGCCGTATCCCAGTACCCACAACCCAGTACTGAACAGCTGTATCCCTGTACCCAAACCCAGAACTAAACAGCCGTATCCCAGTACCCAAACCCAGTACTAAACAGCTGAATCCCAGTGCCCACAGCGCAGTACTAAACAGCTATATCCCATTACGCAAACCCAGTACTAAACAGCTGTATCTCAGTACCCACAGCCCAGTACTAAACAGCCATATCCCAGTACCGAAACCCATTACTAAACAGCCAATTTGCCGTAACCAAAACCAGTTCTGAACAGCCATATCCCAGTATCACCAGCCCAGTACGAAACAGCCATTTCGCATTAACCAAACCCAGTATGAAACAGCCATATCCCAGTGCCCACAACCCAGTACTGAACAGCTATATCCCAGTACCCAAACACTGTACTAAGCAGCCGTATCCCAGTACCCAAACACAGTACTGAATATCCATATCCCAATACCCAAACCCAGTACTGAACAGGCATATCCCAGTACCCAAAACCCAGTACTAAACAGCCATATCCCAGTACCCACATCGCAGTAATAAACAGCGATATTCCAATACGCAAACCCAGTACTAAACAGCCATATCTCAGTACCCAAAACCCAGTACTAAACAGCCATATCCCAGCACCCAAAACCCAGTACTAAACAGCCATATCCCAGTATCCACATCGCAGTAATAAACAGCGATATTCCAATACGCAAACCCAGTACTAAACAGCAATATCCCAGTACCCACATCGCACTAATCAACAGCGATATCCCAGTTCGCAAACCCATTACAAAACAGCCATATCCCAGTACTAAACAGCCATATCGCAGAAACCAAACCAAGTACAAAACAGCCGTATCCGAGTACTGAACAGCCATATTGCAGTAACCAAAACCAGTATTAAACAACCATATCCCAGTACTCAAACCCAGTACTAAACAGCCGTGTCCCAGTACCCAAGCTCTGTACCAAACAGCCATATCCCAGTACACACAGCCCAGTACTGAACAGACATATACCAATTCCCAAACGCAGTAGGAAACAGCTAGATCCCAGTGCCCAAACCCAGTACTATTCAGCCGTATCCCAGTACCCAAACACAGTACTAAACAGCCATATCTCAGTGCCCTAACCCAGTAATCAGCGGTATCCCAGTACCCTAACCCAGTACTAAACAGCCGTATCACAGTACCCAGAACCCAGTTCTGAACTGCCGTATCCCAGTATCCAAACCCAGTACTAAACAGCCATATCCCAGTACCCAGACCCAGTACTAAACAGCCATATCGCAATACCCAACCCAGTACGGAACAGCCGTATCCCAGTACCCACAACCCAGTACTAAACAGCCGTATCGCTATACCCAAACCCAGTACTAAACAGCTGTATCGCAATACCCAAACCCAGTACTGAACAGCCGTATCCCAGTACCCAATCCAAGTACTAAACAGCCATATCCCAGTACCCAAACCCAGTACAGAACAGCGGTATCCCATTACCCACAACCCAGTACTGAACGGCTGCATCCCTGTACCCAAACCCAGTACTGAACAGCTGCTTCCCAGTACCCAAACCCAGTACTGGACAGCCGTGTCCCAGTACCCACAACCCAGTACTGAACAGCTGTATCCCAGTACCCACAACCCAGTACTGAATAGCTGTATCCCAGTACCCAAACCCAGTACGGAACAGCCGTATCCCAGTACCCAAACCCAGTACTATACAGCCGTGTCCCAGTACCCACAACCCAGTACTGAACAGCCGTATCCCAGTACCCAAACCAAGTACGGAACAGCCGTATCCCAGTACCCAAACCCAGTACTATACAGCCGTGTCCCAGTACCCACAACCCAGTACTGAACAGCCGTATCCCAGTACTGAACAGCTGCATCCCAGTAGCCAAACACAGTACTAATCAGCTGTATCCCAGTACCCAAACCCAGTACTGAACAGCCGTATCCCAGTACCTAAACTCAGCACTAAACAGCCATATCCCAGTACCCACAGCCCAGTACTAAACAGCCATATCCCAGTACCCACAGCCCAGTACTAAACAGCTATATCCCAGTACCGAAACCCATTACGAAACAGCCAATTTGCAGTAACCAAAACAAGTTCTGAACAGCCATATCCCAGTATCAAAAGCCCAGTACTAAACAGCCATTTTGCATTAACCAAACCCAGTATGAAACAGCCATATCCCAGTGCCCAAAACCCAGTACTGAACAGCTATATCCCAGTACCCACAGCCCAGTACTAAACAGCCGTATCGCTATACCCAAACCCAGTACTAAACAGCTGTATCGCAATACCCAGAACCCAGTACTGAACAGCTGTATCCCTGTACCCAAACCCAGTACTGAACAGCCATGTCCCAGTACCCACAACCCAGTACTGAACAGCTGTATCCCAGTACCCAAACCCAGTACGGAACAGCCGTATCCCAGTACCCAAACCCAGTACTATACAGCCGTGTCCCAGTACCCACAACCCAGTACTGAACAGCCGTATCCCAGTACCCAAACCCAGTACTATACAGCCGTATCCCAGTATCCAAACCCATTACTAAACAGCCATATCCCAGTACCCAAATTCTGTACGAAACAGCCACATCGCAGTAAACAAAACCAGTGCTGAACAGCCATCTCCCAGTACCCAAGCGCTGTCCTAAACAGCCATATCCCAGTACCCAAATGTATTATTAATCATCTGTATCGCAGTACCCAAACCCAGTACTAAACAGCCATATCCCAGTACCCAAATTCTGTACTAAACATCCATATCCCTGTACCCAAACCCAGTACTAAATAGCCACATCCCAGTACCAAAATGCATTATTAATCATCTATATCGCAGTACCCAAACCCAGTACTAAACAGCCATATCCCAATAACCAAACCCATTACGAAACAGCCATACCCCAGTACTGAACAGCCATATCGCAGAAACCAAACCAAGTACAAAACAGCCGTATCCGAGTGCTGAACAGCCATATTGCAGTAACCAAAACCAGTATTAAACAACCATATCCCAGTACTCAAACCCAGTACTAAACAGCAGTGTCCCAGTACCCAAGCTCTGTACTAAACAGCCATATCCCAGTACCCACAGCCCAGTACTAAACAGCTATATCCCAGTACCCAAACTCTGTACTAAACAACCATATCCCAGTACCCAAACCCAGTACTGAATATCCATATCCCAATATCCAAACCCAGTATTGAACAGACATATACCAATACCCAAACGCAGTAGTAAACAGCTAGATCCCAGTGCCCAAACCCAGTACTATTCAGCCGTATTCCAGTACCCAAACACAGTACAAAACAGCCATATCTCAGTGCCCTAACCCAGTAATCAGCGGTATCCCAGTACCCTAACCCAGTACTAAACAGCCGTATCACAGTACCCAGAACCCAGTTCTGAACTGCAGTATCCCAGCATCCAAACCCAGTACTATACAGCCGTATCCCAGTACCCAAACCCAATACTAAACAGCCATATCGCAATACACAAACCCAGTACTAAACAGCTGTATCGCAATACCCAAACCCAGTACTGAACAGCAGTATCCCAGTACCCAAACCCAGTACGAAACAGCCATATCCCAGTACCCAAACCCAGTACAGAACAGCGGTATCCCAGTACCCACAACCCAGTATTGAACAGCTGTATCCCAGTACCCAAACCCAGAACAGAACAGCCGTATCCCAGTACCCAAACCCAGTACTATACAGCCGTGTCCCAGTACCCAAACCCAGTACTGAATATCCATATCCCAATACCGAAACCCAGTACTGAACAGACATATACCAATACCGAAACGCAGTAGTAAACAGCTAGATCCCAGTGCCCAAACCCAGTACTAATCAGCTGTATCCCCGTACCCGAACACAGTACAGAACAGCCATATCCCAGTACCCAAATTCTGTATGAAACAGCCACATCGCAGTAAACAAAACCGGTGCTGAACAGCCATCTCCCAGTACCCAAGCGCTGTCCTAAACAGCCATATCCCATATCCAAAACCCAGTACTAAACAGCTATATCCCAGTACCCAAACGCAGCACTAAACAGCCATATCCCAGTATCCAAACCCAGTACTGAATAGCCACATCGCAGTACCAAAATGCATTATTGATCATCTATATCGCAGTACCGAAACCCAGTACTAAACAACCATATCCCAATAACCAAATCCATTACGAAACAGCCATATCCCAGTACTAAACAGCCATATCGCAGAAACCAAACCAAGTACAAAACAGCCGTATCCGAGTACTGAACAGCCATATTGCAGTAACCAAAACCAGTATTAAACAACCATATCCCAGTACCCAAAGCCAGTACTAAACTGCCATGTCCCAGTACCCAAGCTCTGTACCAAACAGCCATATCCCAGTACCCACAGCCCAGTACTAAACAGCTATATCCCAGTACCCACAGCCCAGTACTAAACAACCATATCCCAGTACCCTCAGCCCAGTACTAAACAGCCATATCCCAGACCCACAGCCCAGTACTAAACAGCCGTATCCCAGTAGCCAAACCCAGTACTCAACATCCATATCCCAGTACCCAAACACAGTACAAAACAGCCATATCTCAGTGCCCTAACCCAGTACTAATCAGCGGTATCCCAGTACCCTAACCCAGTACTAAACAGCTGTATCACAGTACCCAGAACCCAGTTTTGAACTGCCGTATCCCAGTACCCTAACCCAGTACTAAACAGCTGTATCACAGTACCCAGAACCCAGTTCTGAGCTGCCGTATCCCAGTACCCAAACCCAGTAAAATTCAGCCGTATCCCAGTACCCAAACATAGTACAAAACAGCCATATCTCAGTGCCCTAACCCAGCACTAATCAGCGGTATCCCAGTACCCTAACCCAGTACTAAACAGCCGTATCACAGTACCCAGAACCCAGTTCTGAACTGCCGTATCCCAGCATCCAAACCCAGTACTAAACAGCTGTATCGCTATACCCAAACCCAGTACTAAACAGCCATATCGCAATACAGAAACCCAGTACTAAACAGCTGTATTGCAATACCGAAACCCAATACTGAACAGACATATACCAATACCCAAATGCAGTAGTAAACAGCTAGATCCCAGTGCCCAAACCCAGTACTGAACAGACAGATACCAATACCCAAATGCAGTAGTAAACAGCTAGATCCCAGTGCCCAAACCCAGTACTATTCAGCCGTATCCTAGTACCCAAACACAGTACTAAACAGCCATATCCCAGTATCCAAAACCCAGTACTAAACAGCTAGATCCCAGTGCCCAAACCCAGGACTATACAGCCGTATCCCAGTACCCAAACGCAGCACTAAACAGCCATATCCCAGTATCCAAAACCCAGTACTAAACAGCCATATCCCAGTATCCAAAACCAGTACTGAACAGCCACATCGCAGTACCAAAATGCATTTTTGATCATCTATATCGCAGTACCGAAACCCAGTACTAAACAACCATATCCCAATAACCAAATCCATTACGAAACAGCCGTATCCGAGTACTGAACAGCCATATTGCAGTAACCAAAACCAGTATTAAACAACCATATCCCAGTACCCAAAGCCAGTACTAAACTGCCGTGTCCCAGTACCCAAGCTCTGTACCAAACAGCCATATCCCAGTACCCGCAGCACAGTACTAAACAGCCGTATCCCAGTAGCCAAACCCAGTACTCAACATCCATATCCCAGTACCCAAACACAGTACAAAACAGCCATATCTCAGTGCCCTAACCCAGTACTAATCAGCGGTATCCCAGTACCCTAACCCAGTACTAAACAGCCGTATCACAGTACCCAGAACCCAGTTCTGAACTGCCGTATCCCAGTACCCTAACCCAGTACTAAACAGCTGTATCACAGTACCCAGAACCCAGTTTTGAACTGCCGTATCCCAGTACCCTAACCCAGTACTAAACAGCCGTATCACAGTACCCAGAACCCAGTTCTGAGCTTCCGTATCCCAGTACCCAAACCCAGTAAAATTCAACCGTATCCCAGTACCCAAACATAGTACAAAACAGCCATATCTCAGTGCCCTAACCCAGCACTAATCAGCGGTATCCCAGTACCCTAACCCAGTACTAAACAGCCGTATCACAGTACCCAGAACCCAGTTCTGAGCTGCCGTATCCCAGCATCCAAACCCACTACTAAACAGCTGTATCGCTATACCCAAATCCAGTACTAAACAGCCATATCGCAATACACAAACCCAGTACTAAACAGCTGTATTGCAATACCGAAACCCAATACTGAACAGACATATACCAATACCCAAACACAGTAGTAAACAGCTAGATCCCAGTGCCCAAACCCAGTACTATTCAGCCGTATCCCAGTACCCAAACACAGTACTAAACAGCCATATCCCAGTATCCAAAACCCAGTACTAAACAGCTAGATCCCAGTGCCCAAACCCAGGACTATACAGCAGTATCCCAGTACCCAAACGCAGCACTAAACAGCCATATCCCAGTATCCAAAACCCAGTACTAAACAGCCATATCCCAGTATCCAAACCCAGTACTGAATAGCCACATCGCAGTACCAAAATGCATTATTGATCATCTATATCGCAGTACCGAAACCCAGTACTAAACAGCCATATCCCAATAACCAAACCCATTATGAAACAGCCATATCGCAGAAACCAAACCAAATACAAAACAGCCATATCCGAGTACTGAACAGCCATATTGCAGTAACCAAAACCAGTATTAAACAACCATATCCCAGTACCCAAAGCCAGTACTAAACAGCCATATCCCAGTACCCACAGCCCAGTACTAAACAGCCATATCGCAGAAACCAAACCAAGTACAAAACAGCCGTATCCGAGTACTGAACAGCCATATTGCAGTAACCAAAACCAGTATTAAACAACCATATCCCAGTACCCAAAGCCAGTACTAAACTGCCGTGTCCCAGTACCCAAGCTCTTACCAAACAGCTATATCCCAGTACCCACAGCCCCGTACCAAACAGCCATATCCCAGTACCCAAACCCCAGTACTAAACAGCCATATCCCAGTACCTATCCCATTACTAAACAGCTATATTCCAGTACCCAAACTCTGTACTAATCAGCCGTATCCCAGTACCCAAACCCCAGTACTAAACAGCCATATCGCATTAACCAAACCCAGTATGAAACAACCATATCCCAGTACCCACAACCCAGTACTAAAAAGCTGCATCCCAGTGCCGAGACCCAGTACGGAACAGCCGTATCGCAGTACCCAAACCCAGTACTTAACAGCCGTATCCCAGTTGCCACTCTGTACTGAACATCCATATCCCAATACCCAAACCCAGTACTGAACAGACCTATACCAATACCCAAAACAGTAGTAAACAGCCATATCCCAGTGCCCTAACCCAGTACTAATCACACGTATCCCAGTACCCAAACCCAGTAATAAACAGCCTTATCCCAGTACCCACAACACAGTACTAAACAGCCATATTGCAATACCCAAACCCAGTACTAAACAGCTGTCTCGCAATACCCAAACAGCTGTATCCCAGTACCCACAACCCAGTACAGAACAGCCGTATCCCAGTACTCAAACCCAGTACGGAACAGCCACGTATCCCAGTACCCAAACCCAATACGGAACAGCCGTATCCCAGTATCCAAACCCAGTACTAAAGAGCCGTGTCCCAGTACCCACATCCCAGTACTATACAGCCATGTCCCAGTACCCACATCCCAGTACTAAACAGCCATTTCCCAGTACCTATCCCATTACTAAACAGCCAATTTGCAGTAAGCAAAACCAGTTCTGAACAGCCATATCCCATTATCCGCAGCCCAGTACTAAACAGCTATATCCCAGTACCCAAACTCTGTACTAATCAGCCGTATCCCAGTACCCAAACCCAGTACTGAATATCCATATCCCAATACCCAAACCCAGTACTGAACAGACATATACCAATACCCAAACGCAGTAGTAAACAGCTAGATCCCAGTGCCCAAACCCAGGACTATTCAGCCGTATCCCACTATCCAAAACCCAGTACTAAACAGCCATATCCCAGTACCCAAACCCAGTACTGAACAGCTGCATCACAGTACCCAGAACCCAGTACTGAACAGCTGCTTCCCAGTACTGAACAGCCGTGTCCCAGTACCCACAACCCAGTACTGAACAGCTGTATCCCAGTACCCAAACCCAGTACGGAACAGCCGTGTCCCAGTACCCACAACCCAGTACTGAACAGCTGTATCCCAGTACCCAAACCCAGTACGGAACAGCCGTATCTCAGGACCCAAACCCAGTACTAAACAGCCATATCCCAATAACCAAACCCATTACGAAACAGCCATATCCCAGTACTAAACAGCCATATCGCAGACACCAAACCAAGTACAAAACAGCCGTATCCGAGTACTGAACAGCCATATTGCAGTAACCAAAACCAGTATTAAACAACCATATCCCAGTACCCAAAGCCAGTACTAAACTGCCGTGTCCCAGTCCCCAAGCTCTGTACCAAACAGCCATATCCCAGTACCCAAATGCATTATTAATCATCTGTATCGCAGTACCCAAACCCAGTACTAAACAGCCATATCCCAGTACCCAAATTCTGTACTAAACATCCATATCCCTGTACCCAAACCCAGTACTAAATAGCCACATCCCAGTACCAAAATGCATTATTAATCATCTATATCGCAGTACCCAAACCCAGTACTAAACAGCCATATCCCAATAACCAAACCCATTACGAAACAGCCATATCCCAGTACTGAACAGCCATATCGCAGAAACCAAACCAAATACAAAACAGCCGTATCCGAGTACTGATCAGCCATATTGCAGTAACCAAAGCCAGTATTAAACAACCATATCCCAGTACCCAAAGCCAGTACTAAACTGCCGTGTCCCAGTACCCAAGCTCTGTACCAAACAGCCATATCCCAGTACCCACAGCCCAGTACTAAACAGCCATATCCCAGTACCCAAACCCAGTACTAAACAGCCATATCCCAGTACCCTCAGCCCAGTACTAAACAGCCATATCCCAGTACCCACAGCCCAGTACTAAACAGCGATATCCCAGTACCCAAACTCTGTACGAAACAGCCATATCCCAGTACCCAAACCCAGTACTGAACATCCATATCCCAATGCCCAAACCCAGTACTGAACAGACAGATACCAATACCCAAACGCAGTCGTAAACAGCCATATCACAGTGCCCTAACCCAGTACTAATCAGCGGTATCCCAGTACCCCAACCCAATACTAAACAGCCGTATCACAGTACCCAGAACCCAGTTCTGAACTGCCGTATCCCAGTATCCAAACTCAGTATGGAACAACCGTATCCCAGTACCCACAACTCAGTACGGAACAACCGTATCCCAGTACCCACAACTCAGTACGGAACAGCCGTATCCCAGTGCCCACAACTCAGTACTGAACAGCTGTATCCCAGTACCCAAACCCAGTACGGAACAGCCGTATCCCAGTACCCACAACCCAGTACTGAACAGCTGCATCCCAGTACCAAAACACAGTACTGAGCAGCCGTATCCCAGTAGCCAAGCACAGTACTAATCAGCTGTATCCCAGTACCCAAACCCAGTACTAAACAGCCATATCGCAGAAACCAAACCAAATACAAAACAGCCTTATCCGAGTACTGAACAGCCATATTGCAGTAACCAAAACCAGTATTAAACAACCATATCCCAGTACCCAAAGCCAGTACTAAACTGCAGTGTCCCAGTACCCAAGCTCTTACCAAACAGCTATATCCCAGTACCCACAGCCCTGTACCAAACAGCCATATCCCAGCACCCATAGCCCAGTACTAAACAGCCATATTGCATTAACCAAACCAAGTATGAAACAACCATATCCCAGTACCCACAACCCAGTACTAAACAGCCATATCCCAGTTGCCACTCTGTACTAAACAGCCATATTCCAGTACCCAAATTCTGTACCAATCATCCATATCCCAGTATCCAAACCCAGTATTAAATAGCCACATCCCAGTACTCACAGCCCTGTGCTAAACAGTCATATCGCAGTAACCAAACCCAGTGTTGAACAGCCATATCCCAGTACCCAAGCGCTGTACGAAACAGCCATATCCCAGTATCCACAACCCAGTACTGAACAGCCGTATCCCAGTACCCAGAACCCAGTACTAAACAGCCGTATCGCAATACCCAAACCCAGTACTATACAGCCGTTTCCCAGTACCCGGAACCCAGTACTAAACAGACGTATCGCAATACCCAAACCCAGAACTAAACAGCTGTATCGCAATACCCAAACCCAGTACTGAACAGCCGTATCCCAGTACCCACAACCCAGTACAGAACTGCTGTATCCCAGTACCCAAACCCAGTACGGAACAGCCGTATCCCAGTACCCAAACCCAGTACGGAACAGCCATATCTCAGTGCCCTAACCCAGTACTAATCAGTGGTATCCCAGTACTCTAACCCAGTACTAAACAGCCGTATCACAGTACCCAGAACCCAGTTCTGAACTGCCGTATCCCAGTATCCAAACCCAGTACTATACAGCCGTATCCCAGTACCCAGAACCCAGTACTAAACAGCCGTATCGCAATACCCAAACCCAGTACTATACAGCCGTTTCCCAGTACCCGGAACCCAGTACTAAACAGACGTATCGCAATACCCAAACCCAGAACTAAACAGCTGTATCGCAATACCCAAACCCAGTACTGAACAGCCGTATCCCAATACCCACAACCCAGTACGGAACAGCCGTATCCCAGTACCCAAACCCAGTACGGAACAGCCGTATCCCAGTACTCAAACCCAGTACTAATCAGCAGTATCCCAGTACCCTAACCCAGTACTAAACAGCCGTTTCACAGTACCCAGAACCCAGTTCTGAACTGCCGTATCCCAGTATCCAAACCCAGTACTATACAGCCGTATCCCAGTACCCAGACCCAGTACTAAACAGCCATATCGCAATACCCAAACCCAGTACAGAACAGCCGTATCCCAGTATCCACAACCCAGTACTGAACAGCCGTATCCCAGTATCCAAACCCAGTACTATACAGCCGTATCCCAGTACCCAGAACCCAGCACTAAACAGCCGTATCGCAATACCCAAACCCAGTACTATACAGCCGTTTCCCAGTACCCGGAACCCAGTACTAAACAGACGTATCGCAATACCCAAACCCAGAACTAAACAGCTGTATCGCAATACCCAAACCCAGTACTGAACAGCCGTATCCCAGTACCCACAACCCAGTACAGAACTGCTGTATCCCAGTACCCAAACCCAGTACGGAACAGCCGTATCCCAGTACCCAAACCCAGTACGGAACAGCCATATCTCAGTGCCCTAACCCAGTACTAATCAGTGGTATCCCAGTACTCTAACCCAGTACTAAACAGCCGTATCACAGTACCCAGAACCCAGTTCTGAACTGCCGTATCCCAGTATCCAAACCCAGTACTATACAGCCGTATCCCAGTACCCAGAACCCAGTACTAAACAGCCGTATCGCAATACCCAAACCCAGTACTATACAGCCGTTTCCCAGTACCCGGAACCCAGTACTAAACAGACGTATCGCAATACCCAAACCCAGAACTAAACAGCTGTATCGCAATACCCAAACCCAGTACTGAACAGCCGTATCCCAGTACCCAAACCCAGTACGGAACAGCCGTATCCCAGTACTCAAACCCAGTACTAATCAGCAGTATCCCAGTACCCTAACCCAGTACTAAACAGCCGTATCACAGTACCCAGAACCCAGTTCTGAACTGCCGTATCCCAGTATCCAAACCCAGTACTATACAGCCGTATCCCAGTACCCAGACCCAGTACTAAACAGCCATATCGCAATACCCAAACCCAGTACAGAACAGCCGTATCCCAGTATCCACAACCCAGTACTGAACAGCCGTATCCCAGTACCCACAACCCAGTACGGAACAGCCGTATCGCAGTACCCAAACCCAGTACGGAACAGCCGTATCCCAGTACTCAAACCCAGTATGGTACAGCCGTATCCCAGTACCCAAACCCAGTACAGAACAGCTGCATCCCAGTACCCAAACCCAGTACGGAACAGCTGCATCCCAGTACCCAAACCCAATACGGAGCACCCGTATCCCAGTACCCACAACCCAGTACTGATCAGCCATATCCCAGTACCCAAACCCAGTACTTAGCAGCCGTATCACAGTACCCAGAACCCAGTTCTGAACTGCCGTATCCCAGTACCCAAACCCAGTACTAAACAGCCGTATCCCAGTACCCAAACCCAGTACGGAACAGCCATATCCCAGTACCCACAACCCAGTACTAATCAGCTGTATCCCAGTACCCAAACCCAGTACTGATCAGCCATATCCCAGTACCCAAACTCAGTACTAAACATCCATATCCCAGTACCCAAACCCAGTACTAAATAGCCACATCCCAGTACCAAAATGCATTATTAATCATCTATATCGCAGTACCCAGACCCAGTACTAAACAGCCATATCCCAATAACCAAACCCATTACGAAACAGATATATCCCAGTACTGAACAGCCATTTCGCAGAAACCAAACCAAATACAAAACAGCCATATCCGAGTACTGAACAGCCATATTGCAGTAACCAAAACCAGTATTAAACAACCATATCCCAGTACCCAAAGCCAGTACTAAACTGCCGTGTCCCAGTACCCAAGCTCTGTACCAAACAGCCATATCCCAGTACCCGCAGCACAGTACTAAACAGCCGTATCCCAGTAGCCAAACCCAGTACTCAACATCCATATCCCAGTACCCAAACACAGTACAAAACAGCCATATCTCAGTGCCCTAACCCAGTACTAATCAGCGGTATCCCAGTACCCTAACCCAGTACTAAACAGCCGTATCACAGTACCCAGAACCCAGTTCTGAACTGCCGTATCCCAGTACCCGGAACCCAGTACTAAACAGACGTATCGCAATACCCAAACCCAGAACTAAACAGCTGTATCACAATACCCAAACCCAGTACTGAACAGCCGTATCCCAATACCCACAACCCAGTACGGAACAGCCGTATCCCAGTACCCAAACCCAGTACGGAACAGCCGTATCCCAGTACTCAAACCCAGTACGGAACAGCCGTATCCCAGTACCCACAACCCAGTACTGAACAGCTGCATTCCAGTACCCAAACCCAGTACGGAACAGCTGCATCCCAGTACCCAAACCAAGTATGGAGCACCCGTATCCCAGTACCCACAACCCAGTACGGAACAGCCATATCCCAGTACCCAAACCCAGTACGGAACAGCTGCATCCCAGTACCCAAACCCAGTATGGAGCACCCGTATCCCAGTATCCACAACCCAGTACGGAACAGCCATATCCCAGTACCCAAACCCAGTACGGAACAGCCGTATCCCAGTACCCACAACCCAGTACTGAACAGCTGCATCCCAGTACCCAAACCCAGTACGGAACAGCTGCATCCCAGTACCCAAACCCAGTATGGAGCACCTGTATCCCAGTACCCACAACCCAGTACTAAACAGACGTATCGCAATACCCAAACCCAGAACTAAACAGCTGTATCGCAATACCCAAACCCAGTACTGAACAGCCGTATCCCAATACCCACAACCCAGTACGGAACAGCCGTATCCCAGTACCCAAACCCAGTACGGAACAGCCGTATCCCAGTACTCAAACCCAGTACTAATCAGCAGTATCCCAGTACCCTAACCCAGTACTAAACAGCCGTTTCACAGTACCCAGAACCCAGTTCTGAACTGCCGTATCCCAGTATCCAAACCCAGTACTATACAGCCGTATCCCAGTACCCAGACCCAGTACTAAACAGCCATATCGCAATACCCAAACCCAGTACAGAACAGCCGTATCCCAGTATCCACAACCCAGTACTGAACAGCCGTATCCCAGTATCCAAACCCAGTACTATACAGCCGTATCCCAGTACCCAGAACCCAGTACTAAACAGCCGTATCGCAATACCCAAACCCAGTACTATACAGCCGTTTCCCAGTACCCGGAACCCAGTACTAAACAGACGTATCGCAATACCCAAACCCAGAACTAAACAGCCATATCGCAATACCCAAACCCAGTACAGAACAGCCGTATCCCAGTATCCACAACCCAGTACTGAACAGCCGTATCCCAGTACCCACAACCCAGTACGGAACAGCCGTATCCCAGTACCCAAACCCAGTACGGAACAGCCGTATCCCAGTACTCAAACCCAGTATGGTACAGCCGTATCCCAGTACCCAAACCCAGTACAGAACAGCTGCATCCCAGTACCCAAACCCAGTACGGAACAGCTGCATCCCAGTACCCAAACCCAATACGGAGCACCCGTATCCCAGTACCCACAACCCAGTACTGATCAGCCATATCCCAGTACCCAAACCCAGTACTTAGCAGCCGTATCACAGTACCCAGAACCCAGTTCTGAACTGCCGTATCCCAGTACCCAAACCCAGTACTAAACAGCCGTATCCCAGTACCCAAACCCAGTACGGAACAGCCATATCCCAGTACCCACAACCCAGTACTAATCAGCTGTATCCCAGTACCCAAACCCAGTACTGATCAGCCATATCCCAGTACCCAAACTCAGTACTAAACATCCATATCCCAGTACCCAAACCCAGTACTAAATAGCCACATCCCAGTACCAAAATGCATTATTAATCATCTATATCGCAGTACCCAGACCCAGTACTAAACAGCCATATCCCAATAACCAAACCCATTACGAAACAGATATATCCCAGTACTGAACAGCCATATCGCAGAAACCAAACCAAATACAAAACAGCCATATCCGAGTACTGAACAGCCATATTGCAGTAACCAAAACCAGTATTAAACAACCATATCCCAGTACCCAAAGCCAGTACTAAACTGCCGTGTCCCAGTACCCAAGCTCTGTACCAAACAGCCATATCCCAGTACCCACAGCCCAGTACTAAACAGCCATATCCCAGTACCCAAAACCAGTACTAAACAGCCATATCCCAGTACCCTCAGCCCAGTACTAAACAGCCATATCCCAGTACCCACAGCCCAGTACTAAACAGCGATATCCCAGTACCCAAACTCTGTACGAAACAGCCATATCCCAGTACCCAAACCCAGTACTGAACAGACAGATACCAATACCCAAATGCAGTCGTAAACAGCTGGATCCCAGTGCCCAAACCCAGTACTATTCAGCTGTATCCCAGTACCCAAACACAGTACAAAACAGCCATATCACAGTGCCCTAACCCAGTACTAAACAGCCGTATCACAGTACCCAGAACCCAGTTCTGAACTGCCGTATCCCAGTATCCAAACTTAGTACTGAGCAGCCGTATCCCAGTAGCCAAACACAGTACAAATCAGCTGTATCCCAGTACCCAAACTCAGTACTGAACTGCCATATCCCAGTACCCACAGCCCAGTACTAAGCAGCCATATCCCAGTACCCACAGCCCAGTACTAAACAGCCATATCCCAGTACCCAAACCCCAGTACTAAACAGCCATATCGCATTAACCAAACCCAGTATGAAATAACCATATCCCAGTACCAACAACCCAGTACTAAACAGCTGCATCCCAGTGCCGAGACCCAGTACGGAACAGCCGTATCCCAGTACTCAAACCCAGTACTAATCAGCAGTATCCCAGTACCCTAACCCAGTACTAAACAGCCGTATCACAGTACCCAGAACCCAGTTCTGAACTGCCGTATCCCAGTATCCAAACCCAGTACTATACAGCCGTATCCCAGTACCCAGACCCAGTACTAAACAGCCATATCGCAATACCCAAACCCAGTACAGAACAGCCGTATCCCAGTATCCACAACCCAGTACTGAACAGCCGTATCCCAGTACCCACAACCCAGTACGGAACAGCCGTATCCCAGTACCCAAACCCAGTACGGAACAGCCGTATCCCAGTACTCAAACCCAGTATGGTACAGCCGTATCCCAGTACCCAAACCCAGTACAGAACAGCTGCATCCCAGTACCCAAACCCAGTACGGAACAGCTGCATCCCAGTACCCAAACCCAATACGGAGCACCCGTATCCCAGTACCCACAACCCAGTACTGATCAGCCATATCCCAGTACCCAAACCCAGTACTTAGCAGCCGTATCACAGTACCCAGAACCCAGTTCTGAACTGCCGTATCCCAGTACCCAAACCCAGTACTAAACAGCCGTATCCCAGTACCCAAACCCAGTACGGAACAGCCATATCCCAGTACCCACAACCCAGTACTAATCAGCTGTATCCCAGTACCCAAACCCAGTACTGATCAGCCATATCCCAGTACCCAAACTCAGTACTAAACATCCATATCCCAGTACCCAAACCCAGTACTAAATAGCCACATCCCAGTACCAAAATGCATTATTAATCATCTATATCGCAGTACCCAGACCCAGTACTAAACAGCCATATCCCAATAACCAAACCCATTACGAAACAGATATATCCCAGTACTGAACAGCCATATCGCAGAAACCAAACCAAATACAAAACAGCCATATCCGAGTACTGAACAGCCATATTGCAGTAACCAAAACCAGTATTAAACAACCATATCCCAGTACCCAAAGCCAGTACTAAACTGCCGTGTCCCAGTACCCAAGCTCTGTACCAAACAGCCATATCCCAGTACCCACAGCCCAGTACTAAACAGCCATATCCCAGTACCCAAAACCAGTACTAAACAGCCATATCCCAGTACCCTCAGCCCAGTACTAAACAGCCATATCCCAGTACCCACAGCCCAGTACTAAACAGCGATATCCCAGTACCCAAACTCTGTACGAAACAGCCATATCCCAGTACCCAAACCCAGTACTGAACAGACAGATACCAATACCCAAATGCAGTCGTAAACAGCTGGATCCCAGTGCCCAAACCCAGTACTATTCAGCTGTATCCCAGTACCCAAACACAGTACAAAACAGCCATATCACAGTGCCCTAACCCAGTACTAAACAGCCGTATCACAGTACCCAGAACCCAGTTCTGAACTGCCGTATCCCAGTATCCAAACTTAGTACTGAGCAGCCGTATCCCAGTAGCCAAACACAGTACAAATCAGCTGTATCCCAGTACCCAAACTCAGTACTGAACTGCCATATCCCAGTACCCACAGCCCAGTACTAAGCAGCCATATCCCAGTACCCACAGCCCAGTACTAAACAGCCATATCCCAGTACCCAAACCCCAGTACTAAACAGCCATATCGCATTAACCAAACCCAGTATGAAATAACCATATCCCAGTACCAACAACCCAGTACTAAACAGCTGCATCCCAGTGCCGAGACCCAGTACGGAACAGCCGTATCCCAGTACCCAAACACAGTACAAAACAGCCGTATCTCAGTGCCCTAACCCAGTACTAATCAGCAGTATCCCAGTACCCTAACCCAGTACTAAACAGCCGTATCACAGTACCCAGAACCCAGTTCTGAACTGCCGTATCCCAGTATCCAAACCCAGTACTATACAGCCGTATCCCAGTACCTACAACCCAGTACTAAACAGCCATATCGCAATACCCAAACCCAGTACTAAACAGCTGTATCGCAATACCCAAACCCAGTACTGAACAGCCGCATCCCAGTACGCAAGCCCAGTACTGAACAGCCATATCCCAGAAACCAAATCCAGTACAGAACAGCCGTATCCCAGTACTCAAACCCAGTACGGAACAGCCGTATCCCTGTACCCACAACCCAGTATGGAACAGCAATATCCCAGTACTAACGAGCCATATTGCAGTAACCAAAACCAGTATTAAACAACCATATCCCAGTACCCAAAGCCAGTACTAAACAGTTGTATTCCAGTACCCGAACCCAGTACTCAACATCCATATCCCAGTACCCAAACCTAGTACTGAACAGACCTATACCAATACCCATACACAGTAGTAAACAGCTAGATCCCAGTGCCCAAACCCAGTACTATTCAGCCTTATCCCAGTACCCAAACACAGTAGTAAACAGCCATATCCCAGTGCACTAACCCAGTACTAATCACACGTATCCCAGTACCCAAACCCAGTACTAAATAGCCGTCTCGCAATACCCAAACCCAGTACAGAACAGCCGTATCCCAGTACCCACAACCCAGTAGTAAACAGCCTTATCCCAGTACCCACAACCCAGTACAGAACTGCTGTATCCCAGTACCCAAACCCAGTACGGAACAGCCGTATCCCAGTACCCAAACCCAGTACGGAACAGCCATATCTCAGTGCCCTAACCCAGTACTAATCAGTGGTATCCCAGTACTCTAACCCAGTACTAAACAGCCGTATCACAGTACCCAGAACCCAGTTCTGAACTGCCGTATCCCAGTACCCGGAACCCAGTACTAAACAGACGTATCGCAATACCCAAACCCAGAACTAAACAGCTGTATCACAATACCCAAACCCAGTACTGAACAGCCGTATCCCAATACCCACAACCCAGTACGGAACAGCCGTATCCCAGTACCCAAACCCAGTACGGAACAGCCGTATCCCAGTACTCAAACCCAGTACGGAACAGCCGTATCCCAGTACCCACAACCCAGTACTGAACAGCTGCATTCCAGTACCCAAACCCAGTACGGAACAGCTGCATCCCAGTACCCAAACCAAGTATGGAGCACCCGTATCCCAGTACCCACAACCCAGTACGGAACAGCCATATCCCAGTACCCAAACCCAGTACGGAACAGCTGCATCCCAGTACCCAAACCCAGTATGGAGCACCCGTATCCCAGTATCCACAACCCAGTACGGAACAGCCATATCCCAGTACCCAAACCCAGTACGGAACAGCCGTATCCCAGTACCCACAACCCAGTACTGAACAGCTGCATCCCAGTACCCAAACCCAGTACGGAACAGCTGCATCCCAGTACCCAAACCCAGTATGGAGCACCTGTATCCCAGTACCCACAACCCAGTACTAAACAGACGTATCGCAATACCCAAACCCAGAACTAAACAGCTGTATCGCAATACCCAAACCCAGTACTGAACAGCCGTATCCCAATACCCACAACCCAGTACGGAACAGCCGTATCCCAGTACCCAAACCCAGTACGGAACAGCCGTATCCCAGTACTCAAACCCAGTACTAATCAGCAGTATCCCAGTACCCTAACCCAGTACTAAACAGCCGTTTCACAGTACCCAGAACCCAGTTCTGAACTGCCGTATCCCAGTATCCAAACCCAGTACTATACAGCCGTATCCCAGTACCCAGACCCAGTACTAAACAGCCATATCGCAATACCCAAACCCAGTACAGAACAGCCGTATCCCAGTATCCACAACCCAGTACTGAACAGCCGTATCCCAGTATCCAAACCCAGTACTATACAGCCGTATCCCAGTACCCAGAACCCAGTACTAAACAGCCGTATCGCAATACCCAAACCCAGTACTATACAGCCGTTTCCCAGTACCCGGAACCCAGTACTAAACAGACGTATCGCAATACCCAAACCCAGAACTAAACAGCCATATCGCAATACCCAAACCCAGTACAGAACAGCCGTATCCCAGTATCCACAACCCAGTACTGAACAGCCGTATCCCAGTACCCACAACCCAGTACGGAACAGCCGTATCCCAGTACCCAAACCCAGTACGGAACAGCCGTATCCCAGTACTCAAACCCAGTATGGTACAGCCGTATCCCAGTACCCAAACCCAGTACAGAACAGCTGCATCCCAGTACCCAAACCCAGTACGGAACAGCTGCATCCCAGTACCCAAACCCAATACGGAGCACCCGTATCCCAGTACCCACAACCCAGTACTGATCAGCCATATCCCAGTACCCAAACCCAGTACTTAGCAGCCGTATCACAGTACCCAGAACCCAGTTCTGAACTGCCGTATCCCAGTACCCAAACCCAGTACTAAACAGCCGTATCCCAGTACCCAAACCCAGTACGGAACAGCCATATCCCAGTACCCACAACCCAGTACTAATCAGCTGTATCCCAGTACCCAAACCCAGTACTGATCAGCCATATCCCAGTACCCAAACTCAGTACTAAACATCCATATCCCAGTACCCAAACCCAGTACTAAATAGCCACATCCCAGTACCAAAATGCATTATTAATCATCTATATCGCAGTACCCAGACCCAGTACTAAACAGCCATATCCCAATAACCAAACCCATTACGAAACAGATATATCCCAGTACTGAACAGCCATATCGCAGAAACCAAACCAAATACAAAACAGCCATATCCGAGTACTGAACAGCCATATTGCAGTAACCAAAACCAGTATTAAACAACCATATCCCAGTACCCAAAGCCAGTACTAAACTGCCGTGTCCCAGTACCCAAGCTCTGTACCAAACAGCCATATCCCAGTACCCACAGCCCAGTACTAAACAGCCATATCCCAGTACCCAAAACCAGTACTAAACAGCCATATCCCAGTACCCTCAGCCCAGTACTAAACAGCCATATCCCAGTACCCACAGCCCAGTACTAAACAGCGATATCCCAGTACCCAAACTCTGTACGAAACAGCCATATCCCAGTACCCAAACCCAGTACTGAACAGACAGATACCAATACCCAAATGCAGTCGTAAACAGCTGGATCCCAGTGCCCAAACCCAGTACTATTCAGCTGTATCCCAGTACCCAAACACAGTACAAAACAGCCATATCACAGTGCCCTAACCCAGTACTAAACAGCCGTATCACAGTACCCAGAACCCAGTTCTGAACTGCCGTATCCCAGTATCCAAACTTAGTACTGAGCAGCCGTATCCCAGTAGCCAAACACAGTACAAATCAGCTGTATCCCAGTACCCAAACTCAGTACTGAACTGCCATATCCCAGTACCCACAGCCCAGTACTAAGCAGCCATATCCCAGTACCCACAGCCCAGTACTAAACAGCCATATCCCAGTACCCAAACCCCAGTACTAAACAGCCATATCGCATTAACCAAACCCAGTATGAAATAACCATATCCCAGTACCAACAACCCAGTACTAAACAGCTGCATCCCAGTGCCGAGACCCAGTACGGAACAGCCGTATCCCAGTACCCAAACACAGTACAAAACAGCCGTATCTCAGTGCCCTAACCCAGTACTAATCAGCAGTATCCCAGTACCCTAACCCAGTACTAAACAGCCGTATCACAGTACCCAGAACCCAGTTCTGAACTGCCGTATCCCAGTATCCAAACCCAGTACTATACAGCCGTATCCCAGTACCTACAACCCAGTACTAAACAGCCATATCGCAATACCCAAACCCAGTACTGAACAGCCGCATCCCAGTACGCAAGCCCAGTACTGAACAGCCATATCCCAGAAACCAAATCCAGTACAGAACAGCCGTATCCCAGTACTCAAACCCAGTACGGAACAGCCGTATCCCTGTACCCACAACCCAGTATGGAACAGCAATATCCCAGTACTAACGAGCCATATTGCAGTAACCAAAACCAGTATTAAACAACCATATCCCAGTACCCAAAGCCAGTACTAAACAGTTGTATTCCAGTACCCGAACCCAGTACTCAACATCCATATCCCAGTACCCAAACCTAGTACTGAACAGACCTATACCAATACCCATACACAGTAGTAAACAGCTAGATCCCAGTGCCCAAACCCAGTACTATTCAGCCTTATCCCAGTACCCAAACACAGTAGTAAACAGCCATATCCCAGTGCACTAACCCAGTACTAATCACACGTATCCCAGTACCCAAACCCAGTACTAAATAGCCGTCTCGCAATACCCAAACCCAGTACAGAACAGCCGTATCCCAGTACCCACAACCCAGTAGTAAACAGCCTTATCCCAGTACCCACAACCCAGTACAGAACTGCTGTATCCCAGTACCCAAACCCAGTACGGAACAGCCGTATCCCAGTACCCAAACCCAGTACGGAACAGCCATATCTCAGTGCCCTAACCCAGTACTAATCAGTGGTATCCCAGTACTCTAACCCAGTACTAAACAGCCGTATCACAGTACCCAGAACCCAGTTCTGAACTGCCGTATCCCAGTACCCGGAACCCAGTACTAAACAGACGTATCGCAATACCCAAACCCAGAACTAAACAGCTGTATCACAATACCCAAACCCAGTACTGAACAGCCGTATCCCAATACCCACAACCCAGTACGGAACAGCCGTATCCCAGTACCCAAACCCAGTACGGAACAGCCGTATCCCAGTACTCAAACCCAGTACGGAACAGCCGTATCCCAGTACCCACAACCCAGTACTGAACAGCTGCATTCCAGTACCCAAACCCAGTACGGAACAGCTGCATCCCAGTACCCAAACCAAGTATGGAGCACCCGTATCCCAGTACCCACAACCCAGTACGGAACAGCCATATCCCAGTACCCAAACCCAGTACGGAACAGCTGCATCCCAGTACCCAAACCCAGTATGGAGCACCCGTATCCCAGTATCCACAACCCAGTACGGAACAGCCATATCCCAGTACCCAAACCCAGTACGGAACAGCCGTATCCCAGTACCCACAACCCAGTACTGAACAGCTGCATCCCAGTACCCAAACCCAGTACGGAACAGCTGCATCCCAGTACCCAAACCCAGTATGGAGCACCTGTATCCCAGTACCCACAACCCAGTACTAAACAGACGTATCGCAATACCCAAACCCAGAACTAAACAGCTGTATCGCAATACCCAAACCCAGTACTGAACAGCCGTATCCCAATACCCACAACCCAGTACGGAACAGCCGTATCCCAGTACCCAAACCCAGTACGGAACAGCCATATCCCAGTACCCAAACCCAGTACGGAACAGCCGTATCCCAGTACCCACAACCCAGTACTGAACAGCTGCATCCCAGTACCCAAACCCAGTACGGAACAGCTGCATCCCAGTACCCAAACCCAGTATGGAGCACCTGTATCCCAGTACCCACAACCCAGTACGGAACAGTCATATCCCGGTACCCAAACCCAGGACGGAACAGCCGTATCCCAGTACCCACAACCCAGTACTGAACAGCCAAATCCAGTACCCAAACCCTGTACTAAACAGCCATATCCCAGTATCCACAGCCCAGTACTAAACAGCCATGTCCCATTACCCAAACCCATTACTAAACAGTCAATTTACAGTCACCAAAACCAGTCCTGAACAGCCATATCCCAGTATCCAAAACCCAGTACTAAACTGCCGTGTCCCAGTACCTACAACCCCGTACTGAACAGCTGCATCCCAGTATCCAAACCCAGTACTGATCAGCCATATCCCAGTACCCAAACCCAGTACTTAGCAGCCGTATCCCAGTACCCAAACCAAGTACTAATCAGCTGTATCCCAGTACCCAAACCCAGTACTAAACAGCCGTATCACAGTACCCAAACCCAGTACTGATCAGCCATATCCCAGTACCCAAACCCAGTACTTAACAGCCATATCCCAGTACCCAAACCCAGTACTAAACAGCCGTATCCCAGTACCCAAAACCAGTACGGAACAGCTGCATCACGGTACCCACAACACAGTACTGAGCTGCCGTATCCCAGTGGCCAAACACAGTACTAATCAGCTGTATCCCAGTACCCAAACTCAGTACTGAACTGCCATATCCCAGTACCCACAGCCCAGTACTAAGCAGCCATATCCCAGTACCCAAACCCAGTACTTAGCAGCCGTATCCCAGTACCCACAACCCAGTACTGAACAGCTGCATCCCAGTACCCAAACCCAGTACGGAACAGCTGCATCCCAGTACCCAAACCCAGTATGGAGCACCTGTATCCCAGTACCCACAACCCAGTACGGAACAGTCATATCCCGGTACCCAAACCCAGGACGGAACAGCCGTATCCCAGTACCCACAACCCAGTACTGAACAGCCAAATCCAGTACCCAAACCCCGTACTAAACAGCCATATCCCAGTATCCACAGCCCAGTACTAAACAGCCATGTCCCATTACCCAAACCCATTACTAAACAGTCAATTTGCAGTCACCAAAACCAGTCCTGAACAGCCATATCCCAGTATCCAAAACCCAGTACTAAACTGCCGTGTCCCAGTACCTACAACCCCGTACTGAACAGCTGCATCCCAGTACCCAAACCCAGTACTGATCAGCCATATCCCAGTACCCAAACCCAGTACTTAGCAGCCGTATCCCAGTACCCAAACCAAGTACTAATCAGCTGTATCCCAGTACCCAAACCCAGTACTAAACAGCTGTATCACAGTACCCAAACCCAGTACTGATCAGCCATATCCCAGTACCCAAACCCAGTACTTAACAGCCATATCCCAGTACCCAAACCCAGTACTAAACAGCCGTATCCCAGTACCCAAAACCAGTACGGAACAGCTGCATCACGGTACCCACAACACAGTACTGAGCTGCCGTATCCCAGTGGCCAAACACAGTACTAATCAGCTGTATCCCAGGACCCAAACTCAGTACTGAACTGCCATATCCCAGTACCCACAGCCCAGTACTAAGCAGCCATATCCCAGTACCCAAACCCAGTACTTAGCAGCCGTATCCCAGTACCCAAACCAAGTACTAATCAGCTGTATCCCAGTACCCAAACCCAGTACTAAACAGCCATATTCCAGTACCCAAACCAAGTACTAATCAGCAGTATCCCAGTACCCAAACCAAGTACTAATCAGCTGTATCCCAGTACCCAAACCCAGTACTGATCAGCCATATCCCAGTACCCAAAACCAGTACGGAACAGCTGCATCACGGTACCCACAACACAGTACTGAGCTGCCGTATCCCAATGGCCAAACACAGTACTAATCAGCCATATCCCAGTACCCAAACCAAGTACTGAACTGCTGCATCCCAGTACCCAAACACAATACTGAGCTGCCGTATCGCAGTAGCCAAACACAGTGCTAATCAGCTGTATCCCAGTACCCAAACCCAGTACTCAACATCCATATCCCAATACCCAAACCCAGTACTGAACAGACATATACCAATACCCAAACGCAGTAGTAAAAAGCTAGATCCCAGTGCCCAAACCCAGTACTATTCAGCTGTATCCCAGTACCCAAACACAGTACAAAACAGCCATATCTCAGTGCCCTAACCCAGTACTAATCACACGTATCCCAGTACCCTAACCAAGTACTAAACAGCCATATCACAGTACCCAGAACCCAGTTCTGAACTGCCGTATCGCAGTATCCAAACCCAGTACTATACAGCCGTATCCCAGTACCCAGACCCAGTACTAAACAGCCATATCGCAATACCCAAACCCAGTACTATACAGCCGTATCCCAGTACCCACAACCCAGTACTAAACAGCCGTATCGCAATACCCAGAACCCATTTCTGAACTGCCGTATCGCAGTATCCAAACCCAGTACTATACAGCTGTATTGCAATACCCAAACCCAGTACTGAACAGCCGTATCCCAGGACCCAAACCCAGTACGGAACAGCCGTATCCCAGTACTGAAACCCAGTATGGTACAGCTGTATCCCAGTACCCAAACCCAGTACAGAACAGCTGCATCGCAGTACCCAAACCCAGTACGGAACAGCTGCATCCCAGTATCCAAAACCCAGTACGGAACAGCCGTGTCCCAGTACCCACAACCCAGTACTAAACAGCCGTATCGCAATACCCAGAACCCATTTCTGAACTGCCGTATCGCAGAATCCAAACCCAGTACTATACAGCCGTATCCCAGTACCCAGACCCAGTACTAAACAGCCATATCGCAATACCCAAACCCAGTACTATACAGCCGTATCCCAGTACCCACAACCCAGTACTAAACAGCCGTATCGCAATACCCAAACCCAGTACTAAACAGCTGTATCGCAATATCCAAACCCAGTACTGAACAGCCGTATCCCAGGACCCAAACCCAGTACTAAACAGCCGTATCCCAGTACCCAAACCCAGTACTAAACAGCCGTATCCCAGTACCCAAACCCAGTACAGAACAGCTGCATCCCAGTACCCAAACCCAGTACGGAACAGCTGCATCCCAGTACCCAAACCCAGTATGGAGCACCCGTATCCCAGTACCCAAACCCAGCACGGAACAGCCATATCCCAGTACCCAAACCCAGTATGGAACAGCTGCATCCCAGTACCCAAAACCAGTATGGAGCACCCGTATCCCAGTACCCACAACCCAGTACTGAACAGCCATATCTCAGTACCCAAACCCCGTACTAAACAGTCAATTTGCAGTCACCCAAACCAGTCCTGAACAGCCATATCCCAGTATCCAAAACCCAGTACAGAACAGCCGTATCCCAGTACCCACAACCCAGTACTGAACAGCTGCATCCCAGTACCCAAACCCAGTACGGAACAGCTGCATCCCAGTACCCAAACCCAGTACGGAACAGTCATATCCCGGTACCCAAACCCAGTACTGAACAGCTGCATCCCAGTACCCAAACCCAGTACGGAACAGCTGCATCCCAGTACCCAAACCAAGTATGGAGCACCCGTATCCCAGTACCCACAACCCAGTACGGAACAGCCATATCCCAGTACCCAAACCCAGTACGGAACAGCTGCATCCCAGTACCCAAACCCAGTATGGAGCACCCGTATCCCAGTATCCACAACCCAGTACGGAACAGCCATATCCCAGTACCCAAACCCAGTACGGAACAGCCGTATCCCAGTACCCACAACCCAGTACTGAACAGCTGCATCCCAGTACCCAAACCCAGTACGGAACAGCTGCATCCCAGTACCCAAACCCAGTATGGAGCACCTGTATCCCAGTACCCACAACCCAGTACGGAACAGTCATATCCCGGTACCCAAACCCAGTACGGAACAGCCGTATCCCAGTACCAACAACCCAGTACTGAACAGCCAAATCCAGTACCCAAACCCCGTACTAAACAGCCATATCCCAGTATCCACAGCCCAGTACTAAACAGCCATGTCCCATTACCCAAACCCATTACTAAACAGTCAATTTGCAGTCACCAAAACCAGTCCTGAACAGCCATATCCCAGTATCCAAAACCCAGTACTAAACTGCCGTGTCCCAGTACCTACAACCCCGTACTGAACAGCTGCATCCCAGTACCCAAACCCAGTACTGATCAGCCATATCCCAGTACCCAAACCCAGTACTTAGCAGCCGTATCGCAATACCCAAACCCAGTACTAAACAGCTGTATCGCAATACCCAAACCCAGTACTGAACAGCCGTGTCCCAGTATCCAAAACCCAGTACGGAACAGCCGTGTCCCAGTACCCACAACCCAGTACTAAACAGCCGTATCGCAATACCCAGAACCCATTTCTGAACTGCCGTATCGCAGTATCCAAACCCAGTACTATACAGCCGTATCCCAGTACCCAGACCCAGTACTAAACAGCCATATCGCAATACCCAAACCCAGTACTATACAGCCGTATCCCAGTACCCACAACCCAGTACTAAACAGCCGTATCGCAATACCCAAACCCAGTACTGAACAGCCGTATCCCAGGACCCAAACCCAGTACTAAACAGCCGTATCCCAGTACCCAAACCCAGTACAGAACAGCTGCATCCCAGTACCCAAACCCAGTACGGAACAGCTGCAACCCAGTACCCAAACCCAGTATGGAGCACCCGTATCCCAGTACCCACAACCCAGTACGGAACAGTCATATCCCGGTACCCAAACCCAGTACGGAACAGCCGTATCCCAGTACCAACAACCCAGTACTGAACAGCCAAATCCAGTACCCAAACCCCGTACTAAACAGCCATATCCCAGTATCCACAGCCCAGTACTAAACAGCCATGTCCCATTACCCAAACCCATTACTAAACAGTCAATTTGCAGTCACCAAAACCAGTCCTGAACAGCCATATCCCAGTATCCAAAACCCAGTACTAAACTGCCGTATCCCAGTACCCACAACCCCGTACTGAACAGCTGCATCCCAGTACCCAAACCCAGTACTGATCAGCCATATCCCAGTACCCAAGCCAAGTACTAATCAGCCGTATCCCAGTACTCAAACACAGTACTGAACAGCCATATCCCAATACCCAAACCCAGTACTGAACAGACATATACCAATACCCAAACGCAGTAGTAAAAAGCTAGATCCCAGTGCCCAAACCCAGTACTATTCAGCTGTATCCCAGTACCCAAACCCAGTACTGAACATCCATATCCCAATACCCAAACCCAGTACTGAACAGACATATACCAATACCCAAACGCAGTAGTAAAAAGCTAGATCCCAGTGCCCAAACCCAGTACTATTCAGCTGTATCCCAGTACCCAAACACAGTACAAAACAGCCATATCTAAGTGCCCTAACCCAGTACTAATCACACGTATCCCAGTACCCTAACCCAGTACTAAACAGCCATATCACAGTACCCAGAACCCATTTCTGAACTGCCGTATCGCAGTATCCAAACCCAGTACTATACAGCCATATCCCAGTACCCACAACCCAGTACTAAACAGCCGTATCGCAATACCCAAACCCTGTACTAAACAGCTGTATCACAATACCCAAACCCAGTACTGAACAGCCGTATCCCAGGACCCAAACCCAGTACTAAACAGCCATATCCCAGTACTAAACTGCCGTGTCCCAGTACCTACAACCCCGTACTGAACAGCTACATCCCAGTACCCAAACCCAGTACTGATCAGCCATATCCCAGTACCCAAACCCAGTACTTAGCAGCCGTATCGCAATACCCAAACCCAGTACTAAACAGCTGTATCGCAATACCCAAACCCAGTACTGAACAGCCGTGTCCCAGTATCCAAAACCCAGTACGGAACAGCCGTATCCCAGTACCCACAACCCAGTACTGAACATCTGCATCCTAGTACCCAAACCCAGTACGGAACAGCCATATCCCAGTACTCAAACCCAGTACGGAACAGCCATATCTCAGTACTAACGAGACATATTGCAGTATCCAAAACCAGTATTAAACAACCATATGCCAGTACCCAAAGCCAGTACTAAACAGCTGTATTCCAGTACCCAAACCCAGTACTCAACATCCATATCCCAATACCCAAACCTAGTACTGAACATACAGATACCAATACCCATACACAGTAGTAAACAGCTAAATCCCAGTGCCCAAACCCAGTATTATTCAGCCGTATCCCAGTACCCAAACCCAGTACTAAACAGCTGTATCGCAATACCCAAACCCAGTACTGAACAGCCGTATCCCAGGACCCTAACCCAGTACTAAACAGCCGTATCCCAGTACCCAAACCCAGTACGGAACAACTGCATCCCAGTACACAAACCCAGTATGGAGCACCCGTATCCCAGTACCCACAACCCAGTACGGAACAGTCATATCCCGGTACCCAAACCCAGTACGGAACAGCCGTATCCCAGTACCCACAACCCAGTACTGAACAGCCAAATCCAGTACCCAAACCCCGTACTAAACAGCCATATCCCAGTATCCACAGCCCAGTACTAAACAGCCATATCCCATTACCCAAACCCATTACTAAACAGTCAATTTGCAGTCACCAAAACCAGTCCTGAACAGCCATATCCCAGTATCCAAAACCCAGTACTAAACTGCTGTGTCCCAGTACCCACAACCCCGTACTGAACAGCTGCATCCCAGTACCCAAACCCAGTACTGATCAGCCATATCCCAGAACCCAAACCCAGTACTTAGCAGCCGTATCCCAGTACCCAAACCAAGTACTAATCAGCTGTATCCCAGTACCCAAACCCAGTACTAAACAGCCGTATCCCAGTACTCAAACCCAGTACGGAACAGCCGTATCCCAGTACCCAAACCCAGTACTGATCAGCCATATCCCAGTACCCAAACCCAGTACTTAACAGCTGTATCCCAGTACCCAAAACCAGTACGGAACAGCTGCATCACGGTACCCACAACACAGTACTGAGCTGCCGTATCCCAGTGGCCAAACACAGTACTATACAGCCATATCCCAGTACCCACAACCCAGTACTAAACAGCCATATCGCAATACCCAAACGCAGTACTAAACAGCTGTATCGCAATACCCAAACCCTGTACAGAACAGCCGTATCCCAGTACCCACAACCCAGTACTGAACATCTGCATCCTAGTACCCAAACCCAGTACTATACAGCCGTATCCCAGTACACACAACCCAGTACTAAACAGCCGTATCGCAATACCCAGAACCCATTTCTGAACTGCCGTATCGCAGAATCCAAACCCAGTACTATACAGCCGTTTCCCAGTACCCACAACCCAGTACTAAACAGCCGTATCGCAATACCCAAACCCAGTACTATACAGCCGTATCCCAGTACCCACAACCCAGTACTTAACAGCCGTATCGCAATACCCAGAACCCATTTCTGAACTGCCGTATCGCAGAATCCAAACCCAGTACTATACAGCCGTATCCCAGTACCCAGACCCAGTACTAAACAGCCATATCGCAATACCCAAACCCAGTACTATACAGCCGTATCCCAGTACCCACAACCCAGTACTAAACAGCCGTATCGCAATACCCAAACCCAGTACTAAACAGCTGTATCGCAATACCCAAACCCAGTACTAAACAGCCGTATCCCAGGACACAAACCCAGTACTAAACAGCCGTATCCCAGTACCCAAACCCAGTACTAAACAGCCGTATCCCAGTACCCAAACCCAGTACTAAACAGCCGTATCCCAGTACCCAAACCCAGTACGGAACAGCTGCATCCCAGTACCCAAACCCAGTATGGAGCACCCGTATCCCAGTACACACAACCCAGCACGGAATAGCCATATCCCAGTACCCAAACCCAGTACGGAACAGCTGCATCCCAGCACCCAAAACCAGTATGGAGCACCCGTATCCCAGTACCCACAACCCAGTACTGAACAGCCATATCTCAGTACCCAAACCCCGTACTAAACAGTCAATTTGCAGTCACCCAAACCAGTCCTGAACAGCCATATCCCAGTATCCAAAACCCAGTACGGAACAGCCGTGTCCCAGTACCCACAACCCAGTACTAAACAGCCGTATCGCAATACCCAGAACCCATTTCTGAACTGCCGTATCGCAGTATCCAAACCCAGTACTATACAGCCGTATCCCAGTACCCAGACCCAGTACTAAACAGCCATATCGCAATACCCAAACCCAGTACTATACAGCCGTATCCCAGTACCCACAACCCAGTTCTAAACAGCCGTATCACAATACCCAAACCCAGTACTAAACAGCTGTATTGCAATACCCAAACCCAGTACTGAACAGCCGTATCCCAGTATCCAAAACCCAGTACGGAACAGCCGTGTCCCAGTACCCACAACCCAGTACTAAACAGCCGTATCGCAATACCCAGAACCCATTTCTGAACTGCCGTATCGCAGTATCCAAACCCAGTACTATACAGCCGTATCCCAGTACCCAGACCCAGTACTAAACAGCCATATCGCAATACCCAAACCCAGTACTATACAGCCGTATCCCAGTACCCACAACCCAGTACTAAACAGCCGTATCGCAATACCCAAACCCAGTACTAAACAGCTGTATCGCAATACCCAAACCCAGTACTGAACAGCCGTATCCCAGGACCCAAACCCAGTACTAAACAGCCGTATCCCAGTACCCAAACCCAGTACTAAACAGCCATATCACAATCCCAAACCCAGTACTATACAGCCGTATCCCAGTACCCACAACCCAGTACTAAACAGCCGTATCGCAATACCCAAACCCAGTACTAAACAGCCGTATCCCAGTACCCAAACCCAGTACAGAACAGCTGCATCCCAGTACCCAAACCCAGTACGGAACAGCTGCAACCCAGTACCCAAACCTAGTATGGAGCACCCGTATCCCAGTACCCACAACCCAGTACGGAACAGTCATATCCCGGTACCCAAACCCAGTACGGAACAGCCGTATCCCAGTACCAACAACCCAGTACTGAACAGCCAAATCCAGAACCCAAACCCAGTACTTAGCAGCCGTATCCCAGTACCCAAACCAAGTACTAATCAGCTGTATCCCAGTACCCAAACCCAGTACTAAACAGCCGTATCCCAGTACCCAAACCAAGTACTAATCAGCTGTATCCCAGTACCCAAACCCAGTACTAAACAGCCGTATCCCAGTACTCAAACCCAGTACGGAACAGCCGTATCCCAGTACCCAAACCCAGTACTGATCAGCCATATCCCAGTACCCAAACCCAGTACTTTACAGACGTATCCCAGTACCCAAAACCAGTACGGAACAGCTGCATCACGGTACCCACAACACAGTACTGAGCTGCCGTATCCCAGTGGCCAAACACAGTACTATACAGCCGTATCCCAGTACCCACAACCCAGTACTAAACAGCCATATCGCAATACCCAAACCCAGTACTAAACAGCTGTATCGCAATACCCAAACCCTGTACAGAACAGCCGTATCCCAGTACCCACAACCCAGTACTGAACATCTGCATCCTAGTACCCAAACCCAGTACTATACAGCCGTATCCCAGTACCCACAACCCAGTACGGAACAGCCATATCTCAGTACTAACGAGACATATTGCAGTATCCAAAACCAGTATTAAACAACCATATCCCAGTACCCAAAGCCAGTACTAAACAGCTGTATTCCAGTACCCAAACCCAGTACTCAACATCCATATCCCAATACCCAAACCTAGTACTGAACATACCGATACCAATACCCAAACGCAGTAGTAAACAGCTAAATCCCAGTGCCCAAACCCAGTATTATTCAGCCGTATCCCAGTACCCAAACCCAGTACTAAACAGCTGTATCGCAATACCCAAACCCAGTACTGAACAGCCGTATCCCAGGACCCTAACCCAGTACTAAACAGCCGTATCCCAGTACCCAAACCCAGTACGGAACAACTGCATCCCAGTACCCAAACCCAGTATGGAGCACCCGTATCCCAGTACCCAAAACCCAGTACGGAACAGTCATATCCCGGTACCCAAACCCAGTACGGAACAGCCGTATCCCAGTACCCACAACCCAGTACTGAACAGCCAAATCCAGTACCCAAACCCCGTACTAAACAGCCATATCCCAGTATCCACAGCCCAGTACTAAACAGCCATGTCCCATTACCCAAACCCATTACTAAACAGTCAATTTGCAGTCACCAAAACCAGTCCTGAACAGCCATATCCCAGTATCCAAAACCCAGTACTAAACTGCTGTGTCCCAGTACCCACAACCCCGTACTGAACAGCTGCATCCCAGTACCCAAACCCAGTACTGATCAGCCATATCCCAGAACCCAAACCCAGTACTTAGCAGCCGTATCCCAGTACCCAAACCAAGTACTAATCAGCTGTATCCCAGTACCCAAACCCAGTACTAAACAGCCGTATCCCAGTACTCAAACCCAGTACGGAACAGCCGTATCCCAGTACCCAAACCCAGTACTGATCAGCCATATCCCAGTACCCAAACCCAGTACTTAACAGCTGTATCCCAGTACCCAAAACCAGTACGGAACAGCTGCATCACGGTACCCACAACACAGTACTGAGCTGCCGTAGCCCAGTGGCCAAACACAGTACTATACAGCCGTATCCCAGTACCCACAACCCAGTACTAAACAGCCATATCGCAATACCCAAACCCAGTACTAAACAGCTGTATCGCAATACCCAAACCCTGTGCAGAACAGCCGTATCCCAGTACCCACAACCCAGTACTGAACATCTGCATCCTAGTACCCAAACCCAGTACTATACAGCCGTATCCCAGTACACACAACCCAGTACTAAACAGCCGTATCGCAATACCCAGAACCCATTTCTGAACTGCCGTATCGCAGAATCCAAACCCAGTACTATACAGCCGTTTCCCAGTACCCACAACCCAGTACTAAACAGCCGTATCGCAATACCCAGAACCCATTTCTGAACTGCCGTATCGCAGAATCCAAACCCAGTACTATACAGCCGTATCCCAGTACCCAGACCCAGTACTAAACAGCCATATCGCAATACCCAAACCCAGTACTAAACAGCTGTATCGCAATACCCAAACCCAGTACTAAACAGCCGTATCCCAGGACACAAACCCAGTACTAAACAGCCGTATCCCAGTACCCACAACCCAGTACTAAACAGCCGTATCGCAATACCCAAACCCAGTACTAAACAGCTGTATCGCAATACCCAAACCCAGTACTAAACGCCGTATCCCAGGACACAAACCCAGTACTAAACAGCCGTATCCCAGTACCCAAACCCAGTACTAAACAGCCGTATCCCAGTACCCAAACCCAGTACGGAACAGCTGCATCCCAGTACCCAAACCCAGTATGGAGCACCCGTATCCCAGTACCCACAACCCAGCACGGAATAGCCATATCCCAGTACCCAAACCCAGTACGGAACAGCTGCATCCCAGTACCCAAACCCAGTATGGAGCACCCGTATCCAAGTACCCACAACCCAGTACTGAACAGCCATATCTCAGTACCCAAACCAAGTACTAAACAGTCAATTTGCAGTCACCCAAACCAGTCCTGAACAGCCATATCCCAGTATCCAAAACCCAGTACGGAACAGCCGTGTCCCAGTACCCACAACCCAGTACTAAACAGCCGTATCGCAATACCCAGAACCCATTTCTGAACTGCCGTATCGCAGTATCCAAACCCAGTACTATACAGCCGTATCCCAGTACCCAGACCCAGTACTAAACAGCCATATCGCAATACCCAAACCCAGTACTATACAGCCGTATCCCAGTACCCACAACCCAGTTCTAAACAGCCGTATCACAATACCCAAACCCAGTACTAAACAGCTGTATTGCAATACACAAACCCAGTACTGAACAGCCGTATCCCAGTATCCAAAACCCAGTACGGAACAGCCGTGTCCCAGTACCCACAACCCAGTACTAAACAGCCGTATCGCAATACCCAGAACCCATTTCTGAACTGCCGTATCGCAGTATCCAAACCCAGTACTATACAGCCATATCCCAGTACCCAGACCCAGTACTAAACAGCCATATCGCAATACCCAAACCCAGTACTATACAGCCGTATCCCAGTACCCACAACCCAGTACTAAACAGCCGTATCGCAATACCCAAACCCAGTACTAAACAGCTGTATCGCAATACCCAAACCCAGTACTGAACAGCCGTATCCCAGGACCCAAACCCAGTACTAAACAGCCGTATCCCAGTACCCAAACCCAGTACTAAACAGCCATATCACAATCCCAAACCCAGTACTATACAGCCGTATCCCAGTACCCACAACCCAGTACTAAACAGCCGTATCGCAATACCCAAACCCAGTACTAAACAGCCGTATCCCAGTACCCAAACCCAGTACAGAACAGCTGCATCCCAGTACCCAAACCCAGTATTTAACAGCTGCAACCCAGTACCCAAACCCAGTATGGAGCACCCGTATCCCAGTACCCACAACCCAGTACGGAACAGTCATATCCCGGTACCCAAACCCAGTACGGAACAGCCGTATCCCAGTACCAACAACCCAGTACTGAACAGCCAAATCCAGTACCCAAACCCTGTACTAAACAGCCATATCTCAGTATCCACAGCCCAGTACTAAACAGCCATGTCCCATTACCCAAACCCATTACTAAACAGTCAATTTGCAGTCACCAAAACCAGTCCTGAACAGCCATATCCCAGTATCCAAAACCCAGTACTAAACTGCCGTGTCCCAGTACTCACAACCCCGTACTGAACAGCTGCATCCCAGTACCCAAACCCAGTACTGATCAGCCATATCCCAGTACCCAAACCCAGTACTTAGCAGCCATATCCCAGTACCCAAACCAAGTACTAATCAGCCGTATCCCAGTACTCAAACACAGTACTGAACAGCCATATCCCAATACCCAAACCCAGTACTGAACAGACATATACCAATACCCAAACGCAGTAGTAAAAAGCTAGATCCCAGTGCCCAAACCCAGTACTATTCAGCTGTATCCCAGTACCCAAACACAGTACAAAACAGCCATATCTCAGTGCCCTAACCCAGTACTAATCACACGTATCCCAGTACCCTAACCCAGTACTAAACAGCCATATCACAGTACCCAGAACCCATTTCTGAACTGCCGTATCGCAGTATCCAAACCCAGTACTATACAGCCATATCCCAGTACCCACAACCCAGTACTAAACAGCCGTATCGCAATACCCAAACCCTGTACTAAACAGCTGTATCGCAATACCCAAACCCAGTACTGAACAGCCGTATCCCAGGACCCAAACCCAGTACTAAACAGCCATATCCCAGTACCCAAATCCTGTACAGAACAGCCGTATCCCAGTACCCACAACCCAGTACTGAACATCTGCATCCTAGTACCCAAACCCAGTACGGAACAGCCATATCCCAGTACTCAAACCCAGTACGGAACAGCCATATCCCAGTACCCACAACCCAGTACGGAACAGCCATATCCCAGTACTAACGAGACATATTGCAGTATCCAAAACCAGTATTAAACAACCATATCCCAGTACCCAAAGCCAGTTACTAAACAGCCGTATCCCAGTACCCAAACCCAGTACGGAACAGCTGCATCCCAGTACCCAAACCCAGTATGGAGCACCCGTATCCCAATACCCACAACCCAGTACAGAACAGTCATATCCCGGTACCCAAACCCAGTACGGAACAGCCGTATCCCAGTACCCACAACCCAGTACTGAACAGCCAAATCCAGTACCCAAACCCCGTACTAAACAGCCATATCCCAGTATCCACAGCCCAGTACTAAACAGCCATGTCCCATTACCCAAACCCATTACTAAACAGTCAATTTGCAGTCACCAAAACCAGTCCTGAACAGCCATATCCCAGTATCCAAAACCCAGTACTAAACTGCTGTGTCCCAGTACCCACAACCCCGTACTGAATAGCTGCATCCCAGTACCCAAACCCAGTACTGATCAGCCATATCCCAGAACCCAAACCCAGTACTTAGCAGCCGTATCCCAGTACCCAAACCAAGTACTAATCAGCTGTATCCCAGTACCCAAACCCAGTACTAAACAGCCGTATCCCAGTACTCAAACCCAGTACGGAACAGCCGTATCCCAGTACCCAAACCCAGTACTGATCAGCCATATCCCAGTACCCAAACCCAGTACTTAACAGACGTATCCCAGTACCCAAAACCAGTACGGAACAGCTGCATCACGGTACCCACAACACAGTACTGAGCTGCCGTATCCCAGTGGCCAAACACAGTACTATACAGCCGTATCCCAGTACCCACAACCCAGTACTAAACAGCCATATCGCAATACCCAAACCCAGTACTAAACAGCTGTATCGCAATACCCAAACCCTGTACAGAACAGCCGTATCCCAGTACCCACAACCCAGTACTGAACATCTGCATCCTAGTACCCAAACCCAGTACTATACAGCCGTATCCCAGTACACACAACCCAGTACTAAACGGCCGTATCGCAATACCCAGAACCCATTTCTGAACTGCCGTATCGCAGTATCCAACCCAGTACTATACAGCCGTTTCCCAGTACCCACAACCCAGTACTAAACAGCCGTATCGCAATACCCAAACCCAGTACTATACAGCCGTATCCCAGTACCCACAACCCAGTACTAAACAGCCGTATCGCAATACCCAAACCCAGTACTAAACAGCTGTATCGCAACACCCAAACCCAGTACTGAACAGCCGTATCCCAGGACCCAAACCCAGTACTAAACAGCCGTATCCCAGTACCCAAACCCAGTACAGAACAGCTGCATCCCAGTACCCAAACCCAGTACTGATCAGCCATATCCCAGTACCCAGAACCCATTTCGGAACTGCCGTATCCCAGTATCCAAACCCAGTACTATACAGCCGTATCCCAGTACCCAGACCCAGTACTAAACAGCCATATCGCAATACCCAAACCCAGTACTATACAGCCGTATCCCAGTACCCAAACCCATTACTAAACAGCCAATTTACAGTAACCAAAACCAGTTCTGAACAGCCATATCCCAGTACCCAAACTCTGTACTAAACAGCCATATCCCAGTTCCGAAACCTAGTACTAAATAGCAACATTCCGGTACCCTCAGACCTGTACTAAACAGCCATATCACAGTACCCAAATGCAGTACGACACAGAGATATCCCAATACCCAAACTCAGTACGAAACAGCCATATCCCAGTACTAAAACCCGGTACTAAACAGCAATATCTGAATACCCAAACTCTGTACTATACAGCAGTATTGCAGTACCCAAACACTGTACTAAACAGCCATATTCCACTACCCAAACTCTGTACCAAATAGCCATATCCTTGTACCCAAAACCCAGTACTAAACAGCCATATCCCAGTTCCCAAACCCAGTACTAAACAGCCATATCCGAATAACCAAACTCTGTACTAAACAGCCATATCGCAGTACCCAAACCCAATACTAAACAGCCATATCCGTAATAAACCGCCAGATTGCAGTAACCAAAACCAGTACTGAACAGCCATATCCCAAACCCAGTACCCAAACCCAGTACTATACAGCCATAATCCGGTATCCACAACTCAGTACTAAACAGCCATATCCCAGTACCCACTACCCAGTTCTAAACAGCCGTATTGCAGTAACCAAAACGAGTACTGAACAGCCATATCCCAGTACCCAAACCCACTGCTAAATGGCCGTGTCCCAGTACTAAACAGCCATATCCCAGTACCCAAACCCAGTTCTATACAGCCTTATCCCAGTACCAAAACACAGTACTAAACAGCCGTATCGCAATACCCAAAACCGATTATTAAACAGCCATATCACAGTACACAAACTCTGTACTAAACAGCCATATCCCATTTCCTAAAACCCAGTACTAAACAGCCGTATCCCAGTACCCAAAACCCAGTACTAAACAGCCGTATCCCAGTTCCCAAACCCAGTACGGAACAGCCATATCCTAGTACCCAAACACAGTACTAAACAGCCACATCCCAGTTCCCAAACCTAGTACTAAACAGCCACATCCCAGTACTAATCAGTACTAATGCATTTTCCTAGACCCCAGAACCCTAAATACACGTTCCAGTAAAAAAAATCCCAGTGCCCTTTGCGCATATCCCAGCAGCATAAAACGCAAATCCCTGCACCCAACACCCACACCCCTGCGCCCAACACCCACACCCCTGCACCCAACACCCACACCCCGGTACCCAAAACCCACATCCCTGCACCCAACACCCACACCCCTGCACCCAACACCCACACCCCGGTACCCAAAACCCACATCCCTGCACCCAACACCCACACCCCGGTACCCAACACCCACACCCCTGCACCCAACACCCACACCCCGGTACCCAAAACCCACATCCCTGCACCCAACACCCACACCCCTGCACCCAACCACCACACCCCTGCACCCAACACCCACACCCCTGCACCCAAAACCCACATCCCGGCACCCAACACCCACACCCCTGCACCCAACACCCACACCCCGGTACCCAAAACCCACACCCCGGTACCCAAAACCCACACCCCTGCACCCAACACCCACACCCCTGCACCCAACACCCACACCCCTGCACCCAACACCCACACCCCGGTACCCAAAACCCACATCCCTGCACCCAACACCCACACCCCGGTACCCAACACCCACACCCCTGCACCCAACACCCACACCCCGGTACCCAAAACCCACATCCCTGCACCCAACACCCACACCCCTGCACCCAACCACCACACCCCTGCACCCAACACCCACACCCCTGCACCCAACACCCACATCCCGGCACCCAACACCCACACCCCTGCACCCAACACCCACACCCCTGCACCCAACACCCACACCCCGGTACCCAAAACCCACACCCCGGTACCCAAAACCCACACCCCTGCACCCAACACCCACACCCCTGCACCCAACACCCACACCCCTGCACCCAACACCCACACCCCTGCACCCAAAACCCACACCCCTGCACCCAACACCCACACCCCTGCACCCAACACCCACACCCCTGTACCCAACACCCACACCCCGGTACCCAACACCCACACCCCTGCACCCAACACCCACACCCCGGTACCCAACACCCACACCCCTGCATTCAACACCCACACCCCGGTACCCAACACCCACACCCCGGTACCCAACACCCACACCCCTGCACCCAACACCCACACCCCTGCACCCAACACCCACACCCCTGCACCCAACACCCACACCCCGGTACCCAACACCCACACCCCTGCACCCAACACCCACACCCCGGTACCCAACACCCACACCCCGGTACCCAACACCCACACCCCTGCACCCAACACCCACACCCCTGCACCCAACACCCACACCCCTGCACCCAACACCCACACCCCGGTACCCAAAACCCACACCCCTGCACCCAACACCCACACCCCTGCACCCAACACCCACACCCCTGCACCCAACACCCACACCCCTGCACCCAACCACCACACCCCTGCACCCAACACCCACACCCCTGCACCCAACACCCACACCCCTGCACCCAACACCCACACCCCGGTACCCAACACCCACACCCCTGCACCCAACACCCACACCCCTGCACCCAACCACCACACCCCTGCACCCAACACCCACACCCCTGCACCCAACCACCACACCCCTGCACCCAACACCCACACCCCTGCACCCAACACCCACACCCCTACACCCAACACCCACACCCCTGCACCCAACCACCACACCCCTGCACCCAACACCCACACCCCTGCACCCAACACCCACACCCCGGTACCCAACACCCACACCCCGGTACCCAAAACCCACATCCCGGTACCCAATACCCACATCACAGTACCCAATACCCACATCCCAGCACCCAACACACACATCACAGTACCCAACCACCACATCCCAGTACCCAAAACCCACATCACTGTACCCAAAACCCACATCCCAGTACCCAACACCCACATTCCAGTACCCAACACCCACATCCCAGTACCCAACACCCACATCACTGTACCCAACACCCACATACCAGTACCCAACACCCACATCCCAGCACCCAACACCCACATCCCGGTACCCAAAACACACATCCCGGTACCCAAAACACACATCCCGGTACCCAATACCCACATCACAGTACCCAATACCCACATCCCAGCACCCAACACACACATCACAGTACCCAACCACCACATCCCAGTACCCAAAACCCACATCACTGTACCCAAAACCCACATCCCAGTACCCAACACCCACATTCCAGTACCCAACACCCACATCCCAGTACCCAACACCCACATCCCAGCACCCAACACACACATCCCGGTACCCAAAACCCACATCCCGGTACCCAAAACCCACATCCCTGCACCCAACACCCACACCCCTGCACCCAACACCCACATCCCGGTACCCAAAACCCACATCCCGGTACCCAATTCCCACACCCCGGTACCCAAAACCCACATCCCGGTACCCAATACCCACATCCCAGCACCCAGACTCCACAACCCAGTACCCAACACCCACATCACTGTACCCAAAACCCACATCCCAGTACCCAACACCCACATTCCAGTACCCAACCACCACACCCCTGCACCCAACACCCACACCCCGGTACCCAATACCCACACCCCTGCACCCAACACCCACACCCCGGTACCCAACCACCACACCCCTGCACCCAACACCCACACCCCAGTACCCAACACCCACATCCCGGTACCCAACACCCACATCCCAGCACCCAACACACACATCACAGTACCCAACACACACATCCCGGTACCCAAAACCCACACCCCTGCACCCAACACCCACACCCCGGTACCCAATACCCACATCCCGGTACCCAATACCCACATCCCGGTACCCAATACCCACATCCCGGTACCCAATACCCACATCCCGGCACCCAACACACACATCACAGTACCCAACACACACATCCCGGTACCCAAAACCCACATCTCGGTACCCAAAACCCACATCCCAGCACCCAACACCCACATTCCAGTACCCAAAACCCACATCTCGGTACTCAAAACCCACATCCCAGTACCCAACACCCACATCCCAGTACCCAACACCCACATCCCAGCACCCAGACTCCACAACCCAGTACCCAATACCCACATCCCAGTACCCAACACCCACATCCCAGATCCCAAAACCCACATCTCGGTACCCAAAACCCACATCCCAGCACCCAACACCTACATCCCAGTACCCAACACCCACATTCCAGTACCCAAAACCCACATCCCTGCACCCAACACCCACATCCCAGCACCCAGACTCCACAACCCAGTACCCAATACCCACATCCCTGTACCCAAAACCCACATCCCAGCATCAAACACCCGCATCCCAGCATCAAACACCCGCATCCCAGCATCAAACACCCGCATCCCGGTACCCAACACCCACATCCCAGCACCCAACACCCACATCCCAGCACACAACACCCACATCCCAGTACCCAAAACCCACATCCCAGCACACAACACCCTCATCCCAGTACCCAAAACCCACATCCCAGCACCCAACACCTACATCCCAGTACCCAAAACCCACACCCCAGCACCCAACACCCACATCCCTGTACCGAAAACCCACATCTCGGTACCCAAAACACACATCCCAGTACCCAACACCCACATCCCGGCACCCAACACCCACATCCCGGTACCCAGAGCCCACATCCCGGCACCCAACACACACATCCCAGTACCCAACACCCACATCCCAGCACCCAACACACACACCCCAGTACCCAACACACAAAAACCATATTGCAGCACACAAAAACCATATTGCAGCACACAAAACCCACGTCCCAGCAAACAAAACCCACATCCCAGTATCCAACACACACATCCCGGTACCCAAAACCCACATCCCGGTACCCAAAACCCACATCCCGGTACCCAAAACCCACATCCCGGTACCCAAAACCCACATCTCGGTACCCAAAACCCACATCCCAGTACCCAACACCCACATCCCAGCACCCAGACTCCACAACCCAGTACCCAAAACACACATCCCAGCACCCAACACCCACATCCCGGCACCCAACACACACATCCCGGCACCCAACACACACATCCCGGCACCCAACACACACATCCCGGCACCCAACACACACATCCCGGCACCCAACACCCACATCCCGGCAACCAACACCCACATCCCGGCAACCAACACCCACATCCCGGCACCCAACACCCACATCCCGGTACACAAAACACACATCCCGGCACCCAACACACACATCCCGGTACCCAAAACACACATCCCGGTACCCAACAAACACATCCCGGTTTCCAACACACACATCCCGGCACACAACACACACATCCCGGTACTCAAAACACACATCCCGGTACCCAAAACACACATCCCGGTACCCAAAACACACATCCCGGCACCCAACACACATATCCCGGTACCCAACACACACATCCCGGCACCCAACACACACATCCCGGTACCCTGAGCCCACATCCCGGCACCCAACACACACATCCCAGTACCCAACACCCACATCCCAGCACCCAACACCCACATCCCAGCACCCAACACCCACATCCCAGCACCCAACACCCACATCCCGGTACCCTGAGCCCACATCCCGGTACCCTGAGCCCACATCCCGGTACCCAATACCCACATCCCGGTACCCTGAGCCCACATCCCGGCACCCAACACACACATCCCAGCACCCAACACCCACATCCCAGCACCCAACACCCACATCCCAGCACCCAACACCCACATCCCGGTACCCTGAGCCCACATCCCGGTACCCTGAGCCCACATCCCGGTACCCTGAGCCCACATCCCAGATCCCAACACCCACATCCCAGATCCCAACACCCACATCCCAGATCCCAACACCCACATCCCAGCACCCAACACACACTTCCCAGTACCCAACACCCACATCCCGGCACCCAACACACACATCCCGGCACCCAACACCCACATCCCGGTACCCAACACCCACATCCCGGCACCCAACACACACATCACAGTACCCAACACACACATCACAGTACCCAACACACACATCCCAGCACCCAACACACACATCACAGTACCCAACACACACATCACAGTACCCAACACACACATCCCAGCACCCAACACCCACATCCCAGTACCCAACACCCACATCCCGGCACCCAACACACACATCCCGGTACCCAACACCCACATCCCGGCACCCAACACACACATCCCGGCACCCAACACACACATCCCGGCACCCAACACCCACATCCCAGTACCCAACACCCACGTCCCAGCACCCAACACACACATCACAGTACCCAACACACACATCCCAGCACCCAACACACACATCCCAGCACCCAACACACACATCCCAGTACCCAACACACAAAAACCATATTCCAGCACACAAAACCCACGTCCCAGCACACAAAACCCACGTCCCAGCACACAAAACCCACGTCCCAGCACCCAAAACCCACGTCCCAGCACCCAAAACCCACGTCCCAGCACCCAAAACCCACATCCCAGTACCCAACACACACACCCCAGTACCCAACACCTACATCCCAGTACCCAAAACCCACATCCCAGCACCCAACACACACATCCCAGCACCCAACACACACATCACAGTACCCAACACACACATCACAGTACCCAACACACACATCACAGTACCCAACACACACATCCCAGCACCCAACACACACATCCCAGTACCCAACATCCACATCCCAGTACCCAACATCCACACCCCAGCACCCAACACACACATCCCAGCACCCAACACCCACATCCCAGCACCCAACACACACATCCCAGCACCCAACACCCACATCCCAGCACCCAACACCCACATCCCAGCACCCAACACACACATCCCAGCACCCAACACACACATCCCAGCACCCAACACACACATCCCAGCACCCAACACACACATCCCAGCACCCAACACACACATCCCAGCACCCAACACACACATCCCAGCACCCAACACACACATCCCAGCACCCAAAACCCACATCCCAGCACCCAACACACACATCCCAGCACCCAACACACACATCCCAGCACCCAACACACACATCCCAGCACCCAACACCCACATCCCAGCACCCAACACACACATCCCAGCACCCAACACACACATCCCAGCACCCAACACACACATCCCAGCACCCAACACATACATCCCAGCACCCAACACACAAAAACCATATTCCAGCAAACAAAAAAAAAACATCCGAGCGCACAAACCCACATCCCAGCACATAATAACCATATTCCATCACACAAAACCCACATCCCAGCACATAATAACCATATTCCATCACACAAAACCCACATCTCAGCACACAAAACCTAAACCCTGGAACCCAAAACACACATCCCAGGACCCCAAACTCATGTCCCAGAATCAAAAACTCATATTTCAGTACACAAAACCCACATCCTGGTACACAAATCACACATTCCGGCACCAAAGCATATATCCCAGTACCCAAACCCACATCACAGTACTGAAAACCTGCACCCAAAAACCCAAAACCCACATCCCAGAGCCTTACACCCAAAATACAGCACCAACATGCACATCAAATGAAACATCACCACCTAATACCAGTGCACAGCACCCTATAATCACACTCCACCACTAAATACCATCCCCAGCACCAATAATCACACTCCACCACTAAATACCATCCCCAGCACCAATAATCACACTCTACCACTAAATACCATCCCCAGCACCAATAATCACACTCCACCACTAAATACCATCCCCAGCACCAATAATCACACTCCGCCTCTAAATACCATCCCCAGCACCAATAATCACACTCCACTACTAAATACCATCCCCAGCACCAATAATCACACTCCACCACTAAATACCATTACCAGCACCAATAATCACACTCCACCACTAAATACCATCCCCAGCACCAATAATCACACTCTACCACTAAATACCATCCCCAGCACCAATAATCACACTCTACCACTAAATACCATCCCCAGCACCAATAATCACACTCCACCACTAAATACCATCCCCAGCACCATAATATGGTGGAATTCTGCATTAAGATGATGAGTGACATAGTTAATTCAGAAACAAAGGTTCTGAACTTAAAGAAGGGTAAATTTGAAGGTATGAGATGTGAATTAGCTAAGATAGACAGACTGGCAAATGATACTTAAAGGATTGACGGTGGATATGCAATGGCAAGCATTTAAAGATCGCATGGATGAACTACAACAATTGTTCATCCCAGTTTGGCAAAAGAATAAACCAGGGAAGGTAGTGCACCCATGGCTGACAAGGGAAATTAGGGATAGTATCAAGTCCAAAGAAGAAACGTATAAATTAGCAAAAAAAAGCGGCACACCTGAGGACTGGGAGAAATTCAGAGACCAGTAGAGGAGGACAAAGGACTTAATTAGGAAAGGGTAAAAAGATTATGAGAGAAAGCTGGCAGGGAACATAAAAACTGACTGTAAAAGCTTTTATAGATACGTGAAAAGAAAAAAGATTGGTCAAGACAAATGTAGGTCCTTTACAGTCAGAAACAGGTGAATTGATCATAGGGAACCAGGACATGGCAGACCAATTGTATAACTACTTTGGTTCTGTCTTCACTAAGGAGGACAGAAATAATCTTCCGGAAATAGTAAGGGACCGAGGGTCTAGTGAGATGGAGGAACTGAAGGAAATACATGTTAGTGGGGAAGTGGTGTTAGGTAAATTGAAGGGATTAAAGGCAGATAAATCCCCAGGGCCAGATCGTCTGCATCTCAAAGTGCTTAAGGAAGTAGCCCAAGAAATAGTGGATGCATTAGTGATAATTTTTCAAAACTCCTTAGATTCTGGCTTAGTTCCTGAGGATTGGAGGGTGGCTAATGTAACCCCTCTTTTTAAAAAAGGAGGGAGAGAGAAACCGGGGAATTATAGACCGGTTAGTCTGACATCGGTGGTGGGGAAAATGCTAGAGTCGGTTATCAAAGATGTGATAACAGCACATTTGGAAAGTGGTGAAATCATCGGACAAAATCAGCATGGATTTGTGAAAGGAAAATCATGTCTGACGAATCTTACAGAATATTTTGAAGATGTAACTAGTAGAGTGGATGGGGAGAGCCAGTGGATGTGGTATATTTAGATTTTCAAAGGGCTTTTGACAAGGTCCCACACAGGAGATTAGTGTGCAAACTTAAAGCACACAGTGTTAGGGGTATGGTATTGATGTGGATAGAGAATTGGTTGGCAGACAGGAAGCAAAGAGTGGGAGTAAACGGGACCCTTCCAGAATTTCAGGCAGTGACTAGTGGGGTACCGCAAGGCTCAGTGCTGGGACCCCAGTTGTTTACAATATATATTAATGATTTAGACGAGGGAATTAAATGCAGCATCTCCAAGTTTGCGGATGACATGAAGCTGGGCGGCGGTGTTAGCTGTGAGGAGGATGCTAAGAGGATGCAGGGTGACTTGGATAGGTTAGGTGAGTGGGCAAATTCATGGAAGATGCAATTTAATGTGGATTAATGTGAGGTTATCCACTTTGGTTGCAAGAACAGGAAAACAAATTATTATCTGAACTGTGGCTGATTAGGAAAAGGGGAGATGCAACGAGACCTGGGTGTCATTGTACACCAGTCATTGAAGGTGGGCATGCAGGTACAGCAGGCGGTGAAAAAGGCAAATGGTATGTTGGCATTCATAGCAAAAGAATTTGAGTACAGGAGCAGGGAGGTTCTACTGCAGTTATACAAGGCCTTGGTGAGACTGCACCTGGAATATTGTGAGCAGTTTTGGTCCCCTAATGTGAGGAAAGACATTCTTGCCATAGAGGGAGTACAGAGAAGGTTCACCAGATTGATTCCTGGGATGGCAGGACTTTCATATGAAGAAAGACTGGATCGACTAGGCTTATACTCACTGGAATTTAGAAGATTCAGGGGGGATCTTATTGAAAGGTATAAAATTCTGAAGGGATTGGACAGGCTAGATGCAGGAAGATTGTTTCCGATGTTGGGGAAGTCCAGAACGAGGGGTCACAGTTTAAGGATAAAGGGGAAGCCTTTTAGGACTGAGATGAGGAAAAACTTCTTCACACAGAGAGTGGTGAATCTGTGGAATTCTCTGCCACAGGAAACAGTTGAGGCCGGTTCATTGGCTAAATTTAAGAGGAAGTTAGATATGGCCCTTGTGGCTAAAGGGATCAGGGGGTATGGAGAGAAAGCAGGTACAGGGTTCTGAGTTGGATGATCAGCCATGATCATACTGAATGGCGGTGCAGGCTCAAAGGGCCGAATGGCCTACTCCTGCAGCTATTTTCTATGTTTCTATGCAACTGCCATTAGGGTCCTTTTACCCTTACCAATTCTTAACTCTACCCATAGAGAGTCTACACCTTCCAATCCAATGTCATCCCTTTCAAAAGATTTAATATTATTTCTTTTACACAGAGCCACACCACCCCCTCTGCCTACTAACCTATCTTTCTGATACACTGTATATCCTTGGGCGTTCAGCTCCCAATGGCAGCCATCCTTTAGCCAAGTTTCAGAGATGGCCTTAATGTCATACTTTCCAATCTGTAGCTGAATTTCAAGATTGTCTATCTTATTTCGTTTGCTGCGTCCATTCAAATATAACGCTTTCCGTCCAGTATTTGTTGCTTTCTGTTTTAACTGCATCACACCTCTATTGCACTGTAACTCATCCGACTGGCTGTGATTATGCCTCATCACCTGCCTGGCGTTTCTGTCATTTCTGGTGCATGCTATCTTTGATTTATTTCTGTTTTCCTAGTTCTCAGCCCTATCCCTCTGGTAACCATTCCCTTGCCAAATTAGTTTAAAACCCTCCCACACAGCTGAATTTAACCTACCTACTAGGATTTTGGACACCTTTGGGTTCAGGTGTAACCCATCCTTTTTGTATAAGATTGTACCTCACCCAGAAGAGTCACAAATGATCCACAAAACCCTGCCTCCTAATCACACTGCCCCACCTCATACCAGTGCACAGCACCCAATAATCACACTCCCCCAACTAATTCCAGAGCTCAGCACCCAATAATCACACTCCCCGACCTAATAGCAGAGCTCAGCACCCAATAATCACACTCCATCACCTAATACCAGAGCTCAGGACCCAATAAACACAATCACCCACCTAATGCCAGGACTCAGCACCCAATAATCACACTCCCCACCTAACACCAGGGCTCAGCACCCAATAATCACAATCCCGCACCTAATGCCAGGGCTCAGCACCCAATAATCACACACCCACCTATTACCAGGGCTCAGCACCCAATAATCACACTCCCCCACCTAATACCAGTGCTCAGCACCCAATAATCACACACCCACCTAATACCAGGGCTCAGCACCAAATAATCACACTCCTGCACCCAATACCAGGGCTCAGCACCCAATAATCAATCTCCCCAAACTAATACCAGGGCTCAGCACCCAACAATCACAATCCCCAACCTAATACCAGAGCTCAGCACCCAATCATCACACTCCCGCACCTAATGCCAGGGCTCAGCACCCAATAATCACTCTCCCCCACCTAATACCAGAGCTCAGCACCCAATAATCACAATCCCCCACCTAATACCAGGGCTCAGCACCCAATAATCACACTCCCCCACCTAATACCAAAGCTCAGCACCCAATAATCACAGTCCCCACATAATACCAGGGCTCAGCACCCAATAGTAACACTCCGCTAATACCAGTGCTCAGCACCCAATAATCACACTCCCTACCTAATACCAGGGCTCAGCACACAATAATCACACTCCCCCACCTAATACCAAAGCTCAGCACCCAATAATCACAGTCCCCACATAATACCAGGGCTCAGCACCCAATAGTAACACTCCGCTAATACCAGTGCTCAGCACCCAATAATCACACTCCCTACCTAATACCAGAGCTCAGCACCCTATAATCACACTCCGTCACCTAATACCAGGGCTCAGCACCAAATATTCACACTCACGCACCTAATGCCAGGACTCAGCACCCAATAATCGCACTCCCGCACCTAATACCAGAGCTCAGCACCCAATAATCACACTCCCCCACCTAATACCAGAGCTCAGCACCCAAAAATCACACTCCCCCACCTAATACCAGGGCTCAGCACCCAATAATCACACTCTGTCACCTAATACCAGAGCTCAGCACCCAATAATCACACTCTGTCACCTAATACCAGGGCTCAGCACCCAATAATCACACTCTGTCACCTAATACCAGGGCTCAGCACCCAATAATCGCGCTCCCGCACCTAATACCAGAACTCAGCACCCAGTAATCACTCTCCCCCACCTAATACCAGAGCTCAGCACCCTATAATCACACTCCCCACCTAATACCAGTACTCAGCACCCAATAATGACACTCCCCCACCTAATACCAAGGCTCAGCACCCAATAATCACACTCCCCCACCTAATACGATTGCTCAGCACCCAATAATCACACTCCCCACCTAATACCAGTGCTCAGCACCCAATAATCACAATCCCCCACTTAAAACCAGGGCTCAGAACCCAATAATCACACTCCCGCACCTAATACCAGAGCTCAGAACCCAATAATCACACTACCCCACCTCACACTCCCCCACGTAATACCAGAGCTCAGAACCCAATAATCACACAACCCCAACTAATACCAGGGCTCAGCACCCAATAATCACTCTCCCCCACCTAATACCAGGGCTCAGCACCCAATAATCACACTCCCCCTCCTAATACCAGGGCTCAGCACCCAACAATCACACTCCCCCACCTAATACGAGTGCTCAGCACCCAATAATCACACTCCCCCACCTAATACCAGTGCACAGCACCCAATAATCACACTCCCCCACCTAATACCAGAGCTCAGCACCCAATAATCACACTCCGTCACCTAATACCAGGGCTCAGCACCCAATAATCACACTCCCCACATAATACCAGAGGTCGGCACCCAATAATCACACTCTGTCACCTAATACCAGAGCTCAGCACCCAGTAATCACACACCCCCATCTAATACCAGTGCTCAGCACCCAATAATCACACTCTCCCACTTAATACCAGACCTCAGAAACCAATAATCACACTACCCCACATAATACCAGGGCTCAGCACCAAATAATGACTCTCCCACACCTAATACGAGTGCTCAGTACCCAATAATCACATTCCCCCACCTAATACCAGGGCACAGAACCCAATAATCACTCTCCCCAACCTAATGCCAGGGCTCAGCAACCAATAATCACACTCACCCATCTAATACCAGGGCTCAGCACCCAATAAGCACAGTCCCCCACCTAATACCAGAGCTCAGCACCCAATAATCACACACTCACCTATTACCAGGGCTCAGCACCCAATAATCACACTCCCCCAGCTATTACCAGGGCACAGCACCCAATAATCACACTCCCCCAGCTAATACCAGGGCTCAGCGCCCAATAATCACACTCCCCCTCCTAATACCAGGGCTTAGCACCCAACAATCACACTCCCCAACCTAATGCCAGGGCTCAGCAGCCAATAATCACTCTCCCCCAGCTAATATCAGAGCTCAGCACCCAATAATCACACTCCCCCACCTAATACCAGGGCTCAGCACCCTATAATCTCACTCCCCCAACTAATACGTTTGCTCAGCACCCAATAATCACACTCCCCCACCTAATACCAGGGCTCAGCACCCTATAATGACACTCCCCCTCCTAATACCAGGGCTCAGCACCCAATAATCACACTCCCCCACCTAATACCAGGGCTCAGCACCCAATAATCACAATCCCCCACTTAATACCAGGGCACAGCACCCAATAATCACACTCCCCACATAATACCAGGGCTCAGCACCCAATAATTACTCTCCCGCACCTAATGCCAGGGCTCAGCATCCAATAATCACACTACCCCACCTAATACCAGGGCTCAGCACCCTATAATGACACTCCCCCTCCTAATACCAGGGCTAAGCAGCCAATCATCACACTCCCGAGCTAATACCAGAGCTCAGCACCCAGTAATCACACACCCCCATCTAATACCAGAGCTCAGAACCCAATAATCACACTCCCGCACCTAATACCAGAGCTCAGAACCCAATAATCACACTACCCCACCTCACACTCCCCCACGTAATACCAGAGCTCAGAACCCAATAATCACACAACTCCAACTAATACCAGGGCTCAGCACCCAATAATCACTCTCCTCCACCTAATACCAGGGCTCAGCACCCAACAATCACACTCCCCCACCTAATACGAGTGCTCAGCACCCAATAATCACACTCCCCCACCTAATACCAGAGCTCAGCACCCAATAATCACACTCCTTCACCTAATACCAGGGCTCAGCACCCAATAATCACACTCCCCACCTAATACCAGAGGTCAGCACCCAATAATCACACTCTGTCACCTAATACCAGAGCTCAGCACCCAGTAATCACACACCCCCATCTAATACCAGTGCTCAGCACCCAATAATCACACTCTCCCACCTAATACCAGACATCAGAAACCAATAATCACACTACCCCACCTAATACCTGGGCTCAGCACCCAATAATGACTCTCCCACACCTAATACGAGTGCTCAGCACCCAATAATCACACTCCCCCCTAATACCAGGGCTTAGCACCCAATAATCACTCTCCCCCACCTAATAGCAGAGCTCAGCACGCAATAATCACACTCCCCCACCTAATACCAGAGCTCAGCACCCAATAATCACACTCCCCCACCTAATACCAGGGCTCAGCGCCCAATAATCACACTCCCCCTCCTAATACCAGGGCTTAGCACCCAACAATCACACTCCCCAACCTAATGCCAGGGCTCAGCAGCCAATAATCACTCTCCCCCAGCTAATATCAGAGCTCAGCACCCAATAATCACACTCCCCCACCTAATACCAGGGCTCAGCACCCTATAATCTCACTCCCCCAACTAATACGAGTGCTCAGCACCCAATAATCACACTACCCCACCTAATACCTGGGCTCAGCACCCAATAATGACTCTCCCACACCTAATACGAGTGCTCAGCACCCAATAATCACACTCCCCCCTAATACCAGGGCTTAGCACCCAATAATCACTCTCCCCCACCTAATAGCAGAGCTCAGCACGCAATAATCACACTCCCCCACCTAATACCAGAGCTCAGCACCCAATAATCACACTCCCCCACCTAATACCAGGGCTCAGCGCCCAATAATCACACTCCCCCTCCTAATACCAGGGCTTAGCACCCAACAATCACACTCCCCAACCTAATGCCAGGGCTCAGCAGCCAATAATCACTCTCCCCCAGCTAATATCAGAGCTCAGCACCCAATAATCACACTCCCCCACCTAATACCAGGGCTCAGCACCCTATAATCTCACTCCCCCAACTAATACGAGTGCTCAGCACCCAATAATCACACTCCCCCACCTAATACCAGGGCTCAGCACCCTATAATGACACTCCCCCTCCTAATACCAGGGCTCAGCACCCAATAATCACAATCCCCCACCTAATACCAGTGCTCAGCACACAATAATCACACTCCCCCACTTAATACCAGGGCACAGCACCCAATAATCACACTCCCCACATAATACCAGGGCTCAGCACCCAATAATTACTCTCCCGCACCTAATGCCAGGGCTCAGCATCCAATAATCACACTACCCCACCTAATACCAGGGCACGGCACCCAATAATCACACTCCCCCACCTAATACCAGGGCTCAGCACCCAATAATCACACTCCCACCTAATATCAGGGCTCAACACCAAATAATCACACTCCCCCACCTAATACCAGGGCTCAGCACCCTATAATGACACTCCCCCTCCTAATACCAGGGCTCAGCAGCCAATCATCACACTCCCGAGCTAATACCAGAGCTCAGCACCCAGTAATCACACACCCCCATCTAATACCAGAGCTCAGAACCCAATAATCACACTCCCGCACCTAATACCAGAGCTCAGAAACCAATAATCACACTACCCCACCTAATACCAGGGATCAGCACCCAATAATGACTCTCCCCCACCTAATACGAGTGCTCAGTACCCAATAATCACAATCCCCCACCTAATACGAGTGCTCAGTACCCAATAATCACATTCCCCCACCTAATACCAGGGCTCAGCACCCAATAATCGCTCTCCCCAACCTAATACCAGGGCTCAGCACCCAATAATCACTCTCCCCCACCTAATACCAGGGTTCAGCACCCAATAATCACCCTCCCCCACCTAATACCACGGCTCAGCTCCCAATAATCTCACTCCCCTAGCTAATACCAGTGCTCAGCACCCAATAATGACAAACTGTCACCTAATACCAGAGCTCAGCACCCAATCATCACAATCCCCCACTTAATACCAGGGCACAGCACCCAATAATCACACTCCCCACATAATACCAGGGCTCAGCACCCAATAATTACTCTCCCGCACCTAATGCCAGGGCTCAGCATCCAATAATCACACTACCCCACCTAATACCAGGGCACGGCACCCAATAATCACACTCCCCCACCTAATACCAGAGGTCAGCACCCAATAATCACACTCCCACCTAATATCAGGGCTCAACACCAAATAATCACACTCCCCCACCTAATACCAGGGCTCAGCACCCTATAATGACACTCCCCCTCCTAATACCAGGGCTAAGCAGCCAATCATCACACTCCCGAGCTAATACCAGAGCTCAGCACCCAGTAATCACACACCCCCATCTAATACCAGAGCTCAGAACCCAATAATCACACTCCCGCACCTAATACCAGAGCTCAGAACCCAATAATCACACTACCCCACCTCACACTCCCCCACGTAATACCAGAGCTCAGAACCCAATAATCACACAACTCCAACTAATACCAGGGCTCAGCACCCAATAATCACTCTCCTCCACCTAATACCAGGGCTCAGCACCCAACAATCACACTCCCCCACCTAATACGAGTGCTCAGCACCCAATAATCACACTCCCCCACCTAATACCAGAGCTCAGCACCCAATAATCACACTCCTTCACCTAATACCAGGGCTCAGCACCCAATAATCACACTCCCCACCTAATACCAGAGGTCAGCACCCAATAATCACACTCTGTCACCTAATACCAGAGCTCAGCACCCAGTAATCACACACCCCCATCTAATACCAGTGCTCAGCACCCAATAATCACACTCTCCCACCTAATACCAGACATCAGAAACCAATAATCACACTACCCCACCTAATACCTGGGCTCAGCACCCAATAATGACTCTCCCACACCTAATACGAGTGCTCAGCACCCAATAATCACACTCCCCCCTAATACCAGGGCTTAGCACCCAATAATCACTCTCCCCCACCTAATAGCAGAGCTCAGCACGCAATAATCACACTCCCCCACCTAATACCAGAGCTCAGCACCCAATAATCACACTCCCCCACCTAATACCAGGGCTCAGCGCCCAATAATCACACTCCCCCTCCTAATACCAGGGCTTAGCACCCAACAATCACACTCCCCAACCTAATGCCAGGGCTCAGCAGCCAATAATCACTCTCCCCCAGCTAATATCAGAGCTCAGCACCCAATAATCACACTCCCCCACCTAATACCAGGGCTCAGCACCCTATAATCTCACTCCCCCAACTAATACGAGTGCTCAGCACCCAATAATCACACTCCCCCACCTAATACCAGGGCTCAGCACCCTATAATGACACTCCCCCTCCTAATACCAGGGCTCAGCACCCAATAATCACAATCCCCCACCTAATACCAGTGCTCAGCACACAATAATCACACTCCCCCACTTAATACCAGGGCACAGCACCCAATAATCACACTCCCCACATAATACCAGGGCTCAGCACCCAATAATTACTCTCCCGCACCTAATGCCAGGGCTCAGCATCCAATAATCACACTACCCCACCTAATACCAGGGCACGGCACCCAATAATCACACTCCCCCACCTAATACCAGGGCTCAGCACCCAATAATCACACTCCCACCTAATATCAGGGTTCAACACCAAATAATCACACTCCCCCACCTAATACCAGGGCTCAGCACCCTATAATGACACTCCCCCTCCTAATACCAGGGCTCAGCAGCCAATCATCACACTCCCGAGCTAATACCAGAGCTCAGCACCCAGTAATCACACACCCCCATCTAATACCAGAGCTCAGAACCCAATAATCACACTCCCGCACCTAATACCAGAGCTCAGAAACCAATAATCACACTACCCCACCTAATACCAGGGATCAGCACCCAATAATGACTCTCCCCCACCTAATACGAGTGCTCAGTACCCAATAATCACAATCCCCCACCTAATACGAGTGCTCAGTACCCAATAATCACATTCCCCCACCTAATACCAGGGCTCAGCACCCAATAATCGCTCTCCCCAACCTAATACCAGGGCTCAGCACCCAATAATCACTCTCCCCCACCTAATACCAGGGTTCAGCACCCAATAATCACCCTCCCCCACCTAATACCACGGCTCAGCTCCCAATAATCTCACTCCCCTAGCTAATACCAGTGCTCAGCACCCAATAATGACAAACTGTCACCTAATACCAGAGCTCAGCACCCAATCATCACAATCCCCCACTTAATACCAGGGCACAGCACCCAATAATCACACTCCCCACATAATACCAGGGCTCAGCACCCAATAATTACTCTCCCGCACCTAATGCCAGGGCTCAGCATCCAATAATCACACTACCCCACCTAATACCAGGGCACGGCACCCAATAATCACACTCCCCCACCTAATACCAGAGGTCAGCACCCAATAATCACACTCCCACCTAATATCAGGGCTCAACACCAAATAATCACACTCCCCCACCTAATACCAGGGCTCAGCACCCTATAATGACACTCCCCCTCCTAATACCAGGGCTAAGCAGCCAATCATCACACTCCCGAGCTAATACCAGAGCTCAGCACCCAGTAATCACACACCCCCATCTAATACCAGAGCTCAGAACCCAATAATCACACTCCCGCACCTAATACCAGAGCTCAGAACCCAATAATCACACTACCCCACCTCACACTCCCCCACGTAATACCAGAGCTCAGAACCCAATAATCACACAACTCCAACTAATACCAGGGCTCAGCACCCAATAATCACTCTCCTCCACCTAATACCAGGGCTCAGCACCCAACAATCACACTCCCCCACCTAATACGAGTGCTCAGCACCCAATAATCACACTCCCCCACCTAATACCAGAGCTCAGCACCCAATAATCACACTCCTTCACCTAATACCAGGGCTCAGCACCCAATAATCACACTCCCCACCTAATACCAGAGGTCAGCACCCAATAATCACACTCTGTCACCTAATACCAGAGCTCAGCACCCAGTAATCACACACCCCCATCTAATACCAGTGCTCAGCACCCAATAATCACACTCTCCCACCTAATACCAGACATCAGAAACCAATAATCACACTACCCCACCTAATACCTGGGCTCAGCACCCAATAATGACTCTCCCACACCTAATACGAGTGCTCAGCACCCAATAATCACACTCCCCCCTAATACCAGGGCTTAGCACCCAATAATCACTCTCCCCCACCTAATAGCAGAGCTCAGCACGCAATAATCACACTCCCCCACCTAATACCAGAGCTCAGCACCCAATAATCACACTCCCCCACCTAATACCAGGGCTCAGCGCCCAATAATCACACTCCCCCTCCTAATACCAGGGCTTAGCACCCAACAATCACACTCCCCAACCTAATGCCAGGGCTCAGCAGCCAATAATCACTCTCCCCCAGCTAATATCAGAGCTCAGCACCCAATAATCACACTCCCCCACCTAATACCAGGGCTCATCACCCTATAATCTCACTCCCCCAACTAATACGAGTGCTCAGCACCCAATAATCACACTCCCCCACCTAATACCAGGGCTCAGCACCCTATAATGACACTCCCCCTCCTAATACCAGGGCTCAGCACCCAATAATCACAATCCCCCACCTAATACCAGTGCTCAGCACACAATAATCACACTCCCCCACTTAATACCAGGGCTCAGCACCCAATAATCACACTCCCCACATAATACCAGGGCTCAGCACCCAATAATTACTCTCCCGCACCTAATGCCAGGGCTCAGCATCCAATAATCACACTACCCCACCTAATACCAGGGCACGGCACCCAATAATCACACTCCCCCACCTAATACCAGGGCTCAGCACCCAATAATCACACTCCCACCTAATATCAGGGCTCAACACCAAATAATCACACTCCCCCACCTAATACCAGGGCTCAGCACCCTATAATGACACTCCCCCTCCTAATACCAGGGCTCAGCAGCCAATCATCACACTCCCGAGCTAATACCAGAGCTCAGCACCCAGTAATCACACACCCACATCTAATACCAGAGCTCAGAACCCAATAATCACACTCCCGCACCTAATACCAGAGCTCAGAAACCAATAATCACACTACCCCACCTAATACCAGGGATCAGCACCCAATAATGACTCTCCCCCACCTAATACGAGTGCTCAGTACCCAATAATCACAATCCCCCACCTAATACGAGTGCTCAGTACCCAATAATCACATTCCCCCACCTAATACCAGGGCTCAGCACCCAATAATCGCTCTCCCCAACCTAATACCAGGGCTCAGCACCCAATAATCACTCTCCCCCACCTAATACCAGGGTTCAGCACCCAATAATCACCCTCCCCCACCTAATACCACGGCTCAGCTCCCAATAATCTCACTCCCCTAGCTAATACCAGTGCTCAGCACCCAATAATGACAAACTGTCACCTAATACCAGAGCTCAGCACCCAATCATCACACTCCCCTACCTAATACCAGTGCACAGCACCCAATAATCACACTCCCCCACCTAATACTAGAGATCAGCACCCAATAATCACACTCCGTCACCTAATACCAGGGCTCAGCACCCAATAATCACACTCCCCACCTAATACCAGAGGTCAGCACCCAATAATCACACTCTGTCACCTAATACCAGAGCTCAGCACCCAGTAATCACACACCCCCATCTAATACCAGTGCTCAGCACCCAATAATCACACTCTCCCACCTAATACCAGACATCAGAAACCAATAATCACACTACCCCACCTAATACCTGGGCTCAGCACCCAATAATGACTCTCCCACACCTAATACGAGTGCTCAGCACCCAATAATCACACTCCCCCCTAATACCAGGGCTTAGCACCCAATAATCACTCTCCCCCACCTAATAGCAGAGCTCAGCACGCAATAATCACACTCCCCCACCTAATACCAGAGCTCAGCACCCAATAATCACACTCCCCCACCTAATACCAGGGCTCAGCGCCCAATAATCACACTCCCCCTCCTAATACCAGGGCTTAGCACCCAACAATCACACTCCCCAACCTAATGCCAGGGCTCAGCAGCCAATAATCACTCTCCCCCAGCTAATATCAGAGCTCAGCACCCAATAATCACACTCCCCCACCTAATACCAGGGCTCAGCACCCTATAATCTCACTCCCCCAACTAATACGAGTGCTCAGCACCCAATAATCACACTCCCCCACCTAATACCAGGGCTCAGCACCCTATAATGACACTCCCCCTCCTAATACCAGGGCTCAGCACCCAATAATCACACTCCCCCACCTAATACCAGGGCTCAGCACCCAATAATCACAATCCCCCACTTAATACCAGGGCACAGCACCCAATAATCACACTCCCCACATAATACCAGGGCTCAGCACCCAATAATTACTCTCCTGCACCTAATGCCAGGGCTCAGCATCCAATAATCACACTACCCCACCTAATACCAGGGCACGGCACCCAATAATCACACTCCCCCACCTAATACCAGAGGTCAGCACCCAATAATCACACTCCCACCTAATATCAGGGCTCAACACCAAATAATCACACTCCCCCACCTAATACCAGGGCTCAGCACCCTATAATGACACTCCCCCTCCTAATACCAGGGCTAAGCAGCCAATCATCACACTCCCGAGCTAATACCAGCACCCAGTAATCACACACCCCCATCTAATACCAGAGCTCAGAACCCAATAATCACACTCCCGCACCTAATACCAGAGCTCAGAACCCAATAATCACACTACCCCACCTCACACTCCCCCACGTAATACCAGAGCTCAGAACCCAATAATCACACAACTCCAACTAATACCAGGGCTCAGCACCCAATAATCACTCTCCTCCACCTAATACCAGGGCTCAGCACCCAACAATCACACTCCCCCACCTAATACGAGTGCTCAGCACCCAATAATCACACTCCCCCACCCTATACCAGAGCTCAGCACCCAATAATCACACTCCTTCACCTAATACCAGGGCTCAGCACCCAATAATCACACTCCCCACCTAATACCAGAGGTCGGCACCCAATAATCACACTCTGTCACCTAATACCAGAGCTCAGCACCCAGTAATCACACACCCCCATCTAATACCAGTGCTCAGCACCCAATAATCACACTCTCCCACCTAATACCAGACATCAGAAACCAATAATCACACTACCCCACCTAATACCTGGGCTCAGCACCCAATAATGACTCTCCCACACCTAATACGAGTGCTCAGTACCCAATAATCACATTCCCCCACCTAATACCAGGGCTCAGCACCCAATAATCACACTCCCCCACCTAATACCAGGGCTCAGCGCCCAATAATCACACTCCCCCACCTAATACCAGGGCTTAGCACCCAACAATCACACTCCCCAACCTAATGCCAGGGCTCAGCAGCCAATAATTACTCTCCAGCACCTAATGCCAGGGCTCAGCATCCAATAATCACACTCCCCCACCTAATACCAGGGCTCAGCGCCCAATAATCACACTCCCCCTCCTAATACCAGGGCTTAGCACCCAACAATCACACTCCCCAACCTAATGCCAGGGCTCAGCAGCCAATAATCACTCTCCCCCAGCTAATATCAGAGCTCAGCACCCAATAATCACACTCCCCCACCTAATACCAGGGCTCAGCACCCTATAATCTCACTCCCCCAACTAATACGAGTGCTCAGCACCCAATAATCACACTCCCCCACCTAATACCAGGGCTCAGCACCCTATAATGACACTCCCCCTCCTAATACCAGGGCTCAGCACCCAATAATCACACTCCCCCACCTAATACCAGGGCTCAGCACCCAATAATCACAATCCCCCACTTAATACCAGGGCACAGCACCCAATAATCACACTCCCCACATAATACCAGGGCTCAGCACCCAATAATTACTCTCCCGCACCTAATGCCAGGGCTCAGCATCCAATAATCACACTACCCCACTTAATACCAGGGCACGGCACCCAATAATCACACTCCCCCACCTAATACCAGGGCACAGCACCCAATAATCACACTCCCACCTAATATCAGGGCTCAACACCAAATAATCACACTCCCCCACCTAATACCAGGGCTCAGCACCCTATAATGACACTCCCCCTCCTAATACCAGGGCTAAGCAGCCAATCATCACACTCCCGAGCTAATACCAGAGCTCAGCACCCAGTAATCACACACCCCCATCTAATACCAGAGCTCAGAACCCAATAATCACACTCCCGCACCTAATACCAGAGCTCAGAACCCAATAATCACACTACCCCACCTCACACTCCCCCACGTAATACCAGAGCTCAGAACCCAATAATCACACAACTCCAACTAATACCAGGGCTCAGCACCCAATAATCACTCTCCTCCACCTAATACCAGGGCTCAGCACCCAACAATCACACTCCCCCACCTAATACGAGTGCTCAGCACCCAATAATCACACTCCCCCACCTAATACCAGAGCTCAGCACCCAATAATCACACTCCTTCACCTAATACCAGGGCTCAGCACCCAATAATCACACTCCCCACCTAATACCAGAGGTCAGCACCCAATAATCACACTCTGTCACCTAATACCAGAGCTCAGCACCCAGTAATCACACACCCCCATCTAATACCAGTGCTCAGCACCCAATAATCACACTCTCCCACCTAATACCAGAAATCAGAAACCAATAATCACACTACCCCACCTAATACCTGGGCTCAGCACCCAATAATGACTCTCCCACACCTAATACGAGTGCTCAGCACCCAATAATCACACTCCCCCCTAATACCAGGGCTTAGCACCCAATAATCACTCTCCCCCACCTAATAGCAGAGCTCAGCACGCAATAATCACACTCCCCCACCTAATACCAGAGCTCAGCACCCAATAATCACACTCCCCCACCTAATACCAGGGCTCAGCGCCCAATAATCACACTCCCCCTCCTAATACCAGGGCTTAGCACCCAACAATCACACTCCCCAACCTAATGCCAGGGCTCAGCAGCCAATAATCACTCTCCCCCAGCTAATATCAGAGCTCAGCACCCAATAATCACACTCCCCCACCTAATACCAGGGCTCATCACCCTATAATCTCACTCCCCCAACTAATACGAGTGCTCAGCACCCAATAATCACACTCCCCCACCTAATACCAGGGCTCAGCACCCTATAATGACACTCCCCCTCCTAATACCAGGGCTCAGCACCCAATAATCACAATCCCCCACCTAATACCAGTGCTCAGCACACAATAATCACACTCCCCCACTTAATACCAGGGCACAGCACCCAATAATCACACTCCCCACATAATACCAGGGCTCAGCACCCAATAATTACTCTCCCGCACCTAATGCCAGGGCTCAGCATCCAATAATCACACTACCCCACCTAATACCAGGGCACGGCACCCAATAATCACACTCCCCCACCTAATACCAGGGCTCAGCACCCAATAATCACACTCCCACCTAATATCAGGGCTCAACACCAAATAATCACACTCCCCCACCTAATACCAGGGCTCAGCACCCTATAATGACACTCCCCCTCCTAATACCAGGGCTCAGCAGCCAATCATCACACTCCCGAGCTAATACCAGAGCTCAGCACCCAGTAATCACACACCCACATCTAATACCAGAGCTCAGAACCCAATAATCACACTCCCGCACCTAATACCAGAGCTCAGAAACCAATAATCACACTACCCCACCTAATACCAGGGATCAGCACCCAATAATGACTCTCCCCCACCTAATACGAGTGCTCAGTACCCAATAATCACAATCCCCCACCTAATACGAGTGCTCAGTACCCAATAATCACATTCCCCCACCTAATACCAGGGCTCAGCACCCAATAATCGCTCTCCCCAACCTAATACCAGGGCTCAGCACCCAATAATCACTCTCCCCCACCTAATACCAGGGTTCAGCACCCAATAATCACCCTCCCCCACCTAATACCACGGCTCAGCTCCCAATAATCTCACTCCCCTAGCTAATACCAGTGCTCAGCACCCAATAATGACAAACTGTCACCTAATACCAGAGCTCAGCACCCAATCATCACACTCCCCTACCTAATACCAGTGCACAGCACCCAATAATCACACTCCCCCACCTAATACTAGAGATCAGCACCCAATAATCACACTCCGTCACCTAATACCAGGGCTCAGCACCCAATAATCACACTCCCCACCTAATACCAGAGGTCAGCACCCAATAATCACACTCTGTCACCTAATACCAGAGCTCAGCACCCAGTAATCACACACCCCCATCTAATACCAGTGCTCAGCACCCAATAATCACACTCTCCCACCTAATACCAGACATCAGAAACCAATAATCACACTACCCCACCTAATACCTGGGCTCAGCACCCAATAATGACTCTCCCACACCTAATACGAGTGCTCAGCACCCAATAATCACACTCCCCCCTAATACCAGGGCTTAGCACCCAATAATCACTCTCCCCCACCTAATAGCAGAGCTCAGCACGCAATAATCACACTCCCCCACCTAATACCAGAGCTCAGCACCCAATAATCACACTCCCCCACCTAATACCAGGGCTCAGCGCCCAATAATCACACTCCCCCTCCTAATACCAGGGCTTAGCACCCAACAATCACACTCCCCAACCTAATGCCAGGGCTCAGCAGCCAATAATCACTCTCCCCCAGCTAATATCAGAGCTCAGCACCCAATAATCACACTCCCCCACCTAATACCAGGGCTCAGCACCCTATAATCTCACTCCCCCAACTAATACGAGTGCTCAGCACCCAATAATCACACTCCCCCACCTAATACCAGGGCTCAGCACCCTATAATGACACTCCCCCTCCTAATACCAGGGCTCAGCACCCAATAATCACACTCCCCCACCTAATACCAGGGCTCAGCACCCAATAATCACAATCCCCCACTTAATACCAGGGCACAGCACCCAATAATCACACTCCCCACATAATACCAGGGCTCAGCACCCAATAATTACTCTCCTGCACCTAATGCCAGGGCTCAGCATCCAATAATCACACTACCCCACCTAATACCAGGGCACGGCACCCAATAATCACACTCCCCCACCTAATACCAGAGGTCAGCACCCAATAATCACACTCCCACCTAATATCAGGGCTCAACACCAAATAATCACACTCCCCCACCTAATACCAGGGCTCAGCACCCTATAATGACACTCCCCCTCCTAATACCAGGGCTAAGCAGCCAATCATCACACTCCCGAGCTAATACCAGCACCCAGTAATCACACACCCCCATCTAATACCAGAGCTCAGAACCCAATAATCACACTCCCGCACCTAATACCAGAGCTCAGAACCCAATAATCACACTACCCCACCTCACACTCCCCCACGTAATACCAGAGCTCAGAACCCAATAATCACACAACTCCAACTAATACCAGGGCTCAGCACCCAATAATCACTCTCCTCCACCTAATACCAGGGCTCAGCACCCAACAATCACACTCCCCCACCTAATACGAGTGCTCAGCACCCAATAATCACACTCCCCCACCCTATACCAGAGCTCAGCACCCAATAATCACACTCCTTCACCTAATACCAGGGCTCAGCACCCAATAATCACACTCCCCACCTAATACCAGAGGTCGGCACCCAATAATCACACTCTGTCACCTAATACCAGAGCTCAGCACCCAGTAATCACACACCCCCATCTAATACCAGTGCTCAGCACCCAATAATCACACTCTCCCACCTAATACCAGACATCAGAAACCAATAATCACACTACCCCACCTAATACCTGGGCTCAGCACCCAATAATGACTCTCCCACACCTAATACGAGTGCTCAGTACCCAATAATCACATTCCCCCACCTAATACCAGGGCTCAGCACCCAATAATCACACTCCCCCACCTAATACCAGGGCTCAGCGCCCAATAATCACACTCCCCCACCTAATACCAGGGCTTAGCACCCAACAATCACACTCCCCAACCTAATGCCAGGGCTCAGCAGCCAATAATTACTCTCCAGCACCTAATGCCAGGGCTCAGCATCCAATAATCACACTCCCCCACCTAATACCAGGGCTCAGCGCCCAATAATCACACTCCCCCTCCTAATACCAGGGCTTAGCACCCAACAATCACACTCCCCAACCTAATGCCAGGGCTCAGCAGCCAATAATCACTCTCCCCCAGCTAATATCAGAGCTCAGCACCCAATAATCACACTCCCCCACCTAATACCAGGGCTCAGCACCCTATAATCTCACTCCCCCAACTAATACGAGTGCTCAGCACCCAATAATCACACTCCCCCACCTAATACCAGGGCTCAGCACCCTATAATGACACTCCCCCACCTAATACCAGGGCTCAGCACCCAATAATCACACTCCCCCACCTAATACCAGGGCTCAGCACCCAATAATCACAATCCCCCACTTAATACCAGGGCACAGCACCCAATAATCACACTCCCCACATAATACCAGGGCTCAGCACCCAATAATTACTCTCCCGCACCTAATGCCAGGGCTCAGCATCCAATAATCACACTACCCCACCTAATACCAGGGCACGGCACCCAATAATCACACTCCCCCACCTAATACCAGAGGTCAGCACCCAATAATCACACTCCCACCTAATATCAGGGCTCAACACCAAATAATCACACTCCCCCACCTAATACCAGGGCTCAGCACCCTATAATGACACTCCCCCTCCTAATACCAGGGCTAAGCAGCCAATCATCACACTCCCGAGCTAATACCAGAGCTCAGCACCCAGTAATCACACACCCCCATCTAATACCAGAGCTCAGAACCCAATAATCACACTCCCGCACCTAATACCAGAGCTCAGAACCCAATAATCACACTACCCCACCTCACACTCCCCCACGTAATACCAGAGCTCAGAACCCAATAATCACACAACTCCAACTAATACCAGGGCTCAGCACCCAATAATCACTCTCCTCCACCTAATACCAGGGCTCAGCACCCAACAATCACACTCCCCCACCTAATACGAGTGCTCAGCACCCAATAATCACACTCCCCCACCTAATACCAGAGCTCAGCACCCAATAATCACACTCCTTCACCTAATACCAGGGCTCAGCACCCAATAATCACACTCCCCACCTAATACCAGAGGTCAGCACCCAATAATCACACTCTGTCACCTAATACCAGAGCTCAGCACCCAGTAATCACACACCCCCATCTAATACCAGTGCTCAGCACCCAATAATCACACTCTCCCACCTAATACCAGACATCAGAAACCAATAATCACACTACCCCACCTAATACCTGGGCTCAGCACCCAATAATGACTCTCCCACACCTAATACGAGTGCTCAGCACCCAATAATCACACTCCCCCCTAATACCAGGGCTTAGCACCCAATAATCACTCTCCCCCACCTAATAGCAGAGCTCAGCACGCAATAATCACACTCCCCCACCTAATACCAGAGCTCAGCACCCAATAATCACACTCCCCCACCTAATACCAGGGCTCAGCGCCCAATAATCACACTCCCCCTCCTAATACCAGGGCTTAGCACCCAACAATCACACTCCCCAACCTAATGCCAGGGCTCAGCAGCCAATAATCACTCTCCCCCAGCTAATATCAGAGCTCAGCACCCAATAATCACACTCCCCCACCTAATACCAGGGCTCATCACCCTATAATCTCACTCCCCCAACTAATACGAGTGCTCAGCACCCAATAATCACACTCCCCCACCTAATACCAGGGCTCAGCACCCTATAATGACACTCCCCCTCCTAATACCAGGGCTCAGCACCCAATAATCACAATCCCCCACCTAATACCAGTGCTCAGCACACAATAATCACACTCCCCCACTTAATACCAGGGCTCAGCACCCAATAATCACACTCCCCACATAATACCAGGGCTCAGCACCCAATAATTACTCTCCCGCACCTAATGCCAGGGCTCAGCATCCAATAATCACACTACCCCACCTAATACCAGGGCACGGCACCCAATAATCACACTCCCCCACCTAATACCAGGGCTCAGCACCCAATAATCACACTCCCACCTAATATCAGGGCTCAACACCAAATAATCACACTCCCCCACCTAATACCAGGGCTCAGCACCCTATAATGACACTCCCCCTCCTAATACCAGGGCTCAGCAGCCAATCATCACACTCCCGAGCTAATACCAGAGCTCAGCACCCAGTAATCACACACCCACATCTAATACCAGAGCTCAGAACCCAATAATCACACTCCCGCACCTAATACCAGAGCTCAGAAACCAATAATCACACTACCCCACCTAATACCAGGGATCAGCACCCAATAATGACTCTCCCCCACCTAATACGAGTGCTCAGTACCCAATAATCACAATCCCCCACCTAATACGAGTGCTCAGTACCCAATAATCACATTCCCCCACCTAATACCAGGGCTCAGCACCCAATAATCGCTCTCCCCAACCTAATACCAGGGCTCAGCACCCAATAATCACTCTCCCCCACCTAATACCAGGGTTCAGCACCCAATAATCACCCTCCCCCACCTAATACCACGGCTCAGCTCCCAATAATCTCACTCCCCTAGCTAATACCAGTGCTCAGCACCCAATAATGACAAACTGTCACCTAATACCAGAGCTCAGCACCCAATCATCACACTCCCCTACCTAATACCAGTGCACAGCACCCAATAATCACACTCCCCCACCTAATACTAGAGATCAGCACCCAATAATCACACTCCGTCACCTAATACCAGGGCTCAGCACCCAATAATCACACTCCCCACCTAATACCAGAGGTCAGCACCCAATAATCACACTCTGTCACCTAATACCAGAGCTCAGCACCCAGTAATCACACACCCCCATCTAATACCAGTGCTCAGCACCCAATAATCACACTCTCCCACCTAATACCAGACATCAGAAACCAATAATCACACTACCCCACCTAATACCTGGGCTCAGCACCCAATAATGACTCTCCCACACCTAATACGAGTGCTCAGCACCCAATAATCACACTCCCCCCTAATACCAGGGCTTAGCACCCAATAATCACTCTCCCCCACCTAATAGCAGAGCTCAGCACGCAATAATCACACTCCCCCACCTAATACCAGAGCTCAGCACCCAATAATCACACTCCCCCACCTAATACCAGGGCTCAGCGCCCAATAATCACACTCCCCCTCCTAATACCAGGGCTTAGCACCCAACAATCACACTCCCCAACCTAATGCCAGGGCTCAGCAGCCAATAATCACTCTCCCCCAGCTAATATCAGAGCTCAGCACCCAATAATCACACTCCCCCACCTAATACCAGGGCTCAGCACCCTATAATCTCACTCCCCCAACTAATACGAGTGCTCAGCACCCAATAATCACACTCCCCCACCTAATACCAGGGCTCAGCACCCTATAATGACACTCCCCCTCCTAATACCAGGGCTCAGCACCCAATAATCACACTCCCCCACCTAATACCAGGGCTCAGCACCCAATAATCACAATCCCCCACTTAATACCAGGGCACAGCACCCAATAATCACACTCCCCACATAATACCAGGGCTCAGCACCCAATAATTACTCTCCTGCACCTAATGCCAGGGCTCAGCATCCAATAATCACACTACCCCACCTAATACCAGGGCACGGCACCCAATAATCACACTCCCCCACCTAATACCAGAGGTCAGCACCCAATAATCACACTCCCACCTAATATCAGGGCTCAACACCAAATAATCACACTCCCCCACCTAATACCAGGGCTCAGCACCCTATAATGACACTCCCCCTCCTAATACCAGGGCTAAGCAGCCAATCATCACACTCCCGAGCTAATACCAGCACCCAGTAATCACACACCCCCATCTAATACCAGAGCTCAGAACCCAATAATCACACTCCCGCACCTAATACCAGAGCTCAGAACCCAATAATCACACTACCCCACCTCACACTCCCCCACGTAATACCAGAGCTCAGAACCCAATAATCACACAACTCCAACTAATACCAGGGCTCAGCACCCAATAATCACTCTCCTCCACCTAATACCAGGGCTCAGCACCCAACAATCACACTCCCCCACCTAATACGAGTGCTCAGCACCCAATAATCACACTCCCCCACCCTATACCAGAGCTCAGCACCCAATAATCACACTCCTTCACCTAATACCAGGGCTCAGCACCCAATAATCACACTCCCCACCTAATACCAGAGGTCGGCACCCAATAATTACACTCTGTCACCTAATACCAGAGCTCAGCACCCAGTAATCACACACCCCCATCTAATACCAGTGCTCAGCACCCAATAATCACACTCTCCCACCTAATACCAGACATCAGAAACCAATAATCACACTACCCCACCTAATACCTGGGCTCAGCACCCAATAATGACTCTCCCACACCTAATACGAGTGCTCAGTACCCAATAATCACATTCCCCCACCTAATACCAGGGCTCAGCACCCAATAATCACACTCCCCCACCTAATACCAGGGCTCAGCGCCCAATAATCACACTCCCCCACCTAATACCAGGGCTTAGCACCCAACAATCACACTCCCCAACCTAATGCCAGGGCTCAGCAGCCAATAATTACTCTCCAGCACCTAATGCCAGGGCTCAGCATCCAATAATCACACTCCCCCACCTAATACCAGGGCTCAGCGCCCAATAATCACACTCCCCCTCCTAATACCAGGGCTTAGCACCCAACAATCACACTCCCCAACCTAATGCCAGGGCTCAGCAGCCAATAATCACTCTCCCCCAGCTAATATCAGAGCTCAGCACCCAATAATCACACTCCCCCACCTAATACCAGGGCTCAGCACCCTATAATCTCACTCCCCCAACTAATACGAGTGCTCAGCACCCAATAATCACACTCCCCCACCTAATACCAGGGCTCAGCACCCTATAATGACACTCCCCCTCCTAATACCAGGGCTCAGCACCCAATAATCACACTCCCCCACCTAATACCAGGGCTCAGCACCCAATAATCACAATCCCCCACTTAATACCAGGGCACAGCACCCAATAATCACACTCCCCACATAATACCAGGGCTCAGCACCCAATAATTACTCTCCCGCACCTAATGCCAGGGCTCAGCATCCAATAATCACACTACCCCACTTAATACCAGGGCACGGCACCCAATAATCACACTCCCCCACCTAATACCAGAGGTCAGCACCCAATAATCACACTCCCACCTAATATCAGGGCTCAACACCAAATAATCACACTCCCCCACCTAATACCAGGGCTCAGCACCCTATAATGACACTCCCCCTCCTAATACCAGGGCTAAGCAGCCAATCATCACACTCCCGAGCTAATACCAGAGCTCAGCACCCAGTAATCACACACCCCCATCTAATACCAGAGCTCAGAACCCAATAATCACACTCCCGCACCTAATACCAGAGCTCAGAACCCAATAATCACACTACCCCACCTCACACTCCCCCACGTAATACCAGAGCTCAGAACCCAATAATCACACAACTCCAACTAATACCAGGGCTCAGCACCCAATAATCACTCTCCTCCACCTAATACCAGGGCTCAGCACCCAACAATCACACTCCCCCACCTAATACGAGTGCTCAGCACCCAATAATCACACTCCCCCACCTAATACCAGAGCTCAGCACCCAATAATCACACTCCTTCACCTAATACCAGGGCTCAGCACCCAATAATCACACTCCCCACCTAATACCAGAGGTCAGCACCCAATAATCACACTCTGTCACCTAATACCAGAGCTCAGCACCCAGTAATCACACACCCCCATCTAATACCAGTGCTCAGCACCCAATAATCACACTCTCCCACCTAATACCAGAAATCAGAAACCAATAATCACACTACCCCACCTAATACCTGGGCTCAGCACCCAATAATGACTCTCCCACACCTAATACGAGTGCTCAGCACCCAATAATCACACTCCCCCCTAATACCAGGGCTTAGCACCCAATAATCACTCTCCCCCACCTAATAGCAGAGCTCAGCACGCAATAATCACACTCCCCCACCTAATACCAGAGCTCAGCACCCAATAATCACACTCCCCCACCTAATACCAGGGCTCAGCGCCCAATAATCACACTCCCCCTCCTAATACCAGGGCTTAGCACCCAACAATCACACTCCCCAACCTAATGCCAGGGCTCAGCAGCCAATAATCACTCTCCCCCAGCTAATATCAGAGCTCAGCACCCAATAATCACACTCCCCCACCTAATACCAGGGCTCATCACCCTATAATCTCACTCCCCCAACTAATACGAGTGCTCAGCACCCAATAATCACACTCCCCCACCTAATACCAGGGCTCAGCACCCTATAATGACACTCCCCCTCCTAATACCAGGGCTCAGCACCCAATAATCACAATCCCCCACCTAATACCAGTGCTCAGCACACAATAATCACACTCCCCCACTTAATACCAGGGCACAGCACCCAATAATCACACTCCCCACATAATACCAGGGCTCAGCACCCAATAATTACTCTCCCGCACCTAATGCCAGGGCTCAGCATCCAATAATCACACTACCCCACCTAATACCAGGGCACGGCACCCAATAATCACACTCCCCCACCTAATACCAGGGCTCAGCACCCAATAATCACACTCCCACCTAATATCAGGGCTCAACACCAAATAATCACACTCCCCCACCTAATACCAGGGCTCAGCACCCTATAATGACACTCCCCCTCCTAATACCAGGGCTCAGCAGCCAATCATCACACTCCCGAGCTAATACCAGAGCTCAGCACCCAGTAATCACACACCCACATCTAATACCAGAGCTCAGAACCCAATAATCACACTCCCGCACCTAATACCAGAGCTCAGAAACCAATAATCACACTACCCCACCTAATACCAGGGATCAGCACCCAATAATGACTCTCCCCCACCTAATACGAGTGCTCAGTACCCAATAATCACAATCCCCCACCTAATACGAGTGCTCAGTACCCAATAATCACATTCCCCCACCTAATACCAGGGCTCAGCACCCAATAATCGCTCTCCCCAACCTAATACCAGGGCTCAGCACCCAATAATCACTCTCCCCCACCTAATACCAGGGTTCAGCACCCAATAATCACCCTCCCCCACCTAATACCACGGCTCAGCTCCCAATAATCTCACTCCCCTAGCTAATACCAGTGCTCAGCACCCAATAATGACAAACTGTCACCTAATACCAGAGCTCAGCACCCAATCATCACACTCCCCTACCTAATACCAGTGCACAGCACCCAATAATCACACTCCCCCACCTAATACTAGAGATCAGCACCCAATAATCACACTCCGTCACCTAATACCAGGGCTCAGCACCCAATAATCACACTCCCCACCTAATACCAGAGGTCAGCACCCAATAATCACACTCTGTCACCTAATACCAGAGCTCAGCACCCAGTAATCACACACCCCCATCTAATACCAGTGCTCAGCACCCAATAATCACACTCTCCCACCTAATACCAGACATCAGAAACCAATAATCACACTACCCCACCTAATACCTGGGCTCAGCACCCAATAATGACTCTCCCACACCTAATACGAGTGCTCAGCACCCAATAATCACACTCCCCCCTAATACCAGGGCTTAGCACCCAATAATCACTCTCCCCCACCTAATAGCAGAGCTCAGCACGCAATAATCACACTCCCCCACCTAATACCAGAGCTCAGCACCCAATAATCACACTCCCCCACCTAATACCAGGGCTCAGCGCCCAATAATCACACTCCCCCTCCTAATACCAGGGCTTAGCACCCAACAATCACACTCCCCAACCTAATGCCAGGGCTCAGCAGCCAATAATCACTCTCCCCCAGCTAATATCAGAGCTCAGCACCCAATAATCACACTCCCCCACCTAATACCAGGGCTCAGCACCCTATAATCTCACTCCCCCAACTAATACGAGTGCTCAGCACCCAATAATCACACTCCCCCACCTAATACCAGGGCTCAGCACCCTATAATGACACTCCCCCTCCTAATACCAGGGCTCAGCACCCAATAATCACACTCCCCCACCTAATACCAGGGCTCAGCACCCAATAATCACAATCCCCCACTTAATACCAGGGCACAGCACCCAATAATCACACTCCCCACATAATACCAGGGCTCAGCACCCAATAATTACTCTCCTGCACCTAATGCCAGGGCTCAGCATCCAATAATCACACTACCCCACCTAATACCAGGGCACGGCACCCAATAATCACACTCCCCCACCTAATACCAGAGGTCAGCACCCAATAATCACACTCCCACCTAATATCAGGGCTCAACACCAAATAATCACACTCCCCCACCTAATACCAGGGCTCAGCACCCTATAATGACACTCCCCCTCCTAATACCAGGGCTAAGCAGCCAATCATCACACTCCCGAGCTAATACCAGCACCCAGTAATCACACACCCCCATCTAATACCAGAGCTCAGAACCCAATAATCACACTCCCGCACCTAATACCAGAGCTCAGAACCCAATAATCACACTACCCCACCTCACACTCCCCCACGTAATACCAGAGCTCAGAACCCAATAATCACACAACTCCAACTAATACCAGGGCTCAGCACCCAATAATCACTCTCCTCCACCTAATACCAGGGCTCAGCACCCAACAATCACACTCCCCCACCTAATACGAGTGCTCAGCACCCAATAATCACACTCCCCCACCCTATACCAGAGCTCAGCACCCAATAATCACACTCCTTCACCTAATACCAGGGCTCAGCACCCAATAATCACACTCCCCACCTAATACCAGAGGTCGGCACCCAATAATCACACTCTGTCACCTAATACCAGAGCTCAGCACCCAGTAATCACACACCCCCATCTAATACCAGTGCTCAGCACCCAATAATCACACTCTCCCACCTAATACCAGACATCAGAAACCAATAATCACACTACCCCACCTAATACCTGGGCTCAGCACCCAATAATGACTCTCCCACACCTAATACGAGTGCTCAGTACCCAATAATCACATTCCCCCACCTAATACCAGGGCTCAGCACCCAATAATCACACTCCCCCACCTAATACCAGGGCTCAGCGCCCAATAATCACACTCCCCCACCTAATACCAGGGCTTAGCACCCAACAATCACACTCCCCAACCTAATGCCAGGGCTCAGCAGCCAATAATTACTCTCCAGCACCTAATGCCAGGGCTCAGCATCCAATAATCACACTCCCCCACCTAATACCAGGGCTCAGCGCCCAATAATCACACTCCCCCTCCTAATACCAGGGCTTAGCACCCAACAATCACACTCCCCAACCTAATGCCAGGGCTCAGCAGCCAATAATCACTCTCCCCCAGCTAATATCAGAGCTCAGCACCCAATAATCACACTCCCCCACCTAATACCAGGGCTCAGCACCCTATAATCTCACTCCCCCAACTAATACGAGTGCTCAGCACCCAATAATCACACTCCCCCACCTAATACCAGGGCTCAGCACCCTATAATGACACTCCCCCACCTAATACCAGGGCTCAGCACCCAATAATCACACTCCCCCACCTAATACCAGGGCTCAGCACCCAATAATCACAATCCCCCACTTAATACCAGGGCACAGCACCCAATAATCACACTCCCCACATAATACCAGGGCTCAGCACCCAATAATTACTCTCCCGCACCTAATGCCAGGGCTCAGCATCCAATAATCACACTACCCCACCTAATACCAGGGCACGGCACCCAATAATCACACTCCCCCACCTAATACCAGAGGTCAGCACCCAATAATCACACTCCCACCTAATATCAGGGCTCAACACCAAATAATCACACTCCCCCACCTAATACCAGGGCTCAGCACCCTATAATGACACTCCCCCTCCTAATACCAGGGCTAAGCAGCCAATCATCACACTCCCGAGCTAATACCAGAGCTCAGCACCCAGTAATCACACACCCCCATCTAATACCAGAGCTCAGAACCCAATAATCACACTCCCGCACCTAATACCAGAGCTCAGAACCCAATAATCACACTACCCCACCTCACACTCCCCCACGTAATACCAGAGCTCAGAACCCAATAATCACACAACTCCAACTAATACCAGGGCTCAGCACCCAATAATCACTCTCCTCCACCTAATACCAGGGCTCAGCACCCAACAATCACACTCCCCCACCTAATACGAGTGCTCAGCACCCAATAATCACACTCCCCCACCTAATACCAGAGCTCAGCACCCAATAATCACACTCCTTCACCTAATACCAGGGCTCAGCACCCAATAATCACACTCCCCACCTAATACCAGAGGTCAGCACCCAATAATCACACTCTGTCACCTAATACCAGAGCTCAGCACCCAGTAATCACACACCCCCATCTAATACCAGTGCTCAGCACCCAATAATCACACTCTCCCACCTAATACCAGACATCAGAAACCAATAATCACACTACCCCACCTAATACCTGGGCTCAGCACCCAATAATGACTCTCCCACACCTAATACGAGTGCTCAGCACCCAATAATCACACTCCCCCCTAATACCAGGGCTTAGCACCCAATAATCACTCTCCCCCACCTAATAGCAGAGCTCAGCACGCAATAATCACACTCCCCCACCTAATACCAGAGCTCAGCACCCAATAATCACACTCCCCCACCTAATACCAGGGCTCAGCGCCCAATAATCACACTCCCCCTCCTAATACCAGGGCTTAGCACCCAACAATCACACTCCCCAACCTAATGCCAGGGCTCAGCAGCCAATAATCACTCTCCCCCAGCTAATATCAGAGCTCAGCACCCAATAATCACACTCCCCCACCTAATACCAGGGCTCATCACCCTATAATCTCACTCCCCCAACTAATACGAGTGCTCAGCACCCAATAATCACACTCCCCCACCTAATACCAGGGCTCAGCACCCTATAATGACACTCCCCCTCCTAATACCAGGGCTCAGCACCCAATAATCACAATCCCCCACCTAATACCAGTGCTCAGCACACAATAATCACACTCCCCCACTTAATACCAGGGCTCAGCACCCAATAATCACACTCCCCACATAATACCAGGGCTCAGCACCCAATAATTACTCTCCCGCACCTAATGCCAGGGCTCAGCATCCAATAATCACACTACCCCACCTAATACCAGGGCACGGCACCCAATAATCACACTCCCCCACCTAATACCAGGGCTCAGCACCCAATAATCACACTCCCACCTAATATCAGGGCTCAACACCAAATAATCACACTCCCCCACCTAATACCAGGGCTCAGCACCCTATAATGACACTCCCCCTCCTAATACCAGGGCTCAGCAGCCAATCATCACACTCCCGAGCTAATACCAGAGCTCAGCACCCAGTAATCACACACCCACATCTAATACCAGAGCTCAGAACCCAATAATCACACTCCCGCACCTAATACCAGAGCTCAGAAACCAATAATCACACTACCCCACCTAATACCAGGGATCAGCACCCAATAATGACTCTCCCCCACCTAATACGAGTGCTCAGTACCCAATAATCACAATCCCCCACCTAATACGAGTGCTCAGTACCCAATAATCACATTCCCCCACCTAATACCAGGGCTCAGCACCCAATAATCGCTCTCCCCAACCTAATACCAGGGCTCAGCACCCAATAATCACTCTCCCCCACCTAATACCAGGGTTCAGCTCCCAATAATCTCACTCCCCTAGCTAATACCAGTGCTCAGCACCCAATAATGACAAACTGTCACCTAATACCAGAGCTCAGCACCCAATCATCACACTCCCCTACCTAATACCAGTGCACAGCACCCAATAATCACACTCCCCCACCTAATACTAGAGATCAGCACCCAATAATCACACTCCGTCACCTAATACCAGGGCTCAGCACCCAATAATCACACTCCCCACCTAATACCAGAGGTCAGCACCCAATAATCACACTCTGTCACCTAATACCAGAGCTCAGCACCCAGTAATCACACACCCCCATCTAATACCAGTGCTCAGCACCCAATAATCACACTCTCCCACCTAATACCAGACATCAGAAACCAATAATCACACTACCCCACCTAATACCTGGGCTCAGCACCCAATAATGACTCTCCCACACCTAATACGAGTGCTCAGCACCCAATAATCACACTCCCCCCTAATACCAGGGCTTAGCACCCAATAATCACTCTCCCCCACCTAATAGCAGAGCTCAGCACGCAATAATCACACTCCCCCACCTAATACCAGAGCTCAGCACCCAATAATCACACTCCCCCACCTAATACCAGGGCTCAGCGCCCAATAATCACACTCCCCCTCCTAATACCAGGGCTTAGCACCCAACAATCACACTCCCCAACCTAATGCCAGGGCTCAGCAGCCAATAATCACTCTCCCCCAGCTAATATCAGAGCTCAGCACCCAATAATCACACTCCCCCACCTAATACCAGGGCTCAGCACCCTATAATCTCACTCCCCCAACTAATACGAGTGCTCAGCACCCAATAATCACACTCCCCCACCTAATACCAGGGCTCAGCACCCTATAATGACACTCCCCCTCCTAATACCAGGGCTCAGCACCCAATAATCACACTCCCCCACCTAATACCAGGGCTCAGCACCCAATAATCACAATCCCCCACTTAATACCAGGGCACAGCACCCAATAATCACACTCCCCACATAATACCAGGGCTCAGCACCCAATAATTACTCTCCTGCACCTAATGCCAGGGCTCAGCATCCAATAATCACACTACCCCACCTAATACCAGGGCACGGCACCCAATAATCACACTCCCCCACCTAATACCAGAGGTCAGCACCCAATAATCACACTCCCACCTAATATCAGGGCTCAACACCAAATAATCACACTCCCCCACCTAATACCAGGGCTCAGCACCCTATAATGACACTCCCCCTCCTAATACCAGGGCTAAGCAGCCAATCATCACACTCCCGAGCTAATACCAGCACCCAGTAATCACACACCCCCATCTAATACCAGAGCTCAGAACCCAATAATCACACTCCCGCACCTAATACCAGAGCTCAGAACCCAATAATCACACTACCCCACCTCACACTCCCCCACGTAATACCAGAGCTCAGAACCCAATAATCACACAACTCCAACTAATACCAGGGCTCAGCACCCAATAATCACTCTCCTCCACCTAATACCAGGGCTCAGCACCCAACAATCACACTCCCCCACCTAATACGAGTGCTCAGCACCCAATAATCACACTCCCCCACCCTATACCAGAGCTCAGCACCCAATAATCACACTCCTTCACCTAATACCAGGGCTCAGCACCCAATAATCACACTCCCCACCTAATACCAGAGGTCGGCACCCAATAATTACACTCTGTCACCTAATACCAGAGCTCAGCACCCAGTAATCACACACCCCCATCTAATACCAGTGCTCAGCACCCAATAATCACACTCTCCCACCTAATACCAGACATCAGAAACCAATAATCACACTACCCCACCTAATACCTGGGCTCAGCACCCAATAATGACTCTCCCACACCTAATACGAGTGCTCAGTACCCAATAATCACATTCCCCCACCTAATACCAGGGCTCAGCACCCAATAATCACACTCCCCCACCTAATACCAGGGCTCAGCGCCCAATAATCACACTCCCCCACCTAATACCAGGGCTTAGCACCCAACAATCACACTCCCCAACCTAATGCCAGGGCTCAGCAGCCAATAATTACTCTCCAGCACCTAATGCCAGGGCTCAGCATCCAATAATCACACTCCCCCACCTAATACCAGGGCTCAGCGCCCAATAATCACACTCCCCCTCCTAATACCAGGGCTTAGCACCCAACAATCACACTCCCCAACCTAATGCCAGGGCTCAGCAGCCAATAATCACTCTCCCCCAGCTAATATCAGAGCTCAGCACCCAATAATCACACTCCCCCACCTAATACCAGGGCTCAGCACCCTATAATCTCACTCCCCCAACTAATACGAGTGCTCAGCACCCAATAATCACACTCCCCCACCTAATACCAGGGCTCAGCACCCTATAATGACACTCCCCCTCCTAATACCAGGGCTCAGCACCCAATAATCACACTCCCCCACCTAATACCAGGGCTCAGCACCCAATAATCACAATCCCCCACTTAATACCAGGGCACAGCACCCAATAATCACACTCCCCACATAATACCAGGGCTCAGCACCCAATAATTACTCTCCCGCACCTAATGCCAGGGCTCAGCATCCAATAATCACACTACCCCACTTAATACCAGGGCACGGCACCCAATAATCACACTCCCCCACCTAATACCAGAGGTCAGCACCCAATAATCACACTCCCACCTAATATCAGGGCTCAACACCAAATAATCACACTCCCCCACCTAATACCAGGGCTCAGCACCCTATAATGACACTCCCCCTCCTAATACCAGGGCTAAGCAGCCAATCATCACACTCCCGAGCTAATACCAGAGCTCAGCACCCAGTAATCACACACCCCCATCTAATACCAGAGCTCAGAACCCAATAATCACACTCCCGCACCTAATACCAGAGCTCAGAACCCAATAATCACACTACCCCACCTCACACTCCCCCACGTAATACCAGAGCTCAGAACCCAATAATCACACAACTCCAACTAATACCAGGGCTCAGCACCCAATAATCACTCTCCTCCACCTAATACCAGGGCTCAGCACCCAACAATCACACTCCCCCACCTAATACGAGTGCTCAGCACCCAATAATCACACTCCCCCACCTAATACCAGAGCTCAGCACCCAATAATCACACTCCTTCACCTAATACCAGGGCTCAGCACCCAATAATCACACTCCCCACCTAATACCAGAGGTCAGCACCCAATAATCACACTCTGTCACCTAATACCAGAGCTCAGCACCCAGTAATCACACACCCCCATCTAATACCAGTGCTCAGCACCCAATAATCACACTCTCCCACCTAATACCAGAAATCAGAAACCAATAATCACACTACCCCACCTAATACCTGGGCTCAGCACCCAATAATGACTCTCCCACACCTAATACGAGTGCTCAGCACCCAATAATCACACTCCCCCCTAATACCAGGGCTTAGCACCCAATAATCACTCTCCCCCACCTAATAGCAGAGCTCAGCACGCAATAATCACACTCCCCCACCTAATACCAGAGCTCAGCACCCAATAATCACACTCCCCCACCTAATACCAGGGCTCAGCGCCCAATAATCACACTCCCCCTCCTAATACCAGGGCTTAGCACCCAACAATCACACTCCCCAACCTAATGCCAGGGCTCAGCAGCCAATAATCACTCTCCCCCAGCTAATATCAGAGCTCAGCACCCAATAATCACACTCCCCCACCTAATACCAGGGCTCATCACCCTATAATCTCACTCCCCCAACTAATACGAGTGCTCAGCACCCAATAATCACACTCCCCCACCTAATAACAGGGCTCAGCACCCTATAATGACACTCCCCCTCCTAATACCAGGGCTCAGCACCCAATAATCACAATCCCCCACCTAATACCAGTGCTCAGCACACAATAATCACACTCCCCCACTTAATACCAGGGCACAGCACCCAATAATCACACTCCCCACATAATACCAGGGCTCAGCACCCAATAATTACTCTCCCGCACCTAATGCCAGGGCTCAGCATCCAATAATCACACTACCCCACCTAATACCAGGGCACGGCACCCAATAATCACACTCCCCCACCTAATACCAGGGCTCAGCACCCAATAATCACACTCCCACCTAATATCAGGGCTCAACACCAAATAATCACACTCCCCCACCTAATACCAGGGCTCAGCACCCTATAATGACACTCCCCCTCCTAATACCAGGGCTCAGCAGCCAATCATCACACTCCCGAGCTAATACCAGAGCTCAGCACCCAGTAATCACACACCCACATCTAATACCAGAGCTCAGAACCCAATAATCACACTCCCGCACCTAATACCAGAGCTCAGAAACCAATAATCACACTACCCCACCTAATACCAGGGATCAGCACCCAATAATGACTCTCCCCCACCTAATACGAGTGCTCAGTACCCAATAATCACAATCCCCCACCTAATACGAGTGCTCAGTACCCAATAATCACATTCCCCCACCTAATACCAGGGCTCAGCACCCAATAATCGCTCTCCCCAACCTAATACCAGGGCTCAGCACCCAATAATCACTCTCCCCCACCTAATACCAGGGTTCAGCACCCAATAATCACCCTCCCCCACCTAATACCACGGCTCAGCTCCCAATAATCTCACTCCCCTAGCTAATACCAGTGCTCAGCACCCAATAATGACAAACTGTCACCTAATACCAGAGCTCAGCACCCAATCATCACACTCCCCTACCTAATACCAGTGCACAGCACCCAATAATCACACTCCCCCACCTAATACTAGAGATCAGCACCCAATAATCACACTCCGTCACCTAATACCAGGGCTCAGCACCCAATAATCACACTCCCCACCTAATACCAGAGGTCAGCACCCAATAATCACACTCTGTCACCTAATACCAGAGCTCAGCACCCAGTAATCACACACCCCCATCTAATACCAGTGCTCAGCACCCAATAATCACACTCTCCCACCTAATACCAGACATCAGAAACCAATAATCACACTACCCCACCTAATACCTGGGCTCAGCACCCAATAATGACTCTCCCACACCTAATACGAGTGCTCAGCACCCAATAATCACACTCCCCCCTAATACCAGGGCTTAGCACCCAATAATCACTCTCCCCCACCTAATAGCAGAGCTCAGCACGCAATAATCACACTCCCCCACCTAATACCAGAGCTCAGCACCCAATAATCACACTCCCCCACCTAATACCAGGGCTCAGCGCCCAATAATCACACTCCCCCTCCTAATACCAGGGCTTAGCACCCAACAATCACACTCCCCAACCTAATGCCAGGGCTCAGCAGCCAATAATCACTCTCCCCCAGCTAATATCAGAGCTCAGCACCCAATAATCACACTCCCCCACCTAATACCAGGGCTCAGCACCCTATAATCTCACTCCCCCAACTAATACGAGTGCTCAGCACCCAATAATCACACTCCCCCACCTAATACCAGGGCTCAGCACCCTATAATGACACTCCCCCTCCTAATACCAGGGCTCAGCACCCAATAATCACACTCCCCCACCTAATACCAGGGCTCAGCACCCAATAATCACAATCCCCCACTTAATACCAGGGCACAGCACCCAATAATCACACTCCCCACATAATACCAGGGCTCAGCACCCAATAATTACTCTCCTGCACCTAATGCCAGGGCTCAGCATCCAATAATCACACTACCCCACCTAATACCAGGGCACGGCACCCAATAATCACACTCCCCCACCTAATACCAGAGGTCAGCACCCAATAATCACACTCCCACCTAATATCAGGGCTCAACACCAAATAATCACACTCCCCCACCTAATACCAGGGCTCAGCACCCTATAATGACACTCCCCCTCCTAATACCAGGGCTAAGCAGCCAATCATCACACTCCCGAGCTAATACCAGCACCCAGTAATCACACACCCCCATCTAATACCAGAGCTCAGAACCCAATAATCACACTCCCGCACCTAATACCAGAGCTCAGAACCCAATAATCACACTACCCCACCTCACACTCCCCCACGTAATACCAGAGCTCAGAACCCAATAATCACACAACTCCAACTAATACCAGGGCTCAGCACCCAATAATCACTCTCCTCCACCTAATACCAGGGCTCAGCACCCAACAATCACACTCCCCCACCTAATACGAGTGCTCAGCACCCAATAATCACACTCCCCCACCCTATACCAGAGCTCAGCACCCAATAATCACACTCCTTCACCTAATACCAGGGCTCAGCACCCAATAATCACACTCCCCACCTAATACCAGAGGTCGGCACCCAATAATCACACTCTGTCACCTAATACCAGAGCTCAGCACCCAGTAATCACACACCCCCATCTAATACCAGTGCTCAGCACCCAATAATCACACTCTCCCACCTAATACCAGACATCAGAAACCAATAATCACACTACCCCACCTAATACCTGGGCTCAGCACCCAATAATGACTCTCCCACACCTAATACGAGTGCTCAGTACCCAATAATCACATTCCCCCACCTAATACCAGGGCTCAGCACCCAATAATCACACTCCCCCACCTAATACCAGGGCTCAGCGCCCAATAATCACACTCCCCCACCTAATACCAGGGCTTAGCACCCAACAATCACACTCCCCAACCTAATGCCAGGGCTCAGCAGCCAATAATTACTCTCCAGCACCTAATGCCAGGGCTCAGCATCCAATAATCACACTCCCCCACCTAATACCAGGGCTCAGCGCCCAATAATCACACTCCCCCTCCTAATACCAGGGCTTAGCACCCAACAATCACACTCCCCAACCTAATGCCAGGGCTCAGCAGCCAATAATCACTCTCCCCCAGCTAATATCAGAGCTCAGCACCCAATAATCACACTCCCCCACCTAATACCAGGGCTCAGCACCCTATAATCTCACTCCCCCAACTAATACGAGTGCTCAGCACCCAATAATCACACTCCCCCACCTAATACCAGGGCTCAGCACCCTATAATGACACTCCCCCACCTAATACCAGGGCTCAGCACCCAATAATCACACTCCCCCACCTAATACCAGGGCTCAGCACCCAATAATCACAATCCCCCACTTAATACCAGGGCACAGCACCCAATAATCACACTCCCCACATAATACCAGGGCTCAGCACCCAATAATTACTCTCCCGCACCTAATGCCAGGGCTCAGCATCCAATAATCACACTACCCCACCTAATACCAGGGCACGGCACCCAATAATCACACTCCCCCACCTAATACCAGAGGTCAGCACCCAATAATCACACTCCCACCTAATATCAGGGCTCAACACCAAATAATCACACTCCCCCACCTAATACCAGGGCTCAGCACCCTATAATGACACTCCCCCTCCTAATACCAGGGCTAAGCAGCCAATCATCACACTCCCGAGCTAATACCAGAGCTCAGCACCCAGTAATCACACACCCCCATCTAATACCAGAGCTCAGAACCCAATAATCACACTCCCGCACCTAATACCAGAGCTCAGAACCCAATAATCACACTACCCCACCTCACACTCCCCCACGTAATACCAGAGCTCAGAACCCAATAATCACACAACTCCAACTAATACCAGGGCTCAGCACCCAATAATCACTCTCCTCCACCTAATACCAGGGCTCAGCACCCAACAATCACACTCCCCCACCTAATACGAGTGCTCAGCACCCAATAATCACACTCCCCCACCTAATACCAGAGCTCAGCACCCAATAATCACACTCCTTCACCTAATACCAGGGCTCAGCACCCAATAATCACACTCCCCACCTAATACCAGAGGTCGGCACCCAATAATCACACTCTGTCACCTAATACCAGAGCTCAGCACCCAGTAATCACACACCCCCATCTAATACCAGTGCTCAGCACCCAATAATCACACTCTCCCACCTAATACCAGACATCAGAAACCAATAATCACACTACCCCACCTAATACCAGGGCACGGCACCCAATAATGACTCTCCCACACCTAATACGAGTGCTCAGTACCCAATAATCACATTCCCCCACCTAATACCAGGGCTCAACACCCAATAATCTCACTCCCCCACCTAATACGAGTGCTCAGCACCCAATAATCACACTCCCCCACCTAATACCAGAGCTCAGCACCCAATAATCACACTCCCCCACCTAATACCAGGGCTCAGCGCCCAAAAATCACACTCCCCCACCTAATACCAGGGCTTAGCACCCAACAATCACACTCCCCAACCTAATGCCAGGGCTCAGCAGCCAATAATTACTCTCCAGCACCTAATGCCAGGGCTCAGCATCCAATAATCACACTACCCCACCTAATACCAGGGCACGGCACCCAATAATCACACTCCCCCACCTAATACCAGAGGTCAGCACCCAATAATCACACTCCCACCTAATATCAGGGCTCAACACCAAATAATCACACTCCCCCACCTAATACCAGGGCTCAGCACCCTATAATGACACTCCCCCTCCTAATACCAGGGCTCAGCAGCCAATCATCACACTCCCGAGCTAATACCAGAGCTCAGCACCCAGTAATCACACACCCCCATCTAATACCAGAGCTCAGAACCGAATAATCACACTCCCGCACCTAATACCAGAGCTCAGAACCCAATAATCACACTACCCCACCTCACACTCCCCCACGTAATACCAGAGCTCAGAACCCAATAATCACACAACTCCAACTAATACCAGGGCTCAGCACCCAATAATCACTCTCCTCCACCTAATACCAGGGCTCAGCACCCAATAATCACACTCCCCCTCCTAATACCAGGGCTCAGCACCCAACAATCACACTCCCCCACCTAATACGAGTGCTCAGCACCCAATAATCACACTCCCCCACCTAATACCAGAGCTCAGCACCCAATAATCACACTCCTTCACCTAATACCAGGGCTCAGCACCCAATAATCACACTCCCCACCTAATACCAGAGGTCGGCACCCAATAATCACACTCTGTCACCTAATACCAGAGCTCAGCACCCAGTAATCACACACCCCCATCTAATACCAGTGCTCAGCACCCAATAATCACACTCTCCCACCTAATACCAGACCTCAGAAACCAATAATCACACTACCCCACATAATAACAGGGCTCAGCACCAAATAATGACTCTCCCACACCTAATACGAGTGATCAGTACCCAATAATCACATTCCCCCACCTAATACCAGGGCTGAACACCCAATAATCACTCTCCCCCACCTAATACCAGTGCTCAGCACCCAATAATCACACTCCCCCTCCTAATACCAGAGCTCAGCACCCAATACTCACACTCCCCAACCTAATACCAGGGCTCAGCACCCAATAATCACACTCCCCACCTAATACCAGAGGTCGGCACCCAATAATCACACTCTGTCACCTAATACCAGAGCTCAGCACCCAGTAATCACACACCCCCATCTAATACCAGTGCTCAGCACCCAATAATCACACTCTCCCACCTAATACCAGGGCACAGAACCCAATAATCACATTCCCCCACCTAATTCCAGGGCTCAGCACCCAATAATCACAATCTCCCATCTAATACCAGGGCTCAGCACCCAATAATCACACTCCCCCTCCTAATACCAGAGCTCAGAACCCAATAATCACACTCCGTCACCTAATACCAGGGCTCAGCACGCAATAATCACACTCACGCACCTAATGGCAGGGCTCAGCACCCAATAATCGCACTCCCCACCTAAATACCAGAGCTCAGCACACAATAATCACACTCTGTCACCTAACAACAGAGCTCAGAACCCAACAATCACAATCCACACCTAATACCAGGGCTCAGCACCAAATAATCACACTCCTGCACCCAATACCAGGGCTCAGCTCCCAATAATCACACTCCCCCACCTAATGCCAGAGCTCAGCACCCAATAATCACACGCCGTCACCTGATACCAGAGCTCAGCACCCAATAATCACACGCAGCCACCTAATCCCAGTGCTCAGCACCCAATAATCACAATCCCCCACTTAAAGCCAGAGCTCAGCACCCAATAATCACACTCCCCACCTAATACCAGAGATCTGCACCCAATAATCACACTCCCCCACCTAACACCAGAGCTCAGCACCCAATACTCACACTCCCCAACCTAATACCAGGGCTCAGCACCCAATAATCACACTCCCCACCTAATACCAGAGGTCGGCACCCAATAATCACACTCTGTCACCTAATACCAGAGCTCAGCACCCAGTAATCACACACCCCCATCTAATACCAGTGCTCAGCACCCAATAATCACACTCTCCCACCTAATACCAGACCTCAGAAACCAATAATCACACTACCCCACATAATAACAGGGCTCAGCACCAAATAATGACTCTCCCACACCTAATACGAGTGATCAGTACCCAATAATCACATTCCCCCACCTAATACCAGGGCTGAACACCCAATAATCACTCTCCCCCACCTAATACCAGTGCTCAGCACCCAATAATCACACTCCCCCTCCTAATACCAGGGCTCAGCACCCAATAATCACACTCCCCACCTAATACCAGAGGTCGGCACCCAATAATCACACTCTGTCACCTAATACCAGAGCTCAGCACCCAGTAATCACACACCCCCATCTAATACCAGTGCTCAGCACCCAATAATCACACTCTCCCACCTAATACCAGGGCACAGAACCCAATAATCACATTCCCCCACCTAATACCAGGGCTCAGCACCCAATAATCACAATCTCCCATCTAATACCAGGGCTCAGCACCCAATAATCACACTCCCCCTCCTAATACCAGAGCTCAGAACCCAATAATCACACTCCGTCACCTAATACCAGGGCTCAGCACGCAATAATCACACTCACGCACCTAATGGCAGGGCTCAGCACCCAATAATCGCACTCCCCACCTAAATACCAGAGCTCAGCACACAATAATCACACTCTGTCACCTAACAACAGAGCTCAGAACCCAACAATCACAATCCACACCTAATACCAGGGCTCAGCACCAAATAATCACACTCCTGCACCCAATACCAGGGCTCAGCTCCCAATAATCACACTCCCCCACCTAATGCCAGAGCTCAGCACCCAATAATCACACGCCGTCACCTGATACCAGAGCTCAGCACCCAATAATCACACGCAGCCACCTAATCCCAGTGCTCAGCACCCAATAATCACAATCCCCCACTTAAAGCCAGAGCTCAGCACCCAATAATCACACTCCCCACCTAATACCAGAGATCTGCACCCAATAATCACACTCCCCCACCTAACACCAGAGCTCAGCACCCAATACTCACACTCCCCAACCTAATACCAGGGCTCAGCACCCAATAATCACACTCCCCACCTAATACCAGAGGTCGGCACCCAATAATCACACTCTGTCACCTAATACCAGAGCTCAGCACCCAGTAATCACACACCCCCATCTAATACCAGTGCTCAGCACCCAATAATCACACTCTCCCACCTAATACCAGACCTCAGAAACCAATAATCACACTCCCCCACCTATTACCAAAGCTCAGCACCCAATAATCACACTCTCCCACCCAATACCAGGGCTCAGCACCCAATAATCACACTCCCCCATCTCATACCAGAACTCAGCACCCAATAATGACAAACTGTCGCCTAATACCAGTGCTCAGCACCCAATAATTACTCTCCCCCTACTAATACCAGGGCTCAGCACCCAACAATCACACTCCCCAACCTAATACCAGGGCTCAGCACCCAATAATCACACTACTGCACCAAATTCCAGGGCTCAGCAGCCAATAATCACACTCCCGCATCTAATACCAGAGCTCAGCACCCAATAATCACACTCCCCCACATAATACCAGGGCACAGCACCCAATAATCACACTACCCCACCTAATACCAGGGCACAGCACCCAATAATCACACTCCCCCACCTAACACCAGAGCTCAGCACCCAATAATCACAATCCCCCACTTAAAACCAGAGCTCAGCACCCAATAATCACACTCCATCACCTAATACCAGAGCTCAGCACCCCATAATCACTCTGCCCCACGTAAAAGCAGGGCTCAGCACCCAATAATCAGACTTTCCCACCTAATACGAGTGCTCAGCACCAAATAATCACACTCCCCCATCTGATACCAGGGCTCAGCACCCAATAATCACACTCCCCCATCTGATACCAGGGCTCAGCACCCAATAATCACACTCCCCCATCTAATACCAGAACTGAGCACCCAATAATCACACTCCCCCATCTAATGCCAGAGCTCAGCACTCAATAATCACACTCCCCACCTAATACCAGAGCTCTGCACCCAATAATCACACTCCCCCATCTGATACCAGGGCTCAGCACCCAATAATCACACTCCCCCATCTAATACCAGAACTGAGCACCCAATAATCACACTCCCCCATCTAATGCCAGAGCTCAGCACTCAATAATCACACTCCCCACCTAATACCAGAGCTCTGCACCCAATAATCACACTCCCCCACCTAATACCAGATCTCAGCACCCAATACTCACACTCCCGCACCAAATCCCAGGGCTCAGCAGCCAATAATCATACTCCCGCATCTAATACTAGAGCTCAGCACCCAATAATCACACTCCCCCACCTAATACCAGGGCTCAGCACCCAATAATCACACACTCACCTATTGCCAGGGCTCAGCACCCAATAATCACACTCCCCCAGCAAATACAAGAGCTCAGCACCCAATAATCACACTCCCCCAGCAAATACCAGAGCTCAGCACCCAATAACCGCACTCCCCACCTAATACCAGGGCTCAGCACCAAATAATCGCACTCCCCACCTAATACCAGAGCTCGGCACACAATAATCACACTCTGTCACCTAACAACAGAGCTCAGAACCCAACAATCACAATCCACACGAAATACCAGGGCTCAGCACCAAATAATCACACTCCCCCAGCTAATTCCAGGGCTCAGCACCCAATAATCTCACTCCCCCACATAATTCGAGTGCTCAGCACCCAATAATCACACTCCCCCATCTGATACCAGAGCTCAGCACCCAATAATCACACTCTGTCACCTAATACCAGGGCAGAGCACCCTATAATCACAGTCCCCCACCTAATACCAGAGCTCAGCACCCAATAATCACACTCCCCCACCTAATACCAGAGCTCAGCACCCTATAATCACACTCTGTCATCTAATACCAGGGCTCAGCACCCAATAATCACACTCCCCCACATAATACCATTGCTCAGCACCCAACAATCACACTCCCCCACCTAATACCAGGGCTCACCACCCAATAATCACACTCCCCCACCTAATACCAGAGCTCAGCACCCAATAATCACACTCCCCCACCTAATACCAGGGCTGAGCAACCAATAATCACACTCCCCCACCTAATACCAGGGCTCAGCACCCAATAATCACACTCCCCACCTAATACCAGAGGTCGGCACCCAATAATCACACTCTGTCACCTAATACCAGAGCTCAGCACCCAGTAATCACACACCCCCATCTAATACCAGTGCTCAGCACCCAATAATCTCACTCCCCCACCTAATACCAGGGCTCAGCACCCAATAATCACACTCCCCACCTAATACCAGAGGTCAGCACCCAATAATCACACTCTGTCACCTAATACCAGAGCTCAGTACCCAGTAATCAGACACTCGCACCTAATACCAGAGCTCAGAAACCAATAATCACATTCCCCCACCTAATACGAGTGCTCAGTACCCAATAATCACATTCCCCCACCTAATACCAGGGCTCAGCACCCAATAATCGCTCTCCCCCACCTAATACCAGGGCTCAGCACCCAATAATCACTCTCCCCCACCTAACACCAGGGTTCAGCACCCAATAATCACCCTCCCCCACCTAATACCACGGCTCAGCTCCCAATAATCTCACTCCCCCAGCTAATACCAGTGCTCAGCACCCAATAATGACAAACTGTCACCTAATACCAGAGCTCAGCACCCAATCATCACAGACCCCCACCTAATACCAGAGCTCAGCACCCAATAATCACACTCCCCTACCTAATACCAGTGCACAGCACCCAATAATCACACTCCCCCACCTAATACTAGAGATCAGCACCCAATAATCACACTCCGTCACCTAATACCAGGGCTCAGCACCCAATAATCACACTCCCCACCTAATACCAGAGGTCAGCACCCAATAATCACACTCTGTCACCTAATACCAGAGCTCAGCACCCAGTAATCACACACCCCCATCTAATACCAGTGCTCAGCACCCTATAATCACACTCTCCCACCTAATACCAGACATCAGAAACCAATAATCACACTACCCCACCTAATACCTGGGCTCAGCACCCAATAATGACTCTCCCACACCTAATACGAGTGCTCAGTACCCAATAATCACATTCCCCCACCTAATACCAGGGCTCAACACCCAATAATCACACACCCCCACACAATACGAGTGCTCAGCACCCAATAATCACACTCCCCACCTAATACCAGGGCTTAGCACCCAACAATCACACTCCCCAACCTAATGCCAGGGCTCAGCAGCCAATAATCACTCTCCCCCACCTAATAGCAGAGCTCAGCACGCAATAATCACACTCCCCCACCTAATACCAGAGCTCAGCACCCAATAATCACACTCCCCCACCTAATACCAGGGCTCAGCGCCCAATAATCACACTCCCCCTCCTAATACCAGGGCTTAGCACCCAACAATCACACTCCCCAACCTAATGCCAGGGCTCAGCAGCCAATAATCACTCTCCCCCACCTAATAACAGAGCTCAGCACCCAATAATCACCCTCCCCCAGCTAATACCAGAGCTCAGCACCCAATAATCACACTCCCCCACCTAATACCAGGGCTCAGCACCCTATAATCTCACTCCCCCTCCTAATACCAGGGCTCAGCACCCAATAATCACACTCCCCCACCTAATACCAGGGCTCAGCACCCTATAATCTCACTCCCCCAACTAATACGAGTGCTCAGCACCCAATAATCACACTCCCCCACCTAATACCAGGGCTCAGCACCCTATAATGACACTCCCCCTCCTAATACCAGGGCTCAGCACCCTATAATCACAATCCCCCACCTAATGCCAGTGCTCAGCACACAATAATCACACTCCCCCACTTAATACCAGGGCACAGCACCCAATAATCACACTCCCCACATAATACCAGGGCTCAGCACCCAATAATTACTCTCCCGCACCTAATGCCAGGGCTCAGCATCCAATAATCACACAACCCCACCTAATACCAGGGCACGGCACCCAATAATCACACTCCCCCACCTAATACCAGAGGTCAGCACCCAATAATCACACTCCCACCTAATATCAGGGCTCAGCACCAAATAATCACACTCCCCCTCCTAATACCAGGGCTCAGCAGCCAATCATCACACTCCCGAGCTAATACCAGAGCTCAGAACCCAATAATCACACTCCCGCACCTAATACCAGAGCTCAGAACCCAATAATCACACTACCCCACCTAATACCAGGGCTCAGCACCCAATAATCGCACTCCCCACCTAATACCAGAGCTCAGCACGCAATAATCACACTCCGTCACCTAACAACAGAGCTCAGAACCCAACAATCACAATCCACACGAAATACCAGGGCTCAGCACCAAATAATCACACTCCCCCAGCTAATTCCAGGGCTCAGCACCCAATAATCTCACTCCCCCAACTAATACGAGTACTCAGTACCCAATAATCACACTCCCCCGCTAATACCAGTGCTCAGCACCCAATAATGACAAACTGTCAACTAATACCAGAGCTCAGCACCCAAAAATTATACTCCATCACCCCAATACCAGGGATCAGCACCCAATAATCACACTCCCCACCTAATACCAGGGCTCAGCGCCCAATAATCACACTCCCCCTCCTAATACCAGGGCTTAGCACCCAACAATCACACTCCCCAACCTAATACCAGAGCTCAGCACCCAGTAATCACACACCACCATCTAATACCAGAGCTCAGAACCCAATAATCACACTCCCGCACCTAATACCAGAGCTCAGAACCCAATAATCACACTACCCCACCTCACACTCCCCCACGTAATACCAGAGCTCAGAACCCAATGATCACACAACTCCAACTAATACCAGAGCTCAGCACCCAATAATCACACTCCCCCACCTAATACCAGAGCTCAGCACCCTATAATCACACTCTGTCATCTAATACCAGGGCTCAGCACCCAATAATCACACTCCCCCACATAATACCATTGCTCAGCACCCAACAATCACACTCCCCCACCTAATACCAGGGCTCACCACCCAATAATCACACTCCCCCACCTAATACCAGAGCTCAGCACCCAATAATCACACTCCCCCACCTAATACCAGGGCTGAGCAACCAATAATCACACTCCCCCACCTAATACCAGGGCTCAGCACCCAATAATCACACTCCCCACCTAATACCAGAGGTCGGCACCCAATAATCACACTCTGTCACCTAATACCAGAGCTCAGCACCCAGTAATCACACACCCCCATCTAATACCAGTGCTCAGCACCCAATAATCTCACTCCCCCACCTAATACCAGGGCTCAGCACCCAATAATCACACTCCCCACCTAATACCAGAGGTCAGCACCCAATAATCACACTCTGTCACCTAATACCAGAGCTCAGTACCCAGTAATCAGACACTCGCACCTAATACCAGAGCTCAGAAACCAATAATCACATTCCCCCACCTAATACGAGTGCTCAGTACCCAATAATCACATTCCCCCACCTAATACCAGGGCTCAGCACCCAATAATCGCTCTCCCCCACCTAATACCAGGGCTCAGCACCCAATAATCACTCTCCCCCACCTAACACCAGGGTTCAGCACCCAATAATCACCCTCCCCCACCTAATACCACGGCTCAGCTCCCAATAATCTCACTCCCCCAGCTAATACCAGTGCTCAGCACCCAATAATGACAAACTGTCACCTAATACCAGAGCTCAGCACCCAATCATCACAGACCCCCACCTAATACCAGAGCTCAGCACCCAATAATCACACTCCCCTACCTAATACCAGTGCACAGCACCCAATAATCACACTCCCCCACCTAATACTAGAGATCAGCACCCAATAATCACACTCCGTCACCTAATACCAGGGCTCAGCACCCAATAATCACACTCCCCACCTAATACCAGAGGTCAGCACCCAATAATCACACTCTGTCACCTAATACCAGAGCTCAGCACCCAGTAATCACACACCCCCATCTAATACCAGTGCTCAGCACCCTATAATCACACTCTCCCACCTAATACCAGACATCAGAAACCAATAATCACACTACCCCACCTAATACCTGGGCTCAGCACCCAATAATGACTCTCCCACACCTAATACGAGTGCTCAGTACCCAATAATCACATTCCCCCACCTAATACCAGGGCTCAACACCCAATAATCACACACCCCCACACAATACGAGTGCTCAGCACCCAATAATCACACTCCCCACCTAATACCAGGGCTTAGCACCCAACAATCACACTCCCCAACCTAATGCCAGGGCTCAGCAGCCAATAATCACTCTCCCCCACCTAATAGCAGAGCTCAGCACGCAATAATCACACTCCCCCACCTAATACCAGAGCTCAGCACCCAATAATCACACTCCCCCACCTAATACCAGGGCTCAGCGCCCAATAATCACACTCCCCCTCCTAATACCAGGGCTTAGCACCCAACAATCACACTCCCCAACCTAATGCCAGGGCTCAGCAGCCAATAATCACTCTCCCCCACCTAATAACAGAGCTCAGCACCCAATAATCACCCTCCCCCAGCTAATACCAGAGCTCAGCACCCAATAATCACACTCCCCCACCTAATACCAGGGCTCAGCACCCTATAATCTCACTCCCCCTCCTAATACCAGGGCTCAGCACCCAATAATCACACTCCCCCACCTAATACCAGGGCTCAGCACCCTATAATCTCACTCCCCCAACTAATACGAGTGCTCAGCACCCAATAATCACACTCCCCCACCTAATACCAGGGCTCAGCACCCTATAATGACACTCCCCCTCCTAATACCAGGGCTCAGCACCCTATAATCACAATCCCCCACCTAATGCCAGTGCTCAGCACACAATAATCACACTCCCCCACTTAATACCAGGGCACAGCACCCAATAATCACACTCCCCACATAATACCAGGGCTCAGCACCCAATAATTACTCTCCCGCACCTAATGCCAGGGCTCAGCATCCAATAATCACACAACCCCACCTAATACCAGGGCACGGCACCCAATAATCACACTCCCCCACCTAATACCAGAGGTCAGCACCCAATAATCACACTCCCACCTAATATCAGGGCTCAGCACCAAATAATCACACTCCCCCTCCTAATACCAGGGCTCAGCAGCCAATCATCACACTCCCGAGCTAATACCAGAGCTCAGAACCCAATAATCACACTCCCGCACCTAATACCAGAGCTCAGAACCCAATAATCACACTACCCCACCTCACACTCCCCCACGTAATACCAGAGCTCAGAACCCAATAATCACACTACCCCACCTAATACCAGGGCTCAGCACCCAATAATCGCACTCCCCACCTAATACCAGAGCTCAGCACGCAATAATCACACTCCGTCACCTAACAACAGAGCTCAGAACCCAACAATCACAATCCACACGAAATACCAGGGCTCAGCACCAAATAATCACACTCCCCCAGCTAATTCCAGGGCTCAGCACCCAATAATCTCACTCCCCCAACTAATACGAGTACTCAGTACCCAATAATCACACTCCCCCGCTAATACCAGTGCTCAGCACCCAATAATGACAAACTGTCAACTAATACCAGAGCTCAGCACCCAAAAATTATACTCCATCACCCCAATACCAGGGATCAGCACCCAATAATCACACTCCCCACCTAATACCAGGGCTCAGCGCCCAATAATCACACTCCCCCTCCTAATACCAGGGCTTAGCACCCAACAATCACACTCCCCAACCTAATACCAGAGCTCAGCACCCAGTAATCACACACCACCATCTAATACCAGAGCTCAGAACCCAATAATCACACTCCCGCACCTAATACCAGAGCTCAGAACCCAATAATCACACTACCCCACCTCACACTCCCCCACGTAATACCAGAGCTCAGAACCCAATGATCACACAACTCCAACTAATACCAGGGCTCAGCACCCAATAATCACTCTCCTCCACCTAATACCAGGGCTCAGCACCCAATAATCACACTCCCCACCTAATACCAGAGGTCGGCACCCAATAATCACACTCTGTCACCTAATACCAGAGCTCAGCACCCAGTAATCACACACCCCCATCTAATACCAGTGCTCAGCACCCAATAATCACACTCTCCCACCTAATACCAGACCTCAGAAACCAATAATCACACTCCCCCACCTATTACCAAAGCTCAGCACCCAATAATCACACTCTCCCACCCAATACCAGGGCTCAGCACCCAATAATCACACTCCCCCATCTCATACCAGAACTCAGCACCCAATAATGACAAACTGTCGCCTAATACCAGTGCTCAGCACCCAATAATTACTCTCCCCCTACTAATACCAGGGCTCAGCACCCAACAATCACACTCCCCAACCTAATACCAGGGCTCAGCACCCAATAATCACACTACTGCACCAAATTCCAGGGCTCAGCAGCCAATAATCACACTCCCGCATCTAATACCAGAGCTCAGCACCCAATAATCACACTCCCCCACATAATACCAGGGCACAGCACCCAATAATCACACTACCCCACCTAATACCAGGGCACAGCACCCAATAATCACACTCCCCCACCTAACACCAGAGCTCAGCACCCAATAATCACAATCCCCCACTTAAAACCAGAGCTCAGCACCCAATAATCACACTCCATCACCTAATACCAGAGCTCAGCACCCCATAATCACTCTGCCCCACGTAAAAGCAGGGCTCAGCACCCAATAATCAGACTTTCCCACCTAATACGAGTGCTCAGCACCAAATAATCACACTCCCCCATCTGATACCAGGGCTCAGCACCCAATAATCACACTCCCCCATCTGATACCAGGGCTCAGCACCCAATAATCACACTCCCCCATCTAATACCAGAACTGAGCACCCAATAATCACACTCCCCCATCTAATGCCAGAGCTCAGCACTCAATAATCACACTCCCCACCTAATACCAGAGCTCTGCACCCAATAATCACACTCCCCCATCTGATACCAGGGCTCAGCACCCAATAATCACACTCCCCCATCTAATACCAGAACTGAGCACCCAATAATCACACTCCCCCATCTAATGCCAGAGCTCAGCACTCAATAATCACACTCCCCACCTAATACCAGAGCTCTGCACCCAATAATCACACTCCCCCACCTAATACCAGATCTCAGCACCCAATACTCACACTCCCGCACCAAATCCCAGGGCTCAGCAGCCAATAATCATACTCCCGCATCTAATACTAGAGCTCAGCACCCAATAATCACACTCCCCCACCTAATACCAGGGCTCAGCACCCAATAATCACACACTCACCTATTGCCAGGGCTCAGCACCCAATAATCACACTCCCCCAGCAAATACAAGAGCTCAGCACCCAATAATCACACTCCCCCAGCAAATACCAGAGCTCAGCACCCAATAACCGCACTCCCCACCTAATACCAGGGCTCAGCACCAAATAATCGCACTCCCCACCTAATACCAGAGCTCGGCACACAATAATCACACTCTGTCACCTAACAACAGAGCTCAGAACCCAACAATCACAATCCACACGAAATACCAGGGCTCAGCACCAAATAATCACACTCCCCCAGCTAATTCCAGGGCTCAGCACCCAATAATCTCACTCCCCCACATAATTCGAGTGCTCAGCACCCAATAATCACACTCCCCCATCTGATACCAGAGCTCAGCACCCAATAATCACACTCTGTCACCTAATACCAGGGCAGAGTACCCTATAATCACAGTCCCCCACCTAATACCAGAGCTCAGCACCCAATAATCACACTCCCCCACCTAATACCAGAGCTCAGCACCCTATAATCACACTCTGTCATCTAATACCAGGGCTCAGCACCCAATAATCACACTCCCCCACATAATACCATTGCTCAGCACCCAACAATCACACTCCCCCACCTAATACCAGGGCTCACCACCCAATAATCACACTCCCCCACCTAATACCAGAGCTCAGCACCCAATAATCACACTCCCCCACCTAATACCAGGGCTGAGCAACCAATAATCACACTCCCCCACCTAATACCAGGGCTCAGCACCCAATAATCACACTCCCCACCTAATACCAGAGGTCGGCACCCAATAATCACACTCTGTCACCTAATACCAGAGCTCAGCACCCAGTAATCACACACCCCCATCTAATACCAGTGCTCAGCACCCAATAATCTCACTCCCCCACCTAATACCAGGGCTCAGCACCCAATAATCACACTCCCCACCTAATACCAGAGGTCAGCACCCAATAATCACACTCTGTCACCTAATACCAGAGCTCAGTACCCAGTAATCAGACACTCGCACCTAATACCAGAGCTCAGAAACCAATAATCACATTCCCCCACCTAATACGAGTGCTCAGTACCCAATAATCACATTCCCCCACCTAATACCAGGGCTCAGCACCCAATAATCGCTCTCCCCCACCTAATACCAGGGCTCAGCACCCAATAATCACTCTCCCCCACCTAACACCAGGGTTCAGCACCCAATAATCACCCTCCCCCACCTAATACCACGGCTCAGCTCCCAATAATCTCACTCCCCCAGCTAATACCAGTGCTCAGCACCCAATAATGACAAACTGTCACCTAATACCAGAGCTCAGCACCCAATCATCACAGACCCCCACCTAATACCAGAGCTCAGCACCCAATAATCACACTCCCCTACCTAATACCAGTGCACAGCACCCAATAATCACACTCCCCCACCTAATACTAGAGATCAGCACCCAATAATCACACTCCGTCACCTAATACCAGGGCTCAGCACCCAATAATCACACTCCCCACCTAATACCAGAGCTCAGCACCCAATAATCACACTCCCCCACCTAATACCAGGGCTCAGCGCCCAATAATCACACTCCCCCTCCTAATACCAGGGCTTAGCACCCAACAATCACACTCCCCAACCTAATGCCAGGGCTCAGCAGCCAATAATCACTCTCCCCCACCTAATAACAGAGCTCAGCACCCAATAATCACCCTCCCCCAGCTAATACCAGAGCTCAGCACCCAATAATCACACTCCCCCACCTAATACCAGGGCTCAGCACCCTATAATCTCACTCCCCCTCCTAATACCAGGGCTCAGCACCCAATAATCACACTCCCCCACCTAATACCAGGGCTCAGCACCCTATAATCTCACTCCCCCAACTAATACGAGTGCTCAGCACCCAATAATCACACTCCCCCACCTAATACCAGGGCTCAGCACCCTATAATGACACTCCCCCTCCTAATACCAGGGCTCAGCACCCTATAATCACAATCCCCCACCTAATACCAGGGCTCAGCACCCAATAATCACACTCCCCCACTTAATACCAGGGCACAGCACCCAATAATCACACTCCCCACATAATACCAGGGCTCAGCACCCAATAATTACTCTCCCGCACCTAATGCCAGGGCTCAGCATCCAATAATCACACTACCCCACCTAATACCAGGGCACGGCACCCAATAATCACACTCCCCCACCTAATACCAGAGGTCAGCACCCAATAATCACACTCCCACCTAATATCAGGGCTCAGCACCAAATAATCACACTCCCCCTCCTAATACCAGGGCTCAGCAGCCAATCATCACACTCCCGAGCTAATACCAGAGCTCAGAACCCAATAATCACACTCCCGCACCTAATACCAGAGCTCAGAACCCAATAATCACACTACCCCACCTCACACTCCCCCACGTAATACCAGAGCTCAGAACCCAATAATCACACTACCCCACCTAATACCAGGGCTCAGCACCCAATAATCGCACTCCCCACCTAATACCAGAGCTCAGCACGCAATAATCACACTCCGTCACCTAACAACAGAGCTCAGAACCCAACAATCACAATCCACACGAAATACCAGGGCTCAGCACCAAATAATCACACTCCCCCAGCTAATTCCAGGGCTCAGCACCCAATAATCTCACTCCCCCAACTAATACGAGTACTCAGTACCCAATAATCACACTCCCCCGCTAATACCAGTGCTCAGCACCCAATAATGACAAACTGTCAACTAATACCAGAGCTCAGCACCCAAAAATTATACTCCATCACCCCAATACCAGGGATCAGCACCCAATAATCACACTCCCCACCTAATACCAGGGCTCAGCGCCCAATAATCACACTCCCCCTCCTAATACCAGGGCTTAGCACCCAACAATCACACTCCCCAACCTAATACCAGAGCTCAGCACCCAGTAATCACACACCACCATCTAATACCAGAGCTCAGAACCCAATAATCACACTCCCGCACCTAATACCAGAGCTCAGAACCCAATAATCACACTACCCCACCTCACACTCCCCCACGTAATACCAGAGCTCAGAACCCAATGATCACACAACTCCAACTAATACCAGGGCTCAGCACCCAATAATCACTCTCCTCCACCTAATACCAGAGCTCAGCACCCAACAATCACACTCCCCCACCTAATACGAGTGCTCAGCACCCAATAATCACACTCCCCCACCTAATACCAGAGCTCAGCACCCAATAATCACACTCCTTCACCTAATACCAGGGCTCAGCACCCAATAATCACACTCCCCACCTAATACCAGAGGTCGGCACCCAATAATCACACTCTGTCACCTAATACCAGAGCTCAGCACCCAGTAATCACACACCCCCATCTAATACCAGTGCTCAGCACCCAATAATCACACTCTCCCACCTAATACCAGACATCAGAAACCAATCATCACACTACCCCACCTAATACCTGGGCTCAGCACCCAATAATGACTCTCCCACACCTAATACGAGTGCTCAGTACCCAATAATCACATTCCCCCACCTAATACCAGGGCTCAACACCCAATAATCTCTCTCCCCCACCTAATACGAGTGCTCAGCACCCAATAATCACACTCCCCCACCTAATACCAGAGCTCAGCACCCAATAATCACACTCCCCCACCTAATACCAGGGCTCAGCGCCCAATAATCACACTCCCCCTCCTAATACCAGGGCTTAGCACCTAACAATCACACTCCCCCAGCTATTACCAGGGCACAGCACCCAATAATCACACTCCCCCAGCTAATACCAGGGCTCAGCACCAAATAATCACACTCCTGCACCCAATATCAGGGCTCAGCACCAAATAATCACACTCCTGCACCCAATACCAGGGCTCAGCACCCAATAATCACTCTCCCCCTCCTAATACCAGGGCTCAGCTCCCAATACTCACACTCCCCACCTAATACCAGGGCTCAGCACCCAATAATCGCACTCCCCACCTAAATACCAGAGTTCAGCACGCAATAATCACACTCTGTCACCTAACAACAGAGCTCAGAACCCAACAATCACAATCCACACCTAATACCAGGGCTCAGCACCAAATAATCACACTCCTGCACCCAATACCAGGGCTCAGCTCCCAATAATCACACTCCCCAACCTAATACCACGGCTCAGCACCCAACAATCACACTCCCCAACCTAATATCAGGGCTCAGCACCCAATAATCACACTCCTGCACCTAATGCCAGGGCTCAGCAGCCAATAATCACACTCCCGCAACTAATACCACAGCTCAGCACCCAATAATCACACTCTGTCACCTAATACCAGAGCTCAGCACCCAATAATCACACTCTGTCACCTAATAACAGAGCTCAGAATCCCACAATCACACTCCACCATCTAATACCAGGGCTCAGCACCCAATAATCACACTCCCCCACCTAATACCAGGGCTCAGCACCAAATAATCACACTCCTGCACCCAATACTAGGGCTCAGCAGCGAATAATCACACTCCCGCAACTAATACCAGATCTCAGCACCCAATAATCACAGTCCCCAACCTAGTACCAGGGCTCAGAACCCAATAATCACACTCCCGCACCTAATACCAGAGCTCAGAACCCAATAATCACACTACCCCACCTAATACCAGGGCACGGCACCCAATAATCACACTCCCCCACCTAATACCAGGGCTCAGCACCCAATAATCACACTCCCACCTAATATCAGGGCTCAACACCAAATAATCACACTCCCCCACCTAATACCAGGGCTCAGCACCCTATAATGACACTCCCCCTCCTAATACCAGGGCTCAGCAGCCAATCATCACACTCCCGAGCTAATACCAGAGCTCAGCACCCAGTAATCACACACCCCCATCTAATACCAGAGCTCAGAACCCAATAATCACACTCCCGCACCTAATACCAGAGCTCAGAAACCAATAATCACACTCCCCCACCTAATACGAGTGCTCAGTACCCAATAATCACAATCCCCCACCTAATACGAGTGCTCAGTACCCAATAATCACATTCCCCCACCTAATACCAGGGCTCAGCACCCAATAATCGCTCTCCCCAACCTAATACCAGGGCTCAGCACCCAATAATCACTCTCCCCCACCTAATACCAGGGTTCAGCACCCAATAATCACCCTCCCCCACCTAATACCACGGCTCAGCTCCCAATAATCTCACTCCCCTAGCTAATACCAGTGCTCAGCACCCAATAATGACAAACTGTCACCTAATACCAGAGCTTAGCACCCAATCATCACACTCCCCCACCTAATACCAGGGCTCAGCACCCTATAATGACACTCCCCCTCCTAATACCAGGGCTCAGCACCCAATAATCACACTCCCCCACCTAATACCAGGGCTCAGCACCCAATAATCACAATCCCCCACTTAATACCAGGGCACAGCACCCAATAATCACACTCCCCACATAATACCAGGGCTCAGCACCCAATAATTACTCTCCCGCACCTAATGCCAGGGCTCAGCATCCAATAATCACAGTACCCCACCTAATACCAGGGCACGGCACCCAATAATCACACTCCCCCACCTAATACCAGGGCTCAGCACCCTATAATGACACTCCCCCTCCTAATACCAGGGCTAAGCAGCCAATCATCACACTCCCGAGCTAATACCAGAGCTCAGCACCCGGTAATCACACACCCCCATCTAATACCAGAGCTCAGAACCCAATAATCACACTCCCGCACCTAATACCAGAGCTCAGAACCCAATAATCACACTACCCCACCTCACACTCCCCCACGTAATACCAGAACTCAGAACCCAATAATCACACAACTCCAACTAATACCAGGGCTCAGCACCCAATAATCACTCTCCTCCACCTAATACGAGTGCTCAGCACCCAATAATCACACTCCCCCACCTAATACCAGGGCTCAGCACCCTATAATGACACTCCCCCTCCTAATACCAGGGCTCAGCACCCAATAATCACACTCCCCCACCTAATACCAGGGCTCAGCACCCAATAATCACAATCCCCCACCTAATGCCAGTGCTCAGCACACAATAATCACACTCCCCCACTTAATACCAGGGCACAACACCCAATAATCACACTCCCCACATAATACCCGGGCTCAGCACCCAATAATTACTCTCCCGCACCTAATGCCAGGGCTCAGCATCCAATAATCACACTACCCCACCTAATACCAGGGCACGGCACCCAATAATCACACTCCCCCACCTAATACCAGAGGTCAGCACCCAATAATCACACTCCCACCTAATATCAGGGCTCAACACCAAATAATCACACTCCCCCACCTAATACCAGGGCTCAGCACCCTATAATGACACTCCCCCTCCTAATACCAGGGCTCAGCACCCAATAATCACACTCCCCCATCTAATACCAGAACTGAGCACCCAATAATCACACTCCCCCATCTAATGCCAGAGCTCAGCACTCAATAATCACACTCCCCACCTAATACCAGAGCTCTGCACCCAATAATCACACTCCCCCATCTGATACCAGGGCTCAGCACCCAATAATCACACTCCCCCATCTAATACCAGAACTGAGCACCCAATAATCACACTCCCCCATCTAATGCCAGAGCTCAGCACTCAATAATCACACTCCCCACCTAATACCAGAGCTCTGCACCCAATAATCACACTCCCCCACCTAATACCAGATCTCAGCACCCAATACTCACACTCCCGCACCAAATCCCAGGGCTCAGCAGCCAATAATCATACTCCCGCATCTAATACTAGAGCTCAGCACCCAATAATCACACTCCCCCACCTAATACCAGGGCTCAGCACCCAATAATCACACACTCACCTATTGCCAGGGCTCAGCACCCAATAATCACACTCCCCCAGCAAATACAAGAGCTCAGCACCCAATAATCACACTCCCCCAGCAAATACCAGAGCTCAGCACCCAATAACCGCACTCCCCACCTAATACCAGGGCTCAGCACCAAATAATCGCACTCCCCACCTAATACCAGAGCTCGGCACACAATAATCACACTCTGTCACCTAACAACAGAGCTCAGAACCCAACAATCACAATCCACACGAAATACCAGGGCTCAGCACCAAATAATCACACTCCCCCAGCTAATTCCAGGGCTCAGCACCCAATAATCTCACTCCCCCACATAATTCGAGTGCTCAGCACCCAATAATCACACTCACCCAGCTAATAACAGTGCTCAGCACCCAATAATGACAAACTGTCAACTAATACCAGAGCTCAGCACCCAAAAATTATACTCCATCACTTAATACCAGAGCTCAGCACCCAATAATCACACTCTGTCACCTAATACCAGGGCAGAGCACCCTATAATCACAGTCCCCCACCTAATACCAGAGCTCAGCACCCAATAATCACACTCCCCCACCTAATACCAGAGCTCAGCACCCAATAATCACACTCCCCCACCTAATACCAGGGCTGAGCAACCAATAATCACACTCCCCCACCTAATACCAGGGCTCAGCACCCAATAATCACACTCCACCAGCTAATACCAGGGCTCAGCACCCAATAATCTCACTCCCCCACCTAATACCAGGGCTCAGCACCCAATAATCACACTCCCCACCTAATACCAGAGGTCAGCACCCAATAATCACACTCTGTCACCTAATACCAGAGCTCAGTACCCAGTAATCAGACACTCGCACCTAATACCAGAGCTCAGAAACCAATAATCATATTCCCCCACCTAATACGAGTGCTCAGTACCCAATAATCACATTCCCCCACCTAATACCAGGGCTCAGCACCCAATAATCGCTCTCCCCCACCTAATACCAGGGCTCAGCACCCAATAATCACTCTCCCCCACCTAATACCAGGGTTCAGCACCCAATAATCACCCTCCCCCACCTAATACCACGGCTCAGCTCCCAATAATCTCACTCCCCCAGCTAATACCAGTGCTCAGCACCCAATAATGACAAACTGTCACCTAATACCAGAGCTCAGCACCCAATCATCACAGACCCCCACCTAATACCAGAGCTCAGCACCCAATAATCACACTCCCCTACCTAATACCAGTGCACAGCACCCAATAATCACACTCCCCCACCTAATACTAGAGATCAGCACCCAATAATCACACTCCGTCACCTAATACCAGGGCTCAGCACCCAATAATCACACTCCCCACCTAATACCAGAGGTCAGCACCCAATAATCACACCCTGTCACCTAATACCAGAGCTCAGCACCCAGTAATCACACACCCCCATCTAATACCAGTGCTCAGCACCCTATAATCACACTCTCCCACCTAATACCAGACATCAGAAACCAATAATCACACTACCCCACCTAATACCTGGGCTCAGCACCCAATAATGACTCTCCCACACCTAATACGAGTGCTCAGTACCCAATAATCACATTCCCCCACCTAATACCAGGGCTCAACACCCAATAATCACACACCCCCACACAATACGAGTGCTCAGCACCCAATAATCACACTCCCCACCTAATACCAGGGCTTAGCACCCAACAATCACACTCCCCAACCTAATGCCAGGGCTCAGCAGCCAATAATCACTCTCCCCCACCTAATAGCAGAGCTCAGCACGCAATAATCACACTCCCCCACATAATACCAGAGCTCAGCAGCCAATAATCACACTCCCCCACCTAATACCAGGGCTCAGCGCCCAATAATCACACTCCCCCTCCTAATACCAGGGCTTAGCACCCAACAATCACACTCCCCAACCTAATGCCAGGGCTCAGCAGCCAATAATCACTCTCCCCCACCTAATAACAGAGCTCAGCACCCAATAATCACCCTCCCCCAGCTAATACCAGAGCTCAGCACCCAATAATCACACTCCCCCACCTAATACCAGGGCTCAGCACCCTATAATCTCACTCCCCCTCCTAATACCAGGGCTCAGCACCCAATAATCACACTCCCCCACCTAATACCAGGGCTCAGCACCCTATAATCTCACTCCCCCAACTAATACGAGTGCTCAGCACCCAATAATCACACTCCCCCACCTAATACCAGGGCTCAGCACCCTATAATGACACTCCCCCTCCTAATACCAGGGCTCAGCACCCAATAATCACACTCCCCCACCTAATACCAGGGCTCAGCACCCAATAATCACAATCCCCCACCTAATGCCAGTGCTCAGCACACAATAATCACACTCCCCCACTTAATACCAGGGCACAGCACCCAATAATCACACTCCCCACATAATACCCGGGCTCAGCACCCAATAATTACTCTCCCGCACCTAATGCCAGGGCTCAGCATCCAATAATCACACTACCCTACCTAATACCAGGGCACGGCACCCAATAATCACACTCCCCCACCTAATACCAGAGGTCAGCACCCAATAATCACACTCCCACCTAATATCAGGGCTCAACACCAAATAATCACACTCCCCCACCTAATACCAGGGCTCAGCACCCTATAATGACACTCCCCCTCCTAATACCAGGGCTCAGCAGCCAATCATCACACTCCCGAGCTAATACCAGAGCTCAGCACCCAGTAATCACACACCCCCATCTAATACCAGAGCTCAGAACCCAATAATCACACTCCCGCACCTAATACCAGAGCTCAGAACCCAATAATCACACTACCCCACCTCACACTCCCCCACGTAATACCAGAGCTCAGAACCCAATAATCACACTACCCCACCTAATACCAGGGCTCAGCACCCAATAATCGCACTCCCCACCTAATACCAGAGCTCAGCACGCAATAATCACACTCCGTCACCTAACAACAGAGCTCAGAACCCAACAATCACAATCCACACGAAATACCAGGGCTCAGCACCAAATAATCACACTCCCCCAGCTAATTCCAGGGCTCAGCACCCAATAATCTCACTCCCCCAACTAATACGAGTACTCAGTACCCAATAATCACACTCCCCCGCTAATACCAGTGCTCAGCACCCAATAATGACAAACTGTCAACTAATACCAGAGCTCAGCACCCAAAAATTATACTCCATCACCCCAATACCAGGGATCAGCACCCAATAATCACACTCCCCACCTAATACCAGGGCTCAGCGCCCAATAATTACACTCCCCCTCCTAATACCAGGGCTTAGCACCCAACAATCACACTCCCCAACCTAATACCAGAGCTCAGCACCCAGTAATCACACACCACCATCTAATACCAGAGCTCAGAACCCAATAATCACACTCCCGCACCTAATACCAGAGCTCAGAACCCAATAATCACACTACCCCACCTCACACTCCCCTACGTAATACCAGAGCTCAGAACCCAATGATCACACAACTCCAACTAATACCAGGGCTCAGCACCCAATAATCACTCTCCTCCACCTAATACCAGGGCTCAGCACCCAACAATCACACTCCCCCACCTAATACGAGTGCTCAGCACCCAATAATCACACTCCCCCACCTAATACCAGAGCTCAGCACCCAATAATCACACTCCTTCACCTAATACCAGGGCTCAGCACCCAATAATCACACTCCCCACCTAATACCAGAGGTCGGCACCCAATAATCACACTCTGTCACCTAATACCAGAGCTCAGCACCCAGTAATCACACACCCCCATCTAATACCAGTGCTCAGCACCCAATAATCACACTCTCCCACCTAATACCAGACATCAGAAACCAATAATCACACTACCCCACCTAATACCTGGGCTCAGCACCCAATAATGACTCTCCCACACCTAATACGCGTGCTCAGTACCCAATAATCACATTCCCCCACCTAATACCAGGGCTCAACACCCAATAATCTCTCTCCCCCACCTAATACGAGTGCTCAGCACCCAATAATCACACTCCCCCACCTAATACCAGAGCTCAGCACCCAATAATCACACTCCCCCACCTAATACCAGGGCTCAGCGCCCAATAATCACACTCCCCCTCCTAATACCAGGGCTTAGCACCCAACAATCACACTCCCCAACCTAATGCCAGGGCTCAGCAGCCAATAATCACTCTCCCCCACCTAATAGCAGAGCTCAGCACCCAATAATCACCCTCCCCCAGCTAATACCAGAGCTCAGCACCCAATAATCACACTCCCCCACCTAATACCAGGGCTCAGCACCCTATAATCTCACTCCCCCAACTAATACGAGTGCTCAGCACCCAATAATCACACTCGCCCACCTAATACCAGGGCTCAGCACCCTATAATGACACTCCCCCTCCTAATACCAGGGCTCAGCACCCAATAATCACACTCCCCCACCTAATACCAGAGCTCAGAACCCAATAATCACACTACCCCACCTAATACCAGGGCTCAGCACCCAATAATCGCACTCCCCACCTAATACCAGAGCTCAGCACGCAATAATCACACTCCGTCACCTAACAACAGAGCTCAGAACCCAACAATCACAATCCACACGAAATACCAGGGCTCAGCACCAAATAATCACACTCCCCCAGCTAATTCCAGGGCTCAGCACCCAATAATCTCACTCCCCCAACTAATACGAGTACTCAGTACCCAATAATCACACTCCCCCGCTAATACCAGTGCTCAGCACCCAATAATGACAAACTGTCAACTAATACCAGAGCTCAGCACCCAAAAATTATACTCCATCACCCCAATACCAGGGATCAGCACCCAATAATCACACTCCCCACCTAATACCAGGGCTCAGCGCCCAATAATTACACTCCCCCTCCTAATACCAGGGCTTAGCACCCAACAATCACACTCCCCAACCTAATACCAGAGCTCAGCACCCAGTAATCACACACCACCATCTAATACCAGAGCTCAGAACCCAATAATCACACTCCCGCACCTAATACCAGAGCTCAGAACCCAATAATCACACTACCCCACCTCACACTCCCCTACGTAATACCAGAGCTCAGAACCCAATGATCACACAACTCCAACTAATACCAGGGCTCAGCACCCAATAATCACTCTCCTCCACCTAATACCAGGGCTCAGCACCCAACAATCACACTCCCCCACCTAATACGAGTGCTCAGCACCCAATAATCACACTCCCCCACCTAATACCAGAGCTCAGCACCCAATAATCACACTCCTTCACCTAATACCAGGGCTCAGCACCCAATAATCACACTCCCCACCTAATACCAGAGGTCGGCACCCAATAATCACACTCTGTCACCTAATACCAGAGCTCAGCACCCAGTAATCACACACCCCCATCTAATACCAGTGCTCAGCACCCAATAATCACACTCTCCCACCTAATACCAGACATCAGAAACCAATAATCACACTACCCCACCTAATACCTGGGCTCAGCACCCAATAATGACTCTCCCACACCTAATACGCGTGCTCAGTACCCAATAATCACATTCCCCCACCTAATACCAGGGCTCAACACCCAATAATCTCTCTCCCCCACCTAATACGAGTGCTCAGCACCCAATAATCACACTCCCCCACCTAATACCAGAGCTCAGCACCCAATAATCACACTCCCCCACCTAATACCAGGGCTCAGCGCCCAATAATCACACTCCCCCTCCTAATACCAGGGCTTAGCACCCAACAATCACACTCCCCAACCTAATGCCAGGGCTCAGCAGCCAATAATCACTCTCCCCCACCTAATAGCAGAGCTCAGCACCCAATAATCACCCTCCCCCAGCTAATACCAGAGCTCAGCACCCAATAATCACACTCCCCCACCTAATACCAGGGCTCAGCACCCTATAATCTCACTCCCCCAACTAATACGAGTGCTCAGCACCCAATAATCACACTCGCCCACCTAATACCAGGGCTCAGCACCCTATAATGACACTCCCCCTCCTAATACCAGGGCTCAGCACCCAATAATCACACTCCCCCACCTAATACCAGGGCTCAGCACCCAATAATCACAATCCCCCACCTAATACCAGTGCTCAGCACACAATAATCACACTCCCCCACTTAATACCAGGGCACAGCACCCAATAATTACTCTCCCGCACCTAATGCCAGGGCTCAGCATCCAATAATCACACTAACCCACCTAATACCAGGGCACGGCACCCAATAATCACACTCCCCACATAATACCAGGGCTCAGCACCCAATAATTACTCTCCCGCACCTAATGCCAGGGCTCAGCATCCAATAATCACACTAACCCACCTAATACCAGGGCACGGCACCCAATAATCACACTCCCACCTAATATCAGGGCTCAACACCAAATAATCACACTCCCCCACCTAATACCAGGGCTCAGCACCCTATAATGACACTCCCCCTCCTAATACCATGGCTCAGCACCCTATAATCTCACTCCCCCAACTAATACGAGTGCTCAGCACCCAATAATCACACTCCCCACCTAATACCAGGGCTTAGCACCCAACAATCACACTCCCCAACCTAATGCCAGGGCTCAGCAGCCAATAATCACTCTCCCCCACCTAATAGCAGAGCTCAGCACGCAATAATCACACTCCCCCACATAATACCAGAGCTCAGCACCCAATAATCACACTCTGTCACCTAATACCAGAGCTCAGCACCCAGTAATCACACACCCCCATCTAATACCAGTGCTCAGCACCCAATAATCACACTCTCCCACCTAATACCAGACCTCAGAAACCAATAATCACACTACCCCACATAATACCAGGGCTCAGCACCAAATAATGACTCTCCCACACCTAATACGAGTGATCAGTACCCAATAATCACATTCCCCCACCTAATACCAGGGCTGAACTCCCAATAATCACTCTCCCCCACCTAATACCAGTGCTCAGCACCCAATAATCACACTCCCCCTCCTAATACCAGGGCTCAGCACCCAACAATCACACTCCCGCACCTAATACGAGTGCTCAGCACCCAATAATCACATTCCCCCACCTAATACCAGGGCACAGAACCCAATAATCACATTCCCCCACCTAATACCAGGGCTCAGCACCCAATAATCACAATCTCCCATCTAATACCAGGGCTCAGCACCCAATAATCACACTCCCCCTCCTAATACCAGAGCTCAGAACCCAATAATCACACTCCGTCACCTAATACCAGGGCTCAGCACGCAATAATCACACTCACGCACCTAATGGCAGGGCTCAGCTCCCAATAATCACACTCCCCCACCTAATGCCAGAGCTCAGCACCCAATAATCACACGCCGTCACCTGATACCAGAGCTCAGCACCCAATAATCACACGCAGCCACCTAATCCCAGTGCTCAGCACCCAATAATCACAATCCCCCACTTAAAGCCAGAGCTCAGCACCCAATAATCACACTCCCCACCTAATACCAGAGATCTGCACCCAATAATCACACTCCCCCACCTAATACCAGAGCTCAGCACCCAATACTCACACTCCCGCACCAAATCCCAGGGCTCAGCAGCCAATAATCACACTCCCGCATCTAATACTAGAGCTCAGCACCCAATAATCACACTCCCCCACCTAATACCAGGGCTCAGCACCCAATAATCACACACTCACCTATTGCCAGGGCTCAGCACCCAACAATCACACTCCCCCAGCAAATACAAGAGTTCAGCACCCAATAATCGCACTCCCCACCTAATACCAGGGCTCAGCACCCAATAATCGCACTCCCCACCTAATACCAGAGCTCAGCACGCAATAATCACACTCTGTCACCTAACAACAGAGCTCAGAACCCAACAATCACAATCCACACGAAATACCAGGGCTCAGCACCAAATAATCACACTCCCCCAGCTAATTCCAGGGCTCAGCACCCAATAATCTCACTCCCCCAACTAATACGAGTGCTCAGTACCCAATAATCACACTCCCCCGCTAATACCAGTGCTCAGCACCCAATAATGACAAACTGTCAACTAATACCAGAGCTCAGCACCCAAAAATTATACTCCATCACCTAATAACAGAGCTCAGAACCCAAAAATTATACTCCATCACCTAATTACAGAGCTCAGAACCCAACAATCACAATCCCCACCTAATACCAGGGCTCAGCACCAAATAATCACATTCCCGCACCCAATACCAGGGATCAGCACCCAATAATCACACTCCCCACCTAATACCAGGGCTCAGCACCCAATAATCACAGTCCCCCACCTAATACCAGAGCTCAGCACCCAATACTCACACTCCGTCACCTAATACCAGGGCTCAGCACCCAATAATCACACTCCCCCACCTATTACCAAAGCTCAGCACCCAATAATCACACTCTCCCACCCAATACCAGGGCTCAGCACCCAATAATCACACTCCCCCATCTCATACCAGAACTCAGCACCCAATAATGACAAACTGTCGCCTAATACCAGTGCTCAGCACCCAATAATTACTCTCCCCCTACTAATACCAGGGCTCAGCACCCAACAATCACACTCCCCAACCTAATACCAGGGCTCAGCACCCAATAATCATACTACTGCACCAAATTCCAGGGCTCAGCAGCCAATAATCACACTCCCGCATCTAATACCAGAGCTCAGCACCCAATAATCACACTCCCCCACATAATACCAGGGCACAGCACCCAATAATCACACTACCTCACCTAATACCAGGGCACAGCACCCAATAATCACACTCCCCCACCTAACACCAGAGCTCAGCACCCAATAATCACAATCCCCCACTTAAAACCAGAGCTCAGCACCCAATAATCACACTCCATCACCTAATACCAGAGCTCAGCAACCCATAATCACTCTGCCCCACGTAAAAGCCGGGCTCAGCACCCAATAATCAGACTTTCCCACCTAATACGAGTGCTCAGCACCAAATAATCACACTCCCCCATCTGATACCAGGGCTCAGCACCCAATAATCACACTCCCCCATGTGATACCAGGGCTCAGAACCCAATAATCACACTACCCCACCTCACACTCCCCCACGTAATACCAGAGCTCAGAACCCAATAATCACACAACCCCAACTAATACCAGGGCTCAGCACCCAATAATCACTCTCCCCCACCTAATACCAGGGCTCAGCACCCAACAATCACACTCCCCCTCCTAATACCAGGGCTCAGCACCCAACAATCACACTCCCCCACCTAATACCAGAGCTCAGCACCCAATAATCACAGTCCGTCACCTAATACCAGGGCTCAGCACCCAATAATCACACTCCCCACCTAATACCAGAGGTCGGCCCCCAATAATCACACTCTGTCACCTAATACCAGAGCTCAGAAACCAATAATCACACTACCCCACATAATACCAGGGCTCAGCACCAAATAATCACTCTCCCACACCTAATACGAGTGCTCAGCACCAAATAATCACACTCCCCCATCTGATACCAGGGCTCAGCACCCAATAATCACACTCCCCACCTAATACCAGAGGTCGGCACCCAATAATCACACTCTGTCACCTAATACCAGAGCTCAGCACCCAGTAATCACACACCCCCATCTAATACCAGTGCTCAGCACCCAATAATCACACTCTCCCACTTAATACCAGACCTCAGAAACCAATAATCACACTACCCCACATAATACCAGGGCTCAGCACCAAATAATGACTCTCCCACACCTAATACGAGTGCTCAGCACCCAATAATCACACTCCCCCTCCTAATACCAGGGCTCAGCACCCAACAATCACACTCCCCCACCTAATACGAGTGCTCAGCACCCAATAATCACATTCCCCCACCTAATACCAGGGCTCAGCACCCAATAATCACAATCTCCCATCTAATACCAGGGCTCAGCACCAAATAATCACACTCCTGCACCCAATACCAGGGCTCAGCTCCCAATAATCACACTCCCCCACCTAATGCCAGAGCTCAGCACCCAATAATCACACGCCGTCACCTGATACCAGAGCTCAGCACCCAATAATCACACGCAGCCACCTAATCCCAGTGCTCAGCACCCAATAATCACAATCCCCCACTTAAAGCCAGAGCTCAGCACCCAATAATCACACTCCCCACCTAATACCAGAGATCTGCACCCAATAATCACACTCCCCCACCTAATACCAGAGCTCAGCACCCAATACTCACACTCCCGCACCAAATCCCAGGGCTCAGCAGCCAATAATCACACTCCCGCATCTAATACTAGAGCTCAGCACCCAATAATCACACTCCCCCACCTAATACCAGGGCTGAGCACCCAATAATCACAACCCCCCACCTAATACCAGTGCTCAGCACACAATAATCACACTCCCCCACTTAATACCAGGGCACAGCACCCAATAATCACACTCCCCACATAATACCAGGGCTCAGCACCCAATAATTACTCTCCCGCACCTAATGCCAGGGCTCAGCATCCAATAATCACACTACCCCACCTAATACCAGGGCACGGCACCCAATAATCACACTCCCCCACCTAATACCAGAGGTCAGCACCCAATAATCACACTCCCACCTAATATCAGGGCTCAGCACCAAATAATCACACTCCCCCACCTAATACCAGGGCTCAGCACCCTATAATGACACTCCCCCTCCTAATACCAGGGCTCAGCAGCCAATCATCACACTCCCGAGCTAATACCAGAGCTCAGCACCCAGTAATCACACACCCCCATCTAATACCAGAGCTCAGAACCCAATAATCACACTCCCGCACCTAATACCAGAGCTCAGAACCCAATAATCACACTACCCCACCTCACACTCCCCCACGTAATACCAGAGCTCAGAACCCAATAATCACACAACTCCAACTAATACCAGGGCTCAGCACCCAATAATCACTCTCCTCCACCTAATACCAGGGCTCAGCACCCAATAATCACACTCCCCCTCCTAATACCAGGGCTCAGCACCCAACAATCACACTCCCCCACCTAATACGAGTGCTCAGCACCCAATAATCACACTCCCCCATCTAATACCAGAGCTCAGCACCCAATAATCACACTCCTTCACCTAATACCAGGGCTCAGCACCCAATAATCACACTCCCCACCTAATACCAGAGGTCGGCAACCAATAATCACACTCTGTCACCTAATACCAGAGCTCAGCACCCAGTAATCACACACCCCCATCTAATACCAGTGCTCAGCACCCAATAATCACACTCTCCCACCTAATACCAGACCTCAGAAACCAATAATCACACTACCCCACATAATACCAGGGCTCAGCACCAAATAATGACTCTCCCACACCTAATACGAGTGATCAGTACCCAATAATCACATTCCCCCACCTAATACCAGGGCTGAACACCCAATAATCACTCTCCCCCACCTAATACCAGTGCTCAGCACCCAATAATCACACTCCCCCTCCTAATACCAGGGCTCAGCACCCAACAATCACACTCCCCCACCTAATACGAGTGCTCAGCACCCAATAATCACATTCCCCCACCTAATACCAGGGCACAGAACCCAATAATCACATTCCCCCACCTAATACCAGGGCTCAGCACCCAATAATCACAATCTCCCATCTAATACCAGGGCTCAGCACCCAATAATCACACTCCCCCTCCTAATACCAGAGCTCAGAACCCAATAATCACACTCCGTCACCTAATACCAGGGCTCAGCACGCAATAATCACACTCACGCACCTAATGGCAGGGCTCAGCACCCAATAATCGCACTCCCCACCTAAATACCAGAGCTCAGCACACAATAATCACACTCTGTCACCTAACAACAGAGCTCAGAACCCAACAATCACAATCCACACCTAATACCAGGGCTCAGCACCAAATAATCACACTCCTGCACCCAATACCAGGGCTCAGCTCCCAATAATCACACTCCCCCACCTAATGCCAGAGCTCAGCACCCAATAATCACACGCCGTCACCTGATACCAGAGCTCAGCACCCAATAATCACACGCAGCCACCTAATCCCAGTGCTCAGCACCCAATAATCACAATCCCCCACTTAAAGCCAGAGCTCAGCACCCAATAATCACACTCCCCACCTAATACCAGAGATCTGCACCCAATAATCACACTCCCCCACCTAATACCAGAGCTCAGCACCCAATACTCACACTCCCGCACCAAATCCCAGGGCTCAGCAGCCAATAATCACACTCCCGCATCTAATACTAGAGCTCAGCACCCAATAATCACACTCCCCCACCTAATACCAGGGCTCAGCACCCAATAATCACACTCCCCCACCTAATACCAGGGCTCAGCACCCAATAATCACACTCCCCCACCTAATACCAGGGCTCAGCACCCAATAATCACACTCCCCCACCTAATACCAGGGCTCAGCACCCAATAATCACACTCCCCCAGCAAATACAAGAGCTCAGCACCCAATAATCGCACTCCCCACCTAATACCAGGGCTCAGCACCCAATAATCGCACTCCACACCTAATACCAGAGCTCAGCACGCAATAATCACACTCTGTCACCTAACAACAGAGCTCAGAACCCAACAATCACAATCCACACGAAATACCAGGGCTCAGCACCAAATAATCACACTCCCCCAGCTAATTCCAGGGCTCAGCACCCAATAATCTCACTCCCCCAACTAATACGAGTGCTCAGTACCCAATAATCACACTACCCCGCTAATACCAGTGCTCAGCACCCAATAATGACAAACTGTCAACTAATACCAGAGCTCAGCACCCAAAAATTATACTCCATCACCTAATAACAGAGCTCAGCACCCAATAATCACACTCTAACACCTAATTACAGAGCTCAGAACCCAACAATCACAATCCCCACCTAATACCAGGGCTCAGCACCAAATAATCACATTCCCGCACCCAATACCAGGGATCAGCACCCAATAATCACACTCCCCACCTAATACCAGGGCTCAGCACCCAATAATCACAGTCCCCCACCTAATACCAGAGCTCAGCACCCAATACTCACACTCCGTCACCTAATACCAGGGCTCAGCACCCAATAATCACACTCCCCCACCTATTACCAAAGCTCAGCACCCAATAATCACACTCTCCCACCCAATACCAGGGCTCAGCACCCAATAATCCCACTCCCCCATCTCATACCAGAACTCAGCACCCAATAATGACAAACTGTCGCCTAATACCAGTGCTCAGCACCCAATAATTACTCTCCCCCTACTAATACCAGGGCTCAGCACCCAACAATCACACTCCCCAACCTAATACCAGGGCTCAGCACCCAATAATCATACTACTGCACCAAATTCCAGGGCTCAGCAGCCAATAATCACACTCCCGCATCTAATACCAGAGCTCAGCACCCAATAATCACACTCCCCCACATAATACCAGGGCACAGCACCCAATAATCACACTACCTCACCTAATACCAGGGCACAGCACCCAATAATCACACTCCCCCACCTAACACCAGAGCTCAGCACCCAATAATCACAATCCCCCACTTAAAACCAGAGCTCAGCACCCAATAATCACACTCCATCACCTAATACCAGAGCTCAGCAACCCATAATCACTCTGCCCCACGTAAAAGCCGGGCTCAGCACCCAATAATCAGACTGTCCCACCTAATACGAGTGCTCAGCACCAAATAATCACACTCCCCCATCTGATACCAGGGCTCAGCACCCAATAATCACACTCCCCCATCTGATACCAGGGCTCAGAACCCAATAATCACACTACCCCACCTCACACTCCCCCACGTAATACCAGAGCTCAGAACCCAATAATCACACAACCCCAACTAATACCAGGGCTCAGCACCCAATAATCACTCTCCCCCACCTAATACCAGGGCTCAGCACCAACAATCACACTCCCCCTCCTAATACCAGAGCTCAGCACCCAATAATCACAGTCCGTCACCTAATACCAGGGCTCAGCACCCAATAATCACACTCCCCACCTAATACCAGAGGTCGGCACCCAATAATCACACTCTGTCACCTAATACCAGTGCTCAGCACCCAATAATCACACTCTCCCACTTAATACCAGACCTCAGAAACCAATAATCACACTACCCCACATAATACCAGGGCTCAGCACCAAATAATGACTCTCCCACACCTAATACGAGTGCTCAGTACCCAATAATCACATTCCCCCACCTAATACCAGTGCTCAGCACCCAATAATCACACTCCCCCTCCTAATACCAGGGCTCAGCACCCAACAATCACACTCCCCCACCTAATACGAGTGCTCAGCACCCAATAATCACATTCCCCCACCTAATACCAGGGCACAGAACCCAATAATCACATTCCCCCACCTAATACCAGGGCTCAGCACCCAATAATCACAATCTCCCATCTAATACCAGGGCTCAGCACCCAATAATCACACTCCGTCACCTAATACCAGGGCTCAGCACGCAATAATCACACTCACGCACCAAATGGCAGGGCTCAGCACCCAATAATTGCACTCCCCACCTAAATAACAGAGCTCAGCACGCAATAATCACACTCTGTCACCTAACAACAGAGCTCAGAACCCAACAAACACAATCCACACCTAATACCAGGGCTCAGCACCAAATAATCACACTCCTGCACCCAATACCAGGGCTCAGCTCCCAATAGTCACACTCCCCCACCTAATGCCAGAGCTCAGCACCCAATAATCACACGCCGTCACCTGATACCAGTGCTCAGCACCCAATAATCACAATCCCCCACTTAAAGCCAGAGCTCAGCACCCAATAATCACACTCCCCACCTAATACCAGAGATCTGCACCCAATAATCACACTCCCCCACCTAATACCAGAGCTCAGTACCCAATACTCACACTCCCGCACCAAATCCCAGGGCTCAGCAGCCAATAATCACACTCCCGCATCTAATACTAGAGCTCAGCACCCAATAATCACACTCCCCCACCTAATACCAGGGCTCAGCACCCAATAATCACACATTCACCTATTGCCAGGGCTCAGCACCCAACAATCACACTCCCCCAGCAAATACAAGAGCTCAGCACCCAATAATCGCACTCCCCACATAATACCAGGGCTCAGCACCCAATAATTACTCTCCCGCACCTAATGCCAGGGCTCAGCATCCAATAATCACACTACCCCACCTAATACCAGGGCACGGCACCCAATAATCACACTCCCCCACCTAATACCAGAGGTCAGCACCCAATAATCACACTCCCACCTAATATCAGGGCTCAACACCAAATAATCACACTCCCCCACCTAATACCAGGGCTCAGCACCCTATAATGACACTCCCCCTCCTAATACCAGGGCTCAGCAGCCAATCATCACACTCCCGAGCTAATACCAGAGCTCAGCACCCAGTAATCACACACCCCCATCTAATACCAGAGCTCAGAACCCAATAATCACACTCCCGCACCTAATACCAGAGCTCAGAACCCAATAATCACACTACCCCACCTCACACTCCCCCACGTAATACCAGAGCTCAGAACCCAATAATCACACAACTCCAACTAATACCAGGGCTCAGCACCCAATAATCACTCTCCTCCACCTAATACCAGGGCTCAGCACCCAATAATCACACTCCCCCTCCTAATACCAGGGCTCAGCACCCAACAATCACACTCCTCCACCTAATACGAGTGCTCAGCACCCAATAATCACACTCCCCCATTTAATACCAGAGCTCAGCACCCAATAATCACACTCCTTCACCTAATACCAGGGCTCAGCACCCAATAATCACACTCCCCACCTAATACCAGAGGTCGGCACCCAATAATCACACTCTGTCACCTAATACCAGAGCTCAGCACCCAGTAATCACACACCCCCATCTAATACCAGTGCTCAGCACCCAATAATCACACTCTCCCACCTAATACCAGACCTCAGAAACCAATAATCACACTACCCCACATAATACCAGGGCTCAGCACCAAATAATGACTCTCCCACACCTAATACGAGTGATCAGTACCCAATAATCACATTCCCCCACCTAATACCAGGGCTGAACACCCAATAATCACTCTCCCCCACCTAATACCAGTGCTCAGCACCCAATAATCACACTCCCCCTCCTAATACCAGGGCTCAGCACCCAATAATCACATTCCCCCACCTAATACCAGGGCACAGAACCCAATAATCACATTCCCCCACCTAATACCAGGGCTCAGCACCCAATAATCACAATCTCCCATCTAATACCAGGGCTCAGCACCCAATAATCACACTCCCCCTCCTAATACCAGAGCTCAGAACCCAACAATCACAATCCACACCTAATACCAGGGCTCAGCACCAAATAATCACACTCCTGCACCCAATACCAGGGCTCAGCTCCCAATAATCACACTCCCCCACCTAATGCCAGAGCTCAGCACCCAATAATCACACGCCGTCACCTGATACCAGAGCTCAGCACCCAATAATCACACGCAGCCAGCTAATCCCAGTGCTCAGCACCCAATAATCACAATCCCCCACTTAAAGCCAGAGCTCAGCACCCAATAATCACACTCCCCACCTAATACCAGAGATCTGCACCCAATAATCACACTCCCCCACCTAATACCAGAGCTCAGCACCCAATACTCACACTCCCGCACCAAATCCCAGGGCTCAGCAGCCAATAATCACACTCCCGCATCTAATACTAGAGCTCAGCACCCAATAATCACACTCCCCCACCTAATACCAGGGCTCAGCACCCAATAATCACACTCCCCCAGCAAATACAAGAGCTCAGCACCCAATAATCGCACTCCCCACCTAATACCAGGGCTCAGCACCCAATAATCGCACTCCCCACCTAATACCAGAGCTCAGCACGCAATAATCACACTCTGTCACCTAACAACAGAGCTCAGAACCCAACAATCACAATCCACACGAAATACCAGGGCTCAGCACCAAATAATCACACTCCCCCAGCTAATTCCAGGGCTCAGCACCCAATAATCTCACTCCCCCAACTAATACGAGTGCTCAGTACCCAATAATCACACTACCCCGCTAATACCAGTGCTCAGCACCCAATAATGACAAACTGTCAACTAATACCAGAGCTCAGCACCCAAAAATTATACTCCATCACCTAATAACAGAGCTCAGCACCCAATAATCACACTCTAACACCTAATTACAGAGCTCAGAACCCAACAATCACAATCCCCACCTAATACCAGGGCTCAGCACCAAATAATCACATTCCCGCACCCAATACCAGGGATCAGCACCCAATAATCACACTCCCCACCTAATACCAGGGCTCAGCACCCAATAATCACAGTCCCCCACCTAATACCAGAGCTCAGCACCCAATACTCACACTCCGTCACCTAATACCAGGGCTCAGCACCCAATAATCACACTCCCCCACCTATTACCAAAGCTCAGCACCCAATAATCACACTCTCCCACCCAATACCAGGGCTCAGCACCCAATAATCCCACTCCCCCATCTCATACCAGAACTCAGCACCCAATAATGACAAACTGTCGCCTAATACCAGTGCTCAGCACCCAATAATTACTCTCCCCCTACTAATACCAGGGCTCAGCACCCAACAATCACACTCCCCAACCTAATACCAGGGCTCAGCACCCAATAATCATACTACTGCACCAAATTCCAGGGCTCAGCAGCCAATAATCACACTCCAGCATCTAATACCAGAGCTCAGCACCCAATAATCACACTCCCCCACATAACACCAGGGCACAGCACCCAATAATCACACTACCTCACCTAATACCAGGGCACAGCACCCAATAATCACACTCCCCCACCTAACACCAGAGCTCAGCACCCAATAATCACAATCCCCCACTTAAAACCAGAGCTCAGCACCCAATAATCACACTCCATCACCTAATACCAGAGCTCAGCAACCCATAATCACTCTGCCCCACGTAAAAGCCGGGCTCAGCACCCAATAATCAGACTGTCCCACCTAATACGAGTGCTCAGCACCAAATAATCACACTCCCCCATCTGATACCAGGGCTCAGCACCCAATAATCACACTCACCCATCTGATACCAGGGCTCAGAACCCAATAATCACACTACCCCACCTCACACTCCCCCACGTAATACCAGAGCTCAGAACCCAATAATCACACAACCCCAACTAATACCAGGGCTCAGCACCCAATAATCACTCTCCCCCACCTAATACCAGGGCTCAGCACCCAACAATCACACTCCCCCTCCTAATACCAGGGCTCAGCACCCAACAATCACACTCCCCCACCTAATACCAGAGCTCAGCACCCAATAATCACAGTCCGTCACCTAATACCAGGGCTCAGCACCCAATAATCACACTCCCCACCTAATACCAGAGGTCGGCACCCAATAATCACACTCTGTCACCTAATACCAGAGCTCAGCACCCAGTAATCACACACCCCCATCTAATACCAGTGCTCAGCACCCAATAATCACACTCTCCCACTTAATACCAGACCTCAGAAACCAATAATCACACTACCCCACATAATACCAGGGCTCAGCACCAAATAATGACTCTCCCACACCTAATACGAGTGCTCAGTACCCAATAATCACATTCCCCCACCTAATACCAGTGCTCAGCACCCAATAATCACACTCCCCCTCCTAATACCAGGGCTCAGCACCCAACAATCACACTCCCCCACCTAATACGAGTGCTCAGCACCCAATAATCACATTCCCCCACCTAATACCAGGGCACAGAACCCAATAATCACATTCCCCCACCTAATACCAGGGCTCAGCACCCAATAATCACAATCTCCCATCTAATACCAGGGCTCAGCACCCAATAATCACACTCCGTCACCTAATACCAGGGCTCAGCACGCAATAATCACACTCACGCACCAAATGGCAGGGCTCAGCACCCAATAATTGCACTCCCCACCTAAATAACAGAGCTCAGCACGCAATAATCACACTCTGTCACCTAACAACAGAGCTCAGAACCCAACAAACACAATCCACACCTAATACCAGGGCTCAGCACCAAATAATCACACTCCTGCACCCAATACCAGGGCTCAGCTCCCAATAGTCACACTCCCCCACCTAATGCCAGAGCTCAGCACCCAATAATCACACGCCGTCACCTGATACCAGTGCTCAGCACCCAATAATCACAATCCCCCACTTAAAGCCAGAGCTCAGCACCCAATAATCACACTCCCCACCTAATACCAGAGATCTGCACCCAATAATCACACTCCCCCACCTAATACCAGAGCTCAGTACCCAATACTCACACTCCCGCACCAAATCCCAGGGCTCAGCAGCCAATAATCACACTCCCGCATCTAATACTAGAGCTCAGCACCCAATAATCACACTCCCCCACCTAATACCAGGGCTCAGCACCCAATAATCACACATTCACCTATTGCCAGGGCTCAGCACCCAACAATCACACTCCCCCAGCAAATACAAGAGCTCAGCACCCAATAATCGCACTCCCCACATAATACCAGGGCTCAGCACCCAATAATTACTCTCCCGCACCTAATGCCAGGGCTCAGCATCCAATAATCACACTACCCCACCTAATACCAGGGCACGGCACCCAATAATCACACTCCCCCACCTAATACCAGAGGTCAGCACCCAATAATCACACTCCCACCTAATATCAGGGCTCAACACCAAATAATCACACTCCCCCACCTAATACCAGGGCTCAGCACCCTATAATGACACTCCCCCTCCTAATACCAGGGCTCAGCAGCCAATCATCACACTCCCGAGCTAATACCAGAGCTCAGCACCCAGTAATCACACACCCCCATCTAATACCAGAGCTCAGAACCCAATAATCACACTCCCGCACCTAATACCAGAGCTCAGAACCCAATAATCACACTACCCCACCTCACACTCCCCCACGTAATACCAGAGCTCAGAACCCAATAATCACACAACTCCAACTAATACCAGGGCTCAGCACCCAATAATCACTCTTCTCCACCTAATACCAGGGCTCAGCACCCAATAATCACACTCCCCCTCCTAATACCAGGGCTCAGCACCCAACAATCACACTCCCCCTCCTAATACCAGGGCTCAGCACCCAACAATCACACTCCCCCACCTAATACGAGTGCTCAGCACCCAATAATCACACTCCCCCATCTAATACCAGAGCTCAGCACCCAATAATCACACTCCTTCACCTAATACCAGGGCTCAGCACCCAATAATCACACTCCCCACCTAATACCAGAGGTCGGCACCCAATAATCACACTCTGTCACCTAATACCAGAGCTCAGCACCCAGTAATCACACACCCCCATCTAATACCAGTGCTCAGCACCCAATAATCACACTCTCCCACCTAATACCAGACCTCAGAAACCAATAATCACACTACCCCACATAATACCAGGGCTCAGCACCAAATAATGACTCTCCCACACCTAATACGAGTGATCAGTACCCAATAATCACATTCCCCCACCTAATACCAGGGCTGAACACCCAATAATCACTCTCCCCCACCTAATACCAGTGCTCAGCACCCAATAATCACACTCCCCCTCCTAATACCAGGGCTCAGCACCCAACAATCACACTCCCCCACCTAATACGAGTGCTCAGCACCCAATAATCACATTCCCCCACCTAATACCAGGGCACAGAACCCAATAATCACATTCCCCCACCTAATACCAGGGCTCAGCACCCAATAATCACAATCTCCCATCTAATACCAGTGCTCAGCACCCAATAATGACAAACTGTCAACTAATACCAGAGCTCAGCACCCAAAAATTATACTCCATCACCTAATAACAGAGCTCAGCACCCAATAATCACACTCTAACACCTAATTACAGAGCTCAGAACCCAACAATCACAATCCCCACCTAATACCAGGGCTCAGCACCAAATAATCACATTCCCGCACCCAATACCAGGGATCAGCACCCAATAATCACACTCCCCACCTAATACCAGGGCTCAGCACCCAATAATCACAGTCCCCCACCTAATACCAGAGCTCAGCACCCAATACTCACACTCCGTCACCTAATACCAGGGCTCAGCACCCAATAATCACACTCCCCCACCTATTACCAAAGCTCAGCACCCAATAATCACACTCTCCCACCCAATACCAGGGCTCAGCACCCAATAATCCCACTCCCCCATCTCATACCAGAACTCAGCACCCAATAATGACAAACTGTCGCCTAATACCAGTGCTCAGCACCCAATAATTACTCTCCCCCTACTAATACCAGGGCTCAGCACCCAACAATCACACTCCCCAACCTAATACCAGGGCTCAGCACCCAATAATCATACTACTGCACCAAATTCCAGGGCTCAGCAGCCAATAATCACACTCCAGCATCTAATACCAGAGCTCAGCACCCAATAATCACACTCCCCCACATAACACCAGGGCACAGCACCCAATAATCACACTACCTCACCTAATACCAGGGCACAGCACCCAATAATCACACTCCCCCACCTAACACCAGAGCTCAGCACCCAATAATCACAATCCCCCACTTAAAACCAGAGCTCAGCACCCAATAATCACACTCCATCACCTAATACCAGAGCTCAGCAACCCATAATCACTCTGCCCCACGTAAAAGCCGGGCTCAGCACCCAATAATCAGACTGTCCCACCTAATACGAGTGCTCAGCACCAAATAATCACACTCCCCCATCTGATACCAGGGCTCAGCACCCAATAATCACACTCACCCATCTGATACCAGGGCTCAGAACCCAATAATCACACTACCCCACCTCACACTCCCCCACGTAATACCAGAGCTCAGAACCCAATAATCACACAACCCCAACTAATACCAGGGCTCAGCACCCAATAATCACTCTCCCCCACCTAATACCAGGGCTCAGCACCCAACAATCACACTCCCCCTCCTAATACCAGGGCTCAGCACCCAACAATCACACTCCCCCACCTAATACCAGAGCTCAGCACCCAATAATCACAGTCCGTCACCTAATACCAGGGCTCAGCACCCAATAATCACACTCCCCACCTAATACCAGAGGTCGGCACCCAATAATCACACTCTGTCACCTAATACCAGAGCTCAGCACCCAGTAATCACACACCCCCATCTAATACCAGTGCTCAGCACCCAATAATCACACTCTCCCACTTAATACCAGACCTCAGAAACCAATAATCACACTACCCCACATAATACCAGGGCTCAGCACCAAATAATGACTCTCCCACACCTAATACGAGTGCTCAGTACCCAATAATCACATTCCCCCACCTAATACCAGTGCTCAGCACCCAATAATCACACTCCCCCTCCTAATACCAGGGCTCAGCACCCAACAATCACACTCCCCCACCTAATACGAGTGCTCAGCACCCAATAATCACATTCCCCCACCTAATACCAGGGCACAGAACCCAATAATCACATTCCCCCACCTAATACCAGGGCTCAGCACCCAATAATCACAATCTCCCATCTAATACCAGGGCTCAGCACCCAATAATCACACTCCGTCACCTAATACCAGGGCTCAGCACGCAATAATCACACTCACGCACCAACTGGCAGGGCTCAGCACCCAATAATTGCACTCCCCACCTAAATAACAGAGCTCAGCACGCAATAATCACACTCTGTCACCTAACAACAGAGCTCAGAACCCAACAAACACAATCCACACCTAATACCAGGGCTCAGCACCAAATAATCACACTCCTGCACCCAATACCAGGGCTCAGCTCCCAATAGTCACACTCCCCCACCTAATGCCAGAGCTCAGCACCCAATAATCACACGCCGTCACCTGATACCAGTGCTCAGCACCCAATAATCACAATCCCCCACTTAAAGCCAGAGCTCAGCACCCAATAATCACACTCCCCACCTAATACCAGAGATCTGCACCCAATAATCACACTCCCCCACCTAATACCAGAGCTCAGTACCCAATACTCACACTCCCGCACCAAATCCCAGGGCTCAGCAGCCAATAATCACACTCCCGCATCTAATACTAGAGCTCAGCACCCAATAATCACACTCCCCCACCTAATACCAGGGCTCAGCACCCAATAATCACACATTCACCTATTGCCAGGGCTCAGCACCCAACAATCACACTCCCCCAGCAAATACAAGAGCTCAGCACCCAATAATCGCACTCCCCACATAATACCAGGGCTCAGCACCCAATAATTACTCTCCCGCACCTAATGCCAGGGCTCAGCATCCAATAATCACACTACCCCACCTAATACCAGGGCACGGCACCCAATAATCACACTCCCCCACCTAATACCAGAGGTCAGCACCCAATAATCACACTCCCACCTAATATCAGGGCTCAACACCAAATAATCACACTCCCCCACCTAATACCAGGGCTCAGCACCCTATAATGACACTCCCCCTCCTAATACCAGGGCTCAGCAGCCAATCATCACACTCCCGAGCTAATACCAGAGCTCAGCACCCAGTAATCACACACCCCCATCTAATACCAGAGCTCAGAACCCAATAATCACACTCCCGCACCTAATACCAGAGCTCAGAACCCAATAATCACACTACCCCACCTCACACTCCCCCACGTAATACCAGAGCTCAGAACCCAATAATCACACAACTCCAACTAATACCAGGGCTCAGCACCCAATAATCACTCTTCTCCACCTAATACCAGGGCTCAGCACCCAATAATCACACTCCCCCTCCTAATACCAGGGCTCAGCACCCAACAATCACACTCCCCCTCCTAATACCAGGGCTCAGCACCCAACAATCACACTCCCCCACCTAATACGAGTGCTCAGCACCCAATAATCACACTCCCCCATCTAATACCAGAGCTCAGCACCCAATAATCACACTCCTTCACCTAATACCAGGGCTCAGCACCCAATAATCACACTCCCCACCTAATACCAGAGGTCGGCACCCAATAATCACACTCTGTCACCTAATACCAGAGCTCAGCACCCAGTAATCACACACCCCCATCTAATACCAGTGCTCAGCACCCAATAATCACACTCTCCCACCTAATACCAGACCTCAGAAACCAATAATCACACTACCCCACATAATACCAGGGCTCAGCACCAAATAATGACTCTCCCACACCTAATACGAGTGATCAGTACCCAATAATCACATTCCCCCACCTAATACCAGGGCTGAACACCCAATAATCACTCTCCCCCACCTAATACCAGTGCTCAGCACCCAATAATCACACTCCCCCTCCTAATACCAGGGCTCAGCACCCAACAATCACACTCCCCCACCTAATACGAGTGCTCAGCACCCAATAATCACATTCCCCCACCTAATACCAGGGCACAGAACCCAATAATCACATTCCCCCACCTAATACCAGGGCTCAGCACCCAATAATCACAATCTCCCATCTAATACCAGGGCTCAGCACCCAATAATCACACTCCCCCTCCTAATACCAGAGCTCAGAACCCAATAATCACACTCCGTCACCTAATACCAGGGCTCAGCACGCAATAATCACACTCACGCACCTAATGGCAGGGCTCAGCACCCAATAATCGCACTCCCCACCTAAATACCAGAGCTCAGCACACAATAATCACACTCTGTCACCTAACAACAGAGCTCAGAACCCAACAATCACAATCCACACCTAATACCAGGGCTCAGCACCAAATAATCACACTCCTGCACCCAATACCAGGGCTCAGCTCCCAATAATCACACTCCCCCACCTAATGCCAGAGCTCAGCACCCAATAATCACACGCCGTCACCTGATACCAGAGCTCAGCACCCAATAATCACACGCAGCCACCTAATCCCAGTGCTCAGCACCCAATAATCACACTCCCCCACCTAATACCAGAGATCAGCACCCAATAATCACACTCCCCCACCTAATACCAGAGCTCAGCACCCAATACTCACACTCCCGCACCAAATCCCAGGGCTCAGCAGCCAATAATCACACTCCCGCATCTAATACTAGAGCTCAGCACCCAATAATCACACTCCCCCACCTAATACCAGGGCTCAGCACCCAATAATCACACTCCCCCAGCAAATACAAGAGCTCAGCACCCAATAATCGCACTCCCCACCTAATACCAGGGCTCAGCACCCAATAATCGCACTCCCCACCTAATACCAGAGCTCAGCACGCAATAATCACACTCTGTCACCTAACAACAGAGCTCAGAACCCAACAATCACAATCCACACGAAATACCAGGGCTCAGCACCAAATAATCACACTCCCCCAGCTAATTCCAGGGCTCAGCACCCAATAATCTCACTCCCCCAACTAATACGAGTGCTCAGTACCCAATAATCACACTACCCCGCTAATACCAGTGCTCAGCACCCAATAATGACAAACTGTCAACTAATACCAGAGCTCAGCACCCAAAAATTATACTCCATCACCTAATAACAGAGCTCAGCACCCAATAATCACACTCTAACACCTAATTACAGAGCTCAGAACCCAACAATCACAATCCCCACCTAATACCAGGGCTCAGCACCAAATAATCACATTCCCGCACCCAATACCAGGGATCAGCACCCAATAATCACACTCCCCACCTAATACCAGGGCTCAGCACGCAATAATCACACTCACGCACCAAATGGCAGGGCTCAGCACCCAATAATTGCACTCCCCACCTAAATAACAGAGCTCAGCACGCAATAATCACACTCTGTCACCTAACAACAGAGCTCAGAACCCAACAAACACAATCCACACCTAATACCAGGGCTCAGCACCAAATAATCACACTCCTGCACCCAATACCAGGGCTCAGCTCCCAATAGTCACACTCCCCCACCTAATGCCAGAGCTCAGCACCCAATAATCACACGCCGTCACCTGATACCAGTGCTCAGCACCCAATAATCACAATCCCCCACTTAAAGCCAGAGCTCAGCACCCAATAATCACACTCCCCACCTAATACCAGAGATCTGCACCCAATAATCACACTCCCCCACCTAATACCAGAGCTCAGTACCCAATACTCACACTCCCGCACCAAATCCCAGGGCTCAGCAGCCAATAATCACACTCCCGCATCTAATACTAGAGCTCAGCACCCAATAATCACACTCCCCCACCTAATACCAGGGCTCAGCACCCAATAATCACACTTTCACCTATTGCCAGGGCTCAGCACCCAACAATCACACTCCCCCAGCAAATACAAGAGCTCAGCACCCAATAATCGCACTCCCCACATAATACCAGGGCTCAGCACCCAATAATTACTCTCCCGCACCTAATGCCAGGGCTCAGCATCCAATAATCACACTACCCCACCTAATACCAGGGCACGGCACCCAATAATCACACTCCCCCACCTAATACCAGAGGTCAGCACCCAATAATCACACTCCCACCTAATATCAGGGCTCAACACCAAATAATCACACTCCCCCACCTAATACCAGGGCTCAGCACCCTATAATGACACTCCCCCTCCTAATACCAGGGCTCAGCAGCCAATCATCACACTCCCGAGCTAATACCAGAGCTCAGCACCCAGTAATCACACACCCCCATCTAATACCAGAGCTCAGAACCCAATAATCACACTCCCGCACCTAATACCAGAGCTCAGAACCCAATAATCACACTACCCCACCTCACACTCCCCCACGTAATACCAGAGCTCAGAACCCAATAATCACACTCCCCCACGTAATACCAGAGCTCAGAACCCAATAATCACACAACTCCAACTAATACCAGGGCTCAGCACCCAATAATCACTCTTCTCCACCTAATACCAGGGCTCAGCACCCAATAATCACACTCCCCCTCCTAATACCAGGGCTCAGCACCCAACAGTCACACTCCCCCTCCTAATACCAGGGCTCAGCACCCAACAATCACACTCCCCCACCTAATACGAGTGCTCAGCACCCAATAATCACACTCCCCCATCTAATACCAGAGCTCAGCACCCAATAATCACACTCCTTCACCTAATACCAGGGCTCAGCACCCAATAATCACACTCCCCACCTAATACCAGAGCTCAGCACCCAGTAATCACACACCCCCATCTAATACCAGTGCTCAGCACCCAATAATCACACTCTCCCACCTAATACCAGACCTCAGAAACCAATAATCACACTACCCCACATAATACCAGGGCTCAGCACCAAATAATGACTCTCCCACACCTAATACGAGTGATCAGTACCCAATAATCACATTCCCCCACCTAATACCAGGGCTGAACACCCAATAATCACTCTCCCCCACCTAATACCAGTGCTCAGCACCCAATAATCACACTCCCCCTCCTAATACCAGGGCTCAGCACCCAACAATCACACTCCCCCACCTAATACGAGTGCTCAGCACCCAATAATCACATTCCCCCACCTAATACCAGGGCACAGAACCCAATAATCACATTCCCCCACCTAATACCAGGGCTCAGCACCCAATAATCACAATCTCCCATCTAATACCAGGGCTCAGCACCCAATAATCACACTCCCCCTCCTAATACCAGAGCTCAGAACCCAATAATCACACTCCGTCACCTAATACCAGGGCTCAGCACGCAATAATCACACTCACGCACCTAATGGCAGGGCTCAGCACCCAATAATCGCACTCCCCACCTAAATACCAGAGCTCAGCACACAATAATCACACTCTGTCACCTAACAACAGAGCTCAGAACCCAACAATCACAATCCACACCTAATACCAGGGCTCAGCACCAAATAATCACACTCCTGCACCCAATACCAGGGCTCAGCTCCCAATAATCACACTCCCCCACCTAATGCCAGAGCTCAGCACCCAATAATCACACGCCGTCACCTGATACCAGAGCTCAGCACCCAATAATCACACGCAGCCACCTAATCCCAGTGCTCAGCACCCAATAATCACAATCCCCCACTTAAAGCCAGAGCTCAGCACCCAATAATCACACTCCCCACCTAATACCAGAGATCTGCACCCAATAATCACACTCCCCCACCTAACACCAGAGCTCAGCACCCAATACTCACACTCCCCAACCTAATACCAGGGCTCAGCACCCAATAATCACACTCCCCACCTAATACCAGAGGTCGGCACCCAATAATCACACTCTGTCACCTAATACCAGAGCTCAGCACCCAGTAATCACACACCCCCAACTAATACCAGTGCTCAGCACCCAATAATCACACTCTCCCACCTAATACCAGACCTCAGAAACCAATAATCACACTCCCCCACCTATTACCAAAGCTCAGCACCCAATAATCACACTCCTGCACCCAATACCAGGGCTCAGCTCCCAATAGTCACACTCCCCAACCTAATACCAGGGCTCAGCACCCAATAATCACACTACTGCACCAAATTCCAGGGCTCAGCAGCCAATAATCACACTCCCGCATCTAATACCAGAGCTCAGCACCCAATAATCACACTCCCCCACATAATACCAGGGCACAGCACCCAATAATCACACTACCCCACCTAATACCAGGGCACAGCACCCAATAATCACACTCCCCCACCTAACACCAGAGCTCAGCACCCAATAATCACAATCCCCCACTTAAAGCCAGAGCTCAGCACCCAATAATCACACTCCCCACCTAATACCAGGGCTCAGCAGCCAATAATCACACTCCCGCATCTAATACTAGAGCTCAGCACCCAATAATCACACTCCCCCACTTAATACCAGGGCTCAGCACCCAATAATCACACACTCACCTATTGCCAGGGCTCAGCACCCAATAATCACACTCCCCCAGCTAATACCAGAGCTCAGCACCCAATAACCACACTCCCCACCTAATACCAGGGCTCAGCACCCAATAATCGCACTCCCCACCTAATACCAGAGCTCAGCACGCAATAATCACACTCTGTCACCTAACAACAGAGCTCAGAACCTAGCAATCACAATCCACACGAAATACCAGGGCTCAGCACCAAATAATCACACTCCCCCAGCTAATTCCAGGGCTCAGCACCCAATAATCTCACTCCCCCAGCTAATACCAGTGCTCAGCACCCAATAATGACAAACTGTCACTTAATACGAGAGCTCAGCACCCAAAAATTATACTCCATCACCTAATACCAGAGCTCAGCACCCAATAATCACAGACCCCCACCTAATACCAGAGCTCAGCACCCAATAATCACACTCCCCCACCTAATTCCAGTGCACAGTACCCAATAATCACACTCCCCCACCTAATACCAGGGCTCAACACCCAATAATCACAAACCCCCACACAATACGAGTGCTCAGCACCCAATAATCACACTCCCCACCTAATACCAGGGCTTAGCACCCAACAATCACACTCCCCAACCTAATGCCAGGGCTCAGCAGCCAATAATCACTCTCCCCCACCTAATAGCAGAGCTCAGCACGCAATAATCACACTCCCCCACCTAATACCAGAGCTCAGCACCCAATAATCACACTCCCCCACCTAATACCAGGGCTCAGCGCCCAAAAATCACACTCCCCCTCCTAATACCAGGGCTTAGCACCCAACAATCACACTCCCCAACCTAATGCCAGGGCTCAGCAGCCAATAATCACTCTCCCCCACCTAATAGCAGAGCTCAGCACCTAATAATCACCCTCCCCCAGCTAATACCAGAGCTCAGCACCCAATAATCACACTCCCCCACCTAATACCAGGGCTCAGCACCCTATAATCTCACTCCCCCAACTAATACGAGTGCTCAGCACCCAATAATCACACTCCCCCACCTAATACCAGGGCTCAGCACCCTATAATGACACTCCCCCTCCTAATACCAGGGCTCAGCACCCAATAATCACACTCCCCCACCTAATACCAGGGCTCAGCACCCAATAATCACAATCCCCCACCTAATACCAGTGCTCAGCACACAATAATCACACTCCCCCACTTAATACCAGGGCACAGCACCCAATAATCACACTCCCCACATAATACCAGGGCTCAGCACCCAATAATTACTCTCCCGCACCTAATGCCAGGGCTCAGCATCCAATAATCACACTACCCCACCTAATACCAGGGCACGGCACCCAATAATCACACTCCCCCACCTAATACCAGAGCTCAGTACCCAATACTCACACTCCCGCACCAAATCCCAGGGCTCAGCAGCCAATAATCACACTCCCGCATCTAATACTAGAGCTCAGCACCCAATAATCACACTCCCCCACCTAATACCAGGGCTCAGCACCCAATAATCACACTTTCACCTATTGCCAGGGCTCAGCACCCAACAATCACACTCCCCCAGCAAATACAAGAGCTCAGCACCCAATAATCGCACTCCCCACATAATACCAGGGCTCAGCACCCAATAATTACTCTCCCGCACCTAATGCCAGGGCTCAGCATCCAATAATCACACTACCCCACCTAATACCAGGGCACGGCACCCAATAATCACACTCCCCCACCTAATACCAGAGGTCAGCACCCAATAATCACACTCCCACCTAATATCAGGGCTCAACACCAAATAATCACACTCCCCCACCTAATACCAGGGCTCAGCACCCTATAATGACACTCCCCCTCCTAATACCAGGGCTCAGCAGCCAATCATCACACTCCCGAGCTAATACCAGAGCTCAGCACCCAGTAATCACACACCCCCATCTAATACCAGAGCTCAGAACCCAATAATCACACTCCCGCACCTAATACCAGAGCTCAGAACCCAATAATCACACTACCCCACCTCACACTCCCCCACGTAATACCAGAGCTCAGAACCCAATAATCACACTCCCCCACGTAATACCAGAGCTCAGAACCCAATAATCACACAACTCCAACTAATACCAGGGCTCAGCACCCAATAATCACTCTTCTCCACCTAATACCAGGGCTCAGCACCCAATAATCACACTCCCCCTCCTAATACCAGGGCTCAGCACCCAACAGTCACACTCCCCCTCCTAATACCAGGGCTCAGCACCCAACAATCACACTCCCCCACCTAATACGAGTGCTCAGCACCCAATAATCACACTCCCCCATCTAATACCAGAGCTCAGCACCCAATAATCACACTCCTTCACCTAATACCAGGGCTCAGCACCCAATAATCACACTCCCCACCTAATACCAGAGCTCAGCACCCAGTAATCACACACCCCCATCTAATACCAGTGCTCAGCACCCAATAATCACACTCTCCCACCTAATACCAGACCTCAGAAACCAATAATCACACTACCCCACATAATACCAGGGCTCAGCACCAAATAATGACTCTCCCACACCTAATACGAGTGATCAGTACCCAATAATCACATTCCCCCACCTAATACCAGGGCTGAACACCCAATAATCACTCTCCCCCACCTAATACCAGTGCTCAGCACCCAATAATCACACTCCCCCTCCTAATACCAGGGCTCAGCACCCAACAATCACACTCCCCCACCTAATACGAGTGCTCAGCACCCAATAATCACATTCCCCCACCTAATACCAGGGCACAGAACCCAATAATCACATTCCCCCACCTAATACCAGGGCTCAGCACCCAATAATCACAATCTCCCATCTAATACCAGGGCTCAGCACCCAATAATCACACTCCCCCTCCTAATACCAGAGCTCAGAACCCAATAATCACACTCCGTCACCTAATACCAGGGCTCAGCACGCAATAATCACACTCACGCACCTAATGGCAGGGCTCAGCACCCAATAATCGCACTCCCCACCTAAATACCAGAGCTCAGCACACAATAATCACACTCTGTCACCTAACAACAGAGCTCAGAACCCAACAATCACAATCCACACCTAATACCAGGGCTCAGCACCAAATAATCACACTCCTGCACCCAATACCAGGGCTCAGCTCCCAATAATCACACTCCCCCACCTAATGCCAGAGCTCAGCACCCAATAATCACACGCCGTCACCTGATACCAGAGCTCAGCACCCAATAATCACACGCAGCCACCTAATCCCAGTGCTCAGCACCCAATAATCACAATCCCCCACTTAAAGCCAGAGCTCAGCACCCAATAATCACACTCCCCACCTAATACCAGAGATCTGCACCCAATAATCACACTCCCCCACCTAACACCAGAGCTCAGCACCCAATACTCACACTCCCCAACCTAATACCAGGGCTCAGCACCCAATAATCACACTCCCCACCTAATACCAGAGGTCGGCACCCAATAATCACACTCTGTCACCTAATACCAGAGCTCAGCACCCAGTAATCACACACCCCCAACTAATACCAGTGCTCAGCACCCAATAATCACACTCTCCCACCTAATACCAGACCTCAGAAACCAATAATCACACTCCCCCACCTATTACCAAAGCTCAGCACCCAATAATCACACTCCTGCACCCAATACCAGGGCTCAGCTCCCAATAGTCACACTCCCCAACCTAATACCAGGGCTCAGCACCCAATAATCACACTACTGCACCAAATTCCAGGGCTCAGCAGCCAATAATCACACTCCCGCATCTAATACCAGAGCTCAGCACCCAATAATCACACTCCCCCACATAATACCAGGGCACAGCACCCAATAATCACACTACCCCACCTAATACCAGGGCACAGCACCCAATAATCACACTCCCCCACCTAACACCAGAGCTCAGCACCCAATAATCACAATCCCCCACTTAAAGCCAGAGCTCAGCACCCAATAATCACACTCCCCACCTAATACCAGGGCTCAGCAGCCAATAATCACACTCCCGCATCTAATACTAGAGCTCAGCACCCAATAATCACACTCCCCCACTTAATACCAGGGCTCAGCACCCAATAATCACACACTCACCTATTGCCAGGGCTCAGTACCCAATAATCACACTCCCCCAGCTAATACCAGAGCTCAGCACCCAATAACCACACTCCCCACCTAATACCAGGGCTCAGCACCCAATAATCGCACTCCCCACCTAATACCAGAGCTCAGCACGCAATAATCACACTCTGTCACCTAACAACAGAGCTCAGAACCTAGCAATCACAATCCACACGAAATACCAGGGCTCAGCACCAAATAATCACACTCCCCCAGCTAATTCCAGGGCTCAGCACCCAATAATCTCACTCCCCCAGCTAATACCAGTGCTCAGCACCCAATAATGACAAACTGTCACTTAATACGAGAGCTCAGCACCCAAAAATTATACTCCATCACCTAATACCAGAGCTCAGCACCCAATAATCACAGACCCCCACCTAATACCAGAGCTCAGCACCCAATAATCACACTCCCCCACCTAATTCCAGTGCACAGTACCCAATAATCACACTCCCCCACCTAATACCAGGGCTCAACACCCAATAATCACAAACCCCCACACAATACGAGTGCTCAGCACCCAATAATCACACTCCCCACCTAATACCAGGGCTTAGCACCCAACAATCACACTCCCCAACCTAATGCCAGGGCTCAGCAGCCAATAATCACTCTCCCCCACCTAATAGCAGAGCTCAGCACGCAATAATCACACTCCCCCACCTAATACCAGAGCTCAGCACCCAATAATCACACTCCCCCACCTAATACCAGGGCTCAGCGCACAAAAATCACACTCCCCCTCCTAATACCAGGGCTTAGCACCCAACAATCACACTCCCCAACCTAATGCCAGGGCTCAGCAGCCAATAATCACTCTCCCCCACCTAATAGCAGAGCTCAGCACCTAATAATCACCCTCCCCCAGCTAATACCAGAGCTCAGCACCCAATAATCACACTCCCCCACCTAATACCAGGGCTCAGCACCCTATAATCTCACTCCCCCAACTAATACGAGTGCTCAGCACCCAATAATCACACTCCCCCACCTAATACCAGGGCTCAGCACCCTATAATGACACTCCCCCTCCTAATACCAGGGCTCAGCACCCAATAATCACACTCCCCCACCTAATACCAGGGCTCAGCACCCAATAATCACAATCCCCCACCTAATACCAGTGCTCAGCACACAATAATCACACTCCCCCACTTAATACCAGGGCACAGCACCCAATAATCACACTCCCCACATAATACCAGGGCTCAGCACCCAATAATTACTCTCCCGCACCTAATGCCAGGGCTCAGCATCCAATAATCACACTACCCCACCTAATACCAGGGCACGGCACCCAATAATCACACTCCCCCACCTAATACCAGAGGTCAGCACCCAATAATCACACTCACACCTAATATCAGGGCTCAACACCAAATAATCACACTCCCCCACCTAATACCAGGGCTCAGCACCCTATAATGACACTCCCCCTCCTAATACCAGGGCTCAGCAGACAATCATCACACTCCCGAGCTAATACCAGAGCTCAGCACCCAGTAATCACACACCCCCATCTAATACCAGAGCTCAGAACCCAATAATCACACTCCCGCACCTAATACCAGAGCTCAGAACCCAATAATCACACTACCCCACCTCACACTCCCCCACGTAATACCAGAGCTCAGCACCCAATAATCACCCTCCCCCAGCTAATACCAGAGCTCAGCACCCAATAATCACACTCCCCCACCTAATACCAGGGCTCAGCACCCTATAATCTCACTCCCCCAACTAATACGAGTGCTCAGCACCCAATAATCACACTCCCCCACCTAATACCAGGGCTCAGCACCCTATAATGACACTCCCCACATAATACCAGGGCTCAGCACCCAATAATTACTCTCCCGCACCTAATGCCAGGGCTCAGCATCCAATAATCACACTACCCCACCTAATACCAGGGCACGGCACCCAATAATCACACTCCCCCACCTAATACCAGAGGTCAGCACCCAATAATCACACTCCCACCTAATATCAGGGCTCAACACCAAATAATCACACTCCCCCACCTAATACCAGGGCTCAGCACCCTATAATGACACTCCCCCTCCTAATACCAGGGCTCAGCAGCCAATCATCACACTCCCGAGCTAATACCAGAGCTCAGCACCCAGTAATCACACACCCCCATCTAATACCAGAGCTCAGAACCCAATAATCACACTCCCGCACCTAATACCAGAGCTCAGAACCCAATAATCACACTACCCCACCTCACACTCCCCCACGTAATACCAGAGCTCAGAACCCAATAATCACACTACCCCACCTAATACCAGGGCTCAGCACCCAATAATCGCACTCCCCACCTAATACCAGAGCTCAGCACGCAATAATCACACTCCGTCACCTAACAACAGAGCTCAGAACCCAACAATCACAATCCACACGAAATACCAGGGCTCAGCACCAAATAATCACACTCCCCCAGCTAATTCCAGGGCTCAGCACCCAATAATCTCACTCCCCCAACTAATACGAGTGCTCAGTACCCAATAATCACACTCCCCCGCTAATACCAGTGCTCAGCACCCAATAATGACAAACTGTCAACTAATACCAGAGCTCAGCACCCAAAAATTATACTCCATCACCCCAATACCAGGGATCAGCACCAAATAATCACACTCCCCACCTAATACCAGGGCTCAGCACCCAATAATCACACTCGCCCACCTAATACCAGAGCTCAGCACCCAATACTCACACTCCGTCACCTAATACCAGGGCTCAGCACCCAATAATCACACTCCCCCACCTATTACCAAAGCTCAGCACCCAATAATCACACTCTCCCACCCAATACCAGGGCTCAGCACCCAATAATCACACTCCCCCACCTAATACCAGAGCTCAGCACCCAATAATCACACTCCCCCACCTAATACCAGGGCTCAGCGCCCAATAATCACACTCCCCCTCCTAATACCAGGGCTTAGCACCCAACAATCACACTCCCCAACCTAATGCCAGGGCTCAGCAGCCAATAATCACTCTCCCCCACCTAATAGCAGAGCTCAGCACCCAATAATCACCCTCCCCCAGCTAATACCAGAGCTCAGCACCCAATAATCACACTCCCCCACCTAATACCAGGGCTCAGCACCCTATAATCTCACTCCCCCAACTAATACGAGTGCTCAGCACCCAATAATCACACTCCCCCACCTAATACCAGGGCTCAGCACCCTATAATCTCACTCCCCCAACTAATACGAGTGCTCAGCACCCAATAATCACACTCCCCACCTAATACCAGAGGTCGGCACCCAATAATCACACTCTGTCACATAATACCAGAGCTCAGCACCCAGTAATCACACACCCCCATCTAATACCAGTGCTCAGCACCCAATAATCACACTCCCCACCTAATACCAGAGGTCGGCACCCAATAATCACACTCTGTCACCTAATACCAGAGCTCAGCACCCAGTAATCACACACCCCCATCTAATACCAGTGCTCAGCACCCAATAATCACACTCTCCCACTTAATACCAGACCTCAGAAACCAATAATCACACTACCCCACATAATACCAGGGCTCAGCACCAAATAATGACTCTCCCACACCTAATACGAGTGCTCAGTACCCAATAATCACATTCCCCCTCCTAATACCAGGGCTCAGCACCCAACAATCACACTCCCCCACCTAATACGAGTGCTCAGCACCCAATAATCACATTCCCCCACCTAATACCAGGGCACAGAACCCAATAATCACATTCCCCCACCTAATACCAGGGCTCAGCACCCAATAATCACAATCTCCCATCTAATACCAGGGCTCAGCACCCAATAATCACACTCCGTCACCTAATACCAGGGCTCAGCACGCAATAATCACACTCAAGCACCAAATGGCAGGGCTCAGCACCCAATAATCGCACTCCCCACCTAAATAACAGAGCTCAGCACGCAATAATCACACTCTGTCACCTAACAACAGAGCTCAGAACCCAACAAACACAATCCACACCTACTACCAGGGCTCAGCACCAAATAATCACACTCCTGCACCCAATACCAGGGCTCAGCTCCCAATAATCACACTCCCCCACCTAATGCCAGAGCTCAGCACCCAATAATCACACGCCGTCACCTGATACCAGAGCTCAGCACCCAATAATCACACGCAGCCACCTAATCCCAGTGCTCAGCACCCAATAATCACAATCCCCCACTTAAAGCCAGAGCTCAGCACCCAATAATCACACTCCCCACCTAATACCAGAGATCTGCACCCAATAATCACACTCCCCCACCTAATACCAGAGATCAGCACCCAATAATCACACTCCCCCACCTAATACCAGAGCTCAGCACCCAATACTCACACTCCCGCACCAAATCCCAGGGCTCAGCAGCCAATAATCACACTCCCGCATCTAATACTAGAGCTCAGCACCCAATAATCACACTCCCCCACCTAATACCAGGGCTCAGCACCCAATAATCACACACTCACCTATTGCCAGGGCTCAGCACCCAACAATCACACTCCCCCAGCAAATACAAGAGCTCAGCACCCAATAATCGCACTCCCCACCTAATACCAGGGCTCAGCACCCAATAATCGCACTCCCCACCTAATACCAGAGCTCAGCACGCAATAATCACACTCCGTCACCTAACAACAGAGCTCAGAACCCAATAATCACAATCCACACGAAATACCAGGGCTCAGCACCAAATAATCACACTCCCCCAGCTAATTCCAGGGCTCAGCACCCAATAATCTCACTCCCCCAACTAATACGAGTGCTCAGTACCCAATAATCACACTCCCCCGCTAATACCAGTGCTCAGCACCCAATAATTACTCTCCCCCTACTAATACCAGGGTTCAGCACCCAACAATCACACTCCCCAACCTAATACCAGGGCTCAGCACCCAATAATCACACTACTGCACCAAATTCCAGGGCTCAGCAGCCAATAATCACACTCCCGCATCTAATACCAGAGCTCAGCACCCAATAATCACACTCCCCCACATAATACCAGGGCACAGCACCCAATAATCACACTACCCCACCTAATACCAGGGCACAGCACCCAATAATCACACTCCCCCACCTAACACCAGAGCTCAGCACCCAATAATCACAATCCCCCACTTAAAGCCAGAGCTCAGCACCCAATAATTACACTCCCCACCTAATACCAGAGCTCTGCACCCAATAATCACACTCTATCACCTAATACCAGGGCTCAGCACCCAATAATCACTCTCCCCCACCTAATACCAGAGCTCAGCACCCAATACTCACTCTCCCGCACCAAATCCCAGGGCTCAGCAGCCAATAATCACACTCCCGCATCTAATACTAGAGCTCAGCACCCAATAATCACACTCCCCCACTTAATACCAGGGCTCAGCACCCAATAATCACACACTCACCTATTGCCAGGGCTCAGCACCCAATAATCACACTCCCCCAGCTAATACCAGAGCTCAGCACCCAATAACCACACTCCCCACCTAATACCAGGGCTCAGCACCCAATAATCGCACTCCCCACCTAATACCAGAGCTCAGCACGCAATAATCACACTCTGTCACCTAACAACAGAGCTCAGAACCTAGCAATCACAATCCACACGAAATACCAGGGCTCAGCACCAAATAATCACACTCCCCCAGCTAATTCCAGGGCTCAGCACCCAATAATCTCACTCCCCCAGCTAATACCAGTGCTCAGCACCCAATAATGACAAACTGACACTTAATACGAGAGCTCAGCACCCAAAAATTATACTCCATCACCTAATACCAGAGCTCAGCACCCAATAATCACAGACCCCCACCTAATACCAGAGCTCAGCACCCAATAATCACACTCCCCCACCTAATCCCAGTGCACAGTACCCAATAATCACACTCCCCCACCTAATACCAGGGCTCAACAACCAATAATCACACACCCCCACACAATACGAGTGCTCAGCACCCAATAATCACACTCCCCACCTAATACCAGGGCTTAGCACCCAACAATCACACTCCCCAACCTAATGCCAGGGCTCAGCAGCCAATAATCACTCTCCCCCAGCTAATAGCAGAGCTCAGCACGCAATAATCACACTCTCCCACCTAATACCAGAGCTCAGCACCCAATAATCACACTCCCCCACCTAATACCAGGGCTCAGCACCCTATAATCTCACTCCCCCAACTAATACGAGTGCTCAGCACCCAATAATCACACTCCCCCACCTAATACCAGGGCTCAGCACCCTATAATGACACTCCCCCTCCTAATACCAGGGCTCAGCACCCAATAATCACACTCCCCCACCTAATACCAGGGCTCAGCACCCAATAATCACAATCCCCCACCTAATACCAGTGCTCATCACACAATAATCACACTCCCCACATAATACCAGGGCTCAGCACCCAATAATTACTCTCCCGCACCTAATGCCAGGGCTCAGCATCCAATAATCACACTACCCCACCTAATACCAGGGCACGGCACCCAATAATCACACTCCCCCACCTAATACCAGAGGTCAGCACCCAATAATCACACTCCCACCTAATATCAGGGCTCAACACCAAATAATCACACTCCCCCACCTAATACCAGGGCTCAGCACCCTATAATGACACTCCCCCTCCTAATACCAGGGCTCAGCAGCCAATCATCACACTCCCGAGCTAATACCAGAGCTCAGCACCCAGTAATCACACACCCCCATCTAATACCAGAGCTCAGAACCCAATAATCACACTCCCGCACCTAATACCAGAGCTCAGAACCCAATAATCACACTACCCCACCTCACACTCCCCCACGTAATACCAGAGCTCAGAACCCAATAATCACACTACCCCACCTAATACCAGGGCTCAGCACCCAATAATCGCACTCCCCACCTAATACCAGAGCTCAGCACGCAATAATCACACTCCGTCACCTAACAACAGAGCTCAGAACCCAACAATCACAATCCACACGAAATACCAGGGCTCAGCACCCAATAATCACACTCCCCCACCTATTACCAAAGCTCAGCACCCAATAATCACACTCTCCCACACAATACCAGGGCTCAGCACCCAATAATCACACTCCCCCATCTCATACCAGAACTCAGCACCCAATAATGACAAACTGTCGCCTAATACCAGTGCTCAGCACCCAATAATTACTCTCCCCCTACTAATACCAGGGTTCAGCACCCAACAATCACACTCCCCAACCTAATACCAGGGCTCAGCACCCAATAATCACACTCCCCACCTAATACCAGGGCTTAGCACCCAACAATCACACTCCCCAACCTAATGCCAGGGCTCAGCAGCCAATAATCACTCTCCCCCAGCTAATAGCAGAGCTCAGCACGCAATAATCACACTCTCCCACCTAATACCAGAGCTCAGCACCCAATAATCACACTCCCCCACCTAATACCAGGGCTCAGCACCCTATAATCTCACTCCCCCAACTAATACGAGTGCTCAGCACCCAATAATCACACTCCCCCACCTAATACCAGGGCTCAGCACCCTATAATGACACTCCCCCTCCTAATACCAGGGCTCAGCACCCAATAATCACACTCCCCCACCTAATACCAGGGCTCAGCACCCAATAATCACAATCCCCCACCTAATACCAGTGCTCAGCACACAATAATCACACTCCCCCACTTAATACCAGGGCACAGCACCCAATAATCACACTCCCCACATAATACCAGGGCTCAGCACCCAATAATTACTCTCCCGCACCTAATGCCAGGGCTCAGCATCCAATAATCACACTACCCCACCTAATACCAGGGCACGGCACCCAATAATCACACTCCCCCACCTAATACCAGAGGTCAGCACCCAATAATCACACTCACACCTAATATCAGGGCTCAACACCAAATAATCACACTCCCCCACCTAATACCAGGGCTCAGCACCCTATAATGACACTCCCCCTCCTAATACCAGGGCTCAGCAGCCAATCATCACACTCCCGAGCTAATACCAGAGCTCAGCACCCAGTAATCACACACCCCCATCTAATACCAGAGCTCAGAACCCAATAATCACACTCCCGCACCTAATACCAGAGCTCAGAACCCAATAATCACACTACCCCACCTCACACTCCCCCACGTAATACCAGAGCTCAGAACCCAATAATCACACTACCCCACCTAATACCAGGGCTCAGCACCCAATAATCGCACTCCCCACCTAAATACCAGAGCTCAGCACGCAATAATCACACTCCGTCACCTAACAACAGAGCTCAGAACCCAACAATCACAATCCACACGAAATACCAGGGCTCAGCACCAAATAATCACACTCCCCCAGCTAATTCCAGGGCTCAGCACCCAATAATCTCACTCCCCCAACTAATACGAGTGCTCAGTACCCAATAATCACACTCCCCCGCTAATACCAGTGCTCAGCACCCAATAATGACAAACTGTCAACTAATACCAGAGCTCAGCACCCAAAAATTATACTCCATCACCCCAATACCAGGGATCAGCACCAAATAATCACACTCCCCACCTAATACCAGGGCTCAGCACCCAATAATCACACTCGCCCACCTAATACCAGAGCTCAGCACCCAATACTCACACTCCGTCACCTAATACCAGGGCTCAGCACCCAATAATCACACTCCCCCACCTATTACCAAAGCTCAGCACCCAATAATCACACTCTCCCACCCAATACCAGGGCTCAGCACCCAATAATCACACTCCCGCACCTAACACCAGAGCTCAGCACCCAATAATCACAATCCCCCACTTAAAGCCAGAGCTCAGCACCCAATAATTACACTCCCCACCTAATAGCAGAGCTCAGCACCCAATACTCACTCTCCCGCACCAAATCCCAGGGCTCAGCTGCCAATAATCACACTCCCGCATCTAATACTAGAGCTCAGCACCCAATAATCACACTCCCCCACTTAATACCAGGGCTCAGCACCCAATAATCACACACTCACCTATTGCCAGGGCTCAGCACCCAATAATCACACTCCCCCAGCTAATACCAGAGCTCAGCACCCAATAACCACACTCCCCACCTAATACCAGGGCTCAGCACGCAATAATCACACTCTGTCACCTAACAACAGAGCTCAGAACCTAGCAATCACAATCCACACGAAATACCAGGGTCAGCACCAAATAATCACACTCCCCCAGCTAATTCCAGGGCTCAGCACCCAATAATCTCACTCCCCCAGCTAATACCAGTGCTCAGCACCCAATAATGACAAACTGTCACTTAATACGAGAGCTCAGCACCCAAGAATTATACTCCATCACCTAATGCCAGAGCTCAGCACCCAATAATCACAGACCCCCACCTAATACCAGAGCTCAGCACCCAATAATCACACTCCCCCACCTAATCCCAGTGCACAGTACCCAATAATCACACTCCCCCACCTAATACCAGGGCTCAACACCCAATAATCACACACCCCCACACAATACTAGTGCTCAGCACCCAATAATCACACTCCCCACCTAATACCAGGGCTTAGCACCCAACAATCACACTCCCCAACCTAATGCCAGGGCTCAGCAGCCAATAATCACTCTCCCCCACCTAATAGCAGAGCTCAGCACGCAATAATCACACTCCCCCACCTAATACCAGAGCTCAGCACCCAATAATCACACTCCCCCACCTAATACCAGGGCTCAGCGCCCAATAATCACACTCCCCCTCCTAATACCAGGGCTTAGCACCCAACAATCACACTCCCCAACCTAATGCCAGGGCTCAGCAGCCAATAATCACTCTCCCCCACCTAATAGCAGAGCTCAGCACCCAATAATCACCCTCCCCCAGCTAATACCAGGGCTCAGCACCCTATAATCTCACTCCCCCAACTAATACGAGTGCTCAGCACCCAATAATCACACTACCCCACCTAATACCAGGGCTCAGCACCCTATAATGACACTACCCCACCTAATACCAGGGCACGGCACCCAATAATCACACTCCCCCACCTAATACCAGGGCTCAGCACCCAATAATCACACTCCCACCTAATATCAGGGCGCAACACCAAATAATCACACTCCCCCACCTAATACCAGGGCTCAGCACCCTATAATGACACTCCCCCTCCTAATACCAGGGCTCAGCAGCCAATCATCACACTCCCGAGCTAATACCAGAGCTCAGCACCCAATAATCACACACCCCCATCTAATACCAGAGCTCAGAACCCAATTATCACACTCCCGCACCTAATACCAGAGCTCAGAAACCAATAATCACACTACCCCACCTAATACCAGGGATCAGCACCTAATAATGACTCTCCCCCACCTAATACGAGTGCTCAGTACCCAATAATCACATTCCCCCACCTAATACGAGTGCTCAGTACCCAATAATCACATTCCCCCACCTAATACCAGGGCTCAGCACCCAATAATCGCTCTCCCCCACCTAATACCAGGGCTCAGCACCGAATAATCACTCTCCCCCACCTAATACCAGGGTTCAGCACCCAATAATCACCCTCCCCCACCTAATACCACGGATCATCTCCCAATAATCTCACTCCCCTAGGTAATACCAGTGCTCAGCACCCAATAATGACAAACTGTCACCTAATACCAGAGCTCAGCACCCAATCATCACACTCCCCTACCTAATACCAGTGCACAGCACCCAATAATCACACTCCCCCACCTAATACTAGAGATCAGCACCCAATAATCACACTCCGTCACCTAATACCAGGGCTCAGCACCCAATAATCACACTCCCCACCTAATACCAGAGGTCAGCACCCAATAATCACACTCTGTCACCTAATACCAGAGCTCAGCACCCAGTAATCACACACCCCCATCTAATACCAGTGCTCAGCACCCAATAATCACACTCTCCCACCTAATACCAGACATCAGAAACCAATAATCACACTACCCCACCTAATACCTGGGCTCAGCACCCAATAATGACTCTCCCACACCTAATACGAGTGCTCAGTACCCAATAATCACATTCCCCCACCTAATACCAGGGCTCAACACCCAATAATCACACTCCCCCACACAATACGAGTGCTCAGCACCCAATAATCACACTCCCCACCTAATACCAGGGCTTAGCACCCAATAATCACTCTCCCCCACCTAATAGCAGAGCTCAGCACGCAATAATCACACTCCCCCACCTAATACCAGAGCTCAGCACCCAATAATCACACTCCCCCACCTAATACCAGGGCTCAGCGCCCAATAATCACACTCCCCCTCCTAATACCAGGGCTTAGCACCCAACAATCACACTCCCCAACCTAATGCCAGGGCTCAGCAGCCAATAATCACTCTCCCCCACCTAATAGCAGAGCTCAGCACCCAATAATCACCCTCCCCCAGCTAATACCAGAGCTCAGCACCCAATAATCACACTCCCCCACCTAATACCAGGGCTCAGCACCCTATAATCTCACTCCCCCAACTAATACGAGTGCTCAGCACCCAATAATCACACTCCCCCACCTAATACCAGGGCTCAGCACCCTATAATGACACTCCCCCTCCTAATACCAGGGCTCAGCACCCAATAATCACACTCCCCCACCTAATACCAGGGCTCAGCACCCAATAATCACAATTCCCCACCTAATACCAGTGCTCAGCACACAATAATCACACTCCCCCACTTAATACCAGGGCACAGCACCCAATAATCACACTCCCCACATAATACCAGGGCTCAGCACCCAATAATTACTCTCCCGCACCTAATGCCAGGGCTCAGCATCCAATAATCACACTACCCTACCTAATACCAGGGCACGGCACCCAATAATCACACTCCCCCACCTAATACCAGAGGTCAGCACCCAATAATCACACTCCCACCTAATATCAGGGCTCAACACCAAATAATCACACTCCCCCACCTAATACCAGGGCTCAGCACCCTATAATGACACTCCCCCTCCTAATACCAGGGCTCAGCAGCCAATCATCACTCTCCCGAGCTAATACCAGAGCTCAGCACCCAGTAATCACACACCCCCATCTAATACCAGAGCTCAGAACCCAATAATCACACTCCCGCACCTAATACCAGAGCTCAGAACCCAATAATCACACTAGCCACCTCACACTCCCCCACGTAATACCAGAGCTCAGAACCCAATAATCACACAACTCCAACTAATACCAGGGCTCAGCACCCAATAATCACTCTCCTCCACCTAATACCAGGTCTCAGCACCCAACAATCACACTCCCCCACCTAATACGAGTGCTCAGCACCCAATAATCACACTCCCCCACCTAATACCAGAGCTCAGCACCCAATAATCACACTCCCCACCTAATACCAGAGGTCGGCACCCAATAATCACACTCTGTCACCTAATACCAGAGCTCAGCACCCAGTAATCACACACCCCCATCTAATACCAGTGCTCAGCACCCAATAATCACACTACCCCACCTAATACCTGGGCTCAGCACCCAATAATGACTCTCCCACACCTAATACGAGTGCTCAGTACCCAATAATCACATTCCCCCACCTAATACCAGGGCTCAACACCCAATAATCTCACTCCCCCACCTAATACGAGTGCTCAGCTCCCAATAATCACACTCCCCCACCTAATACCAGAGCTCAGCACCCAATAATCACACACCCCCACCTAATACCAGGGCTCAGCGCCCAATAATCACACTCCCCCTCCTAATACCAGGGCTTAGCACCCAACAATCACACTCCCCAACCTAATGCCAGGGCTCAGCAGCCAATAATCACTCTCCCCCACCTAATAGCAGAGCTCAGCACCCAATAATCACTCTCCCCCACCTAATAGCAGAGCTCAGCACCCAATAATCACCCTCCCCCAGCTAATACCAGAGCTCAGCACCCAATAATCACACTCCCCCACCTAATACCAGGGCTCAGCACCCTATAATCTCACTCCCCCAACTAATACGAGTGCTCAGCACCCAATAATCACACTCCCCCACCTAATACCAGGGCTCAGCACCCTATAATGACACTCCCCCTCCTAATACCAGGGCTCAGCACCCAATAATCACACTCCCCCACCTAATACCAGGGCTCAGCACCCAATAATTACTCTCCCGCACCTAATGCCAGGGCTCAGCATCCAATAATCACACTACCCCACCTAATACCAGGGCACGGCACCCAATAATCACACTCCCCACATAATACCAGGGCTCAGCACCCAATAATTACTCTCCCGCACCTAATGCCAGGGCTCAGCATCCAATAATCACACTACCCCACCTAATACCAGGGCACGGCACCCAATAATCACACTCCCCCACCTAATACCAGAGGTCAGCACCCAATAATCACACTCCCACCTAATATCAGGGCTCAACACCAAATAATCTCACTCCCCCACCTAATACGAGTGCTCAGCTCCCAATAATCACACTCCCCCACCTAATACCAGAGCTCAGCACCCAATAATCACACACCCCCACCTAATACCAGGGCTCAGCGCCCAATAATCACACTCCCCCTTCTAATACCAGGGCTTAGCACCCAACAATCACACTCCCCAACCTAATGCCAGGGCTCAGCAGCCAATAATCACTCTCCCCCACCTAATAGCAGAGCTCAGCACCCAATAATCACCCTCCCCCAGCTAATACCAGAGCTCAGCACCCAATAATCACCCTCCCCCAGCTAATACCAGAGCACAGCACCCAATAATCACACTCCCCCACCTAATACCAGGGCTCAGCACCCTATAATCTCACTCCCCCAACTAATACGAGTGCTCAGCACCCAATAATCACAATCCCCCACCTAATACCAGTGCTCAGCACACAATAATCACACTCCCCCACTTAATACCAGGGCACAGCACCCAATAATCACACTCCCCACATAATACCAGGGCTCAGCACCCAATAATTACTCTCCCGCACCTAATGCCAGGGCTCAGCATCCAATAATCACACTACCCCACCTAATACCAGGGCACGGCACCCAATAATCACACTCCCCCACCTAATACCAGAGGTCAGCACCCAATAATCACACTCCCACCTAATATCAGGGCTCAACACCAAATAATGACACTCCCCCACCTAATACCAGGGCTCAGCAGCCAATCATCACACTCCCGAGCTAATACCAGAGCTCAGCACCCAGTAATCACACACCCCCATCTAATACCAGAGCTCAGAACCCAATAATCACACTCCCGCACCTAATACCAGAGCTCAGAACCCAATAATCACACTACCCCACCTCACACTCCCCCACGTAATACCAGAGCTCAGAACCCAATAATCACACAACTCCAACTAATACCAGGGCTCAGCACCCAATAATCACTCTTCTCCACCTAATACCAGGGCTCAGCACCCAATAATCACACTCCCCCTCCTAATACCAGGGCTCAGCACCCAACAATCACACTCCCCCACCTAATACGAGTGCTCAGCACCCAATAATCACACTCCCCCACCTAATACCAGAGCTCAGCACCCAATAATCACACTCTGTCACCTAATACCAGAGCTCAGCACCCAGTAATCACACACCCCCATCTAATACCAGTGCTCAGCACCCAATAATCACACTCTCCCACCTAATACCAGACATCAGAAACCAATAATCACACTACCCCACCTAATACCTGGGCTCAGCACCCAATAATGACTCTCCCACACCTAATACGAGTGCTCAGTACCCAATAATCACTCTCCCCCACCTAATAGCAGAGCTCAGCACGCAATAATCACACTCCCCCACCTAATACCAGAGCTCAGCACCCAATAATCACACTCCCCCACCTAATACGAGTGCTCAGTACCCAATAATCACATTCCCCCACCTAATACCAGGGCTCAGCACCAAATAATCGCTCTCCCCCACCTAATACCAGGGTTCAGCACCCAATAATCACCCTCCCCCACCTAATACCACGGCTCAGCTCCCAATAATCTCACTCCCCTAGCTAATACCAGTGCTCAGCACCCAATAATGACAAACTGTCACCTAATACCAGAGCTCAGCACCCAATCATCACACTCCCCTACCTAATACCAGTGCACAGCACCCAATAATCACACTCCCCCACCTAATACTAGAGATCAGCACCTAATAATCACACTCCCCCACCTAATACCAGTGCTCAGCACCCAATAATCACATTCTGTCACCTAATAACAGAACTCAGCACCCAACAATCACACTCCCCGATCTAATACCAGAATTGAGCACCTAATAATCACACTCCCCCACCTAATACCAGTGCTCAGCACCCAATAGTCACACTCCCCAACCTAATACCAGGGCTCAGCACCCAATAATCACACTACTGCACCAAATTCCAGGGCTCAGCAGCCAATAATCACACTCCCGCATCTAATACCAGAGCTCAGCACCCAATAATCACACTCCCCCACATAATACCAGGGCACAGCACCCAATAATCACACTACCCCACCTAATACCAGGGCACAGCACCCAATAATCACACTCCCCCACCTAACACCAGAGCTCAGCACCCAATAATCACAATCCCCCACTTAAAGCCAGAGCTCAGCACCCAATAATCACACTCCCCACCTAATACCAGGGCTCAGCAGCCAATAATCACACTCCCGCATCTAATACTAGAGCTCAGCACCCAATAATCACACTCCCCCACTTAATACCAGGGCTCAGCACCCAATAATCACACACTCACCTATTGCCAGGGCTCAGCACCCAATAATCACACTCCCCCAGATAATACCAGAGCTCAGCACCCAATAACCACACTCCCCACCTAATACCAGGGCTCAGCACCCAATAATCGCACTCCCCACCTAATACCAGAGCTCAGCACGCAATAATCACACTCTGTCACCTAACAACAGAGCTCAGAACCTAGCAATCACAATCCACACGAAATACCAGGGCTCAGCACCAAATAATCACACTCCCCCAGCTAATTCCAGGGCTCAGCACCCAATAATCTCACTCCCCCAGCTAATACCAGTGCTCAGCACCCAATAATGACAAACTGTCACTTAATACGAGAGCTCAGCACCCAAAAATTATACTCCATCACCTAATACCAGAGCTCAGCACCCAATAATCACAGACCCCCACCTAATACCAGAGCTCAGCACCCAATAATCACACTCCCCCACCTAATTCCAGTGCACAGTACCCAATAATCACACTCCCCCACCTAATACCAGGGCTCAACACCCAATAATCACAAACCCCCACACAATACGAGTGCTCAGCACCCAATAATCACACTCCCCACCTAATACCAGGGCTTAGCACCCAACAATCACACTCCCCAACCTAATGCCAGGGCTCAGCAGCCAATAATCACTCTCCCCCACCTAATAGCAGAGCTCAGCACGCAATAATCACACTCCCCCACCTAATACCAGAGCTCAGCACCCAATAATCACACTCCCCCACCTAATACCAGGGCTCAGCGCCCAAAAATCACACTCCCCCTCCTAATACCAGGGCTTAGCACCCAACAATCACACTCCCCAACCTAATGCCAGGGCTCAGCAGCCAATAATCACTCTCCCCCACCTAATAGCAGAGCTCAGCACCTAATAATCACCCTCCCCCAGCTAATACCAGAGCTCAGCACCCAATAATCACACTCCCCCACCTAATACCAGGGCTCAGCACCCTATAATCTCACTCCCCCAACTAATACGAGTGCTCAGCACCCAATAATCACACTCCCCCACCTAATACCAGGGCTCAGCACCCTATAATGACACTCCCCCTCCTAATACCAGGGCTCAGCACCCAATAATCACACTCCCCCACCTAATACCAGGGCTCAGCACCCAATAATCACAATCCCCCACCTAATACCAGTGCTCAGCACACAATAATCACACTCCCCCACTTAATACCAGGGCACAGCACCCAATAATCACACTCCCCACATAATACCAGGGCTCAGCACCCAATAATTACTCTCCCGCACCTAATGCCAGGGCTCAGCATCCAATAATCACACTACCCCACCTAATACCAGGGCACGGCACCCAATAATCACACTCCCCCACCTAATACCAGAGGTCAGCACCCAATAATCACACTCACACCTAATATCAGGGCTCAACACCAAATAATCACACTCCCCCACCTAATACCAGGGCTCAGCACCCTATAATGACACTCCCCCTCCTAATACCAGGGCTCAGCAGCCAATCATCACACTCCCGAGCTAATACCAGAGCTCAGCACCCAGTAATCACACACCCCCATCTAATACCAGAGCTCAGAACCCAATAATCACACTCCCGCACCTAATACCAGAGCTCAGAACCCAATAATCACACTACCCCACCTCACACTCCCCCACGTAATACCAGAGCTCAGCACCCAATAATCACCCTCCCCCAGCTAATACCAGAGCTCAGCACCCAATAATCACACTCCCCCACCTAATACCAGGGCTCAGCACCCTATAATCTCACTCCCCCAACTAATACGAGTGCTCAGCACCCAATAATCACACTCCCCCACCTAATACCAGGGCTCAGCACCCTATAATGACACTCCCCACATAATACCAGGGCTCAGCACCCAATAATTACTCTCCCGCACCTAATGCCAGGGCTCAGCATCCAATAATCACACTACCCCACCTAATACCAGGGCACGGCACCCAATAATCACACTCCCCCACCTAATACCAGAGGTCAGCACCCAATAATCACACTCCCACCTAATATCAGGGCTCAACACCAAATAATCACACTCCCCCACCTAATACCAGGGCTCAGCACCCTATAATGACACTCCCCCTCCTAATACCAGGGCTCAGCAGCCAATCATCACACTCCCGAGCTAATACCAGAGCTCAGCACCCAGTAATCACACACCCCCATCAAATACCAGAGCTCAGAACCCAATAATCACACTCCCGCACCTAATACCAGAGCTCAGAACCCAATAATCACACTACCCACCTCACACTCCCCCACGTAATACCAGAGCTCAGAACCCAATAATCACACTCCCCCTCCTAATACCAGGGCTTAGCACCCAACAATCACACTCCCCAACCTAATGCCAGGGCTCAGCAGCCAATAATCACTCTCCCCCACCTAATAGCAGAGCTCAGCACCCAATAATCACCCTCCCCCAGCTAATACCAGAGCTCAGCACCCAATAATCACACTCCCCCACCTAATACCAGGGCTCAGCACCCTATAATCTCACTCCCCCAACTAATACGAGTGCTCAGCACCCAATAATCACACTCCCCCACCTAATAACAGGGCTCAGCACCCTATAATGACACTCCCCCTCCTAATACCAGGGCTCAGCACCCAATAATCACACTCCCCCACCTAATACCAGGGCTCAGCACCCAATAATCACAATTCCCCACCTAATACCAGTGCTCAGCACACAATAATCACACTCCCCCACTTAATACCAGGGCACAGCACCCAATAATCACACTCCCCACATAATACCAGGGCTCAGCACCCAATAATTACTCTCCCGCACCTAATGCCAGGGCTCAGCATCCAATAATCACACTACCCTACCTAATACCAGGGCACGGCACCCAATAATCACACTCCCCCACCTAATACCAGAGGTCAGCACCCAATAATCACACTCCCACCTAATATCAGGGCTCAACACCAAATAATCACACTCCCCCACCTAATACCAGGGCTCAGCACCCTATAATGACACTCCCCCTCCTAATACCAGGGCTCAGCAGCCAATCATCACTCTCCCGAGCTAATACCAGAGCTCAGCACCCAGTAATCACACACCCCCATCTAATACCAGAGCTCAGAACCCAATAATCACACTCCCGCACCTAATACCAGAGCTCAGAACCCAATAATCACACTCCCGCACCTAATACCAGAGCTCAGAACCCAATAATCACACAACTCCAACTAATACCAGAGGTCAGCACCCAATAATCACACTCCCACCTAATATCAGGGCTCAACACCAAATAATCACACTCCCCCACCTAATACCAGGGCTCAGCACCCTATAATGACACTCCCCCTCCTAATACCAGGGCTCAGCAGCCAATCATCACACTCCCGAGCTAATACCAGAGCTCAGCACCCAGTAATCACACACCCCCATCTAATACCAGAGCTCAGAACCCAATAATCACACTCCCGCACCTAATACCAGAGCTCAGAACCCAATAATCACACTACCCCACCTCACACTCCCCCACGTAATACCAGAGCTCAGAACCCAATAATCACACTCCCCCTCCTAATACCAGGGCTTAGCACCCAACAATCACACTCCCCAACCTAATGCCAGGGCTCAGCAGCCAATAATCACTCTCCCCCACCTAATAGCAGAGCTCAGCACCCAATAATCACCCTCCCCCAGCTAATACCAGAGCTCAGCACCCAATAATCACACTCCCCCACCTAATACCAGGGCTCAGCACCCTATAATCTCACTCCCCCAACTAATACGAGTGCTCAGCACCCAATAATCACACTCCCCCACCTAATACCAGGGCTCAGCACCCTATAATGACACTCCCCCTCCTAATACCAGGGCTCAGCACCCAATAATCACACTCCCCCACCTAATACCAGGGCTCAGCACCCAATAATCACAATTCCCCACCTAATACCAGTGCTCAGCACACAATAATCACACTCCCCCACTTAATACCAGGGCACAGCACCCAATAATCACACTCCCCACATAATACCAGGGCTCAGCACCCAATAATTACTCTCCCGCACCTAATGCCAGGGCTCAGCATCCAATAATCACACTACCCTACCTAATACCAGGGCACGGCACCCAATAATCACACTCCCCCACCTAATACCAGAGGTCAGCACCCAATAATCACACTCCCACCTAATATCAGGGCTCAACACCAAATAATCACACTCCCCCACCTAATACCAGGGCTCAGCACCCTATAATGACACTCCCCCTCCTAATACCAGGGCTCAGCAGCCAATCATCACTCTCCCGAGCTAATACCAGAGCTCAGCACCCAGTAATCACACACCCCCATCTAATACCAGAGCTCAGAACCCAATAATCACACTCCCGCACCTAATACCAGAGCTCAGAACCCAATAATCACACAACTCCAACTAATACCAGGGCTCAGCACCCAATAATCACTCTCCTCCACCTAATACCAGGTCTCAGCACCCAACTATCACACTCCCCCACCTAATACGAGTGCTCAGCACCCAATAATCACACTCCCCCACCTAATACCAGAGCTCAGAACCCAATAATCACACAACTCCAACTAATACCAGGGCTCAGCACCCAATAATCACTCTCCTCCACCTAATACCAGGTCTCAGCACCCAACAATCACACTCCCCCACCTAATACGAGTGCTCAGCACCCAATAATCACACTCCCCCACCTAATACCAGAGCTCAGCACCCAATAATCACACTCCCCACCTAATACCAGAGGTCGGCACCCAATAATCACACTCTGTCACCTAATACCAGAGCTCAGCACCCAGTAATCACACACCCCCATCTAATACCAGTGCTCAGCACCCAATAATCACACTCTCCCACCTAATACCAGACATCAGAAACCAATAATCACACTACCCCACCTAATACCTGGGCTCAGCACCCAATAATGACTCTCCCACTCCTAATACGAGTGCTCAGTACCCAATAATCACATTCCCCCACCTAATACCAGGGCTCAACACCCAATAATCTCACTCCCCCACCTAATACGAGTGCTCAGCTCCCAATAATCACACTCCCCCACCTAATACCAGAGCTCAGCACCCAATAATCACACACCCCCACCTAATACCAGGGCTCAGCGCCCAATAATCACACTCCCCCTCCTAATACCAGGGCTTAGCACCCAACAATCACACTCCCCAACCTAATGCCAGGGCTCAGCAGCCAATAATCACTCTCCCCCACCTAATAGCAGAGCTCAGCACCCAATAATCACTCTCCCCCACCTAATAGCAGAGCTCAGCACCCAATAATCACCCTCCCCCAGCTAATACCAGAGCTCAGCACCCAATAATCACACTCCCCCACCTAATACCAGGGCTCAGCACCCTATAATCTCACTCCCCCAACTAATACGAGTGCTCAGCACCCAATAATCACACTCCCCCACCTAATACCAGGGCTCAGCACCCTATAATGACACTCCCCCTCCTAATACCAGGGCTCAGCACCCAATAATCACACTCCCCCACCTAATACCAGGGCTCAGCACCCAATAATTACTCTCCCGCACCTAATGCCAGGGCTCAGCATCCAATAATCACACTACCCCACCTAATACCAGGGCACGGCACCCAATAATCACACTCCCCACATAATACCAGGGCTCAGCACCCAATAATTACTCTCCCGCACCTAATGCTAGGGCTCAGCATCCAATAATCACACTACCCCACCTAATACCAGGGCACGGCACCCAATAATCACACTCCCCCACCTAATACCAGAGGTCAGCACCCAATAATCACACTCCCACCTAATATCAGGGCTCAACACCAAATAATCTCACTCCCCCACCTAATACGAGTGCTCAGCTCCCAATAATCACACTCCCCCACCTAATACCAGAGCTCAGCACCCAATAATCACACACCCCCACCTAATACCAGGGCTCAGCGCCCAATAATCACACTCCCCCTTCTAATACCAGGGCTTAGCACCCAACAATCACACTCCCCAACCTAATGCCAGGGCTCAGCAGCCAATAATCACTCTCCCCCACCTAATAGCAGAGCTCAGCACCCAATAATCACCCTCCCCCAGCTAATACCAGAGCTCAGCACCCAATAATCACCCTCCCCCAGCTAATACCAGAGCACAGCACCCAATAATCACACTCCCCCACCTAATACCAGGGCTCAGCACCCTATAATCTCACTCCCCCAACTAATACGAGTGCTCAGCACCCAATAATCACAATCCCCCACCTAATACCAGTGCTCAGCACACAATAATCACACTCCCCCACTTAATACCAGGGCACAGCACCCAATAATCACACTCCCCACATAATACCAGGGCTCAGCACCCAATAATTACTCTCCCGCACCTAATGCCAGGGCTCAGCATCCAATAATCACACTACCCCACCTAATACCAGGGCACGGCACCCAATAATCACACTCCCCCACCTAATACCAGAGGTCAGCACCCAATAATCACACTCCCACCTAATATCAGGGCTCAACACCAAATAATGACACTCCCCCACCTAATACCAGGGCTCAGCAGCCAATCATCACACTCCCGAGCTAATACCAGAGCTCAGCACCCAGTAATCACACACCCCCATCTAATACCAGAGCTCAGAACCCAATAATCACACTCCCGCACCTAATACCAGAGCTCAGAACCCAATAATCACACTACCCCACCTCACACTCCCCCACGTAATACCAGAGCTCAGAACCCAATAATCACACAACTCCAACTAATACCAGGGCTCAGCACCCAATAATCACTCTTCTCCACCTAATACCAGGGCTCAGCACCCAATAATCACACTCCCCCTCCTAATACCAGGGCTCAGCACCCAACAATCACACTCCCCCACCTAATACGAGTGCTCAGCACCCAATAATCACACTCCCCCACCTAATACCAGAGCTCAGCACCCAATAATCACACTCTGTCACCTAATACCAGAGCTCAGCACCCAGTAATCACACACCCCCATCTAATACCAGTGCTCAGCACCCAATAATCACACTCTCCCACCTAATACCAGACATCAGAAACCAATAATCACACTACCCCACCTAATACCTGGGCTCAGCACCCAATAATGACTCTCCCACACCTAATACGAGTGCTCAGTACCCAATAATCACTCTCCCCCACCTAATAGCAGAGCTCAGCACGCAATAATCACACTCCCCCACCTAATACCAGAGCTCAGCACCCAATAATCACACTCCCCCACCTAATACGAGTGCTCAGTACCCAATAATCACATTCCCCCACCTAATACCAGGGCTCAGCACCAAATAAACGCTCTCCCCCACCTAATACCAGGGTTCAGCACCCAATAATCACCCTCCCCCACCTAATACCACGGCTCAGCTCCCAATAATCTCACTCCCCTAGCTAATACCAGTGCTCAGCACCCAATAATGACAAACTGTCACCTAATACCAGAGCTCAGCACCCAATCATCACACTCCCCTACCTAATACCAGTGCACAGCACCCAATAATCACACTCCCCCACCTAATACTAGAGATCAGCACCTAATAATCACACTCCCCCACCTAATACCAGTGCTCAGCACCCAATAATCACATTCTGTCACCTAATAACAGAACTCAGCACCCAACAATCACACTCCCCGATCTAATACCAGAATTGAGCACCTAATAATCACACTCCCCCACCTAATACCAGTGCTCAGCACCCAATAGTCACACTCCCCAACCTAATACCAGGGCTCAGCACCCAATAATCACACTACTGCACCAAATTCCAGGGCTCAGCAGCCAATAATCACACTCCCGCATCTAATACCAGAGCTCAGCACCCAATAATCACACTCCCCCACATAATACCAGGGCACAGCACCCAATAATCACACTCCCCCACCTAACACCAGAGCTCAGCACCCAATAATCACAATCCCCCACTTAAAGCCAGAGCTCAGCACCCAATAATCACACTCCCCACCTAATACCAGGGCTCAGCAGCCAATAATCACACTCCCGCATCTAATACTAGAGCTCAGCACCCAATAATCACACTCCCCCACTTAATACCAGGGCTCAGCACCCAATAATCACACACTCACCTATTGCCAGGGCTCAGCACCCAATAATCACACTCCCCCAGCTAATACCAGAGCTCAGCACCCAATAACCACACTCCCCACCTAATACCAGGGCTCAGCACCCAATAATCGCACTCCCCACCTAATACCAGAGCTCAGCACGCAATAATCACACTCTGTCACCTAACAACAGAGCTCAGAACCTAGCAATCACAATCCACACGAAATACCAGGGCTCAGCACCAAATAATCACACTCCCCCAGCTAATTCCAGGGCTCAGCACCCAATAATCTCACTCCCCCAGCTAATACCAGTGCTCAGCACCCAATAATGACAAACTGTCACTTAATACGAGAGCTCAGCACCCAAAAATTATACTCCATCACCTAATACCAGAGCTCAGCACCCAATAATCACAGACCCCCACCTAATACCAGAGCTCAGCACCCAATAATCACACTCCCCCACCTAATTCCAGTGCACAGTACCCAATAATCACACTCCCCCACCTAATACCAGGGCTCAACACCCAATAATCACAAACCCCCACACAATACGAGTGCTCAGCACCCAATAATCACACTCCCCACCTAATACCAGGGCTTAGCACCCAACAATCACACTCCCCAACCTAATGCCAGGGCTCAGCAGCCAATAATCACTCTCCCCCACCTAATAGCAGAGCTCAGCACGCAATAATCACACTCCCCCACCTAATACCAGAGCTCAGCACCCAATAATCACACTCCCCCACCTAATACCAGGGCTCAGCGCCCAAAAATCACACTCCCCCTCCTAATACCAGGGCTTAGCACCCAACAATCACACTCCCCTACCTAATGCCAGGGCTCAGCAGCCAATAATCACTCTCCCCCACCTAATAGCAGAGCTCAGCACCTAATAATCACCCTCCCCCAGCTAATACCAGAGCTCAGCACCCAATAATCACACTCCCCCACCTAATACCAGGGCTCAGCACCCTATAATCTCACTCCCCCAACTAATACGAGTGCTCAGCACCCAATAATCACACTCCCCCACCTAATACCAGGGCTCAGCACCCTATAATGACACTCCCCCTCCTAATACCAGGGCTCAGCACCCAATAATCACACTCCCCCACCTAATACCAGGGCTCAGCACCCAATAATCACAATCCCCCACCTAATACCAGTGCTCAGCACACAATAATCACACTCCCCCACTTAATACCAGGGCACAGCACCCAATAATCACACTCCCCACATAATACCAGGGCTCAGCACCCAATAATTACTCTCCCGCACCTAATGCCAGGGCTCAGCATCCAATAATCACACTACCCCACCTAATACCAGGGCACGGCACCCAATAATCACACTCCCCCACCTAATACCAGAGGTCAGCACCCAATAATCACACTCACACCTAATATCAGGGCTCAACACCAAATAATCACACTCCCCCACCTAATACCAGGGCTCAGCACCCTATAATGACACTCCCCCTCCTAATACCAGGGCTCAGCAGCCAATCATCACACTCCCGAGCTAATACCAGAGCTCAGCACCCAGTAATCACACACCCCCATCTAATACCAGAGCTCAGAACCCAATAATCACACTCCCGCACCTAATACCAGAGCTCAGAACCCAATAATCACACTACCCCACCTCACACTCCCCCACGTAATACCAGAGCTCAGCACCCAATAATCACCCTCCCCCAGCTAATACCAGAGCTCAGCACCCAATAATCACACTCCCCCACCTAATACCAGGGCTCAGCACCCTATAATCTCACTCCCCCAACTAATACGAGTGCTCAGCACCCAATAATCACACTCCCCCACCTAATACCAGGGCTCAGCACCCTATAATGACACTCCCCACATAATACCAGGGCTCAGCACCCAATAATTACTCTCCCGCACCTAATGCCAGGGCTCAGCATCCAATAATCACACTACCCCACCTAATACCAGGGCACGGCACCCAATAATCACACTCCCCCACCTAATACCAGAGGTCAGCACCCAATAATCACACTCCCACCTAATATCAGGGCTCAACACCAAATAATCACACTCCCCCACCTAATACCAGGGCTCAGCACCCTATAATGACACTCCCCCTCCTAATACCAGAGCTCAGCACCCAATCATCACACTCCCCTACCTAATACCAGTGCACAGCACCCAATAATCACACTCCCCCACCTAATACTAGAGATCAGCACCTAATAATCACACTCCCCCACCTAATACCAGTGCTCAGCACCCAATAATCACATTCTGTCACCTAATAACAGAACTCAGCACCCAACAATCACACTCCCCGATCTAATACCAGAATTGAGCACCTAATAATCACACTCCCCCACCTAATACCAGTGCTCAGCACCCAATAGTCACACTCCCCAACCTAATACCAGGGCTCAGCACCCAATAATCACACTACTGCACCAAATTCCAGGGCTCAGCAGCCAATAATCACACTCCCGCATCTAATACCAGAGCTCAGCACCCAATAATCACACTCCCCCACATAATACCAGGGCACAGCACCCAATAATCACACTACCCCACCTAATACCAGGGCACAGCACCCAATAATCACACTCCCCCACCTAACACCAGAGCTCAGCACCCAATAATCACAATCCCCCACTTAAAGCCAGAGCTCAGCACCCAATAATCACACTCCCCACCTAATACCAGGGCTCAGCAGCCAATAATCACACTCCCGCATCTAATACTAGAGCTCAGCACCCAATAATCACACTCCCCCACTTAATACCAGGGCTCAGCACCCAATAATCACACACTCACCTATTGCCAGGGCTCAGCACCCAATAATCACACTCCCCCAGCTAATACCAGAGCTCAGCACCCAATAACCACACTCCCCACCTAATACCAGGGCTCAGCACCCAATAATCGCACTCCCCACCTAATACCAGAGCTCAGCACGCAATAATCACACTCTGTCACCTAACAACAGAGCTCAGAACCTAGCAATCACAATCCACACGAAATACCAGGGCTCAGCACCAAATAATCACACTCCCCCAGCTAATTCCAGGGCTCAGCACCCAATAATCTCACTCCCCCAGCTAATACCAGTGCTCAGCACCCAATAATGACAAACTGTCACTTAATACGAGAGCTCAGCACCCAAAAATTATACTCCATCACCTAATACCAGAGCTCAGCACCCAATAATCACAGACCCCCACCTAATACCAGAGCTCAGCACCCAATAATCACACTCCCCCACCTAATTCCAGTGCACAGTACCCAATAATCACACTCCCCCACCTAATACCAGGGCTCAACACCCAATAATCACAAACCCCCACACAATACGAGTGCTCAGCACCCAATAATCACACTCCCCACCTAATACCAGGGCTTAGCACCCAACAATCACACTCCCCAACCTAATGCCAGGGCTCAGCAGCCAATAATCACTCTCCCCCACCTAATAGCAGAGCTCAGCACGCAATAATCACACTCCCCCACCTAATACCAGAGCTCAGCACCCAATAATCACACTCCCCCACCTAATACCAGGGCTCAGCGCCCAAAAATCACACTCCCCCTCCTAATACCAGGGCTTAGCACCCAACAATCACACTCCCCTACCTAATGCCAGGGCTCAGCAGCCAATAATCACTCTCCCCCACCTAATAGCAGAGCTCAGCACCTAATAATCACCCTCCCCCAGCTAATACCAGAGCTCAGCACCCAATAATCACACTCCCCCACCTAATACCAGGGCTCAGCACCCTATAATCTCACTCCCCCAACTAATACGAGTGCTCAGCACCCAATAATCACACTCCCCCACCTAATACCAGGGCTCAGCACCCTATAATGACACTCCCCCTCCTAATACCAGGGCTCAGCACCCAATAATCACACTCCCCCACCTAATACCAGGGCTCAGCACCCAATAATCACAATCCCCCACCTAATACCAGTGCTCAGCACACAATAATCACACTCCCCCACTTAATACCAGGGCACAGCACCCAATAATCACACTCCCCACATAATACCAGGGCTCAGCACCCAATAATTACTCTCCCGCACCTAATGCCAGGGCTCAGCATCCAATAATCACACTACCCCACCTAATACCAGGGCACGGCACCCAATAATCACACTCCCCCACCTAATACCAGAGGTCAGCACCCAATAATCACACTCACACCTAATATCAGGGCTCAACACCAAATAATCACACTCCCCCACCTAATACCAGGGCTCAGCACCCTATAATGACACTCCCCCTCCTAATACCAGGGCTCAGCAGCCAATCATCACACTCCCGAGCTAATACCAGAGCTCAGCACCCAGTAATCACACACCCCCATCTAATACCAGAGCTCAGAACCCAATAATCACACTCCCGCACCTAATACCAGAGCTCAGAACCCAATAATCACACTACCCCACCTCACACTCCCCCACGTAATACCAGAGCTCAGCACCCAATAATCACCCTCCCCCAGCTAATACCAGAGCTCAGCACCCAATAATCACACTCCCCCACCTAATACCAGGGCTCAGCACCCTATAATCTCACTCCCCCAACTAATACGAGTGCTCAGCACCCAATAATCACACTCCCCCACCTAATACCAGGGCTCAGCACCCTATAATGACACTCCCCACATAATACCAGGGCTCAGCACCCAATAATTACTCTCCCGCACCTAATGCCAGGGCTCAGCATCCAATAATCACACTACCCCACCTAATACCAGGGCACGGCACCCAATAATCACACTCCCCCACCTAATACCAGAGGTCAGCACCCAATAATCACACTCCCACCTAATATCAGGGCTCAACACCAAATAATCACACTCCCCCACCTAATACCAGGGCTCAGCACCCTATAATGACACTCCCCCTCCTAATACCAGGGCTCAGCAGCCAATCATCACACTCCCGAGCTAATACCAGAGCTCAGCACCCAGTAATCACACACCCCCATCTAATACCAGAGCTCAGAACCCAATAATCACACTCCCGCACCTAATACCAGAGCTCAGAACCCAATAATCACACTACCCCACCTCACACTCCCCCACGTAATACCAGAGCTCAGAACCCAATAATCACACTACCCCACCTAATACCAGGGCTCAGCACCCAATAATCGCACTCCCCACCTAATACCAGAGCTCAGCACGCAATAATCACACTCCGTCACCTAACAACAGAGCTCAGAACCCAACAATCACAATCCACACGAAATACCAGGGCTCAGCACCAAATAATCACACTCCCCCAGCTAATTCCAGGGCTCAGCACCCAATAATCTCACTCCCCCAACTAATACGAGTGCTCAGTACCCAATAATCACACTCCCCCGCTAATACCAGTGCTCAGCACCCAATAATGACAAACTGTCAACTAATACCAGAGCTCAGCACCCAAAAATTATACTCCATCACCCCAATACCAGGGATCAGCACCCAATAATCACACTCCCCACCTAATACCAGGGCTCAGCACCCAATAATCACACTCGCCAACCTAATACCAGAGCTCAGCACCCAATACTCACACTCCGTCACCTAATACCAGGGCTCAGCACCCAATAATCACACTCCCCCACCTATTACCAAAGCTCAGCACCCAACAATCACACTCTCCCACCCAATACCAGGGCTCAGCACCCAATAATCACACTCCCCCACCTAATACCAGAGCTCAGCACCCAATAATCACACTCCCCCACCTAATACCAGGGCTCAGCGCCCAATAATCACACTCCCCCTCCTAATACCAGGGCTTAGCACCCAACAATCACACTCCCCAACCTAATGCCAGGGCTCAGCAGCCAATAATCACTCTCCCCCACCTAATAGCAGAGCTCAGCACCCAATAATCACCCTCCCCCAGCTAATACCAGAGCTCAGCACCCAATAATCACACTCCCCCACCTAATACCAGGGCTCAGCACCCTATAATCTCACTCCCCCAACTAATACGAGTGCTCAGCACCCAATAATCACACTCCCCCACCTAATACCAGGGCTCAGCACCCTATAATCTCACTCCCCCAACTAATACGAGTGCTCAGCACCCAATAATCACACTCCCCACCTAATACCAGAGGTCGGCACCCAATAATCACACTCTGTCACATAATACCAGAGCTCAGCACCCAGTAATCACACACCCCCATCTAATACCAGTGCTCAGCACCCAATAATCACACTCCCCACCTAATACCAGAGGTCGGCACCCAATAATCACACTCTGTCACCTAATACCAGAGCTCAGCACCCAGTAATCACACACCCCCATCTAATACCAGTGCTCAGCACCCAATAATCACACTCTCCCACTTAATACCAGACCTCAGAAACCAATAATCACACTACCCCACATAATACCAGGGCTCAGCACCAAATAATGACTCTCCCACACCTAATACGAGTGCTCAGTACCCAATAATCACATTCCCCCTCCTAATACCAGGGCTCAGCACCCAACAATCACACTCCCCCACCTAATACGAGTGCTCAGCACCCAATAATCACATTCCCCCACCTAATACCAGGGCACAGAACCCAATAATCACATTCCCCCACCTAATACCAGGGCTCAGCACCCAATAATCACAATCTCCCATCTAATACCAGGGCTCAGCACCCAATAATCACACTCCGTCACCTAATACCAGGGCTCAGCACGCAATAATCACACTCAAGCACCAAATGGCAGGGCTCAGCACCCAATAATCGCACTCCCCACCTAAATAACAGAGCTCAGCACGCAATAATCACACTCTGTCACCTAACAACAGAGCTCAGAACCCAACAAACACAATCCACACCTACTACCAGGGCTCAGCACCAAATAATCACACTCCTGCACCCAATACCAGGGCTCAGCTCCCAATAATCACACTCCCCCACCTAATGCCAGAGCTCAGCACCCAATAATCACACGCCGTCACCTGATACCAGAGCTCAGCACCCAATAATCACACGCAGCCACCTAATCCCAGTGCTCAGCACCCAATAATCACAATCCCCCACTTAAAGCCAGAGCTCAGCACCCAATAATCACACTCCCCACCTAATACCAGAGATCTGCACCCAATAATCACACTCCCCCACCTAATACCAGAGCTCAGCACCCAATAATCACACTCCCCCACCTAATACCAGAGCTCAGCACCCAATACTCACACTCCCGCACCAAATCCCAGGGCTCAGCAGCCAATAATCACACTCCCGCATCTAATACTAGAGCTCAGCACCCAATAATCACACTCCCCCACCTAATACCAGGGCTCAGCACCCAATAATCACACACTCACCTATTGCCAGGGCTCAGCACCCAACAATCACACTCCCCCAGCAAATACAAGAGCTCAGCACCCAATAATCGCACTCCCCACCTAATACCAGGGCTCAGCACCCAATAATCGCACTCCCCACCTAATACCAGAGCTCAGCACGCAATAATCACACTCCGTCACCTAACAACAGAGCTCAGAACCCAATAATCACAATCCACACGAAATACCAGGGCTCAGCACCAAATAATCACACTCCCCCAGCTAATTCCAGGGCTCAGCACCCAATAATCTCACTCCCCCAACTAATACGAGTGCTCAGTACCCAATAATCACACTCCCCCGCTAATACCAGTGCTCAGCACCCAATAATTACTCTCCCCCTACTAATACCAGGGTTCAGCACCCAACAATCACACTCCCCAACCTAATACCAGGGCTCAGCACCCAATAATCACACTACTGCACCAAATTCCAGGGCTCAGCAGCCAATAATCACACTCCCGCATCTAATACCAGAGCTCAGCACCCAATAATCACACTCCCCCACATAATACCAGGGCACAGCACCCAATAATCACACTACCCCACCTAATACCAGGGCACAGCACCCAATAATCACACTCCCCCACCTAACACCAGAGCTCAGCACCCAATAATCACAATCCCCCACTTAAAGCCAGAGCTCAGCACCCAATAATTACACTCCCCACCTAATACCAGAGCTCTGCACCCAATAATCACACTCTATCACCTAATACCAGGGCTCAGCACCCAATAATCACTCTCCCCCACCTAATACCAGAGCTCAGCACCCAATACTCACTCTCCCGCACCAAATCCCAGGGCTCAGCAGCCAATAATCACACTCCCGCATCTAATACTAGAGCTCAGCACCCAATAATCACACTCCCCCACTTAATACCAGGGCTCAGCACCCAATAATCACACACTCACCTATTGCCAGGGCTCAGCACCCAATAATCACACTCCCCCAGCTAATACCAGAGCTCAGCACCCAATAACCACACTCCCCACCTAATACCAGGGCTCAGCACCCAATAATCGCACTCCCCACCTAATACCAGAGCTCAGCACGCAATAATCACACTCTGTCACCTAACAACAGAGCTCAGAACCTAGCAATCACAATCCACACGAAATACCAGGGCTCAGCACCAAATAATCACACTCCCCCAGCTAATTCCAGGGCTCAGCACCCAATAATCTCACTCCCCCAGCTAATACCAGTGCTCAGCACCCAATAATGACAAACTGTCACTTAATACGAGAGCTCAGCACCCAAAAATTATACTCCATCACCTAATACCAGAGCTCAGCACCCAATAATCACAGACCCCCACCTAATACCAGAGCTCAGCACCCAATAATCACACTCCCCCACCTAATCCCAGTGCACAGTACCCAATAATCACACTCCCCCACCTAATACCAGGGCTCAACAACGAATAATCACACACTCCCACACAATACGAGTGCTCAGCACCCAATAATCACACTCCCCACCTAATACCAGGGCTTAGCACCCAACAATCACACTCCCCAACCTAATGCCAGGGCTCAGCAGCCAATAATCACTCTCCCCCAGCTAATAGCAGAGCTCAGCACGCAATAATCACACTCTCCCACCTAATACCAGAGCTCAGCACCCAATAATCACACTCCCCCACCTAATACGAGTGCTCAGCACCCTATAATCTCACTCCCCCAACTAATACCAGGGCTCAGCACCCAATAATCACACTCCCCCACCTAATACCAGGGCTCAGCACCCAATAATCACAATCCCCCACCTAATACCAGTGCTCATCACACAATAATCACACTCCCCACATAATACCAGGGCTCAGCACCCAATAATTACTCTCCCGCACCTAATGCCAGGGCTCAGCATCCAATAATCACACTACCCCACCTAATACCAGGGCACGGCACCCAATAATCACACTCCCCCACCTAATACCAGAGGTCAGCACCCAATAATCACACTCCCACCTAATATCAGGGCTCAACACCAAATAATCACACTCCCCCACCTAATACCAGGGCTCAGCACCCTATAATGACACTCCCCCTCCTAATACCAGGGCTCAGCAGCCAATCATCACACTCCCGAGCTAATACCAGAGCTCAGCACCCAGTAATCACACACCCCCATCTAATACCAGAGCTCAGAACCCAATAATCACACTCCCGCACCTAATACCAGAGCTCAGAACCCAATAATCACACTACCCCACCTCACACTCCCCCACGTAATACCAGAGCTCAGAACCCAATAATCACACTACCCCACCTAATACCAGGGCTCAGCACCCAATAATCGCACTCCCCACCTAATACCAGAGCTCAGCACGCAATAATCACACTCCGTCACCTAACAACAGAGCTCAGAACCCAACAATCACAATCCACACGAAATACCAGGGCTCAGCACCCAATAATCACACTCCCCCACCTATTACCAAAGCTCAGCACCCAATAATCACACTCTCCCACACAATACCAGGGCTCAGCACCCAATAATCACACTCCCCCATCTCATACTAGAACTCAGCACCCAATAATGACAAACTGTCGCCTAATACCAGTGCTCAGCACCCAATAATTACTCTCCCCCTACTAATACCAGGGTTCAGCACCCAACAATCACACTCCCCAACCTAATACCAGGGCTCAGCACCCAATAATCACACTCCCCACCTAATACCAGGGCTTAGCACCCAACAATCACACTCCCCAACCTAATGCCAGGGCTCAGCAGCCAATAATCACTCTCCCCCAGCTAATAGCAGAGCTCAGCACGCAATAATCACACTCTCCCACCTAATACCAGAGCTCAGCACCCAATAATCACACTCCCCCACCTAATACCAGGGCTCAGCACCCTATAATCTCACTCCCCCAACTAATACGAGTGCTCAGCACCCAATAATCACACTCCCCCACCTAATACCAGGGCTCAGCACCCTATAATGACACTCCCCCTCCTAATACCAGGGCTCAGCACCCAATAATCACACTCCCCCACCTAATACCAGGGCTCAGCACCCAATAATCACAATCCCCCACCTAATACCAGTGCTCAGCACACAATAATCACACTCCCCCACTTAATACCAGGGCACAGCACCCAATAATCACACTCCCCACATAATACCAGGGCTCAGCACCCAATAATTACTCTCCCGCACCTAATGCCAGGGCTCAGCATCCAATAATCACACTACCCCACCTAATACCAGGGCACGGCACCCAATAATCACACTCCCCCACCTAATACCAGAGGTCAGCACCCAATAATCACACTCACACCTAATATCAGGGCTCAACACCAAATAATCACACTCCCCCACCTAATACCAGGGCTCAGCACCCTATAATGACACTCCCCCTCCTAATACCAGGGCTCAGCAGCCAATCATCACACTCCCGAGCTAATACCAGAGCTCAGCACCCAGTAATCACACACCCCCATCTAATACCAGAGCTCAGAACCCAATAATCACACTCCCGCACCTAATACCAGAGCTCAGAACCCAATAATCACACTACCCCACCTCACACTCCCCCACGTAATACCAGAGCTCAGAACCCAATAATCACACTACCCCACCTAATACCAGGGCTCAGCACCCAATAATCGCACTCCCCACCTAAATACCAGAGCTCAGCACGCAATAATCACACTCCGTCACCTAACAACAGAGCTCAGAACCCAACAATCACAATCCACACGAAATACCAGGGCTCAGCACCAAATAATCACACTCCCCCAGCTAATTCCAGGGCTCAGCACCCAATAATCTCACTCCCCCAACTAATACGAGTGCTCAGTACCCAATAATCACACTCCCCCGCTAATACCAGTGCTCAGCACCCAATAATGACAAACTGTCAACTAATACCAGAGCTCAGCACCCAAAAATTATACTCCATCACCCCAATACCAGGGATCAGCACCAAATAATCACACTCCCCACCTAATACCAGGGCTCAGCACCCAATAATCACACTCGCCCACCTAATACCAGAGCTCAGCACCCAATACTCACACTCCGTCACCTAATACCAGGGCTCAGCACCCAATAATCACACTCCCCCACCTATTACCAAAGCTCAGCACCCAATAATCACACTCTCCCACCCAATACCAGTGCTCAGCACCCAATAATCACACTCCCGCACCTAACACCAGAGCTCAGCACCCAATAATCACAATCCCCCACTTAAAGCCAGAGCTCAGCACCCAATAATTACACTCCCCACCTAATAGCAGAGCTCAGCACCCAATACTCACTCTCCCGCACCAAATCCCAGGGCTCAGCAGCCAATAATCACACTCCCGCATCTAATACTAGAGCTCAGCACCCAATAATCACACTCCCCCACTTAATACCAGGGCTCAGCACCCAATAATCACACACTCACCTATTGCCAGGGCTCAGCACCCAATAATCACACTCCCCCAGCTAATACCAGAGCTCAGCACCCAATAACCACACTCCCCACCTAATACCAGGGCTCAGCACCCAATAATCGCACTCCCCACCTAATACCAGAGCTCAGCACGCAATAATCACACTCTGTCACCTAACAACAGAGCTCAGAACCTAGCAATCACAATCCACACGAAATACCAGGGCTCAGCACCAAATAATCACACTCCCCCAGCTAATTCCAGGGCTCAGCACCCAATAATCTCACTCCCCCAGCTAATACCAGTGCTCAGCACCCAATAATGACAAACTGTCACTTAATACGAGAGCTCAGCACCCAAGAATTATACTCCATCACCTAATGCCAGAGCTCAGCACCCAATAATCACAGACCCCCACCTAATACCAGAGCTCAGCACCCAATAATCACACTCCCCCACCTAATCCCAGTGCACAGTACCCAATAATCACACTCCCCCACCTAATACCAGGGCTCAACACCCAATAATCACACACCCCCACACAATACTAGTGCTCAGCACCCAATAATCACACTCCCCACCTAATACCAGGGCTTAGCACCCAACAATCACACTCCCCAGCCTAATGCCAGGGCTCAGCAGCCAATAATCACTCTCCCCCACCTAATAGCAGAGCTCAGCACGCAATAATCACACTCCCCCGCCTAATACCAGAGCTCAGCACCCAATAATCACACTCCCCCACCTAATACCAGGGCTCAGCACCCAATAATCACACTCCCCCTCCTAATACCAGGGCTTAGCACCCAACAATCACACTCCCCAACCTAATGCCAGGGCTCAGCAGCCAATAATCACTCTCCCCCACCTAATAGCAGAGCTCAGCACCCAATAATCACCCTCCCCCAGCTAATACCAGGGCTCAGCACCCTATAATCTCACTCCCCCAACTAATACGAGTGCTCAGCACCCAATAATCACACTACCCCACCTAATACCAGGGCTCAGCACCCTATAATGACACTACCCCACCTAATACCAGGGCACGGCACCCAATAATCACACTCCCCCACCTAATACCAGGGCTCAGCACCCAATAATCACACTCCCACCTAATATCAGGGCGCAACACCAAATAATCACACTCCCCCACCTAATACCAGGGCTCAGCACCCTATAATGACACTCCCCCTCCTAATACCAGGGCTCAGCAGCCAATCATCACACTCCCGAGCTAATACCAGAGCTCAGCACCCAGTAATCACACACCCCCATCTAATACCAGAGCTCAGAACCCAATTATCACACTCCCGCACCTAATACCAGAGCTCAGAAACCAATAATCACACTACCCCACCTAATACCAGGGATCAGCACCTAATAATGACTCTCCCCCACCTAATACGAGTGCTCAGTACCCAATAATCACATTCCCCCACCTAATACGAGTGCTCAGTACCCAATAATCACATTCCCCCACCTAATACCAGGGCTCAGCACCCAATAATCGCTCTCCCCCACCTAATACCAGGGCTCAGCACCGAATAATCACTCTCCCCCACCTAATACCAGGGTTCAGCACCCAATAATCACCCTCCCCCACCTAATACCACGGATCATCTCCCAATAATCTCACTCCCCTAGCTAATACCAGTGCTCAGCACCCAATAATGACAAACTGTCACCTAATACCAGAGCTCAGCACCCAATCATCACACTCCCCTACCTAATACCAGTGCACAGCACCCAATAATCACACTCCCCCACCTAATACTAGAGATCAGCACCCAATAATCACACTCCGTCACCTAATACCAGGGCTCAGCACCCAATAATCACACTCCCCACCTAATACCAGAGGTCAGCACCCAATAATCATACTCTGTCACCTAATACCAGAGCTCAGCACCCAGTAATCACACACCCCCATCTAATACCAGTGCTCAGCACCCAATAATCACACTCTCCCACCTAATACCAGACATCAGAAACCAATAATCACACTACCCCACCTAATACCTGGGCTCAGCACCCAATAATGACTCTCCCACACCTAATACGAGTGCTCAGTACCCAATAATCACATTCCCCCACCTAATACCAGGGCTCAACACCCAATAATCACACTCCCCCACACAATACGAGTGCTCAGCACCCAATAATCACACTCCCCACCTAATACCAGGGCTTAGCACCCAATAATCACTCTCCCCCACCTAATAGCAGAGCTCAGCACGCAATAATCACACTCCCCCACCTAATACCAGAGCTCAGCACCCAATAATCACACTCCCCCACCTAATACCAGGGCTCAGCGCCCAATAATCACACTCCCCCTCCTAATACCAGGGCTTAGCACCCAACAATCACACTCCCCAACCTAATGCCAGGGCTCAGCAGCCAATAATCACTCTCCCCCACCTAATAGCAGAGCTCAGCACCCAATAATCACCCTCCCCCAGCTAATACCAGAGCTCAGCACCCAATAATCGCTCTCCCCCACCTAATACCAGGGCTCAGCACCCTATAATCTCACTCCCCCAACTAATACGAGTGCTCAGCACCCAATAATCACACTCCCCCACCTAATACCAGGGCTCAGCACCCTATAATGACACTCCCCCTCCTAATACCAGGGCTCAGCACCCAATAATCACACTCCCCCACCTAATACCAGGGCTCAGCACCCAATAATCACAATTCCCCACCTAATACCAGTGCTCAGCACACAATAATCACACTCCCCCACTTAATACCAGGGCACAGCACCCAATAATCACACTCCCCACATAATACCAGGGCTCAGCACCCAATAATTACTCTCCCGCACCTAATACCAGGGCTCAGCACCCTATAATGACACTCCCCCTCCTAATACCAGGGCTCAGCAGCCAATCATCACTCTCCCGAGCTAATACCAGAGCTCAGCACCCAGTAATCACACACCCCCATCTAATACCAGAGCTCAGAACCCAATAATCACACTCCCGCACCTAATACCAGAGCTCAGAACCCAATAATCACACTAGCCACCTCACACTCCCCCACGTAATACCAGAGCTCAGAACCCAATAATCACACAACTCCAACTAATACCAGGGCTCAGCACCCAATAATCACTCTCCTCCACCTAATACCAGGTCTCAGCACCCAACAATCACACTCCCCCACCTAATACGAGTGCTCAGCACCCAATAATCACACTCCCCCACCTAATACCAGAGCTCAGCACCCAATAATCACACTCCCCACCTAATACCAGAGGTCGGCACCCAATAATCACACTCTGTCACCTAATACCAGAGCTCAGCACCCAGTAATCACACACCCCCATCTAATACCAGTGCTCAGCACCCAATAATCACACTCTCCCACCTAATACCAGACATCAGAAACCAATAATCACACTACCCCACCTAATACCTGGGCTCAGCACCCAATAATGACTCTCCCACACCTAATACGAGTGCTCAGTACCCAATAATCACATTCCCCCACCTAATACCAGGGCTCAACACCCAATAATGACAAACTGTCACTTAATACGAGAGCTCAGCACCCAAGAATTATACTCCATCACCTAATGCCAGAGCTCAGCACCCAATAATCACAGACCCCCACCTAATACCAGAGCTCAGCACCCAATAATCACACTCCCCCACCTAATCCCAGTGCACAGTACCCAATAATCACACTCCCCCACCTAATACCAGGGCTCAACACCCAATAATCACACACCCCCACACAATACTAGTGCTCAGCACCCAATAATCACACTCCCCACCTAATACCAGGGCTTAGCACCCAACAATCACACTCCCCAGCCTAATGCCAGGGCTCAGCAGCCAATAATCACTCTCCCCCACCTAATAGCAGAGCTCAGCACGCAATAATCACACTCCCCCACCTAATACCAGAGCTCAGCACCCAATAATCACACTCCCCCACCTAATACCAGGGCTCAGCACCCAATAATCACACTCCCCCTCCTAATACCAGGGCTTAGCACCCAACAATCACACTCCCCAACCTAATGCCAGGGCTCAGCAGCCAATAATCACTCTCCCCCACCTAATAGCAGAGCTCAGCACCCAATAATCACCCTCCCCCAGCTAATACCAGGGCTCAGCACCCTATAATCTCACTCCCCCAACTAATACGAGTGCTCAGCACCCAATAATCACACTACCCCACCTAATACCAGGGCTCAGCACCCTATAATGACACTACCCCACCTAATACCAGGGCACGGCACCCAATAATCACACTCCCCCACCTAATACCAGGGCTCAGCACCCAATAATCACACTCCCACCTAATATCAGGGCGCAACACCAAATAATCACACTCCCCCACCTAATACCAGGGCTCAGCACCCTATAATGACACTCCCCCTCCTAATACCAGGGCTCAGCAGCCAATCATCACACTCCCGAGCTAATACCAGAGCTCAGCACCCAGTAATCACACACCCCCATCTAATACCAGAGCTCAGAACCCAATTATCACACTCCCGCACCTAATACCAGAGCTCAGAAACCAATAATCACACTACCCCACCTAATACCAGGGATCAGCACCTAATAATGACTCTCCCCCACCTAATACGAGTGCTCAGTACCCAATAATCACATTCCCCCACCTAATACGAGTGCTCAGTACCCAATAATCACATTCCCCCACCTAATACCAGGGCTCAGCACCCAATAATCGCTCTCCCCCACCTAATACCAGGGCTCAGCACCGAATAATCACTCTCCCCCACCTAATACCAGGGTTCAGCACCCAATAATCACCCTCCCCCACCTAATACCACGGATCATCTCCCAATAATCTCACTCCCCTAGCTAATACCAGTGCTCAGCACCCAATAATGACAAACTGTCACCTAATACCAGAGCTCAGCACCCAATCATCACACTCCCCTACCTAATACCAGTGCACAGCACCCAATAATCACACTCCCCCACCTAATACTAGAGATCAGCACCCAATAATCACACTCCGTCACCTAATACCAGGGCTCAGCACCCAATAATCACACTCCCCACCTAATACCAGAGGTCAGCACCCAATAATCATACTCTGTCACCTAATACCAGAGCTCAGCACCCAGTAATCACACACCCCCATCTAATACCAGTGCTCAGCACCCAATAATCACACTCTCCCACCTAATACCAGACATCAGAAACCAATAATCACACTACCCCACCTAATACCTGGGCTCAGCACCCAATAATGACTCTCCCACACCTAATACGAGTGCTCAGTACCCAATAATCACATTCCCCCACCTAATACCAGGGCTCAACACCCAATAATCACACTCCCCCACACAATACGAGTGCTCAGCACCCAATAATCACACTCCCCACCTAATACCAGGGCTTAGCACCCAATAATCACTCTCCCCCACCTAATAGCAGAGCTCAGCACGCAATAATCACACTCCCCCACCTAATACCAGAGCTCAGCACCCAATAATCACACTCCCCCACCTAATACCAGGGCTCAGCGCCCAATAATCACACTCCCCCTCCTAATACCAGGGCTTAGCACCCAACAATCACACTCCCCAACCTAATGCCAGGGCTCAGCAGCCAATAATCACTCTCCCCCACCTAATAGCAGAGCTCAGCACCCAATAATCACCCTCCCCCAGCTAATACCAGAGCTCAGCACCCAATAATCGCTCTCCCCCACCTAATACCAGGGCTCAGCACCCTATAATCTCACTCCCCCAACTAATACGAGTGCTCAGCACCCAATAATCACACTCCCCCACCTAATACCAGGGCTCAGCACCCTATAATGACACTCCCCCTCCTAATACCAGGGCTCAGCACCCAATAATCACACTCCCCCACCTAATACCAGGGCTCAGCACCCAATAATCACAATTCCCCACCTAATACCAGTGCTCAGCACACAATAATCACACTCCCCCACTTAATACCAGGGCACAGCACCCAATAATCACACTCCCCACATAATACCAGGGCTCAGCACCCAATAATTACTCTCCCGCACCTAATACCAGGGCTCAGCACCCTATAATGACACTCCCCCTCCTAATACCAGGGCTCAGCAGCCAATCATCACTCTCCCGAGCTAATACCAGAGCTCAGCACCCAGTAATCACACACCCCCATCTAATACCAGAGCTCAGAACCCAATAATCACACTCCCGCACCTAATACCAGAGCTCAGAACCCAATAATCACACTAGCCACCTCACACTCCCCCACGTAATACCAGAGCTCAGAACCCAATAATCACACAACTCCAACTAATACCAGGGCTCAGCACCCAATAATCACTCTCCTCCACCTAATACCAGGTCTCAGCACCCAACAATCACACTCCCCCACCTAATACGAGTGCTCAGCACCCAATAATCACACTCCCCCACCTAATACCAGAGCTCAGCACCCAATAATCACACTCCCCACCTAATACCAGAGGTCGGCACCCAATAATCACACTCTGTCACCTAATACCAGAGCTCAGCACCCAGTAATCACACACCCCCATCTAATACCAGTGCTCAGCACCCAATAATCACACTCTCCCACCTAATACCAGACATCAGAAACCAATAATCACACTACCCCACCTAATACCTGGGCTCAGCACCCAATAATGACTCTCCCACACCTAATACGAGTGCTCAGTACCCAATAATCACATTCCCCCACCTAATACCAGGGCTCAACACCCAATAATCTCACTCCCCCACCTAATACGAGTGCTCAGCTCCCAATAATCACACTCCCCCACCTAATACCAGAGCTCAGCACCCAATAATCACACACCCCCACCTAATACCAGGGCTCAGCGCCCAATAATCACACTCCCCCTCCTAATACCAGGGCTTAGCACCCAACAATCACACTCCCCAACCTAATTCCAGGGCTCAGCAGCCAATAATCACTCTCCCCCACCTAATAGCAGAGCTCAGCACCCAATAATCACTCTCCCCCACCTAATAGCAGAGCTCAGCACCCAATAATCACCCTCCCCCAGCTAATACCAGAGCTCAGCACCCAATAATCACACTCCCCCACCTAATACCAGGGCTCAGCACCCTATAATCTCACTCCCCCAACTAATACGAGTGCTCAGCACCCAATAATCACACTCCCCCACCTAATACCAGGGCTCAGCACCCTATAATGACACTCCCCCTCCTAATACCAGGGCTCAGCACCCAATAATCACACTCCCCCACCTAATACCAGGGCTCAGCACCCAATAATTACTCTCCCGCACCTAATGCCAGGGCTCAGCATCCAATAATCACACTACCCCACCTAATACCAGGGCACGGCACCCAATAATCACACTCCCCACATAATACCAGGGCTCAGCACCCAATAATTACTCTCCCGCACCTAATGCCAGGGCTCAGCATCCAATAATCACACTACCCCACCTAATACCAGGGCACGGCACCCAATAATCACACTCCCCCACCTAATACCAGAGGTCAGCACCCAATAATCACACTCCCACCTAATATCAGGGCTCAACACCAAATAATCTCACTCCCCCACCTAATACGAGTGCTCAGCTCCCAATAATCACACTCCCCCACCTAATACCAGAGCTCAGCACCCAATAATCACACACCCCCACCTAATACCAGGGCTCAGCGCCCAATAATCACACTCCCCCTTCTAATACCAGGGCTTAGCACCCAACAATCACACTCCCCAACCTAATGCCAGGGCTCAGCAGCCAATAATCACTCTCCCCCACCTAATAGCAGAGCTCAGCACCCAATAATCACCCTCCCCCAGCTAATACCAGAGCTCAGCACCCAATAATCACCCTCCCCCAGCTAATACCAGAGCACAGCACCCAATAATCACACTCCCCCACCTAATACCAGGGCTCAGCACCCTATAATCTCACTCCCCCAACTAATACGAGTGCTCAGCACCCAATAATCACAATCCCCCACCTAATACCAGTGCTCAGCACACAATAATCACACTCCCCCACTTAATACCAGGGCACAGCACCCAATAATCACACTCCCCACATAATACCAGGGCTCAGCACCCAATAATTACTCTCCCGCACCTAATGCCAGGGCTCAGCATCCAATAATCACACTACCCCACCTAATACCAGGGCACGGCACCCAATAATCACACTCCCCCACCTAATACCAGAGGTCAGCACCCAATAATCACACTCCCACCTAATATCAGGGCTCAACACCAAATAATGACACTCCCCCACCTAATACCAGGGCTCAGCAGCCAATCATCACACTCCCGAGCTAATACCAGAGCTCAGCACCCAGTAATCACACACCCCCATCTAATACCAGAGCTCAGAACCCAATAATCACACTCCCGCACCTGATACCAGAGCTCAGAACCCAATAATCACACTACCCCACCTCACACTCCCCCACGTAATACCAGAGCTCAGAACCCAATAATCACACAACTCCAACTAATACCAGGGCTCAGCACCCAATAATCACTCTTCTCCACCTAATACCAGGGCTCAGCACCCAATAATCACACTCCCCCTCCTAATACCAGGGCTCAGCACCCAACAATCACACTCCCCCACCTAATACGAGTGCTCAGCACCCAATAATCACACTCCCCCACCTAATACCAGAGCTCAGCACCCAATAATCACACTCTGTCACCTAATACCAGAGCTCAGCACCCAGTAATCACACACCCCCATCTAATACCAGTGCTCAGCACCCAATAATCACACTCTCCCACCTAATACCAGACATCAGAAACCAATAATCACACTACCCCACCTAATACCTGGGCTCAGCACCCAATAATGACTCTCCCACACCTAATACGAGTGCTCAGTACCCAATAATCACTCTCCCCCACCTAATAGCAGAGCTCAGCACGCAATAATCACACTCCCCCACCTAATACCAGAGCTCAGCACCCAATAATCACACTCCCCCACCTAATACGAGTGCTCAGTACCCAATAATCACATTCCCCCACCTAATACCAGGGCTCAGCACCAAATAATCGCTCTCCCCCACCTAATACCAGGGTTCAGCACCCAATAATCACCCTCCCCCACCTAATACCACGGCTCAGCTCCCAATAATCTCACTCCCCTAGCTAATACCAGTGCTCAGCACCCAATAATGACAAACTGTCACCTAATACCAGAGCTCAGCACCCAATCATCACACTCCCCCACCTAATACCAGTGCTCAGCACCCAATAATCACATTCTGTCACCTAATAACAGAACTCAGCACCCAACAATCACACTCCCCGATCTAATACCAGAATTGAGCACCTAATAATCACACTCCCCCACCTAATACCAGTGCTCAGCACCCAATAATCACACTCCCCCACCTAATACCAGTGCACAGTACCCAATAATCACACTCCCCCTCCTAATACCAGTGCACAGTACCCAATAATCACACTCCCCACCTAATACTACAGCTTAGCACCCAATAATCACACTCCGTCACCTAATACGAGGGCTCAGCACCCAATAATCACTCTCCCCACCTAATACCAGAGGTCAGCACCCAATAATCACACTCTGTTACCTAATACCAGGGCTCAGCACCCAATAATCACAGTCCCCACCTAATACCAGGGCTCAGCACTCAATATTCACACTCCCCCAGCTAATACCAGTGCTCAGCACCCAATAATCACACTCCCCACCTAATACCAGAGCTCTGCACCCAATAATCACACTCCCCACCTAATACCAGAGCTCTGCACCCAATAATCACACTCTATCACCTAATACCAGGGCTCAACACCCAATAATCACACTCCCCCACCTAATGCCAGAGCTCAGCACCCAATAATCACACTCCGTCACCTAATACCAGGGCTCAGCACCCAATAATCACACTCCCGCAACTAATACCAGATCTCAGCACCCAATAATCACACTCCCCCACCTAATACCAGGGCTCAGCACCTAATAATCACACTCCCCGACCTAATACCAAAGTTCAGCACGCAATAATCACACTCTCCCACCTAATACCAGGGCTCAGCACCTAATAATCACACTCCCCCACCTAATACCAAAGTTCAGCACGGAATAATCACACTCCCCCACCTAATACCAGGGCTCAGCACCCAATAATCACACTCCGCCACCTAATACCAGAGCACAGCACCCAATAATCACAGTCCCCAGCTAATACCAGTGCTCAGCACCCAATAATCACACTCCCCCTCCTAATACCAGTGCTCAGCAGCCAATAATCACATTCTGTCACCTAATTTCAGAACTCAGCACCCAACAATCACACTCCCCACCTAATACCAGGGCTCAGCACCCAATAATCACACTCCCGCACATATTACCAGGGCTCAGCACCCAATAATCACACTCCCCCACCTAATACCAGAGCACAGCACCCAATAATCACAGTCCCCACCTAATACCAGGGCTCAGCACTCAATATTCACACTCCCCCAGCTAATACCAGTGCTCAGCACCCAATAATCACACTCCCCCACCTAATACCAGTGCTCAGCACCCAATAATCACATTCTGTCACCTAATAACAGAACTCAGCACCCAACAATCACACTCCCCACCTAATACCAGGGCTCAGCACCCAATAATCAAACTCCCGCACCTATTACCAGGGCTCAGCACCCAATAATCACACTCCCCCACCTAATACCAGAGCTCAGCACCCAATAATCACACTCCCCACCTAATACCAGGGCTCAGCACCCAATAGTTACACTCCCCCAACTAACACCGGGGCTCAGCACCCTATAATCATACTCCCCTACCTAATACCTGTGCTCAGCACTCAATAATCACACTCCCCCACCTAATACCAGAGTTCAGCACCCAATAATCACCCTCTATCACCTAATACCAGGGCTCAGCACCCAATAATCACACTCCCCCACCTAATACCAGGGCTGAGCACCCAATAATCACACTCCCCCACCTAATACCAGGGCTCAGCACCCAATAATCACACTCCCCCACCTAATACCAGGGCTCAGCACCCAATAATCACACTCCCCCACCTAATACCAGGGCTCAGCACCCAATAATCACACTCCCCCACCTAATACCAGGGCTCAGCACCCAATAATCACTCTCCCCCACCTAATACCAGGGCTCAGCCTGCAATAATCTCCCAAAGTCCAATCCTGAGAATCTCAATATTGATACTCTGAACCCTCACACTTACTGCAGAACATTGCACCTGGAACCTGTATTCGCACCTATGTTACAGGACTCTTCACCCACTTGCAGCACTTCTGGCCGTACATGAATACCTAATCAGTTTACACACAATCTTCCAAACAATACTGATCCCTCCAGCATTTTGTTGGTGTTAATTGGATTTACAGCATTTGCATATTTTCTCTTGAATGTGATTATATCCAATATCTCTACATCATCAATATAACTGATATCCCAACACACACACCTCATCATCAAATAACATCCACCAATAATCTCACAGCCTCCAATAGCCTCTCATTCATTCCTCAGCATCCCATGTTCAGCACCCAATACCAATACCAACACGAGCACCAATGACCAGCAGCCATAACGTATCACCATTACTGCTTCCTTAACAAACAGCAACCACACCCTAGCATTCTAACCACCTGAGAACTCACTGACCAGACTTGAAACAATTCATTCTTGATCCCAGACTGACAGCTTAAGAAGGAGAAGAAGGAGATGAAACAGAAGAAGCAGAAGACAAAGAAGAAGAAGAAGGAGGAGTAGGAGGAGAAAGAGTAGGAGAATGAGAAGGAGTAAGAGGAGAAGGAGAGGGAGTAGGAGAAGGAGAAGGAGTAGGAGAAAGAGTAGGAGTAGGAGAAGGAGTAGGAGAAGGAGAAGGAGTAGGAAGAGAAGGAGCGGGAGTAGGAGAAAGAGTAGGAGAAGGAGAGGGAGTAGGAGAAGGAGAGGGAGTAGGAGAAGGAGAGGGAGTAGGAGAAGGAGAGGGAGTAGGAGAAGGAGATGGAGTAGGAGAAGGAGAAGGAGAGGGAGAAGGAGAGGGAGAAGGAGAAGGAGAAGGAGAAGGAGAGGGAGAAGGAGAAGGAGTAAGAGGAGAAGGAGAGGGAGTAGGAGAAGGAGAAGGAGAGGGAGAAGGAGAAGGAGAGGGAGAAGGAGAAGGAGTAAGAGGAGAAGGAGAGGGAGTAGGAGAAGGAGAAGTAGATGGAGAAGAAGAATATTTATATGGCAGACAAAGTCAATATTCTAGTCAATAGTGACCTCCAGGATATTGATAGTGAAGGATATGTGATATCAAGGAACATGCACCAATAGTCCATACTAATAAGCCATCTATCAGGACCAATACCAACATATATCCATATACCACCAGCAGCACCATTACCTCAGCATGTAATACCACTCAGCACCAATAGCTGGCATCTTCTATCCAGCACATAAGCTGATGCAGCTACCAGTTCCCATCTCTGGTGCTCAACAGCCATTGTTTAGCATTTTCAAGTTCCCAAAAAGAATAGCACCAATGTCCCATTCCACATGCTTCAGGATTTGACACCCATATCTATTTCCAGTGATAAGACTCCAAAGAGTCCAGTACCCAATAGCCATATCCAACATCCAACAGCCATAGCCATTACATGACACCTGCACTGAACACCACCATCCCAACACCAATAGATAGCACCTAGTACCATATCTCAGCATCCCATACAAATATCAGCTACCCAACATCATATGCGCACACCATGTTGGGGGGGCTATTGGATACTGGACTTAGGAACTCAGCATCAATCCCCAACATCCACATTACTGCACCAATGCTCACTTGCCAGCTCAACATCTCGAAAGCACACATTGCCAGGCACCCAACCCTAATCACCCAATACCCATACTGCAGTACCCAACAGCCACACCATAATAGCCAAAACAGATACACCGAAGAGAAACTAAACCACCTTTGCTATCAACTGCCCCTTATCATCAAAATCTTTTGGGCCACTAATGACCAGAATCGCCACCTTTCCTGCAAGATAAATCCTTTTTTTCTTTTTCTTCTTCTCCTTAGGCAGACCCCCTTGGGTTGACGATGGCTCGCTTCTGCTCTGGTTTCTTGGATTCTGAGCTGGGTGATGATGCCTATGTGGGAACCACGGACTTCAGGGCAGCAGGTACCTGATTAGGTAGGTTGGTGAGCTGATATACTCCTTCCATGGCTTACACATGGACTTCTTACCCCAGTGCCCAACATTTGTAATGAATATATATCAATACAGCCAACACCCAAATTACTGCACCAATATATGCCTTAGCTCGATCCTTTCCCTCATAACAAATATGATATCCATATTTCTGTTTTTATACACCTACAGTCCATAGCAATACACTGACCAATTATATGGCTAAGCAGTTAATCCAGAATCTAACACCCATTTCTCTGGATTGTAAACAAATGAACCACACACGCTAGTACAAAAACCCAAGTCTCAGCACACACTAAACTGTATTCAGTACCTGTACTCCAGGGCCCAACAGCAAACCCTGCCCTAGCAGCCAGCATCCACTCACCTAATTCCTGCAGACAGCACCATCACCTATATCCCACACCTTATTTCCCCAAACCTTTGTGCTACCACTCAACCCTTATATTCCAACACTCACAGTCAATGAAACCTGTTTGATCCAACTAGCAATAAGTACTCATAATCTAATCCCAACATCCATGAGTGATTGCCAATGCTTACTTTTTACAGTAAGTGCACTCAAAAAAGCACAATGTAATGTCTTGCCATGTAATGACTTTTGTGAATGGACCAACTCCTGGTTGAAGTATGATTCCTCAAATGCCTCCTCAGCATTTACTCAAGCCTCAATATCTAATTGGGGGCTAAGCCAAGATGAGTTACTCAATCTGAAATACTGTTGTAGTCTCGCCTCACTCAATAACAACACACACTCTTTCCAACCAGGGAAACTGGATAAGCATTAAGATCAGGAATCCTAGCTGATTCTCTGCTCTCTGATTTACTTTGCAGCCTGATGAGGGAACAAATGGGATTCAGGCTGGAAAGCTAGAAGACCATCTCCTGTCTTAACTCAGCAAGGACACCAGTTCCCATAAACATCAATGAAGGTGAGGCTACATTTTAATGAGAGGGTATAGATCTAAAATAAAATTCACTGCTGTACGTTATTTAAAATGCACATTACTTTCAGAAAGTTCAACTTCTGATTTTCTCCAAACGAAGGCATAACATCACCTGGGAAAACCATTGCATCAAAGTAGGAGCAGAAACATCTTTCCATTTCAACAAAATAGCCCTTCTGGCCAATAATGTAACAAATGCAATTACATGTTGGTCAGATGGAGAAATACCATGACTATATTGAGGGATTATACCAAATAAAACTGTCAATATATTAGGATGTAAATTAATTTTTAAAACTTTAGAAATTGTAGAAAAAATAGACTTCCAAAAATGTTTCAGTACAGAACGGAACCAAAATGTATGTGTCAATATAGCTGTCTTGGTTTTACATCTGTCACACTATCAACATTAGAAAACATTCTAGACAGTATCTCCTTTGTTAAATAGTAACGATGTACAATTTTAAATTGAATTGGAGAGTGATCGAAACAGATCGAAGAAGAGTTAACCAACTTCAAAATCCACAACCAATCTTCTGTTATCAGGGTCATGATAAGCTCTCTATCCCAATCTTGCTTAATCTTAAGTGAAGGGTAATTGTGCTGTTGTAACAATAAATTATAAATTTTCCCAATAAAACCCTTCACTAAAGGATTCATTTTTAAAATTTTCTAACAGGTCAGAATCTTGTATATATGGAAAATTACTTAAGTATTTTTGTAAGAAGTGTCTGACCTGAAGATATTGAAATATGAATATGAGAGAGAGTATTTAGTTACTAATTTCTCAAAAGACATCAATCCGCCATCCTGGAACAGATCCATGAAGGAATAAACCCCTTTATTCCTCCAAAAAAGAAAAGTAGGATCACTTAATGAAGGTTTAAATAAATAATTTCAATAAATTAAACTAAAAAGTTTAAATATTTTAAGATTTAAAAAGTTACGAAACTAGAACCAAATTCATAATGACTGCTTAATCACAGGATATGAATTTAAATTAGTAATTTGGCCAGTTGCACAGGTAAAGAAGCTCCTAATAATGAGGTTAAGTGAAACTGTTTCACAGCATTCAATTCCAAATCAGCCCAAGGTGGTCGTTCATCTCTATCAGCCCAATATAACCAAGAACACATACAACGTATATTGACAGCCCAATAATACATCCTTAAATTAGACAAAGCAAGACCTCCATCTTTTTAAAAATTTTTGTAAATGATATTTACCAATTGTTGGTCTTTTATTATTCCAAACAAAAGATGAAATAATAGAGTCAACCTGATAGAAAAACTTCTTAGTTAAAAAAAATAGGGATATTTTGAAATACATATCAAGATTTTGGTAAGATCATCATTTTAGCTGCATGAAATTGGCTGACTAGGGAGACCTCAATATGCAAGGGGATTGGGAAACTCAGGTTTGTGTTGAATCGCATGAAAGGGAATTTGTTGAATGTCTATCAGATGACTTTTTGGAGCAGTTTGTGCTTGAGTCTACTCAGGGAAAGGCTATCTAAGATCGGGTGTTGTGTAATAACCCAGATGTTATTAGGGAGCTTAATGTAAAGGGACCCTTAGGAGACAGTGATCATAATATGATTGAATTCATACTGCAAATTGAGAGGAAAAGCATAAGTCATGTGTATTAGTATCGCAGTGGAATAAAGGGAATTACAGAGGCATGAGAAAAGAGATTGCCCAGGTGGATTGGAGGAGGATACTGGCGGGGATGACAGCAGAGCAGAGATGACTGAAGTATTTGGGAATAGGTCACAAGGTGCAGGATAGGAAGAAGTTCTCAAATGGCAGGGGTAGACAACCGTGGCTGACAAGGGAAGTTAAGGACCGCGTAAAAGAGAAGGAAAAGGCATGTAAGTTAGCAAAAGTGAATAAATGTGAAGTTATCCACTTTGGAAGCAGGAACAAGAGGGCAGAATTGTCTGAATGGTGTAGAGTTAGGTAAGGGACAAATGCAAAGAGACCTAGGAGTCCTAGTTCATCAGTCAATGAAGGTGAATGAGCAACTGCAACAGGCAGTGAAGAGGGCAAATGGAATGTTGGCCTTTATTACAAGGGGAATTGAGTACAAGAGCAAGGATGTCCTTTTGCATTTGTACAGGGCCCTGGTGAGACCACACCTGGAATATTGTGTACAGTTTTGGTCTCCAGGTTTAAGGAAGGACATTCTGGCAATTGAGGAAGTGCAGCGTAGATTCACTAGGTTGATTCCTGGGATGGCAGGGCTGTCTTACGCAGAGAGATTGGAGAGATTGGGCTTGTACACACTGGAATTGAGGAGATTGAGAGGGGATCTGATTGAAACGTTTAAGATAATTAAAGGATTTGATAGGATTGAGGCAGGAAATATGTTCCAGTTGTTGGGAGAGTCCAGTACCAGAGGGCATGGATTGAGAATAAGAGGTCAGTTATTTAAAACAGAGTTGAGGAAGAGCTTCTTCTCCCAGAGAGTTGTGGAGGTGTGGAATGCACAGCCTCGGAAGACGGTTGAGGCCAATTCTCTGGATGCTTTCAAGAAGGAGCTAGATAGATATCTGATGGATAGGGGAATCAAGGGATATGGGGACAAGGCAGGGACTGGGTATTGATAGTGAATGATCAGCCATGATCTCAGAATGGCGGTGCAGACTCGAGGGGTCGAATGGTCTATTGTCTAAAAGTGAATGGGAAGTTGGGTGATTGGGAAGCTTTTAAAATCCAACAAAAGACAATCAAAAAAGCTTTAAGAAGGGAAAAGATAAAATATGAAGGCAAACTAGCCACTAATATCAAGCAGGATTCCAAAAGTTTTTTTTTCATTTATATAGAGAGTAAAAGGGAGGTAAGAGTTGATATTGGACCACTGGAAAATGATGCTGATGAGGTAATAATGGGGGACAAAGAAATGACAGATTGTCTTAATGGGTACTTTATATCAGTCTTCACTGTGGAAGACCCTGGCAGTGCCTGGGAGCAGGTTTGTGGCGTTGCTGTTGCAAAGGAAAGAGAGCCAGGTAAACTGAAAGATCTTAAGGTGGATAAGTCACCTGGACCAGATGGACTACATCCGAGAGTCCTGAGAGAGGTTGCTGAAGAGATAATGGATGTATTAGCCATGATCTTTCAAGTATCACTTGATTTGGGCATAGTCCCGGAGGACTGGAAAATTGAAAATGTCGCTCCAGTCTTTAAGACGGGAAGAAGTCAAAAGAAAGGAAATAATAGGCTAGTTAGCCTAACCTCAGTAGTTGGGAAAGTGTTGGAGTCAATTGTTATGGATAAGGTTTCAAGGCACTTGGAAACTAATGATAAATTAAGTCAAAGTCAGCATGATTTCTGTAAAGGGAGATCTTGCCTGACAAATCTGTTAGAGTTCTTTGAAGAAGTAACAAGCAGGGTGGACAAAGGATGCCATTTAATTGGATTTTCAAAAGGCGTTAAATAAGGTGACACACATGAGGCTGCTTAACAAGATAATATCCTATGGCGTTACAGAAAAGGCACTGGCACGGATAAAGTAATGGCTCATAGGCAGAAGATGGCAAATGGGAATAAAGGGGCCTCATGATACGAAGATGATACAAGGGCAGATGATATGAAGATAGGTGGAGGGGTAGGTAGTACTGAGAAAGCAATGCAATTGCAGCAGGATTGAGACAAATTGGAAGAGTGGGCAAGAAAAGTGGCCGATGGATATAAGGTTGGGAAAAGTCAGCTACTGTGGCTGTCCCCCTTAACAATACGTACTCCTGTTTGAGTACTGTTGGGGGCCTAGCTGGGGGAAACAACAGTTGTCACGCCTCCGACATGGAGTCTGGCACTGTGGCTCAGAAGGGTAGGGAAAGAAAGAAGGCAGCAGTAATAGGGCACTCCATAGTTAGGGGGTCAGACGGGCAATTCTGTGGACGCAGGAAATTAACTCGCTTTGTAGTTTGCCTCCCAGGTGCCAGGGTCCGAGATGTTTCTGATCACGTCCATGCTATCCTGAAGTGGGAAGGTGAACAGCCAGAGGTCGTGGTACATATTGGTACCAATGACATAGGTAGGAAAAGGAAGGAAAATTAGTGAAAACAGACTACAGAGAGTTAGGAAGGAAGTTGAGAAGTAGGACCTTAAAGGTAGTAATCTTGGGATTACTGCCTGTGCCTCACGACAGTGAGAATAGAAGTAGGATGAGGTGGAAGATAAATATGTGACTGAAGGATTGGAGCAGGGGTCAGGGATTCAGATTTCTGGATCATTGGGACCTCTTTTGGGGCATGGGTGACCTGTACAAAAATGATGGGTTGCGCTTGAATCTGAGGGGGACCAATATCCTGGCAGGGTGGTTTGCTAAGATACAAAAAACTAGGTAATCATAGAGATCTAGAAGATTATAAGGCTAGCAGGAAGGAGCCTAAGAATGAAATTAGGAGAGCCAGAAGGGGCCATGAGAAGGCCATGGCGGGCAGGATTAAGGAAAACCCCAAGGCATTATATAAGTATGTGAAGAGCAAGAGGATAAGACGTGAGAGAATAGAACCAATCAAGTGTGACAGTGGGAAAGTATGTACGGAACCGGAGGAGATAGCAGAGATACTTAATGAATACTTTGCTTCAGTATTAACTATAGTAAAGGATCTTGGCAATTATAGGGATGATGTACTGTGGATTGAAAAGTTTGGGCATATGGACATTAAGAAAGAGGATGTGCAGGAGCTTTTGGAAAGCATCAAGTTGGATAAGTCTCCGGGACTAGACAAGATATACCCCAGGCTACTATGGGAAGCAAAGGAGGTGGTTGCTAAGCCTCTGGCGATGATCTTTGCTTCATCAATGGGGACGGGAGAGGTTCCGGAGGATTGGAGGGTTGCAGATGTTGTTCCCTTATTCAAGAAAGGGAGTAGAGATAGCCCAGGAAATTATAGACCAATGAGTCTTACTTCAGTAGTTGGTAAGTTGATGGAAAAGATCCTGAGAGGCAGGATTTATGAACATTTGGAGAGGCATAATATGATTAGGAATAGTCAGTGTGGCTTTGTCAAAGGCAGATCAGGCCTTATGAGCCTGATTAAAGTTTTTGAAGATACGACTAAACACATTGATGAAGGTAGAGCCATAGATGGAGTGTATATGGATTTCAGCAAGGTGTTTGATAAGGTACCCCATGCAAGGCTTACTGAGAAAATAAGGAGGCATGGGATCCAAGGGGACCTTGCTTTGTGGATCCAGAATTGGCTTGCTCACAGAAGGCAAAGAGTGGTTGTAGACGGGTCATATTCTGCATGGAGGTCGGTCACCAGTGGTGTGCCTCAGGGATCTGTTCTGGGACCCTTCGTGATTTTTATAAATGACCTGGATAGGGAAATGGAGGGATGGGTTAGCAAATTTGCTGATGACACAAAGGTTGGGGGTGTTTTGGATAGTGTGGAGGGCTGTCAGAGGTTACAGCAGGACATCAATAGGATGCAAAACTGGGCTGAGAAGTGGCAGAAGGAGTTCAACCCAGATAAGTGTTAGATGGTTCATTTTGGTAGGTCAAATATGATGGCCAAATATAGTATTAATGCTAAGACTCTTGGCAGTGTGGAGGTTCAGAGGGATCTTGGGGTCCAAGTCTGTAGGACACTCAAAGCTGCTGCGCAAGTTGACTGTGTGGTTAAGAAGGCATACAGTGCATTGGCCTTAATCAATCATGGGAATGAGTTTCAGAGCCAAGGAGTAATGTTACAGCTATATAGGATCCTGGTCAGACCCCACTTGGAGTATTGTGCTCAGTTCTGGACACCTCGCTACAAGAACAATGTGGAAACTATAGAAAGGGTGCAGAGGAAATTTACAAGGATGTTGCCTGGATTGGGGGAGCATGCCTTATGAGAATAGATTGAGTGAACTTGGCCTTTTCTCCTTGGAGCGATGGAGGATGTGAGGTGACCTGATAGAGGTGTATGAAATGATGAGAGGCATTGATCGTGTAGATAGTCAGAGGCTTTTTCCCAGGGCTGAAGTGGCTAACATGAGAGGACACAGTTTTATGGTGCTTGGAAGCAGATGCAGAGAAGATGTCAGGGTTAAGTGCGTGGAATGGACTGCCAGCAACGGTGGTGGAGGCAGATACGATAGGGTCTTTTAAGAGACTCCTGGATAGGTACTTGGAGCTTAGAAAAATAGAGGGCTATGGGTAACACTAGGGAATTTTAAAAGTAAGTACATGTGGGCCGAAGGATCTGTATTGTGCTGTAGGTTTTCTATGTTGCTGTGTATGATAATGCATTTTGGTGAAACGACGAACAGTGCAGACTATTATCTAAGTGGGGCGAAGGTTCAATCATCAAAGGTGCAGAGGGACTTAGGAGTCTTTGTGCAAGACTCCCGGGTTAATTTACAGGTTGAGTCTGTGGTAAACAAGTTAAATGCAATGTTGACATTTATTTCAATGGGAATAGAATGTAAAAGAAAGGAGATAATGCAGAGGCTTTATATGTCAATAGTCATGTGGTATTATCATCAGTTTTAGGCCCCATATCTCAGAAAGGATGTGTTGGCATTAGAGAGAGTCCAGAGGAGGTTCACAAGGATGATTCTGGGAATGAAAGGGTTAACATCTGAGGAGTGTTTGGCAGCTTTGGGCCTATTCTCACTGGAATTTAGAACTAAATCCAGAACTAAAGGGCCCAGCCTCAAAACTGAGGGGTGACCTTTCAGAACAGAGGTAAAGAGGAATTTTTTTTTTTAGCCGGAGAATAGTGAATCTGTGGAATACTCCACTACAGATTGTGGTGGAGGCCAAGTCCATGGGTATATTCAAGGCAGAAGTTGACTGTTTCCTGATCAGTGAGGGCATCAAAGGATAAGGCAAGAAGGCAGGTGTATGGGCTTGGTTGAGTGGGATCGGGATCAGCCATGATTGATTGGCAGAGCAGACTTGATGGGCAGAATGGCCTAATTCTGTTCGTCTGTCTTATGGGTTTATGGCCTTATAAAGTGTCAAAAACTGCTCACAATAATCCAAGTGAAACTTCACCAGTGCTTTATAAAGTATCGACATTATATCCTTGCTTTTATATTCTAGTTATTTAGCAATGAATGCTAACATATATTTGCCTTCCTCACCACTGACTCAACCTGCAAATTAACTTTTAGGGAATCCTGCACAAGGACTCCCAAGTCCCTTTGCACCTCAGTTTTTTGTATTTTCTCTCCATTTAGAAAATAGTCAACCCTTTCATTTCTTCTATCTAGTTGTATGACCATACACCCCCTGACAATGTATTCCCCCTGCCATTCCTTTCCCCATTCTCCTAATCTATCTAAGTCCTTCTGTAGCCTCTCTACATCCTCAAAACTACCAGAGCCTCCACCTATCTTCTTGTCATCTGCAAACTTTGCAACAAAGGCATCAATTCCATCATCTAAATCACTGACACACAGTATAGTGTAAAAAGAATCGGTCCCAAGACCCCTGTGGAACCCCACTAGTTACTGGCAACCAGCCAGAAAAGGCTCCCTTTATTCACACTCTTTGCCTCCTGCCAATCAGCCACTGCTTTATTGCACAAGACCTAATCCAGAATAGCTGATCCTCTAGCAGGCTCCATCACACACTGCTCTGAAAAGCCATCTTGTAGGCACTCTAGAAATTCCCCCTGCTGGAATCCGGCACCAACCTTTTTTTCGCAATCTACCTGCATATTGAAATCCCCCATGACGATTGTAACATTGCCCTTTTGGCATGCAGTTTCGATCTCCTATTGTAATTCGTAGGCCACATCCTTACTACTGTTTGGGGGTCTGTATAAAACTCCCATCAGGGTCTTTTTACCCTTGAAGTTTATTAGCTCTGTCCACAATGATTCAACACCTACGTCATCTCTTTCTAATGCTTTGATTTCATTTTTTACCAACAGAGCAACACCACCCCTCTGCCTTCCTGCCTGTCCTTTCGATACAGCATACATCCTTGGATATTAAGCTCCCAGCTATAATCTTTCAGCCAGGGTTCTGTGATGCTTACAAGATCATACCTGCCAATCTGCAACTGTGCAGCAAGTTCATCTATCTTATTCCATAGACTGCACACATTCAGATACAACACCTTCAGTCCTGGAATCATCCTTTTCAGTTTTGCAATGAGTTGCAGGTAGAGTTGGTGGTGAAGAAGGCAAATGCAATGTTAGCATTCATTTCAAGAGGGCTAGAATACAAGAGCAGGGATGTGATGCTGAGGCTTTATAAGGTATGGTAAAGCCTCACCTTGAGTATTGTGAACAGTTCTGGGCTCCTCATCTAAGAAAAAATGTGCTGGCATTGGAGAGGGTTCAGAGGAGGTTCAGAAGGATGATTCTGGGAATGAAAGGGTTATCATACAAGGAGCTTTTGATGGCTCTGCAGAATCTAGAAGGATGAGAGGGGATCTCATTGAAATCTTTTGAATGTTGAAAGGTCTAGATGCAGTGGATGTGGAAAGGATATTTCTCATGGTGGAGGAGTCTAGGACAAGAGGGCACAGCCTCAGGATAGCGGGGCATCCATTTAAAACAGAGATGCTGAGAATTTTTTTCAGCCAGAGGGGGGTAAATTTGTGGAATTTGTTACACAGGCAGCTGTGGAGGCCAGGTTATTGGGTGTAGTTCAGGCAGAGATTGAAAGGTTCTTGATTGGATATGGCATCTAAGGTTACGGGGAGAAGGCTGGGGAGGGGAAAAATGTGGGTGTGTGGAATGCACTACCAGAGAAGATGGTAGAGGTGGATACAATGGAGTATTTTAAGAGACTCTTAAATAGGTACACGGAGCTTAAAAAAATAGAGGGCTATGCAGTAGGGAAATTCTAGTCGGTTTCTAGAGTAGGTTATGTGGTCGGCGCAACATTGTAGGCAAAGGGCCTGTAATGTGCTGTAGATTTCTATGTTTCTATGTATCTATGTTTAAGAGGATCAGCCATGATTGAATGGTGGAGCAGACTCGATGGGCCAGATGGCCTAGGTCTGCTCCTATGTCTTATGGTCTTACGGTCAACCCGTAAGTGTTGCCATCCTTCTGGTGTCAACATAGACTTCCTAACCCTCATACGTACATCTTTGAAATGTGGTGGAAGCTGGAGCAGTTGGAGGAAACCACACAGTTATGGGATGAACATACAAACTGCTTCCTGACAGAGGCAGGAGTTGAGCCCTGGTTGCTGGTACTATAAAGTGCTGTGCTAAAGTGAACGGAATCGTCCAAGATGATACTGAATCTCCCATTTTCTGTTGAGCTGCACTCCTCCAAGCAAGTGGAGAGGATTTTGTCAATCTTCTGATTAATGGAACTAAGGCACCATGAATTTTGTTAATCAGGAGTTGCCATACCTTTATCTTCCCTTGTGGTCACCACATTTACATGGTAAATCCAGTTAATTTTATAGTCAGTAGCAACCCCAGAATACTGACTGTGGAATCTGGTGATGGTGGTGGCTTTAAGTATTGAAAAGCAATGGTCAGGTTGTTTATTCTTTTGTCTGGCACTAGTATTACATGAGAAACTATGCCAGGTGTTTCTTGGTAAATTTGGATGACAGCACTTCTAATCTTGGGACAATACCCCAGATGTCACAGAGCAACCCTTCTCGAGACAGTTGGGGAGCATGGAAATAGCCCGTTGATCTACAGTGACCAAGGTGCCAGCCTAAGCTAGACCCATTTACCCACATTTATTCAGCCAAATGCCATTTAAATGTTGCTGGTGTTATTGCAGTTGGCCTGATTGTGCCCTTCTCTTGTCTTAATTCTGTCCTAGATCACAGCTGAGCGTTCTTTCTTGTTTAATTCCTTTGTCCTGTTTGGCAACCCAGAGATTAGGCCTACATGCTCAGAGAGCAGGAGACAGAAAGAGAGAGACTCTCTGAAATGCCCCTCATGCACCTGCCTCTACCATCACCCTTGGCAGCTTCTCTCCCAATGTTGGGATCACACTGGAGAAATTCCACTCAGCTCACTGGGTCTGTGGTGCTAATGTGGAGCTCGGCCCTCGTTACATCCTCCATAATGAGCTGCTCGGGGGTAGGTGCAGCAGAAACAGAGGGAAGAAAAGGAGGAAGAATATGAAGAGGTGTGGGAAAAATGGTTTTCCTTCCTGGTTTATTTATGAACAAGTTATCCAGCAGCCAAGCCAATAAGCACAACCTGAGTTTCCCGCACATAGATCCAACACATATCCATCACCACCGAGCAAGAAATGATCAATATCAAACAAATTCTGCAAACTAAAATAATAAATCAAAGAAAGGATAACATGTCAAATCACTTGCTTTCCCTTAATGCCTGTAGGCCTCTGCCTGTCCTCTCGTGGTGAACTCACTGCTTCATGGCAGCTGGCAGGGCACTTCTAAAAGCCTTGGTGTAGGCCTCATGTAGCTCCAGGCCCAGAAGATGCTCCTTTGGACTGCGGCTTCTTGGAGCAGCAGATTGGCCAGCTGGAAAACTGGCAATGTAAGAGGTGTCTGATCAAGTGTGTTGTCATTCTAAGGTGACAGCAGATTCATGTCCGCAGTGTCAAACTCTCTGACTCAAGGTGCTGTCTCAGCAACCCCAGCAAGCTTTGCCGCACAGATTGGTGTCTTACTCCAGTCCCAATAAATTTCTGTCAACACTGGCTTCCACGGCCCTGACCGCAGCAGTCTAGCCTTGCTGAGAAGAATCTGAGTTTATATGACAGTGTTAACTGTCTGTTGGGTGGCTCCTGCCTGTGCTGCAGATGGAACCTGAGGCACACTACATGCTGCTGGTGGTATTGCCCGCCACTTCTACACCATAAAAAGATGAACACCCCCCTGATTTGCTCAACACCTTGTGCAAGACTGGGCTGGGTCTCTTTCCTACTCCCTCACATTGCATGTAGCTTTCTGGCAACCATTATTCTGCATCAAACGTTATAAACAGCTTGCTCCACTGTAGACTCCTGAGTGAAATCCTCATCTAAGCCTTCTATAGCAGAGTCTGTGTGCAGTCTCATTTGCCAGGGAGCCAACACCTGCAGAATTCCTTTTACTTGTTGGAAACCACATATAACCAAAGACTCAAGTCATCTCTAGACTCTCCATTACTTTATAAGCAATATCAGTATTTGAGAAGGTAGCTGCGAATGTTAAACTGAGTGGCAGTGTGAATTCATCTTCACACCCCACCTGTTCTTCTCTCACAGCCTGACAGTTGGCTCTCTGCAGAGAGTATCATACAGGGGAGGGGTGGAAAAAATGAGGGATCCACCCTCACCTCATCAGCAGCTTATGGACAAGGCTGAGAATGGGATATGTGGGGGAGGATGCAGTACAAATCATTGTGATCCTTTATAAGGTCAGCCCCCTCACTGGTCAGGGACACATTGTTGGAGAGTGCTCTCTCCACTGTGGGGCTAAGTAGATGAATGTTTTTCTTGACTCTCCATTAATGTGGTGCACCTTGCCGATGCCTCTGGGAAATGCCGATTCCACATGGTAGGGTTATTCAGGAAGTCAGAAGGCATGGGATCCAGGGAAGTTTGGCCAGGTGGATTCAGAATTGGCTTGCCTGCAGAAGGCAGAGGGTCGTGGTGGAGGGAGTACATTCAGATTGGAGGGTTGTGACTAGTGGTGTCCCGCAAGGATCCGTTCTGGGACCTCCAATTTTTGTATTTTTTATTAACGACCTGGATGTGGGGGTAGAAGGGTGGGTTGGCAAGTTTGCAGGTGACACAAAGTCTGGTAGTGTTGTGGATATTGTAGAGAATTGTCAAAGATTGCAGAGAGACATTGATAGAATGCAGAAGTGGGCTGAGAAGTGGCAGATGGAGTTCAACCCGGAAAAGTGTGAGGTGGTACACTTTGGAAGGACAAACTCCAAGGCAGAGTACAAAGTAAATGGCAGGATACTTGGTAGTGTGGAGGAGCAGAGGGATCTGGGGGTACATGTCCACAGATCCCTGAAAGTTGTCTCACAGATAGATAGGGTAGTTAAGAAAGCTTATGGGGTGTTAACTTTCATAAGTCGAGGGATAGAGTTTAAGAGTCATGAAGTAATGATGCAGCTCTATAAAACTGTGGTTAGGCCACATTTGGAGTACTGTGTCCAGTTCTGGTTGTCTCAGTATAGGAAGGATGTGGAAGCATTAGAAAGGGTACAGAGGAGATTTACCAGGATGTTGCCTGGTTTAGAGAGTATGGATTATGATCAGAGATTAAGGGAGCTAGGGCTTTACTCTTTGGAGAGAAGGAGGATGAGAGGAGACATGATAGAGGTGTACAAGATATTAAGAGGAATAGACAGAGTGGACAGCCAGCACCTCTTCCCCAGGGCACCACTGCTCAGTACAAGAGGACATGGCTTTAAGGTAAGGGGAGGGAAGTTCAAGGGGGATATTAGAGGAAGGTTTTTCACTCAGAGAGTGGTTGTTGCGTGGAATGCACTGCCTGAGTCAGTGGTGGAGGCAGATACACTAGTGAAGTTTAAGAGACTACTATACAGGTATATGGAGGAATTTAAGGTGGGAGGTTATACGGGAGGCAGGGTTTGAGGGTCAGCACAACATTGTGGGCTGAAGGGCCAGTAATGTGCTGTACTGTTCTATGTTCTATGAAACCAGTGTAGTTTCATAGTCGTTGATTCAATTGGGGTGGGATTGGGGCCTTGACTCAGGCTCAATGCCCAGGCCAAGCCAGAGCTGAGTTTACCTGGTGTGGTGAACAATGTGCCTGTCTGGACACGCCCCCTGCTGAATGCTCCTGTGGCTCCTCCCACAGGCCCCTGTATAAAGGCGATCTGAGGCCTGACGCTTGGCCTCAGTCTCCAGGACATAGTATGATGGACACTCACTCCTGGTTCCTTCTTCCAGTCAATAAAAGCCGATATCTCGCCTTACGTCTCAGTGTGAGTTATTGATGGTGCATCACCTGGGTTGGGTGTGGACAGCCATTTTACTTGCTGTCTGTGTCCATAGTCTATCGGCATGGTGAGAGGGCCTTTGCCAGGGTAATGGGGACCCTACTCTTCAAGGGCTTCTAAACCCCTCTGACAGCAATTTAAGACACTTAAAGACACTAAAATTTAAGGGAACCATTCTAAAAATTAAAATAAAAAGATAAATTATATTGGCTGAGACACAATAAAGAAAATATATATATTTTTTAAATATAACTTGTTTTCCCTTTGTTTCCTAAAATCTTTGTATTAGAATGAAGTTAATGGGCCTCAGATTATCTTGTGCCAGGTTTGAACAATGGAGAAGTGATTCCCTTGGCCAGATGAATCCATTTGGAACTACAGACAAATGGGTCTATGCCAGAACACGAGGCATTTTTTAGCTCCCTGTGAATGTGTACTGCTGAACACTGGTTTTCAGTATTCATTGTCAGAAGAGGAGCTGGAGGCTTAATGGGAGGGGTCATTGGATCTGGTTCACCTTCAAGGTCCTCTTAGTGGCCCCATCCTGACTGCCCCAACCCATGCTCCCACTACCACCCCCCACATGTACATGCAAGCAAACACACAGACACAAACACACATGCACCACTTGCACAAACTGTATACAACACACAGAACATACACATACAACATAAACGCAAGAAACATACATAGACCATATGCACACACAAGGCAGAACACACATTCAACATGCACATACACACACACACACACACACACACACACACACACACACACACACACACACACACACAACTCTTGAGACACACACAACATATACAACACACAGGCACGCCCACAACATACACACACAAACACACACATATCTTTAAATAAAATTCACCCTCATTCCTAGAATCAGTACTTTGCTGCTGTTTACACTCAATGTTTGACTTAAACTGATTGCATCGGTTTATCATTTGTATGATTAGTGAAAATGACCAGAGCAATTCAGAACTTACCAACTTTTAGGAGCATAAGACAATTGTCCAATTCTATTGGTTGAGAGCCTTGTGGGATCCAACAGGCATAACGAGATTTGAGTGGTTTATGGAAGAGTAGTTAAGTGTAGCCTGAACATTAATGGACATATTCTAACTGCCCAACATACACACTGGATTCACCCCTTTGAGTTTACTTGATTCTTCACATCCACCAGCTTCATGGTGAACAATTGTGTATACAAAAGGCCAGACTCCCTTTAGAACAGAAATGAGGAGGAATTTCAATAGCCAGAGAGTGGTGAATCTGTGGAATTGATTACCATAGATAACCGTGGAGACCAAGTCTTTGGGTATATTTAAAATGGAGGTTGATAGGTTCCTGATTACTCAGTGTCAACGGGTAGGAAAATAGAGTTGAGAGGGATAATAAATCAGCCATGATGGAATGATGGACCAGACTTGATGGGCTGAATGGCCTATTTCTGCTTCTATGTTTCGTAGCATTTATTCTTACAGCCAAATATGGTGTGTTTGCATATAAATATCTAAATTGTGCTCAGCGGACCCAGTGATGTTATCAACGTAATGTAAGCACCCTCTGTTGAGTTCAATGCTGACAAGTTACAATGACTGTTACTGTTAGTGTTATTGTAAAGCTCTAGCTGTATCCTTAGGATATATCACAGTTGGCAACAAGAATCAGGAAGAATAAAAAAATGGACAATGGTGTGCATTTCTGGCCACCATTCCATAGAAAGAAGGTGATTAAACTAGAGAAAAGAAGGTGACGTCTGCAGAGAAAATGCAGACGGATGTGGTCAGGGCCGGGAGGTTTGAACAGCAAGGGAATTGTTTGCTCTGGAATGAAGAGGTTGATGGGTGCCCTCATACGATCATGAGGGGATTAGAGAAGTTGAATGGCCACAGTTTTTTCTCAGGGTAGGGGAGTCTAAAATTAAAGGGCATAGGTTTAGGTGAGAGGGGAAAAGGACCTGAGGGGCAACATTATCACACCACAGTTGGCGGGTATATGGACTGGGCTGCCAGAGGAAACTCGTTGCAGATACCTATCAATAATAATGTTTTAAAAACATTTATACAGATACATGGATAGGAAATGTTTAGACCAGTAAGACCATAGGAGCAGATTTAGGCCATTGGGCCCATCAAGTCTACTCTACTATTCCATCGCAGCTGATTTATTCTCCCTCTCAACCCCATTTTCCTGCCTTCTCCCTGTAACTTTGATGCTCTGACTAATCAAGAATCTATTCACCTCACTTTAAACATACCCAAAGACTTGGCTCCACAGCCATCTTTAGTGATTAATCCCTCAGATCCACCAGCCTCTGGCTAAAGAAATAGAGGGATATGGGACTACCTCAGGACCTCATTCCATACCATATAATCAGCATTGTACCTTCAACAAAATTGTTCCTACCGGTGGGCTCTGAAAACCCCATGGCACAAGAAGAAACAGCAAACATGGGGGAAAAAGCTCCATGTGTTGAGTCTTCCAGTTGCATGTAATTGTGAGTCAAACCAAAGGAGAAAAAAGAGAAATGAAGAAGCTATCATCCTCCACTGTAAATACACCCAATGATTTGCCATCTGTGGCAATGAGTTCCACAGATTCACCAAACCATAGACGAATTATGAGTCTGTGCCCTCTGGTCCAAGACCCCGCCCCCACTATAGAAAGCATTCTTTCCACATCCACTCTAACTAGGCATTTCAATTATGTAATAGGTTTCAATTAGATTTCTCTCCCCCCCCCCCAAAGTCTAATCCAGTTTACTATCTCATCTTGAATGCTGAGCAACTGAACCTTCTAGACCAATCACTCATGTGGGAATTTGTCAGATGCCTTACAAGAGTCCAAGTAGATACCATCCACTGTCTTCATCAACTTTCCTGGTAACTACCTTGATAAACTCTATAAGATTGGTTAGATGTGACCTACCATATACAAAGCCACACTGACTATCCTTAATCAGTCCACACCTATCCAAATACTCATTTATCCAGTCCCTTAGAATACTTTCCAATCACTTTCCTACTACTGATGTCAGGCTCACAGGCCTATAATTTCCTGGTTTACGTTTAGAGCCTTTCTTGAACAGTGGAACAACATTGGCTATTCTCCAGTCTGGTACCTCACCTGTTGCTAAGGATGATTTAAATTATCTCTGCATTAGCCATGGTAATTTCTGCGCTTATCTCCCGCAGGATCCAAGGGAACATCTTAATAGACCCTGGAGAATTGTCCACCCTAATTTGCCTAAGATAGCAAACACCTCCTCCTCAGTATAGAGTCCATGAAGTTGATGCTGCTTTGCCTCACTTCCATAGACTCTGTGACAGACTCCTGAGTAAATACAGCTGCAGAAAAAAAATCATCTAAGAACTTAACCCATCTCTTTTGGCTCCACACACATGGATTACAATTCTGATCTTCCAGAGGGCCAATTTTGTCCCTTGCAATCCTTTTGCTTTTAACATATCTGTAGAATTCCTTAATTCTCCTTCACCTTGTCTGCTGGAGCAACCTCATGCCTTTTTTTTTCAGCTCTCCTGATTTCTTTCTTAAGTGTCTTCTTGGATTTCTTATATTTCATAAGTACTTAATTTGTTCCTACATGCCTATACCTGCTATGCACCTCCAATTTTCTCTTAACCATGACCTCAATATCTCTTGAAACCCAGTGTTCCCTATACCTCTTATCTTTACCTTTTATTATAACAGGCACATACAAGTTTTGTACTCTCAACGTTTCATTTTTGAAGGCCTCCCACTTACCAAGTACAGCTTTGCCAGAGAACAGCCTGTCCTAATCCAAAACTTGCCAGATCGTTTCTGATACCATCAAAATTAGCCTTTCTCCGATGTAGTATCTCAACCCCTGGACTAGACCTGTCCTTTTTTGCATATTCACTTTGAAACTTATGTCATGGTGGTCACTAGCTGCAAAGTGTTCCCCTACACAGTTTTCTGTTACTTGTCCTGTCACATTCACTTTGTACACTCTCTCATTGCTACTTCGATATACTGATGAAGGAAACTTTCCTGAACACTATTTGACAAACTCTACCCCATCTAGTCCTTTTACAGTATGGGAGTCCCAGTCAATATGTGGAAAGTTAAAATCACCTACTACAACAACGTTATGTTTCTTGCAATAATCTGTGATATCTGTACAAATTTGATCCTCTAAATCCCTCAGACTGTTGGGTGGTCTGTAATATAGCCCCATTAATGTGGTCATCTTTCTCTTATTACTCAGTTCCATCCATAACACCTCATTAGATGAGTTGCCTGTTCTGATTCTCTGATTCCCATCCTCCTGCAACTCCAGTTTAAACCACACCACCCCCCCCACCCCACGGCATATGTGTCGTAAAATTTGTGGTTTTATGGCAACAGTACAGCATAAGACTTAAAAAACTACAGTAAGTTACGAAATTTAAAAAGCACAAAAGAGGAATAGTGAAGTAATGTTCATGGGTTGGTGGACAGTTTGCTGAGGAAACATTGAATGTGGGTCTTCAGGCTCTGTGTGTGGTTGAGACTTCTATCTTGACTAAGGATCAAGGTCACTTTAGTTGTTATTCAGTTTTGAGTGAAAAGGGACAGATGGAATGGATTGTATGCCCTGACATCCAGTGACTCATAACCAGTCACTGAAGTGGACTAAATTGCGCAGGTAATGATAATAGACAACAATTGGTTAATGACTTGACGTTGATTGGTCAGGAATGTTCACTGGATGAGCTGAAGCTCAGTGCAGATTATCACATGAATCATCTGATATTGTTAGTAGAACCTTGCTCTCTTAGATGTTATCTTTCCCAATAAGGGCCACTCAAATTGCTTAGTTGACTCATCAGGTTGAGCTTTTTGAAACGATCGACCAACCTGGATAACTGTTCAAATAAACAAAGTATGTACAACTGCATCACAGGTTTGTAGTAGAAACTGTCCAAGTATTACCAGGGAAGTGATTGTTGTAGGGAGTTTTGTACTGAAAACACTGGAATTGACAAGATTGTTTGGAGTTTTACGCATTGATAATGAGTTGAAGATGAGGCCTGGTGGTGCACTGGCTACCATTATGCTATTACAGCACCATGACCTGGGTTCAACTTCACTGCTGACTGAGCAGTACCACTTAACACTATTATGATTACGGAAATAACCCGTGATGACCATTCCAATGAGCACATGCTGACTCTTGTCAAAAGAGGTATGGCCTATTCCTTGAGCTCCTTGATGAGCCCTTACAATGATTTGAAATCAAGCATGTTGGCGCTTATCTGACAGTGGGATGCATCCCTGAAGGGTTCAGATACAGGGAATACTGGCAGAATGAGTGTCTAATGATGACCAGCATTCACTGTGCATTTCTTTGAAAGCTTCATGTGATGTTATAGCATCAAACATCTGTTGATTCCTTTATATCATCCTGCTTGCAGTGGGACAGTAGAGAGAGATGGAACATAGAGCAGTACAGCCCAGGAACAGGCCCTTCGGCCCACAATGTTGTGTTGAACCAGCTGAAAAGTAAATCAAACAAAACCAAAAACTAATCTCTCCTACCAACACAATATCCATACCCCTCCATCTTCCTCATATTGCTATGCCTATCTATACATCTCTACAAAGCTTCTAAGTGTTTGCCTCTATCACCATACCAAGCAGCACATTCCAGGCATCCACCACTCTGAGTGAAAATCTTACCCCTCACATCCCCTTTGAAACTACCCCCTCTCAACTTCTGGGAAAAAGATACTCCCCGTCTACTCTACCTATGCCTCTCATAATAAAGCTCTTATAAAGCTATTGGATCTCCCCTCAGCCTCTGCTGCTCCCGAAAATAATAGCCTTAATTTGTCCAGCCTCTCATGATATCACATGCCCTCTAAACCAGGCAGCATCTGGTAAACCTCTTCTGTATCCTCTCCAAATCATCAACATCCTTCATATAGAGGCAACCAGAATTGTATCCAATACTCCAGAAGTGGCTGAACCAGAGATTTATATAGTCTTGACTTTTAAACTCAATGCCTTGAGTAATAAAAGCAAGCTTTCCATGAGCCTTCTTAACCACCTTATCGACCTGTGTAGCCACTTTCATGGAGCATGAACTTGGACCCCAAGATCTCTCTGCTCAACAACAGTGTTAAGGGTCTTTCCCTTAACAGTGTACTGCCTCCTTGCATTTGCTTTACCAAGGTGCACTACCTCACAGTATATGGGTTTAAGCTCCATCTGCCATTTCTCTGCCCATATCTGCAAATAATCTATATTGTGCTGTATTATTGGCTTAACTTCTGCATGATCCTCAATTCCTCCAATCTTAATAACCCACCCATCTACTAAAAACAGAAAGGAGGGAAAGGTAACTTGAACAGTGTGATAAAATTAGAATAAACACACCTCTAGTCACTCGCCTCCAACCTGACAAACAGTCATCCACCGCTACTCTCTGGCATCTCCCATCCAGCCACTGTTGAATCCATTTTACTACTTCAATATTAATACCTAACGATTGAAACTTCCTAACTAAACCTTCCATGCGGAACTTTGCCAAAGGCTTTACTGAAGTCCATATAGACAACATCCACTGCTTTACCCTCATCAACTTTCCTAGTAACCTCTTCAAAAATTTCAATAAGATTTGTCAAACATGACCTTCCACGCACAAATCCATGTTGACTGTTCCTAATCAGACCCTGTCTATCCAGATAATTATATATACCATCTGTAAGAATAATTTCCATTAACTTACCCACCACTGACGTCAAACTTACAGGGCGATAATTGCTAGGTTGAAATAGTAATAAAGAATGAGCATGAAATCACAATATAACAGAGTCCTTAAATGAGTGTAGCTATCCCCTTTTGTTCAAGAACCTGATGGCTGAGGGGTGGCAACTGTTCTTGAACCTGGTGGTGTGAATCCTGAGGTTCTTGTACCTTCAATCTGATGGCAACAGTGAGAAAGAGCATGGTCTGGGTGGTGAGGATCTTGTTGATAGATTTCTGTATTTCATGAACAAGGAACCCCCAAATGACTTTTGCAGAGCTGTCCATTTACATTTTCCCCTCCAGAGAGAATACCTTCTCATCTTTCTGCATTGCATTCCACTTGCCGAGTTGTATTGTTCTGTTGAGCATCATGGGTTTGCGATGTTGGTCTTGAAATGTGTGGCTCCACTTGTGAGCTGCCTCCAGCATACCCTTGGCTGTCTTGGTTATTAACGCAAATGACATATTTCACAATGTTTTGATGTACACGTGTTAACTAAAAGTGAATCTTGATCTTGTCAACATTTGCCCATTCAGTTAATCTATCAATATAACCCTATAAACTATATCCTCATTATAGATTGTCATCACCCTTACAGGTTATATTCTACGCAAATTTGGCCATAGTACACTTGCTTCTCATTAGCATCCTATATATTTTAAACAGTTGCAGTTCTATTCTGATCTCTGCAGCACCCTGTTAGTTAAAAGTTGCCACAATGATAATGACCCCTTATCCCTGCTGACTGCATCCTGTTTTCTGATCAAATCCAAATTCATTGCATTGACTGGTTCCTCTACCTACTCTAGCTAATACTTCCACAAGCACCTCTTAACAAATTGCTGGGCGTAATTTTCCCTTCGTGAACCCATGCTGGCTTTGCTCAGTCAGGTTCTGACTTCCCAAATGTTCTGCTATTACCTGCTGAATAATTGATTGTGTCACTTTTCTAAGAATGGTTGCTAACCTGAGCATAGTTACTCTGTTCTTGTCCATTCATTTTAAATAAATGTAACACATAACAAAATCTATCCTGCCTAAAAATTGTACATCTTTTATTAAGATTGCCTCTTGTTCTAAAGTCTGAAGTATCACAGTAACCACTTCATCTCGGATTCTAGGTTGCAACCATCAGGTCAAGGGGTCTTATCAGCCTCAGAACCTATCAGTTTGCCAAGCAATTATAAAACGGAGATGGTGATGGCATTTACTTCTTCCCCCACATGTCTCAGGATTATTGGGATGTATGTGGTACTTTCTGCTAAAAAGATTGGTCAAAGTCATGTAATTCCTCTGTCACTTCTATGTTCGCCATAAATGTTTCCCAGCTCCATTTCCTAGGGGCTCTAGACTCTAATTACTCTAATTCTTCTAATGTTTCTGTTTGCTCTTCTAGCTCAGTTTATTTTCTTCTTGATTTTAGTTCTAGGTCCTAAATGGATTTGAAATAATCTCTGTCTTTGAGCCTAATACAAACTTTTACCATCCTCAGTTTATTACTCTCCCTAGCCTGCCTGGATGCCCCCCCCCCCCACACCCTACCCCATACCCATGACACCAACCCTCTCTGGTCTTTGAAACTTTCCTCCTTATTGGGGTATAGTTGTCTGATCCCGTTAAGTTTCTGGTTTGAGGGTGATGTCCAGGAAGCTGATGGAGAACGATCTACGATCTGACCATTGTTACCTGCAATGGGAAAATTGGCAGATGCCTTCTTTTGCACATCAGTTGTTTGTCAGTCTTTGCCTGTATGTTTTTCATTGATCCTCAGAATCAGAATCAGGTTTATTCTCACCGCCTTGTGTCGTGAAATTTGATAATTTCGCAGCAGCAGTTCAGTGCAACACATAATATAGAAGAGGGAAAAAAAATTTAAAAAATTAAAAATAAATAGGTAAATCAATTACAGTATATGTATATTGGAGATTAAAATTTGTGCAAAAACAGAATATTTGTTTAAAAAGTGAGGTAGTGTTCATTGATTCAATGTCCATTTAGGAATCGGAAGGCTGAGGGAAGAAGCTGTTCCTGAATCCCTGGGTGTTGGAGGTCTTTAATAATGGATGCTGCCTTTCTGAGACATGGCACCTTGAAGATGTCCTGGGTACTTTGTTGGCTAGTACCTTGGATGGAGCTGCCTAAATTTACAACCCTCTTGAGCTTCTTTCGGTCCTGTGTAGTAACCTCCCCATATTCAAAAGTAACGGTTTGCAGCTGAACTCGAGGGGGACCAATATTCTTTGGTAGAGCTGTTGGGGAGAATTTAAACTAATTTGGCAGGGGGTGGAAACTGGAGTGAAGGGATTCAGGATAGAACAGCTGGTAAAAATTAAAGATAGCATGCAGTCAGACTGTCAGGAAGGGCAGGCAGGTGTGGGACTTAGTTGTAGCCAACAGGCTGAGTATCAAATCATTAGGGATGCAGAATCAGAAGGGATAGCAAATATGGTACACAGGGTGTTGTATCTAAATGCACGTAGTATAAGAAATAAGGTGAATGATCTTGTTGCAATATTACAAATTGCCAGGTATGATGTTGTGGCCATCACTGAATTGTGGCTGAAGGATGGTTGTAGTTGGGAGCTGAATGTCCAAGGTTACAGATTATATTGGAGGGATAGGAAGGTAGGCAGAGGGGGTGGTGTGGCTCTACTGGTAAAGAATGGCAGCAAATCAGTAGAAAGCTGTGACAGAGGATCGGAAGATGTTGAATCCTTGTGGGTTGAGTTAAGAAACTGCAAGGGTAAACGGACATTGATGGCAGTTATATACAGGCCTCCCAACAGCGGCTGGATGGTGGACCACAGATTACAACAGGAAATAGAAAAGGTGAGTCAAAAGGGAAGTGTTATAGTAGTCATGGGAGATTTTAACATGCAGATCGAATGGGAAAATCAGGTTGGTAATGGATTTCAAGAGGGTGAGTTTGTTGAATGCCTATGAGATAGCTTTTTAGAGCAGTTTGTCATTGAGACTACTAGGGGATCAGCTATACTGCATTATGTGTTATGTAATGAACTGGAGGTGATTAGGAAGCTTAGGGTAGAACAACCCTTAGGAACTAATGATCACAATGTGATTGAGTTCATCTTGAAATTTAATAGGGAGAAAGTAAAGTCTGATGTAGCTTCACTGTGGAAGTATGCCTGATGTTGTCGTGTGTGAAGGAGGAGATGTGGGTGCAGTTACTATTACAGGGAAGAAGGTGTTCAAAAAGCTGAAAGACTTAAGGGTACATAAGTCACCCAGACCAGATGAACTGCACCCTACGGTTCTGAAAGAGGTAGTGTTAGAGATTGTGGCAGCATTAGCAATGATCTTTCAAAAATCATTGAGCTCTGGCATGGTGCCAAGGACTAGAAAATTGCAAATGTTACTCCACTCTTTAAGAAAGGAGGAAGGCAGCAGAAAGGAAATTATAGACCAGTTAGCCTGACCTCAGTGGTAGGGAAGATGTTAGAGTCGATTGTTGAAGACAAGGTGATGGAGTACTTGGTGACATAGGACAAGATTGGACAAAGTCAGCATGGTTTCCTTCAACGAAAATCCTGCCTGACGAACCTGTTGGATTTCTTTGAGGAGATTACAAGTAGGATAGATAAAGGGGATGCAGTGGATATTGTATATTTGGACTTCAGAAGGCTTTTGACAAGGTGCCACACATGAGGCTGCTCACCAAGTTAAGAGCCATGGTATTACAGGGAATTTACTAACGTGGTTAGACCATTGGCTGATTGGTAGGAGGCAGCGAGTGGGAATAAAAGGATCCTTGTCTGATTGCTTGCCTGTGACTAGTGGTGTTCCGCAGGGGTCAGTGTTGGGACCACTTCTTTTTATGCTGTATAGAAATGATGTAGATGATGAAATAGATGGCTTTGTTGTCAAGCTTGCAAATGACCATCAGGAAAGTGAAGGGAGGGTGTCAGGTAGTGGAGAGCACCCCTGTGGCTGTGGCTGTCCATTTTGAGTGCCGTTGTGGGGATGACCTACCTGGGGAAGCAACAGTGGCTGTGCCTCTGACACTGAGTCTGGTTCTGTGGCTCAGAAGGGTAGGGAACAGAAGAGGATGGCAGCAGTAATCAGGGTCTCTATAGTTCAAGGGACAGATATACGATTCTGTAATTGCAAAAAAGAAACATAGATGGTAGTTTGTCTCCCAGGTGCCATGGTTTGTGATGTTCCTGAGAGCATACACAATATCCTGAAATGGGAGTGCGAGCAGCCAGTAGTCATTGGTATCAATGATATAGGTAGAAAAAGAACGGAAGTCCTGAAGGCAGACTACAGGGAGTTTGAAAGGAAGCTGAGAAACAGGATCTCAAAGGTGGTAATCGCGGGGTTGCTGCCCGTGCCACATGACAGTGAGCATAGGAATAGAATGAGGTTAACGATAAATGGGTGGCTGAAGGATTGGAGCAGGGGGCAAGGATTCATATTTTTGGATCATTGGGACCTCTTTTGGGGTAGATGTGACCTGTGCAAAGAGGACAGGTTGCACTGGAATCCGAGGTGTACCAATATCCTGGAGGGGAAGTTTGCTAATGCTATTGGGGAGGGTTTAAACTAGATTTGCAGTGGGGTGGGAACCTAAATGAAGAGGCATAGGATGGGGAGGTTGGAGAACAAATAGAGACAGCTTGTGGGGAGTTTGTGAGGGAGGATAGGCAGATGTTAGAGCAAAGGTGCACTCAGCCTGATGGTTTGAGATGTGTCTATTTTAATGCAAGGAGTATCACAAACAAGGTGGATGAACTTAGAACATGGATCAATACATGGAACTGTGTTGTTGTGGCCATTACAGAGACTTGGATGTCTCAGGTGCAGGAATGGCTACTGAAAAGAACAGAGAGGGAGGCAAAAGACATGGGGGAGTGGCATTGCTAACTAGGGATAGTGTCACAGCTACAGAAAAGGAGGAAGTCATGGAGGGATAGTCTACTGAGTCTGTGTGGGTGGAAGTCAGAAACAGGAAAGAGGCAATAACTCTACTGGGTGTTTTTTTTAAAAAACCCAAAGGAAACAGGGATATGAAGGCAAGATATGGAGGCAGATTCTGGAACAGTGCTATAATACTAGGGTTGTTGTGATGGGAGATTTTAACTTTCCTAATATTGATTGGCATCTCCTTAGAGCAAGGAGTTTAGGTGGGGTGGAATTTGTTAGGCGTGTTCAGGAAGGTTTCCTGACGCAATATGTAGCCAACTAGAGGAAAGGCTGAACTTGATCTGGCTTTGGGGAATGAACCTGGTCAGCTGTCAAATCTCTCAGTGGGAGAGCATTTTGGAGGTAGTGACCACAACTCTATCTTGTTCAACATAGCGCTGGAAAGGGATAGGAGCAAACAATTTGGGAAAACAGTTAATGGGGTTTGGGAGGAAATATGATGCTATAAGGCAGGAACTTGTGAACATAAATTTGGAGCAGATGTTCTCAGGGAAATGCATGGCAGAAATGTAGCAGATGTTTAGGGAACATTTGCATGGATTTCTACATAGGTGCATTCCATTGAGGCAGGGAAAGGATGGTAGAGTTAAAGAACCATGGCGTACAAGTTATGTAGAAAATCTAGTTAAGAAGAAAGGAAAAGCTTATGAAAGGTTTTGGAAATTAGGTACTCTTACAGCTCTAGAAAATTACAAGATTGCTAGGAAGGAGCTTAAGAATGGAATTAGGAGAGCCAGAAGGGGCCATGAGAAGGCATTGGTGGGCAGGATTAAGGAAAACCCCAAGGCATCCTACAGTTATGTGAAGAGCAAGAGGATGAGCCGGGTGAGAATAGGACCAATCGGCTGCAATAGTGGAAATGTGTCCATGGAGTCAGAGGAGGAAGCGAAGCTACTTAATAAATACTTAAATATTCACCAGGGAAAAAGACCTTGACAATTGTGGGGATGATTTACAGTGGACTAAAATACTTGAGCATATAGACATTAAGAAAAAGGATGTGCAGGAGCTTTTGAAAAGCATTAAGTTAGGTAAGTCACTGGGACCAGATGAGAGAGACCCCAGGCTACTGTGGGAAGTGAGGGAGGAGATTACTGAGCCTCTTGTGATGACCTTTCTGTCATCTATAGGGACAGGAGAAGTACCAGAGGATTAGAGAGTTGCAAATGTTGTTCCTTTGTTCAAGAAAGGGAGTGGAGATAACCCAGGAAATTATAGACCAGTGAGTCTGACAGTGGTGGGCAAGTTGTTGGAGAAGATCCTGAGAGGCAGGATTTATGAGCATTTGGAGAGACACAGTCTGATTAGGGATAGTCAGCATGGCTTTGTCAAGGGCAGGTCATGCCTTATGAACCTGACTGAATTCTTTGAGGATGTAACAAAACACATGGATGAAGGTAGAGCAGTGGGTGTAGTTTTAATGGATTTCAGCAAGGTATTTGGTAAGATTTCCCATGCAAGGCTCCCTCAGAAAGTAAGGAGGGATGGGATCCAAGGAGACCTTGCTTTGTGGATCCAGAACTGGCTTGCCCACAGAAGGCAAAGAGTGATTGTAGATGGTTTGTATTCTGCATGGAGATTGGTGACCGGTGGTGTTCCACAGGGATCTGTTCTGCGACCCTTAGTAATTTTGTGACCTGGATGAAGAAGTAGAAGGGTGAGTCAGTAAATTTGCTGATGACACAAAGGTTGGAGGTGTTGTGGGTAGTCTGGAGGGTTGTCAGAGGTTAAGCAGGACATCGATAGGATGCAGAACTAGGCTGAGAAGGGCCAGATGGAGATCAACCCAGATAAGTGTGAAGTGGTTCAATTCAGTAGGTCAAATTTGAAGACAGAATACAATATAAATGGTAAGACTCATGGCAGTGTGGAGGATCTGAGATATCTTGGGGTCCGTGTTGATAGGACACTCAAAGCTGCTACGAAGGTTGACGGTGTTGTTAAGAAGGCATATGGTATGTTAGCCTTCATCAACCGTGGAATTGAGTTCGTGAGCCGTGAGGTAATGTTACAACTATATAGGACTCTGGTCAGGCCCCACTTGGAGTACTGGTCACCTCACCACAGGAAGGATGTGGAAGCCATAGAAAGGGTGCAGAGGAGATTTACAAGGATGTTGTCTGGATTGGAGCTTTATGAGAATAGGTTGAGTGAACTTGACCTTTTCTCCTTGGAGTGACTGAGGATGAGAGGTGACCTGATAGAGGTGTATAAGATAATGAGAGGCATTGATCATGTGGATAGCCAGAAGCTTTTTCCCAGGGCTGAAATAGCTAACATGAAGGGGCATAGTTTTAAGGTGCTTGGAAATAGGTAACGAGGGAATGTCAGGGGTACGTTTTTCACGCAGAGAGTGGTGGGTGCGTGCAATGCACTGCCGGCTGTGGCGGTGGAATTAGATACAATAGGGTCTTTTAAGAGCTTCTTAGATAGGTACATGGAACTTAGAAAAATAGAGGGCTGTGTGGTAGGGAAATTCTAGGCAGTTTCTAGAGTAGGTTACATGGTTGGCACAACATTGTGGGCTGAAGGGCCTGTAATGTGCTGTAGATTTCTGTGTTCTATGATATGAAGATTGGTGGGGGGGGTGGTCAGGTAGTGTTGAGGAAACAAGGAAGGATGCAGAAGGACTTATACAGATTAGGAGACTGGGCAAGAAAGTGGCAAATGAATTACAATGTTGGAAAATGCATGGTCATGCACTTTGGTAGTGGAAGTAAATGTGTGGACTATTTTCTAAATGGGGAGACAATCCAAAAATCTGAAATACCAAGGGACTTGAGAATTCAGAAGGATGGGGGGAGGGGGGAATCTCATTGAAACCTTTCAAATGTTGAAAGGCCTAGACAGTGTTGATGTGGAAAGGATGTTTCCCATGGTGGGAGAGTCTAGGACAAGCGGGCACAGCCTCAGGATAGAAGGGCACCCTTTCAAAACAGAGATGTGGAGAAATACCTTTTGCCAAAGGGTGGTGAATTTGTGGAATTTGTTGCCATGTGCAGCTGTGGAGGCCAGGATGTTGGGTGTACTTAAGGCAGAGATTGATAGGTTCTTGATTGAATATGGCATCAAAGGTTACAAGGAGAATGCCGGGAAATGGGGTTGAGGAAGAAAAAAAAGATCAGCCATGATTGAATGGCAGAGCAGACTTGATGGGCCAGATGGCCTAATTCTGCTCCTATGTCTTATGGTCCTATATTTACTCATTCAGCCTCTCTACCCCCGGTGGTGGAGAGCTGCAAAGGTTCACCACACCCTGAGAGAAACATTCCTCCCCAACTCAGTGGTGATAGCCTCATTGTGAAACGATGTCAGCTAGGTTTACACATTGAGTGATGGGTGCCTGGAATGTACTGCTGGGGAAAGTGGTAGAAGCAGGTACAATAACAACATTTAACATTCATTTGGACAGGCAGGGAGGAAATGGATGAATGGCAGATGGGAGCAGTTTAAGTCAGGATCCTGGTTGCCATGGGCACCATGGAGAAAAAGGCCTGTTCTGTGCTGCACTGTTCTATTTTCTACCTTTTAGGTTCTTTCACAATGGGAATATCTCCTCGGCATCTAGCATGTCAATCTACTTCCTAATTGCTTTTATATGTTTTAATGAAGTCATCTCATTCTTAGAGCCCAACCCACTCTGCCCTTTCTCACAAAATGACCCTCTTTAACTGAGAAATCAAACAAATAAACTTTCTCCAATGAAAGTTTGTCCAAACTGTACACAATGTTCCAGATGTAGCCTCACCTAGACTTTACTTAATTGTAGCTAGATATCACTAATCCTTTACCCAGACCCTTTCATCATAAAAACCAACAGGCCCTTTGCCTTCTTGATCATGTGCCATGCCAGCACATTGGATTCCAGTGACTTTGTGTATAAGCACATCTAGGGCTAGTTAAATATTAACATTACCCAGTCTCTCTCCCTTTAACAAACACTCTGCTTTTCTGTTCTGTGTGTCAAAGTAGATGGCTTCACCATTTTTCACGTTATATTTTCATGCAGTTTTTCAGAATCAGGTTTAATATCACTGGCATACGTTATGAAATCTGTTGTTTTGGAGCAGCAGGTCATTGCAATGCACAATAATAAAAATTATAGATTACAATAAGAAGTATTTATTAAAAAATAAATTAAATAAGTAGTGCAGAAGGAGAGGGGAAAATATCACCGGTGTTCATTGTCCACTCAAAATTCTGCTGTGGACGGGAAGAAGCTGTTCCTGAAGCACTGAGATTCTTTGCATCCTTCCTTGTCTCACCTAGGACAGTGTAGTCAGCAAATGTGCAGCTAGATTTAGGGTTTAGGGTGCAAGCACCAATCCAAAGGCACTCAGTGATTACAACTTGCCAATCTGAGAAAGAAATGGTTAGTTCAGTCTTTATGTCCTGTCCAATAGTCAGTTCTCAATCTATATCAGTATATTACACAACTTCATAAGGTATAACCTTGTTGTCTAACCTCTACGTAGGACCTTATTGAAAGCCTTTGAAAAACAAAATACACCACATCCTCTGATTCCCCAATTCTTTGCTGTCCACAGTACCACCCTGGGAAACAATTCAGAGATTTATACAAGCAACACACACAAAATGCTGGTGGGACGTAGCTGTTCCTGAAGCACTGAGATTCTTTGCATCCTTCCTTGTCTCACCTAGGACAGTGTAGTCAGCAAATGTGCAGCTAGATTTATACAAGCAACACACACAAAATGCTGGTGGAACGCAGCAGGCTGGGCAGCATCTATAGGGAGAAGCACTGTTGATGTTTTGGGCTTTACTTTACTTTTATTGTCACCAAACAATTGATACTAGAGTGTACAATTATCACAGCGATATTTGATTCTGCACTTCGCGCTCCCTGAAGTACAAACTGAAGTAAATATAATAACAATTTAAATTATAAATCATAATTAGAAAATAGAAAAGGGAAAGTAAGGTAGTGCAAGTCGGGTCTGGATATTTGGAAGGTATGGCCCAGATCTGGGTCAGGATCCGTTCAGCAGTCTTATCACAGCTGGAAAGAAGCTGTTCCCAAATCTGGCCATATGAATCTTCAAGCTCCTGAACCTTCTCCTGGAGGGAAGAGGGACAAAAAGTGTGTTGGCTGGGAGGGTCATATCCTTGATTATCCTGGCAGCACTGCTCCGACAGCATGTGGTGTAAAGTGAGTCCAAGGATGGAAGATTGGTTTGTGTGATGTGCTGGGCTATGTTCACGATCTTCTGCAGCTTCTTCCGGTCTTGGACAGGACAACTTCCATACCAGGTTGTGATGCAACCTAGAAGAATGCTTTCTACGGTGCACCTGTAAAAATTAGTGAGGGTTTTAGGGGACAGGCCAAATTTCTTCAGCTTTCTCAGTAAAGGTGCTGGTAGGCCTTCTTGGCAGAGAACTCTGCTTGGTTAGACCAAGTCAGGTCATTTGTGATATTCACCCCGAGGAACTTAAAGCTTTTGACCTGCTCCACCTGTGCACCACTGATGTAGATGGGGTCGTGCAGTCCACTACTCCTTCTGAAGTCAACAACCAATTCCTTCGTCTTGCTGACGTTGAGGGATAGGTTATTGACTTCGCATCTTGCCACCAGGTTCATAATTTCCTTTCTGTAGTCAGACTCATCATTACCCAAGATACGGCCTACAATTGAGACCCTTCGTCAGGACTAACTGAAAGGAAAGAGTAAGAGATTTGAAAGTAGGAGGGTGAAGGGGAAATGTGAAATGATAGGAGAAGACCGGAGGGGGGTGGGGTGAAACTAAGAGCTGGAAAGGTGATTGGCAAAAGGGATATGGAGTTGGAGAAGGGAAAGGATCATGGGACGGGAGACCTAGGGAGAAAGAAAGGGGGAGGGGGGCACCAGAGGGAGATGGAGAACAGGCAGAGAGAGATAGAAAAGGGGGGGGGGGAAAAAGCTAAATATATCAGGGATGAGGTAAGAAGGGGAGCAGGGGCACTAATGGAAGTTAGAGAAGTCAATGTTCATGCCATCAGGTTGGAGGCTACCCAGCCAGTATATAAGGTGTTGTTCCTCCAACCTGAGTGTGGCTTCATCTCGACAGTAGAGGAGGCCATGGATAGACATATCAGAATGGGAATGGGATGTGGAATTAAAATGTGTGGCCACTGGGAGATCCTGCTTTCTCTGGTGGACCGAGCGTAGGTGTTCAGCGAAACGGTCTCCTAGTCTGCGTTGGGTCTCACCAATATATAAAAGGCCACACCGGGAGCACCGGACGCAGTATACCACACCAGCCGACTCACAGGTGAAGTGTCACCTCACCTGGAAGGACTGTCTGGGGCCCTGAATGGTGGTGAGGGAGCAAGTGTAAGGGCAGGTGTAGCACTTGTTCTGCTTACAAGGATAAGTGCCAGGAGGGAGATCGATGGGAAGGGATGGGGTGTACCAATGACAAGGGAGTTGCATAGGGAGCGATCCCTGCAGAAAGCAGACAATGGGGGGAGGGAAAGACATGCTTGGTAGTGGGATCCCATTGGAAGTGGCAGAAGTTACGGAGAATTATATGTTGGACTCGGAGGCTGGAGGGGTGGTAGGTGAGGACAAGGTGAACACTATCCCAAGGGGGGTGGCAGGCGGATGGCGTGAGGGCAAATGTGCGGGAAATGGGAGAGATGCGTTTGAGAGCAGAGTTGATGGTGGAAGAAGGGGAGCCCCTTTGTTTAAAAAAGGAAGACATCTCCTTCGTCCTGGAATGAAAAACCTCATCCTAGGAGCAGATGCGGTGGAGATGGAGGAATTGAGAGAAGGGGCTGGCATTTTTGCAAGAGACAGGGTGGGAAGAGGAATGGATTTATACATCTCCGTTTTAAATGCTTTCCTTATTTTGTATCTATGTTCCCTTGTTCATGACTCATCCACTAGCGAAAATTTCAACACATCCACCCTGTCAAGCTCCACTGGATCTTGTATGTTTGAATAAGGCTTTCCTTCATTTTTCTAAATTCCAAGAAATACTGGCCCCAATTGCCTAAGCTCTTTTGTTAGGACGAGTGTCTCAATCTAGCAGCTGCAGAATCCTGGATAAAACTTCAAACAGTTTTGATGTTATAACATAACGGCTTCACTGCATTCTCAGTCTGCAAGCAAGTATAGTGTTTGTGATGCTCCTTTAATTATCATCAGTACAGCGGGACATCGATAGGATGCAAAACTGGGCTGAGAAGTGGCAGATGGAGCTCAACCCAAGTAAGTGTGAGGTGGTTCATTTTGGTAGGTCAAATATGATGGCAGACTATAGTATTAATGGTTAGACTCTTGGCAGTGTGGAGGGTCAGAGGGATCTTGGGGTCCGAGTCCAAAGCAGCTGCGCAGGTTGATTCTGTGGTTAAGAAGGCATACGGTGTTTTGGCCTTCATCAATCATGGAATTGAGTTTAGGAGCTGAGAGATAATGTTGCAGCTATATAGGACTCTGGTCAGACCCTACTTGGAGTACTGTGCTCAGTTCTGGTCGTCTCACTACGGGAAGGATGTGGAAGCCATAGAAAGGGTGCAGAGGAGATTTACAAGGATGTTGTCTTGATTGGGAAGCATGCTTTCTGAGAATAGGTTGAGTGAACTCAGCCTTTTCTCTGGACGGAGGATGAAAGGTGACCTGATAGAGGTGTATAAGATGATGAGAGGTATTGATCATGTGGATCGTCAGAGGCTTTTTCCCAGGGCTAAAATGGTTGCCACAAGAGGACACAGGTTTAAGGTGCTGGGGAGTAGGTACAGAGGAGATGTCAGGGGCAAGACTTTTACGCAGAGAGTGGTGAGTGCGTGGAATGGGCTGCCGGCAACAGTAGTGGAGGCGGATACGATAGGATCTTTTAAGAGACTTTTGGATAGGTACATGGAGCTTAGTAAAATAGAGGGCTGTGGGTAAGCCTAGTAATTTCTAAGGTAGGGACATGTTCAGCACCACTTCGTGGGCCAAATGGCCTGTATTGTGCTGTAGGTCTTCTGTGTTTCTATGTTACTCTTGGCTGAGCAACCAGTCAGTCAGGCTCTATGCTGCACCTTTTTTAAAGGGTCTCAGGCTCCAAGAAAATGCTTTTAATAAACTGAAGACTCCTCTAAATGAGAGTGTGTTCACAAATGACGTTCATTATTTCAGGCACACAGAGGTTTCCAGCTTCCTGTGGGAGTCATTTACACTGAGTGAAGGCAGCCATTAACTGCTGACAGAGAGGGTATTGGCTGTTGTTAATCATCTGATCTGGTGTCTCCATTCTGCTATGCCTGCTGGGAAATCAGAGCTACAACATGTGAGAGGTTCTTTGAAGAGCTGGCTTTCATTGTAGAAAGAAAATATCAGCTTAACCCTTTGTGGATCATGAATGAACAGCTTTAAGCTCATCTGCTGCAAGTGGTCCCTCTTTCTTGGCTTGCTTTGAGTGTCTTATATGCCCAGAGTCACACAGGCAGAGGGAATTGTTGCCTCAATTGATCTCCTCAAGAGAACCCTTTGCCTAATTTCTGGAATTAGTTTTCAGTTGAAAACAATTTGGTTTCAAATATCACTCACTCTTCCAAAATAGAGAGCAGGAGCCTGAAAAGATGGAAGTTGGTAAGTAAAAGCACAAGATGATCCCTACTGGCGTTGAATTATACATTTGGCTTCATTAATTAAAATTAAACAAAAATTGCATCATATGTAAAATTAAGAATTCTTATGCCTACTCTAAAGAAATCACTGTTGTAATGCAGAACAACAGTAGACAATATGAGAACAGTAAATATTGGACAAAATACAGTGAGAGGCACGCAGCTGGCATGGAATTCCCATTAGGAATAACCGGCTTTGAGCAGAGACTACAGGAGGTTGCTTCAGACCAATCTCATGGCTCTCCTCGGGAGGCATAACCTTCCACTTAACACCAGAGTATCCAAATCACTGAACCGCTTTCCCCACATCAGCTGCAAACGGTATTTGAATAGAATTTTACTTCTAGGACAAACCCCAAAGAGCTATGCCAATTGCTATAGCCTCTAGCAGCCCACTCCTACCCTGTCACTGACTTTCCTATAACAGATTAATTACAGAGAAATTTGGTTTATGTCTAATTCTGTGCACACCAAGATTTCTGTTCCATTGGCATATCAAGAAGCATTCAGCTTCCCATTGGGGCAGTAGCTCTCGTTGTAATTACGTACTTAGGACTCTGATGTTGTTCCACTCTATGCCTACTACAATCTATGTAGTGGTGGCTCACTGTATTTAGAAGGACTTTTTCAGAAGCCAAGGAGGTGGAATGTTAGCTAAAATACTGTAGTCAACAAAAAGTGCCCAAGTGTAAACCCTTTGGATACAAACCATGAAGGGTCAAGAGAATGATCCTGGGAATGAAAGAGTTAACATATGAACAGTTTGTTGGTTCTGGGCTGTTCTCGCTGGAGTTTAGAAGGGGGGGGGAGGAATTCATTAAATATTGTAAGATAGAGTGGATCCAGCAAGGATGTTTCCAATAGTGAGGGAGTTTCAGACCACAGCCTAAGAATAGAAGGATAATAGACAATAGGTGCAGAAGTAGACCATTCAGCCCTTCGAGCCTGCACCACCATTCTGAGATCATGGCTGATCATCTACTATCAATACCCGGTTCCTGCCTTGTCCCCATCTCCCTTGATTCCCCTATCCATAAGATACCTATCTAGCTCCTTCTTGAAAGCATCTAGAGAATTGGTCTCCACTGCCTTCCGAGGCAGTGCATTCCAGACCCCCACAACTCTCTGGGAGAAGAAGTTTTTCCTTAACTCTGTTCTAAATGACCTACCCCTTATTCTCAAACTATGCCCTCTGGTACTGGACTCTCCCAGCATCTGGAACATATTTCCTGTCTCTATCTTGTCCAATCCCTTAATAATCTTATAAAGGATGTTCCTTTATAATGGAAATGAGGAAAAAGGTCTTTAGCCAGTGAGTGGTGAATCTGTGGAAATCATTGCCATAGACAGCTGTGGAGGCCAAGTCATTGGGTACAGTAGAGAATGATAGGTTCTTGATTAGTAAGGATGTCAAAAGTTACTGGGAGAAGGCAGCCGAAAGGGGTTGAGATGGATAATAAATCAGCCATAGTAGAATGGCAGATCAGACTTGATGGGCCAATTGGCCTAATTTTACTCCTATGACTTATGATCTTATTAATCAAGAGAAGTTTTTTCAGGGGATTATGGTCTTTCTGATTTAGTCAACTCCACATTCTGAAGTGTCACGTCAGGGTAAACTATTAGTCTCAGAACTTCCAGAAAGCTTGCAAAGTTTGCAATTCATGTTCTCACTCAGTTTTCCTTCAGTAGTGAGCATCAGTGACTTGCCTGATGCCTTAGCAAACAAGAAACTGTGAAATGCAAGTTGTGCCAACTGGTGCCACCTGGAAAGATATAGATGCAGTGGAATTCAGAGTGTATGTGACTTTAAATTCCATGATCGGAGCTGTCCAGGCAGAGTGCGGCTACAGCTCTGAACCCAGAAGGTCACAAATCTGTCACGACTGCTTTAGAAAACCGTAGGCTGCCAACATACTGGTGTGTGGAGAATTGGAGATAGGAGTGTGGAGCTCTGAAAACTCTTGTGGGATTAAGGTATGTAAAAGTGATCCCTTCTTTTCCTTTTCTCTTGACAGGTCTGTGCAGCACATCTAATGGGATCACCAAGCTTGTTCTCAAAAGAACAGGTTATATTTTCAGCCTTTGTGTATGCTATGTTTAGGTTTGGTTGTGTCATGGATGCTTGGATTTCAGTTGAACCAACTTTTTTTGCAAGATTAGATTTCAATGGGAGCACAGTGCTGTGATTGATTTAAGTGATGCTACGTTGAGTGACTAATAGAGTCACAGACAACTGAACTGGGCTCTTCGGCCCATTGTGTCAAGTGTCTGTCAAATACCTATCTACACTAATTCCTTTTTCCAGCATGTAGTCCATAGCCTTCTGTCTCCTGTGCTTCTTAAATGGCATAAGGTCTCCTCCACCCCACACACTATCTGAGGAATTTGAGATTCAGGCAAAGTGTTTCAAACTGCGGTTACACTCTGAGAACAAAAAATGTTCTCCTTCAGACCACTGCCAAACCTCTTAATTCTTATGCTAATCCACACTGTCTGGATTTAGAAACGCTGGCATTGAGAGAAAGTATCCCAGAGTCAGTCCTATCTTTCCCCCCATACCTCCATCATTCCCTGTCAGCTTGTTCTCCAAGAAGAAATAGACCCAATTTATCCATTCTCTTCCCAGAACTGAAATACTGGCATAAATATTACAAGTGGAGAAGTGGGCAGTTGACCTCACCCAAGCCAGGACCTTAAACCAGAGGGCAGCCTCTGGAATAAATATTGATTGTGGAGTGTCTCAGTAAATTGTACTGAGTGAGTGAGGCATACGGCAGTCAGGGTTGACCATAGACGTTGTGTCCGAGCTGGCTAGATTCGCAAGCCTGGGCAATACATTATGGAGAACAAACTGTTAATAGTTTGTGAAAATACCATTCTTAGTGCATGGCCTTTCTGGAATGGAAAAATGGGACCCAGTTTAACCCAGACTTACTGAAAAGGATGGTTATTCAAGGAATTAAATCAGTGCCTGGTCAAGCCCTGCCTGATATCTGGATAACTGGAAGTGGAGGGTTAAATGTCTGGAATTGTGCAGTTTGTGAAGACTAAATGCAGTTGTATGGTTTTCCTCCCACTAGACAGCTAGTGTTGTATTTAAGAAATGAGCACTGCTTTATTGCCATTTGGACACACAGGTCCGATCCTCAGTCCCCTCTACCGTGCCTTCAGCTCTCCACTTGATGCTCATGTGTGTGTCCATTTCCTTCACCCACATAGGTCTACATTTGGATCCAACAACTCCACACCGTAAGATACAGGTGCACAATTAGGCCATCTGGCCCATCAAGACTGCTCCGCTATTTCATCATGGCTGATCCAATTTTCCTCTCAGCCTCAAGCTCTTGCCTTCTCCCCATAACCCTTCATGCCTTCATCACACACTGCCCAGTTATGAAACTCCACATTCCTAGAAACATTACTCTACTGAACATTCGTGTTCAGAGATTTGGAATTTGGTATATGGTCCTCAGAACATCGTAGTGAGTGTGTCGACACAGCTAGATTTCAGTCATGGTCAGTAAGTGTGTCAACATGGCTAGATTTCAGTCATGGTCAGTGAGTGTGTCAACATGGCTAGATTTCAGTCATGGTCAGTGAGTTTGTCGACACAGCTAGATTTCAGTCATGGTCAGTGAGTGTGTCAACATGGCTAGATTTCAGTCATGGTTAGTGAGTGTGTCAACACAGCTAGATTTCAGTCATGGTCAGTGAGTGTGTCGACACAGCTAGATTTCAGTCATGGTCAGTAAGTGTGTCAACATGGCTAGATTTCAGTCATGGTTAGTGAGTGTGTCAACACAGCTAGATTTCAGTCATGGTCAGTGAGTGTGTCGACACAGCTAGATTTCAGTCATGGTCAGTGAGTGTGTCGACACAGCTAGATTTCAGTCATGGTCAGTGAGTGTGTCGACACGGTTAGATTTCAGTCATGGTCAGTGAGTGTGTCAACACAGCTAGATTTCAGTCATGGTCAGTGAGTGTGTCGACACAGCTAGATTTTAGTCATGGTCAGTGAGTGTGTCGACACAGCTAGATTTCAGTCATGGTCAGTGAGTGTGTCGACACGGTTAGATTTCAGTCATGGTCAGTGAGTGTGTCGACACAGCTAGATTTCAGTCATGGTCAGTGAGTTTGTCGACACAGCTAGATTTCAGTCATGGTCAGTGAGTGTGTCGACACGGTTAGATTTCAGTCATGGTCAGTGAGTGTGTCGACACAGCTAGATTTCAGTCATGGTCAGTGAGTGTGTCAACATGGCTAGATTTCAGTCATGGTCAGTGAGTGTGTCAACATGGCTAGATTTCAGTCATGGTTAGTGAGTGTGTCAACATGGCTAGATTTCAGACATGGTTAGTGAGTGTGTCGACGGTTAGATTTCAGACATGGTTAGTGAGTGTGTCAACATGGCTAGATTTCAGTCATGGTTAGTGAGTGTGTCACTATGGTTGGATTTCAGTCATGGTCAGTGAGTGTGTCACTATGGTTGGATTTCAGTCATGGTCAGTGAGTGTGTCAGTATGGTTGGATTTCAGTCATGGTCAGTGAGTGTGTCAACAGCTAGATTTCAGTCATGGTCAGTGAGTGTGTCAACATGGCTAGATTTCAGTCATGGTCAGTGAGTGTGTCAACACGGCTAGATTTCAGTCATGGTCAGTGAGTGTGTCAGTATGGTTGGATTTCAGTCATGGTTAGTGAGTGTGTCAACATGGCGAGATTTCAGTCATGGTCAGTGATTGTGTCAACATGGCTAGATATCAGTCATGGTCAGTGATTGTGTCAACATGGCTAGATTTCAGTCATGGTCAGTGAGTGTGTCAACATGGCTAGATTTCAGTCATGGTCAGTGGGTGTGTCGACACAGTTAGATTTCAGTCATAGTCAGTGAGTGTGTCGACACGGTTAGATTTCAGTCGTGGTTAGTGAGTGTGTCAGTATGGCTAGATTTCAGTCATGGTTAGTGAGTGTGTCAACATGGCTAGATTTCAGTCATGGTCAGTGAGTGTGTCAGCACAGCTAGATTTCAGTCATGGTTAGTGAGTGTGTCAGCACAGCTAGATTTCAGTCATGGTCAGTGAGTGTGTCAGCACAGCTAGATTTCAGTCATGGTTAGTGAGTGTGTCAGCACAGCTAGATTTCAGTCATGGTCAGTGAGTGTGTCAACACAGCTAGATTTCAGTCATTAGTGAATGTGTCAGCACAGCTAGATTTCAGTCATGGTGGTCAAGTGTGTCAACACAGCTAATTTCAGTCGTGGTGATCGAGTGTGTCGACACAGTTAATTTCAGTCGTGGTGATCGAGTGTGTTGAAACGGTTAATTTCAGTCATGGTGATCGAGTGTGTCGACACGGCTAATTTCAGTCGTGGTGATCGAGTGTGTCGACACGGCTAATTTCAGTCGTGGTGATCGAGTGTGTCAACACGGCTAATTTCAGTCGTGGTGATCGAGTGTGTCGACACGGCTAATTTCAGTCGTGGTGATCGAGTGTGTCAACACAGCTAATTTCAGTCGTGGTGCAGTGATTGCCATTCTGTCATGTTGACTGTGACAGTATTGCTCCGTATGGTCTTCATATTTAGAGTTCAGTCACATCACTGTGTCTGTCTCAATATGGTTATGTTTTAATCCTGTCTCAGTCTCGGGAGATAATACTGTGGTATATTAGTGTCCCTGTATGTTTTGATTTTAGATGTTTCGTAATTAATGTCAGTATGGCTGTATTTCAGTCATGCCAAAGTGACTGCCTCATTCTGGTTGGATTCCAGTTACGTCGTAATGAATGTCTCAGTGGGTTTAGTTCTCAAATATGTCACACAGACTGCCTCAGGGTGATTTGGTTTCAGTCTAATACAGGGAAAGTGTCCACATGGTTATTTTCCATCATGCCATAATTGTTTCAATATTGTTCCTTTTACGTCATTCCAATACAAATGTCTGTGTGTTGAATTTCATTTCTGTTTTAGTGAATATCAGCCTGATTATATTTGAGTTCTGGTGTAGAGAATACCTCTGAATGTTTAGCATCAGTTGGATAATGTGTAGTTAAACATGTTTATATATCCACTGGGCCATAGAGAATGTCTTTGTGGTGTTACATTTCAATGACCTATAGTGAATATCAGGACATGTTATGATAAGTGTCTCATATATAGTTATAAAGCATAGAAACAGACCTTCGCTACACCTTCTCCTCCAAGATCATAATATACCCATTTTTTCTAAATCTATTTGCCAGAATTTGGTCCAGAGCCTTTGATGTCTTGGTGATTCAAGTGCTTATCTCAAAATGTATTAAATATTGTAACAGGTCATACCTCTGTTAACAAATTCCAGATGCCAATTGTTCTCTGGAGAAAAGGTTCTTCCTTAGATTCCTTCTGAACCTCGTACCTTTTGTCCTAAACCAGTGCCCTCTTGTGTTAGATACCTCTGCTATGAGGGAAAATTTATACAGTCAATCCAATCCATTCCCCTCATAATTTTGTGTACCTTCATTGGGTTCCTTATTAACTTGTTGTGCTTCAAAGAAAAGAAATGCAATTAATCCATTCTCTCACCAAGACTGAAACATTCCAGACAGCATGCTGGTGAATCTCCTCTGCAATAGCTCTAATGTACTCCTATCATAGTATAGGGTAGGTGGGACTAGGTGAGATTAAGAGTTCAGCACGGACTAGGAGGGCGGAGATGGCCTGTTTCCATGCTGTGATTGTTATATGGTTATATATAACCTCTCTGTGTTATACTATGTGTCCTGGTTAGTCAAGGCAAATATCCCATAAACACAAGAAAACTTGCAGATGCTGGAATTCCAAAGCAGCACACACAAAATACTGGAGGAGCTCAGCAAGTCAGTTTTCTTCACCTTCAAGGTTCCTCTGTTCCACAATCATTCCTAGAGGCCTACTATTCCTTGTGGCTGTTCTATCCTTGTTGGTTCTTCCAAAATGCATCAGGTCATAATTATCAGGATTAAATTTCTCCAGTTATTGCTTTGCCCATCTGACCATCTGGTCGATATTATCTCCCTTTCGTCTGATTTCAGTCCTTTCTCAGCACAAGTAGATTTCAGGTGAATGTCACAGAATAATGGCATTTTGCTCATTTGATAATGAACATTTAGATTTGCATCGTGGGGTAGTGAGTGCCCTGGCAAAGTTGTATTTCAGTTGTGGTGTCATGAGTATCTCTAATTGCTAGTCAATGTGTACCAGATGTGGGTATTTGGTTGTATTTCAGTTGTGCTGTAGCTGTAGTGGGTATCTCAGCTTGTCTAATTGTCAGTCAATGTGTACCAGATATGGTCATTTAGTTAGATTTCGGTTGCATCATATTGTGGATCTCCCTCATGGCATTGTGAATTTCATTTGTAGCACAGTGAATGGGTGAGCTTGGTTAGACTGTATTTGCATTCCACTGAATGTTTCAGCATTTCACAGTGAATGGGTGTTGCTGTGGCCAAGTTTCAGTTTTGTGGTTCTACAAATCCCAGCTGGGTTAGATTTCTGCGACAGTGCAGTCCCAGAGCAGTCAGAACACAGTGTATGGCTCAGCATGTGTAGAGGTCAAAACTGGTGTAGTATGAGTGCACTGTACCACTTAGTCCATGAACTGTAGTGACAAGAGGGCATACAGTAGTGAGATATGCCAACTAGTGGAGTGGTGCCACAGCAACAACCTGGCACTCAATGTCAGTAAGACAAAAGAGCTGATTGTGGACTTCAGGAAGGGTAAGACGAAGGAACACACACCAATCCTCATAGAGGGATCAGAAGTGGAGAGAGTGAGCAGCTTCAAGTTCCTGGGTGTCAAGATCTCTGAGGATCTAACCTGGTCCCAACATATTGACGTAGTCATGAAGAAGACAAGACAGCAGCTATACTTCATTAATTTGAAGAGATTTGGCATGTCAACAGATACACTCAAAAATTTCTATGGTGTACCGTGGAGAGCATTCTGACAGGCTGTATCACTATCTGGTATGGAGGGGTTACTGCACAGGACTGAATGAAGCTGCAGAAGGTTGTAAATCTAGTTGACTCCACCTTGGGTACTAGCCTACAAAGTACCCAGGACATCTTTAGGAAGTGGTGTCTCAGAAAGGCAGCGTCCATTATTAAGGATCTCCAGCACCCGGGGCATGCCCTTTTCTCACTGTTACCATCAGGTAGAAGGTGCAGAAGCCTGAAGGCATTCACTCAGTGATTCAGGAACAGCTTCTTCCCCTCTGCCATTCGATTCCCAAATGGACATTGAAGCTTTGGACACAACCTCACTTTTTTTTAATATACAGTATTTCTGTTTTTTGCACATTTTAAAAAATCTATTCAATACACTTAATTGATTTACTTGTTTATTTATTATTATGTTTTATTTTATTTATTATTTTTTCTCTCTGCTAGATTATGTATTACATTGAACTGCTGCTACTAAGTTAACAGATTTCACGTCACATGCTGGTGATAATAAACCTGATTCTGATTGTAAATCAAATGCATATAACGGGCATAAGTGCACTGTACCACTTAGTCCATGAGCCGCTTGTAAATTAAATTTGCTGATTTAGAATGTGGTCACGCTGGCAAGGAAAGTATCATTTTTTTCATTCCTAATTACTCCTGAGAAGGTGGCAGTGAGCTCCTTCTGTAAAGGTTTGCTCACAGTAGGGATAGGGATAGTTGGGTAGGGATCTCTAGGATTTAGACTCAACAGTTTGGAAAGATCAGAGATACACTCAGTGGCCACTTTATTAGGTACACCTGTACACCTGGTCATTAATGCAAATATTTAATTAGCCAATCACGCAGCAACAGCTCGATGCATTAAAGCATGCAGGTATGGTGAAAATGTTGGAGGAATTCAGTAGGTCAGGCAACATACTGGAAATGAGTAAACAGTTGATGTTTCAGGCTGAGACACATCTTGGCCCAAACCTTTATGGCAGTAGTCCAATGAATACATGATAAATAAATATAAAGGAAAAAATTGAATTTAAGTAGATATAATATGTCTATTAAATGGTTAAGTTAAAATAAATAGCACAAAATAACAGAAATAATATATATGAAAAAAGTGAGGTAGTAAATCAGATGGCAGAGGGGAAGAAGCTGTTCCTGAATCATTGAGTTTGTGCCTTTGGGCTTCTGTACCTCCTTCCCGATGGTAACAACGAGAAGAATGCGTGTCCTGGGGGACCTTCCTAAGGCACCGCTCCTCGAAGGTGTTTTGGATACTACGGAGGCTGACTAATTCTATATGTTTCTGCAACTTTGATCTTTTACAGTAGTCCCCTCCCCCCCCCCACCATACCAGACGGTGATGCTGCCTGTCAGAATGCCCTCCACAGAACATTTGTAGAAGTTTTCATTTTAATTGACAAACTCCTAATGAAAGATAGCCACTCTCTTGCCTTCTTTATAGCTGCATCAATATGTTGGGACCAGGTTAGGTCCTCAGAGATCTTGACACCCAGGAAACTGAAACTACTCACTCTCCCCACTTCTGATCCCTCTATGAGGATTGGTATGTGTTCCTTTGTCTTACCCTTCCTGAAGTCCACAATCAGCTCTTTCATCTTACTGACATTGAATGCAAAGTTGTTGTGTGACACCACTCAACTAGCTGGCTTATCTCGCTCCTGTACGACCTCTCATCACCGTCTGAGATTCTACCACAATGGGTGTATCATCAGCTAATTTATAGATGGTATTTGAGCTATGCCTAGCCACACAGTCATGTGTATATAGAGGGTAGAGCAGTGGGCTAAGCACACACCCCTGAGGTGCGCCAGTGTTGATCGTCAGCAGGTGGAGATGTTATTTCTAATCTGCACAGATTGTGGAATTCCAGTTAGGAAGTTGAGGACCCAATTGCAGAAAGAGGTACAGAGGCCCAGGTTCTGTAGCTTTTCGATCAGCACTGTAGGAATGATGGCATTAAATGCTGAGCTATAATCAATAAACAGCACCCTGACATGGATATTTGTACTGTCCAGGTGATCCAAGGCTGCGTGGAGAGTCTTGAGGTTGTCTCTGCTGTAGACCCATTGTGGCAATAGGCAAATTGCAATGGGTCCAGGTTCTTGCTGCAGCAGGAGTTCAGTCTAGAAATGACCAACCTCTCAAAGCATTTCATCATTGTAGATGTAAGTTCTGCTGGACAACAGTCATTGAGGCAGCTCACCCTAATCTCCTTGGTACTGGTATAATTGTTGTCGTTTTAAGCAGGTGGGAACTTCCAACTGCAGCAGTGAGAGGTTGAACTGAGATTCCACCGAGATGCAACACTGAGCGTCATAGGAAGTCATTCCTGTCTGTGGCCATCAAACTTTACAACTCCTCCCTAGGATTGTCAGACACCCTGAGCCAATAGGCTGGTCCTGGACTTATTTCCACTTGGCATGATTAACTTATTATTATTTAATTATTTGTGGTTTTATATTGCTATATTTCTTCACTATTCTTGGTGCGACTGTAACGAAACCAATTTCCCTCGGGATCAATAAAGTATGTCTGTCTGTCTGTCTGTCTGTCAAAATGTCTTTGAGTATTCCCACCAGTTGGTTGACACAGGTTTTCAGAACCTTACCAGGTATTCCATCGGGCCCTGCTGCCTTGTGAGGTTCACCCTCTTGAAAAACTGCCTGACGTTGGTCTCCAAGAGAGAGATCACAGGGTCATTGGATGCTGCAGGGATCCTCCATTTCAAAGCAAGCACAAAAGGCATTGAGCTCCCTGGTCATGAAGCATCTCTGCCATTCATGATGTTGGATTTTGGTTTATAGGAAGTAATGGCTTGCAGACCCTGTCAGAGTTGACGTGCATCTGATGTCACCACTAACCTCTCCCGGGATTGTTTCTTGGCTCTTGAGATGGGCCTTTGAATTCATCCCTGTTTTTCTTATACAACCCCAGATCACCAGATGTAAATGCCACAGATGTAGACCTCAGTAGATTTCAAACCTCCTGGTTCATCCACAGCTTTTGGTTTTGGAATGTACAGTATGTTTTCATAGAGAATGGTGCAAAAAAAACCACATCCAGTGAGCGGCAGTTCTGGGGTGAAATCACCTTGTTAATGAGAGAGGTCTGCGGAGAATGGCCAGACTGGTTCAAGCTGACAGGAAGTGGACAGTAACTCAAATAACCATGTGTTACAGAAGTGAGCAGAAGAGCATCTCTGAATGCATACACATTGAACCTTGAGGTGAATGCGCTACAGCAGCAGAAGACCATGAACATACACTCAGTGGCCACTTTATTGGTACGTAGTAGTGTGGCAACTGGGTGTATATCTCCATGTCAGGATGATGTGCACCTTGAAGGACATCAGCCTATAGATGATGGTGTTCCCATGCCTATATTGCCTCTGTCTTTCTTGGTAGCAGAATCTGCTAATTTGGAAGGTACTATCAGAAAAGCCTAGATAAGTAACCATACTATGATTTGTTGTGTTAACAATAATCATAGTTTATCTTGAAGCAATTGCTCAGAGAATCCTGGAGCATTCAGCCTTTTGTGTTGCTGGCAGAATTTAGAAAGAACAGAATTGTTACACTCCCATGTCTATCCATCGAGATGCTGGCAGTTTCTTCATTTCTTTTCTCAGCCCTTTATCCCAGTGAAGGTTATTGCTGATTCTTCCCCACCTCACCTTCATCCATTGCAATCCATGTGGGAGGAATTTGCAGCTTAAAGGTAGTCCTCAACTTCCACCTACAATTGTAAATCTGTGCTCTCAGGGCACTGAACTGTCAACTGTTTGAAACAACTTCACATTATTTACACTGCCAAGATTCCTCATGATTGTGTTCATTCCTGAACATGTTGCAATAAATATATCTTTATTTTATAACAGGGAGTTCAGAAGGAGAAGACACAGTTAAATTCTATCTACAGCTGTAGAGAAATGTTTGAAACATACATCACCAGTAAAAAGCAAGATTCCAGAAGGACAGATATAACATTAAATAAGGTGAGTCCAGAACCAAATCTAGTGCAATAAACTGAGAATTACGCCAAAACTGAAAGCTTTTCAAGTGACTGAACAGTTTTGATCGCTTGTGTTTTGAGAAGTGTGAAGATCGATTTGATGGATGTCATTAAGACTGAGTGGTCATCTGAAATGGATATTTAATAGGCCATAGTTGTAAGACAATCTGTTGATAAATCCTAAGCAACACACACAAAATGCTGGCAGAACTCCGCAGGTCAGGATAGCCCTGAAGAAGTGTCTTGGCCTGAAACTTATTCTTTTCCACAGATGCTACCTGACTCACTGAGTTCCTCCAGCATTTTGTGTGCCTTGCTCTGAAGTTCCAGCATTTGCAGACCTTCTCCCATTTATGATTTGCTGATATATCCTGTCAGAACTATGGGGAAACACCTTCTTCCAAAGAGTGGTTAAAACGTGGAACTCACTAGTGCAGTGAATAATTCAGAGGAAAGGCATGGAAAGAGGAAAGTCAGAGAAACAGGGAAGGATGAAGGCAACTTAAATATTTGTCAGTGGGGTTAGATGAAGAAAGCTGGGGGAGGTTCACAGGTGCATAAATCCTGATAGATACCTGTTAGTGTTTGGAAAAAATTCTATGTGGCATAATCAGCCAATTACTGACTCTTTTTACCTCAGTATTAGTACAAGATGCTCAGGGCAAAAATAGAGAATAACTCAGTTATAAAGCACTATCAATGCTAGGAGTAAGTTAGTGGCAACAGGGTTCATACAGGCCTGTTTAACATGACACACAACGTGGAAATGCCAGACAGGTTATAGTCACTTCAAAAGGTGGTGAATACATGACATTTGAACTAAATCTGATTTATCTCCAAAGAGGCTGTGTGGAGGCAGAAGCTGGTGTGCAACCAGTGGCACAAATGGAAAATAATCAATTTAATATCAGAGAATGTATACAGTATACAACCTGAAATTCTCCCTCTTCACATGCATCCACAAAACAGAAAAAGACTCTAAAGGAGGAATTACAGAAATGTTAGAACTCCAAAGACCCTCCCACCCCTCCCATGCACAAGCATCAACTCTTCCCCCCACTTGTGAGGTGGGATCAGCTGAAAATGGATAAGTGTGTGCTCTGTAGAAAGGGTGCACCGTTCAATTACCTGTAAAGATTTTTTTTGATGGGATGTCTGGGTAACTGGGGATTGGGCAGGAACTTATAGTTGAGGTTAAGAATCAGTTCTAATACTGAATGACAGAGCAGGCTTGACCAGCAACAGCTTCTAATCCTGCTAAATATCTCTGTGTCACTATGGCAAAGGAACTTCCATATGAAGTTTACAACCATCTGCAGCTTTTTCAGATCCTGTGCAGTGAACTGTCCATACCAGACGGCGATGCAACCAGTTAGTATACTCTCCATGGTACATCTGTAGAAAATTGTCTGTGTCTTTGGTGAGATACCAAGTATCCTCAAACTTTCAATGAAATATAGCCGCTGTCATGCCTTCTTTGTAATTACATCGATGTGCTGGGCCCAGGACAGATTTTCAGAGGTGTTGACACCCAGCAACTTGAAACTGCTCAGCCTTTCCACTGCCGATTCCTCAAAGAGAACCGGTGTGACTTTCCCTGACTTCCCCTTCCTGACGTCCACAATCAATCCCTTGGTCTGTATGAATCATCTTTCTGGTTATCCACAAATTCACCCTCCTTGTGTCTTGTCCTAAACTGCTCTGTCATCTGCTATAAAGAAGACCTCAGCAAACAGTCAGTGCTCTTGTCACAGCCTGTTAATGAGCCAGAGAATCCTTTCACTCTTTTACACTGTTTCCCAAGGTACAAATAAAAACATTTTCCAAACAGGAGCGGAACATGAGCAAGGGTGGTGTAATGAGTAGGACAATTACCCGCCTACACCAGCGTGCGTGACTCCCCGTTCAGGCTGCAGTCACGCTCAGCACCACGAACAGCTGCTGAGGTCACGTAGCCAAGAATGGCAAAGGATTTTCAGGGAGTGGAGCTTTCTGCTGAACCTCTTCTCCTTGTTCTGACAGGTCTGAGTCCTGAAATGGCAAATTATGTTTGGCAGAATGTTGCAAGAAGTAATTACTTCTGATTATAATTTTGCTGGAGGTCATTTTATGTTTAAATTAATCTTCTCTCTTTGGTGTTGCCATTTAAAGTGGGAATCCTTGCAGAGTTTATGTTTGAAGAGGAGGCCATTCATACAGGACAGGGGAGGCCATTCATACAGGAACAGGGGGAGGCCATTCATACAGGAACAGGGGGAGGCCATTCATACAGGAACAGGGGGAGGCCATTCATACAGGAACAGGGGGAGGCCATTCATACAGGAACAGGGGGAGGCCATTCATACAGGAACAGGGGGAGGCCATTCATACAGGAACAGGGGGAGTTCATTCATACAGGAACAGGGGGAGGCCATTCATACAGGAACAGGGGGAGGCCATTCATACAGGAACAGGGGGAGGCCATTCATACAGGAACAGGGGGAGGCCATTCATACAGGAACAGGGGGAGGCCATTCATACAGGAACAGAAGAAGGCCATTCACACATACTTTGCCATCTGCTTAGCACTGCACTGTCCCAAAGGGGATTATTCAGTTTCATGGCTCATTGCTGTATCAATATACTTTGCTAAATGGCTCAATTTTTTTCCTCTGTCTGCCTCTCTGAGACCTCACCTGTAAGACATGGGGTTACTTGATTATAAGCTGATGTAATCAGCTTCACCTCGCTATCATACCTCTCAACCACTCCACTACCTTCATGCCAATCTGACTGACCTGGATAAACTGTAATTGTGTCTGACTAAACATTTAGAAGACTGAAGTCATGTGCTCCGCCACACACTCTTTACCATTGTCTAACTCCTGTCTTGGTCAGTTCCATCTACCACCCTTACTGGGAGCCATTGTCTGCTCATACCAGTTATCTTGAAGTAACATCGCAGTTCGCTTCCTATTCTGATCTTTACTAACATTAGTACATTCAGCACCCTGTTTCCTGAATGCCTTCCCATTTCAAACCCATTTCTCATTGTATATTGCCTTTACTGATTTACATTGACACCTAATTTTCCAATGTTCAAAGTAACTTATTGTCAGAATAATGTTTCACATTTAATAACCCACTGTGATTAAACACATCCATGATAGGTGCCACAGTATTTAAAAATGAATTTTGCCAATTCTATGAAATCTTGGATCATTTACCTTCTAGAAGACAATGCTTGAATGCTATGGTGCAGCTCAGACATATCTGCACTCTTTATCAAGAGGTAAGAAGTCAAGAAATTGCCACCTTGTGGATCCATCTCGTGCCACAGGAGGAGAAGCCCTGTCTCCAGGCTTCCAGTATTCACCCTACTCATTACTGGGCTCGTTGAAGTCACCGCTTACAGAATAATGTTCTGAAGCACAGAAGATTCAGCAAATGCTGGAAATCCAGATCAACACATACAAAATGCTGGAGGAGCTCAGCAAGTCAGGCAGCATCTCTGGAGAGGAATAAAGATTAATAATCAATGATATTTGAATAGTCAGTGTTACGGGCCAAAATTCTTTATCAGGACAGGAATTATGTCTTCGCTGGTCTCACAATCAACACAAATTTTTTGGAGTGCATTCTTGTTATTTAATTTATTTTAAGTACCGTTGAGTCATTAATCAATAATGTTACTCAGCAATCATTTGAAAGTTAGAGTTGGATCTTCCTGGGGATTCACAGAACCACAGTATGTAGATACCATGAGCCAAACCTTTGTTAGCTGATAAACAGTTCACAGATCTGTATAGTCCTTGGAGAAAATCACCTGTAAAGTGCTGCAAGATTGCCTTCCCTAATGGATCAGCCTCATCGAGCCCAAGTCTACAGAGACACTGGGAAAAAAAAGAAAGTAAGAGATGTAATTGGGCAAGGCAAATAGTACTGTACTGCATTAAAACAACTGCATCCAAAAGCATCCTACAGCTAATGAGTGTTTTTGCCGAGTGGTCACAGCTTAAGAGCAGGGAACAGGCCATATTGCATATGCAGCTGTGAGATAATTGATTGCAGGCAATCTGTTTCCATTGCTGGTTGAGGATTAAATGGTGGCTCAATCATCTGTTTCAAACAGTTCAATGGGATTTTTAAGATTTCAAAGTCTATTCATTATTGAATTATGTATACAGTATACAACGTTGATATCTACCTGTGACAATTGACCCGAACTTGGTGACAAGAACCATCCAAAAGATGACACTGAAATTGCAATACACCTTCAGCACCATCCATCTGGAGAGAATGTATTCCAGCCTCCTGCATAGAATTTCAAGCAACAAACATTCTGTTTTCACAGAGCTGCAGCTGCCAATCAGGATGTGGAGAGCTCTGTAACTGGCCTTCATGACTGTGTAGAGGGAATGTGGCAAAGGGTTCTGCCGGTGCTGGAAATCCAAAATAACACACATAAAAAGATGATGGATCTCAGCAGGTCAGACAGCATCTCTGGAAATGAATAAAAAGTTTGGCAGGGGATGGGAACCAGAGTGATAAGAGTGAGGATGGGGCAGCTGGTAAACAAGTCGATGCATTGTGTAGTGACACTGTGGGGAAGGACAGGTAACTGATAGGGAAAATGGCAGTCAGTGGACTGAAGTATGACATGGGGGCAAAATCAAAGAGGGTGATCAATACAGGTCTGATGGTGTTATATTTGAATTCACACTGTATGGAATAAGATAGATGACTTTGAAGTGCAGTTAGAAATTGGCAGGTATGACATTGTGGGCATCACCGAGTCGTGGCTGAAAGAAGATCAGAGCTGGGAGTTTGACATCCATTGTATTGAAAGGACAGTCAAGTGGGAAGGGCTGGGTGTTGGTGGGCTCTGATGGTAAAAAAATAAAATCAAATCCTCAGAAAGAGATAACACAGGATCAAGATGACATAGGTTCCACATGGTAGGCTTATTCAGGAAGTCAGAAGGCATGGGATCCAGGGAAGTTTGGCCAGGTGGATTCAGAATTGGCTTGCCTGCAGAAGGCAGAGGGTTGTGGTGGAGGGAGTACATTCAGATTGGAGGGTTGTGACTAGTGGTGTCCCACAAGGATCTGTTCTGGGACCTTTACTTTTTGTGATTTTTATTAACGACCTGGATGTGGGGGTAGAAGGGTTGGCAAGTTTGCAGACGACACAAAGGTTGGTGGTGTTGTAGATAGTGTAGAGGATTGTCGAAGATTGCAGAGAGACATTGATAGGATGCAGAAGTGGGCTGATAAGTGGCAGATGGAGTTCAACCCAGAGAAGTGTAAGGTGGTACACTTTGGAAGGATAAACTCCAAGGCAGAGTACAAAGTAAATGGCAGGATACTTGGTAGTGTGGAGTAGCAGAGGGATCTGGGGGTACATGTCCACAGATCCCTGAAAGTTGCCTCACAGGTAGATAGGGTAGTTATGAAAGCTTATGGGGTGTTAGCTTTCATAAGTCGAGGGATAGAGTTTAAGAGTCTTGAGGTAATTATACAACTCTATAAAACTCTGGTTAGGCCACACTTGGAGTACTGTCCAGTTCTTATCACCTCACTATAGGAAGGATGTGGAAGCAATGGAAAGGGTACAGAGGAGATTTACCAGGATGCCGCCTGGTTTAGAGAGTATGGATTGTGATCAGAGATTAAGGGAGCTAGGGCTTTACTCTTTGGAGAGAAGGAGGATGAGATGAGACATGACAGAGATATACAAGATATTAAGAGGAATAGATAGAGTGGACAGCCAGCGCATCTTCCCCAGGGCACCACTGCTCAATACACGAGGACATGGTTTTAAGTTAAGGGGTGGGAAGTTCAAGGTGGATATTAGAGGAAGGTTTTTTACTCAGAGAGTGGTTGGTGCGTGGAATGCACTGCTTGAGTCAGTGGTGGAGGCAGATACTCTAGTGAAATTTAAGAGACTACTAGACAGGTATATGGAGGAATTTAAGGTGGGTTATATGGGAGGCAGGGTTTAAGGGTCAGCACAACATTATGGGCCAAAGGGCCTGTACTGTGCTGTACTATCCTATGTTCTATGAAAGATGTTGAATCCTTGTGAGTAGAGGTAAGAAGCTGATGGGAGTTATCTACAAGCCTCCAAACAGTAGCCTGGATGTGGGATATAAATCACAATGGGAGATGGAAAAGGCATGTGAAAAAGGCAATACTACAAAAGTCATGGAAAGTCATTTTGATATGCAGGTAGGTTGGGAAAATCAGGTTTGGTATTGGATCACAAGAGAAGGAATTTGTCGAATGCCTACAAGATGGCTCTTGAGAGCAGCTTGTGATCGAGCCCACTAGGAGAAAATCAGTTCTGAATTGGGTGTTGTGTAATGAACCAGATTTGATTAGGAAGCTTAAGGTGAAGGAACCCTTTGGAGCCAGTGGTCATAATATGATAGAATCATCGTATTATGATCACCGAAGGGTCAATGTAAGGACTGCTTCTTTTTAAATTGTATGTCAATGATTTGGATGACAAAATTGATGGATTTGTGGCCAGGTTTGCAGATGATACAAAGATAGGTTGAGGGGCAGGTAGTGTTGAGCAAGCAGGGAGACTGCATAAGGACTTGGACAGTTTGGGAGAATGGACAAAGAGGTAGCAGATGGAATATAGTGTAGGAAAGTATATGGTCATGCACTTTGTTAAAGGAATAAAAGTGTAGACTATTTTCTAAATGGGGAGAAAATTCACATACTTGAGGTGCATGCAAAGAGACTTGGGAGTCCTTATGAGGATTTCCTAAAGGTTAACTTGCAGGTTCAGTCAGTAGTAAGGAAGGCAAATGCAATTCATTTTGATTGGATGAGAATATATAAAAAAACAAGGGTGTAATGCTACGGCTTAATAAGACATTGGTTAGACTGCACTTGGAGTATTGTGAACAGTTTTGGGCTTCTTATTTCCAGAAAGGATGTGTTGGCATTAGAGAGGGTTCAAAGGAGGTTCACAAAAATGATTCTAGGATTGAAAGGCTTATCATATGAGGAACGTTGGATTCTCTGGGCCTGTACTCACTGGAATTTAGAAGAATGAGGGGGTACAGCATTGAAACCTATTGAATATTGAAAGGCCTAAAGAGAGTGGATGTGGAGAGGATGTGTCCTATAATGAGGGGATGTAGGACCAGTGAGCATAGCCTCAGAATAGAGAGATATTCATTTAGAATGGAGATGAGAAGGAAGCTGTGTGAGTCCAGGCCATTGAATATATTTAAGGTGATAGTTAATAGATTTTTGTTAAGTCAGGGTGTGAAAGTTTATGGGGAGAAGGCAGGAGAACGGGGTTGAGAGGGAAAGGAATCAAATGACAAGGTAGACTTGATGAGCTAAATTGTCTAGTTCTGTTCCAATGTCTTATGGTCTAATTCATCCTGCAGTTTGAGAGGGAGAAGATGAAGTCAGATGTATCAGAATTACAGTGGAGTAAAGGGACTTACAGGGGCATGGGCGAGGAGTTGGCCTAAGTTGATTGGAAGGGTCCATCATTGGAGATGATGGCAGAAAAGCAATGGCTGGTGTTTCTGCAAGCGGTTTGGAAGGCACAGGATAGATACACCTGAAAGATGAAGAAATATTCTAAAGGGAGTATGAGGCAACTGTAGCTGACAAGAGAAGTCAAAGACAGTAGAAATAAAAAAGATAGGACATATAATATGGCAAAAATTAGTGGGAAATTAGAGGATTGGGAAGTTTTTAAAAATGAACAGAAGACAACTAAAAAAGCTGTAAGGAGAGAAAAGATGAAATATAAAAGTAAGTTAGCCAATAATATAAACGATGATACCAAAAGTTTTTTCAGATATATGAAGAATAAAAGAGAGGCAAGAGTCTGATTGAAAATGATACTGCAGAGGTAGTAACGGGGGACAAAGAAATGGCAGATGAACTGAATAAGTGTTTTGCATCAGTCTTCACTGTGGAAGACACAGCTGTGTGCCAGAAATTCGAGTGATTCAGGGGGGCAGAGGTGTGTATAGTTGCTATAACTAATGAAAAGGTGCTTGGCTAGCTGAAAGGTCTGAAGGTGGATAAATCACCTGGCCCAGATGGTTTACACCCCAGGGTTCTGAAGGAGGTAGCTGAAGAGATTGTGGAGACATTAATAATGATCTTTCAAGAATCACTAGATTCTGGAATGGTTCTGGAGGACTGAAAAATTGTAAATGTTTAAGAAGAAAGGAAAGTACAGGCCAGTTAGCCTGACTTCAGTGGTTGGGAAGATGTTAGAATTCGTTATTAAGAATGAGGTTTGGAGGTACTTGGAGGTAAATGATGAAGTAACCCAAAATCAACATGTTTTCCTTATGAGTAAATCTTGCCTGACCAATCTGTTGAAATTATATAAAGCAATAAGAATCAAGATAGTAAAAAAGAGAGTCAGTGGAAGTTGTTTATTTGAATTTTCAGAAGGCCTTTGACAACGTGCTACATTAACGAGTAACAGGCCATGGTATTGCAAGAAAAATACTAGCATGGATAAAAGATTGGCTGACTGGCAGGAGGCAAAGAGTGGAAATAAAAGGAGCATTTATAAATGTCTAGTTGTGTTCCACAGGGCTGGGTGTTGCAACTGCATTTTTTCACATTATATGTCAATGGTTCAGATAAAAGAATTGATGGCTTTGTGGCCAAGTTTTCAGATGATAGGTGTAGGGGAAGGTAGTGTTTAGAAAGCAGGGAGTTTGCAGAAGGACTTAGACAGATTGAAAGAATGGGCAAAAAAGTGGCAGATGGAATACAATGTAGAGAATTACTGTATATGATCATGCACTTTGGTAGAAGGAATAAAAGTGTAGACTTTTTTCTAAACGGGGAGAAAAATTCAAAAATTGGAGCTGGAAAGGGCCTTGGGAGTCCTTTTGCAGGATCCCCTAAAAGTTAACTTGCAGGTTGAGTCAGTGGTGACGAGGCAAATGCAATGTTAGCATTCATTTCGAGTGGACTAGAATGTAGAGCAAGGGTATGATGCTGAGGCTTTATAAGGAGTTGGTTATACTTGGAGTATCGTAAGCAGTTTGCCCCTTACTTAAGAAAAAATGTGCAGACATTGGAAACAGCCCAGAGGAGGTTCACGAGAATGATTCCAAGATGAAAGGGTTAATGTATGAGGAGTGTTTGATGGCTCTGGGCCTGTACTCGCTGGAGTTTAGAAGAATGAGTTGGGATTTCATTGAAACCTATCAAATATTTAAATGCCTGGATAGAATGGATGTGGAGTGGATGTTTCCTATAGTGGGGGAGTTTAGGACCAGAGGGCATAGCCTCAAAATAGAGGGAGTCGATTTAGAACAGAAATGAGGGAAATTTCTTTAGCCAGAGGCTAGTGAATCTGGTGAATTTATTAGCACAGATGCTGCTGAGGCCAGGTCATTGGGCATATTTAAAGCGGAGTTTGATAGGCCCTTGATTAGTCAGGCATCAAAGGTTACAGGGAGAAGGCGGGAGAATGGGTTGAGAGGGATAATAAAGCAGCCACAATGGAATGGCAGTGCAGACTCAATGGGCCAAAAGGCCTAAATCTACTTCTATGTTTTAAGGTTTGAATGGTCTCATGGACATTTCAGGCTAGGACACTTCCTCCTGATGATATTTCTTTGCCTGAGACATGGACTCTTTATTTCTTTCCACAAATACTGCCTGACCTGCTGAGTTCCTTCAGCATTTTGAGTGTGTTACTCTAAATCAATCCTGATCACTGCTTGCTAAATAAAATATTCATTTGTTGAGGGGAAAAGGTGTTGATTGAGATGCCTTCTGTGGTTGAACTCTCATTTACAATTTATTTTCAGGATGAAATAGACTATTTTGCAAGGGGAGGAAGGAATTTCTATACCCCCAGAGTATCAAATCTCTCAGCAGAGAAAGAAAAGTGATCAACGTAAGGTCACTGAAGAGACAAAAAAGGTGAGGCGATTCATGGTATTTATTCCCTATTGTTCACAGACTGGAGAGTGGATGACAATGGAAAAGGAGTCCAAGTTGAAGTCTTCTTATGTTTTCTCTCTTGAATCTTTTTGCGGTCTGGGCTTGCTGTTCCTTTGTATGACAATCAGGAAGCCCTTACCCCAAAAAGTATTTGCGTGAGATACACACTGCAGGGGACATCATCCGACAGAGGCAACATATCACAGGCTGGCCTTACAGGAGAGAATTCAGAAGTGGAAAGTTGGAGGCAGTACAACTGATGCACCATCAATAACTCTCCGAGACATGAGGCGAGATATAGGCTTTTATAGAGATAGAGGCAGTACAACCAAAACAAAACAGCTCTTCTTCCAGAAATAACATTTTCCCTTTTGAGAGAAGGAAAAATTTAATTGGGAATAGAATAATGAGGGAGATGAAAAGCAAAATAAGATGAGATGAGAAATGAGGGTCTGGTACCATAGGAAGAGGGGCAAAGATAGAGCCAGATCTTTTACAATGGGAAACCACAATCTTCTTGTAATGAATAAACATTGGAAATTATGTAAAATAGTAAAACAGAGAGGCATATTCCTATTCAGCAATGATTGTCCAGTGATGGTCAAAGTTCAAAGTTAATTTATTATCAAAGTATGTACATGGCACCATATACAACCCTGAGATTCATTTTCTTGGGGGCATTCACAATAGAACAAAGAAATACAAAATAAAAACTTTTCACAAAGTCTGACAACCAATGAGCAAAAAAAGACAATCTGTACAAATAAATAAATGGATGGATAGATAAACAAGCAAACTAATAAATAAATACCAAGTCAGGAGTTGTAGAGTCCTTGAGGTGAGTCCATCGGTGTGGAATCAATTCAGTAGAGGTGAATGCAGTTATCCATGCTTGTTCATGAGCCTGTTGGGTGAAAGGTAATAACTTTTCCATATGATAAGGTATTTATCATCAAAGCAGCGCTGTTCAGAGTTTTTGTGCGTTGCCAGACGATCAGGCCTTGCCAAGCAGAGGATGCTCCTCTGGATGACTTCTGCAATAGCTCCAGGTCGTTGCATTTTACTGAGTGCTTTCCCAGCATGCTCTCCAGTCAGGAGGCTGTAACTACCATCCAAGATCTGGCCTCTAATGTGACTAATTCTAGGAGGGCAAAGATTGGCATTATTTTTTATAATATTCTTCCCTCATCATTGGGATTTATCACTTGATTATCTCATTACTGGAAAAAATGTTATATATCAAGGAGATAACAAAGTTAAAATGTTAAATAGAACCCAGTCAGTAAGGTGAACTGTTACATTATTCGCACCTGTTTAAGGCAGATATACTGTAAATACAGGGAAATATGAGAATTCCAAGGGTTGCTGAGATGAGTGCTGCAGAACAAATAATACGGAAAACCGTGGATACTTAAGAAGGAACATGATTACAGGGGGATACCATAAACACAAGAGATTCTGCAGATGCTGGAAATCCAGAGCAACATAGACAAAATGCTGGAGGAACTCAGCAGGGCAGGCAGCACCGATGGAAATGAATAAACAGATGATGTTTTGGGCCGAAATCAGGATGGCTGCCTGACTTGCTGGGTTACTGCAAAATTTTGTGTGTGGTACTCAGCAAGTGGAATCAGTCATCAGGACTGATGAAGGGTCTCACCCCAAAATGTGGACTGTTCATTCATTTCCATAGATGCTGCCTGACCTGCTGAGTTTCTTCAGCATTTTGTGTGTGTTGCAGGGACAGCCATTTTGCTTTTTGAGCCTATTCTATCAGACAGGTTAAAGGTGATCTGCATTTTAACTTCTCCCATCTTGTTGGTTCTATATCCCTCAGTACTTCCCCCTTGAAAATATCTCATGATCTTAGTTTTAATAGGTTTATATGCATGCAAACAGCAAGTATTTTTCCCAGGGAGATAGTCCTGGACCACATGAAACCTTTGCGTGTGTTCGTGCTTCCTGACAAAGGAGTATGACTCAATCCTAATTGGATTAATATATCCCTTTGTCAGGATTCCCACTCCACTAGAAATAGATGCAATTCCTCTATTTACTCCACTATTCTTTCCTTTTATTCTTCAGAGGAAATAGAGGAATTGCATCATTTCCTTGGTGAAAAGTCAGACTCGTCCAAGCAAACTTCTTCATAATTTAACAGATGTGTTGTTTTTCCAGGAAATGTGTGCCTATCTCTTCTAAGACCCATATAGTATAACTGAAATGATAAATCATATGGTTCTACTCTATCAATGGGTAAGATTCCAGGAACCTTCTGGGATGGTAACATAAGCAGAAGATTTTAAGAGAGCCAAAAGTGATATTGGAACCGAGAAAATTAGCAATCACTACCAATATGCAAGCTCTTTCCAAGTACCCAATATGCTAATGACCAAAGATTGGACACACAGATGTACTACAAACCTGGTTGCTTCTGAACAAATTAATCACTATGTCAGCAACACACACAAGATGCTGGAGGAACTCAGCAGATGAGCAACATGTATGGAAATGAGCTCATCTTTTTTTCTCCAGTCCTGATGAAAGGCCTCAACCAGGAATGTCGACGTACTGTTTTCCATAGACGCTGCCTGGCCTGCTGAGTTCCTCCAGCATTTTGTGTGTGTTGCTTGGAATTCCAGTATCTGCAGATTTCTTCGTGTTTGTGATTGAATCACAATGTCAGAATGACATCTAAAAGTCACTGGTGAAGCCTTAGAAGTTCCTTTTCAGTGAGTTATCTGAGAATTAATGAATTCAAGGGTTATCATGGTAAGAGACAAATGATTGAGGAAAGTCATGTGGTGGGGTTGTGATCGATTTTAAAGGTCTAATGCAGGGGTGGGTAACCTTTTATATTCTGTGTGTCAATTTTTTCACACACGAGTTCAGATGCGCCATACAACTCTTGTACCACCATTCAATTCTTGTAAAAATATGTTAATATAGACATATTTAGCATTTTTACATGATATATTGATTTAGTATAAAAATGAGATAAACATTGCTTACCTTAATGAGACTTTTAACAAATATATTTTGTCTTCTTTTGATTTCTTCCTTTTTCTTAATCACATATTCTTTCCGTAACTCAGACCCAAGCACTAGCTTCAGTTTTCCTTCAATTTCAGTCTGATGTTGTGTTTTATAGTGTCTATTAAGATCATGTCTTCTATTATGTGAGAAGGTGTTTTCACAAACAATGCACAACGGTTTTCCTGAAGGACCTGAAAATAAGAACTTATTTTCCCACTGATCATTGAATTCACAATTACCATCACTTTCTACTTTTCTTTTGCTCATTTTCTTTTGCACTGTGATGGGTAACTGAATGTAAAAAGAAGGCTTAATTTTCAAAAAAGTACAAAACTGCAAATGTTCACAATTGTAAACTGACTGGCAAAAACCTGCGACGCACCGCTGGTGCAGAAGCCTGGCGCCTCAGGATCAAACAAGTATCAAACGTGTATTGAACAGTTATGGAAAAACCTCAGAACAAAAGTCCTTCTTTCCTAGTTTGACTCATTGAACATTTTTTAAAATTGAAAACAGATTAATGTGAAAGAAGATAACATTCACCAAAAGATGTGCTCGAAATAATAAAATCGCTAAAAATAATTGCGAGGTTTTAGATTTATTCTCAGTAAAACCCATTTCTAGCTCTAAGCTACTTGAATTCCTGTTACAGATTTTTTTCTACAAATCAGTTTTTGGTTAATACTTTTTGCATGAGTAGGCTTACTTTATTATTATTATTATTATTATTATTATCATCACTGGGGTGCAATCCGCCACTTCTGGCACATGCGCCGTACGTTGGCCACCCCTGGCCTAATGTCACGTTTTTGTTCTGAACACCTTGGAGATGGGATTTCCCACATTTTGTCTCGCCATCTGCTTGATACTGGGCTTTATCCATGAGACCATTTACTGCCAAAAGGACGATCTACTTTTCCTGATAAGAAAGATAAAGTTTCTAATTTCATCAGACAAAAGAATCAACCAGTCCTGGTTCTAGGAGCCCAGATGGAGGAAGTGGTACATTATAGGAATGAACTGTGGACTAGAAGGTGTTGGCATAACATTCAACATTCCTCCTACAACATCTTTCTCCATTTCTCAGTGAAACAATGAATGTAACTGAACATGTGAAATTTGCTCCAGTCTCTGCTCACTCCTGTCACGTATCAGCTGGGTGTGGAGTTTGGGGGAGATTGGTCACCAATATCCATTCATTACATCCAGACCAGACGTAAATTTTATCATCATTTGACTCACTGTTTAACATTAAACATGCAACCAAGACATTTGAATCTTCTACTGGAATAGCTGCCCCATCTCTAATGGAAACCTACATTGGATCCAGCATGGAACATTATGAAGCCAGAAGGAAGTCTGACAGGAAACTTACAACTCTTCAGATATGGGGCCACTCTGGGTAAAATTGGGAACAAACTGAATTAGAACATTGGTGTATTTGGAAACGCTTTCAAATATTTTATATTGGAATTTGGCTGCAAATTGAGTTATTGATCAATAAGAAACGTGCATCTAACTGGATGTCTGGCTGAAAGCTAGATATGTTAATTGTGTGATCATATTCCAGACAGTGATGTTGATTCTCAGTCAAACTCTTCCTTTCAATCTTTTCACTCATCATCAGCTACATTCTAATAAATGAAACTTTTCCATCAAATTGGTGGAGGTACCATTGATCATACAGGATATGGAAAGACCCACCACCTCTACCTAGCTTTACTTGAGTTCCCAATATGTACTCTCTGAGACCCTGTTTCTGGTAGAAGGCCTCAATTAACCAAGTTGGTAAACTCATTTCATGCACTTTTTGTATGGTTGCTCAATTCCAGAGAGATAGATTATCAAAGAGTTTCAAGATATTGCAGTCGCTGGAAGCAGGAGCAACAAGCAATCTGCTGAAAGAACTTTGAGGATCAAGCAGCATCTGATGAGAGAAAGGGACCACAGATGTTTCTGGTTGAAACCCTGAATCATGACTCGGGATTCTTAAAGATTTCATTACATCACCTTCCACCACTGACCAACCACCCCGTCTACTCTGGTGAGATTTACTTCCTCATCAATACTCCCTTAGGTAATTAACAAAACAACATCCATGCACTTCTATAGCAAAACACACAAGATGCTGGAGGAACTCAGTAGGTCAGGCAGCATCTATGGGAATGAATAGATAGTCAGTGTTTCGGGCTGAGGCCTTTCTTCAGGGCTGAGAAGGAAGGGGGCAGATGGTAGTATGCATTCTATGCAGCCTTTCAGAAACCTAGGGAGTGAGAAAAAAATTTGCAGCCACTGAAATTCTTCCGGAGTTCGCTATTGGGGTAATAAACCATTCAACTTTTCTTCACTGTGAGAATGAATTTTTTATGGCATGCTAATAGTATCCTAGAGTCAATCACCAATCTTTCATGAGGATTTGCAGTTAATATGTTGGTCAGAGTTGGGATCATTGTGATTTGGTTGTGCTGAGTGGGGTCCACAGCTAATTTGCTATTAATGTCCCACTGTGTGATATTTTGCTCAAGAAAGCCTTCCACACCATTGGTCTGGATTACTGACATCCAGACCTGCACTCATTGCCTCACTACTAGCCTCTCCCATTGTCTGTTTGAACACAATGGCAAGTAAATTTAGAACAACATGACATGAAGCAATTACAACTAATGATTACACATTAATCATTAATCACAGGGATAGGCACATAGATGCGAGGAAGATGGACGGGTATAGGTAGGAGGGGTAAGTATTTGGCTGTTTTTGATTTGCTTTTTAGTTGGTTTGGCACAACATTGTGGGCCAAATGGCCTATTTTGGTGCTGTACTGGTCTACATTCTATTAAGAACATCAGGATTAAACACCATGGATCAGATCATATTGAATCCACTCATTGACCGGGCTTGGTCCGTGATGCCCAACCATTCAACTTACTTTTGCTTGATACAGAAGGCCAAGCAAACTGAGTCGCTGTAGTCAAGGTGGAGTAAACTCCAAGAGTCAGGTTAGACTCTGGTGATGACTGTCAAGGTGTCAATGTTCTTTGTTGGCCCATTACTGCCACAGGTTTTCAACTATATTAAAACATCTCTGATAGTAAGTGGTGCTGGACACAATGTAGAATGACCTGCTGAGTTGGGGTTTGGTTATATAATGACAAACGTGAAGAAGTCATATGAATGCTCATAGAAAGGTACTGTAGATTAATTAATGGTTCAAATAGAAATAAATTTATTCCCCATTACAGAGTTTAGTTGCAATGTGATCAAGGCTGGAGATTAAATATCCTAAGATACTTAACAATTACAAGAGAAAGGCAAAATGGGAAAGAAGATGGAGGAGTCTTGATAATACAGGATGGGATAAAGGCAGAAGGCAAGGACTTTAGCTCAGAAAATCAAGAAGCAGTTTGGACCTAAGAAGTGATGGAGAAAACATTGGGTTGTGATTGTCCATAGGCCATTAAACAGTGATGATCCCTCAGATTCTGGAATGATTCTCACAAAGTGAAAAGCACCAAATATAATTCCAGTACCCATAAAGAGGGAATAATACAGAACTACAGGCCTGTTAACCTGACATCAAAGTTCAAAGTAAATTTATTATCAATATACATATATGTCACCACATTCGACCCTGAGATTCATTTTCTTGCAAGCATGCTCAATAAACCCATATTAGAATAATAACCAAAATAGAATCAACGAAAGACTCCACCAACTTGGGTGTTCAATCAGTGAGCAAGAGACAACAGGCTATACAAATACAGTGAGAACTAATAATAATAAAATAATAAACAATAAATACAAAGAACATGAGATGAAGAATCCTTGAAAATGAGTCCATAAGTTGTGGGAACATTTCAAAGATGGGTAAGTGTAGTTATCCCCTTTGTTCAACAGCCTGATGATTGAGGGGCAATAACTGTTCCTGAACCTGGTGGTGTAAGTCCTGAGACTCTTGTACCTTCTTCCTGACAGCAGCAGCAAGAGGAGAGCGTGACCTGGGTGGTGGAGTCTCTGGTGCTGGATGTTGCTTTCCTGTGACAACACTTCGTGTAGGTGTACTCAATGGTGGGGAGGGCTTTAGCTGTGATGGACTGCACCGTATCTACTACTACTTGTAGGATTTTCTGTTCTTGGGCGTTGGTGCTTCCATACCCGGCTGTGATGCAGCCAGCCAATACACTCTCCACTGCACAGCTATAGAAGTATGTCAGAGTTTTAGATATCATGACAAATCTTCACAAAGTCCTGAGGACATAGAGGCACTGCTGTGCTTTCTTCATAATCACACAAGTGCTGGGCCCAGGAGAGGTCCTCCAAAATGACAACACTGAAGAATTTGAAGTTGCTGACCTCTGATCCTCCAATGAGGACTGGCTCATTTACCTTTGGTTTTCGACTCCTGAAGTCAATAATCAGCTCCTTAGTCTTGCTGATCTTGAGTAAGAAGTTGTCGTTGTGGCACCACTCAACCAGATTTTCAATCTCCCTCCTATTATGCTGATTCATCACCACCTTTGATTCGGCCAATGACAGCAAACCTGAGAATAACATTGGAGTTGTACTTAGCTACACATTCATGAGTGTAAAGTGAGTAGAGCAGGGGCTAAGCACACAGCTTTGTGGCGATGGAGACTGTGGAGATTGATATCGTTGTTGCCAATCCGAATGGTAGTAATTTGTCATTAAGAAAATGGTATTAGGCTCTTCAGATATAATACCATGTTTAGGTGCGTTGAGCATGCATTTGCGAAAAGGAAATCATTTTTGATAAATCTATTAAAGGATGCATTTAGCAGAATAGATAAGGGAAACAAGTAGCTGAGGTACAGTAAGTGGCCATTTTATCAAGCGCCACCTGTGCCTAATACAATGGCCTCTGAGTATACATTCATGGTGTGCTGCTGCTTTTGCCCATCCGCTTCAGGTTTTGACATGTTACATACACTTCTGCACACCACTGATGTAACATGTGGTTATTTGAGTTACTGTTGCCCCCATCAGCTTGAACCAGTCTGGCCATTCTCCTCTGACCTCTCTCATTAACAAGGCACTTCCCACCTTCCCACAGAACTGCCGCTCCCTGGATGTTATTTTGTTTTCACACCACTTTCTATAAACTCTAGAGACTTGTGGATGAAAATCCCAAGTGATCTGCAGTTTCTGAGATACTCAAACCACCTCAACCGGCATCAACTATCATTCCCCGGTCAAAGTCACTTAGATCACATTTCTTTCACATTCTGATGTTTTCATCTGAATGACAACCAAAGCTGTTGACCATGTCTGCATGCTTTAATGCATTGAGTATCTGCCACACGATTGACTGATTAGATATGGGAACTCTTCCATGAATGGTCCTAAGCCCAGCCATGACGGGAGGAGGGTTGGGTATGGGGCTAGTAAACCCATCCTATAAACCTAACCCATCCTATAAACCCATCCTATAACCTAAAATTAAAAAATCATCAACAGAAGCTCCAAAGATGTCATCCTTGGGAGAGGAAGGATCTTTGTCTAGAAGATGTGGTCAATGTGGAAGCCACAAAGCCAATCAACCTTCTATTGGCCAGGACAGAGGACTCTGGCGAGCTGCTGTTGGACACATTGGACTAAATAGACTGTTTGTGTGCCTATTTCTGATATTGGTCCTAAGGTGGGACTGGAGAATGAGGCCAAGGCAATCAGTCCTGGGAGGGAGATAAAGTGGGGAGAGCGATTGGAAAGTAATAATTAGTTAATTTACATTATTATTGTTACATGTACTATGGTCTGGTGTAAAACCTGTCTTGCATACCATTCATACAGATCAATTCATTGCAACAGTGCATCAATGTCATACCACAGGACCACACCACCAGGTTCAGAAACAGTTATTACTCCTCAACCATCAGGCTCTTGGACCAAAGGGAATAATTTCACTCAACTTTACTTGACCCATCATTGAAATGATGCTAGATCCTACAGGGTCATTTTTCAGGACTTTTTATCTCGTGTTCTCTATTATTTATTTGTTTTTTATTTTTTCTTCTGTTTACATTTGCAGTTCGTTGTCTTCTGTACGCTGGTTGGAAGCCCTAGTTTGGTAAATGCTCATTGATTCTGCTATTGTTACTATTCTATAGATTTGTTGAGTATGCCCATGAGAAAATGTGTTTGATAATAAAATTTACTTTGAACTTTGAACTTTTAAAATGCTATTGTTAGAACAGATGAAATGGAGGAGTATAAATGGGGAGAAGTAGATGGAAGCAGAATAGGAAATAATGTTTTGGGGGGTGAATAGGTTTCTGATGGACGTTAGTCACAGTCCAACCTCTTCCCTCCTCCAGCAGAAATAGAGGTACAGAAGACAAGGTGGAGTTAAATCAGAGGAATGGACTCTTTATAAGATCGAGAAAGTTGGAAATTTTGGAAATGGTCAGTAAAAGAGATGAAATATTCTAATTTTAGGCACGTGAAAGAACCAGCACCAACATTGTCATCAATCTCCTAGGAAAACAGCTGGGGGGTGGGGGGGACTGTAAAGGACATGTGTCACATCTCGCAAAATTACAGTGTTAAAAATCAGATGGGTTCCCGTAGTAACATGTATATTTGGTGGAAGTGGGTGAAGTCAATGGAGTAGTTGCATGATGTGTAGACTAGCTCCCTCCAGTGGAGGAGGGTGGTGGTCAAGGAATCAGAGTTATACAGGCCCTTCAGCCCAACCTAGCCATGCTGAATTAATTGCCAATCTGAGCTAGTCCCAGAACGTGCTTGGGCTATTTCCCTCTAGATCTTTTTATCCCTATACCCAGCTGCCTTTTAAACTGTAATTGTACTTGCCTCTACCTGTTCCTCTGGCAGCTCATTTCATGTACCCGTCATTCTTTCCCTTAAATCATATTTAAATCTTCCCCTATCAACTATGTCCTCTAGTTTTTGAGTCCCCTACCCTGAGAAAAAGACTATGACCATTAACATTATTTATGCCCCTCATGGTTTTATGCACCCCTAGAAGATCACTCTTCTTCTCCTGCCTTCCGGAGATGGAGGGGAGCCCTGATCTATCAAAAAGCAAAACTTTGTCTTTGTCTGAGTTAAACGCTATCTTCCATATTTTAGGCCAACTTTCCCAATATAGATCCTGTTGTAAACTTAGATAACTTCCTTTACTGTCCACTATGACATCAATTTTAGTATCATCTGTGAACTTACTGATGATGCTAACTATGTTCTCATCAAATTCCCTAAAACAGATGGTTCAGCACTGATCCCTGCAGTACACCACTGGTCACAGACATTCAATCTGAAAAGAACCAACCGCCAAGCTAAGTTCATTTCCAGTTTTATGATGGGGTTCTTGGAGCTGGTTGGATTTCTTTTCGATGAAGAAAAAAAGTTTTGGTGGTGTCATTGAAGGTCCATTCTGAAAATAGACTAATCAGACCAGGAAATTAGATGCTTTTAAATTGGGCAGGGGACATTGTAACTGTCATAGTGCAGGTGGGAAAAGTCTGGACAAGTGGTGAAAAAGAAATCCAAAGAACCAGGTTTCACTGGAGTGAAAACATTAGGTTTGTTAATGGACTACAGGTAGGAAGGCAGAAGTGGCCTGTATGAGGCTGTGGGAAGAAATGTCCTTGTCTTGATATTTGGGTGATGGAGTCATGGCCCTGAGGAATGTATGGAGAGGTCATCCAAGGGCATATGTACAAAATTAAGGGAGGGAAGTTTAGCGGAGACATCAGGGATAAGTTTTTTACACAGAGGGTTGTGAGTGCCTGGGATGACTTGCCAGGGATGGTGGTGGAGGCTAAAACATTAGGGGTATTTAAGAGCCTCTTGGACAGGCACATGGATGAAAGAAAAATGGAGGGTTATGGGGTAGTGTGGGTTTAGAACTTTTTTTAAGGATTATATGGTTCAGCACAACATGGAGGGCTGAAGGGCCTATACTGTGCTGTAGTGTTCTATGGTTCTAAGTGTACATTTGGGCCACACCATTCCTCTATCGGTTTCTTTCTTGGGCATACACAGGGAAGATAGAGCTGGTCCACAAGATGACAGCATTGTGATAGTAAGCAGCCAGTGTAAGCTAAGTGGTGGTTAGGCTACAGTCTGAAAAACACCATCCCCTGCTCTCAATTCCTCCAGCTCCACAGCATCTGCTCTCAGGATGAGCTTTTCATTCCAGAGCAAAGGAGGTCCTCCTTCTTCAAAGAAAGGGGCTTCTCTTCCTCTACCGTTAATGTTGCCCTCAACTGCACCTCTTCCATTTCCTGCTTGGCTATCCTCACCCTGTTCCCCGCCACAGCACCAGAGATAGAGTTCCTCTAGTCCTCCCCTATCACGCCACCAGTCTCCATATCCAATTCATAATTCTCTGTAACTTCTGCCATCTCCAACAGGATCCCACCACCAAGCGCGTCTTTCCCTCTGTCCCCCCATTTTCTGCTTTCCGCAGGGATCGCTCCCTACGCCACTCCCTTGTCCATTCATCCCTCCCACTGATCTCCCTCCTGGCACTTCTCTTTGCAAGTGGAACAAGAGCTACACCTGCCCTTACACCTCTTCACTCACTACCATTCATGGCCCCAAACAATCCTTCCCGGTGAGGCGACACTTCACCTGGGAGTCTGTTGGGGTCATCTACTGTATCTTGTGCTCCCAGTGTGGCCTCCTGTATATCGATGAGACCCAACATAGATTGGGAGACTGCTTTGCCGAGCATCTAGTCTGTCCGCCAGAAAAAGCAGGATCTCCCAGTGCTCACCCATTTTATCTCCACTTCCCATTCAAACATGTCAGTCCAGGTCATGATGAGGCCACATTCAGGTTGGAGGAGCAAAACCTCGAGTTCTGTCTGAGTAGCCTCCAACCTGCTGGCATGATTTTGTGAACTTCCATTATTGCCCCACCCCCATTTCCTTCACCATTCCCCATTCCCGTTTCCCTCTCTCACCTTATCTCCTTAACTCCCTCTGGTGCTCCTCCCTCCTTTCCCTTCTTCCAATGCCTTCTCTGTCCTCTCCTATCAGATTCCCTTTCTCCAGCCCTGTATCTCTTTCACCAAACAACTTTACTACTAAGTTTACTTCATTCTTCTCCCCCCTTCCCACTTTCACCTAACACCTTGTGTTTCTTCCTCCCATTCTGGCCACACCCCCCCCCCCACACTCTGACTCCTCATCTTCCTTTCTCCAGTCTCAGTAAAGGGTCTCGGCCCAAAATTTCGACTGTATACTCTTTTCCATAGATGCTGCCTGGCCTCCTGAATTCCTCCAGCATTTTGTGTGTTGCTCAGATTTCTAGTATCTGCAGCTTTTTCCTTGTTAGTAAGTTACTTCCCTGACATTTTATTTAATGATACATAAAACAGACATCAGTAGAAGTGACCCTGTGTATGGAAAACACAGCTGATTCAGGAGGGAAATCTGCTGTGCTCGCCTGGTTTGCCCTGCAAGTGACAGTCGTTCCCAAGTGTGCCCAAACAGGCCATCAGTTTCATCAGAGTGTCGTTAACAGTTCAAGGAGAAGGCTCGGCACCACTTTACAGGGCACTGAGGAATGACCAATAAATCCCTGACTTGCCTACACAATTCGTATCTCGATGACAAACAATTATATAATATCACAAACGTGATTCAGAATATGTTGCAATAAGAAATGTATTAAAAATAAATAGTGCAAAGGAAGAGCTAAAAAGTGAGTTAGTGTTCATGAGATGATGGACCGTTCAGAAATCTGATGACGGAGGGGAAGAAGCTGTTTCTAAAACGTTAAGTGTAATTCTTACACTCCTGTTGCTAGTACGGCTTGTCCCAGTCCTTAATGATGGAAGCTGCCTACCTGAGGCATCGCCATTTGAAGATATCCTCCGTGATGAGGCAGGCTGAACCTACAACCCTCTGCAGCTATTTCTCAATACTGTGTATTTCTTTCAAATTAAATCACAATTGTGAAGAAGGAAATGCTGAGCTAAATTGTGAATAGAAATTCATCTCTCTCTCTGATGAAGGGTTTCAGCCCGAAACGTCGTCATTACCTGCTCCCATAGAAGCTGTCTGGCCTGGTGAGTTCTGGCAGCATTTTGTGTTTTTTATCTCTCTCTCTCTCTCTCTCTCTCTCTCTCTTTTCAGATTAAAGGTCGATCTATACCTGACATGGTCTCTGCATGGCACAGATGGACAATGTATTGTCATTTTAAAGAGTCACATGCTGATAGTGGGGAAATCCTCTGATCAGATGCACAGTTGCAGAGCAGCCTCTGAATCAGCAGCTGTGTCTCAAACCCACTCCAAGGACCAGAGATGCTGGAGGAGCTCAGGCAGCATCTATGGAGACGAATGAACAGACAATGTTTCGGGCAGAGATCTTTCATCAGGACCCGTTTGACACTGTAGTTCCTGATGATAAGGCCATAAGACCGTAAGATATAGGAGCAGAATTAGGCCATTTGGCCCATCGAGTCTGCTCCACCACTTCATGGCTGATCCAGTGTTCCTCTCAGCCCCAGTCTCCTACCTTCTCCCCATATCCCTTCATGCCCTGAACAATCAACAATCTATCAAGCTCTGCCTTAAATGTACATAAAGTCTTGGCCTCCACAGCTGTCTGAGGCAAAGAATTCCACAGATTCACCACTCTCTGGCAAAAGAAATTCCTCCTCATCTCTATTCTAAAAGGACACTCCTCTATTCTGAGGTATGTCCTCTGATTTTAGACTCTCCAACCACAGGAAACATCCTCTCCACATCCACTCTATCAAGGTCTTTCACTACGATGTACTGTTTTATGGAATATGCCTTTCTTGACATAGAATGCTAAACCCTATTTGTGTCATCCCAACTGGATGTAGAGGAAGAGACAAGGACATTTTTCCAATGTAATATCTAATATTAATCCCTCAAAAACTGTAACTAAGCCATGTTGGTTTTTGCATTGTAGAACAAACTTGCTTGTAATTTCACTTGAAAATTAGTAGCCTGTATTTTATACAACAAGCAGGTGCTATGTGTTGACTGTATTGAGTATGCTGAAAAGCAAATTGCAGACACCTGTTCTCACTGCTTTGGCACTGTTCAGTTTCTCACTGATTTAGCATCGGCTTTCTCAATTTATGCGGGAAATGTAAGTGCAGAACCTAACATTAAACAGCAGAAAAGACCATCTTGACCTGTGCTTTTAAATCAATTACAGGCTTATGGACAACTGGAGAAGGCTGGGTGCTGTGGTACTTGCATTGTCTGAAGCTAGCAGATACTCTGAAGCTAAAATCATAGAAGGGGAATCATTTTAAAGTGATTGGAGGAGTATAGGGGTGTGTCAGAGGTAAGATTTTTACACAGACCGTATGGAATACCCTGCCAGGGCTGGTGGGAGTGACAGAAACATAGAACATCTACAGCACAATCAGCCCACAATGCTGTGCTGAACATGTACTTACTTTAGAAATTACCTGGGCTTACCCATAGCCCTCTATTTTTCTGAGTTCCATGTACCTATCCAGGAATCTCCTAAAAGGCCCTATCGTATCCACGTCCAACACCATTGCTGGCAGCCCATTCCACACACTCTGCATAACAAACTTACCCCTGATGTCTTCTCTGTACCTGCTCCCCGGCACCTTAAAACTGTCCTCTCCTGCTAGCCATGCCAGCCCTGGGAAAAAGCCTCTGACTATCCACACGATCAATGCCTCTCATTAGATACATTAAAGGCATTTAAGAAACTCTTAGACAGACACATGGATGAAAGAAAAATGTAGGGCCATGAAGGAGGGAAGGGGTAGATAGATCTTAGAGCAAGTGGTGCAACATCAAAGTGTCAAACTGCCAGAAGGGAGAGGAGCAGATAAGGGAGAAAGCACCTTGGCAGGAAGGTTTGTCTGCTCTGCACTGCTGAAGAATAGTTCTCCTCTGAATTTCCAGCCGAGGAGCTGTGGGAAAGATTCAAGATCCAAAGTACATTTATTACCAAAGTACGTATGGAGTATACAACCTTGAGATTTGTCTTCCCACAGACAGGCCCGAAACAAAGAAACACCATGGAAACGACTCAAAGAAAAACCTCAACCCCCTAATGTGCAAAGAAAGCACAAATCATGCAAATTGCCAAACATGAGTGAAAAATACAGAATATAAATGACCAAACCTCAGTCACAGAAACAGTCTAGGAATGTACTGTCTCGTTCAGTTCAGTTCAGTTCAATTTAATGCTCTGTTGTTCATTACTGCAGGCCACAGGGCCAGTCCACACTGATCAGAATCACACAAAATAGCAAAAAAAATTAGTAACCAGAAACACAACATAACATAAACTACACAGTCCAATCTACAAACTGTGTCGGTTAAACCTTGCCCAAGGCCCAAGACTCCAGCACCATCGTTTGGCAGTTTCGAGTCACAAGGAGAGAGGGAGACAGGTTGAAAGCTGCACAGTCCTCTGTAAGCATCGACCGACAGGGAGACAGATTCCGGTTGAGCACAGGCACCTTGCTCCAGGATCATCGACTGACAGGGAGAGAGATTCCGGTCGAACGCAGGCACCTTGCTCCAGGATCATCGACTGACAGGGAGAGAGATTCCGGTCGAACGCAGGCACCTTGCTCCAGGATCATCGACTGACAGGGAGAGAGATTCCGGTCGAACGCAGGCACCTTGCTCCAGGATCATCGACTGACAGGGAGAGAGATTCTCGTCGAACGCAGGCACCTTGCTCCAGGATCATTGACTGACAGGGAGAGAGATTCCGGTCGAACGCAGGCACCTTGCTCCAGGATCATCGACTGACAGGGAGAGAGATTCCGGTCGAACGCAGGCACCTTGCTCCAGGATCATCGACTGACAGGGAGAGAGATTCTCGTCGAACGCAGGCACCTTGCTCCAGGATCATTGACTGACAGGGAGAGAGATTCTTGTCGAACGCAGGCACCTTGCTCCGGGATCATCGACTGACAGGGAGAGAGATTCCGGTCGAACGTAGGCACCTTGCTCCAGGATCATCGACTGACAGGGAGAGAGATTCTCGTCGAACGCAGGCACCTTGCTCCAGGATCATTGACTGACAGGGAGAGAGATTCTTGTCGAACGCAGGCACCTTGCTCCGGGATCATCGACTGACAGGGAGAGAGATTCTCGTCGAACGCAGGCACCTTGCTCCAGGATCATCGACTGACAGGAGGAGAGACTAGTTAAATGCAGTACCTTCCTCTGGAAGCAGTGAGTGAGAGCGAAACCAGTCACACATGCACCTTGTGCTGGGAGCTGCGAGTGAGAGGGAGAATGAGACCAGGCAGATGGCGCTAAACACCCACTCGCCTTACGCTCTTGTCCTCATCGATTTCAATCTTCCTAGTTGCTTTAATTGGCGAGGTTGGTGATAAATGGAGTCGATCGTGGGCTCGTACCCGACCCCTAGGCTTCTTGGCCTCCAGGCCACTCACATTGCTCAGAAACTCACCAAACTGCCTCGGAGACAACGAAGTGCCAGATCACTCAAACAGCACAAAAACACAGCATCAAAATGAAAATCACAGGTTCCGAGAGTAGCAGAATCGGATTTGAAAGAAGACGCTTCATGAACTGGCTGAAGGATGTCACCTGTGGTTGTGCTGTTTGCTGGCGCTGTCTTCTTCAGCAGAACATTTAAGGGCCACAGCCATTGTCAGAGAGAGGAGAACATGACTGAGGTCTGCCTAATGCTACGTGTTTGCAGGGGTCTCTCTAACAACAGCTTGACCCTTCAATGTTCACTCAGGCTGGTGCTGTTCTGCAGCAGGTATGAGGGCTATGGCAAGTCCACAGATTCCTGATGAAGTGGTGTGGGCCTGACAATCTCCAACATGGAAATTGATGGTGCTGTAGATGGTGAGGAAGGTTGTCTTTCTTTTTCAATCTTTTTATTATTGTTATTAATATCAACAAAATAAAATTGATACATAGATAATGGGATTACAAACATACACATTTCAACTGAACATGAAATAATACATATGCAATGATCACAGTATAAATGAGTGTTGCCAAATCATGGACGATACAATATACAAATAAACAAAGCAAACCTAGGTATATCATAATATATATTAAAAAAAAGAAAAAAGAAAAAGAAGAAGAAAAATTATGCAAATGAAAACTAATCTAATAATCTAATAACTAATAAAGAAAAAAGAGTAAAAGAAAAAATGGAAAAAAGGGCTGTTTATAATATCTCACAAAAATACAAAATCATCAGTGTCGTCAACTCCGATCCTCTCAACATATATAAAATCGAAACTGGAAACACAAATAGGCTTGGAACAGGGTCATATTACATCATATGAAAATATTGAATAAATGGTCTCCATATCTTTTCAAATTTAATAGAAGTATCAAATACAACACTTCTAATTTTTTCTAAATTTAGACATAACATAGTTTGAGAAATCCAATGAAATACGGTAGGAGGATTAATTTCTTTCCAATTCAACAAAATAGATCTTCTAGCCATTAATGCAAGAAATCATTCGACAAGCAGAAGAGGATAAATGGAGTGAGTCCATCATTGGTAAACCAAAAATTGCGGTAATAGGATGAGGTTGTAAATCAATGTTCAATACCGCAGAAATAATATCAAAAATATCTCTCCAATATTTTTTCAAAAGCAGACATGACCAGAACATATGAGTTAGAGACGCTACCTCAGAATGACATCTGTCACAAATAGGATTTATATAGGAATAAAAACGAGCCAACTTATCCTTGGACATATGAGCCCTATGCACAACTTTAAACTGTATTAATGAATGTTTAGCACATATAGATGATGTATTAACTAATTGAAGAATTTTATCCCAATTCTCAATAGGGATAGTAAGGTTAAGTTCTCTTTTCCAATCATTTTTAGTCTTATAAAAGGGCTCTGAACGTATCTTCATAATTATATTGTAAAGTTTTGATATTAGCCCTTTCTGAAAAGGATTTAGTTCGAACAAATTCTCCAAAATACCTGAAGACACAAAATTTGGAAAAGTAGGAAGTACAGTATTTAAGAAATTCCTAATCTGTAAATATCTAAAAAAATGAAATCTAGGCAAATTATATTTATTAGATAATTGCTCAAAAGACATAAAACAATTATCCAAAAATAAATCGGAAAATTGTAGTAATCCTTTAGTCTTCCAAGCTGAATAAGCTTGGTCTATAATAGAAGGTTAAAAAAAGCATTTCGATACAATAGGAATATTTAAAACAAACTGAGTCAACCCAAAAAATTTCTGAAATTGAAACCATATACATAAAGTATGTTTAACTATCGGGTTGGCAATTCATTTCGGCAATTTAGAAAGAGCAAAGGGAAGAGAAGTCCCTAAAATAGAACCCAATGCAAATCCTTGTACAGGTTTAATTTCCAGGTTCACCCAATGAGGGCTAAAAGATAAATCCCAATCCTTTAACCAACATATCAAATATCGGATATTAATTGCCCAATAATAAAATCTAAAATTAGGCAATGCCAATCCACCTTCCTTCCTTGCCTTCTATAAATATATTTTACCTAACCTAGGATTTTTATTCTGCCATATACATGAGGAAATTTTTGAATCAACATTAGCAAAAAAAGATTTTGGAATAAAAATAGGTACCGCTTGAACTATATATAAAAACTTGGGTAAAATAACCATCTTAATAGCATTAATCCGACCTATCAGAGATGAAGATAGTGGTGACCACTTAGTAAACAAACACTTAATCTGATCGATTAAGGGTAAAAAATTAACCTTAAGTAAGTCTTTATAGTTTTTTGTGATTTTAATCCCTGAGTAAATAAAAGAGTCATTAACTAATTTAAAAGGTAAATTTCCATAAATTGGAACCTGTCTATTTAAAGGAAACAATTCACTCTTATTAAGGTTTAATTTATACCCGGAAAAATCACTAAATTGAGCCAACAATGATAAAACTGCAGGAATGGATTTCTCAGGATCAGAAATAAATAATAATAAATCATCTGCATATAATGATAACTTATGTATATCTGTCCCACGATTAATGCCAAAAATGTTCTGTGATTCTCTAATAGCAATTGCCAAGGGTTCTAAAGCAATATCAAATAATAATGGACTAAGAGGACAGCCTTGTCTAGTACCCTGAAATAAACGAAAAAAGGGAGATCTTTGATTGTTAGTAAGCACCGAGGCAACTGGAGTATGATATATCAGTTTAATCCAGGAAATGAATGTCGGACTAAAATTAAACTTCTCAAGCACATTAAATAAATATGGCCGTCCAACTCTATCAAATGCTTTCTCCGCATCTAATGAAATGACACATTCTGAAGTGCTATGTGAAGGAGTATAAACAATATTCAATAATCTCCTAACATTGAAAAAAGAATAGCGATTTTTAATAAAACCGGTTTGATCTTCCAAAATAATTTGGGGTAATACCTTCTCCAGCCTGGATGCCAGTAACTTGGAAAAGATCTTGGAATCTACAATCAATAAAGATATTGGCCTATAGGATGCATAGTCAGTAGGGTCTTTATCTTTCTTCAATATTAAAGAAATGGAAGCTCTATAAAAAGATTCTGGCAAATTGCCCAATCTAATTGCTTCTTCAAAAACCCTGCATAACCAAGGAGAAAGAGTAGCGGAAAAACATTTTAAAAATTCTACTGTATACCCATCTCGACCTGGTGCTTTGCCAGAATTCATGGAGGAAATAACCCCTTTAATTTCTGCATCCGTAATAGGAGTTTCTAATATTGAAAGATCATCTGATGATAATTTTGGAAAATTCAATTTCCCAAGAAAATCACACATGGTATCATGATCATGAGGGAATTCAGAATGATACAGGGAGGTATAAAAATCTTGAAATGATTTATTTATCTCATCATGGTTAACTGTCAGATCCCCATTCTGCTGACCAAAGCATTCTTCAATTGACTAGCTAACAGGGAAGGTTGTCAAAGGCCACAGGGTATTTTGTCAGCTGGAGTGGTGGACAGAAGAATGGAATTTAACCCTGACAAATATGAAGTAGGGGTTTTGGGGAGGAAAACAAAGGTAAATGGTAGGGACCTCGGGATAGTCAATGAATAGGGAGACTTGGGTAAATGTCATCGGGAGCAGCTGCACACTAGATACGGTGGTGCAGAAGGTGTATCGGATGTTTGCTTTCGTTGGCTCAGACACAGCAAGTCACAATATTATAACTTTAGGCCACACCAGGAGTACCATGCGCATTTCTGTTCCCTCCATTATTGTGATGGTGTTGGAAAGGGTACAAAGGGGATTTAACACGACGTTGCCTAGACCGGAGAACTACAGTTGCAAGAGAGACCGTAGAAGCTGGGTTTGATTTCTCTGGGGCACAGAAGGTGTGGATGATCTGACGGAGGTAGAAAGTTATGAAGAGTTGAGATAGGTGGATAAAAATAAACTTTTCCCATGATGGAATGTGGGCATGAGGTTGAAAGGTAGGCTCAGAGGAGATATGAAAGGGAAATGATTCACAGCAAGGGTGGTTAGAGACTGGTTAGGTGCTGGATCAGACACTCTCACTGCGTCTAAGAAATATCTGGTCAAGTCCGTGAGTCAACAAGACACAGAAGGCTACAGACTTAATGCAGGTAAATGGGATTTGTATAGATAGGAGCAATGCGTGGTGTTGACATGATGAGAGGGTGGGCTTGTTTCTAGTGTGTACAACCCTTCTACATTGCACCTACAGGATGACATTTCAAAATGCAAGATACATAGGAACATGGAGCTCCCTCAATGTGTAGTCATCTCTAAGCAGAGTCACCATGTGAGCTCACAAGATACACCAGAGATCAGCCAGCAAATGTCTGGTCAACCTGTTGAAATAGAGCAAGCCGGCACCTCCATTCTGGACATGATTAGATTTGCTCTATTTGTCACATGTACATCAAAACTTTGAAAAAATACGGTGAATTGCATTGTTTTTTTGCGTCAATGAACAACACAGTCTGTGACGTGCAGGGGGCAGCCCACAAATGCCAACGCAACATGCCCACAATTTACCAGCCCTAACACATACGTCTTCGAAATGTGGGAGGATAGTCATATGGCCATGGAGAGAACATACAAACGTTTATGGAAAGTCTCACAGAAAGCTGGAGCTGATTTCACCTGGTGGTCTTTCAACTCAAAATTCAATCCAAGTTCAATTGCCTTTCAATGATACATGAATACAGCCAAATGAAACAGCATTCCTCCAGGGCCAAGATACAAAACACAGTACCAAGAGTCACACAGCACAAGGCACAAATAGCAAGTACAAGATAGCAAGCTCATAAAGATGTCACATGAAACAAAAAGTCCAGACCTGAGCCATGAATGCTGCAGAAATCTGCAAGTTACCTGAGTGAACACTGGGGAGAAGCACCGAATTCATCCTGGATGATGCGCCACACCGGCCCCCAGTGGAGCGCACCAGCTTCGATGCCTCATTCCTGGCTGCTGTAAACAGGTGACACCCTGGCTTCAGGCTGAGTCCTCAATATGACTGAGACCGTGCAATTCCCCACCATCCGACCCTACTCTCCACCTACAAGCCAGTAAATTGAACTTGTTGCATTCCACATTAATAATGACCCAAAGGATCTTACAATCACAAGGGAAACAACCAAGACAGTCACTCACTATTAGTCAGTCTGCCTCCTTTGATGCAGGCAGACCTCATGCAGATGTTTCGGGAAGTCTTCACTATACATACCCCAGAGCATCTAGCTATGGTCACCCTCCACCAAGCAACACCTGGGGTATCTTTTCTTGCTGACCAGTGAGTCATCGCAATCTGATCCTGTCACAACAAATGAGTATTGGATCTGGTTGTTGTGAGCATGTAAGGATTGGGTGTGACGTACTAAACATTCGGTTGAAATGCTGCCTAATGGAAATAGTGAGTGTCTATTACATGGAACAGTCTGTCAGTGGGACAATTTTTTCTGGAGCCCCACTAACTTTGACCACACAGAGATGGACAGTCATATTTTTGCAGGATGTTTTCATGTCCTTGAGACGTCACTCCAGACATTGACTTTGTCAACAACGTCTTCCTGTTACCACTTGACCTTCTGTAAGAAGATTTTCTGTGAGTAGTATCATTTCTTTGCTGACCATGTTCCAATTTCTACCAAATTCCATTCACTTAAATCTCCGTGCTCTTTGGCCAATATTGACACGCAATTAAACAATGATTCAACTTTAGAACTGTTTTTGTTTTTAAATCCTTCCACGGTCTTTCACTTAATTTTTTCATAATCTCTTCCCAAACATACAATGCTTCAAGACATCTGGAGTCTTACTGATGTCCACTGTTTTGCTATTGGTGGCTCTACCTTCAGCTAGCAAGACCCTGAGCTTGGGAATTAACTTCTCCTTAGGTGCCTGTTAAATTTTTGATCAGATTTCAGATACCTGCCCTAAGTTGTGGCTCATTGTCAATATATATATGCCAGTATCTGCCATGGAATTTAACCTTCCATGAGTTTGTATGGCAGATTTGACACTTAACTTGTTAAATGCTCCATATAAATGCAAGTAAAGTCTTCAAGACCCTCAGGATGGTACTTATAATGCATAAGAATGAATCATTGCTTGTGCTGCTGGTTACTGCAGAACATACAGAGGCTAAGCAGCACAGATGAACTGAAATATATTGGAAGGAAATGAATCAGCCCCTCATACATAGAGAATACTGTAGTCAGGGAGGAGCTAACATTGAGACATACACAAAGCATACAGTACCAGACAGCAGTGAATCACTTCTCTTTACATATACTTTACACATGGAGGGGTTGACAGTGAGTTGCCACGCCACACAAGAGTGAATTATTTCCTTGTGGCTGATGTGTACAGTAGTGGAGCTGACACTGTGACATGCTCAAGCTGCCCAGTACAAGACAGAGGTGAATTGTTCTTTCACCCAGAGTGTGTTTTACAAGACAGAGGTGAATTGTTCTTTCACCCAGAGTGTGTGCTTTACTTGTAAGGAGCAGGATGAAGATGGAGATGAACTCAGATCGTTGAAAGTTGCTGCCTTTCACCATATCCAGTGTGCTATGCTCCTACCAGCAGCAGAGGGTGACATTGTGCTAGTTGTGCGAATTAGGGGATGTGTAAAAGTGACCTAACTAAGAAAACATCCGTTTTCTCCAAGCGTCCTTTTGAAACAGTGACCATTTTCCATGTTGCAGCCAATACTGGGGGGGGGGGGGGGGGGTGGGAGGAGTGGAATATCAGATTAATTTATTTATTTCACAGAAAGGCCGGCCACAGACAAGTGAGGTGGGAGCATGGACTAGACAGCCAGACCACAGAAAAGGAGAATGCAGCCGGATAGAAGGGTGGAGGGTTCACAGGACTTAGAGTAATAGTCCTGAAGATTGTTCAACTAATCAAAGGCAGTACTTTACAAGACCTAATTTTTGTGGAATGCAGAGAATTTAGGCTCAGGGGAGCTTAGACTCCAGTCTTTCATCTCAAAGACCTTGATTCAGGTCAGGCCAAGGCTGAGGTATAGGAAACCTCTGGGATCTGTTCACTGTCAGCATTCAGGTTCATGTAAACTGAATCAAGTGTCCTTCTGGGCTCCAGCCAACACAAGACTGATATTTATTGGCTGCAGCAAGGGAACCGGGAGGACGGCATTCACACTTTAAACCATTTGACTAGATCCAAGCTGATCTGCTTCTGAATTTTATCAAACAGGCTTGCTCTAGTAAACTTTAATTGCATTAACTAAGAACCCTCCTAATCTAGTTTACTGTACCTCTGGTTATCATCATCCTAAAGTTTTCAATCAACCCCCAGAGTTGAAGAAGAAAGTTCTTTGTTTCCACAATGCATTCTATGAAACTTTACTTCTGAACTTGCCCATTAAAAGACTTGCAATGATTTCAGAAGTAAACCCCTTGTCCTAGTTTCTCATTCCCTTGTGCTACTTGCTAAAGCAATATCCAGTCTCCTGGTGCACTGGTCTCCTGGGGGAAGGCATGGTTGTGTACAGGAAATCCCTTACCACCTCAGATGAGTGGGCATAATTCAGTGGGTGTGGTCGTCTACTAGCCTAGATACTAGTTATTAAGAGGCCTGTACTAAAATAGGTCCAGATCCTAATTATGATTTCCCTTGGGGAAAATGGGCTGAAAAGTGGCAGAAGGAATTTAACGCAGACAAGTGAGGTGCTGCACTTTGGGAGGACAAACCAGTGTAGGACTTACACAGTGAATGGTAGAGTACTGAACAATGTGGTAGAACAAAGGCTTCTGGGAATACACATCCATAATTTCTTGAAAGGGATGTTGCAGCTAGATAGGATCATTAAGAGAGACATTTGCCTTAATAAATCAGCATATCGAGTACAGAAGTGGGGCTCTTATGTTGAAGTTGTACAAAACATTGGTGAGGCCATATTTGGAGTACTGTGTGCATTTGTGGTCACCTACCTACAGGATGCCTACCAATAAGATTGAGAGAGTGCATAGAACATTTACAAGGATATTGCCAGGATTTGAGGACCTGAGTTGCAGGGAAAAGTTGAATACTTCAGGACTTTTTCCCTGGAGTACAGGAGAATGAGGGGAGATTTGACAGAGGTGTACAGAGGAATATACTGTAGGTAGGGCACGCAGGCTTCTTTCACTGAAGTTGAGTGAGACAAGAACTGGGGGTTATGCCTTAAGTGCGACAGGTGAAATATTTGAGGGGAACGTGGAGGGAAACTCTTCGTTCAGAGGGTGGTGTGAGTGTGGAAGGTGCTGTCTGCGGCCGTGGGGGATGTGGGTTCATTTGGAACATTTAAGAGAAGTTTGGATAAGTACATGGATGAAGGGGTGTGGAGAGCAGTGGTCCTGTATAGGGTCAATAGGACTAGACAGAACAACAGCTCAGCACGGACTAGATCAGCCAAAGGGCCAGTTTCTGTGCTGTACTGCTCTATGACTCCAAGAAGATGATTGAATTTGAATTCTACTTAACCAAAATTAAATTAATATTTCTTTACCATCAGTAAAACTGATGAATTGTTTAAAATCCAACGTGTCCATTAATTTTCTCAGAGGAATAGTAGTTTGTGAGGATTGGCTCCTGAAGATGTCTCACTGGTAGAAGGCATGGTAACATCACAGGATCAGGGAGAGGTACATGGCTATGAAACTGAAGGTCATCTTGTGGAGCAAAGGGAATATTCAAATCTCCATTGTGCGTTTCTGCAGTCCTGTCCTGGTCTAGTCCTATATAGAGCTCAAGGCTCATGTCAGTGTAATTACCATCTGTCTCTGAAGTTGCTTACATACCAAGATGGTACAGAATGTCATTCAGTTGATTAGGTGAATGCTGGTTAAGTCCCTTGCCCCCCCCCATGGAATCCTGCAAATTATTCGTTCTCCCATACCAACCTTCTGCTCTTTGATTGGCTTTGCCACTTGTCCATATACTGACTGGCCATTTTCAGTTGCCAGTTACACACTCACTGAGGAAATGCCCATCCTACCGTGCCAAGTCAGCTTCGGTGGACTAGGAAGATAAGATTAACAGTGAGATCCACAGGAAGGTGGTTCTGCAAAGGTTCATGGAGAGTGAAGGCATGACAAGGCACAGAAAAAGCCATCGTGCACCTAAGGAAGTCCCCAGGTGTGCTGACTAGTCATATTACTGTGCCAGGACTTCTGAGATCAAAAGAGTGGATCTCCCCCAGTGCAAAGGCTTTTCCACTTTAAAAACTATCCTGGTGGCCAAGCATTTTAATTCCAATTCCCATACCCATTCCAACATGACGGTCTATGGCTATGGCCTCCTCTTCTGCCAAGATGATGTCACTTTAAATTCCATCTGGATAGACCATAAGACCATAAGACATAGGAGCAGAATTAGGCCATCTGGCCCATCGAGTCTGCTCTGCTATTCAATCATGGCTGATCCCTTTTTTCTCTCCTCCTCAACCTCATTTCCCAGCCTTCTCCCCCTAACCTTTGAAGCCATGTCCAGTCAAGAACCTATCAATCTCTGCCTTAATTATACCCAATGACCAGGCCTCCACAGCTGTTTTGAATGGACGCCCCTCTATCTTGAAGCTATGCCCTCTTGTCCTAGACTGCACTACCATGGAAAATATCCATTCCACATCAACTCTGTCTAGGCCTTTCAACATCCGAAAGGATTCAATGAGATCCCTCTTCATCTTTCTAAATTCCAGCAAGGACAGACCTAGAGCCATCAAATGTTCTTTGTATGATAACCCTTTCATTCCTCGTGAACCTTCTCTCCAATGCCAGGACATCTCTTCTAAGATGCAGAGCCCAAAACTGTTCACAACACTCAAGGTGAAGCCTCACCAGTGCCATAAAGCCTCAGCATCACATCCTTGCTCTTGTATTCTAGACCTCTTGAAATGAATGCCAACATGACATTTGCCTTCCTCACCACCTGCTCAACCTGCAAGTTTAGCTTCAGGGTGTTCTGCTTATGGACTCCCAAGTCTCTTTGCATCTCAGATTTTTTGGAACTCTGTTTAGAAAATTGTCCACACATTTATTTCTACTACCAAAGTGCATGATCATGTATTTTCCAACATTATATTTCTTTTGTTGCTTTCTTGTCAATTCTCCTAATCTGTCTGTCCTTCTGAATCCTACCTGCTTCCCCAACACTACCTGCCCCTCCACCAATCTTTGTATCATCTGCAAACTTGGCAACAAAGCCATTTATTCCATCATCTATATACAGCATATAAATAAGTCATCCCAAAACTGAATCCTTTGGAACACCACTAGTCACTGGTTGCCAAACAGACAAGGAATCTTTTATTCCCACTTGCCACCTTCTTCCAATCAGCCAATGCTCTAACCACGTTAGTAACTTTCCTGTAATACCACGGGCTCCTAACTTGGTAAGCAGCCTCATGTGTGGCACCTTGTCAAAGACCTTCTGAAAATCCAAATATACGACGTCCACTGGATCCCCTTTATCTATCCTACTTGCAAATGCCTCAAAGAATTGCAATAGGTTCGTCAGGCAGGATTTTTCCTGAAGGAAACCATGCTGACTTTGTCCTATCTTGTCCTCTGTCACCAAGTACTCCATCATCCCATCCTTTGACTCTAACATCTTCCCTACCACTGAGGTCAGGCTAACTGGTCTTAATTTCCTTTCTGCTGCCTTCTTCCTTTCTTAAAGAGTGGAGTAACATTTGCAATTTTCTAGTCCTCTAGCACCATGCCAGAGTCCAATGATTTCTGAAAAATCACTGCTAATGCCACCACAGTCTCTAACACTACCTCTTTCAGAACCCTAGAGTGCAGTTCACCTGGTCTGGTGACTTAATGTACTTTTAGGTCTTCAGCTTTTTGAGCACCTTCTCTCACTGCAACCACTTCTCTTCCTTCACACACTACAACATCTGGCACACTGCTAGTATTTTCCACAGTGAAGACCAATGCAAAATACTCATTTAGTTCATCTGTCATCTCCTTGTCCCCTGTTATTAGTTCTCCTGCCTCATTTTCTCACAGTCCTATATCCATTCTCATCTCTCTTTAATTTTTTTGCATACCTGAAAAAGCTTTTATTATCCACATTGATATTGTTTGTTAGCTTGCTTTCATATATCATCTTTTCATTTCTAATGATACTTTTATTTGCTTTCTGTAGGTTTTTAAACTTCCCAATCCCCTCCCCACTAATTTTTGCTTTGTTGTGTGCCCTCTCTTTGGTTTTTACATTCGTTTTGACTTCCTTTGTCAGCCACGGTTGTACTATTTTGCCATTAGAGTATTTCTTCACTTTTGGAATACACACGTCCTGCACCTTCTTCATTTTTCCCCAGAAGAGCACTCCATTGCTGCTCTGCTGACATCTCTGCCAGCAGCTCCTTCCAATTTACACTGACCAACTCCTCTCTCATACCACTGTAATTTCCCTTACTCCACTGAAATACTGCTACATCAGACTTTACTTTCTCCCTATCACATTTCAAGTTGAACTTTATTGTGATCACTGGCTCCTAAGGTTTCTTCTACCTTAAGCTCCCTAGCTGCCTCTGATTCATTACATAACACCCAATCCAGTATAGCTGATCCCCTAGTAGGCTCAATGACAAACTGCTCTAAAAAGCTATCTCTTAGGCATTGAACAAACTCACCCTCTTGAGATCCATTACTAACCTGATTTTCCCAATCGACCTGCATGTTAAAATCTGACTATCATAACATTGTCCTCTTGACTCACCTTTTCTATTTCCTGTTGTAATCTGTGGTCCACCTCCCAGCCACTGTTGGGAGGCCTGTATATAACTACCATCAGGGTCCCAGAGTCCTTTTAACCTTGCAGTTAGCATGAATATCAATTTTTCCTTCCAGTAAAAAGATTCTTCTATTCCCCACTTTGGCCTTGTACCTCTTCTCACCTGCCCATTACTTCCCCTAGATCCCCTCCTCCGTTCCTTTCTCTTGTGGTCCACTCTGCTCTCCTATCAGATTCCTTCCTCTCCCACCCTTCACCTACCACCTTCTAGTTATTCTCCTTCCCCTCCCTCCACTTTTTTATTCCAGCATCTTCCCCCTTCCTTTCCTGTGCTGATGAAAGGTCATGGCCCGAAACGTCAACTGTTTGTTCATTTCCACAGATGCTGCCTGACCTGCTGAGTTCTTCCGGCACTGTGTGTGTGTTGCTCTGCCACACGTTCCTCTGTGCAATTCACGTCATGTAAAGCGCAGGAGAAGACCTGCACAAATCAAACTGCAATTGTTGGATACAAAGGGCAACAGCCAACCAATCACTATCATATTTTTGCATTGCAGATGGAAACTGGAGACCCCGATGGAAATATGCACAGTCACAGGAAGATCATGTAATCTTCACACACGCAGCAGCTGGGGACAAAATCAAATACAGGTCCCTGGAACAGTGAGGCATCAGTACTAACCACTGCAAACTGCATTGAATCTAAAATGAACAGGGAACTCAATCGTCAACATGCAAAAAGATTCAGCTGCTAGTCTGCAGAAGTTCGGGAAGAAACCTCATGCTATCTTCTCAGGGATGTACTATATAGGAAATAGAGAAAAATAAACATGAGGAAGCTTGCAAATGCTGGAAATTGAGAGCAATGCATACAAAATGCTGGAGGAACTCAGCAGGTCAGGCAGTATCCATGGAAATGGATCTGTTGATGTTTTGGGCCAAGCCCCTTCTTCAGAACTGGAAAGGAAGGGGGTTGATGCCAGCATAAGAAGATGGGAGAGGGGATGGGGAAGGAGGACAAGCTGGAAGGTGATAGGTGAAGCCAGGTGGGTGGGAAAGGTAAAGGGCTGCAGAGGAAGGAATCTGATAGGAGAGGAGAGTGGACCATGGGAGAAAGGGAAGAAGGAGTGGCACCAGAGGGAGGTGTAAGCAGGTAGGAAGAGGTAAGAGGCCATAGAGGGCAATAGGAGAAGAGGGAAATGGAGGGGAAAGAAAAAAAGAGAGGTTGAAAGTTACTGGAAGGGGAAATCGATGCTTATGTCACAGGTTGGAGGATTGCCAGATGGAAAATGAGGCGTTGCTCTTGCATCCTGAGAGTGGCCTCATCATGGTAGAAGAGGAAGCCATGGACCAACATGGTAGAACAGGAATAGGGATAGGAATTAAAATGCCCACCTTGCCAGAGATGTTTACATTCACTGAGTAAATTAAACTTTACTTAATTGAAATGCAGAACCCTTAAGTTATCTTATAAATTGTATTATAAACCAGTGGATGCAGTGTACCAGGACTTTCAGAAAGCCTTTGATAAGGTCCCACATAGGAGATTAGTGGGCAAAATTAGAGCACACGGTATTGGGGGTAGGGTACTAACGTGGATAGAAAATTGGTTGTCAGACTGAAAACTAAGAGTAGGGATTAATGGGTCCTTTTCAGAATGGCAGGCAGTGACTAGTGGGGTACCACAAGGCTCAGTGCTGGGACTGCAGCTATTTACAATATATTACAATTAATTACAATATATATTAATGATTTAGATGAAGGGATTAAAAGTAACATTAGCAAATTTGCAGATGACACAAAGTTGGGTGGGAGTGTGAAATATGAGGAGGATGTTAGGAAAATGCAGGGTGACTTGGACAGGTTGGGTGAGTGGGCAGATGCATGGCAGATGCAGTTTAATATGGATAAATTTGAGGTTATCCACTTTGGTGGCAAGAACAGGAAGGCAGATTATTATCTGAATGGCGTCAAGTTAAGAAAAGTGGAAGTACAACGAGATCTAGGTGTCCTTGTTCATCAATCACTGAAAGTAAGCATGCAGGTATAGCAGGCAGTGAAGAAAGCTAATGGCATGTTGGCGTTCATAACAAGGGGAATTGAGTATAGGAGCAAAGAGGGCCTCCTGCAGTTGTACAGGGTCCTGGTGAGACCACACCAGGAGTGTTGTGTTCGGTTTTGGTCTCCAAATTTGAGGAAGGACATTCTAGCTATTGAGGGAGTGCAGCGTAGGTTCACGAGGTCAATTCCCGGGATGGCAGGACTGTCATATGTTGAAAGATTGGAGCGACTGGGCTTGTATACGCTGGAATTTAGGATGAGAGGGGATCTGATTGAAACATATAAGATTATTAAGGAATTGGGCATGCTAGAGGCAGAAAACATGTTCCCGATGTTGGGGGGAGTCCAGAACCAGTTTAAGAATAAGGGGTAGGCCATTTAGAACAGAGTTGAGGAAAAACTTTTTTACCCAGAGAGTTGCGGATCTATGGAATGCTCTGCCTCAGAAGGCAGTGGAAGCCAAATATCTGGATGCTTTCAAGAAAGAGTTAGATAGACCTCTTAAAGATAGCGGAGTCAAGAGATATGGGGAGAAGGCAGGAATGGGGTACTGATTGTGGTTGATCAGTCATGATCACATTGAATGGCAGTGCTGGCTCGAAGGGCGGAATGGCCTGCTCCTGCACCCATTGTCTATTGTCTATTATGTGTTAATTCCTGAAGTTATCTGCTAAATGGAATTAAGAGTCAGGGATATAAGCCTCCGAGTCATAGTGCAATCTAGAAACAGCCCGTTCAGTCCAGCTGGTCCATGGACCAGTATCCCCATCCCAGCTGATCTCATTTGCCAGCATTTGACCCATGATGCTCTCAACCTCCTGAATCCATCTACCTGTCCAACTGTCTTTTAAAAGTTGTTATTGTGCTGCCTCAACCACTTTTTCTGGCATCTGATTCAACATAGATAGCACCCTTTGTTTAAGAAAAAGATTTCCCCTCAAATTCCATTTAAATCTTTCCCCTCTTATGTAAAATCTCTCCATTAATTATTATTGACTCTCCAACCCTAGGAAAAGTACTAAGAGTATCCACCCTTTACATGCCCCTTAAAATTTTATAGCTCTCAATAAGATCACCTCGCAGTCTCCTCAAGTCTTGGTCATTTCCAGTCCTGATGAAGGGTCTCGAGCCAAAACATTGGCTGTTTACTCCTATACATAGATGCTGCCTGACCTGCTGAATTCCTCCAGCACACTATGTGCAGTATCCTTGTAAATCTTTCCTGTATTCTTAATAACATCCTTCTGATGACAGGGTGATCAAAACTAAACATAATATCCCAAGTATGGCCTCACCAATATCCTGTACAACCACACCATGACTTCCCAGCTTATCCTTAACCACCCGTTGTGTTCTTGAATAAACCTAATCAGGCCCTGGGGATCTTTCTACCTTCACACTTTTGAAGCAATCTAGCATCTCTTCTACTGTATTGCAGACTATCCCCAATACCTTCCCATTTTGTTTTCCTGGTTCCAGAGTCTTCCTGTTTTTCTCCGTGGTAAAAACAGAGGAGAAATATCCATTCAGGACTTTGTCCATCTCCTGCAGCTCCACACAAAGTTGTCCTTCATAGTCTTAGCAGAGCCCTATTCTCCCTCCAGTTACTCTTTTTTTCCCCCTTAATATCAAAAAATCTCTTTGGAGTTTCCTTCCCTAATGTTCTCTGTGAAAATTATTTCATGCTTACTTTTTGCCCTCCTGATTTCCTCCTTAAGTAAACTTATGCCTCTCTTACACTTCTCCAGGATTCATTTAATCTTGACTACCTGTACCTGACCCATGCCTCCTTTTTATGCCTGGCCAGGGTCTCGATATTGCTTACCACCCAGGGGCCGCTATTCCAACCAACATGCCTTTCACTCTTACAGGAACATGCAGACATGCAGACCTTGAGCTCTCACTATCTCAGCTTAACAGCCCCCACTGGCCCACAAACAATCTTTGAAGCGCTTGTCTCATTCGCCTTCCCCCTGTTTAGAACCTGAACCACAGATCTGTTCAGTCCCTTTCCATAATCATTTCAAAAATAATTGAACTACAATCACTGGTCCCAAAATACTCCCTCATATTACCTCAGTCAGATTATCCAAGAGAGCTTTGCCAGCTCTCTAAAGGGCCCAAGTAAAGTTTCCTGAAAGTACTTAATACATTCCACTCATCCAAACCCTTAACAGAATGGCAGTCCTAATCTGTTAGGAAAGTTGAAATACCCTACTATGACAACACTATTATACTTACAAATTTGCACTATCTCCCTGCTTAATTGTTCTTCAAATTTTGTTTCTCAGCTTCATCCATAAAAGGCCTCTCAAAGTCCAACCCTGTGTCCCTGTTGTGAAAGGTAGAAATGGGTATGGCCGGCCAACAGGGCTCTGGTGAAGCTGTACAGCCCAATCCCCTGTACAGTAGATACAATGGATTTCAGAAACTCTAACAACACCATTGACTTTGACAATGGAGATAGGCAGTCATAAATGGCCTATGCTCCACTGGGAGCTAAGGGTCCAAGTAAGTAATTCGCCCAGAAAGCCTCAATCCTTCAGTAATTTCATCTCTGACTAATCCCTTCATCAAAAATACAACTACCCCTGCTCTTCTTCCTCCGGCTGTATCTCACCAAAAGCACTTCTCTGCCTTGGAACATTAAGTTGCCAGTGCTGACCCTTCCTTGACCACATTTCCCTAGTGGCTGTAGTAGCCCAGTCCCACCTAACTATCCAAGTCCTCCCTCTCAGACCACTTGCATTGAATTAAATACAATTTAACCCAATAGGCTACCCCCCACTCACAGCCATTCTCCTGCCTGCCATACCCATTCAACTTGCTGTCACTGACTTCTGCATCACTTTCCAGCCTGTCATTTGCCTCCCTGCTGCTTAGAATTGCAACCCTCTGCCAATCTATTTTAAACTTACCCTGGTAGTTCTATAAGCTGGTAAGAGTGAACCTGGGTTTTTGATTCTGCTAGCATCCAAAGATCATTGGTGTCTGTTACTTCCCTTGACCTGCAGACAAAATCTCACATTAGCACCTTCTGCACCATTCCTGTAACAAGCAATCAGGTATCACCACACATCCTGTTGAAACAGTTGGCAGATAAGGGAAGCCCAGCAGAACCAGGCAGGTGGAGGGATAACATTTCCCCCTTTACTCACTGGTGGAAAGGCTCCTGCAATGCTTTATACTAAATTTTATCTGTTCTATTGACCTATCCATAGTTACCAGGATCCTTCTCTTTGACAGGAAGTCACAACTTGCCAACATCTTTGGCACTGGACAGTAATTTGAAGTGGATAATTTGGCCTGTAACTTTCAACTCAAATGAATTCTGTGGTAGAATAACTTCCATTAAAAGAGCCCTGGATGTGTTCTTTTAAATTTTTCTTGTGGGGTCAGGATAAACAGAAGTACTCTTTCTTGGGCTTCTCTAAATTCAAACAACCCCAACTATTCCCAAACATGAACCACAAACATGCCCCATGGCAAGGGAGCTCCCGAGGTTGACCTGCAAGATTTAGATGATTCATTTCAGGGGTTAAAAGATCTTGGCTGCATTTCTGAAATGACAGTCCAGATTCCAGATCATTTCAGTCAATCTGCAAATCGCATCTGCTTTCCTCTACAGCCCGTACAGAATGGCTTGAATGTTTCAGTTCTGTCTTTGATTCTGTATGATAGTGTCTTCGCAGCTATCATCAATACTTGATCAAATTTGGATTTTTTTTTGGTTATTTTGTTATTCAAAAATCAGGCTAATGCCAAAGTTCTAGTTTTTTAATAACAAAGTGTGAAAGAAATGTTTATCACAATAATATCAACACTTTTAAAGGTACATACCTGTCACTGTTATCTATTGTACAGCCATGAACATATGTGATTGGTGAATAGTGTATGGAAATTATGTACATTTTGAAAGTAAAATGCATGATGCACAGTTGATAATGCAAAATATGTTACTGCACAGACATATACCAGTTTAAAAACAAGTAATCAGAATTTTTAGTTTGTCTTTACAACATTTGTTACCAGTGAAAACTTAACATTCAAACTCATGAGGTAAGTATGCATTTCTAACAATAATGCAGAAAATCAGCACTCTCACAATACATCCATGCTCATTCCAACATAAATTATCAAAATGGAATGTAATGAGAATTCCTTTGGTTTTCGCAACCATCAATGCTAAGGTCAGCAATTATTCCTCACCTCAGGACTTCCTTGTAGAAAAGCTTGTTCACATGGCAAAATCAGTCAGATAGACAACAAAACTGGAGGTCACAGAGAGGTTCAGATTGAATAAAACAGTGTGCATTCTGTCCTGTTGACATATGAACTATTGAAGTTATTGCAGGACTCAGACAGTTTCTGGGACATTTTCCTTTTCAGCCATCATTTCCCTAATCCTATAATAATGTGATTTGTACTCATGATCAATAAAAATACTAGCCCATGAACATAACCATTGCAACACTGTATCCAACCAACTAAAATACATCACCCTATTTGAGGCGTTTGCTCCTTCTGATATTGGAATCAACAATTCTGAACGTGGATGTACCACTCGACGAACCCCTTCTTGAGGAATTTGTTTGTCCTGAGGCTGAGGAACAGTCCTCTGCCTGAGCCTTTAGTTCTTATGTGCTCACTGCTGTGACTCACTGGTTGCCAATGGAGGCCAACAAAATCCACCATCTTTTGTCTTTCACAAAGAGTTGAGGTTTAGATTTCAACACAGGGCTCTCTAAGCTCCTTTCAGGCAAAGGTAAATTCTTTGAATCTCAGCGAGAATGTCTTGTCAATGACTGTGCCATTATCTTCCTGGCAACAAAATGTGCGGAGGGCGGACCAGCTTCTGAGAAAGTACTTCCGAGCTGCATCATACAGGTAATAAATTCTAGAAAGGGTGACAGATCTCCATTCATTGTGGATGGCTTTAGTTCCCAGTTTTACCTTAACCCTCGCTGGAATGTGTCTACTCCCTTTTGGCAGTCTGCACAACCAGAGTGAATATTACCATGCAAGTACTCGACATTCCAGGGAGTTTCAAAGGAGTACTGTCAATTAAAATTTGACTCCAGGTTATGTCAGCAGATAAAGGCAAATGACCAAACAATTGATAAATGAAAGATGTCGTAGGGAGGAAAAGAAGGAGAAATTTAAAAAGAGCATCCTAGAGTTACTGTGCTACACCTGTCCCTACACCTCTTCCCTCACCATCATTCAGGGCCCCAAACAGTCCTTCCAGGTGAAGTGACACTTCACCTGTGAGTCTGTTGGGGTCATATACCTGCGTCTGGTGCTCCCAGTGTGGCTTCCTGTGTACATGTGAGACCTGACGTAGATTGGGAGACTGCTTCACCGAGTACCTACACTCCATCTGCACAAACAAGCAGGATCTCCCAGTGGCCACCCGTTTTAATTCCACTTCCCATTCCCATTCTGATATATCCATCCATGGCCTCCTCTTCTGTTGCAATGAGGCCCCACAAGTTGGAGGAGCAGCACCTTATATTTTGACTGGGTAGCCTCTAACCTGATGGCATGAATATCGATTTCTCCAATTTCCCCCTAATCATTCCCCATCCTCTTTTTGCTCTCTCACCTTATCTCCTCAACTGCTCGTTGCTTCCCTCTGGTGCTCTGCCCTTTTCGTTCTTCTATCCTCTCCTATTAGATTCCCCCTTCTCCAGCCCTGTACCTCTTTCACCAATCAACTTCTCAGCTATTTACTTCACCGCTCCCCCATCAGGTTTCACTTATCACCTTATGTTTCTCTTTCTCTTGCACCCCCCCCCCCACCTTTTAAATCCACTCCTCATCTTTTTTTCTCCAGTCCTGCTGAAGGGTCACAGCCTGAAACATTGACTGTACTCTTTGCCACAGATGCTGCCCGGCCTGCTGAGTTCCTCCAGCATTTTGTGTGCATTGCCAGGGTTTTGTGTCTTGGTAACTAAAAACATTGTGCAATGGAAATTAAAAATGGATAGTCATGGAGGAGTGCAGAGACTATAGGATTGGATGAATTTGAATATAATGTTGAGAATTTTCAAGCTGAGGTATTTCTCAAATGGATTTGTCAAAGGGATTAATATGAGATAGAAACATAGAAAATAAGTGCAGGAGTAGGCCATTCGGCCCTTCGAGCCTGCACCGCCATTCAGTATGATCATGGCTGATCATCCAACTCAGAACCCTGTACCTGCTTTCTCTCCATACCCCCTGATCCCTTTAGCCACAAGAGCCATATCTAACTTCCTCTTAAATATAGCCAATGAACTGGCCTCAACTGTTTCCTATGGCAGAGAATTCCACAGATTCACCACTCTCTGTGTGAAGAAGTTTTTCCTCATCTCGGTCCTAAAAGGCTTCCCCTTTATCCTTAAACTGTGACCCCTCGTTCTGGACTTCCCCAACATCGGAAACAATCTTCCTGCATCTAGCCTGTCCAATCCCTCTAGAATTTTATACCTTTCAATAAGATCCCCACTCAATCTTCTAAATTCCAGTGAGTATAAGCCTAGTCGATCCAGTCTTTCTTCATATGAAAGTCCTGCCATCCCAGGATTCAATCTGGTGAACCTTCTCTGTACTCCCTCTATGGCAAGAATGTCTTTCCTCAGATTAGGGGATCAAAACTGCACACAATACTCTAGGTGTGGTCTCACCAAGGCCTTGTACAACTGCAGTAGAACCTCCCTGCTCCTGTACTCAAATCCTTTTGCTATGAATGCCAACATACCATTTGCCTTTTTCACCGCCTGCTGTACCTGCATGCCCACCTTCAATGACTGGTGTATAATGACACCCAGGTCTCGTTGCACCTCCCCTTTTCCTAATCGGCCACCGTTCAGATAATAATCTGTTTTCCTGTTCTTGCAACCAAAGTGGATAACCTCACATTTATCCACATTAAATTGCATCTGCCATGAATTTTCCCACTCACCTAACCTATCTAAGTCACCCTGCATCCTCTTAGCATCCTCCTCACAGCTAACACCGCCGCCCAGCTACGTGTCATCCGCAAACTTGGAGATGCTGCATTTAATTCCCTCGTCTAAATCATTAATATATATTGTAAACAACTGGGATCCCAGCACTGAGCCTTGTGGTACTCCACTAGTCACTGCCTGCCATTCTAAAAAGGTCCCGTTTACTCCCACTCTTTGCTTCCTGACTGCCAACCAATTCTCTATCCACATCAATACCATACCCCCAATACCGTGTGCTTTAAGCTTGCACACTAATCTCCTGTGTGGGACCTTTTCAAAAGCCTTTTGAAAATCTAAATATACCACATCCACTGGTTCTCCCCTATCCACTCTACTAGTTACATCTTCAAAAAATTCTATAAAATTCATCAGACATGATTTTCCTTTCACAAATCCATGCTGACTTTGTCCGATGATTTCACCTCTTTCCAAATGTGCTGTTATCACATCTTTGATAACCGACTAGCATTTTCCCCACCACCGATGTCAGACTAACCCAGTTTTTCTCTCCCTCCTTTTAAAAAAAGTGGGGTTACATTAGCCACCCTCCAATCCTCAGGAACTAATCCAGAATCTAAGGAGTTTTGAAAAATTATCACTAATGCATCCACTATTTCTTAGGCTACTTCCTTAAGTACTCTGGGATGCAGACCATCTGGCCCTGGGGATTTATCTGCCTTTAATCCCTTCAATTTACCTAACACCACTTCCCTACTAACATGTATTTCCCTCAGTTCCTCCATCTCACTAGACCCTCAGTCCCTTACTATTTCCAGAAGATTATTTATGTCCTCCTTAGTGAAGACAGAACCAAAGTAGTTATTCAATTGGTCTGCCATGTCTTTGTTCCCTATGATCAATTCACCTGTTTCGGACTGTAAAGGACCTACATTTGTCTTGACCAATCTTTTTCTTTTCACGTATCTATAAAAGCTTTTACAGTCAGTTTTTATGTTCCCTGCCAGCTTTCTCTCATAATCTTTTTTCCCTTTCCTAATTAAGCCCTTTGTCCTCCTCTGCTGGTCTCTGAATTTCTCCCAGTCCTCAGGTATGCCACTTTTTTTTTGCTAATTTATATGTTTCTTCTTTGGACTTGATACTATCCCTAATTTCCCTTGTCAGCCACGGGTGCACTACCTTCCCTGGTTTATTCTTTTGCCAAACTAGGTTGAACAATTGTTGTAGTTCATCCGTACGATCTTTAAATGCTTGCCATTGCATATCTACTGTCAACCCTTTAAGTATCATTTGCCAGTCTATCTTAGATAATTCACATCTCATACCTTCAAAGTTACCCTTCTTTAAGTTAAGAAACTTTGTTTCTGAATTAACTATGTCACTCTCCATCTTAATGAAGAATTCCACCATATTACGGTCACTCTTTCCCAAGGGCCCTCGCACGACCAGATTGCTAACTAACCCTTCCTCATTGCTCAGTACCCAATCTAGAATGGGCTGCTCTCTAGTTGGTTCCTCGACATGTTGGTTCAGAAAACCATCCCGCATACATTCCAAGAAATCTTCTTCTTCAGCACCCTTATCAATTTGGTACATGTAGATTGAAGTCACCCATTATAACTACTGTTCCTTTATTGCACGCATTTCTAATTTCCTGTTTAATGCCATCCCCAACCTCACTACTACTGTTAGGTGGCCTGTACACAACTCCCACCAGCATTTTCTGCCCCTTAGTGTTATGCAGCTCTACCCATATCAATTCCACATCCTCCAGGCTAATGTCCTTCCTTTCTATTGCATTAATCTCCTCTCTAACCAGCAATGCTACCCCACCTCTTTTTCTTTCCTGTCTATCCCTCCTGAATATTGAATATCCCTGGATGTTGAGCTCCCATCCTTGGTCACCCTGGAGCCATGTCTCTGTGATCCCAACTTTATCATATTCATTAATAATTATCTGCACATTCAATTCATCCACCTTTTTACGAATACTCCTCGCATTGACACACAAAACCTTCAGGCTTGTTTTTACAACATTCTTAGCCCTTATACAATTATGTTGAAAAGTGGCTCTTTTTGCTTTTTGCCCTGGATTTGCCTGCCTGCCACTTTTACTTTTCACCTTACTACTTTTTGCTTCTACCCTCATTTTACACCCCTCTGTCTCTCTGCACTTGTTCCCATTCCCCTGCCACATTAGTTTAAAGCCTCCTGAACAGCAGTAGCAAACGCTCCCCCTAGGACATTGGTTCCAGTCCAGCCCAGGTGCAGACCGTCCTGTTTATACCGGTCCCACCTCCCACAGAACTGGTTCCAATGTCCCAGAAATTTGAATCCCTCCTTCTTGCACCATTTTTTAAGCCACATATTCATCTGAAATATCCTCCTATTTCTATTCTGACTACATGGCACTGGTAGTAATCCAGAGATTATTACCTTTGTAGTCCTACTTTTTAGTTTATCACCTAACTCCCTAAATTCACCTTGTAGGACCTCATCCCATTTTTTTACCTATGTCGTTGGTACCTATGTGCACCACGACCACTGGCTGTTCACCCTCCCATTCCAGCCATTCCAGAATGTCCTGCAGCCACTCAGAGAGGCAACATACCATCCTGGAGTCTCGTTTGCGGCCGCAGAAACACCTATCTATTCCCCTTACAATCGAATCCCCTATCACTATAGCTCTCCCACACCTTTTCCTTCCCTCCTGTGCCGCAGAGCCACCCATGGTGCCATGAACTCAGCTGTTGCTGCCTTCCCCTGATGAGACATCTCCCCCAACAGTATCCAAAACAGTATATCTGTTTAGGAGGGAGATGACCCCAGGGGACTCCTGCACTACCAGCCTACTGCTACGCTGTCTAGTGGCCACCCCTTCGCTTTCTGCCTGTGTAGCCTTTACCTGCGGTGTGGCCAACTCACTGAACGTGCTATTCACAACTTTCTCAGCATTGCGGATGCACCAGTATGAATCCAATCGCAGCTCCAGATGCTCAATGCGGTCTGCCAGAAGCTGCAGTTGGACACACTTCCTGCACACATAGTCGTCAGGGACACTGGAAGTATCCCTGATTTCCCACATACTGCAGGATGAACAAACCAGGGGGCCAATCTCAGCTGCCATGACCTACCCAATACTTGTGATAGTGAGCAATATGATTTGGTAATTGATCTCCAGGGACTGCACAGCTCAGCCAACAAGAACCCTTCCACAAACATGCCGCAGATTTCCAGCTGTCTCCGGCTTTGACTGTTCTTACTTCTATAACCCCATTCCTGAAACACTGGCCTCAGTTTTAATCAGTTTTAAGGAGATGTGGAATGGTGCAGCCACAACCTGGAAACCACCTCAACAAGCTGGAACCTGATATATTGAAGACATTAGTTGTGTTTTAGGATTCCAAGAGGAACAGCAGGCACGATGTGCAATCTCAGCCACTTTTGCAAAGCCAGGCGAAGGGCTGAGGAAAGAAGGACATTTGAGCAAGAACAGTACCCGGAATTAATGGCACTCTACAATGGACTTCAACATCACTGGTAAGCAATGCACTCTGTAGCAAAGGTCACACAAATCTCATGTCTGCAAAGCACTTCCCTTCGTTTGAAAAGAAAAAAAAAGATACACGATTCAACATTATTGTCAAGCTTTAAAGGTGAAAATGGGGATTTCCTCCCACTAATCCTACCGTTCTTTCAGTTTGTCTCACACACACACACACACACACACACACACACTGCTGAGGCCTCACATTCTCTCCTCAAATAAATCAGATCTAATTGAATAGACTGTTAATTATGTCAAACTGCAGTTTAGGAAAGGATAGACTGAAACCACAGGAATGTTCTGAGTCCCATGGGAGATTGTAGAATGCGGCTCTGTGACTGGCCATCGAGGAATGGAAGCTGCAGTCACAGTTCCTGACCTCATTAGTCAGTGTGTAAGGAAAAATGTATGTGAGATTCTTATTAAAAGAATATTATCAATGAAAATGTTCAGGATGTGGTCATTATAATATTGAGGTGAAGACCACAAAAAACTTTAAGAACGGTATTATGAAAGCCTAATACCACTTCAATTGTTTCACAACAGATCTCAGCCACATCTAGTCTCCGTTCCCACCACGCTGGAAGATGTTCAATGAGATTGCTACTATATTTTGAGATTAATTCAGGACCACTGGTATCTTTCTAAAAGGAATGGGCTAAGTGTTTCTTCAGAAGTGGTTTTGAGAAACGTACAGATTATGGTATAACTCAATGATTTGGGGAATTCTATAAATCACTGAGTGTGTGTTCAAAGGAATCCATGCTGGGTGATTGAGATCAACCCCTGGAATGGTGTAGGGCTGATGGACCTCCCCTCCTGTACCATGGAGTAGATTTATATTTTCATTGCAGCCACCTCCGGGATCAGATCTCCTGTTGTACTGGCCAGGCTCTGCTCCCTACATGGTCACAGAGCTCCAGAATATGAGCCACATACCACATATTGTCTTTTTATTCACCATGGGTTTCCAATATCATCTGTTGTCAGAATTGGTAGATTATTGACTACCACTCACACCTTGGAAGTATTCCTCCAAGCTTAGCTAGCATATCACGGACACAAAGCTCCAAACTGCAGGCTCCCTATATGATGCATGGCCTCAGCTTTGTGTATCTCGCTCACTGTGCTGACCACAACCAAGGAATCAAAACTAAGCAATCAAAGCAGTCCATCACTGGTGTTATTGATCAGAAATTGATTACAAGTTTATTGTTAGTCCATTGTAGAAGAATTTGTTGGGTTACCTGGGTTGCACTTTCGACCTGGAATGTTCGAGGAGATTCTTTTTCTCTGTTACAGTTCCAAGAAGGTTTCTCCTCCAAGTGTCCATCGGGAGAAAAACTGAAGGTTGCTTATCTTCTTACAGCATTTAAGTTGCCAAGCCTCTACAACCCTGAGACGACTATAACCATTTTCTGCAACATTTCCAGAGTCTTGCTGGGTATGGGGTTCCAGGACATGCACTCAAGAGTGAGGGAGGAACGGTAATTTAAAATGGAGTTTGCATTTGCCTGCCTTGCCCTTGTATTGACTTTAAAAGCTTGTGAAGAACCTTGCCAGGCTTTAGCAGTGCTGGTGCTAGAGGTAGAGAGAGCAGTCTCAGAGCACTGTCGATGGAGGAGGGAATAGAGAGTGGCCTGCCAGTCAAGAAAGCTGGATTGTTTCCATTTTCCTGACTGTCAAAACTAAAGTAATTCAAAGTATAGTTATTATCAATGTATCTGTACATTAGCAGCCAAAGTGCTACACCTCCCTCACCTCCATATTTATTATCAATGTACAGATACATCAGTGGGCGAAGTGCTACACCTTCTATTCACCTGCTCCCTCACCTCTATTTGTTCACTATTCATCCATGGAACTAGGTTAGGAAACTCACTACACAACTCTGAATTAATAGAAGCTCGCACTTTATTGTCTCTTCACAAATGACAACATAACTATGTTGACCCTGGGCCAATAACTTAAAACATGAGTTCTTCTGCTGCCTCTGTACCAATACCAATGCAAACAACTTGTCCAATTTACAACACCAAAATAGGGGATGTCCATTGGCCAGATGATCAATCCTTTCTTCTCCCAGACCCTGAACCGGAGGTTCTTCCTTGCAATGGTGGGTCTTTGAGAGAGTTGTCATTTTCTTGTATCTGAAAACCTCTGGTTTTTTATGCTCATTCCTTACCAGTTCAAATTTTGTTTTTTAGGGCTACTGGCTATTGACCTTTAACACCTTCTTATTGGTTCTGGTCCAAGCCAGCATCCATTTGTTGCCCCTCTTCCACAAGTGACAACTGACAACTGGTAATTTATAGCGCTTTGTTTAAAATCACTTACAAAACCAGTTTGAATCACTCAGGACAGGCACAGACCCCAACAGTGACAAACCTGCATGTTATATCTAACCAAAGTACACCTCACAAATAACGTCTTATTTGGAAACGATTTCTAGTCCAACAAGTGCCTGGAGCATTATTATATCTACATAAGACATTAATCAAGCCATGCAGTTCATCTCACAAAGTAGAGGACATAGAGCCATTTCACAAGATGACAGCCTCCATTCCTTCGATCTCATCACAATGGTTTGTCTGCTTCCACTGTCCTCCACCCATTTGAGTTTGGCATTTTCTTCCATTTTTTTAGGTGAGGCAACGCTTCACCTGTGAATCTGCTGGGGACATCTATTGTATCCAGTGCTCCCATTGCCATCCATCGTAACTTGGGGGACTGCTACTAATTGCAGAACTTACTGATGGCCAAACTTTTAAATTCTGAATCCCATTCCCCTTCTGACATGTTGATTCATGCCTCCTCTGGAATCATGATGAGGCTGGAGGAGCAACACTTTATATTCCATCTGGGTAGCCTCCAACCTGACGACATGAAAATCGATTTCTCCTTCTGTTCAAAAAAAAAATCCCTCCCCCCTCCCTTCTTCTTCTATTCCCAGTCTGGCCTCTTGCATCTTCTCACCCGCCTATCCCTTCCCCCGGATCTCTCCTTTTCCTCTTTGTCCGATAGTCTTCTCTCCTCTCCCATCAGATTCCTTCCTCTTCAGCCTTAGACCTTTCCCACCCACCTGACTTCACCTCTCACCTTCTAGCCATCCTCGTTCCCCTCCACCACCCCCAACCCCACCCCCACCCCTTCATTCTGGTGCTTCCCCCCTTCCTTTCCAGTCCTGAAGAAGGATCTCGGCCCAAAGAATTGACTCTTTATTCATTTCCATAGATGCTGTCTGACCTGCTGAGATCTTCCAGCATTTTGTGTGTGTTGCTCTGGATTTCTAGCATCTGTGTAATTATGAAATGTCACCATATACTCCTCTGAGATTCATTATTACAGGAAAATAAAGAATTTATGATATTATAAATATCATAATAGAATTTATGAAAAACTACACATAACCAAAGACTGACAAACAACCAATGTGCAAAAGACAAATTGTGCAAATGAAAAGAAAGGTAATTGTTCAACAGGGCTTTGGCAATAACAGGTCGAGGCAAGGTAGATTACTGTGTAGAATACAGTCAGAAAGCATGTGTGTGAGGCCAGTGCTCTGTATTGGGTGTCAGATGTGGGAAGTCCGGGAGACTCCCAGCCTCCCAGGCCACATCTGCATCAGTTGCATCGATCTGCAGCTCCTTAGGGACTGGGTTAGGGAACTGGAGATGCAGCTCGATGACCTTCGTCTGTTCAGGGAGAGTGAAGAGGTGATAGAGGAGAGCTATAGGCAGGTAGTCACACCAGGGCCTCAGAAGACAGATAAGTGGGTAACAATCAAGAGAGGGAAGGGCAGGAGTCAGATACGAGAGAGTACCCCTGTGGCTACCCCCCTTAATAATAAGTACTTTTGAGTACTGTTGGGGGTGACAGCCTACCTGGGGGAAGCGACAGTGGCCGTGCCTCTGGCACAGAGTCTGGCCCTGTGGCTCAGAAGGATAGGGAAAGGAAGAGGAAGGCAGCAGTGATAGGGGACTCGATAGTTAGGGGGTCAGACAGGCGATTCTGTGGATGCAGGGAAGAAACTCGGATGGTAGTTTGCCTCCCAGGTGCCAGGGTCTGGGATGTTTCTGATCATATCCACGATATCCTGAAGTGGGAAGGAGAACAACTAGAGGTTGTGGTACATATTGGTACCAACAACATAGGTAGGAAAAGGAAGGAGGTCCTGAAAGAGGATAAGGCGTGGGAGATTGCGACCGATCAAGATTGACAGTGGAAAAATGTGTATGGAACCAGAGGAAACAGCGTAGGTATTTAATGAATACTTTGCTTCAGTATTCGCTACGGAAAAGGACCTTAGTAATTGTAGTGATGACTTGCAGCAGACTGAAAAGCTTGAGCATGTAGATATGAAGAAAGAGGATGTACTGGAGCTTTTGGAAAGCATCATGTTGGAGAAGTCATCGGGACTGGATGAGATGTACCCCAGGCTACTGTGCGAGGTAAGGGAAGAGATTGCTGAGCCTCTGGCGATGATCTTTGTATCATCAACAGGGACAGGAGAGGTTTTGGAGGATTTGAGGGTTGTGGATGTTGTTCCTTTATTCAAGAAAGGGACTAGAGATAGCCCAGGAAATTATAGACCAGTGAGTCTTACTTCAGTGGTTGGTGAGTTGATGGAGAAGATCCTGAGAGGCAGGATTTATGAACATTTGGAGAGGCATAATATGATTAGGAACATTCAGCATGGCTTTGTAAGGGGCAGGTCATGGCTTACAAGACAGATTGAATTTGAGGATGTGACTAAACACATTGATGAAGGTAGAGCAGTAGATGTAGTGTATATGGATTTCAGCAAGGCATTTGATAAGGTACCCCTTGCAAGGCTTATTGAGAAAGTAAGGAGTCATGGGATCCAAGGGGACATTGCTTTGTGGATCCAGAACTGGCTTGCCCACAGAAGGCAAAGAGTGGTTGTAGATGGGTCATATTCTGCATGGAGGTCGGTAACCAGTGGTGTGCCTTAGGGATCAGTTCTGGGACCCCTTCTCTTTGTAATTTTTATAAATTACCTGGATGAGGAAGTGGAGGGATGGGTTAGTAAGTTTGCTGATGACACAAAGTTGGAGGTGTTGTGGATAGTGTGAAGGGCTGACAGAGGTTACAGTGGGACATTGATAGGATGCAAAACTGGGCTGAGAAGTGGCAGATGGAGTTCAACCCAGATAAGTGTGATGTGGTTCATTTTGGTAGATCAAATATGATGACAGAATATAGTATTAATGATAAGACTCTTGACAGTGCAGAGGATCAAAGGGATCTTGGGATCCAAGTCCATAGGACATTCAAAGCTGCTACACAGGTTGACTCTGTGGTTAAGAAAGCATATGGTGTATTGGCCTTCGTCAATCATGGGATTGAGTTTGATGGCGGAGAGGTAATGTTACAGCTATGTAGAACCCTGATCAGATCCCACTTGCTCAGTTCTGGTCACCTCACTACAGGAAGGATGTGGAAGCCATAGAAAGGGTGCAGAGGAGATTTACAAGGATTTTGCCTGGATTGGGGAGCATGTCTTATGAGGATAGGTTGAGTGAACTTGGCCTTTTCTCCTTGGAGTGACACAGATGAGGGGTGACTTGATAGAGGTGTATAATATGATGAGAGGCATTGACCTTGTAGATAGTCAGAGGCTTTTTCCCAGGGCTGAAATGGCTAGCATGGGAGGGCACAGTTTTAAGGTGCTGGAGAGGAGGTACAGAGGAGATGTCACAGGTAAGTATTTTATGCAGAGAATGGTGAGTGTGTGGAATGGGCTGCCAGCAACGGTGGTGGAGGTGGATACAATAGGGTCTTTTAAGAGACTCCTGGATTGGTACATGGAGCTTAGAAAAATAGAGGGCTATGGGTAACCCTAGGTAATTTCTAAGATAAGGACATGCTCGGCAGAGCTTTGTGGGCTGAAGGTTCTGTGTTGTGCTGTAGGTTTTCTATGTCTCTGTGTTTATAATTAATATTGAGAACGAGCTGCAGAAAGCTTGAAATTGAGTCTGTGGGTTGTCGGTTGTGAAGCCAATGGAGAGTAATTTCCGTTCTGGTGAGCAGTGCCTAAGCAGAGCGAGGAAGCACCACAGAATACCCAGCCTCTGACCTACTCTTGTGGCTGCAGTGTTTATGTCCTGGTCTATTTAAGCTGCTGCCCTAGATGCAGTTGGATAAAATGACAGTAGTGGCATTGAGAGCCAATATGAGGTGTTAGATTCTTTCTTGTTGAAGAAGGTCATTGCTTGGCCCTAATGTGGTGGAAGTGTTACTCATCACTTGCCTGCCTGAGTGCCGTCTGGGTTGAGTTGAATGCTATACAGAACGCAGAACTGTCTGAGGATTTGCAAACATGAGAAAAAACATGTAGACTTTCCACTCTCTGTCCTTGTGATGGACTGTGTATGTGCGGGTGGTAGGGAGGGACAGGTCTTGTTTGGCTGCCATTGCTTTGTCACTTGGTATGGTCTGCATTGTCCAGCTGTACATGGTGACCATTCTGCCTTGGCACTGGGATGTGTGGTGACACTTGTAGGCTGCCCACAACATACACCTGGGTGTGTTGATTGTTAACACAAACAGTACATTTCACTCTATGTTTCAGTGTACACGTGATAATAAATCTGAATGTGCATCTGATTAAGAGCACTGGCAATACTATATAATGTGACCGCTCTTTGCTACAGGAACTCCTCAGGGTATTCTCTCGTGTCCTGGATGACAGGCCTGTAATAAACGCCTTTCTGCTGTGGACACCTCCAGTCCATCCCTGCAGCACCAGTTACTGGTCCCCAAAAAGAAGGATATTCCATAAAGGGGGCCATCACTCTCAGGCCAGGAATTATTTCGTTTTTCTACTCGAGTGGATTGGAAGGAAATTTCAGCCAATAATTGGCCAGATTTCATTTGATTTGTCCTATTCTCTGTGGACAGGATGTACATGGGCGATTTTTCAGGATTCTCAGTCAGGTGCCAATGTTTCTGCTGTGCAGGAAGAGCTCAGCCAGAACGTGGAAAGTTCATGAACACATCAACTGTATAGGAGCCAGGATGTTGTGGTGCCCATAGATTTTGCCAAATTCAACGTGTTCAGTCACTCCATTATATCATGTTGAGTGAAACAAATAGCTTCTGATAGACGGTGGGACCCTCAGGAGAAGGCCAATATTAATCCTCCATTGTTTTTACTGGGCAATATTTGTTATGAACACTCCAGCATCAGCTTTTACCCTCAGGTGCTAATTTACACCATCTTAGAGGTAAAGATATGAAGATAAGGGATAGGTGTGATGGCACAGCAGGGTGCTGCTCTTCTTGTTTCATTATTAACCATATATAACCATATAACAATCACAGCATGGAAACAGGCCGTCTCGGCCCTCCTAGTCCGTGCCGAACTCTTAATCTCACCTAGTCCCACCTACCCGCACTCAGCCCATAACCCTCCACTCCTTTCCTGTCCATATACCTATCCAATTTTACCTTAAATGACACAACTGAACTGGCCTCTACTACTTCTACAGGAAGCTCATTCCACACAGCTATCACTCTCTGAGTAAAGAAATACCCCCTCGTGTTTCCCTTAAACTTCTGCCCCCTAACTCTCAAATCATGTCCTCTTTTGAGCTTTGTTTACGGCTGGCATCTCCCCATGTCCTACCCTCTGCGGAACACCTCAGCTGAAGGTGTGGCTGGTGCTGCTCCTGCCATTCTCTTCGTTCCCATCTCTCCTCTGTTAAAACCAAAACAGAAATGGATTCGACCAAGTTTGAAGTTTTCAAAATGTTCTCATTTCACCTGGCCCAGTCCCAGCGAATCTGGGAATGGGATTCAACATTTGGAATTTGAAGAACCAGAAAATTTACAAAGCCTCTGGGATTGCTCTTTGCATTTTAGGAAGGAAATACGAAAGTGGGATAGAGTAGAAGTTGTAGAATTTCTAAGAGATGATGAAGGGATTCAGTCCATCATATCAGTGCTTCAGCTAATCCCATGTTTCTGCTTTTTTACCAGACTTCTTCACTTTCCTAGTTTATTTCTAAGAGTTAGGTTTAATTTGCTCTGTCATCCTTTCAGATATTCCACACCATAACAGCTTTCTGTGCCAAAAGAGTTCCTCATATTGCTTGTGGTTCATTTGCCAATTTTAGCTGAAATCTCCACCCACTTCATTCCAACTATTCTGCAAGTGGCAGATAAACACAAGGGCTTCTGCAGATACAAACACCACATACAGAATACTAGGAGAACTCAGCTGGCCAGGCAGCATCTATGGAAAAGAGTAAACATTGACATTTTGGGCCAAGGCCCTTCACAAGGACTGAAGAGCAAGAAAAGTCAAATAAGAAGGTGGGGGAGGGTAGGAAGAAGTACAAGGTGGTAACTGATAGGTGAGGCCGGTAGAGGGGGAAGGGTGAAGTAAAGACCTGGGAAGTTGATCGGTGAATGAGATAAAGGTCTGGAAGAAAGAGAATCTGATAGGAGAGGGTAGAAGGTCATGGAAGAAAGAGAAGGAGGAGGAGCATCAGAGGTGATGGGCAGGCAAGGAGATAAGGTCAAACAGGAATGGGGAACTACTACTACTGTGAAGTCTCCTTGAGGAAACCCTACCCTCAAGAAGTTTAAATCTTCCCTTTGATGGGAGTTCAGTCACAATATCAAGGTGGAGAAGTTTCTGGGACCGGACGAGATGTACCCCAGGCTACTGTGGGAGATGAGGGAAGAGATTGCTGAACCACTGGGAGAGGTTCCGGAGGTTTGGAGGGTTGCAGATGTTGTTCCCTTATTCAAGAAAGGGAGTAGAGATATCCCAGGAAATTATAGACTAGTGAGTCTTACTTCAGTGGTTGGCAAGTTGATGGAGAAGATCCTGAGAGGCAGGATTTATGAACATTTGGAGAGGCATAATATGATTAGGAGTAGTCAGCATAGTTTTGTTAAAGACAGGTCGTGCCTTACAAGCCTGGTTGAATTTTTTGAGGATGTGACTAAACAGCTTGATGAAGGTAGAGCAGTAGATGTAGTGTATATGGATTTTAGCAAGGTATTTGATAAGGTACCCCATGCGAGGCTTATTGAGAAAGTAAAGAGGCATGGGATCTAAGAGGACCTTGCTTTGTGGATCCAGAACTGGCTTACCCACAGAAGGTAAAGAGTGGTTGTAGATGGGCCATATTCAGCATGGAGGCAGGCCAGTGACCAGTGGTGTACCTCAGGAATCTGTTCTGGGACCTCTTCTCTTCATCATTTTTATAAATGACCTGGATGAGGAAGTGAAGGGATTTGTTAGTAAATTTGTTGATGACACAAAGGTTGTGTGTGTTTTGGATAGTGTGGAGGGCTGTCAGAGGTTACAGCAGGATATCAATAGGATGCAAAACAGGGCTCAGAAGTGGCAGATGGAGCTCAAATTTGGTAGGCCAAATATGACGACAGAATATAGTAATAATGGTAAGACTCTGGCAGTGTGGATGATCAGAGGGATCTTGGGGTTCAAGTCCATTGGACACTCAAAGCTGTTGCACAGGTTGACTCTGTGGTTAAGAAGGCGTACAATGCATTGGCCTTCATCAACTGTGGGATTGAGTTTAAGAGCTGAGAGGTAATGTTACAGCTATATAGGACCCTGGTTCGACCCCACTTGGAGTACTGTGCTCAGTTCTGGTCACCTCACTACAGGAAAGATGTGGAAACTATAGAAAGGGTGCAGAGGAGATTTACAAGGATGTTGCCTGGATTGTGGAGCATGCCTTATGAGAATAGGTTGAGTGAACTTGGCCTTTTGACCTGGGATGAGCAGTGGAGGATGAGAGGTGACCTGATAGAGGTGTGTAAGATGATGAGAAGCATTGATGGTGTAGACCATAGGTGTTAAACTGAAGGCCCGCGGGCCATATCCGGCCCGGCGTACAATTATATCCGGCCCGCGAGATCATTTTAGATAGATCTATTATTTTAATTATTAATGGCCCGGCGATATGAAGCCTATGATTGAAAGTTAATACCAATCATAAAAATAATGCTTGCTCAGCAGTCTTCTTCATAAGAAACGGAATTTGTGAAGTGAAACACTTTGTAGTTATAGCAGAGACTGAGACACATGAGAACAGGCTGAAAAAACGGAGGCAATGAAAGCTGCGTTCGCACGCGCCTGACTGATCCAGCCCGCATGAAGCTGCATTTTGCCCAATCCGGCCCGTGACCTAAAATGAGTTTGACACCCCTGGTGTAGATAGTCAGAGGCTTTTTCCCAGGGCTGAAATGACTAACATGAGAGGGCACAGTTTTAAGGTGCATGGAAATAGGTAAAGAGGAGACGTCAGGGGTAAGTTTTTTATGCAGAGAGTGGTGAGTGCGTGGAATGGGCTGCCGGTGATGGTGGTGGAGGCAGCTACAATAGGGTCTTTTAAGAGACTCCTGGATAAGTAAATGGAGCCTAGAAAAATAGAGGGCTATGGGTAACCCTAGGTAATTTCTAAAGCAAGTATGTGCTTGGCACAACATTGTGGGCTTAAGGACCTGTATTGTGCTGTAGGTTTTCTATGTTTCTAATATTTCTCACTGCTTCCATCTCCCTGTGATCTGGTAATTGCCACCCATCCTTCACCATTCCCCATTCCGGGATGTCTTCAGCAATGCCAGCATTTATTACTAATCGCTAACTGTCTTCAAGGAGGTTTTGATGAGCCATCTTCTTGAGGGAAATCCTCCTGGTCCCTAAAGTGCTGATTTCCAGGTTTCAGAGCCAGAAGGAATAGCCAAATATATCCAAACAGCATTATACGTTCTCTCCATGAGTGTATGGTTTTCTCCAGGTGCTTCAGTTTCCTCCACATTCCAAAAAAGTTGTATGGATTAGTAAGCTGTGAGCGCTCTATGCTATGTTGCTGCCAGATGCATGGCTACACTGCGGGCTGCCCCAGCGTATATTTGGACTGTGTTTGTCAATGATGCAAATGATTCATTTTACTGTATGTTATGATGTTTCAATATACAAATATATTTATGTTTCAGTATGATATGTTTCAATATAAATACCTAGTCAGGGTGTTGTTTATAGACTACAGCTCAGCATTTAACACCATCATTCCTTCAGTTCTGATTGAAAAGCTCCAGACCTGGGCCTCTGTACCTCTCTCTGCAATTGGATCCTGACTTCCTAACTGGAAGACCACAATCTGTGCAGATTAGTAGTAACATCTCTACCTCAATGACGATCAACACTGGTGCTTAGCCCACTGCTCTGCTTTCTCTATACCAATGACTGTGTGGCTAGGCATAGTTCAAGTACCATCTATAAATTTGCTGATGACACAGCCATTGTTGGTAGAATCTCAGGTGGTGACGAGAGGGTGTACAGGAGTAAGATATGCAAACTAGTGGAATGGTGCTGCAGCAACAACCTGGCACTCAATGTCAGTAAGACGGAAGAGCTGATTGTGGACTTCAGGAAGGGTAAGACGAGGGAACACATACCAATCCTCACAGAGGGATCAGAAGTGGAGAGAGTTTCAAGTTCCTGGGTGTCAAGACCTCTGAGGAACTAACCTGATCCCAACATATCAAAGCAGCTATAAAGAAGATGGTGGCTATACCTCATTAGGAGTTTGAGACTTGGGTAATCACCTGAAACTCTTGCAAATTTCTACAGATGTACAGTGGAGAGCAATCTGCCTGGCTGCATCACTGTCTGGGATGGGGGTGGAAGGCTACTGTGCATTAAGGACCCACCACCACCTCCCACCCAGGACATGCCCTCTTCTCATTGTTACCATCAGGTAGGAGGTACAGAAGCCTGAAGGCACACACTCAGTGATTCAAGAACAGCTTCTTCCCCTCTGCCATCCAATTTCTGAATGGACATTGAACCCATGAACACTACCTCAATAGATATGGCAATCCTGAATTACAGACATCAGGAACCTGGAGAAATACCAGGACTTGAACAAGCCAATAGAAAGAATGTGGAAAGTTAAAGCCAGAGTAATGCCGGTGTGATAGGACCACTTGAAGCTGCCCAGAAGAGCATACTACTAGGATACTGGCAAGGATGCTACGCCAAGCCCTCAAGCTCCAGGCTTCAGGCAGAGGACCCAGGATTGAGGGAAAAATACACATACACACCATTCATTTGGAGTGAAAACTTTTTTAAAAATAAACATATATGTATATACTTTCTGTTCTTCAGTTTTTTTCTATTATGTATTGCATTGTACTGCTGCCACAAAGTTAACAATTTTCACGATACGAGCCAGTGATATTAAACTTGATTCTGATACATGTGACAAATAAGGCTAATCTTAGGAAAGAGTAACTTGAGGGGGACCTGAAAATGGAGACCTCCCAGTGTTGCTCTGCCTGACTCCCCTGATGTTTGTGTTGGTAGAGGTTGCCGGTTGTGGAAATGGAGTAGCCTGGGTGAGTAACATCCTGGAGATGGAATATATTGCGGCTCCCTGGTTCAAAGTTCAAAGTAAATCTATTATCCAAGTGCATATATGTCACCATGTACAACCCTGAGATTCATTTTCTTGTGGGTATTCACAGTAAATACAAGAAACACAATGGAATCAATGAAAGACCAACCCCAACAGGACAACCAACCAGTTCATAAAAATACAACAATCTGTGTAAATTCCAAAAAGTGATCATAATAAATAAATAAATAAACAAACAATAAATATCAAGAACATGAAATGTCAAGTCCTTGAAAGTGAGTCCACAGTTCGTGGGAACCGTTCAGTGATGGGGTGAGTGAAGTTGTGTGAAGTTATCCCTCTGGTTCAGGAACCTGGTGGTTGAGGGGTAATTACTGTTCCTAAGCCTGGTGGTGTGGGTCCTGAGGTTCCTGCACCTTCTTCCTGATGGTTGAGGGGTAATAATTGTTCCTGAGCCTGGTGGTGTGGGTCCTGAGGCTCTTGTACCTGCTTCCTGATGGTTGAGGGGTAATAACTGTTCCTGAGCCTGGTGGCATGGGTCCTGAGGTTCCTGCACCTTCTTTCTGATGGCAGCAGCGAGAAGAGAACATGGCTGGATGGTGGGTGTCTTTGATGATGGATGCTGCTTTCCTGTAACAGTGGTCTGTGTCAATGTGCTCAATGAAAAGGTAACGGATTATGTTTAGGGTTGTGAATGGGGTGCTGCTCTCTTGTTGGTGTTGAGCTGCTTGAGGGATTTTACCATGTTTCTCATAAGCAAAGCAGATCCCATCACACTCTTGACTTATGCCTTGGTGTATCAAGATGAGATACCCAGCCATTGATCTACTCTTGCATGACACTAGAAGCATATCCTGGGGATGGGGTAATAGTCATATTGCTATGATGTTCTTAACCTTTCTTGGGAAGATTAGAACATACGGGATCCAAGGTGAGCTGATCAATTGGACACTAGATTGGTTTAATGAAAGGACAAAGAGTGGCAGTGGAGGGGGTTGGGTTTGCTGTTTCTCTGAACTAACTTCCATGGTTTTTCTTTGTTTCATGGCTGTCTGGAGAAGACAAATCTGAGTTGTATACTGCATACATATTTTGATAATAAATGAAGCTTTGAAGGGCGTGATTAGGCTGGATAGGGTGCAGAGAAGATTCACAAGGAAGTTAAATTCATGGAGGGGTTAGACAGGTTGAGTCTGTTTTCTCTGGAGTGAAGAAGGCTGAGAGGAGATGTGAAAAAGGTATATAAAATTATGAGAGGTGTAGATAGGGGAGATAGCCAGGGTCTGTATGTGCATCTAAAACTAAAGGGCATAGGTTTAAGGTAAGTGGGAGATTTAAAGTGATTCACTTTTCATACAGAGCATTTGGTATCTGCAATGAACTGCTAGAGGAGCTGCTGGTGGCAGGAACAGCGACAACATGGAAGAGATGACTGGACAGATATTGAATGGATGTAGGCAGGCATAATGGTCAGTGGGAGGAGGCACCTGCTTCAATGCTGCCCAACTTCATGGCTCTCAAAGTGCCCTTCCTGATCATGAACAGTGCTATTTCTTCCTGCTCTTTCATCATTTCTCCTTGTGGAATCTTCCTGTGTATGATTGGTTTCTGCAATTTCTTTATATTATCCTTGAAAATTAGTCTTTGATCAAGTCTTTGGTCAGCTCTCATCATATCTCTTCATGTGCAGAGCTTCTCAGCTGGCCAGGCAGGAACTGTGGAGAGAGAAGTCAAGTTACCATTTAAAGTCAATAAATTTGCATCAGAACTGAAACTTTAATTCTATTTCTCTCTCCATAGATGCTGCGTTTTTCCAGTATTTCCTTTCCATTTCTGATTTCTCACTCCACAGTTGCTCTTACCTTGAAGCAGATTTAGTGCCTGATACCGATCCTGCAGGAGCGTGAGTTTTCTGACTTGAAGGATTTGTACAATTTGGGCAGAATCCGGAGAGTGGACGTGATGCTGTAGTTCTGGAAGTGCCCTGCTGGTGATGCTGCAGAGAGCAGAGTATCCCCACCTGCAGGCAATCACTCATACTGCTGCTGCTTCGAAAGATCACAGAACTTTGCTGAGAAGCCCTTCAGAAAGAGTCTTATATATAAAAAAATGATTCTTCTGTCCTTCTCACTCTTCAACCCATCTGCGCTTACCGGCTCTGTGAAGCAGCTTTACCCATGTGCAGTGGTAACTTTCACAGCATCGTGCCAGATACCTAGACCCCTAATCCAGGCTGAGGATTTGAGGCTACCCACAGGAAACACTGCCCAGGGCAGCTGTAGTCTACCGGATGATACTCCAAGGCTCCTATCTCCATAATCTCCTTTGATCCATCACTGGTTGCCATCTATTTCAGCTCTAAACTCTGCAGTTACCTCTCTGAAATACTTCTGCTCCAGCCTGATCCTGGAAGTTGTTTCTTAGACAAGGTTACGGTTAGGGTTTACCCTTTGTTTCACTGGGAGATGTTGGCTGTTCAGAACCGATTGTAGCACCTTTTCTATTTTGATCAAAATGAATGTAAATGGAACAGATGGAATGAAAGTGGAGCAGGTCAGCTGGTCTAAGCTCACTGCACCTGTCAGTAGGAACACGGCTGAATCTCAAGTCCTCTTTGCCACTTGATCAACAGATTTGCTCACTGTCACGTATCGAACCATACCAGCCTTCAATATTCAAAACCTGCACTGCCATTTGAGACAGAGAATTCCAAAGATGTGCATGCTTCCCCCTGAAGTGAATCTGTGACTACCGCTGTTCGTAGATTCAGCGATTTGTTCTGGGACTTCGGCTTGGGAGCGAATGCACAATGTGAAATCAGTAACTTAGGCAATGTCACAAAAGTTGGTGATATATGGTGATACTGAGTATAAAACCATAAGATATAGGAGCAGGATGAGGCCCTTTGGTACATCAAGTCTGCTTGGCCATTTCCTCACAGCTGATTCAGTCTCCCTCGCAGCCCCAGTCTCCTGCTTTCTCCTCATATTCCTTCATAGAAACAAAGAAAACCTACAGCACAATACAGGCCTTTTGGCCCATAAAGTTGTGCCGAACATGGCCCTACCTTAGAAATTACTAGGCTTACCTATAGCCCTCTATTTTACTATGCACCATGTACGTATCTAAAAGCCTCTTGAAAGACCCTATCATATCCGCCTCCACCACCGTTGCCAGCAGCCCATTCCACACACTCACCACTCTCTGAGTAAAAACTTACCCCTGACATCTCCTCTGTACCTACTCCCCAGCACCCTGAACCTGTGTACTCTTGTGGCAACCATTTCAGCCTTAGGAAAAAGCCTCTGACTACCCATACGATCAATGCCACTCATCATTTTATACACCTACATCAGGTCATCTCTCATCCTCCATCGCTCCAAGGAGAAAAGGCCAAGTTCACTCAACCTATTCTCATAAGGCATGCTCCCCAATCCAGGCAACATCCTTGTAAATCTCCTCTGCACCCTTTCTATGGCTTCTACATCCTTCCTGTAGTGAGGCGACCAGAACTGAGCACAGTACTCCAAGTGGAGTCTGACCAAGGTCCTATATAATTGCAACATTACCTCTCGGCTCCTAAATTCAATTCCATATTTGATGAAGGCCAATACACCATACGCCTTCTTAACCACAGAATCAATCTGTGCAGCTGACTTGAGCATCCTATGGACTTGGACCCCAAGATCCCTCTGATCCTCCGCACTGCCAAGAGTCTTACCATTAATACTATATTCTGCCATCATATTTGACCTACCAAAATGAACCACATCACACTTATCTGGGTTGAACTCCATCTGCCACTTCTCAGCCCAGTTTTGCATCCTATCAATGTCCTGCTGTAACCTCTGACAGCCCTCCACACTATCCACAACACCCCCAACCTTTGTGTCATCAACAAACTTACTAACCCATCCCTCCACTTCCTCATTCAGGTCATTTAAAAAAATCACACAGAGTAAGTGTCCCAGAACAGATCCCTGAGGCACTCCACTGGTGACCGACCTCCATGCAAAATATGACCCGTCTACAACCACTCTTTCCCTTCTGTGGGCAAGCCAGTTCTGGATCCACAAAGCAATGTCCCCTTGGATCCCATGACTCCTTACTTTCTCAATAAGCCTTGCATGGGGTACCTTATCAAATGCCTTGCCAAAATCCATTTACACTATATCTACTGCTCTTCCTTCATCAATGTGTTTAGTCACATCCTCAAATTCAATCTGTCTTGTAAGCCATGACCTGCCCCTTACAAAGCCATACTGAATGTTCCTAATCATATTATGCCTCTCCAAATGTTCATAAATCCTGCCTCTCAGGATCTTCTCCATCAACTTACCAACCACTGAGGTAAGACCCACTGGTCTATAATTTCCTGGGCTATCTCTACTCCCTTTCTTGAATAAAGGAACAACATCTACAATCCTCCAATCCTCCAGAACCTCTCCCGTCCCCATTGATGATGCAAAGATCTTCACCAGAGCCTTAGCAATCTCATCCCTCACCTCTCACAGTAGCCTGGGGTACATTTGTCCGGTCCTGGTGACTTATCCAACTTGATGCTATCCAAAAGCTCCAGCACATCTTCTTTCTTAATATCTACATTCTCAAGCTTTTCAGTCTGTTGCATGTCATCACTACAATGACTAAGATCCTTTTCCATAGTGAATACTGAAGTAAAGTATTCATTAAGTACCTCTGCTATTTCCTCCGGTTCTATTCACACTTTCCCACTATCGCACTTGATAGGTCCTATTCTTCCACGTCTTATCCTCTTGCTCTTCACATACTTGTAGAATGCCTTGGGGTTTTCCTTAGTCCTGCCCACCAAGGCCTTCTCATGGCCTCTTCTGACTCTCCTAATTTCCTTCTTAAGTTCCTTCCTGCTAGCCTTATAATCTTCTAGATCTCTATCATTACTGAGCTCTCTGAACCTTTTGTAAGCATTTCTTTTCTTGACTGGATTTATTACAACTCTTGTATTCATGCCCTGACCAATCAAGAATCGATCAACTACTGCCTTAGAAACGGACTCCACAGCTGCCTGAGGCAAAGAACTTTACAGATCCACCTCACAGATTCTTCAGTATATTTAAAACAGAGTTGATTAGTTGAAGGTTCTTGATTAGTAAGGACATTGATGGTTACAGGAGAATGGGGTCGAGAGGGATAGTAACCATGATGGAGATGTCGAGCAGACTGAATGGTGGAAACATTATGCATATTACTAGGGGACTTAAATCTTGGTGTCACATTGAAATGTCAAGGTACTGGGAGATTTCCTTGTCCTTTACTCTGTTTTCAAACATTGAACTCACCCAAATGACACCAATAATACTGCCATAGCTATAGACTCGTTCAATACAATTCAGCCCACTAAATCCATATGGACCATGAGGCAAGCATTTACATCAGGGGTCCCCAACCAAAGAGCCTCACCATTAACCACGAGGTCCATGGACCCCAATTGGAAATCTCTGATTTACATTATCCCCTCCTTATTCACTGACATTTCGATCAACTCCCCTCAGAATCCACCAATCACCCACACAGCAGGGACATCCTGTACTGGTGAATCAGCTGACAACCCATGCTTCCTAGTGTGTGGTGGGAGAGCAGAGAAGCTGGATTCCACACAGACAGCTCGGAGTAAGGGCCCAGGCTGACCGACCTTCACCTGAAGTGCACTGAATTCATTACTTAAAAGTAAATCCCTTTCAGAGCCATGGGAAGCCTTGAAAGGGCTAATGATAAGGGTACAAACCTAAAATATTTCCCAAAAAGCAGAACTCATAAGTATAAACTTCAATGAACATCAAGGATCATACACGATGGAATACAAATAAAAATATTAATACAAGTGCTTCATGATTCATTTCACTCATTCTTAAATTAATATACTTACTTCTGTCTGCAGTGTTGCATATCTCCACTCCATCCATCAAAAGCAGAACCAGTGGCCCAACATTTCAATTCCAGTTCCCATGCCCTTTCCAACATGTCGGTTCATGGCCTCTTCTTGTGCCAATGATGAGGTCACCCTCAGGGTGGAGGAGCATCACCTTATGTTATATTTGGGTAGCCTCCAACCTGATGGCATGAATATCAATTTCACTTCCCCCTCCCCTCTTCTTCTATTTCCCCACACTGGCCTCTTACCTCTTCTCCACACCTACCTATCAACTTCCCTGTTGCCTCTCCTCCTTTCCTTTCTCCTATCATCCTCTCTCCTCTCCTATCAGATTCCTCCTTCTCCAGCCCTTTACCTTTGCCACCTTTCTGGTTTCACCTATCACCTTCTATCTGGTTCATCTTCTCCCCATTATTTTATTCTGTCATTTTCCACCTTCCTTTCCAGTCTTGAAGAAAGGACTCAGCCTGAAACATCAGCAGTCTGCTCATTTCCACAGATGATGCCAGACCTGCAGAGTCCCTCCCACAATTCGTGTGAGATGCACAAGAGTATTTTCAGCTACTGTCTGCACTAGAAACACCTTAAGCACCTGTAACTCCAGTGTCACACTGACAGTGCGTTCTGTTAACTCCAGTGTTACACTGTCAGTGTGGTGAGCTAACTCCAGTGTCACACTGACAGTGCGTTCTGTTAACTCCAGTGTTACACCGTCAGTGTGGTGTGCTAACTCCAGTGTCACACTGACAGTGCATTCTGTTAACTCCAGTGTCACACTGTTCTGTATTTCACTGCCTTCACTGTTGCACTGTGTTGAACCAATACAGTGTTTTAGAGGACTACAGTACAGTAACAGGCCCTTCTGGCCATCTAGTCTATGTTGATCTGCTTTTTCTGTCTTGTCCCATCTATCTGCACACAGACTCTGCCCTTCCAGACCGCTGGGTGGATCTTCCAGCAAGGAAAGAGTTAAAACGGTAGGCTAACTGAACGGAGTGCAGACATGCAGAGAGGTACACAGGAATTTAGAAGGATGAGAGGGGATCTGATTGAAACATATAAGATTATTAAGGGATTGGACACGCTGGAGGCAGGAAGCATGTTCCCGCTGATGGGTGAGTCCAGAACTAGAGGCCACAGTTTAAGAATAAGGGGTAGGCCATTTAGAACAGAGATGCAGAAAAACTTTTTCACCCAGAGAGTGGTGGATATGTGGAATGTTCTGCCCCAGAAGGCAGTGGAGGCCAAGTCTCTGGATGCATTCAAGAGAGAGTTAGATAGAGCTCTTATAGATAGCGGGGTCAAGGGATATGGGGAGAGGGCAGGAACGGGGTACTGATTGTGTATGATCAGCCACGATCACAGTGAATGGCAGTGCTGGCTAGAAGGGCCGAATGGCCTACTCCTTCACCTACTGCCTGTTGTCTATTGCCCACAGCTTTTTCCGTGTGTGGAAGTTCAGTAAACCAACAGCCGAGAGCTAACAGAGATGGTGTGGATATACAGTGCAGTCACCCAGGCTGCATGTGGCCTAACTCTCCTTCGTACAGCCTTTCTGTTCAAGCCTGACAAGCAACGTCACAGCAGAGCAAGACAAGGTAAAGAAGCAAACAAAGGATTCGAGGGCAACACTTATTATTGGACAGTTACTTGACCAATTATCAAATTATAACACCTGAAATATGTGTCGTGATTGGCACTAAAATATGTAACTGACAGGATTCAAAAGTTTACAGCATTTCTATTGGATCAGTTACTGGATACAACTGGTCAATTTCTGCATAAGAATGGAATTTATTTGCTCACACTTCAGAACAGTATGGGTGACAGGAGTCATGTCTTTCTCCCTCTGCACAAGTAAAATAAAATGTGATTGAGTATAAGTTTTCAAATTCCAGTTAATCAGTGATGGCACTTCCATAGCCCTCCCATCCATGTACTTATCCAAACTTTGGAATCAGAATCAGGTTTATTATCACCGGCATGTGAGGTGAAATTTGTTAACTTAGCAGCAACAGTGCACGCAATACATAATCTAGAAGGAAAAAAATAATAATAAATAAATAAATAGATGAATGAATGAATAAATCAATCTATTACAGTACAAGTATATTGAATAGATTAAAATTGTGCAAAAAAAAATAGAAATACCAAATATTTTTAAAAGTGAGGTAGTGTCTAGTGTCTAAGGGTTCAATGTCCATTTAGGAATTGGATAGCAGAGGGGAAGAAGCTGTTCCTGGATCGCTGAGAGTGTGCCTTCAGGCTTCTGTACCTCCTACCTGATGGTAACAGTGAGAAAAGGGCATGCCTTGGGTGCTGGGGGTCCTTAATAATGGACGTTGCCTTTCTGAGACACCGCCCCCTGAAGATGTCCTGGGTACTTTGTAGGCTAGTGTCCAAGGTGGAACTGACTAGATTTACAACCTTCTGCAGCTTCTTTCAGTCCTGTGCAGTAGCCCCTCCATACCAGACAGTGATGCAGCCTGTCAGAATTTCCTCCTCAGTACATCTATAGAAGGTTTTGAGTGTATTTGTTGACATACCAAATCTCTTCAAACTCCTAATGAATATAGCCACTGTCTTGCCTTCTTTATAACTGCATTGATATGTTGGGACCAGGTTAGATCTTCAGAGATCTTGACACCCTGGATCTTGAAACTGCTCACTCTCTCCACTTCTGATCTGTCTATAAGGTTTGGTATGTGCTCCTTCTTCTTACCCTTCCAGAAGTCCACAATCAGCTCTGTCATCTTACTGACGTTGAGTGCCAGGTTGTTGCTGCGGCACCATTCCACTAGTTGGCATATCTCACTGCTGAACGCCCTCTCGTCACCACCTGAGATTCCACCAACAATGGTCGTATTGTCAGCAAATTTATAGATGGTATTTGAGCTATGCCTATCCACACAGTCATGTATATAAAGAGAGTAGAGCAGTGGGCTAAGCACACTCCCTTGAAGTGTGACAGTGCTGATTATCAGCAAAGAGGAGATGTTATCACCAATTCGCTGATTGTGATCTTCTGGTTAGGAAGTCGAGGATCCAATTGCAGAGGGAGGTACAGAGGCCCTGTTTCAAAAATGATGGTATTAAATGCAGAGCTATAGTCAATGAACAGTATCCTGACAGAGGTGTTTGTGTTGTCCAGGTGGTCTAAAGCCATGTGGAGAGCCATTGAGATTGTGTCTGTCATTGACCTATTGTGACAATAGGCAAATTGCCAGGTCCTTGCTGAGGCAGGAGTTCAGTCTAGTCATGACCAATCTCTCAAAGCATTTCATCACTGCCGATGTGAGTGCTACCGGGCGATTGTCATTAAGGCAGCTCACATTATTCTTCCTATGCACTGGTATAATTTTTGTCTTTTTAAAGCAAGTGGGAACTTTTGCCCTTAGCAGTGAGAGGTTGAAAATGTCTTTGAATACTCCAGCCAGTTGGTTGGCACAGGTTTTCAGAGCCTTACCAGGTATTCCATCCGGACTTCCTGCCTTGTGAGGGTTCACTCTCCTTAATGACAGCCTAACATCGGCTTCTGAGACAGAGATCACAGGGTCATCAGGTGCAGCAGGGATCTTCACAGCTGTAGTTGTGTTCTCCCTGTCAAAGCGGGCATAGAAGACATTGCGTTCATCTGGTAGTGAGGCATTGCTCCCATTCATGCTATTGGGTTTGTAGGAAGTAATGTCTTGCAGACTCTGCCAGAGTTGCCGTGCATCCGATGCTATCTCCAACCTCATTCAAAATTGTCTCTTCAACCTTGAAATAGCCCACCGCAAGTCATACCTGGTTTTCTGGTACAGACCCGGATCACCAGACTTGAATAGATCTAGCCTTCTGCAGACGATGTACCTCCTGGTTCATCCATGGCTTTTGGTTTGGGAACGTACAGTAAGTCTTTGTAGGCACACACTCATCCACATGGGTTTTAATGAAGTAGGTAACAACTGCAGCATTCTCATCCAGGTTTGAAGATGAATCCCTGAATACAGTCCAGTCCACCGATTCAAAGCTTCTGTGCTTCTGTGCTTCCCTTGTCCATACCCTCTTGGTGCTCAGTGCTGATGCTGCTGTCATCAGTCTCTGCCGATACTCAGGGAGTAGAAGTACAGCCAGGTGATCAGACTTCTCGAAGTGAGGGCGTGGAATAGCACGGTAGGCATTCTTGATGGTGGTGTAACAATGGCACAGTGTGTTGTTTCCTCTGGTGTTGCAAGTGATCGGTTGATGGTAATTGTTTAGTGAGTTTTTCAGACTGGCCTGGTTAAAATCCCCAAAACGACAGTGTTTTGTGCATGTTAATCCCATTGTTCAGAACATACACCAAAATGTTACAATCAAACCCACATCCACCACTACCACTGGCACCTCATTCTACCATCGCACCACCCTCAGAGTGAACAAGATCCTCCTCAGTATTTCACCTTTCACCCTTTACCTATGAGTTCTATTCTAGTTCTCACCGAACCTCGGTGGAAAAAGTCTGCATCTATTTACCCTATATGATAATTACCCTCATAACTTGGTCTTCCTCCAGAAGAAAGCCCTTAACTCCGAGTGGAGTCATAGGAACGCTATTGGCGTTTGCTTTCTTGTTTTTACGAGACTGAGTTGCTAGCTCAACCCAGCACGGATGGAAAGCGTGCAAAGGAGCCGGCTGGATTCCAACTCGGGAGCCTTCGCTCTGAAGTCCAGCGCTAATGCCACTATGGCACCAGCTGGCTAGGCTAGGTGTACCTCTGGACCTCCCCTAATTTTGCTTTATGGCAGGGAATAAAAAGAGAACCTATTCAGCCTTTCCCTTTATGTGAAGGAAGAGCGTACAGAGTAAACAGCATGTCTCCTGCCACCAACCTGTTCTGACGTTTGAACAAAGAAATGCTATTTTATGCAGAAATTGACTAGTACTTACATTAACAGGATTGGCTGATTATGCAGACAACTGTGGGGCTGAGACAGTTCATTGGTCACCAGTGTAGATATTGAGCAGAGATGCAGCATCCTAACACTTCTTGGGAAGTACAAGATTCTGTAAGATGTGCAAGAAATGAGTACTGAATGGCGGGGAAAGGTGAAGTGTGTGTCTAACCCCCTCGGGTTTTGAATACCTTCAGAGCTATAATACTGTGCAAAAGTCTTAGGCACATAAATATGGAGCAGAGAGTGAGTTTGTAAAATTTGGTGGGAGCAGAGGATGTCAGGAATGGTGAGGGTGGTGTGTTGCGGGAGGGGTGTGGGACAGGAGGTAGAGAATGTGTACAGGTGTGGGGAGGGGGGTGGTGCGGGTGCAGATACACCCAGCCCTGAGACACCAGGCAAGGTCATTTGATTCCAAACAGTTGGTTTATTGATCATTACAGAATATCTCTCTGGTGCTTCCTGCTCCCTCCCTTCTCTCTTCCTCTTTTCCCAACCATGTTTCCCCTCTCCCTGCACCCTTCCCACTCTCAATCCACAATGGAGACCGATATCAGAGTCAGGTTTATAACTAATCACATAAATCATGAATTTTTTTGCAGCAGCAGTACAGTGCAGGACATAAAATTACTACAGTACTGCGCAAAAGTCTGAAACAACCTAGCTGTATACTGTATATGTACCTAAGGATTTTGTGCAATACCATATAATGTTCACAATATTGACATAAAATTCAACTCCCAGTGAACATTCATTTATGTCAGTGCTAAGCCATTTGTGTGTTCCTTTGGCTCCACCATGCATTTTTCAGTAGTGTTTCTGCTCATTCCTATGGCTCGTACAGTATCTGTTCTTCTGACCGCAGTGCTACAGCCTGCGTGCGTGCCTTTGGCTTGAGTGTTACACTCAGTGTCCTTCCCTTTATCTCCAGTGTCACACATGCCATCTGTCCTTTGGGATAGAGTGTGTGGTATTCCCTAAAGCAGCATTCTCTGCTGGAAAATTGTTCAGATTGTTGCTGGAGTCTTACACACACTTCATCCAGTTAGGATCTCATTAATAACCTTAATCCTTCTCACTATTTATCTGGATTTAACTTACAATATCCTTCAGATGTAGCTCACTACCTTGCATTTGTGTAAGTGCAGTCATCTCTATTTTCAGTAAATCAAAATATTTCCTTGGATACCAGTCTACAAATTTGACTGCAAATCCATCCTGTGCAAGGGAAAAATGTCATCATTTAATGATGTAAATTTCTTTTATACTATGCAATGTGAAACAATAAATGCAAGACGAACAATTTTATTTGCCCTGAAATTAAACTACTTATTCTTTAATTCTTCATTCCCCAGCAGAGTTAGTGCCTGTCCTCTGAATATTGTGTTAACAGATGCAGGAAGCAACATCAATTCAGCCTCTTCGTGCTTCCAGGCTTGTGAATAAAGGGCACTGCACCACAAATGTTGGCTGTACTTTGGATAGCACCTCCCTGCTAAAGGGAGCTCCAACAAGAGCTAAGTTCTCCTTGAATAGTCTTTCCAAACCTGTGTCCAAAATGCTTACCAAGCACAGGGTTCAAAGTTCAAAGTTCATTTATTATCAAATTATGTACACCCAATATAACTCAAAGGCTCGTCCTCACGCAGGCAGTCACAAAACAAAGAAACACTGTGAACCCACTCAAGAAAATATTAAAAACACTCAATACAACAGAAAAAAATAAGCACATATGGCATAAAACAAGAAAGCAATGCACAGTGTCAAACATCAAACCTGGAGTCCAGTCGTATTCAGGTTCTCAAAGCTGGAGTCCAGTCGTATTCAGTTCTCAAAGCTGGAGTTGAATCATATTCAGTTCTCAAACCTGGAGTCCAGTTGTTTTCTGTGGTAACTGAAACTTCAACAGCAACCATCAAACTTCTACACCCCCAGAACAGGGGCACTAGTAACTGTAAATCCCTCAGCACCCATCGAACTCCTCAACACTGATAATAGGGGCATTAGGTGCAATAACTCCAACAGCACCTACCAGACCTTTACACACCCAGAACATAAGCATTAAGAACCGTAACTTCAACAACACCCAATGAACCTCCCTAACCTCAGAATAGGGGCAAGACCAACAGTGACTCCAACCTCACCCAGGGAAACTATCCACGCATAAAAAAAGGGCATGAGGTGATGTAACTGAAACAGCATCTGCTGATCCTCTCTATCCTCGGAACAGAAGCATTCAGAACGATATCGACCAAAAGTACCCACCGTATCATTCTACACGCAGAACAGAGGTTAGAGGAACAGTTATTCTAACTACTCCCACCGGTCACCTCTATCCGCAAAACAAGAGTATGGGGAAGGGAAGAGTCCAAAAGCAAACAATGACCCTCTCCACCCACAGAACAGGACCCTGAGGAACAGTAGACCCCAACAGCACCCACCAGACCAAACTCTCCACCCACAGAACAGGACCCTGAGGAACAGTAGACCCCAACAGCACCCACCAGACCAAACTCTCCACCCACAGAACAGGACCCTGAGGAACAGTAGACCCCAACAGCACCCACCACACCAAACTCTCCACCCACAGAACAGGACCCTGAGGAACAGTAGACCCCAACAGCACCCACCACACCAAACTCTCCGCCCACAGAACAGGACCCTGAGGAACAGTAGACCCCAACAGCACCCACCAGACCAAACTCTCCACCCACAGAACAGGACCCTGAGGAACAGTAGACCCCAACAGCACCCACCACACCAAACTCTCCACCCACAGAACAGGACCCTGAGGAACAGTAGACCCCAACAGCACCCACCAGACCAAACTCTCCACCCACAGAACAGGACCCTGAGGAACAGTAGACCCCAACAGCACCCACCACACCAAACTCTCCACCCACAGAACAGGACCCTGAGGAACAGTAGACCCCAACAGCACCCACCAGACCAAACTCTTCACCCACAGAACAGGACCCTGAGGAACAGTAGACCCCAACAGCACCCAGTGAACCTCCCTATTCCCCCAGGACAGGTGCATGAGGAACTGTAAATTCCAAAGCATCCGCCAATCCTTTCTACCGCAAGAACAAGGGCATAAGGAACAGTAGCTCCAACAGCACCCACTGTAACTCTCTGCCCCCAGAACAGGGGCATGAGAAACATATACCCCAACAGGTCCCACAGATCCTCTTACTCTATCTTCTGGGGCACGTGTGACCTGTAGGAAAAGGGATGGGTTGTTCTTAAATTCCAGTGGGACCAATATTCTTGTGGGCAGGTTTATTAGAGCTGGTGGGAGTGATTTAATCTAATATGGCAGGAGGATGGGAACCAGTTTGATAGAGCTGAGGATGAACAAGCAGAGTAGATGATGGGTGTCAGATGAACATAAGGAGGTACAAGCCATTCAAATACAGACAGAGCAAAGAGCAAAATTGTACCACAGAGGCAAAGTTCATAAGGGTGAAGAATACAGGACTGAAGGTTCTGTATTTAAATATGTGTAGCATTCGGAATAAGGTGGACAAACTTGCGGCACAATTAGAGATTGGTCAGTATGACGTTGTGAGCATCACTGAGTGGTGGCTGAAGGAAGGCCATAGTTGGGAGCTTAACTTTAAAGGATATAATTTGTATCGAAAGGACAGGAAAGAAGGCACAGGTAGTGATGTGGCTCTATTGGTAAGAGATGGAAAAACACCTTTAGAAAGAGGTGACATAGGGTCAGAGAATGTTGAATCTGTAGGTAGAGTTAAGAAATTGCAAGGGTTAAAAAAAATTGGGAATAGAGGTAATGTCACAATTGTAATGGGGGAGTACAATATTTAAGGGTGTGGTAAACTATGTATACCTGTCTGGACACACCCCTCTACAGGGGTTCCACAGACCCCTGTATAAAGGCGATTGGAGGCACTGCTCCTCCCTTAGTCTCCGAGATGCTGCGCTCTGTTTTGCTGCCAATAAAAGCCTCCCATCTCTGAGAGTCATTGATGGTGCATCAATTTTATTAGCAGCAATTTTAAAACATGGAGAGCATTTTACGACCTGACAGATTGCATATTGACCCTCCATCTCCAGAAGCTGGAATTGCTTTTGAACTCTGGCTTGCATGCTTCCAATTGTACCTGGAGGAGATTCATGTGACCAAGCCTGACACGATGCACAAAATTCTCCTCTCCAGGGTCAGTCCGCGGGTCTACTCCCCGATCAGGGACCTGCTGACCTACCACGGGGCACTGGACGCCCTCAAAAGACAGTACCTGCGGCCGGTGAACACCGTCTACGCAAGACATCACTTAGCAATGCGGCAGCAGCGGGCCAGAGAGTCGAGTGCTGAGTTTGTCTGTGCCCTACAGACACTCGTGCGGGCCTGCGACTGCAGGGGACTGACGGCGAAACAGCATGCGGAGCTGCTAGTAAGAGACACCTTCATTACAGGGATCAGGTCAGTGTACGTGCGCCAGTGGCTGCTGGAACATGCCGATCTTACCTTACTTTTGGTGATCGAGCTGGCCGACATGCTGGAGGCCGCTCTGCACAACGTTGATGCTGTCTAGGCGCCCGACCTCCCGCCGGCCCCGTAAACATTGCAGACCCCACAACCCGCTGGCGATTCGACCTCGGCTGCTGCCAGTCGCGAGTCCGTGAAGTCCCCGCAACCCACTGGCAAATCTACCTCGGCTGCTGCTAGTCACGAGTCCATGCAGTGTTACTTCTGTGGACTCGAAAAGCACCCCTGAAAACGCTGCCTGGCCTGAGAAGCCACCTACTCCAGCTGCAGAAAGAAGGGCCACTTCACCAAGGACTGTAAGTCCAAACCACGAGCGGAGTCGAGCAGCACCGCATGCGAGACATTGGGTCGCCGCCATCTTGCCTGCCCGCCGTGTGCGAGGCATGGTGGTGGCCATCTTTGTCGGTGCCACCTCGCCCCGCCTCCGACCCACGGGTGCTGACCGGGCACCAAGACAGTGATTCAACTCCGGCCTCCGTGACCCTCGACCAAAGCACTCCACACCAGCTCGCAAGGTAAATGATGGACATCCTGGTGCAGGGGCACAGGGCTAGCTGCCTGTTTGACACGGGTTGCATGGAGAGTTTTATTCACCCGGACACAGTGTAACGCTGCTGACTCGTGACACAGCTGGTAAGCCAGAAGGTCACTATGGCTTCTGGATCGCGTTCCACAGACATCCGGGGGGGTTGTGTAGCGACATTGGTGGTGCAGGGCACAGAATACCGGGACTTTGTCTTACTGGTCATGCCTCAACTGTGTGCCCCTGTGCTATTGGGGCTCGACTTCCAGAGCCACCTGAAAAGTGTGACTATGGCATATGACGGGCCCCTCCCACCACTCACTGTCAGAAATCCTCAGTTTTGTGGGACTTCGTCATATACCCCGCTACTGACCACACACACACACCGACCCGCACATCCCACCCAGCACCATGCCAACAGACGCGCTACTGACACCACTTGCAGCCTGTCCACCCTCAAGGTCCCTCCCCCACTGCTGTTCGCCAACCTGACCCTGACTATAAACCTGTGGCAACTAAAAGCAGGAGGTACAGCGCGGGGGACAGGGCCTTCATTCAGTCAGAGGTGCAGCGGCTGCTCAGGGAAGGGATCACTGAGCCAAGCACAAGTCCTTGGAGGGCCCAGGTGGTCATTGCTTGGACAGGGCAGAAAAATAGGATGGTCGTGGACTATAGCCAGACCATCAATAGGTTCACGCAGCTTGACGCGTACCCCCTACCCCGCATCGCGGATATTGTCAACCAGATAGCTCAGTACAAGGTGTACTCGACCATAGACCTAAAATCCGCTTACCATCAGCTCCCCATCCGCCCGGAGGACCGCCCCTACACCGTCTTCGAGGTGGGCAGGAGGCTCTATCATTTCCTGTGTGTCCCCTTTGGTGTCACGAATAGTGTCTCTGTCTTCCAGAGGGAAATGGACCAGATGGTGGACCAGTGTCAACTGAAGGCCACGTTCCCATATCTGGATAACATCACCATCTGCAGTCACGACTGGCAGGATCACAACACCAACCTCCAACGATTTTTCCAAGCGGCCAAAGCTCTTAATCTCACCTATAACAGGGACATGTGTGTATTCGGAACCACCCAATTTGCTAACCTTGGGTATGTCGTGGAGAACGGGGTCATTGGCCCTGACCCCGACCGTATGCGCCCCCTGTTGGAACTCCCTCTTCCCACCACCCTCAGAGCCCTCAAACGGTGCCTGGGCTTCTTTTCCTATTACGCCCAATGGGTCCCTCAAGGCCCGCCCCCTGGTCAAGTCCACTGCATTTCCCCTCTCAGCCGAGGCCTGCGTGGCCTTCAGCCGCTTTAAAGGGGACATTGCTAAAGCAACGATGCATGCGGTGGACGAGACCATTCCCTTCCAAGTAGAGAGTGACGCCTCCGACTTCGCGCTGGCTGCTACCCTCAATCAGGCAGGAAGGCCGGTAGCATTCTTCTCTCGTACCCTTCAGGGCCCTGAAATTCGGGCCTCAGTGGTGGAGAAAGAAGCCCAGGCCATAGTGGAAGCTATTAGGCACTGGAGGCACTATCTCGCCGGCAAAAGGTTCACCTTGCTGACCGAACAGCACTCAGTTGCAGTCATGTTCAGCAACCAACAGCGGGGCAAAATCAAAAATGATAAAATTTTGAGGTGGAGAAAAGAACTCTCCACCGACAACTATGACATCCTGTACCGGCCTGGAAGGCTCAATGAGCCCCCTGATGCCCTATCCCAGGGAGCGTGTGCCAGTGCGCAGCTCGACCAGCTATACGCCCTCCATGCAGATCTTTGCCACCCGAGGGTCACCCGACTTTTCCACTTCGTGAAAGCCTGGAACCTGCCTTACTCCCTTGAGGAAATCAGGACGATGACCAGGGACTGTCAATTCTGTGCTGAGTAAAAACCGCACTTCTACCATCCCGAAAAGGCACAACTTATCAAGGCCACCTGCCCCTTTGAGCGACTGAGTGTCAACTTTAAGGGCCCCCTTCACTCCACCGACCGCAATGTCTACTTTCTCAACATAATTGACGAGTACTCGCGGTTCCCCTTTGCCATCCCCTGCCCCGATACCACTGCCACGTCCGTTATAAAAGCCCTGAACCAGCTCTTCACTCTGTTCGGATATCCCTGCTATATCCACAGTGATAGAGGGTCCTCGTTTATGAGTGACGAGCTGCGCCAAGGGGCAGCTCTGCTGGCTAGGGGCATTGCTACTAGTAGGACCACGAGCTATAATCCCCGGGGGAATGGACAGGTGGAGAGGGAGAATGCCACTGTGTGGAAGGCCACACTCTTAGCCCTCAGGTCAAAGGGATTGCCGGTCTCTCACTGGCAGGAGGTCCTCCCCGAGGCACTCCACTCCATCCGCTCCCTGTTATGCACGTCCACCAATGCCACCCCTCATGAGTGACTCTTTTCTTTTCCCACGAAGTCTGCCACTGGGACCACCCTACTGACTTGGCTGACGTCCCCAGGGCCAGTGCTGCTCCGGAAACATGCGAGGAGCAATAAATACTCCCCCGATGGTCGAGAGGGTACACCTACTACATGCGAACCCCCAGTATGCCTTCGTGGTCTTACCTGATGGGCGGGAGGACACCGTCTCCATCTGCGACCTGGCGCCTGCAGGAGCAGCAGACCCCTACCCCGAACACTCCACGGTGACTCTGAACCCCATACCCACCGAAGTGTATACCCACGGGACACCGCGCATGCTAAGCCCTACACAGACTCCTCACGACACCCCATCCCGGGCACCATACACACGCATGAGGGGTTACTGATGCCTAACGGGCTGGCACCTCAAGTCAGGCAGGAGCCAGCACAACCACCGTCTCTGGTGCAATCACCACCGGTGCTACGTAGATCGCAGCGACAGACTCAACCGCCTGATAGACTTAACCTGTAAATATAATTGTAGGAAACTTCGCCCCGTGGGGACTCTCTTTTAAAACAAAGGGGGGAGTGTATGTGGTAAACTATGTATACCTGTCTGGACACGCCCCTCTACTGACTGCTCCTGTGGCTCCTCCCACAGACCCCTGTATAAAGGCGATTGGGGCACTGCTCCCCCCTCAGTCTCCGAGATGCCATGTTCCGTTTTGCTGCTAATAAAAGCCTATCATTCGCCTCCCGTCTCCAAGAGTTATTGATGGTGAATCAAAGGGGATTGAGAAAATCAGGTCGGTGTTGGATCGCAAGAGAGGGAATTTGTTGAATGGCTTTTTAGAGCAGCTTGTGCTTGAGCCTACTCAGGGAAAGGCCATCTTAGTTAGGGTGTTGTGCAATAATCCAGATCTGATTCGAGAGCTTAATGTAAAGGAACCTTTAGGATGCTAATCATAATATGATTGAATTCATACTGCAATTTAGACCATAAGATATAGGAGCAGAAGTAGGCCATTTGGCTCATTGAGTCTGCTCCGCCCTTCAATCATGGGCTGATCCAACTGAGGTTAGGCTAATTTCCTGCAATTGGCCTGTAATTTCCTCCCTTCTTAAAGAGTGGAGTGACATTTGCAGTTTTCCAGTCGTCTGGGACCATGCCAGGATCAAGTGATCCTTAAAAGACTATGACCAATGTATCCATTATTGCTTCAGCAAAATCTTTAAGGACTCTGGGATGTAGTCCATCTGGCTCAGGTGGCTTATCCACCTTAAGACCTTTGAGATTGCTTAGTAACTTTTCCTTCGTAATAGCAAAGGCAGTCACACTTGTTCCCTGACATTCAGACCTCTGGCACACTGCTAGTGTCTTCCACAGTGAAGACAAATGCAAGGTACCCATTAAGTTCATCTGCCATTTCTTTGCCCCCATTACAACCTCAGCAGCATCATTTTCCAGTGGTCCAATATCAACTCTCACCTCCCTTTTACACTTTATACAACTGAAAAAGATTTTGGAGTCATGCTTTATATTTTAGTTAGTTTGCCCTCATATTTCATCGTTTCCCTTCTTATAGCTTTTTTAGTTGCCTTTTGTTGAATTTTAAAAGCTTCCCAATCATCCAACTTTATATGACCTCTCCTTAGCTTTATGCAGTCTTTAACTTTCCTCATCAGCCAAGGTTGCCTACCCCTGCCATTTGAGAACTTCTTCTGTGGGACATATCTATCCTACACCTTGTGAACTATTCACAGAAACTTCAGCCATTTCTGCTCTGCCATCATCCCTGCCAGTATCCCCCTCTAACCCACCTGGGCAAGCTCCTCTCTCATGCCTCTGTAATTCCCCTTATTCCACTGGGATGCTGATACATCTGAGTTATGCTTCTTCCTCTGAAGTTGCAGTTTGAACTCAATAATATAATGATAACTATTTCCTAAGGGTTCCCTTACATTAAGCTCCCTAACAAGATCTGGGTTATTACACAACACCCAATCTAAGATTGCCTTTCCCCCAGTGGGCTCAAGCACAAGCTGCTCCAAAAAGCCATCTCAGCATTCAGCAAATTCCCTCCCTTGCGATCCGACACCAACCAGATTTTCCCAATCCTCTTGAATATTGAAGTCCCCCATTACAATTGTGACATTACCCTTATTGCATGCCTTTTCCAGCTACCTTTGTAATCTCAACGCCACATCTTGGCTACTATTTGGAAGTCTATGTATGATTCCCATAATGGTTTATTCATCCTTGCAGTTTCTTAAATCCACCCACAAAGATTCAACATTCTCTCACCCTATGTCACCTCTTTCTGAAGATGCAATTCTATCTTTTGCCAACACAGCCACACCACCACCTATGCCTTCCTGCCTGTCCTCTCAATACAAAGTGTATGCTTTGATGTTAAGCTCCCAGCTATGATCTTCTTTCAGCCACGACTCAGTGATGTCCACAACATCAAACCAACCAATCTCTAATTGTGCCACGAGTTTATCCACCTTATTCCAAATGCCACGTGCATTTAAATACAGCGTCTTCAGTCCTGCATTCTTTGCCCTTTTGAATTTTGCCTCTGTCATATAACTTAAGTCTTTGCTCTGTCTGCACTTGTTCCCCAACCATTGGCTGGTCCTTCCTTATATTCATGTTACACCCATCATCTATTTGTAAACCTGCTGGCTCATCCTCAGCTCTATCATACTAGATCTCATCCCCCTGCCATATTACTTTAAACCACTCCCTGCCTGCCAGGACATTGGGCATGCTCGGATTCAAGTGCAAGCCATCCCTTTTGTGCAGGTCACGCCTACCCCATAAGAGATCTCAATGATCCAGAAATCTGAATCCCTGCCCCCTGCTGCAATTCTTCAGGCACACATTTATCTGTCACCTCATTCTGTTCCTCTCCTCACTGTCGCGTGGCACAGGCAGCAATCCTGAGATTACTACCTTTGCGGTCCTGCTTCTCAACTTGCTTCCTGACTCCCTGTAGTCTGTTTTCAAGCCCCCCTTCTGGCTCTCACCTTCCTTTTTCAGGATGTTGTGGACGCATCCAGAAGCATCTCCAACCCTGGCACCTGGAAGGCAAACTACCATCAGTGTTTCCTTTCCACAGAATCGCCTATTTGTCCCCTGACTATAAAGTCCTCTATTACTGCTGCCATCCTCTTTTGTTCCTTACCCTTCAGAACCACAGGTATGGCCACAGTTGCTTCCCCCAGGTAGGTCATCTTCCCCAACAGTACTGAAAATAGAGTACTTATTGTTGAGGGGGGCAGCCACAGGGGTGCTTCCCACTATCTGACAGTCACCCTTCCCTCTTCTGACAGTCACCCATTTATCTGTCTCCTGTAGCCTGGGGTGACTACCTCCCTCTAGCTCCTGTTTATCAGCTCTTCACATTCCCTAACAAGTTGAAGGTCATCGAACTGCAGCTCTAGTTCCCTAACTCGGTCTCTAAGGAGTTGCATCTCGATGGATCTGGTGCAGATGTGGCCATCGGGGAGCTGGGAGTCTCCTGGAAATCCCACATCTGACACCCAGCACAGAACCCTGGCACTGTGGACATACCCCGAATTCCCTATAGTTAAATAAGAAAAATGAACTTACCTGGACTCTGCCTGTTCTTGCCGAAGCACTGTTTGAGCCAAAGCCTTCCCACTCTGCTTTAGACTACTCCGACAACGACCTCCTCCACAATGACCACTCCACTAGGTGCTATCTATCTTTTACAGAGACTGGGTTTCCTGTCAAAAATCTTTGTCTGACCTGCATGGGAACACTCCTGTTGCATCTGCGCAGTACTCCAATCATCGATTCCTGGTGAAAAACTTGCTGCTTTCTCAAGCTCTTTCCATCTCTGTAAAGAATCCACCTTTGCCCTTGTTAGTTTTCCCTTAATCAATTTCTTGTTCCTCCTTTGCTGAGGTCTAAAATGCTCCAAATCTCCAAGCCCAACATATTTTGGCATCTTTCTGAGTCTCTTCGTTTGAGTTAATACCACCTTTAATTCCACTTGCTAGCCATGGAGGAGGCATTTTTCCTGTTGCCTATGGTGTCTTAAAGGAATGCAAAACATATTTAAATGCAGGTTATTTTCTGTCTAGTATCATACTTTCTAATGTTGTTCCAGAAGCTCCTTCCCCCGAGCCATGAGAATACTAAACTGCCTGCCGCCACCCAGGTCTCAACACGTAAGAAGCACAAGTAGCGTTATACTGTGAACTTTTTAAATTGTGTCATAAATGAACTTTATGCTGAATGCCTCAAGTCTGAACACACTCAATGATGCAGCAGTAGCTTCTTCCCCTTTGCCATGTGATTTCTGAATGGACAATGAACCCATGAACACTATCTCACTACTTTCTTATTTCTGTTTTTGCACTATTTATTTAACTATAATATATACTTACTGTAATTCAGTTTTTTCTCTATTATTATGTATTGCATCATACTGCTGTCACAAAGTTAACAAATTTCATGACATATGCCGATGATATTAAACCTGATTCTGATGTCAATCTTCTGAAATATATTTTATTATTTGTTAACTTATTTGTGGTAATATTACTTTATGTGCTGTGTGCGAGTTATATGTACTGTGTTGTGCATCTTGGTCCGTGGGAACATTGTTTCATTAGGCAATATACATCTGTACAGTTGTGTGTGAGTTATATGTACTATGTTGTGCACCTTGGTCCGTGGGAACATTGTTTCATTAGGCTGTATACATCTGTACAGTTGTGTGTGAGTTATATGTACTGTGTTGTGCATCTTGGTCCGTGGGAACATTGTTTCGTTAGGCTGTATACATCTGTACAGTTGTGTGTGAGTTATATGTACTGTGTTGTGCACCTTGGTCTGTGGGAACATTGTTTCATTAGGCTGTATACATCTGTACAGTTGCGTATGAGTTATATGTACTGTGTTGTGCATCTTGGTCTGTGGGAACATTAGGCTGTATACATCTGTACAGTTGTGTGTGATTTATATGTTCTGTGTTGTGCACCTTGGTCTGTGGGAACATTAGGCTGTATACATGAGCAAAAATGAAGCTGAACAATCAGCTATAGCCCCTTCACCTCTAGTACCTTGTTTACATTTACCCCATTTTCCTTTATTTTAAGGTCAATTCTTCCCTAAAGGCCCTTTTACAACATGATTATTGATTAACCACCTCTTCATTTCACACCAGTAATCCTTTCCCTCTATCATGATACAGAGTTTTGACACAATTCCTCCCCCACCCCCCACTTGATTCACTAAATTCCTCCAGCAGATTGCTTGCTACTTCAGATTCCACTACATGCAGTCTCGTGTGTCTGCAAACTTTTTCTACTGTTTATTTATTTAGCGATACAGCACACAGTAGGCCCTTTCAATCATTCGAGCCATGCTGCCCCAACAACCCCCGACAAACCTAACCTAATCACGGGACAATTTACAATGGCCAATTAACCTACCCAGTACGACTTTAGAGCATTGGAGAAAACTGGAGCACACAGGGAACACCCATGCATTCCACAGGAAGGACATACACAGCCTCCTTACAGGACAGTGCCGGAAATGAACTCTGAACTCTGGAACGCCCCGAGCTAACTGCTACACTACCATGGCACCCGGCATACACTCAATGGTCACTTTCTTACGTATTTCATGTACTGAGTGTATGTTGATGATCATCCACTTCAAGATTTTATGTACTTCAAGAGATGTACTTCTGGACTCCACTATTGTAGATTCAAGATTCAGTAAATGTATTATTAAAGAATGTATAAATTATACAACCTTGAGATTTGCTTGCTCACAGGTAGCCACAAAGCAAGATACCTGAAAGAACCCAAATTCATGGGAAAAAAAGATTAAAATAAAAGATCAACACTTGATTCACAAGAAAAATAAAAATAATATACAAATTATGCAAACAATTGAAGTGAACAGCAGCATTCTAACCAGAAATGAGTCCTCAGGTTTGAACAGTGGAGCAGCCCAGAGTAGGCCCAAAGCCTTGCTTATCATAAAAACATAGAAAATAGGTGCGGGAGTAGGCCATTCGGCCCTTCGAGCCTGCACCGCCATTCAGTATGATCATGTTTGATCATCCAACTCAGAACCCTGTACCTGCTTTCTCTCCATACCCCCGATCCCTTTAGCTACAAAGGCCATATCTAACTTCCTCTTAAGTATAGCCAATGAACCGGCCTCAACTGTTTCCTGTGGCAGAGAATTCCACAGATTCACCACTCTGTGTGTGAAGAAGTTTCTCCTCATCTCGGTCCTAAAAGGCTTCCCCTTTATCCTTAAGCTGTGACCCCTCGTTCTGGACTTCCCCAACATTGGAGACAATCTTCCTGCATCTAGCCTGTCCAATCCCTTCAGAATTTTATACGTTTCAATGATCCCCACTCAATCTTATAAATTCCAGTGAGTATAAGCCTAGTTAATCCAGTCTTTCTTCATATGGAAGTCCTGCTATCCCAGGAATCAATCTGGTGAACCTTCTCTGTACTCACTCTATGGCAAGAATGTCTTTCCTCAGATTAGGGGACCAAAACTGCACACAATATTCTAAGTGCGGTCTCACCAAGGCCTTGTACAACTGCAGTAGAACCTCCCTGCTCCTGTACTCAAGTCCTTTTGCTATGAATGCCAACATACCATTTGCCTTTTTCACCGCCTGCTGTACCTGCATGCCCACCTTCAATGACTGGTGTACAACGACACCCAGGTCTCGTTGCAACTCCCCTTTTCCTAATCAGCCACCGTTCAGATGATAATCTGTTTTCCTGTTCTTGCAACCAAAGTGGATAACCTCACATTTATCTGCATTAAATTGCATCTGCCATGAATTTCCCCACTCACCTAACCTATCCAAGTCACCCTACATTCTCTTAGCATCCTCCTCACAGCTAACACCGCCGCCCAGCTTCGTGTCATCTGCAAACTTGGAGATGCTGCATTTAATTCCCTCGTCTAAATCATTAATATATATTGTAAACAACTGGGGTCCCAGCACTGAGCCTTGCGGTACCCCACTAGTCACTGCCTGCCATTCTGAAAGGGTCCCGTTTACTCCCACTCTTTGCTTCCTGTCTGCCAACCAATTCTTTATCCACATCAATACCATACCCCCAATACCGTGTGCTTTAAATTTGCACACTAATCTCCTGTGTGGGACCTTTTCAAAAGCCTTTTGAAAATCTAAATATACCACATCCACTGGCTCTCTCCTATCCACTCTACTAGTTACATCTTCAAAAAATTCTATAAGATTCGACAGACATGATTTTCCTTTCACAAATCCATGCTGACTTTGTCTGATGATTTCACCTCTTTCCAAATGTGCTGTTAGCACATCTTTGATAACCGACTCTAGCATTTTCCCCACCACTGATGTCAGACTAACCGGTCTATAATTCCCCGGTTTCTCTCTCCCTCCTTTTTTAAAAAGTGGGGTTACATTAGCCAACCTCCAATCCTCAGGAACTAATCCAGAATCTAAGGAGTTTTGAAAAATTATCACTAATGCATCCACTATTTCTTGAGCTACTTCCTTAAGCACTCTGGGTTGCAGACCATCTGGCCCTGGGGATTTATCTGCCTTTAATCCCTTCAATTTACCTAACACCAATTCCCTACTAACATGTATTTCCCTCGATTCCTCCATCTCACTAGACCCTCGGTCCCTTACTATTTCCGGAAGATTATTTATGTCCTCCTTAGTGAAGACAGAACCAAAGTAGTTATACAATTGGTCTGCCATGTCCTGGTTCCCTATGATCAATTCACCAGTTTCGGACTGTAAAGGACCTACATTTGTCTTGACCAATCTTTTTCTTTTCACGTATCTATAAAAGCTTTTACAGTCAGTTTTTATGTTCCCTGCCAGCTTTCTCTCATAATCTTTTTTCCCTTTCCTAATTAAGCCCTTTGTCCTCCTCTGCTGGTCTCCGAATTTCTCCCAGTCCTCAAGTGTGCTGCTTTTTTTGCTAATTTATACGTTCCTTCTTTGGACGATACTATCCCTAATTTCCCTTGTCAGCCACGGGTGCACTACCTTCCCTGGTTTATTCTTTTGCCAAACTGGGGCGAAGTTTCTTACAAGTATACAGGTTAAGTCTATCAGGCGGCTGAGTCTGTCGCTGCGATCTACGTAGCACCAGTGGTGATTGCACCAGTGCCGGTGGTGATTGCACCGGTGACAGTGGTTGTGCTGGCTCCGGCCTGACTTGAGGTGCCAGCCCATTAGGCATCAGTAACCCCTCATGCGTGTGCATGGCTCCCAGTATGGGAGTGTCGTGAGGAGTCTCTATAGGGCTTGGTGTGCACGGTGTCCCATGGGTATACACCTCGGTGGGTACAGGGTTCATAGTTACTGTGGAGTGTTCGGGGTAGGGGTCTGGTTCTCCTGCGGGCGCCAGGTTGTGGATGTAGACCATGTCCTCCCGCCCATCAGGTAAGACCATGCAGGCATACTGAGGGTTCGCCTGTAGTAGGCAAACTCTCTCAACCATCGGGGAGTATTTATTGCTCCTCGCATGTTTCCGGAGCAGCACTGGCCCTGGGAACGTCAGCCAAGCCGGTAGGGTGGTCCCAGTGGCAGACTTCCTGGGAAAAGAAAAGAGTCGCTCATGATGGGTGGCATTGGTGGACGTACATAACAGGGAGCAGATGGAGTGGAGTGCCTCGGGGAGGACCTCCTGCCAGCGAGAGACCGACAATCCCTTTGACCTGAGGGCTAAGAGTGTGGCCTTCCACACAGTGGCATTCTCCCTCTCCACCTGTCCATTCCCCCGGGGATTATAGCTCGTGGTCCTACTAGTAGCAATGCCCCTAGCCAGCAGAGCTGCCCCTTGGCGCAGCTCGTCACTCATAAACGAGGACCCTCTATCACTGTGGATATAGCAGGGATATCCGAACAGAGTGAAGAGCTGGTTCAGGGCTTTTATAACAGACGTGGCAGTGGTATCGGGGCAGGAGATGGCAAAGGGGAACCACGAGTACTCGTCAATTATGTTGAGAAAGTAGACATTGCGGTCGGTGGAGTGAAGGGGGCCCTTAAAGTTGACAGTCAGTCGCTCAAAGGGGTGGGTGGCCTTGATAAGTTGTGCCTTTTCAGGACGGTAGAAGTGCAGTTTGCACTCAGCGCTCGACTCTCCTGCCCGCTGCTGCCGTGTCGCTAAGCGATGTCTTGCATAGACAGTGTTCACCGGCCGCCAGTATTGTCTTTTGAGGGCATCCATCACACCCTGGTAGTCCGTTTGGTCTCTGATCATGGAGTAGACCCTTGCACTGACTCTGGAGAGGAGAACCCTGCACTTCGTGGCAGGGTCGGTCACATGAATCTCCTCCAGGTACGATTCGAAGCATGCTAGGCAGAGTTTGAAAGTGTGGTCGGCTTCCTGGGATTGAGGGTCGAGATCCAGTCTGTCGGTTCGTAAAATGCTCTCCAAGTTTTAAAATTGCTGCTAATAAAATTGATGCACCATCAATAACTCTCGGAGACGGAAGGTGAACGACAGGCTTTTATTAGCAGCAAAACAGAGCACGGTGTCTCAGAGACTGAGGGGGGAGCGGTGCCTCCAATCACCTTTATATTGGGGTCTGTGGGAGGAGCCACAAGAGCAGTCAGCAGAGGGGCGTCTCCAGACAGGTATACATAGTTTACCACACAGCTTGAATCAGTCTGGTCAGTCTCCTCTCTCATTAACAAGGCATTTTCATCCACAGAACTGCCGCTCACTGACTGTGTATTTTTTATTTTTTTGCGCCTTTCTCTCTAAGCTCTAGAAACTGTTGTATGTGAACATCCCAAGAGATCAGCAGTTTCTGAGATAACCAAACCACCCCACCAACGATCACTTCAGTGTCCAAATCACTTAGATCACATTTCTTCCCCATTTTGAACAACAACTGAGCCTCTTGACCATGTCTGCATACTTTTCTGTATTGAGTTGCCACAACGTGATTGGCTGATTAAGTATTTGCATAACCAAACAAGATACTGTTGTACCTAATAAAGTGGCCACTGATTTTGAAATCTTGTATACACCAATTTCATAAATTCATCGTCTACTCTATTAATGCTAATTTGAATTTTCCAGTCCACATGTGAATCAAAGTCCCCCATTATTACTCTGTTACAACTGTAACATGTACATCTCATTTCCTGGTTGTGCCAAGCATAACATTAAAGCTACTTTTTGGTGCCCTATAAATAACTCCCACCAGAGCTTTCTGCCCTTTGCTGTTCCTTAGCTCCACCCAGAATGATTCAGATCTGCCTAGCCAATATTAATTTTCACCATTACATTGATCTCAACCCTTATTAACGGCTCCACCTCACCTCCTTTTCCTTTCTGTCTGATCTTCGTAAATGCCAAATACCCATGCACATTCAGCTCCCACCTTTGGTCAATGTGTAACCATGGTTCTGCTACAGCATTTATATCATAACCATCTATTTCCATTTGTGGCATTAATTCATCTCCCTTATGCACTTACATTTCTTTCCTTGGGTTATGCTCTTTATTTTTTAACTATACTTTGAACCTTGCTTTTGTTTCTTCTGTCTGTCTATTTCTCCTCTTCTTTTATAACTTTTACTTGGGACTTCGTTTGCCTCCTTCCTGAATTCCCTCTAAGGTTCCCGTTCTTCTGCTAAGCTGGTTTAACCCCCTACCCCACGTCCCCTCCTGTGAGGGTAAGGATTCTGCTCTTGGTCCTGCTGGTTCAGAATGAGTGACCCTTGTCGCTGGCTATTGCAGCTTTCCACGTGGAGGACTGATGAGAGAGTTCTGAGTTCATCACCTTTGCACCCCAAATGCTTCTTCAGGTACATCGATGACACCTTCGTATCAGGGCCTCCAACAGTTCCACAACCTTCTGAACAGTAGACATCCAAACATTCAGTTTACGTTGGAGATGGAGAAGAATGGTTCCTAGACATTCTAATACGATGCAACCAGGACAGTAGCATCAGAAATGTCATCTACTGGAAACCCACTCACATGGACTCATAGCGCAACAATAACAGCCACTGTCACGCCTCTCAACACAGAGCAGTTCTTTCTACTTTGATTAACCGTGCAAAAACTATTTTGGACCCAGAAAGTCTCCCAAAGGAAATAAAATGATCATGCATGACGTTCCTACAGAATGGCCAAAAAGTGAAGGAAATCAATCGGACCCTTAACAGGGCTGACAGAAAAACCAGGAAACCTAACAACAAGGAGGAACCTATCACTACCGGTTGTCTTCCCTATATTTCCACAGTTTCTGGAAGAATCGCCAGGATCGTGTATCAATAGTGTGCCCACAATAAGTGATGCTTGGTTTAAAGAATTCACACTTGCCACGTCATGCTCTGAGCCCATAACCTTCACATCTTTTGAACACTGTCTTTAGATTTTGGAGATGTTACGTGTCATCCTCACAGGTAACAATGATGTCATCCAGGTAACACTGAGCACCTGGGCAGCCTTGCAGGTCCTGGTCCATAGGTTTCTGCCAGAGTTCAGCTGCAGATGCTTCTCCAAAAATCAGCCTATTACATCGATAAAGTGAGCGTTTAAGGTGAGAAACACTTTGGACTCTTCTTCCATCTCTATCTGTATGTAGGCCTCAGCTAAATCTACTTTGCTGAAGTGTTTCCCTCCAGAAAGATTTGCAAAGATATCCTCTCTCCTGGGCAGAGGATATTGTTCTACTTTCAGTACTGGGTTGATGATGACGTTAAAATTGCCACTGATCCTGACAGACCCATTCTGGGCTACTGCGGCCACCGGCATTTTCCATGGGCTCCTCTCAACCTTGGAAAGGAATGCTTCAGCCAGCATGTGATGTAGCTCACTGACTAATTTATCACAGATGGTATAATGATCCAGACATGCTTTGGAAAATTTGTGTGGCATTTTCATCATTTAGTACTATTTTACCCTTGATATGTTTGAGTTTTCCAGTGCCATCCTTGAACACTGCTGTGGCATCATCCAGTGTCTTTCTTAATTTGCTCTCAGTTGACTAGTGTAAGGGATGTGGCATGCAAATTGTGGTTGGATCTCTAATCAAGCTGTAATTATCTCAGTCAATCACAACCCCACAATGCTGGCCCTCCTGCTTTTTATCATATACAAGTCCAGTGTCAATAGCAAACACAAGGAAATCTGCAGATGCTGGAAATTCAAGCAACACACACAAAATGCTGGTGGAACACAGCAGGCCAGGCAGCATCTATAGAGAGAAGCGGTCGACGTTTTGGGCTGAGACCCATCGTCAGGACTAACTGAAAGGAAAGATAGCAAGAGATCTTCGCATTTTTCCCTCCTACTCCTACTTTCAAATCTCTTGCTATCTTTCCTTTCAGTTAGTCCTGACAAAGGGTTTCGGCCTGAAACGTCGACAGTGCTTCTCCTTATAGATGCTGCCTGGCCTGCTGTGTTCTACCAGCATTTTGTGTGTATGGCTTGTCAATAGTTGTACTTCAATGTTATGAATGTCATTCTCACAGGAATTACTTTTTCTCCAGTATAGGTTCTTGGTTGGATATCTACAGGCTTCCGTTTAGTATCTTTGAAATGCTTTCAAACTCATTTTTGCAGAATGACAAAAACAGCCAAGCCAGTGTCCAACTGCATTTTAATTAATTTGCTGCTCATTTCTGGTGTAAGCCATATTGCTTGTCTGTTAGTTTTCACATTGTAAATCTAAAGGCCACTCAGTCCTGAGTTACTCTCATTGTTATCAGATTTTTTCATCAATAGCATGCAGAGAAGTGTTGTTTCTGAAACTGCAAATTGACTTTATATCTTTTTCTCTTCCGTGTAGTCCGTTTATTTTTGTCTGCCTGACATACTCTTTTTATGTGTTGTACTTTGTTGCATTTTCTACAAATTTCACCTTTAAACCTGTATTGGTCTGATGTATGTGAGCCCCTGCCTCAATGGTAACACAATATTTTTGGTCAGGCAAGTTTCTGTTTAGACATTGCAATCTTGTTCCAGGTCATTTTTATTCCTGACTGCAATTCAATTCCATCTCTGTCTGCTGTTCCCATTGAAAAAGCGATTTCAATTGCTCTTTTAAATGTGACCTGAATTTCAGCTAGGAGCCATTTTTTATTGCTTTCTTGTAAGATTCAACAAACTAAACCACCTGTCAGGGCATCATTAAGCCCAGCACTGAACTGACAATGCTCAGACAATTTTTTCAGTTCAGCCATGTAAGCTGAAATGGACTCCCCTTCCTATTGATTCTGCTTATGAAACCTAAAGCATTCTGCAATCAGCAATGGTTTTAGTCTAAATGTTCCTGCGTTACCTTTATGATATCAGCAAAACTAATTTCAGCTGGTTTGCTTGGAGTAGGTAAACTTCTAAGCAAGCAGTATGCTTTCCCACCTATTAAACTCAGCAAACTGACACTTACTTCTATTTGGTTATTCAGTTTGCTCTGTATGCATATTCCAGTTGTCTCTTGTGCAACTTTTCCATTGTAGCCAGCCATTTCTGCTTTTTCTTTTAATTTATGATTATTATCACCCAGTACTCACGGTTCATGAAGCCGTGAAATCACCAGATTTCTGTCTTTTTATTAACTTGGACATCTCTTCTTTCCGAACAGCATGTACTGTTATTTCTTTTAAACTTGAATATCTGTCTGTGCTTTATTTTTTAACTCAATTATCTCACTGGTGGGTAGTTATCTCGGGTTAATTTAAGACCTCCACATCACCACTGTTATGTTTTGTAACTCCAAAACATAAAACTAATTGAAAGAAAAACACAAAACTTGGAGATATCTGCCTTAGTTTTGTTTTTACTTTCAGTGAGGCACACACTTATGACGTAGTGTCCTAACGACATATGCTATTCACAAACTTTTACATATAACCTGTAATTAATTATTTAAACAAAGAATGTTTAATCAAACATTATATTTGCAATATTACTCAAATAATACTGAAATAGTAAATAGTTAACACCTCCTTAGTTCAGGAACAATCAGGGTGCACAATAAGTTCAGCCACACATTTTGCAGGAAAGCAGCGCCCATCATTGATGACTCCCACCATCCAGGTCATGCTCTCTTCTCTTTGCTGCCATCAGTAAGGTGGTACAGGAGCCTCAGGACTCACACCACCAGTTCAGCAACAGTTATTGCCCCTCAACCATCAGACTCCTGAACCAGAGGAGATAACTTCACTTAACTTCACCCACCCCATCGCTGATCTGTTCCCACAATTTATGGACTCTCTTTCAAGGACTCTACATCTCATGTTCCCTATATTTTGCTTTTTTATCTATTATTATTTTGGGTTCTTCCCTCTTTTTGCATTTATTGCCTTTTGCATATTGTGTTTGTCCGTCTTTATTGTGTGTAGTGTTTCATGGTATTTACTGTGAATGTGCACAAGAAAATGAGTCTCAGTTTTGAATATGGTGATACGTACTTTGATAATAAATTCACTATGAACTTTGAACATTCCGGCGTCAGCAAAGCAGACCCGAACTGTTCAGCACAACACAGCAAGAGACAAGGCAGCAGTAGTTAAACAAGCTGTACCTTGCTACCAAACACGCAGCCACCCACAGGCACACATACACAGTCCTCTCACCCACTCACAGGCGCACATACACAGTCCTCTCACCCCACCTACAGGCACACATACACAGTCCTCTCTCCTCACCACAGGCACACATACACAGTCCTCTCTCCTCACCACAGGCACACATACACAGTCCTCTCTCCTCACCACAGGCACACATGCACAGTCCTCTCACCCACCCACAGGCACACATACACAGTCCTCTCACCCCACCTACAGGCACACATACACAGTCCTCTCTCCTCACCACAGGCACACATACACAGTCCTCTCACCCCACCTACAGGCACAGATACACAGTCCTCTCACCCACCCACAGGCACACATACACAGTCCTCTCACCCCACCTACAGGCACACATACACAGTCCTCTCTCCTCACCACAGGCACACATACACAGTCCTCTCACCTCACCACAGGCACACATACACAGTCCTCTCACCCACCCACAGGCACACATACACAGTCCTATCTACTCACCACAGGTGCACATACAGTCCTCTCACCCCACCCACAGGCACACATACACAGTCCTCTCTCCTCACCACAGGCACACATACACAGTCCTCTCACCCACCCACAGGCACACATACACAGTCCTCTCACCCACCCATAGGCACACATACACAGTCCTCTCACCCCACCTACAGGCACACATACACAGTCCTCTCACCCCACCTACAGGCACACATACACAGTCCTCTCTCCTCACCACAGGCGCACATACACAGTCCTCTCACCCCACCCACAGGCACACATACACAGTCCTCTCTCCTCACCACAGGCGCACATACACAGTCCTCTCACCCACCCACAGGCACACATACACAGTCCTCTCACCCCACCTACAGGCACACATACACAGTCCTCTCTCCTCACCACAGGCACACATACACAGTCCTCTCACCCACCCACAGGCGCACATACACAGTCCTCTCACCCCACCTACAGGCACACATACACAGTCCTCTCTCCTCACCACAGGCACACATACACAGTCCTCTCACCCACCCACAGGCACACATACACAGTCCTCTCTCCTCACCACAGGCACACATACACAGTCCTCTCACCCACCCACAGGCACACATACACAGTCCTCTCACCCCACCTACAGGCACACATACACAGTCCTCTCTCCTCACCACAGGCACACATACACAGTCCTCTCACCCACCCACAGGCACACATACACAGTCCTCTCTCCTCACCACAGGCACACATACACAGTCCTCTCACCCACCCACAGGCACACATACACAGTCCTCTCACCCCACCTACAGGCACACATACACAGTCCTCTCTCCTCACCACAGGCACACATACACAGTCCTCTCACCCACCCACAGGCACACATACACAGTCCTCTCACCCCACCCACAGGCACACATACACAGTCCTCTCACCCCACCTACAGGCACACATACACAGTCCTCTCTCCTCACCACAGGCACACATGCACAGTCCTCTCACCCACCCACAGGCACACATACACGGTCCCCTCTCCCACCCACAGGCACACATACACAGTCCTCTCACCCACCCACAGGCACACATACACGGTCCCCTCTCCCACCCACAGGCACACATACACAGTCCTCTCTCCTCACCACAGGCACACATACACAGTCCTCTCACCCACCCACAGGCACACATACACAGTCCTCTCTCCTCACCACAGGCACACATACACAGTCCTCTCACCTCACCACAGGCACACATACACAGTCCTCTCTCCCACCCACAGGCGCACATACACAGTCCTCTCACCCACCCACAGGCGCACATACAGTCCTCTCACCCACCCACAGGCGCACATACAGTCCTCTCACCTCACCTACTGGCGCACATACACAGTCCTCTCACCCACCCATAGGCGCACATACAGTCCTCTCTCCCACCCGCAGGTGCACATGCACAGTCCTCTTACCCACCCACAGGCGCACATACAGTCCTCTCACCCCACCTAATGGCGCACATACACAGTCCACTCTCCCACCCACAGGCACACATACACAGTCCTCTCACCCCACCTACAGGTGCACATACACAGTCCTCTCACCCCACCAACAGGCGCACATACACAGTCCTCTCTCCCACCCACAGGCGCACATACACAGTCCTCTCTCCTCACCACAGGCACACATACACAGTCCTCTCACCCACCCATAGGCGCACATACAGTCCTCTCTCCCACCCACAGGTGCACATGCACAGTCTTCTCACCCACCCACAGGCGCACATACATAGTCCTCTCACCCCACTTACAGGCGCACATACACAGTCCTCTCACCCACCCATAGGCGCACATACAGTCCTCTCTCCCACCCACAGGTGCACATGCACAGTCCTCTCACCCACCCACAGGCGCACATACAGTCCTCTCATCCCACTTACAGGCGCACATACACAGTCCTCTCACCCACCCATAGGCGCACATACAGTCCTCCCTCCCACCCACAGGCGCACATGCATAGTCCTCTCACCCACCCACAGGCGCACATACACAGTCCTCTCTCCCACCCACAGGCGCACATACACAGTCCTCTCACCCCACCTACAGGCGCACATGCACAGTCCTCTCACCCCACCTACAGGCGCACATACACAGTCCTCCCTCCCACCCACAGGCGCACATGCATAGTCCTCTCACCCACCCACAGGTGCACATACACAGTCCTCTCTCCCACCCACAGGCGCACATACACAGTCCTCTCACCCCACCTACAGGCGCACATACACAGTCCTCTCACCCCACCCACAGGCACACATACACAGTCCTCTCACCCACCCACAGACGCACATACACAGTCCTCTCACCCCACCTACAGGCGCACATACACAGTCCTCTCACCCCATCTACAGGCGCACATACACCGTCCTCTCTCCCACCCACAGGCGCACATACACAGTCCTCTCACCCCACCTACAGGCGCACATACACAGTCCTCTCACCCCACCCACAGGCGCACATACACAGTCCTCTCTCCCACCCACAGGCGCACATACACAGTCCTCTCACCCCACCTACAGGCGCACATACACAGTCCTCTCACCCCACCCACAGGCACACATACACAGTCCTCTCACCCCACCTACAGGCGCACATACACAGTCCTCTCACCCCATCTACAGGCGCACATACACCGTCCTCTCTCCCACCCACAGGCGCACATACACAGTCCTCTCACCCCACCTACAGGCGCACATACACAGTCCTCTCACCCACCCACAGGCACACATACACAGTCCTCTCACCCCATCTACAGGCGCACATACACCGTCCTCTCTCCCACCCACAGGCGCACATACACAGTCCTCTCACCCCACCACAGGCGCACATACACAGTCCTCTCACCCCATCTACAGGCGCACATACACAGACCTCTCACCCCACCTACAGGCGCACATACACAGTCCTTTCACCTCACCACAGGCGCACATACACAGTCCTCTCACCCCACCTACAGGCGCACATACACAGTCCTTTCACCTCACCACAGGCACATACACAGTCCTCTCACCCCACCTACAGGCGCACATGCACAGTCCTCTCACCCCACCTACAGGCGCACATACACAGACCTCTCTCCCACCCACAGGCACACATACACACCACAGGCTGTCTTCAGCTTCTAACCTCATAAATGTTTGCACTGCTGGTGACATTCAGATCCTGTGACTGGATATATGAAAGAAAAGTTCTGGCAAGTTCCCAGCAAATAAACCTTTGCAATTTACCTCACCTTCTATGAGATTCTGCCACAGGACCCATCTTCCCCTCCCCTTCAGCATTTCATGTGGAAGCCATAGGAGATTTACAAGGATGTTGCCTGGATTGTGGAGCATGCCTTATGAGGATAGGTTGAGTGATCTTGGCCTTTTTTCCTTGCAGCAAAGGAGGATGAGAGGTGACTTGATAGAAGTGTATAAGCTGATGAGAGGCATTGATTGTGTGGATAGTCAGAGGCTTTTCCCCAGAGCTGAAATGGCTAACACGAGAGGACATAGTTTTAAGGTGCTGGGGAGCAGGTACAGAGGAGATGTCAGGGGTAAGTTTTTTACACAGAGAGTGGTGAGTGTGTGGAATGGGCTGCCGGCGGCAGTGGTGGAGACGGAGATGATAGGGTCGTTTAAGAGGCTCCTGAATGGCTACATGGGTAAATAGAGGGCTATGGGTAAAGCCTAGATAATTCTAAGGTAGGAACATGTTCGCACAGCTTTGGGGGCCAAAAGGCCTGTATTGTGCTGTATTCTATGTGTTTCTATGTTTCAATGTTTCTATGTAAGTCCTTGGTCTATGTTATCACATCCTTCTTGAAACAGTTCTCCATGTCAACACCTTCCCTTTTAACTCTTCCTTTTCAACCATCCAGAGTCCCAGAGAGTCCTTTAATAAAGAGTAGGTAATCACTTACAACTCTTCCTACTTAGTGAACTGCAATTCTTGTTCAAAGTCTGATCTCCCCAGCACTGGAGAAACCAAAGGCCGTGTGACTTCTTTGTTCAGCTCATCCCAGAGCTCAACATTTAGATAATATGCATCAATTTGATCTTCCCTCCTACAAAGGCCATTTTTCCACATTATGCTCCATTTGCCAGATTGTTACCCAGCCAACCCATCAATATCCCTTTGTACCTTCCTTATGTCTTTCACACAACTTTTCCACCAATTTTTATATTATCAGGCAACTTAGTAGCCATACCTTCAACTTTGGAACTTACAGTAACTCATTAGTCTACATTCAGGCTAGAGTGGCATGGTGGCATTAAACAGCCAGCAACTCAGGTTTAATTCTGTAAATCTGTAAGGAGTTTGTACATTCTCCCTGTGGCCACATCTTTCCTCCAGCTGCTCCAGTTTCCTCACACAGTCCAAAGATGTACAGGTTTGTAGGTTAATTGGTCATATGGGTGTGATTGGGTTGTGCAAGCTCACTGGGCCTGTTATTATGCTGTATCTCTATATAATACAAAATAAAATTTAAAATAATACAAATCTGGAATGCAGTGAGTAAGTTACCAGAACCAGAGTTAAGATTGATGCCACTGTTATTATCACCTTCCTTCACATTGCTATTGACTGAAGAAAGTCTGTTTGTGCCAGACTTGACCCTGCTGTTTGTGGATTGGACCAATTTTCAATTTCTAGCACAGGCTCAAATATTACCGCTACACCGGCCAGTGAGCTGTAGGCACAGGAAGTCCTGCAACAGAAGTCAACAGCACCAGAACCAGGATATCACTGGCACCAGAACCAGGATATTGTTGTTCCCTTGGCTGGTAAGAATTGCCTTCACAAATTCATACTATTCTGTGAGTAATTCAGATGGCTTCAGTCTGTTTCTTGTAGGATGAGGTCAACATTGTTCATCCACATGGCCCTTCTGGCCGGTACTGGATGTGAACCTCTCAGCTTTGTCACTGAATCTCAGGTATTGGTTTTTGTTGTCATTAAAAAGCTCATTCAATGAGCCCCCTTCCTTTCAGTTATCCAGATTCTAGCAGGTGAAGTCATAACTTATACAAAGGAAGATTGTTATGATTGTTAGTGTCGAATGTGACACAGTAAGTAAAAGAAAAACCAGGTGCTGCATATCCAAAATAAATCAGAAAATGTTAGAAACACTCCGCAGGTTAGGCAATATCAATAGAAAGTGAAACAGAGTTTATGATTTAGGTTGAAGACCCTTTGCAGAAACTGATGAAGGGAGAAAAGAAGGATGAAGTGAAGGTGGGCAAGGAGAGATCAGACAAATATCTGTAAAAGGGTGAGGTCATGGTTGCAGTGAGAATAAATTATATAAATCATTTGATCAGGGGGTTAATGGAGGGAATGCAAACAAAGGAACATAGAAGTTGGAAACCACAGAGCTGGGGATCATGCCCATTATGAATACTTGTGCTAAAGGATACGGAAACACTGAGCCAATATCACAGATGGATTAACTATATCAGGGAAGGCCACTTCTGACACAGCTTGGGTGCCTGAAATTGCTCATCTCAGTATTCCTTCTGGAAGGCTGCAATGTGCCCAAGTGCAAAGGAAGGTGCTGACCCTGAAGCTTGAATTGGGCTTTGCTGAAAGAATGGGAATGAGATGGAGGGTTAAAGTGACCGGCGTTAGGGAGTTCCCAGCTGCCTCTGTGGACTGAGTGCAGGTGAACCACAAAGCAGTCACACATTCGGTTATTCCATTCCTATCACAGACATTTCCTTTGTCCTATCTACTCTGTTCTACCCATTCTTTCTGCAATTGAATATTCTTTTGCCTTCTCTCTTCCCCAGTCAACCTGAAATGTTAACTCTGTTTTTCTTTCCTCAGATGCTGCCTAAATGTTCTATTTTTTCTGTTTTGACTCCAGGATAGTATACTAAAGCCTGATCACCTTCAGCTGTTGCATCAATGACCCTCCTTCCAGTAAAACAGAACTGGAGTTACTTGTGTTTGATTCTATCATGCCCACTCCACTCACAGACCCTTAGCAACTGAAGCAGCCTATGCCCGACTATATTCAGGAAAGGGATGATAAGTGGCAAAAAATGGGAGATGGAAGCACTAGAAAATGACCATCTCAAATAACAGTCGACCATCTACTTAACGTTCAATTATATCACAGTGTATTTGCCTTCCTACAACATAAGAGTGGAGAGATTATGGCACAACTTTATATCTTGGTAGAGGACTCTGGTCCTCACTGGTCACCACACTAGTCAGGGTGCCAAGGTGATTCATCAGGACATTGCCCAGCATGGACTGTTTCAGATATGGATAGAGACAAGATAAAGATCTTTTCTTTGAAGCAAATGAAGATGAGATAAATGTGGTACCTGTATACAAAGTTCTGAGAGGCATATAAAGGGTGGATATTACTTTTCCTTGCAGCAATTTGTTTTAAAAAGTGTAGGTTCAGAGTAAGGGGAACAAGATTTTGAAGAGATCTGAGGATGAATTATTTCATCCAGGTACTTGGAATGCACTGTAGGAGAGGGTGGTGGAGGCAGAGACACTGACAATTCAAGTTCAGGTTGAATTGTCATTCAATTATACATGAATACAGCCAAATGTAACAGCATTACTCCGGGGCCAAGATACAAAACACAGTACCAATAGTCACACACAGCACAAAGCACAGCAGAGTACAGAGTATCAGTAAAATACAGTCTCACAAAAAAGATAGTCCAAGACCCTGAATCCATGAATATTGCAGTCAAACACAATATGGCTTGTCTGCTGCCGAGCAACACCAGTCCCGGCTTGGACACCGTGCACCGACTCTGACCCTCTCTCCTGCATGGCTGTCAGGTGACACTGTAACTCCAGGCCAAGTCCTCACTATCACCGAGGCCATGCAGCTCTCGTGCCATCCACCAAGAAATCAGTGAATCAGACTTGCAGCATTCCATATTAACAAATGGCCCAAATGGGTCTCGCCATCACAAGAAAAGTGACTAAGACAATCAGTGGCTGAGACTGCGTACCGCTGTCACGCACCGACTCCTGCGACGCCTCGCTGATGCAGACCGCAGCACGACCCACACTAAGTCCAGCTCCTTTAGTTTCTCCACCAACATGCTACGTGCTGATGGAGTAGACCTGCAGCACTTCAACTTCTTAATGTCCAGTAGTGTCTTGCAGTTGTAAAAATGCAGCAGAAAAAGGGAAACTATAAGGCAGTTAGTCTGACCTCAATGTTTGGGAAGATATTAAGGATGAGGTCTCAGGGTACTTGGAGACACTTGATAAAATAGGCCGAAGTCAACATGGTTTCCTCAAGGGAAAACCTTGCCTGACAAAGTTGTTGGAATTCTTTGAAGAAGCGATAAGCAGGATAATGGAGAATTGGTTGATGGTGTGCACTAGGTTTTCAGAAGACCTTTGACAAGGTGCCACACACGAGGCTGCTTAACAAGCTATGAGCCCATGGCATTACAGGAAAGATTCTAGCATGGATAAAGCAGTAGCTGATTGGCAGGAGGCAAAGAGTGGCAATAAAGGGAGCCTTTTCAGGCTGGCTGTCAGTGACTACTGGTGTTCCACAGGGGTCTGTGTTGGGAAAAATTCTTTATACATTATATGTTAATGATTTGATGATGGAATTGATGGCTTTTTTTTTGCAAACTTTGCAGATGTTTTGAGGAAGTAGAGAGGCTTTGGAAGGACTTCGACAGATTAGGAGAATGGACAAAGAAGTGACAGATGGAATACAGTGTCAGGAAGTGTATGGTCACACACTTTGGTAGAAGAAATGAAAGGGTTGACTATTTTCTAAATGGAGAGAAAATACAAAGAACTGAGATGCAAATGGACTTGGGAGTCCTTGTGTAGGATTCATTAAATGTTAATTTGCAGGTTGAGTCAGTCATGAGGAAGGCAAATGCAATTTTAGCATTCATTTTGAGAGGACTAGAATATAAAAGCAAGGATGTAATGTTGAGACTTTATAAAGCTCCAGTGAGGCCTCACTTGGAAGATTGTGAGCAGGTTTAGACTCTTTATCTTAGAAAGAATGTGCTGAAACTGAAGAGAGTTTAAAGGAAGTTCACAAAAATGATTCCATATGAATGGCTTGTCATATGAAGTGCAAACATGAGGAAATCTGCAGATGCTGGAAATTTAAACAGCAAACACAAAATGCTGGTAGAACACAGCAGGCTAGGCAGCATCTATAGGGAGAAGCACTGTCGACGTTTCGGGCCAAGACCCTTCCAAGGGACAGCGCTTCTCCCTATAGATGCTGCCTAGCCTGCTGGTTCTACCAGCATTTTATGTGTGTTGTCATATGAAGTGTTTGGTGCCCTTGGGCCTGTATTCACTGGAATTCAGTAGAATGGGGGATGATCTCATTGAAACACCAAACGGTGAAAGGCCTTGATAGAGTGGATGTGGAGAGGATGTTTCCTCTGGTGGGAGAAGACCAAAGGACACAGCCTCAGAATAAAGACATGTTCTTTCAGAACAGGGATGAAGAAGAATTTCTTTAGCCAGAGAGTGGTGAAGCTGTGGAATTCTTTGCCACAGGGAGCTGTGGAGGCCAAATCTTTATGTATATTTAAGACAGAGGTTGATAGGTTATTGATTGTTCAGGGCATGAAGGGATACAGGGAGAAGGTAGGAGACGGGGGCGGAGAGGAAAATTGGATCAACCGTGATGAAATAGGGAGCAGACTGGATGTGTAAACTAATTCTGCTCCTATATTTTATGGAATTATGGTCCAATATGTGACCATGTGCTTTGGTGCCTGAATCACCAAGGCATAGAAGGCTGTGGTCACAGTGCTGGAAACCAGCATTAGAATAAATGGCTGATACTCTACCTCGTACACGCCACCTTCCCACCATCTAAAGGGGCCAGTCAGGAAGATGATGGACCGCACACACTTCCACTTGGCCGGATTAGCACCGCTTTCTTTGGAGTGAACAAGGAAGCCACCTGCAAGGCCCCTCTGCGGAAACTCGCCAGCTAAATCAAGTGAACCGGAACCCGGTTGAAACATTAAAGACAGCCCAGCTCAGGTGAAATTTCCCTGGATGATATATTTCCTTTTGACAAAGCAGAATAGTTAAGGACGTTTATTACCCTTGCTATGGCTGACAGAGGCCGTCTCTCCCCCAAGACAAGCGAGAGCCGCTCCCCACCCGACCTTCCGGCGTCTCCATGGTGATTTGTGTGTGACATCAGGGATTCCCCTCCCCAATCTCCCAGCCCCGACTTGCGCCGATGACGGACAGTTTGAAGAGGCCGGCGGAATTTCAATCTGGGGCCTATTGTGCTTTAAATTTATTTCCATTCCTGTTACAGTGAAGGAATCCAGGGAGCGTCGAACGTCATGATCGACGCTATTGATCGGAATGGATAGACTTTGCTCTAAAGCTGCTCCGTTATCCCTTTCCCCCCGCAAACAATGCATAAAGAGCAGTTCAAAGTCGCATTGTCTCCCGAGAAAGCGATTTGTCACAGCTGTTTTATTCTCTTAAATAAACCATTCATTTTGCTTTAATGCAACCGATTCAAAAACGTGCGTCAAAGTAATTGACGCCAGTGCAATAAATTAATTTGCAACGGTTTCCGCGAAACTTCACGTTAGAGAGCTAAGATTTACAAGTGCAATTGTTGCATTTCCCTGCGGTGCGATGCTGAAAGGAAAAGGAACGTATGCACAAATATTTCGCAAAAGTGTTGCGGGGCTCACTCCACTGGGTCGCAGTAATCGAAGTTATAAAGCCATTATCATCTCCTGCACGTTCATTGAAGAATGCACCTAATAGCATAATGCTGAAGTGCTGTGTACAATGGACAGGAAATCAAATCTTCTGCACATGTATGAGTTCACCACCTTCTTCTCCAGGGCATGGTCAGTCAAATGGCACCCTTCTCAGCATTGCTTACCACACATAACATTATCTCAAAATACATCAGATAGAAAGAGTCACGTACATACCTGGCTCTGTGTAGCTTTCAAATCTTATGCAGATACAGAATTCTAGGTAAAAAGTAACAAGTCAGTAAGGCTATCCACCTTAGCCAGCCCTTGTACCTGTAACATAAATTGCCATTTAAAGAATGATGTGTGTGTGTGTGTGTGTGTGTGTGTGGCAGATGGCACTACCAGCTCCTGGACATTTGCAGTACTAGTAGTGTGTATATTGCAGACACATTAGGGGCTCCTGGACATTTGCAGTATGGGTATACAGTGACATGCAAAAGTCTGGGCACCCCTGGTCAAAATTTCTGTTATTGTGAATAGTTAAGTGAGTAGAAGATGAACTGAACTCCAAAAATCATAAAGTTAAAGATAACACATTCTTTTCAACAATTTAAGCAAGATTAGTGCATTATTTTTGTTTCGTGCAATTTTAGAGTTAAAAAAAAGGAAAGGAGCACCATGCAGGAGTTTGGGCACCCCAAGAGATTTGAGCTCTCAGATAACTTTTACCAAGGTCCCAGACCTTAATTAGCTTGTTAGGGCTATGGCTTGATCACAGTCATCGTTAGGAAAGGCCAGGTGATGCAAATGCCAAAGCTTTATAAATACCCTGACTCCTCAAACCTTGTCCCAACAATCAGCAACCATGGGCTCCTCTAAGCAGCTGCCTATGAAAATTAAAATAAATGATGCCCACAAAGCAGGAGGAGGCTATAAGAAAATAGCAAAGTGTTTTCAGGTAGCTGTTTTCTCAGTTTGTAATGTAATTATGAAATGGCAGTTAACAGGAACAGTGGAAGTCAAGTTGAGGTCTGGAAGCCCAAGAAAACTTTCTGAGAGAACTGCTCGTAGGATTGCTAGAAAGGCAAATCAAAACCCCCGTTTGACCACAAAAGACCTTCAGGAAGATTTAGCAGGCTCTGGAGTGGTGGTTCACTGTTCTACTGTGCAGCGACACCTGCACAAATATGACCTTCATGGAAGAGTCATCAGGAGGAAACCTTTCCTACATCCTCACCACAAAATTCAGTGTCAGAGGTTTGCAAAGGAACATCTAAACAAGCCTGATGCATTTTGGAAACAAGTCCTGGAGACTGATGAAGTTAAAATAGAACTTTTTGGCCGCAAATGAGCAAAGGTATGTTTGGAGAAAAAAAGGTATAGAATTTCATGAAAGGAACACCTCTCCAACTGTTAAGCACAGGGGTGGACTGATCATGCTTTGGGCTTGTGTTGCAGCCAGTGGCATGGGGAACATTTCACTGCTAGAGGGAAGAATGAATTCAATTAAATGCCAGCAAATTCTGGAAGCAAACATCACACCGTCTGTAAAAAAAGCTGAAGATGAAAAGAGGATGGCTTCTACAACAGGATGATGATCCTAAACACACCTCAAACTCCACAATGGACTACATCAAGGAGCACAAGCTGAAGGTTTTGCCATGGCCCTCACAGTCCCCCAACCTAAACATCATCAAAAATCTCAAACGAACAGTGCATGCAAGACGGCCCAAGAATCTCACAAAACTAGAAGCCTTTTGCAAGGAAGAATGGGCAAAAATCCCCCAAACAAGAATTGAAAGACTCCTAGCTGGCTGCAGAAAGCGTTTACAAGCTGTGATACTTGCCAAAGGGGGTGTTACTAAGCACTGACCATGCAGGGTGCCCAAACTTTTGCTTCAGGCCCTTTTCCTTTTTTGTTACTTTGAAACCGTAAAAGATGGAAATAAAAAGTAATCTTGCTTAAAATATTAAAGAAATGTGTCATCTTTAACTTTGTGTCTTTTGAAAATGAGGTCATCTTTTACATGCTTAGCTATTCACAGTAACAGAAATTTTGACCAGGGGTGCCCAAACTTTTGCATGCCATTGTTTATGTTGTAGAGACATGAGTAGTATGGATGTAAATGATGGATGATCTTGTTGCACTATCACAGATTGTCAGGTATGATGTTGTGGCCGTCACTGAATCGTAGCTGAAGGATGGTCGTGGTTGGGAACTGAATGTCCAGGGCTATACATTTTATCGGAGGGATAGAAAGGTCGTCAGAGGGGGTGGCATGGCTCTGCTAGTGAAGAATGGCTTGAAATCAGTTAAAAGGTGTGACATAGGATCGGAAGATGTTGAATCATTGTGGGTTGAGTTAAGAAACTTCAAGGGTAAAAAGGCGTTGATGGCAGTTATATACAGGTCTCCCTACAGTGGCTGGGAGGTGGACCACAGATTACAACAGGAAATAGAAAAGGTGAGTCATGAGGACAATGTTATGATAGTCAGATTTTAACATACAGGTCGATTGGGAAAATCAGGTTGGTAATGGATCTCAAGAGAGTAAGTTTGTTGAATGCCTACGAGATGGCTTTTTAAAGCAATTTATCATTGAGCCGACTGGGGGATCAGCTTTACTGGATTGGGTGTTATGTAATGAACCAGAGGCGATTAGGGAGCTTAAGGTAAAAGAACCCTTAGGAACCAGTGAACACAATATGATTGTGTTCAACTTGAAATTTGTTGGGGAGAAAGTAAAGTCTGATGTAGCAGTATTTCAGTGGAGTAAAGAAAATTACAGTGGTATGAGAGGAGTTGGCCAAAGTAAATTGGAAGGAGCTACTGGCAGGGATGTCAGCAGAGCAACAATGGTGTGCGTTTCTTGGAAAACCAAGGAAAATGCAGGACATGTGTATTCCAAAAATGAAGAAATACTCAAATGGTAAAATAGTACAACTGTGGCTGACAAGGGAAGCCAAAGCTAATGTAAAAGCAAAAGAAAGGGCATAAAACAAAGCAAAAATTAGTGGGAAGATAGAGGATTGGGAGGTTAGGTTTTTAAAAACCTACAGAGAGCAACTAAAATTATAATTAGAAGGGAAAAGATGAAATATGAAAGCAAGCTAGCAAATAATATCAAAGTGGATAGTAAAAGTTTTTTCAAATACAAGGGGTGATTGATAAGTTCATGGCCTAAGGTAGAAGGAGTCGATTTTAGAAAACCTAGCACATTTATTTTTCCTACATTTCCACATTTAGTCCAGAGGTTGTGGAGCATACGGATCCCTTCTTTGTAGAAGTTGAGTTATTTACTTCAAACTTTCTGCAAGATCACTCAAAGAGTTGAACTGCACGTGCATGTAACGAGAGCTGTATAACTCATCTCCTTCTACCTTAGGCCACAAGCTTATCAGTCACTGCTGCTGTAGACACTTACTGCAGATCGGTATGCTCCACGACCGTTGGACTAAGTGTGTAAATGTAGGAGGGGACTACGTTGAAAAATAAATGTGCTAGGTTTTCTAAAACTGTCTCTTTCTACCTTAGGCCACAAACTCATCAATCACCCCTTGTATGTTAAAAATAAAAGAGAAATGAGTGTGCATATTTTCTATTGAGAGTAGGGGAGTTTCAAACAAAAGGACATGAGTTGAGAGTTAAGGGGAAAAAGTTTAGGGGTAACATGAGGGGGAACTTCTTTACTCAGAGAGTGGTAGCTGTGTGGAACGAGCTTCCAGTAGAAGTGGTAGAGGCAGGTTCGATTTTGTCATTTAAAAAAAAATTGGATAGGTATATGGACAGGGAAGGAATGGAGGGTTATTGGCTGAGTGCAGGTAGGTGGGACTAGGTGAGAGTAAGCGTTCGGCATGGACTAGAAGGGCCAAGATGGCCTGTTTCCGTGCTGTAATTGTTATATGGTTATATGGATATAGGACCACTAGAAAATGAGGCAGGAGAAATAATAATGGGGGACAAGGAGATGGCTGATGAACTAAATGAATATTTTGCATCAGTCTTCACTGTGGAAGACACTAGCAGTATTCCTGATGTTGTAGTGTGTGAAGGAGGAGATGTGGGTGCAGTTACTGTTACAAGAGAGGAGGTGCTCAAAAAACTGAAAGACCTAAAGGTACAGAAGTCACCCAGACCAGAGGAACTGCACCCTAGGGTTCTGAAAGAGGTAGCGTTAGAGATTGTGGTGGCATTAGCAATGATCTTTCAGAAAGCATTGGACCCTGGCATGGTGCCAGAGGACTGGAAAATTGCAAATGTTACTTCACTCTTTAAGAAGGGAGGAAGGCAGCAGAAAGAAAATTATAAACCATTAGAGTCAATTGTTAAGGATGAAGTGATGGAGTACTTGGTGACGCAGGATATGATAGCACAAAGTCAGCATGGTTTCCTTCAGGGAAAATTCTGCCTGATGAACCTGTTGGATTTCTTTGAGGAGATTACAAGTAGGATAGATAAAGGGGATGTTGTATACTTGGGCTTTCAGAAGGCCTTTGACAAGGTGCCATACGTGAGGCTGCTTACCAAGTTATCTGTAAAATTTGGACGTTAACAGCTTGAAATTACATTGTTTGGGTTTAGCAAATATGTATTTAGTTGAGCCTGCAATAAAACAGGGAACACACTATAATTTCTCAGGAGGAAAAGAAACTTTATGTTGGGAACTATTGTTACATTAGAGAATGGCCTCTTCAAATAAACAAGGAAAACAATGTTGTAATGTAGAATGGCAGTGTTAGCAAATCCTGTTTGGGACATTCTTTTACCAATATATACAGATGAGATGTTTTGCATTTATCTGATTATTGTTTTTTAACTTCATGCCAAGAGCCCTGACTGTTTGTCCCACTCCCATCAGGGAGAAGGCTACTTAACATCCACACCAGGACCACCAGACTCAAAAATCATTTACTTTCCCCAAGCAGTAAGGCTGATGAACACCTCCACCCACTAACCCTCCCCTCCACACCCACAACTATCACTACTTTATCACTTCCTGTTGTATGTACGGGCACTCCTGTGCCTGGAGTCACTTGATGTACAAGCAGCAAATCCATGTATATAAGCGACCTTATTAAATATATTTCTTGTGTTTTTTAATTATTTATTCTTTATCTTATTGGTGTTCTTGTGCTGCAACTGATTTGGAGTAACAATTATTTTGTTCTCTTTTACACTTGTGTACTGGAAATAGTGGAGCAGGTATCATGGTTCAGAATAAAGTCTTAATCTTCTCAAAATGTCTTAAGACTTCCAGTGATTACTCTCCAGGATATGACTGATAACAGCAGATAAGAGGGAAAAAAACTACGTGATTTTATTTTTTCACTTTCTTTAACATTTTGTTTTCCGGTGATTAAAGCAGAGGGGAAGCAGCAGGTCAAATAGCATTTTCCTGTGGGAAAGTTCCTCTTGTCATTGCTGATTAGAGATGGTGTTCATGGAGAATAGAACAGAGTAACTATTGATCAGTCCAGCAGTCATCAGCTCCTGGCATGGCATTGTGAGCAGATATCCTGGTAGTCTCTCTGACAAGTAGTTAGGTGTGTTCCAAATACCACTTTAGATTCCATACGTTTTTGTGCTTGTAACTTTTTACGTTTTCTGCTAGTTTGATGCATATTCTCAGTAATCCTCGTATCCTTGGCTTTGTGATAACTGCATTGCTCTTTCACTCAGCACCTTCGTGATGTGGTCTCCAAGAGCCTTCTCTTTGTTTGCACTGATTTGTAGATGGAGCCTGTTCCCTTGCTTTCTATGAAGAGTGATATGTTCAGAAATGGATGCATTGCTTTTCAGAATGTTTCATCTATAAAATTTAACATCCACTTTCTCAGCATCATTATTTAATCACAAATCCTGAAGACTGTGTTAGGGATCTGGAGCAGCAGCTGGATGATCTTCAGTTTCTACGGGAGAGTGAGGAGATAATCGATCAGAATTACAGGGAAGTAATCACCCCTAAGTTGCAGGAGGTGGGGAGCTGGGTGACTGTCAGGAGAAATGGTTTTCTGGTTGGCTGCCAGTGACTAGTGGTGTTCCACAGGGGTCAGTGTTGAGACCAGATCTTTTTATGCTGTATATAAATGATTTAGATGATTGAATAGATGGCTTTGTTGCCAAGTTTGCAGATGACACAAAGATTGGTGGAGGGGTAGGTAGTGTTGAGGAAACAGGAAGGTTGCAGAAGGTCTTAGACAGATTAGGAGAATGACCAAGAAATGAAATACAATGTTGGAAAATGCATGGTCATGCACTTTGGTAGAAGAAATAAATGTGCAGACTGTTTTCTAAATGGGGAAAAAAAGTCCAAAACTCTGAGATGCAACGGGACTTGGGAGTCCTTGTGCAGAACAACCTGAAAGTTAATTTGCAGGTAGAGTCAGTGGTGAGGGAGGCAAATGCAATGTTTACATTCATTTCAAGAGGTCTAGAATACAAGAACAGGGATGAGATGCTAAAGCTTTATAAGGCACTGGTGAGGCCTGACCTTGAATGTTGTGAACAGTTTTGGGTCCTTGTCTACAAAAAGATGTACTGACATTGGGGAGGGTTCAGAAGGATGATTCTGGGAATGAAAAGGTTATCATGTGAAGAACATGTGATGGTTCTGAGCCTGTACTCACTGGAATTTAGAAGGATCAGGGGGAGGGTCAAGGACAAGAAGGCACAGCCTCAAGATTGGTGGGGGGGGGGTTCATTTAAAACAGTGATGTGGAGAAACTTCCTTTGCCAGAGGGTGGTGAGTTTGTGGAATTCGTTACCACAGGCAGCTATGGAGGTCAGGTCATTGGGTGCATTTAAGGCGGAGATTGATAGGTTTTTGATTGGACATGGCATCAAAGGTTCAAGAGAGAAGGTCAGGGAGTACAGTTGAGGAGGGAGAAAGGATCAGCCATGACTGAATGGCAAAGCAGACTCGAAGGGCAAAATGGCCTAATTCTGCTTCTATGACTCATAGTTTTATGGCCTTAGCATCTGATTCTGTGGGATGCATTGTAAGTTACTGATGGAAGGAAATCGCAGGCATAATAGTTGATTTCTGATTAACACTTAAAGACTGGAAAATCACAAATGTTACTATTTTGTTCAAAAATTCATAAAGGAATAAACCCGGTAACCAGAGGCGAGTTACTCTGGAGCTAAAGAAATTTGGCTTGTCCATGTCAACTCTTACCAATTTTTGTCAAAAAACGTTCTGTCTTTTTGCTTCAATGCTCGGTTTGGTAACTACTCCACATGGGACCACAAGAAGCTGCAGACACAGCTGAACACAACCAGCTTCCCCTCTGTGGACTCTGTCTATACTTCTTGCTGCCTCGGCATAATCAAAGACCCCATCCACCTTGGACGTTCTCCCTTCTCTCCTCTCACATTGGGCAAAAGATACAGTCTGAAACCACCAGGCTTAAAGGCAGCTTCTCTCCCACTGTTACCAGACTCTAAAACAGATCCCTCTATGAGATGGGCTCTTGCCCTCATAATCTACCTGGTTATGATCTTGCACTTGATCACTTACCAGAACGGCACTTTTCAGTGGCACTTACACTCTGCTCTACATTGTTATTGTTTTACCCTTTTATAGTACAATACACCGTGTAATGATTTATAACGTGGAACGGGAACAGGGCATTGGCCCACAGTTTGATCTGTATAAAAAGGAGCAGGATGAGCTTTTCACTTTCCAAGAGTGGAGAGTAAGCCAATGTTTAACCATTGCTGGAGTGGATTTGGAGGCGATTCCATTGAGGCAGAACAAAGATGAGACGAGCTGAGGCAATGGGGCACAGGTCTAGCTCTGAGAGCAAAGAAAGACCAGTGGTTTGATCAATTTAAACACCAGGATGAATTGGAAAGGTCAGGCACAGACTGAATCGAAGTGCAGGGCTCTGGGTGGGCCGAGAACACAGTTCTGCCAGTATTTTGTGTTTTTATTTATTTCCAGCACCTGCAGATTCACTCGTGTTGCCTATGGATTTATTTAGTTAGTGTCTTAACTAACAATAGAGTTCTTTGATGTGAGGAAAGGTTGGTGAAGGAAACCTAGTTAATGCAATATATATATAGACTTCCATGAGGCATGTCATATGGAAGACATAACAGTCTTCAACAAGATTCGAGGCTTGGAATAAAAGGGGCTGGAGTAGCATGATTGAAGATTACTAAGCAACAGGAGTAGAGAAAACTTTCCTTTTGGAAAGGAAGGAAATGTGTGGTGGAGTTCATTGGCATTAGAAATGATACCACTTTTTATCGTGGGTGTACAGACCCACATTTCCAAATCTGCAAACAATGCAGAACTTGCAGACACAGCAAACCGGGAGGTGGCCAACACTGGGCCTCAAGTGGGCATAGACAGGCTAATGGGTGGATAAGTGGTCGGTGAAATTTAATGCTCAGAAATGTTGAAAGTTACACTTTGGTAAGAAGAATGAGAAGAGGCACAAATGAAAGGGGGCAATTCTAAAAAGGGGCATAAAAAATCTTATGGCGGTGCCTTGGAAGGATAGATTAGAGAGCTCCTCTAGGGAGGCTATTTGGGTGGAATTGCGGAATGGGAAGGGTGTAGTAACACTGATAGGAGTGTATTATAGGCCACCTAATGGGGAGCGTGAGTTGGAAGAGCAAATGTGTAAGGAGATAGCAGATATTTGTAGTAAACACAAGATGGTGATTGTGGGAGATTTTAATTTTCCACACGTAGATTGGGAAGCTCATTCTGTAAAAGGGCTGGATGGTTTAGAGTTTGTGAAATATGTGCAGGATAGTTTTTTGCAACAATACATAGAAGTACCGACTAGAGATGGGGCAGTGTTGGATCCCCTGTTAGGGAATGCGATAGGTCAGCTGACAGATGTATGTGTTGGGGAGCACTTCGGGTCCAGTGATCACAATAGCATTAGCTTCAATATAATTATGGAGAAGGACAGGACAGGCCCTAGAGTTGAGATTTTTGATTGGAGAAAGGCTAACTTTGAGGAGATGCGAAGGGATTTAGAGAGAGCAGATTGGGTCAAGTTGTTTTATGGGAAGGATGTAATAGAGAAATGGAGGTCATTTAAGGGTGAAATTATGAGGGTACAGAATCTTTATGTTCCTGTTAGGGTGAAAGGAAAGGTTAAAGGTTTGAAAGCACCATGGTTTTCAAGGGATATTAGAAATTTGGTTCGGAAAAAGAGGGATGTCTACAATAGATATAGGCAGCATGGAGTAAAGGAATTGCTCAAGGAATATAAAGAATGTAAAAGGAATCATAAGAAAGAGATTAGAAAAGCTAAAAGAAGATACGAGGTTGGTTTGGCAAATAAGGTGAAAGTAAATCCGAAAGGTTTCTATAGTTATATTAAAAGCAAGAGGATAGTGAGGGATAAAATTGGCCCCTTAGAGAATCAGAGTGGTCAGCTATGTGTGGAGCCGAGGGAGATGGGAGAGATTTTGAACGATTTCTTCTGTTTGGTATTCACTAAGGAGAAGGATATTGAATTGTGTAAGGTGTGGGAAACAAGTAAGGAAGTTATGGAACCTATGACAATTAAAGAGGTGGAATTACTGGCGCTTTTAAGAAATTTAAAAGTGGATAAATCTCCGGGTCCTGGCAGGATATTCCCCAGGACCTTGAGGGAAGTTTGTGTAGAAATAGCAGGAACTCTGACGGAGATCTTTAAGATGTCATTAGAAACGGGGATTGTGCCGGAGGATTGGCGTATTGCTCATGTGGTTCCATTGTTTAAAAAGGGTTCTAGAAGTAAGCCTAGCAATTATAGACCTGTCAGTTTGACATCAGTGGTGTGTAAATTAATGGAAAGTATTCTTAGAGATAGTATTATTAATTATCTGGATAGACAGGATCTGATTAGGAGTAGCCAGCATGGATTTGTGCGTGGAAGGCCATGTTTGGCAAACCTTATTGGATTTTTTGAAGAAGTTACGAGGAATGTTGACGAAGGTAAGGCAGTGGATGTAGTCTATAGGGACTTCAGCAAGGCCTTTGACAAAGTTCCACATGGAAGGTTAGTTAGGAAGGTTCAGTCATTAGGTATTAATGCTGGAGTAATAAAATGGATTCAACAGTGGCTAGATGGGAGATGCCAGAGAGTAGTGGTGGATAATTGTTTATCGGGATGGAGGCCGGTGACTAACGGGGTGCCTCAGGGATCTGTTTTGGGCCCAATGTTGTTTGTAATATACATAAATGATCTGGATGATGGGGTGGTAAATTGGATTAGTAAGTATGCCGATGATACTAAGGTAGGAGGTGGTGTGGATAATGAGGTGGGTTTTCAAAGCTTGCAGGGAGATTAATGCCAGTTAGAAGAATGGGCTGAACGTTGGCAGATGGAGTTTAATGCTGAGAAGTGTGAGGTTCTACATTTTGGCAGGACTAATCCAAATAGAACATACAGGGTAAATGGTAGGGCATTGAGGAATGCAGAGGAACAGAGAGATCTAGGAATAACAGTGCATAGTTCCCTGAAGGTGGAGTCTCATGTAGATAGGGTGGTGAAGAAGCCTTTAGGAACGCTGGCCTTTATAAATCAAAGCATTGAGTACAGAAGTTGGGATGTAATGTTAAAATTGTACAAGGCATTGGTAAGGCCAAATTTGGAATATTGTGTGCAGTTCTGGTCACTGAATTATAGGAAAGATATCAATAAATTAGAGAGAGTGCAGAAACGATTTACTAGGATGTTACCTGGGTTTCAGTACTTAAGTTACAGAGAAAGTTTGAACAAGTTAGGTCTCTATTCATTGGAGAGTAGAAGGTTGAGGGGGGATTTGATCGAGGTATTTAAAATTTTGAGAGGGATAGATAGAGTTGACGTGAATAGGCTGTTTCCATTGAGAGTAGGGGAGATTCAAACGAGAGGACATGATTTGAGAGTTAGGGGGCAGAAGTTTAAGGGAAACACGAGGGGGTATTTCTTTACTCAGAGAGTGATAGCTGTGTGGAATGAGCTTCCTGTAGAAGTAGTAGAGGCCAGTTCAGTTGTGTCATTTAAGTTAAAATTGGATAGGTATATGGACAGGAAAGGAGTGGAAGGTTATGGGCTGAGTGCGGGTAGGTGGGACTAGGTGAGATTAAGAGTTCGGCACGGACTAGGAGGGCCGAGATGGCCTGTTTCCGTGCTGTGATTGTTATATGGTTATATGGTTATATATGGGCAAAAGAACATAAAGGCACATATGGGTACATGTGCATTGCTCATTGAAAGTAGCAGAAAGCAGTTTAACATACACGGAAGCAAAATAAACAGAAGCAAAAGCTAAAAGTGAAAGTTAGTCGAATGGATGTTCGCAGTTCGAATTTAATGTAATTCTGTAGGTACCACACTTTTGGAAGAATGTAAAGGTTTCAGAGAGAGCTTTGAAGAGATTTTCCTAAAACTATTGCACATATGGAAAGGCTGGAGAGACTAGGATTGTTCTCCTTGAGCTTGGAATGGAATCAGATAGAATTCCAGCTAACTTACATGGAGCCAATACAGATTCAACGGGTTAAATGGTCACCCACTCTGCTGTAAATTCTGTGGCTCAGAATCACTTCCATTTGTCTCAACTTCCAAATACAAAGTTCAGTTTTTCAATATTTGCCGTGTTTTGCTTTTGAAGGGAATGTCCCATGGTTTTATTGAAATAAAGTTAGCAGAGCCTGACCAATTTTTATCCTTCAGTAGTAGGGCTGGAAAGCGGCTATCTGGCCGGGAGGGCTCACTGGCTGTCGCATTTCATAACATTGCAACTTCGAAAGGATTTAGTTGGTTATAGAATGTTGTAGCATCCCGGGCTCTCTGCGGATGCAAGCTTTCACATTTTGATGTTTTTTAACTTTTTCTCCTTACGCCATTCTAGCTGTCGGGCCCCTCTCATAATCTGGGAATTACCTTCATACCGACATAACCTTCTCTCGGAGGCGCTGCAGCGACGTTTCAGCCTGGACTTCGTGCTTGAGCCCAGAGCGGGGCTCGAAACCCCGACCTTTGGGTTCCACCTACTGACCAAAAAGACCTGATAAATTATATTAAATTCGGCTTTTAAAATTCAATCGCAGATAAATCATCGGGCAGAGAAGGTCAATGGGGATACAAATGCACCGGTAAAAACTCATTGAATTAAGCTGTTTGTCCAAATTAAACGTATAGAAACATCATTTTGATTTCTTCGTTCCGGGTTCTTACAAGTTTTTCTTTAATCTTTAAAACCTCTAGTAACTTTAAACTCAGTGATTCCGTTTGACATCCATGTTAGTTATCGGGTTGCTCTCTCTCTCTCTCTCCCTCGTGTCGTACAAGACATGTGAACTCGTTCCAAACCCCTAACGTTGCTCATCCAATTAAAGATGAAATTTAGCCAGGTCGGGAATAACTGGGGTCAGACCGGGTTTCCAAAACGCTACATGAATCACACACGCACATTGTGCAATGGAATTCGCAATATATAAAGGACCGGCACAACGTGAGCGGAGTGAGGAGCCGGGCGAGAAGCCAGTGCACAGGTAAGCCGACTCTCAGATGGGGAGGAGGGGGCATGATTCCTGCTTCGAGTGGAGCTTTGCGCGGTTTCCGTTGGGGGCGTGAGCAGCGCGGACGGGTTTTAGCTGTTGCTGACAGAAACGGCATTATCCATATCGGCAGTTGAATCTCATGCCTGAAATGTAAAAGGTTCCTGCACCATCTGTAGATGTCACTGAGTTCGGCTACTGCTGAAAAACTTTAAAACTTGAAAATTGTTCCTGCCGTTTCTCTCCGCTGTAGTTATCTGTTTATTTCCTGCCTAAACCCTGTCTCTCATTCCCCTTGATAAAATATGCATTTTACCCCGCGGAGTTCTCACTCGCCCCATCTTGCTCTTTAATTACCCCACCAGTCATCTCATCTATCTTTCATTATGTCCACTTTATCCCCCCCTCTCTCTCTCTCGCTGTCTCGTTTTTCTTTCTCCCCCCCCCCCCGACTTTCCCGTGCCACTTATTTCTCAGCTCACTCTTCCATCCATCTGTCTCGTTCAATTTCCCGTCCACCACTTTGATCTAGTCCATCCTTCACGTCGCTCACAGCTTCTGTCTGTCCCTCGGCTATTACATATAAATGCAATTTCGCAATCTCTCTCTGTCTAAACACCCCAGTGCTAATATAACCCGCCTTTCTATTTTGATCAACACCCTTCACTCGTACTTTCCGATGAAACCTTACCAATTCCTATAAACTTCAAACTGTCATTCAGCGAGCATGTCGGCTCCACAGATGCGCTGAGAGTGAGGAGGCTGTCACACCGCCAATTCCATCCCCTACCCCACCGGCCACTTTGAACTCTGCCTCCTCCCGGAGCCAGAGCTGGCCCCGGCACCGTAACCTGGTGCGGCGCGATTCCACTCTGAGTAAGCGAGCAGGGGCGAGTGAGTCATCGAGCCCGCTAGCCCAGCCCGAGAAATAGCCGGGGCTGAATCCTCCAGGGAGGTTGAGAGGTTTATTGCAGTCGATTGCGTGGAAAGGGACCAGGGCCATTAGAGAAAATCCGGTCTCTCCCAGAGAAGAAGAAAAAATATCTTTGAGAGTTAGAAAGTTGCCCTTAGGAAGGGGGGTGTGTGTGTGTGTGTGTGTGTGTGTTTCCCCCAACTAGGCACAATGTTTACCAGTGCAAAGTAGAGTGTACAGCCGGTGTAAAACCGTACCAACACCTTGTTTGTTAGATTGAACCTCGGAAAACCCGAATCTGCAGTCTAAAGATGAGAAGCTTCGCCCTCTCTGTCTGGGCCGCCCTGTGGGTGCTGGCCCCTCATTGCTCGGGACGTTCCGCGGTCACCGAGAAACGCATCCGAGACGCACGCCTGCTGGCCAAGACCACGATCGCCCGCATTCAGCTGCTCAACCTCCGGGTAAGCCCTTCCGAGCTGCAGGAGTGGGAGTGGCGCCGGTTCGGAAGTGGATTTGTGAGGGTGAAAGATGAAGGCGGGGAAGGGGGAGGGAACAAGCGAATTTAAGTGATAGCGCGGGAAACTGGGCGTATTTGAGTGATGGAAAGGACAGGAGAGGAAACTGGTTGCTGAAGCCTAAAACAGACGAGAACAACAAGAAGAAGCTGGAGGAACTCGGCAGCGAGCTTGGAGGGAAAAGGACAGTCGACGTCCAGGTGACTGTCTATTTCCCTCCATAGACGTTGCCTTACTCGCTGAGTTCTTCCATCTTCTTGTGTGTTGCTCCACCATACACATTGACGCCGCGCCGTACCGCTCGAGGGCCGGTCCGCCGGCTTTACCGAGCCTGCCTGCCCTCTCGATTCTGGCCCGCTACCCGGAGGGACGCTGGCCAGCACAACAGCAGTGCCCCTTCTCTTTAGGAAGTCAGTTAAATCTGTCTGTCTCGTCCATCGAGAGACGCAAACGATCTAAACGAAATTGAGTCAAGTGGACGGATAGATGGAATATTCAGAGGGACGGTCAGCTTGCCTCCAACGAAAGCACCTACCGGTCCCGTACTCCGTTTTACACATAATTCGTTAAAACGTTTGGAAATATAATAAAGAATAAAATAAAACTATATATTTGTAAAACCTCAACCTCAACTGTGAGGGCCAGTGGGACTAGGTGAGAGTAAGCATCGGCACAGACTAGAAGGGCCGAGATGGCCTGTTTCCGTGCTGTAATTGTTATATGGTGATATTTCCATATTTATTATACAAATTAAGATGATGAGGAATAAAGATGAACGAAGGAAATTAGAATAAAGTTAGTAAGCGGCTGCGAACGGAAGGGCGAATAAAGCTTGGAAATTATTTGTTTAATTATGTCCCTCTATTTTAGATACAATTTACTCCTCTCTATCGTTATGATATTTACATAAAATTCTTGTACGTTCTGAAGCTCCTTAGTAAATTACTTCCTGAATATTTCTGCTCCAAACCGTCCGATTATAAAATTATTTCAAGAGTGGAAATGAAACGTCCGATCAGCAAAGCGAAATTAGCAGCGACAAATCCTTCCAAACACAGGGCACACAGAGCCGAGATCGCTAACAGCTGGACACATGAAGTAACATTTCTCAGCACATTAGGAATCCCAGATCAATCACCTTAATGTCTGTATGAGAGTAGAAAATTAAAACGGAATTTTAAACGACTTATATGACACGAACATGTCATGTCAATAAATGGCCAAAAATAAACATATTTCATATTAAGCAGTTAACCCGGGGTTCCCGATCTGAGGAACAGGACCAATTAACAGAAACCCCGCAGAGGTTCGTTTATTTTACTCCAGGGTTAGCTTCCTTCGCTTGGTTATGTACGTCTATATTGCGATTGGTTACCTGAGTCCAGTTCGTTCCCACTCCCTCGCTCGGAGCACCTGGCTAAAAAGCTAGTTAAGGTAACACGAAATCTTTTCGCTATCTCGCCATTAAAGTAACAGAGCCGAGCCCGCCAGGCACACTGTCAGCTGAACCGGCGTGGCGCGTTAGTGTGGAGATGCGAAGCCCTGAATTTGTGCGGCTGTTGCGTGAGGGCAGAACTGAGCTGATGTCCATCAAAACGATGCTGACGCCGCAGACTTGTCTAACCCCGAGCTCTTTTGGAATAGTGCAAGGAGTCAGAGGTCACGGTGGAAGTGAGATGCAGAATTAAAACGCCAAAGAGCAAGGAGCTCAAATCGTAGTCAACTTGGCGGACTGGACGAAAGCGGCCAGCAAAAATCAGTCTCCCAGAGCAAGCAAGTCAGTCAGTTGTGAGAACCAATCTGCGTTTATATAGCACCTTCCAGGGACGTTTTCATCAGGAGGTACAGGTTACTGAAAGCTTGAAAGGTTTGACAGGCGGGTAAGAGTGAGGAGGGGGAGAGAATTTAGGAGCTTAACATCAGGCACAGCTGGAAATGGCGAAGAGAGAACTTTGCGAGCCCAGAGTGAGGCGGTTGGCAAAGCCCAGGGAAATAACTGGCCTAAGGGAGAGAGGTGGCAAAGGCCAATCAGAGAAATAAGCATAAAACTACTTAAATGGAGAATATGAGATTAAAATCATCCCAGTTACTGATAGTCCATTTGAGGATTTTGAAGGGTTATGAGAGATGGAAAAATTACTGGCATGGAGAGAGGTAGGTAAATTAGGTATAAGGGCAGGCTGTGAAAATAAAAGATTAAAAAAAAACAAATGTATTGCCAGTTGGAAATGAGAAATAAAAAAGACATTGTTGGTAGCATTTGGGGCCCTTATCTAAGAAAGGATGTGCTAGCATTCGAGAAGGTTCAGAGATTCACAAGAATAATCCCAGGAAGGAAAGGGTTAATGTAGAAGGAACATTTGATGGCAATGTTGTGCTCCACCATTGAAGCTGCTATTGGTCCTGCTAATAAGGTACCAGGTTCTGAAATAGAAACACAGGAGATGCTCAGCATCTCTGTGAGAGTAAAACAGAATTAACATTTCACATCAACAGACAGATTTTGAAGTTTTATTATATTAAAGAGCTGCTGGCATAAGAACATATAAAATTGAAGTCAACAGCATTATCTGCACTGGCTACGTAATCACCTTAACCAAATAGACATTATCCGTAGTCTTGGAGTCGACAACTAAATGTTTCAATGATACATAAATGTCTGTAGTTTGAAAATGTGGGGATATCCGATGTTAATAGATGGGTGGCTCCATAACTTAATGTTAGAGGTAAGTTATTTCAAACATGATTTTATTTTTTTCAGTTCAAACTCTCACCAAGCATAGAAATCACTGGACTTGATTTGATTCCGGCACCACTCAGAGACATTACTCAGGAGAACCTGGGGACTGTGCATGGGGCACTGGACTGTCTTGGTGAGAGCCTCTCCACTCTCCGGATAAGCAACACTGTGCAGATCCAAACTGATTTGAAGAGCCTCAAAGTGCTGGTCAGATCATTGGCAACTTCGCACGGCTGCCCTGCCTCCAGGTGTGCAGCATCTCAACAACTGAGGAATTTTCTGCAGCAGTACTCTGCCTTTATTCACACCATCAGACCTGTTGTTCTGGACAGGCTCCGAAACTACCTCAGCAGGCTGCTCGTGGTATTGAGCAACCCTTTGAGTTGCAATGGTCCAGCCTTGAAAAGGTCTTCAGGGTATGTATTTTGAGCATTTGGAAGGTGCATCTGCAATGGAGGAGTATGATTTAAAGAGGCATTATTCTTCCTTAGCTGCAAATCATTTAACATCACAACTTTAGGTTGGCTGTGGGAGCATTATCGTTGGATTCCAAGACCTTGGCCTAGAAAATTAAGCAGAATGGCTCTTCCTGAATGCTCTTTCACAGCTTGAGCTGGGAAATCTGCTTAGGTCAATGTGAACCAAAGATGCCATTTTGTTCTTCCTATTCCTGTGGATGAGTGCACTGGTGGGAAAGCATCCCAACAAGAATTATTGCCTTAAAGTTTAGTGGAGAACATGTTGAAAGAGAACATTTGTCTAGATATAATTCTGTGGACAACCACAGGATAGAGCAAAGAGCACAATGTGTGGAGGTGAATTAAAGTTCAAGGGCTATCATAGGCAACTAATCTCAGATATTTAAAATCCATTGAGTACATTCAAAAATATTTATTATTATAAATGTTAGCCCTTGGCCTTTCCCACCCACCTGGATTCACCTAAGACCTTCCAGTTAGTGTCCTTTCCCTCCCCTACCTTTTTATTCTGGCATCTTCCCACTTCTTTCTCAGCCCTGATGATGGGTCTCAGCCCAAAATGCAACTACTTATTCATTTCCTGAGATTCTGCCTGACCCACTGAGTTCCTTCAGCATTTTGTGTGTGTTGTTTTGGATTTCCAACATCTGCAGACTCTCTCATGTTTATATCGTGCCTTCTGTCCTTTGGTGATAAATTGGCACCATGTTATGCTGAATCTGGTGTGGATGATATTCATACAAAGAAAGCATGTGTGAATTCAACCATAGGAAACATTCATCTGTTGTCAAAGTTGCCCAATGTTGATATAATTATATCCCAAAATCCTACTAAGAATATGTCAATTGAACTATTAAAATTAGTATCAAAAAGTTTTTGTTGGGACCCAGAAAACTGGCCGCTCAGTTTAGTCACTCACAGCTGAGTGGTAAAACACAAGTACGGCCTGAATGATACCCCGAGGGAGTGGAGCGGGCCACCTGGCCCCAGACCTGCATTGCCACCCGCAATGATCGCGGCTGATTCTCCTAACCCTCATGACACCCGTTTTAAAAACTGTTCATCCATCTTTCAGAGAGCAGGCTGGCGAACTTCTACGGGATCAGATTCTTCTTGTTCATTTGGTTGCTGCAAGGAATGGCTAGTTGAGATGTCTGGCAGTGTCAGGTGTGGAAATGTGACTAAATCACATCAATCTCATTGCACCTTATCTGCCAACTGAACTTTTATTTGTAAAGTTGAGTTCAGTCAAATATCTATTCTCCATATTCCTTTCACCAGTCACCCCTCTGCTAAGTGACAAATGATGAGTTTCTGTCCTGTAAAATATTGATAATAAAACTAACATCCTTCTTTTCATCCTGAATTCAGTTATCTCTCCAAGCTGCAAAACCCTCGAAGATCCCTGCTTTTCCTACTTTTGACCTCCCACATCCTTAATGACCATATCATCTGTTGTCTTGGCCAAAGAACTGTCTCCCCGCCCCCCCCCCCCAGACTTCCCTGCCATTCTTTCTTTAGATTCAGGATTCATAATTTAATATCATTTCCAGTGCACAATTGTGAAGGAGAACTTAATAAGGTCTCCAGCTCCACTGCAACACAATAATAATAAAAAACACACTAAATATGAACACATGACATAGCTTATATAGAGATTGATTGCACATCCATAAAGTGATGGCAAGGTGACTGACGTGAAATGATAAAGTAGGGTCTGGTGTGGTGAGTTACTGGGTGGAGGTGTTGATCAGATTTTCTGTTTGGGGGAAGTGACTATTTTTGATTTGGTGGTTCTGGTGTGGATGTTGTGTAGGCTCCTCCCTTATGGTAGTGGGACAATCAGTCCATGAGCAGGGTGAGTAGGATCCTTTGTGATGTTACTGGCCCTTCCTCTATATTCTGTACGCTGCTCCTCTATGTGCTCCTTAACACTGGCTTCTCAGTTGAAGCTTTTGGTGAATATCACTTGTCACAAAACTGGGTTATTGCTGAAAGTGAAAAAAAAGACTTGTTATGATGCAGTCACGTTTCCTAACTTCAGGAAAACCAGAATGCCAGTAAATGAAGTACATTTGGAATGTAAATCAAATAAACCATAGATGCTGGAAATCTGAAACCAAAACAGAAAATGCAGGACAGACAGCATCCATGGAAAGGAAAACAGTTAACAATTTGAGTTTAAGACCCTTCATCAAAACATTTGGGATATAGCTCCTTCACTGATAATATCCAAACACTGCCCAGAAGAAGGCAATGCAAACCACTTCTATAGAAATATTTGTCTAGAACAATCATGGTCATGGAAAAACCATGATTGCTCACATCATACAACATGGCACAAAATAAACCAACGAATAAATGAATATCCAAACAATGTCCTTAAAATAAGTCTTTGCTCAGTTAGAATTATGCAGCTCCAGGAAGTGTATTTATGTCTCTTTAATGTTTATCATATCGGGTTTGGTAAATTTTATTTATTTATTTGCTACCAGTAGGCTTTACAGGATAGAAACAATCTAGAAACAAAAAATAAATAAATACTATTTTCTGCCACAGTCAGTATTGAATTCCTTCTGACTTGGTCCAACTTGGGATCAACTTCCTCCATTAAACACATAAGAAGCCCATTTGGTGCAAGGGTTTAATGCAGAATGAATCTACCAGTACATTTTCCTTAAATTACTGCCTTAGTTTTAGTTTACAATATACTTGCTTACAGGTAATGAGTGGGACCAGAGGAGCATATTTCTGGTATGAAAAGTAGTGAAGTTCTGTCTCCCATCAGCTCACCAGCAGGGTACAGCAATCTACCTTCAGGCACTTTCTAGTCCAAACCAGCCTGTCACCTGATGTCACTGTAATGAAGTCCATATTTATTTGGAATACTGGGCTTTTACGTCACCAGTGATTCCCATGTCTTGAATGACTGCTGCACTATATTTACTGAACGTGGACTGTTGGTGTTTGGATGTGTAAAAAATTATCCAAACGGAGAGGAGTGGGGCTGGAAAAAAGTTGAGGGAACTTGAAAAAAATAAATTATTTGTAATAATGTAGATTTTATGATTAATGCCTGTATTTTAATTTATTAAAAATTAAAGCTTTAATATTTAAAAATTACCACCTGTTGTATCTTTCATTAATATCTACAACATGCAAATCACACCGGCAGCTCCAAATCAACCCTTGTGCACTGTGGTAATTGATTCTGTAAGTCTAATGGCTAAGCCCAGAAATAGTCTGGCTTGAGCACATAACTAGAAATTAGTTCACTGATTCCAACTTTGAATGCTTATGGAATTTTAGAATGGTACAAAAAATGTTATTCAGGCCATTCTCCTTGCACCAGTTCTCAAAAGAACTATCCTTTTAGTAATAGAACAGTCACTTGGGCTGAGTATGATGTTCTCCTAGGGGTTGTTTATTGGTGAGTCGTCAGGTGGCTGGTGAGGCTGATCTGGGATCCACATGTTCTGGTGCAGTGCGGGCAAGAGTAAATGGTTGTGGTTAGTGTTTGGGTCTTTTGTTTGTTCAGTTTCTCCTTTCACAGTTCCCCTTGCTCCGTGCGGCACAGCAGAAATCAGTCTCATTTAGCACAGCTCCCTCTTGAACAGATTTCTATTAGCTGTTTCTACTGAGTGCAATGTCTTCTCAGTTTTTAGGTGTAATGTTGAATTTCTTTGGGCTGATTTTGGTGTTATTTTTCAAACATTTCCTTCAACCCATTGACTTTCCATTAACTGGGAGTAACGGATCTGAGTGAGGCATCCCGATGATGTCACCTATCCATCGGAGTTTGTGTCATTTTCTGGAGGTGGAGATACTGTTCATGTTTGCCTCCTCCAGTACACTGGTGTTAGTGCACCTGTCCTCCCAGCTGATCCTCGTAATCTGTCAGAGGGATCTTTGGTGGTGGTGTTCCTGGGCTCTCTGGTGCCTACTGTAGACAATACCGCCCTGTTAGTACCTCACAGCTGCCCCTTCTCGAACAGCTCTCCCAGTTAAGACTGTGTGGAGATAATTGGATTAATTTAAAAAGGTAAAACAAATCTGAATCTATTTCCACGTTTCAGATCTGTACACTATAATTTGCTGGGTGCAAGAGTAACTCTCCTCAGCTTGCTCCGCTCTGCTGGTTACAGTAAATCATGGCATTTGGTTTCTTGGACACAGGGCCAATAAAAACAGATTCTCCTAATTTCAGTCAGGCAATGTCACAATTTTAAAATTCTTATCCTTCTTGCTGAATTATGAAGAACTTTCTTGCTGTCTCATTCATAAAGTCTCTTCCAGCTCAATAACTGATCTTTTCTCATTCTTCATTGTGTTTGACTTTATTATTCTGCCACAAACCTTCAAATGTAGATTTGAAAACCACAGAATGATAAAATCAGAGCACATAGAAACAGATCCTTCAGTCCACTGAGTTAGCACCAACCATTTTATCAGATTCTACTCCTCAATCATATCCCAATGTTAATTTACTGTGGCCATTAAAAACTGTTCACCAACACATCTTAGGGATTTAAAATAAAACATTAAAGTGCTTAAGACATTCAAGGTAAGTTGCTAAACAAATGGCAATTTTATAAAAATAAAAGCAAGCCAGTGTAATGACAGTTTTGGGAACTTTTATGCTTCAAAGAGATGAGGCTTCACCTTAGCATCAGATTAACACAAGACATTCTGAAGACACTGGGTCGATTTCAGAATCCAAATCTGGTTCAATATCTTCAGCATATGTTGTGAAGTTTGTTGTTTTACGGCAGCAGTACATTGCAATACACAGTAATAAAAACTATAAATGACATTAAGATATATATGTATATATAAAATCAAATAAGCAGTGCTAAAAGAAAGGGAAAAATACTGATGTAGTGTTCATGGGTTCTTTGTCCATTCAGAAATATGTTGATGGAGGGGAAGATGCATTCCTTAAACATTAAGTGTATGTCTTCAGGCTCCTGTACAGTGCCTTGAAAAAATATTCAGCCGAACAACTATTTTCACATTTTTACTTTCTCAGTTTCTAAAATTAAAACATATTGAGTAGGATTATTTGAGCTAATCTGCAAAACATTGTGTGTTGTGTCAAATCAAAAGAAAAATTCCAAAATGAGTTAACAATTTACTAAAAATTAAAAACCAAAATTGTGAGGCTGAAAAAATATTCATCCCCTTTGTAATTACTACACTAACTTTCCTCTGGTGCTATGTACTGTATTACCTTACCAACCCACCCAAATTGTGGATGTAAGAAATTGGAGGATCACCTGTTTTCAATGAATTCATAATAATAAATGCCCCTCTCTCAGTAGAGTCCAGCAGTATGGTAGATTATCAACAGACCAAACCAAAATGAGGGCAAAAGAGCATTCAAGACAAGTCGGGGAAATGATAATAGAGAAGCCCAAATCTGGGGAAGGGTACAGACCATCTTAAAGGCACTGAACATACCTTGAGCTCAGTGCAGTCCATCATGGAAAAGTGGAAAAAGTATGGAACTACAGCCACACTGCCCGGTTCTAGTCAGCCCTCTAAATTTAGTCACCGGAGAAGAATGGCACTTGTAAGAGAAGCTACTGTGACGCCAACAGCCACTCTGAGTGAGCCCCACAATCTTTGAGGCCTTGCACAAAAAGGAAGAGTGGCAAGGGAGAAGAGCCAACTAAAAAAAAGCAAACCCTTGTCTGTGAATACCTTACAAAGTGCCCCTTAGAATATAGTCTTGGAAGAAGGTCTTATGGTTGGCAGAGACTGAAGTGGAAAATTTTGGCCTAAACACTGAGCAGTATGTATGGCGTAAATCTAATTCTGTATATCAGCCAGGTAACACCATCCCTACTGTGAAGTGTGGTGGAGGAAACATCATGCTATAGGGACGCTTTTAAGCAACAGTGACTGGAAATCTGGTCAGGATTGTGGGAAGATGAATGTTGCTAAATACAGAGAAATCCTAGATAAAAACCTGCTCAGCTCTGCCATAAAGCTTAAACTGGGGAGGAAGTTCATCTTTCAGCAAGACAACGACCCATAGCACACTGCCAGAGCAATCAGGGAGCAGCTTCAAATGTAGAAAATCGATATCCTTGAGTGGCCCAGTCAGAGACCTGACCTTAACCTGATCGAACATCTCTGAAAGGACCTCAAGATTGCTGTCCACTGCCACTCCCAACAAACCTGGGTCAGTTTGAGCAATTTTACAAGGAGGAATGGGGAAAACTTTGTTTGATTATGTTGTGTAAAGCTGATAGAGACTTATCCAAAAAGCCTACTGGCTGTAATACAAACTTTGTAGTTGTGAGAGGTAGTTCAATTAAGTATTGAGCAAAGGGGAATGAATACTTTTGAATTGCTGACATTTCAGTTTTTGAATTTTTAGTTTTTCCCTGTTTTTGGGTCCTACTGCGGGAAAAAAGAGCATGTAATTCACAAATAAAAATTCTCAATTAAATTAATCAAAATTCCTGGTTGCAATACTCTTATGTGAACAAAGGGTTGGGGGCTGAACATTTCTACAAGACCCTGTGCCTTCTACTTGATGGTAGCAGTGAGAAGAGGGCATGTCCTGGGTGATGGCGGTCCTTAGGGATTGATGCTGCCCTGTTGAGGCATCGTCTTATGAAGCTTTCCTGGAAGCTGGACAGGTGAGTGCCCACGATGGAGCTGGCTGAGTTTCTGAAGCATTTTGTGAACCTGTGCAGTTGTCCCTCCATACCAGACAGTGATGCAACCAGTTCGGATGTTTTCCATAATACATCTGTAGAAATTTGTGAGTGTCTTTGGTAATGTACAGATTCTCTTCAAACTTCTAATGAAATATAGCCACTGTTCCTTCTTTGTAATTGCAACAATATGTTCAGCACAAGGTAGATCCTCAGAGATGTTGACACCCTGGAACTTGAAACTGCTCACCCTTTCGACTTCTAATCCCACGATGACAACTGGTATGTGTTCCCTCGACTTCCTCTTCCCCTTCATGTATAAGGTGATGAGAGACATTGATCGTGTGGATAGTCAAAGGCTTTTTCCCAGCGCTGAAATGGTTAACACGAGAGGGCACAGTTTTAAGGTGCTGGGGAGTAGGTACAGAGGAGATGTCAGGGGTAAGTTTTTTATGCAGAGAGTGGTGAGTGCATGGAATGGGCTGCTGGGGACGGTGGTGGAGGTGGAAATGATAGGGTCTTTTAAGAGACTTTTAGATAGGTACATGGAGCTTAGAACAATAGGGAGCTATGGGTAAACTAGCTAATTTGTAAGGTAGGGGCATGTTTGGCAAACTTTGTGGGCTGAAGGGCCTGTATTGTGCTTTAGGTTTTCAATGTTTCTATGTTCACAATCAATTCCTTGGTCTTGCTGTGACATTGAGTGTGAGGTTTGTTGTTGTGACACCACTCAATCAGCTGATCTATCTCACTCCTGTACGCCTTTTTGTCACCATCTGAAATACTGCCAGCAATAGTTGTGCCATCAGCAATTTTATAGATGCCATTTGAGGTTTGCCTGGCCACACAGTTGTGGGTCTAAAGAGAGTAATGCAGTGGGCTATGCACAACTTCCTGAGGTGTGCCCAGGATTGGTATTTCCAAGCCCCACAGACTGTGGTCTCTGAGTGAGGAAGTAAAGGAACCAGTTGCAGAGAGAGGTACAGAGGCCCAGGTTATGGACCTTGTTAATTAGAACTGAGGGTATGATGGTGTTGAATGCTGAGCTGTAGTCAGTAAACAACAGCCCGATACACTGTAATTATTATATTGTCCAAGTGATCCAGGGCCAAGTGGAGAGCCAGTCAGATTGCATCCCCTGTAGACCTATCATGGTGATAGGCAAATTGTAGCTCCAGGCCTTGATTCTGGCCATGATCAACATCTCAAAGCACTTCATCACAATAGACAGTAGGTGCAGGAGTAGGCCATTCGGCCCTTCTAGCCAGCACCGCCATTCACTGTGATCATGGCTGATCATACACAATCAGTACCCCGTTCCTGCCCTCTCCCCATATCCCTTGACCCCGTTATCTATAAGAGCTCTATCTAACTCTCTCTTGAATGCATCCAGAGACTTGGCCTCCTCTGCCTTCTGGGGCAGAGCATTCCACATATCCACCACTCTCTGGGTGAAAAAGTTTTTCCGCATCTCTGTTCTAAATGGCCTACCCCTTATTCTTAAACTGTGGCCTCTAGTTCTGGACTCACCCATCAGCGGGAACATGCTTCCTGCCTCCTGCGTGTCCAATCCCTTAATAATCTTATATGTTTCAATCAGATCCCCTCTCATCCTTCTAAATTCCAGTGTATACAAGCCCAGTCGCTCCAATCTTTCAACATATGACAGTCCCGCCATTCCGGGAATTAACCTTGTGAACTTATGCTGCACTCCCTTAATAGCAAGAAATTCCTTCCTCAAATTTGTAGATGTGCAAGTCCACTGGGTGATAGTCATTGATTTCTCCTTCTGGTGTTTTTATCCTTTACCCCTCCGCCTTCCCTCTTCTTCTATTTCCCACTTGGCCTTCTTATCTCTTCTCCATACCTGCCCCCCACCTTCTTTCCTTCCCCCGTGCTCCAGTGTCCACAACTGTCAGATTCCTTCTACTCCATCCCTTTACCTTTCCCAGCCACCTTGCTTCATCTAATAACTTCTAGCTAGCCCTCCTCTCCTTCCCCACCACACCTTCTTCCCACTTCCTTTTCAGTCTTGATGAAGAGTCTCGGCCCATAGGTGCAGCCAAACCTGCTGAGTTCCTCCAGCATTTTGTATGATTTGCACCAAATTAACACATCCTGCGATTCCAGGCAGAAATCATTCCACTTCCTATCACTTTTGTAGATAACACCAAAATATCCTGTTAAAGACATAAAACAAACTTGATAAAAGAAGAGTCCATTGGATGTCTGACACTGAAATTTACAGTACTCTGCTAAAGACTTAAGCGCTGTATATATATAGCTAGATATATGGCTTCTCCTCCAGTCTGCCTACGTTCAGCGTCAACAGTCCTTTCGGACATAGCTAACAAACTCTGTCCCATCTAAATTTTTGCTCCAAAAAGGTGCCAATCAATATTAGGGAAGTTGAAGTCGCCCATGACAACAGCCCTTTCCAGCATCTACCTGGTTGACTGCTCCTCAGTATCTAGGTTGTTATTTATACTCGCAACAGAGGGTTCCACCCTTGTTGCCTTTGACTTCAACCCACACTGATGATCCCTCCACAATGTCCTCCCTTTCAACTCCTTAAGTCAAGTCAAGTCAAGTTTATTTATATAGCACGTTTAGAAACAACCCACGTTGACCGAAGTGCTGTACAGATCAGAGCAGATAGCTAAAATTACAAGTACAAGAAACACAGACATAACCAACAGGGCAAACAGCTTACAGGCACAAAAGGAACACAAGGGCCTTGGCACGAGCCAAAAATCAGCCACATCAGGAGGATTCAAGCGCTAGTGAATGAAAGTAAGTTTTGAGCCTGGATGGAGGGGGCAGATCTGATAGGGAGGGGAATGCTGTTCCACAGTCCAGGGGCTACAATAGCAAAGGCGTGGTCACCCCTGAGCTTAAGTTTAGATCGTGGGACAGCCAGGAGCCCCAAGTCAGTCGACCTGAGGGACCTGGAAGTAGAATAAGGGGTTAGAGGGTCTGTGATATGGGGGGGCAGCCCATTTAAGGCTTTATAAACAAATAGGACAATCTTAAAATCAATTCTGAACCGTACTGGCAGCCAGTGGAGGGAGGCCAGGACAGGAGTAATATGGTCCCTCTTCCGGGCACCTGTCAGGAGCCCGGCTGTGGCGTTCTGGACCAGTTGCAGACGGGACAGGGACGACTGACTAATCCCAGGTACACAGGGAGTTGGAGTAGACCATGCGGGAGGATGACCTTCTCGAGATCTTTGAAAGAGAGAAACGGCTTGATTTTGGCAATTGTACGAAGCTGGAAAAAAACTGGCTTTTACTACTGCATTAACTTGCTTGTCAAACTTAAAGGCGGAATCAAATATTACACCAAAGGATTTAACATGGGGTTTGACAAGGGTGGACAGGTTACCAAGACTGTTGGTAATCACTTTGATGGAGTCAGGGGGGTCAAATAGGATGATTTCAGACTCGCCTTCACTCAGCTGTAGGAAGTTTTGCGCCAACTAACACTTCATGTCCTCAAGGCAGTTCATGAGGCTGGCTAGATTTGGCTCGTCGTTTGGGTTCGGGGGAGATAAAGCTGCTTGTCATCAGCAATCCATCTTTACTACTACAAATAAACCCCAGCACTGCAACAAGATTTCAGAGCTTCTGGTAATTATTTCTGTAATAGTCACCAATTACAATTGTAAAACTCTTACACACGTATAGGGGGCCCAAGACTTTTGCACAGTACTGCATTTGTCAACATAGAGCAGAGAGCGAGTTTGTAAATCTGAAGGGGATGAAGAATGTTGGGAATGGCGAGGGTGGAGTGCCATGTGAGGGGTATGGGACAGGTGGAAGAGAAAGAGTTTTGGGGTGCGGGCAGACGCACCCAACCCAGAGACACCAGCCAAGGTTATTTGATTCCAAACAGTATTTATCTGGTACTTCACACTCCCTCCCCCTCCCTTCCCCTTTTCCCAACCATGATTCCACTCAACCTGCCCCCTTCCCACTCTCAGTCCACGATAGAGACCCCTTTCAGAATCAGGTTTATCATCACTCACATCTGTCATAAAATTTGTTTTTTTGTGGTAGCAGTACAGTGCAATGTATGAAATTGGTACAGGACTGTGTGAAAGTCTCTGGCATCCTATGTAGCTATATATATGCCGAAGGCTTTTGCACTGTGCTGTAAAGAGGCATATTGCTTGACCTTTGACCTGAGAGTTTTGTACTGTACTCCAAAGGGGCATACTGATTGATCTTTGGCACTCAGAAGTAGGCTAAATTTGATCTGGGTCACTCACTGGTGTAAATCTGGACATCGCCATGGTGACCGGATTATTTGCAATGTAAAGGGCAGGAGAATGGAGCTACAGGACAAAGGTAAAGGTAAAGATTTGCTTTCTTTGTCACTTGAACATTGAAGCATGCGTCATTTGCATCAGATCAAATCAGCGAGGATTGTGCCTACCAGCTTGCCCACAGCTCACTAACCCGAACTTGTCTGTCTTTGGAATGCGTGAGGAAACTGGAACTCCAGGAGGAAACCATGTGGCACAAACTCCTTACTCTACTCAGCAATCACTGTGAAGTGCAGCTCGAATCACCACACCGCCATGGTGCCTGATGCAGGGTCACTCTGTTAAACAGCTAATTCAGACAACGGGTCAGATAGTTTCTCTGCGCTGTATGAATGACCATCTCAAAGCACAGACCCAATGGTCTGTTAATCAACAGTGCACAAAAGGCCCCATCAAGGGAAATCCAATCATTGTTTTAATTTTATGTTTAATATAATAACCACATTTTTCAGTGTAGCAGCTTGGTTTTGTGTGCTTCAATTAGGTTGATAGTTAAAGAAAATCTAATTAAAACAAAAAATGTTAATTGGGAATGGAATTAGACATCAGCCCATTAGAGATTATGGCACCCTCTGATCTAACCACTAATTGTAGCAGGTGTGAGCAGGAAGTCCAATCACTTATTCATTGTGGGATGTTACAACTTGCTGCAAGTAATGATGATTGCTGAGGGTGGTGTAGTTCTGCTTATTCAGTCAGGCAGATCCATACACAACATGCTGTAAGTAGACCTGAGATACCCATACTCAACGGATCAGTTCAGAGCTGCCATAGTTGGTCATGATATGGCATTTGTAGTGGACAGATCTACACATACACGTGGAAACACGTACAAAATGCTAGAGGAACTCCGAAGGTCAGGTGGCATCCATGGAGGGGAATAAACAGATGACGTTTCTGGGCAAGACCCTTCATCAGGACTAGAAAGGAAGGGGAAGAAGCCAGAATAAGGAGGTGCAGGAAGGTGAAGGAGGAAGAGGTGGGAGGTGAGATCAGATGGGGAAGGTGGGGGTTGGGGAAAGGTTGAATATTGTCGTCTTTAAACTGGTGGAGCCTGTACTTTGAGATGCCAGGACAAGACTGAATATTTACAACTATTCTATTCCGCAGGAGCCAACGAGATGGTCCCTTTAGCTTCCAGCTGAGGTTGTCACCGTGCAAATGCCAGACTTAGCCAATCCAATTCAGGCAGACAGGATTCAGAAAAGATCATGGATTCCAGCAACAGGAACCACCTCTCACCAACTGCAACAGAACGATGATCCACCACGTGGAAAACAGTCCAAGCATGTCCTGACCTTTCAAAGACAAACCAACTGCAGCCAGACGTTGACCTATTAGTTGACTCTAGATGATATCAGTTGCTATCAACCATGAATTTAATTTGGCAGTTCCTCCTCAATAAACAGTTCGGCAATTTTCAGCACCTGTTTTACCTGGATTTTTCCATTCCTGACATTACAACTTTGATCCAAGATGAATTACAGAGAGTTGAGATTCAGCTGAGAGGGACTGTTTTTGGGAATCAAAGCAACACTTGACCAGATATACATCAAAGGACCTCAATAAAACTGAAGGCAATCTTTGTCAATTGCTCCTCCCCTGCCTTCTGATGGAGCTGTTAAATTTCATTTTAACTTCTCGCTAACTCCTCGTGGGGCTCCCCTTCACTGTTACCCTGTGAGATCTCACTGTTGTTTCAACGTTGCTATGTCAAGCACTTGGATCCTGGAAGTGGTCTGAACAGTGACAAATCCAATTCATTGTCAATAACCACAAAAATAACAGCATTTATTTATTGTTTCTATATCATTTAAAAGGAAGACATTTTAGGCTCATGAAGCCATAGAAAAGTAATGCACAGAAACAGGCCCTTTGGCCCATCTAGTCTGTGCCAATCCACTTAAACTGCCTAGTCCCATTGACCTGCACCGGGACCATAGCCATCCATACCCCTACCATCTGTGAACAGTAGCTATCCAATGCATATTCTGGTGAGTTATCTGTACTAACTCACAAAGGTAGTGCCATCTCCCCACTAATTTCCCACACAACTCCTCCTCCCTGGATTCTACCACCCACCAGGGAGAGTTTACCAGGACCATTTAACCTACTGATTCATACATCTTTGGGGTTTGGGAAGAAATTGGGGCAGTGAGAGGCAACACACATGGTCACAGGGACAGCCCACCAGAAGTCAGAACTGAACCTGGTGTGCGAGCACAAAATCTATATCTCCTGTGCCAGGAAAGATAGCTCCTGAAGCAAATTTACACATTTAGTTATATTTAATTGTTCTTGATTTGGCAGGTGTGTTGCCTGTCAGACCTGTTCCAGTTCAAAAGGGTTTGTATCAGATTTATGGTCAAGGTATAGCACATTAGTACTGAGGAGCAACCTGGGAAACCTGGTACCAGGTGTAAAAGACTGTGTCCTTGACAAGCTCTTAAACTCAAACAGTCTATTTGCAGATCAATAAATGTGATCAACATGGCGATGTTATCAACACACAGAACTCTGCTCCCCCCCCCCCCCGCATTTTGTGTGTGTTGCTTGGATTTACAGCATCTGAGGATTTTCTCTTGTTTGTGTTCATTAAAGTTGTGCTCAGACTGCACATTCAAGCAACAATAAACAGTAAATATGACATAGTACATTATAATTTATATCACACATATTTATATAAGCCATATTGGTTTCTATTTTTTAAAAGAAGGCGTAACTACTTTACAAATTGAACTGAGTTACAGAGTTTCACACTCAGAATCTTCTTCATGGTATGTTCAGATTCAGATTCAGTTTATTGTCATTTAAATGCAATGCAGTTAAAAAATGAGACAACGTTCCTCCAGAATGATATCACAAAAGCATATGACAAAACAGACTACACCAGAAAATCCACATTTTTTGAAGAATTTTTTGAAGAAGTTACGAGGAATGTTGACAAGGGTAAGGCAGTGGATGTAGTCTATATGGACTTCAGCAAAGCCTTTGACAAAGTTCCACATGGAAGGTTAGTTAAGAAGGTTCAGTCATTAGGTATTAATGCTGGAGTAATAAAATGGATTCAACAGTGGCTAGATGGGAGATGCCAGAGAGTAGTGGTGGATAATTGTTTATCGGGATGGAGGCCGGTGACTAGCGGGGTGCCTCAGGGATCTGTTTTGGGCCCAATGTTGTTTGTAATATACATAAATGATCTGGATGATGGGGTGGTAAATTGGATTAGTAAGTATGCCGATGATACTAAGGTAGGAGGTGTTGTGGATAATGAGGTGGGTTTTCAAAGCTTGCAGAGAGATTTATGCCGGTTAGAAGAATGGGCTGAACGTTGGCAGATGGAGTTTAATGCTGAGAAGTGTGAGGTTCTACATTTTGGCAAGAATAATCCAAATAGAACATACAGGGTAAATGGTAGGGCATTGAGGAATACAGAGGAACAGAGAGATCCAGGAATAACAGTGTATAGTTCCCTGAAGGTGGAGTCTCATGTAGATAGGGTGGTGAAGAAGGCTTTTGGAACGCTGGCCTTTATAAATCAAAGCATTGAGTACAGAAGTTGGGATGTAATGTTAAAATTGTACAAGGCATTGGTAAGGCCAAATTTAGAATATTGTGTGCAGTTTTGGTCACCGAATTATAGGAAAGATATCAATAAATTAGAGAGAGTGCAGAGACGATTTACTAGGATATTACCTGGATTTCAGCACTTAAGTTACAGAGAAAGTTTGAACAAGTTAGGTCTCTATTCATTGGAGTGTAGAAGGTTGACGGGAGATTTGATCGAGGTATTTAAAATTTTGAGAGGGATAGATAGAGTTGACGTGAATAGGCTGTTTCCATTGAGAGTAGGGGAGATTCAAACGAGAGGACATGATTTGAGAGTTAGGGGGCAGAAGTTTAAGGGAAACACGAGGGGGTATTTCTTTACTCAGAGAGTGATAGCTGTGTGGAATGAGCTTCCTGTAGAAGTAGTAGAGGCCAGTTCAGTTGTGTCATTTAAGGTAAAATTGGATAGGTATATGGACAGGAAAGGAGTGGAGGGTTATGAGCTGAGTGCGGGTAGGTGGGACTAGGTGAGATTAAGAGTTCGGCACAGACTAGGAGGGCCGAGATGGCCTGTTTCCGTGCTGTGATTGTTATATGGTTATATGGTTATAACGTTTGGCAATCCCCAATCCAGAGTCCAGATAGGCTGCTGCGTATTAATATCGCGCTACTGTCTTAGCGCGATCCCCAATCCCACCAGACAAAACAAGACCAAAAACTAAAGCTACAAGACCTGCATGAAACCATGTAGTTAGAACATATAGTTACAACAGTACAAACAATAGCATAATTGATAAAAAAAAAACAGACAATAGGCACAGTAAAAATAGTCCAAATATGTTAAAAGACTATAAATTCAAAAGAAACCACCACACAGTTTCCACAAGTCCTCAGGGTCCTGACAGACATGCCATCCCATGCCAGCGGCAGAAGGGAGTACCCCCGCTATGGACTTCCACAGCGGCGCCCAACTCAGCCTCGCAGACACAGCACACAGTGAAAGCGCCCCAACTGCAGCAGACTCCGAGTCCCTCGAACCTCCGAGCCGACGACCATCCCCTCTGGCACAGCTTCTCCAAGCTCCATCCTCTGCCGGGCGTATTAAGACGCCCCTGCCAACGGCCATCGGCAATTCGACCCCGAGGACTGGGGCCTGTTCTTCCCTGCAGAGTCCCGGACCTCACAGCAGCAGCAGCAACGAAGAAGGTCTTCCTGGAGATTTCCAGATGTTCCTCCGTGCTCCCACGTCCATTTTTCATCAGATTAGGATTGTGCATGGCACCTCGCTTAACAAATAACAGATATCAGCTCCGGAGAGGCTGCTGCAAGCTGCGTCGTGCCGCCATCTTGGCGTTTGTTGCTGGTGTAGTTCAGGTGCAATGAGGAACTAGCAACAGAATCACAGGCACAGGGCATCAAATGAGCTGCATTCACAAAAATATATACGCAATTTTTATAAGAAAGAACATAACTAGAACAACAAAGTCCATTTTAGTGCATGACAATCAAAGTGATTACGATGTTACTAAATCGTCGTGATTAGGGTTGTATCAGTTGGTTCCAGAACAGAATGATTGAAGGGAAGTAGCTGTTCTTGAACCTGGAGATTTGGGACTTCAAGCATTTGCACCCCTTCTGCAAGACGATGGCATGGCCTGGGTGGAGAGGATCTTTGATGATGGATTTTACATTCTTGACACAGTGCCTCCTGTAGATACTGGATCTGCCTGCAATGTATTGGGCTGAGTCCACTACTCTCTGCAGATTCTTATGTTCCTGCACATTTGAATCCCCATTACAGACCAGCCCCGGCAAATATCATTTTGGAACTGAAGGAGCTGAGCACCATGAATAACAGTCCTTAGACTGGGCACTCTGATGCCCTCCTATCACTATGGGAGACTTCAACTTGAAGAAGTCTCTGACAAACTATTTGTGGAGCCAGAAGAGACAATACGCTTATAACCATAACCATGTAACCATATAACAATTACAGCATGGAAACAGGCCATCTCGGCCCTTCTAGTCCATGCCGAACGCTTACTCTCACCTAGTCCCACTGACCTGCACTCAGCCCATAACCCTCCATTCCTTTCCTGTCCATATACCTATCCAATTTTTTTAAAATGACAATATCGAACCTGCCTCTACCACTTTTACTAGAAGCTCGTTCCACACAGCTACCACTCTCTGAGTAAAGAAGTTCCTCCTCGTGTTACCCCTAAATTTTTCCCCCCAGCTGTCAACTCATGTCCTCTTGTTTGAATCTCCCCTACTCTCAACAGAAAAAGCTTATCCACATCAACTCTATCTATCCCCCTCATAATTTTAAATACCTCAATCAAGTCCATCCTCAAACTTCTACACTCCAAAGAATATAAACCTAACTTGTTCAACCTTTCTCTGTAACTTAGGTGCTGAAACCTAGGTAACATTCTAGTAAATCTCTTCTGTACTTTCTCTATTTTATTGACATCTTCCCTTTAAATCGATGACCAGAACTGTACACGATACTCCAAATTCAGCCTTACCAATGCCTTGTACAATTTTAACATTACATCCCAACTCCTATACTCAATGCTCTGATTTGTAAAGGCCAGCATACCAAAAGCTTTCTTCACCACCCTATCCACATGAGATTCCACCTTCAGAGAACTATGCACCATTATTCCTAGATCACTCTGTTCTGCTGCATTCCTCAATGCCCTACCATTTACCATGTATACATGACATACCATGTATGTCCTATTTTGGTTATTTTGGTTATTCCTACCAAAATGTAGCACCTCACACTTATCAGCTTTAAACTCCATCTGCCATCTTTCAGCCCACTCTTCTAACTGGCCTAAATCTCTCTGCAGCTTTGAAAACCTACTTCATTATCCACAACACCACCTATCTTAGTATCATCTGCATACTTACTAATCCAATTTAACACCCCATTATCCAGATCATTAATGAATATGACAAACAACATTGGACCCAGTACAGATCCCTGAGGCACACCACTAGTCACCAGTCTCCAACCTGACAAACAGTTATCCACCACTACTCTTTGGCATCTCCCATCCAGCCACTGTTGAATCCATTTTACTACTTCAATATTAATACCCAACGATTGAACCTTCCTAACTAACCTTCCATGTGGAACCTTGTCAAAGGCCTTACTGAAGTCCATATAGACTTCCACTGCTTTACCCTCGTCAACTTTCCTAGTAACCTCTTCAAAACATTCAATAAGATTTGTCAAACATGACCTTCCACACACAAAACCATGCTGACTGTTCCTAATCAGACTGTCTATCCAAATAATTATATATACCATCTCTAAGAATACTTTCTATTAATTTACCCACCACTGACGTCAAACTGACAGGCCTATAATTGCTAGGTTTACTCTTAGAACCCTTTTTAAACATTAGAACCACATGAGCAATACGCCAATCCTCTGGCACCAACCCCGTTTCTAATGACATTTGAAATATTTCTGTCAGAGCCCTGCTATTTCTACACTAACTTCCTTCAAGGTCCTAGGGAATATCCTGTCAGGACCTAGAGATTAATCCACTTTTATATTCTTTAAAGGCACCAGTACTTCCTCCTCTTTAATCATCATAGTTTCTATAACTACCCTACTTGTTTCCCTTACCTTATACAATTCAATATCCTTCTCCTTATTGAATACTGAAGAAAAGAAATTGTTCAAAATCTCCCCCATCTCTTTTGGCTGACCACTCTGATTCTCTAAAGGACCAATTTTATCCTTCACTATCCTTTTGCTATTAATATAACTGTAGAAACCCTTTGGATTTATTTTCACCTTACTTGCCAAAGCAATCTCATATCTTCTTTTAGCTTTTCTAATTTCTTTCTTAAGATTCTTTTTACATTCTTTATATTCCTCAAGCACCTGATTTACTCCATGCTGCCTATGTTTATTGTAGATCTCTCTCTTTTTCCGAACCAAGTTTCCAATGTCCCTTGAAAACGATGGCTCTCTCAAACTTTTAACCTTTCCTTTCAACCTAACAGGAACATAAAGATTCCGTACCCTCAAAATTTCACCTTTAAATGACCTCCATTTCTCTATTACATCCTTCCCATAAAACAAATTGTCCCAATCCACTCCTTCTAAATCCTTTCGCATCTCCTCAAAGTTAACCTTTCTCCAATCAAAAATCTCAACCCTGGGTCCAGACCTAACTTTCTCCATAATTATATTGAAACTAATGGTATTGTGATCACTGGACCCGAAGTGCTCCCCAACACATACCTCCGTCACCTGACCTATCTCATTCCCTAACAGAAGATCCAACACTGCCCCTTCTCTAGTTGGTACCTCTATGTATTGCTGCAAAAAACTAACCTGCACACATTTTACAATCTCCAAACCATCCAGCCCTTTTACAGAATGGGATTCCCAGTCTATGTGTGGAAAATTAAAATCTCCCACAATCACAACCTTATGCTTACTACAAATATCTCCTTACATCTCCTTACAAATATCTCCTTATGCTATCTCCTTACAAAGTTGTTCCTCCAATTCTCGCTCCCCATTAGGTGGTCTAGAAGTGTTACTACACCTTTCCCATTCCTCAATTCCACCCTAATAGCCTCTCTAGATGAGCCCTCTAATCTATCCTGCCAAAGCATCACTGTAATATTTTCTCTGACAAGCAATGCAACACCTCCCCCTCTTGCCCCTCCGATTCTATCACACCTGAAGCAACAAAATCCAGGAATATTTAGCTGCCAATCACACCCCTCCTGCAACCATGTTTCACTAATAGCTGCAACATCATATTTCCAGGTATCAATCCATGCTCTAACCTCATCCACCTTTCTTACAATGCTCCTAGCATTAAAATAAACGCATTTAAGAAATTCTCCACCTCTTACTCTCTGTTTATCCCTAATGGTGCAAACAACTTTACTATCTTCTTTTCCATCCTTCTCCCCTACATCTTTGGTCTGAGCACACCTCTTCTCTATCGCCTGCCTATCCTCCCTCACACACTGTCTACTAGCTTTCTCTATTTGTGAACTAACCTCCTCTCTCCTAGTCTCTTCAATTTGATTCCCACCCTCCAACCATTCTAGTTTAAAGTCTCCCCAGTAGCCTTAGCTAATCTCCCCGGCAGGATATTGGTCCCCCTCGGATTCAAGTGCAACCCGTCCTTTTTGTACAGATCACACCTGCCCCAAAAGAGGTCCCAATGATCCAGAAACTTGAATCCCTGTCCCCTGCTCCAATCCCTCAGCCCCGCATTTATCCTGCACCTCATTCCATTCCTACTCTCACTGTCACGTGGCACAGGCAGTAATCCCGAGATTACTACCTTTGCGGTCTTTCTTCTCAACTGCCTTCCTAACTCTCTATATTCTCTCAGGACCTCTTCCCTTTTCCTACCTATGTCATTGGTACCTATATGCACCACGACCTCTTGGTCCTCACCCTTCCACTTCAGGATATCTTGGATGCGATCAGAAACATCCCGGATCCTGGCTCCAGGGAGGCAAACTACCATCCGGGTCTCCTAATCGCATCCACAGAATCGCCTATCTGACCCCCTAATTATCGAGTCCCCTATTACTACTGCCTTCCTCTTCCTTTCCCTACCCTTCCGAGCCACAGGGCTAGACTCTGTGCCGGAGGCATGGCCACTGTTGCTTTCCCCAGGTAGGCTGTCCCCCCCAACAGTACTCAGACAGGAGTACTTATTGTCAAGGGGTACAGCCACTGGGGTACTCTCTAGTACCTGACTCTTCCCCTTCCCCCTCCTGACCCACCTGTCTGCCTCCCGTGGTCCCGGTGTGACCACCTGCCTGTAACTCCTCTCTATCAACTCCTCACTCTCCCTGACCAGACAAAGGTCATCGAGCTGCAGCTCCAGTTCTCTAACATGGTCCCTTAGGAGCTGCAGCTCGGCGCACTGGCACAGATGTGGACGTCCGGGAGGCTCGGAGACTCCAGGATCTCCCACATCCGACACCGAGAACAACGAGCTGCCCTCACACTCATAATTCCCCCTTTCCTCAAATAACAGGAAAAATTGAAAACTAAACCTGCCTTGCCTCGCCCGTTTCTGCCTAAGCCCATTGAGCCCAAGCCCTTCAGCCTTCTCTCTGCTCCCAGCTCACTCCGCTGCCCACTGTATAAGGCTGTGTTGCTTTTAAATCTTCCGCGCTTCACTGCCCGCCGTCACACGCCTGCACAGTCCCACCTCTCTTATCCCCGATGAGAAGAAAAAATCAAAATGGCTCCCTCAGCACTCCCGTTCTGATTCTCAGGCTTCCTTCTCCAAATTGATCACTGTTACAGCACCATCGAGAATTCCTTCCATGTCCTCCTGTGCCCACACCTTGGCAAGTTCAATTACCTGGCAGTACTGCTTCTCCCGACGTACAGGCGGAGACCGAGACCGCAGTACCACTGGTGACGGTGCAAAGGTCAAAGGTCAAGAGGAGTAGCAAAGCATTTGCAGGACTGTTTTGAATATGTGGACTTGACCATATTCAGGAATTTATCTTTGGAACAAGTTAATATGCCAAAGCCATCACTGTCTTCCCAAACCAGAAGCCCTGGATGAACCAGGAGAATCGCAGTCTGCAGAGGGCTAGATCTGTGATGTTCAATCGGTGGAATTCATTGCCTCAAGTGTCTGTGGAGGCCACGTCATTGGCTCTATTTAAAGTAGAGGTTCTAGATTAGAGTGGCAAAGGTTATGTGGAGGGGGCTTGAGAATGGGGTTGAGAGGGATAATAAATGAAGCCTGAACAGAATCAATGGCCAAATAGCTTAATTCTGCTCCTCTGCCTGATGTATTATGACCAGGTACAACCTAGGGAAGGCCATTTTGAGAGTAAAAAGGCAATTCATGTGGTTAACATACGATCACATTTGCCAGGATTTGTCTGTTTTTACCTCCTGTAAGACAAAACCAAACACTATTAATGCAGGTGATGCTTCGCTCCCCAGTGAGGAAAACATCTTTTATGCATACTTTGAAAGGTTACGCAGGTGCAATCTCACTGGCTCTCCGATCTGCTCTGGAGCACCTCAACACAGCAAAACACAGATCCGATTGCTGTTTATCGGTTACAGTTCGGCAATGAATACCCACAGCCTAAGTCTCCGTACCTCTTTCTGCGACTGGATCCTCTGCTTTCTAATTGGGAAACCAAAGTCAGTGCAGATCAGTAATAACATCTCCTCACTGAGAAACAATGCAGACACACCTCAAGGATGCGTGCTTACCCACTGCACACCTCCTGCTACACTCCTGACAATGGGGCTAGCCACAGCTCAGATGGCATTTATAAATTCTTAGGTGACACCACAAAATCGCAGCTTGCAACAAGGAAGTGTGTGCGAGTCAGATGGATTGGCTAGTTGAGTGACGTTGCATTCAACATAAGCAAGACTATGGAATTAAGGGTAGATTTCAGAAAAGGGAAGTCGGAAGAACAGAGACCAGTCCTCATTGACGGGTCAGTAGTGGAAAGAGTGAGCAACTTCAAGCTCGTGAATGCTAACATCTCCGAGGATCTGCCCAGGGCCCAACACACAAATGCAGTCATGGAGAAGACACTGCAGAAGCTCTCCCTCATTAGGATTCAAAGCAGATTTGGTGTGTCACTAAATGCACTAGCAAATTTCTTTACACATGTACAGTGGAGAGTCTTCTGACTGGTTGCATCATAGCCTGATATGGAGGCTCAGATGCACAGGAATCTGCAGAGGGGTATAGACACACCAGCCCCATCAACAATGTACAGGATTCAGGAATCTGCAGAGGGGTATAGACCCAGCAGCCCCATCTCCAATGCACAGGATTCAGGAAGCTGCAGAGGGGTATAGACCCACAAGCCCCATCAACAATGTACAGGATTCAGGAATCTGCAGAGGGGTATAGACACACCAGCCCCATCTCCAATGCACAGGATTCAGGAAGCTGCAGAGTGGTATAGACCCACCAGCCCCATCTCCAATGCACAGGATTCAGGAATCTGCAGAGGGTTATAGATCCATCCCCATCTCCAATGTACAGGATTCAGGAATCTGCAGAGGGGTATAGACCCACCAGACCATCTCCAATGCACAGGATTCAGGAATCTGCAAAGGGGTATAGACCCACCAGACCATCTCCAATGCCCAGGATTCAGGAAGCTGCAGAGGGGTATAGACCCACCAGCCCCATCGCCAATGCCCAGGATTCAGGAATCTGCAGTGGGGTATAGACTCACCAGCCCCATCTCCAATGCACAGGATTCAGGAATCTGCAGAGGGGTATAGACCCACCAGCCCCATCTCCAATGCAGAGGATTCAGGAATCTGCAGAGGGGTATAGACCCACCAGCCCCATCTCCAATGTACAGGATACAGGAATCTGCAGAGGGTTATAGACCCACCTGCCCCATCTCCAATGCACAGGATTCAGGAATCTGCAGAGGGGTATAGACCCACCAGCCCCATCGCCAATGCACAGGATACAGGAATCTGCAGAGGGTTATAGACCCACCTGCCCCATCTCCAATGCACAGGATTCAGGAATCTGCAGAGGGGTATAGACCCACCAGCCCCATCTCCAATGTACAGGATTCAGGAATCTGCAGAGGGGTATAGACCCACAAACCCCATCTCCAATGCACAGGATTCAGGAATCTGCAGAGGGGTATAGACCCACCAGCCCCATCTCCAATGTACAGGATTCAGGAATCTGCAGAGGGGTATAGACCCACCAGACCATCTCCAATGCACAGGATTCAGGAAGCTGCAGAGGGGTATAGACCCACCAGCCCCATTATAGGCACAACTCTCCCCACAAACAGGGACATTTTTAAGTGGCAGTGCCTTGAGAAATCTGTGTCCATTGTTAAGGAACCTCACCAAGGACACGGCCTCTTTACATTACTACCACAATGGGGGAGGTACAGGAGCCTGAAGACCCACACTCAATGAGTCAGGAACAGCATCCTCCCCTTTGTCATCAGATTTCTCACTGCTCCATGAATTCATGAACACCAGCTTATTTTTGCTTTTCTTTGCACTGCTTGTTTATTTCATAATCAATAGAGTCTCTTTCTGCCTTTGCCCTCTACTGCCGCCTCAAAGCGACAAATCCCAATCTGTGATTCAGCCTTTCAAATCTGTGGAAGATCTTTTGAGTATTTGGTGAGAAGTTGGACCTCCTTAACTTCCTAAGGAAATAAGGAAGATGGGATGTTTTCCCTGTGATCCTATCTACATGCCGGGCTCAGGGCAGGTTATTACCCAGGAATTTAAATTTGTTGACCATCTCCACCAAATTCATCAGATGTTGTTATTTCATCTAGACTGTCATTGGAAATATTATACCTTTTCTCTTCGTGATCAATTATGGGATTGACTTCAAGAACATCTTCCATCTTAGATATGATCTGCGCTACTATCAGGTGGCCTTTGTAAGCTTCTCTGACTCTCTTACACAGTCTGATGGGATACTGTTTGGAAAACGTTAAGTTCCATAGTCCCATTGTATTCCACCTTAACATCACCAAGCTGGTGAAAGGTCTAGCACATCAAATACACCACGCCATGTAACCTGCTCATCTTTCTCCAGTGATATTCACCATGATTCCTCAGCCTTTCCTGTAAGCTGAGCTGGACAGGTGTGACTTGAGTCTTTTGTACTCCTGCATTTCCACAGGTGTGCAGTTGTTCCGTCACTTAAAGAAACGGCTGTCACTTATTGTTTATTCAACACCACCCATGGCATGCAGACCAATCTTTCCACTTGCTTATTTGAAACAGAGGAATGGTTTTATTGATCTTTGTAAGTCCCTCGAACTGGAATGATTGAACTGTGTACCATTGTCTGATACACCTTTTTTCCGGGAGGTTGCATGTAGGAAGGGTACATGCAACCTTCCAACTAACGTACACCCTGTATTGTTCACCTCCTCTGTTACAGTGTTTCCCTTCCATTGAGATGCTGCTTAACTGCTATTACTTTTCAAGTTCTGTATGTATATACAACCCCAATATAATCCAAAGTGCAGTAGTGCACTGAACAAGAAAACAGCAAACAGCTGCTGTTCTAGTGACAGGGTGCTCATCCATCCGACAGCCTAGTCTCGATGTTCCTGTTCCTTCTTCCTGATAGGAGTGAGTCAAAGAGATTGTTGGAGGGGTGTAGGGATCCTCAGCAATATGTTGGGCCCTTTGTCTGCAACGTTCCTGGTAAATGTCACAAGTGGGGAAGGGAGAAGCTGGAGATCCTCTCTGTGGAGTTTACTTTAGCTGTCTGTCCTCTGTTTAGTGCAGCATACAGATGTCACATGCCTTTACTTTCCACAGGTAACCCAGTCTGAGTCTCCGAACTGACACACTTGTGCTGAATGGCTACTATTGCAACCGTAGTTGGATTTCCTGCCAGACTTGCTTCTTTTGCATTCACGTTTACACGAGCCAGAATCCACATCAGAGTTGCCACCGGGACTCATGCCACTGTTCTTACTGACGTTCTATACTCTCTGAAATCCTTTTAAAGGCCATTTCCACCAGTTGGAATATTTTATGTCTTCCCATACATTCGATCTGGTGTACATTCAACATATTTCTTAGTGAGACAGAGTTAGAATCAGGTTTAATATTACTGACAAATGCCGCGGTGTTGTTTTGCAGCCGTGGTACAGTGCAATGCCTAAAAACTACTACGTTACAATATATAACAAAACAAATAAGCTGTACAATATTCATGGGTTCATGGTCCATTCAGAAATCCAATGATGAGGGGGAAGTAGTTGTTCCTAAAATATTGAGTGTGTGGGTTGAAGTCTTCGCTTAAGCAGGAGCTAATTCTAGCCATGACCAACCGCTCAAAGCAATTCATCACAGTAGGTTTGAGTGCTGTCAAGCAATAGTCATAAAGGCAGCTCACCCTGCTCTTGTTGGGCACTGGCAAGATTGATGTCTTTTTGAAGCAGGTGGGAACTCTGACTTTAGCAGTGAGTATCCTTGAACACTCCAGCCAAAATTCAAAGTACATTTATTATCAAAGTAGTTTCGTCTCCTTACAGGCAGCTACACATTAGAACCCAAACACCCAATGTGCAGGAGGAAAAACAAACCATGCAAACAATAAAAATAAGCAAATAACAGTCAGAACTGAAGGTGAGTCTAAAGCCAGGAAGCCAGTGGCTGCCGATCCAGGATCCTGGTATTTGCAGGCACGGGCAAACCTCACGGAGCAGGGCGTCCCTCTCCTTTAGCCCTGACATCCTGACCTTTTCAATTTGGCACTTTAATCGGCCAAACCTTGGGTTGTCCATCGCTCTTGGACCTGGGCCCTGCTGCTTCAATACATTCTGGGGCCTGGGCCACACTGCCTTCCCTGTTCGGCCATTTGGTTGGCGTAAGTGCACCATCAAAGCCCAGTGTCCTGCAAGGGTCAAAACCCAACTATTTATTTTATTTGGAGATACAGTGAGCCAACCACCCAGCAACCCCAGACTTTACTCTAGCCTTATCACAAGACCATTTACAGTGACCAATCAACCTACTTTTTGGACCTACGCGTTTGGACCGTGTGAGGAAACTGGAGCACCCAGAGGAAACCCACACATTCTACAGGGAGGACATATAGACCTCTTACAGAGGATGCTGGATTTGAACTTTGAACTCTCACCCTGAGCTGTAATAACATCATGCTTATCGCTATGCTACCATGGCACCCACAGTGCAACACGTTTCTCATAAATCACTAGCCGATCTCAGGTTGTGAGTTTTAACAACAACACACACAAAATGCTGGTGGAACACAGCAGGCCAGGCAGCATCTATAGGGAGAAATGCTGTCGATGTTTCGGGCCGAGACCCTTCGTCAGAACTAACCGAAAGGAAAGATTTCTGCAAGTTCCAGTGGTTTTTTAACTTTAAAAACATTATTAAATGTGATGCCATTCATAAATAATCATTGGTGATTAAGTATCTGGTTTGATTTCAGCCTTCTTGCTTTCACTGTGGCCTCATTCACAAGTTTTTCTGCCACTTTTGATGGTGTTATTCACCCTAAGAATCTCCAGCAGTCTGACGAACAGCCCCCCATGCCCTGCCCCAGCAGAGTCAAAGGAGGATCTGAGCTGCCATGTGGGATAGAACCACCAAGGTGCACCGGGTTCCTGTTCAGCTGTCACTAGGCGTGTCTTTGCATTTGCAGGTGCTGCTTTTTCTCTCTTGTGCTCTTGACTACACCTTAGATTTGTTATGACCGTTCCAGAACTTCTCAGACACACCTTACCATATAGTCATGCATTCAGCATCCTCGATACCCGGTCATTTCTCATGGCTGCGATCTGACATCACCTCATCTTGTCAACATTTCTTAACATCCATCAAAATCCATTGAATCCTTTATTGGTGGGATATAAGGAGATTTAGGGAGGGGTGTGTCTAATTTATTCAAAGTAAACAGCAAGGCAGACCTGAGTTCACACATACTGACAAATTCAGCAAAAAGAGACAAGCAGCCCACGTTACTTAGCTCAACAGTGCCCTTTGCTGGTGAGAAACAGTATTGCATCTTCCAGCACCTTCCCCTGATTCTGCCCAAGTTCACTCAGTTGTATTCCATTGGCTGTTAATACTTATATGTACCCGATTTGGAAATTAAAGTCTGTCATGTCTAATGATGGCAGGTAGTCTGTGCAGGAGGGTCCTTAAAGTGGAAAAGTCATTGCACTGGGGCAGTCCGCTCTCTCAGAGAGAGCCCAGCGAGGGGTATTACCAGTCTGGGGAAGCTCACTCACCTCTGGTCCCCACCAGACTCTCCACTCAAATGAAAGACTGCAAGGACAACAAAAGGGTTTAATGGACATGGACTGTAAAGGAACGGTAGTGTGGGTGATAAGAGACAAAGCCAGGCATTTATATAGAGAGAGCCAGGGTGCACAGGTGCAGACACACACACTCAGCTCTGAGATTTTAGCACAGGGGATCTCATTGGAATCAGGTTCATCATCACTCACATCTGTCATAAAATTTGTTTGTTTTTGTGACAGCAGTGCAGTGCGATACATAAAATTATTGGAGTACCGCGCAAAAGTCTCAGGAACCCTAGCTATCTATATATATATATATATATATATATATGTGTGTGTGTGTGTCTGTCTGTCTGTCTGTCTGTCTGTGCATGTGTGTGTGTGTCTGTCTGCATGTGTGTGTGTGTGTGTGTGTGTGTGTGTGTGTCTGTCTGTGCATGTGTGTGTGTGTGTGTCTGTCTGTGCATGTGTGTGTGTGTGTGTGTGACTGTCTGTCTGTGCATGTGTGTGTGTGTGTGTGTCTGTCTGTGCATGTGTGTGTGTGTGTGTGTGTCTGTCTGTGCGTGCGTGTGATGTGTGTGTGTGTGTGTGTGTGAGTGTTGTGTGCCTAAGACCTCTGCACAGTACCGTACGTCGTGTATGGAAGGAGAGGAGATGGATTGTTGGAGTTCCTGTTAGGGAATACCATGAATGTACGGGCTGTGTTTTCACTGTCTTATTGAGGTCTCTGCCAGCTGATCTAGTTACCTTATCGTAGGACTAAATGCATGAAGGGGATGATGGTTTTTATTTATGAAATGAGTTTACAGTGGGTTAGAAGGAATGGGGAAGAACAAGTAATTCTCCTCTCAATAACTAGGAAAACAATTGCTCAAATTAAGCACCAACTAAGCAGGTATCAATCTTGATTGAGTTTCCTTTATTCCCTTCTGAGAGCAGTCTTCCATAACAGTTCATATCAGGAGTCACTGATCTGATTCCAAATGAAGACAGGGACCATCCATCTTCCACTGGTGACTAAGGAGCTGGACTTGCAATGACACTGGGAGAACTTGTTGGAGCACTGAACTCATACCAGATCGGCTCTGAAAGTGCTTGTTGAGACAGCGTGAAGAGAGCTGTAGTCTGTCAAATCATGCTTACCTAACTGATCTCTTCTCCTACTTCCTTCCCCAGCATTAAATTCATAGAGACGTAGAGCAGGAGATGGCCATTGAATATTGGTCATCTGCCTCAGAACCTGAACTTTTCCCCATTTCCCCGGATGCATTTTGTACCTCGAGATCTAGAGGCAAGTACAGAAGCATAGCAGTTAGCGTAATGCTTTACACTACCAGCTGTTAGACTGGGGTTCAGTTCCTGCCACTGTTTGTTTACCCCGTGACCGTGTGCATTTCCTCCAGGTGTTCTGGGTAATTCCCATGTTCCAAAGATACATGGGTTAGAGTTAGTAATTTGTGGGCATGCTACATTGGCACCAGAAGTGTGGCGACACTTCTAGAGCCCCCAGCACATCTGCGACTGTGTTAGTTGTTGACGCAAACAATTGCATTTCAATCTGCTTTGCTATATGTGTCCACAAATAAAGGTAATTTTTCTTTAAAGTCAATCAGTCTCCTTCTCGAACACAGTCCGTGTTTTATTCGCCACAGTCCACTGCGATAAAAGAAATTCCACAGGTTCACCACCTTCTGTGTAAAAACATTTCTCATTATCTCATTCCTGGTCATCATCCCCATCTCCTGAAAATGTGACCTGGGATTAGAAACATTCCCCTCGACACAATCTTGTCTGAATTTCGCAGGTTTTATTGAGATCTGCTCTCTCATCTTCTAAACTAAAGTGAATACGGTTGATCTAATTTCTCCTTGTATGACAGCCCAACTATCCTGGAGATCAGGCTAGAGAACCTTCCCTGAACTCCCATTCTTCCTCTTCAGACCATGAACAGCAGCTCACCAGAACTTCCTGGCCTGGGCCAGTCTCGCAGTCTGTCAAGGTGTAGCCCGTTGAAGATCCTTTCTCTCGTGGGGATGAGGTCTTTGCAGCTTCTGTTAGCGTTTCAGGGAGGGATTCCTAGCCCGATGCCCAGTCCTCCTCCTTCCAAAGCCAGTCTTGGGGCCGTCTGTGGCAGAGTTCTACTCCCTCTCTGAATAGTAAATATTCCCTCAGGTAGGAACCGAAACTCTGCAAAATTTTGTCAGCATAAAACTCTGGATTCCACAAAGAATTCACCTTATGAAAGTACTTAATCCAGTTAAGGATTTTCAGCAAAATTCTTGATGTTTACGACAGTAACCGCATAGAAGGTGAGTGTTTCAGAGGGCTTTTATTGAGCTGGGTAGTTACTCTGTTTTATTTTCAGAGCCTGTGTGTAGGAAGAGAATAGCATGGACTGCTGGTGATTTTCCCAGTCGGCCTGAAACCGAGCTTGTGTTTGAGTGTTTGGCAAGTGAGTCTGGTCTACAACTACACAGTTTACGCAATTTTCCAAACTGTTGCCAACATTGCTTGGGAAGGAAAACAAAGTGAAGAGCTCACGCAGTTTGGGGAAGGATTGAGGAAAATGAGTCACATGATCCATGTCAATATTTAATAAAACACAAAGGAAAATTCATTTTGGAGACTACTTTTCAATAATGTCACCCTGTTTCTTGAGCAAGGCAAAGCAGGAATTAGGACACTGGGAAAAAATGACTGTAAAGAGTCGATGAGCAACGGAATTCTGGCGATTTCCGTTTTTACTGACATTTGCAGGCATTTTTTTTCCCTGGGATTTAACCCTTCACTCATCACAGGTAGATAGAGTCATCCTGGAGCCATGCAGTGTGGAATATGGAAACTGGAGGAGGTCATTTGGGGCATTTCATTGTTCCGTTAGATTATGGGACATCAGTACCTCAATAGCATTTAACAGCCTTGGTACCGAAGTCCTTGGACATTTCATTCCTCAGAGTTTAACTGAGGCATCAGTACCTCAGTACCATTTATCAGCCACAGATGCTGGAAATCCAGGGCAACTGGCACAAAATGCTGGAGGAACTCAGCAGATCAGGCAGAATTTATGAAAATGAATGAACCGTCGACGTTTCGGGCTGAGACCCTTTATCAGGACTAGAAAGGAAGGAGAGAAGTCAAAGTAAGAAAGTACGGGGGAGGAGGGGAAGAAGTGCTTGGTGGCAGGTGTGAGGTAAAGCCAGGAAGAGGGGGAGTGAGTGATGTGAAGATTGGTACCATAGCGCTTAATAACATGACCCAACAAAAAAATTACCAATCCCATGATTGAACACTTTAACTGACCACCAACCCCTCAGTCCATTGGAGGAACCAATGAACAAACAGCCTAAATCACTTGCCTTCTCCCCGTATCCATTCATGCCCTTTCCAATCTAGAATTTATCAACCTCTGCCTTAAGTTACGACCTGGATGTAGAGGCAGAAGGATGGGTGAGTAAGTCTGCGGATGACATGAAGATTGGAGGAGTTGTGGATGGAGCTGTAGGTTGTCTTATGAGGCAACGTTAGCAGAGCTGGGACTTTTCTCCTTGGAGCGTAGAAGGATGAGAGGGGACTTGATAGAGGCCTACAAGATTATGAGAGGCATAGATAGGGTGGATAGTCAGTACCTGTTTCCCAGGGCACCAATAGCAAGCACCAGAGGGCATATGTACAAAATTAAGGGGGGGAAGTTTAGGGGAGACATCAGGGTTAAGTTTTTTACACAGAGGGTTGTGAGTGCCTGGAATGACTTGCTAGGGATGGTGGTGGAGGCTAAAACATTAGGGGTATTTAAGAGCCTCTTGGACAGGCACATGGATGAAAGAAAAATGGAGGGTTATGGGGTAGTGTGGGTTTAGTACTCTTTTTATAAGGATTATATGGGTCGGCACAACATGGAGGGCTGAAGGGCCTGTACTGTGCTGTAGTGGTCTATTCAATGGTTAAGTATACACCGATTGCTTTACGTGGTGTGTACACACCAGCTGTGTGGTGAAACAGGCACAACAACACCTCTTTCACCTCAGACAGCTGGAGAAGTTTGGTATGAGTCCCCAAATCCTAAGAACTTTCTACAGGGGCACAATTGAGAGCATCCTGACTGGCTGCATCACTGCCTGGTATGGGAACTGTACCTCCCTCAATCGCAGGACTCTGCAGAGAGTGGTGTGGAGAGAACAACGTATCTGTAGATGTGAATTTCCCACTGTTCAGGACTTTTATAGAGACGGGTGCGTAAGAAGGGCCTGATAGATCACTGGGGACCCGAGTCACCCCAACCACAAACTGTTTCAGCTGCTACCATCCAGGAAGCAGTACCGCAGCATAAAAGTCAGGACCAACAGGCTCTGGGACAGCTTCTTCCACCAGGCCATCAGACCGATTAAATTACACTGACACAATTATATTTCTAGGCTATATTGACTGCTGTGTTGTACATACTGTTTATTACAAATTACTATAATTTGCACATTGCACATTCAGACGGAGACATAACATAAAGGTTTTTTCTCCTCATGTATGTGAAAGATGTAAGAAACAAAGTCAATTCAATTCTAATGTAGACCCAATGATTTGGCCTCCACAGCTGCCTGTGGCAATGAAGTTCACCACTTTCTGGCTAAAGAAATTACTCTTCATCTCCATTCTAAATGGACACCCCTCTATTCTGAGGTTGTGCCCTCTGGTCCTAGACTCCCCCACCATAGGAAATATCCTCTCCACATCCTCTCTATCAACATTTGATAAGTTTCAATGAGATCCCCCCCTCATTCTTCTGAATTGCAGTGAGTCGAGGCCCAGAGCCATCAGATTCCAATCATGGAATCATTTCCCTGAACCTCTTCTGACCCTCTGCAAAGTCAGCCCATCCTTTCCTAGAAAAGGGGTCTGGAACTACTCGCGGTACTCCAAGTGAGGCCTCACCAATGCTTTATAAAGTCTCAACATCACATCCTTGCTCTTGTATTCTAGTCCTCTCGAAATGAATGCTACATTGCATTTGCCTTCCTCACCACTGACTCTACCGGTAAATTAACCTTTAGGGAGTCCTGCAAGAGGATTCCTAACAATATTCTCTCTGAGGTGCACGCACGTGTGCACACACACACATCTTTTGCTACTAGTGCCCAAAGGAAGTAAAACTGAACACAAAAGTTTGTCACCCTCTACCTCGTTGGCATGTTAAGTATATTTCACAATCGTACACAATCGCTTGTCCCCTTTTCGGTTTTTGATGCAAATAGTGTTGACAATGTGGAGTTTGCGATGATTTGTCTGCAGATTTTAGAACTGGCTTATTTATACTGCTTTTATTGAAGAAATTATTCAGTGCAAACATGTTGTCACTGGGCAAAAAATTGCACAGCACAAGATTTTTGCGCACACTGGTCATTACAAATTAAAGGGAACGTTGACTCCCAAGCCCCTTTACATCTCAGTTTTTTGAATTTTTTCTCCATTTAGAAAATCGTCAACCCTTTAATTTCTTCTTCCAAAGTGTGTGACCATACATTTCCTGACACTGTATTCCATCTGCCTCTTCTTTTCCCGTTCTCTTAAACTGGCCAAGTCTTTCTGTAGCTTCTCTACTCCCTCAAAACTACCTAGCCCTCCACCTATTTTCATATTGTCTGGAAAATTTGCAACAAAGCCATCAATCCCATCATCCAAATCATTGCATATAACATAAAAAGAATTAGTCCCAACGCAGATTCCTGTGGAACACCAGTAGTCACTGGCAGCCAACCAGTAAAGGCCCCCTTTATTCCCACTCTTTGCCCCCTGCCAATCAGCCACTGTTTTGTCCATGCTAGAATCTTTTCTGTAATATCATGGCTCTTAACCTGTCAAGCAACCTCAGGTATGGCATCAGTCAAAGGCTTTCTAAAAATCCAGGTCCACAACATCCTTCAATTCTCCTTTGTCTATCCTGCTTGTTATTTCTTCAAAGAATTCCAACAGATTTGTTAGGCCAAACTTCCCCTTAGGAAAATCATGCTGACCTCAGTCTATTTTATCATGAAAAGAAGCAATTCTAACACAGACCCCTGAGGAACACCATTAGTCACCAGCAGCCAACCAGAAAAAGGCCCCTTTATTCCCACTCTTTGCCTCTTGCCAGTCAGCCAATCTTCTATCCATGCCAGCATCTTTCCTGTAATACCATGGGATCTTAGCTTGTGAAGCAGCTTCATGTGTGGCTCCTTGTCAAGGCCTTCTGAAAATCCAAGTACAAAAGGTCCACTGACTCTCCTTTGTCTATCCTGCTTGTTATTTCTTCAAAAAATTCCAACGGATTTGTCAGACAAGATTTTCCCTTGAGGAAACCATGCTGACCACGGCCTATGTTATCATATGCCTCCAAGTACCCCAAAACCACATCCTTAACAATCGACTCCAACATCTTCCCAACCACTGAGGTCATTGTAACTGGCCTATAATTTCCTTTCTTCTGCCTCTCTCTCTTCTTGAAGTGTGGAGTGACATTTGCAATCTTGAACCATTCTAGGATTTATTGACTCCTGAAAGATCATCACTAATGCCTCCGCGATCTCTTCCGCTTCTTTCAGAACCCTGGTAAACCATCTGGTCCAGGTGACTTAACTACCTTCAGACATTTTAGTTTTGCAAGCACTTTCTCCCTAGTAATGGCAACTTCACTTCATCTCTGCCCCCTGACACTCTTGAACTTTCACCATACTGCTAGTGTATCCTACAATGAAGACCGATCCAAAATACTTTTTCATTTCATCCACTGTTTCCTTGTTCCCAATTACAAACTCTTCAACATCATTTTCCAGTGGTCCAATATCCACTCTCGCCTCTCTTTTAGACTTTATCTATTTGAAGAAATTTTTGATATTCTGTTTAATATTATTGGCTGGCTTTCTTTTGTTTTCCATCTTTACCTTCTTAATAGTTTTAGTTGCCTTCTGTTGGTTTTTAAAAGCTTCCCAAACCTCTAACTTGCCATTAATTTTTGCTGGATTATATGCCCTCTTTTTGGCTTTTATGCTGGCTTTGACTTCGCTTGTCAGCTATGGCTGCATCATCAATATGGAGTGTTGTTGCTAGGGTCAGTTTTCAGACTACAGTTCTCTTGGATATCTGCTGCTGACTAGTTGTTGGGTAAATGGGGCCTAATTTCAAAGTTGCAAATGTGATGAAACTCAGGGTAACTACAGATTTTAGAAGGTAATGGATCTAATAGCGAGATTTATAGATGAAATTTAATGCAATGCAGTGCAAAGCAAAATACCTTTTACAAGAAAAATTAAAAGAGACTTCAGCTTCAAAGAATCAGAATCAGGCTTATTATCACTGACATTTAACATGGAATTTGTTGTTTTGCGAATTACTATAGATGACAATACAATTATACGGAATATTCCAGATGTGATGGGGTTAATTTATGAGGAGAGATTGAATCGCCTGGGACTATATGCTCTGAAATTCAGAAGAATGAGAGGGGATCTTATAGAAACATACAAAATTTTGAAAGGGCTAGATAAGATAGAAGTAGGAAGGTTGTTTCCATTGGTAGGTGAGACTAGAACTAGGGGACGTTGCCTCAAGATTCAGGGGAGAAGATTTAGGACAGAGATGAGGAGAAACTGTTTTTCCCAGAGAGTGGTGAATCTGTGGAATTCTCTGCCCAGGGAAGCAATTGAGGTTTCTTCGCTAAATTGAGGCTTCTTCACTGTCAGGAGGCGGCCCGATCGAGGGAAATGCCTGGAGTGAAAAGTGCTAGTCTTTGGCTCCAGTGTCTTCGGCGAGGAGACTACGCCACAATTGGAGAGGGTGAAGACGTGACCGCTAAGCTGATTCAGTGTGCTACGTGCATGATGTGGGAGGTCAGGGACACTGACTGCTACAGCTGTGGAAAGTGTGTCCAGATTCAGCTTCTGAAGGAGCATGTTGCAGCACTGAAGAAAGAACTGGATGACCTCAGGTTTATCTGCGAAAATGAGAGTTTTCTGGACAGGACCTTCAGTGAGGTTGTTACACCGAGGATACCGGAAGAGAGAAAGGGGGCGACGATGAGGAAGGAAAGGATGCTTGAAGTACAGGAGACCCCAGGGGATGTACCTCTCGTAAACAGGTTCACCTTCTTAGAAGCTGTCAGGACAGAAGATACCGCCAGTCTGAGAGGCGGACAGGTCTGCAAGCTGAAAATTGGTGCAGAAGCAGAGCCGAGGAGTCAGACATCAGGAAGAGCCGTGGTAGTAGGGGACTCTATAGTAAGAGGAACCGAAAGGGGTTTCTGTGGCAACAGGCGAGATTTAAGGATGGTGTGTTGCCTCCCTGGTGCTATGATCCAGGACATCACAGACCGATTGCAGGGAATCCTCAAGGGTGAAGGTGAACAGCCGGAAGTGGTAGTGCATGTCGGCACAAATGACATCGGGAAGAAGAGGAAGGACATTCTGCAGTGGGACTTCAGAGAACTTGGAAGAAGGCTGAAAAGCAGGACTTCCTGGGGGGGGGAGGGGATGAACTGGAAATATAAGGATGGAGTTAAAGGCAAAGTGAAAATAAGAAAATTTAAAAAGGACAACAGAATCAATGGAGCAGAAAGCTCAAGAAGAGATCACACAGTATGGTCAAGTGAAATAGGAATTGATATGAAAGGAGAGGGGAGTAATGAATTAAAAGTATTATATATGAATGTCCAAAGTATAAGGAATAAAGTAGATGAGCTTGAGGCTCAGTTGGAAATTGGCAAGTACGATGTTGTGGGAATAACAGACATGGCTTCAAACGGACGGGGCCTGGGAAATGAATTTTCAAGGTTATACATCTTATCAAAAGGACAGACTGACTGGCAGAGGGGGTGGGGTGGCTCTGTTGGTGAGGAATGATATTCAGTCCCTTGCGAGGAGGGACATAGAATCAGGGGATGTAGAATCAGTATAATAGAACTGAGAAATTCTAAGGATAGAAAGACCTTAATGGGAGTTATCTACAGGCCCCGAAACAGTAATCTGGATGTAGGGTGTAAAGTTGAATGAAGAGTTAAAATTGGCATGTCGCAAAGGTAGTGATACAGTTGTCATGGGGGATTTCAACATGCAGGTAGACTGGGAGAATCAGAATGGTACTGGACCCCCAGAAAGGGAGTTTGTGGAGTGCCTCCAAGATGGATTCTTAGAACAGTTTGTACTGGAGCCTACCAGGGAGAAGGCAATTCTAGATTTAGTGTTGTGCATTGAACCAGATTTGATCAGGGACCTTGAGGTAAAAGAGCCATTAGGAGGTAGTGACCATAATAGGATATGTTTTAACCTACAATTTGAGAAGGAGAAGGGAAAATCGGATGTGTCAGTATTACAGTTGAACAAAGGGAACTATGGAGCTATGAGGGAGGAGCTGGCCAAAGTTCAATGGAACAATACCCTCGCAGGGAAGACAGTGGAACAACAATGCCAGGTAGTTCTGGGAATGATGCAGAAGGTGCAGGATAAGTTCATTCCAAAGAGGAAGAAAGATCCTAAGGGGAGTATGGGGCGGCCGTGGCTGATGAGGGAAGTAAAGGACAGTATAAAAATAAAAGAGAAGAAGTATAACATAGCAAAGATGAGCGGGAAACCGGAGGACTGGGTAGTTTTTAAAGAGGATAACAAACAAAACAGAAGATAACAAAAAAGGCAATACGCAGAGAAAAAATGAGGTACGAAGGTAAACTAGCCAAGAATATAAAGGAGGATAGTAAAAGCTTCTTTAGGTATGTGAAAAGCAAATAAATAGTTAAGACCAAAACTGGGCCATTGAAGACAGAAACGGGAGAATTTATTATGGGGAACAAGGAAATGGCAGACGAGTTGAACAGGCACTTTGGATCTGTCTTCACTAGGGAAGACACAAACAATCTCCCAGATGTAATAGTGGCCAAAGGAACTAGGGTAAAGGATGAACTGAAGGAAATTTATATTAGGCAAGAAACAGTGTTGGATAGACTGTTAGGTCTGAAGGCTGATAAGTCCCCAGGACCTGATGGTCTGCATCCCAGGGTACTTAAAGAGGTGGCTCTAGAAATCGTGGATGCATTGGTAATCATTTTCCAATGTTCTATAGATTCAGGATCAGTTCCTGCGGATTGGAGGGTGACTAATGTTGTCCCAATTTTCAAGAAAGGAGGGAGAAAGAAAACAGGGAATTATAGACCGGTTAGCCTGACGTCAGTAGTGGGAAAGATGCTGGAGTCAATTATAAAAGAGGAAATTACGACACATCTGGATAGCAGTAGAAGGATCAGTCCGAGTCAGCATGGATTTATGAAGGGAAAATCATGCTTGACTAATCTTCTGGAGATTTTTGAGGATGTAACTATGAAAATGGACAAGGGACAGCCAGTGGATGTAGTGTACCTGGACTTCCAGAAAGCTTTTGATAAAGTCCCACATAGGAGATTAGTGGGCAAAATTAGGGCACATGGTATTGGGGGCAGAGTACTGACATGGATTGAAAATTGGCTGGCTGACAGGAAACAGAGTAGTGATTAACAGGTCCCTTTCGGAACGGCAGGCTGTGACCAGTGGGGTACCATAAGGTTCGGTGCTGGGACCGCAGCTGTTTACAATATACATTTATGATTTAGATGAAGGGATTAAAAGTAACATTAGCAAATTTGCCAATGACACAAAGCTGGGTGGCAGTGTGAAATGTCAGGAGGATGTTATGAGAATGCAGGGTGACTTGGACAGGCTAGGTGAGTGGGTGAATGTATGGCAGATGCAGTTTAATGTGGATAAATGTGAGGTTATCCATTTTGGTTGCAAGAACAGGAAGGCAGATTACTATCTAAATGGAGTCAAGTTAGGAAAAGGGGAAGTACAACGAGATCTAGGTGTTCTTGTACATCGGTCAATGAAAGCAACCATGCAGGTACAGCAGGCAGTGAAGAAAGCTAATGGCATTCTGGCCTTTATAACAAGAGGAATTGAGTATAGGAGTAAAGAGGTCCTTCTGCAGCTGTACAGGGCCCGGTGAGACCCCACCTGGAGTATTGTGTGCAGTTTTGGTCTCCAAATTTAAGGAAGGACATTCTTGCTATTAAGAGAGTGCAGCGTAGGTTCACAAGGTTAATTCCCAGAATGGCGTAGGTTCACAAGGTTAATTCCCGGAATGGCGGGACTGTCATATGTTGAAAGATTGGAGTGACTGGGCTTGTATACACTGGAATTTAGAAGGATGAGAGGGGATCTGATTGAAACATATAAGATTATTAAGGGATTGGACACACTGGAGGCAGGAAGCATGTCCCCGCTGATGGGTGAGTCCACAACTAGAGGCCACAGTTTAAGAATAAGGGGTAGGCCATTTAGAACAGAGATGTGGAAAAACTTTTTCACCCAGAGAGTGGTGGATATGTGGAATGCTCTGCCCCAGAAGGCAGTGGAGGCCAAGTCTCTGGATGCATTCAAGAGAGAGTTAGATAGAGCTCTTATAGATAACGGGGTCAAGGGATATGGGGAGAGGGCAGGAACGGGGTACTGATTGTGTATGATCAGCCATGATCACAGTGAATGGCGGTGCTGGCTAGAAGGGCCGAATGGCCTACTCCTGCACCTACTGTTTAGTGTCTAAATATTTTTAAGATACATCGATGCTGCCTGACCTGCTGAACTCCTCCAGCACGTTGTGTGCATTACTCCAGATTTCCAGCATCTGTGGTAGCTCTTCTATCACCACCTAGTCAACTTGCTTTGCTACTTTGAGGAAACTCTGTACTTGTACCCCTCGATCTCCCTCTTCTACGATGGAGTGTATTGGATTGAGGCCGACCGTTTGCACGGTGAATCCATTGGATCTCCTACACATAGAGTGCTTCCTACATGTACACGCTTTCAAGGGCATGTTTTTTTTTATCTCAGTGGAACCAGCTGATAACTCACACACTGTAAGTTGTCCAAAGTGTACTGTGACAACATGGTTCAGTAAACATGTTTAATCATACCACTCATTGTCATTCTTGCCCCACAAATACTATACAACACTTCCAAAGGTGCTGCCCTGGCCTAACTTTCTATAATGCATCACTTCACACTTGTCTGAGTTAAATTCCATTTGCCATTCCTTATCAGTTGATCTAGATCTGTTGTATCTGTGCCTTCATTATCACTATACCCGCAACCTTGGTGTCATCGGCAGGCTTCCTAACAAGGACACAAATAATGCCATCTGATTCATTGATACACACAGCAAACAGCAGGGATCTATAAAAAAAACAGTTCCCTGTGATACATTCCTGGCTGCCGGGCTTCAAACTGAAGAACATCCTTCCTCCACTGCTCTCTGATTCCTTCTAATAAGCCAGTTCTGTATCTGGTTCAACAAACACAAAATACTGGAGGAACTCAGCAGATCAGGCAGCATCTGTGTCAACATTTTGGACAGAGGTCCTTCCTCAACACTGGAAAAGAAGGGGGAGGATGCCAGAATTAAAATGTGGGGGGAGGGGAAGGTGGGCCAGCTAGAAGGTGATTGGTGAAGCCAGATGTGTAGGAAAGGTAAGGGGCTGGAGAAGAAGGAATCTGTTAAGAGAGGACAGTGGACCATGGGAGAAAGGGAAGAAGAGGGGCATCAGGCTAGGTGATGGGCGGGTGAGGAGAAGCGATGAGAGGTCAGAGTGGGGAATGGAAGAAGGAGGAAGGAAAATAAGAAACAAAATTACTGTAAGTTGGAGGAACTGATGTTCATGCTACCTAGGTGGAATATAGGAAGTTGTTCCTTTAGTCTCATGGTGACAGAAGAGGAGGCCATGAACTGACATGTCTGAACAGGAATGGGGATAGGAATCAAAATGGTTGGCCTTCCGGGAAATTCCACGCTTGGTGGATGGAGTGGAAGCGCTTGGCAAATCATCTCTGTTCCATCCTGGTTACATCTGATTGTCTCATTCTCCCGAATCCCATGTGATCTCAGCTTCCAGGTTAGTCTACCGTGTGGACTAGATCAAAAGCCTTGATAGAGTCCATATCGACAAAGTCTACTGGACTGTTCTCATCTATCACCTCGGTCACTTCTTCAAAAGACTTAGTCGAACTCAGGAGACATATTTCTCCTCACACAAAGCCATGCTGACTATCCCTAGTGAAACCAGCCTTTACAAATGCTACAGATTCAAATCTCTCTAGTAACTTTTCCACGACTGATGTTAGTCCTTCAGGGTGGACACTGTACCAAAAAATACCAGATTTTAAACGATCATTGCCACACAGACGAGAATGAAAGAACAACCATGAAAACTGGTGCTAAAGCCGAATGTAAGTTTAGTCTGGGTCTATGGTCACTACAAAAATAATAGAATTCCTCAGTGCAAGATGTGTTTGGAGCTGAGCTTTACCATTAGTGGACTGCAGAAGAGCTGTCTCACCAGCCTACCAGTCATGCTCGATGTTTCAGAATGGAGGAGGTGAGAGGCGAGGGGGGAGAATGGAAGGAAAGCAGCAGGGTTCCCAATGGAGATGAGTAGAACATGTGGTTCCTCCCCACAGCCACAGAAGCCAATTTTTAGCTTAGCAATAGGATACACAGAGATGGCTTCAGTTGATTAATCAGTCAGAAATTCAACCAAGGGCGGCGGATGGCATATTGAAAGCCACAAAATAAATACCAAATGATTAGTGAATGTCATTTCAAACAAGCAATTGAACTATTTCCTTTTCGTTAGTATTAGCAATTGCTTTGTAGTAAAGTACATCTACTCTCACCCGTCATGGAAAATGTCTTTATTTGAACATTACAGACCTGCTCTCCAATTGGCAGTGACCTCCATCTCATAGAACAACGTGGTGCAGGGACAGAAGAGAACGTCAACAGCAAAGTTGGTATTTGAGACTTACATATTCACCACAAAGGTGAACTTTTCCAACGTTTTGCTCAGCTTCCTTTATGATCAGCTTTCAAGATCCAAGTTTCAGGAGAGCTCAATGTCCTCCAGTGTTCCCTCTAAAGTGTAATGAGCAATGTGCGTAAAAAATCTTGTGCCATGAATCTTTTTGCCCAGTGACAACTACATGTGTGCACCGAACAATTTCTTCAATAAAAGCAGTATAAGTAAGCCAATTCTAAAACCTGCCAACAAATCATTGCAAACTCCACGTTGTCAACACTGTCTGCATCAGAAACCGAAAAAGGAAATGTGATTGTGTGCGATCGTGAAATATGCTTAGTATGCCCAGCACAACCTTTTGTGCACAGTTTAAATTCCTTTGTGCGCTCGTAGCAAAAGATGTGTCTGCACACACCTTAGAGGGGACATTGATCTCCATCATCGAGCACACCTACAAGGAGGGCTGCCACAAGAAAGCAGGATCTATCATCGGGGTCCTCCACCATCCAGACCATGCTCCCTTCTGGCTGTTACCATTGGGAAGAAGGTACAAGAGCTTTAGGTCCGACATCACCAGCTTCAGGAACAACTATTACCCTTCAAGCAACACACACAAAATGCTGGTGGAACACAGCAGGCCAGACAACATCTACAAGGAGAAGCACTGTCGACGTTTCGGGCTGAGACCCTTCATCAGGACCTGATGAAGGGTTTTGGCCCAAAAAGTCATCACTACCTCTTCCCATAGATGCTGTCTGGCCTGCTGAGTTCTGCCAGCATTTTGTGTTTTTAACATTTATTTTTTATTTATTGAGATACAGAGTGGAATAGCCCCTTTTGGTCTTTCAAGCTGCATTGCCAATCAACCCCCAATTTAACCCCAGCCTAATCATGGACCAATTTACAATGACCAATTAACCTACCAACTGGCATGTTTTTGGAATATGGGAGGAAACCTGCACAGTCACGGGGAGAACATACAAACTCCTTACAGGCAGCAGCAGGAATTGAACCTGGGTCACCTGTATTGTGAAATGCTGTGCTAACCATTATATTACATATTTTGATGATGAATTTACTTTTAACTTTGATTTTTGATGTTGAAGATAATTTACAGGGGTTGTTAAATTGGAGAGAGAGAGAGAGAGAGAGAGAGAGAGAGAGAGAGAGAGAGAGAGAGAGAGAGAGAGAAATTATTTTCTCTAAGAAATTAATACTTCTAAGAATTTTTTTTATTATATCTAGGAAAAAAAGATATAAAAATTAAATGGATCCATGCCATCCAGGCTGAAACCAGAAAGCACTTCTTCACACAAAAGGCAGTGCAAATCCTGATGATTCCCAGAAGCTTCAACACTGCCTCTTTCTTAACCTTGACATGCTCTGGTATATTAGCCTGTTCTGCACTGACCTCAGATTTGTAGAAGTTCTTCTCCCTGGTGAATATAGCACGTGTTTCTCCATTTATCCCTGAGTGGATATTCCTTCACTCTAGTCAACCTCCTGCCCTAGTGTTTCCTTAATCTTACTTACCAAGGCTTTCTCATTGCCCCATCTAGATTTTGAAGCCCATTCTTAAGGTCCACCCTGGCTATCTTATAACTCTCAAGAGCTTTGTCTGATTTTTGCTTCCTTCTTCCTCTTGCCTAAATTTTCCACCTCTCTTGTCAACCATGATTCCTTTATCCTTTGCCAGTTTCAGTGGGACAAACCTATGCAGAACCCTATGCAGGCGTTCTGTAAAGAACTTGCACATTTCTGTTGTTTCTGTTGTGCATTTCCTTGAGAACATTTGTCCCCAGGTTACATTCCCAAATTCCTACCTAAGACCATGGTAATTAGGGCTCCCCAGTTAAAAACATTTCATATAGTCTGCTCCTCCCCTTGTCTATGGTTGTGCTAAAGGTCGGAGAGTTATGGCCACTGTCTTTGAAATGCTTACCAGAACATGTTTGTCACCTGACCAACCTCATTACCTAGTACTCGATCGAGAATGAACTCTCCTCTAGTCAGCCTGTCCCCAGACTGCCAGAATCCTTTCTGAACACACCCAAGAAATTCTATTTAGTTCTGAACCTTTTGCACTAAGGAAATACCGATCAATATTCGGGAGGTTGAAGTCATTTTTACACGTTTCCTGAATCAGCCTCCCTGGGTGTTTCTGCTGCTATTTGTGGTGGTGGTGGTGGGGGAGGGGGTTGTCTATAGAATACTCTCAATAGAGTGATTGCTGCCTTCCACCCACACTTCCTGTTTCAATCGACAATAGGTGCAGGAATAGGCCATTCAGCCCTTCTAGTCAGCACTGCCATTCACTGTGATCATGGCTGATCATACACAATCAGTACCTCGTTCCTGCCCTCTCCCCATATCCCTTAACCCCTCTATCTGACTTCTGACTTCCCTCCACAATGTCCTCCTTTTCTGCAGTTGTGATATTATCCCTGATTAGCCAATATCCACTCCACACTTTCCTCTTCCTCCCTGTCCCTTTTCAAACATCTAACCCCAGAACATCCAGTAGCCATTCCTGCCCTTGAGACAACTGTCTCTGTAATGGCTAAAGCGTCATTGTTCGCCATACTGAATCAGACTCTCAGCTCATCAGCCTTCTGGCATGAACAGAAACACATTTCAACCCATCCAACTGCCAGCATTAATGTCCTGTCTGGTGCCTGTCCTTCTTCAGTCTCCCTGCAGATTCTGTTTGCTTTTACACCATCATCTGTACCAACACCAGTTCCCACCCAACCCCTGCCAATCCAGTTTAAACCTTCCCAATTGCTCTAGCAAACCTGACTAGAAGGACATTGGTCCCTCTCGCAATCAGGTGTAACCCATTCTGTTTATGCATCATACCTCCCCAATGATGCATAATCTGAAATCCTTCCTGATTCAGCCATGCATTTGCCACAATATCTTTCTATCCTTACGTTCACCATGTGTGGCACAAGCAACAATTCATAGATAACCACCCTTGAGGTCCTGCTTTTCAGCTGAGACCATAAGATATAGGAGGAAAAGTAGGCCATTTGGCCCATCGAGTCTGCTCCTCCAATCAATCACGGGCTGATCCAATTCTTCCAGTCATCCCCACACCCCTGCCTTCTCCCCATACCCTTTGATGTCCTGACTAATCAAGAACCTATCTATCTCTGCCTTAAATTCACCCAACTCCCTATATTCCTTCTACAGGACCTTCCTAACTCTCTATATTCCCACTACAGGACCTCTTCCCTTTTCCTAACTATGCCATTGGTGTCAATAAATACCACATCTTCTGGTTGCTCACCCTCCCCACTCTCTGTCAAAACACAAAATGTCTCCGATCCTGGCTCCTGGGAGGAAATATCATGTCATTCTTGTCCACAGAATATCCTGCCTGTCCCCTAACAGGCAGGACCAACAGGCTCTGGGACAGCTTCTTCCACCAGGTCATCAGACTAATTAACTCATGCTGACTGGAGTGTACTCTATATTACATTGACTGTTCTATCTATTATAAATTATTATGATTGCACATTGCACATTTAGATAGAGATGTAACATAAAGATTTTTACTCCTCATGTATGTGAAAGATGTAAGAAATAAAGTCAATTCAATTTAATTCAACATCTGTCTGAAATGTGTTGTTTTCTGGCAGCAGCACAAAAATTATTCTAAGTTACAGTACCAAATGTATATAAAAATAAATAAGTAGTACAGAAAGAGAAAATAATGAGTGAGTGTTCAGAGACCATTCAGAAATCTGATGGTAGAAAAGAAGAAGCTGTTCTTAAATGTTTAATGTCTTCAGGCTCCTATACCTGTTCACTGATTGTAGCATTGAGAAGAGGGCATGTCCTGGATGAAGAGGGTCCTTTACGATGGATGCCGTCTTCTTGGGGCACTGCCTTTTGACAATGTCCTTGATAGTAGGGAGGTTGATACGCATAATGGAGCGAGCTGAGTTCACAGCTCCATCGTGGTAAATAAAGTCTTATTTATTTTTCACTGAGAAGCAGAATATAAAGTTAAGTAATGCTTCCGTTATGTTGGAGGTCAGAGTACAAACATTCTCCAGTGCAATCTTGATCTTTGTGCATTGTGGCAGGGTAGAGATATCAGAGAAAATGACAGCAGTGGTGTCCAGTCTTTGAGTCTAGATGTAGATTTCAGAAGTCCAAATGATTTTCAAAGAGGACTGGGGCTCCAAGGAATTAGTTAGTTGATAAAAGAATTGTATCTTATTCGGGGGGGAGAGGGATCGTGATGACGGACTCAGGGGATCTGCATCTATCAACAGCACTGGTCGGATGTGCAGGTGCATGATTATCCTCTCTCCCTGCTTTCACAGAGATTTTCCAAGCTCTACAAATAAAGAAGTTAAAATGTGTTCAAAGCAGTTTACAGGTTCCTGTTGCATTTGGGTCTTCACCGAATTTCCTTTGGGAAAATTAAATGAAAGAAGTGTAATGGACAAACTTTGCTTTTGAGATCAATGCTGTGCAGAAATGCTAAATATTTAAGAGTATTCCTGTAGTTGTATAAATCATTGCAATGCGAATAATGTATCTTGCAGAGATTCCTTGAATTTACAAAACTGCTGGGCAGGCTTTTGTTGAAATGTAAATATACTTTTACTCTAAAACTTCCTAAACTGTGTATAAATGTCATTGAAAGCCTTTGCCCACAGTTCATGGTTTAAATGATGATCTCCTGCTTCACATCATTCTGGCCACCGAGGTAGTCTGAGTCATGGCTGTGACATTTGGTTTCACTGTACATGTCTTGTGGGCTTGAGATCTGGCATTCCCCAATAATTAGTGTTTTGCACATAAGCCCCAGGGATGAGGTCTGTGGTTATTGACTGGCAAGTTAAATTGGTTTCTGCCTCTGTGCCTGACATAGCTCTCAGGTCAGAAGCAATTACCTCAGATACCCTAAAAGGATCTGTGTTGGAATGAGTGCCGTACCAATAACCCAAAGCACGTACCTAAATGCAACATGAGGAACACATTGAAAGCATCAAATCCGAATAGATTGAGTAAATTGGTGAGTCAAAGTGGTTTGGAAGAAGTCACCACAACAGGAATGCTACAAAAGCAATATTTCTGCATGGGTATATCGATATGTATACATACAACAGGTGATCATTCGGCCCACTAGAACTGTGCAAGCACCATGCCGAAGGCTGAATGGAGGCAGCAAGGTCTGGGCACTAGACTGTGCCAACTTGACTGAGCTCAACGTCTGGACGAAGGTTTAAGTGCAGGGTCAAATCGGAGCAGCAGGATCCTGGCCCCAGAGCGTATCGAGGAAATTGAACTCAATGCTTGGACATCAACTTGGGCGCAGGGTCAGATCGAAAAGGTCAGGATGTCGGGACCCAAGGCGAGGGACGGGTCAGCTCCATGATTCGCTCAGTACTGAACGATGGAACTGTCTTTGCGGACCAGTTCAGAACCCTATTTACTTGTGGTTATTGTTTGTATGATGTGTTTTTTTTTTCTCTGCACATTCGGTCTTCTTTATTTTCATAGGTTCTTTTATTATTTTATAGGTTCTTTTTTTATGGGCATGACGTGTTTTTTCTCTCTCTGCACATGGGGTGTTCAACAGTCTTTTTTTATATGGGTTCATTTGGGTGACAGCAGGGCAGAGGCAATTCTGGTCCTTTCCGCAAACACCTTAAATGTCTGGTTACTGGTCAGGTTTGCATGGTTTATTTCAAGGATGTTCATGGGCCTGAAATTTCTACAAGAACAAGTAGCACTATGGGGAATGTTCACCTCCAGGCCCATAACGTAGTTTGCAACTCCAAGACAATTCCCAATCTTCCTCACAATTGACCAATCCTGAAATTCTTCCTGTGGCCTAATATTGGACCCCTTTTGGAGTCCAGTTACCTGCAACTTTCTGGCAGTTTACACTAGGATAACTGTCAATAAACTTGCACGAGATTAAAGGCAAGAAGAAAGAGATAGTGGTTCGCCTACTGCTTAAACTGATCCACTGATGATGCCATTGCCTCAACCCTCCACTCCGTCCTGTCCCACCTAGAAAATGATGCCTCAAGTGTTGTTCATAGACTTCAGCCTGATATTTAACATGATTAGCCCGCAGAGGCTGGGGGTAAACTGTCCTCATTGGGATTAATACCCATCTTTGTAACTGGATCTTGGACTTATTGATGGAAAGAACTCAGTCAGTCCGAGTTGGCAGCAACATCTCAAGCTCCACCACACTGAGCACTGGAGTCCCAGGGCTGTGTACTCAGCCCGCTGCTGTTCACACTGCCGACCCACGACTGCACTGCCAGATTCAACTCAAACCGCATCATCAAGTTCGCTGATGATACTGCAGCAGGCCTCATCGGCAGCAATGATGAGTCGGCATCCAGAGAGGAGGTGGAGAGGCTTGTCAAATGGTGCCAGAACAGCAACCTGAGTCAGCACTATCGAGAGTGCCCTGTCAGCCTGTATCATTGTGTGAGAGAACAGCAACCTGAGTCAGCACTATCGAGAGTGCCCTGTCAGCCTGTATCATTGTCTGGTGCCAGAACAGCAACCTGAGTCAGCACTATCGAGAGTGCCCTGTCAGCCTGTATCATTGTGTGGTGCCAGAACAACAACCTGAGTCAGCACTATCGAGAGTGCCCTGTCAGCCTGTATCATTGTGTGAGAGAACAGCAACCTGAGTCAGCACTATCGAGAGTGCCCTGTCAGCCTGTATCATTGTGTGAGAGAACAGCAACCTGAGTCAGCACTATCGAGAGTGCCCTGTCAGCCTGTATCATTGTGTGGTACGAGAACAACAACCTGAGTCAGCACTATCAAGACTGCCCTGTCAGCCTGTATCATTGTGTGATACGAGAACAACAACCTGAGTCAGCACTATCGAGAGTGCCCTGTCAGCCTGTATCATTGTGTGGTGCCAGAACAGCAACCTGAGTCAGCACTATCGAGAGTGCCCTGTCAGCCTGTATCATTGTGTGAGAGAACAGCAACCTGAGTCAGCACTATCAAGAGTGCCCTGTCAGCCTGTATCATTGTGTGATACAAGAACAGCAACCTGAGTCAGCACTATCGAGAGTGCCCTGTCAGCCTGTATCATTGTGTGAGAGAACAGCAACCTGAGTCAGCACTATCGAGAGTGCCCTGTCAGCCTGTATCATTGTGTGGTGCCAGAACAGCAACCTGAGTCAGCACTATCGAGAGTGCCCTGTCAGCCTGTATCATTGTGTGGTACGAGAACAACAACCTGAGTCAGCACTATCGAGAGTGCCCTGTCAGCCTGTATCATTGTGTGATACGAGAACAACAACCTGAGTCAGCACTATCGAGAGTGCCCTGTCAGCCTGTATCATTGTGTGAGAGAACAGCAACCTGAGTCAGCACTATCGAGAGTGCCCTGTCAGCCTGTATCATTGTGTGAGAGAACAGCAACCTGAGTTAGCACTATCGAGAGTGCCCTGTCAGCCTGTATCATTGTGTGGTGCGAGAACAACAACCTGAGTCAGCACTATCGAGAGTGCCCTGTCAGCCTGTATCATTGTGTGAGAGAACAGCAACCTGAGTCAGCACTATCGAGAGTGCCCTGTCAGCCTGTATCATTGTGTGAGAGAACAGCAACCTGAGTCAGCACTATCAAGAGTGCCCTGTCAGCCTGTATCATTGTGTGAGAGAACAGCAACCTGAGTTAGCACTATCGAGAGTGCCCTGTCAGCCTGTATCATTGTGTGGTGCGAGAACAACAACCTGAGTCAGCACTATCGAGAGTGCCCTGTCAGCCTGTATCATTGTGTGAGAGAACAGCAACCTGAGTTAGCACTATCGAGAGTGCCCTGTCAGCCTGTATCATTGTGTGATACGAGAACAGCAACCTGAGTCAGCACTATCGAGAGTGCCCTGTCAGCCTGTATCATTGTGTGAGAGAACAGCAACTCGAGTCGGCACTATCGAGAGTGCCCTGTCAGCCTGTATCATTGTGTGAGAGAACAGCAACCTGAGTCAGCACTATCGAGAGTGCCCTGTCAGCCTGTATCATTGTGTGGTACCAGAACAACAACCTGAGTCAGCACTATCAAGAGTGCCCTGTCAGCCTGTATCATTGTGTGAGAGAACAGCAACCCGAGTCGGCACTATCGAGAGTGCCCTGTCAGCCTGTATCATTGTGTGGTACGAGAACAGCAACCTGAGTCAGCACTATCGAGAGTGCCCTGTCAGCCTCTATCATTGTGTGAGAGAACAGCAACTCGAGTCGGCACTATCGAGAGTGCCCTGTCAGCCTGTATCATTGTGTGAGAGAACAGCAACCTGAGTCAGCACTTTCGAGAGTGCCCTGTCAGCCTGTATCATTGTGTGGTGCCAGAACAGCAACCTGAGTCAGCACTATCGAGAGTGCCCTGTCAGCCTGTATCATTGTGTGGTACGAGAACAGCAACCTGAGTCAGCACTATCGAGAGTGCCCTGTCAGCCTGTATCATTGTGTGAGAGAACAGCAACTCGAGTCGGCACTATCGAGAGCGCCCTGTCAGCCTGTATCATTGTGTGAGAGAACAGCAACCCGAGTCGGCACTATCGAGAGTGCCCTGTCAGCCTGTATCATTGTGTGAGAGAACAGCAACCTGAGTCAGCACTATCGAGAGTGCCCTGTCAGCCTGTATCATTGTCTGGTGCCAGAACAGCAACCTGAGTCAGCACTATCGAGAGCGCCCTGTCAGCCTGTATCATTGTGTGAGAGAACAGCAACCCGAGTCGGCACTATCGAGAGTGCCCTGTCAGCCTGTATCATTGTCTGGTGCCAGAACAGCAACCTGAGTCAACACTATCGAGAGTGCCCTGTCAGCCTGAATCATTGTGTGAGAGAACAGCAACCTGAGTCAGCACTATCGAGAGTGCCCTGTCAGCCTGTATCATTGTGTGAGAGAACAGCAACCTGAGTCAGCACTATCGAGAGTGCCCTGTCAGCCTGTATCATTGTGTGATTCGAGAACAGCAACCTGAGTCAGCACTATCGAGAGTGCCCTGTCAGCCTGTATCATTGTGTGGTGCCAGAACAACAACCTGAGTCAGCACTATCGAGAGTGCCCTGTCAGCCTGTATCATTGTGTGATTCGAGAACAGCAACCTGAGTCAACACTATCGAGAGTGCCCTGTCAGCCTGAATCATTGTGTGAGAGAACAGCAACCTGAGTCAGCACTATCGAGAGTGCCCTGTCAGCCTGTATCATTGTGTGAGAGAACAGCAACCTGAGTCAGCACTATCGAGAGTGCCCTGTCAGCCTGTATCATTGTGTGGTACCAGAACAACAACCTGAGTCAGCACTATCAAGAGTGCCCTGTCAGCCTGTATCATTGTGTGAGAGAACAGCAACCCGAGTCGGCACTATCGAGAGTGCCCTGTCAGCCTGTATCATTGTGTGGTACGAGAACAGCAACCTGAGTCAGCACTATCGAGAGTGCCCTGTCAGCCTCTATCATTGTGTGAGAGAACAGCAACTCGAGTCGGCACTATCGAGAGTGCCCTGTCAGCCTGTATCATTGTGTGAGAGAACAGCAACCTGAGTCAGCACTTTCGAGAGTGCCCTGTCAGCCTGTATCATTGTGTGGTGCCAGAACAGCAACCTGAGTCAGCACTATCGAGAGTGCCCTGTCAGCCTGTATCATTGTGTGGTACGAGAACAGCAACCTGAGTCAGCACTATCGAGAGTGCCCTGTCAGCCTGTATCATTGTGTGAGAGAACAGCAACTCGAGTCGGCACTATCGAGAGCGCCCTGTCAGCCTGTATCATTGTGTGAGAGAACAGCAACCCGAGTCGGCACTATCGAGAGTGCCCTGTCAGCCTGTATCATTGTGTGAGAGAACAGCAACCTGAGTCAGCACTATCGAGAGTGCCCTGTCAGCCTGTATCATTGTCTGGTGCCAGAACAGCAACCTGAGTCAGCACTATCGAGAGCGCCCTGTCAGCCTGTATCATTGTGTGAGAGAACAGCAACCCGAGTCGGCACTATCGAGAGTGCCCTGTCAGCCTGTATCATTGTCTGGTGCCAGAACAGCAACCTGAGTCAACACTATCGAGAGTGCCCTGTCAGCCTGAATCATTGTGTGAGAGAACAGCAACCTGAGTCAGCACTATCGAGAGTGCCCTGTCAGCCTGTATCATTGTGTGAGAGAACAGCAACCTGAGTCAGCACTATCGAGAGTGCCCTGTCAGCCTGTATCATTGTGTGATTCGAGAACAGCAACCTGAGTCAGCACTATCGAGAGTGCCCTGTCAGCCTGTATCATTGTGTGGTGCCAGAACAACAACCTGAGTCAGCACTATCGAGAGTGCCCTGTCAGCCTGTATCATTGTGTGATTCGAGAACAGCAACCTGAGTCAACACTATCGAGAGTGCCCTGTCAGCCTGAATCATTGTGTGAGAGAACAGCAACCTGAGTCAGCACTATCGAGAGTGCCCTGTCAGCCTGTATCATTGTGTGAGAGAACAGCAACCTGAGTCAGCACTATCGAGAGTGCCCTGTCAGCCTGTATCATTGTGTGATTCGAGAACAGCAACCTGAGTCAGCACTATCGAGAGTGCCCTGTCAGCCTGTATCATTGTGTGGTGCCAGAACAACAACCTGAGTCAGCACTATCGAGAGTGCCCTGTCAGCCTGTATCATTGTGTGATTCGAGAACAGCAACCTGAGTCAGCACTATCGAGAGTGCCCTGTCAGCCTGTATCATTGTGTGAGAGAACAGCAACCTGAGTCTCAACATGGACAAGACTAAACAGATGATTGTGGACTTCAGGAAGGCACAGGTTGTCCACTCTCCATTGCACATCAATGGTGCTGCCATGGAGAGAGTAAAGAGCACAAAGTTCCTTGGTGTGCACGTAATAGACAATCTAACCGGGCCCCGCACGTAATAGACAATCTAACCGGGCCCCGCACGTAATAGACAATCTAACCGGGCCCCGCACGTAATAGACAATCTAACCGGGCCCCGCACGTAATAGACAATCTAACCGGGACCCGCACGTAATAGACAATCTAACCGGGCCCCGCACGTAATAGACAATCTAACCGGGCCCCGCACGTAATAGACAATCTAACCGGGCCCCGCACGTAATAGACAATCTAACCGGGACCCGCACGTAATAGACAATCTAACCGGGCCCCGCACGTAATAGACAATCTAACCGGGCCCCTCTACACCTTCTCATTAGTCAAGAAGGCACAGCAGCACCTGCACATTCTGAGGTGATGGAGACGTGCAAGGCTCCTGCCTCCTTTGGAACAACTTTCTACAGGAGCTCCATTGAAAGTGTCCTGTCTGTCTGCATCATTGCGTGGTACAGAAGCTGCGAGACAACAGCAAGACCCTACAGAGGATAGTAAAAACCACTGGGAGGAACACTGGTCTCCTTTCTCCCTAATTTGTGACATTTACCTGGAGAGTTGCGAACAAGGGACACGAAGCATTGTTGAGGATCCCTACCACCCATCCCACAATCTCGTTGACCCACTACCATCGGGAAGGAGGTACAGGAGTATCAGGACTACGACTGCCAGACTGGGGAGCAGCTTCTTCCCTCAGGCTGTGAGACTAATGACTACCCTGCCACCACCAAGGTCTCGTCACTAGATCAGCAAGCTGTTTACTGTTAACCTGCGCTGTGCGCTACTTGCATTTTGAATTATATTTTATTAACTTATTTATGGTAATATTTTGGTTTATGTGTGTGAAATGCTTTTTGTGGGTGCACTGTTGTCTGGAGAAATATTGTTTTGTTTGGTTGTGTATTTGTACAGTCAGATGATAATGAACATGAACTTGAGAAATAAATTTTAGACATGTTATATTAGTAGTTTGAATATGTAAATGCATGCACACATACAGTATATAGATTTATATATGCAGGAATTTTAAACTACATGTCTTCACTTCCTACTTAAGCTTAATTGGGGATTAGGGTAAAGTTCTCCACTTAAAGGAAGCAATTAAGATCATCGAGTCTAGCGAGTTTGAATACACTAATTACTCAGAATTGTTCCCTAGGCCCAACTATTTTCAAATTTTTCATCAATGACCTTCTATGAGATTAAAGGTGGCGATATTTACAGATGATTGTACAATTCCATTCACATCTCTCCAGATAATGTGGTCATCTATGCCCGCTGGAAGTAAAACCTGGATAAGAATCAGGCTTGGACTATTATGTAGACTGCTAATCAGCTTACTTGTTTACCTGAACTTGGTGACTGCAGCACTCTATTTTGCATTCTGTAATTGCTTTCTGCTTTGTACCACCTCGAGGAAGAGATGTTTGCAATGATCTGTCTGGATGGCATGTAAATCTGTTTATCACTGTACATGTGATACTAATAAACCAATTACCAAGTACCTTCTTTGCATGTTCAAAAAGTTCAAAGTTCGAAGTTAGTTTGTTATCAAAGTACAGTACGTATACTGTGAGTGAGGCCTTCACCTTCGTCAGTCAGGGCCAGCCATGGATGTTGCATCCTAGCTGCCTAGGTACACAAGCCTGGGCAGTACAATATGGAGAGCAAGCTGTTGCCCACGTAGCAAACTCCCCCTCTCCATGCATCTGATGAACCCAAGGGAATGGCAGAGACCGATACAGTTTGGTACCAGCAACTTCGCAGGAGTTGTCAGTCCTTATTGAACTCAATGTAGGACTGTCTTAGGGACTCCAGCATCTGGATTTTTCCCCATTAGGGTTTATACCTGAAGCCTTCCCCATGTGTGGGTCTAGCCGCAAGGCAGCAGAGGTTTGAGATCAGAGTTTTCCTTCTCTAGATGCACTGCCAACTGCAGCTGATGAGCCCCATTTGCCTAAAGCACCTAGTTTTAAGGCGCCAGTATCCTGCCCTTGCCCCTTCTCCTGTCAGCAGAAATAGTTCCGCTGGACTGGTAGCTCAGCCATATGTGAAGGTCAGGAGCTGGACTTGGCTGTCAGAAGCTATTTGAGGTGCACGCCATTGGGAGTATTTAATAAGTAGATGGAGCTTATTCCCCCATCCTGAGGCTGTGCCCTCCTGTCCTAGACTCCCCCACCAAGGAAAACATCCTTTCTACATCTACTCTATCTAGGCCTTTCAACATTCCTCTGGACCCTCTCCAATGCCAGCACATCTTTTCTGAGATGAGGGGCCCAAAACTGTTCACAATGCTCAAGGTGAGGCCTCACCAGTGCCTCATAAAGCCTCAGCATCACATCTCTGCTCTTGTGTTCTGGACGTCTTGAAATGAATGCTAACATGGCATCTGCCTTCCTTACCACCAACTCAACCTTTTAAGTTAACCTTTAGGGTGTTCTGTACAAGGACTCACAAGTCCCTCTGCATTTCAGATTCCTGGATTTAGAAAACAGTCTGCACATTTATTTCTACTACCAAAGTGCATGACCATGCATTTTCCAACATTATAATTCATTTACCACTTTCTTGCCCATTCTCCTAATCTAAGTCCATCAGCATCCTAACTGTTTCCTCAACACTACCCGCCCCTCCACTAATCTTCATATCATCTGCAAACTTGACAACAAAGCCATCTAAATCATATATATGCAGCGTAAAAAGAAGTGGTCCCAACACTGACCCCTGTGAAACACCACTAGTCACAGGCAAGCAATCAGACAAGGATCCTTTTATTTCCACTCGCTGCCTCCTACCAATCAACCAATGCTCTAACCATGTTAGTAACTTTCCTGTAATACTATGGGCTCTTAACTTGGGTTCTGAGTTGGATGAATGGCAGTGCAGGCTCGAAGGGCCAAATGGCCTACTCCTGCACCTATTTTCAATGTCTCTATGTAAGCAGCTTCATGTGTGGCTCCTTATCAAGGCCTCTGAAAGTCCAAATATACAACATCTACTACATCCCCTTTATCTATCCTATTTGTAATCTCCTCAAAGAAATCCGCAGGTTCATCAGGCAGGATTTTCGTTGAAGGAAACCATGCTGACTTTGTCCAATCTTGTCCTGTGTCACCAAGTACTCCATCACCTTGTCTTCAACAATCGACTCTAACATCTTCCCTACCACTGAGGTCAGGCTAACTGGTCTATAATTTCCTTTCTGCTGCCTTCCTCCTTTCTTAAAGAGTGGAGTGACATTTGCAATTTTCCAATCCTCTGGCACCATGCCAGAGTCCAATGATTTCTGAAAGATCATTGCTAATGCCACCACAATCTCTAACACTACCTCTTTCAGAACCCTAGGATACAGTGCATCTGGTCCGAGTGACTTATGTTCCTTTAGGTCTTTCAGCTTTTTGAACACCTTCTCCCTTGTAATAGTAACTGCACCCACATCTCCTCCTTCTCACACGACAACATCAGGCATACTTCCACAGTGAAGCTACATCAGACTTTACTTTCTCCCTATTAAATTTCAAGATGAACTCAATCACATTGTGATCATTAGTTCCTAAGGGTTGTTCTACCCTAAGCTTCCTAATCACCTCCAGTTCATTACATAACACCCAATCTACGATAGCTGATCCCCTAGTAGTCTCAATGACAAACCGTTCTAAAAAGCTATCTCTTAGGCATTCAACAAACTCACCCTCTTGAAATCCATTACCAACCTGATTTTCCCATTCGATCTGCATGTTAAAATCTCCCATGACTACTATAACACTTCCCTTTTGACTCACCTTTTCTATTTCCTGTTGTAATCTGTGGTCCACCATCCAGCCACTGTTGGGAGGCCTGTATATAACTGCCATCAATGTCCTTTTATCCTTGAAGTTTCTTAACTCAACCCACAAGGACTCAACATCTTCCGATCCTCTGTCACATCTTTCTACTGATTTGCTGCCATTCTTTACCAGTAGAGCCACACCACCCCCTCTGCCTACCTTCCTATCCCTCCGATATAATGTGTAACCTTGGACATTCAGCTCCCAACTACAACCATCCTTCAGCCACGATTCAGTGATGGCCACAACATCCTACCTTGCAATCTGTAATATTGCAACAAAATCATTCACCTTATTTCTTATACTACATGCATTTAGATACAACACCCTGTGTACCATATTTGCTATCCCTTCTGATTCTGCATCCCTAATGATTTGATACTCAGCCTGTTGGCTGCAACTAAGTCCCACACCTGCCTGCCCTTCCTGACAGTCTGACTGCATGCTATCTTTACTTTTTACCAGCTGTTCTATCCTGAATCCCTTCACTCCAGTTTCCACCCCCTGCCAAATTAGTTTAGAATCTCCCCAACAGCTCTACCAAACCTTCCCACAAGAATATTGGTCCCCCTCGAGTTCAGCTGCAAACCGTTACTTTTGAATACGGGGAGGTTACTACACAGGACCGAAAGAAGCTCGAGAGGGTTGTAAATTTAGGCAGCTCCATCCAAGGTACTAGCCAACAAAGTACCCAGGACATCTTCAAGGTGCCATGTCTCAGAAAGGCAGCATCCATTATTAAAGACCTCCAACACCCAGGGATTCAGGAACAGCTTCTTCCCTCAGCCTTCCGATTCCTAAATGGACATTGAATCAATGAACACTACCTCACTTTTTAAACAAATATTCTGTTTTTGCACAAATTTTAATCTCCAATATACATATACTGTAATTGATTTACCTATTTATTTTCAATTTTTTAAATTTTTTCCCTCTTCTATATTATGTGTTGCACTGAACTGCTGCTGCGAAATTATCAAATTTCACGACACAAGGCGGTGAGAATAAACCTGATTCTGATTCTGAGGATCAATGAAAAACATACAGGCAAAGACTGACAAACAACTGATGTGCAAAAGAAGGCATCTGCCAATTTTCCCATTGCAGGTAACAATGGTCAGATCGTAGATCGTTCTCCATCAGCTTCCTGGACATCACCCTCAAACCAGAAACTTAACGGGATCAGACAACTAATAGAATCTTTCATTAAAGCACTGACAAGAAGGCATTTACAAAATAATAATACGATTTGCCAAAGTCAACAAGGATCTATAAGAAGGAAGTCTGTGAAGTGAAGATGAACTAGTTGATGTGGTATATTTGTACTTTCAGGCTTTTAAAAAGGTGCCATACAAGAAATTACGATAGAATATGTAATATTGGTGAAAATATCCTGATGTTGATTGAGGTTTGATTAATGGACAAAAAACATGGTTAATCTTGGATTAGAAACATGTGTCACAGCTGTTTATCATTTGGATGAAAAACCCAGATATATTATAAATTTCTGTACATTGGTGAAGTCCTGGTGTGGACTCCTCTATATTGGTGACACAGTAGATTGGAGCCTGTTTAATCAAGCACCTTCTCTCCATCCGCACAATCAGGATCTCCCAATGGCCAGCTGTTTTAACTCCACTCCCCATTCCTGTTCTGACACGTTGCTGCTTGGCTTCCTCTACTGCTACAATGAGGGCACTCTCAGGTTAGAGAAACAACACCTCAATTTCCATCTGGGTAACCTCCAAACTGACAGCATGACATTGATCTCTCGAACTTCCACTACTTTCTCCACCCTCCTCTCTTTTTCCATCCCCCGTTCTGGCTCCCCTCATACCCCTTCTCTTCTCCCCCCTTCCTCTGGTGCCTCTCCTCCTTCCCTTTCTCCCATGGCCCTCAGCCCTCTCCTGTCACATTCCTATGTCATCCTTTCTCTTTTCCACCAATCACTTCCCAGCTTCTCACTTCATCCCCTCACTCCCACCCATCTAACAATCTTCCCCCTCACCTGACTCCACGTATCACATTCTGGCTTGTGTTCGATCCCCTTATCCTGGCTTGTTCTCTCATCCTTTCCAGTCCTGATTAATGTCAGCTGGTCATTTCTCTTGAAAGATGCTACCTGACAGCTGAGTTCCTCCAACACCTTGTGAGAACTCAGGCCCTCCATTGGACAGGGTTGAGATTCGATGCGGTGTCCTGGCCGTTTAAGCGATACCAAGCCAGGGCACTACAATATGATGAGCAAGTTGTTGCCCATCTAACAGGCTCCCTCCTTCACACGGCTGATGAAAGCAGCACACATACAGTTTGGCACCAGTGGCGTCTCAGGAGTTCATCACCACTCGATGTGGCACTCCAGTTCTGGATTTTCCCCTTGGTGTCTACTCCTGAAGTATTCCCCATGAGTGGGTGTGGCCAGATCAGAGTTTCCCTTCTCCTAGGTGAGCTGCCAACCGCGGCTGGCGAGCCCCTTCTGGCTTAAGGTGGCAGTAATCCACCTTTGTACAAATGGTTCTGCCAGGCTTAGCAGCTAAGCTACAAGTGAAGGTGAGGAGCTGGACGTGGTTGTCAGAGGCTATTTGAGACACACACCCCTGGGAACGTTTAATAGGTAGGAGCTTCTCCCCATTACCACCCCAGCCATGTCCCTATTACCCAGCCACTGGGCAAGGCCCCTGGGAAATGTTTCCATTAATCCTGGACGTGTTCTCATTAAGCCTGGGACATGTCCCCATCACCCCAGGACATCTCCCCATTAATCTCAGAGATGTTCCCGTTAATCCCGGACATGTTGCCATGAATGCCAGACATGTCCCCATCACCCCCAGACATGTTCCCATTACCCCCAGACATGTCCCCATCACCCCCAGACATGTTCCCATTACCCCCAGACATGTCCCTATCACCCCCAGGACATGTTCCCATTACCCCCAGACATGTCCCCATCAGCCCCAGGACATGTTCCCATTAGCCCCAGATGTGTCCCTATCACCCCCAGGACATGTTCCCATTAGCCCCAGATGTGTCCCCATCACCCCCAGGACATGTTCCCATTAATCCCAGATGTGTCCCTATCACCCCCAGGACATGTTCCCATTACCCCCAGACATGTCCCCATTACCCCCAGACATGTCCCATTACCCCCAGACATTTTCCCATTACCCCCAGACATGTCCCTATCACCCCCAGGACATGTTCCCATTACCCCCAGACATGTCCCTATCACCCCCAGGACATGTTCCCATTACCCCCAGACATGTCCCCATTACCGCCAGGACATGTCCCCATTAATCCCGGACATGTCCCTATCACCCCCAGGACATGTTCCCATTACCCCCAGACATGTCCCCATTACCCCCAGACATTTTCCCATTACCCCCAGACATGTCCCTATCACCCCCAGGACATGTTCCCATTAATCCCGGACATGTCCCTATCACCCCCAGGACATGTTCCCATTACCCCCAGACATGTCCCCATCACCCCCAGGACATGTCCCCATTAATCCCGGACATGTCCCCATCACCCCCAGGACATGTTCCCATTACCCCCAGACGTGTCCTCATCACCCCCAGGACACGTTCCCATTAGTCCCGGACATGTCCCTATCACCCCCAGGACATGTTCCCATTAATCCCGGACATGTCACCATCACCCCCAGGACATGTTCCCATTAATCCCGGACATGTCTCCACTACCCACGGCCATGTCCCCATTAGACCCCTGGCCATGTCCCATTACCCCCAGCCATGTCCCCATTTGATCCCTGGCCATGTCCCATTACCCCTGGCCAATTCCCCATTACCCCCCGTCAATTCCCCATTACCCCCAGCCATGTCCCCATCACCCCCAGGACATGTTCCCATTAATCCCGGACATGTCTCCACTACCCACGGCCATGTCCCCATTAGACCCCTGGCCATGTCCCATTACCCCCAGCCATGTCCCCATTAGACCCCTGGCCATGTCCCATTACCCCCCGCCAATTCCCCATTACCCCCAGCCATGTCCCCATCACCCCCAGGACATGTCCCCATCACCCCCAGGACATGTTCCCATTAATCCCGGACATGTCTCCACTACCCACGGCCATGTCCCCATTAGACCCCTGGCCATGTCCCATTACCCCCAGCCATGTCCCCATTAGACCCCTGGCCATGTCCCATTACCCCCCGCCAATTCCCCATTACCCCCAGCCATGTCCCCATCACCCCCAGGACATGTTCCCATTAATCCCGGACATGTCTCCACTACCCACGGCCATGTCCCCATTTAGACCCCTGGCCATGTCCCATTACCCCCAGCCATGTCCCCATTAGACCCCTGGCCATGTCCCATTACCCCCGGCCAATTCCCCATTACCCCCAGCCATGTCCCCATCACCCCCAGGACATGTTCCCATTAATCCCGGACATGTCTCCACTACCCCCGGCCATGTCCCCATTAGACCCCTGGCCATGTCCCATTACCCCCAGCCATGTCCCATTTCTCCCTGCCATCCCCATTATCCCTGTCTCAGGCATATCTCCACTAGCCCCCCCACCTCACCCCCATCCTAGCCAAGTCTCATTATCCCTGGCTATATCCCCAATACAACCCCCGGTCACATGCCATTACCCTAGGTCATATCCCCATAACCACCCCGGCCATACCCCCATTATCACCCTGGCTATGTTGCCATTATCCCAGACCCTGCTGGTCATGTACCTATTACCAAACCCGACCACACCACCTTTTACCATCCCCCTCTACACCCGGCCACTTCCCCAACACCCCCCACCAGCCACATCCTTATTACAACCCCCCCCCCGGGCATGTCACAATTACGCCCACTGGCCATGTCCCCATTACCACCCCAGCTATGTTTCCATTACCCCCAGATGCCCCCATTACCTGACCACATCACCATTACCCCCTGCCACATCCCAACACCCCTCCAGCCATATCATTATTATCTCCGACAATGTCCCCATTCCCAACCCTGGCTACATCCCCAGTACATCCCCTGGCCACGTCCCCATTACCACCCTGACTTTGTTCCCATTACAATCCCAGCAGTTATGTCCCATTCCCAACCATGGCCAAGTCTCCATTACAACATCCCCTGGCCACGTCCCCATTACCACCCTGACTTTGTTCCCATTACAATCCCAGCAGTTATGTCCCATTCCCAACCATGGCCAAGTCTCCATTACAACATCCCCTGGCCACGTCCCCATTACCACCCTGGCTCTATCCCTTTTACAATGTCCCCATTAATCCTCTCCCCATGCTATGTCCCATTACTGACACTGGCCATCCCCATTACCCTCCACTAGTAATGTCCCTATTAATCGGTATGATAGAGCTGAGGATGAGCCAGCAGGTTTACAAGTAGATGGTGGGTGTAACATGAATGTAAGGAAGGACAAGCCAATGATTGGGTAAGGAGAGCAAGGAGTTAAATTGTACCACAGAGGCAAAATTCAAAAGGGCAAAGAATGCAGGACTGAAGGTGCTGTATTTAAATGTGCATAAAGTCAGAATAAAGTGGATGAACTCGTGGCACAATTAGAGAACGGGGGACTTCAATAAGCAAGGGGATTGGGAAAATCAGGTTGGCAAGTGAGGGAATTTGTTGAATGCCTATGAAATGGCTTCTTAGAGCAGCTTGTGCTCGAGTCTACTCAGGGAAGGGCTATCTTAGATTGGGTGTTGTGTAATAACCCAGATCTTATTAGAGGGCTTAACAGAAAGGAACCCTTAGGAGTCAGTGATTGAATTGACACTGCAGTTTGAGAGGGAGAAGCACAACTCACATGTATCAGTATCACACTGGAATAAAGGGAGCTACAGAGGCATGCGAGAGGAGCTTGCCCAGGTGGATTGGAGGAGGACAGCAGAGCAGAGATGGCTGAAATTTCACAAGGCACAGGATAGATATGTTCTACAGAAGAAGTTGTTCTCAAATGGCAGGAGTAGAAAACATGGCTGACAAGGGATGTTAAGGGCTGCCTAAAAGCCAAAGAAAGGGCATATAAGTGAGTGGGAAGTTAGATGATTGGGAAGCTTTTAAAACCCAACAAATGGCAACTAAAAGAGCTATAAGAAGGGAAAAGATGAAATATGAGGGCAGACTAACCAATAATATAAAGCAGGATACCAAAAGTTTTGAGTCCTGACTAAGGGTCTTGGCCCGAAACGTCGACAGTGCTTCTTCCTATAGATGCTGCCTGGCCTGCTGCGTTCCACCAGCATTTTGTGTGCGTTGTTACCAAAAGTTTTTTTCAGTTATATGAAGAGTAAAAGGGAGGTAGAAACATAGAAAACGTACAGCACAATACAGGCCCTTCGGCCCACAAAGCTGTGCCGAACATGTCCTTAGCTGAAAAATTACCTCGGGTTACCCATAGCCCTCTATTTTTCTGAACTCCAGGTGAGAGGTGATATTGAAAGTGGAAAGTGGTACTGGTGGGGTAGTAATGGGGGACAAAGAAATGGAAGATTAACTGAATGCGTACTTTGCATCTTTCTTCACTATGGAAGACACTAGCAGTGTGCCAGAGTCCGTGTGCCAGGGAGGAAGACAAAAGAAAGGAAATTATAGGCCAGTTAACTAACATCAGTGGTTGGGAAAGTGTTGGAGTCTTTTATTAAGGATGAAATTTCGAGGTATTTGGGGACTAATGATAAAACCGGTCAAAGTCAGTATGATTTCTGTAAAGGGAAATCTTGCCTAACAAACCTGTTAGAGTTCTTTGAGGAAGTAACAAGAAAAGTGGACAAAGGAGAGGCAGTGGATGTTACTTACTTGGATTTTCAGAAGGCATTTGATAAGGTGACACACATGAGGCTGCTAAACAAGAAAAAATCCAATGGCATTACAGGAAATAAACTGGCATGGATAGAGGAATGGCTGACAGGCAGAAGACAGTGAATGGGAATAAAGGGGGACTTTTCTGGTAGGCAGCCAGTGACTTGTGGTGTTCCTCAGTGATCAGAATTGGGACTGCTACTTTTCACATTGCTTGTCAATGATTTAGATAATGGGATTGATGGCTATGTGGCAAAGTTTGTGAATGATACGAAGATAGGTGGAGGGGTAGGTAGTGCCGAGGAAGCAAAGAGATTGCAGCAGAACTTAGACAAATTGGAAGAATGGGCAACAAAGTGGCAGATGGAATGCAGTGTTGGGAAATGTACGGTAATGCATTTTGGTAAAAGAACAATAGAGCAGACTATAGTCTAAATGGGGAGAAGGTTCAAACATCAGAGTTGCAGAGGGATTTAGGTGTCCTCATGCAATAGACAATAGACAGTAGGTGCAGGAGTAGGCCATTCAGCCCTTCTAGCCAACACCACCATTCACTGCGATCATGGCTGATCATACACAATCAGTACCCCGTTCCTGCCCTCTCCCCATATCCCTTGACCCCGCTATCTATAAGAGCTCTATCTAACTCTCTCCAGAGACTTGGCCTCCACTGCCTTCTGGGGCAGAGCATTCCATATATCCACCACTTTGGGTGAAAAAGTTTTTCCGCATCTCTGTTCTAACTGGCCTACCCCTTATTCTTAAACTGTGGCCTCTAGTTCTGGACTCACCCATCAGTGGGGACATGCTTCCTGCCTCCAGCGTGTCCAATCCCTTAATAATCTTATATGTTTCAATCAGATCCCCTCTCATCCTTCTAAATTCCAGTGTATACAAGCCCATTCGCTCCAATCTTTCAACATATGACAGTCCCGCCATTCCAGGAATTAACCTTGTTAGGGAATTAAACTACGCTGCACTCCCTTAATAGCAAGAATGTCCTTCCTCAAATTTGGAGACCAAAACTGCACACAATACTCCAGGTGGGGTCTCACCAGGCCCTGTACAGCTGCAGAAGGACCTCTTTACTCCTATACTCAATTCCTCTTGTTATAAAGGCCAGAATGCCATTAGCTTACTTCACTGTCTGCTGTACCTGCATGCTTGCTTTTGACTGATGTACAAGAACACCTAGATCTCGTTGTACTTCCCCTTTTCCTAACTTGACTCCATTTAGATAGTAATCTGCCTTCCTGTTCTTGCCACCAAGGTGAATAACCTCACATTTATCCACATTAAACTGCATCTGCCATACATTTGCCCACTCACCCAACCTGTCCAAGTTACCCTGCATTCTCATAACATCCTCCTGACATTTCACATGCCACCCAGCTTTGTGTCATCAGCAAATTTGCTAATGTTACTTTTAATCCCTTCATCTAAATCATTAACGTATATTGTAAACAGCTGCGGTCCCAGCACCGAACCTTGCTGTACTCCACTAGTCACTGCCTGCCATTCCGAAAGGGACCCGTTAATCACTGCTCTTTGTTTCCTGTCAGCCAGCCAATTTTCATTCCATGTCAGTACTTTGCCCCCAATACCACGTGCCCTAATTTTGCCCACAAATCTCCTATGTGGGACTTCATCAAAAGCTTTCTGGAAGTCCAGGTACACTACATCCACTGACTCTCCCTTGTCCATTTTCATAGTTACATCCTCAAAAATCTCCAGAAGATTAGTCAAGCATGATTTTCCCTTCATAAATCCATGCTGACTCGGACTGATCCTTCTACTGCTATCCAAATGTGTCATAATTTCCTCTTTTATAATTGACTCCAGTATCTTTCCCACTACTGACGTCAGGCTAACCAGTCTATAATTCCCTGTTTTCTCTCTCCCTCCTTTCTTGAAAAGTGGGACAACATTAGCCACCCTCCAATCTGCAGGAACTGATCCTGAATCTATAGAACATTGGAAAATGATTACCAATGCATCCACGATTTCTAGAGCCACCTCTTTAAGTACCCTGGGATGCAGACCATCAGGTCCCAGGGACTTATCAGCCTTCAGACCCGACAGTCTATCCAACACCATTTCTTGCCTAATATAAATTTCCTTCAGTTCATCCTTTACCCTAGTTCCTTTGGCCACTATTACATCTGGGAGATTGTTTGTGTCTTCCCTAGTGAAGACAGATCCAAAGTACCTGTTCAACTCATCTGCCATTTCCTTATTCCCTATAATAAATTCACCCGTTTCTGTCTTCAATGGCCCAATTTTGCTCTTAACTATTTATTTGCTTTTCACATACCTAAAGAAGCTTTTACTATCCTCCTTTATATTCTTGGCTAGTTTACCTTCGTACCTCATTTTTTCTCTGCGTATTGCCTTTTTTGTTATCATCTGTTGCTCTTTAAAAGCTTCCCAGTCCTCCAGTTTCCCGCTCATCTTTGCTATATTATACTTCTCTTTTATTTTAATACTGCCCTTTACTTCCCTCGTCAGCCACGGCCGCCCCTTACTCTCCTTAGGATCTTTCTTCCTCTTTGGAATGAACCGATCCTGCACCTTCTGCATTATTCCCAGAAATACCTGCCATTTTTGCTCCACCGTCTTCCCTGCTAGGGTATTGTTCCATTGAACTTTGCCAGCTCCATAGTTCCCTTTGTTCAACTGTAATACTGACACATCCGATTTTCCCTTCTCCTTCTCAAATTGTAGGTTAAAATATATAAGATTATGGTCACTACCTCCTAATGGTTCCTTTACCTCGAGGTCCCTGATCAAATCCGGTTCATTGCACAACACTAAATCTAGAATTGCCTTCTCCCTGGTAGGCTCCAGTACAAGCTGTTCTAAGAATCCATCTCGGAGGCACTCCACAAACTCCCTTTCTTGGGGTCCAGTACCATTCTGATTCTCCCAGTCTACCTGCATGTTGAAATCCCCCATGGCAAGACTCCTAAAAGTTTAATTTACAGGTTGAATCTGTGGTAAAGAAGGCAAATGCAATGTTGGCATTTATTTCAAAGGGAATAGAATATGAAAGCAAGACGATAATGCTGAGGCTTTATAAGACACTAGTCAGACTGCACTTGGAGTATTGTCAACAGTTTTGGGCCCCATATCTCAGAAAAAATGTGTTGTCATTGGAAAGAGTCCAGAGGAGGTTCATGATGATGATTCTGGGAATGAAGAATTTTCCAACATTACCAATCCTGGCCATGTCCCCATTACCACCAGCCATGTCCCTTTACCAATCCTGGCCATGTCCCCATTACCACCAGCCATGTCCCTTTACCAATCCCGGCCATGTCTCCATTACCACCAGCCATGTCCCTTTACCAACCCCGGCCATGACCTCATTACCACCAGCCATGTCCCTTTACCAACCCCAGCCATGACCTCATTATCACCAGCCATGTCCCTTTACCAATCCTGGCCATGTCTCCATTACCACCAGCCATGTCCCTTTACCAACCCCGGCCATGTCCCCATTACCACCAGCCATGTCCCTTTACCAACCCTGGCCATGTCTCCATTATCACCAGCCATGTCCCTTTACCAATCCTGGCCATGTCCCCATTACCACCAGCCATGTCCCTTTACCAATCCCGGCCATGTCTCCATTACCACCAGCCATGTCCCTTTACCAACCCAGGCCATGTCTCCATTATCACCAGCCATGTCCCTTTACCAATCCTGGCCATGTCCCCATTATCACCAGCCATGTCCCTTTACCAACCCAGGCCATGTCCCCATTATCACCAGCCATGTCCCTTTACCCATCCCGGCCATGTCTCCATTACCACCAGCCATGTCCCTTTACCAACCCCAGCCATGTCCCCATTACCACCAGCCATGTCCCTTTACCAATCCTGGCCATGTCCCCATTACCACCAGCCATGTCCCTTTACCAATCCCGGCCATGTCTCCATTACCACCAGCCATGTCCCTTTACCAACCCCAGCCATGTCCTCATTATCACCAGCCATGTCCCTTTACCAACCCTGGCCATGTCCCCATTATCACCAGCCATGTCCCTTTACCAACCCCGGCCATGACCTCATTACCACCAGCCATGTCCCTTTACCAACCCCGGCCATGTCCCCATTACCACCAGCCATGTCCCTTTACCAACCCCGGCCATGACCTCATTACCACCAGCCATGTCCCTTTACCAACCCCGGCCATGTCTCCATTACCACCAGCCATGTCCCTTTACCAACCCCGGCCATGTGCCCATTACCATCAGCCATGTCCCTTTACCAACCCCGGCCATGACCTCATTACCACCAGCCATGTCCCTTTACCAACCCCGGCCATGTCTCCATTACCACCAGCCATGTCCCTTTACCAACCCCGGCCATGTCTCCATTATCACCAGCCATGTCCCTTTACCAACCCCAGCCATGACCTCATTACCACCAGCCATGTCCCTTTACCAACCCCGGCCATGTACCCATTACCACCAGCCATGTCCCTTTACCAACCCCAGCCATGTCCCCATTACCACCAGCCATGTCCCTTTACCAACCCCGGCCATGACCTCATTATCACCAGCCATGTCCCTTTACCAACCCCGGCCATGTCCCCATTACCACCAGCCATGTCCCTTTACCAACCCCAGCCATGTCCCCATTACCACCAGCCATGTCCCTTTACCAACCCCGGCCATGACCTCATTATCACCAGCCATGTCCCTTTACCAACCCTGGCCATGACTTCATTATCACCAGCCATGTCCCTTTACCAACCCCGGCCGTGTCTCCATTACCACCAGCCATGTCCCTTTACCAATCCTGGCCATGACCTCATTATCACCAGCTATGTCCCTTTACCAATCCTGGCCATGACCTCATTATCACCAGCCATGTCCCTTTACCAATCCTGGCCATGACCTCATTATCACCAGCCATGTCCCTTTACCAATCCTGGCCATGACCTCATTATCACCAGCCATGTCCCTTTACCAACCCCGGCCATGTCCCCATTACCACCAGCCATGTCCCTTTACCAATCCTGGCCATGACCCCTTTACCACCAGCCATGTCCCTTTACCAACCCCGGCCATGACCTCATTATCACCAGCCATGTCCCTTTACCAACCCCGGCCATGACCTCATTATCACCAGCCATGTCCCCATTACCAATCCTGGCCATGACCCCATTATCACCAGCCATGTCCCCATTACCAATCCTGGCCATGACCCCATTATCACCAGCCATGTCTCCATTACCACCAGCCATGTCCCTTTACCAACCCCGGCCATGACCTCATTATCACCAGCCATGTCCCTTTACCAACCCCGGCCATGTCCCCATTACCACCAGCCATGTCCCTTTACCAACCCCAGCCATGGCCTCATTATCACCAGCCATGTCCCTTTACCAACCCCGGCCATGACCTCATTATCACCAGCCATGTCCCTTTACCAACCCCGGCCATGTCCCCATTACCACCAGCCATGTCCCTTTACCAACCCCGGCCATGTCCCCATTACCACCAGCCATGTCCCTTTACCAACCCCGGCCATGACCTCATTATCACCAGCCATGTTCCTTTACCAACCCCGGCCATGTCTCCATTATCACCAGCCATGTCCCTTTACCAACCCCAGCCGTGACCCCATTACCACCAGCCATGTCCCTTTACCAATCCTGGCCATGACCTCATTATCACCAGCCATGTCCCTTTACCAACCCCGGCCATGTCTCCATTATCACCAGCCTTGTCCCTTTACCAACCCTGGCCATGACCCCATTACCACCAGCCATGTCCCTTTACCAATCCTGGCCATGACCTCATTATCACCAGCCATGTCCCTTTACCAACCCTGGCCATTTCCCCATTACCACCAGCCATGTCCCTTTACCAACCCCGGCCATGTCCCCATTATCACCAGCCATGTCCCTTTACCAATCCTGGCCATGTCCCCATTACCACCAGCCATGTCCCTTTACCAATCCCGGCCATTTCCCCATTACCACCAGCCATGTCCCTTTACCAACCCCGGCCATGACCCCATTACCACCAGCCATGTCCCTTTACCAATCCCAGCCATGTCTCCACTAATTCTCCCTCTTCCCTTTCGTCCCTGGTCTTCCATCCTCTTCAACCAGATTACCCCCTTTCTAGCTCTTTATCTCTTTCACCAATCGACTTCCAACCTCATTCGAAATCGTCTCTGGTTTTCTGGTAGAGGCCTGGGTCACCAGACTTGAATGCCATAGATCGAGCCTTCAGCAGATGACGTACCTCCTGGTTCATCCACAGCTTTTGGTTTGGGAATATACAATAAGACTTTGTAGGCACGTGCTCATATGAAGTGAGATGAAACAGCACAGGCTTAAACTCAGAACTTAGAAGAATGGGAATTATTTTTATTGAAGCATATAAAGTTCTTACAAGGTTTGATATGGTACTTGTGGAACTGACTGCGGTATCTAATCCAAGCTCAGAATCTCATTCTCTTGGGAGAGAAACAAATTTGTTCTTCACCGAGTGCAGAGAATCGTTTTGTATTCACTGTCCAAGTGGGTTATGGAAGGCCAGTCTGTGAATGTAATGAGATTAATAAATCGAAGTCTTGAGTATAGAATTTGGGATGTTATGTTGAAGTTGTGTAAGGCATTGATGAGGTGAAATTTGAAGTATTGTGTACAGTTCTGGTCACCTATCTACAGAAAATATATCAATAATATTGAAAGAGTACAGAGACAATTTACAAGGACGTTGCTGGGTCTGGAGGACCTGAGTTATATGGAAAGATTGAATAGGATCAGACTGCATTCTGTAGATCATAGAAGATGGAGAGGAGATTTGATAGAGATATACAAGATTATGAGGGGTACAGACAGATAGAAATGCAAGCAGGCTTGGGTTGGGTGGGACAAAAATCACAGGTCATGGGTTAAGGATGAAAGGTGAAAGGTTTAAGGGGAACGTGAGGGGAAACTTCACTCAGAGGCTGGTGAGAGTATGGAATGAGCTGCCAGTACAAGTGGTGCATGCGAGCTCGATTTCAACTTTTAAGCAAGGACATGGACATGGATGGTAAGGGTATGGGGGTATGGAAGGCTATGGCCCCAGTGCCGGTTAATGGAAGTAAGCAGCTTAAGTGGTTTCAGCATGGACTAGATGGCTGAAGGACCTGCTTCTGTACTAATTTTCTATGACTCTATGCTTTCGGGGCTTGGTCCTGAGTTTTAGGGAACATTTGAATAGTTAAGAGTTTATTCCGAGGCATAGGAGATTGACAGGAGATTTGATAGAGATATACAAAATTATGAGCAGTATAGATAGGGTAAATGCGAGCAGGTTTTAAACCACTGAGGTTAGAGCTAGACATCATAGGTAAACGGAGAAAGGTGAAATATTTAAGGGAACCTGAGGGAAAACAACTTCTTTCAGAGGGTGGTGTGATTGTGCAACGAGCTTGTGGTGAACTACATATACCTGTCTGGACACGCCCCCCCCCCCCCCCCCCCGCTGACTGCTCCTGTGGCTCCTCCCACGGACCCCGGTATAAAGGCGATTGGGGTCTCCGCCCCGGCCTCAGTCTCCAGGATGCAGTGTGGTAGTCAATTGCTGCTTGTTCTTTCTTCCAGCCAATAAATGCCTATATCTCGCCTCACGTCTCCGGGAGTTATTGATGGTGCATCAGAGCTGCCTGTGAAATTGATGAGTAAGGGTTTGATTGCAACACTTAAGAGAATTTCAGGTAAGTGCAAGGATGGGAGGGGTATGGAAGGCTATTTTCTAGCTGCTGACAGAATAACAGATCGGTACAGACCAGGTGGACTGAAGGGCCCGATTCTGTGCTGTGGAGATCCATTAATCAAATAGATTATGAGGTGCAAGGGAATTAAGGGATGAAGTTTGTGCAGAGAAGAGTCACTGAGGGAAAAGGTCAACCATGACCTTATCGTATGCATGAAGGCCTACTCCTGCTTCTATTTCTTACATTTACATATCCATTCAGGATAGTAGAAAATGCTCCTCTTGTGGGATTTAGGAAGGCAGGGAGACCTCCAGTATCCCTGACAACTACAACTGCGAGAAGTGCATCCAGCTACAGCTTCTAACAGACCATGCTAAGGAATTGGAGCTGGAACTGGATGAACTCAGGATCATTCAGGACACTGAGGAGCTGATGGATAGGACATGTGAAGAGGCAGTTACACCCAAAGTGCAACTTACAGGAAACTGGCTGACAGACAGGAAAGGGAAAGGGGTTAAGAAGCCAGTGCTGAGTACCCCTGTTGCCATCCTCCTAACAACAGGTACATCACTTTGGATGCTGTCGGGGGGTGGGAGGGATGATCTAACAGAGGAAAGTCACAGTGGGCAAGTCTGTAGCACTGATTCTGCCTCTGTGACTCAGAAGGATGGGGAGAGAAGAGGCATGCTGTTGTGTTAGGGGAACAGAAAGGAAGCTCTGTGGATGAGAACGAGATTCCAGGATGGTATGTTGCCTCCCAGGTGCCAGGCTCCAGGATATCTCAGATCGAGACCTCAGCATTCTTAGCTGGGTGGGTGCACTGCCAGAGGTCGTGGTCCATGTAGGTACCAATGACATGGGTAGTGACAAGGTTCTGCATAGGGAGTTCGGTTCTAAGTTAAAGGGCAGAACCTCTAGGATTGTAATCTCAGGATTGCTACCCGTGCCACGCGCTAGTGAGGCCAGAAATAGGATGATTTTTTAACATGTGGCTGAGGAATTGGTGTAGGAGGGAGGGAATGAGCTTTTTAGACCATTGGACTCTTTTCCAGGACCTGTACGGAAGAGACAGTTTGCACTTGAATTGGACGGGGATTAATATCCTTGTGGGAAGGTTTGCTAGTGCTGCACGCTGGGATTTAAACTAGAGTTGCGGTGGGATGGGAACCAAAGTGCCAGAAAGGATTGTGGAGAAGTTGTATAAACAGATGTTGTTAAGGCTTCAGACAAAGTCAGGAATCAAAAGGTTGAGCACGGTGCGACTAATGTGATGAGCTGCTTATATTTTAATCAAGAAATGTCGCAGGAAAAGCGGATGGGCTCAGGGCATGGATCAACACCTGGAATTATGACATTGCAGCCAACAGTGAGGCTTGTTTGCAGGTGGAGCAGGCCTGGCAGCTCAAGATACCAAGGGTCCATTGTTTTAGTAGTGACAATGCAGCAGGGATTAAAGGAGGGGTGGCATTACTAGTCAGGGAAAATTTCACAGCAGTGCTCAGTCAGGATGGTCTGGAATGCTCCTTTATGAGGTGTTATGGGTGGAAGTGAGAAATAAGAAAGGTATGACCTAGCTATTGGGGCTATATTACAGACCACCCAATGGTCCTAGGAATTTAGAGAAACAAATTTGTAAAGAGATCACAGACTCTTTATGTTGCAAGAAACATAACGTTGTTATAGTGGTGATTTTAATTTTCCACATATTGACTGGAACTCCATACTGTAAAAGGACTAGATGGGGATAGAGTTTGTCAAATGTGTTCAGGAAAGCTTCCTTTATCAGTACGAAGGAATCCCGAAAAGTGTGCGATACTTGATCTGCTGTTGGGGAATGAGACAGTGCAGGTGACAAAAGTTTTTGTCAGGGAGCACTTTGCAGCTAGTGACAACAATGCCATTAGTTTCAAAGTAAATATGCAAAAATGGTAGGTCTGGGCTGCAGGATGAGATTCTAAATTGGAGAAAGGCCAACTTCGATGGGATCAGAAAGGATGTGGCAGATGCTAATTGGGATGTTGTTTTCTGGCAAAGGTGTACTTGTAAGTAGGAGGTTTTCAAAAGTGAATTTTTGAGAGTACAAAGCTTATACATGCTTGTCAGAATAAAAGGTAAAGAAAACAGGTTTAGGGACCCTTGGTTTTCAAGATTTTAAAAAGGAGATGCACAGTAGGTATAAGCAGGTTGGAACAATTGAGGTACATATGGAGTGTAAGAAATGCAAGAGAGCACTAAGAAAGAAATCAGGGGGGCTAAAAAGACTGAGGTTACCCTGGCAGACACGGTGAAGGAGAGTCCTAAGGAATTCTACAGATATGTTAAGAGCCAAGGGACAAAATTGGTCCTCTGGATGATCAGAATGGTAATCCATACATGGAGCCGAGAGATGGGGGAGGATCTTCAATGAATTTTTTGTTTTGGTATTTACTCAGAAGATGGACAGAGAGTCTATAGAACTGAGACAAAGTGACATCAACTTCATGGACCCTTTACAGATTACAGAAGAGGAGCTGATTGTTGACTTGAGGCAAATCAGGATAGATAAGTTCCCAGACCTGACAAGGTGTTAACTTGGACACTGTGGGAGGCAAGTGCAGGAATTGCCAGGGCCTTATCATGATATTTAAATCATCCTTAGTGAAAGGTGAGGTACTGGAGGATTAGAGGACAGCCAATTTTGTTCTGCAATTTAAGAAAGGCTCTAAATATAAAGCAGGAAATTATAGGCAGGTGAGCCTGACATCAGCAGTAGGAAAGTTATTGTTTGGTATTGTAAGGGACTGGATATGAGTTTTTGGATAGATATGGACTGATTAGGGATCATCAGTGGTAGGCCATGTTTAATCAATCTTGTTGAGCTTTTTTGAGGAAGCGACCAGCAAAGTTCCATTTCTAACCCGGAGAAATCCATTCCAGCAGTTTTATCATTATTGGCTCAATTTAGTGAGTTTTCTGGGTATAAGTTAAATCTTAATAAAAGTGAATTGTTTCCATTAAATAAACGGGTCCCAATTCATGGAAATTTACCCTTTAAATTAGTTAATGACTTATTTAGGGATCAAAATCACAAAGAACCATAAAGATTTGTTTGGATTTAATTTTTTACCCTTAATTGATCAGATTAAAGGTTTGTTTACTAAGTGGTCACCTTTGTCTCTATCTCTAATAGGCAGGATTAATGCTATTAAGATGGTTATTTTACCTAAGTTTTTATATATTTTTCAAGCGATACCAATTTTTATCCCGAAATCTTTTTTTACTAATGTTGACTCTAAAATTTCTTCATATATATGGCAGTATAAAAATCCTAGGTTAGGTAAAACATATTTACAGAAGACAAAAAAGGAAGGCGGGTTAGCATTACCTAATTTCAGATTTTACTATTGGGCAGTTAATATTAGATATTTGTTATGTTGGTTGAAAGATGGGGGTGGATCTTTTGGCCCTTGTTGGGTGAGTTTAGAAACTAAATCGGTATCAGCTTATGCTTTGGGTTCTATTTTAGGGACTTCTCTCCCTTTTGCTCTTTCTAAATTGCCGAAACGAATTGACAACCCGATAGTTAAACATACATTGCGTATATGGTTTCAATTTCGGAGATTTTTTGGGTTGACTCAATTCGTTTTAAATAGTCCTATTGTATCTAATTGTTTTTTTCACCCTTCCATTATAGATCAAGCTTATTCAGCTTGGAAAACTAAGGGATTACTAAGATTTTCTGATTTATTTTTAGATAATTGTTTCATGTCTTTTGAACAATTATCCAACAGATATAACTTGCCGAGATTTCATTTTTTTAGATATTTACAGATTAGACATTTTTTAAGTTCTGTACTCTCTACGTTTCCAAATTTTGTGCCTTCAGATACTTTGGAGAGTTTATTTGAATTAGACCCTTTTCAAAAAGGGCTTATTTCAAAACTTTATAATATAATTATGAAGATACGTTCAGAGCCCCTTTATAAGACTAAACAGGATTGGGAAAGAGAGCTTAGTTTTAGTATTTCTAGTGAGAATTGGGATAGAATTCTTCAATTAGTTAATACATCATCCTTATGTGCCAAACATTCATTAATACAATTTAAGGTTGTACATAGGGCCTATATGTCCAAGGATAAATTAGCTCATTTTTACTCTCATATAAGTCCTATTTGTGATAGATGTCATTCTGAAATTGCGTCTTTAACTCACATGTTTTGGTCATGTTCATTTTTGGAGAAATATTGGAAAGATATTTTTGATATTATTTCTGCGGTTTTGAATATTGATTTATAACCTCATCCTATTACCGCAATTTTTGGTTTACCAATGTTAGATTCACAGCATTTATCTTCTTCAGCCCGTCGAATGATTGCATTTCTAACTCTGATGGCTAGAAGATCTATATTGTTGAATTGGAAAGAAATTGATCCTCCCACTGTATTTAATTGGTTCTCTCAAACTATGTTATGTTTAAATTTAGAAAAAATTAGAAGTGGTACTTTTGAGACTTCTATTAAATTTGAAAAGTTATGGAGACCATTTATTCGACCAGCAAAGTTGATGAAGGTAGGGCAGTAGATGCTGTCTACATGGACTTCAGCAAGGCATTTTGACAAGGTCCTGCCTGGGAAATTGGATAAGAAGGTTCAATAGCTTGACATTCAAGATGAGGTAGTAAACTGGATTAGACATTGGCTTTGTGGGAGAAGACAGAGCGTGGTAAAAGATGGTTGCCTTACTGACAGGAGGCCTGTGACTAGTAGAGTGCCGCAGGGATCGGTACTGGGTCCATTGTTATTTGTCATTTATATCAATGATCTGGATGGTAATGTGATTAATTGGATCAGCAAATTTGCAGATCACACCAAAACTGGTGGACAGTGAGGAAGACTATCATGGCTTGCAGCAGGATCTGGACCAGCTTGAAAAATGGCAGGTGGAATTTAAAGCAGTCATACCTGAAGTGTTGCACTTTGGTAGCACCCAACCAGGGTGGGACTCACACAGTGAACACTACTAGGGCACTGGGCAGTGGTAGAACAAAACGGACCTGGGAAAACAGGACATAATTCATTGAAAGTGGTACCATAAGGAAAGCTTTTGGTCTTCATAAATCCAAGTATTAAATGAGCTGCACTGCCCAGGAACCCATCTGTTTAACTCTAACCTAATCACAGGACAATAATCGGTATGTCTTTTGAATGTGGGAGGAAACACATGCCGTTCACAGAGAGGATCTACAAACTCCTTATAGATGGCACTGGGATTTGAACTCAGAGTGCCCCAAGCTGCAATAGCATCACGCTAACTGCTATGCTACCAGGGCAAGCAAATAGGACTGCTGCTTCCGGTGGCTTAGGAAAATATCACTACTGCACCATTTGCAGCAAAATCTAGAAACTCTCTAAGAAGGTACCTTCAGGATGTAAACTGCAGTGAAGTATGGAAGCACCTTGCCACACCTTCTCAGGGGCAATTACAGGTGGCAGTGAAATGGAATCCTTACAGTGATGGTCACATCCTATAAACTAGGTACTCTGTCAGGGCACAGCTCATGATATCCCACAAGGATTTGTGTTGGGACTTCAACTCATATTGATTAGAATACCAGTTATCAAATTTGTCATGGCAGAGATGGAAGAGTAGAAGGAAGCAAAGATATTCACATATTAAATGGATGGGCAAAATTCAATATAGGCAAATGTAAGTAACATGGCTTCCTAGAAGCGGCAATATAGCTCAACAGGTTGGTAAAGAAGTCAAGATGTTGAGTTTAAAAGCCAGGACGTTGAATAAAATTTTGTTTACACTGTATTTAACTTTAAAGGACTCTCTACAATTCATGTTCTTAGTTAGTCTTCTCTGGTGCACTGGTTGGCCATCTTTGCTTTTTTTATAGTTTTGCATAAAATTGTATTGTACGTTTTCCTGTAAATGCCTGCAAGAAAATGTATTTCAAAGTTTTGTATGGTAACATTCATGTACTTAATAAATTGATACATTTTTATTCATTGAAAGTTGTACAGAATATAATACAAAGGCATAAGTTGGACCACAGCTCAGACATGGTAGGAAAGGCTCAAGGACTAAACTGTCAGTTCTTAGTCCTGGATTTCTAGTTCAGAAGTCTGCTCTTCTCATGGGAAGAGCCTGGGGTTGGGAGTTTTGGGGATTAGTACCAAACTACTCAGGTATTTCTTAGGCATATGGTAGATTGTTATATTAATTATAATAATGTTTCTTAAAGAAAATGAAAATAAATTAAACCTTTGGTCATAGAGGTCTTACACAAAATTGACAGAGAGCAAGTGTTGGATTATAATCTACAGAATGTACTCTCGCAAATTAGCCTGCATTTATGTGACATCCAGAAATAGCAGAATATTCCAAGGAGCATTGTTATCATATGAAGATACATGGCTGAGCTGCTGGAGAACAAATAATTAATATTAAGGTGTGCAAGGATTTTTCAGAACGACTTAAGATTGTAGAACATGAAGCCGATATAGAAATAAGGGAGAGCAGTAGGATACAATGTAAGCATACATATAAAACTTCTTGAACAAGAAACAGTTTACTCACGAGACATGCAAGACTTTGACCTCAATGTTTTGGAGAGGAACCAGTTAAAAGTCAGAGCAATTAAATTTTTCCTGTGTTTGCTGGCCTCCATCCACTGAATTTGTCTCAGAGACTAGCATAACTCTGAAAATATTTGCCTGCGGGAAGAACATCCTTCACCACTGGCCCAGCATCACTTATGTTTGATCTTCTGCATCACGGACCAGAGATTTGGGTCCATGAGTGGGGAGCATGAATCATCAGTAAACCATGAGCAGTCACATTGCAGGTTACAGAGCTCTTTGACCTGTCCCTATCCGCCTTACTCACTGGTTTTAGGTGCTTTGCTTTCAAACCAAAATCCTTTAAAATACTCAGCTTGACGTTGACACAGTGACTGACTGATGAGTTTTAAAAACTCTGTCGTCTCTGAGCCTGGAGGGTGGGGGTTGGAAATGTGCTTACATTGGTTTCCAAGGATACGGCAAAATATAAAAATGAGAATTGGAATCTGTTCAAGATGAGGGCTGCTACTCTTGAGTAAATGGAAATATTTTCCTGCTCTATGCATCCAACAGCAACATCAAACTCTCCCACAGCACAAGTTACATACAGAGTAAATCTCCTACTACACATTTCCATAAAACATATTCTGAGCAGGTGAGATGAAGAGTAGTTTTGCCTAAACAATTCCATCAAAAACTTGTAGAATAGGTACTGTACAAGCCAAATGAAAAGGTCTCTCTATACTGACTCGTGAACAGTGTGTCTGTCAAGTCTCATGAGGTAACGTCTCCTACAGAAGTGCAGCACAATTTAGATATAAAGTTTTTATTCCAAAATTTAGAGGTTAGAGTCTTGATCCTTGAATTAAGCCTAAACCCAACTTTATAACCTACCTCTCACTTAAATGAATTTATTACAATTTATTGACAATTTATTACACTTTTGTGACAAGCTGTAAGCATTCCTGGTCACTTACACAAAGTCCCTTGATAACATACTCATTGTGGCCTACCATAGACATAAATTTTGCTAAAACTGATTGCAGTGCATTGTATCATAAAGTACAAACAAACTCATCAAAATACCAAAGAGAAAATTATGTTTAGGAAGGTCAGACTTGAATACTAACAACCTATGGACTGAGAGTACATATGAAAAATTTGCAAATTTAATGAGTTGGGGAAGAATAGGAAGACAAAGGATGGTAATGTTAAAAAAGTCGGTGTAATAAGGAATACCTTTCACTTACCAAGTTTCATGACTGACATCACAAGTTGCAATCAAAAAAAAAGTACAGCCTCTTGCAACGTTGGAACCTCAACAATCAACTTGCACACAAGTTCTGTCAGCAGTTATAAGTTACTAGCAAGGGTATAAATATTTGCAGGACATTCGGTCTAATTCTTCTTCAAATACATCCAACCAAGAAGACAGACTGGATCTCAAATTAATGAATTAATGGACTGCCATTCAGCAACATAGCAGCACTCCTACTGTTGACTAAAGTAATATGCTCATAATTCTGGTGTGGGCTTCAAACCTAAAACTTTTTGAGACTTCAAAAAGGAAGAGGCTATTGGAAAAAGTTTTTTTTAATAAAGTGACAGTAGGTTAGAAGAGACAGTAGGGCAGAGAAGTTAGAGTTTAGATGAAATGTTACAAACTAGTAATGCTTAAGGTGTGCAGTAGAGCTTCTTAAGGTTGTGACAGAAAAGGATTATAGAGTATTAATGAAATAAACAATGACTTTTAAATCTGGGGAGTTTTGAAAAGTGCATCATTCAACACATGGAACGATTATCTATGTTATTCAAAACTTTCTTTGGTTCTATCATCTGCTCATTACAGATCCTTTACTAAATAGTAAGTCTAAGCACATCAACGTGTGAAAAATGAGCATGGTAAATTCATCAAAATAGATGTTCATCAAAGGAGAAAGAGAGACTCATAGGAGCAGGTCCCATTTGATAACTTACTGGAGTTCATAAAGGATGTAATGAGCACAGTGGATAAAGGGGAACAGGTGGATGCTGTATGCTTGGATTTCCAAAAGCCTTTCAATAAGGTGCCATATAAAAGATTTTTCCAATAGGATGCATGGAGTCCGGAGTTAATGAATTGACATGGTTAGAGAATTGGTTAGCCAATAGAAGGAGACTTGGGATAAATGTGTATCTTTGCCACAGGAAACAGTACTAGACTCGCAACTGTTCATAATATTGATTAACAATTAGGAAGAGGGGAACCAAGTATATTGTATCTAAGTTTCCAGATGAAACAAATTGTACAGAGGATATGGAAAGTCTGCAGATATATAGATAAGTGAGTGGATAAAGATCTGGCATACAGAGTACATCTGTAAATGCGGGGTCATCCAGTTTGGAAGGAAAAATAGGCAATTAGATTATTATTTAAACGGTGAAAGATTGCAGCATTCTGTTATGCAGAGGGACTTGGGAGTGCCTATGCATGAATCACAAGACGTTGGTTTGCAGATGCAGCCAATAATCAAGGTGGCAAATAGAACATTGTCCTTCTTTGCTAGAGGAAATTAATTTAAGAGCATGAGATTATGCTGCAACTGTACAGGATGAGGCCACACCTGGAATATTTTGCACAATTCTGGTCTCCTTGAGGAAGAATATACTTACTTTGGAGGAGGTGCAGAGGAAGTTCACAAGATTGATTCCAGACATGAAGTGGTTAGTCAATGAAGAGAGATTGAGTCACCTTGGACTATACTCATATGAACTCAGAAGAATGACAACTTCTTATCGAAACATAAAATTATGAAAGGAATTGATAGAGGCAGGAAAGTTGTTTCCACTGATGAGTGAGACTGAACTCGAGGACATAGCTTCAAGATTAAGGGGAGTATATTTGGGATGGAGATGACGAGAAACTGTGTTTTCTGCTCTCTGCTCAGGGAAGCAGTAGGGGGCAACATTAAATATATATATATATATATATATATATATATATGTAAAACATTGCTAGATTTTTGCAAAGCAGGGAATTAAGGCTTATGGGGAAAAGGCAGGTAGGTGAACTGAGTCCAACACCAGATCAGCCATGATCTTATTGAACAGCAGAGCAGGTTTGGTGGGCAAGGTGGCTGAGGCATGCTCCTATTTCCAATCAGCACCTTCACAAGAAGTATATAACGGCTCGACCTCAACAACACTGCAACATTATTGGGAAGAATGGACATTGGCGATGCAAGAGAATTGGCATGCATCTGAAAATCATATTCTCTAATTTAATTATGTTTATGCTGTTCCAACTTTAATTTTTATTTAGCGATACAGTGCTGATTATGCCCTCTGAGCCACACCACTCAGCAACCCACCAATTTAACCTTAGCTTAATCATGGGACAATTTACAATAAACAATTAACCTATTAACTGGCATATCTTTGGACAGTGGAAGGAAACCGATGCTCACACAGGGAGGAATGTACAAACCTGCTTATAGATGCAGCTGGAATTGAAATCTGAACTTCGATGCCCCAAGATGTATAGCATCACACTAACCGCTACGCTACGCACACCTCTGGTCTAACTCTATCAGACCAGATCCAAAATTATCATTGTCAGAATTTAGACAAAGTTGGAACACTTTTACTAAGCTTTTTATAGGTGGTTCATGACGTGTAAAAGAAGCACAGCTGAAAGTCATCCCATTTGAACCCCGAGTTCTTGTTCTGATTGAGCCTCTTTCTCTATCCCAGTGCACCATGACCAGTTGCAGTACTTCTGTTAGCAGGCTCAATGCTCAACTTTATAAAGTGAATTCATGTTCTTGGGGCAAGGTTCTGACAGGCTCAGCACCTTAAAAATTAGGCCAAAGTAAATATAGACTGAGCCCTTGTCTAACAATGGGGTTCTCCATTGAGTAATCTAGTAAAAATCAAATAATAAACATTGGTGCTATTGAATTAATTAGTGGCTGTGTGGGGAGCCCACAATGATGTAGGCGGGATGTAAGTATGTCACATCATGAATTTGATATGCTTTGAAATGCCTGATTAAAACCAAAAGGTGTGTCTCCTGCGGTTAGCGAGAAGGGCGCATCACACGAACCAGCTGCTGTGGGAATGACTCCAAGTCACTGCCCTGTAGGGTGTGAAGCAACTTTACAAACCTCAGTTTAATTACCTATATTGTTCTTGCATGCAATCCTTCAGCGCTCTTTTGGCTGCTGTCTTTAACCCAGAGAATGTCGGCTCTGGGCAACTCTCATCTCCTGTGCCCCTGTTAATCCCACTATGCTGATTACAATTCTAGCCTTTGCATCCTAGCTCTCCTGGAAGATGATCCTGGAGAATTTATACTGTTCCAATGACATACCAAATGTGTGCATGTACAAGGCAACTTACATTGCTTTCAAATGTCCCAATGTGCTAATAGCTAGTAAGTACTTTGAAAGCCATAAATGCCAGAACCATGATAATGATCAGATTATGTCATCTTTCTCTTTGAATAGGGAAGGTATAGTATTTCAGTCTTGTCCCAATATCAATTGAATTGAACAAAATAAAAAGAATGGAATAAGACAAGGTTACCATTTTGTCCATTGTGTCTGCATTGATGCATTGGAAGAGTTATCATAACTCCTGTGTTTTCCCAAGAGCTCTGTAATTGTTTTCTCCAAGTACGTATCAAGTTCCCCTTTTTTAGTTATTTTTAAATTTTTCTCCACCTTTTCCTGCTGTGTGAAAGAAAAATTCTCAGCTCACCTCTGGTTCTTTTCCCATTTGGCTTAAAGAGGCATTTTATATGGTTGAGACTTTGCACAGCATGGAGTTATTGGATAAATGGTACATAAAATGTGACAATCAGGAAGAACAGATCGAAGGCCAAAGATGTTACACAGTTGAAGCAGAAGATTATAAATTAGTAAGGCAAGCAGTGAGAGATTTATAAGGTTGTAAACAAGAGAAGGATTATAAAGGTAATATAAACAATCACTATCTCCTATCCAAGGATTTTTTGAAAAGGGCAGCACATGGAAAGATTGTCTATATTCTGCGTACCTCGCTTTGATTCAGGTAAATTACAAAATGGCCAGGCCAAGAACGAGAAGTAAAAAATGACCAAAGGAGAATCCATCAAGGAGCTTCAATCAGCAATTTTACAGCAGCTGTGAGGGGAAATAATCCACATGGAGTGTCCCGACCTGAAATATCGACTGTCCATTTCCCTCCATCGATGCTATCTGACCCACTGACTTCTTCCAGCATCTGGAGTTTCGTGTCTCCTCTTTGCTTCTCCACTGCAAGGAATTTTTAAGGTGTTCCCACTGTGAGGTTTTCTCTCTTTGCTGGGAGTTCTGTGAGATCCTCTCTCACTGTTCCCCTCTGTGATTTCCGCTGCTCTGCTGCCACACATTCACCCTGACCTGCCATCCATCTGTTCTATTGCATATTTGCTCTTCTGCCCCCCCCCCCCCTTCCCTTCACCTGTTTATACTGGCCATCTCTCCTCTATCTTTCAGTGCACAGGAAGTGTCCCAACACAAAATGTCGACTGTTCCATTTCCCCCATAGACTATTTGACCTAAATTTACCATTTGGGAGTTGCTATTTTCCTCACTCATGTTCACATTAAAGTAAAGAGATAAGGTTTCAATTCCAGGAATATCCCTCCTGCACCATTAGTAATCTGATAGCTGATTGGTGGAAAGGAGTTCAGAAGACCTTCGACAGTTAAACACATGTGCCCTGACAAACACAGGTCAAGCACCGAGCACAGTGTTTCCTTTCCACCAGTTGCACTTCAGTCTTTGGCAATATTCAGCAGAAAAAAATAACTCCTTTGAAAAAGAGCTTCCATGAAGAGTCTTGAGTACAACGCTGATGGTCAGTGTGCAGTCAAAGACGAATGTTATGAGGGGTCCTAAATCTTGGTATCTAAAGCATCTTATTACGGTCTCAGTCAGGATCGACCCCACATTCAAGGCTTCCTCTCTTCCACTTTAGTCCTGAAACCATTTGCTTTTCTTGACAGGGCAGCTGGCTTTGGATGCACCCAGCAGTGTCTTCTTGTACTGCTCAACCAGGGAATTAAATTTCAAGTCTTCCTTCGTTTGTTTACTTTTCTTGGTCCCTTGAACCTTTAAAAGATTGATAAAAGAGTTAGAAAGAATGTACATGCACACAACAACATTTTACAAGTAATGGTCTCGATCCAAATTCAAAGTACATTGATTATCAAAGCATGCATACAATATAGATCCTTGAGATTTGTCTTCTTGCACAAAACAAACACAATTCACAGAAAATCCCACATGATAAAGACTGTCGAATATCCGATGTTCAAAAAAGAGCATGTTGTGCAAACAATAAAAAGGTAAACAAATAGCACATAGAACACGTACCGCAGAGCGAGTCCACAGCCATAGAGCCAGGCACAGGGGCCCAACAGCTGCAGAATCCGTTCAGCGCTGAGGCAAAAAAACCTCAACACCTTAATCTTTTTAATTTGGCTTGGCGCTTAAACCGCCTGAACGATTAAAGCCTCCAAAAGCCCAGGGAGCAGGCAGTATTGATCAGAGAGCAGAAGCTTCAGGTTTAGGGGCAATTCTCAACCTCCCTGGGCAAACATTTCAGTTTTACTGCAGCCTTCTGAAGGCCCAGACTCAGGTTGGAGTCTGACAAATACAAATCCCATGATCCTAAGCTCCCAATCTCAATAATATCAACAAAGCTGCCCCCCTTTACAAGTGAGTGCCACAACATATCTTGTGGCCTATGTCACTTTGTAGATGCTTGAGCTGGGTAAGGTGCCATACATTCAAAAGGAACCATCTCTAGCCAAAGCCAGTAACTGCAAGGTAAACGCCCTTTCACGTTCATTGTTCACTACCCTGCTACCATGCCATACCTATTCACTACCATACCTCTTCATATCCCTCCCAGGCTCCCAGTCACTTTCACCCTCACCTGCTTTGCCACGGATGCCACCTTCACCTTCTTCGCTCGGTTCTGCTGCGTTTTCATCTTCTTGGGCTTGGTTTGTGTTAACTTTCCTCTATCCCGCAATCTGGAAGGAGAAACAACTCAGAGTTTAATGTTTCTATCGGCCAGCATTCAGTGGGGTTGGGGAAGGTGGCTCCACCAGTGCTGGGGGTGGGGAGGGGGCAGCGTCCCAACCCGCGCTGGGGGGGGGGGGGAACTATCACCACACTCCCATCCTCCACCAAGAAGCGAGGAGGACCAACCCCTAAACAGGACACAGTATGTACAGGTGTGTCCCAATGTGCCACGGTACGTAGTGATTAGCACCACACTACTGCATCTCAGGCTGTTCTGGAGTGCAGAGTTCAATTCTGGCGCCATTCTGTAAAGACTCTGTCCCCGTGGGACGTGTGGGTTTTCTCTGGGCACTCCATTTTCCTCCCACAGTCCAAAGATGTACTGGGTAGGTTAACCGGTCATTATGAATTAGGTTCAGGTACATTGGGTTTGTTGAAGGCTGCTGGGGCAGCGTGGATCAACTCCACACTGTATCGGTAAATAAATAAATATAAAGCCGGCACTAACTGAGGTGCGACTTCAGTGCCACCTGTTTTAATGAAGTGAGCTGACCGCAGCTGAGAAATAGCCTGAGCACTTCCAGCCAAGTGCTGTTTTCTGACAGACAATCCTGTTCAGAGAAACACAGAGCACATGAAAGTACTCAGTTTTATCCAAAGACTTGAATTCAAAACTCATATTTATTGACCCATCTGTTAACAAAAACTGATGCTGTTCATTAGCTATTTCTAGGTCCCCTCATTATTTCATCAACCTCAAACAAATTACCTCTTAGCCTCTAGTCAGTTAAAAGAAAATAAACCCAGCCTGGCTAATTTTTACTCTGTTAAGATTTTCTGCATAAATCCCCTCTGCATCCACTCAAGAACTATCAGGACCTTCAATGAAGTGCTGACCAAAACCACATGGAGGTGACTCCCACATTACGCAGGGTTTGTGTCCCTAGAACACTATCCATATTGCACAGCTGTATCATTTGTGCACACATCAAGAAACACAAGTTAAAAATCAGATTGTGGTAATTTCTCCCACATGAATTTAATGAGAGCAAACTGTGTCTGAAATTTATGGGTTGTAATTTGTCATTCTGTAAAGGCAAGTTCCTGTTACCCAAACAGCAGTAACTTATTTAAAATTACAGTTACAATTTCTACACCAGTTCACTATCCAAATGTAACCAAAAATATTCTACCATACAGCAACAAATGACATGTGGATAACCTACTCCTGTAATGTTTGCTGGAAACATATGAGTTCACCGGGGGGAGGGAAGAATTCTGTTCCTCTTCAATGGAATCCTTTGAAAACTGCCTTGTTTGATCCCTCATCTCATCACAAGTGCCACACTCACTCAGCAGTGTCAACCTGGATTACATGCTCAAATCTCAGATGGCTTTAACCCCTGATTGCCCTGTTCAGGGATGAGAGTGACTTTCACTAAACCACTGAACATTCCAGATCATAGAAGTCACAGAATTGTAGAAACACAGGAAGCAATTCTTCCCAGTACATCTGTGCTAATTCCCCCATACTCTGTACTGGTCCCGATGTATCCCAATTAAATGGAATCTACTGGACTTTATTGAACACATTCATGGATTCAGCCTCTAACATTCTTCCAGATCCCTAGCACCTACATGAGAAGTCTCACACATCCTCTAATTCATCAACTTTATTTTTAAATCCATACCACTGAGCAAACTGTCAGCTGTAAAGGGTAGTCTTAATTCTTTGTATGATCCAAGAAGCAGTCTATTATTTGGACAATGACTAGATCAAGAGTTCCCAACCTTTTTTATGCCATTAAGCAAGGAGTCCATGGACCCCAGGTTGAGTTAGGGTTAGGAACTAGATGATCAAAGCTGTTTGCTTAGATCAATACTGCACATATCCCCCTCCCCTCATTACAACTTTGGAATACCATTGTGTGTGCAGCTTTTAACTTTGGGAAAGTGAGCATGTTTTTGTGACGTGTACTCATTTCTAAGTATTATAGTGCAAGGTATGTACTTCATGAAGCAGATAAATATTTAAATACTAGTTTGGGCATGTTGCCCTCCTTTTGTTATTTGTATGTGCGTGATGTAGGAACCAAAATGCATTCTTCACAAGCTGCATCTCCAATCCCACCCAGGAAAAAGAAAGACAGACACCTAAAAGAAGAATTCAAACTTATCTTTTGATAGGCAGCTAGAGGTCACAGATCTTGAAGAACTGTCAAATGAAGGAAAGAAAAACATTTTTGTTTTCCTACATGGGCTGTTAAGGTCTGAGATACAATACTTGAAAGGATGATGGAAGAAAATTCTGAAGGAGTTTTCATAAAAGAATTGTATAGAAACAACTTGGGTGTAAATTAGACAATGTTTTCAGTGCATAAGCACAGATTCATTGACCTCTTGTGCTGTGTGATTATATGGTGCACCAAAGGGACTATCTCTGCTGTATGACAAAGTCTCCAGCTCCCTGGGATAAACTCATACCGTATTTTGGGGCCTCGATGCGATGGTAAAGGCAACACCTTCTTCCGTTTCTTGCCATTGGCCAGTTCCTCCACCTCTACCTCGGGCTTGGTGTAAAATCCAGACCACATTTTCCTGCCTTGTGAGCTCTCCAGGAATTCATGCTGTGGTTGATGACTTGGAGATTTAGTGGGTTTCCCGGACTCGGCTGGAGTCCCTGCTTTAAGTTTCTGTGCCTTCTGCAAAAAGATAATCCACTCAGAAATTACAAAAATCACAGCAACAGCTAAATATTTCCTTCTAAAGGCTCAAGTTTTAGTCTTTCAGTCAGGGTTGGAGCTGTCCGAATTTATCTGCTTCTCAGCTGCTGTTTCAGGAGGGGTCAGCTGAGTTGCGGCAGTGTAACAGCACACTCTTGTGGCTGGATTTGGAAAGAGCAGCACGTACAATTAAATACTATCTGCTGAGATTAGCCAATACAACACCCTCGCAACAGGCATTGGAATTTCAGATTAAGCAAGAAATATTTAGCATTTGTCTCAAATCCTCAGAACATTTTGAAATGCATCATACTTGACATCATTGACAAGAGAAAATCTGCAGATGCTGGAAATCCAAGCAACACACACAAAATGCTGGAGGAACTCACCGGACAGGGCAACATCCACAGTCGACATTTCAGGCAGAGACCCTTCAGCAGGACAGCTGAACTATTTATCATTTATCACTGAACCCAGAGCAACCTCTATTGGTTATCAATTTCAATTTGTATGTCCTCTGGATGCTCTGGTTCCCTCCAACAGTCCAAAGTCATACCAGTTGGTAGGTTAATTGGTGATTGTAAATTGTCCTGTGACTAGGCTACGGTTAAATCGGGGGTCGCTAGGCAGTGTGGCTCGAGGGGTGGGAAGGGTCAGTTCCTCACTGTATCTCTAAATAAATAAATGTTCTTTAAAAATCACTATCTCTTCTGTTCCCAGGCACCAAATTATAAAAGTACCATCACATTTATCTAGATACAGGGGTATCATGTAAAAACTAGCCACAGGGCACTCACCCAGACACGTCACAGGGGAAGTGCCCACATCAGATACACAGCTAAAGGGCAATTTGTTCACTTCCTATCTTTGGATATCCAGTTACAAGAACAGATCAAAAGGCATCTCAGAAACTCAGCTATAAGGCATTTGGTCCAAATGAATCTCTTTTATCAAATTACTTCATTTGCTGTAACAAATTTTAACATAACGCTATTACAGTGCTAGTGAGTGGGTTCAATTCTGCCACTGTCTGTAAGGAGTTTGTATGTTCTCCCCGTGATCACATGGTTTTCCTTCGGTTACTCCAGTTTCCTCACAATTTCCAAAGATGTACAGGTTAGTAAGTTATTGGTCACATAGCAACATGATTGGCAAGGTAGGCTCATTGGACCATAAGGGCCTTTTACCATGCAGGTTTTCTAAAGCTCAAATGGAGCGTTGGAGATAGTGCCTGGCTGTGCCCCGACTCAGGTAAATCATGTCCTGGACAGAGCCCTTACCTTATTGTTTAGTGCCCGCATCTCCTTGACCTTCAGCTTCCTGCGATCCTCCAATGAGAATTCCACAATTGGTCTCTGTTCCAGGGGAAAAAAGGAAAGCAGAAAGAACCCCATTACAGATTCTGCATAAATTCAGTTTCATACCTTCACATTTACGAAGAGTCACTTAAGTAGTGTAGCATCAATAATGAAACTCTTAAGGTATCTCTGTTCCACAGTGCTCAGTAAGTTCTACATTGCCAGCAAAACATCAGGCATGGAATGGAAGCAAACTGAACTACTTCAGACTTTCATTTGAAGTATGAGCTTTAAGTCTCCAGCTCCACTTACTTAATTCATTCTTGTTTTGCCTGTGAAATGTGGTGTCACCCACTTCTCTCTCGACTGGGACAATATCATATGACCCTACAGCACTGAAGAAGGCCATTCAACCCATCATACTTACCCCAGCTCCACACAAAGCTCAATCTGAGATGCTCCAGTTTTCTTCGCTTCTCGTCTTGCAAAATATTCCACTTCATTAATTCCTAAGGAATTTGCTTCCACCACCTCTTCAATTATACTGAACAAATATTTTGAGATTTTTTTCAGAATTTTTGTTTGTTTTCGATAGGAGTTGAGCACTTTGATTTTTATTGAATATAATGTTTAATTGCATAACAGTGCTGATGATTTGCAATAGTTCAACTAAGGTTAAACGTTTTCATTGATGATTTTTGTTTGTACTCAGCATCTGAAACTTCTTGCTTAAGTGTCCAACAATAATCAGCCAGCATTCTCTTACTATCTTTCCTTTCAGTTAGTCCTGACGAAGGGTCTCGGCCCGAAACGTCGACAGCGCTTCTCCCTATAGATGCTGCCTGGTCTGGTGTGTTCCACCAGCATTTTGTGTGTGTTGTTTGAATTTCCAGCATCTGCAGATTTCCTCGTGTTTGATCAGCCAGCATTGATGGATTCCAGTTGCCCTGATACCGTTTCTCCATGACCGCAATGTCTTGGTGAAACCTTTCACCACGCTCATCACTGACAGCGACAAAATTTGCAGGGAAGAAGACTAAATGGAAATGCAGAAAATGAATCTTCAGTGACATGTTGCATTTCATGGTTTTGTCTGCTTGAAGCATGTTGTCAACCAGCTGCACGTGGTTTGGCGTAGTGCCAAAAAAAGTTCAACAACATCCTTGAATGCCTTCCATGAGATTTTCTCGAGTCCCACTCGAAGTTCTTCAAATTGCCTGTCAATGATGACCAACAACTTGTGGACCAACAAAAATGTCTTCTTTAATCTTGGCATAAATTATTCTGGGAAACATTGGATACATAAATGGAATTATGATGTAGTGGCCATTACAGAGACTTGGCTGGCACCAGGGCAGGAATGGATTCTCAATATTCCTGGATTTCAGTGCTTTAAAAGGGATAGAGAGGGGGGGAAAGGGGAGGAGGGGTGGCATAACTGGTCAGGGATACTATTACAGCTACAGAAAGGGTGGGTAATGTAGCAGGATCCTCTTTTGAGTCAGTATGGGTGGATGTCAGGAACAGGAAAGGAGCAGTTACTCTACTGGGGGTATTCTATAGGTCCCCTGGTAGCAGCAGAGATACCAAGGAGCAGATTGGGAAACAGATTTTGGAAAAGTGCAAAAATAACAGGGTTGTTATCATGGGTGACTTTAACTTCTCTAATATTGATTGGCACTTGATTAGCTCCTAGGGTTTAGATAGGACAGAGTTTGTTAAGTGTGTCCAGAATGGATCCCTGTCACAGTATGTTGACAGGCCGACTGGGGGAATGCCATACTAGATCTAGTATTAGGTAACGAACCGGGTCAGGTCACAGATCTGTCAGTGGGTGAGCATCTGGGGGACAGTGATCACTGCTCCCTGAGTGGAAAAGGATTGAATCAGAGAGGACAGGAAAACTTTTAATTGGGGAAGGGCAAATTATGAGGCTATAAGGCTAGAACTCGCGGATGTGAATTGGGATGATGTTTTTGCAGGGAAATGTACTATGGACATGTGTGCAGGATGTTAGGGATGAATTTGTCCCTGCGAGGAAGATAAAGAATGGTAGGGTGAAGGAACCATGGGTGACAAGTGAAGTGGAAAATCTAGTCAGGTGGAAGAAGGCAGCATACATGAGGTTTAGGAAGCAAGGATCAGATGGGTCTTTTGAGGATTATAGGGTAGCAAGAAAGGAGTTTAAGAAGAGGCTGAGAAGAGCAAGAAGGGGGCATGAGAAGGCCTTGGCGAGTAGGGTAAAGGAAAACCCCAAACCATTCTTCAATTATGTAAAGAACAAAAGGATGACAGGAGTGAAGGTAGGACCGATTAGAGATAAAAGTGGGAAGATGTGCCTGGAGGCTGTGGAAGTGAGCGAGGTCCTCAATGAATATTTCTCTTCGGTATTCACCAATGAGAGGGAACTTGATGACGGTGAGGACAATATGAGTGAGGGTGATGTTCTGGAGCATGTTGATATTAAGGGAGAGGAGGTGTTGGAGTTGTTAAAATACATTAGGATGGATAAGTCCCCGGGGCCTGACGAAATATTCCCCAGGCTGCTCCACGAGGTGAGGGAAGAGATTGCCGAGCCTCTGGCTAGGATCTTTATGTCCTCATTGTCCATGGGAATGGTACCGGAGGATTGGAGGGAGGCGAATGTTGTTCCCTTGTTCCAAAGGGGTAGTAGGGATAGTCCGGGTAATTATAGACCAGTGAGCCTTACGTATGTGGTGGGAAAGCTGTTGGAAAAGATTCTTAGAGATAGGATCAATGGGCATTAAGAGAATCATGGTCTGATCAGGGACAGTCAGCATGGCTTTGTGAAGGGCAGATCATGTCTAACAAGCCTGATAGAGTTCTTTGAGGAGGTAACCAGGCATATAGATGAGGGCAGTGCAGTGGATGTGATCTACATGGATTTTAGTAAGGCATTTGAAAAGGTTCCACATGGTAAGCTTATTCAGAAAGTCAGAAGGTATGGGTTCCAGGGAAGTTTGGCCAGGTGGATTCAGAATTGGCTTGCCTGCAGAAGGCAGAGGGTCATGGTGGAGGGTTGGAGCTTGGAGGGTTGTGACTTGTGGTGTCCCACAAGGATCTGTTCTGGGACCTCTACTTTTCGTGATTTTTATTAACGACCTGGATGTGGGGGTAGAAGGGTGGGTTGGCAAGTTTGCAGATGACACAAAGGTTGGTGGTGTTGTAGATAGTGTAGAGGATTGTCAAAGATTGCAGGGAGACATTGATAAGATGCAGAAGTGGGCTGAGAAGTGGCAGATGGAGTTCAATCCAGAGAAGTGTGAGGTGGTACACTTTGAAAGGACAAACTCCAAAGCAGAGTACAAAGTAAATGGCAGGATACTTGGTAGTGTGGAGGAGCAGAAGGATCTGGGGGTACATGTCCTCAGATCCTTGAAAATTGCCTCACAGGTAGATAGGGTAGTTAAGCAAGCTTATGGGGTGTTAGCTTTCATGAGTCAAGGGATAGAGTTTGAGAGATGCGATGTAATGATGCAGCTCTATAAAACTCTAGTTAGGCCACACTTGGAGTACTGTGTCCAGTTCTGGTCGCCTCACTATAGGAAGGATGTGGAAGCATTGGAAAGGGTACAGAGGAGATTTACCAGGATGCTGCCTGGTTTAGAGAGTATGGATTATGATCAGAGATTAAGGGAGCTAGGGCTTTACTCTTTAGAGAGAAGGAGGATGAGAGGAGACATGATAGAGGTGTACAAGATAGTAGACAGTCAGCGCCTCTTCCCCAGGGCACCACTGCTCAGTACAAGAGGACATGGCTTTAAGGTAAGGGGAGGGAAATTCAAGGGGGATATTAGAGGAAGGTTTTTCACTCAGAGTGGTTGGTGCGTGAAATGCACTGCCTGAGTCAGTGGTGGAGGCAGACACACTAGTGAAGTTTAAAAGACTACTAGACAGGCATATGGAGGAATTTAAGGTGGGGGGGGGGGTTATATGGGAGGCAGAGTTTGAGGGTCGGCACAACATTGTGGGCCGAAGGGCCTGTAATGTTCTGTACTATTCTATGTTCTGTAACATCTGTTTCAAATATTGAAATCCTTCACAAAAATTTATATTTTTTCTAAAACCCATCGTGCCATGCAGCATCCGCCCTGTCTAATCACGTCCAGGCATGCCTGGACAAGATAGAAAACTTTCCAACTTATATTGTGAGCAAAATTGTAAATTGACCTGAATTATGAATTAAAATAACAAACATCGGTAATTTCAAAAAAAAATGGAGCGTGATGGGGAAATTTCACTGTGACTTTCATGATCAGTAGCCCAAAATCCATAAGATACATCCAAAAGTATTCAGGAAACAAAATCTTTGTTGTCCAGAGCTTACAAGACCATTAGCTAGGAGCAGAATTAGGCCATTCAACCTATCAATTCTGCTCCACTATCAGGTCATGGCTGATTTATTATCCCTCTCAACCCCATTCTCCAGCCTCCTCTCTGGTTCTACACTCCTCCACCAAAGGAAACATCCGCTCCACATCTACTCCTAGGCCGGGGGTCGGCAACCCGCGGCTCCGGAGCCACATGTGGCTCTTTTACGTCTGTGCTGCGGCTCCCTGTTGCTTTGGGAAATAATTGGTTGTGGCGACCCTTTTCCTGGCACATCCGAACCGACTCACAATTAGATAGCCTACGGGGGTTTGCGAGCACAGAGCTTTGGAGCCTCTGCGCCATGGGGGGGAGGGGGGGCAGGTTGAGGGAGGCTTAAAAGTGAGGCTGAAGATTTTGAATAAAGTTTTTTCCTTCGACTGCAGTTACCGACTCCGTGTCGTAATTTTAGCGCTGCGTGTAGCACACCGCTACATGGTCAGTATTTAATTAAAATGTATTTTATGTAAGTTTGTTAGTTTTTGAAATGTAAATCTAAATTTGAAGATTATGGTGATCTTGTACAACCTAATTAAGACGTTGTGGCGACCCATTTCCTGACACATCCGAACCGGCTCACAATTAGCCAGCGTTCAGGCTAAGGGAGATAGCCTACGGGGGTTTGTGAGTACGTGTCTTTTGCAGCATCCGCGCCCATGGGGGGCGGGTTGAGGGAGGCTTAAAAGCAAGGCTGTTTAGTTCGAATAAAGCTATCTTTGACTGCAGTTTACTGACTGCATGTAGCACACCGCTACAACGTGTTTTTATCGCTGGCTGTCCAGAGGGGAGGTGCTGAAACGCTTTGTCGCGTGTCTGGAAGAAGTGAAAACTTTCCTGGGCAGCAAAGGGCTCAACTTTCCTGAGCTGGAACAGCCAGAGTGGCTGGAAAAGCTACACTTCATGGTAGACATGACAGCGCACCTGAACACGCTAAACACAGCTCTTCAACGGGGTAAGGACGTACAGCCCTGCACATGTTGGAGGATGTTTTGGCATTCGAGCGCAAGTTGACAGTGCTTGCCAGAGATTTACAGAAAGGCACATTGTCTCACTTCCCCAATTTGAGAGAGTTCAAACAAGGTCACGACATGATAAATTCGGGGTATTTACATTCTGCAATCATCGCAATGCAAACATCGTTTGGGAAACGCTTCTGTGAGTTCAGAGAGGAAAAAAACACATTATCCTTCCCGGTCACTCCCCTAAGCATCGATCCATCCCTACTGAATACGACTGCATTGTCAGGTGTGAGTCAACCTGAACAAGTATGATAAATATTTTAATTGCCTATTATTTTACGTATATTCATATGTTTTCATTGTTCAGTGAAATAGTCCTTTTATTTTTCAGGTTGACAGCTGGCTGACGTTATTTTTGGTTTGCTGCTGGCGGCAAATTTAAGTTTGGCATTTTTCATAAATACAAGAAGGACTCAAATAGACGTTGAGTATTTTACTTAAAAGTAACCTTCAACCCAACGTCTTTTTTTCGGAGTTCAAAATGTTTTTGTTGCATGCAGAAATGTAATTTCGTTTTCTCTGCAGGAGTTCATCAATTTCATAAATGCAACACATTATAGTTTGTTTATACATAGCATAAAGGCAAAACAAAACGTTGTATGCAGTGTTATTTCATTTTAAATGTCAAACGGGTTTTGCGGCTCCCAGTGTTTTCTTTTCTGTGGGAAACGGGTCCAAGTGGCTCTTTCAGTGGTAAAGGTTGCTGACCCCTGTCCTAGGCCTTTCAATATTCAATAGGTTTCAATGAGATTCTCCTCATTCTTCTAAACTCTAGCAACTATAGGTCCAGAGCAAACAAACACTCCTCATACTGTACGTTAACCCTTTCATTCCCAGAATTATTCTCGTTACCCTCCTCTGAACCCTCTCTACTGCCAGCATATCCTTTCTTCAATTAGGGCCCAAAACTGCTCAGAATACTTAAGTGCTGTCTGACCAAAGCCATACAAAACTTCAGCATTACACCCTTGCTCTTATATCCTAATCCTCTTGGAATAGATATTAACATTACATTTGCTAATCCTGCACAAGGACTCCTTAGTCCCTTTGCACCTCAGATATTTGAACATTCTCCATTTAGTATTCGCTTTCTATCAAAGTGTATGGCCATACACTTCCCCAAACTCTATTCCATCTACCACTTCTTTATTCATTTTCACTATCTGTCTCAGTCCTTCTGTCGACCCGCTGCTTCTTCAACATTACATGCACTTCCATCTTTCTTTGTATTGTCTGCAAACCTGGCTACAAAGCCATCAATTCTGTCATCCAAATCATTGACATATAACGAAAAGAAGCGATCCTAACACCAGCCCCTGTGGAACACCACTGGTTACTGGCAGCCAAGCAGAAAAAGGCCCCTTTATTCCCACTCTTTTCCTCTTGCCAGTCAGCCAATCTTCTCTCCATGCCAGCATCTTTGCTGTAATACCGTGGGCTCTTATCTTGTTAAGCAGCCTCATGTGTGGCACCTTGTCAAAGGCCTTCTGAAAATCCAACTACACAAGGTCCTTTGTAGACTCTCCTTTGTCTATCCTGCTTGTTATTTCTTCAAAGAATTCCAACAGATTTCTCAGACAAGATTTTCCCTTGAGGAAACCATGCTGTCCAAGTGCCTCCAAGTACCCTGAGACCTCATCTTTAATAATCAACTCCAACATCTTCCCAACCACTGAGGTTATTGTAACTGGCCATAGTTTCCCTTCTTCTGCTTCTCTCCCTTCTTGAACAGTGGAGTGACATTTAAAATGTCACTAGTGATTCTTGAAATATCATTACTATTGCCTACACAATCTCTTCAGCCACCTCTTTCAGAACCCTGGGGTGTAAACCATCTGGTCCAGATGACTTATCTACCTTCAGACCATTCAGTTTCCCAAGACCTTCTCTCTAGTTATGGTAACTTCACATACTTCATGACCTCTGACACCTGAAACCTCCACCATGCTACTGGTGTCTTCCACAGTGAATACTGATGCAAAATACTTCTCCGGTTTGTTCACCTTTTCCTTGTCCCCCATTACTACTTCTCCAGCATTGGTGTCTAGCGGTCCAATAGCCACACTCACCTCTCTTTTACACTTTGTGTAGGAAGTGCTATAGAGCACTATAGTGCTTACCACACAAGCCCCGCATCATTGGAGAGCCTCTTTTGTTTATTTATTTATTGAGGTACAGTGCAGAGTAGTCCCTTGCGGCCCTCGCCGGCCAGCAATGCCCCAATTTAATCCTAGGCTAATCACCAGAGAGCTTACAATGACCAATTAACCTATCAACCATCATTGGACTATGGAAGGAAACCAGAGCACCCAAAGGAAACCCACACGGTCACGGGGAGAACCTACAAACTTCCCTGGACAGCGGCAGAAATTGAACCTGGGCTGCCTGTACTGTAAAGCGTTGTGCTAACTATTATGGTACCAGGCCGCTACCGTGATACCATGTGGCCAAGAGCAGCCCCTTGGAAGCACCCGTGCTGACTGTTTAATTGCTATGGGGAACAGGATGCATGGGACTGACCACTGGGAAAACTGCAACACACACACAAAATGCTGGTAGAATGTAGCAGGCCAGACAGCATCTATAGGGAGTAGTACAGTCAACGTTTCGGGCCAAGACCCTTCAACCTGACGAAGGGTCTCGGCCCAAAACATCTACTGTGCTTCTTCCTATAGACGCTGCCTGGCTTGCTGCGTTCCACCAGCATTTTGTGTGTGTAGCTTGAATTTCCAGCATCTGCAGATTTCCTCATGTTTGGGAAAACAGCAATATGGTTTTGTTTTCCAGATAATTGAAACTGAGATTTTGATCAAGAATTTTGTCCAAATCCATTTTACAATTAGTACACACTTGCATGCTGCCCATCTGTGTTACATCTAAACACATGTCCAGCGTTTTGAAGGCTAACAGCTAATGCACTGTCCAAACTCACAGCACAGAAGTCTTTCATGATATATGTTCCACTCTCTCCCTGGATTGTAGCTTGGAACTAGGACACTGACTGAAACCTAGTGCCATCTCTACCCAAAATCACTTCACTCACCTTCTCTGCCCCAAAGATTTCTGGGTTATTGTTCAGGTAGCGCAGGGTTGCCAAGGAATGGCTGTGCTCCATAAATTCTACAAATCCATAGCCCAGAGACCGTCCATCCTTTTTTGTTTTTGCCATCTGCAGGTCTCGCATTATACGACACTGAAGGAAAGAAAAGAGGAAAATTTCACCAGCCTGTGAAACAAGTTGAATGACATTTCTATTTATGGACATACAATCAATGTATTGTAGCGATGTACTACATACTGAACTAGAGACAACACACAGTCAGTAAGTTGTTTCGAGACTAGTTTATTCAAACTTCGCGGTGCTGGCATTTAATCACTAGCGCCTGCCCTCTCCGGGTGGAAATGACGTTGGAGGTGCATTACCAAAGTCTCCCCGCGCACTGGCTATTGGTGAGCCGGTTCGCCTGCGCAGAAAGTGGGTCACCACAGTATGTTATCTATCTTATGTATTTATATTTTATCAGTTGGAGTATTCTAACTGGTTGTATCACTGCCTGATATGAAGGGGCCACTGCACAGGATTGGAAAAAGCGGCAGAAAGTTGTAAACTCAGCCAGCTTCAAGGCCACTAGCCTCCCCAGCATCCAGGACACCTTTAAAAGGCAATGCCTTGAAAAAGCTGCATCCTTTGCCTTTCGGTGGTCAGATCATCTTGCCTTTTCAGTCTGTCAAGTAGGTGCAAGTGTTGCAACTGTATTAAAATAATTAGGAAAACATTCTGCTCTAAAGTACAATTCTCTTATTCAATAGATGCTACTGTAGATTATTGCTGCTGTTACTTCCAATGCCTTCAGCTATCTCTTGTACCATATGGAGTGAATCAGATTAGTTAAAGATCAGATCCTATGATGGTAAGGCATCATCTCCTCAGATCCTCTGTCTGAAGTTCCTTGCAATAGTTGTGATTATTGTGTACTTGAATACAACTGTCAGTTTTATCAAACAAAATTGCTTCTCTGTATTTTATTGACATTTAATAAAACTAACTATTCCAACATTCAACAGCACCATCCTGAGCTCATTGTCTCAAGCATTAGCTCTGCAAAAGCAAAATATTGATCTACAGTCAGAGCCTCCCTCTGGCAAGTCAGGTCTCCCGTATAATGTGGGTTCTTATGTCTGCACATTGCTCCCTCCATGACACCATTAATGTAACCACTACTAGCTCTTACCTCCTTTATCCGTGCTTCCTTCATACCGACAACTTGCAAACAAAGTTTCCGAAGCTGCTTGTCAGTCACTGACTTTGGAATGTTGTGGATGCACAGCCTCGTGGGTGAGACGAAGATATTCACGTCCTTCAGCTTCTGCCGCTTCAGCTCCTCAAACTAAACGGAAAACAAAGGTGGGGTCAGCTCTGCATCAAGTTTGTGCCTATTTCACTGAACAAGAATGGTTATTTATGAAAGAAAGGGCAGCAAAGAGCTGTGTCTATAAGCAGGACTACTGGTACTGGAGCTACAACAGATGCCTTACTTTATCTGTTTGTCCACTATTTGTCCAGCTCCTTCCCGAATCAGCTGACCTGTCCACTCCCACACCTGGTAGACACACTCTCAGCACGAAGCCATTACACTTAATATTCCTTGTTCAACTTATATCTTATAAATTAACCAACGGGTATGCTATGCTCTTTGAGAAGATGGTCCCAAATATTCTGGGACACATGATGCTCTTTAAATATCTTTCCCTGCTCAGAACTTCGCTAAGAATGCTGTTTGAAAGCATTCACTCAATTTAAAGCAAAAGACTGGGTAAGAAAAGGTAGATATTTATATTTGTATAGATGCTTTAATTCAAAATCCATAGTGAAGGATGGTGAAATAGCTCACCCGTGTTCTCTTGGACATATCTGAGGCACTCATGCCCTCGGCTGATTTCATTCCGGCTCGAATCACTGAAAAGAACAAGGAAGATGATTCTTAAATCCCAGGGTGCAGGGTGGACAAAATCAGAAGCCATCATTGTGCACACCTGAGATCTATTATGTACCAAAATAGATCATCTTTTCTCTAATCACTTCAACACTTGGTTTTCAAAAGAATATTTAAGAAAAATAATTAAGCTGCAACACCAATGCATTCTGACTCTTGATATCCAATTGCCAAAAAATTCATCCCTGCCAGCACTGCTAAATGCAATTTTCAGGATGTATACTAGTTAGAGTTAGTTAGCACAGAAACTGGTTCTTCAGGAAACTTACTGGTCAAAGTTATTTAGCATGGAAACCAGCTCTTCAGGATGCATACTGGTCCATGTGTTTCAAAGCACAGAAACCGGCTCTTCTTGAGTTAATTTTATTTGCCTGCATTACATTCAAATCCGTCTAAACCCTTCCCAACCATTAACCTGTGCAAATACCTACTGAATATTGAAAGGTTTAGATAGAGGGGACATGGACGTGGAGAGGATATTTCCTGTAATGGCTGAGTCAAGAACCAGAAGGCACAGCCTCTAACATGCCTTTAGAACAGAGATGAGGAGGAATTTCTTTAGCCAGAGGGTGGTGACTGAAGAATTCATTGCTATGGACAGCATTTGAGGCCAAGTCATTAGGCATACTTAAAACAGAGGTTGATAGGTTTTTGATTAGGAAGGGCATCAAAGGCTATGGGGAGAAGGCAAGGGAATGGGGTTGAGAGGGATAACAAATTGGCTATGACTGAATGGCACAGCATTGATGGGCTGAATGACCTAATTCTGCTCCTATGTCTATGGTCTTTTAGCTGTTAAAGCTGGGACATTTTAGCTGTTAAAGAAAGGAAATTATTTAGAAATTATTTCTTTCTTTAGACAAGGATTAAGGGGGGGGGAGGGTTAATATTATTTTTCTCTTTCTTACTATTTTATCATTACATTTATTCTTCGTAATTTTCTAAAAATTTAATAAATAAATAAATAGATATTTAGTGCTTTTCTGAAGCTTAGAATACTAAAAGTTATTCTGCAGTCCATGAAGTTTTTTTATTAAAACATAGTCAGTCACTGCTGCACAGGAAATCTGGCTTCCCAAGTTCCCAAGGATCATGATCAGTGCTCAAGTTAACCTGATGCTGGCCAGCCTGGAGAACTGCGATTCTCTTTAAAAAGTTTCGGGGGAATCTTTCCTATCCATCCAAGAGAGCAGACATTTACATCCAACAAAACACTCGCTCAGACCTGCAGCGAGGACATGACTTGGATTTCCAGTGATGAATTTGATTTGCCCATAACCTTGCTGTTCATAAATAAGAATGATGCTCCGAGGTAGGGCTTGCATCTGATTACCACACCTTGTCCAGATTGTGCAAGGACCGTGCGATGGAATCCTACTAACTAAACCCTCCTCTGGTTACTTACAGCCCTCTCGAGCCAGGTATAAATTACGAGTTCCAGACGGCTTGTCCGATTTCTTCTGGCACAATTTCTTTGCTTCTTCACGACTGACTGCAATGCTCACATTGAGCTTCCGCCCATCCAGCCTGAGACCTTCGCTCTGAAAACCAAACACATCTAGTTTATGTCAGACGCCCAAGAGCACAACCAAAACATATCTGTCACCCTTCCAATTGACTTCAGACACGCAGATTTTTTAAAAATCTTTGAACTCTCCTAACCACCTTATTGACAGGCAAAGAAAGGTTACTAATGAATACAGGACTTGCCAAAGATGCTCAGAGCCAACAAATGAAATTTGGAAAACTAACACTTGTTCACTAAGTTTCCCAAGTTCTTCTCCTTCTCAGCAGTCCTGTCTTGTCTCATCAACAGAATGACCATAGTTGAGCGGGATGTGCCTTATCAATGGACTTCCCTCATCCTGGCCAATGGAAAGTAAAGGGTGTGCAACTACTACCTGCTGTCAGCAATGAGTAAGAAAAAGATCCTATGAATCAAGTGTTAGGAATCAAACAACAAATTTTTGTTTCAAAGACCATTACAGGATAGAGAAAGAAGAATGATAGATGTACAGCACTCGATGATTTCCTGTAAAGGAAATAGAATGAGAGACGGGATGAGGATAAATAACTGCAAGTGAGTGGGAAGTGCCAAACACACCCGTTGCTCACCTCACTCTGGTTGTCTGCCACCTCGACACACTTCTGTGCTGATTCTTTTGCCACAAACTGGGCAAAGGCACAACCTGCGACAAGCGGAAATCAACTTGTGAGAAATTAAGGAACAAACATGGCAAATCAACTTTGCCAATCTATATTTCCCCATAGAAGTAGCCATGTCGGCCCATCCAGTCGATGCCAGCTAAAAAAGCTCTTATAGTCTGGTTTCTTTCTCATCAGTTTTCATATTCTTTTCCCTTTATCAATTTTGGTCCTCCTTTGCTGTGGAATGTTCCTAATCCAGACTTACTGTTATTAACAGCAATTTTATAGGGTTATTCCTTGATATACTATTTTAATTTTTTCCTCTCAGCCATGGATAGAACTCTATTCTTACTGTGATGTTGTGCCTGATAAAACAATACTTCATGCAAACCATGCATTACTTCTTTAAATGTGAACCATTTACATTTGTCATACACCACCACACCTTTTCATAAACCACAATAACTTTCCACTCAAACTTTCAGTTTGGTTTGTTTCTATTTAAGACCCTCATGTTGAACTAAACTACATCAGCTTCAAAATCAAAGTAAAAATTTTAATCATATTATAGTTACACTTTTCTAAAGGTACTTTTAATATAGTTTTAAAATAATTAATTACAAATTCTTATTGCACACTACATGATGTAAAATAGCTTTCTCCATAACTTGTTCCTCATCATATGATGATGAGAGGCATTGATCGTGTGGATAGTCAGAGGTTTTTTCACAAGGGCTGAAATGGCTAACACAAGAAGGCACAATTTTAAGGTCCTTGGAAATAGGTACAGAGGGGATGTCATGGTAAGTTTTTTTTAAACACAGAGAGTGGTGAGTGTGTGGAATGGGCTGTCAGAGACTGTGGCAGAGGCGGATACAATAGGGTCTTTTAAGAGACTTCTGGATAGGTCCATGGAGCTCAGAAAAATAGAGGGCTATGGGTAACCCTAGGTAATTCTAAAGCACATACATGTTCAGCACAGCATTGTGGGTCGAAGGGCCTGTATTGTGCTGTAGGTTTTCTGTTTCTATATTGCTCTGAACCGTAATTCACCGTTACTTCTTTCTCCACATTGTTACCACCAATCATTCCACACATAGAGAGCTCCCCATGACTATTGGTTATCTCTGCTACATGAACTGCTAATTTAGTTATTTATGTCATCATTAATATGATGGCTACAATTCAAGAACCCTCTTAACTAATGATCAACTGAAACAATACTACTCTGGGTTTGAAGATAAAGGCCTTCCTAGTCACAGCATCTTAAGTCCTTTCCTGATTTCCAGCATCGACCATTAGATCCAATGTCCACCACTACCCACCATCTCACTATTCCTTAAATCGCTGCAGTCTTCGCTGTTTCTAAACTACACTGCATTGCACATTATTCACTGATGTCACCAGCGTTCTAGACCTCTTGCCTTACCTTTGGAGTGCTCTGTGTCATGATGCATGACAATACGAACATATTTCAGATCTCCAAACTGCTCCAATAGCTCTCCCAAAGAATCTTCCTCAGTGTCAAAAGACAGGTTCCTGCAAGAAAAAACAGAACAAAATTTTAAGTCGCAAGATCAACCAACCAGTTTGAACGAAAAGGATAAACTCACGAACCAGCGTGGAAAGAATTAAATCCAAAAGGGTAAACTCACAAACCAGCACGGAAAGAATTAAATCCAAAAGGATAAACTCATGAACCAGTGTACTTGGATTTTCAGAAGGCCTTTGACAAGGTGCCACACATGAGGCTGTTTAACAAGATAAGAGCCCATGGAATTACAGGGGAGTTACTAGCATGGGTGGAACATTGGTTGATCGACAGAAAGCAGAGAGTGGGAATAAAGGGATCCTATTCTGGCTGGCTGCTGGTTACCAGTGGAGTTCCACAGGGGATAGTGTTGGGACCGCTGCTTTTTCCTATGTATGTCAATGATTTGAACTATGGGATTAATAGATTTGTGGCTAAATTTTCCAATGATACAAAGATAAGTGGAGGAGCAGGTTATGTTGAGGAAACAGAGAGCCTGCAGAGACTTAGATAGTTTAGGGGAATGGGTAAAGAGGTGGCAAATGAAATACAATGTTGGAAAGTGTATGGTCATGCACTTCGGTGAAGAAATAAATGGGCAGACTATTATTTAGATGGGGATAGAATTCAAAATGCAGAGATGCAAAGAGACATGGGAGTCCTTGTGCAGGATATCCTAAAGGTTAACCTCCAGGTCAAGTTGGTGGTGCGGATGGCGAATGTAATGTTGGCATTCATTTCTACAGGTATAGAGGCAGGGATGTGATGTTGAGGCTCTATAAGGCACTCGTGAGACCACACTTAGAGTACTGTGTACAGTTTTGGCCTCCTTATTTTAGATAGGATATACTGATATTGGAGAGGGTTCAGAGAAGAATCACAAGAATGAATCCAGTAATGAAAGGGTTACCACATGAGGAATGCCTGGCAGCTCTTGGGCTGTATTCCCTGGAGTTCAGGAGAATGAGAGGGGATCTCACTGAAACATTCCAAATATTAAAAAGCCTGGACAGATTAGATATGGCAAAGCTATTTCCCATGGTAGGAGATTCTAGGACAAGAGGGCATGACTTCAGGATTGAAGAACGTCCATTTAGAACAGAGATGCAGAGGAATTACTCTAGTCAAAGGGTGGTAAATCTGGTATTTGTTGTCACGAGCAAGTCCCTGGGTGCATTTAAGACAGAGATAGGTAGGTTCTTGATTAGTCAGTGCATCAAAGGGTATGGGGAGAAGGCAGGGGAGTGGGGATGACTGGAAGAATTGGATCAGCCATGATTGAATGGTGGAGCAGACTCGATGGGCCGAATGGCCTGCTTCTGTTCATGTATCTTGTGGTCTTATGAAAAGAATTAAATCCAAACGGATAAACTCACAAACCAGCACAGAAATAATTTTATCAAAAAGGATAAACTCACGAACCAGCTTGGAATTTATTCCAAAAGGATAAACTCACAAACCAATGCTGAAAGAATTAAATCCATGCAAAGGACATAGAATGATCTCCTGATGGTGCTGTTGAAATGTGTTAAAGAAACAGAGGTCCCAATACAGAGCATGTGCATCCTTCCAGGTAGAATGGAGACTGAAAGGCATACAGTATTGTGCAAAAGTCTTAGGCACTTGAGAATTCTTTTATTTGGTTTCAGATAGCATGGCCTCCACAGAGCCCAGATCTCAACATCATCCACGCTGTCTGGGATTACCTGGAGAGACAGACACAAGCGAGGCAGCTGAAGTCTACAGAAGAACAATGGCAAGTTCTCAAATATGCCTGAAACACATACCAGTCAATTTTCTTACAAAATGGTACAAAAGTGTACCTAAGGAAACTGATAGAAGTTTTAAAGGCCAAACACTGATTTGATTTAGTTCTTTACATTTTACTGCTCTTATAGTAATTTTTTGGGGAAATTTTAGAAACTTTTCATTTTGTTATTTTTGAAAGCATCTTCACCTTACATTTTTTTTACATGTGCCTACGACTTTAGTGGAGCACTTTATCTGTCAAGGCACTATGGGCAGGACCCTTGAATAATCAGAGATCAAGGGATGGCTTGAATCCATGGAAGAATAACACCATGCCTGACAATTAGTTTCTGAAAAGCAGAAAGAATCAGAGCTCAAGAGAGAGGAATCAAACATCCTGAAGAAAGGCCTCTGACACTGACAGATGACCTATGCCTCAGATCACAGGTATTCATGGCCTGGAGAACAACAGATGCTGCACAAACCCTCCTTCAAAAGCTGTCTGCTCCTGAAACCGTGTTGAGTGTTTGACTACGGCTTTGCTGCATCTCATCAGCAGGAAGATTACAGTTCAAAGGCATTAAATTACTTTTGGATTTACCCTCCACTCTCATACAACAGGGTTCTATCCTGACCTGATGAAAACTGTCCGTCCTTCATGGACATCCACTGGAAGTCTGGACTTGCTCAACTTCTTTTTCTTCCCAGGCTTTTTACCTGAAGTACACAGATAGAAGTATGAAAACTACATATCCCTTAAAGGTAAAAATAATACTTAAACTCCACCTTATGCAAAGGTCTCATATTTCACCAATTTTTAAATACATGGCTTATAGAGGTTTGAGCACATAACTCACTATTTTCTTCTTCTGAATCCAAATCACTATCCTCTGAATTTTTATTATCGTCATCATCATCACCATCATCGTCATCATCACCATCAATGTCATCATCATCATTATCATCATCATCACCATCATCGTCATCATCATCACCATCGTCGTCATCATGTTCAGTGTCTGAAATTCCCATTTCATCATCTGATGCCATGACTTCCTCATCCACCTCCTCCATCACTGATCTGAAACATCATGTATTTTGATCATGGACAAAATAGATAAATGGGATCAGCAGTAATGATATTGGGAAGATAGCAACTGAGGTATTTACAGATGTCAAGGTTAAAAAGTAAAACTTCAAAAGTAGTGATTTTTGGATTACTCCCATTGATACACAGGGAAAACTGAAAGGCTGATATACATGTGGACAGAGAAAGAAGGGTGAGGTTTCTTGGGACACTGGAAATAGTGGTGGGTCAGAAGGGACCAGTTAAGTTGGACAGCCTGCTCCTCCTCCCTTTCTTACTCCATTCCTGATTTATTTATTTTTCTTCCTCCCCTTTTTTCTCTCTCTGCCCATCACTCTTTGCCTGTTCTCCATCTCCCTCTGGTGCTCCCCTCCCCCTTTCTTTCTCCCTCGGCCTCCTGTCCCATGATCCTTTCCCTTCTCCAGCTCCGAATCCCTTCTGCCAATCACCTTTCCAGCTCTTAGCTTCACCCCACCTCCTCCAGTTTTCTATCATTTCACATTTCCCCCTCCCTCTCCTTTCAAATCTCTTGCTATCTTTTCTTTCAGTTAGTCCTGACGAAGGGGCTCGGCCCGAAACGTCAACTGTGCTTCTTCCTATAGATGCTGCCTGGCCTGCTGCGTTCCGCCAACATTTTGTGTGTGTAGCCTGCTCTTCAGTAGGACTGGAACCAATGTCATAATTTTGTGTACCTCAATCAGCCTTTTCCAGTCCAAAGGAAATCAAACCTAGCCAATCTAATCACTCCAGTGCTCAAACACTCCCTCCCTGGCAACAACCTGATGAATTTTCTCAGTATCCTGTGCTGGGCAATCTATTCAATTTGGGTGGAGAGGAAGGAGTGATGGGAAACTACTGCTTTTAACATAAAGTTTACTCTGAAAACAACTTAACTGTTGGCTTTCTTAGGCTTGTATATTTGTGACACCAATCACTGGACAATCTATTCGAGAGGGAGAGCAACTGTTTGAGCTCAGAGGAATTAGTCTTTGGACAATTAAATATTTATGCTCTTTACCTTTTCCTGGGGGCCGTTTTCTGCTGCTTGGTGGGTTCCGTGTCTTTGTGGATGCCTGATCTTTCACCATCCTCTTCTTTGTTCTCTTCATGAAATACATCTGCTTCTTTATTATCAGCTCCTGCCAATAACAACCATATACGATGCTCAGAATTCCAATGGCACCCACCACTCGAGGGAAATGATTTCCTGACTTGCAACACCGGTATCCAGTTCAGCAAAGCCTAATTTCAAAAGCTCACTGTTGATTTCAAATACCTCCATAACCTTGCCCTTCTAGTTTCCATTACCTGCCCATCCTACAACCCTTGTAGATCACTACATACCTTCAGTTTTGGCCTCTTGGGCATACTGAAACTAAATCACTTGAATGCAGCTACACGAGCACCATTTAAAAGACATGGAACAGAGTCAAATGGAATTAACCTGGATGGGTAAGCTGGTCAGCATGGATTAATTGGTGCAAAGCACCTGTCTCTGAGCTGTATGACACCTCAGCTCTGTTAGTCATGCCTTCATTTGCCCCGGCCCACATCAGAAAAACCTTCCCTCTTGCTCATTTAATTTCTAAAATCTCTAAAACCTTACAAAAGACCATGAGATACATTGGGGAAGCTACATAAACGTAACTTTAAATCAACCAATTGGAAACTACAACCTGAAATAAGGTGTTATATTACCTGCATTGGCAGTACCCACAATCACTCTGTACTTGTCTTTTGCCACTGCCCAGTCCACTGCTATAGGACGACCTGGAAAGACAGCACGAGATAAGATACAATCAGCTCCCCATGCCATTTCTGCCCACCAACTACCCCTTCTATCCCAGGGTTGCCCATTTTCCTCAACTGATCCTACTAACTAATTCCATCCACTCAGCATCCCAAACTCAAGCACTCAGCAGGTCCTCTCAGCTCACTGCCACCCCAGTCCCTCATTCTTACTTTGCTCCTCCCTCCCTCCCAATACTTCTTTCCACCCTTCTTCCCTACTTCTCCTTTGTTCTCCCACTAACCCCTCCTCCACTTCCACTCCTCCATCCCTACCATCTACAATCTAACCCCTCCTCCACAACGCCTCCAAAACATTACTGTCACACCTTGTCCTCTCTGCCCCACTCTTTCACCTCATAACCCCTCCCCTTCTTTATGCCCAACTCAAAGAGATAACACACCCTTCAAATTTCCATCCCACAACCCAACTTCCCCATCTCACTGCACTTCTCAAATGTTCTCATTGCCTTTAATTTTTTTCAGGTTCATTCCCTTTAAGGCCTTCCCAGCTTCCAGGACATTCTTGAACTGAACAAATGCAAACCCTCGCATCTTCCCATCTGAAAGACAGAGCAGAAGTTTCCAAAACATTCAGTAACCTAGAGTTGATTCGCAAAAAACAAAAATTAAATGGACTTAAAAGTGTGCATGGCCCTCTCCCGCTTCTCTACATGTTTTACTGGTTTCATCAATGTATTACTGAAAGATCAAAAACAATCTAGTCTTAAAATCTGAAACATAAACTGAAAATGCTGGAAAGACTCACTATTCCCATTCTGTGGAAATTGTGTCTATTAAAGCCACTAAAGTCTAATTCCTGTCAAACAAACAGTGAACAGATCTAAAATATTAACTTGTTTCTCTTTCGATTGGTGCTATTTGATCTGTTGAGTATCAAATATTTTCTGCTTTAATTTATACTGGTCATGAAGTAGCTGAACACTGTTTAATTAACCAATAAGATTCAGATAGTTTAATGTCACTTCCCGTACACAAGTGTAAAGGAGACTGAAATAACTGTTACTCTGGATTCAATGCAGCACAAAAAAACACAATAAATATAAATACATCAGATAACTTATATTCATAGAATGATTGTATGTCCATAAATTGATGCTAGACTATACATATGGTGACAGACAAGAAATAATAAAGTAGTAGTGGAGTTAATCAGTGGAGGTGTTGAACAGCCTTACTGCTGAGGGAAAATAACTGTTTTTGAGTCTGGTGTGGATGCTGCGTAGCTCCCTCCCTAAGGGTAGAGGGACAAATGGTCCATGAGCTGGGTGTGTGAGTTTAAAAGTAATTTTTTATTATCAGAGTACATATGTGTCACCATATACAACCCTTAGATTCATTTTCCTCCGGGCATACTCAGCAAATTTATAGGATAGTAACTATAACAGGATGAATGATCAATGAAAGATCGAGTATAGAAGACAACAAACTGTGCAAATGCAAATAAAGCCAGAGCATGAAATAACACAATAAAGAGTTCACTAGTTGTGGGAACGTCCCGATGGATGGGCAAGTAAATGGTGTTACTGGCCTTTTTTCTAGCACTTTTCTATAAACACGTGGGTAGGCTGGTGCTGGTGATGTTTTGTGTAGTTTTGACTACTATTACTAAGTCACTTACTGGGAGAGAAAACTCACAACAACACACACAAGTTGATCAATTGATCCCCTGACTTCACGAAGGGCCTCACCTGCCTGTTTCTCCTTTACCTGTCTATCTACCAGCTTGCCAAGTCCCCACTTCCAACCCTGCCTGACAGCTCATCATGATAATAACGGGAACTGATGCAATCTCTCTAACCCACTTCGAAAATACACAGCTGGTTACCTTGACCCAAGAACTGGTCTGCTGTTGAAGCACAGGTCGACTACGGTCATCCTGATGTACTTCACAAGAATTATACTTTATGGCCTCAAAAGCGTATCCCCACATGGCAAAAGAACACTACTTCCTATTGTGCACAACCTAGCAGACCACAAAAGGAGGAGATGGCTGAGCCATCATAATTCAACCAGTTCTTTGAAAGCAATGCCCAGCTAACGTAGTGTAGCAGTTAGTGTTCTGGAGTGGTAGCAGTTAGTGTTCTGGAGTAGCAATGCCCAGCTAACGTAGTGTAGCAGTTAGTGTTCTGGAGTAGAAATGTCCAGCTACTGTAGTGTAGCAGTTAGTGTTCTGGAGTAGTAATGTCCAGCTACCGTAGTGTAGCAGTTAGTGTTCTAGAGTGGTAATGTCCAGCTACCGTAGTGTAGCAGTTAGTGTTCTGGAGTAGCAATGTCCAGCTACCATAGTGTAGCAGTTAGTGTTCTGGAGTGGTAATGTCCAGCTACTGTAGTGTAGCAGTTAGTGTTCTGGAGTAGCAATGCCCAGCTAATGTAGTGTAGCAGTTAGTGTTCTGGACTGGTAGCAGTTACTGTTCTGGAGTAGTAATGTCCAGCTACCGTAGTGTAGCAGTTAGTGTTCTAGAGTGGTAATGTCCAGCTACCGTAGTGTAGCAGTTAGTGTTCTGGAGTAGTAATGTCCAGCTACCGTAGTGTAGCAGTTAGTGTTCTGGAGTAGCAATGTCCAGCTACCATAGTGTAGCAGTTAGTGTTCTGGAGTGGTAATGTCCAGCTACTGTAGTGTAGCAGTTAGTGTTCTGGAGTAGCAATGCCCAGCTAACGTAGTGTAGCAGTTAGTGTTCTGGAGTAGTAATGTCCAGCTACCGTAGTGTAGCAGTTAGTGTTCTGGAGTAGCAATGTCCAGCTACCATAGTGTAGCAGTTAGTGTTCTGGAGTGGTAATGTCCAGCTACTGTAGTGTAGCAGTTAGTGTTCTGGAGTAGCAATGCCCAGCTAACGTAGTGTAGCAGTTAGTGTTCTGGAGTAGTAATGTCCAGCTACCGTAGTGTAGCAGTTAGTGTTCTGGAGTGGTAGCAGTTAGTGTTCTGGAGTAGCAATGTCCAGCTACCATAGTGTAGCAGTTAGTGTTCTGGAGCAGAAATGTCCAGCTACCGTAGTGTAGCAGTTAGTGTTCTGGAGCAGAAATGTCCAGCTACCATAGTGTAGCAGTTAGTGTTCTGGAGTAGCAATGTCCAGCTACCGTAGTGTAGCAGTTAGTGTTCTGGAGTAGCAATGTCCAGCTACCGTAGTGTAGCAGTTAGTGTTCTGGAGTAGCAATGTCCAGCTACCGTAGTGTAGCAGTTAGTGTTCTGGAGTAGCAATGTCCAGCTACCGTAGTGTAGCAGTTAGTGTTCTGGAGTTCATTTCCAGAGCCACCTGGCAAGAGCTTGTACACTTTCCCTGTGAAATGCACAAGTTTCCTCCAGGTGCTGTTTCAAAGCTGTACTGCTTGGTAGTTAATTGGTCATTGTAAATTGTCCTGTGATTTGACTAGTGTTAAATAAGTGGGCTGCTGGTAATGTGGACCGTTGAGCCAATCAGCCTGTTCCGCCCTGTATCTCTAAATAAAAATAAGGTAAAATATTTTGTCTCCCATACACATTCATTTAATCATCCTTCCATTGAAAATACTGATTCCATAGATATGTTTGAACATCGCTTTAGAACAGAGATGAGGAGAAATTTCTTCAGCCAGACATCAATGAATCTGTAGAATTCATTGCTACGGATGGCTGTGGTTGATATTTAAAGCAGAGTTTGATAGGTTCTTTATTGGTCAGTGTATCAAAGGTTACGGGGAGAAAGTAGGAGAATGGTGTTGAGAGGCATGATAAATCAGAGATGGTTGTATGATGGAATAGACTTGATGGGCCAAATGGCCTAATTCTGCTCCGGTGTCTTATGTTCTTCAAATATCTCAGTAAATGAAAATTTCAAAAAATGTAAGTATAAGAAATCTGAAATAAAAACAGGAAACACTCAGCAGATTACACAGCATCCACAGAACGAGAAATACTTAATGCTTCAGCTCAGGAACCTTTCACCAATATCCAAAAACACACACAGGCTGAATCCCAAAACAAAAAGTCAATAACTAACCCTGGTTTTCCTTGTCCAAAACTAACCTTTAGTAGGGATGTTCACTTCCAGCACAGCACCATACTGTGAGAAAATACCTTTCAAATCATCTGCTGAACACTGAAAGGAGAAAAATAAGCATCCATGAAACCAAGTTACTATACGGAGGCCAAGAGGAAGAGTCAATGTTTAAAAGGTGTAAACACAAGACACAGATTTTGGGGATGTTTCGATGTTCCCTGCAAAATGCAACTATCAAACTTATCCAAAAAAAAATCATCACATTCTCTGTCAGTTCTTGTAAATTAGTGCTTCCTTTCCAACCACTTCCCAATGTAATTCTCTTTGAAAAATGTTATTTGTCAAATCTGCACTCATCATTCCTCACAAATCCATATTTGAATCTCTTTCAGGTTCACTGCTGAATTAGTCAGATGACATCCTCCGTGACTGTGTCCATGTTGCATTGTCTTGGATTACCTGGGGGTGGAGTTTCAAGATGGCGACATAAGCATCTGCCTTTTAGGCGCTCTTTATTTTTTCAACTATAATCACCCTTTAATTAGATCTTTTCGAACTTAATCATATGAGTTGCTACCTTTGATTGACCCTTTTTTCCTAAAATAATATTTGATCTAATCTTGTCAAACCTAAAATGGCTACAAGTAAGAAATCGGCTAAGGATCCTGTATCCATCGACGCAATTTCTGCTCTTTTGGACACTAAACTGGATGCTAAACTGGATACTAAACTGGTGGGTCTGGAAGGCAGACTAGAAGGTAAATTGGACAGTAAACTGTTAAATTTGGAAAGGAGGATTACTTCGAAAATATCCGATCTTGAAGGAGTTGTTAAATCGCTTGAAACTAAGTTTCAGTCGCAGGCGTTAGTGGTTCAGCAGCATGAAAATAAGATCACGACTCTTGAACAATCAATTTGTGAAAAAGCACGTACAATTGAAGTGTTAGAGAAGAAGATAGAGTCGACTGCTAAAACTTTAGATCAGTATAAGTTTAAAATTACTGATCTTGAAAATCGTTCTCGCAGACAGAATTTGCGCATCATCGGAATTCCCTAAAAAGTTGAGTCCGGTGATTTAACTGAATTTTTCTCTAAATTACTGTGGGAAATTTTCGGTGGTGAAGGTTTGAAAAATGAACCTGTTATCGACCGCGCTCATAGAGTTGCGAGGTTTTCGTCTGTGCCTGATAAACCACGAGCGGTGATTGTTGGCCTTCATTATACTCGTGAGAAAGAGCTTCTAATTCGGTTAGCTCGTAAAAAAGGTATGATCTCCTACAAAAATTACTCATTTCGAATTGTTGAGGACTATTCCTATGAAGTAATGAAAGCCAGGATCGCTTTTAAACCAGTGATGGCAGAGATTCATTCGATTGGATTTAAACAAGCTTTAATGTATCCAGCGAAGCTTAGAATTGTGCTGCCCGACAACAGTCTACACTTTTTTAACACTCCTGAAGAAGCGAAGAAATTTGTTGAAGAATATCGATCCTCTAGTGCAACTTGAACTATGAGTTACATTGAAGATTTTTTTTTTTGGAGAGAGGATGCCATTTCATTTTAAGTTTTAACCCTGGAAGTTGGGTTATAACTTTTTATTTTGGGCTATAGGTCTGGGGTTTTTTTTTACTACTATTATTATTGCTTATAGATGCTGTTTTAATTTTTATAATATCCTTTTTTATACACGTTTGTATTTTGTAATCAAGAATTATTTTTTCAAAATGTCGTTTCTTCTTCCCATAAGTCTTTACTTTTTATAAGCGTTTATTTGCTTGCCTGTATTTAGAAATGGAACAAAGGTTTTGAATTCTTTTTTTTTTAGTCTTTTTTTTATATATGTTATAGTGTCTATTAAATCTTTTTTTTTTTAAAAAAAAATTCTATTTTGATAACTTTTTTGATTGCTGAATTTATATTCATATTTTGTAATATGGCTTTCTCAAAATGTCATTTCTTCTTCCCATAAGTCTTGGCTTGTGAAACGTCATCTTTGTATTTGAATATGGAATTTCTTTTTTAAAGGTGTATTACATTTTTAAACTTTAATGTTCATTTTTTTTTATTAATGATTTTTCTGGTTTTACTATTTTGGTTTTTTTTCTTGATTTGACTGATGTGTGTGTGTATGTGTATGTATGTATATATATGTAGGTATATATATATATATATATTTTTTTTTTGCAACTCTATATTTTAATTAGGGTGTTATATAGTTTTTTCTTAAAAAAATTTTCTTATGGAGCTGCCATCTTGAAATGGGGGTAATGTTAGTATTAGTTTATGCGCCTGCCGCTTGGCTTTCTTTCAAAGGGTGGGGGGAGGGGGGAGGGATCTTTTTTCACGCTTTTGCTTTTTATTTTTTTGCTTTTAGTTTATGGGCCTACTTTAAATTGTTAATATTGTTGAGGTGTCAGGATCTCCGGTTGCTCCTGAATCAATTTTCCTTCTTCCTAAATTGTGGGTTATGTGTCTTTTTAACCTTTTATGATACACACAATTAATATTGGTATGATGGATAAATCTATTAACTTTATCTCGTGGAATACTAATGGTTTAAATCATCCGATTAAACGTAAAAAAATATTTAAAGTATTCCATAGATTGAACGCTAATATTATTTTTGCACAGGAGACCCATATTAGGAGGGAGGATAATCAACGTTTTTTTAGGTTCTGGAAAGGACAACAATTTCACTCAAATTGTACCGCTAAAATTAGGGGTGTGTCTATTTTTATAGACGCCTCTATTTCGTTTACACATTATGAAATTATTTCGGATCCACAGGGTAGATTTTTGTTGATAACTGGTTCACTTTTTAATCGGAAAGTTGTTTTAGTTAATATTTATGCTCCAAACTTTGATTGTCCTGAATTTTTTAAGCGTTTATTTACTTCTCTTCCTAACTTGAATGAATATATGTTGATTATGGGTGGAGACTTTAATTGTTGTTTGAATCCTTCGATGGATAGATCTAAACCTATTCGAACTCTTCCGAATAGATCAGCTTTACTTATTAATTCTTTTATGGTTGATTCTGGAATTACTGAAATATGGCGGTTTTTGAACCCTAAAGATAAAGAATTTTCATTTTTTTTCACATGTTTATCATAGTTATTCTAGAATTGATTATTTCCTTATTGATCATCGTTTATTAACAGATGTTATTGATTGTAAATACGATTCTATTGCTATTTCGGATCATGCGCCTTTGAAGTTATCTATCAAGATTCCGGACTCTTCTTTCAATACTAGATCTTGGAGACTTAATGCTACTTTGCTTCAAGATCCAGAATTTATTACCTTTATAAAACAACAAATTGACTTATTTTTTTCAACAAACTATAATGAAGAGATTGATAAAGGAATACTTTGGGACTCTTTCAAGGCTTTTATTCGTGGACAAATTATTTCATATTCCGCTGGTAAAAGAAAACAAAGATATTCAGATATAGCTTTATTGGTGGATAAAATTAAAGAAATTGATAAGATTTATTCCGTTACTCCTACCAAAGAACTTTATAAGAAGAGAGTTGAGCTTCAAATGGAACATAGTTTATTATTATCTTCTTCAATTGAGAATCAATTAATTAAGACTAGGGCTCAATTTTATATTCATAGTGATCGAACTGGTAAATTGTTAGCTAATCAATTAAAAGCTATTTCGACTAAGCGACAAATTATTAAAATTCGTAAACAAGACGGTAATTTAACTACTGATTATAAAGAAATCAATAACACTTTTCAAGATTTTTATAAATCTTTATATCAATCAGAATTTGACGGTGACCGGTTTACGATGGATAATTTTTTTAATAACTTGAATATTCCTAAACTGATAGATGAAGATTGTAGCTTGCTTGATGCTCCTATTTCTATGGATGAAATAAGAGAGGTTATCTCATCAATGAATTCAGGGAAAGCTCCTGGTCCCGATGGTTTTATTGTAGAATTTTTTAAAACTTTTTCTTTATTGCTTTCTCCTTGGCTATGTGATATCTTTAATGATGCGTTTGTTAAGAAGAGACTACCTCAATCGTTTTATGAAGCTACTATCTCTCTAATTCTTAAAAAAGATAAAGATCCTACTTTATGTGCATCTTATCGCCCTATTTCATTATTAAATGTAGACTCTAAGATTCTTACAAAAATTTTAGCCATTAGATTAGAAAAGGTATTACCACAGATTATTTCAGAAGATCAAACTGGTTTTATTAGGAATCGGTATTCCTTTTTTAATATTAGAAAACTGATTAATATAATTTATACTTCATCACCTACAACCCCAGAATGTGTTATCTCATTAGATGCTGAAAAAGCCTTTGATAGAGTGGAATGGACATATTTATTTAATGCATTGAGAAATTTTAATTTTAGTCCTAATTTCATATCATGGATTAAATTAATATATTATAAACCTGTTGCTTCTGTTCTTACAAATAATTATAGATCCTCTTTTTTTCAATTATCTCGTGGTACGAGACAAGGTTGTCCTTTAAGTCCTTTATTATTTAATATTGCATTAGAACCTTTAGCTATTGCTATTCGTGAGTCTCCTAATATTTTTGGTATTACCCGTAATGAGAAGTTATACAAATTATCGCTTTATGCTGATGATTTGTTGTTATATATTTCTAATCCTAGTAGGTCTATTCCTGCTATTTTATCCTTGTTGGCTCAATTTGGTAGCTTTTCTGGTTATAAGCTAAACTTAGATAAGAGTGAGTTATTCCCTTTAAACGCGCAAACCTTATTGAGTGATAGGATGCCATTTAAAGTTGTTACTGATAACTTTATCTATTTAGGTATAAAAATCACTAAGAAATATAAAGATTTATTTGGACTGAATTTTTTACCTATGCTTCATCAAATTCAACAACTTACTACAAGATGGTCTCCCTTATTTTTATCATTAGTTGGTCGGATTAATGCTATTAAAATGATGATTTTACCGAAATTTTTATATTTATTCCAAGCTTTACCAATTTTTATTCCTAAATCTTTTTTTGATAATATTGATTCAAAAATTTCCTCATTTGTGTGGCAAAATAAAAATCCTAGGTTAAGCAAACGGCAATTACAAAAGTCTAAAAAAGATGGTGGTCTAGCTTTACCTAACTTTAGATTTTATTATTGGGCGAATAATATTCGTAACCTAATGTACTGGAAACTAGATTTGGATTCACCTGTGTGCCCACAGTGGGTAAATTTGGAATGTAGTGAGGTTAAGGGATATTCTATATTTTCCGTTCTTGGTTCTTTTCTTCCTATTGATTTAGCCAAATTCAATAAACAGATATCTAACCCTGTTGTTAAACATACACTACGAATTTGGTTTCAATTTCGCAAATTCTTTAATCTGAAAAACTTTGCTTTGGACAGCCCTATTTTATGTAATTTTTTTTTCAAACCTTCATTGACAGATCAAGCTTTTAGTATATGGAAAAGGAAAGGTATAAAATGTTTTCGTGATCTTTTTTTTGAAGGTATTTTGATGTCTTTTGATCAACTATCCAACAAATTTGAATTACCTAAATCTAATTTTTTTAGATACTTACAAATTAGAAATTTCTTACATAAAATTCTTCCGTCTTTTCCTAATTCAACTCCATCGGATTTTTCAGATTTGATTTTTACTTTTAATCCTTGTCAGAAGGGATTAGTAGCTTTTATTTATAACATGATTATGAAGATACAGCCAGAAATATCGGATAGAATTAGACAAGAATGGGAAAAAGAACTTCGATGTAATATATCAACAGATAAATGGGAAAAAATTTTACAAATGGTTAATTCTTCTTCTATTTGTGCTAAACATGCTTTAATACAATTTAAAATTGTACATAGAGCTTATATGTCTAAAGATAAGCTTGCCCGATTTTACTCGCATATTAATCCTCAATGTGACAGATGTCACTTAGAAGTGGCTTCATTGACTCACATGTTTTGGACATGTCCCACTTTACATAACTATTGGAAGGACATTTTTGATGTCATTTCCTCAGTATGGAATATCGATTTACAACCCCATTTTATTACTGCAATTTTCGGTATACCAAATGAAGATGGCAATCAGCTTTCTCCTTCAATCAGACGAATGATTGCCTTTGTAACATTAATTGCCAGAAGGTCTATATTACAAAACTGGAAAGAAGTAAATCCTCCTACTACATTTCAGTGGTTCTCCCAAACCATTTCTTATTTGAGTTTGGAAAAAATCAGAAGCACTATCTTTGATTCTTCAATTAAATTTGAAGAAACTTGGGGACCATTTATTCGACATTTTCATATGAATTAATTTGGCCTATTTCAGATCCTTTTCTCTACTTATCCTTGTTCAGGTATGGAGTTCCAGAGTTCTTTTCTTGACACCTTCATATATTTATAAAGTGCTATTATTGCCCACGTTAGTTTAGTTTAGTATTTTTTTTCAATATATATTTTTTCTCATATATAATTTCAATTTTTTTTTCTTTTTTCGATGATTATTTTTGTTTTTTTTTCATATATATTTATATAGACTTGATTGATTTATGTACCTTTTGTCGATTGATGTTTAATAGGATATTATTATCCTATTACTAATGTAATTTCAAGTTTATTGAATTTGTAATCTGCTCATTATTATGTGTTGTTTTTTTTTATATATGAAATTTAATAAAAAGATTGAAAAAGAAAGAAAGAAAAGGATTACCTTGCTTATAATATTTGGCACTTCTGCCCATACCACTCCCCGCCCCATCCCAGCACTTTCCTCTTCAACAGCCCATGTGTTGGTACACTGTCTCTCAAATGTCCAGTCTTGAATTAAAAAATAATTTTGTCTGCCAAACATTCGGAAGTCTTTGCTGGTTGGGATTGACAATAAATGTTGTGTCCTAGTTGTCTACATTGTATAAGACAGGCCAGTACAACATGGAGAGCAAGCGGGCTGCCCCCTCGATGTAGCTCATGAATTGAAAGGAATGGCAGAGACCGATACAGTTTGGCACCTGTGGCATCAGAGGAGTTGCCAGTCAGTGCTGAGCTCAACGTAGGACTGCCTTACAGATCCCAGCTCTGGGTTTTTTTGGGGTTCACTCCCAACACCTGTCCCATGAGTGGGTGTGGCCACAAGACAGCAGAGGTTTAGGATCAGAGTTTTCCTTCTCCTACATGAGGTGCCAACCATGGACGACAAGTCCCATCTGCCCAAAACATTACGAAGACCAAAATCATTATTTTCACTGTCAATAAACTCCTTACGCGGGTCCGTTACAGCATTCCATAAGCCAACTATCGTGCTTTCCTCCATACCTCGGTGCATAACTCCATTCCATACCTAACTATCCTGCTTTTCACAACATCTTGATTTGGCTGGACAGAGGAAAACTACAAAATTTGGAGTTATGGCAATCCATGAACAAAGTAACAGACTTCAAGAAAAAGAGACGTCAAGAATATAAAGATATGGTGAGCTAAATGGATGCACAAGATGGTCGAATAAAATCCACACAAAGAAACATGCTATGTTACTTCCTAGCAGGAAAAATTAAAACATACAATACTAACCAAACAGCAGCATTCTAAAAGGATTTGAGAGAGAGATCTGGAGTTGGGAGTTATGAGGATAATTCATTAAATCTGTCAGGACAGGTAAAGACAAAAAATCAGTGAAAACCCAAATTAGAAATTGACTCAATTGTTGGTCTATGGACAACACTGGCTTGCAAGGTCATTTCAGGGTTCAATAAATGTGCTGTAGAGCTGGAATCATGGCAGGCCAGACTGAATAATGATGCTGGACTTGCTCCCCTAAAGAATATTAAAACAAAACCTGTTTCACTAACAACAATATGGTGTTTTTTTAAGTAACTGTTAGTTTTGATCAGCTCTTAATTTGGAATTTCTAATAATTAACCAAATCTAACTGCTACAGCTGACATTGTGGGATATGAATTTGGCTTATTTACCGCTGCACTATCATGATCTCTTGGGTTGGTCCCTGTATGCCAAGCTCTCAGGCATGGAATACAAGAACTGGAAATACACTATGAACTCTTATAAAACACTGCATCTGCTACAAATGGAGTGTCATGTTCTGTCCTAGGTGCTACACTGTACGAAACCTGAATGCTTTGGAGACAGTGGAGAACAGATAAATGGAATCCTGGGATGAGGAACTTTAGTAAAGTGAATAGATTGGAGACAACAGAATTGTTCTCCTTGAAACAGAGGGAGATCTGAAGATCGAGCTACCTAAAATCATGAAGGGAATAGTCAGAGTGGACAGACGGAAATTGTTTCTTTGAAGGTTGGGGCCACAAACTAAGGACCTTTCCCTCATCTCCTAAAACAACTCCTTCACCCTAGGATCAACCAAGTGAACTTTCTCTGCATTGTCTATTTCCTTAAAGAGACCAAAACTGTACATTGCACTCAATGAGTCTCACCAATATCCTCTACAGCTGTATCAAATCTTTGCTTCCTTTTGCAATAAATTACCTACTCCACCAGCATGCTAATCCCCCCCCCTCACATAACTGATCCATAATCACTTAGCATACTTTGTGTCCTACCCACAACTTAATTCCCCAATTATCAAGAAAGCTCAACAGTGCCTCTACTTTCTGAAGACACTCATACCCTTCTACGGATGCGCAGCAGAGCATCCCAACTTGCCACTTCACAGCATGGTATTGAAACTGTACTGCAGAGAAGAGGAAAGCTCTATAACAGGTAGTCAAAACTGCCCAATGCATCACTGGCAACAGTCTGTCCACTATTAAGGACATATGTACAGAAAGGTGCCGGAAAAGGGCATCTCACCCTGCTCTTGGACTGTTGTCCCACTCCCATCAGGGAGCAGGCTACATACCATCCACACCAGAACCACCAGACTCAAAAACAGTTAATCTCCCCAAGCAGCAAGTCTGATCAACACATCCTCCCCCTAAGCCACACCACCAGACATACCAACACTACTTCATCATTTCCTGTTAGAGACACTCCTGTACCATCAATGCACGTATATTGTGTTTTTTTTTATTATTGTGCTCTTTATCTTTGCTTTTTTATGTTGCATTGGATTCAAAATAACTATTATTTTGTTCTTCTTTACATGTGGGTACTGGAAATGATACCTAACAATTCTGTATCCTGAATCTTATCTTTATACCATCAACAAACTGTGACACATTTACTCAGTTTCTCTGCCCAGCATTCAAAATAAATTGTAAATAGCTTAAGTCCCAGTACTAATGCCTATGATACCCCATTAGTTATTACTGATCAGTTTAAAAATAACAAATTCATTCCTGCTGATTGCTGCCTGTAGTTGCAATCAAAATAATCAACTGCAGCTGGCAGAATTGTATTCGAGCAAGAATCTGCAAGAATTAGGAACAAGAAAGCAGCACTTATCACACGGAGCCCACACTCGGTGCAATTCAGTTTCTCACAGATTAGAACCCACAATTGTGGTGGGATTTATTCACAGTTAGGAACTGCAGCATTCAGAAGTGTTAATCAAAAAATAAACTACAGAAGTTGAAAATCTGAAATACAAAACAGAAACTACTGGAAAAACTCTGCCGGTCAGGCAACATATGTGGATGGAGGAACAGTTTAATATTTCAGTCTTAGGATCTTTCATTAGAACTGACAAAGTAAGTTAGCATATGCAGCACCAGAGAGTGGGTGTGGGGGTATGGACAAGACAAAGGGAAGACCTGTGACAGGTTTGCTTTGGAGTTGCTGTGGGGATGTTAATGGGACAATTTGAGGGTTAACAGAATATCCAATTTAATGCAAAAAAAAATCAAGTCAAGGTGTACTAATGGAGAGGGAAGAAAGAGCTGAACTAGTATCACAGAAAGATGACTTACAGCAAAGGGACTGTTTATCAGAACTTTTTAGTCTGAGGCTTCCAAACCTGTTATAGTGAGGCCCAAACGCGCTGGAGGAACAGCAGCTTATTTCCCATGTGACAACCTTGCAGCGTTCCAGACTAAGTACAGAATTCCCTCATTTCTGATAGCTCACATTCTGTCGATATAAGAATTGGTCATTTTGTTGAGTAACCCATCACCTATCCACCATTGGCTCAGTGTTTGCTGTCACTCTTCATCAGCTCTGCTATCTTTCTCCTCAGTTCAGCAACTTATCCCCACAGCAATCTTAACCTGAACTTCAGTTGTTCTATTGATCCATTTTCCTAGCTTGCCTGACCTGTTGAGGAATATTTTTGTTATTTGTTTAGGAAGTAAGAGACTTGCTCATCACATCTGACACAAATAAGAGGCAAACAAGATGAGTACAGTAATAGGCAAACTGAATGACAATCACAATTGATATTAGACTACAAATTGATTCTCAGTTCCCAGTACCTTAAAGCTCAGGTTTCGAACAATCAATCTTGCTTTTCTCTGCAGTTTCTTCTGTGTTTTCTGTTCTGTATTCACTTTATAAGCTTCCTTGGGGGCTGTAAAATTAAAATGAAATTATTTGTAGCTTAAATTAATTAAAATGGTTTCACAATGGACTGTCATTTCAGTATTCATTATCTGTGAGTTTAGACAGTACTCAATATTTAAACTAAAGATGCCATGGGTTTAAATATCAAGTATAGTCCCTCTGTAAATCAACAAATCATCTTTATCCCACTATCAGAAAAATGTTTTAGTCATAGAAAACTACAGCACAGAAACAGGCCACACTTGGGGAGCACTGTCGACAACTTTGCACTGCATATCTCAGAAAGGATGTGCTGCCATTGGAGAGAGTCCAGAGGAAGTCCAAATCCCTCCCCTCCCAAACATCAAACAGGAAAAGCCTCCTCAACCTCTAAATCCCTCCAAAACGCAGACAACCTGGGTAACATTTTCAGGATCTCCCTTCTCCAGGAGGAAGTGATCAAAAGGCAGGCAGCTGGCACTCACCATCCTCATTCGCTTTGATATTTCAATCTCCCACATCGCTTTAATCAGCAAACAATGGAGGTTTTAATCGGTAAGATGGAGTCAAACATCAGCTCACACTACCTGTTTGCCACGAGGTTCACGCACACTACCTCTGTCTCCCAGAATCCTAACTGAGACTGAAGAGTGCTGGGACACAGAATTGATCTCCAAACAGCAAGTTACATACGCCAACAGTTCCAGAATCACATCCAAGACAGAAAACAAATGTAAAAGCCATAAAAGAAGTGAAATATATGATTTCATGATCTTCCAGATGGCTCACCACTGCACTAGAAAATAGATTTATACGCAGGTTATTAGGAAGCCTACATTTTATTTTTCTCATGTTTTGTGCTGGAAGCCTGCTCCACAATCGTGACGTATTAATGTCAGAACATTCAACACAGTACAGATTTAAAGACCTGCAAAGTTCTTTTCACCCCTGCCGAACACTATGAATTAACGTAATTTACACATGGGTACAACTAATTAAAACCCAACACAGTAAAAGGGCCTTCACTAGTGGTATTTCATAAGACTTCATTTTCCACAAAGACCTTGATCTCTGGTACAGTCAAGGTCAACCTAATGACAAAATGGATTGTGAATATCCAAATACATTTCATCTCAGTTTGCTGCAGCCAATAGAAACTATTAATTTCAGTTCACTTTTCCAAGTCTCTTTTGCTGAAGTTTAATGTTTTACCAACAACATCCATGGGATACAGTGTTGGGAATTTCTTTGAAGGGGTTAACCTGTGAGGCGAGATTGAGTCGCCTGGGACTATACTCTCTGGAGTTCAGAAGAATGAGAGGGAATCTTATTGAAACATTCAAAATTTTGAAAGGGATAGATAAGATAGAAGTAGGAAAGTTGTTTCCATTGGTAGGTGAGACTAGAACTAGGAGACATTGCCTCATGATTCAGGGGAGAAGATTTAGGAGATGAGGAGAAACTGTTTTTCCCAGAGAGTGGTGAATCTGTGGAATTCTCTGCCCAGGGAAGCAGTTGAGGCTTTTTTACTAAATATATGTATTCCCTACTATATAAAAAACTAGAGGACACAACCTCAAAATTGAGAGGTGACCTTTTAGAACAGAAGTAATTTTTTTTAGCAGAAGAGTGGTGAATCTATGGAATGCTCTGCCACAGACTGCAGTGGAGGCCAAGTCCATGGGTATTTTTAAAGCAGAAGTTGACAAGATTCCTGGTTGGTCAGGGCATCCACGGATATGGTGAGGAGGCAGGTGTATGGGGTTGAATAGGATCCAGTATCAATCACGATGCAATGGTGGAGTGTATTTGATGGGCTGAATGGCCTAATTCTGCTCCTATGTCTTCTGGTCTTATGGTCCATAGACATCTATGGTTTGAGTTCTCCTCGATTGTGAAACTGCTTAAAAAGAGATAGCTCTATCTATTCCAAATGCAACGCACTCACCCTCTTTCTTGCCCAGAAGTTTCTTCTTAGCAAGAGATGCAAAGAGTTTCTGGCCATCATAGAACCTGACTTCTTTGAGAGCTTTCTTAGCATCATCTGGGAGAGCAAAAGTCACATATCCAAAACCACGACAAGTCTGACTACCTGGAGGGAAAAAAGATATCAATTCACTGCACGGCATCAGCCTCTGCTCAAATAAATTACAACATTCCAACACTGGAAACCACCCACATACTGTACATCCAGATAATGTAAATGACTGCACTCGGTATTATTCCATGCCAATCATAATGTGACAGCCTACACTGGAAATTAAAGAATCCACTTTAAATTGCATAGTGTAAAATTCACTCAAACATCAGTATTTCCTAAGTATGTATACAGTAATGTGCAACAGTCTTAGGCATATATATATAGCTAAGGTGCCCAAGACATTTGCACAGGACTTCAGTAATTTTATGTACTGCACTGTACTGTTGCCACAAAAACAAACTTCATGACATATGTGAGTGATGATAAACCTGGTATTCGCCATTTCCACCCTGGGAAAAAGTCACGGCTATCCACTTGATCTATGCCTCTTATCATCTTGTACACCTCTCATCCTCCTTTGCTTCAGAGAAAAGCCTTAGCTCACTCAACCTACCCACATAAAACATACTCTCTAATCCAGGTTAGCATCATGGTAAACCTCGTCTGCAACTTCTTTAAAGCTCTTGCATCTTCCCATTATGAGGTAACCAGAATCAGAATAATTCAAGTGCAATCTAACCAGGGCTTTATAGATCTGCAACGTTACCTCATGGCTCTTGAACTCAATCCCTCAACTAATGAAGTCCAGCACATCATAGCTATTTTGAACATGGGCAGACACGAGTGAGATATGCCAACTAGTGGAATGGTGCCGCAGCAACAACCTGGTACTCAACATCAGTAAGATGAAAGAGCTGATTGTGGCCTTCAGGAAGGGTAAGACGAAGGAGCACATACCAATCCTCACAGAGGGATCAAAAGTGGAGAGAGTGAGTGGCTTCAAGTTCCTGGGTGTCAACTTGGTCCCAACATATCGATGCAGTTATAAAGAAGGCAAGACAGCAGCTATACTTTATTAGGAGATTGAAGAGATTTGGCATGTCAACAAATACACTCAAAAACTTCTACAGTTCTACCGTAGCGAGCATTCTGACAGGCTGCATCACTGTCTGGTATGGAGGGGCTACTGCACAGGACTGAAAGAAGCTGCAGAAGGTTGTAAATCTAGTCAGTTCCATCTTGGGTACCAGCTTATAAAGTACCTAGGACATCTTCAGGAAATGGTGTCTCAGAAAGGCAGTGTCTACTATTAAGGACCTCCAGCACCCAGAGCATGCCCTTTTCTCACTGTTACCATCAGATAGGAGGTACAGAAGCCTGAAGGCACATACTCAGCAATTCAGGAACAGCTTCTTTCCCTCAGCCATTCAATTCATAAATAGACATTGAATCTTTAGACACTACCTTATTTTTAATAGTATTTCTGTTTTGCACTTTTGTTAAATCTACTCAATAACATATGTAATTGATTTGTTTATTTTTTAAAGTTTTATTTACTTTTTTCTCTTTGCTAGATTATGTATTGCATTGAACTGCTGCTGCTAAATTAACAAATTACACGTCACATGCCAGTGATAATAAACCCTACTCTGATTCTAGGAACCCTATCATCTTGTGCTGTGATTTTGTGAGTGATCTATGGATGTGAATCACAAGATCTCTCTGTTCTTCCACTATGTTAAGAATCCTCCCATTAACCCTGTATTCTGCCTTCAATCTCGATTTTCCAAATGTGATTCACTTCACATTTTTCCTGGTTGAACCCCATCTCTAAGTCAGAGTCCAATGTCTTGTCGATGTCCAGTTGCAATCCACACTCTCCACAACTCCACTAACCGTCGTTAAATTTATACTTTATTTACTAAGAAAATCTAAAATGATGGTGATCAAAGTAAGAGGCTGAAATTTGGTTCTGAAAAGGATAATTTCAAAAGTTAGTGAAAGTCCAACTATCTGAACCACAGATGGAAGTAAGCATCACTGTCAACAATAATCTTGAACACTCCGATCATCTTTCACCCCAAAACCAACACCGGCAGGTTTAATGTAATATTTCCCAACCCCACCTCTACCATCCCCAACACCTGCCCGACCGCTCCCCCACCCCAATACCATTCCCTTCTGCCACTACCCCGCCATAATCACCCCCTTGCTTTGCCGTCACCACGATCTCTACCACCACGTTGCCGTTGTTGCTCCCAACTTGTGCAGTGCGCTCTCATCCCTAACCTTTCTCTTTCACCACGAAACAGCGTTTCACCGGCCCTAACTCGCTGTAAATCTCCTCTAGCCGCTCGTTGTTAGCCGAAGTCGGCAAATTCCTCACGAAGACCGTCGTCAACCCGCTCCGAACCGCCGTATGAGCCTCCTCCACGGACGCGGCCATCTTTTGCGGTGCCCCGAAGCAACTGTTCCGACCAGAACAAAACAGCTGCACTAAACAGACCGGGTGAAAAAGGGAACATTCGTTTTCTTTCACACGTTTAAGTAGATCTCAAATAAATTCTTTTTAACATAATATTCAGTGGAAGATTTCTCACTAATAACTACCACGAAGATCATTATTTCTGGTGTCAAACCTATGGAAAGCAGCAAATTTATACTGAATTTCAATTGAATCTAATATTGTTTCCTTACAGAAACGTATCCCATGAACCCAATAAGTAATATTTAAGGGCAGGTTTGTGGTGTAACTAAAAGAGTTGCTACTTTACAGCTCCAGTGTCACAGGTTCAAACGTAACCTCACTGCCTGGCTTGTTGATTAAAGCCCTCAGTTCTAAAAAGCTTTATGCTCTGTACTAACTGCATGCAGTAAGTTAAATTTCCTTCTGCAACTGGATCATTAACTTCCTCACAGGGAAATCATAGTTTGTGTGGATTGGAAATAACATCTCGTCCTCACTGACAATCAACACTGTTGCACCTCAAGGGTTTGTGCTTGGCCACTGCTCCACTCTCTTTACACCCATCATCGTGTGGCTCAAACACCATGTATTAATTTGTCGACGACACAACTATTGCTGGCAGAATTTCAGATAGTTCGGAGGAGGTGTACAGGACCAAGACAGATCAGTAAGTTGAGTAGTGTCACAGCAACAAGCTTCCATTCATTGTTAGTAAGAACAAAGAATCAACAGACACTTCTGGAAGGGAAAATCGAGGGAACACACACCAGTACTCATTGAGGAATCCGAGGAGGAAAGGGTGAGTAGCTTCAAGTTCCTGGCTGTCAATGTGTCTAAGGATCTATCCTTGACCTATTATTGCAATTAGAAAGAAAGGATGACAGTGACTATATTTATTAGGAGTCTGAGAACTGGTATGTCACTAAAGACACTCACAAATTTCTTCAGATGTATCATAGAGAGCATACTAACTGTTTGCATCTCCATCTGGTTTGGAGTTGCCACTGCACAGGATCAGAAAAAGCTGCAGAAAGCTGTAAACTCAGCCAGCTCCATCATGGGCATTAGCATCCCCAGCATCCAGGACACCTTTGAAAGGCGATGCCTCAAAAAGGCACCATCCCTCATTAATGATCTCAATCACCCATGACATGCCCTCCCTCTCATTGCTTCCATCAAGGGAGGGGGGGGGTGGAAGCATGAAGATACACCTGCAATTCAGGAATGACTTCTTCCATTCTGAATGAACAATGAACCTATGAAGTCCGCCTTAGTATGCTTTCTCTCTCTTTTTGCACTATTTATTTAATTGGTTAAATTGTAATGGAGCTTTTTATTATTATGTATTGCACTGTACGGCTGCTGCAAAGCAACAAACCTCATGACCTACTATATGCCAGAGATATTAAACCTGACTCTGATTCTGATTCTGTGTATGTGTGGAGTTTGCACATTTTTCTTGTGACAATATGGATTTCCGCCCAAATACAAAAAGTGTGCTGTTGGGGTAGATGAATGTCAGAATGCGATGGCAATAGTGTAGATATCTGCTTAATAGTCAGCAGGCACTTGGGCTGAAGAGCCTGTACTTGTGCTGTATTACTCTATGTTTTAACTTTTGTAACAAATAAATGAGTTTTCTTTTACTGATATCTATCAGCTCCATGAAACTGAGCTACTATCACTTACAACTAATTTCTGTTTATGATTCAAGGGCAAATACTGAGTTAAAACTGGTTGAATCAAGCCCAGTAAAAAAATATGCTGTTCCGCTGTTATAATGTGCTGTTATAAAAAAATATAAGAGCCCAAATCAGGAAATATTTTTGGGAAAAGGGAACTCCTTACTGAATTCATTCATAACATTTAATTTCCATTTAAATACGAATGATGAATAATATACAGCTGTTATGTAGCCCTAACCTTCCTCACTCTCATATTCCAGAAAAATTGTTCTTGCAAATCTGAAGTTCACAGCCAGGGCTAGAGTAAAAGCAAATTCAAAAGAGATCAAGAGAATATCTGAATGGAAATAATATGCAGAAGTATAGAGCGAGGTCAAGAGAAGGTAACTAACTGGAATGTTTTTAAATGGAGCCTACATATAGTCAAAGAACCAAAAGGCCTCTGACTGTGACTATTTTGTGATTCTTTTTGCAGCAACAGTAGTTAAACATATACAGAAGGATTCTGAGCCTAAGAACTGTCCGTAAACTGATATTTTTGTAAGTCAAAAACAAATAATTTGAGTGAGGGTCAATTAACATAATGTGTACACCCAGTGGCCGCATTATTAGGCACATCTGTACACCTGCTCATTACTGCAAATATCCAATTAGCCAATTATGAGCCAGCAATTCAAAGCATAAAAGCATGCAGACAGAGTCAAGAGGTTCAGTTGTTATTCAGATCAGACATCAATGTCCCTTTGACAATGAAATGATTGTTGGTGCCAGATGGGATAGTTTGAGCATCTCAGAAACTGTTGATCTCCTGAGATCTTTACATGCAACAATCTCCAGAATTTACAGAGAATTGTGCAAGAGAAACAAAACACATCCACTTGATATCTACTATAAGCCTACAGAGGAGATGGCTTATCTACTGATATCTACTATAAGCCTACAGACTCTCACAGCTACCTGGACTATTCCTCCTCCCACCCTGTCTCTTGCAAAAATGCCATCCCCTTCTCACTATTCCTCTGTCTCCACCGCATCTGCTCTTAGGATGAGGCTTTTCATTCCAGGACGAAGGAGATGTCTTCCTTTTTTAAACAAAGGGGCTTCCCTTCTTCCACCATCAACTTTGCTTTCAAATGCATCTCTCCCATTTCCTGCACATCTGCCCTCACCCCATCCACCCACCACCCCACTCGGGATAGGGTTCCCCTTGTCCTCACCTACCACCCCACCAGCCTCCAGGTCCAATGTATAATTCTCCGTAACTTCCGCCACCTCCAACGGGATCCCACTACCAGGCACATCTTTCCCTCCCCCACTCTCTTTGCTTTCCACAGGGATCGCTCCCTACGCGACTCACTTGTCCACTCGTGCCCCCCATCCCTTCCCACCGATCTCCCTCCTGGCACTTATCCTTGTAAGCAGAACAAGTGCTACACCTGCCCTTACATTTCCTCCCTCACACCATTCAGGGCCCCAGACAGTCCTTCCAGGTGAGGCGACACTTCACCTGTGAGTTGGTTGGTGTGGTATTCTGCGTCCAGTGCTCCCGGTGTGGCCTTTCATATATTGGTGAGACCTGACGCAGACTGGGAGACCGTTTCGCTGAACACCTATGCTCTGTCCATCAGAGAAAGCAGGACCTCCCAGTGGCCACACATTTTAATTCCACGTCCCGTTCCCATTCTGATATGTCTATCCATGGCCTCTACTGTCAAAATGAATCCAAACTCAGGTTGGAGGAACAACACCTTATATACCGGCTGGGTAGCCTCCAACCTGATGGCATGAACATTCTTCTCTAACTTCCGTTAATGCCCCTCCTCCCCTTCGTACCCCATCCCCCACATATTTAATTGTTTGCCTGTTCTCCATCTCCCTCTGGTGCTCCACCCCCCCCCCCACCTTTCTTTCTCCTGAGGCCTCCCGTCCCATGACCCTTTCCCTTCTCCAGCTCTGTATCCCTTTCGCCAATCACCTTTCCAGCTCTTAGCTTCATCCCACCCCCTCCAGTCTTCTCCTATCATTTTGCATTTCCCCCTCCCCCCACTACTTTCAAATCTCTTACTATCTTTCCTTTCGGTTAGTCCTGACGGAGGGTCTTGGCCCGAAACGTCAACACTGCTTCTCCTTATAGATGCTGCCTGGCCTGCTGTGTTCCACCAGCATTTTGTGTGTGTTGTTTGAACATCAACTTAGTGACAGTTCTGTGGGTGAAAACAGCTTGTTAATGAGAGAGGTCAGAGGAGAACAGACATATTAATTTGTTGAAGTTTTGTATTATTCTATAGCTGTAGATTATCTATCAATAAAAAGATTCTAAAAATGAAAATGAGAACAGCCAGACTGGTTCAACTGACAGTTCCTCAAATAACCATATGTTACAACAGTGGTGTGCAGAAGAGCATCTCTGAATGCACAACATGTTGAACCTGAAAGTGGATGGGCTACAGAAGCAGAATTCTACTGACATAAACTCAGTGGCCACTTTATAAAGGTACATGGCATCAAGGAGTGTATTTATTGTATCAAGGATGCTCCCCACCCCTCCCATCCAATAGCTAGCTTCAATAGCCTTAAGCTATCAATGGATATTGGATTGGAGTCACAGGCATCTGGAAATGCTGAAATCTGGAGTGGGGACTCAGCAGGTTGATTAGGGTAGGAACTGTGTGGAAAGACGCAAAGTGGTCAGTATGGATATTTAAACAAAGGATTATGTCTGAGGAAGGAGGATGGTCAAAGAAGGTTTCAGATTTTTATAGACTATAATAAAAAGGTTTAACATGGTCCAGCTTGGCAGATTGATCAGAAACGTATTTGTGTATGAAAAAGTGGACTAGTTGGACACATCAGTGGCCCATGGCAGGAAACACATCTCCAGTGCTTTTTTAAAGTTGAGTCACCAGATTCGACCAGAGGGTAACTATCAATAAAAACTGAATACATCTGATAACTGACATATGAAATATGCTGTCTTTCTGCTTTCCCACTCCAATATGGGTCTATGATCACAATGGAAATGTGATGCACCCCTGACATCCATTATGACATGTCCAGCTGTTGTCATCTCATTAATTAACCCGATCTGAGTAACGTTTGATGTTAAATTGGTATTGTCCCAGTTGAAAAGATCCTGATCTATTAATGTTTGATACCAGTAACTACAATCCTTCTTGTGTGTGAATATCAGCTGTAAATTACAGGAGTGATGGCTAGTTGAAAAGGAAACTACCTGCCAGATGCACAAGAGAAGTGCAGTAAGTTGAGAAGAGAACTGGTGTGAGAATCACAAGAGGGGCAGAGTGAAAATGGATCAATCAATTTCACATAGAGGTGACTTCTTCACAGGTACAGAAGTTGTCAATTCTGCCGCTGGACATTCAAGACCCAGCCCTGCAGAGCTTGGAGTGGAGGGAGGATCTCTGCACAAGCTCCTTCGATCTATGGAATATAACCTCTTTCCTCAGTCTGCTGTCTTTGAAAGCGACTTTATTCAGGTACAAAGACCAGAATCTATTACAGCTCTTGAGTTCATGGTCAACGTTGGCATAAAAATTGGGCTGACATCCCAAAGAACTTAGGAGAAGAGACCACTCTGTTAGAGAGTCTAGTCTTTTCAAAATGATTCAAACCCAAATTCCACTAGCTCTATCCAGTACACATAAAAACAGATCCCACATTATTTTGAAAAACCAACAGATAATTTGTCTTCCTATCCTGAACAGTGAACTAAACTGAACTAAAATTTCCTGAATAACTTGTTTGTTCAAGTTGTTCTTACTGTCACCAAGTTCAATATTTCAAACTTCTAACATTACTATGTAACTAAATTCATGAAGTTAATAATAAATTTACTGAGACAACTCTTATAACTATGTTGTATAATATTATAGCATTAATAAGTAGAAAGTCTCAGATATATCAGGCTTTGGAGCCTGAGGCATTCTTTGAGGCATCAGGTGAAATTTCCTCCCATTTTCTCCAAACCTGAGGGGTAGCCATGAGCACTCACATGGGTCCAAACTATGTCTGCCTCTTCATCAGCTATGTAGAACTGTCTATGTTCAAAGCCTCCTCAACTCTTCCTCTGCTTTATTGATGATTGTATTGGTGTGGCTTCCTGAGCTCATCAACTTTGCCTCTAACTTCCACCCTGCCTTTAAATTCACGGACCACCTCTAACCCCTCCCTCAGTTTTCTTCATCTCACTGTCTCCATCTCTGGAGACAAACTGTCAACCAACATCTTTTATAAACCTACTGATTCCCATAGTTATCTGGACTATACCTCTTCCTACCCTATCTCCTATAAACATGCTATTGTGATCAGAGATGTTTACCTTCTTTAAAGAATAGGGATTCCCTTTCTCTATTCTTGATGCTGCCCTTACCCATTCTTCCCGCATTTCCAGTACATCTACACTCACTCCATCTTCATGCCATCGCAATAGTGATAGTTCCATGTGTCCTTACCTACCACCGTATTAGCCTCTGCAACTTCCGCCATCTCCAAAGGGTCCTTACCACTAAACATATCTTTACATTCCCACCCCACCAAGAGATTGTTGGATGGATGGAAGGGATCACTGACAATGTTGCATACACAGTATCCTGATAAATATCTCTAATGGGTGGAAGAGAGATCCTAATGATCCTCTCAACAGTCTCCACGATCCTTTGTAGGGACTTGTGGTCAGATTATCATTCTCAAGGATAAGCTTCATTTCCATTCCTCAATGCCTTTTGAAAGAAGCAGCTTGCTTAAGCATCATAGTTGGAAGTTAAGTGCCAATCACATTACAGGCTGGGAGTCACATACAGCTCTCCATTTATTTATCGAATACAGTGCAGAATCAGCTCTTCTGCTCCTTCGAGCCCCACCACCTGGCAATCCCCAGAATTAATCCTGACCAAAACAGGTGGGCAATCTACAAGCACTAATTAACCTACTAACCGGTACGTCTTTGCACTGTGGGAGGGAGCCAGAGCAGCTGAAGGAAACCCATGCCGTCACAGCAGTGAGAATTGAACCCGGTCGCTCCACCATGCTACCCCAGGCAATTTCCTTGCCAGAAGTTCATTAATGAAATCAATGACTGTTCAATATTATCATCATCCCCTGTAATCACCATTGCTGATACTAACTTTTTAATCAAATTCAAGCATTTGCATTTAAATTTTCAGGCTACCTTTGTTGAAATGAATCTTATGTCTCCTGGATCAATAACCCATGCTTCCTGTAATAGCAAATTCACTGATTTGTTTGTGGATATCGTTAGCAATACCATTATTTGTTCAATGTTCTTTATGTTTCCCAGCCAAACAGGTAGTGAAGTATTAAGCACGTTGGTGGATCTAGTCAGATTTTCACCTCCACTCCCAAAAATCAGCAATGAACAAGATATGCTTTTAATGATAATCTGGCAGTTTTATAGTTACCATTATTAACACTATATTCCAAATACATTATTTTTTTTTAAAACTTTAACTCAAGTCAATAAGTTATAGTTCCCCATCACAATCACATTTCCTAAGGGAGTTGAGCTAATGGTGAAGTGAGGCAGACATTGTCTTCTGAACTCTGAGTAATTGGGAAGTTCTGGAAAATAACATCTGGAAGCTTTTGCAAAGAGAATGCCAGTGACTCAGGGTCTGAATGTGCAATGGTTGGATGATAGGCATGAAATATGATCTGGAATCACAAAAGCTGATAAAACCCAAGTCTCGACATGCAAATTCTCCTTTTGTAAAAAGCAGGCTTCGTTCTGCATCAGCTGAAAGTGACAGATGACTTGGAGGTCCACAACTCAGTAATCCTAACCATACATCTTTGGAACTTGGGAGGAAACCCATGAGGTCAGAGAGAGAGTGCACAAAGTCCTTACAGAGAGCAGAACCCCGATCAGTGATGGCTGGCAATGTAAAGCAACCCTACTGTACCGCCCTATTTCTCCACTGTCCCTGCTGGCACACTTGTTAGTGCATGATTTGGATCACTTAGCTCAGGGGTTCACACTATTTTTTATGCCATGGACCAATACCATTAAGCAAGGGATCCATGGACTCCAGGTTGGGGACCCCTGACCTAACTCATCACCAAGAATAGGCTTAACTTGGGCATGTTAGAGTCAGTACACCAGCAGAAGGTTAGTGGGCAACGGTGAGGGAAGGGGATTATATTTGTCACAAACCCTATTTCTGTATACATTATGTCCAGAGAATTTTTATTTTATTATAACCATATAACAATTACAGCATGGAAACAGGCCATCTCGGCCCTTGTAGTCCGTGCCGAACACTTACTCTCATCTAGTCCCACTGGCCCGCACTCAGCCAATAACCCTTCATTCCTTTCCTATCCATAAACCTATCCAATTTTACTTTAAATGACAATACCGAACCTGCCTCTATCACTTCTGCAGGAAGCTCGTTCCACACAGCTACCACTCTCTAAGTAAAGAAATTCCCCCTTGTGTTATCCTTAAACTTTTGCCCCCTAACTCTCAACTCGTGTCCTCTTGTTTGAATCTCCCCTACTCTCAATGGAAAAAGCCTATCCATGTCAACTCGATCTATCACCCTCATTATTTTAAATACCTCTATCAAGTCCCCCCTCAACCTTCTACGCTCTGAAGAATAAAGACCTAACTTGTTCAACCTTTCCCTGTAACCTAGGTGCTGAAACCCAGGTAATATTCTAGTAAATATCCTCTGTACTCTCTCTATTTTGTTGATATCTTTCCTATAATTCGGTGACCAGAACTGTACACAATACTCCAAATTTGGCCTTACCAATGCCTTGTACAATTTTAACATTACATCCCAACTCCTATATTCAATGCTCTGATTTATAAAGGCCAGCATACCAAAAGCTTTCTTCACCACTCTATCCACATGAGATTCCACCTTCAGGGAACTATGCACCATTATTCCTAGATCACTCTGTTCTACTGCATTCTTCAATGCCCTACCATTTACCATGTATGTCCCATTTGGATTATTCCTGCCAAAATGTAGCACCTCACACTTATCAGAATTAAACTCCATCTGCCATCAGTCAGCCCACTCTTCTAACTGGCCTAAATCTCTCTGCAAGCTTTGAAAATGTACTTCATTATCCACAATGCCTCCTACCTTAGTATCATCTGCATACTTACTAATCCAATTTACCACCCCATCATCCAGATCATTAATGTATATATTAACTAAATGTCATCCAAAGTAACTGCAATTAAGTTAATTGATCTTATATTTCAGTTTCAAGGTACTTTGTTTCACGAAGCACCGGATTGTCCAGCAGCTCATCAATTTTGATCATGTCACAACAACATGATCTAGTTTGAAACAGTTTTCCTCATGACATCACAAAGTAGTCTTCAATGACTGTCAAAGTTCAAAGTAAATTTATTATCAAAGTACATATATGTCATCATATATAACCCTGAGATTAGTTTTCTTGCAGGTGATTACAGTAAATAAAAAAACCACAGTAGAATCAATGAAAGACTGCATCCAACAAGATTGACAACCAATGTACGAAAACCAAAACCGTGCAAATATAAAAAGAAAGAGAAACTAATAATAATAAATAAGCGACAAATATCTAGAACGTGAGATAAAGAGTCCTTGAAAGTGAGTCCATAGATTATGGGAACATGTCAGTGGTGTGGTGATGAAGTTGAGTGAAGTTATCCCCTCTGGTTCAACAGCCTGATGATTGAGGGGTAATAACTCTTGCTGAATCTGTGGTGCAGGTCTTGGGACTCCTGTACCTTCTTCCTATTTGCAGCAGTGACAGAAGAACATGGCCTGAATAGTGGCTCCTTGATGATGGATTTTGCTTTCCTGCAACAGCACTCCGTGTAGGTTGGGGAGGTGGTAGGAGGGCTTTACCCAAGATGGACTGCACCATATCCACTACTCTCTGTACAGAGGCACTGGTGTTTCCATATCAGGCCATGAAACAACCAGTCAATATACTGTCCACCACACATCCATTTCAGTTTCTCAGAATTCTAGATGGGATGCTGAGTCTTTGCTAACTTCTAAGAAAGTAGAGGTGCAGCCTTGCTTTCTTCGTAATGGACGCTTACGTGCTGAAATGATAATAGACCTTCTGAAATGATAACACCGACAAATTGTAAGTTGCTGATCTTCTCCACCTCTGATTCCCTGATGAGGATTGGCTCATGTCCTCAGATTTCCTCCTCCTTAAGTTAATCAACTCCTTGGACTTGTTGGTATTGAGTGAGAGGTTGTTGTGGTACCACTCAGCCAGATTTTCAATCTCCAGCCTATGTGCTGATTCATCAAGGGATCAGAAGTGGAGAGAGTGAGCAGCTTCATGTTCCTGGGTGTCAAGATCTCTGAGGACCTAACCTGGTCCCAACATATCAACATAGTTATAAAGAAGGCAAGAAAGCCGCTATACTTTATTAGGAATTTGAAGAGATTTGGCATGTCAACAAATACACACAAAAACTTCTATAGTTGTACTGTGGAGAGCATTATGACAGGCTGAATCACTGTCTGGTATGGGTGGGGTGGGGTTGCTATTGCACAGGACTGAAAGAAGCTGCAGAGGGTTGTAAATCTAGTCAGCTCCATCTTGGGTACTAGCCTACAAAGTACCCAGGACATCTTCAAAGAGTGGTGTCTTAGAAAGGCAGTGTCCATTATTAAGGACCTCTAGCACCCAGAGCATGCCCTTTTCTCACTGCTACCATCAGGTAGGAGGTACAGAAGCTTGAAGGCATACACTCAACGATTCAGGAACAGCTTCATCCCCTCTGCCATCCAATTCCTAAATGGACATTGAACCCCTGGACACTACCTCACTTTTTAAAATATACAATATTTTTGTTTTTGCACATTTTTAATCTGTTCAATTATACTGTAATTGATTTACCTATTTATTTACTATTATTTTAAATTTTATTTATTATTTTCTTTCCACTGCTATATTACGTATTGCATTGAACTGCTGCTGCTAAGTTAACTAACTGATTCTGAAAACGACAGTAGTGTCATCAGCAAACTTTAAGTACGGCATTGGAGCTATGTATAATGACTTAGCCTTTATGCTTGCCTGTGCTTGGATTTCAAATGTGGTAAATGACCAGATATCATTTTAGTGATGGTGGTTGAATCCAAATAATCTATGCCAATTGCAACTAGTGTTCAAATGCCAATATTGTTACAGTTATAAGATGCTTCAAGTTCAGAACTCATAATTGTGTAATGTCATTTTTGGGTGCTCATTCATGCTGTTTCAATGACAATTTATTTTTGAGGTTCACCAGGGTTTGCAGCAGCTCTTAATCCATCTCTCTCAACTGCTTGAACATGCTGCACACAGAGACTGGGGGTGGGAAAGCTCTGCCAGAAAGGTGACATTTTGACCATTTTAAATTTGACTCATATGCAGGTGAGTAGACGTGGAAACCTTGTGGATATCTACAACATCCCGACACTCCTGACTTTGGGAGTAACTTCATCTGTTCCATTGCTACCTCTTCCAAATATCTTGATCATTGCCAGAAGGGACAATGAATCCAAGAGAACAGAGGGAGGAGGAGGATTCATGAAGATAACCAGGTGATAGTGATAGAGATAGCTTTCCTAAATTGCTAATTAGATCTTTTAATGTCTGTAGGTTACTCAGAACAGATTTTTGTGAATTAACAAGGTTCCAGTCCTAACTTTGCAGGAATAGAGACGCTAAAGATAGCTCCAGGGTCAGCAGAGAAACAGGCCCTTTCAGCCCACCTTGTTGATGTCAATCAATATTATTCCCATTTGTCCATATTTTGCTAATATCCTTCTATACCTGTGCTGTTCAGATTTCTTTTAAATGTTGTAATTGTGTCTGTCCCACCACCTGCTCTGCAATTACTCATTCCAGATATTCACTATCTTTTGTGTAGGAAAAACATGTCCTTGCTTCTCCTTCAAATATCTCTACTCTTAAACACAGTAGCTAGGGTGCCTGAGACATTTTCACAGTACTGCAAGCTGTTTTTTTAAATATCATTTCCTAAGTGGGTTCATTTTGATTTGATTTGAAGAACACAGTGGAAAGACATCAATCTCCATCCTCTATTTGCCCTTGAAACAGCAGTATCTGCTGGACTTAAGTTTTTGTTTATATTGTTAAACAATTAGTAGATACAGTACTGTGCAAAAGTATATACATCTTAAAGATGCAATGAGTTTTAAGATGCAAAATGAAAATACAAAAGTAAGAAACAAATGAAGTCTATATTATTGAAAAATTGGAGCAATTACATTTTCCATTGTGGAGTTTCAACAATTTCTAATTAACAGTTGTCCAAATTTTTACTTCCCTTTCAAATGGGTTAATTCCTCTATTAAAATTGAGGACCTAAGGGATATCATGTTATCTAACAAATAACATTCAGAAGTCATCCAGTACCATCAAAGGGAGAAAATTCATGCTGTGCTTTTTATTAGTGGTGGCCCTGTCCCAGAACCCAATGATAGAGCTGTTTAAATGATAGAATCAAGGAGTATAGGATACTATAGTGTTTTTATCACCATTGCTGCCATATATCTGAAACAGCACTCAGTCAGAGACATGGACGGTTGTAACAAAAAGTTTTCATTATATGCTCTTTCTCTGCACAATGGTCTGATTTTATCCACTGAATACAGAATCAAAGTACCAGTCCCTACCAATAATAAATTACTTAATTGCTCTCAATCGTGGGGAAATTGAATAAGATTCCAAAGACAATGAGAGTATCTCTGGGTACCATCCCCGCGGCTCTTGATTTCCCTCATTTTCTCTTCTAATCTGGTCATTCTGCACCGAGGGCCAAGCCTTCTGTTAGATATATTTCAAAATATATCAACAAAAAAGTATCAGAAAAGATTTTCTGATGAATTCTTGATTTGTTTTTGTTTTTGTTTGAAAGGCTGCTTCCCATGAAGTTAGTCAGACTGAGCATACACAAGAATGTCAGTCGCTGTTTAAAGCTGACCCTGGCTAATCAAAGCACCTATTACCTCCAGCTCCAGGACAAGCACCCTCACCAAGTCTTCAAGCTCTGGGAAGAACTTATTTGCATACTTCATGTTGGACTCTCCACAACATTCAAAGATCCCAATGTCAATCTTCCCAAGACCTCCTTGTGTGATTCAAGGAGCTCCTCAACATCCACCATCAATTCTCAGAAATCCTGCCGGAACATTCCCATTGGGAGCAACAATACATCAAATTCTAAAATAGAAGTTTGGAAAAGAAGTAATCAAGTCTTGACACTACATATCCCACCAAAGCTAAGGGTGACTGAACAACAAAAGGGTGAAGAAGAAAGAGGAGGAGGTGGAGGGGAAGGAGGCGGAGGAGGAGAGACCAACACCTCTGAGGCAGAAAACGAAGACCGCACATACTATGGACTCTGGGAACGTGACAGGCCAACATTAATGCCACTCTCCAGGCTGAGTAGCCTCATTGCTGTTGGACTGAGATAGTCTGAATTTACTTTTATACTGGAAAGCATGTTTTGTTTAATATTAATATATATATTTAACACAAATGTCCCCATATAATTTTTTTCGCCTCCTTGAATAATTTCTGCATCAGACAAATTTTCCTAATTTATCCAGCAATTCCATATTACTATTGTAGGGTAATGTAATCAATTGAGATGTACATAATTCACAACCACCTACATTCAATTGGGGTTTCACTTTAAGAGGCTGGTCTGACATGATGTAACTATGTATTTTACTGTGCTTTGTGTTCAGTGTTTGGAATACAATAAATAAGTTGTTATGGCTTTTCTTAAACATAAAAGGCCACTGTTTTTATGTGATTGAGAATAAGGTTGTCTGCACTTCACATAGGCTAACTCTCTGCAGTTAAATGCCACATAAACCAGATTAAAATATAGCTGGTAACAAGAATCCATCAAATAGTTTCTGGACAAGAAAGAGGCTATTTGAGGGAGCTGAGAAATGACTCCAAAATATCCCATCAAACATTCCTAGATCAGGACACAGCCATTGTTCAATGTGCCACACAAATTTCCTCAAGACACCATCCATGATGGGTCCCTATAGCTTTCATGAAAATCCAATGTTAATGTACTGTATCCAGGATGTCACTGAAGTTACAGCTGCCACATGCCAGAACATGTAAAGAAATTCCCAGCAAAACTCTTTCTATGCAATCCCATCAAATATGTCTAGGGCCAATACAATATGTCACAGAAATGCAATACTTATCCTACCTTGTTATTCATCTTTTGCACTTTTATTTATTTTGTAACCTGTAGTAATTTTTTTAAACGTCTTTCACTATATTGCTGCCACAAGACAGCAAACTTCACAACATACGACAGTGACCATAAACCTGATTCACAAGATCACAAGACAAAGGAGCAGAAGTAGGCCATTCGGCCCATCGAGTCTGCTCCACCACTCCACCATGAGCTAAACTATTCTCCCATCTAGTTCCAATTTCCCACTTTTTCCCCATATCCCTTGATACCCTGACTAATTAGATACCTATCAATCTCCTCCTTAAACACCCTCAATGATCGGGCCTCCACAGCTGTATGTGGCAACAAATTCCATAAATCCACGACCCCCTGGCTAAAAAAAATTCTCCTCATCTCCGTTTTAAAAGGGTACCCTCTTATTCTAAGACTGTGGCCTCTTGTCCTGGACTCATCCACCAAGGGAAATAGCCTTTCCACATCTACTCCGTCCAACCCTTTCAACATTCGAAATGTTTCTATGAGATCCATTAGATTCCAATTTAAAGCAGATATAGGACTGGTAAAAGGCATACTAACTCCAAGTTCAGAATCAAAACCAGATTTAATACCTCTGGCATATGTTATAAAATTTGTTTCCTGGCAGTAGTACAGTGTAATATTTAATAATAAAAACTATAAATTACAAAAGAAAAAATTAAATTATTGCAAAAAGAGAATAAAAAAAGTAGTGTTCATGAGCTCATTGTCCATTCAGAAATCTGATGATGGAGAAGTTGTTCCTGAAATGTTGAGTGTGTGTCTATAGGCACCTGTACCTCTATCTTGATGGTAGCAAAGCGAAGAGGGCATGTCCTGGGTGATGGGGGTCCTTAATGATAGAAGCTGCCTTTTTGAGACAATGCCTCTTGAAGATGTCTTTGATGCAGGGGAGGCTAGTGCACACAATGGAGCTGGCTGAGTTTACCAATTTCTGCAGCTTTTCTTGATCCTGTGTTACGACCCCTCCACACCAGACGGTGATGCAACAAGTTAGAATGCTCTGCATGGTACATCTGCAGAAATGTCTTTGGTGACATACCAAGTCTCATCGTGAAATACAGCTGCTGTCATGAATTCTTTGTCAAGATGTTGCGCCCAGCTATATCTTCAGAGATGTTGATACCAAGGAACTGGAAACTGCTCATGCTTTCCACTGTTGATCCCTCGATGAGGACGGGTGTGCTCTTTTGACTTCCCTGTCCTGAAGTCCATAATTAATTCTTTCCCCTTTCAAGATAGTTATACACCATCTTGACATGAGGGAATATTGCTGTTCATTATTCTTTAACTGCCAACATTTACCAAAAGTATTGGAACAGTTTGGAAATCTGACCACTACCTACCCTAGGGCAATTAGAGATGGGCAAGGGTGCCATGGTAGCTTAGGAGTTAGTGCAATGCTATTACAGATTGGGACTTCGGCCTTTGGAGTTCAATTCCAGCATCCTCTGTGAGCAGATTTGTACACTCCTTCCTATCTGCATGTGGGTTTCCTCCAGGTGCTCCAGTTTTTCCCCACAGTCCCATGACATACTGTTGGTAGGTTAACTGGTCATTGTAAATTGTCCCATGATTAGGCAAGGGTTACATTGGTGGGTTGCTGTATAGCATGGCTCCAAGGGCCAGAAGGGCCTATTTTGGGCTGTTACAAAGGATGAACAGCTCTGATGGGCAGAAGGGTACAGAGTTGCCCATGTCCCCCTCCCCTGGGAGAATCACAAACTGTTACTGTTACCACGCTGCTAATGAGAGAGAGACACAGATAAGAGGAAAACAAGTTGGAACATCTGCTACTGATAACACCAGGGGAGAGAGACCATATTATGACTCCTGGAAGACTCACGGCTCCAGAGAGGGCTGTTTATGCGGTACCATCCTGCTCATTAAAATTCCTCAGTGGACAGCCGGAGTGGGCTGGTTTGATGGGCTAAGCCATTCAAAACTGATTGACACCGGAGACCCCATGAGTGGGGATAAAAATGAGGTCTGGGGTGACACCCCTCAGACACACCAAGAGACACACTAGTGAGCATCAGAAACCCACAAGAAAGTGTGGGGCATCGGGGACCGAACGGATCGGTCTATTTCACTCACAGTGGTTATAGCAAGGCCGATGGGGGCTTGTGAGTGTGTCCACCCTTGCGTGGGTGATGAGTCCACCACAGAAGAACGGTCTAGCTAAAGGACAGAGGGGTCATGCTCGAATGGCCACAACAACACACCGACGGATCAGGATCGTAAAGGAAGGTTTGCAAGACAATAGCTGTCACTGTTTGATCGCCCTCTCTCTCTCCAACAATTACAACACATCGACCAACAACTACCTCAGCCTGCATGAACTGAACTGAACTTTATACTTCCATGTGACAATACATTATCCCCTAGACGATAGAGCTTGTGTATTATTGATTATTATTATACCCACACTTTTAGGTTTAGTATTGCTAATGTGTATTATCTGTATATTTGCATTGATATTGTTTTGTATATTTTACTAATAAACTGTTGAAAATAGTACCACCAGACTCCAACAGACACGTCTATCTTTGCTGGTAAGACACCCAGTTACGGGGTATGTAACAGGGCTGTATCTCTAAAAAGAAACAAATAATCAAATGTTGGTATGCCAAGCCAACAGTGCCTGAATCTCAAATGAAAATGCTAAAATTCCTATACTTCCCCATCTTTCAGGTCAGATGTTGTACGAGTAAAAGCAAACCGATTAATGCTACTTCTGCACTGTGCCATTCATGTTTACATGTCAGCTCCAGCACAGGATGCATGAAAAAGGTGAAAGTTGCACTGGAAATACCTGTTTAATAAAAGAATCTGTCAAATACCTCTTTAATAGGTTAGCACTTGGGTAAATTCCTAGAGGGTATAGTCCAATATTAACACAGTGATGTAATCCAGTTTGATAGAAAAATAATAAACGCTAGGCATTTTCTAAATGTGAGAAATTGGTAAATGTTGATGGCCCAGAAACCTAATTCACTAAATCTAATTCACAGGTGAAGTAGAGAGTTGGGAATGCAAGTTGGTCTTTATTGCTAGAGGGTTTGAATGAAGATTTCTTACTATTAGAAAACATCCATTTTTGGATATTTTGTATAATCTTGTCCTCTACTAACAGTGCAAAACTCATCATTGCAGGAATTAGCCTGGTAAATCTCCTTTGTACTACCTCTAATGCTATCAGGCCTTTTACAATGAAGTGACCAAAACTACGGAGGGACGCAAGAGATTCAGCAGCTATTGGAAATGTTAAGCAACACACACAAAATACTGAAGGATCTCAGCAGGCCAGCCAGCATCTATAGAGGGGAATAAACAGTCAACCTTTCAGACCAATACTCTTCATCACGACTACACAGAGTATGAATGAATTGACTTTATTTAACAACCTTCACATACATGAGGAATTATGTCTCCATCTAAATGTGCAATCTGCAATCTTAGTAATTTATAATAAATAGAACAGTCAATGTAATATAGAGTATACTCAAATCAGCACGAGTTCATCAGTCTGATGGCCTGTTGGAAGAAGCTGTTCCAGAGCCTGTTGGTCCAAGTATGGTCTCACTAACACTTTTACACCTGTAACAAAACCTGCCTGTTCTTGAATTCCAACCCTCTGACTATAAGAGTCAACATACCATTTGCTTTCTTAACTACTTAATTGGACCTACCTGCTATTTTTTGATTCATACATTAGACAACAGCTATATATATATATATACAGAAAATCCAAAACTACACACACAAAATGCTGGAGGAACTCAGCAGATCAGGCAGCAGCTATGAAAAGGAATAAACAGTCAAGTTAGGGCTGAGACCTTTCTTCAGGACTGAGGGGGAAAGGCGGAGATGTGTGAATAAATAGGTGGGGGGGAGGGGGAAGAGGCCAGCTGGAAGGTGGTAGGTGAAGCCGGGTGGGTAGGAAAGGTAAAGGGCTGGAGAAGAAGGAATCTAATAGGAGAGGAGAGTAGACCATAGGAGAAAAGAACGGGGACAGGCGATAGGCAGGTGGGAAGAAGTGAAATGGCAGACTGGGGGAGGGAGTTCTTGCAGAACTCATTAACAAACCACGCTGAGCAGTAGGATAGCTCAATTACGCTCATATTTGCTGATTTTCTAAGACAGCCCCCTGAGGAAACATTACTAAATGAAACGGAAAATGAATTGCTGAGAAATGTTTGGAGATTTCTTGCAGTGACACAGAAGAGGAAAAGCCAGTGGATAAGACGTTGCGCTCAATGACAGGAGATGATAAATAAACTGCTCAGGAAGAGTCAGAGTGCGTAAATAACAGAATACTAACGGGATTAGACAAAGTTATAAACGTCGACCACAAGCAGACGGTTCTACTGACGTCATCACGTCCGGTTGGACAACGTAGCGAGTGAGAACAAGACAACGGGGCGCGCGACGTGGCGGTTTGGGACCAATGATAGCTCGCGCACGGAGGAACCAATGAGAAACGGCAAGTGTGAAGGCCACGGTGAGGCGGGAATTCTGGAAGCGACCGGTGATTGGTTGCAACGGGGGAGCCATTTCCGTCTGAATGCAGGAGTGGGCCATTTCCGGTAGACCCTGTGAGAGTGAGTGGAGGAGGCTCAAGAAGTGAGAAGAGGTGGGTATTTGAATTAAGTGTTCTTTTACAATGGGCGACTTACGGGAGAAAAGAGAGATGTTAATTTGCGTAGCGGTGATTTGTTTTTGAACGATGAAGGGTTGTCATATCAACCCGGTTTGTTTAATATATTTTAGGTTAATGGACCATCTTCTGTGAGGTCACTGGGCAACCATTATCTGTTGAATATGTTCACATTTGGTCCCCTTCGTTCCAGGTGAAATAGAAGCATATTCGACAGGGAGTTTATTTTTGTTACTAATTTGGGTTTATACCAAAGAATGTGCTTTTTTTCATTATTGTGGGGAGAACTTAATACTTCGATTTTAATTTTAATACTTTATTGTGTCTGAGGTGGATAGAAGCACCAGCTAGTTTGTCTACAGATAAAATTCAACCATCAAAAAAAATTAAATGATCTATTATGGAGGGATAAATGTTGGCAAACCTATTGGGGGATCACAACTTGTGATATATTATGTATCCCTCAAAGCAAATATGATCCTGGTTTAGCTTCTTGGTTAAAATATGATACAACATTGTCTCAGGATCTGAGGTTGCTGCCGAGGTTATGACTTGGGATTAGAACCTAGAACGTTCTGCTGAGTCAAGACTGAAAAAGGTTGCAATATCAGATTTCAAACACTAAAGAGAACATGATTTGGGTTTTATTTCGTAGTTCATCCGTAGTCCTTGATTCAGAGTAGGCAGGATGGTAGGGCGGTGGAATGTTTCTCCTCCCTGATGACTACTTCTGTGGAAAGTGCACTCGGAGCTCCTGACAAGTTGGGCCAAGGAACAGGAAATGGTTCTGGAGAGATCCATGATCATCTGGAAAGCTGAGGGTTTCAGAGATGAGACTTTGCTGAAGTGATCATGTCCAAGCTGCAGATAGATGAATGACCATTAGGAGAAAAAAGCTGTAGAAGGTTGTAAATCAGTCAGCTCCACCTTGGGCACTAGCCTACAAAGTACTCAGGACAGCTTCAGGGAGCGGTGTCTCAGAAAGGCAACGTCCATTATTAAGGACCTCCAGCACCCAGGGCATGCCCTTTTCTCACAGTTACCATCAGGTAGGAGGTACAGAAGCCTGAAGGCACACACTCAGCGATTCAGGAACAGCTACTTCTCCTCTGCCATCTGATTCCTAAACAGATATTGAACCCATGAACACTACCTCAGTTTTTTTAATATACAGTATTTCTGTTTTTGCACATTTTAAAATCTATTCAATATACATAATTGATTTACTTGTTTATTATGGTTGTGTTTTATTTTAATTTTTTCTAGATTATGTATTGCATTGAACTGCTGCTAAGTTAACAGAATTTCATGTCACATGCTGGTGATGATAAACCTGATTCTGATTCTGAATTAGGTGTCTGTCTAGGGTTCCCCTGTGGCCATTGGTCTCAGTATCTTGTGTACTCATTTTGATACTTTTGATGGCTGTAGGAAATGGTATATCAGTGCACAGTAGCACTGCAGCTAGCTCTTAAAGCTCCGCAAGGAGGGTAAAGTCAGGCACAGTAATGATGAAAGGAGACTTAATGCAGGGAATGTAAAGTGACAGTACACTGTTAATGGCCAGACCTTAACGGTGTCGAGGAGCAAGGGGATTTTGGGGTACAAATCCATAGCTCCCTGAAAGTGGCTACACAGTTTGATAGGAAAGGTGAAGATGGCGTATGGTATGCCTGCCTTTATTAGTAAGGAAATTATGATGTAACTTTATAAATCTGGTTAGGCTGCATCTGGAATGTTTCTTTTAGTTCTGATGGTCCCATCATCATAGGAAGGATGTTGATAATTTAGAGAGGATGATGAGGAGGTTTACCATGGTGATGCCTGGAATAGAAGACTTGCTATAGAAGAGTGGCTGGGCAAATTTGGGTTGTTTTCTCGGGAGCAGAAGGGATAAGGTTAAAGGAAATGCCTGAGGCAAGTTTTTTTTTAATATATACACAGTGGTAGACGCCTGGAGTGTACTGACTGAGATGGTGCTGGAGACAAATATGATAGGGATGTACAAAAGGCTCTTTGATGGTCAGGAAATTTAAAGCTTTAGACATTATGTAGGCAGAGGTTGGGCATTTGATTGCTAAGTTAATTGGTTCAGCTAAACATTGTGGGCTGAATGGCCTGTTCCTATGCTGTACTGTTCTACATTCAAAGACATAGTGTTGAAATGTATTTGAATTTTCCTGTTAAGTTTATAGCAGCAATAGTCCAAACGAGATGTCAAAAATGGTAATTCCCCAGGTTCAAATTTTTGCCTTCTGAACAATTTTATTTTGATTTTTTTAAGGTCTTGATTTATTTAAACAAGTTAATGTAATGTTCTATAGTTTCTGCATGTGAAGATTTGTGTGCCCAAGGAATTTGTAGGTTGTGTGAAGTAGAGATTGATAATGAACAATCAAATTTTGTATACAAAGATTGGTGTAGTTAGTAATCTGCAATAACGGAGATTAAATTGACTGGAAAGATTTGAGTAATATGGCTATGTACATGCCTGTATTTGGCAATAATGGTGTAGATTGTTGTGTTGAGTTTCTGGCAAAGTTGATCTGCAGTTAAGTACAGGTTTTGCTGCACTCTACAAAAGTTGAGGAATTATTACAAGTGAAGGTTTCTTTTTGGAATATGACTATTTGAATATTGTCACCTGCAACTATCAAGTTGAGAAACTTATTGGTTAGTACTTTAACTGTACTTCAACTTTCATCACTTAATGAGGAACTAAGGCAATGAGGAAACGTCTTTATGGTCTGATTTTGTTAGCTTTTATGGAGGTGTAATTTTTATTTTTAACTGTAAAATTAAGATTTACATATAGATTACTGTGGTTAGAATTTTTTTAAACCAATGTAATTAGGAAACTTAGAAATGTATCTCTCAAGATTAGCAAGAAAAGATTTGGAAAGCCTTTCATGTCACAAGAAACTTAAATTTGTATCTGGAAAATCTTTGCCTAACCCCACCTGCCTAACTCAAAGCAGTGCTACCTGGTCTTAAAAAAACATCAGAGCAGACAGATCTCTGCCTCTCCTCTTCCAAAAGACGGGACATCTAATTTTGCACCTGTACAGTTGGCTGATTGAGATTTGATAAGAAACAGGAGTAAAAGTAGGCCATCTGGCCCACCAATCCTGCTCCACCATTCAATAAGATCGTGGCTGATCTGGCCATGAACTCATTTCCAACTACCTACCTGCCTTTTCCCTGTAGCTTGCCTGATGGATCCATTTCTTTCCAGATGCCTCTTTCTTCTTTAATGACAGCTTCAAGCATTTTCCCAACTACAGATGTTAACTAACTGGCCTATAGTTACTTCCCTTTTGTCCACATCATTTTTTGAACAGTAACGTGGCATTTGCTGTCTTCCAATCCACTGGGTCCTGCCCAGAGTCCAGAGAATTTTGGTAAATTATCACCAAAGCCTCTCTATAACTTCTGCCGTTTCTTTCAGTACCCTGGGATGCATTCAGTCAGGACCAGGAGACCTATTCATCTCCAGGCCCACAAATTTGCTCAACGCTGAACTTTGGGGCGAAAGGTCCCAAGTTTGAATCCGGCTGGCTCCCTTGCATGCTCTCCATCTGTGCTGGGTTAAGAGCTGGTGATCTTTTTTTAAAAAAACTCACCCAGCAGAAGGCAAAGGCAAAGCACTGCTGTAACTTGCCACATGCATGATTTCCCAATATGTCAGTGAGGTGTGGAGGGAAATTGCCAACTGGAAGTTCCAGATGCAACCTACATCTTAGTGATAGCTATTTATCACAAGTTAAACACTAGTTAACCTACAGTATTTGGAACCTGTGGTGATATACCAGAAAACTTTACTATCCTAGTGACCACCTTCGTTAATGAATAAACAGTGAGTGTTTGCAATAGATGTTTCAATTGGTTTCATAGAACATGCAACAGTTCAGGTCAAGAAAAGGCCTTGCAAGATCTTTGTGCCAATCAAGATGCCAATTTAACCTTTAGTGATAGCTATTGTATTGAGGTCCTCACCTCCCATCACATCCACAACATCTCTCTTTGGCATGTTAGATGTGCACTCCACCTTGAAGGCTGACAGAAAATAGTCATTCAAAGCCTCTGCTATTTCCTCATTACCCACTATCAAATCCTCTTTCTTGTCCTCCAAGGGACCTACTCTCTTCTCCCTCAGCCGCTGATTATTTGAAATTTGCCTTCAGTATTTGGAACCTATGGTGATGTAAAACCAGAAAACCTTACTATCCTAGTGACCACCTTCATTAATAAATAAAAAACAGCGAGTGTTTGCAATGGATGTTTCAATTGGTTTCATAGAACTTGCAACAGTTCAGCTCGAGAAAAGGCCTTGCAAGATCTTTTTGCCAGACATGATGCCAATTTAAACATCTGTCTGCCTGTGTCCTCTAATTTCCTGCCTATTCATGTGTATGTTTAAACATTGCTGTCATATTTGCTTCCTCCATTTTGCTGAATATATTTCAAGCACCTACTATTCTGTGGCTTTAAATAAAAAAGCCAACATAAATTACCTTGAAACATTCCTCTTCAACCTAAATCTATACCCTCTAGTATTTATACTTCCACTCTGGGGGGCAAAGACTATTCTGTCTGTCTGTCTTTCATTTAATTAACTTCTCTCAAACCACCTCTCAGTCTCCAGCACTCCAGAGAAATCAACCCCAATTTATCCAGCCTCTCCTTAATTGCTAATAAATAATAATCCAAGCAAAGTCCTGATGAACCTCATCTGCACCCTCTCCAAAGCCTTCATGTCCTTCCTAAAATGTTGCAACAAGAACTCTTATAATGTGGTCAAGAAGTTTTTTAAAGCTGCAACAGTACTTCTTGTCTTTCATTTATCACACTCTGACCAGTAAGTGTTTGTTTCTAGGTGAGAATGATGAGTCACAATTATGTCTAGAAAATTATTCGGTGTAGCTAGCTAGAAGACCACTGACTGGAATGGGATGTCTGACCACATGACAAGCAAATGAACAAGCATGGAGAAAAGAATTAAACTGCAAGATAAAAGTTGAACTAAGCTTGATGCTTGGCTTTGAATTTCAAACATACTATGATCTTTACAATGTAGTGATTCATGTTAATTGGAAAACATCAGGACCAGAGCCCTTTGGCTTAATTAAGCTACAGCCCCAATTATCTGAAGTTTCATGGAAAAAGCTAAAAATATATTAAAAAGTCACTGAGTAACAAATTAAAACACAACCAATACTACTACAGTACTAAAAAACTGTATTAGTTCCTAATTCTTGTCAAGGGAGGATTTATCTATCTCATTCTTTTGACTGTAAATGAAAAAAAACCTAGTACAGATTATGGACTGCCTTCATACAATATGGTTGATGACTACTTCCTTCAAATTCTTGGGGTTTCCTAACATTGAAGTAGTGAAATTATTTCATTTTCACTCAAGGCCATTTGTGGCGTCTCTAAACTTGAATGCTTGAATCTGCAGTAAGGAAAAAACACTTCTGAATTGTCTTGCTGCTTAGTTATCGCCAATTATCAGTTACATAAAATGGCTGTTTTTTTAAAAACACAAACATGCAACTGACACTTTTTTAAAAAAAACAACTGTTCGCTCGAGACACCTTTAACAGCCGCGCAAGTGCACACAAAATGACGCTAGTTAGAAATTGATCAGCATTAGTCTCCTGCTCCAATTAAGCAGCATAGTGCCTCAAATAAATGAAAGGAATCCTAGCTATTTTCTCAATTCATTTTTGTTCTTTAAGAGTTGACCCAAATAAGCAGCTGCCACGATTAACCAACAGACCAATTAATCAGATTACACTGTTTAGAATATCTCTCAATTGTACATTATTCTCATACTTAATCTTTTCAAAAGTAATTTTTTTTGTTTCCTTTCTTCTTTTAGGAAGACTAGTCATGATGGGTTTGACAAAGCTGGTTTTGTACCTTACCATGTGCGGCATTTATGCTCTGAGTAAACCCACCGAGAAGAAGGATCGGACCTTCCATGATAAGGAACTGAGTGACAAAGTACATGATGACACAGAGAACTTTGACTATGACCACGATGCTTTCCTTGGAGCTGAAGAGGCAAAGACATTTGACCAGCTCACTCCTGAGGAGAGCAAAGAGAGGCTTGGGTGGGTGTAAGAACCAGTCAAAAAATGCTCAGCTTTAATAGGTTATGTTAGAAATGTTGGAGCTGAATGTGTTTCTATGTTACTGATCAGAATTATTTTACATCATTTGAAAGGTACAAGATTTGAAACTCTAGATGCTGATACTGAATTAGTATCTGCGTAGCTCAGTACTTGGGGATCTAGGACATGAGTTCCATTCTATAACCATCAGTTAATGCCATGTACTTCTTCACCCTCCCCCTCCCCAATCGAAGTTGTATGCCATAACATTAAGGTTTGGTAAATCATTAAATGATACAATCAAGTGTTTAACCATTTCTGGCAAAATTGTTAACTCTTGAGTTTTGAGAATTATACACCAGAAGGGTCTTCAAATTAGATAGTTATAAGTATTGCCTGAATGTTTATGATTATGAAGGAGGCATTGATTATGTGGATACTGAGAGGCTATTTCCAGGGTCTGAAATGGCTAGCACAAGAGGGCACAGTTTTAAGGTGCTTGGAAGAAGGTACAGAGGAGATGTCAGGGAAGATTTTTACACAGATAATGGTGGAATGGGCTGCTGGTGACGGTGGTGGAGGCAGATATGATAGGGTCTTTTGAGATACTCCTGGATAGGTACTTGGAGCTTAGAAGAATAGAGCACTATGGGTAACCCCTGGTAATTTCTAAAGTAAGTACATGTTCGGCACAGCATTGTGGGCTGAAGGGCCTGTATTGTGCTGTTGGGTTTCTATGTTTCGAAGAGGATGCTGATGGGAGTGACGGCAGAGCAGAGAGGGCTTGCAGAGGGAGTCACTCACATGGCAACCATGGCTGACAAAGGAAGTTAAGGACTGCATAAAAGCCAAGGAAAGTGCATACAAGGTTGCAAAAGTGAGTGGGAAGCTTTTAAAATCCAACAAAAAACAACTAAAGAAGTCTTGAGAAGGGAAAAGATGAAATATGAGGGCAGACTAGCCAATAATATAAAACAGGATATAAAGAGTAAAAGGGAGGGGTGGTAGTTGATATTGAACTATTGGAAAATGATGTTGGTGAGGTAGTAATGGGGGCAAAAAAATGGAAGATGAACTTAATGGGTGCTTTGCGTCTATCTTCACTGTGGAAGACACTAGCGGTGTGCCAGAGGTCTGTGAGTGTCTGGAAGTAGGAGTGAGTGCCATTGCTATTATCAAGGAAAAAGTGCTAGGCAAACTCAAAAGTCTTAAGGAGATAAGTCATGTGGACTTCATCACAGAGTCCTGAGTGAGGTTGTTGAATTGCAAATGTTGCTCCACTTTTTAAGAAGGGAGGAAGGCAAAAGAAGGAAAATTATAGGGCAGTTAGCCTGACCCCAGTGGTTGGGTGTGTTGGAATGTATTATTAAGGAAGAGGGTGTTGGGGTACTTAGAGACTATTAATAAAATAAGTCAAAGCATGGTTTTTGTAAAGGAATCTCTTGCCTAACAAATCTGACGGAGTTCTTCGAGGAAGTAACAAGCATGGTATTCAAAGGAGAGGCAGTGGATGTCATTTACTTGGATTTTCAGAAGGCGTTTGATGAGGCTGCTTGACATAAAGTCCTATGGCATTTACAGGAAAGATACTAGCATGGATAGCGGTATGGCTAACAGGCAGGGGGCCTTTTCTGGTTGGCTGAGAGTGACAAGTGGTGTTCCCCAGAGGCGGTATTGGACCGGTAATTTTCACATTGTTTGTCAATGATTTGGATAATGGCTTTGTGGCAAAGTTTACGGATGATATGAAGATAGGTGGAGGGGTAGGTAGTGCTGAGGAAGCAATGCAATTGCAACAGGACTTGGGCAAATTGGAAGAATGGGCAAAAAAATGTGGTAGATGGAATACAGAGTTGGGAAATGTATGATGATGCATTTTGGTAAAAGGAACAATAGTGCAGACTATTATCTAAATGAGGAGAATGTTCAAATATCAGGTGCTCAGGAGTCCTTGTGCGAGACTCCTAGAAGGGTAATTTATAGGTTGAGTCTGTGGTAAAGTAGGCAAATGCAATGTTGGTATTTTAAGGGGACTAGAATATAAAAGTAAGCAGATAATGCTAAGTCTTTATAAGACCCTAGTCAAGGCACACTGAGAGTATTGTCAACAGTTTTGGACCCCATATCTCAGAAAGGATGTGTTGTCATTGGAGAGTACAGAGGAGGTTCATGAGGATGATTCTGGGAACGAAGGGGTTAACATATGCAGAACATTTGGCAGCTTTAGGCCTTTTCTCACTGGAATTTAGAAGAATGCAGGGGAGGGGGGAGATCTCATTGAAACCTGCTGAATGTTGAAAGGACTAGATAGGGTGGATGTGGAGAGGATGTTTCCTGTGATGGGGGTATCCAAAACTGGAGGGAACAGCCTCAAAATTGAGGTTAAAACAGAGGTTACAAGGAATTCTTTTAGCTAACGAGTAGTGAATCTGTGGAATGCTCTGCCACAGACTGTGGTGGAGGCCAAGTCTCTGGGTATATTTAAGATGGAAGTTGATCATTTACTGATTGGTCAGGGCATCAGAGGATATGGTGAGAAGGCAGGTTATGGGGTTGAGTGGGATCTGGGATCAGCCATGATGGAATGGAGGAGCAGACTCAATGGGCTGAATGACCTAATTCTGCTCCTATGTCTTGTGATCTTATGAAAATTGGGATGAATCCTAACTGTTTGACTGCCATTTTGATTACCAACTTTTTTTCTTCTCTAGGTAAGATGGCTGTAGCCTTTAATTTCAAGTGATTTTGATTGCTGATGCTGCTGTTCTCTGAAATGTTTGTCTCCCTAAGCCATATCCTCTGACCCATTTAGCACTCCGGCCAGCACAGGCTTTATTTACCTGAGATAGGTATTCGAAATTTAATCAAAATACAAAATATGCTGAATTATAATGGAGATTTGACAACTTTAATATGAAACCATTTACTATAAGTCCTTAATAAAAAGAAAATTGGTAGAAGAAATTTTACAAAACAAACAATGCTGTAATCCCAGACTAAATGTGTTTATTTCTTAATCAAACTGCAGCTAGGTGGGTACTCAACACACAACCACTTTTTAATGATTAATTGGCTGCAGAATGATGCTTTCTTTGTGATTTCTTCTTCCCAACAGGAAGCTGTAGCCTGGAGGTTATGGAGTTGTGATGTCTTCACAAACTTATGTAATTCTGTGGAATGTCTGCTTAATGTGATTTATTGTCTTCAAGATTTAATTAATTTCTTTCCTTCTCATCATTTTCTCTTTAACTACTGTTCTGGGCCCAGAGTGAGCTTTCTTCAATTGCTTCCTCTATTTACTAACCATGCTAACCCTGCTCTTATATTGCAGCATGGCTATGAAAACAATTTAAATATTCATTGTACAATATGCAGAAAAGCTACTTGGATATTGAGGGTAGGCATACAAAATATTTTGCTGCATATGAATTGTGTGTGTGTGTGTGATCCGGAGTGTGGGGTGGAATTTCTTTTCTGGTGAGTCTGGAAGCAAATCTAATCTGCATGTTAATTCAGTGGATAGCTTTCTAGTCTCCATGTTTGTTAGAAACTCTTTGTTTTTGTTAGCTGACGTACTAACACTCTGAGTTGGTTTTATTTACTACCTTGCAGAGCACAGTCTTGTTCTACACTTTTTGGCAGTTACAACAGTTTTATTCAAGTTCTCATTAGTTTACCTTGTGTCTGTGCCCAAGAAAGCCTTTTATGTGTCCAGGTTTTTGCAGCTTCCCAATCCCTTGGGACATTGTCTGAAATACTCACTAATGTCCATTTCTGACCTTCCAACCCTAACCCTAAGGCATATTTTCCTTGCATTAACAAAGGTTTACTTTAGTTGATGAAAATCTGTTTATTTTGATGCAAATTAAAGCGGTTCCATCTCTCACTATTTGATCAGATTTTTTTCAGTCGAGTGGTTGGTTTTGAACTTTGGTTCTGTGTATGAAAGAATAACAATACATTAGGTAACCCTGAGGTTCCCTTACTTCAATCAAATATAAAGATTAGGAAGATTTAGTTGGTCTCTGGTTTGCACTCATTAATTAATGCCAAGTTGAGCATCTTATATATCCAGTTGATCTGTGTGCTGAGGTTAGTTTCTATGCAGTTTATCTAGTACACTGGAATCTGTTTTGGATAAGATTTGGATTGCACATAGTTTTGGCCCACCTTTCTTTCCCCACAATGCCCAAGTGGTTAGACTCTTAATGAAGGTCTGCTTCACAGGAGTCCTTCAGATGCAGGACTGGGCCATTTTGGGACAGAAGTTGGTTGGTAAGGAGAGGGGATTGGTTTAGAAACCTAATGGTACTAACAACCTTTGCAATTACAGCTATTATTTTCCCTATGATATCAGTTGTTTCCTAAACGGCCACTTAATTTGGAAAAAAAAACTAATTGCTTTCATCAAAGGCACTTTTATATTAGTTTTACACTAGTGCTCCGAAATGTAGAGAACTGCTTTTGGTAGCATTCTAAGTATAAAACTGTTGGTCTACTAGATGCACAATACCACGATGTGGTCTTAAAATTCATAAATGAATTTTCTATTATTTACCTGTTATTTGAGGTCTGTAAGAACAAGATAAAATGGAGAGAGTGGTATACAAATCTGGTGCTTTGTTTCTGGGATTCCCTGTAAAAGTGCCTCTTGATCAGCTTCTATCCTAATTCTCCCGGATTTTCTGACTCTCCCAACAGAAAAATTGTAGATAAAATCGATGGAGACAAGGATGGGTTTGTTACAGAGGAGGAACTTAAGAATTGGATTAAACTTTCTCAAAAGCGTTGGATTTACGAGGATGCTGAACGCCAGTTGAAGGGTCATGATCTAGACAACGATGGTCTCGTGAGCTGGGAAGAGTACAAAAATGCGACCTATGGGTCCCTGTTGGGTAGGTTAATTTTGAAAACCCTTCAAGGTCCAGAGTCTGACCCTGTCATCTACACATTTTTTGTCTCTCTATTTATAGAATGATAGTAGATAAAATAGATGAGGATAAGGATGGATTTGTCACGGAGGCAGAGCTGAAGGCCTGGATAAAGCGGGCTCAGAAGAGGTACATCTTCGAGAATGTTGGGCGCCAGTGGCCAGATTTCGACACTAACCAGGATGGGCTTGTTTCCTGGGAGGAGTACAGAAATGTAACGTACGGCTACTACCTGGGTAAGGAGCAGCAGGCAGGACAATGAGCAGCATGCAAAAATTGCGGGACGAGGATTGATGGCTCTAAAACGGATGGTGGAATTACGGTGTTGACCTACCATACTGAGCAAATGATTCAGTAAGAATTCCTTTGCTCTTTGCATGTTAGAGACTTCGGCTTCACTAATTCTGACAAGTGGGTAGTTTGGCAGTAAAAGTTAATATCCATCAGAATTATAGTCTCATTTGAACCCGTACTGCTCTTTAAATGTACAGCTTTATCCTTGGGTTTCTTTTATCTTTATTCCCTCCTCTACCTAAACCAAGTGACTATTTTACTTGTATACAAGTTTTTTGATTTAGTTGGCTGCTTGACTATGGGCATAGGAATAAGTAGGTTGTTGATCCTGTTCCACCATCCATTTAGATTATGGCTGATCCATACCTTGCTTCCATTCACTAGCTATTGGAGCTTGTGCCGAACACCCTCCTCAGATATGAGGCTGCAGTATTCATTAACTTTTGGGAGGATTGAATTTTAGATTGCTTTCATATAGGGAGTGAGTGAGGGAGAGACAGTTCATTCCTGACCTTTGTTAGGCTGACTGATGTTATTCTTCTCTAATGTCCAAATAAACAGATGAAATTTTGTAGCTATTAGAAAACTGTATGTAAAACATGTATGTAGGAGATGGTGTGAAGGAAGAATTGCAGGGTAAGAAGCCATTCACCCTGTCAAGTCCAATACTTTAAGTAATTAGTTACCCTCTCCCCAAATTAGAAATTACCCTCCTTTCAGCACTTCCAAATGCTGCTTTGAATCGGTCCTTACAGCAGCTTTAGTGTGTTGGCATATGGGGCACTCAACATAAAGGTATAATAAAGTGTGTGGAAGATATAAAGCTGTGAAATGCAATGTTTTATATCGTGGTAGGAAGAATGAAAAGCGACTGTAAACTAGGAAACAATTCTAAAAAGGGTACAGAAGAATAACACTTTGAGGGTTTGTGTGCATTGTTTGTTGAAAGTGGCAGATAACCCATTCATATTGTCAGAGGTCAGAAGCTAGCGGACATTGAATGATGTTAGTTGGCAAAACAATTAAGTGACGAGGAGAAATATTCTTATGGAGCAAATGGTTAGGTTCATCTGCACCACTAAGATTAGCTGCAAAGACAGATCCAAAAGCAGAATTCAGAAGTGCTGGATAAAAATCTGAATGGAGAGAATTTGGCTTCATAAGATATAGGATCAAGAATCAGGCCATGTTACCCATTGAGTCTGCTCCACCATTTCATCACGGCTGATCCATTTCCCTCTCAGCCCCAAGCTCTTGCCTTTTCCCTGTGTCTCTTCATGTCTTGATTAGTCAAGAGTCTTATCAACTTGTATCTTAAATATATCCAATGACTTCGCCTCCACAGCTGCCTGTGGCATCAAATTCAACAGATTAACCACACTCTGGCTAAAGACACTCCTCCACATCTCCTTTCTAAATGGACGTCCCTCTATTCTGAGGCTGTGTCCTTTAGTCCTTAGACTCCCCAAGCATGGGAGACATCCACTCCATCAAGGCTCATCAACATTTGATAGGTTTCATTGAGATTCCCTCTCATCCTTCTGAATTCTAGTGAGTAAAGGCCCAGTACCAACATACACTTTCAGCTCTTGAATCATTTTCATAAGCCTCCTTTGAACCCTCTCCAATTTCAGCATATCCTTTCTAAGATGAGGGGCCCAAACCTCAACATTACATCCTTGGTGCAATCAATCATTGCAAATTTTTCAGGTTGGTTCCATGCATCATTTTCACACATCTCTGCAGGGCACTGTACTATCCAGTCATTCACCAGGTAAGGATATGCATTATAGGACATTGTTTTGTTACTGAAGAGTCCTTCCGGATGACCACCCTAATCGACTGGCAAAAAGCGGATTTCTAATACATTAAACTAATTCTATCTTCATGCAGTAATTACAAAATGATAAAGGCGGAGCTAGTGTCTGTCATACTGCTAAGGCTGCATCAAGTTGACGGAGTATTCAGTTTGGTCAGTGCTTGATGTTGATGCTGTTTGGCTGTAATGGGACAAATTTTTCCCATCTCATTGTTTTGAATCCAATTACAAGTATTGGTTAATATTATGCATATTATAATTGATGTTGTAAACCATTTGTCTTGTATCGTAGTTACTTGAAACCCCTTGGTTGGGATGTTATGTTATTTGAATAATCATTTTTAGTACATCTGGTTTCAGTTGGGGGGGGGGGGTGCAGGAAAGGTAGGGAAATCTTTAAACAAATGGAGAGTTCTGGCCCTGTGACTGACTCAGTGGATCAGTGTGTTTTGCTTTTGTAAAAATGTGCCAGTTTACGGACATGTAGGACATGTAGATGGGAACACATGAAGCAAGTAAGGGCTTGTGAACATGCTGCTCTGAATTTGCTTATCTTTGGATGTGGAGTTTTGTGAAGCACCTTTGAGTATGACATCAATATGTAAGAGTGGTGAGTAGATGCTGCAAATGTTTATTCATGTGTTCTTTTCCCAACTTGATATTCACTTGTCAGTGACTCACTCCTGAAAGTGATGTAGAGCCTCATGTTTGTGGAATTTGATGTGCTGTATTACCCAACTGCTGTGTTAAACAGTTCACCTAACCCTAATGCGCATCTAACAGAAAACAAAATGCGAGGATCAAGCTCCTTTTGGAGCAGATGAAACGGCATTTTTCTGTATACCTCTTGTAGGATTAGATCTCGGACAAACATTTCCCTTTACTAATCACTTGTTGAAGATATTAAAAATATTTGAACACTTTAGTTTATGAAACAAACTAAATTATTAACTGCACTGAAGTAAAAATGTTAGCCTGTACTATGTGTATTTGTTGTAGGATTGTTAGCATATGCAATCAGATAATCTGGATGTTTATTGCACTGTTTTCCCATTCCCCGATATTGATAAAGCAAGGCCAATTTTTAGCCTAGGTGATTCCAGCACCTTCCTGTAAGTAGGGTTTGAAGATATGTTTCACAAATAGGGAAAACTCCTTTGAATGAAAGAATGAATCATAGTAGGACACAAATAAGGTGGTGAAGAAACACTACATTGTCTCTTTTAAGGGTGATCTGGTGTTCTCTGTACAAGATAGCTGAGGAATTAAGCTTATCTAATGATTAGGTGGGACCAAAGGCAAAGAAGTAGTTTAAAAGTTGCTTTGACAGACAGCAGAGATTAAGGAACTTTATCTGGTATCCAACATTTGATCTGAAATTTTGTTACCATAAGACCATTTGGCTTATTGAGACTGCTCTCAATGGGCTGATCCATTTTTCCCCTAAGCCTCAAACTCCTGCCTTTCCCCCTGTATCCTTTCATGCCCTAACTGATCAAGAATCTATCAACTTCTGCCTCAAATATACCTAATGTGGATTTGGGCTCCACAGCTGCCAGTGGCAATGAATATCACAGATTCACCACTCTCTGGCTAAAGCAATTTCTCCTCATCTTCATTCTAAAAGTATGCCCCTCTATATTGAGGTTGGGTCCTCTGGTCTTATGCTCTCCAGATCCACTCTATCAAGGCCTTTCACCACTCAATAGGTTTCAATTAGAACACCCCTCATTTTTCTGAATTCCAGTGAATTAAGGCCCAGAGCCATCAAGCATCCTGGAATCATTTGTGAACCTCCTTTGAACCTTTTCATAAAATTAGGAAAGATAAATAAGGTACAGGCAGGAAAGTTGTTTCCACTGGTAGGTGGGACTAGAACTAGGAGGCATAGCCTCAAGATTCGGGGGAGTAAATTTAGGATGGATACGAGAAGGAACTGCTTTTCCAAAACAGTGGTGAATTTGTGGAAATCTCTGTCTAATGTAGCATTGAAGGCTGCCTCAGTAAATAAATATTTAAGACAAGGTTGGATACATTTTTGCATTCTAGGAGAATTAAGAGTTACGGGGAAAAGGCAGGTAGGTGGAGGTGAGTCCATGGTCAGATCAGCCATGATCTTGAATGGCAGAGCAGGCTCGAAGGGTCAGATGGCCTACTCCTGCTATTTCTTATGTTCAACACATCCTTTTTAAGATAAGGGGCCAAAAACTATTCCCAGTACTCCAAATGAGGTCTCGCCACTGCTTTATAAAGCTTCAACACTGCATCCTTGCCTTTATATTCTAGTCCTCTTGAAATGAATGCTAACATTGCATTTGCCTTCCTCACCACAGACTCAACCTGCAAATTAGCCTTCAGGGAATCCTGCACAAGGACTCCCAATCCCTTTGTGCCTCAGTTTTTTTCCTATATTCTCTACATTTAGAAAATAGTCAACTCTAACTTCTTCCATGAAAGTGCATGACCATACACTTCCCGACACTGTATTCCATCTGCCACTTTGCCCATTCTTCCAATCCAAGTCTGTCTGTAGCCCCTCTACTTCCTCAAAGCTGCCTGCCCCTCCACCTATCTTCATAATATTTGCAAACTTCGCAACAGAGCCATCAATTCCATCGTCCAAATCACTAACAACACAGACCTCTGAGTAACACTCAATGGCTGCCAATCAGAAAAGGCTCCCATTATTCCCACCCTCTGCCTCCTGCCGATCAGCCACTGCTTTACCCATGCTAGAATCTATCCTCCAGAACCATGGGTTCATAGCTTGTTAAGCAGCCTCATGTGGCACCTTGTCAAAGGCTTTTTGAAAATCATAGTACAGTTGGCCCTCCTTATCCGCGGGGGCTTGGTTCCAGGACCCCTCGTAGATACCAAAATTCGCGGATGCTCAAGTCCCTTATTCAACCTTAGGACCCAGCGGAAACCCAGACCTTATTTAACCTGTCTCAGTGCAGTGGACATTAGGACCCGGCGGCAGAGATCTGAATCAGCAGTGTTTCTGTTCGCGAACACGATTGAAAATAAAGTGGACATAATAAAACGATCGGAAAGAGGTGAAACGCCATCAGTCATTCGAAAAGCATTAATCTACGTCGGTCAACGATCGGAACGATTTTAAAGGATAAAGTGAGAAAGGCTCTGCCCCGCTGAAAGCTACAATTATTACTGAGCAACACAGTGATTTAATTATCCACACACACATCACCCGGCACGGTGGAGAGCGCACTCGGGAGCGGTCTGTCCTGAGTCCTGAGAACTTTCGTTCCCGAGACCAGCGCTGAAATATACGTTCTTAAGTGTTTTATATGCATTGAAAGGTAAAATATATACTATATGCTAAGACAAACGTTTGACTAACTGATGCTAAATAATACTGATGTACCTGTTACGACTTACTTAGTAAGAGAACTTCTGATTTTTTCAATCTCGATCCACGATAACCCACGCACATCCTCCCGTATACTTTAAATCATCTCTAGATTACTTATAATACCTAATACAATGTAAACGCTATGTAAAATGGTTGTTATACTGCATTGTTTAGGGAATAATGACAAGAAAAAAAAGTCTGCACATGCTCAATCAACAAGTGCTGGAAGAGCACTTCTGGGTTTTCACGATTCGTGGTTGGTTGAATTCGCGCATGCGGAATTCACGGATAAGGAGGGCTGGCTGTACACAACATCAACCAATTCTTCTTTGTCTGTCCTGTTTGTTACTACAAAGAATTCTAACAGATTTATCAGGCAAGATTTTCCCTGGGAAACCATGCTGTGACCTATTTTATCATGTGCCTCCAAGTACCTCGGAACCACATCCTTAACTATAAAGTCCCAACCTCTTCTCAACCACTGAAGTTAGACTAACTGGCCTATAATATCCTTTCTTCTGTCTCTCTCCCTTCTTGAAGAGTGGGGTGACCTTTACAATTTTCCAATCTTCTGGAACCATTCCAGAACCTAGTAATTTTTAAAAGATTATTATTGATGCCTCCACAGTCTCTTCAGCCATCTCTTTCAGAATCCTGGGTTGTACACCATCTGGTACAGGTGACTTATTAACTATTAGACCTTTCATTTTCCCCAAACATTCTCTCTAGTAATGGTAACTTCACACACTTCATGCCCCCGACACCTGGAACTTCCACCGTACTGCTACTGCCTCCCACAGTGAAGACTGATGCAAAATACTTATTCGGTTTGTTCACCATTTCCTTAACTCCCAGTATTACCTCCAGATTATTTTCCAGTGGTCCCCCATATCCACTCTCACCTCTTTTACACTTTAAGCATTTGAAAAAAAGATCCGGTACAGTATCCTCTTTAATATTATTGGCTGGCTACTTTCGTATTCCATCTTTACATTAATAACCTTTTAGTTGCCTTCTGTTGGTATTTAAAAGCTTCCCAGTCCTCTAACTTCCCAAAAACTTTTGTAATATTATATACTTTCTCTTTGGCTTTTATGTTGGCTTTGACTTCTCTTGTTTGCCACGGTTGTGTCATTCTTCCTTTAGAATATTTCTTCCTCTTTGGGATGCATATATCCCGTGCCTTCTGAATTACTTCCAGAAATTCCAGCCATTGCTGCTCTACCGTCATCCCTACCAATGTCCTTTTCCAGTCAAATCTGGCCAACTTCTTTCTTGTGCCTCTGTAATTCCCTTTACTCCACTGTAATACTGATACATATGACATTAGCTTCTCCTTCTCAAATTTCAGGGTGAATTTGATCATACTATGATCACTTACCACTAAGGGTTCTTTCACCTTAATCTTTCTAATTCATTCTGGTTCATTGCACAACACCCAATCTAGGATAGCTGATCCCCTAGTTGACTCAACCATGAGCTGCTCTAAAAAGCCATCTTGTAGGTATTCTAGAAATTCCCATTCTTGGAATCCAGCACCAACCTGATTTTCCCATTTTGTCTGCATCTTGAAATCTCCTGTGACTATTCTAACATTGTCTTCTTGGCAAGCATTTTCTAACTCCCGTTGTAACTTGTAGACCGCATCCTTACTACTGTTTGGGGGTCTGTATATAACTCACGTCATGGTCTTTATACCCTTGCAGTTCCTTAGCTCTATCCACAATAATTCAACACCTTCTGATCCTATGTCACCTCTTTCTGATGATTTGATTTATTTTTTTAGTACTAACAGAGCAACACTGCCCCTGTACCTTCCTGTCCTTTTGTGTATCCTTGGACATTAGCTCCCAGCTGTGATCTTATTTCAGCCATGATTAAGTGATGCCTATAACATCATACTTACCAATCTGTAACTGTGCTACAAGTTCATTGACCTTATTCCATATACTGTGCACATTCAAATATAACGCCCTCAGTCCTATATTCATCCTTTTCAATTTTGTCCTCCTTTTCCGTTGCAACTCATCCTGTTGACTGCAATTTTGCCCTATCGTCGGCCTCTCCTTGCGAGGAGTCTCACTGCGCATTTCCTCTGTTTGTGAACCATCTACTTAGTCTTCAGCACTCTCACTCCAATTTCTCCCCCCCCCCCCCCCCACCAATCATTTTAAACCCACTCGAACAATCCTAGCCAACCTGCCCACAAGGATATTGGATGCCCTTGGGTTCAGTTGTAACCTGTCCCTTTTGTACAGGTCATACTTACCCCAGGAGAGATTTCAATAATCCATAAATTTGAACTCCTATCTCCTGCACCAGTTCCTCAGCCATGCATTCACCTGCCAAATCATCGTATTCTTACCCTCACTGGCACAGGCAGCAATCCAGAGATTACTACTCTGGAGGTCCTGTTTCTCAGCTTTCTACCTAGCCCCCTAAAATCACTCTTCAGGACCTCCTCACCTTGTCCACCATATGTCATTGGTGCCAATATGTACCAAGACTTCTAGCTGCTCACCCTTTCCCTTGAGAATGCCGTGGACACGATCCACAACATTCCTGATACTGTTGCCACGAGGCAAAATACCATCTGGATGTCTCTATCACGCCCATGGAAGCTTGTCTCGGTTCTTCTGATTAATGTCTGTCAACACTGCAGTTCTCACCTCTGCTCTTCTGAGCCACAACAACAGTGCCAGGGACCTCGTAACTGTGCCCCCCCCCCCCCCCGGTAGGTCATCCCTCTCAATAGCATCTAAAGCTGTATACTTATTACTGAGGGAACAATGAGCTCAGGTGTAGTTTGCACTGGCTGTGCATTTCCCCTCCTCTTGTGAAGGTCACCCAGTTACCTGTCTCCTATCTGATCATTCCCTAATGTTGAACTATCTGTTTCCTTGGGCTTGATAACACTTCTTCCTTCCCTCTCTCTTTCACCACCCTGACACAACATACTTCTAAATTAAAAAAAATGGATTGATTTCCACAGAAGATGGAGAGGCCGATGATGGTTACAACTACAAGCAAATGATGGCAAGGGATGAGCGTCGGTTTAAAAAGGCTGACCAGAATGGAGACTTGTTTGCCACAAAGGAGGAATTCACTGCTTTCCTACATCCAGAGGAATATGATCACATGAAGGACATTGTTGTGTTGGTTAGTACTGCCTTGTCTTGACCTATTTTTCATTTCCTGTGGCCCCCGCCCCACAATACCTTTTGAGCTTTGTAGTTTATGCCACTGCATCTTGATGCTTTGAGCTTTGAAGAAGCTAACTTCTTTACAGTAACACTTGACTATTTTTTTGCTTCATGAAATCAACTTGAAAATGTTAAATGGGAATTACTGGTGCTTTAAAATCTGAGCTAGAGAAAAACCACTGTGACCTATTTTGTTTTTCAAAATTAACTTTACAGGGTTAACTTGTGTATTGGTATTTGGATTGGTTATATTATCCTGTTTCCTGAATGATCTTTAAAATTATATTTGCTATCATCTTGTCCCCAAGCATCCTGCGGAATGTAATCATCAATCTGCATTATAAACCTTAGTGGGTTTTCTTCTAAAAGTTTCCCTTGTTTCAACACTTGTATTAGGGAGTTCTCTTGGATATTTTTTATTATTATTTATTTTTCTGAAACTTCATTAGTTACAGTGATGCCATAGATGTTTTTGTATATTATGGAAGGCCTGTATTGCAGTCAACTTTTTTTATTGTATCTACACAGACTCTAACTTGATTAAAACTCCCAAAGGGAACAGTTATCAAGTTATTTCCATCTGTTTTCAACAAGAGTTACAAGTAACCTTTACTATTCTGACAGGAAACCATGGAAGATATTGATAAAAATGGAGATGGCTTTATTGACTTGGAGGAATATATTGGTAAGTAGACCAGAATTATTGGAAGAATGATCCACTGCAGAAATAAAATTAATGGTGAAGTTGTACCTAATCACCAATGTCAGCTTGTATGGTGTTTTTTTTTTGGGGAAGCCTGGCTTCTCAACAACATAACTATCAAAAAGGCAAGTTGATGTAAATTGAAATATTTACCTGGAGCTGAAATCGTGCTTGAGCAAAGGATTTTGACTTGTTAGGTCAGATGAAGTAACAATTATTGAAAACTAAATTATGTAAGAATGTTAATGAAAATCATTGAGCTGTGGTGCCAGATTGGCTGAGGATTGGCCATCTGAGGAAATTCATCCCTTGTTGAAATGGGATGATGCATTGGTGCTAGAAGTACTACGGGGTTTGAATTAAACTTGCAAGAAGCTTCACACAATTTCACACCAAGTATTCAACACTCCATAGCAGAGCTCCACAAGATGGTGGCACGCTCGGATGCAGCACCCTATATGGGGCCGACCACAGATGTTGCCTTTTTCATATTGTAAAACACTGCTGGACATAAAGCACTTCAAGTACTGCAGGTCTACCTCATCAGCAAATTGCTCATTGGTGGAGGAGCTGAATTTGGTGTGGACCGTGTTGCTGACTGCTACAGAGGGTCATTGGAGTCTCTGCACAAAGGCATTGTGGGGTCCAACAGCGGTGATTGTCCTGGTTTTTCTTGCGATTGCAAGACCCTGTTGGGTATTGGTAATGTGGAAAACTGCAAGTACAGTTCATTGGTTTATTGATGGGACAGTCAGCAAGGGATCTGTGTGGATCAGGTCTCATGCTGTGGTGCTGCCTGTTGCAGCCACTAATTGGATGATGTTCGTCTGCAGGCTTGTTCTTGTCACCAACATCCATGGACTCAGGGACTTGGATTTTTTTTTGTGTGATTGTTTACTGCCATCTTGTGTGTGCTCTCTATGCCTTGTGATGTGTTTTGTACCTTGGTCCCAAGGAATGCTGTGTATGGCTGAATGTTCAAGTTGAACTTGATATAAGGTATGCAAGGATAATCTTGGGTTTCCAGTTGCCTGTCACTTTAATCCTCCTTCCCACACCCGTTCTGATCTCTGATTTTTGTATTCCTCACCTTTGTTCTCTGCTTTAACCTTGCAAGCTTAGAGCATAATGTTGAATTTAACTATTTTGGGTAAACGGTTATTTTCCTCTCCACAAGTCGGCTATATTTTCCTGTTTTGGTTTCTTGTCTTCTACTGCTGTAGTATTTGTTACCATGACAGCTTTGGCCTGCCTGCATCATGATCTCTTTTGCTGATTTCAGGTGATATGTACACTGCAGACAGTGACGGCCATGAGCCGGACTGGGTGAAAACCGAGCGTGAGCAGTTCACAGAGTTCAGAGACCGCAACAAAGATGGCAAAATGGACAAGGACGAAACCAAAGACTGGATCCTGCCAGCTGACTACGACCATGCTGAGGCTGAAGCTCGCCATCTTGTCTATGAATCTGATGAAAACAAGGTGAGCTGTGCATGCAGTCCATCCACTCAACAGCTAAGTGATAATTCTTAACTTACTACTATCATCACAGCTCTGGAGACTGTAGTTGTCAGGGGCTATGTACTTTCTATACCATTGGGAATAACCAGTTGAGTCACTCCTTAACATGCCAAAGGCTTTATATATGCAGGCTGATCATACTGTCATCTGAAAAATATCCTGTGGAGCTCCTTTTGTGGCATAATTACTAAAAAAAAAGAGTATCAGCATTTAGATAAGATTATGGTGTGTAATAAATTCTGACAAAATTGGATATTGAAAACAAGTAGTCTGACAAGTGAGCAAATGTGTGCCTTGTGGAGGTATTTTTAAGAAGTGTCTTGAGAAAAGAATTTTCAAAAATTAGCAAAGCGGGAGATTCTTAGTAAGTTAGGCAGTATCTTTGAAGAGAAATAGTTGCTGTTTCAAATCAAGGGCCTTTTCAGAACTGGTAAAGTTGAATGATGTGTGTTGGAGTAGTTGGGAGGTGGAGAGCATGATTTTTATGGTAGAGTCCAAGATCGTCTAGCTAACACTTGCATTTGGCAGTATCTAAGAAGTTTGTGAAATCTTGTTAACCATAACTCAACTGCCGGGAATAGTGTGATTTGGGGCGTGGGGGGGGAATGAATAGGGCAGTAAATGAGGTCTGATGGCATGAACGTTAATTTCTGGTAATTGCCCTCTCCCTTCACCATTCCCTTTCCTCGTCTCACCTTATCTCCTTACCTGCCCATCACTTCCCTCTGGTGCTTCTTTCCCTTCCGTTTATTCCATGGTCTTCTATCCTGTCCTATCAGATTCCCCCTTCTCCAGTCAACTTCCCAGCTCTTTACTCCCCCCCCACCGACTCCCAGTTTCACCTTTCACCTGCTACCTTGTGCTACTTCCTCCCCTCCCCCAACCTTTTCTCAGGTCTTGATGATAAGTCTCGGCCCAACATATTGACTGTACTCTTTTCCATAGATGCTGCTTGGCCTGCTGAGTTCCTCCAGCATTTTGTGTGTGTTGTAAAGAAGAATGCGAGAAATGAGACAGTCAACACAACGGTGTTGGAAATCTGAAATCAATTAGATAGTTGGCAGTACTTGGTAGATAAGGCAGCATTTGTGGATCAAAAGCAGCTGAGGTGGTAAATGAAGTGCTGTTCCTTGAACTTAAGTTTTGATGGTAGCAGGCCAAGATTGTGAACTGAAGTGATACATGTTGGAAATTTGGCCATCCTTGCGGACAGAACAGACATTTTTTTCAAAGCAGTTTCCCCATTCAGGTTTGCTTTTTCTAATATTATTCCATTCCTACCCCATTCCTTCTCACCATCCAAAGACCCAACACTTGTACTTTTTCCAATATTGCATTGTATTTGGTTTAGTCAGTGGGGAGGTCTCATTGTTGGGGAAACCAAATGTAATCCGAGTAGACTTTTTGAAATCTGCACAAAAATGACCAAGTTTCTGCTTGCCAGTCTTTCCTGTTGGTGTCAAAACAGGTCAGTTCTATTGCAAAGTCATCTACCAGTAATGGTAATTCAGTTTTTCTCTTTCCACAGATTCTGTTTGATCTGTTGGCTATTGCCAAAATTCTTTTTTTATTTCAGATTTCCTAAAACTACTGTGATGTGTATCTAGCTGTTTTGGGAATGTTGTAGAGAGAAAAAAAGTAGGCTTTGTCATCTGCCTCTATTTGCATTCACCCAAATGTGATTAACAAGCACTAACCACCTTTTGTTCAAGTGTTCAGGACCAACAGAGGTTAATCAAACATAGTGAAGTCACAAAACCTGAGTGATAAGTTTCAGTCTTCCTCAGTGGAAAAAAGTCATGAAATAAAATGTATGAAATAGACAATTTCAGTTAAAAAAAATTAGATTTGCAAGGTTAGAAAGCTTGGACATAATGGATGGGTTTCTATTAGGGACAGGATTGTTTGTTTACTGACATTGTTGTGCTATTGAGTTACTTGATTTCCTTGTACCATTTCTTCCATTGCCCCCACCCCAAAATCTTCTGCAGGATGGAAAACTCACAAAAGAAGAAATTGTGAAAAAATACGATCTATTTGTGGGAAGCCAGGCTACAGACTTTGGAGAGGCCTTAGTAAGGCATGATGAGTTCTAAGTACATGGATAACCACTTTGAAGAGAACAAGATTCCATTCCATAAAGGATAATTTATTTTTTACAATGTGCAGTTTTCACTCATTACATTCTCTAGCTACCATAGAGTTTGACTTGGAAGCAGAGAAAATTGGGGGAAGGGAGGGGTGGGAAGAAAGAACAGTTAGGGATGGGGAGGAAGGGAGGTGGTTCCAATGAGACAGCCATCCTGAACCTAGAGGATAACATGTAATTAGATGTTTACTTGATATGTATCTGAAAAAAGAAACTTTGTATATTGTACTTTCCCCTCATTTGATCAAATATTGTAGAACTTCTAAAGCAAAGTTTGTACAAGTTCCAGGAAACCCACCCTGGCTTCCAGCAGTCAAAAACAATGTGCTTTCAGATGGGTTTTTTTCTTACCTGAAGAGAGTACAGTTGCCATTTTGTTGTTGCTTAAGACAATATTGCTGGAATGCACACAATGGAAACAAAATGCATACTCCGTAAGCTACCTTTGTTGCCTTTCAGAGTGGGTTCTTGTAATATTTACTGCTAAAGTATCGCATTATGTGAAGTTAATGGGAAGAAGACCAGCTGATTCACTAAATGTGCTGATTGAATAAGGGAAGGGGAGGAGTACTTAGGCAAAGTTTTCTCCAGGACCTCCAGATATTATGGTGAGTCCTAAAATCTCTAGGACCGGCTGTTTTCAATGATGTGACATTTTATCCCTGAAAGTAGATATAAATCTATATAGTACTGATCACACAATAGCAATCACTTTATTTATCCTTGAGCTTTTCAGTGGCCTGGTATGGTCAATGTAGTACAAGTCTAGAATTAAAGTTTTATCTCTAAGAATAGGTGCCCTGTTCTGCTGATCACTAGCTTTGAAGGCATATTGCTCAATTTAAATTTGTTCAAACAGGTAATGTGCAACTGCATTATTCCTTATTTACTGCCAAAATGTATTTGGAGAATATAAATAATATACTTCAATAAGACCCTTGCAGTCATTCACTAAGTAAATTCAGCTTTATATTTGTACATACAATGAAGTGTATGTAGTTGTTTCTAAGGGATTGTTACATTGAGTCTATAAATGGACTGTACATCTTGTCAGGTCCACTTGAATCAAAAATAGATTTCAAGGATCAGCATCACTATCTGCTTTGGTGAAACAATCAATTCTTGATCATCTTCATGGAACTGGAAAACAAAAGACAACTGACTAGATATTTATCTTTTCAGTGACAGTATGATTTGTATTCTTTGCATTTGACTATTCTGGTGTGCAGTAATTTGGGCTCTATTGCCATGAATAGTTTGGATGTGAATCATCGTAATAAAGTTCACAAGTGAAGTGGGAAGGAGATGTGATAACTCCAGTGTTGAATAGTGTGCTTTTATTTTGTGATGAATGAAGTCTAATTTGCACCAGTCATGCAGTGCAAGTACAATATTACTCTCGGGTGCAGTAGTGTTATTACAGTTAAAAATGCATAATGTAGCCTGACTCTCACTCCTTTATCCAAAGCAAACTCAATATCCAGGATTATGATTTTTCTCTCCTTGTCCCTAAGCCACCAGCTGTACTCCAACCAGTATTTGAAAGAAGCTTTAACATTTTTATCAATATTTTTCCTGCCTAAACATTAACATCTTTCTCATTGAATTGTAAGTTTACATTTCTGTATTTAATTTTGTTTGATTCCTTGCACTTTGCTTTAAAAGCCTGTGCAGGTTACATTTAATAGAAGTATTTCTTCATGAAGTACTTAAGGCTTGGCCTTTCTTCCATGCTCTGCTCAATTCTTGAATCAGAATAATGATGGCCTCATAGTAAAACAAGATGATATCACCATATGGGTCATTTATCTCAGTTGAGTCGTGTGGGTTGAGAAACCGTAAAAGAGTCTTATAGAAAATTACAGTTGGGCAGCATTTTGCTCTACATTCTATTTCGGCTTCCTTTTGATTCCTGTCCCTCAAATAAAACATCCTGTTCAAAACAGTGAAAATGTGATTATGGTCTTTGCAGAGTTTTGATGTTTTTGCAGACATTGGATTCTTCAAATCACAAACGAGAAAATTTGCAGATGTTGGAAATCCGAGCAACACACACAAAATGCTGGAGGAATTCAGCAGGCCAGGCAGCATCTATGGAAAAGAGTGAACAGTCAACGTTTCAGGCTGAAACCCTTTGGCAAGACTGAAGTAAAGAGCTGAGGAGTGGATTTAAATCCTCAGCCTTTTTTCTCCAGTCCTGCTGAAGGGTTTCATCCCAAAATGTTGACAGTTTACTCTTTTCCATAGATGTTGCCTGGCCTGCTGAGTTCCTCCAGCATTTTGTCTGTGTGTTGACTGGATTCTTCAAAAATAGTTTCACGAGGGTTACAAGCTTATGATGTGAATGTTTGGAATTGTGCTTAACGATACTGCCATGTTGGCCTGTGACTGAACGCTTTTACTAACCCCTTTTGCCCTATCGCCCTTCCTCCACAGAATCCTGATTCCAATCACTTACCTAGCCTTGTTAGAAGTGAATTTGATTATTTATAATATTTCCATTTAAATATTAAGTTTAAATTCAGATTTGTGCTTGTTGGCAAAATGGAAAGAACAGATTTATTGTGACTTCGGGTTCATTATCAACACTTGGTTTTGTAGAGGAAATGCTGCTTGATCTAATCAGTGTTGTCACTCCTTCCCAATGTGATCATTCCTTGCTTAACACTGCCAGAAATTTTAAGCTAATGCTATATTGAATTGTCCAATGTGTTTGAATTTTATTCTTTTTGGGGATTGTGGAGATTTCTTTATTCCTAAATTAACGATTGAACTGACTGGCTTGGTAAGGCATTAAGCTGACAGTTAAGAATTGGGCACATTCCATTCATCTTGTCACAACCCAAAGTAGATATCCTCACGAGTGACAAAAGTGAATCACATTCTGGGAGCATGAGTTGTTCCCAGAAAAGGACAGCTGTTTGCATCTGCAGTGTAAAGCACTTGAATGAAACCATTTCAGTTTGTGGTAGTTTTGCTAAATACTGGCTTTATTTTTAAGCAGGATGCATACATTTATAAAGAAAATTTTGTGCAAAATTTTAGACAAACCAAATTTTCTGTTTTCTAGTATTAGAGTTCACTTACTCAGTGTTTCAGTAGACAAAAGATGTACTAACAATGTGTGATTGGTGCTGACATTTTTGTGAAAATGTAATAAGTCATATGTCAAAGTGAGCTGGGAGTTCTTGGAAAATGTTCTGCCTCAAGATTCTGATTGTCCCATATTCTATTATTAACCCACTGTATTTTGAATAGGAGATCTGCATGGGAAAAAATAACAGCCCATTTATTAAATAAGTGATTTGATGCCATTTTATTGAGAAGTAAGCAAAAACTAATACCTCAGCATTACATAGACAAGGTGTGGCAATAAGCAGTTACCTGAAGAATCACATCACCAGAAAATTGCTTTGGTTCTAAACAGTCTGAAATGTATTAAGTGTACAGAGTGCATACTTTGCCCATCAGTTCTTAATAGCAACTAATGTTTGTTTTTGTAAATTAGACTACTAGAATCATGTGACAAGAATAACCTTCTAGTAGGAGAAGGGTGCAGTACATCAGATATTCAGCATGGCTAGTACATTTCACCAGTCCACAAAATTTATGCCCTGTGACCCTTGACCTGAGTTGTTACTTGCAATGTTCTTGAATTTACAATATGAACATGAGTACATTTCAATGTAAGATGTTTGCTTCAAGTTGAATTCAAATCTTCAATAAATTTTTTAAAATAAGACTTGTTGACTTTTAAGCTTGTTTTAATTTTTGCTGCTGGTAACTTTGTAGATTTGGAAGTTATGTCAAATCACTTGCAACTGCAATTAGTACATTATTGGTCTTTATTACCACTTTTTTTTTGTTCCATGCACTTGATTACCAGTTAACAAATTGTTTTTTTTCTTATATTGTCATTCAACTGTATTTCTGGGTACCACCAAATGAAACCAATTTCTTCTGGACCAAGTTGCACAACACAGTACATATAACTCTCACACAAAAGTAATATTACCACAAATAAATTAACAAGTAAAACATTCCAGAAGATTGACAATGGTCATAACATGCATATATGATACAAGTTTAAAAAGTAAGCAGTATAACACTACTGGTGCTTCATATGTGATGAGATCTAGGTGGTGGCAAGGGAGTTCAGTAGTCTCATGGCCTGGGGGAAGGGGCTAATTCCCATCCTAATAGTCTTTGGCCTAATCCTACGGTGCCTCCTGCTTTTGAGGATAGGGGGTCAAAGAGATTGTGGGAGGGATCCTTGACAATGCTAAGGGCCCTGTGTATGCAATGGTCCTAATAAATATATCTGGGTGGAGGAGAGACCCCCCAGTGATCCTCCCAATCCTTAGTAGGGTCTTGCAATCTGATACCTTGCAATTCCCATACCAGACAATGATGCAGCTGGTCAGGAAAATGAGGGGCAGAGAAGGCTTGAAGCCTTGCTTGTCTCATTCTTGGGAAGTGGAGACGCTGCTGTGCTTTCTTGATGTTGAGGGACTAGGTGAGATAGTGATAGTGACTAGTGCTCTGTTGGTACGATTAAATAAAGCATAGATGTAAATAATCATCCAAAACGAGAATTCAAAGTGTTCAACTATTGAATTACTTTTTTATTTTGATAATTTAGTTTTTGAGATGTACATTTAAATAATCACCTTAAAGCGGAAAAATATCCAACCGCTGTCTTGTTTCTACTGTGTCTGCATATTGGAGGACATGTCGTAACATGTACTAACTCCTAAGGAAAATGTAATTATGGTGGTTTAAAGGAGGAGAAAGAATTAAAAAGCTGAATATGAAAATGTATAATATTTAGATGAGAGATGACCTGCAGAGTTAATTAAATCTAAAAACACATGTGACTATTAAATGCCACAAAAATACCACCTGAAAATTCCACAAGCAATCTTGGATTCAGAAAGATTATTCAAGCTTGGGCCTAATGTATTTCAAGCTGAAGTTCTCAATAGATTTTGTTTGAATCTCCTGTGAATTATTGGATTTTAAGTCAAATAACCAAATCCCCTAATTCACTGTAGGAGTAGATTAAAATGTTGACATATTATTGTAGGCCAAAGTGTCAGAAATTTATTCTTGTAGAGGGTGAAGACTCTGGAATGTAGAACAGTACAAACATCAGTTTTAAATTTTGGCCTCATTCTACTATGACTATTTGGCAAGATAATTAACATTGGTTGAAGTAGAATGCAGAAGTTGCCATCAGGAGCAGCATCTAAAACTAATGAAGCACACAGTGCCGTGTTGATGTGACTTGAATGAAAATACAAATAGTTGTGTTCCCATGAACCTACTGCACTTAGTCTCTTTGGTGGTAAAGGTCATGAGTTTCAGAGGATTGTCAAGTTGCAAATACCGTAGCCATTAGCATTCACATATTGGGCCAAAGCATTACTGAGGACGTAACTGTTCTTGGAGCCTTTACTACAACTATATGCATGCTAAACAGGCGTGCAATAGATGAGCTAAGTAATTTCACAACCAGCAGATCAGACAATAGTCTGCATTCCTAAATACGAGATTCTAGAAATGCTGGAAATCTAGAGCAACAAACACAAAATGCTAGTGGAATTCAGCAGATCATGCAGCAGCTATGGAGAGGAACATGGAGCTGATGTTTCAGACTGGTCCTTTCATCAAGACTGGAATGGCTTAAACTAGAATAAGAAGAAATATTGGCTCTTTATTCATCTACATAGATGCTGCCTGACCTGCTAAGTACCTTCTGAGTTCAGTGGGTGCAGCTCTGCAGTTTTGCCACTTCTATTCATAACAGGTGAGGGATAATTGCACGGAGCAAGAGACTCCAAAAAAAAAATTCCATACTTTCTTGATGTTACATTCAGTCAAATGCTTCCTTCAGGTCAAGACCTCGCTGTTAGTCCAAGATTGGTGAGACCTGGAGCGGTTGAGGCTAATGCCAAACAGAGCATTGCTGGTGGTTGTCTGTTATGCCTGCCAATGACAGGAAACCTGTGCAGGAGAGTTTTTAAAGTGGAAAAGCCATTGCATTGGGGCAGTTCCATACTCTTGACCTCGGATGTCCGAGTCCAGTGATTCGAGTCGTCATCACAACTGGGGCCTTCCTTGATTGCAGTGGATGGCCGTGATCCTCTGTGCCATGTCATACCCTTTGCTCTCCACAGAACATTGCAGAACCATATTCCTGGCCATTGGATCTCACTGTAGATCTAATCTGCCCAGTCTGCTGGATCTGACTGCATGCTAGACTGGCATATCCTTACCTCAGATACCCTCATCTGGTTTAGCCTATCTGTTGAAGAGGTGTAGTGGGTGTTGTTTGAATGTGACTGCAACAGCTACTTGGAGCCACATGTGAGAGCTGAGTGTCTGGTGGTGAGCTGCCCTAGAGTGGACACAACAAGCCCTTTCATCGGAGGTGCTACCCTCCCAGGGCATTGGTGAGCAGTTTATTGCAGTGACTCTAGAGAGTACCTGGACAATTGGCATCACCATGTTGTTAATTTGGAGTTGCTTGACTGGGCAGTAATTAGGCAGACAGGATTATAGGATATACCTACGCAATTGTCAGGTAGACATCAATGCAGCCACTGGACTGGCTAGAAGTACAGTTAATCCTGCTGGATGTAGTCTAGCCTGCAGCAAGTGTACTCAGATATTTTTTTTAAAATGAGGTTGCTTACCAAGTTAAGAGCCTGTGGTATTACAGGAAAGTTACTGCCATGGTTAGAGCATTGGTTGATTGGTAGGAGGCAGTGAATGGGAATAAAAGGATCCTTTTCTGGTTGGATGACAGTAACTAGTGGTGTTCCACTGAGGATGGTGTTGGGACCACTTCTTTTTATGCTGTCTATCAATGATTTAGATAACGGAATATTTGTTTCCTAATTTGCAGATGATATAAAGATTGGTGGAGGGGCAGGTAGAGGAAATGGGAAAGCTGCAGAAGGCCTTGGACAGATTAGGAGAATGGACAAGAAACTGGCAAATGAAATACAATGTTGGAAAATGCATGGTCATACACTTTGGTAGTAGAAATAAATGCATGGACTATTTTCTAAATAGGGAGAAAATCCAGGAATCTGAGATACAGAGGGACTTGGGAATCCTTATGCAGAACACTCTGAAGATTAACTTGAAGGTTGAGTTGGTGATGAGGAACGTAAATGCCATGTTGGCATTCATTTCAAGAGCTCTAGAATACTATTGGGAGTAGCCCAGTGGCAAGAGTAGAAGCAACAGGCTTTGGTTCAATAGAGGCTTCGAATTGGAAGAGGCATCAGCTCTGTGTAAAGTTCTGTTTCCTCTTCATCTTTTTCCCCTTACTGTACAACTGTGGTGTGTTCTTCATCCCAGATGTTGGAGTCTTGGGAGACCTGGAGTCCCCCTGGAAACTACATCTGCATGAAGTGCATCTGGCTGCAGTTCCTTGAAGACCGTCTTAGGGATCTGGAGTAGCAAATGGATGACCTTCAGCTTGTACAGAAAAGCGAGGGTATAAGTGATCAAAGTTACAGAGAAGTGTCACACCAAAGTTGTAGGAGGCGAGTAGCTGGATGACTGTCTGGAGAAATGGAAATAGGCAGTTAGAGCAGAGCACCCCTATGGCCATCCCCTCAAAAACAAGTATACTGCTTTGGATACTTTTGTGAGGGATGACCTCCTGGTAGAATGCCATGGCGATCAGGTTATAGGCACTGAGCATGGGCCCGTGGTGCAGAAGAGAAAGAGAGAGAAGAAAGGAGTGGTAGTGATAGGGGACCCAATATTGAGGGGAACAGACAGGAGATTCTGTGGACATGAATGGGACACGCCAGGGATGTCTCTGATAATGTCCACAACATTTTGGAGAGGGAGGGGGATTTGTCAGATGCCTTGGTTACATATTGGTACCAATGAAACAGGAAGGAAAAGCAATGAAGTCCTGAAAAGAGAATTTAGAGAGCTAGATAGAAAGCTGAGAAGCAGGACCTCCCGGGTAGTAATTTCTGAATTACTACCTATACCATGCACCAGTGGGGGTAGAAACAGGATGATTTGGCAGATAAATGCATGGCTGAGAAGCTGGTTCAGGGGTCAGGGCTCAGGTTCTTGGATAATTCGGATGTGTTCTGCGGGAGCTATGACCTGTTCAAAAGTGACGGGTTCTCGCAGGCAAGTTTGTTGGGGAGGGTTTAAACTAACTTGGCAGGTGGGTGGGAACCGGAGTGAAGGGACTCAGGAGAGAGGACAGATGGTAAAAAATGTAAAGATAGCGTGCAGTCAGATTGTCAGGAAGGGCAGGCACATGATGGATCTTAGTTGCAGCCAACAGGCTGAGTATCAAATCGTTAGGGATGCAGAATCAAAAAGAAGAGTGAATATGGTAGTCAAGGTGTTGTATCTAAATGTGTGTAGTATAAGAAATAAGGTGCATGATTTTGTTGCAATATTACAAATTGCCAGATATGATGTTGTGGCCATCACTGAATTGTGGCTGAAGGATGGTTGTAGTTGGGAGCTGAATGTCTAAGGTTACACATTATATTGGAGGGATAGGAAGGTAGGCAGAGGGGGTGGTGTGGCTCTACTGGTAAAAAATGGCAGCAAATCAGTAGAAAGATGTGACATAGGATCGGAAGATGTTGAATCCTTGTGGGTTGTGTTAAGAAACTGCAAGGGTAAAAGAACATTGATTGTAGTTATGTACAGGCCTCCCAACAGTGGCTGGGAGGTGGAACACAGGACACAACAGGAAATAGAAAAGGTGAGTCAAAAGGGCAATGTTATGGTAGCCATGGAAGATTTTAATATGCAAGTTGATTGGGAAAATCAGGTTGGTAATGGATCTCAAGCGAGTGAGTTTGTTGAAAGTCCAAAGAGGCAGCTTTTTAGAGCAGTTTGTCATCGAGCTTTGTAGGGGATCTGCTATACTGGATAGGGTGTAATGTAATAAACATACAAGGCAATTGGGGAGCTTAAGATTAAAAAATCTCTTAGGAACCAGTGATCACATTGTGATTGTGTTCAATTTGAAATTTGATGGGGAGAAAGTAAAGTCTGATGTAGCAGTATTTCAGTGGAGTAAGGGAAATTACAGTGGTGTGAGAGAGGAGTTGCTGGCAGGGATGTCAGCAGAGCAGCAATAGAGTGCATTTCTGGGAAAAATGAGGAAGGTGCAAGACATTAGTATTCCAAAATTGAAGAAATACTCAAATGGTAAAATAGTACAACCATGGCTTGCAAGGGAAGTCATAGCTATTGTAAAAGCAAAAGTAGGGACATACAACAAAGCAAAATTAGTGGGAAGTTAAAGGATTGAGAAGTTTTTAAAAGCCTACAGAGAGTAACTAAAAAATCATTAGAAGGGAAAAGATGAAATATGAAAGCAAGCTGGCAAATAATATGAAAGTGGATAGTAAAAGTTTTTTCAAGTATGTTTCAACATTCTATCCTTGTTTTTATATTCTAGTCGTCTTGAAATTAACACTAACATTGTATTTGCCTTCCTCACCACTGACTCAACCTGCAAATTAATCTTTAGGGAATCCTGCACAAGGATTCATTCCCATCGCACCTCAGTTTTTTGTATCTTCTCTCCATTTAGAAAATAGTCAACCTTTTTAGTTCTTCTATCAACGTGCATAACCATACACTTCCTGACACTGTTTTCTATCTGTCACTTCTTCGCCCATTCTCCTAATCTGAGTATTTCTGTAGCCTCTCTACTTCCTCAAAACGACCTGCCCTTCCACCTTTCTTCAATTCATCTGCAAACTTTGCAACAAAGTCATCAGTTCCATCATCCAAATCATTGACATATAACATAAACAGAATTGGTCCCAACACAGACCCCTGTTGAAAGCCGCTAGTCACTGACAGTCAGCCAGAATAGGCTCACTTCATTCCCATTCTTTCCCTCCTACCAATTAGCTACTTCTTTATCCATGCTAGAATCTTCACTGTAATACCATGGGCTCATATCTTGTTAAGTAGCCTCATGTGTGGCACCTTGTCAAAGGCCTTCTGAAAATCCAAGTACACAACATCAACCAATTCTCCTTTGTTTATCCTGCTTGTTACTTCTTCAAGAATTCCAACAGATTTCTCAGGTAAGATTTTCCCTTGAGGAAACCATGCTGACTACAGCCTATTTTACCATGTGCCTCTAAGTACCCTGAGACCTCATCCTTAATAACTGACTCCAACATCTTCCCAACCAATGAGATTAAACTAACTGGCCTGCAGTTTCCTTTTTTCTGCCTCTCTCCCTTCTAGAAGAGTAGAGTGACATTTGCAATTTTCCAGTCTATCAGAACCATTCCAGAATCTAGTGATTCTGTAAAGATCATTACTAATATCTCCACCAGCCACCTCTTTCAGAACCCTGGGGCATAAACCATCTGGTCCAGGTGACTTGTCTACCTTCAGACTTTTCAGTTTTCCAAGAACCTTCTCTCCTGTAAAGGAACCTTCACACACTTCATGCCCTCTGACACCTGGAACTTCACCCATTGATGCACCATCAATAACTCTCTCTGAGACGTAAAGGCGAGATAGCGGTTTTTATTGACTGGAAGAAGGAACAAGCAGTGGTTGACCACCATACTACATCCTGGAGACAGAGAGGCCGGGCTCAGACCTCAATCGCCTTTATACAGGGGTCTGTGGGAGGAGCCACAGGAGCAGTCAGCAGGGGGACGTGTCCAGACAGGTATATGTAGTTCACCACACCCATCCTGCTAATGTCTTCCACCATGAAGACTGATGCAAAATACTTATTCAGTTCATCCACCAATTGCTCGTCTCCCAGTACTTCCTCTGCAGCATCATTTTCCAGTGGTCCAATATCCAGTCTCACCTCTCTTATACCCTTTATGTATCCTCATTCATATTATTGGCTAGCTTACTTTCCTATTCCATCCTTACTTTCCTAACGACATTTTAGTTGCCTTCTGTTGGTTTTTAAAAGCTTCCCAATCTTCTAACTTCCCACTGATTTTTTTCTCTATTATATGCTTTCCTTTTGGCTTTTATGTTGACTTTGAATTATCTTGTTGTGTCATCTTGCCTTTAGCAATACTTCTGCTTTGGGATGTATATATCCTGTGCCTTCGGAATTACTAGCAGAAATTCCAGCCATTGCTTCTCTGCTGTCATCACTACCAGTATTCTTTTCCAATCAATTCTGGTCAATTCCTCTTTCATACCACTGTAATTCCCTTTATTCCACTGTGATGTTGATACATCTGACTTTAGCTTCTGCTTTTCAAATTATAATCACTTTTCCTTCAGGGTTCTTTTTACCTTAAACTCTCTAATCAATGGTTCATTGCACAAGACCTAATCCAGAATGGCTGATCCTCCAATGGGCTCAAGCATGAGCTGCTCTAGAAGAACCATTTCATAGGCACTCTAGAAATTCCCTCTCCTAGAACATCTAACTGTTCTGGCACTTTGGTTCCCATCCCCCTGCATCTCTAGATTAAATCTCACTGTGCAGCATTAACAAATCTTCCCATTAGGATATTAAGCCCCCTCCAGTTCAGGTGCATACAATCCCTTCTGTGCAGTACCACCTTCCCTGGAAGAGAGCCCAATGATCCAAATATCTTCTGCCCTTCTTCCTACACCAACCCCTTAGCCACATATTAAACCATGTAATCTCTCACTAGCACGTGACATGGATAACAATCCTGAGATCATAACCCTGGAGGTCCTGGCATTTATTTTACCACCTAAATCCCTGAACTCCATATGCAGAACCTCACCACTTACCCTACCAACGTCATTAGTACCTACATGGCTGTTCACCTTCCCACTTACAAATGCTGAGGACTCGATCTGAGATATCCTGGACCCTGGCACCCGGGAGGCAACATACCATTTGGGAATCTTGTTCTTGCCCACAGAACCACCTGCCCATTCCCCTAACCAACGAATCCCCAATCACCACAGCATACCTCTTTTCCCCTCTTCCCTTTATGTGCACAACTCTGAAATAGGCTGAAGCCTACAACCAAACAGAGTGAAGCTCCTCAGTCATCTAATTGAAATTGTAGCTTGCAATGAAGTCTGCCAACTTTGACAACATTTGCAAGTCAGAATATTCAATAAAAGAAGAATAAAAAGTTAACTAAATTACCTCCCTCTGTAACTGGATCCTCAGCTTACTGATCATAAGTCCAAAATCTGTGTGCGTTGGAAATAACATCTCCACTTCGCTTTTGATCAACACTGGCACACCACAGTGATGTGCCCACTGTTGTCTGTACTCTCTCTATATCAATGACTGTGTGTCTAGGCACAGGTCAAATGCTAACTGTAAATTTGCTGACGATACATCCATTGTTGGTAGAACCACCGATGGTGACAAGGGGGCGTACAAGAGCAAGATATACCAGCTGGTTGAGTGGTGTCCCAGCAACAGCCTTGCACTCAGTGTCAGTAACACCAAAGAGCTGACTGTGGACTTCAGAAAGGTTAAGATGAGGGAACACAAACTAATCCTTATAGAGGGATCAGAAGTGGAGAGAGTGAGCCGTTTCAGCTTCCAGGGTGTTAATATCTCTGAAAACCTGACCTGCACCCAACACATCAATGCAGCCATAAAGGGGGCAAGACAGAGGCTGTATTTCATTAGGAGTTTGAGGAGATTTGGTATGTCACCAGATAGACTTGCAGATTTCTACAGATATGTCGCAGAGAGAATTCTAACTGGCTGCATCACAGTTTGGTGGTGGTGGTGGTGGCGGTGTGTGTGTGTGTGGGGGGGGGGGGGTTTGCTACTGCACAGGATTAAAGTCAGCTGCAGAAAGTTGTAAAATTAGTCATCCATGCGATCCAAGATGTGATGCCTCACAAAGCTGGTGTCCATCATTAAGGACCCCCACTACCCCACTACCCAAGACATACACTCTTCTCATAATCACCACCAAGAAAGATGTACAGAAGCCTGAAGGCACACACTCTGATTCAGAAATAGCTTTGCTCCCTCTGCCATCCAATTTCGAAATGGACATCAAACCCATGAACACTACCTCACTACTTTTTCACTTCTGTTTTTGCACTGCTTATTTAACTATTTTATATACAGTTTTTTCCTCTGTTAGTATGTATTGCATTGTACTTCTGCTACAAAGTTAAAAAAATTCATAACATATGCCAGTGATATTAAACCAGATTCTGCTCTGATATATAATGTTAGTATGAAATAATTTAAAATATTAATATATCTTTCAGCACACTAAAAGCAAATGCCTTAAGAGGGATTTGAACTTGGGACCTCCTAAACAGTAGGATTTCACATTTCCCTCGAGGTGAAAACCATACCTCTAAGCTAGCAAGCCAACTACCACCAAATATCAGTGGATTTTTAATATAACTTTCAGAACTGCCACGTCTCTTCTACTTAATGGTGACGATGAGGCTGAAATTACACAGGCATCCCTCACAGAAGCAGACATATGTTTCTCATCAGCGAGGCAAGATATATCAGAGGGAAACCAGGAAAGAACAAACTTTAGTTAAAGTGGGTTGGTGATTAAAACCAGTTGATAGTTAGGTTCTTAAAATGTGTTCTTAAAATCAACAATGACTACTGTTCCTGAGTGCTGTTAGCTCTCCTAGCAGGGCAGTATATAGAACATAGAATAGTACAGCACATTACAGGCCCTTCAGCCCACAATGCTGTGCCAACCCTCAAACCCTGCCTCCCATATAACCCCACCCCACCTTAAATTCCTCCATATACCTGTCTAGTAGTCTCTTAAACTTCACTAGAGTATCTGCCTCCACCACTGACTCAGGCAGTGCATTCCATGCACCAACCACTCTCTGAGTGAGAAACCTTCCTCTAATATCCACCTTGAACTTCCCACCCCTTACCTTAAAGCCATGTCCTCTTGTATTGAGCAGTGGTGCCCTGGGGAACAGGTGCTGGATGTCTGCTCTATCTATTCCTCTTAATATCTTGTATACCTCTATCATGTCTCCTTTCATCTTCCTTCTCTCCAAAGAGTAAAGCCTTAGCTCCCTTAATCTCTGATCATAATGCATACTCTCTAAACCAGGCAGCATCCTGGTAAATCTCCTCTGTACCCTTTCCAATGCTTCCACATCCTTCCTATAGTGAGGCGACCAGAACTGGACACAGTTCATAAACACGGGACAATCTGCAGAAGCTGGAAATCCAGAGTAACACACACAGAATGTTGGAACAACTCAACAGGGCTGGCACCATCAATGGAAATGAATAAACAGTCGATGTTTCAGGCTGAGACCCTTCCTCAGGACTAGAAAGGAAAGGGAAGATACCAGAATAAAATGGTGGGGGGAGGAGAAGGAGGACAAGCTAGAAGGTGATAGGTGAAGCCAGGTGGGTGGGAAAGGTAAAGGGCTGGATAGGTGATAGGTAGGTAAGAAGAGGTAAAAGGCCAGAGTCGGGAGGTACACAGAAATACATATCTTCTCTTCACTATATTCATACACAGAAATAAAGAGCTATCTTGCACTCTACAACACAAAGAAAAAGACAGCTAAACACACGGAAACACAGCCATTTACGGTTACAGCCACAAGGGATTTTGCAGATGCTGAAAATTCAGAGCAACACAAATTATAGTGCCACCCTGAATATTATGTAGGAAAGTGTGTCTGGATCATTCTGTGAGAGAAGTTGAGGAGATTATCTTTCTTGGTGAGAGTACCATCCTTGCTGGTTCTGTGTGCTGACACTACATGGAGACTATAGTTCTGTAAATTGAACTTTAAAAGCAGCTGTTTCAATAGACAGCCACAGACATGTATATATATTTAGTGAGAAAAATGTAGCTCAACATCTGGTGAAGGGCTCGTTGGTCTAGGGGCATGATTCTCGCTTAGGGATCTATTAAGTCTGAAAATGCGAGAGGTCCCGGGTTCAAATCCCGGACGAGCCCTGTTTTTTTCATCCATCTTATAGGTTAAATGAAAATTATAATGCTCCCTGATATAACTTTATTTCATAAAGTTTCTTTTCTGTGTAATTTTATTTTTGCTGCTCCAATTAGCTTGGATATTCTCAGGATATTAAGCACAGAAAGCAGACATTGTTCATGTTCAGCAAGAACGTAAGAAATAGATCAATAAGAATCAATTGCTCAGCCCCTCATTGGCATTCCATCACTCAATAAAACTAAAGATGATTTCTTACCTCAGTGCCATCTTCCTGCATTAACCTCAGATCCTGTGATGACTTAATATCCAAAATATGATTAATCTCTTTCTCGAATGTACTCAGGATCTGAGCTTCTACAATTCTATTAAGAGGACACGTTCTGATTGTGTCAGGTCTACCCAGGCAGGCACCTCCCTGTCTCCACCTGACTAACAGGAGTCTCCTACCAATCATTTCCCCCTCATCACCTGCAGCCTATTTAAACCCAGCTCTCATCCGCAGATCTAGTTCACCTATCAAAACCAGCAGCATCAAGCGGTTGTTCCTTGTCTTCAGCTCCCTTGTTGCTTTGTCATGTTAAGTATCCATTCCATCTTGTTTTGTGGGCCCTCATGTCTTGTTATTTTGAGGTTTATTATTAAAGTTATCGCTCACCGCTAAATCATCCCCACTGCTCTGCATTTGTGTCAAGCCCCCTCTACAAGCAGTGATTGATAAGTTTGTGGCCCAAGGTAGAAGGAGTCAATCTTAGAAAACCTAGCACATTTATTTTTCACCATAGTCCCCTCCTACATTTACACACTTAGTCCAGCGGTCGTGAAGCATATGGATCTTGGACCTCTAGAAAGTGTCCACAGCAGGGGTGATTGATAAGTTCATGGCCTAAGGTAGAAGGAAGTGAGTGATACAGCTCTCGCTACATGCACATGCAGTTCAACTTTTTGAGTGATTATGCAGAAAGTTTGACATAATAATTCATCAGGAGTGGTTGATAAGTTTGTGGCCCAAGGTAAAAGGAGATAAGTTATCAACTTCAAACTTTCTGCATAATCACTCAAAGAGTTGACCTGCTTGTGCATATAACAAGAGCTGTATAACTCATCTCCTTCTACCTTAGGCCATAAGCTTATCAATCACTGCTGCTGTAGATACTTTCTGGAGATCTGTATGCTCCATGACTGCTGGACTGTGTGTAAATGTAGGAAGGGACTATGTTGAAAAATAAAAGTGCTAGGTTTTCTAAAATTGACTCCTTCTACCTTAGGCCACAAACTTATCAATCACCCCTGGTACATTACCTGATACATTATCCTCTCATGAAAAAACATCTTCTCATTAGTCTTCTGAATGGCCACCCTTTATTTTGACAGTGTTCTAGATAATTGAGGCAAAGAAATATCATCTCCATATCTATATTTTCAAGTTCACAATAACTGTGTATATTTCAATTAAGTCATTCTAACATTAGCCTAGAAAATAATTTAGTGGACCTTCTTTGACGAGAGACCTAAGCGAGGATGGTTAGGACCCAAATCCTGGAGTTATCTGAGACTAGATTCGAGACACAATATGAGACTGAAACAAAGACAGGATTCTAAACTAGAAATTAGACAAAAATCCAAAATTGAGCTAACGATTGAGCACCGAGCCTCAGTTCAGGTGCTCTTTAAATAGTAAAACCATGGTGCCAAAACATGGCTGCCAATTAGCAGGATGGGCCTGAGTCTATAAAGGGGCCGTGCCAGCTATCCATATTCCGGAGAGTTAGAGCGTCTAAACCTGGAGGCTGGTACGGTTGGGTGCATATCGTAACACTATCAAATGCATTCTCTCAATTGTAACCGTAACTTTCTTTTGGTTGGGAGACCAAGACATGCATAATGTTATCAAAAGTCTCAATAATTGGAGCGAGATCTCTCTGTTTTTATACTTAAGCCCTGTTGTAACAAAAGCCCATATTAAATCCTACTTTCAATGTTGGTTGAGTGTGTAAGTGGGGAGAACTCCACGGCTCTTTGTAAGCAAATGGTCTGCAGCCTAGTGGCTGCAGATATAGGTCCTTCATCAATCTGAATCCTCTTTCACTATTTTGTAAAATAATTATTAACAGGTGGCTGTTACACTGTTGTTCAGTAGTTTAGGAGAAATGTAGACTGTAATGTAACAGACATCAATTAGAGAGGAAATTTGAAATGAAGGGAAAATGTACAAAAAGAAAAACATTGGATGATATAGAGAATGTGAAGAGGGTAGAAAAATAAAATAAACAATTTGGAATTCAGGGAATAGTGAAAAATATTATAAAAGAATATTAAAAGAAATAGCAAAGTATTCTAAAGACATAAGCAGCTGAATAAGTAAGGGGATATGGTTAAATTATGATGTGACACAAAACAAAAAGGTCACAGGTAATGACAACAAAATGGTCAAAATAACCATTTATCATTTGTACTGTTATCATTGCAAAACATTCCAAGGTTCATCACAGAATCATTTACATTCCTAAAGCTCTGTCAAAAAGTCAGTCTTGAGGAGCCTCTTAAAGGATATGAGAGAAAGAGACAGAGCAACAGGGAGGTTTAAGAAGAGAATTGGACTGTTGAAGACACAGCTGTTAATGATGCCGGGAAGCATGGGAAGCTAGAAGAATGTCGTGTAGTTTATTTACATCTGTATTCACCACACAAATCAACAGAGTGGCTATGATAGTAGAAGAAATTAAATTTGATAAAATAATGTCATTTTGACAGGAAGGGACTGTTGATTGAGTAAATCATCTAACAGAGTGGGTAACAACTAGATTGCCTTTATGCATGTACGAAGCTAGGAAAGAAACTGCAGAATCATTATGCATGCACAATAATGAATTTGAAAGATAAAAGAGTAAATATTTTGGAAATAGAAATCAGAATTTCAATATCTTTAAATATAGTTAACAAAAAGAATGAAAGACAGTGTAAATTGCTTGTAGAGTATATATTTCAGCCTAGGTCAATTGGGCTGAATGACTTGCATCAGGTCATCATCTAAACTGTTTAACAGGAAGAAATACAGGTGATCATGATTTAACCCTTTAACCTCTGTCTTATTCCATTTAATCATTGTTTTATTGCTATTAAATACTGGTATTGTTATTTATGAGGTTAAGTGATCAATATATGTTGCAGAGGAATAGGACCAAGATTCTGCATAACTGACATACAACATCTTCCTTGGTATGTCCCAGCTCTCTTGGACTTTCAGTCACCACTATGAAATTAACCACCTTCCTTTTCCCATGTGTTTGTGATGCAATCATTTTTTTTCTTATAAACAATTTCTTCACTGAGGTATAATTGGAGGTGAATGTATACTGTTGTGCAAGTCTAGGTTTTATGTAGAACGCCACTAAATATGTTCCTTATGACCAATTCTGTGGCTTCAACAACAGAACCGTGTTTATTATCAGTGTGTATGTTGTGAAACGTGTCGCCCTGTGAGAGCGGCAGAGTGTAAGTGACACAAAAACTAAACTAAGTACAAACGACAAATAAATGAGGTTATGTTCATGGGTTCAAGTACCATTGAGATCTGTACCTCCTCATTGAAGCTAGTAACATGAAGAGGGCACCTCCTGGATGGTGAGCATCTTTAATGATGGAGGTCACTTTCTTGAGATACCACATTTGGAAGATGTCCTTAATGACAGAGACGGTTCTGTCCTTGATGGAACTGACTGAGCCTACAACCCTCTGCAGTCTCTTGCAATCCTATGCATTGGAAGATCTGTGCAAGGCTGTGATGCAAACCGTTAGAATGCTCTCCACTGTATATCTATAGAAATTAGAAAGTCTTTGATGACATACCAAACTTCCTCAAAGTCCTAATGAAGTAAAGCTGCTGGTGTACCTTTCTTCTGATTGCTGTTGGGCTCAAGACAGGTCCTCTGAGATGTTGATGGCCAAGAACTTGAAGTTGGTCAGCTTTTCTACTACTGATCCCTTAATGAAGACTGGTGTGTGTACTCTCGACTTCCACTTCCTGAAGTCCACAATCAATTTCTTGGTCTTGCTGACATTGAGTGCAAGGTTGTTGTGGCAACACCACTCAACCAGCTGGCTTATCTTACTCATGTGCGCTCCTCAGCACTGTCTGAGATATTGCCAACAACGGTGGTGTCATGGGTGAATTTATAGATTGTGTTTGAGCTGTGTCTAGTCACTCATTCATAAATATAGAGAGAGTACAACAGTGGGCTAAGCATGCATCCTTGAGGTGTGCATGTGATGTCTGTCAGCGAAGAGGAGACGTCATTACCGATCCACACTGATTGGAGTCTCCTGATGAGAAAGTCAAGGATCCAGTTTCTGAGGGAGGTACAGAGGCCCCAGTTTTGAAGAACTGATTGTGTAATCGCTGTAATCGATAAATAGCAGCCTGATGTATATTCTGCTTTTGCCCAGGTATTCCAAAGCTGGGTGCAAAGCCAGTGACCTCTTGTGGTGTAGGCAAACTGTTTTGGGTCCAAGTTCTTTCTACCGTGACTAACCTCTCAAAGCGCTTCAGCACAGTAGATATGAGTGCTACCGGGTGATAATCATTTAGGTAACTCACCCTGGCACCTGCATGATTGAAGCCCTTTTGAAGAAGGTGAAAATCTGTCTGCAGAATGGTGTAATAACAACAACCTCTCATTCAATGTCAATAACACAATTGAAATGATAGTATTCTTCAGGAGTGGGAAACCAGTGGTCCATGAGCCAGTAATCATCAGAGGATCAGAGGTGGAGAGCATCAGTAACTTCAAATTCCTGGACCCACTATCTCAGAGGACCTTTCCTGGACCTGTCATATAAATATTATTGCAAAGAAAGCACAACAGTGCCTCTATTTCCTCAGGAATCTGCAGAGGTTCAGCATGTCATTGAAAACCTTGCCAACCTCTATAGATGTGTGGTGGAAAGTGTGCTGACAGGCCTGCTATGCAAACACCAATGCCTTTGAGGGGAAAATTCTACAAAAGGTAGTGGATTTGGCCCAGTACATCATGGGTAATGCCCCCCCCCCCAACCATTGAGCAGATCTACATGAAACGTGCCATAGAAAAGCAGCATCCATCATCAAAGGTGCTCACCACTCAGGCCATGCTCCTTTCTCTCTGTAGAGTTGCATCACCAGGTTCAAGAACAGTTACTCCCCCTCAGTTATCAGGCTCTTAAACAAAAGGAGATAGCTACACTCACTTAAAGACTCTGTTACATTGTTACTTCACATTCATTATTTATTTGTATCTGCATCTGCAGTTGGTTTACATTTAACAGTTACTGTTCTATAAATTTACTAAGTATGCCCACAGAAAAAGAATCTCAGAGTTGTATGTGATGACACACATATATATATATACACCCCGATAATAAATTTTAGTTTGACCGTTAAGAGGTTGAAGATATCCCTGAACACTCCAACCACTTGGTTGGCCTAAGTTTTCAGTACCCTGCCAGGTATTTTGTAGGGGCCTGAAGCCTTGCAAAGGTTTACCCTCATGAAGGATGTTCTGACATCAGCCTTCAAGTCAGAGATCACAGGGTTGCCAAATGTTGCAGGGATTTGAAGAGGTACGGTGTAATTCTCCTTTACAAAGCATCACGGGAATTGATAATTTCAGGTTTTGCTTTATAGGAAGTAGCTGCATGCAAATTCTGCCACAGCTGTTATACATCTGATGTCTGTGGTTTCTCATGGAATTGCCTCTTCACTCTCACAATGGCCTTCCGCAAGCAAACCTGACGGCATGAATATTGATTTCTCTTTCTGGTCAATTTTCCCTTCCCCCTTCTTCTGTTCTCTACTCTGGCCTCTTACCTTTTCTCCTCACCTGCCTATCACTTCCTCTTCTATTAGATTCCTTCCTCTCCAGCCCTTTACCTTTCCTATTCACCTGGCTTCACCTATCATTTCTAACTAAACACCCTTCCCCTTACCTCCACTTTTTTATTCTGGTGGCTTCCCCCTTTCTTTTCGGTTCTGAAGTAGGGTCTCAGCATGAAATGTCAACTGTTCATTTATATTCATAGAAGTTGCCTGACCTGCTGAGTTCCTCTGGATATCCAGCATCTACAGAATCTCTTGTATTTCTGCAGGATGTACCCAGAGTTCTTGTAGGGCTCTGTGTCACCAGTCTCAAATGCTACAGATCTAGCGCCCAGCAGAATGTGGTTCCTTCTGGTTCATTCGGGGCTTCTAGTTTGCAAAGACTCAGTATGTTCCCAAAGTCAGTGACTTATCCATGTGGGTCATCATGAAGTTAGTGATAGCCAAGATATATTCATTCAGATCCAAAGATGAAGTGCTACAAAAAGTGGAGGATACGGCCCAGTCCATCATGGATAAAGCCCTCCCCACCACTGAGCATATCTACATGATGCGTTGTCTCAGGAAAACAGCACCCGTGATCAGGGAACCCCACCACCCAAGCCATGCTCTCCTCTAGTTGCTGCCATCAGGAAGGCACAGGAGCCTCAGGATTCACACCACCAGGTTCAGAAACAGTTATTACCCCTCAACCATAAGGCTCTTGAACCAAAGTAGATAACTTCACTGATCTTCACTTGCCCCATCATTGAAATGTTTCCACAACCGAATGACTCACTTTCAAGGACTCTTCATCTTACATTCTCGATATTTATCGATTAGTGAATGTAGTCTATTTGGATTTCAGTAAGGCATTTGATAAGGTTCCCCGTGCAAGGCTCATTCAGAAAGTAATGAGTCATGGGAACCCAAGGAGACCTTGCTTTGTTCATAGTTGGTTTGTATTCTGCATGGAGGACGGTGACCAGTGGTGTTCTGCAGGGATTTGTTCTTGGATCCCTCCTCTTTGTGATTTTTATAAATGACCTGGATGAGGAAGTTGAAGGGGGAGTTACTAAGTTTGCTGATGATACAAAAGTTGCTGTGGATAGTCTGAAGGGTTGTCAGACATTATAGTGGGACATCAATAGGATGCAGAACTAGGCTGAGAAGTGGCAGATGGACTTCAACACAGACAAGTGGTTCATTTTGGTGGTTAAATTTGAAGACAGAATATAATATTAGTAAGACTCTTGGCAGTGTGGAAGATCAGCGAGACATTCAAAGCTGCTGCACAGGTTGACAGTGTTGTTAAGAAGGCGTATGGGGTGATGGCCTTCATCAACCATGGGACTGAGTTCAAGATCCATGAGGTAATGTTACAGCTGTATAAGACCTTTGTTAGACCCCACTTGGAGTACTGTGTTTGTTTCTGGTCACCTCACTACAGGAAGGATGTGTATGCTATAAAGAGAGAGCAGAGGAGATTTACAAGGATGTTGCCTGGATTGGAGAGCATGCTTTAGGTTGAATGAACTTGGCCTTTTCTCCTTGGAGTGATGGAGGATGAGAGGTGGCCTGATAGAGATGTATAAGATGATGAGAGGCATTGTTTGTGTGGATTGTCAGAGGCTTTTTCCCAGCACTGAAATGGCTGACACGAAGGGACATAGTTTTAAGGTACTTGGAAGAGGTAATTTTTTTACCCAGAGACTGCTGGATGCATGGAATGATGGTGGTAGTGGTGGATACAATAGAGTCTTTTAAGAGACTCTTAGATAGGTACCAGGAACCTAGAAAAATAGAGGGCTACGTGGTAGGGAAATTCTAGGCAGATTCTAGAGTAGGTTACATGCTCCGCACAACATTGTGGTCCAAAGGGCCTGTAATGTGCTGTAGATTTCTATCTATCTATCTATTTATTTATTTATTCTTTCTTTTTGTATTTGCACAGCTTGTTGTATTTTGCACACTGGTCTAACACCCAAGTTGGTGCAGTCTTTTGTCGATTCTATTATTGATTTATTGAGTATGCCTGCAATAAAATGAATCTCAGAGTTGTATACGGTGACTTTGATAATAAATTTACTTTGAAATCTCTGAATATGGTCTAGTCCACTGATTCAAAGCAGTCCTGTCAGTGTCAGTCTACTGTCAATGATATTTGCTAATCGATTATACATAGGGCAAGGCTTGTGTGTGTGCAAGCTTCACAGTGGCACCTTTGTGAAACCTACTTTGCATAATTCCAGCATTCACAACAGCTCTACGTCATCACTGAGTAAGCTTCTGCGGACAGCGAATATGCAAAAACTGAATGGTCGTCTTTGAGCAGGGTGTGGATTTGCTGCTTTCTAGATGAAGAATTAGTTAACCAACAGACACTAATATTTGTTAACAAAGCTTCCCCTTCAAAGAAACTGACAATTTGAAGCCCTGATATAATAAGAAAGAGGCCTTTCAGCCCCACAATGTTACCCATGGTTAATGGAACTATTGTATATTTGTGAAAGGCATTTAAGCAACTTTCTAAATGAGGTGTATGTTATTAACCAACATACACTTGTGTTACTAATATTTATCAACAATGTTCTTTGCAGGAGCCATGTATCTGTTCTCCACCTGCTTTGTGCATTTATTACGGTAACTAGTCGCGTGAGTGGGGGTGTGCTAAAAGGGAATAAGTTGTGCGCTTACTTCATGGCAGTTGTGGCTTGGGACAAGCGGAGTTCATACCTTCACTGACTACTTAATATCGCTTCAGGATTGTATGTTTGCTAATTGCTAATAAAGGATCAAAATGAGCAATTGAGCTTTTTGGAATAATAATTTAATTAGAGCTGAGGCATCCAAGTATTACAGCCCCATGGCAGATGCAGATTTGCAACAATTGTTTTGTTTTGATTTTGGATTAGTTTTTGCCTCTACAATCCTCTTTAAATAAAGTGAATATCTGAAGCCCTAATATAACATTAATTGGTCTTTAAGCCCCACAATTTTATCTATGAATATGATCAATACAAATTATTGTTTGTTTTGTGAAAGATATTTGAATAAGTTAGGAAGGGTTTTGAGTATTATGAGCGACTTGGGAAAAGGTTACAAACATGAGAAAGTCTGCAGGTGCTGGAGATCCAAAGCAACACACACAAAATGCTGGAGAAACACAGCAGGTCAGGCAGTATCTATAGAAAATAGGCACTCAGTAAATGTCGACTGTTTACTCTTTTCCCACAGATGCTGCCTAGCCTGCTGAGTTCTTCCAGCATTTTGTGTGTGTTGTTTGGGACAACGTTACAATAGGCACCTTAGTTGGCCTGGCCAAGTTGGGCCAAAGCGCCCGTTTCTGTACTGTAACACTTTATGGTTCTAATTTGTTCATTGCTGAGTTGTGTTTTAATTCATCTACTCACTTGGTTTTATGATCTAGAGCCAAGAAAATCCCTCTCTTTTCAACTGACTATCCAATACACCCTCAAATTATCTTTCATTTTCTTGAGGCGTGAGCGCCAGGCACTTACAGATTCCACTGCTCCTTTGACCTCAGTTTGAATGCAAGTCTTGCTGTTTAACAATGTTTTCACCGCTATTTATGTTCCCTTGTTGCGTTGTCACCGCTAGTATCTCAAAAAGCAAGCAATTAGTATTACTGCTGTAATAAATATCAAGGCACTTGTCAGCGCCACGGGGCAGCTGTTCCGGCGTGTGTCACGCCCTCTCTCTTCCCCCGGTCATTTCCGCCTGCATGCTCTGGGTGTTCCAATCGGAACTCTTGTAGTGTGAGGCCGGAATCTGGTCTGAACGCAATGGCGGCGCTGAGACTCTGCGAGGCGGTTTCAAATTAAAGAACTGAATTTTAATTTTAGACGTAGCTCACCGAACGAACTAAGCGGCTCACTGCTGCAGTTCGGGCGGTCCCAGATCTAGAGTCTCACGTAGTCGGTAAAGCGGCCCGAGCGGGGCCAGAGGCCCAGGCGCCATGGCCACGGACAGGCCCTCGCTCACAGTCGTTTACCAGGCCGTCAAAGCGCTTTATCACGACCCGGACCCCGCGGGCAAGGAACGCGCTTCCGTGTGGCTCGGCGAGTTCCAGAGATCGGTAAGTTCTGAAGTGTTGGGAGCGTAGCAACCGAGGCCCGGTCTGAAGCGGAGGCCTGGGAACCCAGAGGCGGAAATAAACACATCAGCAGGGGACTGGGACCCGCAAGTTAGCAAACTTTATTACATTCAGAACAACTTCAGAGATGTGAGTTAATGGATCACACCACCTATGACGGTGGAGTTAATGAGCTCCATTTTTATTTCAGTAACTTCACTGTTGATGTTTGAAAAATGATCCTTGTTGGGGTTTAGCATCAGAGAAGAAAACTATTCAAACATTGCCACATTCAAACAGCTTTATTGGCTCTAACCGAGTTGAAGAGCATTAGATAAAGCACATTGTTTGTGATCCACTTTGTCATTAGTTATGCGTTTTAATATTTAATTTGAAATTCTGAATAAATCAGGTCAAAGAAAACAATTAATAGTGCTGGAGAAAGGTCTAAATCAAGTGAAAATAATGGAGCTGGATGTAAGGAAATATAATTTGAATAGCAATCGATGAGTTCTTCACCATACAAAAATGAACAGGGATTATGGAGCTGCATTGGTGGAGACAACACTAGTTGACATTTTAGATCATTACAGATTTTGGTGAAGGACTGATCTGAAATGTTAATCTTTTTTTCTTGTTTCACAGTTGCTGTCTGATTGGGCTTGTATGTCTGCAGGTTTTTATATGGAGAGGAAATCAAAAATGTCCAAGCTTTTTATAAATTTCCTTTTAGTAATTATATTCTAAGATGTACAAAAAATCAATTTGACATAATTTAAGTTATTGGGTAATTTAACTAATTAGAAAGCAGAGAAATCCAAACAGTGTAAAAAAAAATCAGTAACCCCTTGTATCAGTAGCTGTCTAAGAACCTTCCAAAATGCAGGTGGAGGGAAGAGGGAGGGATGTTTAAGTGAAGGGAAATTTGTAAATTTGAAATCAAAGTTAATTTAAAGGTAACCAATACTGTGGAGAAAAAGTAGTTTCCCAGCACCCAATGGCTTATGTCCTTGGAATAAAGATAGTTGAGAGAATATAGGTGCATTGATAATAATATTTTGTTCTTCACATTCTGGAAAGATAGAAATGGGGTTGCCACTACTTGTAACACAACTGTTTAAAAAAGGAAGGAGGGAGAAAATATGGAACTGCAAGCCATTTAGTCATAATTAATAAAGACAATACTTCATTTTAAACATTTGCTGAAGTGCACTTCAGAAATCACTTTTAAGCAGATGCATCATGGCTATGAAAGGGAAACTATTTTAGACTGGTTATGGATTTTCAGTCGGACTTCTAGGGTTGCTAAGAGGTTCTGGTAATGCGGCACAAAATACTGCTTTTAGATAAGGAATCACATAGGAATGGCTGGAAGAGGGGCCGAAGTACTGGAAGAGAGGATGAATAAATGGCTCATGTTCAGGATGACACAGGCGGCCACATTTAGTAGTTTAGTGACTATTGGATGAATGTACTGGGTATAAAATGTCTAAGTCTATTGATAATAAATGCTTGTCAATGGCTGGAAGTAAGTCTCTAAGGAAGATGGCAAGAACTTCTGTGCATCAGGAAGAAGGTAGTTGTGACATAGAAGGTGATTCATTTTGGTAGGAAGTAAAATATTTCCACTGATTAAATGTTTCAAGGAGTTGGTAGATAAAAGACTAAAGTTATTGTGTAATTATAGCAATTAGGAAAACAAATAGCATGTTAATCAAAATAAACTTGATCTGTTTTTTCAGACTAAACAGCTTTTAATGAGAGAGGTCGCCAGACCAAGGTGACTGAGATCGCCAGTTTTCCTTGATCCTGATGTGTACTCTTCAGGAACTTAGCATGAACAATGGCTTCTGTTAACAACACACACAAAATGCTGGTGGAACGCAGCAGGTCAGGCAGCATCTATAGCGAGAAGCGCTGTTGACGTTTCGGGCCGAGACCCTTCGTCAGGACTCATGACTTCGTCCTGACGAAGGCCCAAAGCGTTGACAGCTCTTCTCCCTATAGATGCTGCCTGACCTTCTGCGTTCCACCAGCATTTTGTGTGTGTTGCTTGAATTTCCAGCATCTGCAGATTTCCTTGTGAATGGCTTCTGTTAACCATTTTGCAGTTTACTGTTCAATGGGGCCTTAAAACAAAACTGTTTACAACGGAATTAAATGTTCAGGATTACATAGTTTGTTGGTACAGGAACAAAGGGATAACCAGAAACCTTCAAATATGATTTTAAAATGTGATATATGAGTAGTTATTCTTACCAATACCTGGACCATCTTGGGTATTAATTTTTGAAAAAATTGAATTCACATCAATGCAACATCTGATATATTCCATGATACCTACCAGTACAATGCATGTTTATCTTCAACTACTTCCTGTGTATATTCAGCTATGCAAAAACTTTTGTGATTACATCTTATGGAATTGAGATCAAATGAAATGGAACTTGTTAACTACCTGAAATGATGGTGGATTGAAATGTCTATGAGATTTCCTGAGAGAATTGTGCCTCTTCTTCTCATAACGTTCCCTTTTATCCTGCTGTCTTCAGGTGTATGCTTGGGAGATTGCAGACCAGCTGCTTCAGTTACAGCAAGAAGTGGAGCTGTGCTACTTTGCAGCTCAGACAATGAAGATGAAAATTCAGACATCATTTAATGAACTTCCCCCAGAAACACATGCGTCTCTGCGAGACTCACTACTCACCCATATTCAGAACTTGAAAGACGTGTCTCCTGTGATTGTTACACAGGTCAGTTTTAGATGAGAAGGATTATGTGCAATCCTTTCTCTACTTCAGAATTTTATTATATAAATTATTTATGTGAGTTTGTCAACTAATAGTTCAGAATTGATTTATAAATTATTTTTTGTTCTGCTTGCTTCGTGGTGTAAACACCCTACCTACTGAAAGATGGTGCTTTTCTCAATGAAGTTTGCTTTAGTTTCCTGTGTGATGATGTCCTATTCCAGTTTATTCAATGCTAGATTTGATTAATGAAATGATTCTTTACGCAGAAGGGCAGTTTTGCAAAGGCTTAAACTGCATGTGTATCAAACTAGAGTCTTAAATGACAATTGCATTAAAATCTCCCTAACCTGATTAAGCAGCCAGACATAAGTAGAAAAGGATTAAACCAGGATTTGGAATAAGATAATGGGCAACAGGGACCATTATCATGTGTTGTGGAAAATGATTCTATGATCATCCACTATGGAATACTTGTTTCAGATCGCCCCAATATGTATTTTTCTCCAGATTTAGCAAAGTAATGTTAAAATAAATATTAAAGAACTTTTGACTCTTATTAAGCAAACAATGAATTTCTCTAATAACTGAGAAGTATTAGCAGATCCTTCACTTTCTCCCTGTTCCTTTGGGGATGCATTCAACCCAGATAAATTTGTTCTCTGCTGGCTAAATGTATGTGCCCTGTTATCCAGACTTCAATTGAAAAATTACTCCCTTCTGAATTATGGAATAAAAAATTATGTCAGTTCAGCATAAGTAGTGACTTGAGGATGGTTCAACCTAGGTTTCTCCTAAGAGTTCTGCTGTGTAGAATAAATGAGTTTCTGTACTGGGTTGCAGGTCCTGAAATATTTTCTCTCCCTCTCTCTCTTTCTCTTTCTCTCCAGCTTGCTCTGGCGATTGCAGATCTTGCCTTGCAAATGGCTACGTGGAAAGGATGTGTGCAAATGCTAACTGAAAAGTAAGTGACTACAGGATTTCAGACAGTTTAATGAGAAAGCAGGAGCTACTTCCTGATCACGGTCTAACAATGTTAGCCAATTACTTCCCCTCTCCGTGCACCATTATTTCGCTGGAAGTTTGATAGATATGTATCAACCTGTTCATTCTGTCCGTCAAGTTAAATGGCCTTCACCTGGTGAAAGTGAAATGTTATAGGTGTTGTCTAAAGTGTGCAGTAAACTTTGTGGTTTTGTGAAAGTGTACTGATTACTAGAAATCTTGCACTCTACTAAAAGATCCTCCTGATGCAAGCTGCACAGTTTTCATTCCAGTTGTGCTTGTAAAATATGAATTTAAATCCTTTTATTTAGGTCTTAAAAAGCTATGTGTGGAAACAAGCTAGTGGCAAAATTGAGGGAAGTGTGGTGACTGTACACAAACAATTGGTCTAGTATTAATTATTTTTAACTTAAGAAGTGGCATTGATTCATCATTGCTTTAATTTCAGGTATGGCAATGACCCCTCATCACTGTCCTTCTTGTTAGAAATCTTGACTGTGCTCCCAGAGGAAGTTCACAGTCGCTCCCTTCGAATAGGAGCCAACCGCCGCACTGAAATCATTGAGGACCTGGCATACTCCTCAAGCACAGTGGTATCGATGCTGGTATGTATGTAATGTTACTATCTTAGAAAGAGTTGTTTCTCTTTCAAGTTTAGAGCACTGGCCCGTTCATCTTAACCTCTCCTTTACCACTGTTTTCCAATCCCAGGACTCAATCTGGTGAACTTCCACTGCTGGAGAAATAAAAACCATCTCCTTTTGTCAAAGATGCTTCCGCAGGGAATTTTTGGGGTAAATCATATAGATTTGAAGGAGAAGATTACAAAATGTAGTCCAAATTGAGTACAAAGGAACAAGTAAAAGAAGTTTAAATTAGAAGTTGTATGAGGAACAATCAGGAGTTTCTGAAGGAGTCCAAATTTCAGCATGAATGGTAGTTTATTTGGTACTGTCTTTATCCAAGTTCTTTGTAATCTTAATTCTGCATTTTGAAGTTGATGTGTACATGTGAGTTTTGAATGAGTTTAAATTGATCCATCCCGTGTGGGTGAGCAGCTTGCCCACATGAAATGTCAAGGTGTGTATGTGAATTACTACCACTTTGAGATACCAGAGTGTAGGCAGCTAGTTGTAGACCCATGCATGATCCACAGCTTCTGTAAAACAGGAAAACTTCTTGCTATGTCATGAAGATCCATAATGGCCATCTCTTTTTCCCCAGACAGCGTGTACAGAGAGTTGTGGCAATGATGAGAAGACACTAATAAAAGTATTCCGGTGCTTGGGCAGCTGGTTCAACCTGGGTATTTTGGATAGTAACTTCATGGCAAATAACCGACTACTGTTAGTCCTTTTTCAAGTTTTGGTGAGTACTTCAGGGCAAGCTGCCTCGTTGACATAGGCTTATTGCTTCAATTGATCTTGTATTTCCTTAAGTTGGGGAGGGTCACTGATAGCTTTCATAGTTTCTGCTGTAGGTAATGGCTTAGTGATGTAACACACTGGTATGTAATTGTTGAGACGTTTTCATGACTGATTTCTGGCACTTGGAGCTGGTCTCTGAAACAAACCCAGTTAGACACCATGTGCCAGTTATTTAGTTGACAGGGGATCATCTTTATTCTAATGTCTCTGTGATACCCGTATTAAAAGACAAAAAAAGTTGTGACATCACTCTGTCCCAGAGTTAATGACTTTTTTTGGTAGATGATTGGCACACATGGCTTGTTGATTCTGTGAATTGTCCATGTTCCTCTCCCACCAATGCAGATTTTGTCTCTGTCTTTGACATGTACCATGGATTAGACAGGACGTCTAATAGCAAGAGCATCATTAGTGATCTCAAATCTGGTCACCCTTCAGCATTTTTCAGTGACGGTCCTTGTTTGTTGACATGGGGAGGGATTCTTGATTGTTTTCCCGAACTAAATGATGAATATTTCTCTTTCTTTTCTCAGCAACGTGATGATACATCAACAAACCTGCATGAGGCTGCATCAGACTGTATCTGTTCAGCACTCTATGCCATTGAGAATGTAGAGTCAGCCCTACCTTTGGCTTTGTATCTGTTTCAGGGTGTCCTAACTCTAGAATCTGCTTATCATATGGCAGTGGCACGTGAGGATCTTGATAAGTAAGTATCTTTTTAACTTGATCATATGTAGATGTTGATGCCAAAATTCAGTGTTCATTGGACGGTTCTGTTATAAATTAGAGTTCTATTCAAGATTGTTTAATGTCATTTCCTGCACCCAGTGTAAAAGAGAATGAAATGATTGTTAATCTATTTATAATGCTGTATAAAAATCACAAGATAAAGAACATAATTTAAAAAACACAATAAATATACACAAGAGCTTGTATGCATTGATTGTATGCTACAGAAATTTATGCTAGAGTGTACATAAGGTGACAAAGAAAAAAAATAAAGTAGTGGTGGAGATAGTGGGTGGAGGTGATTATCAGCCTTACTGCCTGGGAAAGTAACTATTTTTGAGTCTGGTTGTCCTGGCATGAATGCTGTGTAGTCTTCTTAATGGGAGTGGGACAAACAGTCTCTAAACAGGGTGGGTGGGATCCTTCATGATACTGGACCTTTTTTGGCATTTATGGTGAACATTGTTGCAATGACGGCATCATTGTTGAATAACTAGGTTGGTAACTCGAGTCATGGCGTCAAATCCAATTACAAAAATGGAGGGATTTAAATTGTTACTTAAATTTATAGCTTTCAGGATACATCTGGTTCACAAATAATCAACACACATCTTACAGAGCATCCCAGAGGAAAATGTCCACATGAAAAGCAACATGTCTTTATTAATTTTAATGTTTTCCTTCAGATGTCCGGTAACATACACTCAGTTGTCTCTTCATTAGGTACAGGAGTGGAAGCTGCCAGGATCTTCTGCTATAGCCCATCCATTTCAATGTTCAACTTGGGTATTCAGAAATGTTCTTCTGCACACCACGTGATTATTTGAGTTACTTGTCAGCGTGAACCAGTCTAGCTATTGTCTGACTTCTCTCATGAACAGAGCACTTTTGCCCACAGTAGTGCAGCTCACTGGGTTTTTTTTCTCACTCCAGAGACTGTTGTGAGTGAAAATTTCAAGAAATCAGCAGTTTCTGAAATACTCAAACCTCCCTGTCTGGCACCAACAATCATTCCACTGCCAAAGTCCCTTAGATCACATTTCTTCACCATTCTGATAGTCGGCCTGAACAACAACTGAACTTCTTGAGCATAATGCATTGAGTTGCTGCGACATGATTGGCTGATTAGTTATTTGCATTATTGAGCAAGTGTATGTGTGTGCCTAATAAAGTGGCCACTGAGCGTATGGTTATTTGTACACAGAAAGTTCAGCTGGTCAGTGAGCTATTCATGTTCTTAAAGGAAAGTTCATAGCTGACGTAAAAACTCCATTTTCTATCTTTTTACATCTAGATAATGTACACATTTTAATTAGTTTTCAACATTGCTTTTTATTTATTAGTAAAAGCTAATATTTAACTTTAACTTTATGTGGCACCAAACATGGCAATGTAGTTCACTTTTAAATAAACTCTTAGCTGAGTGCATTGCACGGAAAGGCAATTAGACTGTAAGAGGTAGGAGTAGAATTAGGTCATTTGACCCATTGAGTCTGCTCCCCTGTTCTTTCATGGCTGATTTATTATCACTCTCAACCCTATTCTCCTGCTTTCTGCCCATAACCTTTGACACTTTGACTAATCAAGAACCTATTAACCTCTGCTTTAGGTATACCCAATGAAAGCAGCTTGGTCCTGTCCTCTCAAGGGCATTTTAAGATGTTTGCCCTCAAGGCCTTGCAATGGGATTACAGAACTTAACAAAATTTTTTACCTGCGGTTTAACCATTGTTTTCTGCACAACTTGTCTGCTCTTTTCTGCCGTTATAAATTAATCTGATTCAAATGATGTGAGTGCTCTCTAGACCATAACATGATTTTCATTTGCACTCTCCTAATTTAAAATTTTTTAAGAAACATTTTGATGGAATTAATTTTGTTCTGAAATTCATGCTAATCTCTGGTCATTCCTCCATTATGCAGAGTTCTGAATTATTGTCGGATTTTTACTGAGTTATCGGAAACATTTCTGGAGGTGATTGTACAGACCCCAGGACAAGGGCTTGGAGACCTGCGGACATTGGAACTATTATTGATCTGTGCAGGGCATGCACAATACGAGGTAAGAATTGAAGTGTGAAGACAGACTTGGGCAAAGGTTTAACTGGTTTATGCATGATAAATTTCATTACAATCCTGTAAGAGGAGCATTCCAACATCCTGCCTGGCATTCTCTCTACTCTAAATGAACAAAACAAAACTTACTGGAACCTACCCTCGCCTCTGCCTGTTCACACAACTTTTCCTTGTACATTTCTGAAAATGAGGAATTGAAACAGTCAGGGACTTGTTCATTTAGCTGAAACTGCTCTTTTTTCCCCCATCCAAAGGGAGTGTATGTGCCTGATAGTGAAATACTGAGTGTTTGAGCATTAATTACAGCCTGATCTTGCCCAACCCCCGGCAGATCAGGTAGCATGAGACCTTGTGATTTATCTAAATTCCTGTAAGTTCAGATGAATTTTTATGGACCACTTTCCATCCTGGCAGAAATCAACTAACTTACCTTTAACTGGAACTGGCAGACTGATTTCCACAAATTGAAATGCAAAGAGAACTGAGCCAATAAAATATGAGCATATTAAGTTGGAGTGGGTGTGCTGGGGTGGGGAGGTTAGTGGGATGGTATGATGTTTGAAGCAGGAGGCTGAGAGTGAAGAAGTAAAGGAATCTTGGTGGGAAGTCATTTTTTTTTACACTGCGCGGGGGAAAAGAGGCTGGACTGCTCAGGCGCTTGACGTAGAGCACCAAAGGTTTAAAAAAAAGAGACCAGCAAATCCAGCGGGCAGCAGAGTGAAAAATGGTTCGGCACAGCCAAGAAGGGCCAAAAGGCCTGTTTCTGTGCTGTAATGTTTTATGGTTCTCTGTTCAGAAACTTGTTATTGTGTATTTAGCAGGTTGTTAGAATATTGACATGACTTTTATTGAATAAATTATTGTTACTGCACAAAATAATGGTGGCCCCACTCTGATAATCTCAGATTACACTAGATCTGTGAAAGAAGGGAGCAATGCAGCTATAGAATGTGATCTGCAACACTTAGGTAATTTTGGGAATAAGTTGTTGCATTGCAAAAAGAATGAGAAAAGTTTACACTGAAATGCACCTTTTATGAGCATGGAATATTCCAAATTGCAGCTAACGTGTACTTTTTGAAAGTGTAATTATGTGTCTGTCGGATTCTGCAACCACTATTTTGAGTACAGTGGACTTGCACCAATTGTATAAGTCTTGACTCAATATCTGCTGCTTATTTACATTGAAATATTCAATTAAAATTTAATGATATATGCCAGTGATATTAAATCTGATTTTGAAATATTCACTGGGCTTTCTAATTAATCTGAAACAAATAATTAGTAGTGAAATAAATAATGGGCTAAATCCATGGTTGGGATTTGCACAAAGACAGAGTACTATTCTGCACTTCTGTTTTAGATTCAAATCTTATCCTCTGTTTTTGATTTTCTTTTACTATGCCTCCAATATACAGCTCATCTGAGTGTTTTCTGACTCAATGCTGATGAAGGTTGTAAAATCAATAGTTTTGGAGTAGAAGGTGGTTACAAATTCTGCACTGATAGTCTGAGTGTATTTTGAAGGAGTGATTTGACGGTATTTGCTAGTATTTAGGAGGGAACAATTAACATCAACTACTAGGCTATTTTTTCTGTGTTATCAAAGCTGTATTGTTTGATACATTAAGTATTTTTCTGAATTGATCAGTCTCCTATTAATGACTTTCTTCTTCATCCAGGTAGCTGAAATCAGCTTTAACTTCTGGTACAGATTGGGAGAGTATCTCTACAAAATGAATGATCCATCACGACATGCTGTCTTTCGACCTTATATCCAGCGACTGCTTCATGCCTTGGCCCGGCACTGCCAGCTGGAACCAGATCATGTATGTTTTTGAGGAATTTGTATGTAAAAATTTAAAATTGAGCAGCTAGTTGAGATGAGCTATGTTTGGAATCTGGGTGATGACTTATCAGTGATCAGGAGGAAACAGTTTCATGTCGTGCATAATCTGAGGAGGCATGGGATTTTGTGGCTTTTTATAAATATATATATAATACATATGTATATAACTTATGTATTGATTTATTTATTATCATATAGCGTGGAGTGGGCCCTTCAAACCACACTACCCAGAAATCTTCCAGTTTTAATCCTAGCCTAATGAAAGGACAATTTACAATGGCCAATTAACCTACCAACCAGTTTTTTTGAATGTGGGTGGAAACCGGACCACCCGGAAGAAGCCCATGCAGTCATGGGGAGAACATGCAAACTCCTTACAGACAGCAATGGGAATTGAACCCGGGTCGCTGGTATGGTAAAGCACTGTGCTACCGTGTCATGCCAAATTGTGTTTACAGTTATATCTTAAGTCGTGTCCTTTCAGGTCTTCCTTGTATTGCTGTTTTCATCCTTGTGAATCTAGACTCAGTAGTTTCAACATTGGTTATGTAACTATAAAGTGACAGCTTTTTATCTCCAGGGTTTCGGCCTAAGACGTTGACTGTACTTTTTTTCCATAGATGCTGCCTAGCCTGCTGAGCTTCTCCAGCATTTTGTGTGTTTAACTATAAAGTGAGCACTGTTCTTAAACCTGCATTTTCCAGTTTGTCCATTCAGTGTAGGACATATTGGCATTTTTATATTCATCTCTTTTCTGAATTGTTGCATTCAGTTGCAGCATTCCTATCTCCCAGTTCATAAGGTCACATCTAGTTTGCTTCCCCCATCCCCAAATGTCTGCTGGATTTATGGCCTCTGGTTCTCAATTCTGTTATGTTTGCTCCAGACTCACGAGTGCTCAGATGTGGCATACATGCTGGCATCTGGCCGTGAAGTCGAAATGGAACATGTTTATTTCTGATGAGCTGTGTCAATTTGACCGAGTCCAAAAAGTTGTAACCTTATTTTTTGTTATATATGGCATGAGTTGGAGACATACAGTCAGATAGCTTAACTCTAATGTCCATAGAAGATTAACTGGACAGGGATGGTTTATGAGCAAACAGATTCGTGGAAACATCTGAAATCTAACATGTACTTATTTGTTGAGATACAGCATGGAATAGGCTCTGAGCCCTTCGAGCCCTACCACCCAGCAATCCTGATTTAAACCCAGCCTAATCACAGTGGAATTTAACCTGCTAACTGCTGTGTCTTTTGACTATGGGAGGAAACCAGAGCATTCCAGGGAAAACCATACATTCCATGGGGAGGATATAGAGATCATGTTGGATTTGAACTCCGAATGCCAATACTCTGAGCTGTAACAGCTACACTACTGTGCCGCCCTTCATCAGCTACCACTACTGCCAAAACATTCTAATAATTCTCTTCTAGTAGTTTATTATCCTGTATGAATGATTTATTTTTAAATATATAGATCTAATTAAATCTGTGAATTTTGTTTTTCTGTCTTCTAGCCCCGGCCTTTCTCCAAGATATATAGCTTGTTTATTTGTATGTCACCTGCTTCTTTCTTCTGCAGGAAGGAATTCCAGAAGATTCTGATGACTTTGGAGAGTTCCGGATAAGGGTGTCAGATCTTGTGAAGGATGTGATATTCCTGGTTGGATCAATGGAATGTTTCACCCAGGTGATTATTTGCTAGATTCATACAAAGTTAAGCCAAGTTGTGAATTGTGAAGTTGTGTGTATATATGAATTTGTATCCTGAAGATGGTACTTTTGAACTTGCTTCTAAAGGCAGAATATTGATGCAGTACTTAATTACCAGGCTAATAACCCAGGGGTCTGAATGAGCAAACCTTACATGAGTTGAAATCCTGCCCTAGTGTTGTAAGTGAGCAAACAGATTCGGTAGGTCTCAAAGGCAAGGACTCTGGACACGCAGCCTTGGTAGTAAAGGATTTTATTTACAGAAGGCAAATGTGGGAAAATGGCAACAGAAGTAACACGCACACGCGCACAATTTGCTGCAGTCGGATCGGCAATAAAACACACAGACAATAACGAACGTGGGAAAATTGCGTGGGAACAAAGTACACGCACACACACATATAACCAAGGGAAAAGTCAATACGATATCCATCAGCCTTTGACTGTTTGCAGGCACGGCTCTAATAATCAACACTCCCAACCCTGTTCAATGCACAGCTCACCAACAGTTTCCCCAGCGCCATTCTGTGGTTTTCAGCCTGGAGTGAAGCAGGGTTGTCCCTCGGAGATGGCAGAGAGAGAGCCCAGCACATTTGGCACCCTTTTGTGCAGGACAGCTGGAGGGTCCAGTTCAGGTAATTCACAGGGCGGCCAATGGCTCAGTGCCAGCAGAGTTAAGCTGATTACAAAGGCCGGTTGCCCCAGGCCAAGTATAAGGCTAATTAAAGGGGCCAATGGTTAGGTGTGCATTGATGGGTGAGGACAGGGCAAACCTTGATTGGCAGGTGGTGTGCTTTCCAACCAAGTAGTGGGCAGTGCTGTCACGTGACAATCACGACCCCTCCAATATACCTAGTCATTTTTAACAGAGACCACAAAAACTGGATTGTTATGAAAACGAACACATATTTACCCATGTCTCTGATAAGATGCAATCTTTCATCCTGAATGGGTCTATAACTCCTTAGTTGGAGTTTGTGTTCCCTCTGAGTCAAAGAATTACATGGTCTACTCTGAATCCATCTGTCTGAGGTAGCAGCATTTCAGTGGAGTTAAGGAATTTACAGTGTTATGAGAGATGAGTTGGCCAAAGTAAATTAGAAGCAGATGCTGGCAGGGATGACAGCAGAGGAGCAATGGTGTGAGTTTCTGGGGAAAATGAAGGTGCAGGATAGATGTATTCCACAAACAAAGAAATAATCAGATGGTAAAATTGCACAACCATGGCTGACAAGGGAAGTCAAAGCTAAAGTAAAAACAAAAGAGAGGGCAGTGAGGTAGAGATTGGGAAGCTCTTAAAAGCCTAAGAAGGTTTGAAGGACAGCGGAACCATTGGAAAGTCTGAAAAGTATCACCAAGTATTTGTTGTGGCCAGTGAGTGTTATGAACATTCCCACCCCACCCCCCGTTGCCTCCCTGGCAGATATGGATCAGGTTATATCCAGCTTGATGAAGACTAGAGGGAAGATAGAGGATTGGGAAGCTTTTAAATACCTACAGAGATGGACTAAAAGAATCATTAGAAGGGAAAAGATGAAATATGAAAGCAAGCTAGTAAACAATATTAAAGTATGTTATATAAGAAAAAAAGAGATGAGAGTGGATATAGGACTGTGTGAAAATGAGGCAAGAAAAGTAATAACAGGAGACGAGATGGCAGATTAACTAAATGAGTATTTTGCATCAGTCTTCACTGTGGAAGACATGAGCAGTGTGCCAGATGTGTGTGAAGGAAGAGAAGTGAGTGCAGTTATTATTACAAGGAAGAAGGTGCTCAAAAAGCTGAAAGACCTAAGGGTATATAAGTCACCTGGACTGGATAAACTGCACCCTAGGGTTCTGTAAGAGATAGCTCTAGAGATTGTGAGGGCATTAGAAATGATCTTCCAAAAATCATTGGACTTTGGCATGGTGCTAGAGGACTGGAAAATTGTAAACATCACTCTACTCTTTAAGAAAGCAGAAAGGAAATTATTGACCAGTTAGCCTGAGTGTTTGGGAAGATGCTGGAGTTGATTGTTAAGGATGAGGTTCTGGAATACTTGGTGACATGGCAAGATAGGATAAAGTCAGCAGTAAGGGAAAATCTTTCCTGATGAACCCTAATTCTTTGAGGAGATTACAAGTAGGGTAGATAAAGGGGATGCAGTGGAGGTTGTGTGTCTGGACTTACAGAAGGCCTTTGACAAGGTGCCACATGTGAGGCTGCTTACCAGTTTAAGAGCCCATGGTATTACAGGAAAGTTGCTGGCATGGTTAGAGCATTTGCTGATTGGTAGGAGGCAGTGAGTGGGAATAAAAGGCTCCTTTTCTGGTTGGCTGCCAGTAACTGGTGGTGTTCCACCATGGTTGGTGTTAGGACCGCTTTTTATGCTGAATGATTTAGATGATGGAATCAGTGGCTTTGTTGCCTAATTTGTAGATGATAAAAAGATTGGTGGAGGGGCAGGTAGTGTTGAGGAAACAGGAAGGCTGCAGAAGGACTTGGACAGATCAGGAAAATGGGCAAGAAAGTGGCAAATGAAATACAGTGTTGGAAAATGCATAGTCATGCACTTCGGTGGAGACTAATTACTAAAGGGGAGAAAATCCAGCAATTTGAGGTGCAATGGGATTTGGGAGCCTTTGGGCAGAACACTCTAAAGGTTAACTTGCAGGTAGAGTCAGTGGTGAAGAAGGCAAATATAATGATAGCATTCATTTCAAGAGGTCTAGAATGCTAGAGCAGAGATGTGATGCTGAGGCTTTCTAAGGCACTGGTGCAGCTCCACCTTAAGTATTGTGAACAGTTTTGAGCTCATATAAGAAAAGATGTGCTGGCATTGGAGAGGGTTCAGGGGAGGTTCACAAGGCTCATTCCTGGTATGAAGGGGTTATCGTATGAGGAATGTTTGATGGCTCTGGGTCTGTGCTTGCTAGAATTTAAAGGATGGGGGGGGGGAAGATTCTCATTGAAACCTTTTGAATTTTGAAAGGCCTAGACAGAGTAGATGTGGAAAGGATGTTTCCCATGGTGAGGGAGTCTAGGACAAGAGGGCACAGCCTCAGGATAGAAGAGTGTCCGTTTAAAAGAGATACAGGGTAATTTCTTTAGCCAGAGAAAGTGAATGTGGAATTTGTTGCTGCGGGTGGCTGTGGAGGCCAGGTTGTTGGGTTTATTTAAGGCAGAGCTTAATAGGTTCATGATAGGACATGGCATCAAAGGTTACTGGGAGAAGTCCGGGGAATGGGGGTGAAGAGGGGAAAAAAGGGATCAGACATGATTGAATGGTGGAGCAGACTCGATGGGCCAAATGGCCTAATTCTGCTGCTATGTCTTATGGTTTTAACACAATTTAATGCTACAGAATGAGATGGAAACTGTCTTCTATTCGTCTTGGATTTGTCTATGATTATTGCACTTGTTCACAGGCAGGGCAAGGTGATAAATGGGTGACTAGAGTACACATTAGAATAGTAGCACTTGCCATTATCATGCATATTGAATGCAGAGAACAACCCTGGGAATTTTTAAAAGAATGTGATTAGACAAAGGCTCCAAATAAAAGAAAGAAATCTTACAGAATGTAGTCTGTAGATTTAAGGAATATTATCAATTAAAAATAAATTGCAAATGAAGCACTATAAGTGCAGTAAAACATTTTGAGGCATTTACCAGCAGTATAACAACAAACTTTGACATCTAACCACAGTAGGTGCTATTAAGGCAGATGACCAAAGCTTAGCTGAGGAGTGGTTTTTAAATACAATGTTAATGCACAAAAGTAATTTGTATTTTAGGAAGAATGTCTAAAGCTTAGATTTTTTGGCTGACTGGAGTAATTACGGCCCAAGGATGCTCAAGAACTAAAAATGATTAATTGAGATATCTTGAAATGTAGTGCTGATGTTGATTGTAGGGAGAAGGGATAAAATTACATTGGCATTGAATGGCATGTGGAAAACTACATTTCTGATTAAATGTGCCTTTCAGAATCAGGTTTATTATCACTGGCATGTGACGTGGAATTTGTCAACTTAGCAGCACCAGTTCAATGCAATACATAATCTAGCAGAGAGAGAAAAAAATAAAATAATAATAAATAAACAAGTAAGTCAATTATGTATATTGAATAGATTTTTAAAATGTGCAGAAGCAGAAATACTGTATATTTTAAAAAGAGTGAGGTAGTGTCCAAAGATTCATAGAATCATAGAAAACCTACAGCACAATACAGGCCCTTCGGCCCACAAAGTTGTGTCAAACATGTCCCTACCTTAGAAATTACTAGGGTTACCCATAGCCCTCTATTTTTCTAAGCTCCATGTACCTGTCCAAAAGTCTTTTAAAAGACCCTATGGTATCCGCCTCCTCCACTGTTGCCGGCAGCCTATTCCACGCACTCACCACTCTCTATGTACAAAAAAAACTTGTCCCTCACATCTCCTCTGTAGCTACTCCCCAGCACCTTAAACCTGTGCCCTCTTGTGGCAACCATTTCAGCCCTGGGAAAAAGCCTCTGGAAATTATTCAATGGTTAAAATTATGTGAATAGAGTTATGAAGCAATTCTCCCATAATCTGAAGGTGAAACTGTCTTGAAGGGTTAAATAGAATACACCTGATTTTTATATTAGTAATACTTTGTAATTTTAATGTCATGCAATGCCTCATTTATCTTCTAAGCTCTATTCGACATTGAAAGACAGTGGACCTTCTTGGGAGATCACGGAAGCTGTTCTCTTTATCATGGCTTCCATAGTGAAGAGTGTGGATCCGTAAGTAGTTGAATGTACTTAGAATGTATTGGAACTGTTCCTACAGAAGTGGGTGTTTTCTTAGAGCATTAAGTTGATCCTTATTGAGCCATCCTTCACTTTCTGAAATATCTTCATCCCTTTTAAAATCTTTGTTTTCATTTTTATCTTAATGCGAGGGGTGATTAATAACATTGGGGTGATTGATAAGTTTGTGGCCCCGGGTGGAAGGAGATGAGTTATTAACTTCAAATTTTCTGCATAATCACTCAGAGAGTTGACCTGCATGTGCATGTAACGAGAGCTGTATAACTCATCTCCTTCCACCTTAGGCCACAAACTTATCACTCACCCATCTGTGGACACTTTCTGGAGGTCCAAGATCCGTATGCTCCATGACTGCTGGACTAAGTGTGTAAATGTAGGAGGGGACTATGTTGAAAAATAAAAGTGCTAGGTTTTCTAAAATTGACTCCTTCTACCTTAGGCCACAAACTTATCAGTCATCCCTCGTATGGTTGATGTTTAGTTTGAACTTGGTAGACCAAAGTGCTTATTCTCATCTTATAACTCTGTGCTGTTTGACTGTTTCAAACCACTTGCAGTAGAGTCCATCAGTTGAAAACTTGGAGCTGGGGGCAGTCCTCTTCTATTGTAAGGTTTTGTTATAATGAGTTTGTACACACTGTTGATTTAAAGCTCAGTAGAAATATTATTTCATTAGTTATTTTTTGAATCCTCCTCAGTTAGAATTTCTGGGCAAAAATGTTTTGTCTTGCTTATTCTTAAATATTTTTTTTCCTCTTGGGATTTGAACTTCTATCCAGTTAACTATCTATTAAAACTGATTTTATTTACTTGTGTTGAAAATTACTGATATGATCCCCAAATTAAATCTGACCAGATTGTATCCTGGATCTTTTCTAGAAGATGCATTTGTGTGGACATTGGTTGAAAGAAGACTTGCACAGTGCTGTTAAATTTCCTGAGTGGTATCTGAATGGGGAACAGACTTCACATTGGCCTGATATCCCTTGTAGAGCTGATGGGACTTGATTACCAGGAATTTCCAGTGTTTTCTGGGATAGGATGCTTCATTAGATTGCTGCAGGGAAATATGGGGAATACCGTTGTTTTTAAATTTCCTTTTCCCACTTCCTCTTTCTATTGAAATTGGTAGGTTCAGATTCCAGGACTGATGCACAGTCTAGATTGACACCAGTAACAGTTCTTGATAGTGTTTTACTTCATCATACACTCTACCACTTGGTCACTGTGCTCTATCTATCTCTAAAGAATCCAAAGAATTGATCAGAAAGGGTAAGACAAGGGAATGTACACCAGTTCTCATAGAATGATCAGAAGTGGAGAGAGAGAGAGAGAGCAGTTTCAAGTTCTTTGGTGTCAATATCTCTGAGGACCTTACCTGGACCCAATATATCAATGATGTAAGAAGCCACAACAGTAGCTATATTTCATTAGGAGTTTGATGTGGTTTGGTATGAATCCAAAAACATTTGCAAATTTCTACAGATGTACCTATCTGGCTGTATCACTGTCTGGTATGGGGCAGAGTGGTGGTGGGGGAGGGTGCGACTGCGCAAGTTCGAGGTAAGCTGCTGAGAGTTGTAAAATTAGCCAGCTCCACCATAGGCACTAGCCTCCGTAGAATCCAGGTCATCTTCAAGGCGCAGTGCCCCAGAAAGGCACTGCTCCTTAAGGACCTCCACCATCCAGAACATGCACTTTTCTCATTGCTGCCATCAGGTAGGAGGTACAGAAGCCTGAAGGCACACACTCAGTGATTCAGGAACAGCTTCTTCCCCCCGCCATCTGATTTCTGAATGGACATTGAACCCATGAACACAACTTCACTACTTTTTTTATATCCTATTTTTTAACTATTTGAGATATTTATTTACTGTAATTCAGAGCTTTCTTTTTCTCTCTTTTCTCATGTATTGCATTATACTGCTGCTGCAAAGTTAACAAATTTAACAACATATGCCACGGATACTCTGATTCTACTGGTAGACATAATTAAATAGTAGTTGCGAGTTCTGTATGTTAGTATCCATGACTCTGACCATTAAAACTTGTATGAACTAATCATTCACCTGATTGTTAGTGTGATTGTGCTTTGTGCAATAAAAACATTTAATGCATTTCTTTACATATCTGTTACTGCACTTGCATGTAAGACTAAATATAGGAAAACAAAACTCAATTTGCAAACTCATTGGTTTTTTTGTGCCTTTTTGTTGTTGCAGTGACAATAACCCTACCTTAGCTGAAGTACTTGAGGCTGTGGTCCAGCTCCCGGACACTGTGCACGTTGCAGTCCGATTCACTAGCATTGAACTAGTTGGAGAACTGAACGAGGTTGTTGATAGAAATCCCAGATTCTTAGGTGTGTAAAATCATTGTATGATGCTGCAGTTTTAATGGCAACATTCTTTTATGGCATCTGAGCAAATCCATTTGCTCTACTGGATGTAAAGCCATTTATTTTCTGCCTGGTGGGCAAAGTCACATATCTGGAGGGTGCTGAATAGGCAGATTCCTTTTGACAAGCACAAACTATGAAAGTGGCAGTCCTGCTGAAGGGTCTCAGCCTGAAATGTTGACTGTACTCTTTTCCATAGAAGCTGCCTGGCCTGCTGAGTTCCTCCAGCATTTTGTGTCTTTTGGTTGAAGTGGTAGACAAATACGTTGGATTCCGGTTAATTGGACACATCGGGACCAGTTCATTTTGGCTCAATTAAGTGGCTGTCCCAATTAGCTGAAGTTTCATGGAAATAATTTTAAAAAAAGACAAACTACAGTTTAACTAAGTAACAAATTATGTATTTAAATGAAGTACAGAACAAATTAGAACACTACCAATACTACTTCAGTGCTATAGAACTGTGTATTAGTTTGTACTAGTTCTAAATACCTATCTATGGAAGAATTCATTTAGTGTATGTTGCTGTGTTCTAAGTTGAGAAAGCTTCATAGCTAATTTTCCTATCTATTACACTCCTCCAGAAAAGGAGATCCTTAAAGATTCATTAGATATATAAAATATAGAGATGTTTCAACATGTACATGAAGGAGTCCAAAGCTAAAGATCAAAAATATTAAATGCTCTCTAATAAATTGATCTGGTAGTCAAGCCAATAATTCTTTACTAGAGGTTAGAGATGCTTTGGGAGCAGTGAGATATGTGAGAAAAATGCTCAGAGGATCTGATAATAGAATTGATTGTAGCAAACTGGTAAAATGTTGGTGTGGCACAACATCACAACATGAAACATTTGGCCTAAATGTCTTGTAAATCTGCATACAATAAGTAACCCCCAAGATATTTTGTGTTTTTACTGACTGCAGTCTTCTCCTCTCAGATCCGGTGTTAAATTACTTGATGAAAGGACTACGGGAGAAAACGCTTGCCTCAGCAGCAGCTAAAGCCATTCAGAACATCTGCTCCTCCTGCCGTGATCATATGACTCAGCACTTTGAGGGCCTACTGGAGATTGTTCGTTCCCTTGACACCTTCAGCCTCTCGCATGAAGCTGCCATTGGCCTCCTGAAAGGTAACTTATTTTAATCTGGAGCGACTCTCGTGTGCATCAGGCGTCGAATTGGATGGATACTTCTGTCCTTTTTTTCTATTGCTTCTTGATGAGTAAACCTGTCACTGAGGTGAGGGGTGGAATAAATAGGTGGTTTCTACATAAAAACAGAAATATTAATTTTAACACAGTAATATAATTTTAGAAATTGGCTTAGCATGTGTGCTGGCATATGAAGTCTTGTACATCTAATAGCCAGTAGCACAGTTTATGGATTTTGTACTTTCAGGTTTATCTGAGAAGCTGATTTAAAATTGAGATGTTTGCTAAGAGTGAAGAGCAAATGAAGTAGGCTTAGTGACGAGTGTGTCAACATTTGCACAGTGGAGTCATAGAGTAATACAGCACAGAAACAGAGCCTCTGGCCCAACTGGTCCATGACATCCACAGCATCTGCCCCACTAGTCCCAGTTGCTGGCATTCAACCCATAACTATCCATGTCCAAATGCCTCTTAAATTTTGTAATTGTACTTCCTCTGGCAGCTCATTCCAAATATTCATTACTATCTATGATTTCAATTCTGTTTCTTTTTGTTGTAATTTTGTCCTATGAAATCATCGTTATGAAATCATTGTAGTAAATGATGCTTTTTGTTATGTTTGTACTGACTGAAATAAATTAATTTCATTCGTTCATTCTATCTCTATCTATCTATCTTCCTCCACTTCCTCCTCCCTCTGCCCCCTCCCACCCCACTCTTTTCAATGATTAAAGTTCCCTGGCCCCTATCATTCCCATTATTTTCACAATGGATGTCCAGTCCTTATACACCTCCACCTCTCACCAGGAAACCTCAAAAGCTCTTCGTTTGTTTCTGGACACCAGTCTCAAGCAGTTCCCCACCACCACTACTCTCCTCTGCCTAGTGGAACTCGACCTCACTCTTAATAATTTTTCCTCTGGCTCCTCCCACTTTCAAACAAAAGGTGTAGCCACGGACACTTGCACAGGTCCTGGCTAGGCCTGCCTTTTTGTCGGCTACGGGAGCAGTCTGTGTTCCAAGCCTATACTGGTGGTTGTCTCCCACCTTTCCTACGCTACATCGATGTAGGGGAGAGTTAGGGTTAGGGTTAGCTGGTGCTGCTTCCTGCACCCAACTTTGCCTCCAACTTCCACCTTGCCCTCAAACTTACCTGGTCCATTTCTGACAACTCCCTCCTCTTTCTTGATCTCTCTGTCTCTGAAGACAGCTTATCTACTGATGTCTATTATAAACCCACTGCCTCTCATAGCTACCTGGACTATACCTCTTCCCACCCTGTTACTTGTTTAAAAAAAACCATCCCCTTTTCTCAATTCCTCCGTCTCTGCTGCATCTGCTCCCAGGATGAGGTTTTTCATTCCAGAACAAAGGAGCTGTCCTCTTTCAAAGAAAAGGCCGTTCCTTCCTCCCACCATTAACACTGCCCTCAACTACACCTCTTCCATTTCACACACGTCTGCTCTCATTCCATCTTCCTACCACCCCACCAGCCTTCGCGTACAGCATATAATTCTCTGAAACTTCTGCCATCTCCAACAGGATCCAACCACCAAGGACATCTTTCACTGCCCTTCACTTTCTGCTTTCTGCTCCGTAATTGACTCCCTTATCCATTCATCCCTCCCACTAATCTCCCTCCTGGCACTTATCCTTGCAAGTGGAACAAGTGCTACACCTGTTCTTACACATTCTCTTTCACCACTATTCAGGGCCCCAAGCAGTCCTTCCAGGTTCATCTGTGAGTCTGTGGGGTTACATACTGTGTCCGTTGCTCTTGGTGTGGCCTCCTGTGTATCGGTGAGACCCGACATAGATTGGGAGACTGCTTTGCTGAGCATCTACGCTCCATCTGCCAAAAAAGTGGCCATCCATTTTAATTCCACGCCCCATTCCCATTTCAGTATGTCAGTCCATGGCCTCCTCTACTGTTGCAAGGAGGCCACACTCAGGATGGGGAACGACTCCCTGTATTCTTCCTGCGTAGCCTCCAACCTGACGGCATCAACATTGATTTCTCGAACTTATCGTAATGGCCCTCCCCACCCCCCACCACCCACCTCCTTCACCATTCCCCATTCCCTTTCCCCTCTCTCACCGTATCCTTGCTTGCGTGTCAACTCCCTCTGGTGCTCCTCCCTTCTTTCTTTCTTCCATGGCCTTCTGTCCTCTCCCATTAGATTCCCCCTTCACCAGCTCTGTATCTCTCTCACTAATCAACTTCTTAGCTCTTTACTTCACCCCTCCCCCTTCTGGTTTCACCTATCATCTTGTGAAACTCCCTCCCCTCTCCCCACCTTTTAACTCTACTCATCTTTTTTCCTCCCATCCTGCTGAAGGGTCTCAGCCCAAAACATCGACTGTACTTTTTTTCTCTAGATGCTGTCTGGCCTGCTGAGTTCCTCCAGCATTTTGTGTGTGTTACTTGGATTTCCTGCATCTGCAGATTTTCTCTTGGTGCTGTAAGCCAGTTTTATGTACTGAGAATATCAGGGTAGCCTCCCCCCCCCCCATCACGATGCTTGATGGAAGTTGGATGATGCAACAAAACAATAATCTGAAGGACAAGAGTAATCTACAACAGAATGGTTTAAAAAGAAGGAAATTTGTATTTTGGAATGGCTGAGTCAGTGTCTAGACCTTAACCGAATTGAGATGTTGTGGCATGACTTGAAGAGGGCTGTTCATGCATAATATCCCAGAAATATTGATGAAGTGAAATGGTTTTGCATATAGAAATGCTCTAAAATTCCTGCTTGCCATTGTGCAAGTCTGATCAGCAGCTACAGGAAATGTTTGGTGGAGGTTATTGCTGCTAAGGGAGGCTCTATCTAAATACTAAATACTTGTTACTAAATATAAGGGTTCATATACTTTTTCCAGCCTGGACTATAAATGATTAAACAGTGTGTTCGACAAAGACATGAAAGGTACAATTATTTGTGTGTTATTAGTTTAGGCCGATTCTGTTTGTCTATTATTGTGACTTAGATGAAGATCAGACAACATTTAATGAGTAATTAATGCAGAAAACCAGATAATTACAAAGGGTTCACAAACATATTCTTGCAACTGTACGTTGCAGTTCCATTTGGTCTAAGTTTTAGGATGTTCTTTTTAATGTGTTATGAATCCCGTAACTGGAGAACTTACCAGCAAAGATAGAGAGGTCCGTTGGTCTGATGTCACTATTTTCAAAAGTTTTTATTTATGAAGGGACACAAAAGTAGGGTTAATACATACATTCAGATAGTGCACATCGTCAACACTCAATCTAAAGCGCGGGTATAGTAATAATCATTAAAAAGTGAGCTCTGCCGTTGTCTAGGGGTTAATAGATTGTCCGTTGGAAATATAAAAGTCACTCAGAAAGTCTGCAGGCCTCAGCCCTTTGAAAATGGCTGGGTTTCACGTGGGGCGACCGAGAGAGAGAGATTGGGGGAGAAGAGAAAGAACTTGCCGAGTCTCGATGAATCTTCCGTGAAATCGGGGGAGCGTTGGTTTCCTCTCCCCGATGTTAGTTAAAAGCGGTTTACTGTGATTCCAGCCACAGATTCCAATCCTGGAATCTAACGCACGTGGCTTCCTTCAGAATGGCTTCCCGCTGCTGCGGGATCACTCTCTCGTGTCTTCTTGGTGCGTCTGAGGGGGCTGTTCCCCTGAGACTATACTTCCTCATGGGGTCGCAGGTGTCAATCAGGTTGGGATGATGCAATCTCTCTCTCAACCAGCCCACCTTGCCCGAGGGCTTTTCACGTGGTCTCCATGAGACAATAGTCGCTGTCGTCTTATTCTGTATCCCGGAGGGGACATGCAATTTGGCACGTTTCTCTCTCTCTCTCTCTCTCTCACTTCCTGGGTCTACTGACCCCCCCCCCCAACGGGTGCTCTTGCAATTCTCACAAGGAGGGGGCTGGGATCATAACAAATGGCACTCTAAGAATATATTCAAAAGACACTTGTCCTGAACTGGTGATGGCTATTAAATGCTGGCTTTGTAATCAATGGCCACATGTCCATGAACTAGAAAAAACTATTGTTATATTGCTTCTATATGTAATATTTATTAAGGGAACTGCATACATGCAGCTGGCCGGACAATTAATTTGCTTTTGGAATTTTAAAATTTTATGACGAGGGCAGTGTACTTGAACTTAAAGCCTTTCCAAGGTTCAACATGGAAAGATGCTTGAAAAGATTAACCTATGGGATCCAAGTTTTGAAGAAGAAGTTGGTTGAACTGTCTCAGAAGATGTTGGAGGCCAGTACTCTCATAACGTTTAAGGTGCATCTGAATGCACATTTGAATTACCAGGATATAGTAGGCTAAGGGCTAAGTGCTGTAAATGTTATTAGTGTAGATTGAACTTGATGGTTGGCACAAACAAGATGAGCCAATGAAACACTGATTATATTATTCTTTACTACAGGTACAGCACTCGTACTTTGTCGGCTTCCTCTTGAGAAGATCACTGAATGTCTCAGTGAGCTCTGTGCTGTGCAAGTCACAGCATTAAAAAAGGTAAGTCAGGAAAGTCGTATTGGCACTAAGTTTATGGGGTGGTGGGTGGAGATAAGTCTCAACCAAAGGAAGTGTAAGTTGCTCCTTCCCTCTGCTAGCCTGCAGGTCACCCTTGGGCAAGGTGTATCACCTGCTTTGTCACCCTGATCAGGGTCTGGTGAAGCAATGGGAGCAGGTGGCAGATGGTCGTATAAGCAGCTGGTGCATGTCATAAGTCCTGGTATGTGATCACTGATGCTAGTCAATCTCTGAAGAGTATTGATAATGGCTGGATGTCACGCATCTTGTAAAGACACTGCCAGAGAAAGGCAATGACAAACTATTTCTGTATAAAAAAAATTGCCAGGAACAGCCATGGTCAAAACTATGTCTGCCCACTTATTACGACAATGAAAGAATGAACTAAGTTTACGCTATGTCTTCACCCTGACGTCTAACCCAAACTCACAAATAAAACCTCCATCTCCTCACACACCCCTTACCCCACTGTAAGCTCCAGTTGTATTGTGCTTTCCTAACTTCTGGTGGCCTTCCGTAACAGCTCATTTGAAGCACTGTCTTGAGTTGTTTATACATCATTTGTCCCTTCTCCTATGTGTGTCTGTCAAGTTTAGTTCTTCTGGTTCTAAGTACTATTTTTGTTACAGCTCCTGGCACAAGGGCCCGGCAATGATGTAGCTACAGACCCCACCATATGTCTGGATCGGCTAGCTGTTATTTTTAGGTATGATGGGTTTGTGATTGATTTAAAAAGTGTCTGTAGCCATGTTGTATTGGTGCACTTACACTCAGACCCAGCTTGGCTGGCTCTGAGGGTGTGTTCCTCGGAGGTGGAGCGCTGTGTACATCTGCACTATGCTGGGTCATAATAACATTATGTAAATGTGTGCCTGGTTTTAAAAAAGCACAAACCTGAGATGTGTGATATTTTATGTATACACAGTAACTCACAGAGTAGCAAACACTCAAATAGGCCTAACCTGTACATCATTGGAGCAGCAACACACCACAGTAGCAGCGGAGGGAAGCAGGTGGCGGTTACCTCTTAGAGGAGAGACCAGACTTTTATCTTGTTTGCATTTTTTATAATTGTTTTGGTTATCAACGTAGTCAATTTCAAAGAGGCATCAACATCACTGTGGCATTCAGCAGCTGCCAAACACTGTATGACTTGCAGTTTCACATGCACGCTAATGCTTTTCCTAGATGTCCTACCCTCACTGGAAGTTGCAGGCCATAAAACCAGACATCATGGGTGGGGGGAGGGGGAGGAATAAATTGGCAGGGGAGTAAGAACACTTACATACATGGGAAAAGGCAGAGTGTGATTGGCTGTGAGTGGCTCAGAGCTCATTGACTGATTAAGTGTTTACTGTAATGGCAGCCGCTCTTGAGAAGTTTTAAGTGTTATTTAGATTTAATTTTTGACATTTAAAAAAAATTCAATAAAGAATTGAATAACGAATTAGCACTTTGTAGGACAGTGTTGTGCAGGGTCTGAGTGCATATATGTCATGGTGCAGATTGTGTTTGGTCAGTCCTTTCTGCTACAAGGTCTCCAGAGGAAAATTGGAAAATCTGGAGATTTGGAATAATAGCAGAAAAGAGAATAATAGTAAAGAAGAGGAATAAAGTCATGAAACATCTACTCTTTATTTCTCTCCATATATGTTGCCTGACCTGCTGAGCTCCTCTAGCACTTTGTGTGTGCTATTCTGGATTTCCAGCATCTGCAGAATCTCTTGTGTTTATAATAATAAAGAAGTTTAGCTATTTTTCCCAACTGTCTGAATAAGTGTCAATCTGGAGTATTGTGTTTATTTTTGGGCATAGCATTTTGCAAAGTTTGATCATGTTTTTGCAAAATGTTCTTAGCAGATTGACCTGTTGAGCACTCTTGTCTCTGTTTTTGCTTTGGAAAATGATACCTGGGTCAAGTGAATCTCAGTTTGGTGGACAGCTGGGAAACTGAATTGCAGTGAATGTTAAGGGGATATTTAATAGAGGTGTTCGGGATTATGAAGAATTTAGCTAGAATAAATGAGAAGCTGTGCTTTCCCCCCCCCCCCCCACCCCATAGATAGGAAGGTTGGCTATAACAATTGGCCAAAAGAAAAAAACTGAGCAGAAACTTTACACCAGCGGTTGCTGTCTTCCTGAGAGGTAGTGGCAGTGGATTGTTTTTTCAGATGGATAACTGGAAGTCCTTTTTTATTGGAAGATTTTATTCAACAGTAACTGAGTATTTGGGGGAGAATACAAATGATCATTTTTTACTGTGGTTCACTGGCTTAGTGGTTTTGAAGAAAAAAAAAATTGGATCACACCCAACATGTTAGTGGCAAGTTTCGAAATGACAAGCAATCTGCAGTGCATTTCCTCTAGTCCTTGTAGCCTTGGGACATTTTATTATGCTGGGTGTGGCCAATTTTATTTTTGCAAGACCAGCACAGTTTATGTAGTGAAGATATTTTGCCATTATTAGGTAATGTTTTCTTGATTTTCACAATTCGTGTTAGATTAATGTGTGATTCGGATGGTTCATCATGTGCCCAGTTCTTTGACCTATAATGTTGCAGGTTTGAATGGTGCTATCAAACAAACCTTGGAAAATTGCTGCATTGTATCTTGCAGATGATGTAGTGCAGCCATGTAGAGAGACTGTTTAAGATAGTGGATAGGAGGCTTTGTTTTGGAAGAGGAGAGGCTTGAAAGTTAGAGCAGCACTGAGTCAGCCAAATGGAGGATAACATCACACTTCTGATTTGCACCTCATAAATATTGAAAGGTCTGGGCTATATGCCAAGGAATATCTTGTGTATGTAAATCACTTTTTAGGCCTAAGCCTGGAGTCTGATGACTATTGCGTTTATCACAGTGCAAGAAAGGCTGCTTAAAGCAGATGATGGTTAGTTTTGTTCTCAACTTGACCAATTCCTCTCCTGCTGGTGCTGCCAGTTGTAGGGCTGTAGCTGTATGAATGTTGATTACCTTCTTTGTCCTTCAAGTGTGCAGCAATGTCAAACCAAATCCTTATCTGTCTTCTGTACTCTCAGCAGTGGTTGAAACAATGGTGTTTGTGCTGTGACCCAGCTGAGATCAGCCAAGCCAGCATAAAGGGGAACCTTACTAATACAGATGATTTGTCTACAATATCTACTACAGACCACAGTTCTGTTGGAGAGGTTTCACAATAAAAACATTTTTAATAAATGCTTTGGCCAACAATAGGCATTTTCTTTGGGACTTTATCATCCTTACAGAACAGAACCTGTGCTTAAGTGATTAACCCTTAAGTTGATGCACAGACTGTAACTGTCACCAAGATTAACACTTGCCTTGCTATTTGAAGTACATAGTACTTCAAAGTAAATTTATTCAAAGTCGAAGAATATTTATTATTAAAGTACATGTATGTCATCGTACAGTATACAACCCTGAGATTTATCTTTTTTATGGGCACTCACAACAATACAAGAAACACAATAGAATCAATGAAAGACTACACCCAACAAAATGGACAAGCAACCAGCATACAAAAGACAACAAATTGTGCAAATACAAAAAGAAAAGAAAAATAGATAATTATAAGTGAGCAGTAAATATTGAGAACAAGAGATGAAGAGTCCCTGAAAGTGAGTTTCTAGGTTGTGGGAACAGTTGTGAGGTGAATGAAGGACTTGCCTGCCTGTTCAATCCATCTGATAGGACATCAGGATGGGTTTTTACTCTGGAACTGCACCGTTCTGACACTCTAATTAATCCTTCCCCTGCAGTGAAAGGTCAGTACCTGGATACTGATTTAACTCTTGGACTCCTGTTGCAGCTGCAACTGCACACAGTTTTCTGGACTGTACTAGTCCAGCCAACTGTGGACTAGTGCTGATTAGATACTTCTGGAACCAGTTGGAAGAAAACAATTGTGTATAAATTATACATTACTAAAATAATAATATATTTGAAGACATTAAACTGGCCTCTCAGCTGATCAATTTGGGGAATGCTCCTGTATTTTAGTCTAAGGACAGAGCAAGACTCGGGTTTATAACACAGCTGATTGGTGGTTTTCTGCAGGCTGTTCTGCTTCTCAACAGGGGCTTTCTTGCTTTTACTCATATGGCCAGGAATTTGAAGTCAGTGGCATCCATTATTGCAAATCTATGCAAATATAAATTGTGATTGAGCAAATGTCGATTGCTATCTAGTGGATGAGGAAAAGACATTTCCAAGAAGTAATTCCAATTGTAAATAAAGCCACCCAATTGAGTTTGTGCACAATTTCTTTTCACATTTTGTCATGATATTCTCTTTATTTTTCTTCTCTCTCCCCACTTCCCCTTTCCTCTCCAGCATTTACAAATGTGCTTATTTCTTTCTTTCTTTTTCAATCTTTTTATTGAGTTTCATATATAAAAAAAACATAACATAATAATGAATAGGTTATAAATGCAATAGACTTGAAATTAAAATAATAATAAGATAACAATATCCTATTAAAATATCAACAGAAAAAAATAGTACATTAATCAATCAAGCCTATAATAATTATATATGAAAAAAATAAGAATAATCATCAAAAGAAAAAAAATTAAAAATACAAGAAAAAATATATATTGAGAAAAAAAAACACTAAACTAAACTAACATGGGCAATAATAACAGTTTATATGTATATGATAGTGTCAAAAACTCCAGAACTCCATACCAGAACAAGAATAGACAGGTCTGGAAGAGGCCAAATTAATTCATATGAAAATGTCGAATGAACAAGTTTCTTCAGATTTAATTGATGAGTCAAAAATAGTGCTTCTAATTTTTTCCAAGCTCAGATAAGAAATAGTTTGAGAGAACCACTGAAACGTGGTAGGAGGATTTACTTCTTTCCAATTTTGTAATATAGACCTTCTGGCCATTAATGTTACAAAAGCAATCATTCATCTAATTGAAGGAGAAAACTGATTACCATCCTCATTTGGTATACCAAAAATTGCAGTAATAAAATGAGGTTGTAAATCGATATTCCAAATTGAGGAAATGGTAGCAAATATGTCCTTCCAATAATTATGTAAGGTAGGACATAACCAGAACGTGTGGGTCAATGAAGCCACATCTGAATGACATCTGTCACATTGAGGGTTAATATGAGAATAGAATCTAGCAAGCTTATCTTTAGACATATGAGCTCTATGTACAATTTTAAATTGTATTAAAGCATGTTTAGCACATATAGAAGAAGAATTAACCATTTGTAAATTTTTTTTCCCATTTTTCTGTTGATATATTATATTGAAGTTCTTTTTCCCATTCTTGTTTAATTCTACCTGATATTTCTGGTTGTATCTTCATAATCATATTATAAATAAAAGCCACTCATCCCTTCTGACAAGGATTTAAGGTAAAAATCAAATCTGAAAAATCCATTAATGTTGAATTGGGGAAGGATGGTAAAACTTTATGTAAAAAATTTCTGATTTGTAAATATCTAAAAAAATTAGTTTTAGGTAACTTAAATTTGTTGGAAAGTTGGTCGAAAGACATCAAACTACCTTCAAAGAAAAGATCACGAAAACATTTTATACCTTTCCTTTTCCATATGCTAAAAGCTTGATCTGTCAAAGAAGGTTTGAAAAAAAATTAAGTAAAATAGGGCTATCAAGAACAAAGTTTTTCAGAGTAAAAAACTTACGAAATTGAAACCAAATTCGTAATCTATGTTTGACAACAGGGTTGGATATCTGTTTATTGAATTTAACTAAATCAGCAGGAAGAGAAGAACCAAGAATGGAGAATAGAGAATATCCCTGTGCCTCATTGCATTCTAAATTTACCCACTGTGGGCACAATGGTGAATCCAAATCTAATTTCCAATATATTAAATTACGAATATTATTCGCCCAATAGTAAAATCTAAGGTTAGGTAAAGCTAAACCACCATCTTTTTTAGATTTTTGTAATTGCCTTTTACTTAACCTAGGGTTTTTATTTTGCCACACAAATGAGGAAATTTTTGAATCAATGTTATCAAAAAAAGATTTAGGAATAAAAATTGGTAAAGCTTGAAATAAATATAAAAATTTCGGTAAAATCATCATTTTAATAGCATTAACCTGACCAACTAATTATAAGGATAAGGGAGACCATCTTGTAGTAAGTTGTTGAATTTGATGGAGCATAGGTAAAAAATTCAGTCTAAATAAATCTTTATATTTCTTGGTAATTTTTATACCTAAATAGATAAAGTTATCAGTAACAACTTTAAATGGTATCCTGTCATTCAATGAAGTTTGCGCGTTTAAAGGGAATAAATCACTCTTATCCAAGTTTAGTTTATAACCAGAAAAACTACCAAATTGAGCTAACAAGGATAAAATAGCGGGAATAGACCTGTCAGGATCAGAAATATATAACAACAAGTTATCAGCATAAAGTGATAACTTGTATAACTTCTCATTACGGGTAATACCAAAAATATTAGGAGATTCACGAATAGCAATGGCTAAAGGTTCTAATGCGATATTAAATAATAAAGGACTTAAGGGACAACCTTGTCTCGTACCATGAGATAATTGAAAAAAAGAGGATCTGTAATTATTTGTAAGAACAGAAGCAACAGGTTTATAATATTAGTTTGATCCATGATATAAAATTAGGACTAAAATTAAAATATCTCAAAGCGTTAAATAAGTATGTCCATTCAACTCTATCAAAAGCTTTTTCAGCATCTAATGAAATAACACATTCTGGGATTGTGGGTGATGAAGTATAAATTATATTAATCAATTTTCTAACATTAAAAAAGGAATACCGATTCCTAATAAAACCAGTTTGGTCTTCTGAAATAATCTGTGATAGTTCCTTTTCTAACCTAATAGCTAAAATTTTTGTAAGAATCTTAGAGTCTACATTTAATAGTGATATAGGGCGATAAGATGCACATAAAGTAGGATCCTTATCTTTTTTAAGAATTAGAGAGATAGTAGCTTCATAAAAAGATTGAGGTAATCTCTTCTTAGCAAATGCATCATTAAAGATTTCACATAACCAAGGGGAAAGCAAAGAAGAAAAAGTTTTTAAAAAATTCTATAATATAACCATCAGGACCAGGAGCTTTCCCTGAATTCATTGATGAGATAGCCTCTCCTATTTCGGCCATAGAGATGGGAGCATCGAACAAGCTACGATCTTCATCTGTCAGTTTGGGAATATTCAAATTGTTAAAAAAAATTATCCATCATGGACAGATCGCCATCAAATTCTGATTGATATAAAGATTTATAAAAATCTTGAGAAGTGTTATTGATTTCTTTATGATCAGTAGTTAGATTACCGTCTTGTTTATGAATTTTAATAATTTGTCGCTTAGTCGAAATAGCTTTTAATTGATTAGCTAACAATTTACCAGTTCGATCACTATGGATATAAAATTGAGCCCTGGTCCTAATTAATTGATTCTCAATTGAAGAAGATAATAATAAGCTATGCTCCATTTGAAGCTCAACTCTCTTCTTATAAAGTTCTTTGGTAGGAGTCACGGAATAAATCTTATCAATTTCTTTAATTTTATCCACTAATAAAGCAATATCTAAATATCTTTGTTTTCTTTTACCAACGGAATATGAGATAATTTGTCCACGGATAAAAGCCTTAAAAGAGTCCCAAAGTATTCCTCTGTCAATCTCTTCAGTATAGTTTATTGAGAAAAACAAGTCAATTTGCTGTTTTATGTAGGTGATAAATTCTGGATCTTGAAGCAAAGTAGCGTTAAGTCTCCAAGATCTAGTATTATTGGAAAAGTCCGAAATCTTGATAGATAACTTCAAAGGTGCATGATCCGAAATAGTAATAGAATCATATTTACAATCAGTAACATCCGTTAATAAACGATGATCAATAAGGAAATAATCAATTCTAGAATAACTGATATACATGTGAAAAAAATGAAAATTCTTTATCTTTAGGGTTCAAAAACTGCCATATTTCAGTAATCCCCGAATCAACCATAAAAGAATTAATAAGTAAGGCTGATCTATTGGGAAGAATTCGGATAGGTTTAGATCTATCCATCAAAGGATTCAGACAACAATTGAAATCTCCACCCATTATCAACATATATTCATTTAGATTAGGAAGGGAAGTAAATAAACGTTTAAAAAAATTCAGGGCAGTCAAAGTTTGGAGCATAAATATTAACTAGAACCACTTTTCGATTAAAAAGTGAACCAGTTATCAACAAAAATCTGCCCTGTGGATCAGAAATAATTTCATGATGTGTAAACGAAATTGAGGGGTCTATAAAATAGACATGCCCCTAATTTTGGCGGTACAATTCGAGTGAAATTGTTTGCCCTTCCAGAACCTAAAAAAACGTTGATTATCCTCCCTCCTAATATGGGTCTCCTGTGCAAAAATAATATTAGAATTTAGTCTATGGAATACTTTAAATATTTTTTTACGTTTAATCGGATGATTTAAACCATTAGTATTCCAAGAGATAAAGTTAATAGACTTATCCATCTTGCCAATATTAGTTGTATATATCATAAAAGGTTAAAAAGACACATAACCCATAATTCAGGAAGAAGGAAAAATGATTCAGGAGCAACCGGAGAACATGACACCTCAACAATATTAATAATTTAAAGTAGGCCCATAAACTAAAAGCAAAAAAATAAAAAGCAAATGCGTGAAAAAAGATCCCTACCCCCTCCCCCAACCCCACGAAAAAAAGCCAAGCGGCAGGCGCACAAACTAACACTAATATTACCCCCATTTTCAAGATGGCAACTTCATGAAAAGAAAGAAAAGAGAAACTATATAACACCCAGATATAAATACAGGGTTGTAAAAAGAAAGAATATATATCAATTAAAATGAAAAAATAATATAAAAAAGCAAAAAATCATTAATAAAAAAAAATGATAACCATTGAAGTTTAATATAGTGTAATATGCCTTTAAAAAAAGATTCCATATTCAAATATAAGAAAATGACGTTTCAAAAACAGAGACTTATGGGAAGAAGAAACGACATTTTGAAAGGACCATATTACAGAATATAAATGTAAATTCGCCAATCTTTTTTTAAAAAAAAAGTCATCAAAATAAGATTAAAAAAGGATTCAATAACCACTACAATATATATAAAAAAAAGGTCCAAAAATTCAAAACATTCGTCCCATTCTCAAATACAGGCAAATAAACGCTTACGGAAAGCAAAGTCTTATGGGAAAAAGAAACGACATCTTAAAAAATAAATCATTATTACAAAGTCTTAACATGTATATCTAATCCAGAGGAAAAAAAACTTAATTAAGAAAAAAGACATTATAGTAAAATTAAAAGAGCATCTGTAAATCATGATAATAAAAAAAAAACCAGGTCTACAGACCAAAGTAAAAAGCTATACCGCAGCTTCATAAGTTAAAGCCTAAAAATGGAATGGCGTCTTCTCCGATATTCTTCAACGAATTTCTTTGCTTCTTCCGGAGTGTTAAAGAAGCGCTGACTGTCATCACTCAACGTAATTCTGAGATTCGCTGGGTATCTTAAAGCTTGTTTAAGTCCAATCGAATGAATCTCTGCCATCACCAGTTTAAAAGCGATTCTCGCCCTCATCACCTCGAATGAATAGTCTTCAACAATATGAAAGTTGTTGCTTCTGTGAGAAATCATACCTTTCTGACGAGCTAATCGAATTAAAAGTTCTTTCTCCCGAGGATAATGGAGATGGACAATCACAGCTCGTGGCTTGTCTCTCGCAGCCGAAAATCTCGAAACTCTGTGGGCACGATCAATAGTAGGTTTAGCCCGCAAAGCGTCCTCGCCAAAAATTTCCCACAGTAAGTTAGAGAAATATTCAGTTAAGTCACCAGACTCAACATTTTTGGGAAATCCAATAATACGCAAGTTCTGTCTGCGAGATCGGTTTTCAAGATCGGTGATTTTAAACTTATTCTGCTCCACTATTTTAGCGGTCGACCGTACCTTCTCCTCCAAAGTTTAGATTGTATGTATTTTTTCACAAATTATCTTGTCAAGAGCCGCAAACTTTTCTTCATGCCGTTCAATATCTGCTGCCTGCGATTGAAGTTTGGTATCAAATGATCTAACGACTTCTTCAAGCTCAGACATTTTCGCAGTAAGTTTATTTTCCAGACTTGCAAGTTTAGTATCCAGTTTAGTATCCAGAAGACTGGAGATTGCATCGAGAGATATATGGTCTTTAGACGATTTCTTAGGTACAGACATTTTAAGTTTGAAAAAAATTAAATCAAGTATTATTTTAAAAAAGAAATAAATCGTAAATATCAACCCATGTAATTAAGTACGAAAAGATTTGATTAAAGGGTGATTATAGCTTAAAAAATGAAGAGCGCCTAAAAGGCAGATGTCTACGTCGCCATCTTGAAACTCCACCCCCACAAATGTGCTTATTGAGTGAGGTAAAGTAATCTGACTTGAAGTTTACAGAGGGCGCTGCAGTAATTCTAACAATTCTAACCTTGCCATTAGTACTGTCTATGTTGAACCACTCTAACTTTAAGTAGGTGTCCAAATGCTATTCTTGAATTCTTATTTCTATAAGTAATTTTCTCCTCACATATTGTTAACTCTAGTAAAATAACTGATTATTAACTATACTTAAGATAACTTGAAATCGAAATGATCATATCTAAGATTCATTTCACTGTAAGTTTCAATGTTTTGATGTACAGGTGACAAATAAAGCAAAATCTTTTTAAGATTGCCTGTAGCATTCAGTTGGGAAAACATGGCGATAGAAGAGAATGGGAAAGCTGTGACAAAATACATTTTAATGCAGGCAAATGGATTTCAGTGCAACATGACACAAACCATTTGGGGTCTAAAAGGGATAGAACAATTGTTGTCACCATACTGAAAAGCAGGACGAAATGGTGGTAAAATAAACGTGGAGGTGAGGGGTTAGGAGTGGTTATCATCCTGTGTACTGTATATTATTAAAATGTCAAGGACATGCCCAGAAAATAATTTAAAAGGCAAATGGAATATTCACCTTTATATTGTTTCGGCTACGGTATTGGAGGATAGGAATCTGTTTCAGAGTACAAAATGGAGTACTGTCAGCAATGATTAATACCATATCAAATACAGGATTCCCCTGCTATTCAAAGGTAGAGCATTCCTATGAAATAGTTTGTAAGCTGGAATGTCGTAAAGTGAAGAAGCAATTACCATTTATTTATTTGGGAGAAATTTGTGAGCATTCGCAGACCAAAAAAATAACCTACTAAATCATGCCAAATAACACATAAAACCTAAAATAACAGTAGCATATAGTAAAAGCAAGAATGATCTGATAAATACACAGCCTATATAAAGTAGGAATACTTTTCTACAATTATTGCAGCACTGTCCACCGCAGCGAAAATCTCACGCAAGTGCTCTCGGCAGCACTCCCGGCAGAAACACATGGCGCAAGCGCTCCTGGCAGAAGCCCTCTTTCCAGTAACCTTAAAGCTATGAAGCTACCAAATAACACAAAAATACACAGCCTATATAAAGTAGAAATAATGTACACACAGTGTAGTTTCACTTACTAGAATCAGGAAGACAGTTAGGATACTGATGATGGTGTGTTAGGCTGAGTCGTCAGAGGTTGGGGTGGTGGGGGGTGTCATCTCATCGTCGTCTGTTTCCATCAGGGTAGGCAGGTCACCTTCTATGTCTGCCTGCCTTGATGCTGAAGATCGAGTTTTGTCGTCTGCTGTGGCTGATGTGTAAGGCTTGAAAAACGACAGTATGCTTGACTGCTTAGCCTCGAGCACTTTTCTATCCTACAGTTCTTTGTAAGCTCTCAAACCATCCTGCAAATATGCCCTAAACCTACGTACCCTTTCAAAATTAAAGTCATACTTTTCTGCAATCATTGCAGCGTTATCAGTTGCAGCAAAAATCTCGCCTAATTGCTTCCCGTTCAGTTCCTGGACGTCTTCACTTTTGGGCCGTTCGCTACTGCGTTTGGTTTCAATTGTTATCCTTTCCTCTTCATCTCTCAGTTCTTGGTCATGGGAAGTCAAAACCTCTTCAACGTCATTTTCGTCAACTTCCACAAACCCTTAGCCAAACTCACCATGTCCTTACTTTGTTCACCGCGATCGAAACACTTAATTATGTCTAGTTTTACGCTAAGTGTAACACTGTTACGCGCTCTTTTAGGCTTTTCCGATACCTTAGAACTCATCTTGCTAACGGATGCACAAAATAAATCGACATAAAGCACAGATGCTCACAGGCACGTGTTTAATCAGTGCCAGCTAGAATGCAGTTCCGGGGGAGGAGCCTGGCTGCTAGGCACGTGCGCTGCCTTTTTTCATAACAGTGAAAACACCTTCTGCTACAGGTAACTAATGTAGGTCTTTCGTAACAGTGAGTTGACGTAAAGCGAACGTTCGAAAAACGGGGGACACCTGTATCTAATTCCAGAAGATAACAGGGTTGTACTTCATGGAATGTAAAGATTTAAAAGGGTATTTTAATATAACATAATATATGACAGGAAGTCAATATAGTAAATGGAGAGAAACTATTTTTATTGGTTGTTGGGTCTCCAATCTAAAAAGTTAGGGACAGGTCATGAAAGAATGAAATTGTGAAGCATCTATATACAGTTGGTGCTCAGCTAGTTTGCAGATTTGAAATCTGAGGGTGTTGTACTGTGGTTAACAAAGATTAATGATAGGAAAAGGTGATCAGAATATTCCTAATTTAATTGAGGATCTGGAGCAAAGTTAGCTTCTAGTAGGTGAAGTTGTCATTTAATGGTGAAGAAAGCTTGAGTTACTTTGCCTTGTATTTTTGTGTGTAATATGAATTATGTTAATGATTTATTGCATTTTCAGACACACAAATCCTATTGTTGAAAACGGACAGACGCATCCATGTCAGAAGGTGATACATGAAGTAAGTGCATGTGTCAGAACAGCACGGTCAGTGCTACTGATGGGTGAGTCGTTTGTTGGGGTATGGATATGTTTTTGGGTTGTTTGACATTTCATTCTAACCCCCACACATCTGCCACCACCATGTCAAACCTCACGTTGGAATTTACTTCATAAATTGGTAGGAAAGACGGTGGTTTGACATGCCCATTCTTGTTATTACTGTATTCCTTTCATTGAATCTTGGTTGTATCAACATCACAGAGCCAGGTGCCTTTAATTTGACTTGTAGATGCAGATAAATTTGAAGGGCTTTGGCTTAATTGTCCAGTAGACTATTAGTGAACTACAGCAACTTTTCTGCAGCACCTCACAAATCAACAACTCTTCCACATAGAAGACCAAAACCTTCACCTCTGAGGTAATCTATGGCAACTTGGAGCATAATTTGGCTGTTCTGTTATCATCATATTTCACCTATCCAACACCATTTAGTAATGCCTTCATAACTTGGACTGCATTAGTAACAATATCAAAGGCAAGTCCTTGTCCAGCCTGCGGTCCTTTTAACCTGAGTATGTCAGAGTAGAGACATCTTGCTCCTATTATACAGAGCGCACATGAGACTGTTTAGAATACTCTATATCCCTCTCGTTTCTACCCAAGGAATGCTATTCTTGCATTAGAGGGATTGCACTGATACTTGATATGGCAGATTTTGCTGCACGAGATTCAACATACTAAGTCTATACTCTCTTGAGGTTGGAAGAATGAGAGACGATCCCATTGAAAGGTATAGGTTGCAGTTAGTGCTGAATTGATGCTTACCTCTCCTGAGGTATGTGAAACTATTTTACTAAAGACTAGTCTGTTCAGAAAAGAGAAAATAATTTCTTCAGTTGTCAGTGCTAAATTTTTGGCAGTCTCTACTGAAGAAGGCTGTGAATATAAAGAGATGGGTGATATGGAATAAATGCAAGAAAGTAATGATGAGGTAAAAGGTCATCTAGTTTCTTATTGAATGGTAGAGTGAGCTAGAGAGACAAAATGAAACACTTCTGGCATTGTTTCTTATGTTTATCCTCACGCCACACCCAATGATCTCTGATACTAGTGGCTCAAGTTTTCCAATGAATGTATGTTTTCTATTCTATTTCATTTGCTGTTATGCAGAGAACTATTGATGCATTTACTTTTGCTTGGTTTCAATAAATGCCAACTCACAGAGGTAGATACAGCAGAGAAATGTGTTATCCTTATAAGAACAATCAACTATTAGTCCCATAGTTGCGTATGGAAATCCCAAACTGAATGGTCTCACCTGTTAATGATTTTCCACATGGAATTGTGATCTGAAACTCAGTGTGGGAATACAGAGTTGTTGTGATTTACCTGGGTGGCATCCCTTGTTTGTTTAGATTTGGTATTGTCAGAAATTCCATTTACTTGCATACAAAGAAATAGAGTAAGTACCAGGGAACTTACTTTTGGACAGTTTAGGTAGATTTTTTTTTATTTTTAACAAGTTTTTAACCTTTAATTTTTCATTATTCAAAAGTGATGATAAATCATTTGTGTTTTTGACAGATATGATAATAATGAGCTAAATAGGAGACTTGCTTAAGTGGCTGTGTTTTTCCTGGCCTATGTCACCCTGCTGTCAAGTGGGAGTTCACCAGCCAGTTGACACCTGGAGTTCTACAGGCAGAAAAAAAAGTTCAGGCTTTTCTCCTGGGTCAGTAATGAGCTGAGGTTGTTCACACTAGCAAATATTGATCCATTATCTTCCAGAAAGTGTTTTTATTAGATTTAATTAAATTAATCTGAACTAACCCTGCAGTTTTCTTGCTATTCAGCTGAGTCACAGGTTAAAACACATCTCCAAGAGGGAGAGCCACACAGTTGAAGTTCCTTCCCATTGATAAGAAACTGAACCAAAGCTCTTGCTTGACTGCCTGATTACTGATTCAAGTGGATAGGGGAGCTGTCAGATCCTGGTCAGTTAACACTCACACTACACGTTTCTCTTTGAGGCATTGATTTGAAGACTACTACTTGCACAGATTGACATATTCACAGAATAACAGTTGGTGTTTTTACTTGATAAAGCAACATTTTACTTCTCTCTCAAGTTTAAATCTGTATTTGAGTAAAAGAAGCAATGCCCCAGCAATCAGGCATTTGATCAGATACTGAATGTACATGTAATTAGTTCACTTGAGCATTACAGATCCTTGGGTTCAGCCATTCAGGTATTGCAATGAGATAAGTATGTATAATTCACGAGAACAGGATAATTAATACATTTAACTCTTGAGTTCTTTTAATGACATCTAGCCACATTTATTGTTGTATGTACTCTGGATTTCTTGTTTAAACATACACCATGTATTAGAATTATAGAAGAGTACAGTGCAGCGACAAGCCCTTTGTCCTACCATGATGCCAATTTAAACTAATCCATCTGCCTGTAGATAGTCTGTTCCCCACTTACGTATCTGTCTGAATGCCTCTTAAGCTTCACTATTGTATCTGTGTCCACCACCTCCCTGTTCCAGGCACTTGAAACTCGCTATGCTTATAAAAAAAATGTTACTCACACACACAGACACAAACAGACACACACACAGAAACACACTTCCCTTGTACATCTCCTTTGAATTTTCCCTCTCCCTCTCTCACCTCACAATTAGGCCCTTGACTATCTATGTAAAAAAGACTGTGTCTCAAAGCTCTCCGCTTCTTTTTGGATTCCAGACCTAACCACGCTCCTCTGTCTAGCAGAATTAGTTCTTACTCTCAATAATTTTTCCTTTGGCTCCTCCCACTTCCTCCAAACCAAAGGTGTAGCCATGGGCACCCGCATGGGTCCCAGTTATGCCTGCCTTTTTGTTGGCTTTGTGGAACAGTCTATGTTCCAAGCCTATACGGGTATCCGCCTCCCTCTTTCCCTTCGCTACATCGACGACTGCATTGGCACTGCCTCCTGCATGCATGCTGAGCTCGTTGACTTTGCCTCCAACTTTCACCCTGCCCTCAAATTTACCTGGTCTATTTCTGCCACCTCCCTCCGCTTTCTTGATCTTTCTGTCTCCATCCCTAGAGACGGCCTATCTACTGATATCTACTATAAGCCTACAGACTCTCACAGCCACCTGGACTATTCCTCTTCCCACCCTGTCTCTTGCAAAAATGCTATCCCCTTCTCACAATTCCTCTGTCTCCGCCGCACCTGCTCTCAGGATGAGGCTTTTCATTCCAGGACGAAGGAGATGTCTTCCTTTTTTAAACAAAGGGGCTTCCCTTCTTCCACCATCAACTGTGCTCTCAAACGCATCTCTCCCATTTCCCGCACATCTGCCCTCACTCCATCCGCCCACCACCCCACTCAGGATAGGGTCCTCCTTGTCCTCACCTACCACCCCACCAGCCTCCAGGTCCAACGTATAATTCTCCGTAACTTCCGCCACCTCCAACGGGATCCCACTACCAAGCACATCTTTCCCTCCCCCCCCCTTCTGCTTTCTGCAGGGATTGCTCCCTACGCAACTCCCTTGTCCATTTATTCCCCCCCCCTCCCCATTCCTTCCCACCGATCTCCCTCCTGGCACTTATCCTAGTAAGCAGAACAAGTGCTACACCTGCCCTTACACTTCCTCCCTCACCACCATTCAGGGCCCCAGATAGTCCTTCCAGGTGAGGCGACACTTCACCTGTGAGTTGGCTGGTGTGGTATACTGCGTCCGGTGCTCCCGGTGTGGCCTTTTATATATTGGTGAGACCTGACGCAGACTGGGAGACATTCGCTGAACACCTATGCTCGGTCCATCAGAGAAAGCAGGATCTCCCAGTGGCCACACATTTTAATTCCACGTCCCGTTCCCATTCTGATATGTCTATCCATGGCCTCCTCTACTGTCAAGATGAAGCCACACTCAGGTTGGAGGAACAACACCTTATATACCGGCTGGGTAGCCTCCAACCTGATGGCATGAACGTTGACTTCTCTAACTTCTGTTAATGCCTCTCCTCCCCTTCTTACCCCATCGCTGATATATTTAGTTTTTGTTCTCTCCCCCCCCCCCCCTTTTTTTCTTTCTCTCTCTGCCCATCACTCTGCATGTTCTCCATCTCCCTCTGGTGCTCCCCTCCCCTTTTCTTTCTCCCTAGGCCTCCCGTCCCATGATCCTTTCCCTTCTCTAGCTCTGTATCCCGTTTGCCAAACACCTTTCCAGCTGTCAGCATCACCCCACCCCCTCCGGTCTATCATTATGAATCTTCCCCTCCCCCTCCTACTTTCAAATCTCTTACTATCTTTCCTTTCAGTTAGTCCTGGCAAAGGGTCTCGGCCCAAAACGTCGACAGCGCTTCTCCCTATAGATGCTGCCTGGCCTGCTGTGTTCTACCAGCATTTTGTGTGTGTGGCTTGAATTTCCAGCATCTGCAGATTTCCTCGTGTTTGTCTGTGTCTCTTATGCCTCTTGAAATTTTATATACTTCCATCAGATTGTTCTTTGACCTCTGGTGCTCCAGCACACACAAGTTTGTCTAACCTCCTCTTATTGCTAATCTACTCCAACCCAGGCAACATCCTGATAAACCTTTTGTGCATCCTGCATATGTACCTAAATGTCCATATGTATCTAAAGCTTTATGCAGCTGCAAGATGACTTAAATTTTATTCCCAATGATCTGACTAGGGAAGGCATATATGCTATTAAGTCTGGTTTGGACAATGGCAAGGGATTTACTTTCCTAATGGACATCAGTCATCCCGTTTTTGCAGCAGCCTGGCATGTTTTGATTTTTTTTTCTGCATACCAAGCCAATAAGAAGGCAGAGTGAAGTAAATAATCCCGAGTGTGAACTTGCACCCAGTATTTTGCAAGAATGGATTCTGTATTGTTTTTAATGCAGTGATAGCAAATTCCTATGATTTTTGTGCTCTTTCACCAAAGAGGGCTTTCCTGACAGCTGGGTGTATTCACAAGAAACTGAGCCTTTCAAATAGGAAGCTGCAAAATATGAGCAGTGGTTTTGCAGATCAGCTAGCTATTCATGACTCCTTCCCTTACCTCAGTCCTTGCCCATGGGGAGAACATCTGACATTGGTTTTGTTTGGGAAGGACTGGGCTGAGTGAACTGCATTCATTTCATTAAACATGCTCATCATTTCACCTGATTCTCTCAACTTGTCTCTCAATCCAGTCTTTCAGTCTTCTAGAGAATCTCAGCAGGTCTCACCTGATCTGCTCGAGTTCCTTTAGTATTTTGTGTGGATCTCTGGCATCCGCAGAATTTCTCGTGTTTATCATTTACTCTTTTTTGTCATATCCTTCAACTCCACTTTCATAATATCTCTTAACCAACCTTTTCATCGTATTTAAAGTTCCTTGAGTTTATCACATCATCATTCCTGAGGTCTGACATGGTCACAAACTCGAAGCAGGTGGTTAAGTTTTTGAGTGTAAGAAAGCTTAATACCAAGAGATGATCGAGCAGAGCCAGAGACAGGAGTGCAGGGACCAGTGGGAGTCTATAGAAGTGGGGTGTAAAGGTTTTGCTGGCTACTCACTGTGCAGAACCTGCTTTCTCCTTAGCATTAAGGGGACTGCAAAGAAAAGAGCCATCAGGACTGTCAGAGAGGCTGCTGAGCGAGTCTCCGGATGCCTATGGATCACGAAGTGTGACCCATGGACTAATGCTGCTGGATCACAAGTCAAGGCCTGATCAATGCTGGCTGGGTCATCTGGGCGACAGAGTCTGATGTTCAAAGACTCGAAACACCTAATGACCCCAGGTTACATCACTGATGATGTGTCCTTGTACATCCTGGGATGTATCTCAGCATTGTACTTGTAATTCTCTGTCCACGTAGGTATAAGACTGTCAGTGGCAAGGACAGACTTCATTGCCCATCAATATAAGAATATAAGGGTGATGATTTAGACTTGTTCCAGGCCTGGCGAGGTTGTCTTTTGAGGAAAGATTGAATAGACTGGTACTGTATTCTGCAATACAGAATGTAAGGAGAGTTCAGTGAAATCGACAGACTTGAAAGACCTGATGCAGAGAAGGTATTTCCCTTGACTGAGGACTCAAAGATAAAGGTAAGCCATTTAGAACTCAGATGAGGACAAATTTCTTCACTCAGATGTTGGTGAACCTTTGGCATTCTCAGCCCCAGGGAATTGTGGAGGCTCAGACACTCTGGTTATTCAAGGAATCGAGGGTTGTAGTTTTGGATAATGGTGCTGAGGAGAAGCTCAGCTATGTTCTTAATGGCAGAGCAGGCTTGAAAGGCAGTATAGCATATTCTCGCTCCATTTGTTTTTTTTTGTTTATAAGGTTCTCTGATGCTGATCAACCTGCAATGCAATTTCCATGTTCTTGGTTTTCTGTTGTTTATTCTGTAAATACAGTGTATTTCCCACCACCACCTCTTGTTTTTTTTGAAAAAGATCTGGCCTGTCTTATCTGAAACTTTGAACAAACACCAAGCGGACAATCGGATTGTGGAGCGCTGCTGCCGGTGTTTACGATTTGCTGTACGTTGTGTGGGGAAAGGCTCTGCAGCATTACTTCAGCCTCTGGTCACTCAGGTAGGGTGGGTTTGAACACTTCTAATGTGATGTTGATGGGCAGGGGGAGGTGGCTAAGTGGGAGATTGGTTTCTAAAGTTTATGTTTTGCTTGCTTTTGTCGGTATCTTAAAATTCTTGCATTTCAGTGTAGGGTACATGCGTAGCTTGATTTTGATGGTTTATGTTTCTGGTGAACGTGCTAATGGATAGTGATGATGAAAAGCCCTGATTGAGGTACTCTAGTATGATGGCACATACCACCTTTGCAGTTCCCTGTTGGTACATAAGTCATGGATTGGACACAGTGTACATCCTCATGGTGAAAGACAGTAAAATGTTAGAGTGATGAATTTATCTCTTTTTTTTTTTGGTCAGTTTTACCACATTTTGTCTCCACTTCTTAAAAAAGACATCATATCCTACTATGTTGAGCCCAATAATCCTAATGTAAGATTGGTACCTGACATTTTTTTCAAGACAAGATAATACGTTATGTGGAGAGGAACTTGGCAAGTAGCTGCTGTGCATCTTTTACTGAGTGTGCACTGTAGTCACTCTGTGCTGTAACAATGAATGCTTCAAGTGGTTGACGGCCTGTCAATCAAGCTGACTTCTTTTTGGATGGCATCAAGTTTCTTGAGAGCTTTTGGCCTTCCTGGAGGATGTCATTTACCTCCAGAAGAACTGGCATATTCTTCTTCATTCTGTACGTAGCCACACATGGGGAGAACAGAAGAAGGTATAACTGACTTCTAAATTAAATGATTTCTTCACACCAGAAACTTACTATCTTTCCTGGTGTGCCTGAAAATAGATACTGTCTTCTTCGTACCTTGTGTGTTGGAAGGGAATTTAGAAGATAATACCTGCTAGCGTATTGGGGTCCCTAAGTCGTGATCCTGAAATTATGTTCAGTCAGCCAAGGTGCTCTTCAGTTCTTCACTCAGATTGATCTATTTGCAGAAACCACACCATTCCAATAATGATCTCTGATATCTGGAAATACAGCTCTATTGCAATATTCTTTCTACCACCAGAGGGTAATGGTGTAACGTTAAATAATTCAGTTTCAGTGCATTTATTTTTCCAGGTGCTATAGAAGCAACATCTTGGAAAAGTTGGTTGAATGGAACTTGGCATATGATTAATGCCAGCACCAAAATTAGCAATGCATTTTTACATATTTTCATATGACTTGATTTAATGCAATTTACAATATGTTAGCCTGCTTGACTCATTGAGAAAAGAGAGGCAGACCAGACCATTCTCAGTGTTCCAGTTATTCTTAATTGTACATAGATTGTGGGTGATATTACACCTACCTTTCCAAACTATAAAGGATTTCAATGAGATAAGCTTTTTGACGCATGAATCACAGTTCTCTTCATTAGCCAGGAGTTGTATCACTGTATTTTAATCATATTAAAGCTGCACTGTACATCACCCGAAAAGCTGTGTATGAAAGTATTATTTGGGTGCTGTGGTAGTGTAGCAGTTAGCTCGATGCTGTTGTAGCTTGGGGTATAGGAGTTTGAAGTTCAATTCCGATGTCAGCTGTAAGGGGTCAGTAGGTCCTGCCCGTGAACACATGGGTTTCCTCCAGGTGTTCTGGTTTCCTCCCACAGTCCAAAGATGTACTGGTTAGTAGGTTAATTGGTCGTTGTAAATTGTCGCTGGATTTGGCTGAGGTTAACTTGGTGGTTTGCTGGCAGCACGGATCACAGGGCTGTAAGGGCCTGTTCTGCACTACATCCCTAATTTAAAATAAATTAATTAAGATGAAGAACTCAATTGTGATGTTTACCAAGCAGCATTTTTTTTTCTCTCTGTGTAATGTCGTAATGAAATATTTGGATATCTGAAAGACCTGTACTGAAGAGTATTGCCTGCAGGCAACACTCTTTCCAGATTTAGCTTTCCTGTGCTTTCTGTTGTTCAATGTTCTTATAAAGTCACCTCTCAATCACCTCCAGAGATTAGGCTTCTTTCTGCATAATACAAAATAAACCACCCTATCTGGCACCAACAGTCATTCCATAGTCAAAGTCCAAAGATCAAATTTCTTTCCCATTTTGATGTTTGGTCTGAACAACAACTGAACCTCTTGACCATTTCTGCATGCTTCAATGCATTGAGTTTCTGCCACGCAATGTATGATGTATGCATTAATGGGCAGGTGTACCTAATGAAGTGGGCATTGAGTATTCCAGGCTGTGGTGGTGAGAGCAGTGTTGGTTACCATATCCTTTACATTTTCTAATTTTGCCTTCCTGTGTAGATGGTGAACGTGTATCGAGTACACCCACATTCTTGCTTTCTCTACCTCGGCAGTATTCTGGTTGATGAATATGGAATGGAGGAAGGATGCCGGCAGGGATTACTAGACATGGTGCAGGTAAGAAACAATTCTGTTGCTGAGCTTGGACTCCATGAAAGACTTGGCTGAGAACATCAGGAAGTGGTATATTTTTGATATAAATATGGTTAGTTGGGCTGGGCACCATGTACTACTTACTGTATTTTCATCACATCTAACATTGGCAATGTGTTTTTAACTGTATTAGAGCTGACCTCTCTCCCCCATCCCTTCAACAACTTTCCTCCAATTTGGCACTGCTTGAACTGTCCCTTTCTGACCACAGTTACCTGTTCTGGTATGTGCTTGTGTGACTTAGTGTGGAACTTTCTTTGATGAACCTCAGCAATTATATGGTGTTCAAGTCACTATAATGTTATTGGTATTGTCCACTGTCCTTTGAAAGGCAAGTAAGTGTTTAAACTTTTGTAGCATTGGGTTCCTGATCAAGTTTCAAGTACTGACGGTTAAGCTAGAGAGATACATACCTGTGAAATGCTCTGTGTCCTCAGTATCATGCAACTGTTAATATTTGATTTGATCCCTGTTATTTGCATCTCTCAACTTCAGGAACATGTTGTATCACAGCTTTGTTCCTCTGCTAGGGTTCATCCAGTAAAAACATATCTTTTTGGTGTAGAGAGCTGAAATCACCACAGCTAAATGAATGTGTTGCAGTCAGAAAAATCCCCTTTCGGTCCTGATGAGGAGCCTCAGCCTGAAATGTCGACTCTATTCCTCTCCACTGATGCTGCCTGACCTACTGAGTTCCTCCAGCATTTTATACGTGTATTACTTTCACTCTGACTGTCAGTTTGCTGGAAGTTCATACCAGAAGAAATAGTTTCTCATAGAACCATAGAACATCACAGCACCAAAACAGGCCTTTTGGCCCTTCTTGACTGTGCCGAACTATTTTTCTGCCTAATCCCACTGACCTGCACCTGGCCCATAACCCTCCATACCCCTCTCATCCATGTACCTGTCCAAGTTTTTCTTAAATGTTAAAAGTGAGCCTGCATTTACCACTTCATCTGGCAGCTCATTCCACACTCCCACCACTCTCTGTATGAGGAAGCCCCCCCCCCAATGTTCCCTTTAAACTTTCACCCTTCACCCTTAACCCAGGACCACTGTTTTTTTTTCTCCCCTAGCCTCAGTAGAAAAAGCTTGCTTGCATTCACTCTATCTATACCCATCATAATGTTATATCTTCATTTACCTCTATATTGCTTTTATATTTTTTATTAATTTGAATTTTATAATTTTAAAATTATAATTTAAAGTTTATAATTTTATATAAATTATATTCTTATAATTTTATATACCTCTGTCAAACCTCCCCTCATCTTACATACAGTTTCTCTGATATGAACAAATTCAGGAAGGAAATGAGTCAAGGGCATGTGCTGGTGCTTCGACATTGCACTCATCCTGGTAATGTTTGTAAGGAAGGAAATCTGATATGAGCACTGAATGCTCAAACAAACTAAATGCAAACAAAATAAAAGTTGACATTCTAGAAGGTAAATACTTGATGCTGGATTTTATAGTGAAAATTATTAACTTGAAGGCACAATGCCTGCAGTTATATTGGCACCTGGAGTCCTGAAAATACCAGGTCCAATTCCGGGTAGTGCAGGGTTAGTTGATCTAAGTGGAGGGGTTGGCAAAGCTGCTGTTTTTGTTTGGATGTCAAATCATTTTGTGAGAGACTGGGAAACATTGGCCGGCATTCCCACCTGCAATTACTATCCAGATTTCCCTCTAGAATTGGAACCCTGAGATGATATCCTTTAGTATCTCGAGGTTGAAAGCAATAAAGCAGATGGCAATTCCAGTGTTGATCTACCCTCTGTGGGCGCACAGGAAACAGTTACATTCTTCTGGATGTCTTTCTTTACAGGCCTTGTGTATGCCAACTTTTCAGCTTCTTGAACAACCAAATGGCCTTCGGGATCACCCAGACACAGTGGACGATCTTTTCCGCCTGGCAACCAGGTACATTGAGGAATCTATTTCACTACTGTAGTGGGTTTACATAGTTGCCTTGTTTGTTGTCCTTTTCCAGGAAGGTATCTCTTCTACAAGGTTTTGCTGCAGCATTCATCCTCTGTTAATGACATAGGCCGCTGTGGAATTAACCGGTGAAGCTGTTCCAATTTGTATATCTTTCCCCTTAAATGCATCGGTGCGATTTATTCTGACTTCCTGAATACTCCAGATTCTAATCATGACCTAAGCAAAGTATTTTGTCCTGAGTTTTTTTAAGTGAATTATTATGTGATTCTGTCATATTTTTCCTAGTATTAGTGTGACCCACAACTAACACTGTGGGATCCCCTTATAAATATGCCTGCCCTTGTAAACTCTGTTTTGATATCTGTAACCATTTCTAGTACATCCCTTGGTTCTGTAGGGAAAAGTGCCCCACCTACTCTCTTTTCTGATGATTATACCATCTCATTCTTATAAAGTTTTTTTCTCCCTGCAACTTCTCCAGTGCCTTTAATCCAACTTTATGATTTGAGGTCCAAAACTACTTAATTTCAAGTACTTCTTTATTCTGTTTTGATTTTTCTCCTATGTAGGTTTATTCAACGGAGTCCAACTACACTCCTCCAAAGTCAAATCATCATTCATATATTGAACTGTGCTATCGCAGCTGTTATCCTCGACCATCGGGACGCTAACTGCAGTATCATGAAATTCTTGCGGGATCTTATCCACACAGGGGTTGCTAAAGATGTAAGTCAGAAACACAACTGATTTGAGTTCACAAACTCTAATTGGGTTGCACTCAGAAGCTCCATCACATGATAAAGTTGTAACTGATTGTCTATTCATGTAATGTTAGTGATCCCATGATGTTGCTGAAAAAAGTATTTTTCTGGTATCCAGACAAACATTTCCCAGTGTATTCACTCCTTCCTCCACTAGTATACCTATGGCTGCTGTGTATGTCATCTACTGAATGCACAGCATTTTCTCTTAAAGACTAGTTCTCCCAAATTCACAACCCCACCACCAAAGAGATTAAGAATAGCAGGGACATTGGAAGTACAACTATCTGCAGGTTTCTTCTAAGTCATACAACATCTTGTCTCTGGTATATATTGCTGTTGCTTCTTTGTCACTGAGGCCTTGCCAACTTCACTGTGGAAGTACCTTCACTGAATGACCATAGAGGTTCAGAAAGGTGGCTGGCAACAACCTTCTCAAGGGCAATGGGTGTGGGGGGGGGGGGTTAATGCTAACTTTGCAAATGGTAACCTCATCCATAAAAGATACTGAAACCAAACACTCTCAACAATAGTCATTCATCTTACAGAAATCTAATAAAACCCAAATGGTATTGTCCACAGAACTAGTTCTTGACTAGTTGACCCTTTCTCCAGATTTATTTGCCATTAGCCAGTTCCATCATGAGCACTAACCTCTGTAGTATCCAGGCCATCTTCAAGGAGCCGTTCCTCAGAAATGTGGTGTCCATCATGCCCCACCAGCCAGGACATGTCCTCTTCTCTTTGCTACCAGCAGGGAGGTGGTACAGAAGCCTGAAGGCACACACTCAATGATTCAGGAACAGCTTCTTCCCCTCTGCCATCTGATTTCTGAATGGAGATTGAATCCATGAACACTACCTCACTACATTCTTTTAATTTCCTGCTTTTTTTCCTCTATTGTCATGTATTGCATTGTACTGCTGCTGCAAAGTTAATAAATTTCAAGACATATGCTGGTGATATTAAACCTGATTCTGTAATAAAGAATACACGCCCAGAAGAAAATTTCCTAATTTTAAGAGTTTGCAGATACAACCACAGCTGTATAATAACCTCACTTTGGTGGCAGAACAAAATAAAGTAATCAGTCCTGTTTCCACAGCACGAGGATGATTTTGAACTGCGAGAGGGTTTGATCAAGCAAGTGCTGGCCCAGCACGGACAGCAGCTGGTCAATCAGCTTCTTCAAGCTGTGTGCTTCTGCCTGCCCCCATATACCCTACCAGATCTAGCGGAGGTTATGTGGGAAATAATGCAGATTGACAGAGCGGTAAGGTTCCACTCTATCTATTAAACTGACATAGGAATGGAGGGGTTGCACAGGGCAGCCATGGTGTGGGTGATGGTGGGCAACTTCTTCCCTCCCTTTGGGTAACCATCAAGTAAGATTGCATTGTCTCAGAATTTACAGCACAGAATGAAACCGTTTGACTACTAAAATACAATTAGTCTCACTTTTGGCTTTTCCCTGCCTATATTTTGGCGATTTTAAAATTTTCTCCTGTCATGTTTCTTTTTCCAAGTTACCTCCACCATCTATGCAGACAGTGCACTCCAAATCAGAGCAGTTCACTAAATATAAAAACTTTCTCCTAACATTTAAAAATACTGTAAGTCTATCCCTGGATACTAAGCATCTTCCTCCTTCCTCCTAAACTAGAGAATGATCTAGCTTCTCTGTTCTCTTCACATTAGCAGGTACTTGCTGAATTGGGTAGCTTTGCATAATTGTCCGTTTCCTACTGGACAGTTCAGCTTTTCAAGCAGTACACATGTGGTCAGCCAAAAAGATTTTTCATTCCAACTCATTAGGTAATGGGGTGGATTTTCTGGCCTCGGTATGGTTTTAGGGACAAATGTGTAGTTCAAATGTTTGCACCTGAAGAAGAATCGGGCTTCAGCACAACTAAGATATCTGTTTTGTCATATAGCACCCGGCTTTGACAACCTGGGTTCAATCTGACTTCGGGGTACTGTCTTAGTGGAGTTTGTACATACTTGCAAGTGCTCTGGTCTTCTTCTAGAACACAAAAAATTGGTAGCAGTTAGTAGACTACTGTAAATTGCTACTTATATTGGTAGGCAGCTGGAGAGTTGATGGGGTAAGTGATTGGGTTAGAGTGGGGGTTCCCAACCTTTTTTATGCTATGGACCAATACTATTTAAGCAAGGGTCTGTGGACGCCAGGTTGAGGGATATAATTGGAGAAAAGGACTGATGAGAAAGTTGGCTCAATGGCCTCCTTGTATCATCAGAATATGAGGTATGAGAAATGTATCGTCTTGTAATTCTGGAGGAGCTGGGCCAGTCAAGTTAAACATTAAACCCTTCCCAATTCATTGCTAAGTGTTTGGAGCTTTCCAGGTTATCAGTCATATCTGGTTTAATGATACTTCCAAGAAACTATGCCAAAGACTAAAAGTGCATGTATACTGGAGATCACAGTTGTCGCAATGTGGAGCGAGGAAATAAAACCAAGCTGCTAGCGGAACTCAGCAGGTGAAGCAGCATCATGACTGAGAGTGGAATGGGATTTCATTTGCACCCTATCTCTCCTTTATGGTTCTTGTTATCACCTTCATTACTTATCAGTTTCTAGCACTTGTGATCATCACCTTCTGATAGCTGTCTCCACCTTCACCTTCTCTTCTCCCCCCCCCCCACCCCCAACTTGGCTCCATCTTGCTTTTTCCACACCCACTGGAAAGTTTTTAAATTATTATTAAAGTACTGTATCTGGGTTTGTAAAGAATAATAACATTTAGCCTTTCCACTTGTCAATGTGTTAGTGGTTTAGAGGGTTAAGGTAGCACTTGCATTTGCCAAGTTAATGGTGTTCATTATCACTCTGGACCCTGGGGAATCTTTTTAAACTTAAACTATCCTCCCTGTCTCTTAAAATTTAGAAAATATATTAATCATATTCAGTCCATAACTTTGCTGTATTTTAATGCAGTTCCATAAACTTTGAACAATTTTTGCCTCCTCCAGACATTTTGCAGATGGTTAGAAGCCTCACTCAAGTCATTACCTAAGGAGACAGCAGGGGGTGCTGTCACAGTTACACACAAGCAGCTGACGGACTTCCATAAGCAAGTCACGAGGTGAGAGCGATGTAGATGCAGCTGCTCAGTGGGCCTGCTAAGCCAGATATGTCACAAAATACAAAGTTCATTTTACATCCTTGACTATCCCATTAAATTTTATAGTCAGTAAATTATTTGTCATCGATGTGTAGATTAGATTAGATTCAACTTTATTGTCATCGTGCCGAGTACAGATACAAAGCCAATGAAATGCAGTTAGCATCTAACCAGAAATGCAAAGAATAGTGTTATTTACAAAATAACTGCGAATAAAAAGCATGTGCTAAAGCACACAAGTATAAAAGTACTGAGACAGTACAATATGGGTACAATACTGCTTAGCGCTGTGATGTGAGGTTCAGCAGGGTCACAGCCTCAGGGAGGAAACTCTTCCTGTGCCTGCTGGTGTGGGAGCAGATGGAGGAGAATAAAAAGTCCATGGTTAGAGTGAGATGCATCCTTGATAATAATTTTCGCCCTGCCCAGGCAGTGTTTATGGTAGATGTTCTCAATGGTGGGCAATTGGGTGCCGATAATCTGCTGGGCAGTTTTCACCACACGCTGGAGTGCTTTGCAGTCTGATACGGGACAATTGCCGTACCACACTGAGATGCATTTGATGAGTATGCTCTCAATGGTACAGCGGTAAAAGTCCGTCAGTATCCTGGGACAGAGGTGAGCTTTCTTGATGCTCCGCAGGAAATAAAGGCGCTGTTGCACCTTTTTGATCAGGATGGAGGAGTTCGGGGACCAGGTGAGACCCTCGGAAATGTGGACACCAAGGGATTTGAAGCTTGATACATGCTCCACTACAGCTCCGTTGATGTAGATGGGGATGTGAGTGTGGCTGCTAGCATGCCTGAAGTCCACATTGATCTCCTTGGTCTTCTGGGTGTTAAGGGCCAAGTTGTTGTCGGCACACGACGCGGCCAGGTGCTGGACCTCGTCCATGTCGGCCATCTCGTCATCCCCTCTGATCAGGCCAATCACCGTGGTGTCATCTGCGAACTTGATTATGGAGTTAGAACCATGTACAGGAATGCAGTCATAGGTGAAAAGGGAATACAGAAGAGGTCTCAGCACACAGCATTGAGGCATGCTGGTGTTCAGGGTGAGAGTGGAGGAGGAGAGGTTGTCTAACTTAACAGATTGGGGGTCTGTTAGTCATAAAGTCCAAGGTCCAATTGCAGAGGGATGAGCTGATACCAAGCTGGTGAAGTTTGGCGATCAGCTTGGAGAAGGTCACAGTATTGAATGCCAAACTAAAGTCAATGAGCAGCACTTGGATGTAAGAGTTGGGGCTGTCCAGGTGGGTCAGGGCAGAATGAAGTGCCATGGAGATGACATCCTGTGTTGACCTGTTGGTGCAATAGGCAAATTGATGGGGATCCAGGGTAGTGGACAGACAGGATTTCAGATGTGATAGAACCAGTCTCTCATAGCACTTTGCAGTGATGGGGGTGAGTGCAAATGGGTGGAAGTTATTCAGGCCCTTGGCAGCGGAATGCTTCGGCACTGCCAAAATGATGGCGATCTTGAAGCTTGTGGGGACAACTGCCTAGGCCAGGGACGGATTGAAAATGTCCGTGATGACCCCAGCCAACTGCCCTGCCCAGACCCTGAGCACATGGCCAGTTATTCCATCTTGACCAGGTGCTGTGTATTGTATGACATTGCATCACCAGTGCTACAAACTGCAATTTCTTTCTTTGTACACAAGTGGGGTTATATGCTTGGATTTAAAAGATTTTAAGGGGTGATTCTTGTCAGCATTTTCAACATCAAGGGAACTGAGGGGGAAGAGAGAGAGACAGGTAACATAAACTAGTTAAGAAGATTCTGTTCGTTTTGAACTCTTGTTTGCAATTAGCAGCTAATTGTCCTGTGAAGGTTAAATTGATGATTTGTATTTTTAAAAAGCCATTAAGAGCTGTGAGACAAGTTGGACCCATATATCTACTGTGAGCAAATTTAGATAATGAATTAAATCGACAAGGTTCTTTCTTGTTGCACATTTAGTGTCAGGGCACAATACTTCCCAGAAATGCTGAGCTGCTCAGTAACTCAGCTCAGGGATAGCTTTAATGCATCTCAGCCACCCAGTTTGCTTTTCATGCGATTCACCCTAATGCATGGTAAAATAACAGAGTGGTGCTGGAACATCTACACTGAACTTCCAGAACTTTCTCATCTTGTAATGTGGACTAACCTGTTTTTGTCGAACATTTGAAGAAAGAGAACCTGATTGAAAGGAAGGAAATCATTCAGTGCTGGAAATCTGAAACATGCTCAGACTTGCTTGGCAGGAAGCTGGTTATGATCAGAGTTGCTGATTCTGTGCAGGTTATGACTCGAATGAGTGACGTTTCCAACACTTGAGCTTGCATAGTATGAAGTCAGCAAAGGCGTGAAACCTCATGAGTGTTAGAAGTCTGTTTGGATTTTAAAAAAACATCATCGCAAATCCAAACCTGACCCCTATCCAAGCTATTGGGCTTTTCCTAACTAATCCAATTTGACCGTTGCCAAAGACGATATTGGAATGCACTACATGCCCTTTTAAGTCAGTATTATGTCAGTTTATAAAACTTTCTCTCCATGCAAGTACATTTCTTCCCCCTTCAGCCAAGTTTATTAGCTGTTCACCCTGTAGCCTTCCCGAGTCTTTAGTCACACGCCTACACCTTTCAGCAGCAGTTCTTCTCAGTATTGGCTAGAAGTGCCCACAGACAGCAGCGATGCTCCCTAAGAGACCACTTCACGATATTAGGGTGTCTTTGGTGCCAAATCCTCCCTCACTGCCTCAGGAAGCATATCACAGAATAAAGTGTGTGAGTGTATCAGTTAGCATGATGCTATTACAGCTCAGGATGTTGGAGATGGGAGGTCAATCCTAGCATTCTCTGCAAGGAATCTTTACATGCTTCCTTTGGATTGTAGGGCTTTTCTGTGGGTTCTCCCATAGTCCTGAGAGGTACAGAGTTGGATAATTGGTCAAGGGTTGCTAGGCTGTGTAGCTCATAGGGCCAAAAGGGCCTGTTGCAAGTTGTATCGCTAACTGACCACATCTTGTTAAAGCAAAGAGTCATCATAAGAAAATGTTGGCAGGTCAGGCTCTATTCTGTAGAGAAAAAATGGATTTCTTGTGTGTCTGCTGTCTAGGAAGTACTTTTAACATTTTTTATTTCTGCATTTGTTCACTTTTGGAATCATGGAGACTTCAATAGAGTATTTATTTAGTCCAGTCTAACTCTAAGAACCTATAGTTTTGTCCCCAAGCCATTTCAAGTCTGAACAGTTCCTTTGCTTGGATCAAGTATCCAGGTTCCATTCTGTTTTGAAACAACTTCCAAGTCACTCAAATCTAGACTGGTTAAAGAGTTTTAAGCAAAGCATCTGAAGTGGAGATTCTAATATTGTCCTTCCTGGAGCCTCTTTTTGTTATCTGGTATTTTACCATGATCAAATTCTGCCATTGCTTAACGTGCACAGAGATAGGGGATAGTATAGGTTGTGGACAGGAACCCTAGGTGTGGGGTGGTCGACATACTGCTTATAGTTAAAAATTCTGACTCTGTTTTTTTTTCCCCCTACTTGGTGTTCGATCACCACAACTTGGGAAGGAGGCAGTTAACCTCATCATGCATTGCTGCTTCATCCCAAAACAAAATGGTATCATAGTTTAAAAAAGATTATGTGAATCGTTTCCTCATGGTCTATTTTTTCTTTCTCTTCAACAATAGTCAAAAATGGTAGTAACTGTGCTCTGATATTACCTCATTTTATATGAGTTTGTGTTTAAACCTAATTTCTCAGGCTGATCCACTTGCTGTATGAAAACAGGACCTCACCTGTGCTGCATGAGCTCTTGCAAGAATTCAATTTCTTCTTTAGCATGCTAAGATTTTCTGTACAGTATACTTAGATTTGTGATTGGATTATTTTTATGATTTTTGGATCACTTTATGGACTTTCAATCAATTTGTGTTTATAACCTATTTGCGTATTTATATTTATTGTTCTTTTATTATTATTGTTTCTTATTAATTATGTTTATTTTTGTGCTGCATCAGATCCAGAGTAACAATGACTTAATTCTCCTTTACACTGGCGTACTGGTAATGACCTTAAACAATCATGAATTTATCTTGAATTTTGTGACTGTACGTGTAAAAGACTTTCTGTCCCTGGCCATTGAACGTATTAAGGAACTGGAGCTGCAGCTTAGAAACATAGAAAATAGGTGCAGGAGTAGGCCATTCGGCCCTTTGAGCCTGCACCGCCATTCAGTATGATCATGGCTGATCATCCAACTCAGAACCCTGTACCTGCTTTCTCTCCATACCCCCGATCACTTTGGCCACAAGGGCCATATCTAACTTCCTCATAAATATAGCCAATGAACCGGCCTCAACTATTTCCTGTGACAGAGAATTCCACAGATTCACCACTCTCTGTGTGAAGAAGTTTTCCCTCATCTCAGTCCTAAAAGGCTTCCCCATTATCCTTAAACTGTTACCCCTCGTTCTGGACTTCCCCAACATCGGAATCAATCTTCCTGCATCTAGCCTGTCCAATCCCTTTAGAATTTTATATGTTTCAATAAGATCCCCCCCTCAATCTTCTAAATTCCAGTGAGTATAAGCCTAGTCGATTCAGCCTTTCTTCATATGAAAGTCCTGCCATCCCAGGAATCAATCTGGTGAATCTTCTCTGTACTCCCTCTATGGCAACAATGTCTTTCCTCAGATTAGGTATTGCACACAATATTCTAGGTGCGGTCTCACCAAGGCCTTGTACAACTGCAGTAGAACCTCCCTGCTCCTGTACTCAAATCCTTTTGCTATGAATGCCAACATAACATTTGCTTTTTTCACTGCCTGCTGTACCTGCATGCCCACCTTCAATGACTGGTGTACAATGACACCCAGGTCTCGTTGCACCTCCCCTTTTCCTAATCGGCCACCGTTCAGATAATAATCTGTTTTCCTGTTCTTGCAACCAAAGTGGATAACCTCACATTTATCCACATTAAGTTGCATCTGCCATGAATTTGCCCACTCACCTAACCTATCCAAGTCACCCTGCATCCTCTTAGCATCCTCCTTACAGCTAACACCGCCGCCCAGCTTTGTGTCATCCGCAAACTTGGAGATGCTGCATTTAATTCCCTTGTCTAAATCATTAATATATATGGTAAACAACTGGGGTTCCAGCACTGAGCCTTGCGGTACCCCACTAGTCACTGCCTGCCATTCTGAAAGGGTCCCGTTTACTCCCACTCTTTGCTTCCTGTCTGCCAACCAATTCTTTATCCACCTCAATACCATACCCCCAATACCATGTGCTTTCTTTCTTTTTCAATCTTTTTATTGAATTTCATATACAAAAGAAAATAATAATATAACATAACATTGAATAGGTTATAAATACACTAGGCTTGAAATTAACTTAGTAACAAGATATCAATATCTTATTGAGATATCAACAGAGAACATCATAAAATAATCAATCAAGCCTATATTAATTGTATATGAAAAAAGGATAATCCCAAAAGGAAAAAAAATATAAGAAAAAATATGTATTAAAATAAGCAATAAACCTTAACTAACATGGGCAATAATAATAGTTTATATATACATGATAGTGTCAAGAACTCCAGAACTCCATACCAAAACAAGGATAAAAAGGAAAAAAGGTCTGGAAGAGGTCAAATTAACTCATATGAAAATGTCGAATAAACGGTCCCCAAGTCTCTTCAAATTTAATTGATGGATCAAAAATAGTACTTCTAATTTTTTCTAAGCTCAAACAAGAAATAGTTTGAGAAAACCACTGAAACGTGGTAGGAGGGTTTACTTCTTTCCAATTTTGTAATATAGACCTTCTAGCTATTAGAGTTGCAAATGCAATCATTCGTCTAATCGAAGGGGAAAGTTGACTACCATCTTCAATTGGTATACCAAAAATTGCAGTTATAAAACGGGGTTGTAAATCAATATTCCAAACTGAGGAAATGATAGCAAATATATCCTTCCAATAGTTATGTAAGGTGGGACATGACCAAAACATGTGGGTCAATGAAGCGACTTCTGAGTGACATCTGTCACATTGAGGGTTAATATGGGAGTAGAATCGAGCAAGCTTATCTTTAGACATGTGGGCTCTATGTACCACCTTAAATTGTATTAAAGCATGTTTAGCACATACAGAAGAAGAGTTAACCATTTGTAAAATTTTTTCCCATTTTTCTGTTGATATAGTATATTGAAGCTCATTTTCCCACTCTTGTTTAATTCTTCCTGACATTTCTGGTTGTATCTTCATAATCATATTATAAATAAGAGTCACTAAACCCTTCTGACAAGGGTTCAAGGTAAAAAGTATATCTAAAAAATCCATCGGAGTTGAATTGGGAAAGGATGGTAAAACTTTATATAAAAAGTTTCTGATTTGTAAATATCTAAAAAAATGAGTTTTAGGTATTTTAAATTTGTTAGAAAGTTGATCAAAAGACATCAGACTACCTTCAAAAAAAAGATCACGAAAGCATATTATACCTTTCCTTTTCCATATGCTAAAGGCTTTGATCTATTAAGGAGGGTTTTAAAAAAAAAGTTAAATAAGGTAGGGCTATCAAGAACAAAATTTCTCAAGAGTGAAAAACTTACGAAATTGAAACCTAATTCGTAATGTGTGCTTGACAATAGGGTTAGATATTTGTTTATTGAACTTGACTAAATCAGCGGGAAGAAAAGATCCAAGAACGGAGAATAAAAAGTAATCTCGTGCATCATTACATTCCAAATTTACCCACTGTGGGCATAATGGTGAATCCAAGTCATGTTTCCAGTATATTAAGTTTTGAATGTTATTCGCCCAATAGTAAAATCTAAAGTTAGGTAAAGCTAAACCACCATCTTTTTTAGGTTTCTGTAACTATTTTTTACTTAACCTGGGCTTTTTATTTTGCCACACAAATGAGGAAATTTTTGAATCTATGTTATCAAAAAAAGATTTAGGAATAAAGATTGGTAGAGCTTGAAATAAATATAAAAATTTCGGTAAAACCATTATTTTAATAGCATTAATCCGACCAACCAATGATAAAGATAAGGGAGACCATCTAGTAGTAAGTTGTTGAATTTGATAAAGCAAAGGTAAAAAATTCAATCTGAATAAATCTTTATGTTTCTTGGTAATTTTTATACCCAAATAAGTAAAGTTATCAGTAACAACTTTAAAAGGTACCCTGTTGTTCATTAAAGTTTGCGCATTTAAAGGGAATAATTCACTCTTATTCAAATTTAATTTATAACCAGAGAAGCTGCCAAACTGAGCCATCAAGGATAGAATAGCGGGAATAGACCTATCAGGATCAGAAATATATAACAACAAGTCATCAGCATATAGTGATAACTTATATAACTTCTCATTACGGGTGATACCAAAAATATTAGGTGATTCACGAATAGCAATGGCTAAAGGTTCCAGTGCAATATTAAATAATAGAGGACTTAAAGGGCAACCTTGTCTCGTACCGCGAGATAATTGAAAAGAAGAGGATCTATGATTATTAGTAAGAACAGAAGCAACAGGTTTATAATATATTAGTTTAATCCATGATATAAATTTGGAACTAAAATTAAAATTTTTTAACGTATTAAATAAGTATGTCCATTCAACTCTATCAAAAGCTTTTTCAGCATCTAATGAAATGACACATTCTGGGGTTCTGGGTGAAGAGGTATAAATTATATTAATCAATTTTCTAACATTGAAAAAGGAGTACCGATTCTTAATAAACCCAGTTTGATCTTCTGAAATAATCTGTGACAGTATCTTTTCTAACCTAATAGCTAAAATTTTTGTAAGAATCTTAGAATCTACATTTAATAACGATATAGGGCGATAGGATGCACATAGGGTAGGGTCCTTATCTTTTTTAAGAATTAGGGAAATAGTAGAATCATAGAAAGACTGAGGTAATCTCTTTTTAATAAATGCATCATTGAAAATTTCACATAACCATGGGGAAAGCAAGGAAGAAAAAGTTTTAAAAAATTCCATAATATAGCCATCAGGGCCTGGGGCTTTCCCTGAGTTCATTGATGAAGTAGCCTCTCCTACTTCAGCCACAGAAATAGGAGCATCAAACAAACTCTGATCTTCATCTGTCAGTTTGGGAATATTTAAATTATTAAAAAAATCATCCATCATGGACAGATCGCCATCGGATTCTGATTGATATAAAGATTTATAAAAATCTTGGAAAGTTTTATTAATTTCTTTATGATCAGTAGTCAAATTACCATCTTGTTTACGAATTTTAATAATTTGTCGCTTAGTCGAAATAGCTTTTAATTGGTTAGCTAACTATTTGCCAGTTCGATCACTATGAATATAGAATTGAGCCCTGGTCTTAATTAATTGATTCTCAATTGAAGAAGATAATAATAAGCTATGTTCCATTTGAAGCTCAACTCTCTTCTTATAAAGTTCTTTGGTAGGAATCACGGAGTAAATCTTATCAATTTCTTTAATTTTATCCACCAATGCAGCTATAACAAGATACCTTTGTTTTCTTTTACCGGCGGAAAATGAGATAATTTGTCCGTGAATAAAAGCCTTAAAAGAGTCCCAGAGTATTCCTCTGTCAATCTCTTCGGTATAATTTGTTGAAAAAAACAAATTAATTTGCTGTTCTATGAAGGTTATAAATTCTGGATCTTGAAGCACAGTAGCATTGAGTCTCCAAGATCTAGTGTTAATGGAGGAATCCAATACCTTAATAGACAACTTCGGAGTATGATCCGAAATGGCAGTAGAGTCATATTTACAATCAATAACATCTGTTAATAAACTATGATCAATAAGAAAATAATCAATTCTAGAATAACTATGATATACATGTGAAAAAAACGAAAATTCTTTATCTTTAGGATATTAAAAAACGCCATATTTCAGTAATTCCTGAATCAACCATAAAGGAATTAATAAGTGAGGCTGATCTATTTGGAAAAGTTCGAATAGGTTTAGATCTATCCATCAAGGGATTCAAACAACAATTGAAATCTCCACCCATTATCAACATATGTTCATTTAAATTAGGAAGGGAAGTAAATAAACATTTAAAAAATTCAGGGCAATCAAAGTTTGGAGCATAAATATTAACTAAAGCCACATTTCGATTAAAAAGTGAACCAGTAATCAACAAAAAATCTGCCCTGTGGATCAGAGATAGTTTCATGATGTGTGAACGAAATTGAGGGGTCTATAAAAATAGACACACCTCTAATTTTGGCAGTAAAATTCGAGTGAAATTGTTGGCCCTTCCAGAACCTAAAAAAGTGTTGATTATCCTCCCTCCCAATATGGGTCTCTTGTACGAAAATAATATTAGCATTTAGTCTGTGGAATACTTTAAGTATTTTTTTACGTTTAATCAGATGGTTTAAACCATTAGTATTCCAGGAGATAAAATTAATAGACTTATCCATCATGCCAATATTAATTGTATATATCGTAAAAGGTTAAAAAGACAATACTGTGTGCTTTAAGTTTGCACACTAATCTCCTGTGTGGGACCTCCCCAAAAGCCTTTTGAAAATCTAAATATACCACATCCACTGGCTCTCCCCTATCCACTCTACTAGTTACATCTTCAAAAAATTCTATAAGATTCGTCAGACATGGTTTTCCTTTCACAAATCCATGCTGACTTTGTCTGATGATTTCACCTCTTCCCAAACGTGCTGTTATCGCATCTTTGATAACCAACTCTAGCATTTTCCCCACTACTGATGTCAGATTAACCGGTCTATAATTCCCTGGTTTCTCTCTCCCTCCTTTTTTAAAAAGTGGGGTTACATTAGCCACCCTCCAATCCTCAGGAACTAATCCAGAATCTAAGGAGTTTTGAAAAATTATCACTAATGCATCCACTATTTCTTGGGCTACTTCCTTAAGTACTTTGGCCATCTGGACCATCTGGCCCTGGGGATTTATCTGCCTTTAATCCCTTCAATTTACCTAACACCACTTCCCTACTAACATGTATTTCCCTCAGTTCCTCCATCTCACTAGACTCTAGGTCCCTTACTATTTCCGGAAGATTATGTCCTCCTTAGTGAAGACAGAACCAAAGCAGTTATTCAATTGGTCTGCCATGTCTTTGTTCCCTATGATCAATTCACCTGTTTCTGACTGTAAAGAGCCTACATTTGTCTTGACCAATCTTTTTCTTTTCACATATCTATAAAAGCTTTTACAGTCAGTTTCTAATGTTCCCTGCCAGCTTTCTCTCATAATCTTTTTCCCCCTTTCCTAATTAAGCCCTTTGTCCTCCTCTGATCTCTGAATTTCTCCCAGTCCTCAGGTGTGTCACTTTTTGTTTTTGCTAATTTATATGTTTCTTCTTTGGACTTGATACTATCCCTAATTTCCCTTGTCAGCCACGGGTGCACTACCTTCCCTGGTTTATTCTTTTGCCAAACTGGGATGAACAATTGTAGTTCATCCATGCAATCTTCAAATGCTTGCCATTGCATATTCACCATCAACTCTTTCATTTGCCAGTCTATCTTAGCTAATTCACGTCTCATACCTTCAAAGTTAACCTTCTTTAAGTTCAGAACTTCTGTTTCTGAATTAACTATGTCACTCTCCATCTTAATGAAGAATTCCACCATATTATGGTCACTCTTTCCCAAGGGGCCTCACACGACAAGATTGCTAACTAACCCTTCCTCATAACTCAAAACCTAATCTAGAATGGCCTGCTCTCTAGTTGGTTCCTCAACATGTTGGTTCAGAAAACCATCCTGCATACATTCCAAGAAATCCTCTTCCTCAGCACTTCTTAGCAATTTGGTTCACCCAATGTATATGTAGATTGAAGTCACCCATTATAACTACTGTTCCTTTATTGCACACATTTCTAATTTCCTGTTTAGTGCCATCCCCAACCTCACTACTACTGTTAGGTGGCCTGTACACAACTCCCACCAGCGTTTTCTGCCCCTTAGTGCTTGAGGAGGTGATAGACAGAAGCTACAAGGAGGCAGTCACCCTGTGGTTGCAGAAGACATGTATATGGGTGGCTGTCAGGAGAAGGAGGGAAAATGCCCAGCCAGTGCAAAATACACCAGAGGTCATTCCCTTGAATAATAATATAACTTCAGATACTATTGAGGAGGATGACCTACTGGAGGGAGCCACAGTGATCGGGTTTCTGGCACTGAGTCTGGTGCTGTGGCCAGAAGAGCAGAGAGGTGAGAAGGACTGCGACTTTCATAGGTGATTCCTTAGTCAGACGAACAGAGATAAGGTTCTGTGGGCGCAGTAGAGACACTCGAATGGTATGTTGCCTTTCTGGATGTCTGAGGTCGTGTGCATGGCATTATCAAGGGTGAGGGCGAGCAGCCAGAAGTATTGGCACCAATGATATAGTTAGACAAGGTGAGGAGGTCCTGAAGAGAGATTTTAGGGAGCTAGGTAGAAAGCTGAGAAACTGGACCTGTAGGGTAGTAGTAATCTCTGGATTGCTGCCTGTGCCACATGCCATTGAGGGTAAAAATAAGATGATTTGGCAGCTGAATACGTAGCTAAGGAACTTATGTAGGGCACGGGTTCAAATTTATGGATCATTATTATCTCTTCTGGGGAAGGTATATATCCAAAAGGGATGGATTACACCTGAACCCAATATCCTTGTGGGCAGGTTGGCTAGAGTTGTTTGGGTGGGTTTAACCCAACTTGCTGCAAGCTTGAGTGCTTGTGAATGGCACTGATGCTTTTATGCTGGTGGGGGGGTGGGGAGAAGTCGTTGTCTCGCTTGTGCATGGGAAGGAGGGGCTGGGGGATTGGGGTTCTAAAGCTTTAACTGTTATTCATCTTTGGGGTACTGTTTTCATGGATGTTTGCGAAGAAAAAGAATTTCAGGATGTATACATTTCTACATATTGTATACATTTCTCTGACGATAAACGTACCTATTGAAACTTGGCAGGGGAATGGGAACTGGTGTGATAGTGCTGAGGATGATGTAGTTGGGTTACAAACAGAGGCAATGTGTCGTGAGACTCCTAGCCAGGAAAAGCTGATGATAGTGCAGAATTACAGTCAATGGGATGAGTTGCAATGCGAAAGGCGGACAAAATCAAAAAGGGTAAATACGGGACTAAAAATGTTATATCTGAATGCATGCAATACACGGAATAAGGTCGATGAACTTGTAGCACAGTTACAGACTGGCAGGCATGATGTAGGCATTGGATCATGGCTGAAAGAAGATTATAGCTGGGAGACTAATGTTCAAGGATGCACATTGTATTGAAAGGTTAGGCAGGAAGGTAGTGATGCTGTTTTAAAAAAAATTGAAATGAAATCGTTAGAAAGAGGTGACATAGAGTGGGAAGCTGTTGAATCGTGGATAGATCTAAAGAACTGCAAGGGTAAAAAGACACAGGTGGGAGTTGTATATTGACCCTCAAACAGTAGTAAGGATGTGGCCTACAAATTACAATGGGAGATAGAAAATGCATGCCAAAAGGACAATGTTATAATAGTCATGGGGGAATTCAATATGTAGGTAGTTAGAGAAAATTGGATTGGTGCTAGTTTACTGGAGGGGGAATTTCTAGAGTGCCTATGAGATGGTTTTTTAGAGCAGCTGCTGGCTGAGCCCACTAGAGGATCAACTATTCTGGATTGGGTGTTGTGCAATGAACCAGAATTGATTAGAGAGTTTAAGGTAAAAGAACACTTAGAGGAAAGTGATCATAATATGATTGAATTCACCCTGAAATTTGAGAAGGAGAAGCTAAAGTCAGGTGTATCAGTATTACAGTGGAGTAAAGGGAATTATGGAGACAGGAGAGAGGAGTTGGACAGAATTGATTGGAAAAGGACACTGGCAGGATGATGACAGAGCTGCAATTTCTGGAAGTAATTCAGAAGGCACAGGATATATACATCCCAAAGAGAAAGAAGGCAAGATGACACAACCATGGCTAACAAGGATAGTTGAGGCCAATATAAAGTCAAAGAAGTTAGACCATAGAGCAAAAATTAGAAGTTAGAGGATTGGGAGGCTTTTAAGTACCAACAGAAGGCAACTAAAAAGTCATTTAAAAAGGTAAAGATGGAATGTGAAAGTAAGCCAGGCAATAACATTAAAGAGGATAACAAAGTTTCTTCAGATAGGTAAAGTGTAAAAGAGATGAGAGTGGATATAAGACTGCTGGAAAACAACGCTGGAGAGGTAGTAATGGGGGACAAGGAAATGGTGGATAAACTGAATAAGTATTTTGCATCAGTCTTCACTCACTGTACAATACACTAGCAGTATGGTGGAAGTTCCAGGTGTTAAGGATCATGATGTGTATGAAGTTACCATTACTAGGGAGAAGGTTCTTGGGAAACTGAAAGGTCTAAAGGGGGTAAGTCACCTGAATCAGATAGTTTACACCCCAGTGTTTTAAAAGAGGTGACTGAGGAGATTGTGAAGGCATTAGTAATGATCTTTCCAGAATCAGTAGATTCGGGAATGGTTACGGAAGACTGGAAAATTGAAAATGTCACTTCACTCTTCAAGAAGGGAGAGAGGCAGAAGAAAGGAAAAGACCTCAGTGGTTGGGGAGATGTCAGAGTCGATTGTTAAGGATGTGGTTTGGGGGTACTTCGAGGCACATGATAAAAAAGTAGGCCATATTCAGCATGGTTTCCTCGAGGGAAAGTCTTCCCTTACAAATCTGTTGGAATTTTTTGAACATATAGCAAGCAGTAGAGACAAAGGAGAATCAGATGATGTTGTGTACTTGCATTTTTCAGAGGGCCTTTGACAAGGTGCCAAATGAGGCTGCTTAACAAGCCACAAGCCCATAGTATTACAGGAACAATTCTAGCATGGATAAAGCAGTGGCTGATCGGCAGGAGGCAAAGAGTGGGGATAAAGGGAGCCTTTTCTAGTTGGCTGCTAGTGACTAGTGGTATTCCACAGGGGTCTGTGTTGGGAGCATTTTTTTAATGTTATATGCCATTGATTTGGGCTTTGTTGCAAAATGTGCAGACAATACAAAGGTGGGTGGAGGCGCAGGTAGGTTTGAGAAAATAGGCTACAGAAGAACTTAGACAGATTTGCAGAATGGGCAAAGAAATAGCAGATGGAACACAGTGTGGGAAAGTGTATGGTCATGCACTTTGGCAGAAGAAATGAAAGGGTTGACTATTTTCTAAATGGAGAGAAATTACAAAAATCTGAGTTGCAAATGGATTTGGAATCCTGCTGTAGGATTCCTTAAAGGTCACTTTGCCAGTAGAGTCTGTGATGAGGAAGGCAAATGAATTTTACTTTGTATTTTTGTACTTTGTACATATGTCCACAAGTACGTCCATGATTCTCCTTTCGTTTTCCTAAAGGAGTCAATTAACCTGTCAGCTGGCATGTGTTTGGAATGTGGGAAAAGCCAGGCCACCACAGGGAGAAATGCACACACCACACAGACAGGCAGACAGACACTGATACACACATCACCAGAGGTCAGGATTGCACCCAGGTGGCTGGAGGGCTGAGGTAGCTGAACAACCTGCACTCAGATAATGTCTGTCCATTAGTAGCTGGAGTAGGTCTTTTGCATAAGGAGGCCTGAATTAGCCAGCACTCCTTACTAATAATCACTGCTGAAGTGTTAGTGTGTGTGTGCAGAGTCTGATTCTGATGGGCTGCCATCTCTTGCAAATGAAGAGTGGCTGTAAGGCATCTATAAGTCCTCCCGTTCCCACCAAGTGTCAACACACACACAGACTTGAAGGGTGGCATGGTGGCACACTTCATAGTGCCAGTCATTGCTGACTGGGGTTCAGTTCCTGCTGCTTGTCTGTAAGCAGTTTGTATGTTTTCCTGTGGCCATGTGGGTTTCCTCCAGATGGTCTAGTTTCCTCCAAAGATATAATACAGACATACTTTATTGATCCCGAGGGAAATTGGGTTTCGTTACAGCCGCGCCAACCTAGAATAGTGTAGAAATATAGCAATATAAAACCATAAATAATTTTTTTTTTAAAAGTTAATCATGCCAAGTGGAAATAAGTCCAGGACCAGCCTATTGGCTCAGGTTGTCTGACACTCCGAGGGAGGAGTTGTAAAGTTTGATGGCCACAGGCAGGAATGACTTCCTATGATGCTCAGTGTTACATCCTGGTGGAATGAGTCTCTGGCTGAATGTACTCCTGTGCCTAACCAGTACATTATGGAGTGGATGGGAGATATTGTCCAAGATGGCATGCAACTTGGACAGCATCCTCTTTTCAGACACCACTGTCAGAGAGTCCATTTCCACCCCCACAACATCACTGGCCTTATGAATGAGTTTGTTGATTCTGTTGGTGTCTGCTTCCTTCAGCCTGCTACCCCAGCACACAACAGCAAACATGATAGCACTGGCCACCACACACTCGTAGAACATCCTCAGCATCGTCCGGCAGATGTTAAAGGACCCCAATCTCCTCAGGAAATAGAGACGGCTCTGACCCTTCTTGTAGACAGCCTCAGTGTTCTTTGACCAGTCCAATTTATTGTCAGTTTGTATCCCCAGGTATTTGTAATCCTCCACCATGTCCACACTGACCCCTTAGATGGAAACAGGGGTCACCGGTGCCTTAGCCCTCCTCAGGTCCACCACCAGCTCCTTAGTCTTTTTCACATTAAGCTGCAGATGATTCTGCTCACACCATGTGACAAAGTTTCTCACCGTAGCCCTGTACTCCGCCTCATCTCCCTTGCTGATGCATCCAACTATGGCAGAGTCATCAGAAAACTTCTGTAGATGGTGAAGAGAAATGTTAAGGTTGGTGAGTTGTGGGCATGCTATATTGGCGCAGGAAGTGTGGTGATGTTTGTAGGCTGTCCTTAGTGCAATCCTTGATGATTTAATACATTTCACTGTATGTTTTGATGTACATATGCATATAAAGATATACTTATCTTTTAAAAAATTGGGAGTTTATTCGGCAAGGATTTACAAAGAGTACTACACAGGATTGGAAAAAGCTGCAGAAAGTTGTAAACTCAGCCAGCTCCTTCATGGGCACCAGCCTCCCCAGCATCCAGGACACCTTCATAAGGTGATGCCTCAAAAAGGCAGCATCCATCATTAAGGACCCCAGTCACCAAGGACATGCCCTCTTCTCGTTGTTCCCATCTAGGAGGAGATACAGGAGCCTAATGATACACACTTAATGTAATGGGAGCAGCTTCTTCCATTCTGTCATCAGATTTCTGAATGGACAATGTATCTATAAGCACCATCTCAGTATTTTTCCCTCTCTTTTTGCACTATTTATTTCATGTAATTTTCTTTTTTATATTTACCTTTTGTAATTTATAGCTTATTTTGTATTGCAATGTACAGCTGCCACAATGCAACAAATTTCATGACAAAATTTGGAGCAAGAAGGCTGTGAGTGAACTGTTGATTTTTTGGAGCGAAGGGAGTTTTTTACGACTTGGAAAAGAGAGGCGAGACTGCGCAGGTGCATGATGTCAGCCAATAGAGTGTGAAAGGTTTAAAAAGAACACCACCCTATCCAGCGGGCAGCGAAGTGAGAGACAACAGAATGACAGGGCTTTGGCTGAACGGGCTTAGACGGTAACGGGACGGGACGGGACGAGGTAGGAAGTATGTGTGTGAGGCCAGTTCTCTGTGCTCAGTGTCAGATGTGGAGGGGCCTGGAGTCTTCCAGACGGCCATATCTGCACCAGGTGTGTCGAGCTGCAGCTCCTGAGGGACCAAGTTAGGGAACTGGAGATGCAGCTCGATGACCTTCGTCTGGTCAGGGAGAGTGAGGAGGTGATAGAGAGGAGTTACAGGCAGGTGGTCACATCGGAACCACGGGAGACAGACAAGTGGGTCACAGTCAGAAGGGGGAAGGGGAAGAGGCTGTACCCCTTGACAATAAGTATTCCTGCTTGAGTACTGTTGGGGGGTGGGTGGAGACAGCCTACCTGGGGGAAGCGACAGTGGCCGTGCCTCTGGCACAGAGTCTGGCCCTGTGGCTCGGAAGGGTAGGGAAGGGAAGAGGAAGACAGTAGTGATAGGGGATTCTATAGTTAGGGGGTTAGACAGGCGATTCTGTGGATGCAGGAAAGAAACTCGGATGGTAGTTTGCCTCCCAGGTGCCAGGGTCCAGGATGTTTCAGATCGCGTCCAAGATATCCTGCGGTGGGAGGGAGAACAGCCGGAGGTTGTGGTACATATTGGTACCAATGACATAGGTAGGAAAAGGGAAGAGGTCCTGAAAAAAGACTATAGGGAGTTAGGAAAGAAGTTGAGAAGCAGGACCACAAAGATAGTAATCTCGGGATTACTGTCTGTGCCACATGACAGTGAGAATAGGAATAGGATGAGGTGGAGGATAAATGTGTGGCTGAGGGATTGGAGCAGGGGGCAGGGATTCAGATTTCTGGATCATTGGGACCTCTTTTGGGGCAGGTGTGACCTGTACAAAAAGGATGGGTTGCACTTGATCCCAGGGGGACCAATATCCTGGCGGGGAGGTTTGCTAAGGCAACTGGGGAGACTTTAAACTAGAATTGTTGGGGGGTGGGAACCGAAGTGAAGAGACTGGAGAAGAGGAGGTTAGCTCACAAATAGAGAAAGCTTGTAGACAGTGCGAGAGGGAGGATAGGCAGGTGATAGAGAAGGGACATGCTCAGGCCGAAGGCTTGAGATGTGTCTGTTTTAATACAAGGAGTGTTGTGAACAAAGCGGATGAGCTTAGAGCGTGGATCAGTAGTTGGAAATATGATGTGGTGGCCATTACAGAGACTTGGATGGCTCAGGGTCAGGAATGGTTACTTCAAGTGCTGGGTTTTAGATGTTTCAGAAAGGACAGGGAGGGAGGCAGAAGAAGTGGGAGTGTGGCATTGTTGATCAGCGATAGTGTCACGGTTGCAGAAAAGGTGGACACCATGGAGGGATTGTCTACGGAGTCTCTGTAGGTGGAGGTTAGGAACAAGAAGAGGTCAATAACTTTACTGGGCGTTTTTTATAGGCTGCCTAATAGTAACAGGGATATCAAGGAGCAGATAGGGAAACAGATCCTGGAAAGGTGTAATAATAACAGAGTTGTCATGATGGGAGATTTTAATTTCCCAAATATCGATTGGCATCTCCCTCGAGCAAGGGGTTTAGAAGGGGTGGAGTTTGTTAGGTGCGTTCAGGAAGGTTTCTTGACACAGTATGTAGACACAAGAGGAGAGGCTGAACTTGGTTTGGTATTGGGAAATGAACCTGGTCAGCTGTCAGATCTCACAATGGGAGAACATTTTGGAGATGGTAATCATAATTCTATCTCCTTTACAATAGTATTGGAGAGAGATAGGAACAGACAAGTTAGCAAGGTGTTTAATTGGGAGTAAGGGGAACTATGAGGCCATCAGGCAGGAAATTGGAGGCTTAAATTGGAAACAGATGTTCTCAGGGAAAAGTACAGAAGCAATATGGCAAAAATTCAGGGGATATTTGTGTAGAGTTCTGTCTAGGTACGTTCCAATGAGACGGGGAAGTTATGGGAGAGTACAGGAACTGTGGTGTACAAAGGCTGTAATAAATCTAGTCAAGAAGAAAAGAAAAGCTTACAAAAGGTTCAGCGAGCTAGGTAATGTTAGAAATCTAGAAATTTATAAGGCTGCTAGGAAGGAGCTTAAGAAGGAAATTAGGAGAGCCAGAAGGGGCCATGAGAAGGCCTTGGCGGGCAGAATTAAGGAAAACCCCAAGGCATTCCACAAGTATGTGATAAGACATGAAAGAATAGGATCTATCAAGTGTGACAGTGGGAAAGTGTGTATGGAACTAGAGGAAATAGCAGAGGTACTTGATGAATATTTCAGTATTCACTATGGAAAAGGATCTTAGTGATTGTAGTGATGACTTGCAGCAGACTGATAAGCTTGAACGTGTAGATATTAAGAAAGAGCATGTGCTGGAGCTTTTGGAAAGCATCAAGTTGGATAAGTCGCCGGGACCGGATGAGAGGTGCCCCAGGTATTGTGGGAGGCGCGGGAGCAGATTGCTGAGCCTCTGGCGATGATCTTTGCATCATCAATGGGGATGGGAGAGGTTCCGGAGGATTGGAGGGCTGCAGATGTTGTTCCCTTATTCAAGAAAGGGAGTAGAGCTAGCCCAGGAAATTATAGACCAGTGAGCCTTACCTCAGTGGTTGGTAAGTTGATGGAGAAGATCCTGACAGGCAGGATTTATGAACATTTGGAGAGGTATAATATGAATAGGAGTAGTCAGCAAGGGATCCAAGGGGACATTGTTTTGTGGATCCAGAACTAGCTTGCTCACAGAAGGCAAAGAGTGGTTGTAGACGGGTCATATTCTGCATGGAGGTCGGACACCATTGGAGTGCCTCAGGGATTTGTTCTGGGACCCTTCCTCCTTGTGATTTTTATAAACGACCTGGATGAGGAAGTGGAGGGATGGGTTAGTAAGTTTGCACAAAGGTTGGAGGTGTTGTGGATAGTGTGGAGGGCTGATAGAGGTTACAACAGGACATTGATAGGATGCAAAACTGGGCTGAGAAGTGGCAGATGGCGTTCAACCCAGCTAAGTGTGAAGTGGCTCATTTTGGTAGGTCAAATATGATGGCAGAATATAGTATTAATGGTAAGACTCTTGGCAGTGTGGAGGATCAGAGGGATCTTGGAGTCCGAGTCCATAGGACGCTTAAAGCAGCTGCGCAGGTTGACTCTGGTTAAGAAGACATATGGTGTGTTGGCCTTCATCAATCGTGGAGTTGAATTAAGGAACCAAGAGGTAATGTTGCAGCTATTTAGGACCCTGGTCAGACCCCACTTGGAGCACTGTGCTCAGTTCAGGTCACCTCGCTACAGAAAGGATGTGGAAGCCATAGAAAGGGTGCAGAAGAGATTTACAAAGATGTTGCCTGGATTGAGGAGCATGCCTTATGAGAATAGGTTGAGTGATCTCGGCCTTTTCTCCTTGGAGCGAATGAGGATGAGAGGTGACCTGAAAGAAGTGTACATGATGATGAGAGGTATTAGTCATGTGGATAGTCAGAGGCTTTTTCCCAGGGCTGAAATGGTTGCCACAAGAAGACACAGGTATAAGGTGCTGGGGAATAGGTACAGAGGAGATGTCAGGAGTTAAGTTTTTCACTCAGAGAGTGGTGAGTGCGTGGAATGGGCTGCCGGCAATAGTGGTGGAGGCGTATACGATAGGGTCTTTTAAGAGGCTTTTAGATGGGTACATGGAGTTTAGTAAAATAGAGGGCTATAGGTAAGCCTAGTAATTTCTAAGGTAGGGACATGTTCGGCACAGCTTTGTGGGCCAAAGGGCCTGTATTGTGCTGTAGGTTTTCTATGTTTCTATATGCTGATATTAACTCTGATTCTGATTTTGAAATGGTTCTTTTTTGTTAAATGAAAACAATAATCTGCTTAGGCAGTGGACAGTGAGCAGTTGATCCCTATTATGAGTGCGTCTCTGGAGATTTGTTCACCTGAAAGGACAGAAATTAGATGCCTGCCTTTACTGGCTGTTATTCAAGGTGGAAGAATACCTTTGACACACTTTCATACAACTTTGTGTATTTGTTACCAAGTTTATATTTTACTTGAGTTTCAGCGGTCTCTGAGGTGCAGTATGATCATTCATTGTATGAGATTGGATAAAAGGAACATTAATCTAAAGGACCATGTTGATTTGGTCTAGAGTATGGAAATTTGATTGATTTGACCCAGTGCTCTGACACTTTTTAATGTATTACTTGCACCTCTTGCAGTGCTGATGAATGCAAAAAGGTTTGCTGGGCTTTGAGAGATTTCACACGCCTCTTCCGATAGCTGTGTTCATAAATCCATGACTTGCATCAGTCTCCCAGGTAAGGACTGGCTCATTATCTACAAATGCTTGGAATCAACTAGAGCAGGGGTTCCTAACATTTTTATGCCAAGAGCTGATGCCATTAATCAAGGGCTCCATAGACCCTGATTGGGAATTCCTGAACTAGAAGTAGTAATGTGTCCTGTAAAACCTTATAATCGAAGGTCTAGTAAAATGTGTTTCTCTGTTTCAGGAGTATGGGGTTAGTCCTCTAATTTGGCCCTCTGCTTCTCATAAAAATAAACTAGTCCATGTGTTCAATATACTGAATTTCCCAAATGTGAGCACTGAATTGGAGTTGTGGTACAACATTGGAATGGGGTGGGGAAGACTAGGCTGAAGATGCAGGAGAGGGCAACTGGGTTCATACAGTGCACTTTCCCTCTTTGTTGTTCGAAGCTATAATACCTTTCATACTTAATTTGCTTCTTCTTCTCTTCCTTCCTCATTATCCTATTAAAAGTGTCACATGCTATTCACGTTCAGTGTCCAAGTGCCTCCTATATCCTGTTGAGGTTTACGAGATTGCCTGCAAGAACAGGCTATGCTGAGTGGTGTTTCACTTCAAACCTTGTCAGCATGTTGACCAGTAGGACTGGACCATTCAAGAGTCATTTTTTGTTAGGGTAGTGAAAAGTGGATTTGGAATGTTGTGTAGCTGAGACATTGAGTATAGGAAATTGTACAAAGACATTTGTTAGGACTGCAGTTTTTCCCAAGGCAGGGGAATTTAGAACTGGAGGGCATTGGTTTAAGATGAGAGGAAAGGAATTCGAAGGTGAAATGAGGGGCAGGTTTTTCTAAATTTCTGGAAATTGCTGCTGGACAAGGTGGTTGATGCAGATACAGTTACAATACTTAAAAAGTGTTTTGGATAGGAAAGACATAAGCAATCCAGGCTCAATAGGGCAGATGGGATTAGTGTAACTGGGCATCATGGAGCAGGTGGGCCAAAGAGGCCTGTTTCTGTACTGTTCAGCACATTCAGTACAGGTTGATGGAATGTGAAATTTTAAAAAGGGAAAAAGAAGTAACCCATAATGATAGGCCTGTCGAGTTAATTCTGGTGGTAGGAATAGAAAAATTCTAAGTAAAGCTATTTCGTATGATTTAGAAAATTGAGGCGTACAGTTTTGGTTTAAGATTATGGGTGTTCTTGAGGACAATACTGTTTTTGAAGAGGTACCAAGAAATATAGGCATTGTATGCTGGATTTCATTGACACTTTTGACACGATTTTGCATCGGAAAAGAGCCATGGAATCCAAAGAAAGTGGTTGTTAGCTCGGAAGTTCACTGGATGGCAGCAAGTATGAAATTGTGTTGGTTACGTTTAACTGTTAGGCCTTGTATCTGCCTCTAGGTTGGCACGAATGACCCAGCTGCCCAGAATGTTCATCCAGTACCAAAAATGTCTTTTCACCAAGTTGGTATGGAGGAATTCAATAACTTTGTTAGACTGAAAGAATTTGAATTTGTTTCATTGGGTAAAGTACAGAAAAGCATAGTCTGCTCAGATCTTAGAGGAATACCATCTTGCTGTGCTGTTCCCCTTTTTCCCCTCAGGCTAACCTCCTGTCACCCCATCTGTGATGTCGTCCTGGAGAAAATTCCAATGTCTTTGTTGTGACTGAAAGCTATCTACTGGTGATCCCTTCTCACTCCCCATCCAACCCAAGGCCAAGCCTTTCAGTATTTGGTGCTTTCTGTTTCCCCACCCTCTGTTACTAGTATCTTGAGGAGTGATTTGCAAACATGTTCTTTTGAATATGTTGTTGTATAGTGAGGCCAAATTGGGCTGTTCACAATGTCACATTCCATCTTTCTTCCAATGAACATCCCCTCTAAATGTGTGGAGTTCATCTTATCCAAAACCAACTTTTTCTTAGAATTTTGTTCTCAGCAGTTTTTGTAAAATCAACCAGAAATTGTTCAAAGTGTTCACTTATTCTTTCCACAGAGGACCGTATCTCAAACAGACAGACTGGAAATGCAAATATTAAGAAACTATCCGCCATGGCTGGGTACCAGCAAGAGCAAATAGGGCAAACAATTATAAGCAGAGGTCGGTAACCTGCGCGAGAAGTGCCAAACACCCTACTGCATAACGCCACATGGCTGGAGCTTCCCTGGCATTGTGCATCAGGGCATGCAAAGGGAAGTCCAGGGTTTGATTTCCCCTCCCCAGCTTCAAGATGGCCTCAACAGAGGAACAACAGCATGAATGAACAACTGCCAAATCGACGGGCAGTTGAAATTCAGTTGCTTTGAGCTTGTATGTAAAAGGGACGATCTGGAATAAACCAGCTGTTACTCCACCAGAGTTCCTTCAGGGAGGAGGTTTTTTTTTGGTTTTTGTTTGGTGGGGTGGGAAGAGGGCAGGGGAGTTTACTGTGCACACCACAAGAGACTTTCTTAATGACTTTTAAAATGAAAATTATCTTCAGTGTTCCTGATGAACAGACAAAGGACAATATTAGCTGTGTAACTCCAGCTGTGAGACAGTTTAAAAATACTGGGAAGAATGTTAGTTTTAAATGAAAACACAAAATCCAAAATTCCTAAAGTGGAGTCATGGATCTCTGGGACGTGGAGTTGTGGATTTGAGCCCAACCTTTAGCAGAATGTGGGGAAAGGAGGATGTGCAGAGGTTTTACCACAGTAACTTTGAAGATTGCTAACACGACTGAACAACAGGTCAAGACAAACAGTGAGTGATTACATGAGTGGGCGCTGTCTGTTTTATAGCAGAGTCCTGTACTCGGACTGTGCTGTCAGGCTGGCTGGGAGGAATGGAATCCCAGAGGTGGGTGAAGATTTGAGCGTGTGCAAATGCTGTTCCGTCTGGTGTTGTAGCCATCTCGAGAACAATAAAATAAACAATAATAAATCCCGTGTCTTTTTTTTACAATGTAAGTTCAGAAACTCGTGGTTTGTGCAGAATTAACACCCAAGCAATTCTTTCTGTTGCTTTCTCTTAGACTGCCTAGTCTTAAAATTTTGAAAACAATGTGCCTCAGCTAATTGTTTCACACCATTGTTTGGGTAAAGAAGTTAATCTTGCCAACATAATGAGCATCTGAGAAGAGCAGAGTTGGAAAATTAACATCAAGTATTGAGGGGCATGTAGGATGATGATTGCATCCCTCTCCATTCACTTTGAAGATAGGATCACTTTCACCATCTCTCCTTGGGAAGGAAAAGAATTGCTGTGGGGGCCTCTGCAAGGGCTTGGTTACAATTCAAAGTACTTCCTCAGGGGAGTGCACACATGACACTCACCTGGTCATGAGAGGTTTCCTCCTACAGTTCAGGAGCAAATGCTTGACTTGTTCCACATGCTCAATCACTCCACTACTTCAAACAAGTTTCCATTGTTGTAACCAGGCTTATACTCCATCTGCCAAATGTTTTCCCACTCTTATAATCTACCTGTATCCTTTTGCAAGTTTGTTACATCCTTGCAACAGCAAAGTTGACAATAAACAAGTTAATGCAACTAAAATTCGGCAGCTTCGTGAAGACAATGAAAAGCTGGTGGATGACTTAATGATATATTTCAAAATTTCCTACATTCTTTCATGGTAGAAGTAGCCTGAAAAGCAGCAGATATAAGAATACTATTCAAAGAAGGTGGGGGGAGGGGAGGAGGAGGAGAGAGAAAAAAACCTTTTTTCCTACATCAGTTGTTGGGAAATTGCTGGAATCTGTTTTAAGAATGTAACACTGAAGTACTTTACGTTAATTGTATCTCATGCTTTTCTCTGGTTTTATAAAAATAATGTTTCACAAATCTATTATTTGTGGGAGTAACTTGTGAGACAAGCTTGTTACATATTGTCTACCTGACAAAAGTAATCCTTTTTACAGAAGGTATGGGTTAACAGGGTTGTGGGTAATCAGAATAGAGAATTGTTGATAGTAAAATGAGTAGAAATAAATGGGTTATTGTCATGTTGATAGTCTTGTGTTAATAGGATGCAACAAGAATTGGCATTAGACCTACTTCCTATCATCTACAGACTATAGTGAGCTAAACAATGGTCTGATACAGGACTGGGTGAGGTGAGCAGGGATGAAAATTACCAGGGGTTTGGACATTGAGTGGGTAAGAAAGTGGCAGATTGATTTTAATGTACGATTATTTTCGTGCAATTGTTAATTTTTTAAATGGTGCAAGTCTACATGTTGGTTTACAAAGGTACAGTACCTGATTTGTAAAAATGTTGGGAAGTTGTGAGTCATTCAAAATTATTGTCAAGGAGGCTGGATTGCAAAAATAAGTACAGTTATGTGGAGGTTGATAAAGCTACATCTAGAGGTTAATATGCACTTGCAGTATGCTGTCTACCAAAGGAATGATATACTTGCCTTGGGGTGGTGAGATTCACTAGGATTATTAGGACGACGGGGCTTCCTTTGCAGAGAGCTTAAGGTTTTTTGATAGTGAGGTTTAGAGTCATAGAAGAGTACAACACAGAAACGGGCCCTTCAGCCCATCTAGTACATGCCAAACCATTCAAACTGCTGATTCCCATTAACTTGCATCAGGACCATACCCGACCATCCATGTACCTATTCAAATTTCTCTTAAATGTTGAAATTGAGCTTCTCTGTGCCCCTTGTGCTGGCAGCTCATTCCACACTCTCTCAACTCTCATGTTCCCCTTCAACTTTTCACCTTTCACCCTTAACCCATGACCTCTACATGTACTCCCAATCAACCACAATGGAAAAAAGCCTGCTTGCACTTATCCTATCTATATCCTGCAGAATTTTATATACCTCTATCAAGTCTCACTTTATTCTACATTCTAAAGAATGCAGTCCTAACCTATTCAATCTTATAACTCAGGCCCTCCAGTCCCAGCAACATCCTTGCACATTTTCTCTGTACTCTCAATATTATTTACATTTTTCCTATACGTAAGTAACCAAAACTGCATAATACTCCAAATTAGGCCTTGCCAATGTCTTAAACATCCCATTTCCTGTGCTCAATACTTTGACTTATGAAAGCCAGTATGCCAAAAGCTTTCTTTGTGAATCTGTGATGCTACTTTTAATGGAATTATGGATCTGTATTTCCAGATCCTTTTGTTCAACTCCACTCCTCGATGCTCTACCACCCACTATGACAGTGCAGACTCAAGGGGCCAAATGGTCTACTTCTGCACCTATTGTCTATTGTAAGACCCTACCAAAGTGCAACAGCTTCCACTTGTCCACATTCAATTCCATCTGCTATTTTTCCAGCTGCAAGCTATGATGCCTTCAGTTTTGGTGTCATCAATAAGTTTGTTGATCCAGTTTACCACATTATCATCCAGATCACTGGTATAGATGACAAACAACGACGGACCCAGCACTGTTCCCCTGGGCTGTCCACAAGTCAAGGACCTCCAATCAGTGAGGCAACCATCTACTACCTCTTCCTGGCTTCTCCCATAAAACCAATGTCTATTCCAATTGCAAACACGAGGAAATCTGCAGATGCTGGAAATTCAATCAACACACAAAATGCTGGTGGAACATGGCAGGCCAGGCAGCGTCTATAGGAGAAGAACTGTCGACGTTTTGGGCCGAGACCCTTCGTCAGGTTTGACGCCTGGCCTGCTGTGTTCCACGAGCATTTTGTGTGTGTTGTCTATTCCAATTTACCATTTCCTCTTGAATGCCAAGAGACTGATCCTTCTTAAACAAATAAAGGTTTGACACATAGTTACTGAAATTTATTTTTTCAAGCTAGGAAGTTTAAAATTGCATGTCTTAATTTCAGGATGAAAGGTTGATACCACTGAGATAGAGAAATGTTTATCTTGTAAACCTTGAGGATTTTCTGCCCAAAGGGACTGTGGATGTTCAGTCATTAGCATTGTCAATCATAAATAGGACAGGATCCAAAATGATGGTATTGAATGGGCACCAATTTTGTGGTGCAGTTTAACCTTATGCTAAACGTTTTTGTAAGAACTGGAAAGTTAGAGATAAAGTTAATTCTAAACTAAAGTCAACTTTTGGGCTTATGGTCCTGCATCAGGACTGAGGGCAATGGAAAGATTGCCAGTAATCAGCAATCTAGGTGGATGGAAACAGGCTTGGAGGTAATGGGTGGAATGAGATGGAGTGGATGATGGCTGACGGGATAGGAGAATGAAATAAGGGAGAAGTAAGGGGCTATTATCCTGGAAAATTAAACATTAATGCCATTAGATTGTACACTGCTCAAGTAGAAGTGTTGTTCCTCTATTCTGCATTTGGCCTCTCTAGCAATGGAATAGTCCGAGGACAGACAGGTCAGTGCGGGAATAGGAAGGAAAGTTTGATGACGTGCAAATGGAAGCACAGGGTAGTCATTTGTGGACAGTGCTGATACTCTACCCTAGTCTATGCTCGTTTTCATTAATGTAGAGGTGGCCACATTGTGAGCACCAAATGTAGTCGACCAAGTTGGAAAAAGTGCAGGTAAAACTCTGTATTATCCGGGGGGCTGGTTTGAGTTCTGGGTCATTGTTAGGGAGGTGGACAGAGGTTAGATCTACTGTGATTGCAGAGGAAGATATTGGGGGAAAAGGAAAGAGAGTCACAAAGTGAGTGGTCCCTACAGGAAGCAGGAAGGGAGGGGACGAGGAGGTGTCACTAGGAGTGGGATCAAATTGGAACTGGTGGAAATGATGCACCATGATATGGAAGCTGGCAAGATTAAAGATAGGACTAATGAAACTGATTTTTCCTATGAAAGTTGGGTGGTCAAAGCACGTGCAGGAAATGGGAATATTTCTCTGTCAGGGCTCCAACTATAGCAGAGAGGAAGCCCTGCTGTTGGAATGAGGAGGACATTACAGAAGCTCTCGAGCTGTCTTGACTACAGATGTGCCCCAACTCTAAACACAGAGATACAGAATTCTTACAGGAGGCCAGATGAAAGGAGGTGCAGTTGAGGTAGCTGTGGGAGTTGCCAAGTTTATAGAAAATGTAAGTAGCAAATCTGCCTCTTGAGATGGAGTGACAGAGCCAGCTCGAGTGAATTGAAAGGCAGGAAGAGGTGAAGGGAAGTTGGGGCCAAATCTGATGATGCATGAATTCAGGAAGCAGTACAGATGCAATTGATGCAGTGAAGAAAATGTTGGGGTTTGTGTCAAAGGAGGCTTGGAGGAAGGGCTGTCCAATGGATCAAACAAAAAGACAGACCTAGCTGGGGCGTACGTGAATGACCATGCCACACATTTGATTGGGAGAAAATGGAAGAACTGAATGAGAAGTTGTTGAAGGTGAGGACAAGTTCTAGCAAATAACTGAGCGTGTTAGTGGAGGGAACTGATTGTGTTTTTGTTAAATGGAGTGCATAAGAGGTATCAGGTTCCTTCTCACATTCAAGATGAGGGGAGGTGGGATAGAGTCCAGGATGAATGAATTCAATGGGGTAAGAGCAGTCAAAACCTATCAGGGAAGTTCTGTCTATGGATCTTGGGTAAGAGATGGAAATGGACATTGAAAGCTTGAGCAAAACCAGGTTGGGGATCTCCTGATGTGATGGATCTGTAACGGTCTAGGTAATGGTGAGCTGTTTTTGTTTTTTGTGGTTTTATTCGGGTGCTATGATCTGGGGTAAAGTGTGAGGTGCCAGAGAGCAAGTAGAGGTCGGTGTGCTGCACACAAAACGCTGGGTGAACTCGGCAAGTCAGGCAGTGTCTATGGAGGGAAATGAAAAGCCGATATTCTTCCAAAAGGATGCTTCAGTAGGACTAACCAGGGTAGGTCTTATACAGTGAACAGTAGGGGATGAGTGTGATAGAACAAAGGGATAATAGACAATAGGTGCAGAAGTAGACCATTCGGCCCATCGAGCCTGCACCGCCATTTTGAGATCATGGCTGATCATCTACTATCAATACCCGGTTCCTGCCTTGTCCCCATATCCCTTGATTACCCTATCCATAAGATACCTATCTAGCTCCTTCTTGAAAGCATCCAGAGAATTGGCCTCCACTACCTTCCGAGGCAGTGCATTCCAGACCCCCACAACTCTCTGGGAGAAGAAGTTTCTCCTTAACTCTGTCCTAAATGACCCACCCCTTACTCTCAAACCATGCCCTCTGGTACCGGACTCTCCCAGCATCTGGAACATATTTCCTGCATCTATCTTGTCGAATCCCTTAATAATCTTATATGTTTCAATCAGATCCCCTCTCAATCTCCTTAATTCCAGCGTGTACAAGCCCAGTCTCTCAACAGTCCAGACATCCCAGGAATTAACCTTGTGAATCTATGCTGCACTTCCTCTACAGCCAGGATGTCCTTCCTTAACCCTGGAGACCAAAACTGTACACAATACTCCAGGTTTGGTCTCACCAGGGCTCTGTACAAATGCAAGAGGAATTCCTTGCTCTTGTACTCAATTCCCTTTGTAATAAAGACCAACATTCCATTAGCCTTCTTCACTGCCTGCTGCACTTGCTCATTCACCTTCAGTGACTGATGAACAAGGACTCCGAGATCTCTTTGTATTTCTCCCTTACCCAACTCTACACTGTTCAGATAATAATCTGCCTTCCTGTTCTTACTCCCAAAGTGGATAACCTCACACTTATTCACATTAAACACCATCTGCCAAGTATCTGCCCACTCACCCAGCCTATCCAAATCACCATGAATTCTCCTAACATCCTCATCACATGTCACACTGCCACCCAGCTTAGTATCATCAGCAAATTTGCTGATGTTATTTTCTGTGCCTTCATCCAAATCGTTAATGTAAATGGTAAACAGCTGTGGTCCCAATACCGAGCCCTGTGGCACCTCACTAGTCACCACCTGCCATTCCGAGAAACACCCATTCACCGCTACCCTTTGCTTTCCATCTGCCAACCAGTTTTCTATCCATGTCAATGTCTTCCCCCCAATGCCCTGAGCTTTGATTTTACCCACCAATCTTCTATGTGGGACCTTATCAAATGCCTTCTGAAAATTGAGGTACACTACATCCACTGGATCTCCCCCGTCTAACTTCCTGGTTACATCCTCGAAAAACTCCAACAGATTAGTCAAGCATGATTTACCCTTGGTAAATCCATGCTGGCTCGGCCCAATCCTATCACTGCTATCTAGATATGCCACTATTTCATCCTTAATAATGGACTCTAGCATCTTTCCCACCACCGATGTCAGGCTGACAGGTCGATAGTTCTCTGTTTTCTCCCTCCCTCCTTTCTTAAAAAGTGGGATAACATTAGCCATTCTCCAATCCTCAGGAACTGATCCTGAATCTAAGGAACATTGGAAAATGACTACCAATGCATCCGCAATTTCCAGGGCCACCTCCTTTAGTACCCTAGGGTGCAGACCATCTGGACCTGGGGATTTGTCAGCCTTCAGTCCCATCAGTCTTCTCATCACCGTTTCCTTCCGAATGTCAATCTGTTTCATTTCCTCTGTTACCCTATGTCCCTGGCCCATCCATACATCTGGGAGATTGCTTGTGTCTTCCTTAGTGAAAACAGATCTAAAGTACTCATTAAATTCTTCTGCCATTTCTCTGTTTCCCATAATAATTTCACCCAATTCATTCTTCAAGGGCCCAACATTGTTCTTAACTATCTTCTTTCTTTTCACATACCTAAAAAAGCTTTTGCTATCTTCCTTTATATTCCTGGCTAGCTTGCGTTCATACCTCATTTTTTCTCCCTGTATTGTCTTTTTTAGTGTTTTGTTGTTCCTTAAAAACTTCCCAATCATCTGTCCTCCCACTCACCTTAGCTGTATCATATTTACTTTTTTTTAATGCTATGCAATCTCTGACTTCCTTTGTCAACTACTGTGGCCCCTTTCCCCCCTTTGAATCCTTCCTTCTTTGGGGGATGAACTGATTTTGCACCTTGTGCATTATTCCCAAGAATACCTGCCATTGCTGTTCCACTGTCTTTTCTGCTGGGCTATCTGTCCAGTCAACTTTGGCCCGCTCCTCCCTCATGGCTCCATAGTTTCCCCTGTTCATCTGCAACACTGACACCGAGCTGCCCTTATCCTTCTCAAATTGCAGATAAAAGCTTATCATATTGTGATCACTACCTCTTAATGGTTCCTTTACTGCGAGATCACTTATCAAATCCTGTTCATTACATAACACTAAATCTAGAATAGCCTTGTCCCTGGTCGGCTCTCGTACAAGCTGTTCCAAGAATGCATCCCGTAGGCACTCTACAAACTCCCTATCCTGTGGTCCAGCACCAACCTGATTCTCCCAGTTCACCTGCATGTTGAAATCCTCCATAACTACTGCGACATTACCTTTGCCACATGCCAATGTTAACTCCCTATTCAACTTGCACCCAATATCCATGCTACTGTTTGGTGGCCTGTAGACAACACCCATTTGGGTCCTTTTGTCCTTACTGTTCCTCAGTTCTATCCACACAGATTCTACTTCTCCTGACCCTATGTCCCCCCTTGCAAAGGACTGAATCTCATTCCTCACCAACAGGGCCACCCCACCCCCTCTGCCCACATTTCTGTCCCTATGATAGCACGTATACCCTTGTACATTCATTTCCCAGGTCTGATCTCCCTGCAGCCATGTCTCCGTTATCCCAACAACATCATAGTTACCCATTCGCACCTGGGCTTCAAGCTCATCCACCTTATTTCTGACACCGTGCATTCAGAAATAGAATTTTTAACCCATTTCTCCTCTCTCTGTTTGAATCGCTGCCTATTGTGCTTAACCCAGCTCCCTGAACTCCCTTCGGGCTATACGCCCCTAGAATTTTGTTGTCCTTCCTAAATTTACTTATTCTTTCTGCACATTTAACTCCATGTTCCATCAGACCATCCCTCTGTACATGAGTCCTCCTTATCACTTGTTCCCCCCCACCTTCCTCTACTACACACTTAATATTCCGGAACCGTGTAGTCCCCACCTGTCCTTTATTCTTCCTCTCGCTATCCTCCTTCACATTCTGGATCCCCGCCCCCTGCAAATTTAGTTTAACCCCCCCCCCCCCCAAGAAGCTCTAGCAAACTTCCCTGCAAGAATGTTAGTACTGCTCCAGTTCAGGTGTAAACCATCCCTTCGGAACAAATCCCACCTTCCCTGGAACAAAGCCCAATTATCTACAAACCTGAAGCCCTCCCTCCTGCACCATCCTCTCAGCCACGTATTAATCTGTATAATCTTTCTGTTCCTTGCCTCACTCGCACGTGGCACAGGTAGCAATCCTGAGATTGTTACCCTGGAGGTCCTGCTCTTCAGCTTCACACCTAACTCCCTGAACTCCCTATGCAGGACCCCCTCACTCACCCTACCCACGTCATTGGTCCCTACATGGACCACAAGATCTGGATTCTTGCCCTCCCTCTCGAGAATAACCTGCACCCGATCTGAGATGTCTCGGACCCTGGCACCAGGGAAGCAACATACCATCCGAGACTCCCGATCTTCCCCACAAAATCTCCTATCCGCCCCCCTGACTATAGAATCCCCTATCAATACTGCTCTCTTCTCTTTCCTCCTCCCCTTCCTAGTCAAGGGTCCAACCTCAGTGCCAGAGACAAGACCACTGCAGCTTGTTCCTAGTAGGTCATCCCCACCAACAGTATCCAAAACGGTATAGTTATTTTTGATGGGGACAGCCACAGGGGTGCTCTTCTCTCTCAGTCTGCTCCCCCTGCCTCTCTTGACCGTCACCCGTTTGCCTACCTCCTGTCTTTTCGGTGTGACTGCCTCCCAATAACTCTTATCTATCTCTGTCTCTGCCTCTGCCTCCGCCTCTGCCTCCCGAATGATCCGTAGTTCATCCAGCTCCAGCTCCAACTCCCTAACTCGGGCTGGTAGGAGCTGGAGCTGGATGCACCTCTTGCAGGTGTGGTCATCAGGAACAACTGTGTTGACCCTGACCTCCCACATACTGCAATACGGAACACACCACTGCTCTGACTGTCTCCCCCATTACCTGTTCCTAGATTAGTCAGAATAAATGAAAAACAGGCTTCTTGTCGAAGTCCTCTTGCACCAAAGCCGGCTGAGCCAAAGCCCAGCACTCTGCTCCTGCGCACTCCGCTGCCCGCACTGGTCCAAGGTGCATAATACAGGTCCATAATTCATTGTAAGTGGCATCACAGCGTAGATAGGGTCATAAAGAAAGCTTTTGGCACATTGACCATAAATCAAAGTATTGAGTACAGGAGATGGGATGTTGTGTTAAAGTTTTATACAATGCTGATGAGGCCTAATTTGGAGTATTACGTAGAATTACAGGCCATTCAGCCCACAATGTTGTGCCAACCATGTAACCTACTCTAGAAACTACCTAGAATTTCCCTATTGCATAGCACTCTATTTTTCTAAGCTCAATTACCTAAGAGTATTTTAGAAGACCCTACTGTATCTGCCTCAACCACTGTCACTGGCAGTTTTGTGTGCAGAAAAGTAAGTAAGGTTGACAGAGCGCAGAGAAGTGCCAGGACTGGAACACCTGAGTTATAAGGCAAGATTGAATAGGTTAGACTTTATTCCTTGGAACATAGAAAATTGAGAAGAGATAAGGAGATTTGAAATTTGCTTGTGACACATTGGTAGGTTGTGAACAGGACAAAGGAATACAGAGATAGGTTAATCGAATGGACAGAGATCTGACAAATGTGGGTAAATGTGGAAAACATAGGCAGGAAAGATATTGCGAGGCTAAAGTATTTTGTAAATAGTTTTAGGGCAGTGTGGTAGTGTAGTTAGTGTAACTCTTACAGTGCCAGTGACCAGAGTTCAGTTCTGTCACTGGAATGATTGGGGTTCCCTGTTTTCTTACTGTGTCGGGGTACTTAGTGTAGTTTAAATGGCTGTTCTGTGTTCTTCATGCCAGAGTTTCCCAGGGAACTACATCTGTGTGAAGTGCATCCAGCTGCAGCTCCTTGAAGACCGTCTTAGGGATCTGGAGCAGCAACAGGATGATCTTTGGATTGTATGGGAGAGTGAGGAGATAATCGATCAGAGTTACAGGGAAGTAGTCACCCTCAAGTTGCAGAAGGTGAGTAGCTGGGTGACTGTCAGGAGAGATGGAATTGTGAATAAGGAGTTAGCACAGAGCACCAATGTAGCCATTCCCCTCAATAATAAGTATGCCATTTTGCATATTGTTGTGGGGGATGACTTCCCAGGGGAATGCAACAGAGACCAGGGTACTGGCACTGAAGATGTGTCCGTGGTGTAGAAGGTGAGGGGAGTGGTAGTGATAGGGGACTCAATAGTGAGGGGAACAGACAGGAGGTTCTGTGGATGTGAATGGGATACCTGGATGGTATGTTAAGACCATAAGATATAGGAGCAGAAGTAGGTCATTTGGCCCATCGAGTCTGTTCTGCCATTTGATCATGGCTGATCCAATTCTTCCAGTCATCCCCACTCCCCTGCCTTCTCTCCATATCCTTTGATGCACTGACTAATCCAGAACCTATCTATCTCTTGCCTTAAATGCACCCAAAGACCCAAAGGTTTGTTGCTCGGGGCAACAAATTCCACAGATTTACCACCCTCTGACTAAAGTAATTTCTCCACATCTCTGTGCTAAATGGACATCCTTCAATCCTGAAGTCGTGCCCTCTGGTCCTAGACTCCCCTACCATGGGAAATAACTTTGCCATATCTGATCTGTTCAAGCCTTTTAACATTTGGAATGTTTCTATGAGATTCCCCCTCATTCTCCTGAACTCCAGGGAATACAGTCCAAGAGCTGCCAGACATTCCTCATACAGTAACACTTTCATTCCTGGAATCATTCTTGTGAATCTTCTCTGAAACCTCTCCACTGTCAGTATATCCTTTCTAAAATAAGGAGCCCAAAGCTGCTTTGAACACTCCGAGTGTGGTCTCACGAGTGCCTTATAGAGCCTCAACATCACATCCCTGCTCTTATATTCTATACCTCTAGAAATGAATGCCAACATTGCATTTGCCTTCTTCACCACCGACTCAACCTGGAGATCAACCTTTAGGGTATCCTGCACAAGGACTCCCAAGTCCCTTTGCATCTCTGGACTTTGAATTCTTTGAATTATTTATTCATCTGCATAATAGTATGCCCATTTATTTCTTCCTCCAAAGTGCATGACCATACACTTTCCAACAATGTACTTCATTTGCCACTTCTTTGCTCATTCTCCTAAACTATCTAAGTCTCTCTGCAGGTTCTCTGTTTCCTCAACACTACCTTTTCTTCCACCTATCTCTGTATCATTGGCAAATTTAGCCACAAATCCATTAATCCTGTAGTCCAAATCATTGACATACATCGTAAAAAGCAGCAGTCCCAACATTGACCCCTGTGGAACTCCACTGGTAACAGGCAGCCAGCCAGATTGGGATCCCTTTATTCCCACTCTCTGTTTTCTGCCGATCAACCAATGCTCCACCCATGCTAGTAACTTCCCTGTAATTTCATGGGCTCTAAGCAGCCTCCTGTGTGGCAACTTGTCAAAGGCTCCCTGAAAATCCAAGTACACCACATCCACTGCATCTCCTTTGTCTACCCTGCTTGTAATTTCCTCAAGAAATTGCAGTAAGTTAGCTAGACAGGAAACCATGCTGGCTTTGGCCTATCTTGTCATGTGCCTCCAGGTACTCCGTAATCTCATCCCTAACAATCGATTCCAACAACTTCCCAACCACTGATGTCCAGCTAATAGGTCTATAGTTTCCTTTCTGCTGCCTCCCACCCTCCTTAAATAGTGGAGTAACATTTGCAATTTTTCAGTCATCTGCTACAATGCCAGCATCTATCGATTCTTGAAAGATCATTGTTAATGCCTCTGCAATCTCTCCAGCTACTTCCTTCAGAACCCGAGGGTGCATTCCATCAGGTCCAGGAGATTTATCCACCCTCAGACCATTAAGCTTCCTGAGCAGCGTAATTTTCACTGATGCCAGGGTCAGGGACATCTCAGATTACATGCACAGCATTTTGGAGAGGGAGGGAATGCTGCCAGATGTCTTGGTGCATATTGGTACCAATGATGTAGGAAGGAAATGCAAAGATGTCCTAGAGATAGAATTTAGAGAACCAGGCAAAAAGCTGAGAAGTAGGAACTCCAGGGAGTAATTTCTGGATTGCTATCTGTGTCATGCGCCAGTGAGGGGAGGAACAGGATGATTTGGCTGAGAAGCTGGTGCAGGGCTTCAGGTTCTTGGATCACTGGGATCTCTTCTGAGGGTGGTGTAACCTGTACAAAAGTGAAGGGTTGCACTTGAACCCAAGGGAACCAATATTTTCACGGACACATTTGTTAGAGTTGTTGGGGAGGGTTTAAACTAATTTGGCAGGGGATAGGAACTGGAGTGAAGGGATTCAGGATAGGACAGGTGATAAAAAATCAAAGACAGCATGCAATCAGACTGTCAGGAAGGGCAGGCAGGTGACAGGACAAAATTGCAGCTAGCAGGGTGGGTATCGGTGCATTAGGGATGCAGAATCAGAAAGAGTCACAAATACAGCACTCAGAGTGCTATATCTCAATGCACGGAGTGTAAGAAATCAGGTGGATAATTATGTTGCACTATTACAGATTGCCAGGTAGGCTGTTGTGGCCATCACTGAATTGTGGCTGAAGGATGGTTGCAGGTGAGAGCTAAATATACAAGGATGCATGTTGTATTGGAAGGATAGGAAGGGAGGCAGAAAGGGTGGTGTGACTCTGTTGGTAAAGAATGGCATCAAATCCTTAGAAAGATGTGACATAGGATTGGCAGATATTGAATTCTTGTGGGTTGAGTTAAGAAACTGCAAGGGTGAAAGGACCCTGATGACAGTTATTTACAAGCCTCCAAACAGTAGCTGGGATGTGGACCACAGATTACAACAGGAAAAAGAAAATGCGAGTCAAAGGGGCAATGTTATGCTAGTCATGAGGGATTTTAACATGCAGGTAGATTGGGAAAATCAGGTTGGTAATGGATCTCAACAATGAATTTGTTGAATACCTATAAGATGGCTTTTTGGAGCAGTTTGTCATTGAGCCTACTAGGGGATCAGCTACACTGGATTGGCAAATAATATCAAAGTGGGTAGTAAAAGTTCTTTCAAGCATGTTAAAAATAAAAGAGAAATGAGAGTGGATATAGGACCACTAGAAAATGAGGCAGGAGAAATAATAACAGGTGGTAAGGAGATGGCAGTTGAACTAATTGAGTGCACCAGTCTTCATTGTGAAAGACGCTTACAATGTGCTAGGTGTAGAAGGGTGCGAGGGAAGAGAAGTGAGTGCAGTTACTATTACAAGTAAGAAAGTGCTCTAAAAGCTGAAAGACTAAAAGTAGTAAGTCACCCGGACCAGATGAACTGCACCCTAGGGTAAGAACAACACACACAAAATGCTGCCTAGCCTGCTGTGTTCTACCAGCATTTTGTGTGTGTTGTTTGAATTTCCAGCATCTGCAGATTTCCTCGTGTTTGCCCTAGGGAAAGAGATAGCTCTAGAAATTGTGGTGGCATTAGAAATTATCTTACAAGAATCATTGGACTCTGGCATGGTGCCAGAGGACTGGAAAATTGCAAATGTCACTCCACTCTTTAAGAAAGCAGAAAGGAAATTAAATGGTGGAGCAGACTTGATGGGTTTAATGGCCTAATTCTGCTTCTATGTCTTTATGGTCATGGTCTTATCCAATTTAGCTTTGACCTTCCAAAGACAAACATTTTATTAGGTTAATTATTCACACAGATGTAATTGGGCAATACAGGCTTGTTGGGCTGTGATGCACCACCAGTAACTCACTCTGAGACGTAAAGGCGAGGTATCGGCTTTTATTGGCTGGAAGAAGGAACAAGCAGTGAGTGACCACCATACTACATCCTGGAGACTGAGGCCGGGCTCCGGCCTCAATCACCTTTATACTGGGGTCTGTGGGAGGAGCCACAGGAGCAGTCAGCGGGGGCGGGGGGGGGGGGGGTGTCCAGACAGGTATATGTAGTTCACCACAGGCTGGAAGGGCTGTACCTCAAAATAAAAGTTTTAAAAATTGGTCTGCTTATTTAAGGTGGAATGTTACTGTTGTCAGCAGTTCAGAGAAGGTTTACTGAACTTGTGCTTGGAATCAGAGGATTGTTTTATGAGGAACTATTGGTTGGACCACAGTTATATGCACTGACAGGTCACTGCATTAAGTAAGAAAGATCTTGACAGGTGTATATGGGGAGGATCTTTCCTTTTTGTTGGAGCATCAGAACTTGGAAGAATTTCTGGATGACTCTGGGTGCATGGATATCAGATATTTCACTAGCTTTGGCCACATCTCAAACTGTATGCCCTTCATAATAGAAACAGAAAACCTACAGCACAATACAGGCCATCCGCCCACAAAGCTGTGCCAAACACATCCTTACCTTAGAACTACCTAGGCTTTTCCCATAGCCTTCTATTTTTCTAAGCTCCATGTACCTGTCCAGGAGTCTCTTAAAAGACCCTATCGTATCCACCACCACCACCATTGCCAGCAGCCCATTCCACGCACTCACCACTCTCTGAGTAAAAAAAACTTACCCTGACATCTTCTCTGTACCTACTTCCAAGCACCTTAAAACTATACCCTCTCGTGCTACCCATTTCAGCCTTGGGGAAAAAACTATCCACACGATCAATGCCTCTCATCATTTTATACACCTCTATCAGGTCACCTCTCATCCTCCATTGCTCCAAGGAGAAAATGCTGAGTTCACTCAACCTATTCTCATAAGACATGCTCCCCAATCCAGGCAACATCCTTGTAAATCTCCTCTGCCCCCTTTCTATCGTTTCCACGTCCTTCCTGTAGTGAGGCGACCAGAATTGAGCACAATACTCCAAGTGGGGTCTGGCCAGGGTCCTATATAGCTGTAACATTACCTCTTGGCTCTTAAACTCAATCCCACAATTGATGAAGGCCAATACACTGTATTGCCAATACACAGAGTCAACCTGCGTAGCAGCTTTGAGTGTCCTATGGACTCGGACCCCAAGATCCCTCTGATCCTCCACACTGCCAAGAGTCTTATCATTAATACTATATTCTGCCATCCTATTTGACCTACCAAAATGAAACACCTCACATTTATTTGGGTTATATAAAAGAAAATTCCAGCTGCCTGAACATGAAGGCGATGTCTGCCGGATATCTCAGTTACTGTGTGGCTATGTTTTGAGGGAACAGTGAGGGGAGGTCTCAGATGGTCAGTCCAGGAGCTGTGAATGAACGTCATCCTTCCTGGCGAAAAAGGAGTGAGTGCACAGTGGTGTGCAAATTGTTGCACTATGACACCATGTTTCGCAACTGTGATTGAACTTCAATTACCTTACAGAACCTTACAGGCACCATAACAATATCCTGGCAACTGTGATTGAACTTCAATTACCTTACAGAACCTTACAGGCACCATAACAATATCCTGGCAACTGTGATTGAACTTCAATTACCTTACAGAACCTTACAGGCACCATAACAATATCCTGGCAACTGTGATTGAACTTCAATTACCTTACAGAACCTTACAGGCACCATAACAATATCCTGGCAACTGTGATTGAACTTCAATTACCTTACAGAACCTTACAGGCACCATAACAATATCCTGGCAACTGTGATTGAACTTCAATTACCTTACAGAACCTTACAGGCACCATAACAATATCCTGGCAACTGTGATTGAACTTCAATTACCTTACAGAACCTTACAGGCACCATAACAATATCCTGGCAACACCTTCATCCTGTTCAGTGCACGGGCCTGATGGGATTGTTCTGTGGGGAGTATCTGTTTCCCAGGGTTGAAATGTCTAATACCAGAGGCCTGCATTGAAGGTTCAAAAGGGATGTGAGGGGTAAGTTCTTCACTCAGAGTGGTGGATGCCTGGTGTGGTGGCAGAGGTAAATACATTAGAGGCCTCTAAGAGACATTCAGCGAGACACATGAGCATTAGGAAGATAGACATGGTGCAGGAAGGAGGGATCGGTGTTTGGTACAACTTTGTGGGCCAAAGGGCCTATGCCTATGCTGTACTGTTCTATGAACCCATTGGGCTGAATGGCCTCCTTTTTTGTCATAACAATTTTCTACATGATCGATATATTTTGTGTATAATTAAAAATGTTGCCCTACAGTCTAAAGTTTAGCTTTAATAGTGACATGTACATCGAAACATAGAGTGAAAAGCATTGTTTGTCTCAAAAGCATTGTGGGGATTGTGCTGGGCAGCTAGGATACCTTTAATTTACTAATCCTAACCTGACTCACCCAGAGGAAGCCTATACAATCCCAGGGAGAACTTACAAACTCCTTACAGGCAGCTGTGGTCTAACAGGAGGCGGCCATCACTTCCCAGGCTACAAGTTGACTCATTATAGAGCCTACTGGCCAAAGGTAAGAATGACCTCATACAGCACTCTTTGGAGCAGCGCAGTTGTCTTAGTCTATTACTAAAAGTGCTCTCTGTTCAGTCAAGGAGGCAAGCAGAGGATGAGAAACATTGTACAGAATGGCTAGGATTTTCCTTAGGGTCCTTTGTTCTACCACAGTCTCCAGTGTGTCCAGTTTGACTCCTATAACAGAGCCAGCTTTTCTAATCAATTTATTGAGTCTCTTGGCATCACCCATGTTGATGCCATTGCTCCAGCACACCACCGCATGGAAGATTGTACTGGTGACAACAGACTGTTAGAACATGTGAAGGAGAGGCCTTCAAACTCCAAAGGACCTCAGACTCCTCAGGAAGTAGAGGTGACTCTGGACCTTGTACACAGCCTCTGTGTTGGTGCATCCCCAGCTACTTGTAGGTCCTCACCATCAATAATAACAGGGAGCAATGCAGGCTTAGTCTTCCTAAAGTCCATCACCATCTCCTTTGTCTTACTGATGTTGAGCTGCTGGTGATTCAGCTTGCACCATTTGACTAAATCCTCCACCAGGGCCCAGTATTCAACCTCCTATCCTCCATTAAAACACCCAACTATTGCTGAGTCATCAGAGAATTTCTGCAGATGACATGACTCAGTGTTGTATCTAAAGTCTGAGGTATACAGGGTAAACAGGAAGGGAACTAATACGGTCTCTGTGGGACCCCAGTGCTGACACACAGCTTGGAAGTCCATTATCCAGGATCCAATAGAAATGCCAATCTGCATTGAGTGGAGTTTTTCCCCAGCAATGAGGGCTGTATGGTACTGAAGGCACTTGAGAAATCAGAAAACGTGATTCTCACTGTGCTGCCCTGCTTATCCAATGGGAGTAGGCTCTGTTCAGCAGGCTCCCTGGTGGGCCATTCACCTAGCAAGTGGACAGCTTTCAAAACGTTTGTGATTGATCTCACTGTCTCCTAGAGTAATTCTTCCAGAGCGATGTTTTACAATCACGAAGCCTCAGTCTTGCATGTTGTCCCAGTGTTTTTCTGGCAGTTTACAGACACCTCCACAATGAGTCAAATACTTAGCCATAGAAAAGTACATCACAGAAACAGGCCCTTTGGCCCATCTAGTCTATGCTGAACCATGTAAGCAAGCTGACTACTCCCATTGACCTGCACCAGGACCATAGCCATCCATGTACTTATCCAAAATTCTCTTAAATGTTGAAATCAAGCTTACATGTACCACATGTGCTGGCAGCTCATTCCATATTCTCACAACCTTCTGAATGAAAAAGGTTGACCTCAAGATCCCGTTATATTTACTTTTCACCTTTAACGAATGATCTCAGGTTGTAGTCCCACCCAACCTCAATGGAAAAAGCCAGCTTGCATTTACCCTGTCTAAACCCCTCATAATTTTGTATACCTCTATCCAATCTCCCTTTAAACTTCTAATTTCCAAGGAAGTAATAGAAACAGAAAACCTACAGCACAATACAGGCCATTCAGCCCACAATGCCAAATGTGTACTTTAGAAATTACTAGGGTTACCCATAGTCCTCTATTTTTCTAAGCTCCATGTACCTATCCAGGAGTCTCTTAAAAGATCCTATCATATCCACCTCCACCACCATTGCTGGCAGCCCATTCCACACACTCACCACTCTCTGGTAAAAAAAACTTACCTCTGACATCTCCTCTGTACCTACTTCCACCAAGTGGTTAAGGTGTTCGTCTAGTGATCTGAAGGTCGCTAGTTCAAGCCTAGGCTGAGGCTGCATGTGTGTCCTTGAGCAAGGCACTTAACCACACATTGCTCTGTGACGACACCGGTGCCAAGTTGTATGGGTCGTTATGCCCTTCCCTTGGACGACATTGGTGGTGTGGAGAGGGGAGACTTGCAGCTTGGGCAACTGCTGGTCTTCCATTGAAAGAAACCCTGCCCAGGCTTGCGCCCTGGAAACTTTCCAAGGTGCAAATCCATGGTCTATCGAGACTAATGGAGGCCTACAAAAAACAACCTACTTCCAAGCACCTTAAAACTGTGCCCTCTCGTCAGCCATTTCAGCCCTGGGAAAAAGCCAACATCTATCCACACGATCAATGCCTCTCATCATCTTATACACCTCTATCAGATCACCTCTCATCCTCCGTCGCTCCAAGGAGAAAAGGCCAAGTTTACTCACTCTATTCTCAATCCAGGCAACATCCTTGTAAATCTCTTCTGCACCCTTTCTATAGTTTACACATCCTAAAAAAATTTTTCGGGAGAGGGGACAGGGGACAAAACCCTTGCTCCAACTGGGGTGTACTTATTTTAAGAGATAAAAACTACATCATATAAGCCTGATATCAGCCATTTACAAAATCAGCTATTATGATAAAGAAAGCTTCTCACCGAAGAAAATTATTACTATGAGCAGGTGTCATGGTTTTTACAGCACTGTATATGAGCCACTGTGATAAAGCACTAACTCTTCTCTCTGGAGAGACTCTGCTTGAGCTTCTGATAATATTAGTAGTTTATGGTTTTGTTCCAGATCAAGCAGATGCTGGTTAAATACTTGTTTTTAGCACTATTCAGTTTGGACAAGAGAATAAATGGTATAAAATGAGTTTCCTTTAACAGTTTCCCTGCTTCATGTCCAACCCTAACTTACCATTAACACCATACAACAGTCTAAATAGGGAAGTGAAGCACCAACCATAGCGAAATGAAAATGATTTTTTTCAGCAAGAAGTACTTTTCAGTTCAACCCCCTAAAGAAAAAAAAAACAGTGCAAAAATATAGCATATGTTCTAAGTTAGTGACAATAGAAAGAGGAAGTTAAGGAATTCCCCTAGTACAACCAATGTGACTGAACTCACACTTTGATTGCAGCAGAATGTAATGAACAATGTGCACTACATCATTTTGTGATTGAGGGAAGGGAAATCCAAGCATGGGCTCACTCTCCGGTGAGTGCCACGTACTTTGGGGAAAATTAACTTCCAATGACCTATTTCACAATAGCTGGGCACATTCGGAACTCAGTCAATCAGAAACCCTGCAGATGCTGGAGATCCAGAGTAACACACACAAAATGCTGGAGGAACTCAGCAGGTCAGGCAGCAGCTATGGAGAGGAATAAACAGTCAATGTTTCAGGCCGAGACCCTTTGTCAGGAATGGAAAGGGGGAGGGGCCGAGGAAGGTGATACTTGAAGTGAGGTGAGGAGAAAGGGATTGGTAGGTGGGCAGGAGGGATGAAGTAAGAAGCTGGGAAGTCATAGGTGGAAGAGGTAAAGGACTGAAAAAAGTGGAATCTGATATGACAGGACAGTGGACAATGGGAGAGGAGGAAGGAGGAGGGGCAGTTGAGGGAGGTGATGCCCAGATGAAGAGAAAAGAAGGGGTAAAAGGGGAGAGAGCTGGAATGGAAAAAGAGGGGTGGAGAAATTACATGAGTTAGAGAAATTGACACTTATGCCATCAGGTTGGAAGTTACCCAGGAAGACTATAAAGAGTTAGTCCTCCAACCTGAGAGTGACCTCAACATGACGACTGAGGAGGCTATGGATGGGAATGGGAAGTCAAATGGCCACCAGGAAATCCCAGCGTTTGTGGTGGACAGAATGAAGGTGAATGATGTACTGAATATGGGGTGGTAGGTAAGGACTCTATTCCGGTTATGGCAGTGGGATGAGAGCAGATGTGTGGGAAATGGAAGATATGTGGGTGAGGGCAGCCTCGTTAGAAGAGGAAGGGAATTGCCATTCTTTGAAGGAAGAGATCTCAGCTGCTCTTGAAGTAGTGGAGATCATTTCACTCACCCACAACCTACGGACTCACTTTCAAGGACTCTTCATCTCATGTTCTCTATTTATTCTTCCTTTATTTATTATTATTTTTTCCTTTTTGTATTTGTATGGTTTGTTCTTTTGCACATTGTCTGTCTGTCCTGTTGAGTGTGGTCTTTCATAGATTCTATTGCATTTCTTGTATTGACTGTAAATGAATCTCAGGGCTGTTCATGGTGACATGTATGTACTTTGACAATAAATTTACTTTAAATTTTGAAGTGAGTTTGAGGACAAGTGGGAAACTCAGTCAAAATCTGAATGAATGGTACAGAGGATGATCATGGGGAATATGCCAGGCATTGCTGCACAAAATAGTATAAGCACATCCTACGGGAGAGGTTAGATGGACAATAATGATTCCTGACCACCCGTGTAAAAATGCATGGAAAGAATAGGTTGCCAAGCAAGCTGCTGTGGAGTTTGTATGGTTAAACTCAACATAATTTATATTTCTATTGAAAGAATGAAAAAGAAATCATGGAAAGGCAAACTCCAAGAGGATTGGTGATTGAGGCAGGTTAATTCAAGAACTGGGATTTATAGAACCATTGACACTTTTGGCATATAAGGCTATTCAGCCCATGCTAGGGAAAACCAAACTGTTGTCCTATTTCACTTACCCGTTTTTGGTCCATGGTACCAGGGCAATGCTGGAGAAACTCAGCAGGTTAGACAGCATCTGCCTCAGTAGCTTCCAACCTGATGGCATTAACATAGATTTCTCAAACTTCCAGTAATTTTCCCCTCCTCCTTCTTCAATTCTCCATTCTAGCCTCTTACCTCTTCTCCTCATCTGCTTATCACCTCCCCAGTGTACCTCCTCTTTTCCTTTCCCCATAGTCCACTTTCCTCTCCTATCAGATTCCCTCCTCTCCAGCCCTTCACTTTTTCCACCTATCACCTCCCAGCTTCTTACTTCATCACCACCTCCCCCATCCATCTAGCTTCACCTATCACCTTCTAGCTTGTACTTCCCCTTCACCCACTCTCTTATTCTGGCATCTTCACTCTTCCTTGCCAGTCTGCAGGAAGGATCTTGGCCCAAAACGTTGACTGTTTATTCCTCTCCATAGATGCTGCCTGACTTGCCGAGTTTCTCCAGCAGTTTGTATGTGTTGCTCTAGATTTCTAGCATCTTGTGTCCATCGTTCCAGGTACTCACCCCAGAGCCTGTTAAAATGCAGAGAAGCTATTTCCCTCAACTAGACTTTCAGGCAGTGAACTTTAACCACCTACAGCTGAAACAAATATTCAACTCCCTCCAAACCCCTTTTATGCTGAATTACCCACACATCAGCAGAGTGATGCCAAGAAAACAACCTTCCCCTCAACGCTGAAAAAACAATCCAGCTGATTGTGGATTACAGGAGGAATGGAGACATCAATGGGACACTGGTGGAGAGGTCTGTAGTTTCAAGTTCCTCTTGGACTGTACGTACTGGCTGTGTGGTGAAAAAAGTCACAACAGTGTCTCTTTCACCTCAGACGGCTGAAGAAGTTTGGCATGAGTCCCTGAATCCTCAGGACTTTCTACGGGGGCACCATCATGAGCATCCTGACTGGCTGTGTCACTGCCTGGTACGGGGCACTGCAGAGAGTGGTGCAGACAGTGTTTCTGGGGATGTGAGCTTCCCTCTGTTCAGGACATTTTACAGCAGCAGGTGTGCAAAAAGGGCCCAGAGGGTCATCAGGGACTCCAGCCACCCAACCACAAACTGTTTCAGCTGTTCTGTCTGGCAAACAGTACCGCAGCATTAATGCCAGGACCAGCAGGTTCCAGGACAGCTTCTTTCACCAGGCCATCGGATGTATCAATGTACATTGATCTGCTTCAAATCTGACTGCACAGACAAAACCATCTTAGTGTTTGGGCAATATCCTCCCTTATTGTTTGTACATTGTGACAGAGACACAGCATAAAGATTTTTACTCCCTCATGTTGTGAGACAGATGTAAGAAATTCTAATTCTAATTATCCAACTTATGTCCCAGGTTAATGTTCTCTCTCCTGAAGGGAAAAGGTTTGCTTTATTCACCCTATCTAAGCATCCCTAAACTTTATAACTACAATTAAATTTCATTTCCACCTCCTTTGTTTTAAAGAATGTGAACTCTGTTCTAAAGAGCCATGGCAACATTCCTGGAAATCTCCTTTGAATCGTCCTTGCTGAAACATGCAGGTAGATCTATATGCACTCAATATAACTCAAGCTGTAGACTGACCTGTGTTTATCCACAGCCTTTATATTCACTGCTTGTCCATTATGATATCCCATGTACCATCATTGTGAGGTATAAATTCACATTATTGACATACACCAGAAGAAAAATTGAACTCCATAGAATCTTATGGCAAACAAACCTGCCCATCACCAAGTCTTCAGTCAGAAGGATGGGTTAGTGATTGCATGTCAAAGCTGAGAGTTCATAATGCATTTGTACAGGAAGCTGGCGAGGTTACACTCGGAGTATTATTATCAGTTTTATATGAAAGACAATTTTGAACTGGAAAATGTGCAGAGAAGATTTACAAGGATGCGCCGGGACATGAGGGACTGAGTTATTGGGAGTGGGTGGGTTTTACTCCTCAATGCCAATGTAGAGATTGAGAGGTGAAGAAACAGAAGTGTATAAAATCATAAGGGGCATAAATAAGGTGAAAACACTCAGTTTACCCCCACCTCCCGAGCCCTGCAGAGTTGGGGAATTAAGAACTAGATGAGTAGGTTGAAGATGAGAAGGGAAAGATTTAAGAGAAACTTGAGGGATGTTTTTATTTGAAAGCACAAAGGGTGTTATCTATGCGCATTCAGCTGCCAGAAGATATTGAGGCAGATACAATAACAACTTCTCAAAGACAGCTGAACAAGGTACAAGGATAGGAAAGTTTTAGAAGGAGGTGGGCCAGGCACTGGCAAATGAAGAGTTGGCTGAAAGGCCAATTTCCATGTTGGGCAAATCTGACTATTAGATTGGAACTTGAATCTTACAAATTTCATGATAGATGCCCCTGATACTAAATCTGATTCTGATGAATATCAGAGTGGGCTTGAAGGACAGTATGGCCTGTTCCTGTTTACTCAATCTGACGCAGAGGCAGAGTGACCTATACCCTGTAATCCTTGTCCCAGTGTTATCTAGGAATGGGTTTGTGACCAGTACCTGTAGCCTAATGATACACTGAAACTAACACTACTGCATCACTGTGATATGGGGGAGGGCCAACCCTGGTTGATCTGTACTGTTGCCCCTGTGTGTTATACAGGGCAGGCCCAGCAAAAAGTGCCCAAGGCATGGTAGATTTGCTATGTGAATCATATCCCAGTATTGATATTCTATCCAGAAGTACCCTATCCCACTGTTATGCCTCTCAATTACTGTACAACGACAGACACACTATGGCAGGAAGTACTGTAGCATTAGGACAAGAACTGTTCGGATGGGAAAAAGCTTCTTTCCCCAGGCCGTGAGACTACTGAACTCACTGCCACGACCCAGGTCCCATCACGTATGAAGCACCAGTAGTGTTATACTGTTTACTTGTTAACTTGGGTCATATATACACCTTATTATTTGTAGTAATGTTACTCTGTGTTACGTGTGTGGTTATATGTAGTATGGAGGAACGTTGTCTTGTTTGGCAGCATACACGTGTAGGGGTGAAGACAATAAACATGAACTTGACAAATGCCATGTTCAGAAAGTCTAAATCACTAACTTCAGTGTGAGAGTTTGACCCCTTTTCCTGATAGCCAGTCAGCCATTAATATATGCACATACACTATGCATGGATCCATCTGACAGAAAATTAACTTGAAGAGATAGTATATCTAACTGACAATTTCAGAAAGAAATACATAGAAAAATTAAACAAAAGACTTGTATTGCAGAAGCATTCCAATCAAAAGTGCATGGAGTAGGTATGCTAGAGGACACGCTGTCGTTAGTAGCTCTGGTTGCTTTCAAACAGAATGGTAGCGATCAGCAAGAAGACTAATTACAAAAGGAGTGTCATGGTGTGTCCACTTTGTGCTCTGTGATATGAAACACACTCATCATACTCAAAGCTTACACATGGCTATTTGTACAGCATGAGATCTCACACTGCAACACAATTTTGGGCTTTGAAACTAGATACAGACACTTTCCTCTTAATAAAGAAAATGTTGCCGTTGTCTGTGAGCATTTGTTGTCCCCTCCACGGTGTTGCAATCTGACAGAAGTGGACTGAAGCAGCCCTTTGACTTTCAGAGGTGGTAATGGAAAGACAAATCCATGCTGAGGAGTGAGTTCTCTTTCAAACTGCGCGTTTTGCCAGTTTCAATACTAGGTGTGTAATGTTCTGGTGGTTGCCTTAGTCTGTCTGCATTTAAACTCTTGAAACTTTCCTATTGAAAGATGTTAGCAGCAGGTTTAAATCCATGATCCAAGAAGCTTGGCAGTATTCTGGAGGGCTTGTTTCCTCTTCATGTGGATGTTCTGATTCACTGTGGGTTAGCAGGTTGCATTAACCACTGCCCCTGGCCCTGCTGGGACTGCTGCAGCAACCGGTGGAGTTCCTTAAACTGAAATACCACATTGTCCTTAAGGTCTGGGTTGGAAATCTGGAGACGGATGCTCCCGCTATCAAATGACAGCTCTCCAGAAAACATCTCAAACATCATCCGTGCCACAACTGGAATCACCTGGTATCAGCCACGAGGAAAGAAAGGAAAGGAAAAGATTAACTTATGTCACAGTCGTGCAAAAAAAAACCCATGCAATGAAACATCTGTACAGAAGGAATTTCATGAATTGCATTTCTACAACTCTCATAATGAACAGGAGTTGGGGGAAGCACATAGGCTGTGATATTTCATGGGAAAAGTTTAGATACAAGGATGCTTTCTTGGGAAAGTTTCAAGATACTTGGATCCTCTTAAGGCATTTATACATGCTTCAAGGTCCTTGCAGGTGAAGGATCCAGACAGTGAAACCTGCCACAGGTAAATTGGGAAGTGTAAATAGTTATTGTAATTTGCCCTATTGAGAGCATCCAGACAATAGGTTTACTGCAGGAGACTACATCGAGGCATAACAACCTTTTGCAATTTCTAGATCTAACCAAACCTGTCCTCCCCTCAGCATTTACAAGATACCCATTCAGGAGAGGCTGAACATTTCTCCAACTCCAAATTAGCCCATTACCTGCACCATAATCAGCTTCTTTTCCTTGGGCTTTCCATCGGGCCACTCCTCACCAAAGCAGAGTTGGATCTCATACAGAGGGGCAACACTCACTTGCCCCTTCTGGTACATTATCAATTCTGTAAAATACAAATAAAAATTCAAAATTAAAGCAATATACTGGTCACGTGAAAGCTTGTGTCATGTACCATTCTTCCAGCAGAAGCTACTGTCACCCTGCTCCTCCACGTTTTATAATACCTCTCAAACCCACAGATACACAATCATCTTAAACAACCTGTTTGCAAGATAGGGATATGGTCCCTATCAAAAGCAGCTGGGCTATGGACCAATTACATTCTTCAACAATCAGAGCTATAGTATCCCTCAAAATCCTGAATTTAACAGTCAGCTCCCATTTCTTTTGGTTAATAGCTGGGGGCTATCATTGTCTTTTGTTCTTTTTCTCTTCTCCTCTTCCCTTGGGAAAGGTACAAGACAAAAGCCGACTCAGTCTGTCAGATCAGAAGTCTTTGCACTTGCACCAGAGAGGAAGAGTTGAAGAGCATCCACATGATTGTGGGATTGCTGATGATTGGGATAGCCCTTCTTCTGGAGAGTTGTCCTAGGTTGCAGTTGATCACAACATCCAAATCTGATAGAGGCCACCTGTATGGTAAAATGATCCACACTTGAACAATGATAAGATCATAAGACATAGGAGCAGAATTAGGCCATTTGGCCCATCGAGTGCTCTGCCATTCAATTATGGCTGATCTTTTTCCCCCTCCTCAGCCCCACTCTCCAGCCTTCTCCCCATAACCTTCGATGTTATGTTCAATCAAGAATCTATCAAGCTCTGCCTTAAATACACCCAATGACCTGGCCTGCACAGCTGTCTGTGGTAATAAATTTCACAAATTCAGCACCCTCTGGCTAAAGAAATGTTTCCACATCTCTGTTTTAAATGGACACACCTCTATCCTAAGGCTGTGCTCTCTTGTCCTAGACTCCCCCACCATGGGAAACATCCTTTCCATATCTACTCTGTTTAGGCCTTTCAGCATTCAAAAGGTTTCAATAAGATCCCCCCTCATCCTTCTAAATTCCAGAGACTACAGGCCCAGATGCATCAATCGTTACTTGTATGATAACCTTTTCATTCCTGGAAACATCCTTGTGAACCTCCTCTGAACATTCACTGATGCCAGCACACCTTTTCTTAGAGCCCAAAACTATTCACAATACTCAAGGAGAGGCCTTACCAGTACCTTATAAAGCCTCAGCATCACATCCTTCTCTTATATTCTACAATACAGTTATTGTTCTGTATTGACTGATCTTACAAAGGGTATTGAAGTGAATGCATTTTTGGTGGTATTGTTCATAGAATGAATGCCAACTCTGGAAATAGGATGCTTGTGACGGTTACAGTTTGAGCAGATAGATGGGACAAGGTTTGAACCATTATCTGAACTAATCCAGATTGTGTGCTCAGCCTGCAATCTAATTTGGAGTGAAGGGTGCTAACTATTAAACAAAACCAATATTTTGTAGTAGAAAAAATTACAGTTATAAATAAATATAACTTTGACATTAAAATTTTATCATAGTAGGTTACATGGTCAGCACAATGTTGTGGGCTGAAGGGCCTTTAATGTGCTGTAGATTTTCTATGTTCTAATTCTTGGAAGTGGAACAGGAGTCTGAAGACCAACGTTCAATGATTCCGAAAGAACATATTCTAGAGCACTATCAGGTTTCTGAACAGTTCATGAATAACAAAACCTTGTTATTATTTTATTTTTTCACTATTTATTTTTATTTATGATAATTCTATGCCTTTGCTTTGTAATGCTACACAACACAAAAATAAATTTCATGTCCTGTAAATCAGAGACAATAGATCTGATTCTGTTTACTCGAATCTCCAGCTAACAGTTCTCGAGATTTCTGAGATCCTGTAATTCTAGTATCTTTGATGATTTTAATAATTCCATTGCTGTATGGACTTTGGCCTGAAGCTCTGATTCCAAATTTCTTTGCTTCTCTACCTCTCCGTTTATAAACTCACCTTAATCTTGGCTCTGTAATTAAAGTCTACAGTCTACCTGTGTGACTCAGACTCTGCCCTGAAGGAATGCATGAGATTTTAAGTGGAAGTTGTGATAAGATTGTAGCTCTGATGAAACATTATTGATTTGAAGCTCCATTGATGCTGGGTACTTCCAGCATTTTTGGCTTTATTTCAGGGTTCTAGCAGTATTTTTTGGATCCATGCAAACAAGATGTGTTGTACCTTTTGTTGCAATATGAAAGTAAATCTTCATATGCTCATTCAGCGGGACATAATCCATCCAGTAACACTATTCGAGAAATTCAGGCTAATATTTAACATGTAGTCATCACTAAAACTAGATTCTGCTCATTATGAAATTGCTGTTTGTGGGGCTTTGTGCCACATTTCCAACACTACAGGAATGGACACACTCTAAAATAGTTATTTAACTGGCTGCAAAGACTTTTGGAATGACCCAATACTAGTAAATTTATTTTAAATTACCACCTGATGCAAAAACAGTTACTTTCCCCAAGCAACAAGGCTAATTAATACCTCCAACACAACTTTATTACTTCCTGTCAGGACAGGCTAGTGTCACTTTATGGATACACAATCAATCTATGTATATAAGCTATCTTATGTATTTATATTTCTTGTGTTTTGTATACTTATTGTGTCCTTTAACTCCCTCACATGCCCATCCTGACCCTTTTCTCCTGTCACTCATTTACACTCAGTGGCCACTTCATTAGGTACCTCCAGACACCTGCTTGTTAGTGCAAATATCTAATCAGCCAATCACGTGGCATCAACTCAACACATAAAAGCATGCAGCCATGGTCAAAAGGTTCAGTTGTTGCTCAGACTGAACATCAGAATGGGGAAGGTAATCCAGGCAGCATCCTGGTAAGTTGAAGTTTAGTAGAAATGGGAGGGGGATCTCGTGGAAACATCCTGAGTATTAAAAAGCCTAGGTAGATTGGGCATGGAGAGGATGTTTCCAATACTGGGAGGATCTAGGACCAGAGTACACAGTCTCAAAATTCAAGAACATTCCTTTAGAAGAAAAATGAGGAAGAAGGGGGTGAATTAATTGTCACGGAGTGCCATTGTGTATATTTAAAATGGAGGTTGATAGGTTCTCGATTAGTAAGGCCATCAAAGGTTATGGGTAGAAGGCAAGAGAATGGGGTTGACAGAGAAAATAAATCAGCCATGACCGAATGGCGAATCAAACTGGATGGGCTGAATGGCCTGATTCTACTCCTGGGTCTTATGATATGCGAATGTGATCTACGTGACTTTGACCATGGAATCATAGTTGATGCCAGATGTTTTGATTTGAGTATCTCAGAATCTGCTGTATCTTTGGGATTTTCATGCACAGCAGTCTCTGGAGTTTACAAATAATGGTGTGAAGAAACAAAACATATGCAGTGCATGACGATTCTGTGGTGGAAAACATCTTGCTGATTGGAGAGATCATAGGGGATAGCCAGACTGACAGGAAGGTGAGTGTAACTCATATATCTGCTTGTTACAATAGTGGTGCGCAGAGCATCTCTGAATGCACAACATGTTGAACCTTGGAGTGGATGGGCCACAGAAGACCATGAACGTACACTCAGTGGCCACTTTGTTAAATGTAATTTGCAGTAGACGACTGATTAACTGGTACATTTTTATGTGTTATGGGAGGAGACATGCATGTCCCCTGGAAGCCCAAGCAGTCATGGAGAGAACATACAAACTCCATACAGACAACTGAATTGAGCCAGAGTCTTCAGAGCTGAAGGAGTTCAAAGCACATAATTCTCTGTAAATTCTGCTGTCTCCAACTGGATCCCACCACCAAACACATCTTTCCTGCTCCCCCCACCCCCAGCTGTATGCTTTCCACAGGGATCACTGCCTATGTGTCTCTCTTGTCCATTCATCCCTCCTGGTACTTCTCCTTGCCAGGGGAACAAGTGCTACACCTGCCCCTACACCTCCTCCATCACCACCATTCAGGGCCCCAAACAGTCCTTCCAGGTGAGGCGACACTTCACCTGTTGGGGTCATACACTGTGTCTGGTGCTCCCTGAGTATTGATGAGACCCAACGTAGATTGGGAGACCGTTTTGCTGAGCACCTACACTGTACAAAAAAGTAGGATTTCCCGGTGACCACCCACTTCAATTCTACTTCCCATTCCCATTCCGACATGTCAGTCCATGACTTCCACAATGAGACCAGACGCTGGTTGGAGGAGAAACACCTCATATTCAGTCTGGGTAGCCTGCAACCTAACGGAATGAACATCAATTTCTCAAACTTCCAGTAATTGGTTCCAACCCTTCCTCTTCACCACTCCCCATTTCTGTTTCCCTCTAACACCTTCTCTCCTTACCTACCTATCACCTCCCTCTGGAGCTCCTCCCCCTACCCTTTCTTCCATGGTCTTCCTTCCTCTCCTATCAGATTCCCCCTTCTCTATCCTTTATTTCTTTCACCTATCACCTCCCTCCCCCTTTCTCAGTTTCACCAATCACCTACTGCCCTGTACTTCTTCCTCCCCTCCCTACACTTTCTTACTCTGTCTCCTTCCCCTTTCCTTTCTAGTTGGGTCTTGGCCTGAAATGTGGACTGTACTTTTTCCGTAGATGCTGCCTGGCCTGCTGAGTTCCTCCAGCATTTTGTGTGTGTTGCAGAGTGCTGGACTGCTGTGCAACAAGCAGGACTTACTGATCCAGGTTCAAGTTTGATTATCATTCAGCCAAACATTAATATAACCAAACAAAACGAGGTTCATCTGGGGCCAAGGTGCAACACACATCACCAACAGCACAATGCACAAATAGCATGTTTGGTTATGATTTCAGAAAAAAACAGTCACAAAGGGAAAAAAATAATATAGCCCAAGTCTCTGAATGGCATTTGCAAATGTTCAAGGTTTGTTGGCAGAATGAAGTACAACCATCTGAAATAATGGAGGTAGAACTGACAAAAATGTGAATTGTTCCAGCCACACTTGCAGCACAAGCAACTGAATAAGTTGGACATTAAATATAACATTTAAATGTGGTTAACTCACCACTAAGAAAGTTCTCCAAACTGAAAAGCTTGATCTTCTTCTCTCTCTCAATGGGGTTAGGTCCTGATGCTCCATTAGCACATGGTCCTGACCAGTACACTTTACACTGGCATAGACGAATGGCATAGATATCTTGTCCATGGATCTCCAGAATCAGACCCCGGTCCATGACATCCAACAGGTGGTTAGTGTAATACCGCTGCTTCTCATGAGACAACTGGTCTGTGCCGGGGAAACGGACCTGCTCTAGGGTAACGGGTCCAAAGAGCTCCACTTGGTCTGGGATAGGGCCTAGGTCACCGTAGTACAGGCGGCAGCCATGAGGATTGCTGACAGTGATCAATGATCCCATCTGTTTCCCTCGGTACTGGAATTTCACATCCAGGTCCGTCACTGTGTCAAAGGATGAGATAGAAGTAGTTAGACCACTGAGAGATTTCTGTGAACAGACTGGGTCTTCACACAATACCATAATGCTGGAGGCATTACAGAAACTGCACAGAAAAATCAATAAAAACAAAACAACTTTCCTGATATCTGTCAGGAAAGTGAAGGCTAAGGTGACTTGAAAGAAGCTCCTAGACTTAGGAATGTTTTATAGGGTTAATGTGGAGATTTTCATTCAAAAGAGAGCAGCACCAAAATGATCAACAGTTAAAATATATATGAATTATTCTGTCATTTCATTCCCTATGGATACGGACATCCATTCTGAGCAGGTACTCGGTGCAATCCCACTTACATCTATTCTCCGTCACATGCCCATCAGCTCCCCCAAGTAGCAGACTGCTCATCGCAATCCTCACTGATCTGATTTGAAGAAAATGATACATTCCACTGTAGGTTTTGACATACATGTGATAAATAAAGCTCACCTTTAAATTATTCCACCTCTGACCAACACTAGAGTTACTAATTAACCTACCAACATACCTTTAAATAGGAGCGCACAAGGAAAACTCATGTGGTCAAGGGGAGGGAAGGACAAGCAAACTCCACACAGTCCACACCTGAAATCAGAGTGGAACTTGGAGCAGCAGCGTTATGCACCAGAAACATGACCTCTTTCGACAAGTGGTATGGTTGAATCAAAGGGGTAACGATATTCAAGAGAGAGAGAAAAGGCTTGAAGGACAAATCAGATTTAATTCAATGAAGGGATGGAAGGAGGATAAATGTGGCTGTGGCTTGTTTCTGTGTTTTAGAGCTCAGCTGAGAAGGAACATCATCAAGGCTAGTGGGTGCCAATCAGCACTGGGTTGGAAAGTGGCAGATTCATCCTATATTCGAGAAACTTGAGTACACATCCTAGTTGATAATCCCAGCATAGCCACTTTTATTTAAGACATTACTCTCATGGGTGGGCTAACAGATTCCATTAACTTATTTGAAACAGGAGCAGGGGGCTCTCTATAATGTTCCAGTGAATATTTATCCTTTAAACAACATCACTGAAGTAATGACAGAGACTTCAACTTGAGGAGTTCACCCTGCTCCTTTCTCCAGATACGCGGCCTGACCTGTTTAGTGTTTCCAACATTTTCTATTTTAATAAATGCTACAATAAAGCATTAGTTAGCCATTATCTGCCATCAGTTAGCTGACACTATGCATGTGAATCTTAGTAAGACACCGGACAAGGTTCCCATGGTAGTCTTATTCAGAAAATCAGAAGGCGTGGGATCCAGGGAAACGTGACTGATTTAGAATGGGCTTGCTCACAGAAGGCAGAAGGTCTTAGTAGATGGAGTGTGTTCTGCCTGGATGCCAGTAACTAGCGATGATCTGCAGGGATCTGTTCTGGGATGGGACTCCCATACTCTGTAACTTTTATAAATGACTTGGATGAGGGGTGGAAGGGTGGATTAGTAAATTTGCAGATTACACAAAGGTTGGTGATGTTTTGGAAAGTGTAGAAGACTGTTGTAGCTTACAATGGCACATTGATAGGATGCAGAACTGGGATGAGAAATGGCAGATGGAGTTCAATTTGGAAGGTCAAACACAAAGGCAGAATTCAAGCTTAATCACAGATTCTGAACAGTGTAGAAGAGCAGGGAGATCTTGAGGAGCATATCCATAGATCCCTCAAAGTTGCAGCGCAAGTTGAAAGGGTGGTTAAAAAGGCATTGGTCTTCATTAGTCAGGGGATTGAGCTCAAGAGTCCTGAAATAATGTTGCAGCTCCATAAAACTCTGGAGACAGCACAGCTGGATTGTGCAAAGGAGATTTGCTAGGATCCTGCCTGTCTTATGTGGATAGGTTGAATGAACTAGACTGTTTCTCTTTGCAGAGAAGGAGGACACAAGGTGACTTGATAGAGGTGTACAAGATGATTAGAAGCATAGACAAGAGTCAGCCAGAGACCTTTTTCCAGAGCAGAAATGGTTAATACTATGGGCATAACTTTAGCGTGTTTGCAGGAAATTATAGGGGAGATATCAAAGGTGGCTTTTCCTCCCAGGGAGTGGTAGGTGTGTGGAGCGTGCTGCCAGGTGGCGGTAGAAGGAGATTCATTAGGGACATCTAAGAGACATTATGTGGGAGGAAAGGGTTAGATTGATTTTGAGGAGGTTAAAGGGTTGGAACAACATTGTGGGCTGAAAAGCCTGTGCTGTGCTGTACACATTGTGTACAATTCATCGTACTGTTCAATGACACACTTCCTGTCTTACAACATGGAATACACTTCAGAATGTGAGCAGTTACATCAGCCTTTAGCTCATGATGAGATGATAAAAGGTATCTAAGTAAAGAGAGAGCCATGAAAAAGGACTCCATTCTACTGGCAGGGCCCACGTGCCGGCCTTTAGTCAGGATGAAGCTCAATTACAAGGCAAACTAACTGTTAACAGCTGTTAAAAAGCTCTGGAAATGTAATAATGTTAATCACAAAATTACACAAAGTTTAATGCACAGATGTGATTCAAATAACCTGTTTGAACTTTTATACTTCAAATGCTCTATTTAATATTCTCCTCTCAATCAATTCCATTTTCTTCAGTAGAACTATCTCTGTAAAGGTGACAGTTTAACACCTGTACATTGCTAGCATCCAGGTCAAAGTTCTAATCTTGCACGTTTTAAAAGAGGAGAGGATCAATTAATAATAGTAGTAACTTTATTTATCGAGAACTTTTCTTGCAGATGATGTGGTTCAAAGTGCTTTACAAAGGGACAAAAGAACAAACATGAAAATAAAACAAAAACAAAAATAAAAGGTTTTGGGCTGGCATTTAAACGTGTCGTCTGAGTCTGCATCCCTTATTGTTTCAGGTATTGAATTCCACAGCTCAGGTGTGTAGTTCAAAAAAGCTGATCTGCTAATCATCTTTCAAGAAAGATAGTTTAAATTTATGAGACTGGCAGAAGAAGACCTGGATTGTAAAATGAAAACTCTGTGATGTACTCTGGTCCTAGACAAATATAAAAAAAAAGTAAGAGAACTTTAAAATCAATTCTAAAAGGTACAGGAAGCCATTGCAGAGCAAGTGATGTGTTCGCTCATCCTGGTTTTGGTTAAAGCGGTGTTCTGAATGAGGGGAAGTTGATCAATAGATTGGCGGTGAGGAGAGCATTGCAGTGATCTAGTCTAATCGATATAAAGTATCATCACGTGACAGAAACGTTTGTCCCTTTGTAATATTTCTTTAGTGTAGAAATGCTGCTCTGCTCACTTTCTTAATGTGGGATGTAAAATTCAGACATGAATCTAGGATAAGACCCAGGCTTGTTACTTCTGATTTTACAAAGGGGGCCAGGTTCTCAAGTTAATCAAGAAGTTTATCTCTTTTGGCTTTGGGACCAACCAAAAGAATTTCAGTTTTATCTTCATTTAAATATAGGATATTACAGCTTATTCTTTTGTTTTTTGAAGCCATATCAGAAGACAGACAGGATAGGATTCCTTTGTAAGTATTGTCACTCCTACACTCGAGACACACAGAAGGAAATTTCTGTGAATGGTTTTATAGCCCAGATTGTGAGAGGAACCCAATGAGGAGAAACAGTGACTTACATGGCAGAGAGTTGATAAACATTTCAGAAGTGATCAGTGATGGGAACTGATCCACTTGCTGCAATGGGAGTGGATGAATTGACCCTTGAGCTGCTGGAGGGATATTTGGCTGAACAAGCCCATGGACAAGGTTTGGCTGTGTGAGTTCACTCTGATCGAGGTTTGCGTGGGAGAGGTCCCCTTGTGGGAGCGTTGGGTGAGCAAGTCCTCCATTCACACGGGAATCTGACGCTGCAACCTCCTGTTTCGGCCAGGACTGGGTTGGATACGGTGGTAGGCTGGCATTATCTGGTATGAGGAAGACAGAAAAAGAAAATTGAAAATACATTTCTTCATACCCTGGACAGCATTCTAACTGGCTGCATCACCATCTGGTATGGAGGGGCCACTGCACAGGACCAGGAAAAGCTACAGAAAGCTGTAAACTCCATCAGGACCACTAGCCTTCATCATCACTCAGAAAACCTTCAAAAGGCGATGACTCGAGAAGGTGACATCCATCATTAAGGATCCCCATCAATCATGACATGCCAGGCAAGGCGATTCTTTCATGTGACAGTGTGGATGGATCTTTACTGCTTATCTAACCTACACCACAGTGGACCTGGGAGATGGGGCACTGAAGAGGGGTTTTTATTCCAGATTGATCTGATTCAGAGCATCTGGTGGAGAGGCAGAACAGGACGGCAGTGTGGCAGTCTTTACTTCTGCAGGTATCCAGCCTCACTCTTGATCTTGGTGGGTTTGCACATCTCTGTGTGGCCTTGTACTTTTCTGCTGAAGGCTCTGGCTTCCGCCCATTTATAAGAAATGTGCTGGCAGGTAAACAGTAACTGGAAATGACCCAAAATGGCAAAAGAATCAAAGTGGAATTGATGGGTGCACGAGAAGGTAAAGGCTGCTGGAAAATAGGGAACAATTGCCACATTTTATGTTGTAATAGTTTCTCCATATTTAACCCACATCACACTGGACCTGAGTGTTTCATGAGGTAACCCGGAGGAAGCTTTAGAATCTAATTCAGACTGCATCTGACGGAGAAGCATTTGGTGGGGCAATGTGGATGGGATGAGAGGGGATAATAAATCAGCTGTGATTGAATGCTAGAGTAGAGGTGATGGGCCAAATGGCCTCATTTTGCTCCTATATCTCATGGAGTTTTATATGTGGTGCGAGACTTGGGAACATTTGATAATGACAGTAATCACATATGAGGGGTGATTGATAAGTTTGTGGCCTAAGGTAGAAGGAGGTGAGTTATCAACTTCAAACTTTCTGCATTTTCACTCAAAGAGTTGAACTGCACATGTATGTAACGAGAGCTGTATCACTCATCTCCTTCTACCTTAGGCCACAAACTTAACAATCACCCTGCTGTGGACCACCTGGAGGTCCAAGATGCTCTCATCCCATGCACTTGTAATTCAACTCTGAGTGAAAATGCAGAAAGTTTGAAGTTAATAACTCATTTCCTTCTACCTTAGGCCACAAACTTATCTATCACCCCTCACAGACATTAGTAAGTCAATTCTTCATTAACCACTCAGCATCTCAATATGACAAATCATGCCCCTGTCTACAACTAGGAAAAAAACTATAAATGCCACTCATTCTCACCTTCCAAGGTCATTGATGGGAACAAAGTTTGGAGTTGACGCTGTAAGGAAAAAGAGAACAAAATCTGTTAGTTGGACGAAGATATAAACCTTTTGAGTATTTCCAGCATATTCTGTTCTTATTTCAGATTTCTATCATCCACTGTCTCTTTTTGTTGGGACAGGATCTGGCCAATTGCTATCACTCATGTATTAATGACACTGAATCTTACAGTAGCAGTTGTACATACCTCATCCTCGTCGTCCCACTCATAGTCATTGGCCTCTGAGAGGAAAGAGAAAAGACACAAGATGATGGTTAAAAGAATGTTACATTCCATACTGGTTCCTGGAAGCAATCCAAATTCAACCAGAGGGTTGAAACCAGAATCATTAGTGGACGTCTGTTTAGCTGTGTGGTTCCAACAAATTCAGTTCATGTTTCCTTTCTATAAGGAATATGGTAGTTGGATACAGGTTCAGAGGAAATGAAAGTGCAATAGTTAGCAGACAAAACAGTGGTTTTCTCTTTTCAATTCATTGCATGAGCTGATCTACGTCTACAGGAAGTCCAATGATGATTACGGAGCAACAGATACAAACTCAGAGGTACTATCTTTTCGGAAAGAAATTGAATAAGTTCAAATTCAAGTTTAATTATTATTCAACCATGTATGAATACAGCCAAACAAAACAGCATTCCTCTGGGTCAAGGTGCAAAACACGGTGTCAACAGTCATATATAACAAGGCACATATAAGACAGCAGCGAACATACGGTCACATGAAAATATTTCTACAGCTCAAGTCTCTAAGTGACATGTCGTGTAAATTGATGGTGCATGGGTGTTGTCGGCAAGAACAAGCTGTTCTCAGACGAATGTACACGTGCAAGCACACAATCCAGCTGGACTTCCACCAAGTGAGAGGACAGCACAAACAGAAGGTGCAGCCCCCAGTCCAGCGCCACACTGCCTCTGACATCTCCACTCATGGATGGCTACAACGAGGCCACACAGCTTCCCCCGCTATCAATAAACCCTCGCAGTGTCTGACAGGGGTATGCGATCGCAAGAAAAATGGCAAGACAGTCACTTCTTGTAAGACTGCACATCGCCTTAGATATATACTAGATTAAGAAGCACTTTCAGAAGCATGGGGGAAAAGGAGACTTCTTAACAATTCTTTCAAAGATGTAGCATTGGCATATGACCACCTCGTAAGTGCAATATATAATGATCTGACAAAAGACTTTCAACAGTGGACAGTACATGTCAGATCGTTATTTTATGAAACTTTCAAAAGTAAGGTTTGTTTTTAAAAACTAGGTCATAATGCAACAGGAGAAATATTTTTGTGTGACTGAATGCAGCAAATACTTCAGGAGCCAAGCTATATTTCTCACAAAAACTGAAATTGATATTCGCACATTTCCTAGAACAAGTTGAAGAGACGGTGTATAGATTCAGAACATCTGACATAAGATCCTGTACTGACACAAGTGCATGACCCTTAGTCTGTATTTGAACTTAAAGACAAAAAAGATCAAGAATGACAAATAGGCCTTGCAAACAAAGGAGCAAGTGCTCTTGTACACCCCTCCCTGAAACGAGAGGGAGGAATGATGTGCAGTGGTCAATGAGAAGAGAGCGAGGTGCTGAGGGACTTGCATTGGTGTGTTTATATCTTTCTGGAAACCACAACCTCCTAGTTTATACTTACATCTCTCTTCTTGAAGCAGTGATTGAAACAGGAAATGCAGAACATATTAATTTTTGTTTCCCAGTGGACCCAAACGTAATGAAAAGCAGACTACCCATCTCCTTGTAAGTTATCCATTTCAACCCCCCACCCCCTCCAAGCCAATAAAAATTGAAGTTTATCTCACTCAAACTTTTTTTGTCCCGGGAATGTTGAAGACAGTGAAGAGGTAGAATTCTGCGCTATTGAGAGTGAAATTCAAGATGTGGGATGTGTGTGACATGCAGGTGAGATCCAGTATTAATAACAGATTAGGGAACTAATTGTATTTCATCTTTTACAAAGACCTGATGCTTTTCAATATCTGCAGTCGCAGGCATTTTGGCCACACACCACAGCTAACCACGTTTATTGAATTCACCAGTTCTGCTTGCTAGAGGGGGGTTTGAGCAATGCTCAAACACCTATGAGCTTTAGCTAAACTGCTTTCAGAAGTGAAATAAGTGAAATAACAGATCTACAAGGCAAAAAATCAGTTCCACACAGACACTTGAGAGAAGAAAACAAAATGGAATTGGGGGGAGGGGGAGCAGAGGGGTTAGGTAGTTAATTGTTTTCACCACCTGGAGTGTTGTTTTCTCCATTAGACTGCTGAATGTCACACACTTGGTAGATCTTGTATGGCTGCATTGGGGTCTCCTTGGTTCCGTCATAGATCAGTTTGAACTCCCGGCTCTTGTTGAGTGCACAGCGGAGATTTGCTTTCCACTTAGCAGGATCCGGGCCGTCAATCCCCTGCTGATATCTGCCTGTCTCCACTGCCCAAGCCTAGGTACGGGAACAACAACACAAGGTCACCCAGGAGACATAAAACAAATATAACTTATCCAGAACTAGAGGGAACAGCCACAGAATTGAGGGGTGATCTTTTAGAATAGAAGTAAAGAGGAACTTTTTAGCCAGGGAGTAGTGAATTTGTGGAATGTTCTGTCACAGTGGACTTTGCCAAGTCTGCTGGGGTATTTAAGGTTTCTTCCTGATCGGTCGGGGCATCAAAGGATATGGTGAGAAGGCAGGTGTACAGGGTTGAGTGGGACCTGGGATCAGAGCAGACTTGAAGGGTGAATGGCCTAGTCCTGCTCCTATGTCTTATGGTCTAATCAGCTGTGGTTAAAGTTTAAAAGTCTCTTCACCTTTGACCAAGCTGTTACACGTCCCTCTAAAACACTTCCTTATGCTGGTGTCCATTTTTCTGATTACACTGCTATTAAGTGCCTTGGGAGATATTTACTACATCAAGTGCATTTTTGAAAGTCAAGTTCTTTTTTGGTCTCAATATGTTGCAGGTTCCACTTTTCCCCTGAGGGTGGGTGGGACTACAACCAGAAGTCATGGGTTAAGAGTGAAAGGTGAGAAGTTTAAGGGGAACATGTGGGGAAACTTCTTCACTCAGGGTGGTGAGAGCATGGAATGAGCTGCCAGCACAAGTGGTGCATGTGAGTTCAATTGCAATGTTTAAGTGAAGTTTGGACAGATACATGGATAGTAGGGGTATGGTCGTGGTGCACCTCAATGGGAGTAGGCAGTTTAAGTGGTTTTGGCATGGACTAGATGGGCTGAATGGCCTGTTTCTGTTCTGTCATTTTCTGTGACTGTGAGATTCAGTTCTCACTCTTAATGTTTTGATCACATTGTACCTGATGCTTCCCTGCTGAACAAAGTAAGTGTTCACTCTCAGAAACGTTTATCAGATGAGATGTAAAACAGGTCTTTTCAAAACAGTCTGCATTCTCTGGGTCCTTCTCTTAGAGCAGGGGTTCTCAAACTTTTTTTATGCTGTGGACCCCAGTTTAGGAACCTCTACCTTTGAGGGATTCTCTCTTTCAGAGCCCAGTGGAGGTGGGTGTCATTGCATACACTGGGGGTGGAGAGCGAGCGAGTGATGCTAATCCATGATTAGTTTGCTACGATGGTATGGATTGATGGACTGCTCCAGGGGAAGACCAATCCACGCATGCCCATTCTTAATAAAATTCATTACAGTTTTCCAAAGAGGCAAAACATTTTGCTTTAGTGCCCTGGCTGTCCTTTGGTTTATCTTTTACTGAGAGATACAGCACGTTAACAGGCCATTCTGGGCACGAGCCTGCACCGCCCAGTTGCACCAAAGAGACTAATTCATCTAACAACCCATATGGAGGAGAATGGGCTTGAGAAGGATAATAAATCAGCCATGATGGAATGGCAAAGAGTCTCGATGGGACAAATGGCCCAAATCTGCTCTTATGTCTGATGGTCTGATTATGTCAGATTGTGGGAGAAAACTGGAGCACCTGAAAGAAACCCACACAGCCATAGGGAGAACGTACGAACTCCCTGCAGGCAGCAGCTGGATTAAACCGGAGTCTCTGGCCTGTTTTATAGCATGATACTAGCCACCTTGCTACTGAGCTGCCCTGATTGGCTACCATGTTTTCTGTTTTGCTGTAGCAATTATAGCTCAAAAATGCTTTACTGACAATAAAGTGCAATGTCTTTGTGCCTTTACCTTTAACCTTACAAATTCAAGACAGAAATTCAAGGAAGGGATAACATTTTGGTGGGTGGGTGAGCAGAACCAAAAACAGGACTGTTTTCATGATGAACTCATTTCTGTGACGTTTCTGAAAGCTATAGGTAAAGGTTAAAGAAGGAGCTAGTTTACAGGGCCTGCTTCTCTCTAACTTCAGTTCAAACTCCCGGGGAAACATACTTAACCAAAGCCACCCATCAGAATGCCATGCAGCTTGGTTGACATGATGAGTTAACAACCCTTAGATCAGTGATAAGAAACATTTTGTTTATTTTTTTTATTTTATTTGGAGATACAGTGCAGAAAAGGCCCTTCCAGCCCCTTGAGTCACACCTCCAAGCAACCCAATGATTCAACCCTAGCCTAATCACAGGACAATTTAAAACAACCAGTTAAGCTCCTAACTGGTACGTCTTTGGATGGTGGGAGGAGATCTGAGCACCTGGAGGAAACCCATGTGCACATGGGAAGAAACACACAAACTTCCTTCCAGAGGAAACCCTGACGCACTGAGCTGTAGTGGTATCACGCAAGCTACCACACTATCGTGGCACCCTCAGCAAGCAGTGTATAAAGTCAGCACAGGTTTCCTGACTTTTCAAAGCAGACTTGGGTTAAAATAACCTCAGCCTTAAATTTCTCCATGAACTTCCCTCAGCATCTCCATTACAACAGAAAAAATCTGCACAAAGTAAACCATAAATGCTACTTCACCCGGAAAATGGTGTTGTCATCATCCTGGGTAGGGATGTGCCTGGTGGCATGCCGCCACGGGATCTGAAAATGCTTCCGCTGCTCATCTAACCACTGGAGCCCAGGGTAATGGCCGCTGTCAACCTGTGCCAGGAGCCATGGTTTTAACCGAATCCTGCGTGGGTGCATGGCCATCACTCTAGGCTCCTCAATGTCCAATCTGAAAATAATGAAGACAATGGTAATGAATATTACACAAAAATCTATGATATACAGTATATAGCACAGAAAACAGTAAGACTCCTCAGGCACTTGAATATTATCGAAGAAAAATTGATACTGTCTCATAAGCAAATTTTAGCAGCAATATACTTGGTGGAAAAACAAATTAAGGAGCTTCTGAAGTACAGATAAAACACTCCACCGTGGATGGTCCCATGCCCGGCTGCAAAAGGAGGAGGGTTGGACTTGGGGCCAACAATCCCATCCGGCAAAAACTCAGAGCTATCAAAACCCCAACAGAAGCTCCAAAGACCTCATCCCCAGGAGAAGAGGGATCTTCGAAGATGGGCTACGCCTGGGGACAACTTGAATATCTGGCCCAGGACAGAGGACTCTGGCAAGCTGCTATTGGCAGCCACTGCTCAAGTAAGAGCGATGGGCTTAAGAAGAAGGACGTATAAAAAAACAGCAGGAAGAAAATCTGAAGCCCAAGCAGATGAAGACTAAAGGCGCCAATGGTGCAGAGACCATTGATTCAGAGAAGAGCACAATTAAAGGACTGTACAGACCTTAGAGGCGTGTAGAGTTGGCACGCTGAGATTTTCTGTTGGAAACTCTATTTTGCAAATTTTAAAAAGAAGCAACTTCATGAGCTGTGATTCAGCCAGACTGAAAATGAAAATACTAATTACCCAAAAGTAACTTCCTCACACCAAAATTACTAGCCTTTGAAAGCAAAATTTCCATTTGTTGTTGACAAAATTGAGTCAGCTCGAATCACCCATTCATCTCAAACTTCCATTCTTGCTCTGCACTAAGAACATTAAACCACACTTCCCTTTTTTTCTAACTTTATGAAACTGACACTTTCTGGGCAAAGGGGCAAGGCTCATAGCACAGAACACCAACAACAAGCCAGGACAAGGTGAATCAAGAAGGTACAGCTTCCATCAGTGAGGAGGAACAGGAGCCTGAAGAGCCACATTCAATGATTCAGGGATCACTGCTTCCCCTTCAGTATCAAGTGCCTGAACAACTCACGAACCCATCAGCATGACCTTTTTGTTTGCACTATTTTATAATTTATGTAATTTTATGTCTTTGCTCCATACTGATGCTACAAAACAGCTGATTTCAAATCATAGAAGACAGTGATAATAAACTTGTTTCTGAAGTAATTGTCCTAGTCCTTGGCAGTATTTATAGGCCACATAAGCAGCTATCGCAATCCCAAGTGCGCACACTGATTCTATTTTCCTTCAGATTCAAGTCTGAACTTGTTCTTAAGTAAAATCTCTGCTTTAAATTACTCACCACATTGTGCTTCAGGTGCTATTTTAAATATCACATGAATCAGCACATTCTGGTGCTCTTCCATTTTAAGACTGACCACTTTTTCTGTTCTCCAAAATACACTAACCCTCAATTATATTCAAAAATAATTTTTCTAGAATTTTCTTCTTTTTCTCTTAAATTCATGTACGTTTCATACTTTAACACTATTCTCTTTTTATTTATAACAGTATGTAAAATGTGTCAAATTGCAATTAATTCAAGATTTACCACTTGCTTTTCATGGTAAGGACTGAATTATATCCAGGCAAACGTAGCATTGACCACTCAGAAGAAAGCATTGACAGATTGGGATGAGGGATGAATGTTGGTCAAGACTTTAAGACAATCCAGTATTCTGCCCAACACAGTATCACAGCTAACATTTCAAAGACCAATCTCCTCAGACATGGCAAGAATTCTTTGGTATAGCACTAGAATGTGGGTTCAACTCAATGTTCATTCTCAAATGAGGGAGCTACCAACGAAACCAAACTGATTAGTCTGACACAGAGAGATGAATGGGCAGAGAGAACTTGTAAAAGTAGCCATTGTGATTAAAATACATGATAACTGGTTATCTTGTAGCTCTTAGTAAACAAAGTTCAAAAACTTCAAAGTAAATTCGTTATCAAAGTACATATATGTTACCATTTACAACCTTGAGATTCATTTTCTTGCAGTAAATACAAGAAACACAATGGAATCAGTGAAAAACATGCAAACAATGTGCAAAGACAACAAACTGTGCAAATACAAACAGATATTTTAAAAATGATAAATATTGAGAGCGTGGGATGAAGAGTCCTTGAAAATGAGTCCACAGGTTGTGGAAACATTTCCTTGATGGGGCAAGTGTTGAGTGCTTATTTCTTTAGATTCAAGAGGCTGATGGTTGAAGGATAGTAACTGTTGAATCCTGAGGTTCCTCTACATTCTTCCTGATGGGAGACGTGAGAAGAAAGCATGGCCTAGGTGGTGGGGGTCCTTGGTGATGGATTCTCCCTTCCTACGACAGTGCTCCGTGTAGATGTGCTCATTGGTGGGGAGGGCTTTACCTGAGAGGAACTAAACTCCAAGAGACAACAATAATGTTTTAATTAAAAAACAAAGCAGACATCAGCAGCACCTCGACAGCATGGTTAAGCGGGATGACAAACAGCAGGACAAATACAAAACACAGCAGCATGAGGTGATACAATTTGGCAGTGTGGTACACAAGAGAGTTACTAGAGTTGTAGCAGAGGTGCTTCTGGGCCTGTGCTCACTGGAGTTTAGAAGAATGGAGGGATGGGGAATCTCATTGAAATCTATTGAATACTGAATGGCCAGGATAAAGTAGATGTAGAGAGGGAGTAGGTGAATCTCGGACTGGAGGGCACAGCCTCATAATAGTCCCTTTAGAACATAGATGATGAGAAATTTGTTTAGTTGGAGGATGGTGAACCTGCCTTTTATCGGACAGCCGCACAGACGTAGTAAAACATTCCTGTGCAGGGCCAGAGTGGAGTTTGAAAAAGTAGCCAGTTTTAGTCAGAGTCTTTGATTGGACAGCAGTGCAGTGCAGTAGAAGTGTTTCCACGCAGGTCTGGAGTGTAGCTTGGAAAAGCAGCCAGTTTCCTGCAGGAGTCTTTGATTGGACAGCGGTGCAGTGCAGTAGAAGCATTCCCGTGCAGGTCCTGAACGGAGCTCGAAAACCCCAGTCTCCATAAAAGAGAGGTACAATCAGGTGGAGTGGCCATTGTGGAAGTGGTGTGCATCAGAGTGGTAAGGCGAGGACAGGAGGAGGTGAGATAAGTAGGTAAGTGTATTTCTTATTTCTTTTTCTCATTTAACTCTTGAAAGAATAAGGGGTATTTCTGCAGGGCCAGAATTCTGTTCTGGGTCTCAGATGTGGGATTTCCTGGAGACTTTCAGTCTCCGTGATGGCCATGTCTGCACCGGATGCATCGAGTAGAGATCGAGTTAGGGAACTGGAGCTGCAGCTCAATGATCTTCAAGTTGTTAGGGAAAATAAAGTGGTGATTGACAAGGAGCCACAGAGATGGTTACCCCGAGGCTACAGGAAACTACCAGGAGAGGGAAGGGGGAATGTCAGGTAGTAGGGAGGACCCCTGTGGCTGTCACCCTCAACAATAAGTACTCCATTTTGAGTACCATTGGGGGGGCATCTGGGGGAAGCAACAGTGGCCATGCCTCTGGCCCTGAGGCTCAGAAGGGTAGGGAACTGAAGGGGATGGCGGCAGCAATAGGGGACTCTATAGTCAGAGGGACAGAGTGGATGCAAGGAAAAAACACGGAGAGTAGTTTTCCTCCTATGACATGTCCACAATAGCTTGAAATAGGAGAGTGAGCAGCCAGAAGACATGGTACATGTTGATATCAACGATGTAGGTAAATAAAAGAGGAGGTCCTGAAAGCAGACTACAGGGAGTTAGGAAGGAAGCTGAGAAGTAGGACCTCAAAAGTAGTAATCTCGGGATTGCTGCCTGTGCCACGTGACAGTGAGTATAGGAATTGAATGAGGTGGTGCATAAATGCTTGCGAGACAAATTGGAGCAAGGGGATTCAGATTTCTGGATGATTGGGACCTCTTCTGAGGCAGGTGTAGCCTGTATAAAAGGGTGGATTGCACTTGAATCCGAAGAGGAAAAACATCCTTGTGGGCAGGTTTGCTCGAGCGGTTGGGAGTGATTTAAACCAACATGGCAGATTGATGGGAACTGCTATGATAGAGCTGAGGATCAGCCAGCTGTTTTACAAGTAGATGATGGGTGTAATATGAATGTAAGGAAGGACAAGCCAATGATTGGGTACAAATGCAGACAAAGCAACAAGCTAAATTGTACCACAGAGCCAAATTTAAAAAGGACAAGGAATACAGGACTGAAGGTGCTGTATTTAAATGCATGTTACATTCAGAGTAAGATGGGCGAACTTGTAGAGTCATGGCTGAAAGAAAGTCATAGTTGGGAGTTTAACATCAACGGACATATCCAAAGGACAGGCTGGAAGGGATAGGTAGAGGTGTGACTTTGTTGGTAAGAGATGGAATTACATCTTTAGAAAGAGGTGATATAGGGTCAGAGAATGTCGAATCTTTGTGGATGGATTTAAGAAACTGCAAGGGTAAAGAAACCATTATGGGAATCATAATTAGGCCTCCAAATATTAGCAAAGATGTGGGGATGAATTACAAAGGGTACTGGAAAGGGAATGTAATAAGGGTTATGTCACAATGGTATTGGGGAATTCAATATGCAAGGGGATTGGGAAAATCAGGTTGGTGTCGAATTGCAAGAGAGAGAATTTGTCGAATGCATAAAAGATGGCATTTTAGAGCAGCTTGTGCTTGAGCCTTTTTGGTGAAAGGTTATCTTACATTGGGGTTGTGTAATAATCCAGATTTTATTAGGGAGTTTAAGGTAAAGGAACGCTTAGGAGACAGTAATCATATTATTGAATTCATACTGCAGTTTGAGAGGGAAAAACACATCAGATGTATCAGTATCAGAGTGGAATAAAGGGAATTACAGAGACGAGAGTGATCTTGCCCAGTTGGACTGGAGGAGGAGACTGGCAGGGATGGTGGCAGAGCAGAGATGGTTGAAGTTTCTGAGATTAGTTCACAAAGTGTAGGATACATATATCCCACAGAGGAAGAAGTTCTCAAATGATAGGGGTAGGCAACTGTGGCTGACAAGGGAAGCTAAGGATTGCATACAAGCTAAGGAAAGGGCATATAATAGAGCAAAAGTAAGTGGGAAGTTGGATGATTTGCAAGTTTTAAAAATCCAACAAAAGGCAACTAAAAAAAAGGAAAAGATGAAATATGAGAGCAAACTAGCCAATAATATAGAGCCGTATACTAAAAGCTTTTTCAGTTATATAAAGAGTAATAGGGAGGTGAGAGTTGAAATTGGATCACTGGAAAATGATGCTGGTGAGGTAGAAATGGAAAACAAAGAAGTGGCAGATAAACTTAATGAGTACTTCACATCAGTCTTCACTGTGGAAGGGACTAGCAGTGTGCCAGAGGTTTGTGAGTGTCAGGGAGCAGGAGTGTGTGCCATTGCTATTACAAAGAAAAAAGTGCTAGGCAAACAGGTCTTAAGGTGGATAAATCACCTGGACCAGATGGACGACATCCCAGAGTCCTGAGAGAGGCTGCTGAAGAGGTATTAGGTGCATTGGCAGGGTCTTTCAAAAATCACTTGATACAGGCATAGTTCCAGAGAACTGGAAAGTTGCAAGTGTCATTTGACTCTTTAAGAAGGGAGGAAGGCAAGAGAGAGGAAATTATAGGCCAGTAAGCCTAACCTCAGTGGCTGAGAAAGTGTTGGAGACCATTATTAAGGATGAGATTTCAGGGTTTTTGGAGACGAATGATAAAATAAGTCAAAGTCAGCATAGTTTCTGTAAAGGGAAATCTTGAAGCTTTGCCTGACATATCTGTTAGAGTTCTTCAAGGAAGTAACAAGCAGGGAGGACAAAGGAGAGGCAGTGGATGCTATTTACTTGGATTTTCAGAAGGTGTTTGATAAGGTGCCAGACGTGAGGCTGTTTAACAAGATAATATCCTATGGCGTTACAGGAACGATACTGGCATGGATAGTGGAATGGCTGACAGGCAGGAGGCAGTGAGTGGGCCTTTTCAGGTTGGCTGCCGGTGATGAGTGCTGTTCTTCAGGGGTCGGTAATTAGACCGCCAATTTTGACACGTTTTGTTAATGACTTAGATAGTGGAATTGATGGATTTGTGGCAAAGTTTTGCAGGTGATACAAAGATAGATGGAGGGGTAGATAGTGTTGAGGAAGCAATGTGATTGTAGTAAGACTTAGGCACATTGGCAGAATGGGCAAATAAGTGATAGATGGAATACAGTGTTGGGAAATGTATGATAATGCATTTTGGTAAAAGGAACAACAGTGTGACTATTATCAAAATGGGGAGAAAATTCAAACATCAGAGGTGCAAAGGGACTTAGGAGTCCCAGAAGGTTAATTTACAGGTTGACTCTGTGGTAAAGAAAAACGTAATGATGGCATTTATTTCAAGGGGAATAGAATATAAAAGCAAGGAGATAATGCTGAGCCTTTATAAGACACTAGTCAGGCTGAACCTGGAGTACTGTCTACAGTTTTGGGCTCCATATTTTAGAAAGGGTGAGTTATCATTGGAGAGAGTCCAGAAGAGATTCATGAGGATGATTCCAGGAATGAAGGGGTTAACGTACGAGAAGTGTTTGGCAGCTTTGGGCCTGTACTCACTGGAATTTAGTAGAACGTGGAGGGGGGAGGGGGAGGGTGTGTTTATTGCAACCTACCGAATGTTTAAAGGATGAGATATGTTGGATGTGGAGAGGATGTTTTCTATGGTGGGGGTGTCCAGAACTCAAGGGCACAGCCTCAAGATTGAGGGGTGACCCTTTAGAACAGAGGTAAGGAGGAGTTTTTTTTAACCAGACGGTAGTAAATCTGTGGAATGCTCTGCCATAGACAGCTTGCAGGGCAAGGCCCATGGGTGTATTTAAAGTGAAAATTGATAGTTTCCTGATTGGTCAGGGCATCAAAGGATATGGTGTGAAGACAAGTGTATGGGGTTGAGTGGGATCTGGGATCAGCTGTGATGGAATGGCGGAGCAGACTCGACGGGCTGAATGGCCAAACTTTGCTCCTTTGTTGTATAGTCTTATGGCTGTGGAGGCCAACTTATTGAGTAAATTTACAGTTGAGGTTTATAGGTTCTTGAAAAGTAAGAGCGTCAAGAAGGATAACAAATCGGCCATGATGGGTTGGTGCAGCAGACTTGATCGTCTAAATGCCCCTACGTGTAATGGTTGAGAGCACTCAGACTATGTAATACACCCTGAGATGGGATCAAGTTGATAGAAAAGTAACTTGCTTGGGCTTCTGACAGCGATGTGGAGTGGAACAGTGTGTAGGTAGGGGTTCTGCTGGCTTTCTTCAGTGACCCAGGTTTGATCCTGACCTCTGGCATGTTCAGGTGAAGTTTGCACATTTTCCATCTGACAGCATGACTTTTCCCCGGGTACATCGTTTCTCAAAAACTTATGGATGGGTAGCTTAGTTAAGGCACCTGTGAATCACTACCAGTTAATGTGGGTGGTAGACGAATCAGGGGGAAGCTAATTTTATTTATGTATTTAGAGTCACAACTGCGCTGCGCTGCCCTCAACCCCGATTTCACCCTAACCTAATCACAATGACCAATTAAACTAGCCGATTGTGGGGAACGTATTCCACAGGGAGGATGAACAGAGACTCCTTACAGAGGGCACCTGGAGTGAACACCAAACTCTGATAACCCTGAGCTGTAATAGCGTTGCGCTAACTGTTACACTATTTGTACACCACACCCAGGAAATTATAGACCAGTGAGTCTTACTTCAGTGGTGGGCAGGTTGTTGGAGAAGATCCTGAGAGGCAGGATTTATGAACAATTGGAGAGGCATGATCTGATTAGAGATAGTCAGCATGACTTTCTCAAGGGCAGGTTGTGCTTTACGAGCCTGAGTGGATTCTTTGATGATGTAACAAAACACATTGATGAAGGTAGAGCAGTGGATGTAGTGCTGTCAAAGGTTACAGCAGGTCTTCGATAGGATGCAGAACTGGGCTGAGAAGTGGCAGATGGAGTTCAATCCAGATAAGGATGAAGTGGTTCATTTTGGTAGGTCAAGTTTGAAGACTGAATATAATATTAATGGTAAGACTCTTGGTAATGTGGAGAATCAGAGGGATCTTGGGGTCCAAGTCCATAGGACACTCAAAGCAGCTGCACAGGTTGACTCTGTGGTTAAGAAGGCATACGGTGTATTGGCCTTCATTAATCATGGGATTGAATTTAGGAGCCGAGAGGTAATGTTGCAGCTATATAGGACCCTGGTCAGACCCCACATGGAGTACAGTGTTCAGTTCTGGTCACCTCACTACAGAAAGAATATGGAAACCATAGAAAGGGTGCAGAGGAGATTTACAAGGATGTTGCCTGGATTGGAGAGTATACCTTATGAGAACAGGTTGACCTGATGGAGGTGTACAAGATAATTGTGTGGATAGCCAGAGGCTTTTTCCCCAGGGCTGAAATGGCTAACATGAGGAGGCATAATTTTAAGGTGCTTGGAAGTAGGTAAAAGAGGATGTCAGAGGTAAGTTTTTCACACAGAGAATGGTGGGAGTGTGGAATGCACTGCCAGTGAAGGTGGTAGAGGCAGTTATGATAGGGTCTTTTAAGAGACTCTTAGATAAGTACACGGAGCTGAGAAAAGTAGAGGGCTATGTGGCAGGGAAATTCTAGGCAGCTTCTAGAGTAGGTTACATGGTCGGCACAACATCGTGGGCTGAAGGGCCTGTAATGTGCTGTGGATTTCTGTGTTCTGTGTTCTAAAAGCTTTGGCCATAGGGGAACAGTGAGGAAAGAGGGCTGATGGGTTTGCTCCAAAGGTTGTAAGGAAATATGAAGTTGGATGGATTTCCAGTCTAGGTGCAGCAGACACCATCTCCCTGGCTCTATATTCATTTCTGAAACATCTGGACATAAAGGCGCTTACGTCAGACTGTTGGACTATTGACTGCAGCTTGTCTTTCAATACCGTAATTCTAAGCAAACACATCTCCAAAATCAACACCTCCTTTTGCACCTGGATCCTCGACTTCCTAACCAACAGATTGCAATCAGTAAAGTACGGCAGAAACTCCTCTGTCACGATTATTCTCTACACTGGTGCCCCATTGGGCTGCATCCTCAACCCCTCCTCTAATCCTTATATGCTCATGTCTGCATGGACAGATTCTGCTCCAACTCAGAGACAAATTGCAGGTGACCTGTTGGGGGTCATATCTCAAATAACAAAGGTGGGAGATAGAGAGCCTAGTGACATGGTCCAAGGACAACATCATTTCCCTCAAGGGTAACAAAACGAAAGAGTGAGCTTCCAAGTTCCTTGGATCAGGTTCACCAACAGCACACTCTGGTTCAACGATGTTGACGCCACAGCCGGGAAAGCTCCCAAATGCCTCTACTTCCAGGGGAGGCTAACGTTAGTTTGGCTACTGGAACTGTTGGTGTGATCAGATACTGCATAAAAATATAAAGCATCCTTGAGATTTGTAATTTGAATTTATGAATCATACAAAAAAACCCTCAATTTTAACAAACCCCTAATGCCATAAATGTAAAATAAAAACAAGAAGTGCTACAGATATGCAAATGTAAAGTGAAAAGGGAAGAGTTCAAGATTCCGTCAGAGTATGATTTCTGAATGGCACCAATCTTGTAGTTTACTTCAATAATTAGAAAATCAGAATACCAGATGAAATATACAAAATTATTTTGGGGAAAGACAGATTAGAAGCATGGTGTGGTGTGTCTGGTGTGCTTAGATCCAAGGGTCAAGATCTCAATTCAAAGAGAGATAACAGATGTTTCTTCATCCAGAAATGTCTTGTTATTTTGGAACATGATTCCTAAGAGTGCAGTGGAGGGTCTGTTGTGAGTATAATGACATTGAGAAGTCAGAGTGCTAGTAACCACTAATCCTCTACAATTCAATAGGATCATTGCTGGAGAAGGAAGGAGATTGAATAAGTTTGTTACACAAGTGTATTCAACAGGTCAGAATAGCTGGCACTTACTGCACAGTGCTGAGTGACGGACTGAGGTGGATTTATGAGCAAACCTGTAAAGTTTATAAAGTCACTTTATAAACTTTATAAACCTGTAAACTTATAAAGTCACTTAACTGACACCTCCAATCCATTAATCCACATAAAATAACGGAGAGAATACAACATCTCAGAACAGATTCAGGAGGTGAAAATGACTTTGTTGCCAAGTTTGCAGATTATACAAAGACTGGTGGAGGGGCAGGTGGTGTTGAGGAAACAGGTAGGATGCAGAAGGATTTAGATTAGAAAAATGGGCAAGAAAGTGGCAAATGGACTACAAAGCTGGAAGCATGGTCATGCACTTCGGTAGTAGAAATAAATATGCAGACTATTTTCTAAACAGGGAGGAGATAGTGAAATCTGAGATGCAGAGGGACTTGGGAGTCCTTGTACAGAACACCCTGAAAGCTAACTTGCAGGTAGAGTCAGTGGTGAGGAAGGAAAATGCAACGTTAGCATTCATTTCAAGAGGTCTGGAATACAAGAGGAGGGACGTGACGCTGAAGCACTGGTGAGGCCTTCAGTATCATGGTGGATGAACTTTAATGTAAGTAAATGCAAAGTGTAGCAACACTAAAGAAACAATGCACACACACTATTAACTGTGTTGAAATACCTAAAATGGAGATGAGAAATCCTTCTTGTCCAAAGCTCAAGTGATCCCACAGATGTGTGGCAACCGTTAGCAAAGCTTGTCAGCAGAGAACAGGACAATAGTTCAATCCAAGTCTGCTGCATCCACTGGCTCATACTAAACGAGACAGAGATTGCCTGATGAATGGTGTGCAACAAATATGATGGAAGCAGTATGAACTAGGAAATCCAGAGCTGAGAAACCACAGGGATAACCACTGTGGGAAATGAAAGCATTCTCTGAATTTGAGGTTCAGGTGCATGGGCTTGGAAGAGCAGAGGGAACTTCACTCTGCAACTGGCTAACTCCTGATGAATGCTACAGAAACAAATGGCAAAACGTGTATAAGATGCCATATAGTTAGCATGGCTTCAGAGAGATAGTGATAGAACTAATAGCGTAGATACCCAGAGGCTTCTTCTCCCACGATGGAAATGTTAAATACGACATACCTTTAAGATGTTTAAAAGGAGATTTCTGAGATTTTTTTTCTCATGGAGAGTGGTAGGTATCTGCCTGGAATGCACTGCCAAGGTATGATAGCAATGCTTAGAGACATTTATACTCGTTCATGAAGAGGCAGCAAATAGAAGGATATAGACCATGTTAGGCAGAGTGGATTAATTCAAATTGGCATCATGGTCAGTACTGATATTGTGGCTCAAAGGAAGGGCCTGTGTCTGTGTGGTATTTTCCATGTGCTTGTACACAAATAGCAATCACGGAAGAAAATCATCTGCAGACATAGACAGACAGATACACACACACACACACAATTAATAAAGGCACAAAAATTTAAAGGTCATATACATGCACACATTCACATGATATACGAGGTTCATTCAAAGATGAGATTCAAGCTCCTGATTGCTACTTGAGTATTACAGCACTTTTTCTAAATGCCTGTAGTATTAGAAACAAGGTTAGCAAACTTGTGGCACAGATCAATACCAAGGCATATGATTTAGTGGCCGTTACAGAAACCTGGTTGCAAGGTGGAGATGACTGGGAATTAAATATCCAAGGATAGGCAGGAAGGCAGAGAAGGTGGGATGGCACTATTGATTAGGGATGAGATCAGGGTGATTGTGAGAGACGATATAAAATCTACAGAGTAGAATATTGTTCATCTAGGTAGAGATTAAGAATAGTAAAGGGAAAAAAAAACGCTGGTGGGTGATGTCTATAGACCACCTAATAAAAATATTGCAGTGGCAGAGGCAATTAAACAAGAAATAACCGAGGATTGTAAGAATGGGACGACAGTTGTCATGGGGGATTTTAACTTCCACATAGATTGGGTGAATCAGGTTGGTCAAGGAAGTCTTGAGGAGGACTTCATAGAATCATCCGTGATGACTTTCCTGAGCAGCATGTTAGTGAACCTACAAGGGAAAATACTATCATTGTCCTGTGCAATGAGACAATGAGACAGGTAAGATTAACAATCTTGTAGTCAGGGATCCTCTTGGAAAGCGTGATCATAGTATGATTGAATTTCACATTCAGATGGAGGATGAAATAGTTAGATCTAAAACTACTGTATTATGCTTGAACAAGGGAGACTACAATGGGATGAGGGAGGAGTCGGCTTATGTGGATTGGAAGCACAGGCTATTTGGTAGGACAGTTGAGGAACAGTGGAAGACTTTCAAAGAGATTTTTCACAGTGCTCAACAAAAGTATATTCCAGTCAAAAGTAAGGACAGTAAGTGTGAGGAGAGCCAGCCTCAGATATCTAAGGAAATAAAAGATAGTATCAAATTAACAGCTCATGTGTACAAAGTCACAAAGAGTAGTGGGAGACTAGAGGATTGGGAAAACTAAAAAGCAACAAAGAACAAGTAAGCAAGAAATAAGGAAAGGGAAGATAGAGTATGAAAGTAAATTAGCACAAAATATAAAAATAGATAGCAGAAGTTTTTATAAATATATAAAGCAGAAGAGGGTGGCTAAAGTCAACACAGGTCCCTTGGAAGACGAGAAGGGGAAATTGATTTTGGGTGATAAGGAAATAGCTGAGGCATTGAACGACTATTTTGAGTCAATCTTCATGGTAGAGGACACGTCTAATATGCCAGAGAAGGATGTTATGGACAAAATGAGAGGTGAGGACCTCGATAAAATCACTGTCACTAAAGAGACAGTGATGAGCAAACTAGAGGGCCTGAAGATAGATAAGTCCCCTGGTCCTGATGGGATGCATCCCAGGGTGCTGAAGGAATTGGTGGAGGTTATAGTAGACACGTTGGTAATCATTTATCAAAACTCTCTAGACTCTGGGTAGGCCTCAGTGGATTGGAAGACAGCAAATATCACACAACTTTTTAAAAAAGGATGTAGGCAAAAGATGGGCAACTATAGGCCAGTTAGCTTAACATCTGTAGTTGGGAAAAAGCTTGAAGCTGTCATTAAGGAGGAAATAGAGATACATTTAGAAAGGAGTGGTTCCATTAGACAGATGCAGCATGGATTCAGAAAGGGCAGGTCCCAGTTGACAAACTTACTGGAGTTCTTTGAGGCCATAATGAGTGCAGTGGATAGAGGGGAACAGGTGGATGTCGTATACTTGGATTTCCAGAAGGCGTTCAATAAGGTGCCGCACAAGAGACTTTTAAATAAGATATGTATGCATGGAGTCGGAGGAAGTGTATTGGCATGGGTAGTGGATTGGTTAACCAATAGAAGGCAGAGAGTTGGTATAAATGGGTGTTTCTCTGGTTGGCACTCTGGTGAGTGGGGTGCCGCAGGGGTCGGTGCTGGGCCCACAGCTGTTTACCATTTACATTGATGATTTGGAAGAGGGGACTGAGTATAGTGTTTCAAAATTTGCTATTGACACTAAACTGAGTGGAAAAGCAAATTGTACAGAGGATGTGGAGAGTCTGCAGAGGGATATAAATAGGTTAAGTGAGTGGGCCAAGGTCTGGCAGATGGAATACAACGTTGGTAAATGTGAGATCATCCACTTTGGAAGGAGTAATAAAAGAGCAGATTATTATTTAAATAGTGAAAGATTGCAGCATGCTGTTGTGCAGACGGACTTGGGAGTGCCTGTTCATGAATTGCAAGATGTTGGCTTGCAGTACAACAGGTTATTAAGATGGCAAACGGAATGTTGGCCTTCATTGCTCGAGGGATTGAATTTAAGAGCAGGGAGGTCATGCTGCAACTATACAGGGTACTGGTGAGGCCGCACCTGGAGTACTGTGTGCAGTTCTGGTCTCCATACTTGATGAAGGATATACTGGCTTTGGAAGCAGTGCAGAGGAGGTTCACCAGGTTGATTTCAGAGATGAAGGAGTTAACCTTTGAGGAGAGATTGAGTTGCCTGGGACTATACTGTCTGGAGTTCAGAAGAATGAGAGGGGATCTTATAGAAACATACAAAATTTTGAAAGGGATAGATAAGATAGAAGTAGGAAAGTTGTTTCCATTGGTACGTGAGACTAGAACTAGGGGACATTGCCTCAAGATTCAGGGGAGAAGATTTAGGATGGAGTTGAGAAACTGCTTTTCCCAGAGGGTAGTGAATCTGTGGAATTCTCTGCCCAGGGAAGCAGTTGAGGCTTCCTCACTGAATATATCTAAGAAATAGTTAAGTTTTTACATAGTAAGGGAATTAAGGATTATGGGGAAAAGGTGGGTAGGTGGAGCTGAGTTTACGGACAGATCAGCCATGATCTTATTGAATGGCGGGGCAGGCTCGATGGGCCGGATGGCCTACTCCTGCTCCTATTTCTTAGGTTCTTATCTGATTGTACCCAACTATCATTTCCCTTAAGCCCTCTGCCACCATCTCTAAATAATATGGCACCCTGTTCAGATCTAAAACCAGGGTTTTGCCACAATTCCATTTCTCAATTACCAATTTTAATCTTCTTGGCAAGTGAATGAAATAGAATCAGTAAATATGGCATCATACAACCCAATAAATAAATAACACAAAAAACATTATACTGGTGCATTGATTTATTGAGAAAAATTATCCAATATTACATGTATTTGTTGGAAAAAGTATGTGAACCTCCGGGGTAATGCCTTCTACAAAAGCTATTTGGAGTCAGGTGTTGCAATCAATGAGATGAGATTGGAGGTGTGGATTGTAGAGGTGCTCTGCCCTATAAAAAAGACACACAAAGTCAGGTTACTGACAGAACCTTTTCTTCTCCAGGAAGATCTGTTTATGTGCACCATGCCTCAATCAAAGCAACTTCCAGAGGACCTTAGAAGAATTGTAGAGATGCCTGAAGCTGGAAAAAGCTACAAAAGCATTTCTAAAGACCTGAATGTTCATCAATCCGCAGTAAGAAAAATTATCTACAAATGGAGGAAATTCAGGAGTGTTGCTACCCTCCCTTTGGAGTGGGCGTCTAAAAAGATCACACCAGAACACAAGTTGCAATGCTGAAAGAAGTGGAAAACAAAACCCAAGGGTAACAGCAAAAGACCAGGAGAAATCTCTAGAACTTGCTAAAGTCTCTGTTCATGTGTCCACGATAAGAAAAACTCTGGAAAATAATAGTATTCTTGGAAGGACACCTCAGAGGAAACCACTGCTCTCCAAAAAAAAAAACACAATTTGTTGTACATCTCAAGTTAGCAAAAGACCATCTGGATGTTCTACAATGCTTTGGGGACTATGTTCTGCAGACAGATGAGACAGAAGTTGAACATTTTGGTGGAAATGCATACCACTATGTTTGGAGGAAAAAGGGAACTGCACACCAACACCAAAATCTGATCCCAACTGTGAAGCATGGTGGAAGGAGCATCATGGTTTGGAGCTGATTTGCTGCCTCAGGGCCTGGACAGCTTGCAATCATTGAAGGAAGAATTAATTTAAAATTGTACCATGACATTTTATAGGAGAATGTCAGGGTAGCAGTCCATCACCTGAAGCTTAATAGAAGATGGATAATGCAACAAGACAATGATCCAAAAGACAAGAGTAAATCAACAACAGAATAGTTTAAAAAGAAGAAAACTTATTTTTTGGGATAACCGAATCAAAGTCCCGACCTTAATTCTATAGAAATGTTCTGGAAGGACCTGAAACAAGCAGTTCATGCAAGAAAGCCCACCAATATCCCAGAGTTGGATCAATTTTGTAAGGTGGAATAGCCTTAAATTCCTCTAAGCCAATGTGCAGGACTGTTCAACAGTTACCAGAAATGTTGGGTTGAAGTTATTCACACAAAATGCTGGAGGACCTTAGCAAAGAGTACAGTCGACATTTTGGGCTGAGATCCTTAAGCAGACCTGGAGAAAAATAGATGAGAAGTAGATTTAAAAGGTGGTGGGAGGGGAGGAAGAACCAGAAGATGATAGGTGAAACTGGGAGGAGGAGTGGTGAAGTAAAACGCTGGGAAAATGGTGAAAGAAATAACAGGGCTGGAGATTGGGTAATCTAATAGGAGAGGACAGAAGGTCATAGAAGAAAGAAAGAGCACCAGAGGAAGGCGATGGGCAGGCAAGGAGAAAAGGAGAGAGGGGAAAAAGGGGACAGGGAATGGTGAAAGAGAGAAGGGGAGGGGCATTACTGTAAGTTTAACAAATCGGTGCGTCCTGCTGAAGGGTCTCGGCCTGAAATGTCGACTGCACTCTTTTCCATAGATGCTGCCTGGCCTGTTGAGTTCCTCCAGCATTTTGTCTGTGTTGCTTGGATTTCCAGCACCTGCAGATTTTCTCTTGTTTGGGATAGAACTCACACCAGTTACTGAAAGCAAAGGTTCACATACTTTTTCCAACAAATACAAATAATATTCGATCATTTTTTTCAATTAATAAATAAATGAATATGTATGTTTCTGTGTTATTTATTTAATTTGGTTCTCTTTATCTAGCTTTAGGACGTGTGAAGATCTGGTAACATTTTAGGTCATACTTATGCAGAAATAGGGAAAATTCTACAGGGTTCACAAACTTTCTAGCACTACTGCATACCCATAGGCCATAGGACATAGGAGCAGAACTAGACCATTTGGCCCATCAAGTCTGCTCTAGCCCTTCACCAAGACCAGAATTACCATTTCTATAGCATCATCCAACTTTGCTCTCACCTCAGTTCAGTTGATACAGAAACCCTCAGCCACGCTTCTGTTTCTTCCTGATCTAAATCTTGACTGGGTCCTCGACTTCCTCTTTGAGAGACCATAGTCAGTATGCATCAGTGAAACTTCTTCTCACTGTCAATTAATAGAGATGCAAGGATGCATGTTCAGCCCACTGCTCTATTCACTCTACACTCATGACTGTGTGGCTAAGCATAGCTCAAATGTCATTTATAATCTTCCAGATATCACCATTGCTGTTGGTAAGATCTGAAATGGCACCAAAGAGGTGAACAGGAGTGAGATAGATCAACTACTTAAGTGGGGTTGCAATAGCAACCTTGCTCTCAACGTCAATACAGAAATGATTATGGACTTCAGGAAGAGAGGATGGGAGAACACACACCAATCCTCATTGAGAGACCTGTGGTGGAAAAAGTGAGTAACTTTATGTTCCTGTGTATCAACATCTCCAAGGAACTGCACTGGGCCCAACACATTGAAGAAGGCACGCCTGTGGCTGTACTGCATTAGGAGGAGGAGGAGGAGGAGATGGAGGAGATTTGGCATGTCACTAAAGGCTCTTGCAAATTTCTATATATGTATGGTGAAGGTCATTCTGACTGGTTGCAACACTATCTGGTGTGGAGGCTTCAATGCAGAGGATTCAAAGGGGACGTGAGGGCTAAGTTTTTTACTCAGAGAGTGGTGGATGCCTGGTGTGGGGGTAGAGGCAAGTACATTAGAGGCCTTTAAGAGACATTTAGATAGGTACATGGATATGAGGAGGATGAAGGGATATGGACATGGTGTAGACAGGAGGGATCAGTAGTTTGAGAATTTTTGATTTATTTTTTAGTTGGTTCAACACAACACTGTGGGCTGAAGATCCTGTCCCTGTGCTGTACTCTTCAATCTTCAATATCATCACAAGAAGATTAGGGGGTTGTAGACTCAGCTTTGTCCATCATGAGCACAAACCTCCCAACGACTGAGGACATCTTCAGGTGCCAGTTCCTCAAGAAGATGGCATCCATTATTAAGGATATTCACTATCCATCACTCTTCTTGTTTATTCCATCAGTGAGGAGGTACAGAAGCCTGAAGACCTATTCTCAATGATTCAGGAGCAGCTTTTTACCTGCGGTCATCAGATTTCTGAAAGGTGCATGAACCCTTCAACAGTACCTCATTGTTCCTTCTCTTTTGCACTATTTACTTTGGAATTTATAGAACTTTTATATCTTTGTACTGTACTGCTGCTGCAAAATAACTAATTTCACATCATACTTATTCAAAGTAAATTCATTGTCTAAGTATGTATATATTACCATATACTATACTGAGATTCATTTTCTTGCAGGAAAATAAAGAAACACAATGGAATCAAGGAAAAACCATACATAAGCAAAGACTGACAAACAGACAATGGGCAAAAGAAGACAAACTGTACAAATAAATAAAACTGAGAAATGGATTTGTAGAGACAAGGCAATGAGCATTATTCTGATTCTGCTTTCATCCAATGCATTCTGCTTTGCAGAAGTCTGTGCCCTTGTACAAACTCTTCTGCAACCTCCTTTTGTGCTTGGAAAAGACTTTGGCTACTAGTTAAACCAAATCTCAGTTATAAAATTCTCACCTTCATTTTCTATAAGCTTCAGGGTCATACCCAAGTATTATCTCTTCCCTCCCTATATCTGCACATGTCTAATGGTTGGTGTCAAATTTTGTTTGTAAGTATTCTGTCAAATACTTTGGCATCTTTCACTATCTTGCTGACTCACACTAAGCTGAAGAGCCATTATTTGATTTGATTCAGTGAATTATGCTGGAGTCTGGTCTCTTCCATTGGTGCTGCTCTCCAGTGTTCACTCAGTGGGAAACAAATTGGATTGTGTTCATCTGCAACTGCACCAGCACGTGATAATCAGACTGCTGCAGGATTGTTCTTGCTGACAACATCCCACACACCATCAATTTACAGGACACGACATTCAGGACGTGGGCTATATTATATTTTTTCATGTGACTGTATGTTTACTACTATGTTATATGTGCTTTATGTGCCTTGTGCTGTGAGTGATTTACACCTTGTCTCAGAGAAACGCTGTTTTGCCTGGCTGTACTCATGAGTATTCATGTATGGTTGAATGACAATTAAATTTGAACTAAAGCTCATATGAGCATGAGCTCCATATGATTCTGCCATTGTTATCATGTACAAATATTTTAAACAAAAACTACCCCTGTAATTAGCTCTTTGAATGCACTGTTAATTAGAGGCAAATTTATCCACAGGTATTCTGACAACCAGCCATTAATTACTTCATGAATCACCAATTTTGATCAGCTATTACATTATACACTCATAGCTCACAGCTAATGATTTTTTATTAATAAAGTTTTCTATTTATAGCCAAAACTTCAATGCAAACATTCATGGAGCTATTGCTTTCAGGTGAAAAGTACTTATGAACTTAAGTGTGGAGGAATTGAAGATCATTGAGAAAAACTGTACAGATTCATGACAGCCAATAAAGTTCAGGCTTTTAATTATTGTTGATACTAGAAGAGTTTTGTAGTTTCATCGGACACAGTAAGACATAAAGAGGGATAAATGCAATGCTAGATTTTATTGACATGTCTTGTCAGATACTAATTTGGTGTGCCTCAGATTGCACACTGCACATAAGCACAAATCAGTGAAGGATAAACTCTAGCAGACATCATTTGAATCAAATAAACATTTCTGAGCTGTAAATTATATGCCTGATAAAATATACTATATTTTATGTATTCCACGATACTGCTGCCACAAAACAACAAATTTAGCGACATATGGCAGTGATAATCAACCTGATTCTGATTCTGAGGAGTCCAATGTATGTTTTAAAATAAAATCATGAACGCAATTTCATGTTAGGGTAAGACATTTTCTGAAAAGAAGCTATTACTACCATTTAAGTCACATAAACTTCACTCTATATTGGTCTGGGTGATAAGTCTGCAGAAATGTGGTAGTTTGTACCGGGAAATGAAGAATGACAGAGTGGATGCGGAGGTTAATGGGGTTGAAGGTGAGGACCAGGGGAGGTTAATCCCTGTTGTGGCCTGGGGTTGATGTGGGATCAGATGTGTAGGGGATGTGAGGAAACGCTTGAGTAGTTCACACAAAAGTGGGGCGGGGGGAGGGGGTAAGAGAAAGCCATCATTCCCAAAAGAGGGCACTTCAGAAATCCCAGTGGAAAGCTTCATCTTGAGAGCAGAAGCATTACAGAGAAACTTAGGCTTTCCTCCAGAAGGAGGAGACTTCAAAAGTCATTGAGCAGAAAGCCCAAGTCTCTGTCCTAAGGTGAGGTTTCTCACTCAGTCTTCTAACGTGTGCTCCTTCAGGAAATATGGTTTCCTCTTACTGTATGGGGTCTGGGGTTTGAAAGTTTTTATTTCTTTTTGTGCGGTGGGGGGGGGGGGTTGATGTATTTTCTTTCAACGACTTCTATGTTTTCCGTGGCTATCTGGAGAAGATGAATCTCAGAGTTAGATTCTGCATACATACTTTGATAATAAACAGAACCTTTGAACGTTTGAACCATTGTAGCGGATGGAACCTTCACTGATATTTCTTCCATTTTCTACATGTCTGGTCTCCTCCCTCACCCAGACAGAAAAGAGACAGTTCTTGGTCCTCACCTTTCACTCTACTAATTAACTTGCTTCCAACTTAGCATCTTCATCACTTCACCCTCACCCACCCCAACACCAGGGTTGATTTTCAATGTCATTGAATTTTGAGTTTTTCAGTTTTGGGTAATCCACACCCCAAGACTTCCATTCCCACTGATACCAATCCAACCACATCCCCTTGTTCATTTTATCCATCTCACTCTCCCGTTACTACGCTCATCATCCCCTGCCTGGGTTCATCTGCCCAGTTTCTTTTCGTCTTCTTTTATAAAAAGTACAGGTTTTACTTTTTATTACATTTATACACAATGACTTTGTATTGAACCCTCTTTAAAATCCAGATAAGATATGCCAAAATATTACAGCTCATAACTTTGGGTCCAGTGAAAAGTTTGAGTCCAATTCTGAACAATATACTTCATGTATTTGTTTAAAACCCGAGCGCTGCATGAATTGCTGTGCAAGGGAAGCCCCTGAAGGGGATGTAAAGACTCAGCTTCGAGGATGTAGACAGGAATGTAGGTGATGGGCATATACAGTTCGTACTAGAACCTCCCATCTGCATTAACAAATATGAACAACTCTTTCATGACACAATAATTTCCTTCATCACTTCACCTGAATGAAACATCAAATCACAATCACTGAATGTCTCAGGGAAATGAAATGATTGGACTTGTCACTGAAAGAGCAATCAAGCACGAGTTCCTCGTCAACAACATCTTCATTAATCCCTTGATCTCCAGGACTACTTCACTGATCTCCAGGACAACTCATTTCATATCCCTTGCAGTCCTGATCCCAACATGGCCAAAGAGCTGAATTCTAACAATGGATAATAGAGTATCCTTGACAGCAAAATAGCATTCGACCAAGGAGACTTCAAGGGACCAAAAACAATCGAAGAGCTTTTCCTTGGCTACAGCTGAGCCTTGCACAAAGGAGAATGGTTGTGTTTTTGGATGCTAAACATCTTAGTCCCAAGCTAGTCATTCTTTAAGGCAGTGTCCTTAGGTAACATGTTTGTGAATGATTGGCAGGTCTGTTCCATTCACAACTGCTCAGATAATGAAATAGTTCTTTTTCATATGCACCTTGTCATGGTAACAACATGGTAACAGTAAAAATATGAACCAGGGCATTACACTACATACAAGCTTCAGCTCATTTCATCCACAATGCATGGCCTCAGCAGCAGAGAGGATACAAACTTCTTCTGATGTTCAATGGCATTATCATCAACAAACCATGGCCTTTCACTAAACAAATAAATAAATAGTCTAGTCAGATACATATTGTGGCTCCTTGATCACATAAGAATCTGAACAGACCACAGCAGGTGACTTACTTCCTACTCCCCCCAAAATGTTCCCACAATCTACAAAGCACAAGCCAGAACAGAGTGTGATTTGTGTAAATATGGTTGATGGCTAGCACTGAATGGCTTGTGTCTGTAGTATATGACTACAGTTAACATAAGAAAAACCATGCAGATAAACCTGCTGAAGATATGACCAGCATTGGTAGGGTGATTAAAGAGACCAGAGTATGTTGAATGCAGGGGTATTCAAATAAACAGAATATTGGAATAACCAAATTCATAGAGATGAAAAGCATGGATGAAATAAACAGCGAGCTGAAGCAGAGGCGAAATGGCAGAATTGATCGTAGAATTGGAGCAGGTGTTGAATGAGTGGCCTATTGACTTCTTCCTTTCCTTAGGATTTCAGTGGATACAAAGCAGTCCCAGTCACAGGAATGGAATATGCCATTCTGCTTTGGTTAAGACTTTTCTTGCTGTTAATTTTTTACTGTTCTGAAGAACCAGAAGAAAGAGATTATGAACTAAGCAGGTTAGTGGGGGAGATGGCCTTCACTTTAGGTAAGAATATGGGCAGTTCGGACTCTGGTAAACACTCCCTTATCTGAAGACTGGAGGAATTGTTGAACTCACTGTCACAGAACATGGTTGAATCAAATAGCACAGATATATTTGGTGTGAAACTACAAAGCAGAAAGGATCAGTAGATGATGAAATGATGAAGAGAAGTGGGAGGATGTTGTGCATAGTATAAACACCCAACAGATTGGTGATGCTGAACAATTCACTACCTGGGCAGTAGGCCTACTGATGTAATGAGTTGTTTTGATAATAATGCAAATACTGTTATTTTTTTCCTTGCTTTCTCTGTCTCATGCAGGACAAATTGGATAGTGTGATTCCAGAGAAGCTCTTTCCCTGACTCCAGTTCGGTTCAGTGCTTGCCTCCCAGTTAGTCTATGGGATTCAAGCAGCACACGCAAAATGCTGGAGGTATTTAGCAGGCCAGGCAGCACCTATGGAAAAGAGTAAAGGTAATGTTTCGCAGGACTGGAGAAGGGTCTCGACCCAAAACGTTGACTGTACTCCTTTCCATAGATGCTACCTGGTCAGCCGAGTTCCTCTAGCATTTTGTGTGTGTTGCTTGGATTCCTAACATCTGCAGATTTTCTCTTGTTAGTGTATGAGATTCTACCATTTGATCTTACTTCCTGCTTGGACCTGTTTGGGAGGAGATGAAATGAAACAGAAAGAAAAGTCCCTCCTTTTTATTTATTCCTTGTTCATCAGAGACCAGGCTGGCTTGGGAATTCAGCATAATGAGCTGGTAACATCAGCGCTGGCTTAGAGAACAGGGAATCATTCAATTCTCGAGCACCCTCCACCTTTCAAGTAAATCATGACTAATATTTTGTTCCATAACTTCTGATAGCCTTGCTTAACAGGTCTTCATAATAATTACTCAGTTTATTTAATCACTCTTGCTTTCTCTTTTATCCAACTTCTCCTTTTGTTTAATCTCTCTTACTCCTTCCCCCCCCCCCCCCCCCCACACCACCTCTCACTTTCCTTTCTCTGGCCCTGTACTTCAACATTCTGCCTCTTATATTTTTCAATTATGCCGAAGTATCACCAACTTGAAACTGCTAATTAGAACTGTTTATTGTTTCTCTCTTCACAAAGAGTGGGCACTACAATAGCGTCGTGGTTAGCGCAATGCTATTGTGGCTTGGTGATGGAATTCAGAGTTCAATTCCAACATCATCTGTAAGGAAGTTGTACATCCACCCCGTGGAATGTGCAGGTTTTCTCCAGGTGCTCCCGATTCCTCCCACGTCCAACGTAGGTTAACTGGTCACTGCAAACTGTCCCGTGAATAGATCAGGATTAAATTGGGGGTGGCTGGGCGGTAGGGCCAGAGGGCCACAAGGGCCTGTTCCAGTTTCTCAATCAATCAATAAATAAATAAATAACAAACACTCTACTGTAGCTGAACAGTGATTCCAACATTTTCTGTTAGTCTTTCGGATTTACAGTATGTTGTCTTGGTGAAAGATTAAAGTCAGAAAGATACAGCAGTGAAACAGGTCCTTTTGCTCACCAAGACCATTAAGAACTCATTTCACACAAATCCAACCAGAATCCATTTGATATTCCCCACATTCCCATCAATTACCCCCCAGTTTCTATCACTCAAGTACACACTCGGAGAAACGAACTGACCTACCAGTCCACACATTTACAGTGCCTATAAAAAGCATTCACTCCTGTCCCTTGGAAGTGTTCATGTTTTATTGTTTGACAATATTGAATCGCAGAGGATTTAATTTGGCTTTAATTGACATTGATCAACAGAAAAAGGCTCTTCCCCGTCAAAGCGAAAATAGATCTCTCCAAAGTGACCTAAATTAATTACAAATTATAAAACACAAAATAACTGATTGCATAAGTATTCACCTCCTTTAATACAACACACCAAATCACCACTGGTTCAGCCAACTGGTTTTAGAAGACACACATTTAGTTAAATAGAGATCTCCTGTGTACAGTCAAGGTGTTTCAATTGATTGTAGTAAAAATGCACCTGTATCTGGAAGCTGCAACTGCTGGTGAGTCAGTATCCTGGTAAAAACTACACCATGAAGACAAACGAACACTCCAAGCAACTCTGCTAAAAGGTTATTGAAAAGCACAAGTCAGGAGATGGATACAAGAAAATTTCCAAATCACTTATTATCCCTTGGAGTACAGTTTAGACAATCGTCAAGAAATGGAAAGAATATGACACAGCTGTAAATCTGCTGAGAGGAGGCTGGCCTCAAAAACTGAGTGATTATGCAAGAAGGGGACTAGTGAGGGAGGTCACCAAGAGACCTATGACAACTCCGGAGGAGTTACAGGCTTCAGTGTCTGAGATGGGAGAGTCTGCGCATACAGCAACTGTTGCCCGGGTGCTTCACCAGTCACAGCTTTATGGGAGAGTGGCAAAGAGAAAGCCACTGTTGAAAAAAAACACAGCCCAAGTTTGCCAGAAGGCATGTGGGAGACTCTGAAGTCAGTTGGAAGAAGGTTCTATGGTCTGATGAAACAAAAATTGAGCTTTTTGGTGATTAAACTAAACACAATGTTTGGCATAAGTCAAACACCACACATTATCAAAAACGCACCATTCCTACTGTGAAGCACAGTGGTGACTACGTCATACTGTGGAGATGCTTCACTGCAGCAGGCCCTGGAAGGCTTGTGAAGGTAGAGGATAAAATGAATTCATCAAAATACAGGGAAATCCTGGAGGAAAACCTGATGAAATCTGCAAGAGAACTGTGACTTGGGAGAAGATTTATTTTCCAGTAAGACAACGACCCCAAGCATAAAGTCAAAGCTACACAGGAATGGCTTAAAAACAACAAAGTTAATGTCCTGGAGTGGCCATGTCAGGGTCCAGACCTCAATTGAACTGAGAATTTGTGGCTGGACTTGAAAAGGGCTGTTCACGCATGATACCCATGCAATCTGACAGAGTTTGAGCAGTTTTGTAAAGAAGAATGGGGAAAATTGCAGTGTCCAGATGTGCAAAGCTGATAGAGACCGATCCACACAGACTCAAGGCTGTAATTGCTGCCAAAGGTGCATCTACTTAATACTGACTTGAAAGCAGTGAGTAATTATAGAACCAATTATTTTGTGTTTAATAATTGTAATAAATTTAGACCAATTCATAGAAATTTGTTTTCACTTTGACATGAGTCTTTTCTGTTGATCAGTGTCAAAAAAGCCAAATTAAATGCACTGTGATTAAATGTTATAAAACAATAAAACACAAAAATTTCCAAGGGGACTGAATACTTTTTAATAGACAATGTATGGAACGTGGAAGGAAACTAGAATACCTGAATGAAACCAGCATGTCACATGGTGAATGGGCAAACTCCAAGTGGACAGCACTCGAGGTCAGCATTGAACTTGCTTCACAGGAGCTGCAAGCTCTAGTCTACACTATTGACGTCAGTTTAAATACCGGAACATAATGGGGTGTGGGGGTTGGTGACTGGTAGAGAGAGAAATGTACTTTATACACACACATTTCTTCCTTCTCTTCAGATCACTATCATTTCAGGGTGAATACAAACAATCACTCTAGACAAAACACCGAAATCCAGTCAATGTTTTGGCTGAAACATTGTCTGTGCTTTTTTCCATAGATGCTGCCTGGCCTGATGAGTTCCTCCAGCATTGTGTGTGTGTTGTTCAGATTTCCAGCATCTGCAGATTTTCTCTTGTTACAGAAATCCAGAGTCACAATTCCATGTGAACACACACATTTCAATCAAGTTTTAATGGACAACACTGAATTAGTTAAGCCCTCAATAAAAAAGGTGCATGAGTGATTAAATAAACACAATAATTATTATGAATCGTTGATAAGTAGCACGTGACTCTGCCAATCACCTCTTCTATCTCATCTGAATGACACCACTTTTGCTTTTATTCCTGAAGTTGCTGTGTATCTAGAAAGTGACACCCTGTGTTATTTCCTCCATGTTTTTTTTGTCATGCTGGAGCTAGTCATTATTCTACTTAGACAGCATTAAATCCAAGTCTACAGCTACCTTTGTGTCCATCTCCCAGGAAACATAACAAGACGGTGAATAGGGATCTCACTGGACTTGTGCACTACCGTTCAGGAGAGATCAGAAGTGGGAAAGGTGAGCAGTTGCAGGTTCCTGAGTGCCAACATCTCTGGCGACCTTTCCTGGCTCCAACATATTGACACAATTACCAAGAAGGCACAATAGTGGTTATATCTCATTAGAAGTTTGAGAGAATTGGTATTGACACTCACAAATTTCTAAAGATGTTCTAAACATGGAGAGCATTCTAATTGGTTGCATCATTCTCCGGTTTGGAAGGGGTCATCACACAGGATTGGAAAAATCTGTTCTCTCAGCTCCCTCACAGGCACTCGCTTCCTCAGCATCCAGGACACGTTCAAAAGGCGACAAACACGACATCCAACATTAAAGGCCTAGGACTCAAGCAGACGTGTCGCCTATTTGCAGAGCGGCAGAGTCGATGCGCCCGACCAGTGTGGTGTGGCCTGGCAGTCAGGTGGGGTCGATGCCGCCCCCCAGTGTCTGCTCAGCAGTGTTCAACTGCAGAGTGCTGCAACATTCACCGACCCAAGGGCTCGGACTACATTTGTTTTGTGTATTTTACTGATAGCTTATACGTACTTATGCTGTATTGTGACTGTTAGTAGTGTTTTTTGCACTTGGCTCCAGAGGTATATTGTTTTGTTTGGCTGTATTCATGGGTATTCATGTATGGTTGAATGACAATTAAACTTGAATTTTGAACTATGTGGTAAGAGGTTAAAAATAAATGAGTACAATCTAAGAGCAAGTTATTATAGGGTTAGAAACAGACAAAGGTGTGGAATTAAATAGAGGTTGAGTAACCCTTATCCAAATTGCTTGGGGCTAGAGATGTTTCTGATTTCTTTGGAGTTTGGAATGTATAATGAGATAGTTTGGGATCACTATCATTTATGACTGAATTTATGTGCTACTGGTAAGCAGTCTTTACCTTATTCCTGGTAATCACACATATGTACTTAACAGTAAAAATTATTACAGACCATTAATATAATGGCAGTACAATGTGTGCAGGATAATAATCGCAGCATGGCAGCATCAGGAGAATACCTGAATCAGCTGTTGAACAACAAACAATGGCAGGCCTTCAGTTCCCACCTACGATGCCGTGTTACAGTACACTGTTTTAATGTAAGGTACAAAAACAATCAGCGTTGTAGACTTGTTCAGGTGTTAGAGTTCCATCAGCGACGATCTTCACAAATTCATCAATGAATTTCTCTGCTGCTTTGTGATCAGCAGATGCCTTCTTTAAAATTTTTAAACATTTAATGCTTTGACTTTCCTTAAATTTCTGCAACCAGCCTGCTGAATATTCACAATTACCTTCAGTTTTCAGTTTGTCATGATAGATCTTTGCTAGTCTCATGATCTTTGGCAGTATCAGTAAGTGGCATATGTTCACTCCCAATGCTGATGAATCCATTCTTTCAATACACGATCAAGATCTTCATTTTTCACTTTATGCAGTGTTTTTGCTATTTTTCATTAACTTCTGTTCATTGCAGATGTGAGGTCACTTTCAAGAATTGTCCGTGGTGCACAGAGACCTACACATCGTCTGGGAACCTTCCTTGTGCCTAGTGGAACTTTCCACTTGTGACATTATGTCAGTGTTTTTAAAAATAATGATTTTCGAGGTTTCGGACAAGGAGTACTCAACCTGTATTTAAATGGAGCAAGGGTTTAGATGATCAAGAATGGTGTCGTCAGTGTAGAGGGGGAAAAAAAGGGGTTTAGCTCTGAAAATTAATTAGTCAGTTAGAAAAAGATCAGAAATAGCAAGGTGCAGAACAATTGTCATTTACATGCCGTCAAAGAATGATAAAATGCAGGAATTAATATAAATCAGGAAATTAAAAGTGCAAGGAACCAAAGTAATACAATAATTATGGGGGACTTTAGTTTACATTTATTATGAAGAAACTAAATTCACACCAATACCACAGAGGATACTGGATGGTTCTCTAATTCAGAATGCCCTGGAACCAAAGTGTGTTCAGGCCATTTTAGATCCAGTATTGATGAATAAGTATGGGTTAATTAATAATGTTAAGGGACACTTGGGGAAGATGACAGAATCTTACATGAAAATTTAAAATGATACCGTTGAATCTGAAAGTACAAAGGTATGAGGCTGTGATAACTTGGGAAGGATTCCTTGCTACAGGTTCCAAAGTGACTCACTAGGGCCAAGCCAGACTGGAAACCACAAAGGAGTTTCTTTACAGAGTGGTAAATATTTGGAATCCTCTGTATGAGTGCTTTAAAGGCTCAATGAAGACGGAGATCAATAGATTTTTGGATATTAAGCAGAATCATGAGACATGGAGTAAGCACAGGAAAATAGCACTAATACAAAAGATTAGCTCTAATCTTATTGACTGGCAGACCTGGCACAGGGACTCAGTGGTCTAATGGCCTCATCCTGCTTTCTACAATATAAAGTTTTAGCCTTTCTTGAAAGAAACTGAGTGACAAAGAGAGGGGAAATTGCATAGATATGATGGGCCAAAGCTTCTCTGTGCCATAAACTCAATGGCCACTTTATTAGCTCCCTCCACAGCGGCCACTGAGACCATGTTCGTGGTCTTCGGCTGCTGTAACCCATCCACTTCAAAGTTCAACGTGCTGTGTGTCCAGAGATGCTTTTCTACACATCCCTGTTGTAACACGTGGTAGTTTGAGTTACTGTTGCCTTACTGTCAGCTTGAACCACTTCGGCCATTCTCCTCCAACCTCTCTCATTAACAAGGGTGTTTTCACCCTCAGAAATGACACTCAGTGTTTGTTGTTTTTTGCACATTCTCTGTTAACTTTAGAGACTGGTGTATGTGGAAATACTAGGAGATCAGGAACTTCTCAGATAATCAAACCGCCCCTTCTAGGACCAACTATCACTCCACGATCAAGGTCACATAGATCACAATTCTTCTGCAGTCTGACGTTCAGTCTGAACGATACCTGAACCTCTTGACCAAGTCTGCTTGCTTTTATGCATCGAGTTGCTGCCATATGATTGGCCAGCTGGATGTTTGAATTAATGAGCAGGGGTACAGGTGTGCTTAATAAGTGGCCACAAAATTTCCTTAAATGTCTGAAAGTTATGGAAGGCTATGCTGAGAGGGTTAGATTGAGCGGGGTGGGAGTACACCCACTGGGGCATTAACACTGGCATGAACTAGTAAGGGCATTTTTTTTGGTCATTCTGTGTGATTCTGTGCAAAAAACGTTTCTCTTACATTTGCCTGCAGACCTTTCTGATTAGTGAGCATTAGATTTACACAAATGCAACAAAAAAAGCTGTCAAAGTAAATTTATTATTAAAGTACGTATATGTTACCATATACCACCACGAGGATCATTTTCCCATAGGCATTTACAGGAAAATACAGAAATGCAATAACATTTATGAAAACTATACACAAGCAAACACTGGCATACACCAATGTGTAAAAGAAGACAAATCTTGCATCTAATTTTGCTAGAGGGTTTATGACAATCTGCATGATAATTTCTACTTATTCCACTTAGAAAGATTTGGGGAAAAATAACAAGTACCACGTGAAGTTAAAGATGGATGTTCTTGGTGAGTCAGACAACACACGTAGAGAGAAATAGACAGTCGACAGTTCAGCTCCACACCCTTCATCTGAACTGGTGGCGTTTGTTTCGATAGCGATTTTAAACCAGAAGATGATGAATCTATGAAAAAAGCAAATTGTTTGCTTGTGCAGCAAGCTCTAACATTCTCCTCACTTTCAAAGGAAGTTCCTGGTCGAGTGTATAAGCCATTTTAAAAGGGAAAGCATTTCAATGCACACTCCGAAACTAACTTTCACCACCTGAAGGCTTGACATTAGTTGTGGGGTTAGTCATGTTTCTGCCTGTCTCTGAAAGTCAGATAGCCCCTCCTAAATGAGGACACCTGGGTGATGTTTGATCACAATGACACTGACAGCAGTTTAGTAGGCCAGATAGATTTCTGCTGCCTGACATTTTTGTGTATTTGCTTGATCCATAACCATGAAGATTTATGACAGATTATGCAGTTATGAAAAACATTGCACAATTGATAAGAATACTTTCATGTCCCACAAGGATACTCCTGTGACAGTGGGGGACAGACACACTCACTACAACCCTTCCCACCTTCCAATTCCTTATTCATAATGCTTAAAACATCCGTCTTTCTACTTGTCCTTTACACTTTCAGGATCTCCAGACGGTTGGCGTGCATCATTCGCTTCAAATAACAGGCCTTAAAAAGCCAGGCTTGACTTCACTTCAGCTTCATCTTGGTTTAGCTCATCTTCTCCATCATTTTAAAAATCTAATCAGCCACCTGAATTTCCGATAGAGTGTCACACATCAAATACCCTACCACTTTGATTGCCAGTAAACATTTACCATCCAATTTGGGAGGTGTTTTGACATTTTGGGGGAAATGTCCTCCCACTAGACAACGTATTAGTATTGTTGAAAGTTTACCACACATAATGTTCACTGTATCTAGCCCAGTCAACAGAAAGAAAACCAAGTCAATCACTCCTACCGGAAAGCTTGCAGCCCTGAAGGTCACAACTTCTCAAATTCATTTCTAAGCACAGTTTTTTAAAAAATGAATAAGGTTTCTGTCTGTGATACTCTTTCAGGTGATGAGATTCACTTCATCTCAACTCTAATCCTTCCATTAGTAATTTAAATGCACAGTCCCAATTTTTGACTCCTCACCTATAGAAAGTAGCTCCTGTTCATTCTTTTTAGATTCCACAGTGTTTTACACCTTATTTAAATCTTGCTCTGCTTTTGTTATTCCAAAGAAAATAATTGCTGCCCATCCAGTTTTCCCATCACAAATAATATTCCCAGCCTTAACAATATCCTTGTAAAATTCCTTTGTATAGCCTCCACCACAAACACACTTTCTCTGTAATGTGGTGATGGGAACTATACACAGAACAACACTGCTCTGTTATAAACAATTCTGGTATAATTTTCCTGCTCTTGTATGCTATACCTTTGCTCATAAAAGCAAACATCCTGTCATTTTAAGCAATTTCTAAGCATGTTCTATTAAATTTAAGGTCTCTCTATTTTTTAAAAATTCCTTATGATCAGTCCATTTATTATTGGTTCCCTTGTCTTGTAATAGACAAAATGCTTTTCCCTGGATTACATTCCATTCATCACTTTTCTGTGCAACCTCAATCTAAAGCATTGATCCTCACCCATCAACCACATGACCATTTTTTACATAACGTGCACACCTCTTTCCTCGAGTCTCTACACTTAAGTTACCAGAAGGGAAGGGACAAAGTACCGAGCCTCATGGAGTCAGACTGTTCTGAGTCTGCCAGTGCCAGATTTACAAAAGATCCCAAAACGTCAACTCTTATCTTTTCCATAGATGCTGCCTGGCCTGCTGAGTTCCTCCAGCATTTTGTGTGTGTTGCTCGGATTTCCAGCATCTGCAGATTTTCTCTTGTTTGAGATTCTGCAGATCTTGAAAATCCACATCAGTGCTAGAGGAACTCAACAGGTCGAGCAGCACCTGTGGAGAGGAGCGTCTAAAGAGGCAACATTTTGGACTGATACTCTTCATCACGACTGGAAATGAAGGGGGTAGAAGCCAGAATAAAAATAAAAAGGTGGTGGGTGTGGCGGGAGGGGGAGAGGAAGGAGTACGAGCTAAAAGGCGACAGGTGAAACCAGGTGAGAGGAAAGGTAAGTGGATGGGGGAGAAGGGTTGACGTGAGGAGCTGGGAGGTGATAGGTAGAAAAGGTAAAGGGCTGAAGGAGGAGGAATCTGGTAGGAAAGGAGAGTGGACCATGGGAGAAAGGGAAACAGGAGAGACATCAGGGCAAGGTAATAGGTAGGTGAGGAGGAGAGAAGATTTTATAGGGGAGTCAGAATAGGAAAAGGAAGAGAGGAGGGGATAGTCCAGTATTATTTTTATTAGGAGACATTGAAGGGACAATATCGAAACTTACATTGAATAAGTATCAGAAAAAATTTATAAAAATTGCATTGGCAGTAGCCAAAAAAGTTATCGCAGTTACTTGGAAATCTGATTTATATTTAACTATGGATTGTTGGAATAATGAAATACATAGTTGTATTCCACTTGAAAAAATTACATACAATTTAAGAAATGAATATGATATATTTTTGAAAATTTGGCTCCCATACAAAAGATAGGATTAAACACATAGGTCCTTTGAAGATAAAATTATAAAGTAATTGGGGAAAGTAAAAATAAATATTAAAATTATTTTGAACTCCATGGAGCATGTGGGGATCCTCTGATATCCAGGCACTCTTTCTCTTTTTTTTCCTTTCTTTAGATAAGGGTTATGGGGGAGAGGGTTAATATTATTTCTCTCACTATTTTATCATCACATTTATTCTTTGTAATTTTCTAAAATTTAATAAATAAGTAAATATTAAAAAGGAAGCGAGGAGGGGGAGGGGTAGAAATTTCTGGAAGATAGAGAAAGCGATGTTCATGGCATCAGGTTGGAAGCCATCCAGATGGGAAATGGGAGAGCCTCATCAAGCCCATCGAGGGAATGGTAGTGGAATTAAAAGTAGTCGGCCCTCAGGAAACCCTGCTTCTTTCAGCTGACGCAAAGGCGCTCGACCTTCGCTTTAACTCATAGTAACAGCAGCACCTGCTAACCATTTACTCTTTGCTTTCTGATGCAAAGTTAATTTTGGATCCAATTTGGAACCCTTGATGATTTATCAATGGTTTTCCCAATATTCATACTTTGTGCACAAGTACCCTGGCTTTATTGTCCATTGTTACATTTTTTCCTGACTCCAGGGAGTACCTGAGCACTTTAAAAACAGTAAAACACTACTGAGTTATTCAGTCAATGTGGACACAGAAAGCTCCCACATATAATAGTATGATCAGATCAGGATATGAGCAATAGGCCAGAATTCCATTTGCTTCACCTGCACGTTGGTCTTTACTGCCTTGTTTCCTAGCACATCAAGATCACTTCGAAAATCACTTGGCAAATGATGTTTTTCTGTAACATCCAGCAAAATGGAGACTTAACATTTTTCCACACTAGGTTCTACCTGCACGGTCTTGCCTAATCACTCATCTTATCTGTAACCCTTGTCCTCTCTTTACATTCTCCTTCCCTTTAAGTTATAATCTCAAGTAGTTTAGTATCATCAGCATCGTTTGTTAATGTCAGATAAAGCTTTTCTAGAGACTTTAGGTGGATGCCGATATGCCATGGATTTTAAAAGTAACTTTCATATAAACTTCAGAATGCAGATGGGGCTTCAGGTGACCATTAAATGCACTTCGGCACCAGTTGGATTTAAGATTTAAAGATTAGCTTTATTTGTCACACGTACATTGAAACATACGGTGAAGTTCATTGTTTCTCTCAGTGACCTACACAGCTGGGGGCAGCCCACAAGTGTGGCCATTTTTATCCACAGCTCCGAGAATCAGTACCCTAATCCCAGAATCAGAATCATGTTTAATATCACTGACAAATTTATTGCTTTGTAGCAGCACTATGTTGCAATACATGCATGTTTGGAATGTGGGAGAAGCTGGAACAGGGAAAATGGACAATCTCCTTACAGATAGCAGCAGGAATTGAAACCCTATCTTCCAATCACTGGCACTGTAAAGCGTGACACTACCACCATCAGAGCAGGAGATCACAATGATGTATACAAGGCTGTTGTACTGACCTGCTCTCTTATGTCTTGCAATTTGGTCTATAACAGGTATATGGAGGAATTTAAGGTGGGGGGATATATGGGAGGCAAGGTTTAAGGGTCGGCACAACATTGTGGGCCAAAGGGCCTGTACTGTGCTGTATTGTTCTGATAACAATAGTAGTAAAAGGAACAATGCTGCTAGAAAATTAATGTGGATGGCCTTAAAGAACTGGCAAAAATTACTTTGCTTAGATATCATCTAAGGAAGACAGTGACTACAGCCGTACAGTGTACATACTGCATCTGCACCTGGACTACTCTGAATTAGCACCAAGGCGGCGGCATTTGGCTTTTCTATCAAGACATTTGACAAGAATGTCTGGGAGATCCAGAAGTGAAATAATCACAAACATAAAGTGTCCTTTGATTGGGGAAGAAAGTACTGGTGATCCAGAACCGTGACAAGAATGGAATCTATCAAGGTCATCTGCAGTGCAAACACTGAGAGCTAACAATGTAGGTGAACTAATTAGGGACAGAGAAGCAATCTATGTCACAGGAAGGAACTGCTTCAAAACCTTCTTACCAGTGATTGTTCTTGAATCCATCCACAGCAAACAAAGTCACTGCAACACCTCACCAACTAACACCAGAAAAGGCTACATGCAAGTTAGAAAATAAGACCCGGGGTAATTGCTAACCCTGGAGAAATTTCAGTGGAACAAAATCAGAACTTTATGTCCAACATCTGGGAATAGAAGGACTTTGAAAGGGACTTCAGTGAGTCTGTAATCATGAATATCTTCAAGAAAGGAAACAAATCTGAAGTTGGCCAAGGTAATCACCAACAGCAACTCTTCAACTGTCTTCCCCCAATGGCCAAAGATGTTCTCCTTGGACACATTGTGGATTCTGTCTAACTACAGGCACAGTGGACAAGAACTGTACTGCTTATTAAATTTCAAGAGAAATGCAGGAATAACATCAAGTACCATCCACTTGATGAAAGCTTTGACCCTGTCATTTAAGAAGGAAACATGGACCAAACTTTTCAACTCTGACAGGCTGCTGAAATTCTGTTTGGTTGCTGATGGCATGCAATCTGTGATCTTAACAATCAGGTCTATAATGTTCCTAAGGAGGTGTTGAGCAAAGGTCCCTGGTGCCATCTCAAAACTTTCATCAGTACCAAATTTCTTGGTGTTCACCTGGCGGAGAATCTTACCTGGTCCCTCAACACCAGCTCCATAGCAAAGAAAGCCCAACAGTGTCTCTACTTTCTGCGAAGGCTGAGGAAAGCCCATCTCCCACCCCCCATCCTCATCACATTCTACAGGGGTTGTATTGAGAGCATCCTGACCAGCTGCATCACTGCCTGGTTCGGAAATTGCACCATCTTGGAACGCAAAACCCTGCAGCGGATAGTGAGGTCAGCTGAGAAGATCATCGGGGTCTCTCTTCCCACCATTACAGACATTCACACTACACACTGCATTCACAAAGCAAACAGCATTATGACGGACCCAACACACCCCTTATACAAACTCTTCTCCCTCCTGCCGTCTGGGGAAAAGGCTCTGAAGCATTCAGGCTCTCACAACCAGACTAAGTAACAGTTTCTTCCCCCAAGCTATCAGACTCCTCAATACCCAGAGCCTGGACTGACACCTTACTGCCCTATTGTCTTGTTTATTATTTATCGTAATGCCTGCAATGTTTTGTGCACTTTATGCAGTCCTGGGCAGATCTGTAGCCTAGTGTTATTTATTTCTGTGTTGTTTTTTATGTAGTTCAGTCTAGATTTTGTACTGTGTCATGTAATACCATGGTCCTGAAAAACCGTTGTCTTGTTTTTACTGTGTATTGTACCAGCAGTTATGGTTGAAATGACAATAAAAAGTGACTTGACTTATGTCAAGTGCTCTGTGGTGCATGAGGAGGCTCTGCAACGACTAGTCAAAAGTGCTCACTCAATGAATCACCGGCAACAACCTAGCCACCATCAAGGACGTATATACAGAAAGGTGCTGGAAAAGGGCCAGTAACATCATGAAGTTAGCCCCACTCCCACCAGCAAGGAGGTTACATAGCATCCATGCCTGGGCATGGACTCAGAAACAGTGACTTTCCCCAAGCAGTAAGGCCAGGGGTCGGCAACCCGCGGCTCCGGAGCCGCATGCGGCTCTTTCATCTCTGTGCTGCGGCTCCCCGTGGTTAGTTTTTGAAATGTAATTCGAAATTTGAAGATTATGGTGATCTTGTACAATCTAAATGAAACGTTGTGGAGACCCCATTTCCTGGCACATCCGAACCGGCTCACAATTAGCCACCGTTCCGGCTAAGGGAGATAGCCTACGGGGGTTTGTGAGTACGCGTCTTTTGGAGCATCAGCGCCCACGGGGGGGGGGGGGGGCGGGTTGAGGGAGGCTTTAAAGCAAGGCTGTTTAGTTCGAATAAAGTTATCTTTGACTGCAGTGTCGTTATTTTAGCGCTACGTGTAGCACACCGCTACAACGTTTTTTTAATCACTATTAATATACAAAACCACTGCCAATGCCTGACACCCGCCAGTGCGCGCTTTCTTTTAATTCTTCGATCCAAGGTAGGCTAACTATGGAGTAACCTTCAACCCAACGTCTTTTTTTCGGAGTTCAAAATGTTTTTGTTGCATGCAGAAATGTAATTTCATTTTCTCTGCAGGAGTTCATCAATTTCAAAAATGCAACACATTATAGTTTGTTTATACATAGCATAAAGGCAAAAAAAAACGTTGTATGCAGTGTTATTTCATTTTAAATGTCAAACGGGTTTTGTGGCTCCCGGTGTTTTCTTTTCTGTGGGAAATGGGTCCATATGGCTCTTTCAGTGGTAAACGTTGCCGACCCCTGAGTAAGGCTGATCAACACCCACCTCCACTTACTAACTGCCCCACTATTTTATTATTTCCCATCAGTCACCTAATGTACGGCCTAATGTTACTTTATGGACATACAGCTATCTTATATATTGATACTTATTGTGCTTTTTATTATTATTATTATTATGCTCTTTATCTTGTGTTTTTTTTGTGCTGCTTTAGACCAGGAGTAACTTTTATTTTGTTCTCTTTACAGTTGTAAGGGTTCAGAGGAGGTTCATGAAAATGATTCTGGGATGGAATAGCTTGTCATATGAGGAGCGTCTGACAGTCTGGGCCTGTACTCGCTGGAATTCCGAAGAATGGGGTGTGGGGGAATCTCGTTGACATCTATTGAATGGTGAAAGGCCTCGATAGCGTGGGTGTGCAGAGGATGTTTCCTGTGATGGGAGAGTCTAAGACCAGATGACACAGTCTCAGAATAGAGGGGCGTCCACTTAGAATGGAGATGAGGAGGAATTTCTTTAGCCCACATATGGCTGTGGAGGACAAGTCATTGGGATATTTAAGACAGATGTTGAAAGATTCTTGATTAGTCAGGGCGTGAAGGGATACGTGGAGAAGGCAGGACATTGGGCTGAGAGGGAAAATAGATCAGCCATGATGAAATGGAGGAGCAGCCTCGACCGGCCAAATGGCTTAATTCTGCTCCTGTCTCTTATGGTGTACAGGATATGACATTAAACAATCTCAAATCTTGAAATTTTCCTCGATGCAATTCTGCATCTTACCTCCAACAACCCTCCTGCTGGGAACCCGTACAATCTATTTACCTTCACTGCAAACCACACTTCATTTATGGAGTTACGCAGTGCAGATGGGGCTTTCCTTCGCTTGTACACACTGCAAGCTTCGAGCGACCACGGACTCATTCGATAAAGCACGTGAAACAATGTTCTGGATTCTTGAAAACGACAAGAGACAAAGTGTAATCTATCCTCGCCAGCAAACGAAAATCTGCAGATGCTGGAAATACAAGCAACACACACAAAATGCTGGAGGAGCTCAGAAGGGCCAGGTAGCGTCTATGGAAAAGGATAAACAGTTTCGGTCCGAGAAACTGCGTTATTCAACAACGCCGTCCCAATGTAAAAATCCACAGCCAGAGCTATCTCTAATATTTCAGGGGCCATCTCTCACTGAAGGCACTCATTGAGGAAATAACTCCATTATCTTCAGAACCAGCAGCGTGTTGATCAAGCCCACGAATATATCAGAAGGACAGATTATTCAAACTTGTAAAAGACACGTTTAAAAAATTCAAATCACTTTAACCCCCCCCCCCCCACCACCACAGAAACAAACTGACAGCTCCTAACGTTTGCAAACACCGTAAACTCATGACGGTTGCTATCAGCAGACACAATGATGTAACTATACCTGCAGCGCACTTGGAATCGTAAAAAAACAACACGGAAGTTGTTGACTTTAGTTAAAAAAATCATTCATTCAAACCATAACTTCCAAATTGCTAAAAAGTCGAGTTGCAGGTTTTCTTACCGCAAATCCCGAGAGAGGACCGGAAATTGACGAACTTATCACAGGAACATTGAGTCGATCGGTTCGGATCCCCGATCCGGCGTCGGGCTTTCTCCCTTCTCGCCTGGGTAGTTCTCCGCGGCTTTCCCACCGTGTCGGCTCCGTACTCGTTAGGCTCGCAACCCTTCGGTGACAGTCAGATCGAAAGCGTATTTTATTCCTCCTTGGGCTTCCAGATAGAGGATGTGAGAGACCCAACCTCACTTCCTGAGTTTCAAACTGAGCTGCAACTATCTGACCGTGAAAATGACGCCGCCGTTACAGCTGTTCCTTGCCCAGTCCACACCCTTCCGGGTTCCTGAGCCAGCACGGCCGAGAAACCGTCAAGGAAAAGCGACTGTTGGAGGTGGAATTGTGCGGCCTCGGAAAGGCGAGCAGTTTATTTAAAGGAAGATTATGGCAACCCACCTCAAATACAAGCTGGGAGCCGCGAGAGACAGGACTGTCGATAAAGTTGCAACACACACACGTACGCAGTCTCAACCTGAGCTGGGAAATACCTCGACCGAAAGTGATTTTAAAATCTAATTTTGGTAAATTGAGTTATTGTCACAATGAAAAGAGAAATGTACACGACTAAATCTATCAGAATGAAATACTATGGCCGATTATGTTGGCAAATGGGACATGTGTGGGGCCATATTTTCCCGTGTTTAGAAGACTCTGAAAGAACATCTTTATTGGAACACATGACATGGAAGATAACAAGAGACTCTTTCCTTAGGCCAAAAATTGGCGAAGCGTGTAGCAGATCAGATCAGGTGCTGGCTGTTTAAGACCCAGATTAGTATTGTTCCTTCTACAAATAGAAGGCAGGGGTTCTATGGGTCTTTGAAATCTTCTGTCCTAACAACATTCTCAGTCATTGGGTCATACAAAAACGAGACCTGTAGATTTTTGACCCTTTGTCTTTATTTTTGGGTAGTGTTAACCCAGTGAGAAATGTAAGCCAGAACAAATGAGCCCAGCCTTCTGAATTTTTAACATCCACCTGAACTATCAGAAGTACAGAACCAGGGCTGTTGACACAATAATTCCACACTTTTGTTTACCTGGTCATTCGAGCCTATGAGACTAAACAGATTATATTCACAACAGTACACTTGACATCTTGGTTTCTGTAACTTTAGGAACACTTGGATGGGATTATGTTCTTAATAGGACACTGGGACAGAATAGACTGAGGGAGCTTTCTTCTGCAGATAATTTGCTGGTACTGCTTACTGTTCTGTTCTCTGCCACTGACTTACTTTAATTTGATTATAATGACCCAGTAACACCTGCAACACATCCTCTTGAAAGTAATGAAACTTGCAAGTCTGGGATATCAGGGATAAGCTGAAAAACTGAACTTTTTCTTCCAACCCTTTGTCCATATATATTACGCTGACTTGCTATTCTCACTAAACCAGTGACCAAGTAGGAATGCCGTTCCTCGCATTCACAGAGATTTAATGAAACCTAAGGTCTTTCTCACTTGTTTGGCATAATTAACACCTAAACACTCCTTTTAATTATGTGACAGACTTTAGATACTGAGGGTATTCTGCCTGGAAGAGTGAATGTTACAAGGAGAACTGATGAAGATATTTAAACTCCTTAAGGGTGGGTAGAGAAAGTAGACAGGACAAAACTCCTTTCATTTTTAGTGAAGTCAAGATCTGTGGGGCATAGACATTAAGATGATTTGCAAAAGAAAAACAAATCATAGTAGTGAGTCTTTGAAATACAGCATGTTGTGGTATTCAGAAGAGAGCTGGATAAGTAACTAAAAGGCAAAACAGATTGGGCTGTGAGGGCAAAGGTGGGGATTGCGCTTACATAAACTCAGTGCAGACTCAAGGAATCAAATGGCTTCACTGGTGCTGTAGTCAGTCTGTGATCTCCAAGCATTTCAAACAAGAGAAAATCTGCAGATGCTGGATATCCAAGCAACACACAGAAAATGCTGGAGGAACTCAGCAGGTCAGGCAGCATCTATAGAAAAGAGCAGAGTCAATGTTTCGGGCTGAGACCCTTCATCAGGACAGCTGAAGGGTCTTAGCTGTAAACAACTATACCCTTTTCCATCGATCCTGCCAGGACTGCTGAGTTCCTCCAGCATTTTCTGTGGGTCCCCCAAAATTTATAGTATCAGGATACAGTTAGTTTATGAGTCTTCTTCCATTCTTGTAAATTCATCGGTATATCAATCTGTTACTTTCCTCCTCTTGGGCATCCCCATTTCTCATTAACTGCTGAATGCTAATTATCTAAACTGTTCCTTGTGGCCAATGAGTTCCACATTCTCATTGCTCTTTGAGTAAGGATCTTTAGAAGAAGGAAGGCTGGGGAGTTGCCTGTCAAAAAAAAAGTGAACCAGTCTGTTCAGTCTTTTCTCAATATTACCTGTACGTCAGTTGGACTCTTGACTGAATCAGACACTTATGGTTTCAAGTTCCATATGATTACAAAGAAATCCAAAATAAGAGGGCCTACTTGATCAGTATTCCATTCTCCCAGTCCAGACATTTCCCACTCCCAGTCTAGACATTCAACCCCATCACCACCACTGCACAGTACTGCGATGTGTACTGTCTATCATCAGGTAGGAGGTACTGTAGCATTAGGACAAGAACTGTTAGAATGTGAAACTGCTTCTTTCACCAGGCCGTAAGACTACTGAACTCCCTGCCACAACCCAGGTCTCATCACATATGAAGTGCCAGTAGTGTTACACTGGTTACTTTTTAACCTGGATCGTATATGCACCTTATTGTTTGTAAAATTATTTGTGGTAATATTATTTTCTATATTATGTGTGTGAGTTATAGGTACTGTATTGTGCACCTTGGTCCGGAGCAACATTGCTTCATTTGGCATGTGCACAGTTGAATGACAATAAACTTGAACTTGTCGTGGTACATATAGGAAAAGTAGGAAAGTAGGAAAAGTAGGTAGGAAAAGGGAAGAGATTCTGAAAGGAAAATATAGGGAATTAGGAAGGCAGTTGAGAAGAAGGACTGCAAAGGTAGTAATCTCGGGATTACTGCCTGTGCCACGTGATAGTGAGAGTAGGAATGGAATGAGGTGGAGGATAAATGCATGGCTGAAGGATTGGAGCAGGGGGCAGGGATTCGAGTTTCTGGATCATTGGGACCTCTTTTGGGGCAGATGTGACCTGTACAGAAAGGATGGGTTACACTTGAATCCTAGGGGGACCAATATCCTGGTGAGAAGATTTGCTAAGGCTACTGGGGAGACTTTAAACTAGAATGGTTGGGGGGTGGGAATCAGTTTGAAGAGACTAGGGGAGAGGAAGTTAGTTCACAAATAGAGAAAGCTAGTAGACAGTGTGTGAGGGAGGATAGGCAGGTGATAGAGAAGGGGAACGCTCAGACTGAAGATGTAGGGGAGAAGGAAGAAAAAGATAATAAAGTTGTTTGCACCGTTCGGTATACACAGAGAAGAAGAGGTGGAAGGTTTCTTAAATGCATCTATTTTAATGCTAGGAGCATTGTAAGAAAGGTGGATGAAGTTAGAGCATGGATTGATACCTGGAAATATAATGTTATAGCAATTAGTGAAACATGGTTGCAGGAGGGGTGTGATTGGCAACTAAATATTCTTGGATTTCGTTGCTTCAGGTGTGATAGAATTGGAGGGGCAAGAGGGGGAGGTGTTGCATTGCTTGTCAGAGAAAATATTACAGTGATGCTTTGGCAGGATAGATTAGGGGGCTCATCTAGGGAGACAATTTGGGTGGAATTGGGGAATGAGAAAGGTGTAGTAACATTTATAGGGGAGTATTATAGACCACCTAATGGGGAGTGAGAAGTGGAGAAGCAAATTTGTAAAGAGATAGCAGGTATTTGTAGTAAGCACAAGGTTGTGATGGTGGGAGATTTTAATTTTCCACACGTAGACTCGGAAGCACATTCTGTAAAAGGGCTGGATTGTTTGGAGTTTGTAAAATGTGTGCAGGATAGTTTTTTGCAGCAATACATAGAGGTACCAACTAGAGAAGGGGCAGTGTTGGATCTCCTGTTAGGGAATGAGATAGGTCAGGTGCCGGACGGATGTGTTGGGGAGCACTTCGGGTCCAGTGATCACAATATCATTTGTTTCAATATAATTATGGAGAAGGATAGGACTGGACCCAGGGTTGGGATTTTTGATTGAAGAAAGGCTAACTTTGAGGAGAAGTGAAAGGATTTAGGAGTGGATTGGGACAATTTGTTTTATGGGAAGGATGTAATAGAGAAATGGAGGTCATTTAAAGATGAAATTTTGAGGGTACAGAATTTTTATGTTCCTGTTAGGTTGAAAGGAAATGTTAAAAGTTTGAGAAAGCCATGGTTTTCAAGGGACATTGGAAACTTGGTTCAGAAAACGAGAGAGATCTACAATAAATATAGGCAGCATGGAGTAAATCAGGTGCTCAAGGAATATAAAGAATGTAAAAAGAATCTTAAGGATGAAATTAGAAGAGCTAAAAGAAGATATGAGGTTGCTTTGGCAAGTAAGGTGAAAATAAATCCAAGGGGTTTCTATAGTTATATTAATAGCAAAAGGAGAGTGAGGGATAAAATTGGTCCCTTAGAGAATCAGAGTGGTAGCTATGTGTGGAGCCAAAAGATATGAGGGAGATTTTGAACAATTTCTTTTTCTCAGTATTCACTAAGGAGAAGGATATTGAATTGTGTAATGTAAGGGAAACAAGTAGGGTAGTTATGAAAACTATGATGATTAAAGAAGAGGAAGAACTGGCGCTTTTAAAGAATATAAAAGTGGATAAGTCTCCGGGTCCTGACAGGATATTCCCTAGGACCTTGAGAGAAGTCAGTGTAGAAATAGCAGGGGCTCTGACAGAAATATTTCAAATGTCATTAGAAACAGGGATGGTGCTGGAGGATTGGCGTATTGCTCATGTGGTTCCATTATTTAAAAAGGGTTCTAAGAGTAAATCTAGAAATTATCGGCCTCAGTGGTGGGTAAATTAATGGAAGGTATTCTTAGAGATGGAATATATAATTATCTTGATAGACAGGGTCTGATTAGGAGCAGTCAACATGGATTTGTGTGTGGAAGGTCATGTTTGACAAAGCTTATTGAATGTTTTGAAGAGGTTACTAGGAAAGTTGACAAGGGTAAAGCAGTGGATGTTGTTTATGTGGACTTCAGGAAGGCCTTTGACAAGGTTCCACACAGAAGGTTAATTAGGAAGGTTCAAATCATTAGGTATTAATATTGAAGTTGTAAAATGGATTCAACAGTGGATGGATGGGAGATGCCAGAGAGTAGTGGTGGATAACTGTCAGGTTGGAGGCCGGTGACTGGTGGTGTGCCTCAGGGATCTGTACTGGGTCCAATGTTGTTTGTCATATACATTAATGATCTGGATGATGGGGTGGTAAATTGGATTAGTAAGTATGCAGATGATACAAAGATAGGTGGCGTTGTGGATAATGAAGTAGGTTTTCAAAGCTTGCAGAGAGATTTAGGCCAATTAGAAGAGTGGGCTGAAAGATGGCAGATGGAGTTTAATGCTGATAAGTGTGAGGTGCTATATTTTGGTAGGAATGATGGTAGGGCATTGAGGAATGCAGTAGAACAGAGTGATCTAGGAATAATAGTGCATAGTTCTCTGAAGGTGGAATCTCATGTGGATAGGGTGGTGAAGAAAGATTTTGGTATGCTGGCCTTTATAAATCAGAGCATTGAGTATCGGAAGTTGGGATGTAATGTTAAAGTTGTACAAGGCATTGGTGAGGTCAAATTTGGAGTATTGTGTACAGTTCTGGTCACCGAATTATAGGAAAGATGTCAACAAATTAGAGAGAGTATAGAGGAGATCGACTAGAAGGTTACCTGGGTTTCAGCACCTAAGTTACAGAGAAAGGTTGAACAAGTTAGGTTCTTTATTCTTTGGAGAGTAGAAGGTTGAGGGGGGACTTGATAGAGGTATTTAAAGTTATGAGGGGGACAGATAGAGTTGACGTGGATAGGCTTTTTCCATTGAGAGTAGGGGAGATTCAAACAAGAGGACATGAGTTGAGAGTTTACGGGTAACACGAGGGGGAACTATTTTACTCATAGTAGCTGTGTGGAATGAGCTTCCAGTAAAAGTGGTAGAGGCAGGTTCGATTTTGTCATTTAAAATAAAAATTGAATAGGTATATGGACAGGAAAGGAATGGAGGGTTATGGGCTGAGTTTGGGTCAGTGGGACTAGGTGAGAGTAAGCATTCAGCACGGACAAGAAGGGCCAAGATGGCCTGTTTCCGTGCTGTAGTTGTTATATGGTTATTGTAGATTCTCTATTCACGGCAGATGCAATTTAATGTGGATAAATGTGAGGTTATCCACTTTGGTTGCAAGAACAGGAAAACAGATTATTATCTGAATGGTGGCCGATTAGGAAAAGGGGAGATGCAACGAGACCTGGGTGTCATTGTACACCAGTCATTGAAGGTGGGCATGCAGGTACAGCAGGCGGTGAAAAAGGCAAATGGTATGTTGGCATTCATAGCAAAAGGATTTGAGTACAGGAGCGGGGAGGTTCTACTGCAGTTGTACCAGGCCTTGGTGAGACCGCACCTAGAATATTGTGTGCAGTTTTGGTCCCCTAATCTGAGGAAAGTCATTCTTGCCATAGAGGGAGTACAGAGAAGGTTCACCAGATTGATTCCTGGGATGGCAGGACTTTCATATGAAGAAAGACTGGATCGACTAGGCTTATACTCCCTGGAATTTAGAAGACTGAGGGGGGATCTTATTGAAACGTATAAAATTCTAAAGGAATTGGACAGTCTAGATGCAGGAAGATTGTTTGTGATGTTGGGGAAGTCCAGAATGAGGGGTCACAGTTTAAGGATAAAGGGGAAGCCTTTTAGGACCGAGATGAGGAAAAACTTCTTCACACAGAGAGTGGTGAATCTGTGGAATTCTCTGCCACAGGAAACAGTTGAGGATGGTTCATTGGCTATATTTAAGAGGAAGTTAGATATGGCCCTTGTGGCTAAAGGGATCAGGGGGTATGGAGAGAAAGCAGGTACAGGGTTCTGAGTTGGATGATCAGCCATGATCATACTCAATGGCGGTGCAGGCTCAAAGGGCCAAATGGCCTACTCCTGCACCTATTTTCTATGTTTCTATGATGGAGGACATAGGGAGCAGGTGCCGGGGAACACACCACCCGTCACGTACAATCCTGAGTTGGTAGTACGTTCACCATGTCCAGGTCCTGGAAATCCCTCTGAAACTACATTGTGGGAATACCTTCAGTGATTCAGTGGCAACTCATCGCCAGTCCTCAAGGGCAATCAGGGATGGGTAACAAATGCTGGTCTTGTCAGTGATGCTCTGTTTAAAAAAACACAAAATAAAAATAAAGGCTGGGGCTTCAGTGAGTTACAGAGGGAACTGCTCGATCATCTTTCACGTAGTATCTTAATACAAGCCCCTTGTTTTCTCAGGAGATTAAGGACCCCAAGTTCAAAGTAAATTTATTATCAAAGTGCTTGGGTATATGTATATCACCATATACTACCCTGAGATTAATTTTCTTGCTGGCAATCACAGTAGATAGAAACACAACAGAATCAATGAAAAACTGCATTCAACAGGACAGACACACAACCAATGTGCAAAGGACAACAAACTGTACAGATACAAAAAGAATGAAGAAGGAAACTATAATAAAATAATAATTATTATTTAATACATATGGCCATTCCAAACACACATAACTTTCAGAGATCAATAAATGAAAAACACCAGAAATATGCAGTATTAAAAGAGGAAGTTGAAAGTCTTTGGAACAGGAATCAATATTGGGGCCACTTTTCTTCACATTCTTTGTCAATGATTTGGATAATGGATTTGACAGCTTTGTGGCAAAGTTTGCCAATTATACAAAGATAGTTGGAGGGGTAGGTAGTGCTGAGGAAACAGAATGATTGCAGCAGGACTTAGACAAATTGGAAGAATGGGCAAAAAAATGGCAGATGGAATATAGTAGAAACATAGAAAACCTACAGCACAATACAGGCTCTTCGGCCCACAAAGCTGTGTCCAACATGTCCTTACCTTAGAAATTAACCAGGGTTACCCATAGCCCTTTATTTTTCTAAGCTCCATGTACCTGTCCAAGAGTCTCTTAAAAGACCCTATCATATCTGCCTCCACCACTGTCGCCGGCAGCCCATTCCACACACTCACCACTCTCTGAGTTAAAAACTTACCCCTGACATCTCCTCTGTACCTACTCCCCAGCACCTTAAACCTGTGTTCTTTTGTGGCAACCATTCCAGCCCTGGGAAAAAGCCTCTGACTATCCACACGATCAATGCCTCTCATCATCTTATACACCTCCATCAGGTCACCTCTCATCCTCCATCGCTCCAAGGAGGAAAGGCTGAGTGTTGGGGTAGTGTTGGGAAATGTATGATAAAGCATTTTGGTAAAAGGAACAACAGTACAGGCTATTATCTAAATGGGGAAAAGGTTCAATCATCAGAGGTGCAGAGAGACTTAGGAGTCCTTGTGCAAGACTCCCAGAAGGTTAATTTACAAGTTGAATCCGTGGGAAACAAGGCAAATGCAATGTTGGCATTCATTTCATGGGGAATAGAATATAAAAGCAAGCAATACTGAGGCTTTACAAGACACTAGTCAGGCCACACGAAGTATAGTCAACTGTTTTGGGCCTCATATCTCATAAAGGATGTTATCATTGGAGAGAATCCAGAGGAGGTTCACAGGGATGATTCTGGGAATGAAAAGGTCAACATATGAGGTGCGTTTGGCAGCTTTGTACTCACTGGAAGTTAGAAGAATGTGGGTGGGGGGTGTCTCATTTAAACCTACTGAATGTTGAAAGGACTAGATAGGGTGGATGTGGAGATGATGTTTTCTACTATGGGGATATCCCAAACTAGAGAGCACAGTCTCAAAATTGAGGGGCGGCTTTCCAGAACAGGGATAAGGAGGAATTTGTTTTGGCAGAGAATGGTAAATCTATGGAATGCACTGCCACAGACTGTGGTGGAGGCCAAGTCCATGCATATATTTAAGATGGAAGTTGATCGTTTCCTGATCGGTCAGGGCATCGAAGGATATGGTGAGAAGGCAGGTGTACGGGGTTGAGTGGAATCTGGGATCAGCCATGATGGAATGGTGGAGCAGACTGGATGGGCGGAATGGCCTACTTCTGCTCTAATACCTTATGGTCTTATGAACAGGATATACATTGTCCCAGTAGTAATATCTACAACTGGTATCATCCCAAAGGTAGTACTCAACAGCATTAAACAATTAGGGCTACAAGGTACTTATGTAAATCTTCACAAAGCCACAATATTAAACACCATTAGAATAGCATGAAAGTTCCGAGCAATTGACAATTGAGCATGCTTGCCTATGCCCGTAGCTCAGGTTTTTCCAGCTTGAGCTGAGAAGTAAAAATACAATAATAAAAAATAAATAGCAATAAATAGTAAACATGAGATGAAGAATTCTTGAAAGTGAGTCTATAGGTTGTGGGAATATTTCAGAGGTGGGTCAAATGAAGTTGAATGAAATAATCCCTGCTTTTCAAGAGCCTTACAGTTGTGAGGTAATAACAGTTCCTGAACCTGGTGGTGTGGGTCCTGAGGCTTCTGTGCCTCCTTCCGGATGGCTGAGGGGTAATAACTGTTCCTGAACCTGGTGGTGTGGGTCCTGAGGCTTCTGTGCCTCCTTCCGGATGACTGAGGGGTAATAACTGTTCCTGAACCTGGTGGTGTGGGTCCTGAGGCTCCTGTGCCTCCTTCCTGATGGCAGCAGCAGCGAGAAGAGAAATGGCTTGGATGGCGGGGTCCTAGTTGATGGATGCTGCTTTCCTGCGACAGCGTTCCATGTAGGTGTGCTCAGTGGTGGAGAAGGCTTTATCCGCAATGGTTGGGGCCACATGCACTTTGGGCTTTTCCATTTAAGGGCATTGCTATTTCCATACCAGGCCATGATGTAACCAGTCAATATACTCTCCACCACACAGCTATGGAAATTTGTCTAAGTTTTAGAGGACATGCTTAATCTTCACAAACTTCTAAGAAAGTAGAGGCACGGCCATGCTGTCTTTTAATGGCACTTTCACGATCCTCTGAAATGATAACACCAAGGAATTTAAAGAACAATAGTGAATTTATTCCAGTGTCCTGGCCAATACTTCTTTCTCAGCATCAATGAAGTGATCCTTGATCATTATTACTTTGCTGTGCTCAACTTCACTGCTATCCTTTAAAAACTACTCAACTTCAAAATAATACCTTGGTAGTTCTTTGGCAGGTTCTGGGATTATAAGAAAGCATTCAGTTTAAATCACAGAACCAGCATACTATGGACTGTACTAATGATACTGAGACCAGGTTTGAATCCTGACTTGATAGCTGGCAACCGGCTTAGAACAGCAGCCATGAAACTATGGGGCTGTGGTTAAAATCCAAAATGGTTCACTTATTCCCCATCAGGGAAGGATATCTTATTCTAGTTTCTCTGTGACTCGAAAGTCAGAACAATGAGGCTGCTGTTTAACTGTTGTCTAACGTGTTGATCAGAGAATAATGGTCAGCAGGAATGAATAGAAAAGAAACAAATCTGAGATTTTTCTTTACTTACAGCAACTCCTCCATGGACGGTCCCAAGCCTGGCTGTGAAAGGAGGGTTGGGCTTGGGGCTAGCAACCCCAACCCGTTAAAAACCCAGTGCTACAGAAACACCAACAGAGGCTCCAAAGACATCATCCCCAGGAGAGGAAGGATCTAAGAGGATGGGCTTCACCGGGGGACAACTGCAAAGACTGGCCCAGGATAGAGGACTTTTGGGAGCTGCTGTCAGTGGCCTATTCAAGCAACACACACAAAATGCTGGTGGAACGCAGCAGGCCAGGCAGCATCTATAGGAAGAAGTACAGTTGACGTTTCGGGCCGAGACCCTTTGTCACAACTAACTGAAAGGAAAGATAGTAAGAGATTTGAAAGTAGGAGGAGGAGGGGGAAATCTGAAATGATAAGAGAAGACAGGAGGGGGTGGATGAAGCTTCGAGCCAGATAGGTGATTGGAAAAAGGGATACAGAGCTGGAGAAGGGAGAGGATCATGGGACGGGAGGCCTAGGGAGAAAGAAAGGCGGAGGGGAGCACCAGAGGGCGATGGAGAACAGGGAAGGAGTGATTGTGAGACGGTCGGAGAGAGAGAAAGAAAGGAGGGGGGAATAAATAAATAAATAAGGGATGGGATAAGAAGGGGAGGAGGGGCATTAACAGAAGTTAGAGAAATCAATGTTCATGCCATCAGGTTGGAGGCTACCCAGCCAGTATATAAGGTGTTGTTCCTCCAGCCTGAGTGTGGCTTCATCACGACAGTAGAGGAGGCCATGGATAGATATATCAGAAGGGAATGGGATGTGGAATTAAAATGTGTGGCCACTGGGAGATCCTGCATTCTCTGGCGGACAGAGCGTAGGTGTTCAGTGAAACGGTCTCCCAGTCTGTGTCAGGTCTCACCAATATATAAAAGGCTGCACTGGGAGCAGGTGCAGTCGACTGTGCTTTTTCCTATAGATGCTGCCTGGCCTGCTGTGTTCCACCAGCATTTTGTGTGTGTTGTTTGAATTCCCAGCATCTGCAGATTTCCTTGTGTTTGTGTCAGTGGCCTATTCCCCAGAAGGGGTGATGGGTATAAGTGTTAATTGACACTTCAGATATCATTCCAGTAACTCTCATTGCACCTTTTCCTTTGCTTCTGCTTCTGTCCTTTTTGTAATTTGGAGATCTGAAATGATCACAAGTGGAAATAAAACTGTTAGATTTTATTTCTAACTTTGTTATTAGTTACTTTTTTGCAACCACTTGTGTGCTTGGTATTAGAGTTCCACATTTGAGCTCCTTCCGGAGTAAGTTCCTCTTTTTATATATGCTTCTTCAAATTTCTTACTATCTGACCTTCAAAACTCAAAACATTTCTTTTTACTTATTTACATTTTTGACATTTTTATTAATTGAATTGGAATTTCCCCTTGGCTGTACTGGTGAAGAGAGAAGGGAGGTAACATTTTCCTACTTCTCATTTAGAGGATGTTAGAGATTGTCTTAGAGAACAATACAAAGAAGAGAGATAGCCAGCCCTGATACAGGGCCTCAACACAAAACGCTGAGTGTTCAGTTCTCTCCATAGACGCTGCCTAACCTACTGAGTTCCTCCAGCTCCTTTGTGTATTGCTCCAGATTTCCAGCATCTGTATCCTTGTGTCTTTAAAGACTTTAAGAAGTAGTTTTTTTTCCTGGATCTTCAACATTTGGAATATCAAAAAAAAACCAAGAAATTCTGGAAGTTAACTTCTCATTGCATGGCAGCCACTTGAATGAGTTACATGTTACTTTTCCAATACTAAGGCAACTGCTGGACTTTTCTATTATTATCAGTTTTTAACCCAGAATGTGAGGTTGTGAAATAGATTTCTTCAATCTAGCTCTTCACAGAAATTTGGGGAATAACTTTGCAAGAAAACTTTTTCCTTCAGGAGTTTTATGACAAGAAATTTAACTGCATGATGCTTTCTTTCGTAATGCATGATTTAAATTTGACTTTACCGAGAATAATATGTGACAGTGACAGTTTCAGGTTGTTGTTCATCACTAGAAAGAAAATTAGACACACCCTGAATTAGGCAGATGCAATCTTAATGGTTCTTTTCACACCCTTAGACTACCTGGACAACACAAATACCTACACCAGCATGCAGCTGATCGACTACAGCATTTAACTCCATCATTCCCACAATCCTGATTGAGAAGTTACAGAACCTGGGCCTTTGTACCTCCCTCTGCAATTGGATCCTCGACTTCCTAACTGGAAGACCACAATCAGTACAGATTGGTGATAACATATCCTCCTCGCAGACGATCAACACTGGAACGCCTCGGGGTGTGTGCTTAGCTCACTGATCTACTCTCTCTATCCCTATCATGAATGTGTAGCTAGGCATAGCTCAAATACCATCTATAAATTAGCTGATGATACAGCCATTACTGGTAGAATCTCAGCTGGAGAAGAAAGGGTGTACAGGAGTGAGATATGCCAGCTAGTGGAATGGTGCTGCAACAACAACCTGGTACTCAATGTCAGTAAGACAGAACAGCTGATTGTGGACTTCAGCAAGGATAAGACGAAGGAACACATACCAATCCTCATAGAGGGATCAGAAGTGGAGAGAGTGAGCAGCTTCAAGTTCCTGGGTGTCAAGATCTCTGAGGATCTAACCTGGTCCCAACATATTGATGCAGTTATAAAGAAGGCAAGACAGCGGCTATACTTTATTAGAAGATTGAAGAGATTTGGTATGTCAACAAATACACAGAAAAACTTCTATAGATGTACTAGGGAGAGCATTCTGACAGGCTGCATCACTGTCTGGTATGGAGGGGGGTGGCTACAGCACAGAATCACAAGTAGCTGCAGGGGGTCATAAATTTTGTCGCGTCCATCTTGGGTACTCGCCTACAAAGTACTCAGGACATCTTTAAGGAGTGCTGTCTCAGGAAGGTAGCGTCCATTATTAAGAACCTATAGCACCCAGGGCATGCCCTTTTCTCACTGTTACCATCAGATAGGAGGTACAGAAGCCTGAAGGCACACACTCAGCGATTCAGGAACAACTTCTTCCCCTCTGCCATCCGATTTCTAAATGGACATTGAACCCTTGGACACTACCTCACTTTTTAAAATATATATTATTTCTGTTTTTTGCACAAATTTAAATTTATTAAATATATGTTTGCTGTAATTTATATTTTCAATTTTTTTCCTTCTATATTTCATATTGCATTGAACTACTGCTGCTAAGTTAACAAATTTGATGACACATGCTGGTGATAATAAAATTTGCATGTCTATCTTAATATCCATGTCAGAAATGATGTCATTCCTCATGTATGGAATATTTGGGACTTACTGGGAAAATTCTACAGCATCGAAACAGGCCTTGCATCTCTGCCATCGAGCTCCAATAAGATCTTACATCGTGGATCCTATGAAGCCCCATCACTCTACCCCCATTCCCCTCACTCTAACCCCACTCACCTCACTCTAAACCCACTCCCCCCACTCTAACCCCACTCCCCTCACTCTACCCCCATTCCCCTCACTCTAACCCCACTCCCCTCACTCTAACCCCACTCCCCTCACTCTACCCCCATTCCCCTCACTCTAACCCCACTCCCCTCACTCTACCCCCATTCCCCTCACTCTAAACCCACTCCCCTCACTCTAACCCCACTCTCCTCACTCTACCCCCATTCCCCTCACTCTAAACCCACTCCCCTCACTCTAACCCCACTCCCCTCACTCTAACCCCATTCCCCTCACTCTAAACCCACTCCCCTCACTCTAACCCCACTCCCCTCACTCTACCCCCATACCCCTCACTCTAACCCCACTCACCTCACTCTAAACCCACTCCCCCCACTCTAACCCCACTCCCCTCACTCTACCCCCATTCCCCTCACTCTAACCCCACTCACCTCACTCTAAACCCACTCCCCCCTCTAACCCCACTCCCCTCACTCTACCCCCATTCCCCTCACTCTAACCCCACTCCCCTCACTCTACCCCATTCCCCTCACTCTAACCCCACTCACCTCACTCTACCCCCATTCCCCTCACTCTAACCCCACTCACCTCACTCTAAACCCACTCCCCCCACTCTAACCCCACTCCCCTCACTCTACCCCCATTCCCCACACTCTAAACCCACTCCCCTCACTCTAACCCCACTCACCTCACTCTAAACCCACTCCCCCCACTCTAACCCCACTCCCCTCACTCTACCCCCATTCCCCTCACTCTAAACCCACTCCCCTCACTCTAACCCCACTCCCCTCACTCTACCCCCATTCCCCTCACTCTAACCCCACTCCCCTCACTCTAACCCCATTCCCCTCACTCTAACCCCACTCCCCTCACTCTACCCCCATTCCCCTCACTCTAACCCCACTCACCTCACTCTACCCCCATTCCCCTCACTCTAACCCCACTCACCTCACTCTAAACCCACTCCCCCCACTCTAACCCCACTCCCCTCACTCTACCCCCATTCCCCTCACTCTAAACCCACTCCCCTCACTCTAACCCCACTCCCCTCACTCTACCCCCATTCCCCTCATTCTAACCCCACTCCCCTCACTCTACCCCCATTCCCCTCACTCTAAACCCACTCCCCTCACTCTAACCCCACTCCCCTCACTCTACCCCCATTCCCCTCACTCTAACCCCACTCACCTCACTCTACCCCATTCCCCTCACTCTAACCCCACTCACCTCACTCTACCCCCACTCACCTCACTCTAACCCCACTCCACTCACTCTAAACCCTCTCCCCCCACTCCCCTCACTCTACCCCACTCACCTCACTCTAACCCCACTCCCCTCACTCTACCCTACTCCCACTAACCCCACTCCCCTCACTCTACCCCACTCCCACTCTAACCCCACCCCTCACTCTACCCCCATTCCCCTCACTCACCTCACTCTAAACCCACTCCCCTCACTCTAACCCCACTCCCCTCACTACCCCACTCCCACTCTTACCCCACTCCCCTCACTCTACCCCCATTCCCCTCACTCACCTCACTCTATCCCCACTCCCGTCACTCTATCCCCACTCCCCTCTCTCTATCCCCACTCCCCTCTCTCTATCCCCACTCCCCTCACCCTAACCCCACTCCCCTCTCTCTATCCCCACTCCCACTCTAACCCCACTCCCCTCTCCCTATCCCCACTCCCCTCTCCCTATCCCCACTCCCCTCACTCTAACCCCACTCCCCTCACTCTATCCCCACTCCCCTCACCCTAACCCTACTCCCCTCTCTCTATCCCCACTCCCCTCACCCTAACCCCACTCCCCTCTCTCTATCCCCACTCCCACTTTAACCCCACTCCCCTCACTCTAACACCACTCCCCTCTCCCTATCCCCACTCCCCTCACTCTAACCCCACTCCCCTCTCCCTATCCCCACTCCCCTCACTCTAACCCCACTCCCCTCTCCCTATCCCCACTCCCCTCACTCTAACCCTACTCCCCTCTCCCTATCCCCACTTCCTTCACTAATCCTTATGCCATGCCTGCTGATCCATCTTGAGCTTTAGATCGTCTGACCCTTGGACACAACCCTCAGTCAGGGCAGCATAAGTTTAACTATGATAACAGCAATGCCCTTTCAGCCGTGCTGTAGTATGCTGAAGCTCCATTTTGTGGTCTTCACCAACCGTTACTGTACGAGGCTTTTGTGTCCATTAAAGGGCCAGTCTGCAGTCATAGCAGAGTTGAGTGGGCAGTTCCAGAGTTCATGGGAATCCTTTGAAACATCTTCTTACGTTCATAATCTGTTGATGGGATGTTATTTTCAGCATTTAATTATTCAAAGGGTGTCTTAGCAAATGACATAGCTGACAGCCTTTCTCCCTGATGTATGACAGAGTTTGCAACAATGGTAACAGCTGCCAAACCAATATTATAAATCTCTTAATGATGAGGGACGAGGACACCAGAGTGTTCCAAATGAGATTCAGTAGGAAGAGAAACTGTTGATAAGTACTGTTTAGAGTTACAGAGCTGTACCAACAGAGCTGTAAAAACAGGTCCTCCAGCTGAACTCCATGGCAACCAAGGCACTTTTCTGAGCTCGTCTCATTTGCCTGAATTTGCCTTATATCCCTCCAAACTTTTCTCTTCCATGTACCTATTTCAAAGTACATTTTAAAGTGAACTTGGCCTTTTCTCCTTGGAGGGACGGAGGATGAGAGGTGACCTGATGGAGGTGTATAAGATGATGAGAGGCATTGATCATGTGGATAGTCAGAGGCTTTTTCCCAGGGCTGGAATTGTTGCCACAACAGAACACAGGTTTAAGGTGCTGGGGAGTAGGTACAGAGGAGATGTCAGGGGTAAGTTTTTTACTCAGAGAGTGGTGAGTGCGTGGAATGGGCTGCCAGCAACAGTGGTGGAGGCAGATACGATAGGGTCCTTTAAGAGACTTTTGGATAGGTACATGGAGCTTAGAACAATAGAGGGCTATAGGTAGCCTAGTAATTTCTAAGGTAGGGACATGTTTGGCACAACTTTGTGGGCCGAAGGGCCTGTATTGTGCTGTAGGTTTTCTATGTTTCCACATTTATTTCAAGGGTTTTAGCAGCTCCTCCATGGAAAAGGATGATGTATTTTCATCCTCCCTGAGCCCCTCATGAACTTACATACCTCAATCAAGTCACCCCGTAATCTTCCCACTCTGGAGAATACAGTCCCTGTCTGCTGTGGGATGATTCATGTTTAGAATGAGCTGCCATGAACAGTGGTCGAGGTGGGAGCATTGGCAATGTTTACAAGCCACCTGGTTAAGTAGGTGGAGGGAAGAAATTCAGAGAGCTATGGACCAAATGCATGCAACTGAGTTGCCAGAACGAGGACAGTATGACTCTATCATTTCCTCCAGCAGCTTATTCCAGAAAGCCACCCTCCTCTGTGTGAGAAACCTGCCTCTCCAGTTCCCTTTAAACCTTTCCTCTCTCACCTTAAACCTCTGTCCTCTAGTTCCACCTGCACATGTCTGAAACCAAAATCTAGGCCAAGACTCCAGTGCAGGACTCATAGATCATAGTTTTAGAAATGCTGTCTTTTGGATGAATTTTTAAACCAAAGCCATGAATGTAAAAAAATTCCAATGATACTACTTGAATGAGGAGCAGAAAAGTTTTCAGTCTTGTCGAGGACCCAATATCTTCACCATAAACAAATCCAGAAACTTAATAGAACATAGAACGTAGAAATCTACAGCACATTACAGGCCCTTCAGCCCACAATATTGTGCAGACCATGTAACCTACTCTAGAAACAGCCTAGAATTTCCCTACCACACAGCCCTCTATGTTTCTAAGCTCCATGTACCCAATTGACCTTATTGTATCCGCCTCCACCACTACCGCTGGCAGTGCATTCCATGCACCCACCACTCTGTACATGCTTCCAAACACCTTAAAACTATGCACCCTCATGTTAGCCATTCCAGCCCTGGGAAAAAGCTTCTGACTATCCACACGATCAATGCCTCTCCTCATCTTATACACCTCTATCAGGTCACCTCTCATCCTCTGTTGCTTCAAGGATAAAAGGCCGAGTTCACTCAACCTATTCTCATAAGGCATGCTCCCCAGTCCAGGCAACATCCTTGTAAATCTCCTCTGCACACTCTCTGTAGCATTCACATCCTTAGGTGACCAGATCTCAGAGAGCTGTAACATTACCTCACAACTCTTGAACTCAATCCCATGGTTGATGAAGGCCAACATACCATACACCTTCCTAACAAAACTGTCAACCTGCGCAGCAGCTCTAGGTGTCCTGTGGACATGGACCCCAAGATCCCCCTGATCCCCCACACTGCCAGGAGTCTTACCATTTATATTATATTCTGTCTTCAAATTGGACCTACCAAAATGAACCACTTCACACTTATCTGGGTTGAACTCCATATGCCACTTCTCAGCCCAGTTCTGCATCCTATCGATGTCCCACTGTAAGCTCTGACAGCCCTCCACATTATCCACAACACCTCCAACCTTTGTGCCATCAGCCACCCTTTTACTTCCTCATCCAGGTAATTTATAAAAATTACAAAGACCCCCCCCGTGTTTGGTCTCAGAACAGATCCCTGAGGCACCCCACTGGTGACTGTCCTCCATGCAGAATATGAACCATCTACAACCATCCTTTGCCTTCTGTGGGAAAACCAATTCTGGATCTACAAAACAAAGTCTTCTTGGATCCCATGCCTCTTACTTTCTGAATGAGCCTTACATGGGGAACCTTATCAAATGCCTGACTGAAATCCATATACACTACATCCACTGCTCTACCTTCATCAATGAGTTTTGTTACATCATCAAAGAACTCAATGAGGCTCATAAGGCATATTCTACCCTTGACAAAACCATGCTGACCATCTCTAATAGATGATGTTTCTCCAAACGCTCATAAAACTGGCCTCCCAAGATCTTCTCCAACAACTTGTCCACCTTTGAAGTAAGACTCACCAATCTATAAACTCCTGGGTTACTCCCTTTTTTAAACAAGGGAACAATGTTTGCCACCTTTCAATCCTCTGATACTTCTCCTGTCCCTATTGATGATGTAAAGATCATTGCCACAGGCTCAGCAATCTCCTCCTTCACTTCCCACCATAGCCTGGGGTATATTTTGTCCGGTCCCGGTGACTTACCTAACTTAATACCTTTCAAAAAGGCAAATGCAATGTTCGCATTCATTTCCAGAGGACTAGAAATACAAGAGCAAGAATGTAAAGCTGAGACGTTATGAGGCATTGGTTTGACCGGACTGGGATCTAGGAGATGCTTTATGCCGATGACCCCACTCTAATGGCCACACAGAGTCTGATCTGCAACTGGTTATTGACAGGTTTGCAGAAATGTTGCATCTGTTTGGCCTCACTATCTGTCTGGACAAAAGAGAATACTTACCTTAGCCTGCTCCTGGATCTGTAGGTGAGCCACCTTCCATCACCACGGAAGGCAGAACACAGAGTAGTAAAGGAATTTAAATCCCTTGGCAGTATCACCCAGTGATGAGGCTATTCAGAGTCCAGGCTGCCTGTGCTGAGCCAGCACAATATGCAGATGTCCACTAAGATCAATTTGTACAGGGCTGTTGTCCTCACTAGTCTACTGTTTGGTGGGCCGTACACAAAAGGCAACTCACAGTGCTGGGGTACTTCCACATGGCAGCTTGAGATCCGTTATGGCTCTCGGCTGACATGATTATTTCACAAAGTTAGAAGTTCTCAACAGGGCAAAGGCTGATAGTATCGATGCCATACTCCTGAAAGCACAGGATCGGCCATGTTATATGCATGGAGGACTCAGACGCCCTAAGCAGATGCTGTATGGCCAGTTATCATGGGGAAGCAGAAACAGTGGTAGACCTCATGAGATGAATAAAGACCGTATGAAAGCCAGCTTATAGAGAGCTCGCTCCCCGGCATAGGGCACGAGACAGAACTGGTTGGTGAGCCTTGGTTAAACTTGCTCATAGAAACTTAGAAGGTATGTGTCATGGGCATCTGGAGACCACCCGACAGAAGAAGAAAGCAGCATTAAAAGCCATGCCCATGGGATCAGGAAAACTCCTTTGTTCCTATTGTGAACACCTATGCCATTCAAGAATTGCCCTCTACAGTCACCTCCAAAGGCACATCAGTTGAACAGCACAAACTCAATTGTCATCATGGAAATCAATGGGGAACCAATATCCTAGAAAAGATGTCCAGGTGTTGGAGAGCGTCCAGAGAAGGCTGACAATAATTATTCCAGGAATTAAAGGGTTAATGTACGAGATAGCGTTTGATGGTGCTGGGCCTGTACTTGCTGGAGTTTTGAAGAATGGAGGGGGGGGGGGAGGTGGGAGGGAACCCCATTGAAATCTAATATTGAAAAGCCTCAATGGATGCAGACAGGATGTTTCCTAAGGTGATGAATCTGGGCCAGAAGGCACAGCCTTGATTAGAGGGGCATCCATTTAGAACAGAGATGAGGAAAACTTTGTGAATCTGTGGAATTCATTGCCACAGACAGCTGCTGAGGCCAAGTCATTGGGTATATTTAATGTGGAAGTTGATAGGTTCTTGATTAGTCAGGACGTTAAAGGATACAGGGAGAAAGCAGGAGAATGGGCTTGAGAGAGATAATAAATCAGCCATGATGGAATGGCAGAGCATTCTCTGAATGCTGAATGGCCCAATTCTGCATTCTTATGGTGTATATCTCCTGTGTGATAGGGGATAACATTGGTAATCGCTTCTGTGAAGTACTTTCAGGCGAGTACTAAATTAGAGCTGCTATTACAACAAATATTTTTTGGGAAAAACAGTAATTATGTTATTTATAACGGAGCAACAGCAAAGCATTATACAAAATGGATCAGTTTTAAAGAGAATCCCACTCCATAACAGGTAACTCCGACCGCGACCTTCGTAAAATTAAAAAAAATACTTATATTAACCCAATGACAATTCTGAGGCTAAAACTAGAGCGAGTCGGCAATTCAAAGGAAACCAACACCTCTTGGTTCGAGAGTCCTGATTGGCTCTCACAGCTTCCCATGAGCTCAAAGGAAGGAATCTTTTGATTGGACTAGATATGATGGTCGTTTGGATGTTCGTGTCTGTTTTCCAGGACAACGATTCAGAATCAATGAATGTTTGTTTATTCGCGATTGAGCGTTTGTTTGTTCATCACAGAATGTTGATTTATTTATTTCCGTAGATGCCGCCAGACATTCGGAGTTTTTTCACCATTGTGTCTGTTGATCAAGGTCACTGGTGTCTCTGGTGAAAGCTGTCTTGCGGCATCAGTATGAGCGGATAGGTCGGCCGGTTTCGTGAAGGACATTGTTGTGAAGTTATCGAATTCTTTCATATTTTTATATAAGTAAGTAATTTGTGACAAAAAGATGCCATGTTCATAATTTGCAGCCACCAACTCGGTGTTGGGGTGTAACGAATAAACCTGGATTGAAGTTAAAAGCTAAATTGCGCAGATGCTGCCTGACCTGTTGAGTGGTTCCAACATTGACTAGTTTCACCCATGACTGTATATTGGATTAAATTTATTTATTGTTTGTTTTCCCTTATTCCCCAACCAGAAAGCAAAAGCTTGAAGCTAATTTCCTTCAGCTTTAAGTTTAAAACCTGGTGACGTTGATTTCTTAAGAGACTTTTACAGTTAGAAATATTGTTAAGTTCGTCTTCTGTAAATTCTAATACTTCGGAGGAATCCACTTACGTTTCCTGCATCGAATTAACAATACGACTTTAAACTTCTGAGTAAGACTTTAGCAACAAGAATTGAAAGACCGTATTTGGACTCATTGCTAAATCTTTCGGAAACAATGCAATCCCATTTTTATTATATACTATAAAATAGAAGAGAGTAGTGTTGCGAGTTTAAACAGAGCATTTATTTTATTTGCAAAGCAAACTTTGAATTAATCACGATCTGATGAAGGGTCTCGGCCAGAAACATCGACTGTACTCTTTTCCATAGATGCTGCCCACCCTGCTGAGTTCCTGCTCGGTTTTCCAGCATCTGCAGATTTTTTTCTTGTTTGTATCCAATTAATCATTAGTTATTTAGGCAAATGCACAATGCCGTCTAAGCACAATGTGCGTTTTTGTTTGGTGAGGATGTAAAAGTTGGACAAGATGCTTTGTATTTTAGACCCTTATTCAGCCACAGGACAAACTCAATTTTGCATTGAATTTAGCATTACCACTTCACTGAAGTGTACAAAGCTTTTACTAGGCTTAACACAGTAGATGTGAAGATTGCTTTCCCCCTGAGGTATCTAGAACGAGGAGTTCTCAGAATAAAGGGTCAAACACCAATGAGAGAGAAGAAATAGCAAAGAATAACAAAGAATCTTTGGAACTTTGCATTAAAACAAGACAATGGAGATTCGGTTGATAGGTATTTTCAAACACAGAATAGACTTTTAACAATCGGAATCAGAATGATTGGATGTTTATTTATTTCCGTAGTTGTTGCCCGACCTTCCAAGTCCCTCCAACATTTTGTGTGGATCACATCAGTGGTGTCTGTTGTGAGATTTGCCGTTTTGTGGCAGCAGTACAGGTGGATAGGGTGGGAAGAAAGACAGAAGGTGAAATTGTTGGATACAGTAAATATTTATATAAATGTATTAAATTTATATGTATTGTTGGTTAGATGCTAGAATCAAATAATCAAAGAAGAAAAAAGCCTACCTATCCTGTATGAAAGGTTAATCAAATCAAACCATGAATTCGTGAAAGGAAAATTTTATTGAACAAATTTGCTTGAATTCTTTTGAAGAAGTAACAGAGTGGACCAATTATAATTTATAGATGTGTTTTATTTGAATATTTAAATGTTTGACAAGGTCCCACATAAAATGGTTCACAAGAGAAGAGTTTGTGCTACATGAAGCATAGATTGAAAGTGGGGTAACAACAGAAACTTAGAATGAATAGGCTTGAAACTATGTTGAAACTATGTAAACCAGGTTGAAACTATGTAAATAGTGGAGTACCCCAGGGATTGGTTCTTTGGGCATGAGTTATGCGTATAAACTGGAGGAGATGGCAGACTGTAAAGTCTGTCAGTGGCTAATGGTGTGAAAGTAGATCAAGGTCTATTTAGTGTGGGAAGTGCAGTTTGCTGAGAAGAATTAACAGGCAGAAAGATAAACAAATGGACAAAGAGGAACCTCAGCTGTTCTTGTGGATGAATCACAGAAAGTTAGCAAGCAGGTTGGTCAATGGCATATTGGCCTTAATTGCAAAAAGGTTGGAGTTTAGAAATAGGAATTTTTTAAAACAATCGTACAGGGTGTTTGAGGTCGCTCCTGTAGTATTGTGCACAGTTTTAATCTCCTTATTTAAGAAAGGAAATAGCATCGCTGGAGGCAGTTAAAAGGGCAAATTTCAAGAAATACGAGTTGTATTGTATCAAGAGGGACTAAACAGAACAGGGCTACACTGTAGGAACTGAGAAAAGTGAGGAGGGATCTTATTGAAAAAATTGATCCAAAGGGGTGTATGTTGAAATGCTTTAATTAGACAAAATCTTGAAGCAGGGGACATGGTTTCAAGATGTAGGGCCAGCCATATAAAACTGATTTATGTAGAAATTTTTTATAGCAAAGGGGGTTTTATGTAGAATTCTCTGTCCCCGATCCTAGTGGATACCTGTATGTTAGATGTATTTAAGGTAGATATGTTTATGAAAGTTTGGGGATCAAAGGCCATGAGCACAGAGAAAGTAGAGATAGGGTAGATCAGCTGTGATCATATTGAATGGCAAAGCAGGTTTCAGGGGCACCTGGCCTACACAAAGGCCATGTAAATTCACCTACCAGTCCACATGAGAGGAGAAACTGGAGCCCAACTGGAGCCCAAACTTTGTGATCCCAGGGACAATGTGCAAACTTTACATCAACAGCACCTGAGGTCAGGATTTAACTGGAGGCAGTTTATTTATAACAGACCTTTTAATAAGTGATGCTGCCAGAAAATCTGGAAGTACTCAACTGATTGGTAGCATTTGTTCATTGAGGAACTGTTAGCATTGACTTTTCATCTGAAGAGCTTTACTTTTGAAGTTTACAAGATTTGTTTCTGCTTTATGTCTACTCCATTCTCCCAGTCATTTGTCTCTTACATTCTCATTGCTGTCATCCTTATCTGTACTTTTCTCACCTTCATGGTTGATGAACTAATGCTGCTTTTCCTCACTGTCTAAACTTAAACAGACACACAAAGCCTGCAGGTCTAATTTTATCTGTGTTTATCTCCATTGATCAGATAATGTACCACATGGAGGTTGGTATGAATTGAACATTTTACATTACCTTTTCAATTATAGTTGCATGGCCCCCTGTGTCACATGGGGAAATTAAATATTGTATTTTGTACTATTTCATTCTCCAAACTTCATTCTTTTCCCACATAGCAAATTACTGGAAATGTACTAATCAAGAATCTTATCAACAGGTGTGTGTGGATGCCAAGTCATTGGGTTTGTTTAAAGCAGAGGTTGATAGATTCTTGATTGGTCAGGGATTGAAGAGATGGGGGGGGGGGGGAGGCAGGAGATTGTGGCTGAGAGGAAAATTGGATCAGCCTTGATTGAATAGTGGAGCAGACTCGATGGGCCAGATGACCCAGTTCTACTCCTATATTTTATGTTCTGATGGTCTAAATTACTGAAGTAATATAATAATATAGAAATGTTATGTTGCATCTGGGAATCTCACAAAAACTATGCTTAAAAGCTATCACCTTGACTAACAGGAGTGAGCAACAGAGACTGAAATAAAATGATTTAGGATTGAAGTACAGTATTCCATATTTCCTTATGATACAGAAAGTGCCCATGCAAACCGAGAGCAAATCCATCAGTCAAATTCCCTGCCATATTTGCTTATAACCTAATTTCTCCCCGACTGATCATCCAACACTAAACTTCTCTCCACACTCTTCACCACACACCCCAACAAGAGCAAAGTACAGAACGAGCTGGCATGTCTTTGGAATGTGGGGGGAACCAGAACGCCTGTGGGAAATGCACAGTCACGGAGAACGTTACACCTGTCGGTCAGGTTGCTGGAGCTGAGAGCCTGCTGCACCACCGTAGAACATCTGTGCTCTAGCTCCAGAAAGTGAAATACAGAGGAAATGTAATAGAGAAAAGTAAAACAAAAGTCAAAATCACATATAAGATGGTGCTATAGTCCAGTCCTGATAACGGGTCTTGACCTGAAATGTTGACATAGATGCTTTTCCATAGATGCTGCCTGGCCTGCTGAATTACTCCAGCTTTTGGTATGTGTTGCTTGGATTTCCAGCATCTGCGTATTTTCCTTGTTGGTGCTATAAGCCATTTGTTTTAGGTATTGTTATATTTTTTGGGGAAATTTTATGTTAATAGCAGAGCACCTGTGCAAATCAAGAGAAACTTTTATTGTTATACTTTATCTTGATACTATTTTTTGAAAAGAAAAAAAATATTTCCACATCTGAATGTCCTGTTTTATCAATATTAATGTTCTCTTCCTCTAAGAGGGTGATGACAGTTGTAGAAAAGGAACTGCCAGGATATGTAATGTTAAAATTGCACAAGGCATTGGTGAGGCCAAATGTTACCTGGGTTTCAGCACCTAAGTTACAGAGAAAGGTTGAATAAGTTAAGTCTTTATTCTTTGGAGCGTAGAAGGCTGAGGGGGGACTTGATAGAGGTATTTAAAATTGAGGGGGATAGATAGAGATGCCTTGGATAGGCTTTTTTCATTGAGAGTAGGGGAGATTCAAACAAGAGGACATGAGTTGAGAGTTAAGGGGCAAAAGTTTAGGGGTAACTCGAGGGGGAACTTCTTTACTCAGAGAGTGGTAGCTGTGTGGAATGAGCTTCCAGTAAAAGTGGTAGAGGCAGGTTCGATTTTGTCATTTAAAAAAAATTGGATAGGTATATGGACAGGAAAGGAATGGAGGGTTATGGGCAGAGTGCAGGTAGGTGGGACTAGGTGACAGTAAGCGTTCAGCACGGACTAGAAGGGCCGAGATGGCCTGTTTCTGTGCTGTAATTGTTATCTGGTTATATGGTTATATGTACAATTTTCTTTTAAAATAATTTCTGGTGTTACCAGTGTTACGTCTGTAGCCCCCACCTTTGTGAGAATCGCAAGATCACTGCTGGGTTGGGTCAAGGGGCCCAGGAAATGAGAGAGAGATGTGCAAAATGCCTCGTTTCCCCGGCGACAAAAAGCTACTGGACATGGCCATTGTCTCTTGGAGACCAATTTGTGGATTGAGCTACTATACTACTGAACGCCCTCAGGCAAAGTGGGCTGGTTGAGGGAGAGAGTGCACACCCCCAACCTGATTGACATCTACGGCCCTGCGAGTCAGGATAAAAGAGGGTCTGTAGGAACAGTCCCTCAGATGCACCAGAAGAAACGTTAAACGACCACGTAACAGCAGAAAGTCATCTGAAGGAGGCCACGTGCGTTCAGTTTGGTGGCTGGAACAACGGAAAACAGCTTTCAGCTAACAACGGGGAAGCCCGCTCCCCTGACTCAGCGGATTGGCATCATAAAAGACCTGGGCAAGTTTAAACCGCATCGCTTTTAAACCCAACAACGCTGCAGCTTGAACGAACCGATAGTGACTGTTATCTTTCCATCGGACAATACGTTATCCCCTAGACAATGATAGAGCTATTTCTTATTGATTATTATTATACCCGCGCTTTAGATATAGTATTGACGACGTATATTATCTGTATGTTTGCAGTAATCTTATTTTTGCGCCCTTTATCAATAAATACTTTTAAAAATAATACCATCAGACTTCAACGGACCTCTCTATCTTTGCTGGTAAGTGATCCAGTTACGGGATTTCGTAACACCAGTATGCAGTGAAGAGGCCTTACTCCCAAAACAGTCCTGAGTAAAGTTGGAAGGTAGCATTTACCTTCCATAAGAACTTTAATTATGTTTCAGTTTTTCTTGCTTGGTGCAAATAAGATAAAATAAATGAAATTAATTCTGATTTTTTTTTAGAATTTTAAAACACAAGTTAAAAAATTAAGTGAATTAAATAATTTTAGAAAAGTAACTTCCCTTCCACATTGTCTCATAAACCTAATATATGTAGGTAATGGTTAGTCCAGAAAACGAGGAAAATGTTGCTTATTTATTTATCGAGATACAGTGCACAGTAGGCCCTTTGAGCCTCACCACCCAGCAGTTCCCAATTTATGCCAGCCTGGAACAACTTACAATGACCTACCAACCAGTTCATCTTTGCACGGTGTGAGGGAACCGGAGAAACCCACGTGGTCATGGGGAGAATGTACAAATTCCTTCCAGGCAGCAGCAGGACCTGAACCTGGGCACTGTAAAGCGTTTGTATACAAAGTTCAGACCTAGTTAACTTGCATCCTGTGTCCATGAAGCACTTGCATCAAAATCTATACATTAATCTTCTTGTATAAAGGTGTTAATAATTATTTCTAAAAATTTGTAAGATCAGTACAGTTTGTCGTTTGAATGAACAAATAAGTAATAGTTCTTCTTAGTGTGTCTATTCAAAGAAGAAAACCATTGTCAAAGAATGCTCTTAATTAATAGGCAACACACAAAATGCTGGAAGAACTCAGCTGGCCAGGCAGCATCTCTGGAAAAAAAATAAACAGTTGCTGTGCTGGGCCTGATGAAGGGTCTCAGCCTAAAATGTCAACAGTGTTTCCTTTCCATAGATGCTACCTGGTCTGCTGAGTTCCTCCAGCACATTGTGTGTATTGCCTTGGATTTCCAGCATCTGCAGATTTGATTTATGTTTGTGGCCCATGATTAATACATACTTTTCCTTGGATTGTTCCAGACATACGGTAGCCATAAAGGCATCTCGGTACTCGGTCCTTGCAAACTGAGACAATGGCTCGCAGAGATTTGGGTCAGAGAGATAGAGTCAAGTATTTTACAGCTTCTACTCAGCCACGTATCTCAGTAAGTATTCATTTCCTTTTAAGCTATCATATCATTTCCAAATTTGTACCTTATGTTTCTTCTCATAATCTACAATTTTTAATGTATACCGTAGATTCTGGACTACAGAGCGCACCTGATTAAAAGCCACACGCTCTAATTTTAGAAAGAAAATCAATTTTGTACTTGTACAGGACGCACCGGATTTTAAGCCACAGGTGTCCCACGTTGTAGTATGAGATATTTACACAGAAAGATATTACACGTGAGGACTTTTTAACTTTTAATTAAATCTGTATGGTAACATAAACAAATACATATTGCAAATGCTTTTTTTCGAACAGTGCCTGTAACACAGCTACTTTTAAATATACATACGTATCGGTAACACACAGATTACGTTGCGTATACTTTTTTACTGAACAGTGCACGAACAACATTCCAATATCTCCTAACGACTGGTTAAAAAAAATACATATTCTGCAGCCTACCAGGAAAAGTTATTAATCGCCTTCTTCATCTTCCTCCTGCGCACTAAAACCATCAAAGTCCTCTTCTTCAGTGTCCGAATTGAACAACCTCAGGATCTCGTCACTCACTTCAGTCTCTTCGTTGTCGCTCTCACTTGAGCGCACGCGGTCCTCTTCATCACGCAGCAGTCCAGCCTTTCGAAACCCGTTGGTGATGGTGGATGTTGTGACACGGCTCCACGCATTTAGGATCCACTGGCAGACTTGAGTTAAAGATGCTCTTCGCATGTGTCCTGTTTTGGTAAAGGATTTCTCGCCGCTCGTCATCCAAGCCTCCCACTCAACGCGCAGCGCCACTTTAAATGCCCGGTTCACGCTGATGTCCAGTGGCTGCAAATACTTCGTGGTGCCCCCAGGAATCACAGCTGGAATTGAGTTTGTACTCTTGATGGCAGCTTTCACTGAATCTGTTATATGGGCCCTCATGCTGTCCATAACGAGCAATGCTTTTTTTCTGTGAAAAAATCCCCCTGGTCGCTTGGCGTAGCACTCTCTCAGCCAATCCTTCATTAGACTCTCCGTCATCCAACCTTTCTTATTGACTTTCACCATGATTTCTTTTGGGAATTTTTCCTTTGGCATTGTCAGCCGCTTAAAAATCACCATCGGTGGAAGATTTAGTCCAGGTGCTGTGCAGCTCAGAACACAAGTAAAATGCGTTCTCTCATGGCCACTTGTTTTCAGTGTGATGGACGAATCACCTTTTTTATTAACAGTCCGAGTGAGAGGCAGGTCAAACGTCAAAGGTCCATATTTATGATATCATCTGGCCCGATGGAATTCTCCGCTATCTTTGTTTGAGTGAATGTGCGGAAGTTAGCAAGTTTTTCCTCGTGGTCGGGAGGGAGCTGCTGACACAGAGTCGTGCGTACCCTGACGGACAGGCCCTTTCGTCTCATAAATCTAAAACACCACGATGGCCCACCTCTAAAATCTTCGATTTTCATTTTGGTGGCGATTGCTTTAGCCTTCAGTCTGATCTGCACGGTGGAAACACCGCGGCCGCCTGCTCTCTGTGTGTTAACCCAGTCTTCAAGAAAGTTTTCAAGTTTAGGCCATCTGCTATGATTACCTCTGAAAGCTTTTGTCGTCTTTTTGCATTGACTCAGTTCTTCACGCTGGCATCTCCACCGTCTCACCATCGATTCATTTATGCCAAGATTATGTGCAGCAGCTCGATTTCCTTCTTCAACCGCCAGATTGATCGCCTTTAACTTAAAAGCTGCATCATATGCTTTTCTTCGAGTGTTTTCCATGATGATGAGGGTGAGTACAAATGACTGATTTACAATAATTTAATTGTGAAAGTGCGCTTGATTTATCGTACAAATTCATTGGACCTCTGTGAACTACTCATCAATTTTATTGGTCTACTGTTACGAGGCAAAATGTTTTTGGCGGCATGAAAAAAAACATGCATTAGCCGCACCGTAGTATAGGCCGCAGTGTTGCCGCAGTGTTCAAAGCGTGGGAAAAAAGTAGCGGCTTATAGTACGGAATTTACGGAAATTATAGCGGCTTATAGTCCGGAAATTATTGAGATACAGTGTGGAACAGGCCCCTCCTGCCCTTCGAACCACACCACCCAGCAACCCCCCATTAAATCTGAGCCTGATCACGGGACAGTTTACAATGACCAATGAACCTAACAACTGGTACGTCTTTGGATTGTAGGAGGAAACTGAAGCACCCTGAGGAGACCCATGCGGTCATGGGGAAAACGTATAAACTCCTACAGGCAGCGACAGGAATGATCCCGGGTCATCTGCGCTGTAGAACGTTGTGCTAACCCCTCCACTACTGTGTCATGCTTTTTTATATTCTATATTTCTTGCAAGTGAAGTTTTGTTTTAAGATTCCATTGGTGTTGACAACCATCCAGATTCTTATTTGGAGACACATGAGACTGCATATTATTCTAGTGGGCATTCCTATTTTAGACAATGAGGTTTAACAGAATGTTTGGCAATGGTGAAATGTAACTATAACTATTCCTGGCTTGTCGTTATACCATCAATCTTTTGGCAGGAGTATAGTTGCATTTCTTCCTTTCCACTCCCTGCAGTCTCAGGACTCTGAAACAATCTGTAGTATAAACAGGCTATAGAGTTAAGCTTTTGCAGGCTTGTGTCCTACAATGTGCTGATGGTCATTTTCTGGGCTTGAATATAATAGTAAATATAGAGAGGGAGTTGAAATGTGACAGAAGCTATAAAGTCATAAACAACAAAGAACGCATGCCTTTCAAAGAATGGAATCATAATGTTAACCATGCAGGATTTTAAAAAGATATGTATTTCAATTAAAATGTTATCATATTTTAATTTAAAATGAAATCATATTTTCATTTAAGATTGAATCATATTTTCATTAAATGATATGTATGGAATTTGTTTTTAAAGAGGGAATCTTAACTATGTTATCCAGGTGCATATTTTAGAAATATTGAATATAAGAGCTGAAGTAATCTACATTATAAATGCTTACATTGAGAATTCCTGTGTAAAATGTACCATTCTGACAACTGGCAATGGCGATAGCTAATTAACCTTACATTTTCAATATTTTCTGTAATAGAACTGAAGTTGGTGTTAGATTTGGTTTAAGTAATTTGATTATAGAATGACTGTAGCCATTTGAACAAAGAACAAACAAAGAACAATACAGCACAGTACAGGCCATTTGGCCCACAATGTTGTGCCGACCCTGAAACACTGCCTCCCATATAACTCTCCACCTTAAATTCCTCCATATACCTGTCCAGTAGTTTCTTAAATTTCACTAGTGTATCTGCCTCCACCACTGACTCAGGCAGTGCATTCCACGCACCAACCACTCTCTGAGTGAAAAACCTTCCTCTAATATCTCGCTTGAACTTTCCTCCCCTTATCTTAAAGCCATGTCCTCTTGTATTGAGCAGTGGTGCCCTGGGGAAGAGGCGCTGGCTGTCCACTCTATTTATTCCTCTTAATATCTTGTACACCTCTATCATGTCTCCTCTCATCCTCCTTCTCTCCAAAGAGTAAAGCCCTAGCTCCCTTAATCTCTGATCATAATCCTGTGGTGAACTATGTGCCTGTCTGGACACGCCCCCTGCTGACTGCTCCTGTGGCTCCTCCCACAGGCCCCTGTATAAAGGTGATCTGAGGCCTGACGCTCGGCCTCAGTCTCCAGGACATAGTATGATGGACACTCACTCCTGGTTCCTTCTTCCAGTCAATAAAAGCCGATATCTTGCCTTGCGTCTCAGTGTGAGTTATTGATGGTGCATCAATTTTATTGACTGGAAGTTTTAAAACATGGAAACCGTTTTGCATCCGGACCGGTTAGATTTGGACCCTCAAGACCCTGACGCAGCTCTCGCTTTTGAACACTGGCTTGCATGCTTCCAATCGTACTTGGAGGAAGTTCGTGCAACTGAACCCGCCGTTATGCACAGAATTCTACTCTCGAGGGTCACCCCCAAAGTTTACTCCATTATCCGGGACCTGCCGACCTACGATGGGGCACTGGACGCCCTCAAAAGACAGTACCTGCGGCCGGTGAACACCGTCTACGCAAGACATCGTTTAGCTACCCGGCAACAACGGCCTGGCGAATCGTGCGCTGAGTTTCTCCGAGCACTACAGACACTCATCCGACCTTGCGACTGCAAGACGCTCACGGCAGAACAGCATGCAGAGCTGCTGGTGCGAGACGCTTTTGTGACGGGACTGAGGTCAGTGTACATGCGCCAGCGTCTGCTGGAAAATGCCGACCTTACCTTAAGCTTGGCGATGGAGATGGCCAATGCTCTGGAAGCTGCGCTGCACTACGCTGACGTTGTCCAGTCGCGCGATTCCCCGCCGGTTCCGTGGACTCCTCAGACCCCGCCACCGCCGGCTCCCAGGAGCGAATTCGCCAACGCCGCTGCCAGTCGTGATTCCACGAGCTCCCCGACCCTGACCACGGCTGTGGCCCGTCAGAAGCCCGTGCTTTGTTATTTCTGCGGCCATAAAAAACACCCTCGACAACGCTGTCCAGCGCGAGAAGCGACCTGCTCCAGCTGCAGAAAGCGGGGCCATTTCGCCAAGGTCTGGAAGTCTCAACCTCGAGCAGAGTGCAGCGCTGCAGGTGAAACGTGGGGGCCGCCATCTTGCATGCCCGGATGTGGGCGGCCATCTTTGTCGGCGTCAGCACGCCCCGCCCCCGACCCGCCGATGCTTACCGGGTACCCCGGATGTGGGCGGCCATCTTTGTCGACGTCAGCATGCCCCGCCCCTGGCCCTCTGATGCTGACCGGGCACCCCGACGGCGATTCAACTCTGGCCACTGTAACTCTCGACCAAAGCGCCCCACACCAGCTTGCAAGGTCCATGATGGACATCCGGGTGGAGGGGCACAGGACTAGATGCCTGTTTGACACGGGCAGCACTGGGAGTTTTATTCACCCGGACACAGTGCAACGCTGCGGACTCGCAACGCGGCCGGTAAGTCGGAGGTTCCATTTGGCTTCTGGGTCGCAGTCCGCAGACATCCGGGCGGGTTGTGTAGCGACTTTGGTGGTGCAAGGCACAGAATATCGGGACTTTGAACTGCTGGTCATGCCTAATCTGTGCGCACCTGTGCTATTGGGGCTGGACTTCCAGAGCCACCTCGAAAGTGTGACTATGGTATACGACGGGCCCCTCCCACCACTCACTGTCAGGAATCCTCAGTTTTGTGGGACTTCTTCACATACCCCGCTACTGAGCACACACACACACGAGCACACACATCCCATCCAGAACCAGGCCGACAGCTGCGCTACCAACACCACTTGCAGCCTCTCCACTCTCAAGGTCCCTCCCCCACCGCTGTTCGCCAACCTGACCCCTGACTGTAAGCCTGTGGCAACTAAAAGCAGGAGGTACAGCGCGGGGGACAGGGGCTTCATTCAGTCGGAGGTGCAGCGGCTGCTCAGGGAGGGGATCATTGAGCCAAGCTCAAGCCCTTGGAGGGCCCAGGTGGTTGTTGTTCGGACTGGGCAGAAAAATAGGATGGTGGTGGACTATAGTCAAACCATCAATAGGTTTACGCAGACAAGGCACGCCCCCTGGTCAAGTCTACCTCGTTTCCCCTCTCTGCTGAGGCCCGCGCGGCCTTCAGCTGCATTAAAGAGGACATTGCCAAAGCTACGATGCATGCGGTGGACGAGACGGCTCCCTTCCAAGTGGAGTGTGACGCCTCCGATTTCGCTCTGGCTGCTACCCTCAATCAGGAAGGCAGACCAGTAGAATTCTTTTCTCGCACCCTCCAAGGCTCCGAAATTCGGCACTCCGCAGTGGAGAAAGAAGCCCAGGCCATAGTGGAGGCTGTTAGGCACTGGAGGCACTATCTTGCTGGCAAAAGGTTCACCTTGCTGACCGACCAGCACTCGGTTGCATTCCTGTTCAGCAACCAACAGCGGGGCAAAATCAAAAATGATAAGATTTTGCGGTGGAGAATAGAACTCTCCACCTACAACTATGATATCCTGTACCGGCCTGGCAGACTCAATGAGCCCCCTGATGCCCTATCCCGGGGAACATGTGCTAGCACACAGCTCGACCAGCTGTACACCCTCCATGCACAACTTTGCCATCCGGGGGTCACCCGATTTTACCATTTTGTGAAAGCTCGGAACCTGCCATACTCCCTGGAGGACATCAGGACGATGACCAGGGACTGCCAAATTTGCGCTGAGTGCAAACCGCACTTCTACCATCCTGACACGGCACAACTTGTCAAGGCCACCCGCCCTTTTGAACGACTGAGTGTTGACTTTAAGGGTCCCCTTCCCTCCACTGACCGCAATGTCTATTTTCTCAGTGTTATCGACAAGTACTCACGGTTCCCCTTTGCCATCCCCTGCCCCGACACCACTGCCATGTCCGTCATAAAAGCCCTGCGCCAGCTCTTCACTCTGTTCGGGTGTCCCTGCTATATCCACAGTGATAGAGGGTCCTCCTTTATGAGTGAGGAGCTGCGCCAGTACTTGCTAGCTAGGGGCATTGCTACCAGTCGGATCACGAGTTATAATCCTTGGGGTAATGGCCGGGTGGAGCGGGAGAATGCCACAGTGTGGAAGGCCACACTTTTAGCCCTTAAGTCAAAAGGGTTGCCGGTCTCTCGATGGCAGGAGGTCCTCCCTGAGGCACTGCACTCTATCCGCTCTCTGTTATGTACGTCCACCAATGCCACCCCTCACGACCGCCTATTCTCTTTTCCCAGGAAGTCTGTCACTGGGACCACCCTACCAGTTTGGCTGACGTCCCCGGGGCCAGTGCTGCTCCGGAAACATGTGAGGAGCAATAAATACTCCCTGCTGGTGGAGAGGGTTCACCTTCTACATGCGAACCCCCAGTATGCTTACGTGGTCTTACCTGATGGGCGGGAGGACATGGTCTCCATCCGCGACCTGGCACCCGCAGGTGCAGCAGACCACTACCCTGAAGGCTCTCCGGTAACTATGAACCCTGCACCAGAGGTGACACCGTGCTCACCAGGCCCTACACAGACTCCTCACGACAATTGTATACCGGGCATTTCGTACACATTTATACCAGGCGCCTTGCACATGTGTGAGGGATCACCGGCGTCTAGTGGGCAGGAATAAGCGCAAACTCTGTCCCCTGTGCAATCACCAATGTTGCCGGCATCCATGCGATCACAGCCGGTGCTACGTAGGTCGCAGCGACAGATTCGACCACCTGATAGACTTGACTTGTAAGAAACTTCGCCACATGGGGACTCTTTCAAACAAAGGGGGGGTGAATGTGGTGAACTATGTGCCTGTGTGGACTCGCCCCCTGCTGACTGCTCCTGTGGCTCCTCCCACAGGCCCCTGTATAAAGGCGATCTGAGGCCTGACGCTTGGCCTCAGTCTCCAGGACATAGTATGATGGACACTCACTCCTGGTTCCTTCTTCCAGTCAATAAAAGCCGATATCTTGCCTTACGTCTCAGTGTGAGTTATTGATGGTGCATCAAATCCATACTCTCTAAACCAGGCAGCATCCTGGTAAGTCTCCTCTGTAACCTTTCCAATGCTTCCACATCCTTCCCATAGTGAGGTGACCAGAGCTGGACACAGTACTCCAAGTGTGGCCTAACCAGAGTTTTATAGAGCTGCATCATTACCCTGCAAATCTTAAACTCTATCCTTCAACTTATGAAAGCTAACATCCCATAAGCTTTCTTAACTACCCTATCTACCTGTGAGGCAACTTTCAGGGATCTGTGGACATGTACCCCCAGATCCCTCTGCTCCTCCACACTACTAAGTATCCTGCTGTTTACTCTGTACTCTGCCCTGGAGTTTGCTCTGTTACATCTGTGTTGATACTCTATGACAGCAACTCTATTATTTGTGTCCTTACAAATTTTTATCCACCTATCTACCTCCTTCTTGGACATCTCAATGGATGCTGCCTTCACCTCATCATTTCCCATACAGGTCCTGAGAATGAGTTATCAGTTTGCTGTTTTGATGCAGTTCATGCCGTTGCTCAGTGGCAATAATAAACAAATTAAAAATCTCTTTTATGTAGCAAGCTAACTTACATCCTGTAAATCCATGAAACACTTGTACCCATATCTTTAAATTAATTTTGTTGCAATAAGGTGTTAATTTTCCTTTAAAATAATAGTATTTGCAAAGCCTGCTCTATTAATCTCCTTTTTAACATTTGGAGGTCAATTTACTTGCTACCTGTTGGGGCAGCAATGAAGGCCCTGTATCTCTGGTGGTGTTCCATTGTCAAGTTGGTAGCTTCTTTCAGTTTTCACTATTGTTAGCCACACAAGTCTCAGGTGGAGATTCTGGAATACCATTGCACTCAGATGTTGAAGGACTCTTCATTGCTGTTTCCCTAACAGTTTTGTTTGACCAGTCAGGGTTGTTAGCCCTAAGCTGAACTCCCAAACCTGGAGGACTGGTGGACCACTCCTAGTCTGGCCTCTACCCTTTGACCTGTTTGTCATGGGTGACCCTACCAAGAGCCAAAGCATAAAGCCCGACTCCAGCTGACATAGCTCTCCGGGTCACTGGGGCACACAAGCCTCCAAACCACGACAAGTTTGGAAGACAACTGTTGTGCAGGAAATCTTTTGTAAAGAAAACCCCTAATTAATATGTAGCTTTGTCTGAAGACGCAAGATGCTGGAATCTGGAGCAACAATCTGCTAGAGAAATTCAGTCTGCTGAGGACCATCTTTAGGACAAAGGAAAGGTTGAAGCCTTGCATCAAGATTAAGAGTGGAAAGGGAAGATAGCCAGGATGGGGGTGGGGGGAGGGAGGGAGAGAGAGAGACATGGGAAAGGAGCCTGTGGGTTATTAGTAGATCATGGAGGGGTGAACGATGACGGGCAGATTGAGCGAGCTGGGTAAGGGAAACAGGTGGAGTTTGGAGACGGGCATATGTCTGTTAGGTATGGGCAGACAAAAAAAACTAATTTCCTGCTTTTTAGAAAATGTGGCTACCCTTCTTCTGTGCTGATGGAGCCTTCAGTCACATTTCCTCTGTTCCTCCGGATTTCCGCCAGATGCAACAAGATCTGACCACTGGTCAATCTTCTCCTCCCACCTCTTTCCATCTTCTAGTTGGACTACTAGTTGCATGGCAGCTTAATTCCACTTCCCATCCTTTGCCTTCTCCACTGTAAGTATGAGGCTCAATGTGAACTGCAGGAAGAACCCCTCATATTCCACCTAGGTAGCCCACAACCCAGTGATATGACAATGTACGAACATTGGATTTTAAACATCCCCAGGCCCCCCATGCTAGTATCACATTCAGTTCCATATGCAGCCTCTCATCCTACTTAGTCTGTGTCTGACTGTAGCAAGGCCTCGACGAAGAGGTGGGATGTAAAATGAATCTGGCCATTCAAGAGTCACAAATCTTGCCTCTCTTCTGAAGGAAATACAGATGCCCTCTATTTTCCAACTTTAAAATTAAACTTTATTATAAGTAAAAAAAAATACAATTGTGACTGAATTGAACAACTCTAAATAGAGGCAATAAAGTTTGTTTTTAAAAATAGATCTGCATTTGCTTCAGCAGAATTGCAAGCACTGTAAAAGTTGTCAGGTAATAGACTGCTCTTGTGGTGCTTCATGGACCTTTGCAAAACACTTAATTCAGCTCTTTGTGAATCACAAGAGCTATCATCTCTTAATATTCACTTTGTGTCAACCAAGAGAAGAATGTCTTATAGTTATTACCATGATTTCACGTACTTTTACTCTTAATCACCTCTGCTGCCCACTGTATTTCGGGCCCTATCACGTATAATTATAGATCTGGAGGTTCAAGACTATGAAAAGAATTAATACAAATTTCAGATATCCATCTCATTTGTGTATTAATTTAAAAAGGAGGGTAAAGCTAATGGAGGAGACAGGACAATGTAATTAGTTTTCAATTACATGTTTAAAAGCAAGTTTTGATATGATTGATTGACTTCCCTATCAGAGTGTTATGGATTTACAATGTCCACTTGTGTCTTAGAGATGTGTATGCCTGAGGTACAGGGAAAGTAATATTTCACTATTTTTTCCAGATTGGATAAGGATATATTTTGCTGATTTTTATCTTCCATGATATTCTGTGTGATTGAATGATCAGTTTCCATCTCAACAAAGTGCAATAAACATGGTGGATCAGATGTTAGTACGAAACAAGTTTTAGTAATTCTCATACAACTCTTTTTGCTTCTAAAGCAGGATAGTGAAACTGAATTCAGCTCTATAGAAAGCCGAGTTTCCAGCAAGCAGAACATTGCTATGAGAAAGGTCAAGACTTCTGTTCGACAGGTATGGAAATTTGATGTGAAAGTAACTGCCCTGTTGAATTTTGCTGTTATAGTGTATTCAGTTCAAATATTTTTGTCATTTTGAAAATGGATTTGATTGAAAGGATTTGTACCTTTGACATCTTCTTGTATTCCGGACGAGTCAGTATCTAACAGAGATTTAAATTTATGAAGTACAACTCTTGTATTGTTGTGAGTGCAGTAATTATCTTGTGCCTCTTGATGCACTTTGAACAGCATAAAGGCAAACCAGCTAATCTCTTGTGATTGTGTTATGGAATGGATGTTAGCCAAGAGAGCCTGCTTAACCGTGGTGGGGGTCTTTTATAATTCATATCTTGACAGAACACAGTGGTATAGTGTGTCTTGTTCTAGAAACATAGAAAACCTACAGCATAATACAGGCCCTTCAGCCCACAAAGCTGTGCCAAACATGTCCCTACCTTAGAACTACCTAGGTTTTACCCATAGCCCTCTATTTTTCTAAGCTCCATGTAGCCATCCAAGAGTCTCTTAAAAGACCCTATCATCTCCGCCTCCACCACTGCTGCCGGCAGCCCATTCCACACACTCACCACTCTCTGTGTTTAAAAAAAACACTTACACCTGACGTCTCCTCTGTACCTACTTCCAAGCACCTTAAAATGTGTTAGCCATTTCAGCCCTGGGGAAAAGCTTCTGACTATCCACACGATCAATGCCTCTCATCATCTTATAAACCTCTGTCAAGTCACCGCTCATCCTCCTTTGCTCCAAGGAGAAAAGGCCAAGTTCACTCAACCTATCCTCATAAGGCATGTTCCCCAATCCAGGCAACATCCTTGTAAATCTCCTCATCACCCTTTCTACTTCCTTTCTGTAGTGAGGCGACCAGAACTGAGCACAGTACTCCAAGTGGGATCTGACCAGGGTCCTATATAGCTGCAACATTACCTCTCGGCTCTTAAATTCAATTCCACAATTGATGAAGGCCAAATATACCGTACGCCTTCTTAAACACAGAGTCAACCTGCGCAGCTGCTTTGAGTGTCCTTTGGATTCGGATACCAAGATCTCTCTGGTCCTCCACACTGTCAAGAGTCTCACCATTAGTGCTATATTCTGCCATCATATTTGACCGACCAAAATGAACCACCTCACGCTTAAGTGTGAGGTGGTTTTCTTCTGAATGTGGCTCAAAGTCTTGTCTGCAGTAGGTCAGTCCTTACATGTATAGTTGTTCTCAAAGGCAATCTTTCCCTAGTGTCCTACACCATGAGGGAGAGTGGTGGGGATCAAGTGTGGCTAAGGAAAGTTATGGGGTACATGGTGATGATCAAAAAGAAGATCACAGAAGCAGGAGCAAGGATGTGAGGAGGAAAACAGGAATGCTAGGGAGTAGATTGGATGAGGATCTAGAAGTAATTTGAAGGAAGGTTTGGAGAAATAAGCAGATCAGAGATTGGGGAAAAGTCTGAGTAGGAGGGACTGTTGAGGGTATTGAAAACAATAAGGATGAATGGAGGGAAATACAGTAGGAGGTGGGGGGAAGGAGTCATGTCTCAGTTTTAAGATTAAACAGGAATATATGGTAAGATTAATGACTGATTTTCCTGGGCCTAGCCCAATAAAGGTTAGGCCTTTTAACAAATGAACACTAAATCAAAACTCAAACTGCTGACACTGAGTTTTCTACCATCTGTCAACTGTTCACGAGTGGTTAAAGATTGTATAATTTGAGCATTTTACATTGGATCTGCATTGTGAAGTTACTCTGCTCATTTTACACTTATTAACTTTGCTTAGGTACCCAGTAGGATTCCAGTTAATTGGGACACATTAGGACCATACATTTTTCCCCCATTAAGTGGCTGTCCAAATTAGTTGAAGTTTCATGGAAATATTTAAAAGATATAAAAAAGATAACTACTATTTAACTGAGTAACAATTTATGTATTTTAATGAAATACAGAACATATTAGAACACTTCCAATACATCTTTATTACTATAAAACTATGTATTGGTTCCTAATAGTTGTCAACGGAGGAATTCATCTGCTGTGTTCTTTTGATTGACTGTATATGAACAAAATTAGCACATACACCTAGTGCAGATAATGGACTGCCGCCATACAATTTTCAGCGATTACATCCTCCAAATCTTCATTTTCATTGTAGCATTCAGGATGATTGTCAACACTTCCAAATTCTTCATACTGCCTAACTTGTTGAAATTATTTCATTATTTCAGTGAAATTGTTTCATTATCACTTGTATCTGTTTCCGGTATCTGCAAACGCAAATGCTGGAAACTGTGCTGAGCAAAATAGTTCTGAATTGTCTTATTGCTTATTTTGTGACTACTAAGAGTGACAAAAATCACTACTTTTGGAACACAAATACATGCAACTGACACTGTTTAAAAACTGTTCACTCCAAGCACGGTGTAGTGTCTAACGGCCACACAACTGCATGAGACCGATGCTAGTTAGAAACTGTTCAGCAACAGTTCCCTTTCCCAATAAATGAAGGAATGCTGGCTATGTTCACAATTTAGTTTTTGTTTTTTAAGAGCTGTCCCAAGTAAACAGCTGTCCCGATTAACCGATGGCCCAGTTAACCAGAATCCACTGTAGTTTGAAAGGTTCTGATTGGATTTTCAGAATCGTGCAGTATTAAGTTGCACGTTACCATTCATGTTGCCGATAAACTTCTGCTTGCAGAGCACGTGGAATTAACGTACATCATCAAAGTTTTTCTAGATTGAAGTCTCATCATTGTGGCACTCATTTGTAATGTGGAAACAATAGAGTTGGCAGTTTAAATGTCAGATGGAATTACTGAGTGTATGTACTCAGATGTGTTTTTAAAACTTTTGTTTGGGTATTCAATCTAATCCAGTGCTCTGAATTATTAACATTTTTCCTTTTACTACAGATACTTTCTGATCTGCTGAATGTTTTCAGGATTTTTCAATTTTTAAGCACCTGCAGTTTTTTTTATTTTCATCGTGTTAAGCTTTCTTATTCTAAAAAGCAGAGGAGGAATTGTAACTAAAAAAAATATTGATTTTCTTAACTGAAGAATTTCATTCAGTTGTATTGAATGAAAAAAAAGCCTGTGATGGAGGCTATTTTTGGCATTGATTATGTATGTGACTGTTTTAGGGAAGTCCTGTTGATTCAAGTCCTTGGGACACTGATGAAGACAACCCTTCTAACAAGGTTAAAAAGGAAATAAGGTAAACACGTTATATGATATTTAGATTGGATGACAATGAAAATATTACACATGAATGCCAGATGTATTTTCCTGAGCTTTTTTACTCATCCTGAGACAATGCTTCCTATTTCCAGAACCTTCAGCAAGAGGAAAAGAGAAAATCTGCAGATGCTGGAAATTCGAATAACACAACACAAGATGCTGGAGGAACTTAGCAGGCAGGCAGCGGCATCTATGGGGAAAAGTACAGTTGGCATTTCAGGCTGAAACTCTGTTGACAGAGTCCTGCTGAAGGATTTCGAACTGAAACTTCAACTGTATTTTTTTCCATAGATGGTGCCTGGCTTGCTGAGTTTCTCCAGTATTTTGTGTGTGTTAGCAGGAGAAAACAGCCTCTTTAACATCCACCCAATCAAAATTTTTCAAATTTTATTCAGAATCCAGTGAGCATGGATTTGTTTCTCAGTTTCTCTTCCTTTTGTGAAGCATCTTTTATATTTTTGAATAATCTGTATTGATTCCAGGCTAAGTAAATGCAACCTGAAGGAAGGAAACACAAAACAAAACCTTGCACAATTACTAAGAGAATACCTTGCCTTGTCAGGTATGGGGAGGGAGAGTTACTGCACAGATCTGAAGTAAGTTGCAGAGAGTTGTAAACTTAGTCACCTCCATCATGGGCACTAGCCTCCACAGCATCCAGGACATCTTCAAGGTGCAGTGCCTCAAAAAGGTGGCATCCATCACTAAAGACCCCCCTTCTCCCAGGACATGCTCTCTTCTCATTGCTATTATCAGGTAAGGAGGTAAAGATGCCTGAAAGCACACTCTCAGTGATTCAGTAAGAACATCTTCCCCACTGCCATTTGGTTTGTGGACATTGAACCCATGAACACTAACCTCTCTATTTTTGTACTAATTTAATTTAACTATTATATATTTATTGTAATTCAGTTATGTTCTTTTCCATTCTATTATGTATTGCATTGAACAGTTGGCACGAAGTTAACAAATTTCACAACATATGCTGGAGATATTAAATCTGATTCTAATTGCACTGCAACCTGTATTAACACAACAGATTTCAGACATGGTTAGTTATTCAGAAATGGAAATATCGGTTATTTGTCTCAGTGTGACTCGGAGACTGTTTGTCTGAAACCAGGATATTTAAGGTGTTGTTCCAAGTATCAAAGGCATTAACTTTAATGTATATGGTAAGCTCCTAACCTTTCCTTTTGAATTGCTTTATATCTCTTCTGTTAATCCTGGCTAATTGCTCTTCGGTCATTTCTTATTTACCATTTTATGCTTTGGCCCTTTAAAGCCTCCTAATCCCCCTCTTCCAAAGCATCATCTGGCATGAATTTCATCTCTGAGGATCTCCAGTTACAGTCTCTAATATTCTAACATAAGACCATAATATATAGGTGCTGAATTAGGCCATTTGGCCCATCAAGTCTGCTCTGCCATTTCATCATGGCTGATTTTCCTCTCAGCCCCAATCTCCTGCCTTTTCCCCGTATCCCTATGTGTCCTGAACAATCAAGAATATATCAACCTCTGCCTTATGTATACATAAAGATTTGGCCTCCGCAGCTGCCTCAGGCAAAGAATTCCACAAATTCACCACCCTCTGGCTAAAGGAGTTCCTCCTCATCTCTGTTGTAAAAGGATGCTGCTCTGTTCTGAGGCTGTGCCCTCTGGTCTTAGACTCTCACCAAAGGAAATATTCGCTCCACATCCACTCTATAGGGCCTTTCACCATTCGATAGGTTTCAATGAGCTCACCCCTCATTCTTCTGAATTCCAGTGAGTACAACCACAGAGCCATCAAACACTCTTCGTGTGACAAGCTATTTAATCCTGGAATCATTTTCATGAACCTCCTTTGAACCCTCTCCAGTTTCAGCACATCCTTTCTAAGATAAGGGCTCAAACTGCTGTCAATGGTGCTTTATAACTTCTCAACATTACATCTTTGTTTTTATATTCTAGTCCTCTTGAAGTGAAAGCGAACATCACATTTGCCTTCCTCATCATAGACTCAACCTACAAATTAACCTTTAGAAAATCCTGCACAAAGACTCCCAAGTCCCTTTGCAGCTCATTTTTGTTTTAGTATTTTCTCTCCATTTAGAAAATAGTCAACCCCTTCATTTCTTCTATCAAGTGCAGGACCTTACACATCCCAACACTGTATTCAACTGCCATTTCTTTCCCCATTCTCTGAATCAGTCTGTCCTTCTGTAGCCTCTCTACTTCTTCAAAACTACCTGTCCCCCAACTATTTTCATATCGTCTGGAAACTTTGCAAAAAAGCCATCAGTTCCATCATCCAAATCATTAGTGTTTAATGTAGGGGAATCTGTCATAACACAGACTCCCTGTGAGACATTAATAGGTACTGGATAAACAGCCAGAAAGGGCTCCCTTTATCCCCACTTTTTGCCCCCTGCCAATTAGCCACTGCTTTATCCATGCTAGAATCTTTCCTGTAATACCATGGGCTCATAGCTTGTTAGCAGCCTCATGTGTGGCCCCTTGACAAAGGCCTTCCTAAAATCAAAGTACACAACATCAACCTATTCTCTATTGTCTATCCTGTTTGTTATTTTTTTCATAGAATTCCAACAGATTTGTTTGCCAAGATTTTCCCTTGAGGAAACCATGCTGACTACAGCCTGTTTTATCATCTGCCTCCAAGTAACCTGAGACCTCATCCTTAATAATCGCTTCCAACATTTTCCGAACCACTGAGGTCATACTAACTGGCTCATAAGTGTCCTTCCTTCTGCCTCTCTCCCTCCTTGAAGACTAGATTAATATTTGCAATTTTCCAGTCACCTGGAAACATTGCAGAATCCACTGATTCTTGTAAGATCATTACTAATGCCTCCATAATCTCTTCGGCCACTTCTTTTAGAACCATGGGATATACACAATCTAGTCCAGGTGACTTAACTACCTTCAGTCCTTTCAGTTTCCGAAGAACCTTCTCTCTAGTTATGGTAACTTCACACACTTCATGACTCCTGAAACCTGGAACTTCCATCATATTGTCAGTGTCTTCCCCCATGAAGACTGATGCAAAATACTTTTTCAATTCGTCTGCCATTTCATTGTTCCCCCACTACCACCTCTCCAGCACCCACCAATTCCACAAATTCTCTACTCTCTGGTTAAATAAATTCCCCCTCATCTCCATTCTAAAAGGACACCCTTCTATTCTGAGGCTGTGTCCTCTGATCTTATACTCTCCCACCATGGGAAACATCCTCAGCATCCACTTTGTCAAGGCCTTTCACCATATGATAGGTTTCAATGAAGTCACCCCTTATTCTTCTGAATTCTTGCGAATACAGGCCAGAACCATCAAAAGCTCTTCCTATGACAAGCATTTACACTACATGCTGCATCTGCAAAGGAAACAGCATTATGAAGGACCCCATGCACCCCTCATACAAACTCTTCTCCCTCCTGCCGCCTGGGAAAAGGCTCCGAAGCATTCAGGCTCTCACGACCAGACTATATTACAGTTTCTCCCCCCAAGCTATCAGACTCCTCAATACCCGAAGCCTGGACTGACCCCTTGCCCTACTGTCCTGTTTATTATTTATTGTAATGCCTGAACTGTTTTTGTGCACTTTATGCAGTATAGTGTAGGTCTGTAGTCTAGTGTAGCTTTTTCTGTTTTTTTTATTACATAGTTCAGTCTAGTTTTTTGTATCTGTGTCATGTAAGCCATGGTCCTGAAAAACGTCTCATTTTTACTATGCACTGTACCAGCAGTTATGGTCGAAATGACAGTAAAAGTTGACTTGACTATTCAATCAAGAATCACTTTCATGAGCCTCCTTTGAACCCTTTCGGGTTTCAGCACATCTTTTCTAAGATAAGGGGACAAACCTACTCACAATACTCCAAATGAAGCCTCACTAGTGCTTTATAAAGTTTCAACATTACATGCTTGCTTTTATATTTTAGACTTCTTGAAATGAACATTGCATTTGCCTTCCTCATCACTGACTCATCACTGACTCAACTTGCCAATTAATCTATAGGGAATGCTGCCCAAGGACTCCCAAGGCCCTTTGAGCCTCAGTTTTATGTATTTTCCACCCATATACAAAACAGTCAAACCTTTTCATTTCTTCTACCAAAGTGCATGATCATACACTTCCCAACACTGCATTCCATCTGCCACTTCTTTGCCCATTCTCCTAATCTGTCTAAATCCTTCCGTAGCCTCTCTACTTCTTTAAAACTACCTGCCCCTCAACCTATCTTCATATCGTCTGCAAACTTTACAAAAAAAAGCCATCAATTCCATCATCCAAATCATTAATGTTTAATGTAGAGGAATCTGACGCAATCTGACCCCCTGTGGAACATTACTAGGCATTGGAAAACAGCCAGAAAAAGGTCCCTTTATTCCACTCTTTGCTTCCTGCCAATCAGCCACTGCTTTATCCACGCTAGAATCTTTCCTGCAATACCATGGGTTCGTAGCTTGTTAAACAGTCTCATGTGTGGCATCATGAAAAAGGCCTTCTGAAAATCAAAGTACACAAAATCAACCTATTCTTTGTCTATCCTGCTTGTTATTTCATAGAATTCCAACAGAATTTTTAGGCAAGAATTTCTCTTGAGTAAACCATGCTGACTGCGGCCTATCTTATCATGTGCCTCCAAGCACCTTGAGATCTCGTCCTGAACAATCCAACATCTTCCCAACTACTGAGGTCAGACTAACTGGCCTACAATTCCCTTTCTTCTGCCTCTCTCCATTCTTGAAGAGTGGAGTGAAATTTGCACTTTTCCAGTCTTCTGGAACCATTGCAGATTCTAGTGATTCTTGAAAGTTCGTTACTAATGCCTCCACGGTCTCTTCAGCCATGCCTTTCAGAACCCTGGAGTGACAACACCTGGTCCAGGTGAATTATCTACCTTTAGACATTTCAGTTTCCGAAGAACATTCTCTCTAGATATGGTAACTTCACACACTTCATGCCTCCTGACACTGGAACTTCCACCATACTGCTAGTGTCTTCCACAGTGAAGTCTGATGCAAAATACATATTCAGTTTGTCTGCCATGTTATTATCCCCCATTATCCACTCTCACCTCTCTTTTATACTTCATATATCTGATGAAACTTTTGGTGTCCTCTTTAATATTATTGGCCAGCTTACTTTCATGTTCCATCTTTACCTTCTTAATGACTGATTTAGTTGTGATCTGTTGGTATTTAAAAGCTTCCCAATCCTCTAACTTCCCACTAATTTTTGCTCTATTATCTGCCTTCGCTTTGGCTTTTATGTTGACCTTGACTTGTCTTGTTAGCCACAATTGTGTCATCTTTCCTTTAGAATACTTCTTCCTCTTTGGGATGTGTATATCCTCAGCCTTCCTAATTGCTTCCAGAAATTCCAGCCATTGCTGTTCTGCTGTCATCCCGGCCAGTGTCCTTTTCCAAACAATTCTGGCCAACTCCTCTCTCATGCCTCTGTAATTCCCTTTACTCCACTGTAATACTGATACATCAGACGTCAGCTCCTTCTTCTCAAATTTCAGGGTGAATTTAATCATACTATGATCACTTTATGGGTTCTTTTAGCTTAAGCTCTCTAATTAATTCTGGTTATTGCACAACACCCAACCCAGAATAGCTGACCCTCCAGTGGCTTCAACCACAAATGCCCTAAAAATACCATCTCATAGGCACTCTATAAATTGCCTGACCTGTAATCCAGCACCAACCTGACTTTCCCAATCTACCTGCATGTTGAAGTACCCGACCACTATTGTAACATTGTCCTTTGGCATGCATTTTCTATCTCCCATTGTAATTTGTAGGCCATATCCTTACTTTTTGGGAGTCTGCTTCAACTCCCATCAGGGTCTTTTCACTTGGCAGATTCTTGGCTCTACCACAATGATTCAACACTTTCTGGCCCTGTGTCATGCTCTGTGCACATGACCAGGACACCCGGATGGCATGTTGCCTCCCAGGTGCCAAGGTCAGGGACATCTTGGATCGTGTCCACAACATTCTGGAGAGGGAGGGGGAGCAGCCAGATGTCTTGGTATATTTTGGTACTGATGACATAGGAAGGGAAAGCAATGAGATCCTGAAAAGAGATTTAGAGAGTGTAGAGAGCTGAGAAGCAGGGCCTCCCGGGTAGTAATGCCTGGATTTCTGCCAGTACCACGTGCCAGTGAGGGTAGAATCCAGGATGATTCAGCAAACTAATGTGTGGCTGAGAAGTTGGTGCAGGGGGCAGGGCGTCAGGTTCTTGGATCATTGGGATCTCTTCTGGAGGAGGTATGAGCTGTTCAAAAGTGACAATTTGCAACTGAACTCAAGGGAAACCAATATTCTGAAGAGCAGGTTTGTTAGAACTTCTGGGGAGGGTTTAAACCAATTTGGCAACGGGGGGGGGGGGGGAACCAGAGTGAAGGGACTCAGGAACGGACAGGTGGTAAAAAAGTAAATATAGTGTGCAGTCAGACTGTCAGGAAGGGCAGGCAGATAATAGGAAATGAACCTAGTCAGGTGTCAGATCTCTCAGCAGGAGAGCATTTTGTTGATGGTGATCATAATTTTATCTCCTTTACAATAGCATTGGAGAGAGATAGGAACAGACAAGTTATAAGAACATTTAACTGGAGTAAGAGGAATTATGAGGCTATCAGGCAGGAAATTGGAGGCATAAATTGGAAACATGTTCTCAGGGAAAAGTACGGAAGAATTGTGGCAAATATTCAGGGGATATTTGTGTAGAGCTCTGTATGGGTACGTTCCAATGAGACAGGGAAGTTATAGTAGGGTACAGGAACCGTGGTGTACAAAGGCTGTAATAAACCTAGTCAAGAAGAAAAATAAAGCTTACAAAAGGTTCTGAGAGCTAGGTAATGTTAGAGACCTAGAAGATTACAAGGCTACTAGGAAGGAGCTTAAGAAAGAAATTAGGAGAGCCAGAGGAGGCCATGAGAAGGCCTTGGCGGGCAGAATTAAGGAAAACCCCAAGACATTCCACAAGTATGTGAAGAGCAAGAGGATAAGATGTGAAAGAATAGGGCCCATCAAGTGTGACAGTGGGAAAGTATGTGTGGAACTGGAGGAAATAGCAGAGGTACTTAATGAATACTTCAGTACTCATTATGGAAAAGGACCTTAGTGAATGTAGTGATGACTTGCAGCAGACTGAAAAGCTTGAGCATACAGACATTAAGAAAGATGATGTGCTGGAGCTTTTGGAAAGCTTCAAGTTGGATAAGTCACCAGGACCGGACGAAACGTACCCCAGGCTACTGTGGGAGGCGAGGGATGAGATTGCTGAGCCTCTGATGATGATCTTTGCTTCATCAATGGGGATGGCAGAGGTTCCGGAGGATTGGAGGGTTGTGGATGTTGTTCCTTTATTCAAGAAAGGGAGTAGAGATAGCACAGGAAATTATAGACTAGCGAGTCTTACCTCAGTGGTTGGTAAGTTGATGGAGAAGATCCTGAGAGGCATGATTTATGAACATTTGGAGAAGTATAATATGATTACGAGTAGTCAGCATGGCTTTGTAAAGGGCAGGCCGTGCCTTACGAGATCTTACTTTATGTTCGGCGATTGAGCTGGCTGACACGCTCGAGGCCGCTCTGCACGACTCTGATGCTCTTCAAGCACGCGATCTCCCGATGGCCTCATGGATGCTGCAGACCCTGCAACCTGCCAGCGAATTCACCACGGCTGCTGCCAGTCGCGAGTCCACGAAGTGTTACTTCTGTGGACTTGAGAAGCACCCCCGGAAATGCTGCCCGGCCCAAGAAGCTACCTGCTCCAGCTGCGGAAAGAAGGGCCACTTCGCCAAGGCCTGTAAGTCCAAAATGTGAGCAGGATTGAGCAGCGCCGCATGCGAGGAATGGGGTCGCCATCTTGCCTGCATGCCACCACCATGTGCGAGACATGGGGGCGGCCATCTTGGTCAGCGCCTCCTCGCACCACCTATGATCCATGGGTGCTTACCAGGTACCCCACCGTGCCGGACCAAGACAGCGATTCAACTCTGGCCTCCATGACCCTTGACCAAAGCGCTCCCCACCAGCTCGCAAGGTCAATGATGGACATCCTGGTGGAGGGGTGCAGGACAAGCTGCCTGTTTGACACGGGCTGCATGGAGAGTTTTATCCACCCAGACACGGTGCAGCGTTGCGGACTCATGACACGGCTGGTAAGCCAGAGGGTCACCATGGTTTCTGGGTCGCATATAACAGACATCCGGGGGGGTTGTGCAGGGCACAGAATACCGAGAGTTTACATTACTGGTCATGCCTCAACTGTGTGCCCCTGTGCTATTGGGGCTCGACTTCCAGAGCCACCTGAAAGGTGTGACAATGGAGTATGACGGGCCCCTCCCACCAATCTGTCAGAAATCCTCAGTTCTGTAGGAATACGTCACATACCCCACTACTGACCACACACACACACGGGCACACACATCCCACCCATCACCATGCCAACAGCCGCACTATGGACACCACTTGCGGCCTCTCCACCCTCAAGATCTCTCCCCCACCGCTGTTCGCCAACCTGACCCCCGAATGTAAACCTGTGGCAACTAAAAGCAGGAGGTACAGCGCGGGGGACAGGGCCTTCATCAATCATGGAATTGAATTTAGGAGCTGAGAAGTAATGTTGCAGCTATATAGGACCCTGGTCAGACCCCACTTGGAGTACTGTGCTCAGTTCTGGTCGCCTCACTACAGGAAGGATGTGGAAGCCACAGAAAGGGTGCAGAGGAGATTTACAAGGATGTTGCCTGGATTGGGGAGCATGCCTTATGAGAAAAGGTTGAGTGAACCTGGCCTTTTCTCCTTGGAGTGACAGAGGATGAGAGGTGACCTGATAGAGGTGTATATGATGATGAGAGGCATTGATCGTATGGATAGTCAGAGGCTTTTTCCCAGGGCTGAAATGGTTGCCACAAGAGGACACAGGTTTAGGGTCCTGGGGAGTAGGTACAGAGGAGATGTCAGGGGTAAGTTTTTTTTTACTCAGAGAGTAGTGAGTGTGTGGAATGGGCTGCCAGCAACGGTGGTGGAGTCAGATACGATAGGGTCTTTTAAGAGGCTTTTCGATAGATACATGGAGCTTAGTAAAATAGAGGGCTATAGGTAAGCCTAGTAATTTCTAAGGTAGAGACATGTTCGGCACAACTTTGTGGGTTCAAGGGCCTGTACTGTGCTGTAGGTTTTCTGTGTCTCTATGACATAGTTGTAGGCAGCAATGTGAGTATCAGTGCATTAAGAATGCAGAATCAAAAAGGGTAGCAAATATAATACCCGAAGTGTTATATTTCAATGCATGGAGTACAAGAAATAAGGTGGATGATCATGTTATACTTTTACTTATTGTTGGGTATGATGTTGTGGCCATGACTGAATTGTGGCTGAAGAACGTCCAAGGTTACGTGTTGCATCACAGGGATAGGGAGGTAGATGGTGGGGGTGTGACACTACTCGTGAAGAAAGGCATCAAATCATAGAGATGTGATATAGGATCGGAAGATGTTGAATCCTTGTGGGTAAAAATGGAAGTAAAAATGGTGTGTCAAAAGGGCAATGTTATGATAGTCATGCAAGTCAATTGGGAAAATCAGGTTGGAAATTGAAACCCTAACCCTAACCCTAATGTAAAAACAAAAGAGAGGGCATAAAACAAAGCAAAAATTTGTGGGAAGATGGAGGAGTGTGAAGCTTTTAAACCCCTATATAGAGCAACTAAAGGGAAAAGATGAAATATGAAAGCAAGCTAGCAAACAATTTCAAAGTGGGTAGTAAAAGCTTTATCAAGTATGTAAAGAATAAAAGAGGGACAAGAGAGGATATAAGGCTGCTAGAATAAGACCATAAGACAAAGGAGCAGAAGTCAGCCATTCGGCCCATTGTGTCTGCTCCACCATTTCATCATGAGCTGATCCAATCTCCCCTTCAGTCCCATTCCCCCGCCTTCTCACCATAACCTTTGATGCCCTGACTACTCAGATACCTATCAATCTCTGCCTTAAATACACCCAATGACTTGGCCTCCACTATCGCCCGTGGCAACAAATTCCATAGATTCACCACCCTCTGGCTAAAAATTTTTTTTTGCATCTCTGTTCTGAATGGGCACCCTGCAATCCTCAAGTCATGTCCTTTCGTACTAGACTCCCCCACCATGGGAAACAACTTTGGCACATCCACTCTGTCCAAGCCTTTCAACATTCGAAATGTTTCTATGAGGTCCCACCCTCATTCTTCTAAACTCCAAGGAGTACAGTCCAAGAGCGGTCAAACGTTCCTCATATGTTAACCCTCTCATTCCCGGAATCATTCTAGTGAATCTTCTCTGAACCCTCTCCAGTGTCAGCACATCCTTTCTTAAATAAGGAGCCCAAAACTGCACACAGTATTCCAAGTGAGGTCTTACCAGTGCCTTATAGAGCCTCAACATCACATCCCTGCTCCTATACTCTATTCCTCTAGAAATGAATGCCAACATTGCATTCGCCTTCTTCACCACCGACACCACCTTAAGGGTATCCTGCACGAGGACTCCCAAGTCCTGTTGCATCTCAAAACTTTGAATTCTCTCCCCATTTAAATAATAGTCTGCCCGTTTATTTCTTCTACCAAAGTGCATGACCGTACAATTTCCAACATTGTAATTCATTTGCCACTTCTTTTCCCATTCCCCCAATCTATCCAAGTATCTCTGCAGACTTTCTGTTTCCTCAGCACTACCGGCCCCTCCACCTATCTTTGTATCATCAGCAAACTTAGCCACAACGCCATCTATTCCATAATCCAAATTGTTGATATGCAACGTAAAAAGAAGCGGCCCCAACACGGACCCCTGTGGAACACCACTGGTAACCGGCAGCCAACCAGAATGGGATCCCGTTATTCCCACTCTCTGATTCTTGCCAATCAACCAACGCTCTATCCACGTATGTAACTTTCCTGTAATTCCATGGGCTCTTATCTTGTTTAGCAGCCTCATGTGCGGCACCTTGTCAAAGGCCTTCTGAAAATCCACATACACAACATCCACTGCATCTCCCTTGTCTAGCCTACTTGTAATTTCCTCAAAAAATTTCACTAGGTTTGTCAGGCAGGATTTTCCTTTAAGGAAACCATGCTCAATTCTGCCTATCTTGTCATATGCCTCCAAATACTCCGTAACCTCATCCTTGACAATCGACTCCAACAACTTCCCAACCACCGATGTCAAGCTAACAGGTCTATAATTTCCTTTTTGCTTCCTTGCCCCTTTCTTAAATAGCAGAGTGACACTTGCAATCTTCCAGTCCTTCAGAACCAGGCCAGAATCTATTGACTTTTGAAAGATCATTGCTAATGCCTCCGCAATCTCCACAGCTACTTCCTTTAGAACACGAGGGTGCATTCCATCTGGTGCAGGAGATTTATCTACCCTTAGACTATTCAGCTTCCTGAGTACTTTCTCTGTCATAATTGTGACTGCGCCTATTTCTCTTCCCTGACACCCTTGAATGTCTGGTATATTGCTGATGTTTTCCTCAGTGATGCAAAATACTCATTCAGTTCCTTCGCCATCTCCTTATCTCCCATTACAATTTCTCCAGCATCATTTTCTATCGGTCCTATATCTACTCTCACCTGTCTTTTACTCTTTATATATTTGAAAAAGCTTTTAGTATCCTCTTTGATATTATTTGCTAGCTTCCTTTCATAGTTCATCTTCTCCCTCTTAATAACCTTCTTAGTTTTCTTTTGTAAGCTTTTTAAAACTTCCCAATCCTCTGTCTTCCCACTAATTTTTGCTTCCTTGTATGCCCTCTGCTTTGCTTTTACTTTGGCTTTGACTTTTCTTGTCAGCCATGGTTGCATCCTTTTTCCATTTGAAAATTTTTTCTAGACAATGAGGCCAGAGAAATAATAACAGGCAGCAAGTAGATGGCAGATGAACTAAATGAGTACTTTTCATCAGCCTTCACTGTGGAAGACACTAGCAGTGTGTCAGATGTTGAAGGGTTTGAGGGAAGAGAAGTGAGTGCAGTTACTATTACAAGGCGGAAGGTAGTCAAAAAGCTGAAAGATCTAAGGGTACATAAGTCTCTTGGACCAGATGAACTGCACCCTAGGTTTCTGAAAGAGGGAGCGGTAGAGATTATGGAGGCATTAGTAATGATCTTTCAAAAATCATTGGATTCTGGCATGGTGCCATTGGACTGGAAAATTGCAAATATCACTGAAACTCTTCAAGAAAGGAGGAAGTCAGCAGAAAGGAAATTATAGACCAGTTAGCCTGACCTCAGTGGTTGGGAAGATGTTGGAGTCAAGTGTAAAGGATGAGGTTATGGAGTTCTTGGTAACACAGGATAAGATAGGACAAAGTCAGCATGGTTTCCTTGAAGGAAATTATAACCTGACGAATCTGTTGGAATTCTTAGAGGAGATTACAAGTAGGATGGATAAAGGGGATGTAGTGGATGTTGTATATTTGGACTTTCAGAACACCTTTGACAAGACACCACACATGAGGCTGCTTATCAAGTTAAGAGCCCATGGTATTACAGGAAAGTTACTGGCATGGTTAGAGCATTGGCTGATTGGTAGGAGGCAGTGAGTGGGAATAAAAGGATCCTTTTCTGGTTGGCTGCCAGTGACTAGTGGTGTTCTGCAGGGGGCAGTGTTGGGACCACTTCTTTTAATGCTGCATATAAATGATCTAGATGATACAATAGATGGCTTAGTTGCCAAGTTTGCAGATGATATGAAAGTTGGTGGAGGGGCAGATAGTGTTGAGGAAACTGGTAGGTTGCAGAAGGATTTGGACAGATTAGGAGAATGAGCAAGAAAGTGGCAAATGAAATAGAATGTTGGAAAACGCATAGTCATGCACGTTGGTAGTAGAAATAAATATGCAGAATGTTTTCTAAATGGGGAGAAGATCCAAACATCTGAGATCAAAGGGACTTGGGAGTCCTTGTGCAGAACACCCTGAAGGTTAACTTGCAGGTGGAGTCATTTCAAGTCTAGAATACAAGAGCTGGGATATGATGCTGAGGTTTTATAAGGCACTGGTGAGGCCTCACGTTGACTATTGTGAACAGTTTTGGGCCCCTCATCTTAGAAAAGATGTGCTGACATTGGAGCCGGTTCAGAGGAGGTAAACAAAGATGATTCCAGGAATGAAAGGGTTATCATACGAGGAACGTTAGATGGCTCTGGGTCTGTACTTGCTATTTTTTAGAACGATGAGGGAGATCTCATTGAAACTTTTCGAATGTTGGAAGGCCTTGACAGAATAGATGTGGAAAGAATGTTTCCCATAGTGGGGGAATCTAGGGCAAGACAGTACAGCCTCAGGATAGGGGGGCATCCATTTAAAACAGTGACGCAAGAAATTTCTTTTGCCAGAGCATTGTGAACTTGTGAAATTTGTTATCACAGGCAACAGTGGAGGCCAGGTTGTTGGGGTATTTTTGGCTGAGCTTGATAAGTTCTTGCTTAGACATGGTATCAAAGGTTACAGGGAAAAGGACGGGGAGTGGGGCTGAAGAAGGAAAAAAGGATCAGCCATGATTGAGTGATGGAACAGACTCAATGGGCCAATGGTCTAATTCTGCTCCTATGTCTGATGGTCTTATGCGCCGACTGCCCCGTTTGCTTCTTTTAAACTCTCTTCCTCTTACGCAATCCAATGTCTCCTCGGGACTGTCGTGTGAAAAATATCAGGTAAGATTCTGCACCTCTTCTGTGAAATATAATTACTGGCTATTTAACACAGACGTGAGTGGGCTGGTTAAATCTTCTTCTGAAAGACTGCCCAGCCATGCAGAACAACACGGAAATGAGTCGACCTAATCTGTGGGCTGAAGCTTTTGAATTTGCATTTGAAACTGTGATCCACTGAGCAAAAGATTGCACCCACAGTGAATTAAATTTCAGACCTTTGACAGTCGTCATTGTAAGAGCAAGCAGGCTTTCAATGCGTGGAAACTTGTGTCATTTCCCGTTACCTAAACGGAAATGAAAGACTGCAGAACTGAAACAGGAAGCCTATCCCACTGAGCTCCTGCTCCTTATCTGACGTGATGGGGGTTAAAAGTTCCTACCTGAGTCAGTGCTTGGATCAACCTGCGGATTATGGGATCCTCCAATGCAGAGGGCAATCCAGTAAACTTACTGATGCAATCCAAGATGCAGTTTATTGTTTCTTCCTGGCACTGAGAGATGAAAGAGTTGGGAAAAAGCATGGATCAGTCTGTGATGCAGAACCAATAAGCACTCATATTTCCAGATCTAGGCACAAGAAATGGACAAAAAAAAGCACGGCAGCAAAATCCCTGACAATTCCAACGTGTTAACGATTTGTCTTCAAGCACTTCCCCATGGCCTCACAATGGGTGCAACCTCACCTTCCCCCTGACCTGCCTTTGTGGAGGTGGTCCAATTGGGGGCAAAGACCCCAAGAAGAGACCCAACATCACTTGGACCATAAAGCAGAGTAAGACTAGAAGGTACCAAACAAAAAATATACTGGACTTTAATTTCTATTCACGGTGCATGGTCCATGGGAGAGCGGGGTCTGCAGAACCCCTGCAGAACAAATTGTTTCATACAACTTAAGCATGTGTAAAGGAATATCCAAATTCATTGTCATGATGAAGGGTTTCAGCCCAAAACGTCGACAGTGCTTCTCCCTATAGATGCTGCTTGGCCTGCTGCATTCCACCAGCATTTTGTGTGTGTTATCCAAATTCATTCATTATCTCTGATTGTTCTGAGAGAAGTATTGGTGATGAGCAACCTTCTTGAACCTCTGCAGAATAGTAATTTATCAGGCGATTCCTGATGTTTCCACAATGGATCTGAGATTGTAAAACTTCATGGTTTATGCTGAGGGTTTGCAGGGCCACTCACATTATGATGTCTCACTATCTCTGTTGGAAAAGACATTGCTGAGGATACCAGACACTGGATGAAGTTTACAAGTAACCCATACTTTGTCTGACCACGATGATTATTCAGGATTTATTCAATGTGCAAAATTCAGATTGATTAGTTGCCATGGTTAAATCTTAACCTGTATGCCTAATCTTAGTGCAGGTCTTTGTCTTACTCGTATAGAAACATAAATACACTTTGTACTTCACAACCATAATTTTCTTCATGGAATCTGCTATTAGAGGGAATCAATTCACATGTACACACTCATACACAGTAACACACACACATGCACTCAAACTGTGGTGGGAAAGCTGTTGGAAAAAGATTCTTAGAGATAGGATCTATGGGCATTTAGAGAATCATGGTCTGATCAGAGACAGTCAGCATGGCTTTGTGAAGGGCAGATCGTGTCTAACAAGCCTGATAGAGTTCTTTGAGGAGGTGACTAGGCATATAGATGAGGATAGTGCAGTGGATGTGATCTACATGGATTTTAGTAAGGCATTTGACAAGGTTCCACACGGTAGGCTTATTCAGAAAGTCAGAAGGCATGGGATCCAGGGAAGTTTGGCCAGGTGGATTCAGAATTGGCTTGCCTGCAGAAGGCAGAGGGTCGTGGTGGAGGGAGTACATTCAGATTGGAGGGTTGTGACTAGTGGTGTCCCACAAGGATCTGTTCTGGGACCTCTACTTTTTTGTGATTTTTATTAACAACCTGGATGTGTGGGTAGAAGGGTGAGTTGGCAAGTTTGCAGACGACACAAAGATTGGTGGTGTTGTAGATAGTGTAGAGGATTGTCAAAGATTGCAGAGAGACATTGATAGGATGCAGAAGTGGGCTGAGAAGTGGCAGATGGAGTTCAATCTGGAGAAGTGTGAGGTGGTACACTTTGGAAGGACAAACTCCAAGGCAGAATACAAAGTAAATGGCAGGATACTTGGTAGTGTGGAGGAGCAGAGGGATCTGGGGGTACATGTCCACAGATCCCTGAAAGTTGCCTCACAGGTAGATAGGGTAGTTAAGCAAGCTTATGGGATGTTAGCTTTCATAAGTCGAGGGATAGAGTTTAAGAGTCGCGATGTAATGATGCAGCTCTATAAAACTCTAGTTAGGCCACACTTGGAGTACTGTGTCCAGTTTTGGTCGCCTCACTATAGGAAGGATGTGGAAGCATTGGAAAGGGTACAGAGGAGATTTACCAGGATGCTGCCTGGTTTAGAGAGTATGGATTATGATCAGAGATTAAGGGAGCTAGGGCTTTACTCTTTGGAGAGAAGGAGGATGAGAGGAGACATGATAGAGGTGTACAAGATATTAAGAGGAATAGACAGAGTGGACAGCCAGCGCCTCTTCCCCAGGGCACCCCTGCTCAGTACAAGAGGACATGGCTTTAAGGTAAGGGAAGGGAAGTTCAAGGGGGATATTAGAGGAAGGTTTTTCACTCAGAGAGTGGTTGGTGCGTGGAATGCACTGCCTGAGTCAGTGGTGGAGGCAGATACACTTGTGAAGTTTAAGAGACTACTAGACAGGTATATGGAGGAATTTAAGGTGGGGGGTTATATGGGAGGCAGGGTTTGAGGGTCGGCACAACATTGTGGGTCGAAGGGCCTGTAATGTGCTGTACTATGCTATGTTCTATGTTCAAACTGTGAGATCAATCCTGAGGTTTAAATAATCTCAGACATCTGCACAAAATCAGGGTCACGAGGTGCATCAACCCAACTTTAAGAAGCACCCACCTTTTCCAAACCCCACAGATTATGCTTGTCTGTTGGTTTTGTCAACAGTGCCACCACATCGTCTGGTCTCAGCACTGGCTCCTGTGAGGGGAATGAAGGTTCGTCAGCAGCAAGTCAAGAGGCCAGTCCAATCCCATTCATTCTCTCACCCTCTCTCTGTCTCCCATCCCTTCTCCCCAATTTCCTTTCCTCTTTCCCAATGAAGCAGGCTCCTCCTGTGGATACAGTCCTTGCTCTGTACCGCTTCACCCTGTCCGTGTGTGTGAATTGACCTGCACAGACTCACAACTTGAATGGACCAACGAAACAGGCAGATTCCGCCAAGCATGGGCAGTAGGGGGATTTATTTGTTGTGTTACAGGGTGGGAAGTATAGAATCATGAACCAGTAAACAGGAGCCCACATCCCATTAGTACACTTTGACAGCTTGAGTTTAATTAATTTATTGAGATTCTGTGCAGAGTAGGCCATTCCGGCCCTTTGAGCCACGTTGCTCAGCAACCCTGGATTGAATCCCAACCTAACCATGGGGCAATTTACAATGGCCAATTAACCAACCAACCGGGACGTCTTAGGACTGAGGGAGGAAACCAGAGCACCAGGAGGAAACCCTCGTGGTCACAGGTGGAACATACAAAAACAGCAGTGGTGATGGAACCCAGGTTGCTGGTACTGGGAAGTGTTGCACTAATCACTACGCTACTGTGCTGCTCCCTGATTTTCCAAAAGCAGGAAATAAAAAAGTAGGGAAACATTACCAATAAATTTGGGACTTCCTTCTGAACCCTGAAGGGTAAAATTTAGGGCGAATGCAGAAATGTTGGTGTGGCGGACTGTAAGGAAGAACCAGAGCAAATCTGCAGCAATTCTAGGCTGTCTTTTACTACTGACCCTGAGATGTTCCAGCCAGCACCACATCAGTGCACTGAGAATCCTGGGGTCTTCCTCTGCACCCAGTCGGCCCCAAGCCCCTTCGTTCTCATTCAGCTCCACCTTGAAGAGAAGCGGAAAGAACACAGGCATTACAGTATGGAATGCACTGCCTCGGAAGGCAGTGGAGGCCAATTCTCTGGATGCTTTCAAGAAGGAGCTAGATAGGAATCTTATGGATAGGGGAATCAAGGGATATGGGGACAAGGCAGGAACCGGGTATTGATAGTAGATAATCAGCCATGATCTCAAAATGGCGGTGCAGGCTCCAAGGGCCGAATGGTCTACTTCTGCGCCTATTGTCTATTGTCTATAAATCTAACACAGGTTAGAACTGGATGACTGAGGGGACGGAGAGAGAGGCAAAGGAGAAGTCTGACACTGAGATAATGAAAGAGAGAGATGGGGAGAAAAGGAGAGTGCAAATAGAAAGAGGGGCAGGAAGACTGGCAGAATGAGCTTCCCAATCCTGACAAAGGGCTTATGACTGGAAATATTAATCCTGTTTCACACTCCCCAGATACAGCCTGGCCTGCTCTGTGTTCCAGCTATTTTTATTGTCATTTACAGAATGAGAGGCAGAAAGGAAGAGGGAGAGAGGTGGTGAGGGGAGGGGGGCAGAGGGGGGTAGGAGGTTGAGGGGGAGGGGGGAAGAGGGGGGTAGGAGGTTGAGGAGGAGGGTGGAAAGAACAGAGAGGGGCAAGTGTGTGGTAGAGGTGCACGGGAGGGGAGGGGGGAATGCATATTCCCTCAGTAATGTGAATTCAATTATCTGGGTGGTGTTACTTAATTCCAGGCATTCTATCAGAGTTTAGAATACTTCAGAGAGCATGCTTCGAAAGGGTAACGTGCATTATCGAAAGATGTGAGAGACAGGATTAACTGTAGAACAACCTGGGCTGCAGAGTGCTGTTACCAGGGTGGTTTACAGGTTAGAACAAGGTATGAAATCTGGGAGCTATGTTGGCTAAGCACAACCTATCCACAGCACCTATTCCCAACATTATTTTCTTCTGCTTCATTGAGCCCTTATGGGACAAATTAAAATCCCCACATTGCTATCAGCTGATATCGAACATTCGCACAAACATGAGGAAATCTGCAGCTGCTGGAAAATTCAAGCAAGGGTCTCGGCCCAAAACGTTGACTGTACTTCTTCCTATAGATGCTTCTTGGCCTGCTGTGTTCCACCACTGTGTGTGTTGAACATTTGCAGCTGGCTTATTGCGATCTCTGGCGAGGCCAAGAGAGGGAGCTATGCCCCGGGAGAAGCATGGATTTCAAGTGGAAAGTAGAAAGCGTTCTTCAAACAGGTGTGGAACACGTTCCTTTCAAACATTAGGCAGTTCAACCGGCTGTCATTCTGGTCCAACCTCAAATCTGTCCTTGCCTATTGTTCCACAGATATACAGGGCATCAGCATCCGATGCATTGTTGGTTGGATTGCATTAATTAGTATTTAGTGCTGAGATTCCAGGGTCCTCTTCATCTTCATCCTTAGCTTTAATCTCCATGAATATAAGAGCAACCATGCTTTCTTTCACGTGCATAATGCTTTACACATCTCTGACTATAAACAATACCGTAGGTGTACTGTATATCAGTCTACAGCAGACCCAGGCAGGCAGAAAAGCTCCAGTGACTGGGAGATTCAGAGCCAAAGTTACTTGATATTGCTGAGCCGCGAAATTTAGAACACTCTATGCCCAAAAAACCATTATTTTTCCTTTAAAAAAATCAAGCAGAGTGTAAGTTAAGAGGGGTTTCCAGCAGATCTGAAAGTAATTCGGCAAGAGGCAGAGCTGCAGGGTGAAGCCGCAGGAGGGCTTTGCACAGTTCACCCCGGTGAATAGAACATCTTCTCAAGACAGATGGTAACACGTGCATTACAAACCGCATCACTACTAGCAAAGGGAAGATTTATAATTATACAGAACCATTTACACCCCACTTCCCACTGCTCTTTCAGGACAGCCCAAAAAGTATTTTTTAGTCAATGAAGTGCACTTGAACTACAATCATGCTTGAACTGTAGGAAATGTGCCAGCCAGTATGGGCACAGGAAATGTCCATAATGTTTTCATGGCCAGAGAAACTATTATAGCTACGATACCTGCAAGAATAAAATATCGAATCTGTACTCAAGTCAGCACCCACCAAAAAGAGGAGCTCAAAGGAATACGGCAGACTGGAGCTGGAAGCGTGAGGCTGCATGAAGTTAATGCAGACTGTATGGGCGAACTAGGAACCAGAATAGTCAGAGCTAAGATGCGACTAATGTGCAACTGCAAATGGTCGCAGGGTGATGCGTGGAGATCAGTGATTTCATGTATGGCAAAGTATGGCAAATGATACTTAAAGGGTTGACGGTGGATATGCAATGGCAAGCATTTAAAGATCACATGGATGAACTACAACAATTGTTCATCTCAGTTTGGCAAAAGAATAAACCAGGGAAGGTAGTGCATCCATGGCTGACAAGGGAAATTAGGGATAGTATCAAGTCCAAAGAAGAAACATATAAATTAGCAAAAAAAAAAAGCAGCACACCTGAGGACTGGGAGAAATTCAGAGACCAGCAGAGGAGGACAAAGGGCTTAATTAGGAAAGGGGAAAAAGATTATGAGAGAAAGCTGGCAGGGAACATAAAAACTGACTGTAAAAGCTTTTATAGATACGTGAAAAGAAAAAGATTGGTCAAGACAAATGTAGGTCCTTTACAGTCAGAAACAGGTGAATTGATCATAGGGAACAAAGACATGGCAGACCAATTGAATAACTGCTTTGGTTCTGTCTTCACTAAGGAGGACATAATCTTCCGGAAATAGTAAGGGACCTAGAGTCTAGTGAGATGGAGGAACTGAGGGAAATAATGTTAGTAGGGAAGTGGTGTTAGGTAAATTGAAGGGGTTAAAGGCAGATAAATCCCCAGGGCTAGATGGTCTGCATCCCAGAGTGCTTAAGGAAGTAGCCCAAGAAATAGTGGATGCATTAGTGAATTTTTCAAAACTCCTTAGATTCTGGATTAGTTCCTGAGGATTGGAGGGTGGCTAATGTAACCCCACTTTTTAAAAAAGGGGGGAGAGAAAAACCGGGGAATTATAGACCGGTTTGTCTGACATCAGTGGTGGGGAAAATGCTAGAGTCGGTTATCAAAGATGTGATAACAGCACATTTGGAAAGAGGTGAAATCATCGGACAAAGTCAGCATGGATTTGTGAAAGGAAAATCATGTCTGATGAATTTCATAGAATTTTTTGAAGATGTAACTAGTAGAGTAGATAGGGGAGAGCCAGTGGATGTGGTATATTTAGATTTTCAAAAAGCTTTTGACAAGGTCCCACACAGGAGATTAGTGTGCAAACTTAAAGCACATGGTATTGGGGGTATGGTATTGATGTGGATAGAGAATTGGTTGGCAGACAGGAAGCAAAGAATGGGAGTAAACGGGACCTTTTCAGAATGGCAGGCAGTGACTAGTGGGGTACTGCAAGGCTCAGTGCTGGGACCCCAGTTGTTTACAATATATATTAATGATTTAGACGAGGGAATTAGATGCAGCATCTCCAAGTTTGTGGATGACATGAAGCTGGGCGGCGGTGTTAGCTGTGAGGAGGATGCTAAGAGGATGCAGGGTGACTTGGGTAGGTTAGGTGAGTGGGCAAATTCATGGCAGATGCAATTTAATGTGGATAAATGTGAGGTTACCCACTTTGGTAGCAAGAACAGGAAAACAGATTATAATTTGAACAGTGGCTAATTAGGAAAAGGGGATATGCAACGAGACCTGGGTGTCATTGTACACCAGTCATTGAAGGTGGGTTTGTAGGTACAGCAGGCGGTGAAAAAGGCAAATGGTATGTTGGCATTCATAGCAAAAGGATTTGAGTACAGGAGCAGGGAGGTTCTACTGCAGTTGTACAAGGCCTTGGTGAGACCACACCTAGAATATTGTGTGCAGTTTTGGTTCCCTAATCTGAGGAAAGACATTCTTGCCATAGAGGGAGTACAGAGAAGGTTCACCAGATTGATTCCTGGGATGGCAGGACTTTCATATGAAGAAAGACCAGATCGACTGGGCTTATACTCACTGAAATTTAGAAGATTGAGGGGGGGATCTTATTGAAACGTATAAAATTCTAAAGGGATTGGACAGGCTAGATGCAGGAAGATTGTTTCCAATGTTGGGGAAGTCCAGAACGAGGGCTCACAGTTTAAGGATAAAAGGGAAGAGATGAGGAAAAACTTCTTCACACAGAGAGTGGTGAATCTCTGGAATTCTCTGCCACAGGAAACAGTTGAGGCCGGTTCATTGGCTGTTTTTAAGTGGAAGCTAAATATGGCCCTTGTGGCTAAAGAGATCAGGAGGTATGGAGAGAAAGCAGGTACAGGTTTCTGAGTTGGATGATCAGCCATGATCATACTGAATGGCGGTGCAGGCTCAAAGGGCCGAATGGCCTACTCCTGCACCTATTTTCTATGTTTCTATTCAAAGTAGTTCACCAAATGTAGAGAAGGAAGCTGGCACAACAAGATTAAGCAGAACAATGGTGAGACATGGGAGCAGACAGTGAAGGGCTGGCATGGACTTGATGGGCTGATGGGCCTTTCCTATGCTTATGACTCTAAAATTCTTTAACAATTCCAGAAAGGGTGAAGCAGCGTAGCGTCTAATAGGAGCTAAAACTAATACGGCAGGTTGTATTTCAACTGGATCTGAAAGGGTATAGAGGGAATATAGATCAAGTGGATTTGAAAGGGTATAGAGGGAATATAGATCAAGTGGATTTGAAAGGGTATAGAGGGAATATAGATCAAGTGGATTTGAAAGGGTATAGAGGGTATATAGATCAAGTGGATTTGAAAGGGTATAGAGGGAATATAGATCAAGTGGATTTGAAAGGGTATAGAGGGTATATAGATCAAGTGGATTTGAAAGGGTATAGAGGGTATATAGATCAAGCAGACCTGAAAGGGTATAGAGGGAATATAGATCAAGCAGGTCTGAGAGGGTATATAGATCAAGCGGATCTGAAAGGGTATAGAGGGTATATAGATCAAGCAGACCTGAAAGGGTATGGAGGGTATATAGATCAAGCAAAAGGAATACAGCAAGCTGTGGTCAAACAGACCTGAAAATGTGAAGGGAGCAATGACTTCAAGCAGAGATTGATTCTGTACATCTTCTGATAATTCTTCACACTATGACTAGAAATCCTTCATCAGCCTGCCATTTTACCACGGTCATTATAACCATCCTTTTACGAGAAAAGGAAAGACTTGCATTTATATGATGCCTTTAACAGCTCCTTCAGGGCAGCCAAAATGAATTACAGCCAATTAAATGCTTTTGAAATACAGTCATTGTTGAAATGTAGGAAATATGCCAGGCAATTTGCACATCAGAATCTTCCAAAATGTGGTCAACACACACAAAATGCTGGAGGAACTCAGCGGGCCAGGCGGTACCAATGGAAAATTTTCCATCGATGCTGCCTGGCCTGCTGAATTCCTCCAGCATTTTGTGTGTGTTACTCAGATTTCCAGCATCTGCAGGTTTTCTCTTGTTCACCATGGGGTAACGGCCAGATAAGCCATTTTAGAATTAATAGCCTTAACACATGGCCGAACTCCTCTGTTGTTCAAAATAGTGCCCGGGAGTCTTTACGTGCATGAGGGAGTGCAAGCAAGCTTTTATTTTGATACCTGTCTGTGTGACAAAATTCAGAGTGCAACACACCCTTCAAACATTGACTGCATCAGTCAGCATCCTCTCCTCATCCACTCTATCAAGGCCTTCCAGCATTCGATAGATTTCAATGAGGTCACCCCTCATTCTTCTGAATTCCAGTGAACAGGCCCAGAGCCATCAAACGCTCTTCATATGACAAGCCATTCAATCCTGGAATCATTTTCATGAACCTCCTTTGAACTTTCTCAGTTTCAGCACATTTTTCCTAAGATTCGGAGCCCAAAACTGCTCACAGCAGTCTAAGTGAGACCTCACCAGTGCTTTATAGAGTCTCAACATTATATTCTTGATTTTGTATTCTGGTCCTCTTGAAATGAATGCTAACATTGCATTTGCCTTCCTCACCACCGAATTAAACTTTAGGAAATCCTGAACAAGGACTCCCAAGTCCCTTTGCACCTCAATTTTTTGTATTTTCTCTCCATTTAGAAAATAGTTAACCCTTTTATTTCTTCTACCAAATTACATTACTGTACACTTTACAACACTATATTTTATCTGCCATTTCTTTGCCCATTCTCCTAATCTATGCAAGTCCTTCTGTAGCCTCTCTTCTTCCTCAAAACTACCTAGTCCTCCACCTATCTTTATATTGTCTGCAAACTTTGCAACAAAGCCATCAATTCCATCATTCAAATCATTGCATATAACATAAAAAGAATCCGTCCTAACACAGATTCCTGTGGAACACCAGTAGTCACCGGCAGCCAACCAGTAAAGGCTCCCTTTATTCCCACTCTTTGCCCTCTGCCAATCAGCCACTGCTTTATCCATGCTAGAATATTTCCTGTAATACCATGAGCTCATAGCTTGTTAAGCATCCTCATGTGTGGCACTTTGCCAAAGGTCTTCTGAAAATCCTAGTATACACCATCAACCGATTCTCCATTATGTATCCTGCTTGTTATTTCTTTAAAGAATTCCAACAGATTTGTTAAGCAAATTTTCCCTGGAGGAAACCATGCTGACTATGGCCTATTTTATCATGTACCTCCAAGTAACCTGAGACCTCATCCTTTATAATCAACTCCAATACCTTCCCAACCAGTGAGGTCAGACTAACTGGCCTACAATTCTCTTTCCTCTGCCTCTCTCTGTTCTTGAAGAGTGGAGTGACATTTGCAATTTTTCAGTCTTCTGGAACCTTCCAGAAACTAGTGTATCTTGAAAGATCATTACTAATGCCTCCATAATCTCTTCAGCCATTTCTTTCAGGACTCTTAGATGTAGTCCATATGGTCCAGGTGACTTATCCACCTTTATGCATGTAAGGCCTGTATAAACTACTCAGCAGTTGTTCGTGCTCTAAGAAACAAGTGAAATTTTAAACAAATAGGTTTTGTAATACAGACTTGTCAATTTCTGAAGCAAGTTAATAACTCAATGTGTTATAATTACTCTTCTCTGACTTAAGAAATGCTGTTTACTAAAATTGCTTCTGAACATTGGATATAGAATATAGTCATTGTGCCTGCTAATAATTTTTTTCGCTTCTCAGAACCTCGAGCACCAAAAGTTTTTTGGGCATTCAGACGACAGCGCTACAAACACTAACCAAACCTTCACTCCCTCTGAAAGAGAAAGCAATAAAAGGTAGTTAGCATTTTGTGCATTTGTATTGTTTGTGATTCATGAAGTAAATTGAAAACATAGAATGTGTTTGTGGATGTATCTTTGTTTCGTGGTTGGTTGCCTGTAAGGATATTAATCTCAAGGTTGTATAGTGTATACATACTCTGGTCATCAATGTACTTTGAACCTTGGACTTGACCATTTTCTATCTATTTAATGTCAGAGCAGTATCATTTTCTATTGTTACATAATGACAGAATAACACAAGTGTTATTCTAATTCTTCAAATTAGAATATTTTTCCAACTCATCTGCATTTTCTTTATCCACCTTCCTTCCTTATTAGATGGGGTATCCATAGGAATTATACTTTTGTCTTTATTATAAATGCATTCCTTTTGTTTGGACTATAATTCTGTAAGTCTGTTAACCTTATCATCCTCATTTATTGTTTTAAGAATGTTAAACTATTTGAGGTTTAACTTCTGGTATTAATTTTTTTGTTGCCATATGTTCATAATTTTTTATCATGCCTCATTTCTTCCAATGCATGTTTGCTTTTTGCTCCCTGTTTTATTTTGGACATTTTTCTCAGGCACCCTATTACATTACTCAGTTTTTAATTACAAACGAGAGAAAATCTGCAGATGCTTTAAATCCAATCAACACACACAAAATGCTGAAGAAACTCAGCAGGCCATGCAGATGGATGGAAAAGAGTAAACAGTTGATGTTTCGGCCTGAGACCCTTCATCAGTCCAGTTTACTGTTCTCCATAGATGCTGTCTGGCCTGCTGAGTTCCTCCAGCATTTTGTGTGTGTTGTTAAAATTTTACTATTTTTTTGTTGTCATCCCAACTCTTTAGTCACATTCTGAACTATTTAACGTCTGCTACTTTGTACCTACAGTTCTGACTATAGAAGTGGCCATATTGTTCTAAATATTTTAACAGTCAAAGTTCTAAGTAATTTCATTATCAAAGTACATGTATATAGTGGCCACTTTATTAGGTACACCTGTACACCTATTCACTAATGCAAATATCTAATCAGCCAATCATGTGGCAGCAGCTCAATGCATGAAAGCATGCAGATGTGGTCAAGAAGTTCAGTTGTTGTTCAGAGCAAACATCAGGATGGGGGAGAAATGTGACTGATCGTGAATGATTCTTGGAGCTAGATGAGGTGGTTTGAGTGTCTCAGAAACTTCTGGTCCTCTGGGATTTTCATGCACAACGGTCTCTGGAGTTTACAGAGAATGGTGAATGCACAACATTTCAAACCTCGAAATGGATTGCCTACAGCAGCAGAAGACCATGAACATACGCTCAGCGGCCACTTTCTTAGGTACAGGAGGTATCTAGTAAAGTGGTCACTGACTAAGTTACTACTTTCAGATTCACTGTTTTAGTAGGCATTTGCAGGTAGACAGAAATATATCAGAATTTCCTTTTTTTAAAGAAACTATACATAAACAACCAAACACTTACAGACAAGCAATGTGCAAAGAAGGCATATTATGCAAATAGAAACTGTCAAAGTAACTGTTTTTGAGTCTGGTGGTCCTGGCGTGGATGGTGCGTAACCTCCTCTCTGATGGGAGTGGGACAAACAGTCCATGAACAAGGTGGGTGGGATCTGAGTAAAGAACAGAATTGTCAAGACAAATGTTAACTAAATTTGATTCACAGTCAGTGATGGTTTAGTTAACAGTAACAAAAGCATGAGGCTTTAATGAAGGGAAATCCAGAACCTCTGCTCTTGGTTGCCCTCCTACTGGATATAGGCACTCTGGGAGGAGTTTTGTTGTTTTCTCCCTGTTCAATAGTCATCTGATGTATTAACTGTCTTGGCTCTGCCTTGAATAATGGCTTAACACATGAATGTTTTCAGGATGGACTATGGAAGAATGAAGCTGGATCTATCAGAAATTACATGACATTGTTTGTCTGACTCTCAAGGAGTATCCATGCCAGGACCACCAGACTCCAAAGCAGTAAAGCTGATAACCCACCACCATTACTGTATCTTTCTCTGCCAGTCATCTGATGTACAGACACTCCAGTCACTTTATAAATAATCCATGAGCATGTGCTCCGCATGGACTCCTCCTGCCACCACACCCCAGCCGCCGCTATGTCACATGACCTTGTGTCTAGCTCCCATTAGTTGGCTGTGTGGACCTTTCAGGTGTCCAATGTCCTGTCAAGTTGGATAACGCACATTTCTTTAAAATTGTTGGGAATATTCTGCATTTCTGTTTTTTTGTGTTTCCTACATCAGAAGAAAGTATTCAAAGTAGGAATAGGAGAAGGGTGAATTTAAATTAAATCTGGTCAATGTTGGTTCACTCATTGAAATGTATTTCTATTTTTTTCAAATTAAATCAGATTTACCATTATTTTGACTGAAAATAGGGGAACTTTATGATCATTGAGCAATGTCATAAATTCTTATGTAAAAAAATGTTCTGTTTAGAAACAGGAAAGGAAGATGTGAAGGCCCTCAATGTACAGTACAGATCAAGTCAAACAGCCATACAGATGCCTTACAAGCCATGCTGTGAACCTGCATCCAACCAGAAATTAAGTCAAGATTCATTCAAAGACAAATTGGAGGTAAAGAAGATGTCTGCTGAGGCTGTAAGGTCTTTGGAAGAGGTAATTGGAATTGGGTTATTATTGTCACATTTACCCAGGTAGAGTGAACAGCTTGTCTTTCATACAGATGGGATCATTGCACAGTGTATCGAGGTAGTACAAGGGAAAACAATAACAGAATTCAGGATAAAGTGCAGTGCAAGTAGACAATAAAATACAAGATCATAACGAGGTAGATTGTGAGGTCAAGAGTTGAACTTATCATACTAGAGTATTATACAGAAGTCTTATAACAGCAGGGCAGAATCTGTCGTTAAGCATAGGCACATGTGCTTTCAGGCTTTAGTACATTCTGCCCTAAGGGAGAGTGGAGAAGCAAAAATGTCAGGAGAGGATTGGGTCTTTGATTTTGCTGACTGTTTTACTGCGTTAGTGAGGAGTATAGACAGAGTTCATAGAGAGGAAGCTGGCTTCTGTGATGTGCCCAGAGCTTTCTGCTGTTTCTGGTGGTCATAGGCTGCCATACCAAACTGAATGTATCTGGATATGATGTATTAATAAAAATTGGTAAGGGTCAGTGGAGTTCTTTAGCCAGAGGAAGAAGAGGCATTGGTGAGTTTTCTTAGCCATGGTGTCAGCATGGTTGGACCACGACTGGCTATTGGAGATGTTTAATCCTAGAAGCTTGAAGTTCTCAACCTCAGCAACATATGCTGTAAGCTGAAGCATGTCCACTGCACTTATTCCTAAAGTCAATGATTAGCTCTTTTTGCTTTGCTGACATTGTAGTTGATCTCTGTCTCCTTCCTGTACTCCAGCTCATTATTAATGTACCACCATTAGTGCCAAACTTGTTTTTCATGCTTATTCAAACTAATGTATATTGATGTTACCAAATTAAACACTTTCCTCCGCTCATACAGTATATCCAGAATCGATATCCCCAATCTGGGGGGTGGGGGAGGTAGCATGGTTGAATGCAAATTGAAACTCGTTCCATTCTGTTGCAGCTGTTTATCTCAACTCAACCTTGCACTGCACCAAAATTACAATCTTAATCATTGTCTTTATCACCATCCTTTATACAAGGCTCCCTGATTAGTAAAACTGATTCTACATGTGTCAAAAAACCATCCTCTTCACTTTCCTTCAAAACATTGATTTAAAAGCTTTAAATTTAGTTAATTTGTTTGAAGTTTTGTATATTTTAGTGCCCCATGTCCCCCTATCCCAGGCTAAAGCACTGAAATTTGGTAATACATTTGTGAACTTGCTTCTCTCTCACAGTTTGAAGAGATAAATATTGGCATTACAGGGGAAAATGTAGGCATATCTTCAGCAAATAATGAAGTGCTTGGAGTTGTGAGAAAATCCTCAAGTTATAAAGGAAATAGGTGAGCAGGTTATATTATCATGTTCTTCTACATAATGGAAAAAGTCAAATTCCCTTCTAAAGTTCGCAATTTTCATCTTATCGATTTGTACTAAGTTGAAAATATCAAGTGGTAACAGCAAAGTTAGTTATTTTAAATTGTAAAATTTTCTGAATTATTGGACATCATTTAAAGTTAATTCACCCCTAATCCTTAGAGTAGCTTCAATAGAGAAGTTATCAGCTCAAAATGACCAATTATTAGGGAAGGTCTACTCCTTGTCGAGTGTGTCTGAATTTGAAATCAGGAGTTTGACATACTGGAAGCTTACTGAAAGAATATATTGGTGCTCAAAGGCTATTTATCCTTGTGGTGTATTGTTGCTGATACAAGTCAGACCCATTCCACTGGCAACTTCACTAATGTAACATTTTCTTACTCTAATTTTCATTTTCTTGCCAACGTTTCCATTTTAATTTTGAACATCCATATTTCTGTGAAACAGAAGGAATGTAATGAAGCTTGCATTAGTCATAGATGGACAGAGAGCAACAGAGTTACGACTGCACGGAACCAATCACTTTTGCCTACTTGGACCAAGTGGACCATCCTGCTCATATTTATACCAATCCCATTTTATTCTTCCCACATTCCCTTCAACTCCCCTTAGATTCAACCACACTTCTTCATATTAGAGCCAGTTTAAAATGGCAAGTACCCCTACCAACCAGCACAAATTGGACATGATGTAGGAAACCAGAGCACCCTGTGTTACTTGTGTGACAGCAGAGAGCACGCAAAATCTATGTAAACAGTATTTGAGGTTGTGATTGCTGGAGCTCTAAAATAGCAGCTCTAATAGCTGCAGCATTGTGCCATACTCACATCAGTGCTTCAAGATATCAGATTATGGGATGTTACTACTTGTATAGATCTAGCTCTGAGAAATAATATTCAGTTGCAACTTCCTTTAATATAACATCTTTTCTTCCTCTGTTTTTTTTAATTCCCCAGCCTAACCCATGAGAAAAAGAGGGAAGATGGTGATGCATACATTAGTGAGCTAGCAGACCGGTGAGCTGTGTTTTGTTGTAGATGTAATCAGCTGCAAAACAAAATTTGATTTAAAATTAGAAAGACTGAAGACATTGTCCCTGAAATTAGCCACCAATTTTGTCTCCTTTCTCAGAATATGGCAAGCTACTTTTTATCTCACCGTTCTACTAATACATCTCTTCACCAATAATATTTCTATCAGATGAAGAATGGACATTAAATATTGACTATCTTCCATCTGTATCTGAGTACAGCCTAATTGCCAACAAAAATCTCATATCTTCTGCCCTCCAGATTCAATTATTCCAAAGTTCTTCCATCAGATTTGCCACTTCTATTGAAGTTCACCTTAGCATAAACTCTGCGGTCCTTATCCAGATTTAAACGGCACTGTTCTGCTGGAAATTCTGTGGTTGTTGAACACCATTGGCACCTGTTTTTCTTCTCGTATTCATGTGTTTTTTGGTCAAATGCCACATTGTGACATTGATGGAAGGATTTGTTTGTGATGGTAAAAATCCTGGTGAACGTGGTCATTTTCTTCAACCCCAAAAGGACAGTGTTCTTTCAATTCTGCCCTTCTGATTACCCCCTATGCCCCTTTGACTCACCATAGCCAAAACTAAGTCAAAAGTTTTCAATTACAGACCAACCAATATCTAGCCTGTCCATATCTATTCTTTGCCAAATTTCAACTTTTGGCCCAGATTTTACCTTTCCTTCCATAATTTCCTTTTGTAGCTCAGTTAATTCTGTCAAGATTTTTTTTATTAGTTAGGTCACTTGTAAGGACTTACAAGTTGAATCATTTTGTTTTTATTCGGTGTAACACAAGACGCCTAACTCTTTTTACACATGTAATACATTTTTTCTTCCTGTTGAAATCAAAGCCTTTTATACAATCTCAGCCCCATCAGTTGTCTTCTGTAAGTTATATAATTTTATATGTCAGACTTGTAATTAGCCAATCATAATTAAATAATTTTTGATGGCACTTGATACAGTATTGTTTCTTTAATGCCCAAGGTCTCCAGAGTGAACTCGAATGTATGCTTCTCTGATGTGTAGCAAGATAAATGGTTATAGGTCATCTATACTGACAGCAGTGTTATATATTTTCACACTTACTAAGACAGAGAGTGGTAATGGATGATTGCTTCTCAGACTGGAGGCCTGTGACCAGTGGTGTGCCTTAGGGATCTGTGCTGGGACCATTGTTGTTCGTTGTCTATATCAGTGACCTAGATGATAATGTGGTAAATTAAATCAGCAAGTTTGCTGATGACGCTAAGATTGGAGGCGTTGTGGTCAGCGAGGAAGGCTTTCAAAGCTTGCAGAGGGATCTGGACCAACTGAAAAAATGGGCCAGAAAATGGCAGATGGAATTTAATGCAGACAAGTGTGAGGTGTTGCATTTTGGAAGGACAAATTAAGGTAGGACATACACAGTAAATGGTAGGGCACTGAGGAGTGTGGAGAAACAAAGGGATCCGGGAGTTCAGATAAATAATTCCCTGAAAGTGGCGTCACAGGTAGACAGGGTTGTAAAGAAGGCTTTTGGCATCCTGGCATTCATAAATCAAAGTATTGAGTATAGGAGTCGGGATGTTATGGTGAGGTTGTATAAGATAGTGATGAGGCCAAATTTGGAGTATTGTGTGCAGTTCTGGTCACCTAACTATAGGAAGGATATCAGTAAGATTGAAAGAGTGCAGAGAAGATTTACTAGGATGCTGCCGGGTCTTCAGGAGTTGAGCTACAGGAAAAGATTGAACAGGTTAGGACTTTATTCCTTGGAGCGTAGAAGAATGAGGGGGGATTTGATAGAGGTTTACAAAATTATGAGGGGTATAGACTGAGTAAATGTGCGTAGGCTCTTTTCACTTATATTAGGAGAGATAAATACAAAAGGACATGGCTTTAGGGTGAAAGGGGAAAGGTTTAGGGGGATCTTCTTCACAGAGAGTGGTGGGAGTGTGGAACAAGCTGCCATCTGACGTGGTAAATGCAGGCTCACTCTTAAGTTTTAAGAATAAATTGGATAGATACATGGATGGGAGAGGTCTGGAGGGTTATGGACTGGGTGCAGGTTAATGGAGCTAGCGGAATAAAGTTTCCATACAGACTAGAAGGGCCGAATGGCCTGTTTTCTATGCTGCATGGTTCTGTGGTTCTACACAGTGTATTATTTTGCATATAAACATTAGAAACTAATTTTTTTAATGGGGCAATTAGTAAGTTAATATAGTCTGAATTTCTCATTGCTTAACATGGGAAATTGAAATATACACATTAATTTTTGATTAAAGTTTGAAGTCCTTTGCTTTAACCCTGTAATGAATTATGATAACCGCATTATGTATACAGTATATGGGATTTCTCCAATGGATAATTGGTGGAAACCATGGAGAAATAGCAAACAAATCTAACATTACCTTTATGCCATCTCTGTAATACAACAAAAGGAGGTAATATCCCCTTATTTATCATATATTATTAAGTTTGATATAGATAGATGTAAGTATTTGCTACCTTTTTCAGGTCTGAAGATGCCATTCGGTGTTGTTGGAGAGAACTGTTTGCGGTGGGAAGGATCCTAACAAACCTAGTGACTTTGTTTTTCATTGAACTGCTGAATTTCTTGGTGACAACAATTGGAGACCAGATACTGAGGCCACTTTTGGTGAATGTACTCAGCTGCCTTCTGCAACCTATCATGCTTAATATTTTCACTGGCGTAACAAATCTCTTGAACCCTTTTATTGACATCATCAAAGCACTGCTAATGCAAGTAGCTGCTCTGATACGTGGCTTCAGACTAGTGGAGATAAATGTGAATCGTGCTCCACCCATGGTTATGGAAGTGTAACCAATCAAATTGCTTTCCTGTCATGGATGAAAATCAACAAAGATGACAGTACGGATGCCCAAGCTGGATTTTTCAATGACCAGCAATTATTCAAGGTCAATGATACACTTTAGTGGGGCATCTTATGTACACAAAGTGTCTGTTTATGAATGTATGGTTGCCAGTTTATGAACGATGTACAGAAGATATTTTATGTATTTATATTTAACTTGTTTTTATTATTATTGTGACCTTCATCTCTCTTTGCACCACATTGGATCATTTATCTTGTTAAACAGTTATTTATCTTGTATAGAGGAAATTCTAATAAACTATTTTGAAACTTTACATTTTAATTAGACACTTCTTTTCCCAACTCATTTATTACATGAAACTTGAATATTGCTTGTGCTCAATTCTGTTCTTTGGACATCTTTGGTTTGCAGCAAAAAAAATCTTATCAGAAGCTGCTCATAACCTACCTCTTTTGCTGGAATTTTGGCCGTATGCTATGTGTCATGTAATATATTGAGTGTCTGTGCTCGTGCTTTGTCATGCAGGATTTCCTTGTCAAAGTGTTCATGCTGTGTTCTGGAAACAATATTAAGCTTGTGATCAATTCCTCCACAGGGGTTTTCCTCTACGCAAGCAGGAAGTTTTTTTCAAAGGGAATTGTTGATTGGAGTCCTGCGCAGGTGCAGTTTAAATATTCCTGCACAGATCAGGTGAAGAACTTTAAAAGCCCATTCTCCATAAAAAGAGGTATTGTCTAGTGGATGGTGGTTGTCAGAATGGTCTGAGTCAGAGTGGTAAGGCTTCAGCTCAACAGGGCTTCAGCGAGAACAGGTCGAGGCAAGGTAAGTGGAAAGGGTCATTCCTTGTTTCTTGTTTAACTCTAGAGAGAATTGGGAGTACATCTACGGAGCCAGTGTTCCATTCTGGGTATCAGATGTGGAATTTCCGGGACACTACCAGCCTACCTGATGGCCACATCTGCACCAGGTGCATTGAGATGTAACTCTTTAGAGACCATGTTAAGGAACTGGAGCTGCAGCTCGATGACCTTCAGCTTGTTAGGGAAAGTGAAGAGGTGATAGATGGGAGCTACAGGGAGGTAGTCAGCCCAAGGCTACAGGAGACAGATAAGTGGGTGACTGACAGGAGAGCGAAGGGAGAATTCCAGATAATGAAAGCACCCCTGTGGCTGTCCCCCTCAACAGTAAGTACTCCATTTTGAGAATGGTTGGGGCAAGGGACGACCTGCCTGGAGGAAGCAACAGCAGCCATGCCTCTGACACTGAGTCTGGTCCTGTGGCTCAGAAGGGTAGGGAACTGAAGAGGATGGCAGCAGTAATAGGGGACTCTATAGTAAGGGGGATAGATAGATGATTTTGTGGATGTAAAAAAGAAACACGGATGGTAGTTTGCCTCCCAGGTGCCATGGTCCATGATGTTTCTAAATGTGTCCACAATATCCTGAAAAGGGAGTGTGAGCAACCAGAAGTTGTGGTACATGTTGGTATCAACGACATAGATAGAGAAAGGGAGGAGGTCCTGAAAAGAGAATACAGGGAGTTAGGAAGGAAGCTGAGAAGCAGGACCTCAAGGGTAGTAATCTCAGGATTACTGCCTGTGCCATGCAACAGTGAGAATAGGAATAGAATGAGGTGACAGATAAATGCATGGCTGAAGAATTGGATTCAGGATAATTGGGACCTCTTCTGGGTCCCAATTATCCTGAATCCCTGTCCCCTGCTCCAAGTCTGTACAAAAGGGGTGGGTTGCACTTAAATCCGAGGGGACCAATATTCTTGTGGGCAGGTTTGCTAGAGTTGTTGGGAGTGGTTTAAACTATCATGGCAGGGGATGGGAACCAGTATGATAGAGCTGAAGATAAGACAGCAGGTTTACAGTAGATGATGGATGTAACATGAATGTAAGGAAAGACAAGCCAATGATTGGGTACAAATGCAGACAGAAAAAAAGAGTTAAATTGTACTTCAAGGACAAAATCCAAAAGGGTGAAGAATACAGGACTGAAGATGTTGTATTTAAATGTGCGTGGCATTCAGAATAAGGTGGACAAACTCATGGCGCAATTAGAGATTGGTCGGTATGACGTGGGCATTACTGATTTGTGACTGAAACAAGGTCATAGTTGGGAGCTTAACATCAAAGGGTATACTTTATATTGAAAGGACAGGGCAGGAAGCCATAGGTGGTGGTGTGGCTCTGTTGGTGTGAGATGGAATAGCATTTTTAGAAAAAGGTGCCATAAGGCCAGAAATGTTGAATCTTTGTGGGTAGAGTTGAGAAACTTCAAAGGTAAAGAAACCATTATGGGAATCATATACAGGTCTCCAAATAGTAGCCAAAATATAGAGTTGAGATTGCAAAGGGAGCTGAAAGAGGCACATAATAAGGCTAATGACACAATTGTAATGGGGGAGTTCAATATGCAAAGGGTTTGGGAAAATCAGGTTGGTGTCAGATTGCAAGAGATGGAATCTGTTGAATGCGTATGAGATAACTTTTTAGAGCAGCTTATGCTTAAGCCTTCTCGGGAAAGTCGATCTTAGATTGGGTGTTGTGTAATAACCCAGATCTTATTGGGAGCTTAATAGACAATAGACAATAGGTGCAGAAGTAGACCATTAGGCCCTTCGAGCCTGCACCGCCATTCTGAGATCATGGCTGATCATCTACTATCAATACCCGGTTCCTGCCTTGTCCCCACATCCCTTGATTCCCCTATCCACAAGATACCTATCTAGCTGTAAAGGAACCCTTAGGAGGCAGTGATAGTGATTGAATTTATACTGCAATTTGAGGGGAGAAGCGTAAGTCATGTGTATCAGAGTCGCTGTGGAATAAAGGGAATTACAAAGGCATGAGAGAGGAGCTTGCCCAGGTGGATTGGAGGGGGAGACTTGTGATGACGACGGAGCAGACATGGCTAAAGTTTCTGGGAATAGTTCACAAGGTGCAGGATAGATATGTCCCACAGAAGAAGTAGTTCTCAAATGGCAATTTGATAGGGTGCCACACATGAGGCTACTTGACAAGATAAAAACCTTATGGCATTATGGGAAAGATACTGGCATGGATAGAGGAATCCACTAGTGATGTTCCTCAGGGGTCAGTATTGGGACTGCTGCTTTTCGTATTGTTTGTCAATGATTTGGATACTGGAATTGATGGCTTTGTGGAAAAGTTTGCCAATGATACGAAGATAGGTGGTGGGGTAGGCAGTGCTGAGGAAACAATGCAATTGTAGAAAGACGTAGACAAATCACAAGAAAGGGCAAAAAAATGGCAGATGGAATACAGTGTTGGGAAGAAGGACAAGCTGAATGGTGACAGGTAAAGCCAGGTGGCTGGTAAAGGTAAGGGGCTGGAGAGGAGGGATAAAGAGGAGGAGGAGGGACATTCAGGGGAGGTGATAGGCAAGTGAGGAGAAGCCAGAGTAGGGAATAGAAGAAGAAGAAGGAAAAAATACACGAAGGAGAAATGGATGTTCATGCTATCAGGTTGGAGGCTACCTAGATGGAGTATAAGGTGTTGCTCCTCCTCTCTGAAAGTGTCCTCACCACGGCAGAAGAGCAGGCCATGTACTGACCCGTTGGAACTAAAATGGGGTTGGGAATTTAAATGGTTAGCTACCAGGAAATGCCACTTCTGGTGAATGGTGCGGTGGTACCCCGTTTTACATTGGGTCTCACCAATGCGTGGAGGCTGCAATTGTTTATCTTGTTTCTTACTCATCAAAATATGCTTATGTTGCCCTGGCCATACTTCACAGTATACTCCTGGAATCTGCTCCTTCCGACAGTGCTAGAACCACAACTCAATTTATTCACTTGTCATTCATCGGTATTCCTGGAATTCTATTGTGGCTGTGACTGTAATGTTTCAAATAGTTTGATTTAATTTCAGAGAATGTATACAGTATACTACCAGAAATTCTTACTCTTCACAGAGAATCCACAAAACAGGACACCGCAAAGAATGAATGATAGTAACATCAGAGTCCCAAAGCCCCCTATCCCACACACAAGCAGCAGCAGAGGCAATAACCCTCCCCCCACCATGCAGGCACCAGCAAAAGCCCCCAAGGAGACTTTGATCTAGAGTCCATCAAAAATTACAGTCCATAATCCAGCACTGTGGTGTCTCAGACAGGCTCTCTCTCTCTCTGCAATGAGGGGGAGAGAGGCCACTCTGTAGTAGTGAGAATGGAGACCAGCAGCTTGCTGTTCCGATGCTACAATCTTCTGTGTTGTTTCTGCAAGACCCCCCCATTGTTTCATTGTTTCTGAGGAAACAATGCAATTGTAGAAAGACGTAGACAAATCACAAGAAAGGGCAAAAAAGTGGCAGATGGAATACAGTGTTGGGAAGAAGGACAAGCTGAATGGTGACAGGTAAAGCCAGGTGGCTGGTAAAGGTAAGGGGCTGGAGAGGAGGGATAAAGAGGAGGAGGAGGGACATTCAGGGGAGGTGATAGGCAAGTGAGGCCATTGTTCCTCAGACTTTAGAATGTCGAATGGCTGTGGAGGCCAAGTCTTTGGCTGAATTCAAGGTGGAGATGGATAGGTTCTTGATTGGCCATGGCATCAAAGGTTTTGGGATGAAGGTTAGGGAGTGGGGCTGAGGAGGGGAGAAAAGGATGGGCCGTGAGTGAACGGTGGAGCACTCAGTGGTGCAAGTGGCTTGATGGTGCTCCTTTGTCTCAATACCATACAGTAACTGAAAAGAATAGTCCTTCCCTAGACACCACTCTCCTCTTTGCCCAGAACCCCTTCCGGGATTTTTGATTCATCCATTTTTGCCTATTTGTACATTTAGATTTCCTTTGTTGCTGCATTGATACCACTCGATTTCTCCCCTGATTCTCCATCTCCCTACACTTCCCTTTTCACAGTCCTTAAAACTTACTTCTTTAACTAATAGTTTGGTCACTGGTTCTCATGTTACCTTATCTGTAAGGACATACTAAAATGCAGGATAAATGTCAGAAAACTGCAGACATGATGCAGTTACAGAGGAGGAATAATTGCTTTCTATTAATTTCACAAGTCACTGAAGAGTGAGACGGAGATACTGGGTACAGCCTAAAGGGTGGCTGGTGGCTCTGGATATGTCAATGCAGCCCACTGTATCCAGGCCTAATATGTCAAGGATTCTTATAGAAACCAATTAGTAATGAATTACTTATGTGCTTCCATCTCAAATGTTAACCTTGGGGCACTCTACTACATTGGCAAAAGCTTGTGCTAAGAGCTTGTTCACCCAAGCCTGATGAACTCCTACAATTTATATCTTAGAATGCCGAGATGCTTGTGTGGTTTTAGTCTATTCTGCTCTCAGAATTTCCGCTCTGTCATCTGTGAAAGACCCAGAATCAGATCTGATATCACTCACATGTCATGAAATTTCTTGTTTTGTGGTGGCAGTACAGTGCAATAATAAATCATAAATTACAAGAAGTGTATATGAAAAAGAAAATTAATTTAAATAAGTAGTGCAAAAAGGATGGAAAAGATACTGAGCAACACACACAAAATGCTGGTGGAATGCAGCAGGCCAGGCAGCATCTATAGGAAGAAGAAGTACAGTCGACGTTTCAGGCCGAGACCCTTCCTGACAAAACGTCGACTGCACTTCTTTCTATAGATGCTCCTTGGCCTGCTGCATTCCGCCAGCATCTTGTGTGTGTTGCTTGAATTTCCAGCATCTGCAGATTTCCTCATGTTTGCGCTTTAAAGATACTGAGGTCGTGTTCATTGTCCATTGAGGAATCTGATGGCAGAGGAAAGAAGCTGTTCCTGAAACATTGAGTGTGTGTCTTCATGCTTCTGTACCTCCTCCTTGATGGTAGCAATGAGAAGAGGACATGTCCTGTGTGTTTGGGTCCTTAATGCTGCCTTTTTGAGGCATGGCCTTTTGAAGATGTCTTCGATGCTGGGGAGAATGGTGCCCATGACAGAACTGCCAGAGTTTACAACTTTCTGCGGCTTTTTCCGATCCTGTGCACTGACCCCTTCATACCAGATGGTGATGCAACCAGTTAGAATGCTCTCCATGGAACATCTGTAGACATGTTTTTAGTGACATGCCAGTTCACCTCGAGCTCCTAATGAAATATAGCCACTGAAAATATTGGACCAATAAAGTTACATTTCTTGCGCTATCAGTTCTATTCCTATTCTATTTCAACCTTCCCTACATGAATACCCATGAGCACAGCCAAATAAAACAGTGTTACTCCAGAGCCAAGGTGTAAAATGCAGAACCCACAGTCACACACAGCGCAAGGTACAAATAGCACATATAAGATAGCAATAATCATACAGTACTCAAAAATAGATATCATATAGCTCAAGTCCCTGAGTCCATGAATGTTGGCAAAAGCAAGCCTGCACCAGTCTGCAGACAAATGCAATCCAGTTTGCCTTCCCCTGAGCAAACCCAGGAGAGCAGCACTAAGACATCCGGATACACTGCCTCCAGTGGCAACTCCAACACCTCTGTCCTGGGCAGTCACAAGCAGGCAACACCACGGCATGAGACCTTGTCCACACCACAACCAAGACCATGCAGTCCCGCCGACAAGCCGGTGAACCAGACTTGCAGCATTCCAGATTAGCAATGTCCCTCAGGATATTGAAATCACAAGGAAAATGATGCCTCTCTGTAACAGTCAGCAACATAGTCTGCACCAAATCCAGCCCCTCTGCTATTGAGCAACTTGCTGATGGGGTAAACCGGCAGTACTTGAAGTTTTTAATGTCCAGCAGTGTGCTGAGATCGTAATAAAGACAATAACAACTTTGGTTGGCCCATGTCTGAGTGTTCCACCACCTTATTGGACATCAGAAAGTTTGCACCAAGTCCACCAAGACCTCTGAGAGTAGCAGCTGCCCCACCATCCCAACATATTATTCTTTTGTTCATATGACCATAGTCCTGGATCCTCCTGTGTAATAACAATAGTACCATCTCCACCACAAATACTGCAGTAATTGAAGATAATGATTCACCTCTCCCACAGCACTTTCAGAGATTGGGAATAAATGCAGAGTAAGTCAGTGGCACCAAAATTCCGAGGGTAAACTCTAACAAAATACCTCTTTCTGAAATTAGACATGCTCTACTTATGGTTTATCCACCCTGTTATTTAGTAAAAATGTAAATATATTTTTCAGTTACTTTGGAAGTTAGCTGAATAGAGAGAGAGATTTTCCGTTGTTTTGGGATATGGTTTTTCAATGGCACTGAAATAGAAAGACTTCAGAAAGTATATGCCTCTCTCCCATCAGAGAGCTTGTCAGAATATCAAGGTTAAATACAAATATCATTCAGCCATACACAGGAATACCACCAAATGAAAAAGCATTCATCCAGGTCCAAGGTGTAAATCGCACAGTACCAACAGTCACACACACTGTCCCAACAGTCACACACAGCACACAATACTTGATACAAATAGTCACACACAGCACACAACACACTACCCCTACAGTCACACACAGCACACAACACACCATACCAACAGTCACACACAGCACACAACACACCATACCAATAGTCACACACAGCACACAACACACCATACCAATAGTCACACACAGCACTCAACACACCATACCAACAGTCACACACAGCACATAACACTGTCCCAACAGTCACACACAGCACTCAACACACTGTCCCAACAGTCACACACAACACACTGCCCCAACAGTCACACACAGCACACAACACACCATACCAACAGTCACACACAGCACACAACACACCATACCAACAGTCACACACAGCACACAACACACCATACCAACAGTCACACACAGCACACAATACTCGATACAAATAGTCACACACAGCACATAATACACTGTTCCAACAGTCACACAGTACACAACACATAGTACATATAGTTATGACAGCAGGAAAACTGTCATAAACTGACAATGGACACAAAAAAGTTATGTAGCTCAAGTCCCGTGATTGGCCTGGCATGTAGATAGTGGCTGCGTGGGATGTCCTTTGGCTGTGTTTCTTTCATACTGTTACGTTGAAACTGCTCATTTCGGAGGTATTGAGTGAGGATAATGGGTGGGGAGTGTGGGAAGAAGAAAGCATAAGAATATTTTGAAGTTATTTAGTTGTTTTAGTTTCCTGCTTAATCAACTTGAAATAAATTTGACATTGTCCTTATCATATAATGGCTGATTGAACAATATTCTGAAGCTGGTCTTGGAGTTCCTGTTTGTTCATTGGTCTGGTTAAAACAAAAAAAAACTTGTGTGGAGTATTTTCTGCTGGAGTTGCCAAAGTGCTTCATCTTGCAGTGTCTATTGAGTAATCCATGGCTGTTGAATTAATAATTACTGAATTGCATTGGTTCTGAACTCACTTCTTGTACTGTTGAATGAAAGCTGTCCATCTCTGACACCCCTAAACATGTTTGGTCATTGCTAGCCTCCACTATGATTTCCATCTGTCTTCCTTCTGTCTCTGAACTCTCTTGGGCTTTCATTTGGTCCTCAGTGGGTGCTCCTGGTTATCTTTTGGATTCAGTGATAACAATTTGGTTTTATTTGACTAGTTACCAGCTTTGTAAAGTTGCTGGATGCTAATTTAAACTTGCTCATGTATCGTGTGAAATACGGATAATGCTAGCCCCCAACTATTAGCTTTATGCAAAGCAGCTTCCCTGGCTGTAATCCATTCTCCTTGGACTCTGGCTATTTCATTCCTTGTTTCTGAATAAATTATTTACCAACATCCTAGTTCTCTGCCAGCTCAGAATCTAAGTAAATAAAACTAAAACTGAATTCATGGGATTATGTCTACTTGTTAAGAAAAGTTTGTTGATCTAAATATTCAATGAAGCATCCATTATAGCATGGGTTTGTGTTTGGTGATCTGTGGACTCACTGCAAGTTATTGGATAAGGCCATAAAATTCACCAGAACTTGAAGTTTTGTACATACAGATAAAACGTTCAACAAAAAATATACTTTGGAAAACACATTGATAGCATGACGCATTTCCATCATGTTTCATTTTTAATTTTAAAAATACAAGGCTCAGTTAATTTCTAATTACAGAATCCAAATGCATTATACTTAGTGTGCTATTTAAACATTTTTGAATATTATAAATCCATCACTTGTGCTCCATTGGGTGGACCAAGTTTTGTTAAACTGTTGAGTTTGAGATTGGTAATGAACTTTTGTGGTGATGTACCAGTATGGATTATTGATTAACAGAAGATAGAAAATAGGAATGCATAACTGATGGCACCACAGGAGTGTAGGGGCTAGCACAATGCTTTTACAGCTCAGGGACTCAATTCCACCATCATCTGTAAGGACTCTCTCTGTCCTCCCTGGGAATGTGTGCTGTTTCTCCAGGTTCTCCAGTTTCCTCTCTCAGTCCAGTGATGTATGAGTTAGTAGGTTAATTGCTCATTGTAAATTGTTCCTTTATTGGGCTCAGGTTAATCAGGGGTTGCTGGCCGGTGCGATAAATAAGGTGCCAGTAAGACTTGGTCTAGGGCCTGGCTGTTTATAATCCATATGAGAATGGCTTGGTGCCAGCATTACGCAATACATTCAAGGCAGCCAACAGTGCAAAGTCTGGAGACAATGTCAACTGTGAGAAGATTGTAACGGAGCTTCAGTAAAATAGAGACAGCTTGTGTCAGTGGACAGTCATAGCAAGTGGAAAGTACTGTAGAAAAGATGACATTAAGACAAACTAGATCCAAGTGAAGTGATCTCAGTTGAAGAAAATGAATTATTGTAAAGAAATCACCCATCCCAATGATATGGAATGGATTGAAGTCAGATTCCACAAATCAAAGGGCATTTATTTAAGATGCAACTTTCTGCAGCATGGAAGTAGTTCACTCAGCTCGACAGTTTTGCATTAGCCTGTCTGATCCGCTTCACTTTTCCCTTTCTTGCTTATTTAAATAGTCATCTCTGCTGGTGAATTGGGTCATCAGTTAATTGGTGCTGCCTCTCATTTAAAGAACAAAAACTAATTGAGAAAATAGTTGGGATTCTCCATTTATTTGGGACACAGTGCTGCTTAATTGGGGCAGGAGACAGTTGCTGAACAGTTTCTAACTAGATGCACTTTTGTAGCCATTAGACACCACATTGTGCTTAGAGCAGTTTTTAAATAGCACTAATTGTGTGCGTTTGTGTTCAAATATCAGTGATTTTTGTCACTCATAGTTGTTTAGAAGTAAGCAGTAAGACAATTCAGAACAGTTTTGCACACTGCGATTTCAAGCATTTAGGCTTGGAGATGCCAGAAATGGCTGAGAGTTAAAATGAAACAATTTTACTACTTCAACAAGTTAGAAACTACCAAAAACTTGAAGGTACCAACAATCAGCTTGAACATTACAATGAAAATGAAGACGGGGGTGGGGGGTGGGGGGGTGTGGATTGCAATCATCGATAGCATTGTTTGAAAACAGTCCATTATCTACACTGGGTTTCAGCACTGATTCTGTTCATTTACAGTCAATTAAAAGAACGTGTACACTGGATTAATTCCTCTGTCGATTAGGAACTAACACAAGTTTTTATAGTTCTGTAGTAGTATTGATGGTGTTCTAATTTGTTTTGTATTTCATTTAAATACATAATTGGCATTGTAGTGCCCACCTATATCAAGAAATTGTATCAAGAAATTTTGTAAAGTTATTTAGAAAATACCATCCATCCTGGAATTCATCCCGGTCAGTCAGTTGTCGCCTCCCCCACACCCACAAGGCTCCACCTTTCACCTTGTAGTTTGCACTCTTTCCCCTCACCCCATCTTTTTATCCTGGCATCATTCCCTTTCCTTTCCAGTCCTGATGAAGGGGCTCAGACTGAAAAGTTATTCATTTCCATAGATGCTGACTGACCTGCTGAGTTCCTCCACAAAGCTACACAAAGCATTTATTTGGGACAATGCATACTTACAATTCAAAATGCTTCCATTCTCAATCCCTTTCTGTATCCTATGAGTTAACAGTCTTCCTTACCTTCTATCTGACTTGCTTGCCCCCTCTCTGTCTCTGTCTCCATTTCTCTCTCTCTCTCTCTCTCTCTCTCCTTTATCTCTTGAGCTTTTATTTTTATCTCACCTAAAGAATGGTTCTCAAACTCTTGCTTTACTTGCCAGAGAATAAAACAAATCTTTTCCAGCAAATATTAACCCAACATCATCTGGCACCAGCATAAATCAAACACCTGTCAACTTAACAACGCAGTTATGGTCTCCTGGAAACACAATTACTAAAACAGCTCTGTGCAGCTGATGACAAGTTAAACTATCAGATTATCGATGTACAACTTCAGATAGCTACAAAAGAGAGTCACGCTTACAAGAAGTTCTGTGTAAAATTGTATGTTGCTGATGCTCTCAATGCAGCTGAGGGGAACATGAAATGAGTAAACAGATTTAATAAACAATAGCTATTGAATTCTGTGTGCTTTCTTTTAATATTTTCCTGAATCCTCCAAGGATTAAATAATTTATAACTCCAAGCTGTAAAGAATGTACTGTAATAGCCACGGGGTGTTCTGTTACTTTAGTCCAACAGTCGAACATTAAGCAGCTGGAATCCTCTGTAGCCTCAGGCCACTCAGAAGGTCTAAGTGTAAGTGAAGCTGGATACACATGGTCTCTGTGTATTAGAACAGCAGGTAGAACAGGAGATTGGGCACATACCCAGCAGTTGTAAACTGATGAGAGGACCTCCTGCTTGTGACTGAGTAACACTCTAAACTGAAGGCACATAAATTGGTAGGGGTTTTAAGGGAATATCTACTAAATAGATATGTTAACTACTGGTTTGCTCTCAATATCCTTTAATATAATCAGGGACTTCCTATTTCCATTTTCTCACGTCCCCATCTACATCAATGGAGCTGTAGTGGAGCGTGTATCAAGCTTCAAATTCCTTGGTGTCCACATTTCCGAGGGTCTCATCTGGTCCCTGAACTCCTCCATCCTGATCAAAAAGGTGCAACAGCGTCTTTATTTCCTGCGGAGCATCAAGAAAGCTCACCTCTGTCCCAGGATACTGACGGACTTTTACCGCTGTACCATTGAGAGCATATTCAACAACTGCATCTCAGTGTGGTATGGTAATTGTTCCACAAAGCACTCCAGCGTGTGGTGAAAACTGCCCAGCGGATTATCGGCACCCAATTGCCCACCATTGCCCTGCCCATAAACGCTGCCTGGGCAGGGCAAAAAGCATTATCAAGGATGCATCTCACACTAACCATGGACTTTTTACTCTGCTTCCATCTGCTCCCGCACTAGCAGGCACAGGAAGAGTTTCCTCCCTGAGGCATCACATCACAGCACTAAGCAGTATTGCACCCATATTGTACTGTCTCAGTACTTTTATATTTGTGTGCTGTAGCACTTTTTATTCGCAGTTATTTTGTAAATAACACTTTGCATTTCTGGTTAGATGACTTTGTATCTGTACTTGGCACAATGACAATAAAGTTGAATCTAATCTAATAATAAACACCAGAGCTTTTAGTTTCTGTCACATACAAAGAGCCAGGTTACAGCCCATGTGAGAAACAGAAGATCAAGGAAAGATTCTGAACCCTATGGTCCTGCTCTGAGATACATTTGATAGATGTGTTTCAAGCACCAGATGTGAAAGGGTTATCCCATTTTCATTAACACAAGAGCTGGGAATCCAAAGCAACACACTCAAAGTGCTGGAGAACTCGGCAGGTCAGGGAGCATATACCGAAATGAATGTTGATGTTATGGACTCAGACCCGAGGCATCTTGAAGAAGGATCTCTGCCCAAAATATTGACTGTTTATTCATTTCCACAGCTGCTGCCTGAGCTGCTGACTTCCTGCAGCATTTTGTTTTGAATTGACCTTATTTCTTACATCCTTCACATATGTGAGGAGTAAAAAACTTCACATTATGTCTCCATCTGAATGTTCAATGTGTGAATTATTGGTAATTTATAATAAATAGTATGTTCAGTAAGATACACAACAGACCAGTTAGTATAGGTTAGAAATACAACTGTGAATTTCTGAGATATGGGGCTCCAAGCTGTTGACAATGTTCTAAGTATGGCTGACTAGTGCCTTATAAAGCCTCGGCATTATCTCCTTTTGTAACGCTCTGTAAGGTTTCACTGCTAAAGTAATGCTTTCTCTGTAAGGTTTCACTGCTAATGTGATGGTTTCTCTGTAAGGTTTCATTGCTAAAGTAAAGGTTTCTCTGTAAGGTTTCACTGCTAATGTGATGGTTTCTCTGTAAGGTTTCATTGCTAATGTGATGGTTTCTCTGTAAGATTTCACTGCTAAAGTAATGGTTTCTCTGTAAGGTTTCACTGCTAATGTGATGGTTTCTCTGTAGCAGCAGCAGTATTTGGGTTATGACTAGAGATAACGGGGGCTCTGGAATGTCTGCCATCCAATGAGAAGTGTGTTGTTTCTTTCTTGTGTGTCTGAGAGAAGGTTTTCACAGTTTTCTTGTCGACAAGGGATGAAGAGAGAAGACGTGAGTGGAAAGAGTTGGTAGACACCAGGATGGAGTGGACTTGCAGTGAGGGTCCAGGAGTTGATGACGCTCAGAGGAAGGATGCTCCACAGTTTGTGGAGCAAAAGGATGGACAACCGTGAGTTCCAATGTACACATTATGCTGTTTCATTAAAATGGGCCCTTTTTCTTTTTGTTTCCTTTACCAACCCTATAGTCAGATAAAGAATTAGGAAGCTCAATCATTGAATTCCATGTGGTGTTTTGTCTGATATTTTGTGGTATGGATTTGTAACCAGGCAACAGATCATGCAGCATCTACACAAACAAGATTTCTCAAGTTTGGCTGGGCTGGAGGCTGTCTTCCCCTAGACAAAAGCATGCAGGTCAAATCTGAGGGTTACACTTGCTTTTATATTCTATCCCCCTTGTAATTAATGCCAACATTGCATTTGCATTCTTTGCCACAGATTCAACCTGTAAATTAACCTTCTGGGATTCTTGCACGAGGACTCCTAAGATCCTTCAGTTTGTTGCTCATTGATCCTGTTTACAGTTGCTGTTCTATAGATTTGCTAAGTATGCCCGTAGGAAAAAGAATCTCAGGGTTGTATGTGATGACATGTAAGTACTCTGATGATAAATTTTATTCTGCACTTTGAACTTTACCTGGCTGACTTGAATGAAGAACATCATCTTTGACCCTTGTGCTGATCACATCCCCGGATTCTTTGTCAGTTCCAACAAGCCGTACGGATAAATCAAAGCACACTCAGTATCTTGCCCTAGTAACAATGGAAAGAGTTGGAGAGCAGATATCCATTATCTCCATCGAGCTGCATAAACCAAACTCATGACATTAAAGACTGACATTCAAATAGGACAGAGAAAGAATATTTCATCTGTTACACCAGAGGTGAAGTCAGAGTCCCCCCTTACTTGTATTTCTCATAAGCATGCAGTCGATCTTCTCGAGCTAGTAAGAGCCCTTCCTGTATTACTTGGAACAGCAGCGTGTGATTGGACTGATGTGCCAGGGAGTAGAAAATATTCAGATTTCTTCCCTGGGCACAAGATCAGGCAAAATACATTCACACAATAGACTGTAGAATGGATAGTTAAGTGTTCCCACTGCTTCCTAATCCCACTTACATTCAACAATCTACTCATCAAACCTGTGCAAGTAAGTTACAGGCTGTGCCCCCTTCTAGTCACTGAATGATGATGGGTCTTGCTAAAGCTGAATTGAATTGACTTTATTTCTTACATCCTTCACATACATGAGGAGTAAAAATCTTTACGTTACGTCTCCATCTAAATGTGCAATGTGCAATCATAGTAATTTATAATAAAAAGAACAGTCAATGTAATATAGAGTACCTCACCATTGACATATATAAACACATAAAAGTCTACAGATGCTGGAAATCCAAAACAACTCACACAAAATGTCCTGAGGAAGAGTGTTGGCCTGAAATGTTGACTATTTATTCATTTCTATAGATGCTGCCTGACCTGCTGAGTTCCTCCAGCATTTTGTGTGTGTTGTTCAGCATTGAAATAGGTCAATGTGATGAATCCATGACGATGTATCTAAACATTTTAGCAATTCCATTGCTAAAGATCATGGCAATGTAATTCAGCATTACAATGTGACAAATAAACAAGATGATAGATCTATGTGATGAAGTATCTAGGTGTTGAGGTGATAGATGGACAATAACATACTTTGGTATTACAACAGATGGCAATGAGATGATGGTAATGCATCTTGGTATTAAGTCAGGTTGAAAGTTTCCTCCAGAGGCTTCTCAACAACATCATAGGATGTAATTAGGTAGCAGGCATGACATTTTCCTAAATTGTGATGTTAGGGTGTACTCTGGAGTTAGGTTAATAGCAGAATATTAACTTCAGCCACTTTAAAATACTAACATTAATATTAAAAATATTAACTTCCTTAGACCTGAGCATGGACTGTAGATTAAATATAAAATGCAGCTCTGGGCAATAGGCTCTTGGAGTTGAGCTGTGAAATGCAGTTAATTGAAAAACCAGACAATATTGATTAACATTCATTTTGGGTGTCTTGGAGTATGGGTACAAAGAAGGATGTGTGAAAGTTAGAATACATGTAATTCAAAGGAAGTATTGTAAATACAGAATTGTCCTTTGATCTTTAGCATATAAAATGCCATGTAATGTTGGATCGAACAGGCCTCTTCCTCTGAAAGGGTCTCAGTATGATGCCTGCTGGCTTTTATTGAATAAACCACTTCTGCACTCAGTGTTTCTCTGGTGACTTTGTTCAGATTACAACCATGGAACTCAGAACTGAATGTGATGCTTCAAACAGTCGTAGGACTGTGTGAAAAACAATTCATAATGGGTCAAGTGGCTAACCTCTATGGTTCAGTGAGGTAAAGATTCTTTTAAACTGATTAATTTCCTGCTCCCTTTCTATATCTCAGTCTCCTTGAGGTGAGTGTGCATAGAAGATTTGGAGAAGTCCCTTGCAGTGTCTTGTGATCTTCTACATGCCCCAGTGTCATGTTTCATTTGAATTCTCTCACTTTTCATAGTAAGTAAAGAAACACATAAAACAAAGATATTATTTAACTCACATTCTTGAAATCCTGCCCTATTGCTTCTAGCCTTAAGAGTTTATTGCTATAAGTAACTACCAGGGCAAGTGTCTCCTGAATGAATCCCTGGTACTCACTGGTGTTAAACCATGGCTGATAGCAATTCTGGTCCAAAATGCGATTCAGCACTGTTGTCGCTGCCTACTTAGTGCAATCATCAATGGGGGAGTCCTGGAAGAAAGACACTAATGTAGTGTGGAGTCAGAGAGGTGCTCAACCTCTTATTAGTTAAAGCCTCCACTTCACTCTAAGTCTATTACCAATGTTTCCAAGACCATGTTGTGTCCCTTCAATCAGACTTACAGATGCTGCCTGACCTGCTGAGTGCTTCCAACATTTTATCTTTTTTATTATAGGTAACCTATGGGCTTGTTCCCTGGGCTTCATCTGTTGATGTACAGCACAGAGACATTGCCAAATTGTTCAAACCCCGCAAAGAGCTTTTCAATTTTCAATCCATCTCTTTCTCTCATTTACTTGCCCAACTTCCCTTTCAATAAATCCACTCCCTTCACCTAGGAGTTCCTCATTTACTACATAAAGGAGCTTCTCCTAAATTTCTGACAAGAATAGCCACCTTGTACTTACAACACCTTGTCTTGCATTCTCTGATGAGTGTAAACCTATAGAAATATATTTAGAACATAGAAATTTACAGTACATTACAGGCCCTTCGGCCCACAATGTTGTGCTGAACATGTGACCTACTCTGGAAACCGCCTAGAAATTCCCTACCACATAGCCCTCTATTTTCCTAGCTCCATGTACCTATCTAAGAGTCTCTTAAAAGACCCTATCGTATCTACCTCTATCACCGTCACCGGCACTGCCCATAGGTGGTGGAGGCGGATACAGTAGTGTTTTTTAAGAGACTCCTAGATAGGTGCATTCCACACATCCACCGCTCTCTATGTGGAAACTTACCCTTGACATCCCCCTTGTACCTACTTCCAAGTACCTTAAAACTGTGCCCCCTCATGTTAGCCATTTTAGCCCTGGGAAAAGCCTCTGGCTATCCACATGATCAATGCCTCTCCTCATCTTGTACACCTCTAACTAGGGATAGTGTCATGGCTGCAGAAAAGGAGGAAGTCATGGAGGGATTGTCTACTGAGTCCGTGTGGGTGGAAGTCAGAAAAAGGAAAGAGGGAATGACTCTACTGGGTGTTTTTTTATAGACCCCCCTCCCCCCCCAATGGTAACAGGGATATTGTAGAGGAGATAGGGAGGCAGATTCTGGAACGGTGCAATAATAATAGGGTTGTTGTGATGGGAGATTTTAACCTTCCTAATATTGGTTGGCATATCCTTAGTGTAAGGGGTTGAAATGGGGTAGAGTCTGTTAGGTGTGTTCAGGAAGGTTTCGTGACACAATATGTAGATTAACCAACTAGAGTTGAGGCTGTGCTTGATCTGAACCTGGTCAGGTGTCAGGTCTCTCAGTGGGGGAGCATCTTGGAGGTAGTGACCACAATTCTATCTCCTTCACCATAACGCTGGAGAGGGATAGGAACAGACAATAAGGGAAAAATTTGAATTAGTATAGGGGGAAATATGATGCCTATAAGCATAAGTTGGGAGCAGATGTTCTCAGAGCTCTAGAAATTTACAAGGTTGCTAGGAAGGAGCTTAAGAATGAAATTAGGAGAGTCAGATGGGGCCATGAGAAGGCCATGGTGAGCAGGATTAAGGAAAGCCCCAAGGCATTGAACAAGTATGTGAAGAGCAAGAGGATGAGGCAGGTAAGAATAGAACCAATCAGGTGCGATAGTGGAAGCATGTGCATGAAGTCGGAGGAGGTAGTGAAGGTACTTAATTAATACTTTGCTTCAGTATTCACCAGGGAAAAAGACCTTGGCAATTGTGGGAATGACTTGCAGCGGACTGAAATGCTTGGGCATATAGACATTAAGAAAGAGGACGTGCTGAAGCTTTTAAAAAGTATTAAGTCAGATAAGTTACTGGGACCAGATGAGATATACCCTAGACAACTGTGGGAAGTGAGGGAGGAGATTGCAGAGCCTCTTGCGATGATCTTTGCATCATCAACAGGGACAGGAGAAGCATCAGAGGTTTGGAGAGTTGCAAATGTTGTTCTCTTGTTCAAAAAAGGGGGTAGAGTTAACCCAGGAAATTATAGACCAGTGAGTCTGACTTCAGTGGTGGGCAAGTTGTTGGAGAAGATCCTGAGGGGCAGGATTTATGAGCATTTGGAGAGACATAATCTGATTAGAGATAGTCAGCATGGCTTTGTCAAGGGCAGGTCATGCCTTATGACCCTAATTGAATTCTTTGTGGATGTAACAAAACACATTGATGAAGGTAGAGCCCTGGATGTAGTTATATGGATTTCAGTCAGGCATTTGATAAGGTTCCCCATGCAAGACTCCTTCATAGAGTAAGAAGGCATGGGATCCAAGGAGACCTTGCTTTGTGGATCCAGAACTGGCTTGCCCACAGAAGGCAAAGAGTGATTGTAGATGGTTCATATTCTGCATGGAGGATGGTGACCAGTCATGTTCCACAGGGATCAGTTCTGGGACCCCTCCTCTTTGTGATTTTTATAAATGACCTGGATGAAGAAGTAGAAGGGTGGGTTAGAAAGTTTGCTGATGACATAAAGGTTGAAGGTGTTGTGGATAGTCTGGAGGGTTGTCAGAGGTTACAGCTGGACATTGATAGGATGCAAAACTGGGCTGAGAAGTGGCAGATGGACATCAAACCAGATAAGTGTGAAGTGGTTCATTTTGGTAGGTCAAATTTGAAGACAGAATATAATATTAATGGTAAGACTCTTGGCAGTGTGGAGGATCAGAGAGATCTTGGGGTCTGAATCCATAGGACACACAAAGCTGCTGCACAGGTTGACAGTGTTGTTAAGAAGGCGTATGGTGTGTTGGCTTTCATCAACCATCGGACTGAATTCAAGAGCCATGAGGTAATGTAACACCTTGGTCAGACCCCACCTGGAGTACAGTGTTCAGTTCTGGTCACCCCACTACAGGAAGGATGTGGATACTATAGAGAGACTGCAATGGTGATTTACAAGAATGATGCCTGGATTGGAGGGGGTACCTTATGAGAATAGGTTGAGTGAACTTGGCCTTTTCTCCTTGGAGCGATGGAGGATGAGAGGTGACCTGATAGAGGTGTATAAAAGGATGAGAGGCATTGATCGTGTGGATAGTCAGAGGCTTTTTCCCAGGGCTGAAATGGCTAACACAAGGAAATAGGTACTGAGGGGATGTCAGGGGTAAGTGGTGACAGTGGTGGGTGCATGGAATGCACTGCCAGTGGTGGATACAATAGGGTCTTTTAAGAACCTCTGGAATAGGTACGTGGAGCTTAGAAAAATAGAGGGCTCTGTGGTAGGGAAATTCTAGGCAGTTTCTAGAGTAGGTTACATGGTCGGCACCACACTGTGGACTGAAGGGCCTGTAATGAGCTGTAGATTTCGATATTCTATGTTCTATTTACTGTTTTCATAGATGCTGCCTGGCCTGCTGAGTTCCTCCAACTTTTTGTATGTTTCGCATACTGCACTTACCTGCTTTACTGTAGTTGCATATGAAAATTAACTTGTGCAATCATCATCAGGCATTCTCACTTTTGTTCTTAATGACAGAAGATGTTCATGGATGAAACAGCTAAAGATGTTTTAATAATAATAATTATGTTATTTATCGAGCACTTTTTGTGCAGATGATGTGGTTCGAAGTGCTTTACATAGAAACATAGAAAACCTACAGCACAAGACAGGCCCTTTGGCCCACAAAGTTGTGCCAAACTTGTCCCTACCTTAGAAATTACTAGGCTTACCCATAACCCTCTATTTTTCTTTACAATGGGATAAAAGTACAAACATGAAAATAAAACAAAACTAAAAATAAAAGCAATGTTAAATAAAAAGGTTTTGGGCTGGCATTTAAACGTGTCGTCTGAGTCTGCATCCCTTATTGTTTCAGGTATTGAATTCCACAGCTCAGGCGTGTAGTTCAAAAAAGCTGATCTGCTAATCATCTTTCAAGAAAGATAGTCTAAATTTATGAGACTGGTGGAAGAAGACCTGGATTGTAAAATGAAAACTCTGTGATGTACTCTGGTCCTAGACAAATAAGAGCTTTAAAAAAAAAGTGAGAGAACTTTAAAATCAATTCTAAAAGTATAGGAAGCCATTGCAGAGCAAGTGATATGTTCGCTCATCCTGGTTTTGGTTAAAGCGGTGTTCTGAATGAGGGGAAGTTGATCAATAGATTGGCGGTGAGGAGAGCATTGCAGTGATCTAGTCTAATCGATATAAAGTATCATCACGTGACAGAAACGTTTGTCCCTTTGTAATATTTCTTTAGTGTAGAAATGCTGCTCTGCTCACTTTCTTAATGTGGGATGTAAAATTCAGACATGAATCTAGGATAAGACCCAGGCTTGTTACTTCTGATTTTACAAAGGAGGCCAGGTTCTCAAGTTAATCAAGAAGTTTATCTCCTTTGCTTTTGGGATCAAGCAAAGGTATTTCAGTTTTATCTTTATTTAGTTTTAGGAAATTATTGCTCATCCGTTTGTTTGTTGCAGCCAAACCAGAAGTCAGAGAAGATAGGCTGTTCTCATCATCAGGCTCAACTGAGATGTGTAATTTTGTGTCACGTGCATGACTGTGGAAATCAAGTTTACGCTCTCCGAAGGGGAGCATGGAAACGGAGAAGAGTAGGAGACCAAAACAGCTTCCCTGAACGACACCAATGTGGTGAACTACGTGTGCCTGTCTGGACACGCCCCCTGCTGACTGCTCCTGTGGCTCCTCCCACAGACCCCGTGTGGTGAACTACATATACCTGTTTGGACATGCCCCCTGCTGACTGCTCCTGTGGCTCCTCCCACAGACCCCGTGTGGTGAACTACATATACCTGTCAGGACACGCCCCCTGCTGACTGCTCCTGTGGCTCCTCCCACAGACCCCTGTATAAAGGCGATCGAGGCCTGAACCCGGCCTCTCAGTCTCCAGGATGTAGTATGGTGGTCAACCACTGCTTGTTCCTTCTTCCAGTCAATAAAAGCCGATATCTCGCCTTTACGTCTCAGAGTGAGTTATTGATGGTGCATCAACCAAAAAGTACATTGCATCTCTTAGAAAATTAGTTTCCAAGGGAGACAAAAAATTTTCTCTCGATATATGAACAAAACCAAACAAGGGCACTACCAGGGAGGCCAGCCCAGTTCTCAAGGCGATCAAGAAGAATGTTGTGGTCAATTATGTTGAAGACAGCACTTAGATCTAGAAGAGTTCTTAATGCAGGGTGCTTAGATGGGGCAGAGTTTGTTAAATGTATTTGGGAGGGTTTCTTAAATCAGTATGTAGACAGTCCAATGAGAGGAGGCTGTACTGGACCCAGTGTTGGGTAATGTTCTACCTCTATTTAAGGAGGGAGCAAAGGAAAATCCTGGAAACTGTAGACTGGTGAGTCTCACGTCAGCGAAATTGTAGGGAAATTGCTGGAGAAAATTCTTAGGGATAGGATATATTCTTAGGGACCCTAGAGAGGCTGGTCCTGGCTCAGCTCCGACCCCTGGTTAGATCAGCCATCGGTCCCCTGCAGTTTGCCTACCAGGAGCACATTGGAGTCAGTGATGCTGTCATCTACCTGCTGAACAGAGCCTGCTCCCATTGGATAAGCAGGGCAACACCGTGAGGATCATGGTTTTTGATTTCTCAAGTGCCTTCAATATCATACAGCCCTCATTGCTGGGGGAAAGTTGCAGTGGATTGAGGGCTGATCTGACCAGGGTTGGGCGCTGAGCCAGGACCATTCTCTCTAGGGTCAATGCAGATAACGGATAATGGACTACCTGACAAGCAGACCACAGCCTGTGTGGCTTCGGAGCTGTGTGTCGGACGTGGCTATAAGCAGCAATGGGACCCCTCAGGGGCCTGTATCAGTTCCCTTCCTGTTTACCCTGTATGCCTCAGACTTTAGATACAACACTGAGTCATGTCATCTGCAGAAATTCTCTGATGACTCAGAAATTGTTGGGTATATATAGGGAGGACAGGAGGATGAATAGAGGTCCTGGTGGAGGACTTTGTCAAATGGTGCAAGCTGAATCACCTGCAGCTCAACTTCAGTAAGACAAAGGAGGTGGTGATGGACTTTAGGAAGACTAAGCCTGCACTGCTCCCTGTTACTATTGATGGTGAGGGCGTGGATGTGGTGAGGACCTACAAGTACCTGGGGTACACCTGGATGACAGACTTGAATGGAGCACCAACACAGAAGCCATGTACAAGAAGGGCCAGAGTCACCTCTACTTCCAGAGGAGACTGAGGTCCTTCGGAGTATGCAGGCCTCTCCTTCACATGTTCTACCATTCTGTTGTTGCCAGTACAATCTTCTATGCGGTGGTGTGCTGGGGCAATGGCATCAACAGGCTCAATAAACGGAAAATCCTGGCAATTCTAGACAATGTTTCTCACACTCTGCATGAATCTTGACTGAACAGAGAGCACTTTTAGTAATAGACTGGGACAACTGCGCTGCTCCAAAGAGTGCTATATGAGGACATTCTTACCCTCGGCCATTAGGCTCTATAATGAGTCAACCTATAGCCGGGGAAGTGATGGCCGCCTCCAGTTAGACTGTTTGAGGTAACTTATTTTTTTATTCTTTCTTACTTCTCCTCTTATAGTTGTATATTTGTACAGCTGTGCACTTGCAATGCTACTGTGACACTAATTTCCTTTGGGATCAAAGGAGTATCTATTTATCTAACTATCTATCTATCTATACAAGCATTTGGAAATCAATGGCCGAATTAGGGAAAGCCAGCACGGCTTTGTGTGGTGCAAGTCATGTCTTACAAGCTTAATTGAGTCTTTTGACAAGGAGACAAGGGAGATTGATGAAGTTAGAGCAATGGATGTTGTCTAAGTGGATTTTAGTAAGGCATTTGACAAGCCCCTCAAGGGAGGCTAATCCAGAAGATTAGGTTGCATGGGGAACATAAGAATATAAGAAATAGGAGCAGGAGTAGGCCATCTGGCCTAACAAGCCAGCTGTGCCAATCAATAAGATCATGGCTGATCTTACCTGCCTTTTTCCCATAAGCCTTAATTCCCCTACGATGCAGAAATCTATCCAACCTGGTCTTAAATATTTTCACTGAGGAAGCCTCCACTACTTCATTGGACAGAGAATTCCACAGATTCACCGCTCTCTGGGAAAAGCAGTTCCTCCTCATCTCTGTCCTAAATCTACTCCCCCTAATCTTGAGGCTATGTCCCCTTGTTCTAGTCTCACCTACCAGTGGAAACAACTTTCCTGCCTCTATCTTATCTATCCCTTTCATAATTTTATATGTTTCTACAAGATCTTCCGTCATTCTTCTGAATTCCAGTCAGTACAGTCCCAAGCGGCTCTCCTCAAAGCCTAACCCCCTCATCTCTGGAATCAACCTTCTCAGCACTTCCTCTAAAGCCAATATATCCTTCCTCAAGTAGGGAGACCAGAACTGCACACAGTACTCCAGGTGCGGCCTCATCAGTACCCTGTATAGTTGCAGCATAACCTCCCTGCTCTTAAATTCAATCCCTCGAGCAATGAAGGCCAACAATCCATTAGCCTTCTTGATAGCCAGCTGTACCTGCAAACCAACCTTTCATGATTCATGCACAAGCACTCCAAGTCCCTCTGCACAGCAGCATGCTGCAATTTTTTACCATTTAAACAATAATCTGCTCTTTCATTTTTCATTAAAGGGGGGGTTCTTCTTTTTCTTTGTTACTGCGTATGTTAATCAAAATGGCTTCTTTGTTTTGTTAAAAGTAGGAATGCTTCTTTGTTGCGAGAGAGTGCTGGAAGCTTGTTTGGGTTAAAATTTACTGATAAGGAGAATTGTATTCCTTTGTAAACCAATTGGGATTAATGTTGTTCTTTCTTCTGAGTCGGTGAGCTATTGTTGGCGGGCTTTTGGGGAGATCAGCGCGAGGGGGTGAGAGAGAGAGAACGTGATGCTGTAAACTGGGCGAGGAACGGACCCCAAGCGGGGGTCCGAGGCTAGGAGGTACCCCGAGGAGAGGAGACGAGGATAGATGTGCTTGGTTGACCACTTCGGGTGGTCCTGAGCTGCGAGTCGAGGAGTTCGGAGGGGACCGAATGGTGGCCAGAAGACTTCAGTAATTGAACTCCAACGGTTGTGCACTAAGTGGTTTGGACTTTGATAAGATTGGTGCCTTTTCTTTATCTTCTTTTCCTTCATGTATACTGTATTGTTATTAATTACTTAGTTATAGTAATCTTTATAAACTGTAATCATTTAATCGCTTATGGTGTACTGTCTGTTTTTGGGCGAGGCGGGGACATCACACAGCATCCACACCAGCTGATTACCCAGTTTGGCGGGGCCGAAGGCTGCTCCCCCTAGACGAAACGAGCTGAGCCAGCCTGAGGCGACCCAGGGGGTTACACTCTCAAAGTAGAAGACCTCGTATTTACCAACATTGTACTCCATCTGCCAGACCCTTGCCCACTCACTTAGCCTATCTATATCTCTCTGCAGACTCTCCATATCTTCTGCTCAATTTGCTTTTGCACTCAATTTAATATCATACACTATGCTCGGTCCCCTCTTCCAGATCGTTAATGTATATCGTGAACAGTTGCGGCCCATCACCGACCCCTGTGGCACACCACTGATCACTGATTGTCAACCAGAGTAACACCCATGTATCCCAACTCTCTGCTTTCTATTGGTTAACCAATCCTCTATCCATGCTAACATATCACCCCCAACTCTATGCATCCTTTTCTAATAGATAAGTCTTTTATGTGGCAGCTTATCAAACACCTTCCAGAAATCCAAGTAAGAAATGTCCTTCTGTTCCCCTCTATCCACTGCGCTCATTGTATCCTCAAAGAACTCCAGTAAGTTTGTCAAACAGGACCTGCCTTTGCTGAATCCATGCTGTGTCTGCCTGATGGATCCATTTCTTTCCAGATGCCTCACTATTTCTTCTTTAACGATAGTTTCAAGCATTTTCCCAACTACAGATATTAAACTAACTGGCCTATAGCTGCCTACATTTTACCTATATCCTTTGCTGAACAGTGGCGTGACATTCACTGTTCCAATCCACCGAGACCTGCCCAGAATCCAGAGAATTTTGGCAAATTATCACCAAAGCTACTATAAATTCTGCCATTTCTTTCAGTACCCTGCAATGCTTTCCATCAGGATCGGGGGACTTATCTATCTTCAGGCCCACAAGTTTGCTCAGCGATATCTCTTTAGTGATAGCTATTGTATCAAGGTCCTCACCTCCCATCTCATCCATAACATCTCTTTGGCATGTTAGACGGGTCCTCCTCTGTGGAGACTGACACAAATAGTCATTCAAACCCTCGGCCATTTCCTCATTACCTAATTTCAATTCCCCCTTCTTGTCCTCCAAGGGATCTACATTCACTTTAGCCACCCTTTTACGCTTAATATAATTATAAAAACTTTGCTAGTTTATTTTTATAATCCAGTTTCCCTTTATTTATTACTCACTTTGTGGTACTTTGTTGCTTTTTAAGGTTTTCCCTGTTTTCCAGTTTCCTACTACTCTTGACAATTTTGTATGCATGAACTTTTAGTCTGATGCCTTCCTTTATTTCCTTAGTTATACAGGCTGGCTCTCCCCACCCTTACTGTCCTTGCTTTTAACTGGAATATACTGGGACTTCAATGTTTGGTTTCAGAACTGGCTTGCACACAGAAGACAGAGGGTGGTGGTTGAACTTGAGTTCAAGGTTGATAGTTAGTGCTGTTCTGCAGGGATCTGTGCTGGGACCTCTGCTGCTTGTGGTGTATATAAGTGACCTGGATGAAAATGTAAGTTTTTGAATGTACCAAGACTGGTGGAGTAGGGGATAGTGTAGAAGACTGGCAAAGAATATAACACGAGATAGATCAGTTGCAGATATGTGCTGAGAAATGGCAGATGGAGTTTAACCCAGTAAATGTGAGGTGTTGCACCTCGGTAGGGCAATTGCAAGGAGACAGTACACTGCAAGGGCAAAACCATTAACAGTGTTGCTGAGCAGAGAGATCCTGTGGTCCGACTTCATAGCTCCATGAAAGTGGTTAAACAGGTCGATAGGAGGATTACTTTTATTAGTCAAGGCATTGAGTTCAAAAGTCAAGAGGTTATGTTGCAACTTTATAGAACTCTAGCTAGGCCACATCTGGAGGATTGCATACAGTTCTGATTGCTCCATTATAGGAAGGATGTTGAGGCTTTGAAGAGGGTGCAGAAGAGGTTTACCAGGATGCTGTCTGGTTCAGAGGCTGGACAAACTTGGTTGTTTTCTCTGGAGTGGCAGAGGCTGAGGGGAGATCTGATAGAGATTTATAAGATTAAGAGAGGCATAGATAGAGTTGACAGAGAGCTTCTCTTTCCCAGGGTAGAGAGGTCTAATACCAGAGGGCATGCACAGAAGGTGAGAGCTCAAAGGGGATGTGAGGACGAGTTTTTCACTCAGAGTGGTGGATGCCTGGTATGGTGGCAAAGGCAAATCCATTAGAAGCTTCTAAGAGATAGTTAGATAGGCACATGAATATGAGGAAGATAGAGGGATATGGAGAAAGTGTGAGTAGGAGAGATTAGTTTCTTGGGGGTGTTTGACTTACTTTTTAGCTGGTATTGGCACAACATTGCTGAAGGGCCTGCTCCTCTGCTGTGAGGTTCTACGTTCTATGTTCTGATGTTCCGTTGGTGTCAATGCTGAGCTTAAGGTCTTTGGTAAGAGTCATCTCCATGCTGTGCTTCACTCTAAAACGTGACTGAAACTTTTCTAGAACATTGTTCTCATTGTTGAGTTGGATGAAAATGACTTCCTCAAGAATTTTGTCCAGTAAAGGAAGATTTGATATAGACCTGTAGTTAGCTAGTACCTCTCTATCAAGATTTTGTTTTTCAGGTAGGGATTTGACAGCCATAGTTTGAAAGGCATCTTTTGGGCCAAGATATTGTCCTGCAGTGTAGTGATGTCCTGGATCCAAGATGACCAGCTTCCGGAACCACCTGGACAGTGATGGACAAGGAGATGGACATGAAAGCAGACCCATTGAGCTGAATGGAAGTTCATTTTCTGCTCTGGCCTCTAGAGGGACAGTTCATTTTGTATGAACATCACTTCCTGTGCATAAGCTATTTTTCTCAATACACTGTGCTCAATTCTGGCTGCCTCACTAGAGGAAGGACATGGAAGCCATAGAAAGGGTGCAGATGAGATTTACAAGGATGTTGCCTGGATTAGGGAGCATGCCTTATGAGAATAGGTTGAGTGAACTTTTCTCCTTGGAGCGACGGAGGATGAGAGGTGTACAAGATAATGAGAGGCGTTGATCGTATGGATAGTCAGAGGCTTTTCCCCAGGGCTGAAATGGGTAACATGAGAGGGCATAGTTTTAAGATGCTTGGAAGTAGGTACAGAGGAGATATCAGGGGTAAGTTTTTTACACAGAGTTGTGAGTGTGTGGAATGGGCTGTCGGTGACGTTGGTGGAGGCAGATACGATAGGGTCTTTTAAGAGACTCCTGGACAGGTACATGGAGCTTAGAAAAATAGAGGGCTATGGGTAAAGCCTAGGTAGTTCTAAGGTAGTGACATGTTCAGCACAGCTTTGTGGGCTGAAGGACCTGTATTGTGCTGTAGGTTTTCTATGTTTCTATTTCCTGCGCGGATTACTTGTTTTGATTTCAATTACATGGTGGAAAGCCATCGATTTCCATCTTCTCTTTATTTGTCCCTGTAACAGCAATGTTTTTTCACAAGTCAAAATCTCATTAAAAACTCCGAAGAAAGCTTCTGGCTCAGGCAATTGTTGAGTGTTTAACTCGCTGCGTAGCTTTGTCTATTGCAAGGGTAGTAGATTGTCTATTAAAATATTGCAAGCTATGAAAAGTTAGGACTTATGAGGGATTAATTTACAATACCTTCATGTTCTGGTTAGGATTTCGCCTCTTTTTGTGCAACCATGTGTCCCATCGTACAACTTCCATTACAGGACATGCTTTTGTCTCTCAAGTGGAATAAGCAGCATCGGAGCTTCCCTACTTTCCTCGTGTCCACAGCGGTTCCCCAAGAATATCAACTTTCACAAAGTGACCCCTAAGTACATCAGTATTCATGGACCATCTTGTGAATGTGTTAATATTCACAGGTAATCTGTGTGGATATTAGTATTCACTGTGTTCTTTAGCATTAGTATTCAATGAAGATCTCTCGGTGAATACCGATATGCCTCAAGGACCTTCACTGAACACTGATTAGCAGCTGGGATTCCCTGTGAATAATGATGGGGTTCTGGGACCCAATGAGAATACTGATACACACTGAGTGACCACTGTGAATACTGATACACTCCAAGGATCTGCTGTAAATACAAATAAACTCCAACGACACTCTTTGAAAACTTTTGTATGTCCAGGGCATCTCATCTGAAACCACTGAGACACAGCTGGAAAGTGTGGGAGAGCTGATTCATTCACAGGAACAGATTCATTCATCTGTAAAGAATGAAATGGATCCAGGATCCGCTACCTGGGACCCCTCTCAATGATATACATCCAAGATCCCCTATCAGTACATACCTGGACCACTATTAAAACTGAGCCCTTCCCAGGACCCTTTGTAAAAACTGATAATTTTCCAGGACTCCCTGTGGATACTCTAAGCCTTCCTCCTCTCTGATACTCTGCACACTCATGTACTTTGAACTGATACACGCTCAGACTATGCTAGACTTACAGCACCCTGTCAGTACAGTACACTCCCATGTTATGGAGTGGTTGTGTTGCAAGAAAACCATCCATTATACCACTTTCCATTGATAGAACTTGATCAATTATCTTGCTTTTCAGTATATTGTGCTTATTTATCTATTCTCACTTATGTAAGTTCCAAAGAACAAACTTTTATTCTGTATCTCCAAATCTTTCATAGTCATTGCTCAACTCCATGAAGAAATACACTATTTCCATCACCTAAACAGCCTTACAATGGGGGAGGACTATACTGACACTCTCCTTCTTACTGGCTGTGAATATCGATACCCTGCTGGGATCCACTTGTTGATATGGTTGAAGGACTCTGGGAAAACAAACACATCTAGGAACCCCAACGTGATCCCAGCACCCGGTGTGAATGCTGACACATCCAAGGACTTCTTGTGACTATTATTTCACCTGTGAGATCCTCAGCAAAATATGAAACCTACCTGAGAACCTGTGTCGATGGTGATTATTCCTCCAGAACCCACCGTGAATAATGATTCATTCCAGGATCCCCCTTGAATATTGAATTGCTTCCAGCATCGTCTGTGGGAACTGAACACCCCAGGGATCCTTTGCGAATATTCATATACTGCTGGGATCCTCTGTGAAGATCGAAACACAGCTGGATTCCTGTGAATACTGATAAGCTCCTTGGACTTTCTGCGTATTGATATTGTCTCAGACCCTCTCTGAGTACCGGTGTGTTCTCAGCAGCACGATAAAGTCCTGGCACCCTCTGCAAATGTGTGGCACGTGGACAAGTGGTTAAGGCGTTGGACTAGCGACCCGAAGGTCCAGCTCCAACCGAGGCAGTGTGTTGTGTCCTTGAGCAAGACACTTAATCACACAATGCTCCAGTCCACCCAGCTGAAAATGGGTACCAGCAAAAAGCTGGAGGTTAACCTCGTGACAGACTGGCATCCTATCCAGGGGTGGGGGGGGGGGGGGGGAGGTTGCTTCGTACTCTCAATCGCTTCACACCACGGAAACTGGCATAAGCACCGGCCTGATGAGCCTATAAGGCTCAGGACTGACTTTAACTTTAACCCTCTGCAAATATTGATTCACGTCTGGAACGTCATAAATACTGACACATTCCTGGGACCCTCTGAGAATGCTGATCCTCTTGGAGCACTCGAAGAACACAGAGGAACTCTTAAAACTCCATATATAACTTACACCCTCTGTCAATACTGACATCCTGAAAGGACCCTCTGTGACTACTAATACACGCCTGGGAACTTGTGTGAACATTTGTGTAAACGAGAGCCGCTGGGAAGATGGAATACTCAAAGGAACCTGTGAGTTGTAATCTTCTAGAATCCCAGCAGCTATTTGAACAATGCTTCTGTGAATATAGAAACAGTTCTGGAACAATCTGTGAATACCGATAGATTCTCAGGATCCTCTGAAATACTGACAATACACTCATGTACTTTTGAAAATTGTGGGAATACTAAAGCGCACCTGAGTCAACCCTGGAATTCTGAATGTACCCAGGGTGTTTTGTGAACAGTGATGGACAGTATTCCTAAGATGATTTGCATATACTGATACATTTCCAGAATCCATGTGGAATCTCCTTCTCAAGGCACTTTGATACACACTTGAGACCCTCTAGAAATACATGAATACTTCTGAAGCCCCTTGTAAATGCTGGTACACACATGGAGTCTTCTGTCCCAATATTGATTTACACCAAGATCCTGTGAGAATATTGATACTCTGTGGGACTGCCTGCAAATAATGTTATGACCCCAGGGCCCCCTCCCCCTCTAAATCTGTATCTAGATATAGATACGCCCTTGGGAACTCCTGCACTGGGGATCACACAATGGTACTTTTTATAAAAGGGGGACCCTCCTTCAGACTGACAGACTCTGGGCCCTCTCTGAATGATGAACCACTCCTGGATCACATTACAAACACTGAAACATAGGCAGGAATCACTGCAATTATCAGCAAATTCCTGGGGGTCTCCTTGCACACCTCCTCCCCCGCCCCCCAGTCTTCCGTTGAACACTGATGCACCCGTCTAATTGCTTGGTTGGGTAAAAGTGAATGAAATAGATCTGAGTCAGAAATTCCACTTAAAATTGCCGAAGAGTTCTCTGATTAGCTTTTTACATATTTATAATATATTCACATTAAATTAACTCATAATCCCAACTAGATGAATAATTCATATAGCTCTTAAATTAACATCAACCAGAAAAAAATATTAAATGAAATCAGTTCCAGGTATTAACTTCAATCGACTGCAATAAAATAATGTTCTCCTCCCCTTCCCTTCACTGTCATTCCTGGGGAAGTCCAGTTGAGTTCACTTTCATCAAGAGTCCTGGCTTTTAATGATTAGCAAATATTTTACAAGTGTTAATGGAACATATTTTTCTTTCACAGATTCCATTTGCTGGGTATTTAAAGATTAGATTGCTTTTTCTGGACAGTTGCAGTAAGATTGTCACGTGCCTGACGCTTGGAGGAGAAATCTCTACCCTGGAAAGGGCTGAGAGGGAATTCAATGCGGGATAGGATTTTAGGAATAGTACCGAAGCCAGTAGAAGGAGATTTAGTATAGCATATTTGTTGAAAGGAGAATGCATTTCTATGCCAATGACTTGCTTTGCTTGAGTATAGAGAGCACTAACTTCTAAATCACAATGAGAAGAATCATATGGATTTTGTTTGTGTTTGTGGAGAAAATATTGGCCTTTGTGATCTTCATACAAGAACAACAATGTGGCAGAACAATGTGTAGCACATTTCTGAATGATAGATTTCTGCCAGTTTAGTGATAATAATGAGCTGTGTTGGTGAAAACCCTGTCCACTAAATCTGACTCAAGAATGAATTTAAGTTGTGCTTTAATTCTGTAACAAGCTTCCATTTGAAACCAACGATAATAGAAACTGATCTCTGCATAACTCATGCTAAAATGATTAACTTGTCCCAAAGCTGTACACACAGGATTTGTGCAAAGATTCACATGGCAAACAAGCTTCTAACCTGGTGTTTTCTCTCACCTTGCACACACTAACCATTTGTCAGGGTGGCGGGGTGGAGATGTGTTTCGATCAAAGGAGGTGTAAGGCACTCATCCCCTCCACCAGCCTGCAGGTCACCCCCGGGCAAGGTGTAGCACCTGCTTAGCTCCCCGATCAGGGTCACGTGAAGCCACGGGAGCAGGTGGTGGACGGTCGTATGAGCAGCCGGTGCAGATCGCAAATCCTGGTTATGTGACCACTGACACCAGGCAGAGAATCTCTGAAGAGTATTGATAATGGCTGGGGTCACCCATCTTATAAAGACACTGCCCAAAAGAAGGCACTGGCAAACCACTAGTGTAGAAAAAATTGCCAAGAACAATCATGGATGCAGCCTCAGAATAGCGGGGTATCCTTTTAGATTGAAGATGAGGAGGAATTTCTTATGCCAGGGAGTCATGAATCTGTGGAATTTGTCGCCATAGGCAGATGTGTAGGCCCGGTCATTGAGTATATTTAAGGCAGAGATTGATAGATTCTCTCTCTTTCTCTCTCTCCCTCTCCATTTCTCTCACTGTCTCCCCCTCTGTCTCTCTCCTCTCCCTCCTTTTCTCTCTTTCACACGCTCCTCTCCCTCTACCCTTCCCTCGCTCTTGCCCCCTCTCTTCCTCTTTGTCTCTCCCCTCTCTCCCTTTCTCTCTCCTCCCTCCTCTCTCTTTCCCTCTCTCCGTCACCCTCTCCCTCCCCTTCTTTTCTTCACTATCTCTCTCCTTTCTCTCCCTCCTCTCTCTTTCTCTCTCTCTCCTTCTACCCCTCTCTCCCACTTCTCTCTCTCTATCTCTCCCCATTCTCCCTTTCCCCTCTCCATTTCCCCCTCTCTCCTCTCTCCCTCTCTCATTCTCCCTTTCCTCTCTCTCCCTCTCCCCTCTCCCCCCCCACACTCTCTCTTTCCTCTCTCATTCTCTCTCCTCCCCCGGTCTCTCCCTCTCTCTCTCTCTCTTTCTCCCTCTCTCTCCCCCTCTCACTCTTGCCTGCTGTCTCTCTCTCTCTCTCTCCCTCTCTCTCCCCCTCTCACTCTTGCCCGCTGTCTCTCTCTCTCTCTCACTCACTCTCCCTCTCTCTTTCTCTATCTTGGAAGAAGACATTAGAGATCTAAGGCAACATGATTGAATCTGCAGATGCTGGAAATAAATGAAAGCACAAAATGCTGGCAGAACTCAGCAGGCCAGACAGCATCTATGGGAGGAGGTAGTGACGACGTTTCAGGCCGAAACCCTTCATCAGGAGTGAAGTAACATGGGATGGTCGAGGGGGGATAAGAAGTGGGGGGATGGATGAAGTAGAGAGCTGGGAAGTGATAGGCTGAAGGGAAATGGGCTGGGAGAAGGTGGAGAATATGGGAAATAAAAGAGAAAGAAAGATAGGGCTGGGGGAAGATTATAGTGAGGGGGAAAAAGAGAGAGAAAGAGAACCAGACTAAAATTATAGATAGGGATGGGGGTAAGGGGGGGGGACTGGGGTATCAACGGAGGTCTGTGAGTTGAATGTTCATGCCGGCAGGTGGGAGGCTACCTAGGAGGGAAGTTATCCAATGTATAATCCTCCGTAACTTCCACCACCTCCTACGGGATCCCACCACCAACCACATCTTCCCGTCGCCCCCCACTCTCGGCTTTCCACAGGGATCGCTCCCTACGTGACTCCATTGTTCATTCATCCCCCCAATCCCTCCCCACCGACCTCCCTCCGGGCACTCATCCCTGCAGACGGAAGTGCTACACCTGCCCCCATACTTCTTCCCTCACCACTATCCCAGGCCCCAGACAGTCCTTTCAGGTGAGGCACCACTTCACCTGCGAGTCAGCTGGGGTGATATACTGTATCCGGTGCTCCCGATGTGGCCATTTATACATCGGGGTGACCCACCGCAGACTGGGAGACCATTTCGCCGAACACCAGCGCTCAGTCCTCCAGCAGTGGCGGGATCTCCCTGTGGCGACACACTTCAATTCCACAGACCACTCCCACTCCGATATGTCTGTCCATCGCCTCCTCTACCATCAAGATGAGGCCACACGCAGGTCGATGCAGCAATACCTTATCTGCCGCCTAGGTAGCCTCCTTCCTGCCGGCATGAACATCCAACTCACTGACCTCCGTTGATACCCCTGCCCCCACCTTACCCCATCCCTATCTATAATTTTAGTCTGGTTCTCTTCCTCTCTCTTTTTCCCCCCTCACTATAATCTCCCCCCAGCCCTACCTTTCTTTCTCTTTTATTTCCCATATTCTCCACCTTCCCCCAGCCCATTTCCCTTCAGCCTATCACTTCCCAGCTCTCTACTTCATCCCTCCCCCCACTTCTTATCCCCCCTCGACCATCCCATGTTACTTCACTCCTGATGAAGGGTTTCAGCCTGAAACGTTGTCACATTAGAGATCTAGATGGGTTTTATTGACAATTTTGTAGTTTTATGATTAGCATTACGGTACCAGTTACAAACAAAATGAATTAATTCCAATGTGCTCTACTCTGACAAAATCAATGGACCATAACGGCCATTTTGGACCTGATTTCTTGTGCATGTCTCATACTCTGTATTAACTATACACCTCCGCTCTCTGCATGTCACAGGTGTTCCCATGTTAAAATGCGATCAAATGTTTTATACACAATAACATAAACAACAGATCACCATTCACACAAAATGCTGGTGGAACACAACAGGCTGTGTTCCACAAGCATCTTATGTATGTTGTTGGAATTTCCAGCATCTGCAGATTTCCTCATGTTAGATCACAATTCACAATAGTTTGGGACTGTAACTAAGTCCTTAGTATCAACAAATGCAGGATGGAGGTTAATTTATAGACCTCCATTTTATGGGATTGCTCAGGAGATTTAATCTTAGCTGATGCAGCTCTGAAAGGATTTGGTGTAGTGCTGGATGTTAATCTTTGACGTCATTCCGGTTGGTTTCAGAACTAGCAATATCATTTCCAGTTCACATTGACCTTTTTGATAATATATAATGAAGTTTGAGCCAGGTTTAAATTGAGCTGAAAGTGTCAAAACTAATTAATCTATTGGTACGTCCTCTCAGACTCCAAAATGATTTGCCCCTCCTCTGGCTATGTGCGATCTGCCTCACTGACATTACATTCCTCAAATGTGTTCTCTCAGTTTCGCAAGTTAATTGCTCAACCATTTCTATTCATCAACAGTTTGTTGCCAAGGTAACTCAGGACTCACCTCACCAGAGATAGTCCCCTCTGTTCATCCACCCTTCCCCGCCCTCTCTGCCACTTAAAACCAATTTGTTTCCTCAGATTCCCAGTCCTGATGAAGAGTCTTTGACCTGAAATGTCAGCACTGTTTCCCTTCCCATATTACAGCCGAACCTGCTGAGTATTTCATTATTTTGGTTAGCACACCCTTTACAGTGCAGGCGACCCGGGTTCAATTCCCATCACTGCCTGTGTAACTCCATATGCCCCGTGATCATGTGGGTTTCCTCCGGGTGCTCCGGTTTCCTCCCGCACTCCCAGGTGAGTTGGTCATTGTGACCTGTCCTGTGATTAGGCTCAGGTTGACTCGGGGGATTGCCGGGTGACGTGGCTCAAAGGGCTGGAAGGGCCTGTGCACGGTGTATCTTAATAGTAAACAAATAAACAGTTGGTCTCACCTCCTCTGCTGTCTTTGGCGAATTAATGCTGTTCGTGATCTAATTCCTTTTTGTCTTCCTCTTCAACAAACTGCCACAGTTGGGCCCAGTTCTGCCCTTTGCTCCATATTTCCCCGCTGACTGGGAAATAGTAAGATTGCTTGATGTGGGCTGGGGAGATGTTTTGTGAGGGGTAAGTGCCTATAGAGTGTGTGAGGAGGTGGGATTAGGTTGTAAAGCATAGGAACTCAATCAGGACACTCGCTAAATCAACATTTTGGGGGTTCGGATTGGATTGGAATTCACCCTATCAGACAGGGTGATATAGCGGTGTAGATGGGGTGGTGGGGTGGAGATACGTCTCTATCAAAGGAGAGGTAAGGTGCTCCTGCAGGTCACCCTTGGACAAGGTACAGTAGAGTAATTTGCCAGGAACAATCATGGTCATGGAAAGACCATGAATGTCTACATGATATAACACAGTATAACGAATGAATGAGTGGTGTGGAGGCATTGGTGGGTTAAAGTGGAGAGGTTCGATCAAGCATTATGACAGGCAGTACTTTCTTTTTTTACTGCTGTTTATATGTCTTTTGTATTATCTGTTTGCTAAACCTCCTCTGATTTGTATATTCTTTACTGGAAAATCAACAAAAAGATTGAAAAATGAAATGACAGGGAGTGGGTGAAGAGATGAAGTGGATTGAGGGATGCACTGGAGATATGAGATCAAGTAGACTGAAGGCTGGCTGAAGGGATTTGATTCAAACGTAGGATAAAGGGGAAATTGAGAAATTCAGTAGATTTAATGCCTGTATTCTTTCGATTCTGAACATCCATTGGAGTCCATTTGAAGAGTATGCAGGCAAATAGTCAGACAAAAGGAACAAGCTATCAATAGACAATAGGTGCAGAAGTAGATCATTCAGCCCTTCGAGTCTGCACCGCCATTTTGAGATCATGGCTGATCATCTACTATCAATACCCGGTTCCTGCCTTGTCCCCATATCCCTTGATTACCCTATCCATAAGATACCTATCTAGCTCCTTCTTGAAAGCATTCAGAGAATTGGCCTCCACTACCTTCCGAGGCAGTGCATTTCAGACCCCCACAGCTCTCTGGGAGAAGAAGTTTTTCCTTAACTCTGTCCTAAATGACCTACCCCTTATTCTCAAACCATGCCCTCTGGTACTGGACTCTCCCAGCATCTGGAACATATTTCCTGTCTCTATCTTGTCCAATCCCTTAATAATCTTATATGTTTCAATCAGATCCCCTCTCAATCTCCTTAATTCCTGCGTGTACAAGCCCAGTCTCTCTAGCCTTTCTGCGTAAGACAGTCCAGACATCCCAGGAATTAACCTCGTGAATCTACGTTGCACTTCCTCTACAGCCAGGATGTCCTTCCTTAACCCTGGAGACCAAAACTGTACACAATACTCCAGGTATGGTCTCACCGGGGCTCTGTACAAATGCAAGAGGATTTCCTTGCTCTTGTACTCAATTCCCTTTGTAATAAAGACCACCATTCCATTAGCCTTCTTCACTGCCTGTTGCACTTGCTCATTCACCTTCAGTGACTGATCGCTTTTTATGTAAGGACTTCTCATTACCTGCTGAAGCCCAGAATGCAGTCTGTCACATGACACATTCGGTAGACATTGGGTGTCACGGTAGCATAGTGCAATGCTATTGGGTGTCACAGAATGCAGTCTGTCACATGACACAATCGGTAGAGACATTGGGTGTCACGGTAGTATAGTACAATGCTATTGGGTGTCACAGAATGCAGTCTGTCACGTGACACAATCGGTAGAGGGATTGGGTGTCATGGTAGTATAGTGCAATGCTATTGGGTGTCACAGAATGCAGTCTGTCACGTGACACAATCGGTAGAGGGATTGGGTGTCATGGTAGTATAGTGCAATGCTATTGGGTGTCACAGAATGCAGTCTGTCACATGACACATTCGGTAGACATTGGGTGTCACAGTAGCAAAGTGCAATGCTATTATAGCTTGGGGTGTCAGAGTTTAGAGTTCAATCCCAGTGTCCTCTGTACATCTTCCCCGTGGAATGCCTGGGTTTTCCCCGGGTGCTCCTGTTTTTCCCACAAGTACCGGGTAGGTTAATTAGTCATTGGAAATTGTCCCATGATTAGACTAGGGGTAATTGGGGTTTTTGGGGGGTTTACTGGGCAATGTGGCTCAAAGGCCAGAATGGACTATTCTGCACTGTTTCGCAATAAAAAATGAAGTGTCCCATGATTAGGTTAGGGTTAAATCTGGGTTGTCAGGGGTCACTGAGGTGGGGGTGTGGCTCGAAAGGTCGGAATGGCCTATTCTGCGCTGCACCTCTAAACAAACAAATAAATAAATAAATAAATAAATAAATAAATAGATAAATAGATAAATAAATAAATAAATAAATAAATAAATAAATAAACAAACAAACAAACAAACAAACAAACAAACAAATAAATAACTAAATAAGGACAATTGGCTCCTTGGCCTTTATAAACTAAAACCTTGCACCAAAAACACTTTGGTATCTCTGGAATGCACCTATGGGCCTGCTTGTGAAGGATCAAAAACACATGAGGACTTCTTTACCTGAACCATTGCAGAGATTTTTTATTCTTGATAAACATATCAGGACTGATGCCCAGAGAACAAGGTCAAAGTGCATGGTACAGTGTGGACATAGATAAAACCTACAGCACAGGGAGACGATCCTCAGAGCAAGGAAAAGATCCATAGCATGGGATCAAAATCCACAGCATATGTCAAGGTTGACAGGAGAATAAAAGGCCTATCTTCTGTCAGAGTTTACCACTGAGAAGAGTCAAATCCCACTGGAAAAATAAAGATCCAGGATCGGGTCAACATTCACTGAATGGAGCCAGAGTGTATTATAGGGGCAAAGTCCATTCAGCCTTAAGAATTCAGCGTTGGGTCTACATCCACATGGTAAGACCAGTCTCTAAACATAAGAGCCATAGGATTGAATCAGGTTTCCCAGAATTATGTAGAAACCTACTCAGCAGGGTCAATATTCACTGGTTGAAAGAAAGGTCTTTATGATAGGACCGAGAATCATTTCATTTCCATGGGCTTTCATAGAGTTTCTGCAATACCTATGACTAAAGTTCAAAATGCAAAGTAAATTTATTATCAAAATACATGTAGGTCACCAAATACTACCCCGAGATTCATTTTCTTGTGGGCATTTGCGGTAGATACAAACAGTTAATGAAAAGCTGCACACAGACAAGACAGACCAATGTGAAAATAATATGAAAAACAAAATAATAATAAATTAGTGATGAATAAAATTGAGAACATGAGCTGCAGAGTCCTTGAAAGCCAGGCCATAGGTTGTGGAATTAGTTCAGTGAGTAAAAACATAGAAAACCTACAGCACAATACAGGCCCTTCGGCCCACAAAGCTGTGCCAAACATGTCCTTACCTGAGAAATTACCCAGGGTTACCCATAACCCTCTATTTTTCTCTCCATGTACCTGTCCAGGAGTCTCTTAAAAGACCCTATCGTATCCGCCTCCACCACTGTCACCAGCAGCCCATTCCACACACTCACCACTCTCTGCATAAAAAACTTATCCCTGACATCTCCTCTGTATCTCCTTCCAAGCACCTTAAAACTGTGCCCTCTCTTGTGGCAACCATTTCAGCCCTGGGAAAAAGCCTCTGACGATCCACACGATCAATGCCTCTCATCATCTTGTACACCCAAAAGCTTGTACTTGAGCTGAGATTGAACCCTTGTGTGTATGTGGGGAGAAAGGTGAGTTTGAGTCAGTACTGTATGAGTGTCTGTGAGAGTGTGTGAAGTTTTTGTTTTCTGGTGGGATGTGGGCAAACTAGCAAGCTCAGCACTCTGTGGTGTGGGGAGGTGTGTTCATTTTGTATTGCCACAAATGAAATGGTTCAGTCACCATGAAGGAATGTCGAAATATGCCAAGACAAGAGAGTTCAGAGAGTTCCCATGAGAGTACGATACCAGAATCAGAATCTCATCGGCATCTGACGTGAAATTTGTTAACTTAGCAGTAGCAGTTAAATGCAATACTTAATATAGAAGAAAAATAAATAAATAGATAAATAAATAAATAAATCGATTGCGGTATACATACATTGAAAAGATTAAAAATAGCGCAAAAAACAGAAATAATATATATTTAAAAAGTGAGGTAATTTCCAAGGGTTCAATGTCCATTCAGGAATTGGATAGCAGAGGGGAAGAAACTGTTCCTGAATCGCTGAGTGTGTGCCTTCAGGCTTCTGTACCTCCTATCTGATGGTAACAGTGAGAAAAGGGTATGCCCTGGGTGCTGGAGGTCTTTAATAATGGACGCTGCCTTTCTGAGACATCGCTCCTTGAAGACGTCCTGGGTCCTTTGTAGGCTAGTGCCCAAGATGGAGCTGACTAAGTTTACAATCCTCTGCAGCTTCTTCCGATCCTGTGTAGTAGCCCCCCCCACCCCCCATACCAGACAGTGATGCAGCCTGTCAGAATGCTCTCCACGGTACATCTATAAAAGCTTTTGAGTGTATTTGTTGACATACCAACTCTCTTCAAACTGCTAAAGAAATACAGTCACTGTCTTACCTTCTTTATAACTGCATTGATATGTTGGGAATGGGTTAGATCCTCAAAGATCTTGACACCTAGGAACTTGAAACTTCTCACTCTCTCCACTTCTGATCCCTCTATAAGGATTGGTATGTGTTCCTTCATCTTACCCATCCAGAAGTCCACAATCAGCTCTTTTGTCTTACTGACATTGAGAGCCAGGTTGTTGCTGCGGCACCATTCCACTAGTTGGCATATCTCACTCCTGTACGCCCTCTCATCACCACCTGAGATTCTACCAACAATGGCTGTATTGTCAGCAAATTTATAGATGGTACTTGAGCTATGCCTAGCCACACAGTCATGTGTAGAAAGAGTAGAGCAGTGGGCTAAGCACACACCCCTGAGGTGCACCAGTGTTGATCGTCAGCGAGGACATGTTATCACCAATCTGCACAGACTGTGGTCTTCCAGTTAGCAGGTCAAGGATTCAATTGCAGAAGGAGGTACAGAGGCCTAACTTCTGTAACTTCTCAATCACGATTGTGGGAATGATGGTATTAAATGCTGAGCTATAGTCGATGAACAGCATCCTGACGTAGGTGCCTGTGTTTTCCAGGTGGTCTAAAGCCGTGTGGAGAGTCATTGAGATTGCATCTGCCACTGACCTATTGTGACGATAGGCAAATTGCAATGGGTCCAGGTCCTTACTATGGTAGGAGTTCAGTCTCGACATGACCAACCTCTCAAAGCATTTCATCACTGTTGATGCGACTGCTGGGCGATAGTCATTAAGGCAGCTCACATTATTCTTCTTAGGCACTGGGATAATTGCTGCCTTGTCAATACCTGTCATGGGTAGAAGTGACAGGAAATGGCCTCGGTGCTGAATTTTGCAACCACAGTGAATGGAGAGTGACCATGAGTTCAATGGTTGGTGCTGGATTTCAGGAATGGAAATTTCTAGAGTGAACAAAATGTGGCTTTTTGGAGCAGCTCATGGTTGAGCTCACAAGAGGACCAGCTGTTCTGGATTAGGAGTTGTGCAATGAACTGGAATTGATTAGAGAGCTTAAGGTAAAAGTACCCTTAGAGGAAAGTGATCATAATATGATCAAGTTCACCATGAAATTTGAGAAGGAGAAGCTGAAGTCAGTAGAGTAAAGGGAATTGCAGGGGCATGAGATTGGGGTTGGTTAGAATTGATTGGAAAAGGACACCAGCAGGGATGACAGCAGAGCAGCAATGGCTGGAATTTCTGGAAGCAATTTGAAAGGCACAGGGTATATACATGCAAAGAGGAAGAAGTATTCTAAAGGTAAGATGACACCACCATGGCTAACAAGAGAAGTTAAAGCCAACATAAAGGCCAAAGCAAGGGCATTAGGGCCTCACCTCAGATGCTTCCTAATTTGTGCTGTTAATTATTCATCTGTTTTCAGATACAGCATGGTACAGCACAGTGCCGGCGAGCACTGTGAGGGTCATATTTTTTGACTTCTCCAGTGTGTTCAACACCATCCGCCTTGTTCTGCTGGGTGAGAAGCTGACAGTAATGCAGGTGGATGCTTCCCTGGTGTCATGGATTATTGATTACCTGACTGGCAGACCACAGTACGGGCGCTTGCAACACTGTGTGTCAGACAGAGTGGTCAGCAGCACTGGGGCTCCACAGGGGACTTTCTCTTCACCATCTACACCTCGGACCAACTACTGCACAGTCTTGCCATCTTCAGAAGTTTTCTGATGACTCTGCCATAGTTGGATGCATCAGCAAGGGAGATGAGGCTGAGTACAGGGCTACGGTGGGAAACTTTGTCACATGGTGTGAGCAGAATCATCTGCAGCTTAATGTGAAAAAGACTAAGGAGCTGGTGGTGGACCTGAGGAGGGCTAAGGCACCGGTGACCCCTGTTTCCATCCAAGGGGTCAGTATGGACATGGTGGAGGATTACAAATACCTGGGGATATGAATGGACAATAAACTGGACTGGTCAAAGAACACTGAGGCTGTCTACAAGAAGGGTCAGAGCCGTCTCTATTTCCTGAGGAGACTGAGGTCTTTTAACATCTGCCGGATGATGCTGAGGATGTTCTATGAGGCTGTGGTGGCCAGTGCTATCATGTTTGCTGTTGTGTGCTGGGGCAGCAGGCTGAGGGTAGCAGACACCAACAGAATCAACAAACTCATTCATAAGGCCATTGATGTTGTGGGGGTGGAACTGGACTCTCTGATGGTGGTGTCTGAAAAGAGGATGCTGTCCAAGTTGTATGCCATCTTGGACAATGACTCCCATCCACTCCATAATGTACTGGTTAGGCACAGGAGTACATTCAGCCAGAGATTTATTCCACCGAGATGTAACACTGAACGTCATAGGAAGTCATTCCTACCTGTGGCCATCAAACTTCACAACTCCTCCCTCGGAGTGTCAGACACCCTGAGCCAATAGGCTGGTCCTGAACTTATTTCCACTTGACATGATTAACTTATTATTATTTAATTATTTATGTTTTTATATTGCTATATTTCTTCACTATTCTTGATCAACAAAGTATGCCTGTCTGTCTGACGGTAACAGATGCTCACGGCTCAAAGGGGCCACACCACCCAATCACACTCATACACCCAGTTAACCTACTAACTTGCAATGTGGGAGGATACCAGAGCACCCGGAGGAAATCTACGCCATAGGAACTCTTTACAGACAGTGGTTGGAATCAAAGCCCAATTGGTAATCGCTGGCGCTGTGAAACGACAATGCTAACTGCTGTTCTTGCTGAAACTTCAGTGATTCCGGTAAATTGGTTATTCGGGAGAGCTGCTTATTTGATATAACTCTTGAAGAACAAAAACTAATCAACAGAAAAGTAATTCCTCCACTTATCTGGGCACTATTCCATTTAATTGGGACAGCAGACTGTTGCTGAACATTTCCTAATGAGTGGCAGATGTGTGCACACGCACGGCCTTCAGACACAACAACATTCTTCAAGCAAATTTTTCAACAGCGTTTGTTGTGTGTGATTTTCTTCAAAATCACAATGATTATTGTCACTGATAGCTGATGAGAAAGAAGAAAAACAAGACAATTCAATAATGTTTTGTTCACTGTGGGTTCAAGCATTCAGGCCTGCAGATGCCAGAAACAGCCAGGAGTGAAAAAGAAACTATTTCACTACTTCAGCAAGTGAGGAACTAAGAAGAATTTGAAAGTATCAACAAACATGTTGAATGTTACAATGAAAATGAAGATTTGGAGGATGCATTGTATGAAGACAGTCCGTTATCTGCTCTAGATGTCTGTGTTGATTTTATTCATTTACAGTCAATCGAAAGAACATGGCAGCGCACACTGGATGTATTCCTCTGTCGATAACTACAGTATTAGGAACGAATATACAGTTTTATAGAACTCTAGAGGTATTGGTAATGTTTGACTTTATTCTGTTTTGCATGTAAATACATAATTTATTACTCAGTTAACCTTTTTAACTAATTTCATGAAACTTTGGCTACTTGGGGCAACAATTTAATTGGGCCAAAATGGACTGGTCCTGATGTGTCCCAATTAACCAGAAGCCATTATGTATGTACTTCCCATGCTGTGCTTTGTTATCTTCCCCATATAAAGGCACTTGTAAATTAATTATCTACAGTAAATCACCCTAGAGTGGCGCCCTAGAATTCAAAGGTTTTTCGATATGTGGGAGAAAATAAGTTGAGGAGTGAATGAGAATGAGAAGAATGGAAACGGGGCTGATGGCAAATGCTCTGTTGGTATTTGAACAGGCTCACAGGTTTGAACACGCAATGTTTTAGAAACAGTTTCTTCCCCTCTGCTGGATGTTCCATTAACTCAAGAACACTAACCCATAATTTTGCTCACAAATTATGGTAAATTTTTATGTATTGCACTACACTGCTGCTGCAAAGCAACAATTTTTACGGTAACCTGACTTGTTGAGCTCCTCCAGCGTTCTGTGTGTGTTGCTCAAGATTTCCAGCATCTGCATCTCTTGTGTTTATAGCACAAGAGTCTGAGTTGCCATATATATATTTACCACTTGGGGGCAGCAGTGTACAACTCGGCAGCTTTATGCAGGTGTACGAAGGGGAAATTTCAGAGAACGCAAATCAGAGGCTAATAATTACTTTGCAAATGAGTGTTGCAGCAATCTGTCGTGTGAGGCCATCTGCCCTGACAGATTATGAGCCTTGTTCTAAGAGGATAATATTAACCAGTGTTCCATTAATAACTGGGACAATCACTGTGAAATGATTAGAATTATAATCACAGAGGAACTCAGCAGAACACAAGCAACATGTTGTGTATCACAGCCCGAAGCTTCTGGCTTCTGACACATCTGCGAAGCTAACCCTTTGAGGATTATGAGTGACATTTTCCAAAAGCAGTATGACGGTAAAGTGCGATGGAATTGCTCTTTGATGCTATGTGTTTTTGGGCGTAGAAACAATCAGAGGCCATTCAGCCCTTGAAGCCATTCTGTGAGATTTGTATTCAAATGTTTTCCCCCACTGCCCCTTTATTCCGTGACCCAAGAAAAATCCCTTAATTTTAACCATGAAGCTCAAAGTGACCCCCAACATCTATTTTTGGGAGCAGGAAGAGGAAGTGGGGGAAGACAATTATCCAGGTTCCCATTTTGCTTCATGTGGGAAATTCTGTATTTTCCCAAACCCCTACTCTACTTTATTTATACTGCCACTTTTTTCTTAATTTCTCTGTGAGATGAACTACCCTTCCCTCATTCTCCTAAACCTTCAAAGAACCACTCCTAATAAAGATAGGACATTTGATTGCGATAGACCCAAAATTTCCTTTCAAAGTTTGGAAAGTTATATTTAAGCCAACTGGATTGTGAGAAAAGGCTGATAGTGGAACTGGGGGGTGGGGTTATGCAGGAAAACGGAATGTTGTCCCTTTACCTTTGGAGGGAAGGACCCTCAGACTAATGGGACAAAGGCTTGCCTTGTAGATTGGCTGTGGGCATCCCAATTAAAATGTAACCTTATTTGTGGGGAATGTGGGGTTAATTTTCATAATTTTGCAGTCAGGCGTGCTTGTCAGATGTTGCACGAGAGGTTTATTTTTGGACCGTGCGCTGGGATTTGTTCACTTTCAAACCCTGCTATTTCTGACCTGAAGGTTCTTCAGATTAAAATTGGGTCCTCTAATGTTATGTTGCGATGGTATTCCTCCTTTTGGTCAGCACAAAAACTTAATGACCAGAAATAAAAGCAGAATATGTTGGAAACACTCGACACTCTTATCATGGTTGTTGCCTGAGATACTGAGTATTTTGAGCATTGTTTTTATTTCAGATCATAAAATAGTTTACTTTTCAGCTGAATAGCCAATATGCTTAATATCTGTTTATCTTTATACTTTATTGAGCGCAATTGTTCACATTCTTCTGCTTTTATCAGGGGAAAAAATAAACGAGGACGTCAGAAAAGCAAGAGATTCTGTAGGCGCTGGGAATCCTGACTAACACACACAAAATAGTGGAAGAATTCAGCAGGTCAGGCAGCATCTATGGAGAGGTATGAACAGTTGACATTTTGGGTCGAAACCCTTCATGAAGATCAGCATATCATAATGTATGGGCCAAGTAAATCGATAAAACATTTTTAAAAAATAAGTTCAGCTGTTTTTTAATCAGTAATAATAATTTCAATAGTTCTTGCTTTTAAACACTACATTTCAAAACAATGAATTTGATTTTTTTGGTTTTAATTTTATTATTTTGTCAGTTCATGGTCTTGTGAGATTCTGTAAGGTTTTAATCTCCAGTGGTTGCACAGAATTTCCAAGCAGATGTGCAGAATTTACTTGTACAGATCCCCCAGGTCAGTGAGAGCATGGGTGTCTTCTCACCGTCCAAAATCAGGAAATCTACTAATTTATTTGTCCCCAACGGTCAGGATGTTTCAGGCAAATGTTGACATCTAAATTTATTAACCCCCAAAGTGGGATCTGTATTATAAACCGGTCAGTAATTAGACAGAGTGATTTCAGCTGGAAAAGTACACAATGAGTACTTGATGTTGTGTTCAGTCTGACTGAACTGGAGGGTCTGTTTTGTAACTCCAGTCAGATTGCTTATCAAGTCTACTGTTTTCTCATGTGCTTGAACAATGAGGATGTATCTTAAATTCTCCTTTTACAACCTTTACAGCAGGCATCTTTCTTTACGTTGAATAATTTACTGGCTGGAATTAAATTCAGTAGCTTGTCCACTTCAGCTCATTTCTGAAACTGGTAATCCTGGACACAGACTGAACGTGTGTACGTAGAGAATAAGCGTTATACAGATGTGATCATCAGGCCGAAATCTAATGTTCAGATGGTTTGTGTATTTGATAAGTCTCAATCCTATCTCCTAACTTTCTCTTCCACTCCCTTGGACTTGGACCCTTCAACACATAGAACCATTTTGAACAAATCGATTTTGTCATTCCAGTAGGTGAACATGAAGCTCCCCATAATTCAAAGAATCACATAATTTTTTATCTGTTTTTCTTCACTATTTTTCCTAAACCAAACACCCTGAGTTCCTTTGCTATCACTTTGTCTTTTCCCATTGCCTGCTGTACCAGTGCACCACATCTGACCTGCTGACCTGCCAATTCTGAATATCTTATTTTAATCAGTAGACGTGGGAATTATATCCTTTAGAGAAATAACAGATGAAAACAACGGCAGTCCCTGAGGGTCAGCATATGATCTTTCTGGAGGGAAGCTCTATGTCCTGACTTGCCTTTCCACCTTGTTTATGTTATCACCTGACGATGACTCATTTAATTTCTTATTTATCTACCATGTCTTGTACATCCCCATCTCTCCGTGGCTAACAGAGGAGCAGGGTAGGGCAGTGGTTAGCACAACGTTTTACAGTACCAGTGACTCGGGTTCAATTCCCATCACACAGTAGGGCAGTGGTTAGCACAACGTTTTACAGTACCAGTGACTCGGGTTCAATTCCCATCACACAGTAGGGCAGTGGTTAGCACAATGCTTTACAGTACCAGTGACCCGGGTTCGATTCCCATTGCACGGTAGGGCAGTGGTTAGCACAACGTTTTACAGTACCAGTGATCCGGGTTCGATTCCCATCACACGGTAGTGTAGTGGTTAGCACAACGTTTTACAGTACCAGTGACCCAGGTTTGATACCCATCACACGGTAGTGTAGTGGTTAGCACAGGGGTCGGCAACCCACGGCTCTGGAGCCGCATGCGACTCTTTCATCTCTGTGCTGCGGCTCCCTGTGGCTTTGGAAAATAAATGATGAGTATTTAATTAAAATGTATTTTATGTTAGTTTGTTAGTTTTTGAAATGTAATTCTAAATCTGAAGATTATGGTAATCTTGTACAATCTAAATAAAATGTGTTTTTTGTCGCTATTAATATACGTCACCACTGCCAATACCTGACACCCGCCAGTGCGCAATTTCTTTAACTTTTCGATCCAAGGTTGGCTAACTATGGAGAATTCTAAAAAAAAGAAAAGTGACTGAAGAAAACAGAACGTTTAATGATACGTGGACAGATTCATTTGCTTTCACTGTTGACGAGACTGGTTTACCGGTTTGCTTAATGTGCAATGAGAAACTACCAAACAACAAATAGTCAAAAATCGCAAGACATTTCCAGAATAAACACGCAGCCTTTGCTCAAAAATATCCGGATGGAGATGAGAGAAAAAAAACCGTTTCGGAACTGATGCGGAAGGTTGATCTGAGCAAAAATCATTTCAAGAAATGGATGAAGTCTGGAAAATCAACGATATATGCTAGTTTTGTTGCCGCTCAGGAAATAGTCAGGCACGGGAAGCAGTTTACAGATGGTGAATATATAAAATAATCTTTCATTAAGATTTCAGAACATCTATTCACAGACTTTAAAAACAAGAGTGAAATTGTGCAGAAAATCAGGGATATGCCCCTCTCTGCAAAGACTGTCAAAGACAGAACCATAAAAATGGCAGAAAACAACACAAGACAGCAAATCAAAGACATCAATTCAGCTGTGGCCTACTCGAGTGCCTGTGACGAGTCTAAAGACAAAGGTGATATTGAACAAATAGCGCTGTTCTGCCGGCATGTAAACTCTGCAGGGCCACAGGAAGAAATGATTGAGTTGATACCTCTAAAAGGCCAAACACGGGGGGGAGGACATTTGTGAGGCTGTCTTGAATTGTTTAAGAGCCAAAGGAATAAAGACCACCCACCTGGTGTCAGTAGCTACTGATGGGGCACCAAGTATGACAGGAGCGCACAAGGGATTTGTGGCTTTACTGCAGAAGTCGCTGGACAGAAAGCTGCTGACTTTTCACTGCATCTTGCACCAAGAGGCACTGTGCGCCCAAACATTTCCTCCGGAATGCACAGAAGTAATGGATGTTGTCATTCAGATTGTCAATAAAATAATGGCAAAAAGTTTAAATCACCGTCAATTCCGTTTGTTACTGGACAAGCTGGAAAGCGCATATTCTGATCTCCTGCTGCACAACAAAGTCCGGTGGCTGTTCAGAGGGGAGGTGCTGAAACGCTTTGTCGCCTGTCTGGAAGAAGTGAAAACTTTCCTGGGCAGCAAAGGGCTCACCTTTCCTGAGCTGGAACAGCCAGAGTGCCTGTAAAAGCTACACTTCATGGTAGACATGACAGCGCACCTGAACACGCTGAACACAGCTCTTCAAGGGAAAGGACGCACAGCCCTGCACATGTTGGAGGATGTTTTGGCATTCAAGCACAAGTTGACAGTGCTTGCCAGAGATTTACAGAAAGGCACATTGTCTCACTTCCCCAATTTGAGAGAGTTGCAACAAGCTCACGACATGATAAATTCGGAGTATTTACATTCTGCAGTCATCGCAATGAAAACATCATTTGGGAAACGCTTCTGTGAGTTCAGAGAGGAAAAAAACACATTATCCTTCCCGGTCACTCCCTTAAGCATCGATCCTTCCCTACTGAATACGACTGCATTGGCAGGTGCGAGTCAACCTGATCTTGAGATGGAACTGGCCGACATAGCCGACAAAGACATATGGGTGTCCAAGTTTAGACGCTTGACAGCAGACCTTGAAGATGTTGCCCGTCAGAAGGCCGTTCTTGCTCAGAATCACAAATGGAGTGATATGGAAAACCTCCTCAAACCGGACAAACTTGTGTTCAAAACATGGAATGCAATCCCCGACATTTATGTAAACATTAAAAAGTATGCGCTTGGAGTCCTGTCGATCTTTGGATCCACATATGTATGTGAGCAGGTGTTCTCCAACATGAACTTTATTAAAAACAAACATCGCGCACGCCTCACAGATGACAGCTTGCGATCCTGTGTAAAGATGAGGGTGACATCATACAGCCCTGATGTGCAGACGCTGTGCGCTAAGGTCCAGGAGAAGAAATCCCATTAACCAAGTATGATAAATATTTTAATTGCCTATTATTTTACGTATATCCAATGTTTTTCATTGTTCAGTGAAATAGTACTTTCATTTTTCAGGTTGACAGCTGGCTGACGTTATTTTTGGTTTGCTGCTGGCGGAAAATTTAAGTTCGGCGTTTTCATAAATACAAGAAGGACTCAAATAGACATTGATTATTTTACTTAAAAGTAACCTTCAACCCAACGTCTTTTTTTCGGAGATCAAAATGTTTTTGTTGCATGCAGAAATGTAATTTCGTTTTCTTTGCAGGAGTTCATCGATTTCATAAATGCAACACATTATAGTTTGTTTATACATAGCATAAAGGCAAAAAAAAAACGTTGTATGCAGTGTAATTTCATTTTAAATGTCAACCTGGTTTTGTGGCTCCCAGTGTTTTCTTTTCTGTGGGAAACAGGTCCAAATGGCTCTTTCAGTGATAAAGGTTGCCGACCTCTGGGTTAGCACAACGTTTTACAGTACCAGTGACCCGGGTTCAATTCCCATCACATGGTAGTGTAGTGGTTAGCACAACGTTTTACAGTACCAGTGACCCAAGTTCGATTCCCATTGCAAGGTATGGCAGTGGTTAGCACAACGTTTTACAGTACCAGTGACCCTGGTTCGATTCCCATTGCACGGTAGTGTAGTGGTTAGCACAACGTTTTACAGTACCAGTGACCCTGGTTCGATTCCCATTGCATGGTAGGGCAGTGGTTAGGACAATGTTTATAGTACCAGTGACCTGGGTCTAATTCTGTAAGCAGTTTCCAAGATTAAGGTTAGTGAGTTGTGGGCCTGCTAAAAGCATGCTGACACTTAATGACCAGCACGATCCCTACTGATCTGACTTGACACAACAAATGCAATTCACTGTATGTTTCGATGCAGATTTGACAAAGAAACGCTAATCTTAAATATATCAGCACGGTACCACTCCCAGTCCTGTCTTCCTGTTTACCCCTTCTAACCCAGTGTTTAGTTCTTCCTTATTCCCCTGCTCTTGTCTATCAGTCCCATCTCTATTCACCCCTCCCATCTCTATTCACCCCTCCATCTCTATTTACCTGTCCCCATTGCCTACCCCCATCTCTATTCACCCCTCCCCTTGCCTACCCCATCTCTATTCACCCCTCCCCTTGTCTACCCCCATCTCTATTCACCTGTCCCCTTACCTACCCCTCCATCTCTACTTACCAATTTCTGCTGGCAGCTCGTTCCACATTCGTACCACCTTCTGAGTGAATTGGTTCCCCCTTGTCTTCCCCTTAAGTATTTCATCTTTCATCCTTAAGCAATGACTTTTAGTTCTAGTCTTACCCAACCTCAGATGAAAAGCCTTTTACATAGTCCCATCTGTACCTCTCATAATGTCGTATAACTTATCAAGATGTCAAGGACATTTTTAATCTCTCTCTGCTATTGTCAGAGGTTCCCACCTGCTTCGAAAGGGTGACAATCATACCAGTTCCCAAGGAGTGCAGGGAGAGCTACCTCAACCACTATTGCCCACTGACACTCACATCTACTGTGATGAAGTGCTTTGAGATGTTGGTCATGTCTAGAATTATCTCCTGCCAAACCAACATCTTGGACCCACTACAATATGTCTATCACCACAGTAGGTTTACAGTGGATATAACATCATTGGTTCTCCACCTGGTCTTGGATCATCTGGACAATAGTAATACGTCTATCAGGCTGCTGTGTACTGACTACAGGTCAGTGCTCAATGTAATTATTCCCTCAGTTCCAATCAAAAAGCTCCAAAACCTGGGCTTTTGTATCTCTCTCTTCCTCAGCGGGAGACCACAGTCTGTGGAATTGAAACAATACCTCCTCTTCACTGACGATCAACACTGGTGCACCTCAAGGATACGCTGCTCGGCACATCCATGACTGGGTGGCTAGGCACAGCTCAAGTGCCATCTATAAACCTGCTAATATCACATCTATTACTGGCAGACTTCCAGTTGGTGATGAGGAGGTGTACAGGAGTAAACTAGATCAGTTGCTTGAGTGGTGTTGCAACAACAACCTTACACTCAATGTCACTATGACCAAAGAATTGATTGTGGGCTTCGGGAAGGCTGAGATGATAGAGCAGACACATGACATGTGCTGGTGATTTTAAACCTGATTCTCACACCTGATTAAACCTGATCTCACATGATTCTCTTACACATCTCACAATAGAGTTCTAATCTATTCAACCTTTCCCTGTAACTCAGGTCCTCAAGTTCCAGCAACATCCTCGTGAATTTTTCTGCACTGTTTCAAACTTATTGATAAGTCCCCTGTAGGTAGGAGACCAGGACTGCACACAATACTCCAAATATCACCTCACCAATGTCTTAACAAATATAAGATCCCAATCCCGTACTCAAGACTTTGATTTATCAATGTCAATGTGCCAACCCTCTTTACCTGTGATGCCACTGTCAAGGAATTAAGGATCTCTCTTCCCAGATCCCTTTGTTCCACACTCCTCAGTGCAGTGCCCTACTGTCCGTTCACTGTAAAAGTCCTGCCTGGTTTGACCTCTCAATGCACAACACCTCACACCTGTCTGCATTAAATTTCATCTGCCGTTTTTCAGCCCACTTTTACATCTGGTCCAGATCCAGCAGCAAGTTTTAATAACCTTCCGCAGTGACCAATACACACCCAATGTAGGTTTCACCTCAAAATTTGCTGATCCAGTTTGCTGCATTCTCAAACAGATCACTAATCTAGATGACAAACAACAAGTAACCCTAACCCGTTTGTACTCCAGTAATCACAGGCCTCCACTCACAGAGGCAACGCTCTACAACTATGGTACTCACAGGATTTTCCAGCCACGTCAATATTAAATCCAATTTACTACTTCATCATGAATGACAAGCGACTGAAGCTTCTGGGGCAGCCTTCCATGTCAAGATTACCTCAGTGCACGCCAGTCTGACCTGTTGCTAAGAATGAATACTGGAAAATCCCTAACCGATTCACCTCATTTAAGCAGTTCATTGTGGATTCCTCAATAGCCATATGTACAAAGTCATTGACAAATGCTCTTCTCTTAGCGGCTGGAAATCTCTTCGGGCAGAGCAAAACTAGTTTTCAGCTCAGTTCTGTTGATTTTGAGGTAACAATAAATCGTCGTTTTATCCAGGACTCAATATATCCGGGTATTGATCTGTTATCTGAGGATGTTGATACAGGAGCCTGGGCTTTCAAGCTATGGATCAGGCGTGGGTGGCAGTGGGTCTGTTGTAAGGCAGTGTGTTACATGCTGGGTGGCAGTGGGTCTGTTGTAAGGCAGTGTGTTACATGCTGGGTGGCAGTGGCTCTGTTGTAAGGCAGTGTGCTCCATGCTTGGTGGCAGTGGGTCTGTTGTGAGGCAGTTTGCTCCGTGCTGGGTGGCAGTGGGTCTGTTGTGAGGCAGTTTGCTCCGTGCTGGGTGACAGTGGGTCTGTTGTGAGGCAGTGTGCTCCATGCTGGGTGGCAGTGGGTCTATTGTAAGGCAGTGTGCTCCATGCTGGGTGACAGTGGGTAGATTGTAAGGCAGTGTGCTCCATGCTGGGTGACAGTGGGTAGATTGTAAGGCAGTGTGCTCCATGCTGGGTGGCAGTGGGTCTGTTTTAAGGCAGTGTGCTCCATGCTGGGTGGCAGTGGGTCTGTTGTAAGGCAGTGTGCTCCATGCTGAGTGGCAGTGGGTAGGTTGTGAGTCAGTGTGTTCCATGCTGGGTGGCAGTTGGTCTGTTGTAAGGCAGTGTGCTCCATGCTGGGTGGCAGTGGGTCTGTTGTAAGGCAGTGTGCTCCATGCTGGGTGGCAGTGGGTCTGTTGTAAGGCAGTGTGCTCCATGCTGGGTGGCAGTGGGTCTGTTGTAAGGCAGTTTGCTCCATGCTGGGAGACAGTGGGTCTGTTGTAAGGCAGTGTGCTCCATGCTGGGTGGCAGTGGGTCTGTTTTAAGGCAGTGTGCTCCATGCTGGGTGGCAGTGGGTCTGTTGTAAGGCAGTGTGCTCCATGCTGAGTGGCAGTGGGTAGGTTGTGAGTCAGTGTGTTCCATGCTGGGTGGCAGTTGGTCTGTTGTAAGGCAGTGTGCTCCATGCTGGGTGGCAGTGGGTCTGTTGTGAGGCAGTGTGCTCCATGCTGGGTGGCAGTGGGTCTGTTGTAATGCAGTGTGCTCCATGCTGGGTGACAGTGGGTCTGTTGTAAGGCAGTGTGCTCCATGCTGGGTGGCAGTGGGTCTGTTGTAAGGCAGTTTGCTCCGTGCTGGGTGGCAGTGGGTCTGTTGTAAGGCAGTGTGCTCCATGCTGGGTGGCAGTGGGTCTGTTGTAAGGCAGTGTGCTCCATGCTGGGTGGCAGTGGGTCTGTTGTAAGGCAGTGTGCTCCATGCTTGGTGGCAGTGGGTCTGTTGTGAGGCAGTTTGCTCCATGCTGGGTGACAGTGGGTCTGTTGTGAGGCAGTGTGCTCTGTGCTGGGTGGCAGTGGGTCTGTTGTAAGGCAGTTTGCTCCATGCTGGGTGGCAGTGGGTCTGCTGTGAGGCAGTGTGCTCCATGCTGGGTGGCAGTGGGTCTGTTTTAAGGCAGTGTGCTCCATGCTGGGTGGCAGTGGGTCTGTTGTAAGGCAGTGTGCTCCATGCTGAGTGGCAGTGGGTAGGTTGTGAGTCAGTGTGTTCCATGCTGGGTGGCAGTTGGTCTGTTGTAAGGCAGTGTGCTCCATGCTGGGTGGCAGTGGGTCTGTTGTAAGGCAGTGTGCTCCATGCTGGGTGGCAGTGGGTCTGTTGTAAGGCAGTGTGCTCCATGCTGGGTGGCAGTGGGTCTGTTGTAAGGCAGTTTGCTCCATGCTGGGAGACAGTGGGTCTGTTGTGAGGCAGTGTGCTCCATGCTGGGTGGCAGTGGGTAGGTTGTAAGGCAGTGTGATCCATGCTGGGTGGCAGTGGGTCTGTTGTAAGGCAGTGTGCTCCATGCTGGGTGGCAGTGGGTCTGTTGTAAGGCAGTGTGCTCCGTGCTGGGTGGCAGTGGGTCTGTTGTAAGGCAGTGTGCTCGATGCAGGGTGGCAGTGGGTAGACTGTAAGGCAGTGTGCTCCATGCTGGGTGGTAGTGGGTAGGTTGTAAGGCAGTGTGCTCCGTGCTGGGTGGCAGTGGGTCTGTTGTAAGGCAGTGTGCTCCATGCTGGGTGGCAGTGGGTCTGTTGTAAGGCAGTGTGCTCCATGCTGGGTGGCAGTGGGTCTGTTGTAAGGCAGTGTGCTCCATGCTGGGTGGCAGTGGGTCTGTTGTGAGGCAGTTTGCTCCATGCTGGGTGACAGTGGGTCTGTTGTGAGGCAGTGTGCTCCGTGCTGGGTGGCAGTGGGTCTGTTGTAAGGCAGTTTGCTCCATGCTGGGTGGCAGTGGGTCTGTTGTGAGGCAGTGTGCTCCATGCTGGGTGGCAGTGGGTCTGTTTTAAGGCAGTGTGCTCCGTGCTGGGTGGCAGTGGGTCTGTTGTAAGGCAGTTTGCTCCATGCTGGGTGGCAGTGGGTAGGTTGTAAGGCAGTGTGCTCCATGCTGGGTGGCAGTGGGTAGGTTGTAAGGCAGTGTGCTCCATGCTGGGTGGCAGTGGGTCTGTTGTAAGGCAGTGTGCTCCGTGCTGGGTGGCAGTGGGTAGGGTGTAAGGCAGTTTGCTCCATGCTGGGTGGCAGTGGGTCTGTTGTAAGGCCGTGTGCACAATGCTGGGTGGCAGTGGGGCTGTTGTGAGGCAGTGTGCTCCGTGCTGGGTGGCAGTGGGTCTGTTGTAAGGCAGTGTTCTCCATGCTGGGTGGCAGTGGGTCTGTTGTGTGGCAGTGTGCTCCATGCTGGGTGACAGTGGGTAGGTTGTGTGGCAGTTTGCTCCATGCTGGGTGACAGTGGGTCTGTTGTAAGGCAGTGTGCTCCATGCTGGGTGACAGTGGGACTGTTGTAAGGCAGTGTGCTCCATGCTGGGTGACAGTGGGTCTGTTGTAAGGCAGTTTGCTCCATGCTGGGTGGCAGTGGGTCTGTTGTAAGGCAGTGTGCTCCATGCTAGGTGGCAGTGGGTCTGTTGTAAGGCAGTGTGCTCCATGCTGGGTGGCAGTGGGTCTGTTGTGAGGCAGTGTGCGCCATGCTGTGTGGCAGTGGGTCTGTTGTGAGGCAGTGTGCTCCGTGCTAGGTGGCAGTGGGTCTGTTGTAAGGCAGTGTGCTCCATGCTGGGTGGCAGTGGGTCTGTTTTAAGGCAGTGTGCTCCATGCTGAGTGGCAGTGGGTCTGTTGTAAGGCAGTGTGCTGCATGCTGGGTGGCAGTGGGTCTGTTGTATGGCAGTGTGCTCCATGCTGGGTGGCAGTGGGTAGGTTGTGAGGCAGTGTGCTCCACACTAGGTGACAGTGGGTAGGTTGTAAGGCAGTGTGCTCCGTGCTGGGTGGCAGTGGGTAGATTGTAAGGCAGTGTGCTCGATGTTGGGTGGCAGTGGGTCTGTTGTAAGGCAGTGTGCTCCATGCTGGGTGTCAGTGGGTCTGTTCTAAGGCAGTGTGCTTCATGCTGGGTGGCAGTGGGTCTGTTGTAAGGCAGTGTGCTCCATGCTGGGTGACAGTGGGTAGGTTGTAAGGCAGTGTGCTCCGTGCTGGGTGGCAGTGGGTAGATTGTAAGGCAGTGTGCTCCGTGCTGGGTGGCAGTGGGTCTGTTGTAAGGCAGTGTGCTCCATGCTGGGTGGAAGTGTGTCTGTTGTAAGGCAGTTTGCTCCATGCTGGGTGGCAGTGGGTCTGTTGTAAGGCAGTGTGCTCCATGCTGGGTGGCAGTGGGTCTGTTGTAAGGCAGTTTGCTCCATGCTGGGTGACAGTGGGTCTGTTGTAAGGCAGTGTGCTCCGTGCTGGGTGGCAGTGGGTAGGTTGTGAGGCAGTGTGCTCCATGCTGGGTGGCAGTGGGTAGGTTGTAAGGCAGTGTGCTCCATGCTGGGTGGCAGTGGGTCTGTGGTATGGCAGTGTGCTCCATGCTGGGTGGCAGTGGGTAGGTTGTGAGGCAGAGTGCTCCATGCTGGGTGGCAGTGGGTAGACTGTAAGGCAGTGTGCTCCATGCTGGGTGGCAGTGGGTCTGTTGTAAGGCAGTTTGCTCCATGCTGGGTGGCAGTGGGTCTGTTGTGAGGCAGTGTGCTCCATGCTGGGTGGCAGTGGGTAGACTGTAAGGCAGTTTGCTCCATGCTGGGTGGCAGTGGGTCTGTTGTAAGGCAGTGTGCTCCATGCTGGGTGGCAGTGGGTCTGTTGTAAGGCAATGTGCTCCACACTAGGTGACAGTGGGTCTGTTGTAAGGCAGTGTGATGCATGCTAGGTGACAGTGGGTAGGGTGTAAGGCAGTGTGCTCCATGCTGGGTGGCAGTGGGTCTGTTGTGAGGCAGTGTGCTCCATGCTGGGTGGCAGTGGGTAGACTGTAAGGCAGTTTGCTCGATGCTGGGTGGCAGTGGGTCTGTTGTAAGGCAGTGTGCTCCATGCTGGGTGGAAGTGGGTCAATTGTAAGGCAGTGTGCTCCGTGCTGGGTGGCAGTGGGTCTGTTGTAAGGCAGTGTGCTCCATGCTGGGTGACAGTGGGTCTGTTGTGAGGCAGTGTGCTCCGTGCTGTGTGGCAGTGGGTCTGTTGTAAGGCAGTGTGCTCCATGCTGGGTGGCAGTGGGTCTGTTGTAAGGCAGTTTGCTCCATGCTGGGTGACAGTGGGTCTGTTGTAAGGCAGTGTGCTCCGTGCTGGGTAGCAGTGGGTAGGTTGTGAGGCAGTGTGCTCCGTGCTGTGTGGCAGTGGGTCTGTTGTAAGGCAGTGTGCTCCATGCTGGGTGGCAGTGGGTCTGTTGTAAGGCAGTTTGCTCCATGCTGGGTGACAGTGGGTCTGTTGTAAGGCAGTGTGCTCCGTGCTGGGTGGCAGTGGGTAGGTTGTGAGGCAGTGTGCTCCATGCTGGGTGGCAGTGGGTAGGTGATAAGGCAGTGTGCTCCATGCTGGGTGGCAGTGGGTCTGTTGTAAGGCAGTGTGCTCCATGCTGGGTGGCAGTGTGTCTGTTGTAAGGCAGTTTGCTCCATGCTGGGTGGCAGTGGGTCTGTTGTAAGGCAGTGTGCGCCATGCTGGGTGGCAGTGTGTCTGTTGTAAGGCAGTGTGCTCCATGCTGGGTGGCAGTGGGTCTATTGTAAGGCAGTGTGCTGCATGCTGGGTGGCAGTGGGTCTTTTGTAAGGCAGTGTGCTCCATGCTGGGTGGCAGTGGGTCTGTTGTAAGGCAGTGTGCTCCATGCTGGGTGACAGTGGGTCTGTTGTAAGGCAGTGTGCTCCGTGCTGGGTGGCAGTGGGTAGGTTGTGAGGCAGTGTGCTCCATGCTGGGTGGCAGTGGGTAGGTTGTAAGGCAGTGTGCTCCATGCTGGGTGGCAGTGGGTCCGTTGTAAGGCAGTGTGCTCCATGCTGGGTGGCAGTGGGTCTGTTGTGAGGCAGTGTGCTCCATGCTGGGTGGCAGTGGGTCTGTTGTAAGGCAGTTTGCTCCATGCTGGGTGGCAGTGGGTCTGTTGTAAGGCAGTGTGCGCCATGCTGGGTGGCAGTGGGTCTGTTGTAAGGCAGTGTGCTGCATGCTGGGTGGCAGTGGGTCTGTGGTATGGCAGTGTGCTCCATGCTGGGTGGCAGTGGGTAGGTTGTGAGGCAGTGTGCTCCATGCTGGGTGGCAGTGGGTAGACTGTAAGGCAGTGTGCTCCATGCTGGGTGGCAGTGGGTCTGTTGTAAGGCAGTTTGCTCCATGCTGGGTGGCAGTGGGTCTGTCGTGAGGCAGTGTGCTTCATGCTGGGTGGCAGTGGGTAGACTGTAAGGCAGTTTGCTCCATGCTGGGTGGCAGTGGGTCTGTTGTAAGGCAGTGTGCTCCATGCTGGGTGGCAGTGGGTCTGTTGTAAGGCAATGTGCTCCACACTAGGTGACAGTGGGTCTGTTGTAAGGCAGTGTGATGCATGCTAGGTGACAGTGGGTAGGGTGTGAGGCAGTGTGCTCCATGCTGGGTGGCAGTGGGTAGACTGTAAGGCAGTGTGCTCCATGCTGGGTGGCAGTGGGTCTATTGTAAGGCAGTGTGCTCCGTGCTGGGTGGCAGTGGGTCTGTTGTAAGGCAGTGTGCTCCATGCTGGGTGACAGTGGGTCTGTTGTGAGGCAGTGTGCTCCGTGCTGTGTGGCCGTGGGTCTGTTGTAAGGCAGTGTGCTCCATGCTGGGTGGCAGTGGGTCTGTTGTAAGGCAGTTTGCTCCATGCTGGGTGACAGTGGGTCTGTTGTAAGGCAGTGTGCTCCGTGCTGGGTGGCAGTGGGTAGGTTGTGAGGCAGTGTGCTCCATGCTGGGTGGCAGTGGGTAGGTTATAAGGCAGTGTGCTCCATGCTGGGTGGCAGTCGGTCTGTTGTAAGGCAGTGTGCTCCATGCTGGGTGGCAGTGGGTCTGTTGTAAGGCAGTGTGCTCCATGCTGGGTGGCAGTGGGTCTGTTGTAAGGCAGTTTGCTCCATGCTGGGTGGCAGTGGGTCTGTTGTAAGGCAGTGTGCGCCATGCTGGGTGGCAGTGTGTCTGTTGTAAGGCAGTGTGCTGCATGCTGGGTGGCAGTGGGTCTGTGGTATGGCAGAGTGCTCCATGCTGGGTGGCAGTGGGTAGACTGTACGGCAGTTTGCTCCATGCTGGGTGGCAGTGGGTCTGTTGTAAGGCAGTGTGCTCCGTGCTGGGTGGCAGTGGGTCTGTTGTAAGGCAGTGTGCTCCATGCTGGGTGGCAGTGGGTCTGTTGTAAGGCAGTTTGCTCCATGCTGGGTGACAGTGGGTCTGTTGTAAGGCAGTGTGCTCCGTGCTGGGTGGCAGTGGGTCTGTTTTAAGGCAGTGTGCTCCATGCTGGGTGGCACTGGGTAGGTTGTAAGGCAGTGTGCTCCATGCTGGGTGGCAGTGGGTCTGTTGTAAGGCAGTGTGCTCCATGCTGGGTGGCAGTGGGTCTGTTGTAAGGCAGTGTGCTCCATGCTGGGTGGCAGTGGGTCTGTTGTAAGGCAGTTTGCTCCATGCTGGGTGGCAGTGGGTCTTTTGTAAGGCAGTGTGCTCCATGCTGGGTGGCAGTGGGTCTGTGGTATGGCAGTTTGCTCCATGCTGGGTGGCAGTGGGTAGGTTGTGAGGCAGTGTGCTCCATGCTGGGTGGCAGTGGGTAGACTGTAAGGCAATGTGCTCCATGCTGGGTGGCAGTGGGTCTGTTGTAAGGCAGTTTGCTCCATGCTGGGTGGCAGTGGGTCTGTTGTGAGGCAGTGTGCTCCATGCTGGGTGGCAGTGGGTAGACTGTAAGGCAGTTTGCTCCATGCTGGGTGGCAGTGGGTCTGTTGTAAGGCAGTGTGCTCCATGCTGGGTGGCAGTGGGTCTGTTGTAAGGCAATGTGCTCCACACTAGGTAAGAGTGGGTCTGTTGTAAGGCAGTGTGCTCCATGCTGGGTGGCAGTGGGTAGATTGTAAGGCAGTGTGCTCCATGCTGGGTGACAGTGGGTAGATTGTAAGGCAGTGTGCTCGATGCTGGGTGGCAGTGGGTCTGTTGTAAGGCAGTGTGCTCCGTGCTGGGTGGCAGTGGGTCTGTTGTAAGGCAGTGTGCTCCATGCTGGGTGGCAGTGGGTCTGTTGTAAGGCAGTGTGCTCGATGCTGGGTGGCAGTGGGTGTGTTGTGAGGCAGTGTGCGCCATGCTGGGTGACAGTGGGTAGGCTGTAAGGCAGTGTGCTCCATGCTGGGTGGCAGTGGGTAGGTTGTAAGGCAGTGTGCTCCGTGCTGGGTGGCAGTGGGTCTGTTGTAAGGCAGTTTGTTCCATGCTGGGTGGCAGTGTGTCTTTTGTGAGGCAGTTTGCTCCATGCTGGGTGACAGTGGGTCTGTTGTGAGGCAGTGTGCTCCGTGCTGGGTGGCAGTGGGTCTGTTGTAAGGCAGTGTGCTCCGTGCTGGGTGGCAGTGGGTCTCTTGTAAGGCAGTGTGCTCCATGCTGGGTGGCAGTGGGTCTGTTGTAAGGCAGTGTGCTCCATGCTGGGTGGCAGTGGGTCTGTTGTAAGGCAGTGTGCTCCATGCTGGGTGGCAGTGGGTCTGTTGTAAGGCAGTGTGCTCGATGCTGGGTGGCAGTGGGTGTGTTGTGAGGCAGTGTGCGCCATGCTGGGTGACAGTGGGTAGGCTGTAAGGCAGTGTGCTCCATGCTGGGTGGCAGTGGGTAGGTTGTAAGGCAGTGTGCTCCGTGTTCGGTGGCAGTGGGTCTGTTGTAAGGCAGTTTGCTCCATGCTGGGTGGCAGTGTGTCTTTTGTGAGGCAGTTTGCTCCATGCTGGGTGACAGTGGGTCTGTTGTGAGGCACTGTGCTCCGTGCTGGGTGGCAGTGGGTCTGTTGTAAGGCAGTGTGCTCCGTGCTGGGTGGCAGTGGGTCTGTTGTGAGGCAGTGTGCTCTGTGCTGGGTGGCAGTGGGTCTGTTGTAAGGCAGTGTGCTCCATGCTGGGTGGCAGTGGGTCTGTTGTAAGGCAGTGTGCTCCATGCTGAGTGGCAGTGGGTAGGTTGTGAGGCAGTTTGCTCCATGCTGGGGGGCAGTGGGTCTGTTGTGAGGCAGTGTGCTCCGTGCTGGGTGGCCGTGGGTCTGTTTTAAGGCAGTGTGCTCCATGCTGGGTGGCAGTGGGTCTGTTGTAAGGCAGTGTGCTCCATGCTGAGTGGCAGTGGGTAGGTTGTGAGGCAGTGTGTTCCATGCTGGGTGGCAGTGGGTCTGTTGTAAGGCAGTGTGCTCCATGCTGGGTGGCAGTGGGTCTGTTGTAAGGCAGTGTCCTCCATGCTGGGTGGCAGTGGGTCTGGTGTAAGGCAGTTTGCTCCAAGCTGGGAGACAGTGGGTCTGTTGTGAGGCAGTGTGCTCCATGCTGGGTGGCAGTGGGTAGGTTGTAAGGCAGTGTGATCCATGCTGGGTGGCAGTGGGTCTGTTGTAAGGCAGTGTGCTCCATGCTGGGTGGCATTGGGTCTGTTGTAAGGCAGTGTGCTCCGTGCTGGGTGGCAGTGGGTCTGTTGTAAGGCAGTGTGCTCCATGCTGGGTGGCAGTGGGTCTGTTGTAAGGCAGTGTGCTCCGTGCTGTGTGGCAGTGGGTCTGTTGTAAGGCAGTGTGCTCCATGCTGGGTGGCAGTGGGTCTGTTGTAAGGCAGTGTGCTCCATGCTGGGTGGCAGTGGGTCTGTTGTAAGGCAGTGTGCTCCATGCTGGGTGGCAGTGGGTCTGTTGTAAGGCAGTGTGCTCCATGCTGGGTGGCAGTGGGTCTGTTGTGAGGCAGTTTGCTCCATGCTGGGTGACAGTGGGTCTGTTGTGAGGCAGTGTGCTCCGTGCTGGGTGGCAGTGAGTCTGTTGTAAGGCAGTGTGATCCATGCTGGTTGGCAGTGGGTCTGTTGTGAGGCAGTGTGCTCCATGCAGGGTGGCAGTGGGTCTGTTTTAAGGCAGTGTGCTCCGTGCTGGGTGGCAGTGGGTCTGTTGTAAGGCAGTTTGCTCCATGCTGGGTGGCAGTGGGTCTGTTGTGAGGCAGTGTGCTCCATGCTGGGTGGCAGTGGGTCTGTTTTAAGGCAGTGTGATCCATGCTGGGTGGCAGTGGGTCTGTTGTAAGGCAATGTGCTCCATGCTGGGTGGCAGTGGGTCTGTTGTAAGGCAGTGTGCTCGATGCTGGGTGGCAGTGGGTGTGTTGTAAGGCAGTGTGCTCCATGCTGGGTGGCAGTGGGTAGGCTGTAAGGCAGTGTGCTCCATGCTGGGTGGCAGTGGGTAGGTTGTAAGGCAGTGTGCTCCGTGCTGGGTGGCAGTGGGTCTGTTGTGAGGCAGTGTGCGCCATGCTGGGTGACAGTGGGTAGGCTGTAAGGCAGTGTGCTCCATGCTGGGTGGCAGTGGGTAGGTTGTAAGGCAGTGTGCTCCGTGCTGGGTGGCAGTGGGTCTGTTGTGAGGCAGTGTGCTCCATGCTGGGTGGCAGTGGGTAGGTTGTAAGGCAGTGTGATCCATGCTGGGTGGCAGTGGGTCTGTTGTAAGGCAGTGTGCTCCGTGCTGGGTGGCAGTGGGTCTGTTGTAAGGCAGTGTGCTCCATGCTGGGTGGCAGTGGGTCTGTTGTAAGGCAGTGTGCTCCGTGCTGTGTGGCAGTGGGTCTGTTGTAAGGCAGTGTGCTCCATGCTGGGTGGCAGTGGGTCTGTTGTAAGGCAGTGTGCTCCATGCTGGGTGGCAGTGGGTCTGTTGTAAGGCAGTGTGCTCCATACTGGGTGGCAGTGGGTCTGTTGTAAGGCAGTTTGCTCCATGCTGGGTGGCAGTGGGTCTGTTGTGAGGCAGTGTGCTCCATGCTGGGTGGCAGTGGGTCTTTTGTAAGGCAGTGTGCTCCATGCTGGGTGGCAGTGGGTCTGTGGTATGGCAGTTTGCTCCATGCTGGGTGGCAGTGGGTAGGTTGTGAGGCAGTGTGCTCCATGCTGGGTGGCAGTGGGTAGACTGTAAGGCAATGTGCTCCATGCTGGGTGGCAGTGGGTCTGTTGTAAGGCAGTTTGCTCCATGCTGGGTGGCAGTGGGTCTGTTGTGAGGCAGTGTGCTCCATGCTGGGTGGCAGTGGATAGACTGTAAGGCAGTTTGCTCCATGCTGGGTGGCAGTGGGTCTGTTGTAAGGCAGTGTGCTCCATGCTGGGTGGCAGTGGGTCTGTTGTAAGGCAATGTGCTCCACACTAGGTGAGAGTGGGTCTGTTGTAAGGCAGTGTGCTCCATGCTGGGTGGCAGTGGGTAGATTGTAAGGCAGTGTGCTCGATGCTGGGTGGCAGTGGGTCTGTTGTAAGGCAGTGTGCTCCATGCTGAGTGGCAGTGGGTAGGTTGTGAGGCAGTGTGTTCCATGCTGGGTGGCAGTGGGTCTGTTGTAAGGCAGTGTGCTCCATGCTGGGTGGCAGTGGGTCTGTTGTAAGGCAGTGTGCTCCATGCTGGGTGGCAGTGGGTCTGTTGTAAGGCAGTGTGCTCCATGCTGGGTGGCAGTGGGTCTGTTGTAAGGCAGTGTGCTCCAGGCTGGGTGGCAGTGGGTCTGTTGTAAGGCAGTTTGCTCCAAGCTGGGAGACAGTGGGTCTGTTGTGAGGCAGTGTGCTCCATGCTGGGTGGCATTGGGTCTGTTGTAAGGCAGTGTGCTCCGTGCTGGGTGGCAGTGGGTCTGTTGTAAGGCAGTGTGCTCCATGCTGGGTGGCAGTGGGTCTGTTGTAAGGCAGTGTGCTCCGTGCTGTGTGGCAGTGGGTCTATTGTAAGGCAGTGTGCTCCATGCTGGGTGGCAGTGGGTCTGTTGGAAGGCAGTGTGCTCGATGCAGGGTGGCAGTGGGTAGACTGTAAGGCAGTGTGCTCCATGCTGGGTGGTAGTGGGTAGGTTGTAAGGCAGTGTGCTCCGTGCTGGGTGGCAGTGGGTCTGTTGTAAGGCAGTTTGCTCTATGCTGGGTGGCAGTGGGTCTGTTGTAAGGCCGTGTGCTCCATGCTGGGTGGCAGTGGGTCTGTTGTAAGGCAGTGTGCTCCATGCTGGGTGGCAGTGGGTCTGTTGGAAGGCAGTGTCCTCCATGCTGGGTGGCAGTGGGTCTGTTGTAAGGCAGTGTGCTCCATGCTGGGTGGCAGTGGGTCTGTTGTGAGGCAGTTTGCTCCATGCTGGGTGACCGTGGGTCTGTTGTGAGGCAGTGTGCTCCGTGCTGGGTGACAGTGGGTCTGTTGTGAGGCAGTGTGCTCCGTGTTGGGTGGCAGTGGGTCTGTTGTAAGGCAGTGTGCTCCATGCTGGGTGGCAGTGGGTCTGTTGTAAGGCAGTGTGCTCCATGCTGGGTGGCAGTGGGTCTGTTGTAAGGCAGTGTGCTCCATGCTGGGTGGCAGTGGGTCTGTTGTGAGGCAGTTTGCTCCATGCTGGGTGACAGTGGGTCTGTTGTGAGGCAGTGTGCTCCGTGCTGGGTGGCAGTGGGTCTGTTGTAAGGCAGTTTGCTCTATGCTGGGTGGCAGTGGGTCTGTTGTGAGGCAGTGTGCTCCATGCTTGGTGGCAGTGGGTCTGTTTTAAGGCAGTGTGCTCCATGCTGGGTGGCAGTGGGTCTGTTGTAAGGCAGTGTGCTCCATGCTGAGTGGCAGTGGGTAGGTTGTGAGGCAGTGTGCTCCATGCTGGGTGGCAGTGGTTCTGTTGTAAGGCAGTGTGCTCCATGCAGGGTGGCAGTGGGTCTGTTGTAAGGTAGTTTGCTCCATGCTGGGTGGCAGTGGGTCTGTTGTGAGGCAGTGTGCTCCATGCTGGGTGGCAGTGGGTAGCTTGTAAGGCAGTGTAATCCATGCTGGGTGGCAGTGGGTCTGTTGTAAGGCAGGGTGCTCCATGCTGGGTGGCAGTGGGTCTGTTGTAAGGCAGTGTGCTCCGTGCTGTGTGGCAGTGGGTCTGTTGTAAGGCAGTGTGCTCCATGCTGGGTGGCAGTGGGTCTGTTGGAAGGCAGTGTGCTCGATGCAGGGTGGCAGTGGGTAGGCTGTAAGGCAGTGTGCTCCATGCTGGGTGGCAGTGGGTCTGTTGTAAGGCAGTTTGCTCCATGCTGGGTGGCAGTGGGTCTGTTGTGAGGCAGTATGCTCCATGCTGGGTGGCAGTGGGTCTGTTTTAAGGCAGTGTGCTCCGTGCTGGGTGGCAGTGGGTCTGTTGTAAGGCAGTTTGCTCCATGCTGGGTGGCAGTGGGTCTGTTGTGAGGCAGTGTGCTCCATGCTGGGTGGCAGTGGGTCTGTTTTAAGGCAGTGTGCTCCATGCTGGGTGGCAGTGGGTCTGTTGTAAGGCAGTGTGCTCCATGCTGAGTGGCAGTGGGTAGGTTGTGAGGCAGTGTGTTCCATGCTGGGTGGCAGTGGGTCTGTTGTAAGGCAATGTGCTCCACACTAGGTGAGAGTGGGTCTGTTGTAAGGCAGTGTGCTCCATGCTGGGTGGCAGTGGGTAGATTGTAAGGCAGTGTGCTCCATGCTGGGTGACAGTGGGTAGATTGTAAGGCAGTGTGCTCGATGCTGGGTGGCAGTGGGTCTGTTGTAAGGCATTGTGCTCCATGCTGAGTGGCAGTGGGTAGGTTGCGAGGCAGTGTGTTCCATGCTGGGTGGCAGTGGGTCTGTTGTAAGGCAGTGTGCTCCATGCTGGGTGGCAGTGGGTCTGTTGTAAGGCAGTGTGCTCCATGCTGGGTGGCAGTGGGTCTGTTGTAAGGCAGTGTGCTCCATGCTGGGTGGCAGTGGGTCTGTTGTAAGGCAGTGTGCTCCATACTGGGTGGCAGTGGGTCTGTTGTAAGGCAGTTTGCTCCATGCTGGGTGGCAGTGGGTCTGTTGTGAGGCAGTGTGCTCCATGCTGGGTGGCAGTGGGTAGGTTGTAAGGCAGTGTGATCCATGCTGGGTGGCAGTGGGTCTGTTGTAAGGCAGTGTGCTCCATGCTGGGTGGCAGTGGGTCTGTTGTAAGGCAGTGTGCTCCGTGCTGGGTGGCAGTGGGTCTGTTGTAAGGCAGTGTGCTCCATGCTGGGTGGCAGTGGGTCTGTTGTAAGGCAGTGTGCTCCGTGCTGTGTGGCAGTGGGTCTGTTGTAAGGCAGTGTGCTCCATGCTGGGTGGCAGTGGGTCTGTTGGAAGGCAGTGTACTCGATGCAGGGTGGCAGTGGGTAGGCTGTAAGGCAGTGTGCTCCATGCTGGGTGGCAGTGGGTAGGTTGTAAGGCAGTGTGCTCCGTGCTGGGTGGCAGTGGGTCTGTTGTAAGGCAGTTTGCTCCATGCTGGGTGGCAGTGGGTCTGTTGTAAGGCCGTGTGCTCCATGCTGGGTGGCAGTGGGTCTGTTGTAAGGCAGTGTGCTCCATACTGGGTGGCAGTGGGTCTGTTGTGAGGCAGTTTGCTCCATGCTGGGTGACAGTGGGTCTGTTGTGAGGCAGTGTGCTCCGTGCCGGGTGGCAGTGGGTCTGTTGTATTGCAGTTTGCTCCATGCTGGGTGGCAGTGGGTCTGTTGTAAGGCAGTGTGCTCCATGCTGGGTGGCAGTGGGTCTGTTTGGAAGGCAGTGTGCTCCATGCTGGGTGGCAGTGGGTCTGTTGTAAGGCAGTGTGCTCCATGCTGGGTGGTAGTGGGTCTGTTGTGAGGCAGTTTGCTCCATGCTGGGTGACCGTGGGTCTGTTGTAAGGCAGTTTGCTCCATGCTGGGTGGCAGTGTGTCTGTTGTGAGGCAGTGTGCTCCATGCTGGGTGGCAGTGGGTCTGTTGTAAGGCAGTGTGCTCCATGCTGGGTGGCAGTGGGTCTGTTGTAAGGCAGTGTGCTCCATGCTGGGTGGCAGTGGGTCTGTTGTAAGGCAGTGTGCTCCATGCTGGGTGGCAGTGGGTCTGTTGTAAGGCAGTGTGCTAGATGCTGGGTGGCAGTGTGTCTTTTGTGAGGCAGTTTGCTCCATGCTGGGTGACAGTGGGTCTGTTGTGAGGCAGTGTGCTCCGTGCTGGGTGGCAGTGGGTCTGTTGTAAGGCAGTGTGCTCCGTGCTGGGTGGCAGTGGGTCTGTTGTAAGGCAGTGTGCTCCATGCTGGGTGGCAGTGGGTCTGTTGTAAAGCAGTGTGCTCCATACTGGGTGGCAGTGGGTCTGTTGTAAGGCAGTTTGCTCCATGCTGGGTGGCAGTGGGTCTGTTGTGAGGCAGTGTGCTCCATGCTGGGTGGCAGTGGGTCTTTTGTAAGGCAGTGTGCTCCATGCTGGGTGGCAGTGGGTCTGTGGTATGGCAGTTTGCTCCATGCTGGGTGGCAGTGGGTAGGTTGTGAGGCAGTGTGCTCCATGCTGGGTGGCAGTGGGTCTGTTGTAAGGCAGTTTGCTCCATGCTGGGTGGCAGTGGGTCTGTTGTGAGGCAGTGTGCTCCATGCTGGGTGGCAGTGGATAGACTGTAAGGCAGTTTGCTCCATGCTGGGTGGCAGTGGGTCTGTTGTAAGGCAGTGTGCTCCATGCTGGGTGGCAGTGGGTCTGTTGTAAGGCAATGTGCTCCACACTAGGTGAGAGTGGGTCTGTTGTAAGGCAGTGTGCTCCATGCTGGGTGGCAGTGGGTAGATTGTAAGGCAGTGTGCTCCATGCTGGGTGACAGTGGGTAGATTGTAAGGCAGTGTGCTCGATGCTGGGTGGCAGTGGGTCTGTTGTAAGGCATTGTGCTCCGTGCTGGGTGGCAGTGGGTCTGTTGTAAGGCAGTGTGCTCCATGCTGAGTGGCAGTGGGTAGGTTGTGAGGCAGTGTGTTCCATGCTGGGTGGCAGTGGGTCTGTTGTAAGGCAGTGTGCTCCATGCTGGGTGGCAGTGGGTCTGTTGTAAGGCAGTGTGCTCCATGCTGGGTGGCAGTGGGTCTGTTGTAAGGCAGTGTGCTCCATGCTGGGTGGCAGTGGGTCTGTTGTAAGGCAGTGTGCTCCAGGCTGGGTGGCAGTGGGTCTGTTGTAAGGCAGTTTGCTCCAAGCTGGGAGACAGTGGGTCTGTTGTGAGGCAGTGTGCTCCATGCTGGGTGGCATTGGGTCTGTTGTAAGGCAGTGTGCTCTGTGCTGGGTGGCAGTGGGTCTGTTGTAAGGCAGTGTGCTCCATGCTGGGTGGCAGTGGGTCTGTTGTAAGGCAGTGTGCTCCGTGCTGTGTGGCAGTGGGTCTGTTGTAAGGCAGTGTGCTCCATGCTGGGTGGCAGTGGGTCTGTTGGAAGGCAGTGTGCTCGATGCAGGGTGGCAGTGGGTCTGTTGTGAGGCAGTGTGCTCCATGCTGGGTGGTAGTGGGTAGGTTGTAAGGCAGTGTGCTCCGTGCTGGGTGGCAGTGGGTCTGTTGTAAGGCAGTTTGCTCTATGCTGGGTGGCAGTGGGTCTGTTGTAAGGCCGTGTGCTCCATGCTGGGTGGCAGTGGGTCTGTTGTAAGGCAGTGTGCTCCATGCTGGGTGGCAGTGGGTCTGTTGGAAGGCAGTGTCCTCCATGCTGGGTGGCAGTGGGTCTGTTGTAAGGCAGTGTGCTCCATGCTGGGTGGCAGTGGGTCTGTTGTGAGGCAGTTTGCTCCATGCTGGGTGACCGTGGGTCTGTTGTGAGGCAGTGTGCTCCGTGCTGGGTGACAGTGGGTCTGTTGTGAGGCAGTGTGCTCCGTGTTGGGTGGCAGTGGGTCTGTTGTAAGGCAGTGTGCTCCATGCTGGGTGGCAGTGGGTCTGTTGTAAGGCAGTGTGCTCCATGCTGGGTGGCAGTGGGTCTGTTGTAAGGCAGTGTGCTCCATGCTGGTTGGCAGTGGGTCTGTTGTGAGGCAGTTTGCTCCATGCTGGGTGACAGTGGGTCTGTTGTGAGGCAGTGTGCTCCGTGCTGGGTGGCAGTGGGTCTGTTGTAAGGCAGTTTGCTCTATGCTGGGTGGCAGTGGGTCTGTTGTGAGGCAGTGTGCTCCATGCTTGGTGGCAGTGGGTCTGTTTTAAGGCAGTGTGCTCCATGCTGGGTGGCAGTGGGTCTGTTGTAAGGCAGTGTGCTCCATGCTGAGTGGCAGTGGGTAGGTTGTGAGGCAGTGTGTTCCATGCTGGGTGGCAGTGGGTCTGTTGTAAGGCAGTGTGCTCCATGCTGGGTGGCAGTGGGTCTGTTGTGAGGCAGTGTGCTCCATGCTGGGTGGCAGTGGGTCTTTTGTAAGGCAGTGTGCTCCATGCTGGGTGGCAGTGGGTCTGTGGTATGGCAGTTTGCTCCATGCTGGGTGGCATTGGGTAGGTTGTGAGGCAGTGTGCTCCATGCTGGGTGGCAGTGGGTAGACTGTAAGGCAATGTGCTCCATGCTGGGTGGCAGTGGGTCTGTTGTAAGGCAGTTTGCTCCATGCTGGGTGGCAGTGGGTCTGTTGTGAGGCAGTGTGCTCCATGCTGGGTGGCAGTGGATAGACTGTAAGGCAGTTTGCTCCATGCTGGGTGGCAGTGGGTCTGTTGTAAGGCAGTGTGCTCCATGCTGGGTGGCAGTGGGTCTGTTGTAAGGCAATGTGCTCCACACTAGGTGAGAGTGGGTCTGTTGTAAGGCAGTGTGCTCCATGCTGGGTGGCAGTGGGTAGATTGTAAGGCAGTGTGCTCCATGCTGGGTGACAGTGGGTAGATTGTAAGGCAGTGTGCTCGATGCTGGGTGGCAGTGGGTCTGTTGTAAGGCATTGTGCTCCGTGCTGGGTGGCAGTGGGTCTGTTGTAAGGCAGTGTGCTCCATGCTGAGTGGCAGTGGGTAGGTTGCGAGGCAGTGTGTTCCATGCTGGGTGGCAGTGGGTCTGTTGTAAGGCAGTGTGCTCCATGCTGGGTGGCAGTGGGTCTGTTGTAAGGCAGTGTGCTCCATGCTGGGTGGCAGTGGGTCTGTTGTAAGGCAGTGTGCTCCATGCTGGGTGGCAGTGGGTCTGTTGTAAGGCAGTGTGCTCCAGGCTGGGTGGCAGTGGGTCTGTTGTAAGGCAGTTTGCTCCAAGCTGGGAGACAGTGGGTCTGTTGTGAGGCAGTGTGCTCCATGCTGGGTGGCATTGGGTCTGTTGTAAGGCAGTGTGCTCCATGCTGGGTGGCAGTGGGTCTGTTGTGAGGCAGTTTGCTCCATGCTGGGTGACAGTGGGTCTGTTGTGAGGCAGTGTGCTCCGTGCTGGGTGGCAGTGGGTCTGTTGTAAGGCAGTTTGCTCTATGCTGGGTGGCAGTGGGTCTGTTGTGAGGCAGTGTGCTCCATGCTTGGTGGCAGTGGGTCTGTTTTAAGGCAGTGTGCTCCATGCTGGGTGGCAGTGGGTCTGTTGTAAGGCAGTGTGCTCCATGCTGAGTGGCAGTGGGTAGGTTGTGAGGCAGTGTGTTCCATGCTGTGTGGCTGTGGGTCTGTTGTAAGGCAGTGTGCTCCATGCTGGGTGGCAGTGGGTCTGTTGTGAGGCAGTGTGCTCCATGCTGGGTGGCAGTGGGTCTTTTGTAAGGCAGTGTGCTCCATGCTGGGTGGCAGTGGGTCTGTGGTATGGCAGTTTGCTCCATGCTGGGTGGCAGTGGGTAGGTTGTGAGGCAGTGTGCTCCATGCTGGGTGGCAGTGGGTAGACTGTAAGGCAATGTGCTCCATGCTGGGTGGCAGTGGGTCTGTTGTAAGGCAGTTTGCTCCATGCTGGGTGGCAGTGGGTCTGTTGTGAGGCAGTGTGCTCCATGCTGGGTGGCAGTGGATAGACTGTAAGGCAGTTTGCTCCATGCTGGGTGGCAGTGGGTCTGTTGTAAGGCAGTGTGCTCCATGCTGGGTGGCAGTGGGTCTGTTGTAAGGCAATGTGCTCCACACTAGGTGAGAGTGGGTCTGTTGTAAGGCAGTGTGCTCCATGCTGGGTGGCAGTGGGTAGATTGTAAGGCAGTGTGCTCCATGCTGGGTGACAGTGGGTAGATTGTAAGGCAGTGTGCTCGATGCTGGGTGGCAGTGGGTCTGTTGTAAGGCATTGTGCTCCGTGCTGGGTGGCAGTGGGTCTGTTGTAAGGCAGTGTGCTCCATGCTGAGTGGCAGTGGGTAGGTTGCGAGGCAGTGTGTTCCATGCTGGGTGGCAGTGGGTCTGTTGTAAGGCAGTGTGCTCCATGCTGGGTGGCAGTGGGTCTGTTGTAAGGCAGTGTGCTCCATGCTGGGTGGCAGTGGGTCTGTTGTAAGGCAGTGTGCTCCATGCTGAGTGGCAGTGGGTCTGTTGTAAGGCAGTGTGCTCCAGGCTGGGTGGCAGTGGGTCTGTTGTAAGGCAGTTTGCTCCAAGCTGGGAGACAGTGGGTCTGTTGTGAGGCAGTGTGCTCCATGCTGGGTGGCATTGGGTCTGTTGTAAGGCAGTGTGCTCCATGCTGGGTGGCAGTGGGTCTGTTGTAAGGCAGTGTGCTCCGTGCTGTGTGGCAGTGGGTCTGTTGTAAGGCAGTGTGCTCCATGCTGGGTGGCAGTGGGTCTGTTGGAAGGCAGTGTGCTCGATGCAGGGTGGCAGTGGGTAGACTGTAAGGCAGTGTGCTCCATGCTGGGTGGTAGTGGGTAGGTTGTAAGGCAGTGTGCTCCGTGCTGGGTGGCAGTGGGTCTGTTGTAAGGCAGTTTGCTCTATGCTGGGTGGCAGTGGGTCTGTTGTAAGGCCGTGTGCTCCATGCTGGGTGGCAGTGGGTCTGTTGTAAGGCAGTGTGCTCCATGCTGGGTGGCAGTGGGTCTGTTGGAAGGCAGTGTCCTCCATGCTGGGTGGCAGTGGGTCTGTTGTAAGGCAGTGTGCTCCATGCTGGGTGGCAGTGGGTCTGTTGTGAGGCAGTTTGCTCCATGCTGGGTGACAGTGGGTCTGTTGTGAGGCAGTGTGCTCCGTGTTGGGTGGCAGTGGGTCTGTTGTAAGGCAGTGTGCTCCATGCTGGGTGGCAGTGGGTCTGTTGTAAGGCAGTGTGCTCCATGCTGGGTGGCAGTGGGTCTGTTGTAAGGCAGTGTGCTCCATGCTGGGTGGCAGTGTGTCTGTTGTGAGGCAGTTTGCTCCATGCTGGGTGACAGTGGGTCTGTTGTGAGGCAGTGTGCTCCGTGCTGGGTGGCAGTGGGTCTGTTGTAAGGCAGTTTGCTCTATGCTGGGTGGCAGTGGGTCTGTTGTGAGGCAGTGTGCTCCATGCTTGGTGGCAGTGGGTCTGTTTTAAGGCAGTGTGCTCCATGCTGGGTGGCAGTGGGTCTGTTGTAAGGCAGTGTGCTCCATGCTGAGTGGCAGTGGGTAGGTTGTGAGGCAGTGTGTTCCATGCTGGGTGGCAGTGGGTCTGTTGTAAGGCAGTGTGCTCCATGCTGGGTGGCAGTGGTTCTGTTGTAAGGCAGTGTGCTCCATGCAGGGTGGCAGTGGGTCTGTTGTAAGGTAGTTTGCTCCATGCTGGGTGGCAGTGGGTCTGTTGTGAGGCAGTGTGCTCCATGCTGGGTGGCAGTGGGTAGCTTGTAAGGCAGTGTAATCCATGCTGGGTGGCAGTGGGTCTGTTGTAAGGCAGTGTGCTCCATGCTGGGTGGCAGTGGGTCTGTTGTAAGGCAGTGTGCTCCGTGCTGTGTGGCAGTGGGTCTGTTGTAAGGCAGTGTGCTCCATGCTGGGTGGCAGTGGGTCTGTTGGAAGGCAGTGTGCTCGATGCAGGGTGGCAGTGGGTAGGCTGTAAGGCAGTGTGCTCCATGCTGGGTGGCAGTGGGTCTGTTGTAAGGCAGTTTGCTCCATGCTGGGTGGCAGTGGGTCTGTTGTGAGGCAGTATGCTCCATGCTGGGTGGCAGTGGGTCTGTTTTAAGGCAGTGTGCTCCGTGCTGGGTGGCAGTGGGTCTGTTGTAAGGCAGTTTGCTCCATGCTGGGTGGCAGTGGGTCTGTTGTGAGGCAGTGTGCTCCATGCTGGGTGGCAGTGGGTCTGTTTTAAGGCAGTGTGCTCCATGCTGGGTGGCAGTGGGTCTGTTGTAAGGCAGTGTGCTCCATGCTGAGTGGCAGTGGGTAGGTTGTGAGGCAGTGTGTTCCATGCTGGGTGGCAGTGGGTCTGTTGTAAGGCAGTGTGCTCCATGCTGGGTGGCAGTGGGTCTGTTGTAAGGCAGTGTGCTCCATGCTGGCTGGCAGTGGGTCTGTTGTAAGGCAGTGTGCTCCATACTGGGTGGCAGTGGGTCTGTTGTAAGGCAGTTTGCTCCATGCTGGGTGGCAGTGGGTCTGTTGTGAGGCAGTGTGCTCCATGCTGGGTGGCAGTGGGTAGGTTGTAAGGCAGTGTGATCCATGCTGGGTGGCAGTGGGTCTGTTGTAAGGCAGTGTGCTCCATGCTGGGTGGCAGTGGGTCTGTTGTAAGGCAGTGTGCTCCGTGCTGGGTGGCAGTGGGTCTGTTGTAAGGCAGTGTGCTCCATGCTGGGTGGCAGTGGGTCTGTTGTAAGGCAGTGTGCTCCGTGCTGTGTGGCAGTGGGTCTGTTGTAAGGCAGTGTGCTCCATGCTGGGTGGCAGTGGGTCTGTTGGAAGGCAGTGTACTCGATGCAGGGTGGCAGTTGGCAGGCTGTAAGGCAGTGTGCTCCATGCTGGGTGGCAGTGGGTAGGTTGTAAGGCAGTGTGCTCCGTGCTGGGTGGCAGTGGGTCTGTTGTAAGGCAGTTTGCTCCATGCTGGGTGGCAGTGGGTCTGTTGTAAGGCCGTGTGCTCCATGCTGGGTGGCAGTGGGTCTGTTGTAAGGCAGTGTGCTCCATACTGGGTGGCAGTGGGTCTGTTGTGAGGCAGTTTGCTCCATGCTGGGTGACAGTGGGTCTGTTGTGAGGCAGTGTGCTCCATGCTGGGTGGCAGTGGGTCTGTTGTATTGCAGTTTGCTCCATGCTGGGTGGCAGTGGGTCTGTTGTAAGGCAGTGTGCTCCATGCTGTGTGGCAGTGGGTCTGTTGTAAGGCAGTGTGCTCCATGCTGGGTGGCAGTGGGTCTGTTGTAAGGCAGTGTGCTCCATGCTGGGTGGCAGTGGGTCTGTTGTAAGGCAGTGTGCTCCATGCTGGGTGGCAGTGGGTCTGTTGTAAGGCAGTGTGCTAGATGCTGGGTGGCAGTGTGTCTTTTGTGAGGCAGTTTGCTCCATGCTGGGTGACAGTGGGTCTGTTGTGAGGCAGTGTGCTCCGTGCTGGGTGGCAGTGGGTCTGTTGTAAGGCAGTGTGCTCCGTGCTGGGTGGCAGTGGGTCTGTTGTAAGGCAGTGTGCTCCATGCTGGGTGGCAGTGGGTCTGTTGTAAGGCAGTGTGCTCCATGCTGGGTGGCAGTGGGTCTGTTGTAAGGCAGTGTGCTCCATGCTGGGTGGCAGTGGGTCTGTTGTGAGGCAGTTTGCTCCATGCTGGGTGACAGTGGGTCTGTTGTGAGGCAGTGTGCTCCGTGCTGGGTGGCAGTGGGTCTGTTGTAAGGCAGTTTGCTCCGTGCTGGGTGGCAGTGGGTCTGTTGTGAGGCAGTGTGCTCCATGCTTGGTGGCAGTGGGTCTGTTTTAAGGCAGTGTGCTCCATGCTGGGTGGCAGTGGGTCTGTTGTAAGGCAGTGTGCTCCATGCTGGGTGGCAGTGGGTCTGTTGTAAGGCAGTGTGCTCCATGCTGAGTGGCAGTGGGTAGGTTGTGAGGCAGTGTGTTCCATGCTGGGTGGCAGTGGGTCTGTTGTAAGGCTGTGTGCTCCATGCTGGGTGGCAGTGGGTCTGTTGTAAGGCAGTGTGCTCCATGCTGGGTGGCAGTGGTTCTGTTGTAAGGCAGTGTGCTCCATGCTGGGTGGCAGTGGGTCTGTTGTAAGGCAGTTTGCTCCATGCTGGGTGGCAGTGGGTCTGTTGTGAGGCAGTGTGCTCCATGCTGGGTGGCAGTGGGTAGGTTGTAAGGCAGTGTGATCCATGCTGGGTGGCAGTGGGTCTGTTGTAAGGCAGTGTGCTCCATGCTGGGTGGCAGTGGGTCTGTTGTAAGGCAGTGTGCTCCGTGCTGGGTGGCAGTGGGTCTGTTGTAAGGCAGTGTGCTCCATGCTGGGTGGCAGTGGGTCTGTTGTAAGGCAGTGTGCTCCGTGCTGTGTGGCAGTGGGTCTGTTGTAAGGCAGTGTGCTCCATGCTGGGTGGCAGTGGGTCTGTTGGAAGGCAGTGTGCTCGATGCAGGGTGGCAGTGGGTAGGCTGTAAGGCAGTGTGCTCCATGCTGGGTGGCAGTGGGTCTGTTGGAAGGCAGTGTGCTCGATGCAGGGTGGCAGTGGGTCTGTTGTAGGGCAGTTTGCTCTATGCTGGGTGGCAGTGGGTCTGTTGTAAGGCCGTGTGTTCCATGCTGGGTGGCAGTGGGTCTGTTGTAAGGCAGTGTGCTCCATGCTGGGTGGCAGTGGGTCTGTTGTGAGGCAGTGTGCTCCATGCTGGGTGGCAGTGGGTCTGTTGTGAGGCAGTTTGCTCCATGCTGGGTGACAGTGGGTCTGTTGTGAGGCAGTGTGCTCCGTGCTGGGTGGCAGTGGGTCTGTTGTAAGGCAGTTTGCTCCATGCTGGGTGGCAGTGGGTCTGTTGTGAGGCAGTGTGCTCCATGCTGGGTGGCAGTGGGTCTGTTTTAAGGCAGTGTGCTCCGTGCTGGGTGGCAGTGGGTCTGTTGTAAGGCAGTTTGCTCCATGCTGGGTGGCAGTGGGTCTGTTGTGAGGCAGTGTGCTCCATGCTGGGTGGCAGTGGGTCTGTTTTAAGGCAGTGTGCTCCATGCTGGGTGGCAGTGGGTCTGTTGTAAGGCAGTGTGCTCCATGCTGAGTGGCAGTGGGTAGGTTGTGAGGCAGTGTGTTCCATGCTGGGTGGCAGTGGGTCTGTTGTAAGGCAGTGTGCTCCATGCTGGGTGGCAGTGGGTCTGTTGTAAGGCAGTGTGCTCCATGCTGGGTGGCAGTGGGTCTGTTGTAAGGCAGTGTGCTCCATACTGGGTGGCAGTGGGTCTGTTGTAAGGCAGTTTGCTCCATGCTGGGTGGCAGTGGGTCTGTTGTGAGGCAGTGTGCTCCGTGCTGGGTGGCAGTGGGTCTGTTGTAAGGCAGTTTGCTCCATGCTGGGTGGCAGTGGGTCTGTTGTGAGGCAGTGTGCTCCATGCTGGGTGGCAGTGGGTCTGTTTTAAGGCAGTGTGCTGCATGCTGGGTGGCAGTGGGTCTGTTGTAAGGCAGTGTGCTCCATGCTGGGTGGCAGTGGGTAGGTTGTGAGGCAGTGTGTTCCATGCTGTGTGGCAGTGGGTCTGTTGTAAGGCAGTGTGCTCCATGCTGGGTGGCGGTGGGTCTGTTGTAAGGCAGTGTGCTCCATGCGGGGTGGCAGTGGGTCTGTTGTAAGGCAGTTTGCTCCATGCTGGGTGACAGTGGGTCTGTTGTAAGGCAGTGTGCTCCATGCTGGGTGGCAGTGGGTAGGTTGTGAGGCAGTGTGCTCCATGCTGGGTGGCAGTGGGTCTGTTGTGAGGCAGTGTGCTGCATGCTGGGTGGCAGTGGGTAGGTTGTAAGGCAGTGTGCTCCGTGCTGGGTGGCAGTGGGTCTGTTGTAAGGCAGTTTGCTCCATGCTGGGTGGCAGTGGGTCTGTTGTAAGGCCGTGTGCTCCATGCTGGGTGGCAGTGGGTCTGTTGTAAGGCAGTGTGCTCCATGCTGGGTGGCAGTGGGTCTGTTGTAAGGCAGTGTGCTCCATGCTGGGTGGCAGTGGGTCTGTTGTAAGGCAGTGTGCTCCATTCTGGGTGGCAGTGGGTCTGTTGTGAGGCAGTTTGCTCCATGCTGGGTGACAGTGGGTCTGTTGTGAGGCAGTGTGCTCCGTGCTGGGTGGCAGTGGGTCTGTTGTAAGGCAGTTTGCTCCATGCTGGGTGGCAGTGGGTCTGTTGTGAGGCAGTGTGCTCCATGCTGGGTGGCAGTGGGTCTGTTTTAAGGCAGTGTGCTGCATGCTGGGTGGCAGTGGTCTGTTGTAAGGCAGTGTGCTCCATGCTGGGTGGCAGTGGGTAGGTTGTGAGGCAGTGTGTTCCATGCTGTGTGGCAGTGGGTCTGTTGTGAGGCAGTGTGCTCCATGCTGGGTGGCAGTGGGTCTGTTTTAAGGCAGTGTGCTGCATGCTGGGTGGCAGTGGTCTGTTGTAAGGCAGTGTGCTCCATGCTGGGTGGCAGTGGGTAGGTTGTAAGGCAGTGTGCTCCATGCTGGGTGGCAGTGGGTCTGTTGTAAGGCAGTGTGCTCCATGCTGGGTGGCGGTGGGTCTGTTGTAAGGCAGTGTGCTCCATGCGGGGTGGCAGTGGGTCTGTTGTAAGGCAGTTTGCTCCATGCTGGGTGACAGTGCGTCTGTTGTAAGGCAGTGTGCTCCGTGCTGGGTGGCAGTGGGTAGGTTGTGAGGCAGTGTGCTCCGTGCTGGGTGGCAGTGGGTAGACTGTAAGGCAGTGTGCTCCATGCTGGGTGGCAGTGGGTAGGTTGTGAGGCAGTGTGCTCCATGCTGGGTGGCAGTGGGTCTGTTGTGAGGCAGTGTGCTCCATGCTGGGTGACAGTGGGTCTGTTGTAAGGCAGTTTGCTCCATGCTGGGTGGCAGTGGGTCTGTTGTGAGGCAGTGTGCTCCATGCTGAGCTCTCTGGTCCTGTCAGATGAAATCGAGTTGCTCAGTCCCATTCCAAATGATTCTTTTCCAGCCTCAGCCATGGATTCCCACAATATTATATCTTTTAAAGGGACTTGGACAAAATCCTTGAGTCATTTCCCATCTCCTTGGTAATCACCTGGTGTGAAGGAGCTCAGAATAGCCATCTGTCTTGGGAGTCTGAAATTATGAGCGTGTCCATCCAAGAACTCGCAGCCTTGGTACTGGTGACTGTGGCCCAAGAGAGGACTCTGATATCGATTTGCATATCCTACCAGAAAATCAGGAGGCTATTGTGTTGACAGCATTTTGCACCTTGCTGTTGCTATCCCACGTCATAGAAGCGTGTAGGTAGCAGAGACAATCCTGCTTGGTAAACCATGGGTTTCAAAACCTTGAAGTTCAAGCCGTCTATTCCAGAGATAATCAATCGGGAGAATCGAATGCCCGACAGGTAACTCACAGAATATCGAAATTGGCTTGTGTTTTCCATATGTTGCCATGTGCCCTGTTTTCAAAGGATGGCGTTGGTAGGTTGGTAGCGTACCTCTCTTTGGCAGATGCCTTATACCCTGGAGCATAGGAGAAAGAGGGGAAATTGGATGGAGGTATATAGAATGCTGAGGGCCGTAGACAGGGTACATGCAAGCAGGATTTTTCCGCCGAGGCCGGCTGATACTCGAACTTGAGGTCATGGGTTAAGGGTGAAATGTGAAATGTTGAAGGGTAGCTTCTTCACTCAGAGGGTGGTGAGAGAGTGGAATGAGGTGCCAGGGCAAGTGGCGGATGCAGGTTTGATTTCAATATTTAGGAGAAACTTGCACAACACAATGGATGGGATGAATATAGAGCCTATGGTCTGTGTGCAGGTCGGTGGTACGAGACAGAACAATAATTTACGTGCACTAGAAGGCCCAAGGGCCTCTTTCCATGCTGTAGTATTCCGTGTTAATAAGCACATGTTTCAGTGATTACAACTGGGAACATGAACATAAACAGCTGATGTTTGTACACAATAGTTCAGTGACTGGAATTGGTGTGACCTTTGCTTTGGAATGAGAGGTTGAAATGTTTGTCAAATGAAGATAAGAAATATTACAGGTAAGAAGTCAGTCACATTGGGAGTAATGTACAGGCCCCTAACATCAACACGAAGGTAAATGAGTCTGCAATGCCACAAGGACAATCAGGTGAGGAGTTTATGCCATGCTTTGGGATCGTTTCCTCGAACAGTACATTCTGAAGCTAATCAGATATTTGACTAAACCACAAGTGGTGTTGTGTAACAAGGTTAATGAATGACCTACTCTGAATGCCTCCTCTGCAGCTTTCAACATATTTATTTTTTTCCAGAGTTACAGTGCAGAGTCAGCCTTCCCAACCCTCCAACAACCACGATTCAATCCGAACATAATCATGGGACAACTTACAGTATCAGTAAATTTACAGCAGAGTCGGCCCTCCCAACCCTCTGACCCCCGACCACCACGATTTAACCCAAATATAATCATGGGACAATTTACAGTGACCAATTAACCTACCGGGTACTGCTTTAGACCATTGGTGGAGACCAGAGCATCTGGAGAAAAGCTACGGATTACACAGGGAGGATGTATAGACTCCTTTCAGAGGACATTGGTATTGCACTCCAAATTCGGACACCCTGAGCTGTAACAGTGTTGCGTTAAACACTACGATACTATGGCGATATGATGGATGCTTTCCGTTTGAGGAGAGAAAGGTACCCAGGGCTAGAATTCTAAATTTAAAGCAAAGAGGCATTAAGCTAGGTAACAAAGAAGGGCAAAGTGAACTAGCTAGTTATGGTAATGCGTCAGTCAATCAGGATTCAGTTACTAAGGTTTAAGGGAATCTTCTGCAATACACAAAATAAATATGTATCAGTGAGAACTGTCAGGAAATGTAGAGGAGGCTTGACCCAAAAGAGGACCAGGGAAGATGAGCAATGACTCCAACAATAGATTGCAAAAATAACAAGCCAAAGAGCAACAGAATGAGAGGAAACAGATGTTAAACACCAGAGTCAACAAGGTAACTGAAGGCTCAGATTGGTTGAGCCTTCAATTGGTTGAGGCTGGCTAGTTCAAAGATTAAACAAATGTCCTGGGTGAGAGATGAGTTTAAATAGGCTGCAGGTGATGACTTTAAACAAGTGGCACATGATTCTTGTTAGATGGGTGGAGACTGGGAGGTTCCTGGCAAGAATAGCTTAAATTCAGGCTGGTGTTTTTCAGAGGAGTTCAGAAGGTGTAAGAAAGATTCATACCAAAGATGCAGAAGTACCCTAAAAGGAGGATGAGGCAACTGTGGCTGACCAAAGAAGTTAAAGACACCAGAGAGCAAAATGAGAGGCCATATAATAAAGCAAAAATTAGTGGGAAGGTCAAGGCTTTTAAAAACCACCAGAAGGCCACTAACAAAGGCATAATGAGATATGAAGGTAAGCTAGCCAATAATATACAAAAAAAATCAAGACTTTTTAGATATGTAAAGAGCAATATTGCAGTCTAATATCTGCTGGCAAATGGTGTTGGAGGGGTACTAATGGGGAGATGAAAAAATGGCATAGGAACCTAATAAGTATTTTGCATCAGTCTTTATGTTTGTTCTTTAACAAAGACAAACTTTGCATAGGTTTTAACATTAGCACATACTTATTCACAGTACATGGCCTCTAGTTCTGCACTGAGCGTGTGCAACCAGCTCACCAACGTCACTTCCGGTTCCGGGTGAACTGCACTAATTACACACTGGGAACTGAAGTTCTTTATTATGTACACACATAATGACATATCTTTCCCCCCTTAAAGAAAACAAACAAGGTAGTCTGCCCTCATAAACCTGAAAGAAACAATAATGCTTTTCAACAAAGGTATTTACATTGACTTCAATTGTAATGAGCAAATACAGTGCCTTATTCACTTAACAACTCTCAGTCAGACTCTGAAGTGGTTTGATGATCCTTTTTGGTCTGCTATTTGTCTCCACAGATGTATTGCTTTCACTTGTGTTAATATTAGTGTAATCTCTGAGAACTCTGAATAACATGTTCCTTTTTTCACATCCTTTTGCCAAGATCCTGTTTGTCCCTGTCCTTACCACTTTGCTAAGTTGTTGCTCTGGGAAGCACCTTGTACTCTGCCCTTCCTTTTTCACAACATGCACTGTTGTTCCTGCCCCGTGGTCCCTGCTTCCTGATACATACCCACAGCCTTTTCCAGTGTTAAATCCTTTTCATGGAGTAATCTTTCTCTGAGAACATTATCTGGCATTCCACAAACTATTTTATCTTTAACTAGTGAATCTCTCAAACCTCCAAACTCTAGGAACTTATTCAGTGTGTGTAGCCTAGCTAAGTATTGGTCAAATCTAAAACCTGGACTTCAGCCACAGGTAAAGAACTTACATGTTTTGAATGTAATATTTTTACTTGGGACAAAATACTCCTCAGTTTTCTTTCATCAGAGTGTCCAATGTGAAGGCTGTCTCATCAATTTGAAAGCCATTGTAAATCTCCAAAGCATCTTCGCCAATTATGTGTAGAAAGATAGATGCTTTCAATTTTTCATCTGTGCCTCAGGCTGTACTATTTTTTTTAATATATAAAATCGCTGTTTGAAGCATTTCCAGTTATCAGTTAGATTGCCAGTAAACTGCTGAGGCGTTGAGGACTTTGATTATCCATTACAGGGAATTTTGGCATCTCTCACCTTAATATATTGGTGAATATCAAGAACAACGTGCAAAGTCGCCACACTGGCCACCAACCTCATTTGCTTCTAACAGAGTCCTTTTCTCTCCCCTCATCGGAACTAGCTCCATGTTAGATCTTACACTGACCTCTGACATTGTGTGATGTTTGCTCTTAATCAAGACAAAACATAGCGTGGGAAAAACAAACACATCTTTATTTGGGACACTCCAGCAATGGCTTCAGCTCGAGACGAGTGCGTTTGACCAGTTCACCACCAACATTTCTGATTCTAGCTGAACTGCAGCATTGCACACTGGGAACTGAAGTCCTTTATTATGTGGAAGCAGAATGCTAGAAATATGAGAGTGTTGGGGGCAGAAATGAGTGTCATTGCTATTGGGAAGCTGAATCATCTGAAGGTATATAAGTCATCTGGACCAGATGGACTAAAAGATCATAAGCTACAAGAGCAGAATGAGGCCATTTGGCCCATTGAGTTAGCTCCGTCATTCAGTCATGGCTAATCATTTTTTAATCCCCTTCTCAGCCCCACTCCCCTGCCTTCTCACCGCAACCATTGATGCTGTGGCTGATCAAGAATCATCAATCTCTGATTTAAGTACACCCAAAAACCTGGCCTCCACAGCTGTCTGCAGTAACAAATTTCACAAAATCAATATCCTCTGGTGAAAGAAATTTCTCAGCATCTCTGTTTTAAATGCACACCCCTCTGTCCTGAGGCTGTGCCCTCTTGTGCTAGACTCCCCCCACTATGGGAAACATCCTTTCCACATTTACTCTGTCTAGGCCTTTCAACATTTGAAAAGTTTCAATGAGATTCCGCCCCCCCCACCATTCTTCTAAATTCCAGTGGCCAGAGCCATCAAACGTTCCTCGTATGATAACCCTTTTATTCCCAGAATCATCCTATAAACCTCCTCTGAGCCATCTCCAATGGCAGCAAATCTTTTCTTAGAAATGCAGTCCAAAACTGTTCATAATACATAAGGTGAGGCCTCATCAGTGCCTTATAAAGTCTCAGCATCACATCCCTGTTCTTTTAGTCTACACCTCTTGAAATGAATGTTATAATTGCATTTGCCTTTCTCACCACAGACTCTACCTGCATGTTAACCTTTAGAGTGTCCTGCACAAGGACTCCAAAGTCCCCTTGCATCTCAGTTTTTTTGATTTTTTCCCCCCATTTCAAAAATAGTCTGCACATTTATTTCTACTACCAAAGTGCATGACCATGCATTTTCCAACATTGTATTTAATTTGCTACTTTCTTTCCCATTCTCCTAATCTGTCCAAGTCCATCTGCAACCCACCTGTTCTCTTAACACTATCTGCCCCTCCACCTATCTTCATATCATCTGCAAACTTGGCAACAAAGACATCAATTCTATCATCTAAATCATTGATAAAAAGCATAAAAAGAAGTGGTCTCAACACTGACCCCAGTGGAACTAGTCACTGGCATCCAACCAAAAAAGGATCCTTTTATTCCCACGCACTGCCTCTACCAATCAGCCAATGCTCTGGCCCTTAACTTGGTAAGTAGCTTCAGATTTGGCACCAAGTCAAAGGCCTCCTGAAAATCCAAATGTACAACATCCACTGCATCTCCTTTATCTATTCTACTTGTAATCGCCTCAAAGAATCCCAACAGGTTTGTAAGGCAAGATTTTCCCCTTAAGGGAAACCATGTTAGCTTTGTCCTATCTTGTCCTGCGTCACCAAGCACTCCATAACCTCATCCTTAACAATTGACTCAAATATCTTCCCAGCCACTGAGGTCAGGCTAACTGATCTATAAGTGGAGTAACATTTGCAATTTTCTGGTCCTCTGGAACCATACCAGAGTCCAATGACTTTTGAAAGATAATTTCTAATGCCTCCACAATATCTACCGCCATCTCTTTCAGAACCTTAGGGTACAAATCATCTGGTCTGGGTGACTTGTGTACCTTTAGGTCTCAGCTTTTTGAGCACCTTTTCCCTTGTAATAGTAACTGCCCCTGCTTCTCTTCCCTCACACCCTTCAACACCTGGCACACTACCAGTGTCTTCCACAATGAAGACTGATGCAAAAACTCATTTAATTAATCTGCCATCTCCTGGTCTCCCATTATTATTTCTCCGGCCTAATTTTCTAATTGTCCTATATCAATTCTCACCTCTTATTTTTTAAATACTTGTAGTTTTTTCTATCCACCTTGACATTGTTTGCCAGCTTGCTTTCATATTTCATCTTTTCCCTCCTAATGATTCTTTTAGTTGCTCTCTGTAGGGGTTTAAAAGCTTCGCAATCCTGTCTTTCCACAGATTTTTGCTCTGTTTTCTGCCCTCTTTTGTTTTTATATTAACTTTGACTTCCCTTGTCAGGCACATCTGTACTATTTTGCCATTTGTGCATTTCTTCATTTTTGGAATACATCTATCCTGTACCTTCCTCATTTTCCCCAGAAACTCACAACATTGCTGCTCTGCTGTCATCCTTGCCAGTATCTTCCAATTTACTTTGGCCAACTCCTCTCTCATACCACTGTAATTTATACAGGCAGTCCCCAGGTTACGAACGAGATCCATTCTGTCTTTAAGTCAAATTTGTAGGTAAGTTGGATGAGGTAATCTCTTCCAAATAATGGGAAGAGATGCCTTAATGATATGGTGAAGTGCCCTTGGATTTAGGGAGCGATACACAAGCAAAGGCTTGAGCTGGAAATCCCCGGATGTGTCACCCCCAAGTAATAACGTTAGCCTATCCTTCGATGCCTTATGCCTTTTTCCCTCTTTTGAAATGTAAGTCCTTTCAGGCATTTTTTCTAAAATAAGCCAGTCTTGTCTACATTAAATATTTGGTCTGGCAAATAACCTCCCTCAAATTTTTTTTCAACATTTCAGGAAATCACTCGCAGCACTTACATTGCACTCGCTGTTTCACCTTGCACTTTAATATTATGTAAATTTGCCCTCACTTTGAAATGATTGAACCGACCCTACTCACAACAAATTCTTCATCACAATCACCTTCACTTGCTGCATGTGCAGCTTTTAAATCATTTGAAAAGGCTTTGAGCCTTTTCTTGCACTAAAGTAAGGCTGATAGGCATATTACACTGATTTTGATCGTCTAACCAAATTATCAATAGCCTTTCCATTTCAATAATTAAACCACTGTTGCTTAGCAATAATTGTAGCTTTCATTGGGACAGGGCCTTTCACATTCTCCATTAATCTCACTTTATCCTTTAAAATTGTTCTGATTGTTGACCGACTCTAGTCTAATGCTTTTCCAATGACCGATGGCATTTCACCTCTTTCTGATCTCTTTATTATTTCCACTTTACTTTCAGTCGTGATCGTTTTCCTTTCCTTTGATGCATCACCAGCACTTGCATCAGATTTATGCTTTGGAGACATGGTTACAAGAGTAAATAAGCAAAAAATTTAAGTCAAATACAAAGTTACACACTCAACACAGTGTTAACCGCAATGTGATCCAGCTTAAAAGGGCGGACAGCCTTCTCCTTCCTCAAGCCAATGAACCGCTGAAGCTGTGCAATGTTTTAAGATTTTTAATATAATAGGCAGTCCATTCATGAGTACGAGTTGTCCGTAAATTGGACGTTCTTAACCTGGGGACTTACTCTACTGAAATACTGTTACATCAGACTTTACTTTCTCCTTATAAAATTAAGTGGAACTCAATCATACTGTGATCACTGCCTCTTAAGGATTCTTTTACCTTAAGCTCCCTAATCACCTCTGGTTCATTACATAAAACCCAATCCAGTGTAGCTGATCCCCTAGTAGGCTCAATGACAAACTGCTCTAAAAATCCATCTCATAGGCATTCAACAAACTCACTCTTGAGATCCATTACCAGCTTGATTATCCCAATTGACTTGCATGTTGAAATCTTCCATGACTCTCATAACATTACCCTTTGACATGCTTTTTCTATTTCCCATTGTAATCTGTGCTCCACATCCCAGCTACTATTGGGAGGCCTGTATATAACTGCTATCAGGGTCCTTTTACCCTTGCAGTTTCTTAATTCAACCTGCAAGGATTCAATATCTTCCAATCGTCTCATCTTTCTACTGATTTGATGCCATTCTTTACCAGTGCAACAATGCCACCCCTTCTGCCTACTTTCCTAACCCTCCAATACAACGTGTAACCTTGGACGTTTGGCTCCCAACGACAACCATCTTTCAGCCACAATTTAGCAATGGCCACAACATCATAGAAACATAGAAACCTACAGCACAATACAGGCCCTTCAGCCAACGGAGCTGTGCTGAACATGTCCTTACCTTAGAAATTATGTAGGGTTACCCATAGCCCTCTATTTTTCTAAGCTCCATGTACCTGTCCAGGAGTCTCTTAAAAGATCCTATCGTATCCGCCTCCACTACAGCCGCCGGCAGCCCATTCCACGCACTCACCAGTCTGAGTAAAAAAAACTTACCCCTGACATCTCCTCTGTACCTACTCCCCAGCACCTTAAACCTGTGCCCTCTTGTGGCAACCATTTCAGCCCTGGGGAAAAAGCCTCTGACGATCCACATGATCAATGCCTCTCATCATCTTATACACCTCTATCAGGTCACCTCTCATCCTCCGTTGCTCCAAGGAGAAGAGGCCGAATTCACTCAGCCTATTCTCATAAGGCATGCTCCCCAGTCCAGGCAACATCCTTGTAAATCTCCTCTGCACTCATTCTATGGCTTCCACATCCTGACAAGTATAGCTGACAATCTGTAATAGTAGAACAAGATCATTCTCCTTGTTTCCTATACTCCGAGCTTTGTGTTGTATTTGTTACCCTTTTTGATTCTGCATCCCTAACGTACTCACCATGCTGGCTGCAATTCTGTCCCATCATCTGCCTGCCCTTCCTGACGGTCCAACTGCACGCTATCTTTGCTTTTTTTAAATTCTGTCCTATCCTGAGTCCCTTCTCTCTTGTTCCCACTCCCCTGCCAAATTAGTTTAAACCCTCCCCAACAGCTCTAACACAACTGACTGCTAGAGTATTGGCCTCCCTCAGTTTCAGGTGCAACCCATCACTTTTGTACAGGTCATATCTCTCCCAGCAAAGATCTCTTGTCTAAGAATCTTGGATTCTTATCTCAGAAACGATGTGCTGGCATTGGAGACGGTTTAGAGGATGTTCCCGAGAATGATCCTGGGATTGAAAGGGTTACTGTATGAGAAGCGATTGAGGGCCCTGGGCCTGTACTCGCTGCTGTTTAGAAGAATGGGGAGGGGTCTTATTAAAAGTTATCAAATACTGAAAGGCCTAGATAGAGTGATGTGGACAGGATGCTTCCTATACTTCTTTTTCATACAAAATATATTTATTACAAATTCAGTACCATATATACAAAACAGTGACACAATTATTTCACTACAAATAGACAATGCACGTTAAACCAAAATGTTTCCATCTCTATCAATGATGGCAATTACACCCCATGGAGCCCAATGGTACCAGGACACCTCTAAGGACTCCATGGACTGCGCACGTTCCTTTTCAATATTTACCCAGGCATGAACATACCCCCTAAACATTGCCAGGCAGTCTACGCAGGCAGATCCTCCTGCCACCTGTTTCCAAGACCCACGGATGGATGATTCGCCAGCCCCAGAAGCAAGTGGACAAGGACATCCTCATCCCTCCATGCCCCTCCTTACTGGATGACATATATAAATAGGGTGGGGCTAAAATGTGGGGCTAAGGTAAGAGGAAGCCCACACAAAATGCGGCTGCAGTCTCACACACTCCATGTACATGAGTACATTGTTTCCTCCAGCCTGCAGAAATGCTTCCGGTACTGGGGGAGTCTAAAAACAGAGGGCCTGGCCTCAGAATTGAAGGACATCCATTTTGAGTAGAGAAGATGAAAATCTGCATTAGCCAGAGCTGGTGAATCCGTGGAATTCAATGCCATTGATAGCTGTGCATGGGATTTAAGGTGAAGACTGATAGTTTCTTGATTAATCAGGGAGTCAAAGATTACTGGGAGAAGGCAGGATAATGGGGTTGAGAGGGATAATAAATCAGCCATAATAGAATGGTGGAGCAGACGACAAGGCAAATGGCCTAATTCTTATGGTCTTAAAGGCTGTCCTAGTGTATTGAAGGAGGTGGTGAATTTCAACGCTGGTGCCTGCCTTTCCTGAGAGGTGGTTCCCACATTTTCCAGGATTGTTGTGTGAAGGTGACCTTTGACTTTCAAATGTTGTAGGTGTGTGAATCCTTTGAATATATTTGAATAATGACTTGGACTTGACTTTGAAATATGCACATGTGCAATTGGTTTCTGTATCCGGTAGCTGAACCTGGGTGGCGTGGTTGCGTAGTGGTTAGCACAACGCTTTACAGTAGAAGCGACCCGGGTTCAATTCCCCTTGACTGCCTGTAAGGAGTTTGTACGTTTGCCCTGTGACTGCGTGGGTTTCCTCCAGGTGCTCTGGTTTGCTCCCACAGACAAAAGATGAGCCGTTGTTAGGTTAATCAGTCCATGATTAGGCAAGGGTTAAATCAGGGGATTGCCAAACGGTGTGGCTCAAAGGGCCAGGTTTGTCAATAAATAAACTAATACACCCAGACGTGCTCTCTGTGGGGTGGGATAAAGGAAGAAAGAGAAACTCCTTCACATTGCACTCTGTAAGAAGCTTGTTATATTTAATCCCTAGCACTCTCAACAGCAGTCAGTCAGCTGCTGATGAAACTAATCAACAAGATGTTCAACAAGCTAGCAGCAGGTCATGTGGAGTGTTCCCCGATGACAAGTCTGTCACCAAGATGGGGAGTTGGGAGAGATGGAATAACAGCAGATGAAAGATGGGGAATTTACCAGCGGTCGATGTGACGGTGCAGTGTTTGCTCAGAATGAGACGTGCCAAAAAAAAGATTTCAATCGCTTACTTGTACTTAATTCAGAGAATTCTATTAATAGCAGAATCTCTCTTTCCTATTAAGTGGTGAGTAGTTCCTGGACTTCAGAATTGTCCAATCACATCCTGTCCTGTAAAAATCTCCAGGAGAACTGATCAGCGAGATTTCTTAATCTTAATAGTGACATCTTTTGGGAAAACATGGACGTTGGTAGAGGTGGTTTTGAATTTGGCTTTGACTTGTTGGTCACAAACCTGCTCTAGGCCCACCCGTCCGCTCCATGTCCACACAGTTATTCTGACACCACCCGGCTGCTCTGTCGCCTATCTACACTTGTATTATATTATTAAAAGAGGAAAAGCTAGTTTTATTGAAGATTTTGGTCAGGTTGAAGGCTACCCAGACATAACACAAGCTGCTGCTCCTCCAACTTGAGCGTGATCTCAACACGACAGTAAAGGAAGCCATGGACTGACATGTGGGAATGGGAAAGGTAAATGGAATTACAATGGGTGGCCACTGGGAGATGCCGCTTTTTCTGGTGGATGGAGCATAGGTGCTCAGTGAAGCGATCCCCGACCTACATCGGGTCTCACCGATATATGGGAGGCCACACCAGGAGCAACAGACGGAGTGTATGACCCCTTCAGACTCACAGGCGAAGTGTCACCGCACCTGGAAGGACTGTTTAGATCCCTGAATGGTGGTGAGGGAGGAAGTGTAGGGGCATGTGTAGCACTTATTCTGCTTGCATCTTCCCGCTAGGATATTAGTCTCCCTCCAATTCAGGTGCAATCTATCCCTTTTGTGCAGGTTCCACCTTCTCTGGAAGAAAGCCAAGTTATCCGAAGATTTGCAGTCCTCCCTCCAGCACCAACTCCTTAGCTACATGATAAACTATATGATTTTCCTAGTTCTGGCCTCACTAGCATGTGGCGCAGCAGCAATCCTGAGATCACAACCCTGGAGGTCCTGTCACCCTCCCACTTAAGAATGCTGCAAGCACGATGCACTCTGAACTTGAGACCTCTAGCTGTAGTGTCACCCAAGATCTGTGGTGGAAAGAGTTTTTATGCATTCATTCTATCTATGCTGTTCATAATATTGTATATTTCTGTAAAATCTCCCTTAGTTTCCCTCTACTTCAGATAATAAAGTCCTAATCTATTCAACTGTTCTCTATAACCCACCACAACAATCGTAATTTTTTTCCTGCATTCCTTCAAGGAGGGAGGGAGAGGGAGTTGAGATTTTCTCTCAACCATTCAGCTCCATAAAGCTCTTACTGCTGTGTTTTGTCTCCATACATCAAATTCACTTGGGAGACACTTTTTCACTTGTCTAGGTCTTTTGCATCACTGAGGTCTTTTCTAAAGGTAGCTTAGAAAACAGTTTGTTGGAGTCAGCCTCTGAAATTATAGGCAAAGCTGATCTGTAAGCAGCTCCATTTTCAGTTTTACACCAGGCATGTCTGTTGTGATCCATATGATTTTGCAAACTGATTCAGTAATGCTATACAGTTCTAGGCATGACAACTCATCTTTGGCAGACTCTGTTGTTTGATTAAGATTCACATTCAGTGATTTTATGAATTTGTTTAGTTTCTGTTTGAAACTTTTCCCTCTTTTTTCTTTGGTTGTGCTTTTTGTCTGACTTGTACACTCTCTCTATAGAAAGACAGAAACATAGAAAACCTACAGCACAATACAGGCCCTTCAGCCCACAAAGTTGTGCTGAACATGTCCTTACCTTATAAATTACTAGGCTTACCAATAGCCCTCTATTTTACTAAGCGCCATGTACCTATTGAACAGCCTCTTAAAAGAGCCTATCGTATCTACCTCCACCACCGTTGCTGGCAGCACATTCCACGCACTCACCACTCTGAGTAAAACCTTAACCCTGACATCTCCTCTGTACCTACTCCCCAGCACCTTAAACCTGTGTCCTCTTGTTGCAACCATTTCACTGTAAATACAAAGAAACAACCACTGTAAATACAAAGAAATAACAACAATTAAAAAGAAAATAATAATAATAATAATAATAAATAAATTAGCAATAAATATTGAGAACATGAGATGAAGAGTGTTTGAATATGAGTCCATTGGTTGTGGGAAGCTTTCAATGATGGAGTAAGTGATCCCCTTTGAATCAAGACCCTGATGGTTGAGGGGTAGTAACTGTTCCTGAACCTGGTGGTGTGAGTCCTGAGATTCCTGTACCTCCTTCCTGATAGAAGGCATGAGGATAATATTTATCATCTACAACAGTTCACAAATTTGCTCACAGTAGTTGTTCTGCTGGTGCTTGCTGAACACTCTCACTGGTAGCTATATTAGTCCTAGGGGAGCGAGCAGGAGCACCAAGGGGAACGGTTGACATGAGTGTGTTTGTCAAGAGGGCGGGTACTACCAGTATCTCTCTAGAATCTCAAATCCTCTTTATAAAGTGACGTCTGGCATTGTCAGAATAAGGCTAATCTGAAGCTGCAGGGCTACGCTTTGAAACAAAAATATTCTCTAACGTATATCAGCTGAGAGTCAGTGATAGTGATAGAGAGAGAATGAGAGAGAGATAAAAGAGCAAAAGTATGCATGGCCTTAGATTACAAATTGAATATAATCTATTTTAAATATTGGGCACCAATTTTACAGTAGGAAAGCAATATTTTCTAAGATTACTTAAACTCTCTTACAGATGTTTGGAGATTGTTGCTGTCTTTTGCAGTCTTCAGGGCAGTGTGATGGAGGTTTTGTTACCCGAACATTTTGACTGGTGCTAACCCTGGTGGGATGTGTGTTCACTCTGGCAGCCAGCACACAGACTGAGAAAGGATCCTCCCATCCCCACCCACACGTTCCTGGTAACCTGTGCTTGAGAAGGGATTTACACTTAAACACTTGGAAGATTTAGGACGACGCTTTCCTGAGTGAAAGGGAATGGATGAGCAGAATCACAGTGGATTTAACAATCTGGAACGGGAGCTTTACCAGATCGACTATCGGACAATTGTGGGGGAAATGGAACTGCCACGGCCCACTGGGGATCAGGTGCCCCCTGGAGTGGGATCTCCAAGTGGGTATCATCATAGGCCTGGGCATGAGACTGCTGCACAGCGCTACACTGCCACCAGGATTCAGGCTGGCTTTGAGCCTGACAGGTAAGGAAGATCGAATATTGCATTTTTAGTAGAAGCACAAAGCACGAGTGAACAGATGACATGTTAACTGAGGAGTCTTTAAAAGGCAGGAGTATTTGACTAAGAGTTTGGAGAATGAGATGTTGAGTCAAAAGGAGAAATAACTTCCAAGGACTGTTTGGGGAAATATTGCAAGAGTGGTAACCACAGAAAATCTCTCATTCCTAACCCCAGGCTTCAATCAGTCAGAACACCCTTACATCCTGGCTAATTCAGTCAAACCTGGGACATTTCTGGTCTGTGTGCCTAAGCTGCTTACAGCTTTATCGCTTCATCCAAGACGTGATCAGTGTCTAAAGGTTCAAGGAGATTCTCTGTTCGCCCTTCATGAAAATCATGGGGTGGTCAGAAACAGACAAGTCTCAAAATACAGTTATACAATTATTATTGAGAGACTAATTTTAATTTTAGTGCTTTGAGACAAACCTTTCCATTAAAAATGAACACTGTTGCGTTAAGCACTACCATTTGCTTTGTTGTTTTGTGCATTGCAGCTGCTCTGTATATATCGGAAAGTAAGATATTATTATTGAAGAATCAGTATATCCTACATTTTGACAACCACTCATTGTTACCAAAGGATCTATACACACGTACTACAGTCCACATGCTACAAAGAAATACTTTGGATGTTTTGTTTCAGTTTGCTTGTGTGGCTTTGTTTAGATGGAACCTGTTCCCCCTGAGGTGGCAGAAACTGTCAGCAGACTGTTTATACTGTAGAGGTGTGTGGGCACAGAGGTCATCCAGTTTTTCATGTGTTACTGTGATAATGGAATAATATTGGCATGCCAGTTAATACCATTGCCAAAAGCTGGCTTAATAAGAACCATCAATTCCTAAGTAACACATACAAAATGTTGGAAGAACATGGCTGGTCAGGCAGCATCCATAGAAGGGAATAAATAGTCAATGTTTCGGACTGAGACACTTTAGCAGGACCTGATGAACAATCCAGCATTTTACATGCATTCTGGATTTCCAGTATCTGCTGAGTCTCTTGTGTTTATCAGCTCCTAAGTGAAAGGAGTAGTGAAAAGGAAGGTCACTGTGAGGATAGGATGCACCTGGTTGTCGAAAAGAATAGAGAGTGGCAGAGATTCAATAGTGCACTAGAAGACATTCAGGAACGGTAGGAAATGTGTGTTGTCATGAGCGAGATGGATCAAAAATCTGTGGCCACACACCTCTACAGTGTGTGGAAACAGTGGACATCGGGAGCAAATATATAGAAGAGCTAATTCGATGGAAGTGAGGATGCTGTGATTAAGATCAGGATAAAGAGAGAGAAGGTAAATAAGTATAAAAGAGAGAGGGAATAGGTGTGCAGATAAGGATCACAGGCAGGGTAGACCTAGAACGAATAGGCAAGATAAGATGAGACTGATAGGAATGAATGCTGAAGTGATACAACAGTTATGCAGGAAAGGAGCGATCCAAAACATAGAATACTTAGGAAGATGGAAGGATTGTTTGGAAGACCAGAATCATTTCCACAGGAGAAATGGACAGGTGCTTCATCAGAGATAGAAGAGATGTGAGAGAGATGGAACAGGTTGAAGGTCGGTTTCTATCCTGTCGGTAGCAGACTCGGGAACTCACTTACCTGTACTGTACTTTTTTGGTAGCTTTGATCTGTATAAACAATATACAAGACAAGCTTTTCACTGTATCTTGGTACTTGACAATAATGAATCCAAACTGATACCAATACATATATCAGTTGACATTGGGAAGATGAGTAACAGAGAAATGACTAGGGCAAGGGGATAGGCATGAGGAGTATTGAATTAGGTGTGGGTACAAGAAAGAGAGATAAAGCAGAAAGGAAGAGAGATGAAGCAGATGTAACAAGTCATCAGGTAAGATGGAACAGGTACATGGAAAGATTCCAAGAAGTTTGAGAGATGAAATGGAGCAGCTGCAGGTGTATGGGAAAAAAGGATTGCAGGAAGGATGGAAAAGGTGGGGGGGGAAGAGATTGAAAGACTGCAGAGGAGGGATAGACATAATGTGAAGAGCTGGTATCTGGGTTTGGACACGAAATTTGAAAACAGGCTCACAGCAGAGGTGAATGAGGTGAGGAAAGGCAGGAAACTGGGAAAGAACATGTGGGACTTGGTTGAGGAGTGTGACAAATAGAACAGGCATACATTGAGGTGGAAGAAATAGATTTATTCCTTGAGAGTTGGAGCAGCTGTGAAAGGGAAGAATGAACGTTCGAGGTGAGATGATGTTGTGATCAGGTGTCTGTAGAAGGTTTTTTTTGCCAGGGTTGTAACCGATGCATGAATGGTGGAGATAATGGTAGTATTTTGGAAAAGGTAGAGGAGTTTAGGAGATGTGGAATGAACCAGATAATGTAGGATAAATGGGAGAGGTGTCTGACATTTTTGTTTTTTTTAATTATAGTGTGCCTTATGTGTATTGTGTGTTTTTTTTCTGTTGCATCAGATCTGGAGTAACAATCATTTTGTTTTCCTTTACACTTGGGTACTGAAGAATGTCAATAGACAATTGAATCTTGAAACTGATATGTAGGAGAAGTGGAACAGGTACATGGAGTGAGCATAATTTGAGATAGGACATGCTGAAAATTGGAACAGGCTGAAGAGAGATGAAGTGGGTGTGGGTTGACATGCTCCTATTGATGGGAAGATAGAACAGTTTTGTGGGAAGATGGGATTGGTTTTTCTGAGATACAGGATAGGTTTGTGAAAGAATTTAATAGTGTTGTAAGGAGGGTTGAACAATTAAATGTTCAAGTTGGAACATGTAAGTGTGCAAGATAGAACAAGTACATGGGAGAGATGGAATGAGTGTGCTCCAGAAGTGGGAAAGGTGTAGGAGAGATGGAAAATGATCTGAGGTGGAGCAGGTGTAGAGGAGAGATAAAAAAATAGTGGATACTACTTGGTCCATCACAGGAAAAGATCTCCCCACCATTGAGCATGTCTACAAGGAGTGCTGGCTCAAGAAAGCAGCAACCATCATTGCGGGCACCTGCCATCCATGTCGTGCTCTCCTCTCACTGCTGCCATCTGGCAGGATGTACAGGAGCCTTCAGTCCCACATCACCACGTTCAGGAACAGTTTTTACCCTACAACCATCAGGCTCCTGAACTTGCCTCAATACTGAACTGATTCCACAACCTGTGAACTCACTTTCAAGGACTCTTTAACTCATTTTCTCACTATAATTTATTACTTATTTATTCATTATTAGAATAATTGTTTTTTGTATTTACAGTTTTTTTTGCACGTTGGTTGTCTGTGTTTGTTTGCAGCTTTTCACTGATTCTATTGTGCGTGTTTGTATCTATTGTGATTACCCGCAAGAAAATGAATCTCAGGGCTGCTTATGGCGATGTTAACATATTTGGATAATAAACTTACTTGTACTTTGAAGAGCAGCTATGGTGAGGAAGAATGGACATCTCTGAGATGGAACAGGGGCTTGTGAGAGTTGCAACATGTTTGTTAGAGATGTTATAAGCACGTGCATGGGTTAGAACTGTTAAGTAAGGTAGAACGGGTGTAGAGATTGATCAGGTGTGTGGGAGACAAATAGAGAAGCTGGATATGAGATAGAAGAGTCACATGGGAAAGGTGGGCCCAGTAAGTGCAGAGATGGAGCTGGTGTGGTGAAGACTCAGGTGTCTAGGAAACTGAACAAGAGAGGGGAAGATAGAATAGGCTTGTGGGAATATGTATTAATTGGTAGAAGAGTTTGAGCAGCTGTGCATGTGTAAGAGAGAGATGGATATGTTTTGTAACTTCAATATATTAAATCAAATGAAAACACAGGAGTCGAAAAGCGGGTCTAACTTTGTGTTTAAGCGAGGCATGCACTTAGCATGTGGTAGTATGATGATATATTCAAACAATATATTTATACATACAACCTGTAATGAATTATTTTAAACAGGCATACTTAATCAACAACACATTTACAATATCACTCACTACTGAAATATTAAATGTACAACACTGTTCCCTGCTTAGCTATAAACTCCACCTCAACAGAGAATGCATCTCAGCTTAAATACTATATGCAACTCAGCTACTATACAGACATCCACAGCATGGTAAATTTCAAATTGTCCCATTCAGTCCTAAAGATTTTTTCACTGTGGATTGATTTCTTACTCTTTTGGCCTTTCCTGACAAGGGGAATCACTCTGCTTGGCAGGTGAGACTCATGGCTGTGAAAATTCTCAGGTTCTGGGACCTCCTGGTGGTTGCAGGAATTGACTGAGACTCCAGGAAGTGATTCTGACAGAAATTTTGAATGCTTTCTTGCAGGATTCTACAAACTAAATGATAAGACCATAAGACATAGGAGCAGAATTAGTCCATCTGGCCCATCGAGTCTGCTCTGTCATTCAATCATGGCTGATCTTTTTTTAAAAAAAATCTCCTCCTCAACCCCAGTTCCTGGCCTTCTCTCCATAACCTTTGATGGCACATCCATTTTTGGATTTTCTCCCCATTTAGAAAATAGTCCACACATGTATTTCTATTACCAAAGTGAATGACTATGCATTTTCAAACATTGTATTTCATTTGCCACTTTATTGCCCATTCTCCTAATCTGTATAAGTCCTTCTGAATCCTACCTGCCCCTCCACCAATCTTTGTGTCATCTGCAAACTTGGCAACAAAACCATCTATTCCATCATCTAAATCATTTACATACAGCATAAAAAGAAGCAGACCCAACACCGACCTCTGTGGAACACCACTAATCATTGGCATCCAACCAGAAAAGGATCTTGTATTCCCACTCGCTGCCTCCTACCAATCAGCCAATGTTCTAACCATGTTAGTAACTTTCCTGTAATACCATGGGCTCTTAACCTGGTCAGCTGCCTCATGTGTGGCTCCTTCTCAAAGGCCTTCTGAAAGTCCAAATATACAACATCCACTTCAACCCTTTTATCTATTCTACTTGTAATCTCCTCAAAGATTTCCAACAGGCTCATCAGGCAGGATTTTTCCTGAAGGAAACCATGCTGACTTTGTATTATCTTGTACTGTGTCATCAAGTACTCTATCACCTCATTCTTAACAATTGAGACTAACATCTTCCCGACCACTAAGGTCAGGCTAACTGGTCTATAATTTCCTTTTTGCTGTCTTCCCCCTTTCTTAAAGAGTGGAGTGACATTTGCAATGTTCCAGTCCTCGGGCATCATGCCAGTCCAATGATTTCCGAAAGATCACTTCTAATACCACCACAATCTCTACCGCTACCTCTTTTAGAACCCTAGGATGCAGTTCCTCAGGTCCATCTGGTCTAAATGATCTCAGTGTGTTATTCAGCCCATTACGAACCAGCTATAGCCAAACACTCTCTTCATTTCAGCCATACTGCTACATCACTTTTAAAATATCAGCAAAGCTCGTTTTTGCTAGTTTGTTTAAAACCATTACACTTCGAAGCAAACTGTATACCTTTAAACCCAACGAACTCAGCAAAATTGGTACTTGTTTCTCATTGGCCATTTCATTTACTTCAAACTTTTGCTGAATTAGATCAGTATACATATTCATGTATCATTCATGTAATCAAATGTGTTCAATTTTCCCAACGTAGCTAGTCATTTGTTTTATTTATGATAATCATCATCTGTTACCCATTCTTTATGAACCCATAAGTTCATCCATTTACTACCATTTTTTAAAAACTCAACCATTTCTTCCCTTCCAAAGAACATGTGCTGCACTGCTTTTTAAAAGCTTGATGTACCTCGCTGTGTTATATTTTAGTTTGAATGTCTCGCTGTGCTTCAAAATATTGGTAGTCCTCTCGGGTTCATTTTAAAAAATACTTTGGTGCCAAAGTTATGTTTTATAACTTCAATGCATTAACCTAATTCAAGTGAAGACAGGAGTCCAAAATGTGGATTTGACTTTAAGTGATGTGCATACATATCACATGAAAGTGTGATGACATAAGTAATCAAAGTATTTAAACAAGTAGAACATAGAATAGTACGGTACAGTACAGGAACTTTGGCCCACAATGTTGTGCCGACCCTTAAACCCTGCCTCCCATATTCCCTCCCTCCACCTTAAATTCCTCCATATACCTGTCTAGTAGTCTCAAATTTCACTAGTGTATCTGCCTCCACCACTGACTCAGGCAGTGCATTCCACACACCAACCACTCTCTGAGTGAAAAACTTTCCTCTAATATCCCCCTTGAACTTCCCTCCCCTTACCTTAAAGCCATGTCCTCTTGTATTGAGCAGTGGTGCCCTGGGGAAGAGGAGCTGGCTGCCCACTCTGTCTATTCCTCTTAATATCTTGTACACCTCTATCATGTCTCCTCCCATCCTCCTCTCCAAAGAGGAAAGCCCTAGCTCCTTTAATCTCTAATCATAATGCATACACTCTAAACCAGGCAGCATCCTGGTAAATCTCCTTTGTACCCTTTGCAATACTTCCACATCCTTCCTATAGTGAGGGGACCAGAAATGGACACAGTACTCCAAGTGTGGGCTAACCATTGTTTTATAGAGCTGCATCATTACCTCGCGACTCTTAAACTCTATCCCTCGACTTATGAAAGCTAACATCCCATAAGCTTTCTTAACTACCCCATCTACCTGTGAGGCAACTTTCAAGGATCTGTGAACATGTACCCCTAGATCCCTCTGTTCCTCCACACTACCAAGTATCCTGCCATTTACTTTGTACTCTGCCTTGGAGTTTGTCTTTCCAAAGTGTACCACCTCACACTTCTCCGGGTTGAACTCCATCTGCCACTTCTCAGCCCACTTCTGCATCCTATCAATGTCTCTCTGCAATCTTCAACAATCCTCTACACTATCCACAACACCACCAACCTTTGTGTCGTCTGCAAACTTGCCAACCCACCCTTCTACCCCCACATCCAGGTTGTTAATAAAAATCACAAAAAGTAGAGGTCCCAGAACAGATCCTTGTGGGACACCACTAGTCACAACCCTCCAATGCAAATGTACTCCCTCCACCACGACCCTCTGCCTTCTGCAGGCAAGTCAATTCTGAATCCACCTGGCCAAACTTCCCTGGATCCCATGCCTGCTGACTTTCTGAATAAGCCTACCGTGTGGAACCTTGTCAAATGCCTTAGTAAAATCCATGTAGATCACATCCACTGCACTATCCTCATCTACATGCCTGGTCACCTCCTCAAAGAACTCTATCAGGCTGTTAGACACGATCTGCCCTTCACAAAGCCATGCTGACTGTCCCTGATCAGATCATGATTCTCTAAATGCCCATAGATCCTATCTCTAAGAATCTTTTCCAACAGCTTTCCCACCACAGATGCAAGGCTCACTGGTCTATAATTACCCGGACTATCCATAGTACCATAGAACCACAGAACACTACAGCACAGTACAGGTCCTTCAGCTCTCCATGTTGTGCCGACCCATATAATCCTTAAAAAAAATACTAAACCCACACTACCCCATAACCTTCCATTTTTCTTTCATCCATGTGCCTGTCCAAGAGGCTCTTAAATACCCCTAATGTTTTAGCCTCCACCACCATCCCTGGCAAGTCATTCCAGGCACTCACAACCCTCTGTGTAAAAAAAAAAAAAAAACTTACCCCTGATGTCTCCCCTAAACTTCCCTCCCTTAATTTTGTACATATGCCCTCTGGTGTTTGCTGTTGGTGCCCTGGGAAACAGGTACTGACTATCCACCCTATCTATACCTCTCATAATCTTGTAGGCCTCTATCAAGTCCCCTCTCATTCTTCTACACTCATCCCTACTACCTCTTTTGAACAAGGGGACTACATTCGCCTCCCTCCAATCCTTCGGTACCATTCCCCTGGATGATGAGGACATAAGCATTCTAGCCAAAGGTTCAGCAATCTCTTCCCTCACCTCCTGGAGCAGCCTGGGGAATATTCCATCAGGCCCCGGGGACTGAACCGTCCTAATTTATTTTAACAACTCTAACACCTCCTTTCCTTTAATATCAACATGCTCCAGAACATCAACCTCACTCATATTGTCCTCACTGTCATCAAGTTCCCTCTCATTGGTAAATACCAAAGAGAAGTATTTATTGAGGACTTCGCTCACTTCCACAGCCTCCAGCACATCTTTCCACCTTTATCTCTAATCGGTCCTACCTTCACTCCTGTCATCCTTTTGTTCTTCACATAATTGAAGAATGCCTTAGGGTTTTCCTTTACCCTACTCGCCAAGGCATTCTCATGCCCCCTTCTTGCTCTCCTCAGCCCCTTCTTAAGCTCCTTTCTTGCTACCTTATATTCCTCAATAGCCCTATCTGATCCTTGCTTCCTAAACCTCATGTATACTGCCTTTTACCACCTGACTAGTGACTAGATTTTCCACCTCACTTTTCACCCATGGTTCCTTCACCCTACCATTATTTATCTTCCTCACCGGGACAAACTTATCCCTAGCATCCTGCAAGAGATCCTTAAACATTGACCACATGTCCATAGTAGATTTCCCTGCAAAAACATCAACCCAATTCACACCCACAAGTTCTAACCTTATAGCCTCATAATTTGCCCTTCCCAATTAAAAATTTTCCTGTCTTCTCGGATTCTATCCTTTTCCATGATAATGCTAAAGGCCAGGGAGTGGTGGTCACTGTTCCCCAGATGCTCACCCACAGATCTGTGCCCTGACCCGGTTCATTACCTAAGACTAGATCTAGTATGGCATTCCCCCTAGTCGGCCTGTCAACATACTGTGACAGGAATCCATTCTGGACACACTAACCAAACTCTGCCCTGTCTAAACCCTTGGAACTAATCAGGTGCCAATCAATATTAGGGAAGTTAAAGTCACCCATGATAACAACCCTGCTATTTTTGCACCTTTCCAAAATCTGCCTCCCAATCTGCTCCTCGGTATCTCTGCTGCTACCAGGGGGCCTATAGAATACCCCCAGTAGAGTAACTGCCCCCTTCCTGTTCCTGACTTCCACCCATACTGACTCAAAAGAGGATCCTGCTATATTACCCACCCTTTCTGTAGCTGTAATAGTATCCCTGACCAGTAATGCCACCCCATCCCCTTTCCCCCCCTCTCTATCTCTTTTAAAGCACTGAAATCCAGGAATATTGAGAATCCATTCCTGCCCTGGTGCCAGCCAAGTCTCTGGGGAACTGGGGAATTAATTGGGGAAGGGCCACTACATCATAATTCCATGTATGTATCCAAGCTCTCAGTTCATCACCTTTGTTCCTGATGCTTCTTGCATTGAAGTACCCACAGTTTAGCCCTTCTACTTACTACCTTTACACCCTTTATTCTGCTTCTCTTTCCTCAAAGCCTCTCTATATGTTAGAGCTGGCTTTACTCCATGCACTTCTTTCACTGCTCTATTGCTCCAGATCCCATTCCCCTTCCAAATCAGTTTAAACCCTCCTGAACCAGGCTAGCAAACCTAACTGCAAAGATATTGCTCCCGCTCGAGTTCAGGAGCAACCCATAAATCCGTACAGGTCCCACCTTCCCCAGAAGAGATCCCAATGATCCAAAAATCTAAAACCCTGCCCCCTGCACCAACTCCTCAGCCACACATTCAACTGCTATCTCCTCCAATTCTTACCATCACTATCACGTAGCACTGGCAGCAATCCTGAGAACGCCACCCTTGAGGTCCTGTTCTTCATCCTTCTGCCTAGTTCCCAAAACTCACACTTCAGGACCTCATCCTTCTTCCTGCCTATGTCGTTGGTACCAACATGTATCACGACTTCTGGTTGCTTTCCCTCTTGTACCAGGATGTTGTGTACCTGTTGGTCAGAGACATCCCAGACCCTGGCACCCGGGAGGCAACAAACCATGCGGGTGTCCTTCTCACATCCACAAAATCTCCTGTCTGCTCCCCTGACTATTGAGTCTCCAATGATGACAGCTCTCCTCTTCTCTGTCCCATCCTTCTGCACCACAGGGTCAGAGTCAGTGCCAGAGGCCCTGCCACCGTGGCTCACACCTGGTCAGTCGTCCTCACCAACAGCATCCAGGATGGTAAACTTATTATTCAGGGGAATGGCTACAGGGGTGCTCTGCACTACCTGTCTACTCTCCTTAGCTTTCCCCCCTCGGACTGTCACCCAACGACCTGCTTCTGGCAGCCTAGGTGTGACCATCTCCCTGTAGCTCTCATCTATGACTGCCTCATTTTCCTTTATGAGTCGAAGGTCATCCAGCTGCTGCTCCAGATTCCTCACACGGTCTTCCAGATCGCCCAGCCGCAAGCCCTTCTGGCAGATGTGACTCTGCAGGAGAGGGGAGTTCCCCCAAGACTGCCACATCTCACAGGAGAGGCACATCACCATCTCAGGAGGCATTGTAAAGCCTAACTGGGAGCAAGCTCGTCTCCGCCTCTTCTCATCGAAGCCTCAAAGCTCCACTCCTTCACTGGCCCACTCTGCTTTCACCTGACTTCGATTGCCCAATCAGCTGCTTTCTGCTGAGTCTGAGCTATTCAATTCTTGATTGTGTAATCAACTGCATTTTGCAGAGCTATTCAAATCTTGATTGACTTGATTGCACAGTCCAACTGGCAAAACTGCCAGATTTTCTCGAGTCAAAGCTCAAATCTGCACTCCTTCACTGGCCCACTCACTCACTGGCTGCTTCCCATTGATAATGAATTATTTTAAATGAACAAGAATGCTTAATTAACCAATATATTTATAATATTACACAAATATTACTTAAACATTAAATACAGAACAGGGAGACAGGGTGAGAGACTGGGGGGGGGGGGTTGGGGTCAAAGGAATATGCATGAGATTTGGAAAGCTCAAAGATGAAAAAAACTTTGCAGAATGTTTATGTGACAGTTGTAGTGTCAGTCTGATAGAGGTGAAACCTTTGTGGGAGAGACAGACATTGTGTATGGCAGTAGGGATGGTGATCAAGAGAGATCCAAAGGTGTTGAAGGAAGATGGAACGTGGATGAGAAATGAAGAAAGTATACTAGAGAGATGGAACTGCTATCTGAAGGGGAATATCTGAGAGCAGAACAAGTGTGTGTAAGATTTGAAACAAGATTTGTAAGAGAAATGGAAAAGTGTATGTAGAACCGAAGGAAATAGCAGAGGTACTTAATGAATACTTTGCTTCAGTGTTCACTACGGAAAAGGATCTTGGCAATTGTAGGGATGACTTGCAGTGGACTGAAAAACTTGAGAATGTAGATATTACGAAAGAAGATGTGCTGGAGCTTTTAGAAAGCATCGTTGAATAGATCACCGGGATCGGATGGGATATACCCCAGGCTACTGTGGGAAGTGAGGGAGGAGATTGCTGAGCCTCTGGCAATGGTCTTTGCATCAACAATGAGGATGGGAGAAGTTCCGGAGGATTGGAGGGTTGCAGATGTTGTTCCCCTATTCAAGAAAGGGAGTAGGGATAGCCTAGGAAATTATAGACCAGTGAGTGTTACTTCATTGGTTGGTGAGTTGATGGAGAAGATCCTGAGAGGCAGGATTTATGAAGCATAATATGATTAGGAATGGTCAGCATGGCTTTGTTAAAGGCAGGTCATGCCTTGTGAGCCTGATTTAATTTTTTTGAGGATGTGATTAAGCACATTGATGAAGGTAGAGCCATAGTTGTAGTGTATATAGATTTTAGCAAGGCATTTGATAAGGTACCCCATGCAAGGCTTATTGAGAAAGTAAGGAGACATGGGATTAAAGGGGACATTCCTTTGTGGATCCAGAACTGGCTTGCCCACAGAAAGCAAAGAGTGGTTGTAGACAGGTCATATTCTGCATGGAGGTTGGTGACTAGTGGTGTGCCTCAGGGATCTGTTCTGGGACCCCTATTCATGTGATTTTTTTATAAATGACCTGGATGAGGAAGTGCAGGGATGGGTTAGTAAATTTGCTGATGACACAAAGGTTGGAGGTGTTGTGGATAGTGTGGAGGGCTGTCAGAGGTTACAGCAGGACATTGATAGGATGCAAAACTGGGCTGAGAAGTGGCAGATGGAATTCAACCCAGATAAATGTGAGGTGTTTTATTTTGGTAGGTCAAAATGATGGCAGAATATAACATCAATGGTAAGACTCTTGGCAGTGTGGAGGATCAGAGGGATCTTGGGGTCCAAGTCCACAGGACACCCAAAGCTTCTATTCAGGTTGACTCTGTGGTTAAGAAGGCATATGGTGAATTGGCCTTCATCAATCGTGGGATTGAGTTTAAGAGCCGAGAGGTAATTTTGGAGCTATACAGGACCCTGGCCAGACCCCACTTGGAATACTGTGATCAATTCTGCTCACCTCACTAGAGGAAGGATGTGGAAGCCATAGAAAGGGTGCAGAGGAGATTTACAAGCATGTTGCCTGGATTGGGGAGCATGCCTTATGGGAATAGGTTGAGTGAACTTGGCCTTTTCTCCTTGGAGTGACAGAGGATGAGAGGTGACTTGATAGAGGTGTATAAGATGATAAGAGGCATTGATTGTATGGATAGTCAGAGACCTTTTCCCAGGGCTGAAATGGCTAGCACTACACTACTACTGCATCGACTCAGGCCTAGGGGGCCAGCGTTGGGCACGATGATGGACTGTCCACTCCTCCCTCTCCCTCATCAGTGTGTTCAGTTAATCTACATTAGCCACGCCGCTATCTTCTAGGAGCGTGTTGACCATAGTCTTGGGAGAGCGCCCAGGGTTCATCCTCCCATGCCTGGGCTCCCATGTGATGACTAGGGTGGCGTAGACAGTGCCCCGCTAGTTGCAATCTTCTCACCTCAATCTTAGTGGTGAGCATCGGTAGATCGTCATAGAGCTTGACGTCAGTCATGTGCTGTGGCCAACTCACAGCAAGAGCCATCTGGAGCATTCGTGTATAGCAACCATCTAGTGACTTTAACATGGTCTTGGTGAGTGTCCACATCTCGCATCTGTATGTGAGAATGTGGACTCTATGACTGCTATGAAGATCCACTTTTTGAGTCCTCTGGTTAGGTTCGACCTCCAGATTTCCTTCATGTCGTTCATAGCTCTCCATGCCAGTGCCTTCTGTATCTTTATGTCCTTCTCTGAACTGCCACTGACTGCTATCAACAACCCATAGATGCACACACAGATGCAACAAAGAGTCTGCCTACTGTGAAGTGAATCAAAAAGAGCCAGATCTTGAAACACCGCAGCAAAGAGTGTGGTCAATGCTTGTCATGCTGAACTTAGAAGGAGCGAAACAGAAGAGCTAAGAGACAAGTTCAAGTCAACAAAGAAGAATCTCTTTGTCACCTACGACCGACTGAAGGAAGAGGAACTAGCTGAGAGGATTAGAGGGGGAAAAGCTGCTAATGAAGACAAGCGGCTGGAGAAGTATGGCGCCTAGTCAATGAGCTCAGCAGATGGAAGATGTCCCCATTAGGCCAAATAATGGCTAGCATGAGAGAGCATATTTTTAAGGTGCTTGGAAGTAGGTACAGAGGAGATGTCAGGGGTAAGTTTTTTATTTTATGCAGAGAGTGGTAAGTGCGTGGAATGGGCTGCCGGTGGAAGCGGAAACGACAGGGTCTTTTAAGACACTCCTGGATGGCTACGTGGAGCTTAGAAAAATGGAGGGCTATGGATAAAGCCGAGGTATTTCTCAGGTAGGGACATGTTCGGCACTGCTTTGAGGGACAAAGGGCCTGTATTGTGTTGTATTTTCTATGTTCCTATGTTCTATGAGAAATGGAAGATGTATATGCAAAAGACGGGACAGATGTAACATTTGTGAGAGTGACGTGGAGATGACATGTAATGAACAACCATCCTTTGCCTTCTATTACCATGTAAATCTTGAATCCAATTTGCCAGCTTGCCTTGGATGTCATAGTGCTCAACTTTTTGGACTAGCCTACAATGCAGGACCATGTTATAGGCATAATTCCAGTTCATGCAGTCAATATTTACAAGGACTCGACTAGGGCCTTTGACAAGATTTATCACTCTATTCTCATCAGATACTTAGTTACATCTTCAAAATTCAATCAAATTGGTAAAATTCGTTTTTACACAAGAAAAGCATGCTGGCCAATTCTTGTTTTTCTAAATTTAAAGAAATCCCATTCCTTGGAATATTTTTCCAGTTAGCTTCCTACCACTAATATAAGACTCAGAGGCCTGTTGTTACTGGCTTACCTGTTATCTCTGCAGCTCTTCTTAAATAAAGGAACCACATTATAACCATTCAGTTACCTGATACCTCACCTGTGGCAAATGAGGATGTAAAAATCTCCATCAATGCCCCATTAATTTGCTTCCTTACTTCCCATAGCTGCCTAGGATACATACTCACAGGCCCTGGGGATTTATTCACCTTCTCTTTCTTAATGGTCGTATCCACCCATCACACTGGACCCTGCATCTACTACCCTTTTCTTCTTACTGAATACAAATGAGAAGTATTCTGTTGGACTTCACTCACATTCCATGGTTCTGTGCAAAGATTGCCTCTTAGATCCTGAAGGGCTCTTAGTATTTCCATGGTATCCCATCTTCTTCATAAACTTGCCTTGTAATTCTCTATAATCTGATCTGCTAGTGAAACTTCATAGCCCCTCTTTGTCCTCATTTATCTTTAAGTACTCTCTTACACTCTCTATTCTGCTCAATGTTCTCAGGTGTTCAGTTGCCTGTAGCCACCAAGTGTTTTTTTTCCCTTGATCTCCCTGGTCACCTGGTGTCCTTAATTTTGTTCTGTGGTGTGGACTCACTTTCAGCTACTCTGCAGTTCATGTTCTGTGTGGTACTTACTGACCTTTTTTAATTGTTTGCACAGTTCGTTTTTTTTCTCACATTGGGTGTTTGACAGTCTTTGATGTGTGAGTTTTTTAGTGTGATCAGAATTGGGTTTATTATCACCAGCATGTGGCGTGAAATTTGTTAACTTAGCAGCAGCAGTTCAATGCAATACATAATATAGAAGAGAAAAATAATAATAATAAATAAAATAATAATAATTAATAAACAAGTAAATCAATTACGTATATTGAATAGATTTTTAAAAACGTGCAAAATCAGGAATAATGTATATTAAAGAAAAAGTGAGGTAGTGTCCAAAGCTTCAATATCCATTTAGGAATTGGATGGCAGAAGGGAAAAAGTTGTTCCTGAATCACTGAGTGTGTGCCTTCAGGCTTCTGTACCTCCCACCTGATGGTAACAGTGAGAAAAGGGCATGCTGTGGCGACCCACTTTTTGCGCAGGTGAACCGGCTCACAAATAGCCAGCGCGCGGGGAGAGACTTTGGTAATGCACCTCTGACGTCATTTCCGCCCGGAGAGGACGGGCGCTAGGGATTGAAATACCAGCACCGCGAAGTTTGAATAAACTAGTCTCGAATCGACTTACCAACTGCGTGTTGTTATTTCAGCGCTGTGTGTAGCACATCGCTACAATGCCATGAATGCTGGACGTCCTTAATAATGGACGCTGCCTTTCCGAGACACCGCTCCCTAAAGGTATCCCGGGTACTTCGTAGGCTAGTGTCCAAGATGGAGCTGACTAGATTTATAACCTTCTCCAGCCTCTTTTGGTCCTGTGCAGTAACCCCTCCATACCAGACAGTGATGCGGCCTGTCGGAACCCTAACGCAAATCTATTGTTTCTTTGTTTTTTGGCTGCCTGCAAATTGATGGATGTCAGGTTGTAAGTGGTATACATACTTCAATCATAAATGTACTTTGAACTTATCTTTCTATTTAACCATACAACTTCTAAAAGGGAAAAAAAAACCTACCAGAAGGCCATTCAGCACTGCAATCACTTTCCAGTATTGATTTAGATTGTGGCTCATCTACATACTTCAGCTACAGTCAACCACATTAGTTCCATGCCCCTTGATATCCTTTTGAATAAAATATGATAAACCCTATTTCTTAAAGATCACACTGAATCCCAATATCCACATCCTTCTCAGGAGAAAATTTTAGATTTCCATAATGACTAAATAGCTAGGCTGTAATTTTAATTTGCACCAATATTTGATTCCTGGTGTTTAATGTCATAAAAGTTCTTCATATTTGATCAATGTTCTTGTCAATTTCCTCAATTAGATTTTGAGTCTCTTAAATGATTAAAATTCCATCTGTTTTACATCCAGTGGCAACTCAATGCATAAAAGCATGAAGACATAATCAAGTGGTTCAGTTGTTGTTCAGACCAAAACTTCAAAATAGGGAAGATGTGATCTAATTTGATATTGACCATGGATTGATTGTTGGTGCCAGACAGGGTTGTTTCAGTATGTCAGACACTGCTGAACTGCTGGAATTTTCACATTCTATAGTCTTTTGAGTCTACAGGGAATGGTGCGAAAAACAAAAAAAAAACGCATCCAAAGAGCGGCAGTTCTGTGGATGAGAACGCCTTGTTTCTGAGAGAGCTCAGGGGAGAATGGCCAGACTGGTTCAAGCTGACAGGAAGGTGTCTGCAACTCAAACAACCACCTTTTACAGTTTTGGTGCACAGAGGAGCATCTCTGAATGCACAACATATTGAACCTTAAAGTGGATGGGCCACAGCAGCTCGCGACTACAAGCATACATTCAGTGGCCACTTTATTAGGTACACTAAGTACCTAATAAAATGGCCGCTAAGTGTATGCTTCCTCTTTATCCTGTCCAGTAGCTTTAAAGTTTAAAGTAGTATCCCTTCACTTTTCACAGTTTCTAGTCACTCACCACAAAGAGCATCCCACAGCTCCCATGTTGGCTGAAAGGTCTACTTCTGCTCCTATCTCTTATATCTATAGTGGTCTTTACAGGTTTGCATTTTCTATCTAGCCAACGCGCTTCATGACCAATTGTCATTATCAAATGACAAAGAGGTGTTTCAGGAAAATGTTAGATATGGAAGAGATGTTGCAGTTATAGGAGAAGTAGAGTGGATTTGATGGGAATAATGGAACACCTGTGTGTGAGAATGGGAGAAGTGTGAGGAAGGACTAAAAATGGAAAGTGCAAGAAATACTCAGTAGGTCAGGCAGATTCTGTAGAGGAGAGAAACAAATTTAACATTTCCTCAGAATCTTAGTTGGTGTTTGTGAAGCCACTGGTGACGGAATTCCAATGATGGACTTCATCTCAAAATCATGGCTTAAAAATGAAGGATCATCAGTTTGAGACAGCGATGTTGTGATTTTTTTTTTCTTTCTGAGGGCCATGACACCTTGGAGCACTCTTCCTGCAAAGGCATTGGGAGCAGACTTGTGTTTTTTCAAGGCAAAAGTTGATAAAAGATTTAACAAGAAAGGGAGTGACAAGTTACCACAGAGAGATGGGAATGCAGAGTAGGGGTTACAGTCAGATGGGCCATGATATAAATAAATGGTAGACCAGGCTATAAGGGCTGAGTGCCTTATTCATTCAGACTCCTAATGCAAAGAGTCATAGAGCACTACAGAACAGAATCAGGCCATGTGACCCCAAACTCTTATTCTACCTCATCACACTTCTATTAGTTCACCAACATCAATATCTTCCCATTCCCTACATTCTCAGTATATTGAAATCATCTCTCTTGTAGTGTAGAGGAATAGCCATATCTCAAAGGCATAATACATTGGATGAAGCCTATGATGATATATTGATGCAGGGTGATCAGAAATAAAGTAGGTGATCTTCTTTATAGCATGGATTGGTGTTCCAAAGCTTGGTTAAGAGTGAAATATATGATCAAAATTACAAAAAAGACTAGTTTAATTTTAGCCTGGGGAACAGAATTAGTGTTCAAATTTCAAGATGAAGAATTTGGAATGAGTGGAAACCGAAGCCTTGTTCCTGGATGAAAATATGAAGGGACAGTGTGATAATGGTGAAAGAAGAGAAACCATTACAGTTAATTATTTGGATAAATAAGAATGAAACAAAAAGAACACAGTAAAACAGGAGCGGGGTAAGCCATATGGCCCCTCAGACCAACCATATCATTCAATCTGTAGCTGTGCTGTGCGATGTCTCAGCTCCCCTTCAGGGCTAATTCATCATAGCCTTCAATCCCCTGACCTTTCAAGAATTGATCTACCTCTTTTAAACACATTTGATGATCTACCCTCCCAAACCCTCTATGTTAAAGAGTTCTAAAGATTTGCCACCCTTCAAGTGAGTTTTAAGTGACCACTTCTTAAGCTTTATCTATGCTCCTCTGTTTGAGACTCATCCTAGGAATTAGACTAGTAAATCTTCCTTGGATGACTACCAATGTTGGTATGTCCTTTCTTAAATAAGAGGACCAAAATTGTGCACAGTAGTACAAGTGCAGCCTTTCCACTAACATGTAAAATTATTGCAATGCTTCCCTATTTCTAAACTCCAAAATGCCCAATACCATAAATCCCATTTTGCTACTTACTTTCCTGACTATCTGCTGTAGCTGGCTGCAAGCTTTTTCTATGATTCATGTACAAGGATGTCTTGTATATACTCTGTACTTCATTTATTTGTGATCTCTCTCCATTTAGATAACAGTCTTCCTGTTGATTACTCATGATCTCACACCTTCCTATATTAAAGTCCATTTGATGAGATTTTGCCTACTCACTCAACTTACTGTGTCATCAGCACACTTGGATGCCTTAGATTCTGCTCATCTCCACTCACGGTCATTAATAGAAATCATAAATAACCAAGGACCAAGAACTGATCCTTATTGCACTCCACTCATTATAGCTGCTATTTCCAGCCTGAAAAAGGACCTTGTTATTCTGACTTGCTCTTTTATGTGATAAAATACATATCACATGTTGGTATGTGAGGATGTAGATGGTAGGTGCAGGGCAAGGAGGGGATGTAGACAGTGGGAGCCTGTGTTGTTCATCCATGGGGGGGAGGGGAGGCATTGGTGCTGAGGGAGCATTGAGTGCCTCCGCACCTGGACTGGTGTGATGAGGGTGGTGTGAACAGGAGTGCAATTGTCAAACTTATTGAAGAATTGGTTTAACTCATTAGCCCATTCATGGCTGTATTCTGAGGTTCTACAGCTCAGTTGACTGAAGCCTGTGATGTTCTTCTTGCATCTCCAAATGTCAGCTCTCTCCTGTATTCATCTTTAGCCACTTTGATCTTCTCCTTTAGCTCCCTCTCACATGTTTCAATTCCTCCCCGTCTCCTGATCTAAAGGCTCTCTTTTTGTGGTTGATAAGAACCTTTAGATCACTGGTAACCCATTAAGGAAGCAGCAAGTAGCCCTTGATGGTATTACAGTGTCCACACAGAAGTTGATATAGTCAGTGATGCAATCCGTAAGTCCATTAATGTTCATAAAACACGTTCCAGTCTGTAACCTCAAAGCAGGTCTTCAAGGCTTTGATGGCCTCTGGAGACCATTGGACTTGCAGCATTCCACATTACCAATATCTAACAGGGTCTTGTGATCACCAGAATAGCAACTGAGATGATCACTCACTTTTAGATGCACACTGCCTTTACGTATTGACTCTGATGCCTCTGACGCAGGCAGCAACACGATCCACACCAAGTTCAGCTTCTTCAGTTTCTCAGCCAACTAGCAACTCATTGATGTGCTGGATCTGCACATTTAAGTTCTCAATGTCCAGCATGGTCTTGCTATCATAAAAAGTTTTAAAAAAAGACAATAACTCCTTTGGTTGTCCTCCTAGAAGCTGCTGCATCTGAGTGTGCCTCTGTCTATCTACTTCTCAGCAGTGTGCTTAGTTTCTGTGATTAACAAGAACACCTCTCTTCCTCTTGGTTACCTGTTGCTTTGGAACATATAGTAAAATAATCTGAAATATTGAGTTTCTAATCCTGGCCACTCTGCAACTAGGTCTCAGAATTAAATATTGATCTAACTAATTTATTACTAAATGTGAATTTAATAAATCTAAATGATTATAAATGCTACATGCTTTCCTATAAAGAAGTATAATTTTATAATTGTTACTAACTCCAGATTTTTTTTGTCATGCGCTTTTCTGCCCCTTCATGTCACAGCCTGATTTTCCTTTTCCCCTCTCTAAACTGCACTACTGATTTATCAAACTTCTCATCATTAGAACCCTTCTCCCACCTAATGGGTTTAAAACCATTGACTTTCCTTCATCCACAAATCCACTGGAAAGCTGCTTCCTGATTTATCTCAAGGGTTGTCCCACTCACTGGATGGTCCTTCAGAATCACAGGTTAAAATTGAGGGCAACAGCTGTCTAGCTGACATTGAATATCACATGCCACAATTATGGCCAGCAGCCCCAGTGAAGACCTATAGATTATAGTAATCACTTCTGTTGCTATGCTATGCTGCTACAGGATACTTTATGGACAACAATAAAAATGTTGACTACTCATAAAGAAAAAGAAGACATGGAGCTCGCTCTGTGTTCAAAACTATGGGTTGTTTCTAACTTGGGTGGCTAAGCTCCACTTGATCAGCAAACAAGAGAAAATCTGCAAGTGTTGGTAATCCGAGCAACACACAAAATGCTGGAGGAACTCAACAGGCCAGACAGAAAAAAAGTACAGTTGACATCTTGGGCCGAAATGTCAACTGCACTTGTTTCTATAGATGCTGTCTGGCCTGCTGGGTTCCTCCATTATTTCATGTGTGTTGTCCCACTTAGTCAGCAACAGGTTACATTTTATTATTGCAAAAAACCAACTGAGCCAATTATGCTATATTATCATACTGGAGTAATGGGAAGAACATTCCATCATTGACAACATTAGAATCAAAATCAGAAACAGTTTTATTATCACTGACATACAATATGCTGTGAAATTTCTTGTTTTCAAGTTCAAGTTTATTGTCATTCAACTGTACACATGTATACCACCAAATGAAACAACGTTCCTCCAGACCAAGGTGCACAACACAGTAGATATAACTCACACATAACACACAAAGTAATAGTACCACTAGTATATTAACAAATAATAAGGGGCTTTTGTGATACAAGTTTAAAAAGTAAACCATATAACGCCACTGGTGCTTCATGTGTGATGAGACCTAGGTCGTGGCAGTGAGTTCAGTAGTCTTACGACCTGAGGGAAGAAGCTTTTTCCCATCCTAACAGTTCTTGTCTTAATGCTACGGTACCTCCTGCCTGACAGTGGGGGAAGGGTGCAGTCAAAGAGATTGTTGGACAGATTGGAGGGTTCATTGACAATACGTGGGGACCTGTGTGTTTCCTTTCCCTGGAAATTACATGGTATTGAATGTCTTGGGAGGGGATGGGGTTGTTGGGAGAGAGTCCAATGGTCCTACTACCTTAAGGTTTAGGAAGGTTTAGCTTTTGTCGAAAGACCAGCTTGAAGAAATCTCTGAACAACTATCACCAATATATCACTCTGGAAGCAGAGGAGCCAACAGATGTGACCATTGTTATACCACCATCCATGATGGCTTAGCATGCCATCCCATACCCACACTTTGTAAAGGCCATTCACCTGGCTGTACTTCCACTCTGAGTGTGCAAGCAGAGACTAAAGACCGCAGCACCAGTGGAGAGAACTACAGAGATGTGGTTAAGGGAGGCAGAGGAGCATGTACGAGACAGCTTTGACTCAGTTGACTGGATGATATTCAGGGATTCATATTCGGATCTGAATGAATACGCCACAGTTGTTACCAACTTCAAGACCTGTGTGGATGAGTATGTGCCTTCGAGAACATATTGGACATACCCATAGCAAAAGCCATGGATGAACCAGGAGATTTGTAGTCTGCTGAGGG